>NC_079314.1:82137878-84637878 GCF_029931775.1 Euleptes europaea | reverse complement strand
AATGGGTTGTTCTCAGGAAACAAAAGAGTTAGATAAAGAAATACTTGGGAGTTGGGCAACTTATCAGGAGAAAACTACAGAACGGATTAAATGGTCCTGGGGAATGACAGCAGGAAGTTTTTGATTGAATTATAATCCATAATTACAAAACAGCAGACATGAAAGTGGGACAAGTCGTATATTTGGCAGGAACTTCGGGGACAGTGGGAAGATTTGACTCAGAGTTTCCAGGCTGTCACAAGGCACTTGCCATCCGAGTTGTATTACTGGTCATTGATCGCATATCAAGTAAAAGGTAATATAGGGAGAAATGTCTTTGTCTTCTAACCTGGCATGGCTAGTTGCTTTTGCTGTGTTGGCACTCCTTGATTTCTCCCCAAAAGGCTTCTTGAAGGGTGAAGTCACTACAAGATCATTACTGTATTTGTTGCAGCAAGATCCAACTTGGAACATGAGACATGGCAATTGCTGTTCATACTCTGTGTATACCTCATGGTGTTACTCATGCAGTATATTCATACATACTCTTGCTTCTGATGGACTCTCAGTGTGACATTTTTCAGGGCCGAATTGGCCATATGAAGAGTATCATTAAAGTAAGCTTTTGATGGACAGACAGTACTTGGATCACCATGTAGGCAGATGATGGGATGGTGAGAGAGGTTATTTTATTTATTTATTTAAAATATTTATACCCCACCTTTCCACAATGCTCAAGGTAGGTTACAAAGGTATAAGCATACACAGCTAAAACACATAAATCAACATACACCAAGCTAAAACTACAACTCCAACAACATATATCACCACCAGCTGCTAATCAGAGATGTTCAGTAGCTACTTCTACCAAAGGTCCATTGAAATAATTCTGCTTTGCACTTTTTACAGGCTATTCCAAAGAGTGGGAGCAGCTACTGAAAACAAATATGCACAGTCTGTGAATGAATAGACCTCCTGAATAAACAAACAGAGGGAGGCATCAAAAGACAGGTGCCTGATCACCTTAGCTGGTGCCTTGAATTATGCCAGGAAACAAAAAGATAGCCAGTGAAGCTGTTGAAGAAGAAGGGTAATTTGATCATACTGACATACATCAGTCAATAATCAAGTCCCATATATAACACTTTACAATAATCTATCCTTGAGGTTATATAGTGACATGAACCAGCATTTGTGTGTGTCGGGCCTTTATGTCTATTAAGATTCAGATCAAACTTTCTTCTTTTTGGTTCTCTGACCTAATGTCTGCTTCGAGATGCCATATACATCTTAATACTCCACTTTATTAATCTGGAAACTACTACCAACTGGTTCTAACTTTGTAACATTTTCCACCAGGCCTTCTCTGGCTATAGCAGTATGAGAGTAAGAAAGTAGCTTTCTCCATCTCCAGGCCACCTATATTAGCTCTAGTTTTTCTGTTATGTGGATTAGTGTATACCAACAGTTTAATACAGTGTGTATGGGGCTAGCCTGATCTTGTCTGATCTCAGAACCTAAGCAGGATCGGCCCTGGTAAGTATTTGGATGGGCAACCTCCAAGGAATATCAGGGTTGTGATGCGGAGGCAGGCAATGGCAAACCACCTCTGTCACACTCAACCCCAGGCTAGGGGCAAAAAACAAAAGCAGAGCACAGCACACTCTCCCGCAGAGGCGAGCGGGCACACACCCTCTGCAGAATGGGCGAAGCCCCCCCTCAAACCAGTACAGCTTGGCTCAACTCCAAACAGGAAAAAAACCAAGGAGGAGGAGGCACGGCCCAGGTGCTGAGCGGAGAGAGACTCGCTAGCCACCGCACAGACTCAACTTTAAACTTTAAAACTTTAAAAGCAGAACACACACTCCCGCAGAGGCGAGCGGGCACACCTCCCCCGGCAGAACGGGCGAAAGCCCCCTTTGGCTTCCCCCCCACCCACAGAAACTGCTCCCCTCCCACACACACACAAACTCTGCTTCCCCCCACACACACACAGGAGAAAAGATATAGAGAAAAAACCCCAAAATCAAACTGTGTGGATGTCTTCCAGCAGTAGCACGGAGGAGAAGTAAATCCAATCCTATTCCTGTAAGCACCAGCAGGTCGACCCAGTCAGGAATCGGATCTCTCAGCAGCACCGCCACCAAATTGGAAGGCAATGAATACAGTCGGGATGGGAGGGGAGGGACGGGAGTTTTTAGACTCTTCTCCTGGCCATTTCAAAAGTGAGAATCCCTGCTCTGATTGGCCAGGAGAAGACCCAGCTTGGCCACCATTGGCCGCGGGAGAATGCTGCTTACTAACTGACGGTTATGCTGCTGATTCTGAGCTCCGGAATTTGCCAAATTTATTCGGCGCCCCCCCAAACTCGCTGAATTTGGCTCGTCATTTTCCCGCCTTTTTTAGAATACGGTTCCATCCGAACTGAAAATCGCTGAATCGGGGGAAATTCGGCTGTTTTTTGGTTCGGGGCAGAACCGAATCGACAGCCCTAGATGTAACCCTCTTTAGGACTACACTATGACCCCCCCCTTTGAACTTCACTATATAACACAGATGCATCTTGATTATTTCACTGGAACACCTTGAACAGTAAATGTTGATATGTATTTGTCAAAACCTCCAGAACCAGTGCTTAGAGCCAGTGGTCATTAAGTGGAAGAGGGCTATTAACAAGCAGAATTCATACAAGATAGAGATGTCATTTGGAAATACAGAGGTTCTCAAGGGGACTCAGCTGCCTAAACTGGATGAAGTCAAGTTGACTGTCTGACCATTTGAACAGCCTGGGATGCTCTTACACCTCATCTTACTTTTTGAGAGACAGGTTAGCACTTTGCTTTCTCTCACTTAAATCTTGAAAGCTCTCTGTGTGGTGTAGTGGTTAAGAGCAGCTGACTGTAATCTGGAGAACCAGACTAGATTCCCCATTTCCTCCATATTTAGCCTTCTGGGTGACCTTGGGCTATCCACAGTTCTCTCATAACTCTCTCAGCTTCACCTATGTCACAAGATGCCTGTTGGAGTCAGGGGAGTGATAGTAGGCCACTTTTGGTAGAGAAAAGTGGGGTATAAAAACCAGCTCTTCTTCTCAGCCTTGTTGGCCTAGTCAAAGGGATCCCCAGTTTGGAATCTAAATAGGGCTGCCCTTGAACGTAATTTCAGCTTGTGCAAAATTTATGTTTACTTCATTTGTTCCTTGCCTTTCTCTCCAATGGGGAGCATACATAATTCTCCTGTCCTCCATTTTACCCTTGCAACAACAACCTTGTAAAGTAGGTTATTCTGAGAGTGTATGACTGGCTCAAGGTCACCCAGGGGACTTCCATAGGAGAGCAGGATTAGAACCTGGGTCTGCCAGATTCTAGATGGACACTTTAACCTCTTAATGAGGGGAGGGTATTATTCACACGTAGCCAAAGGGCTATCTGCTGGTTTTCAGATACAAATCAAGGGTACTAGTTCAGCTCAACAGTTTTCTTATCAGTTCCCTTTTGGGGAAGTTTATTTGAGTTCTGTAAGGGCTGTGGCTTTGTCTGTTGCCATAGGGCACTTTCTTTGGCAAGAGTCAGGAAATCATGTAAAGCTACCCTGCTCAACAAGCCTTTGAGAGTTAATCCATTAATGACTGAATTTCATTAACGACTGGATTTCTGAGAGCTTTGGTTTATAGAGTCTTTGTATTTTTGTGTATCTTTGTGTTTTAGGGAACTAAGATTGTTATTTTATTGTGATTTAATTATTTTGTGAAATGCTATGCAGATTTTTGTAAGCTGTTAAAGAAAGATGAGAATAAACTTTAAATAAATAAAATGAAAATATTTCCATATAACAAGTTTGTTACTCAGAACCTTTCCCTGTGATCAGGGAAAGCTTTCTGTGGTAATCCCGCCAGTCAGCTCGGAAGCCCATCCCCATGTGACAGATTGGTTGCAGGATTGGGGGAATTTGTGTCGTGGGGTGAAGCCACGCTGTTGTTTGCCCTCATTTCTAATCATAGAATCAAAGAATTGGAAGGGGCCACCAGGGTCAGCTAGTCCAACCCCCTGCACAATGCAGAAAATTCACAACTACCTCCCCCACACACACCCAGTGACCCATACTTCATGCCCAGAAGATGGCCAAGGTGCCCCCCCCTCATGATCTGCCTAAGGTAACAGAATCAGCATTGCTGACAGATGGCCATCTAGCCTCTGCTTAAAAACCTCCAAGGAAGGAGCACTTACCACCTCCCGAGGAAGCCTGTTCCACTGAGGAACCGCTCTAACTATTAGAAAATTCTTCCTAATGTCTAGACGGAAACTCTTCTGATTTAATTTCAACCCGTTGGTTCTGGTCCAAACCAGAATGACCAGACATGCAAGCAGCGGGAGAACAGAACATCTAAGTTTTTTTTTAAAGTAAATAAAAAATTAAATTCCCAAAGCAGTATGGCATTGTGTCTGTGTTAAGGAGTGGGAGAGTTAGTATAATCTTGCTACTTTTCACCATATTATAAAGATAAGACTGTAGGAGTGTTCCTGGTCTGGAGCTGCATGGGAATGCCGGGAGATAAAATAGCATGGGGATAGTGGTGGGAGTTGTGTTACTTGTTTCTAATTACACCATAGGAAGTGTCCAATAGGTGTCTGTAACATTTGTGTAATTTATAGTACAATCCAAAGCAGAATTACCCTTTTAAAAATCCATTGGAGCAAAGGCAATAGAAGGGTGTAACTCTGCTTAGGACTGTGCTGCTAGCTTTGTAGGTGAACTACAAAGGTGTGGCTGCCTTGTTAATTTTTGTTTGTACATTTTTACTTTGAAATGGTTTACCTAAAGAAATCAGGATTTTCTGGCTCTTAATCAAATCAAGAATAATTTGTACTCCTATAACCAATTGTGATGTTTCATTTAAACTTAAAAAAATGTTCAGGCTAGATTTGTTTCATTCTTGATGTAGATGAAGTTCAAAATACTGCAGCCAAAATCTAAAATTTTAAATACTTGTTCATCCTAATAATAGAGAAGTGGCAGACAAGGTTGATGCAGCTTTATTAGTTGTGTGAAAGAGAATTTCACTTATGCAGCTTCTCACTCAGGGATGAGAAATCTGAGGTTACTGGGATTCCCTCTTCAAAAGGAGTAAAAGTCCGTCTTTTTTTGCATCTGACCACCCTAAACAACCCATCACAATAAACAGGCTTGCTGAATTCATAAGTAAAATATTTTGAATTAATCACAGAATGAACAAATTCTGGATTGAAAAAAACACCATTTATTATTCAAATTGTTTTAATTGTTCTTTTGAGCTCTTATCACAAAGAAGAGTGATGTCTGAAACTTGCCTGGAGAAGGCAGCTGATATATTATGGACTGAAATTACCTGGACTATCCTTGCAGGTGCTGGCTTGCAAAACTTTAAACCAATAAGATATGCAGCCAAGCAGGTTTCTAATTGTGTTTCATGACAGGATCATGGAACGAAAGAAAAGGGAAAGTGGGGGGCAGGAACAGTTGAAGTGCTGTGGCACCTGAAGGAAGGGAGATCAAAGTACCGTCCTGGGAATGAAAGGGCACCTGCACTGCTCCGCCAGAGCAATTGATACTGAGGAGAACCAACCCTAAGCATGAATCAGTGATTTAGCAAATTACTGCCAGGTAGTTAATGGAGCTAAGGCAAGAAGGTTCATTCAATTTATCTACTATATTCTATTGCACATGAATGACACTCACTCACTGAACAAATAGGCACTTTGTAGAATCTTGTGTGGAAAAAGGTCTAAACTTGGTCTGTATACTTACAAATGCAAGGTAGGATTAGGTCATGTCAGTCAAAAACTGCTTTCATCAACAGCTGGGTCCCCTTCTTTCGCCTAGCTGGGACCAAACTGGCTTCTGACTCCCCAGCAACTGTCTCCTACAGTGACAATTTGCTTTGGCCATGTCAACCAACTATAACTTATCTAAGAGTTGGTACTTGAGTTAGTTCGTTTTCCTGTTTCCTTCCTATCTCTTTTTCCTTCTATGCCATGGGTATTCTATGATGGCAATTATTTTGAGTTGCAAGCTGCCTCCTGTGTAGTGGCAGAAAGGTGGTGTGATTAAAAAAAGCGACGTTTTGATGCCACCCTTTAGGGATAACAGGGTGAAAATATATTTGAGGAAGGGAGTTAGAGAAAATAATCTGGAAAAGTTCTGTTCTAATTGGCTGAAGTAGGCGGGGCTTAGGTAGGATTGGCTATTTCGTAGCTTCTCTGTGATAGGCTGAATTGGTGAGCTACATAGACGTCTGATTGGTAGGACTTTTAAAAAAACTCTAGAGGTCTTTATTAGAGGCAGGGTTTTTTTAAGTTGTGAGACACCCACCCCCAAAAGCCTGTGGAAACACGTAGCTAAAGAAAGTGCTTCTGGTTTAGATGCAGAAGTATCATAGGTGCATTTATTAAAATATCCATACAGGATTTCTGTGCGCATGAGACAAAAATCCTAGGGATAGTGGCTATTGCAAGGAATGTATTTTTCTCCCTTGCTTCGTTTGTTTTATAAGCTGAAATCCGTAAAGCTATTCAAATAACAAAGTAGTGCTCTGAATCAGTCCTAATGCATAAGGACTCAACACTAACTAATTAACAAGAAGTGAAACAAATTCCAAATTATAGTCAAGTGTACATAGGGGTAAATGAAGTATAAAGCCTTAAGTAGTGAGTGGCATTTTCCATTGGCAGACAGCTTGTCACAGGTGGCATCTTTGTGCACCACCAGCATCCTTTTTGATTTGCGAGGGGTCATAGGGCACATCTCCCGGAACTCAAAACTCAGGTTACTTAATCTTCGAGTACTTATAAGTTGCTCCCAGCCCCCAGTCGCTGGGCCAGCCCCAGTATTAGCTGTTTACATTAGGTTATTCTTGCCTAGTTCTCAGGTTGTAGAATGTTCTGTAAGCCTCTTCACAAAGTTGAAAGATGGGGTATAAATGACTCAAATAAATAAACCAAAATAGTGGAAAATGCACTGATCTTGTGAGGGTATGTAATCCAAACCACGCTGGAGAAAGCAAGGTGGTGAGGGCTCCATGGTTTATCAGATCAGAGGCACTGGACTAGTGAGAAGGTACTTTAAATCCTTTCCCTTCCTATTAGCTTGTGGCTGTGCCTGTGTAGCCACACGCTGCCCCTCATTTTACCCTGTAGAATTAACACATCAGCGAGTTTAGGCATTAACGCTTGAATACATTGTATCTCATGGGATGAGCATATATTGAGCCCTTAGATTGTAACATAGTCTCACGCCATCAGGAACACAGTATTCCTTTCTGTGTTGGCATGTATGTTGTAGAGACAGGCTAATGAAAATAAAGAACAGTGCAAGAAAAAACTTTTATGACCCCGACGTGATTCGAACACGCAGCCTTCTGATCTGGAGTCAGACGCGCTACCGTTGCGCCACGAGGTCCTGGTTGATTTCAGGGAGGTAGAGGTATAAAACTACCTGAGCCCAACAACTATTCCCTGCACTGTACCGGAAAGTGAAAAAAGTGCGGGAAAATAGAACGAACATTTAAATCCATAACTGCTGTTGAGCCCCTATCCAAACCTCTGGTCATTCAACCACATCCGGGAAAAGCCCTGAATTCAAAGGACGGCGGCGGGACTTTCAAGCTCTCTACTCTTGAAGAACTGAGACAGAGACCACCATTTCTTCGTTGGTGTGCTATGCGGGTGCTTTCTGTCCCCTAGCTCTGGTAGAAACAGCCACCCCGATAAAAGCCCCCCCCCCGCTCCAATGCATGCCTTTGGACCCTTGTAATAACCTGCTCCGGAGCTCCCCAGGACAGTTCCCGCTCTCAGCAATGGAAAAAAAAAAAAGTTCCTAAAGAGTAGACTGATTTCAGTTGGCTACCGGATGGTAATTCTCCAGATCGCTGCCTTTTATTTCTCTCCCTCTCCCCAGCCCCGCTCCAGAAGCGAGTTAGATGGAATCTTCCCTGAAGCTATTTTCTATTAGGTTACATCATTGACATGCCTTCTCTTTATAAGCCGTAAAGAAAGCCACTGCTTCAAGCAACTCCTCGTTAGTATAGTGGTAAGTATCCCCGCCTGTCACGCGGGAGACCGGGGTTCGATTCCCCGACGGGGAGAGCTGAATTTTTTTCCCCAAAAAATTGTTTCCTACAACCATACAATTGTATTAAACATGTATTTTTTAAAATGTTAAAAAGCAGACACAAGAAGCATTCTCACAAGCAAGAGCTTGAACTGCGACCTCCACTTGAAAGGCAGGGATACAAATCAGGATTTTTGCAAACATCCCTATGCAGGAATTCTCAAAACCTAGTGGCTGTGTGAACTGTGAAGCATTAAAGTATTCCCCCCCCCCACTTTCTCTCTCTCCTAGGAAGTAGAAGGTTTCCAAGCATCTTTACAAATTTACCTTGACTTTGTCTTTCTAGAAACGCAAAGAACTGAAGGATAGAAACTAAAACCTGTCTTTAGGGAAGATTGAGGCAGCTAAGACTTATTCTTCAAGCAGCAGCATTATATCTGTCTATGAGATTTTTATTCCGCCCTTTCTCCAAGGAGCTCAGGATGGCATAAATGGTTGTCCCCCTGCTCCCTCTTGTGCTTCCAAAGACTGGGCTGAGGGTCCATCGCTTCACCACCTGTGAGCTTCATGGCTGAATGGAAATTTGAGTTCCAACCATTACACTGCATTGGCTCTTTCTGACTTTTCTGGTAACCACAAAGGCTTAAAAAAACATGCAAGCGCCTTTCCATTTAATTTTGATTTTTGCTGTGAATCTCCCCCCCCCCGCCCATCAACCAACGGATTGCAAATTTTGATGGTTCTGGAAAGTGCTGTCAAGACGCAGCCAACTTAGGGCGATCCCACAGGGTTTTCAAGGCCGGAGACATTCAGAGATGGTTTTGCCATTCTCTGCCTTTGCCTAGCAACCTAGGACTCCTTTGGCGATCTCCCATCCAAGTACTAACCAGGGCCGACCCTGCTTAATTTCCAAGCTCTGGCAAGATTGGGTTTGCCTGGGCCATCCAGGTCAGAGAAATACATATTTTACCACCTGTTTTTTTTAAATAATACTGAGCAAAAGATTTGTTATGTGAAGAAGTTTGTCTTAGGACCCTCAATCAAAACAAAGTATGACATGACCCGTAGCCGCCTGACCAAAACCTTACATTCAGCACTCTTTACCCACAGTAGATGCCTCTTTCTATATATAGTGATACTTCAACACTGTCCTTGTGCGCATGACAAATGTGAGCTGCTGTAGTTTTTAACAGCGTTATCCTAAACAGAGTTTTGCCCTTCCCAAACCTGTTTAGGATTTGCACTGTACGGCTACAAAATCCCAAGCACACCTATTAAGGAGTAACTCTCACTGAATTCAATGGAACTCACTTTAACCAGTTTTAAGATTACACATACCAGCAAGAGCTTTACATTCAAACACAGGCTTTTGCCCAATTCCCAGCCACATAGAGGGGTCAGAACTGACAAGGTGTGACACTTCTAGCGAAGAGCTCGGAAGGCTGATATATCAAGTTGTACAAGATTATTTTTCATCGCGGGAATTAGAGGAGCAAGTCAAGTCGGCTGGCAGTGAGAGGGGACATAAGGTCAGACACCTGCTGCTTGCATGCCTGAAAAGGAACGAGGGGCCCGTTCCCTGAAGGGTGTGTGTGTGTGTGTGTGTAAAACTCTAGGGCATTCCTGAGCAGGACTAACACCAGCCAGCCAGCAAACGCATCATTATGCAGTGAGTTTTTGTGCCTGAATCGGATGTTTATGCGCACCACAGCAGGTCTGGTATGAGGTTCTGGGCCGGAGGGAACATATGCCAAAGGATTACACTTACCATTGAAAAACAAGCACACATATATAAAAAGGCATTGTGCATCTGTGGCACAGTAGCTCCCTCTAGCGCAACTCAGCAATTCCTTCACAGCTCAACAATCCCAGCAAAAATGGGCAACGTTAAAAAACATTTATTACACCCCACTACTTCTGTTACTGCGACTGCAGGAAAAACAAGCAAGCCTTTCCCCACAGCCATATTTATTAAAAACCAGCCCTTGTTAACAGTGATTCTGCTATCTGTTCTGTGTGGATGACTGATTTCAGGAAGGGATCACTGAGCGCTTCGAAAATATAATTGCTGCAACATGTATCTATCTGATATGGTGCCATAGCACAGGCACAAGCTGACCCCTGGAATCGATTTTTTACACACACTAGTATGACTATGAAGGGATGGGGCTACAGCAAGAGGGGGCAAGGTGGTTTTCTTCGGCTTCCTGTGGTTATGGCAATGTACAGACAACTACAGCCAGTAAAGAATTATGCTCACTAGGACCAGAGACAGATCTAGGATCCAATGCGGTGAATGCCTGATCACCCCCCTTTTTCCCATTTAAGCGAATATTTGCCATAAAGCACTGTCATTTGAGAACACCATCAGGATCGAAGCGAATCTGGCCATCCACCCCATTCACTGGCCAAACCCTGTGAATACTAGAGGCAAAGAGTCAGCTACCTCCAGGGGTGGAGCGGGAGGTCAAAACAGCCCTGGGAAGGACCCCTACCACCTCATGGAGAGAGGTCCCGCCCCGCTGAGTCATGCGCAGTGCCCCCTCCCCCTTAGCTGCTGCATTCCTGAGCAAGTTGCACAGCGGTGGCCACCTCACCTGCCCAGCCACGGGAAGTCGCATGGCAGTACTGCAGCTGGGCACTGCCACGAGTCATTGGGCCAGGCAAGTGAGGTGGGTGTTGCACATCTCCCTCCGTGTGCCCACGTCCTCAGTGCACAGACAACTTCTGACAATCTGGCGATCATGCAGAGGCAGGGTGCAGGGCCAGTGCGCTCATACCCACTCCCCTCTTCTCAACATGCAGCGGGGTCATGTGTTCAGGACTAGCCCTATCACGTGGTCAGGCCACGGACCGCAAAGAAGAGGAGTTGGTTTTTTATATGGTGACTTTCTCTACCACTTAAGGGAGACTCAAACTGGCTTACAGTCCCCTCCCCCTCCCCACAACAGACACCCTGTGAGGTAGGTGAGGCTGAGAAAGCTTTAAGAGAGCTGTGACTAGCCTAAGGTCACCCAGCTGGCTTCACGTGTAGGAATGGGGAAACCAACCCAGTTCACCGGATTAGAGTCCACTGCTCCAAACCACCGCTCTTAACCACTACACCACGCTGGCACTCTGTTCCAGGAGCTGTTCCTGTTGGCAGCAGAGGATAGGACTTGCAATAATGGGTATACATTATGGGCAGAAAGGTACCAGCTGGACATTAGGATTTTATTTTTTTTACTTTACAGTGAGAGTAGTTCAGCAGTGGAATCGGCTGTGTAGGGAGATGGTGAACTCCCCCCCTCTGGTAGTCTTCAGAGCTGTAACTTGCCCAAGGTCACCCAGCTGCCTTCGTGTGTAGGAGTGGGAAACAAATCCAGTTCACCAGATTAGCATCCACTGCTCAAGTGGAGGTGTGGGGAATCAAACCCGGTTCTCCAGATTAGAGTCCACTGCTCCAAACCACTGCTCTTAACCACTACATCACGCTTGCTCAAATTCACAAACAGCAAGGGTGTACTCTACTGCATAAATATCTAAATAAATAATTGCCTGCTATTTTTCAGCACTGGTAATGATGGGATTTCTAAACATTACCTCCTCAAACCAAATTAAATCATCATACAGACCAAAGTCAATGTATAATTATATTATATACATTGCCCTGGTATTATCTTACTTTTTGTATTTTCATCATACTTTAGTTTTTAGATGGCTGTAGTTTTATTCTGTGCTTTTGATCAAGACTGGAGACAAACTACACACAGGCCCTCAAATCCATTATTGCGCGCTTTATTTCATGCTTTTTACCCAACAGCTCTTTCTTGCCCCCCCTCCCCCCCCGGAGTTTCTTTCCCAATTTGCAAGGCGGCCTCTCCCCGTCGCTGTTGCTCTGCAGAGATCTTTCCCCACTGAATAACCGCAGACAGAAGGCGGGAGATCCTTTGCATGCTGTCGAAAAACACTCTCTAGCCCTGATTGCAAAACCTAGTTAAGGGGGGGGGGAAGGGTGCTAACAATGGTAACATTGGGACCAACCTAATGCCCAGTCAGGGCTGAAGAATGGGAGACATTCATGCGAGAGAGGGAGAGCGAGTCATAGAACCAGATCTTGACCCCTAGTTCATGCTTGGCGCTACCAACTCCAACTCCCCTTCCCTCCAGCTTGTTGGGGCTCTGGCTACCTTCATTTTCCTTTGCCTCGGACAAAAGATTAACCGGAAAGCCTTATTTTCTAATGGGGGGAGATTCTGTTGTGAAAATTCCTTTATCAGAAGTTATGAATCGTTTGATTATGGCTGGTGAAAGTCAATTAAAGCACACACACACACAATGAATAGACAAAGTCCTTTGTCTTAGCAAAACAAACTTTACTCACTATAAAAATAGGGTAGGGTAAACTTGAGTTTAAAACAATAAACCCTTTCTACATCTCTAGTTCCCTAAACTTGCCAGCTTGTGGTTGGCAGGAATCTACTCTTAAGCATATGGCATTTCGAAAGGACAGATATGCCTAATTGACACATTAGAGATTACATCACCTTCTTGAACTGGTCAGCATCAATACAATCAATTTAACCCTTGCTGTCTGACATATAATGAAGCTTGCTATCTATTCCCCAACAGATTCTTCTCATCTGTCTTCACTATTGAAGATATAGGGCAAATTCCTTCTCCTGAACAGAGGTTTGGGGGGAGGGGAGAATGAGGAACTGGGGCAAATAGTGGTAACAAGGTAGGAAGTCCTAGAACATCTACACAAACTGCAACTAACAAGCCACAGGGACCAGATGGTATTCATCCTAGAGTTCTTCAAGAATTCAAATGGGAAATTGCTGATTTTCTGACAATGATATGTAACATGTCCCTTAGATCAGCCTCTGTATCAGAGGACTGGAGAATGGCCAATATAGCACCCATTTATAAAAAAGTTTCCGGGAGAATCCAGGAAATTACAGGCCAGTTAGCTTAACGTCTGTTCCAGGTATATTGATGGAAAGCATTATTAAAGACAGAATTGTCAATCATATAGAAGGGCAAGATCTGCTGAGCAAAACCCAACATGTCTTCTGTAAAGGTAGGTCCTGCTCACTAACCTTTTAGAGTTTTTTGAAAGTCAATAAGTCTGTGGACAGAATGAGCCTGTAGACATTGTGTATTTGGATTTCCAAAAGGCTTCTGACAAAGTCCCCCACCAAAGACTGCTAAGCAAACTTCCTCTTATGGATTGAGAGCTGGCTGAAAAATAGGAAGCAGAGAGTAGGAATCAGTGGTCAGTTCTCACAATGGAGGGATGTGAGCAGTGGGATCTGTGTTGGGACCGGTGCTTTTCAACCTGTTCATCAATGACCTGGAGTTGGGGTTAAATAGTGAAGTAGCCAAGTTTGTCGATGACACCAAATTATTTAGGGTGGTTAAAACAAAAACAGACTGTGAAGAGCTCCAAAAGGATCTCTTCAAACTGGAGGAGTGGGCATTAAAATGGCAAATGAGATTCAATTTGAGCAAGTGTAAAGTGATGCATATTGGGGCAAAATATCCCAAGTTCACATATACACTGATGGGATCTGTGGTGGCAGCGACAGACCAAGAAAGGGATCTTGGGGTGGTAGTGGATAGCTCAATGAAGATGTCAACCCAGTGTGTGGCTGCTGGAAAAAAGACAAATTCCATGCTGGCCATAATTAGACAAGGAATAGAGAATAAAACTGCTGCTATCATACTGCCCTTGTACAAATCTATGGTGAGACCACACTTGGAATACTGTGTAAAGTTCTGGTCACCACACCTATAAAAGGATATTGCAGAACTTGAGAAGGTGCAGAAAAGAGCAACCAAAAATTATCAGGGGACTAGAGCAACTGCCCTATGAAAAGTGGTTAAAACACTTAGGGCTGTTTAGCTTGGAAAGAAGGCAGATAAGGGGAGACATGATAGAGGTCTATAAAATTATGCATGGTATGGAGAGAGTGGACAGGGAGAAGCTTTTCTCCCTCTCTTATAATACTAGAATGCAGGGTCATCTGCTGAAGCTGAAGGGTAAGAGATTCAAAACTGATAAAAGGAAGTATTTCTTCATACAACACATAGTTAAATTGTGGAACTCCCTGCCCTAGGGTGATGGCTGCCAACTTGGAAGGCTTTAAGAAAGGAGCGGACATGTTCTTGGAGGAGAGGGCTATTCATGGCTACTAGTAAAAAAGGCAGGAGAATGCTGCTGCAGTCGTGTTGTTTGTGGGTTTCCTAGAGGCACTTGGTTGGCTACTGTGTTAACAGACTGCTGGACTTGATGGACCTTGGTCTGACCCAGCATGGCTTTTCTTATGTTCTTAAGATGTTGGCTTTCAGTAGTAAGTGGTGAGGGACAGAAAATGTATACTTGTTCAGAGACATTACTTTGCTTACTATGGTGGAGTGAAAGACAATGAAGGTGGTCCGGGAAGCAAGCATGAAAGGCAGGGTTAGGAGGGAAGGTAGCTGGGCCCTGGCGACTGAAGATTCTCTTAACAGGCCTTGATTAATCATACAGGGAGTTTTAGAGGGTAGCCCCTTGGATCTGCAGTAGAACAGCTAGATTCGAGTCCGGTAACACCTTAAAGAACAAGATTTTTTCGGGTATAAACTCTCAAGAATCAAAGCATCTAACAAAGGGAACTTTGACTCCTGGAAGCTTATACCATGAAAATCTTATTGGTCTCTAAGGTGCTTCTAGACTCAAATCTAGCTCTCATATAGGGAGGGGAGAGCCAGTGTGGTGTAGTGGTTAAGAGTGGTGGACTCTAATCCAGAGAACCAGGTTTGATTCCCCACTCCACATGAGCAGTGGACTCTAATCAGGTGAACCGGGTTTGTTTCCCCACTCCTGCACATGAAGCCTGCTGGATGACCTTGAGCTAGTCACAGTTGTCTCAGAACTCTCTCAACCCCACTTACCTCACAAGGTGCCTGTTGTGGGGAGAGGAACGGAAGTTATTATAAGCTGGTTTGAGACTCCTTAAAACAAGGATGGGGAACCTCAGGCCCGGGGGCCACATACGGCCCCCGAGGACATTTTTTGTGGCTCTCGGGAGCTCTGGGGCCCTCCTGTGGAGGTGGGGAGCAGGGCGGCCCTCCCTGAGGGTGTTCCTGGGGCTTACAGGGGTGCTGCGGTGCCTTTTGGACCTCCTCTTGCCGACTGTTGGCTGTTGGTCGGTGAGAGGGGAGGGGGAGGGACGCTTCCCCCAAGGCTACCT
Source organism: Euleptes europaea (assembly GCF_029931775.1). Classification (NCBI taxonomy): domain Eukaryota; kingdom Metazoa; phylum Chordata; class Lepidosauria; order Squamata; family Sphaerodactylidae; genus Euleptes; species Euleptes europaea. The sequence continues at coordinate 84,622,597 of NC_079314.1, read as the reverse complement.
CCTACAGCCGTGGCATGCAGGAATGCTGCAGCACATTGTGAGCCCCTCTTGCTGCCTGTTGGCTGTTGAGCAGCGAGAGGGAGGGGAGAAGAGGCCGCCGGCTCCTGGCGGCAGAGCATGCATGCGGGAGCCAATCGGGCTTCGGGGGGGGGCCTTTTGTGGACTCTGGGGGGAAGGGCATGGAGACTGGGGCCCGGTCACGCGGGGCTCCGTGTGCCGCCGGGTGTATGTGTGGGCGGGGGAGGCGGGGAGGCTGGGGCCTGGTCAGTGTGCGCGGGTGTGTGTGTGGGGGAGGAAGACTTTTCTCTCTTTTCTTCCCCTTTTTCTGTCACTCTCTCCTTTCTCTCCCTCTCTTTCTCCCTCTTTTTCTGTCTCTTTCTTTGTCTCCCTCCATCCTTTTCTTTCTTTCCCTCCATCCTTTTCTTTCTTCCTCCCCCTCTCTCCATTTCTTTCTCCCTTTCTCTCTCGTTCTCCCTCCCTCCCTTTTCCTCTTTCTCTGTTTTCCTTCCTCCCTTTCCGATCAACTGTGGGCTGTGTCCCCCTGGCACCTCGTTTGCTGGGGCCCACTGCTGGCTGCCCTCCTGCCTGGGAGGGGGGAGCATGGGCGCCCTGCAGGCCTTCTCTGTGTGGCCTCCCCTGGGGTTGCCAACCTCCAGGTGGTGGCTGGAGACCTGGCAACCCTAGCCTCTCCCCCTCACCGGGAGATCTATACCTGGTATGGCCCCTGAATGATGTCATAAATGTGCAAATGGCCCTTGACAGGAAAAAGGTTCCCCACCCCTGCCTTAAAAGGTAGAGAAAATCAACTCTTCTTCTTTGGCACACATCTGGAACAGCTTCCTGCTTTGTTTTTGTTTACTTTTCGACAACAAAACTTTTTTGTTTACTTTTAGAAGGTACTGTAAAGACTATATTGTCCTAAAAGGCATGCTGTTGACTATAATGGGCCTTTATGGAACACAGATGTTGACTGTATTGCATGCAATTATAGATATGAGCTCTTCTTTTTATTGTCCTATGCTTTAAATTTGTTCTTGGTATGCTTATTCATAATTATTGTAAACCACCTTAGGCCCTTTGCTAGTGGGAAGGTGGTGTGCAAACTAAAACAAGATTTAATTTACAATTTCCATGCTTTTTAGAGCATGAGCAAAGTGGTAAGAACCCAAACTCTTCTTTTAATCCGAAGGTCATTCCCAGAACCCTTTTATAGTTTCAATGAACAGAAAGTATTGTTACAGCCAGTATGATGTAATGCTTAGAGTGTTGGACTAGAATCCAAGAGACCCAGGTTTAAATTCCCAGTCTGCCAAGGAAGTTGCCAAGTTACCTTGAGCCAAACAGAGTTGTTGTGAGATTATAGAGAAGAGGAGGAGGATGTAAATTATATTGGTTCCCCATTGGAGAGGAAAGTGGGGGACAAATGAAGTAAACAAGTACAGATTTCCCAGTGGTGTCAAAAAGTTCTTTATCCGCAGTAATAATTCAGCATTAAAATGTTGTTGTTGTAATAAAGTGTACTTTTTCAGAATATTTTAAAATACTACATTTTTGGTGTACTTTTTAAAAAATAGACCCCAGTATTGTTGTCCCTGTACCCTACTGAGGCCCAGCTTGCAATAAACTAACTTAATAACTGTTTTTTTTTTGGGCTAGAAACCTGAAGTCTAACAAGTATTATGCCGTTGGGTCTCTAGCATTCTCTGACTAAACTATCATATTATTCACTTCTTGTGATCATAGAAAACCTTATCAATAACATATGGGCTCTGCACTAGACAATAGAGAGTAATAACTCCTATTTTTCAAATGGTATTTCAAAAGGACATCAAGCTCAAACTTGTCACATATATTGTTTTTTTTTAAAAAAATCAATAGCTTTTAAAGCACAATGGTTGCCTAAAAAGAGGATTTAGAGATTTGCTATAATCCAACATTGTCTCAAGAAAATGAAAATAAATCTTTTTGTGGCTTTAGAAATTTCCAAACATCTAAATGTGTAATAAAGTCTGGTAAGTTGTAAAGACTGGTGGCAGTTTTCAAAAGTCTGAAGTTTAAGAGATTTTGTTGGGTAGAGTTCATTTTTTTAGTTAATTAGGGATCTGAGTTAGAAGGGTTTAAAGTGGAAATAAGCTGGAATTAAAAGAATGGCTTGGAGCATGTGCAGAGTGCCTATGCCTCATTAAGGATTTTCAGTTAGACCGTTTGCTTACCAGGCAAACTAGTGCTATTGCACCTCCCAATTTAGAAACTGGGCACAGCTGCTTTCATGCATGTTGAATAATGCGCTTTAGTCTGTTTCGTACAGAAAAATCCCGTTGCAAACAATTGCTAAAGGGCGCTGAAGTGCATTATCCAATGTTGGTGAAATAAGCCTTAGTTAAATAAAATATCCTAGAAAGATTAATTTGAGATTTTTAAAATTACCACCTCAGGTTGGATCCAGACTAAATTTTCCATTAGTGGAATGGAATTTCCTTGCCTTTCCCCTCCCACTGTACCACACTGGTCTCCATGAAATGCTGCTCCTGGGGGATAGGGTACCCTGAGGAACAACGTGAGGGGGGTCTGCAGAAGAAACAGGATTCACCAGAAATTGCCCCTTCCCTTATGTTTGCAGAAAATTTAGTCTGAATCCAACCCATATTTCCTTCATGGTTCTACAGTTCAGCCAGTCTAATTTAATCTGGGAAGTTCTAGTCCAGAGTTATGTGCACTTTGCAAAGTACCCGAAACAGCATGTCAGTGTGATGCATGCTGCTCCTTTAAGGATACGAAAATGAAATTGGCCTAATTGAAAGCAGAGCTGAGTCTCTGCACAGTGGAATTCTCTAGTCCAGCTGCTTTTGAAGTAAGTTCGCACTTAGACTCGCTCTTAGAAAAGAAATAGAATGGTAAAAGAACTCCATACTAGGGCTGTGTGTTCAGAAAAGCCGAAATGAAAAACAACCCCAAAAATACCTTATCAGTATTTTTCAGTTTTTTCCCTTTTGAAAAAATGGCTGCAATTTAAAGGGAACTGAAAAGCAGATCCCCGAATCATGCCGAATTTTTTGGCATGATTCTGGCTGCTTCAGCCCTGCTGCTATTTTTTTTATAAAAGAGTTCCCCTTCCTTCTTTCTCTCCCCTCTCCCTTACTTACCTTCTAGCTGGCTGGTGCAGAACTTTCCCACCGCTAACTCCAGGCTCCATGTAGGGCTCGGAGGTGGCGGGTGGCACCGGGTTTACTGAAAAAATTCGGGTCCATTAGACCCAAGTCTGAATTATACCAAAACGTTTTGCGCACCCCTACTCCATACTAAACAGGAAAGGCTTCTAGAGTAAAGGCTTCTAGCTAGCTACCTAAGAAAGGATGGAGAGAGATTGTAGAAAGCATGTCCAGCCCTCATGGTGAAGAGAAAAGAGAAGGGAAGTGACCTGAAGGAAGGAACCCCTGAGAGTAGCATTCTGGGTAACAAAAGCAGAGCAGCAGGAATGGACAAAGGAAAGGTCAAAGAGCACCCTATCTACCCCTATACTAATTCTCTACTCTGCTCTCCTGAGAGTGTAAAGTTTGTGCTAGCATTAAGTGACATTGCCCTGTCTAGTCCTTCCAGCACTAATGACTGGGATCACTTACACTGCCTCTGAAGATTTCCCCCCCCCTTTGGTTGCAGTAACACATCATGGAAACATTCTCAAGTAGTCTGTGAGGTTAATGATTATTCCAAGAGCCAGGAGAGCCAGGGTAATGCTACTCTCTCGCCAAATGAAAGGGATCATTTGGACCAACAAATGAGCTGAAGACTGAAACTATAGACAAAGAACGGTACAACCTAAATGTCAACGGAGATGGCCTAAGACAGGGTTCCCAACATAATGCCCGTGGTCACCATGACGCCTGCAAACACCTTTCCTGGTGCCTGCAAAGTGTTTTTAAAAAGTCAGCGGGGCCAGGTGTGACTTTTGCCCAGGAACGTTTCTGATTAGTCATCGGAGATTTGGTTGGGTGTGCAGATTTCTAGAAATATTGTTTTGTCAGCAGCTGGCACCACAGCGCAAGAATATTCACTGAGTGATCGAAAGTAAGCTGCAGCAGCCATTTTATGACCGGGTCTGCACCCATCACTGTGTCAGAATTCCAAAGGTGTCAAAGGCTCAAAAGGGCTAGGGACCCTGGCCTAAGATATTTTTGTGCCTGAAACAGAAAATCTAAAGGGTGGGCCCTCTTCCTGCTACCTTGTGGTGGTAAAATATAATAATAAATGACATTTTGCTGCTCTTTCATGGTATATAAAGCAGATAGATAGCCCAGGCTAGCCTGATCTTGTCAGATCTTAGAAGCTAAGCAGGGTTGACCCTGGCAAGTATTTGGATGGGAGACCTCCAAGTAATACCAGGAGCGTGATGCGGAGGCAGGCAATAGCAAACTTCTGAACATCTCTTGCCTTGAAAACCCCACCAGGGGTCACCATGAGTCAGATGCAACTTGACGGCAAAAAAACACATGGTAGGTGCCATGATGGAGACCCCTGCTGTAGAGATGCTAGTAGAATAAGTACTATGCAAAGGCATTTGTAGCATAAAAGAGAACTGCGGTTGGTTGCATCTTCCTATTAAATGTACACTTAGTAAATCCAATTCTGCTTCTGTACTATCTGTGAAAAGCCCTTGGATACTTTTCAAAGCAAGATATTTAATAATCACTTAATTGTGCTTTGCAAACTCAAAACAAAGAATAGACAGGAGGTTTAGATGCAAGAATATTTGATGTACAAAAAATATTATCTTCCACATGCAAATAAATATGAATTGAGACTCAACTATTGTTACAGCTATGTGAGGGCTAATTAAAAGACTTGGAATGATACTCAAGACAGATGGGTATGGTAGAAGAAAAGCCACAGTGGCTCTTTTATAGGTTCACTAAACTCTTATTGGCTTTTCCCTCTGCATGTTAAAGGAGACCTAAACATGTCAGTCACTGAGAGAGGATTTGGCCCTGAACCTGGCCGATGTTTTGTTTTGCTTCCAGCAGTCAGACTCAATATGGCAGGTTTCTATTGACTTTTTTTGTCTCCATAGCTAGCAAAGCTTTCTCTTACAGAATTGGCAGGAAGGAAAGCTGTCTTCACCTGCACCAGTGACCCATTTGGGGATTCTGAAGTGGTTTCATTAAAAATGTTTGCTTTGCAGCAGACAAAATTTGGAAATGGCTGAACAAATACAACTGAGTAGTATTATCTTTGGAGGGAACAAACATGTCATATACAAAGGTACTCTGTGTCAATATTCTTGTGACCACGAGGAGGAGCAAGCGTCACAGCTAGGTGCCTTCTTCCATACAAAAAATGTCTGCCTGCTTGTCTTCAGACACATTAGATGAAGCGGCTGCGGAGACCCAGTGTGTGCTTTTCAAAACATCGTAATTGCTGGAGTAATATATCTAGGCTTTTAGCACATTGGCTGCTTCATTATCTCTGAACTAGTCCTCAATCACTATAGTGGATGTTGGTCTGGTTGATCTGTTTTTCATTGTGAACAGATTTTGCTCAAAGTGAAAACAGTCCAGAACTTTGGGTCTATGTTTTTGTTTAGTGTTTTTTTCTTGCCCCAAGCAGTGAATTTCCAGTAAGATGAAGTGAATGAAACAAACATAAGGGAGCTTCTTTAGAAACTGGCGTTGTCATTGCATTGCCCTCCTGCCAACTCTTTTATCAACACCTGGCAGCTCTTCTTTGGAGTAAAGGAAGCAGCTGTGCTTCTAGTATTATATGGGGAATTAATGCATGAGAAAGAATCCAAGAAGATTGAACTGGAGATGCCCATTACTTATCAAGCTTTTTTGAGGAAAGAATGGCAAAGGGACTATCAAGCTGTCAATTCCCTAAGGTTTTTTTGATGTTTGAATTGCATTCTTAGTTCTAACTCCAAAATAAAAAGGGTCTGTGAATAAATTTTCTGTATTGCTTGTCCACCTGTTCAAAGAAATACTTAGTGAAGCTCAGCAAGGAATTTTTGACTCATTCTTGCACGTTTTCATGTAAGAAAGATCTATTGTGTTACATTCCATGTATTGTTTGCCTCCCGAACTTTGTTCTCTATTGATTGACACAATTCAATTGATGATGCCAAAAGAAAAAAAATAACTTACTGGAAGTAAATAAAAGACTGGTACATGTCTAGTGACAATATAGTGATAAACAATTGATGCTACCAGGGTTACCAGCACCAAGTATTTCAGAAATATGTCAAGATCTAAAACATGCATTCAGACATCTTGACAAACTGTAATAAAACTGAAATTCAGAACTTCCTGATTTGGTCAAGCACCTGACATCCAAATGCATGGCAATTTAGTTACTCCCATAAACAGGGATTCTATATTGGTAAGCAAACTTTAAGGGCAGCCATGAAGGATCTAGAAAAGATTCTGAAGTGTAAGGATGTGTCATTGGCCACCAGGATTAGGTTAATTCACGCCATCATATTCCCTATTACTATGTATGGGTGGGAAAGCTAGACAATGAAGAAAGCTGACAGGAAGAAAGTAGACTCCTTTGAAATGTGGTGTTGGAGGAGAGTGTTACGGATACCATGGACTGCCAAAAAAACAAATCAGTGGGTTATAGATCAAATCAAGCCTGAACTGACCCTAGAAGCAAAAATGACTAAACTGAGGCTATCGTATTATGGTCACATTGTGAGAAGACAAGAGTCACTAGAAAAGACAGTCATGCTAGGAAAAGTTGAGGGCAGCAGGAAAAGAGGAAGACCCAACAAGAGATGGATGGACTCAATATAGGAAGCCACAGCCCTCAATTTGCAAGACCTGAGCAAGGCTGTCAAAGATAGGACATTTTGGAGGACTTTCATTCATAGCGTCGCCATGAGTCGGAAGCGACTTGACTGCACTTAACACATATACACAAGTACAGGTAAAGGAAAGTGTTTAAGGCAAGCATGTGCTTAAATGTGCCCTACCTGAAACAAAGATCTAAAAGTCCTCAACTTTGGCTGAATTGTACCCTTATAAATACTAACATACAAATTGCTCCCAAATGCATCACAAATTTTTTAACTAGAATCTACCCAGCCGTCAAATCACTAGCATGGGCAGCTCTGTGTTTTTAGAGTTACATACTATTAACTCTGAAATTTATTCGTATCTTATCTTGGTTGGTTCTCCAGAATATAGCTTCATTGACTGATAGATTAGAGACCATCTGTAAAATAACCTTTGGTGTGTGCATTCTCTTTGTAATCCTGACTTGCTTCCTCAGCTCAGATTTGCCTTGTTTTCTTGGTGATTTCCTAATAATACGAACGTTGTAGTTCTCTTTCTAGATGTCTTGCTCTGCCTTGCCAGCCTTACAGCTATCCTTTACCCTTTTACTGTGCTGGAACCCTGGCGGCCTGTTTGTGAGCTGACCTTAGTTTGTCGCTTATATCCTGTTCTCTCTGGTCATGTTATGATCCTTCCTGGTTATCATGAGCTCCTAATACTGGCCCCCTGGACCATACCTATCTTTGTGATATTAAATTATATTACTGGTTGAAGACACTGTTGCAACTACACATCCTGCTGCCTGCTTTATTGGAGCTGCAACACAACTTACAGTAGGTTTGATATGTGAACTCGGAACAAAGGCAAAAATCCCATGGTACAGCCTAAAGGCAAAAGTGCCTTGATGCAGCTAAGCAGGCCTGGGTCTAGTCATTTTCTATAAGGGAGACTGTCTGAGAACCACTTGTATAACATGTTGATCTTTCAAGAAGAAAAGGGGATGGGTTGTGGTTCAGTGGAAGGGGCCTCTGCTTTGCCTGCAGAAGGTCCCGAAGTTCAGTCCCTGGCACCTTCAGTTTAAAAAGGGCCAGGCAGTAGGTGATATGAAAGACCTCCAACCTAAGATCATGGAGAGCCACTGCCAGTGTAAGTAGATTATACTGACCTTAATGGACCAGTGGTCTGATTCAGTATAAGGCAGTTTCATATGTTTGTGTGTATGAGTAAATCAATTCTATTCTGGGTCTCTTTGGCATTTTTAGCTGGGAGGCCAGGCTACCTTTGTTTCTGTTAGAAATTTTTGGTGATATTTTGGTCTAGTTTAGCAACTGGTCCCTTTACATTTCTTGCTATATCCATGAGAGGGCTTATATTTGGCATTCTAACCTCACCCCCATCTCTGGTTAGTACATTAGTTGCAATTGTCTGTTTCAGTTTTTTCAGCCAAGCTTGGGTGAGGGATGTAACTCAGAGTTCATTTTCTACTATGAATAACATGTAACAGTCTGTTGGAGCAGGCCTTTTGTATCATAGATGTTGAGGTCAGTTGATGATAATTGAACAGGCATGCTGTTATGTGTCGCATGCACATGCCATGTAGTAAACCAGAATCTATAAGAAGGTTCTGTAGTGTTGCCAGCATTTTTTTTCGGGTCCTGCTTCTGTGACAGCAACAAGATTGGCAGAAGTTTAGGAACAAACCTTTTCTTGGTATGTTGTTAGGCAGGGCTGGTGTCAGCATTCCTTGAGGTGGGACAGCTGCTGGGACCTGGGCTCCAGGTGGGGGCCACTGCCACTCACCTCCACCCCCTCAGACCACTCATTTGTGAGTGCTTTGCCACTAACATTCCTGGCTGCGTATGCTGCCCAGCACTGACTATTGTGGCACTCTCTGCCCAGGCCCCCCCCCAAAAAAAAACTTGGAACTGGCCCTAGTGTTACTGATGGGGGAAAGCTACATAGGGTACATTGCTGGCTGTCAGACAGCTATTGAACACACATGAAGCTGCCTTATACTGAATCAGACCCTTGGTCCATCAAAGTCAGTATTGTCTTCTCCAGTGGTTCTCAACCTTTTTTGCTCCATTCTCCCCTTTCACCATTGTTCAGAATATAATTCCCCCCTTCTCAAGATAAATGTTGAATTTATTGAATGTTGCAGATTAAATTAAAGACAAACTACAATTTTACAGATTGTACATAATCTACACATCACACTTTGCTGAATAGTGGTCCCAATTCTCCCCCCGGAACCCTAAAATTCCCCAGGGGGGAATTCCCCCCTTGACGAGAACCCATGGTCTACACAGACCGGCAGTGGCTCTCCAAAATCTCAGGTAGGTCTTTCACATCACCTACTTGCCTAGTCCCTTTAACTGGAGATGCTGGGGATTGAATCTGGGACCTTCTGCATGCCAAGCAGATGCTCTACCACTGAGCCACAGCCCCTCCCCTACTGAGGCCCTAAGAGCAGAGTCTGTAAAAAAAGTTGGCAATCCTAATGCCACATTGCTGCATGAATGCAGCTGAGGCAGCTCTTTCCCACCTCTGCAGTATGGATGGGCTCCAATTAGTAATAATAACAGCTTTTTGGGGGGAGAGATTTTAAAAGAAATAAAAATAGCCATATGGGAAGAGGGAAAGGAAACCAGCAGGATGGTGAAACCTGAGGAGCATTTTCAATTACCTTTTAATATGACTTGGGCAAGAAAGTTGAAAAGTTTGATCAGGGGCTAATTAAGCATAAACATACATTAACTGTTAGGGGCAGAGACTGCATAAATCAAGCCATCTTGGAGAATTACCGCAGGAAGCGGTGAAAATGACTAGTTGTCTTTTTTGTAGTTATTTTCAAATAGCACATTTTCTCAGCAGTTCTCCAAGGGAGAATATCAAAGCATGACATTGAAACAGCACCAGTCTCTATATTCTCCTGAACCGTATTTCCCTCCTTAATTGGCTCCTGCCTGCTTTAATAGCTTCATAAATGTTGCAAGGGAATAATTAAATTGTACATCAGTTGAAGTAGCAGACAGCACCAAGCTAGGAGGGATTTGCAAACATGCTGGAGAAGAGAGAGAGCAATGACAAAGTGTCCCAGTGACATTTTAGAGAACTTGAGAAAGAAGCGCCTGCAGAATGAGATAAATAATAGATGTGCCAGTGGCAGATCTTGCCCCTATCTCTCCAGCTGCAGGAGCTTTCTTGGCAGAGGAGCTGGCATGGTGACATAATGCAGGGCATAATCCATTCAGCTAGATCATAACCATCTATTGTCACCACTGTGGTGCTCTGGAAAAACCAAATCCCTCAAAGCCGGCCCCTCTGTTTATTAGTTATGTCACACATGTACACATGAAGCTGCCTTACACTGAATCAGACCCTTGGTCCATCAAAGTCAGTATTGTCTACTCAGACCAGCAGCGGCTCTCCAGGGTCTCAGGCAGAGGTCTTTTGCATCATCTACTTGCCTAGTCCCTTTAACTAAAGATGCCGGGGATTGAACCTGGGACTTTCTGTATGCCAAGCAGATGCTCTACTACTGAGCCACAGCCCCTCTATTATTTTGGACTAGAGCAGAAGGAGGTTATGACAGCCTTGAGGCTCACTAAAGGCCCCATAGGCTTGTGCTGGATCCCAGGGCTGCTTCTCAGAATTATTTTCACCACTGAATGTTCTCTGTGGGATTGCCCCCCACATATACAATTGAGTGGAGAAAGAAACCCATGAAGCAGAAGTACGCAGGTATATATCTGCTGTGATTTTTCATGATGATGGGAAAGCTGTACTGCTACTAACCTGACACTTCTTCCATGCATGACAGAGGGTGGTTGTGTGGGGAAAATTTTGTGAGGAATGTAACTGTCAGAACTTTTTCTTAAAGCAAGCTACAAAGATAAGTCTGCACACCATGAACAGGCTATTATTCATATTACTTATGAATCCATGGACAAGAGGTGTTGTATCCGGTTTTTGTTCTTTCCAGTGTGCCCATGATACAAGAATTCCTAAATGTACATACACTTTACACTCATAGGACACTTTGAGGCAGGGCTTATGAGGACATGCTCAAATTCGGATGATCTAATAGGTTCAGCCTCAGACCGTGTTGAAGAATCCATGATGAATATGTCTCTGAGAATGCCGGCCCTTTATAACCAAGTAGCGACAATAGGTATTCATTCAACTTGGGTGACTTATAAGCTGATTGGAAAGCCCAAGAAACACTTTGTTAGATATTGGTTACTGAGTATAGGTTGGATTTTTTCTTTGGTCTCGGCCCCTCTTGCCTGTCTTATGCAGGGAACAGGACTTTTTATTTCTTTGATTTATTCCCATACAATTATTCTCTGAGGGACCACCTCTTCCTAGTTCATCTTTAGTTCATTTTCTCCTGCTATTACAACTGATCTCCAGCCAACAGAGATCAGTTCACCTGGAGAAAATGGCCGCTTTGGCAACTGGACTCTATGGCATTGAAGTCCCTCCCCTCCCCAAACCCCGCCCTCCTCAGGCTCCGCCCCAAAAATATCCAGGTATTTCCCAACCCAGAGCTGGCAACCCTATTAGTAACCACTCTAATTTTCCCAGTAGGGTCTTCTTTCTATCCCTTCTTTGAGGAAAGTCCGATCAGCTACAGCACGTGCAAGGCCTTTTTCTCTTTGGAATGGGCTGCCACATGAGGGTAGGGCAGCCCCATCTTTAATCTCCTTTAAGAAAGTTTATAAAGCAGAGCTTTAAAAAAAACTTTTAGTTGATGGTATTAGTTTTATCTCACCAGCCCAGTCAGTATAATTTTGGTACTCCTACCTCACATACCGGAACAGCATGCTAAACATGATCCTCTTGAAAAACGTAGTCACCTTTTTGTGTGAATAGGGCAACATATATTTTCTAGCTTCAGTACACACAAATGCATACCCTGTTAAGAATCTTGGTTTTTGATCATGTGTACGTACTGAAGCTAGACCATATGCATTGCCCTATTCACAAAAAACAGCAGCCATATTTATTGAGAGGATTGTGCATAGCAAACTTTCTGGGTATTCAAGGTAGGAACATCAAATGTAGCATGACTGAAAGGGGCTCCTGATGGCTGCTTTCATAGTTTTATATAGCTTTATGGTATCTTTGACATCAGTGCTGGAAGCTACTTTGAGTGGAAAGGAAAAACAGTGTGAAATACTTCAAAGAAAAAAAAAGAACATGAGAAGACCCCTTCCCTTTCTCAAGTTTCACTTTTCAAATAAAAAATGTGGACACGGATGGGGGTGGGGGTGGTGCTGCTTAATTTGCAGAACGCCTGTCCCTATATATATATATATATATGATGCATGATAAATTGAAGCAGGGAAAATTGTCCAGGTTGGCAGTGCAGATGGTGTGGGATGGAGAGATTATACAGTTCAGAAAGGGCAAATCATTACAGATGCCTCAAATCAGCATTGGTTCAGAATAAACAAGCTACCACAAATGTACCCAAAGGCATAAGCTCTTGCAGTATTTAATAGTGTTTTATTTTCTCTAGCATATCTATTTTGCATAAAAAATCTCAGCAACTTAAATTTTCCTGTGTTTTTGCATCTGAAAAATATGGAATTTCAATATTTGAGCTTTCAGGCAAGTCTCTCAATATGCAAATGAAGCACTTCAGAATTTATATAGAAGACTTCAGTTCTGCTAATGATACATTTGAGAGTGGCTATAGGCTAATGTAGAAGTAATTATTTTTAACAATAAGCGACACATAATACCACAGTCATATCAGTATTAATCTAAGTTTCCCAAAAGAGCAGTGATGTGGGCAAATTGCTGCGATATAGCCGCAAATCATGGGCTCACCTCTCAGCTTAGCCAAGAAGTCACTGGATAGACTTGAAAATGCCAGTCTCTCAGTTTAACCCTAACACTCCCCTCTCTAACATGGGAATAAAGGCCTTGTTTGCAAGGTAGCAGTAAAGATTGCTGAGAAGCAAGTTGAGAACTTAGGAGAAGTTCTGTTTAATGCTAAGTTATTATGATGCATAGCTACAACTACCCAAGTGAACTCTAGTCTCCTGGCATTAACAGGCAAAGCTCCATTAGTTTTAAGTGTGTCCATTAGCCCTAGTTAAAAACAAGTCAAATCAACCTGCTGTTAATAGACTTTGTTTTCTGCAGTGATCAAGACTCAGAAATACAGACAAGCCGATGAGGTGGAATTGAAGTGGCTTATGTTGCAAAAAAAGCTAGGTATGGGGCAGTCATGAATATTCACTTTGTACATTCTAACTGCACCAAAATAGGGAGTGTGAGTCAATAATTATTTGTATTTTTGCCATGCTTCGTGTTTTCAGCTTCTTCTGTAACGTTTGAAAAAGGATCTTGAATTAGGCGATGCAGGACAGGACATGCATTCCCCCAATGAAAAAATGTGCAAGCTCAACTTTCAGCTAAACATGAAGAACTGGAAAAGAAGAATAAGAAGAAACACAGGAAGTGTAACTCATACTTCCTGTCCTAGCACTTGTTAGAACATACAAAGCTACCCAACATTAACCTGGGAAGAGGCCATAATGACCAGCCAAATTCCAGATAGCCAGCCTGGTTATTTCATAGAATTCCTGCACTATGTAAGTGATGTGGTGGTTGCTTCCTCACAGCTTTCTCTTTGCAGCAGGTGTTTCTTCTCAAACATTGCCTAACACCTGCAGGTTCTCAGACAGCTGGAACAGGAAACCTTCATCCATCCCAAGCCTTCACTGTGGCCCAACAGTGTTGTCTGGGCTGAACTGGGCAGAAGCATCTACGAACATTGGGATGAGATGTAGGATGGTTTGGGGAAAGTGAACACCCCCTGTCTGCAGACCTATAGAGAGACCCAACATAGTATTTTATGATATGGCTTTTCACAGGCAGCAGCCTACTTCATTTGCCTTTGCTATAACAAAGTACTTTGTTGGTTCTTGTAGGTTATCCGGGCTGTGTAATAGTGGTCTTGGTATTTTCTTTCCTGAAGTTTCGCCAGCAGCTGTGGCAGGCATCTTCAGAGGAGTAGCACTGAAGGACACTGTCCTTCAGTGTTCCTCCTCTGAAGGTGCCTGCCACAGCTGCTGGCGAAACATCAGGAAAGAAAATACCAAGACCACGGTTACACACCCCGGATAACCTACAAGAACCAATGAACTCTGACCATGAAAGCCTTCGACAAAGCACTTTGTGTCTGGCGGTGCCACAGCGCTCTCTCTTTCTGCTGCTGCAACCACAGCTACTTTTACATGTAGAACAAGCCAATTATTATATGCAGCGTTGCTTATGCAACAAGTGCTGCTTTCTGTAATAAAACCTCTTGACACTTGTTCCTTCTGTCTTCCCAAATCTGTTTCCTGGTTCCTTCTGTTGCCATTAGGGCAGCTCAACAACAATTGCTTCTTTATTATAAAGTAATTTACTGTGTTTACTGCGGTGAAGTAGTTAGTACCTCATGAAAGAACTTCTCAAGCATTAGTTATTCCTTGGTGACATTTCCATTCTCATGGATCCAGAATGTCTTCCAAACACATGGTTTAACTGCCTTACATTCAGATGCGTTTGTGTTTGTAACTGCATTATCGCTTCTAATTTAACCATTGGTTAAGCAGGAGGGTTTGGTCAATATGGTTTTGAAACTATGTCCTCCATACGTGCTACTCCCCTTGTTTCATTGCTACACTGATCTTATATTGTAAATACCCCCCCCCCCAAATTCAACATAAATCTGTACAGTTTGGATCTACTGGCTACAGTCCAAAGACTGAAATCATAATCTACTTCTCGTATAATGTATAGAGAGATGTTAAAAAGTAATCTTGGGTCTGCCTTTCAGTTCAAAGGGGGAGGTACTGGGGAAGATCCTGCTAGTCAGCAGCAGCTGAGGATAACCTTACTGAGTTTGATTTCTATTCTACACACAGATATTTAAGGTCTGGACATGAGCCAAAGAGCTCTTGTCCTTTGGCTCTTAGCCTAAAGGCTGGAGCCTGGAACCAGGCAGAAGATCATCTAGTGCATGGGTCCCCAACATGGTGTGTGGGGGCTCCAGGGTGCCCGCCAACACCTTTTCTAGTGCTCGCCAAGTGCTTTTAAAAAGTGGATAGGGCCAGGTACAGCTTTCCCCTAGCATGGCTTCTGATTGACTATTGGAGATTTGATTGGCTGTGCAGATTTTTTAAAATGTTGCTTTGGCAGCAGCTGCTACCACAGCACAAGGATCTACACTGTTACTGAATTTCAGGTGTGGCAATCATTTTGTTGTTGGCTCTGCCTCCTGCATCAGCCATTTTGTAGCAGCCATTTTGTTGCTGCGCCCACCATGCCGTGTCAGAATTCCAAATGTGCCCACAAGCTCAAAAAGGCTGTGGACCCCGATCTAGTGGAAAAAGAATACTTGCTTGACATTGGAAGCCTCCCCTCCTCTCCCCTTCGTTGTTGTTGTTGTTGTTGTTCTTCTTCTTCTTCTTCTCCTCCTCCTCCTCCTCCTCCTCCTCCTCCTCCTCCTCCTCCTCCTCCTCGAGAATGAATAATGCTGGATAGGGATAACACAGTTCCTTTAAAACTTTTTTAAAAAAAGAAACCCTCATCCTCCAATGATCCCCTCCCCTCTGTTTAAAAGACAGGCAATTCTTTTCTGACAAAGGGAGCTTTGACTCTTGAAAGCTTATACCCTGGAAAATCTTGTTGGTCTTGGTCTCTAAGGTGCTATTGGACTTGTATCTTGCTCTACTAATGCAGACCAACCCACTTGAAATTCTCTTATGTTAATTTCTGCTGGGGACTGGCTCCTTGCAGCTGTCAACAAATGAACAGAAGAACTGCCTAGCACTTCCTGGAGTCCTTACATTACACTGTTTCCCCTTCAGACACAAGAAACGGCTCCTGCTGATAGGCATCTTGCCCAGGAATCATCTTTTTTATAGGTTTAAAATAAAGCAGATGTGGAAGGAATGGGCTGTTAACAGTCTGTGCACAAACAGAAGATGTCATTATGTGGAAACATGAAAAAAAAAACCAGTTGGGTGGCTGAAACATGGGAAATCCTTGGTGTGGAAGCAGCCCGGATGCATTCAAAGAAAGAGCTCCTGTACCTTTCATAGCTGTATGGAAGAGGGATTTTTGAGATTTGCCTCTTTTGCCAACTCTGAAGTACTATGACATGACAAGCTGCATGTGAAAATTGTCTTAGATTGGAGCCACTGTCCATGTAAAAATGTATAACTATTGTTGCCAGTATGTGTCCATTAACTTTGGGTGGTGTCTAACATTCTAAAATGTTAGGTTCCATTTTCCTTTGCCTTATGTTGTTTTTTCCCTATAGGGTTCCCCTCCCCAACCATCAAATTGTTAAAACCATTTCACACAAGATTGGGTTCAATAGTTTAGATTTTAGCAACTTTTCAGTCCACAATTCTGCTTTGAGGTAGCTGTCTATTACAGTGTGGAAATTGGTTTTCCCAAACTTCTAACGTAAGTTTAAAAGTCCAGACTCTTGTTCCATTTTTTGTAAATAAGAAAGCAAGGAAGAAAACCTTCAGTGTGATCATTCTAAGCATATCTCTGAATTGGTATTATGTGGCAAGCTGATTTAGTAAAGCATTTCTGAAAAATAAACCTTTCTAGAAGAAAATAGGTAGACATCAGTGTTTTTTTTTTTTTTTTTTTGCAAGAAGAATAAAATGTTCAGCTGTGATATGGCTTTGAGACAACTGTTAGTCCTGTAGCTTTGGTTCAGGGATATGGGAATACTAGGTGATCAACTCCAGTTGAATTTCATTGACAGGAGACCTGAGGAAGATCCTGCTAGCCTGCAACAACCCAGTAACATCTCACTAGATTGCTTTGCTCTCTGCAAATAGGTATTTATGAACTGGGCATGTCCAGAGGTGTGAAACAAATGGCCACTGTCCTTTGGCTACTGTCCTTTGAAGGCTGGAACCTGTAGCCGGGCAGAAGATCAGCTGGTGGAGAGAAAAAAGCCACTTAGAAATTGGAAGCTTCTTGTTTGTTGCTGTATGTGCTTTCCCTCCTCTGGATTGTTAGCTGCTTTGGATCCCACTCTGACTGATTCTTTCTTTTTGCCCCTTGTTTATTCTGTGTATTACTGTTTTTGTTGTTGTTATTTGTGATGCTCAATACTTTAAACAAAGTATTGAAAAACTGCTTTAAGTAAGGAAGGTGGCTTTGTGGTTGACAAAAGGGCTAGCCACTCAGGGTTGTTCAAATCTGACTGTGCTGCTAGCCAAAACAAGGTAGGTTTCTCCCATTTATTATTATTATGCCTGCCACTCCCTAGTAACCTGAAGTATATCTATAGACATCTTCGTTTTAAAATCCTTTTATTTAGAGGGATCTAGAACTTCTAGGTAGTACCAGATATGTGTAGTATTGATTTGGAACGATGCACAGATTTTTAAATTGCCACTTTTCTTAGCAAAGTGAAGCCGCAGTCAGAAAAGGGTCCAGCCCTGCTTCAGCTTATATTGCTGAGTTAAGTGGTGCCACTGGATGGCAGAATTTCCCACAAAATTTCACATTCCATCCATTTAGTAAGACTGCAGATGCTCACCTGAATGAAGCTGCTCTCCTCATTAGTTCAGGATCTTCTCTTTATCATGCTACCAGATATTGAATCGGCAGCCGTATCTTGACACGGTGGTCTGGGGTGAATTCCCACCCCAGTTACACTTTTTTGGCAAAATACTAGAGAAGTGACTTCAGAACTTTTCCCTCTTAGAATACTGTCAGCTGCACATGAGTAAACGTTGACTCCAGGGTATAGTCACCTTCCACTTACTCTTTCTATATACAAGAAAGCACCTGGAATACAAAACCACCCCAGAAATATATTGAATTTGACATTTGGGGTGTTTTAAAAAATCTTACTCTATTTGTAGTAAAACATACCCCATGAATTTCCCCCTCTAAAATGCTGTTTCAGGAAAACATTTTTAAGTCCACTGGAGACCCTCCCTATAACTGATGGCCCCTATGATAATCTGGAGAAAATCCACCTCACCATAGATTTGTTCTTGGGGTCGAAAAGTAGCTCAGATGCAAATAACATTTCCATTTTAAAATGTTTTTATTAATGCAATTATTTTCCATCTCACGCGAAAGTATGTTTTCAGGTTCTTTTGGGTTTGGATATGATAAAGTGAACGGTCTTATGCCATCACCAACCATTTTTTGTGGGACACCTTTCTACCCCCAGATCCATTGGAATTTGGCTTGGGGAAGAAATAAATTCCAGAGTACAATTTGTGTTTTTTCTTTTTTTCTTCAGCGCATAGATGCAGTGTTAAGACAAAGCTATTGCTTCTTGCACATGGGTTGCCCAAACCCAAGCCCTGTTTGCTAGCAGATCATTGATGTCTGTGTGGCGGCACTGTTCAGCAGAGAATAAACAAAAAAATACCCAACTCCAAGGTACAGAGGATCTAGCACTTGCACCAAAGCCCGTAACAGCCTTGCCACAACCCACCAACCATCATGCAGCATGTCAATGGCATAGATAGAAGCAGCCAATTAATCCAAGCGGATGGCAGAATGCCTCTCTGCCTTTACTACGCACCCATGCATAACCCCATTTCTTCATTATGGTTTGTAATTTCTTAGACAGGTTTTTGTTTGCATTATGTTACAGTTCTGTCATCCTAGCCATACTGCATTGTTTATTGGAGGTATTTGCTGTCTGATTGAATTGCTTTTCATATTCTGTAATCTACTTTGAGTCTCAGTGAGAAAGCCGGACTATAAATGAAGTTAGTCTTGGAATATGCAATGTCTGGTGTACAAAAAGAAGAGAAGAAGACCCTGCAGGGGGCAGCAAGAGGACAGATAGGATAGTGAAGTCAGCACCTTCTTTCCTGATAAGTGCCATTCGTTGTCTGTCTCCAGATTGCTACTCTTAGAGCAAGATCCTGTTTATTCTCGGAAGTTCCACAACTCTCCATCTCTCTCTCTCAGCTAGTGATGTAGCTAGGAACCGATCGCTGTCTCTTCTCTTTGTATCAAGTATGTTAATTCCTAAATAAAGTTTTCTCTACACTTTGATCAGGTTTGTGCACTTTTGTTATGTTAATCACTCTGCCATGAGGATGCCAGCCTCCAGGTAGGACCTGAGGACCCCCCAAAATTACAGCTCATCTCCAGACTACAGAGGTGAGTTTCCCTGAAGAAAATGGATGCTTTGAAGGGTGGACTCTGGCATTGTACTCCACTGAGGTCCCTGTCCTCCCCAGGCTCCATCTCCAAATCTCCAGGAGTTTCCCAACCTGGATTTAGCAACCCTTCTCTACCAACAGTTAGCAATAATACATAATAATAAGTCTGGAAGGGGAGGAACTGGGGAAGATCCATGCCTGGAATCCTTGGGAGGCTGGGGTATGGCATGGGGGAAACCCAGAAATGATGTTACTACATCAAGTAATGCTCTGAGAATTTCACCAATTTTTTTTTTTTTTTTTTTTTAGCCGTTATGGTCTTTAACATTAAACTTTGTGTTAAAGTTGCAAGTTGCAACTTATAATTCCATTATAAGCCCAGGCTCCAGAAGGCAGAGTTGATTTCAGATACAATAAACTTGGCAAGTGATTAGAAGACATTGTCTGATTTGGTCAAATACTGTCCTAATGACTCTTTGCAAGTGATTCCAGTATTTACTGGGTCAATCATCATTATCATATATTTCAAGCATAACAGTTCAATGCTCACAATTTTCCTGAATACTCAATTTGTTTTAATGTCAAAAACGCTGTCTATTTAACAGATGGAGAGAGTTCCTGCGCATTTAATCCAACAGGTATGAAAGATAACCATGTTTGAAAACGTTCCGCCAGCATCTCCTTTATCATGTAGGTGCAAAAAGGAAGCTACAAACACTCAGAAGGACTGGTGAGTTAGGAAATATTGACTTTCCCCAAAGCATAAGAAAACAAAGGCAATACCTTAGACTAAAGTAGAACATGGTCTTAAAGGGCCAAGGCACATCACTTCTGTGGCCTTGTGTGGCTACTTTTAAAGAGCCTTGGTTGCGCTGTGCTCAGGATGAACCATGAGCCATAAGTACAGTTCACAATTTGGCATGCAATCACTCAGTCTGCTTGACAAAGTGTCACACCAGCTTGCTGTCTGGGCACATGACGGATGGCTTTCAGAACAAGGGTAGTGTTAGCCAGTACACTGGATTTCAGATTTCCTACCTTCAGGGATGCCTGTCTGCACAACCTTGGCTGTTGGGGTCCCTGGCATAAGTCCCTATTCATTGCAAAGAATTTGGGGGAGGAGGGGGAGTTCTGAGGCTCACACTTAGTTCAGAAGGAACGCAAGCCGGGCCTGTGGGGACCCACCATCACTACACAAGGCCCTTTCTTAAAACACAGCATTTACTTGTGACTGTACTTTGCATGATATGATGACACTAATAGTGAATAAAAATAAGCACGAGTCTTGTGGCAAGTTAAAGACTGATAACATTGTATTCCACTGTAAGCTTTTATGTGCTAGAGCTCACTTCCATAGATGCATGAGTGGATTCTCACTACATTGTAATTTTATGTAGGAGTGTAAAAGCAGGGACACAGCAGGGACAAGGCATCAAATGCAAGAGGAAGAGGGCGGAATGGATTTCTGCAAAACAAGGGGAAAAATACAAAGAACTTTCTTTAGTTATATTAAGCCTAGTAACATCTGTTGGATGGTATTTTGTGAAGGCCTATGGCCACATACAAATAAATTTACTACTACTAGTAGTAACATCTGTAATGGTTGGTTTAGTTAACACACAAGTGTAATCCTACACAGTCATACCCTTTGAAATACATTGAAGTCATTGGTCTTATGGTTTCCAAAGACTGTTTTTAATTTTTTCTGCAACAGACTAACCTGACTACTCCTCTGGAATTAGTAGGGAAGAAGCTATCTTACAGGAAGCTCATCCAGCAATAGAAAACCTGTGATTTTGACTAAACGAGCAAACAGACCTCAGGGCATGTGCAAAGTGGCCATGTGACCTCATTTTTAAATTTGCCAGAGAGCCCAACAAAAATCACAAGAGCCCAGGAAAACATGTGGACTTAATCAGGTTGACAATATCCAAAACATTACTTTTGAATGCTGCTCTTAAAGCTTGCCGAACTGCCCCCTTTTCCAATGCATCAAGAGAAAGTTCAAGAGCCAGTTCTGGACAATGATCTCCATAGGAGATAATTATGCAGGAAGAAACTTCTCTTTTACGTCCACCAGTTCCACTTCAAACAAAGTACAAAGATGGGTAACTTTTGAGAAAACGCCATTTAATCTCTCTTTTTTGTGTCTGCATAAAAAAGATTAGCTGTTTCCTTAGCAGCAGAATGCCATCATCGTTGGCAGTAATATCTTCTCCTAAACCTCTTATGTGCAGAAACAGAGGTTTAAAGTGCGAGGCTGCTGTCAAAAGCCAGCCAGCTTCCCCTGATGCGGGGATGAACAAAAGGGCCAAGGTCCTTAGCAATGCTACAGCCTTTTGATCTCTAAAAGCCACTCTGGCTGGGAAGCAGCTGTTCTTCTGTAGATCGAGTTGCTCATCCCCTACCTCCTCTGCTTTTTCATGGCTTCTTGCCAAAGTTTCCTTTGTCCTTTCCAGTGCAAACTTCTACTGCAGGTAAGAAATGATGCCAGTTGTTATGAAAAAAGCATTTCAATGTTGATCAGAACCCCCTTTTTTGGGAATTGGCTCACCGAAGTTAAAATCAGGCCCAATTTAAGGTCCTTTGGTATCTACAAATGCCAGAAGACACAGACTGTCACAAGTGGCAAGTGAATGGCTCAAGTGCCTCTGATACCACAAGCTACAAAGGGCCTCTCAACCATATGAATGAATGGTGATCAGCAAACTGAAACCCCTTTTTCCAAGGTTGCTTCCAGTTTAGTGCTTCATTGTGCAATCAGCAGGGCAAGAAATGGCATACTTCAAAGGGAGCTGTTAAAATATATTTTTGGAAAGAAGAGCAACTGGCTTCTTACATGACCATTCTTGGTCCCTAAACTGGCTGTCAAAATTATGAGGACCAAGATTGACACTGGAGTCTTAAGCAGAGTAATACCCTCTGCTTAGGGTGTGATTGCTTAGGAGTGTACTATTAGGCTGCAATCCTGAGAACACTTTCCTATGAGTAAGCGCCATTGAATATAATGAGACGTACTTCTGAGCAGACCTGCTTAGCTGCATAAAAGAGATCCAGATAAATCTTAGGGCTAGGAACTAAGCTGCAGGCAGGGTGCTACTTCAGTCCTGTTGTAGACATTACCCTCCCATCCCAACTGGAGCATCCTTTGGTTTGGGTGGGGTTGGTAGGATAGGGGATTTAGCTACACAGTGGCATGGTTAAATTAAAGAGAATCGAATGGGTAAATGAGTAAAAGCTGTCAGCTTTGGCTTGACGCTGTACCCCTCTTCTTTCTTTAGTTCTTTCCCTTCATCCATCCAGTTCTACTGTATCGCTAAGCGAGAGGAACAGAAGTGTTCAGCAGCTGGCTTATGAGCAGTCACCTCAGACCCAGCCTCCCAGGCAAATCTCTCCTCTGTCCAAAGGATGGGCTTCCTTCCTTGGTTCTCTGAGCTTGCCAGTGTGCTTTTGAAGCATGAGGAGCCACAGGGTGAGTTTCACCCTGTGATGAAGTGCTTGCAAGCAGTGAAGGAAATTATGATTCAGGTAAACAATGTTGTTTATTCCAGGGGTACCAGATGGAATAAAATGAACATGTAACTATGGCAGACTCACCCCCCTCACATACCTGGAGAACCACTGCTTCCCTCCCCAAGGGATATTTAACTGGTGCTTTGTCATTGGGGATGTTGCCAACCAGGAGCAGATTGAAGGAATGTTTTGTCCAGTAAATAGGTGGAGTCCACTGGTAAAGAGGGCTGTGTAGAAGTTTGCAATAGCCCGTGCCTCCCCGGGGGGCAGGACAAGCAACATCTCCTGGCTAATCAATGGAAAAGGCAGGTTTGTGTGCTTCATCAGCTTTAAAAAAGCACGCCCCCACCACAACAGCCACAGTGAATAATGCCAAGACTGTGTGCTTCAGAAGAGTCATGTTTATAAGAGAGAGAAAGAGAGATACTGGTAAGAAGGGTATGGTGATCATATTTCAAATGGAGTTGCTAGGTATATATGTTGAGAGCTGTTATTTATTTATTAATTATTTATACCCCACCTTTGCCCCCAATGGGGAACTGTTCTCCTCTCCTCCATTCATCCTCACAAAAGCCCTGTGATGTAGATTAGGGAGAGACTGTGTGACTGGTCTATGGCAAGATTCCATGGCAGAGTGAGGATTCGAACCTGGGTCTCCCAGAGCTTAATCCAATGCTCTAACCGCTGCCCCACACTGGCTCTTTTTTATAGCAGTGGAGAACTAGATCAGAAAACAGTGGAGGCGTATCAAAACATTTAAAGGTATAGTTACTATTTGGCAAGCCTACTCCAAACTGCTTGAATTTAATGAGGCTGCAACCATAGTAAATCATTAAACATTATTGTGAATGTAGAATCTACTGAATACTTTGGATCCAGAAAACCGAAATTTTCATTCCTTTTTAAAGAAAGAAGAAGAGCACAATCTGTGTCCTTGCCACTCGGTGCATGTGGGAAAGGATGCTTGTAGAGTATCTATAGAGATCTTGCCTCTTGTCTTTCACCCTCCACAAAGCTGTGTAGTGCCATATACATTCCATCAAAATATACTTTTGCCTTGAGTAGGAGGCCTTCTATGCCTCAAACAGAGTCATGTAACTCCCACTCATGTCCAGGCCTTCAGTATGTAGGCTACTCATACTCTTTAGGCATGCACCTTCAGCTGTTGTCCTGAAGAGTAGCTGGTCCACTGAATACTTCAGTACAGTAGGTGTTGCATTCCTCTATATATCAGCACAGGTTGACAGCTTGAGGGCATCCTGGTAGATCCCATTTTTTATTGAAGGATGCACACGTGATGACTGATTGGTGAACCAGTTTCTTTCCATGTTGGAAAGAGATGATCAGACCATAGTTTATCCACACTTTAGTAACATCCAGTCTTGACTACTGCAATGTATTATATATGGGGCTACCTGTGGAAAATGTTTGGAATCTTCAGCGTGTCCAGAATATAACAGCCAGATTATTAATTCAGGGCCAGTTGGGAAGAACACATTTCCCTACTGTTTAGAGCTCTTCACTAAATCCCTTCCCAGTTTCTTTCAGGGCAAAATTCAAAAATCTCTTTTGTATAAATAAGCCTCAAAATGTTTCAGCCATTTTGGGAATGGTGTAGAAACCACTGAATGTTGTATAGCCCTGACATTTGAATGAATGGAGAGCAACTATCCTTCCTGATTTCTGTGTATAAATGTGAAAATGAGAAACATCTACATTTTTCCAGCTAGGGCCGTGGCTCAATGGTAGAATATGTGCTTGGAGTGTAGAAGGTCCCAGCTGGTTCTATCTCCAGCATCTCCTCTTACAAGTATCAGGCAGCAGGTGATATGAAAGACCTCTGGATAGGCCAGGGAGAGCTTCTGCCAGTATTGTCAGTAGACAATACTGAGCTTGATAGATCAATAGTCAGACTAATGATAAGGCAGCTTCATGTGTACGAGAATGAAACATGGAAACTGATTAAATATATGCCAGATTCCTCAGTTGGCACTATTTCTCCAAGATTTTGGGTTTCTGATCACAGGCCATATATTTGGCTCTATATGGGGGACTAGGGCAGTGGACTAGGACTTTGTGGAAAAATGATTGACAAGAGCTCTGTAAGCTGCAGGCTTATGTGGGCTAGAAGAATTTGAACTTTACAAATATAAGCTTAGATGCACTTAAGCTTGAGGCTTACAGCAGGGTTAGGGGAAGCCCAGAAACATATAATTTACTAGAATCCATACAAAATGCGCAAGGAAGCATTTAAAACTTTTGACTACGAAGTATAAATATACACCATATGTAAGTCCCTCCCCACATACACAAAAGCTCACAGATGTTGCCTATATTGGCAAAATATAAAGGAAGCCATATTTTAACGCAAGTGAAAATTAAGCTATTAGGAAAAACCTCAAAGAATAAGAACAACACGACATAACACTTCATAATGAAAGGACTATCTTTGCCAAGATTTCATTACAAGTGCAGCTTCAAAGATTGTTAGAGAGGAACAGAAGCAGAAGCATTGTAAGTAAGCACGCTAAAGGTTAGATGCATTTTTATATTGGGCATACTATCAAACATTTTCACTAAGTCATGATCACAGTATGGCTGGCCCTGGCAAATTATTCTTCTAGCTGCTAATGAAAATGCTAGATCTTTCAAACTATTGCAAACTGTAGCACCTCTTAAATCATTTTAGTCTCACCACTGAATTTTTTGTATTTACCTGTATTCATTAAACAGGATGGCCTTTTCCACTGGGACGGGTCTATTCTTAATATTGTATTTTACTTGCATACTGATTGGCTTAACAAAAATAGAGGTGAAGCACTCCCTGCTTTGGAAAAGCTAATGGGAAATATATGACAGATGGCAGATTTTGGACCTCAATCACAGAGAAAATTCTATTCAGTTGGAGCAATTGTGATCTGAAAATAGCATAAAATATGTTAGCGCCTCACCTTTTCAGAACTCCTTTTCATCAGGACTAACAATTTGTTACATAAGAAACTGGGGCTGAAAATGGGGGTGGGGTGGGGTTTTTCCATGAAAAAGCTCTCTGTTGCAAAATGCATATTCCCCTTCCTCAGCAATGTTGTGGGAAAGGAATTTTCACCCATTTCGCAAGAAGGCATGAAGAACCGTCCTCATGCTAATTTGGCTCCATGGTGCCATCAGGTAGCCACATATGGCTACATGGCTTCATCAGGAAGCCCATTCAGAGTGAGGGCAGTGTTCCCATGGGGAAGAGCTGTGGTTTAGTGGCAGAGCATCTGCTTGGCATGCAGAAGGTCCCAGGTTCAGATCCTACCTTCTTCTGTTAAAGGTAGCAAGTGCTGGGGGAGACATCTTTCTGCCTGAAATTCCTGAGAGCTGATGCCAGTCAGACATATAATTGAGCAAGAATAATATCACTCAGTATAAGGCAGCTTCATATATTCCTACAATTAGTTTAATTTTGTGTCGTGATGTCATCTAGCCAAATCTGGCCGTGTGATGTAGTTGCATCATCAACCTGTCTATATGATCACTGATAGGCTGAGATTACCTCTGAAAAAAGCCTCAGTAGAAGAGCATTCTTTCATGTCAGTGGCCCCAGGCTCAATCCTTTATATTATTGGCTGAACATCTCAGGAAGGCCTCAGGAAGGCAATGAAGAACGGTCAAGAGTTCTGGGCTAAATGAAATAATGGTCTGGCCAAGACTGGATTTGCATGTTGAAGCAGCATAGGAAAAGATAGGACATGTATATGATTTGGGTTTTTACTGTAACATGCAAATAAGAGAGCTTTGCATCTTCCGTACTGTGAGATGCCTCCAGATGTGAGCACCATTTTGTTATGCCCATTGTAAGAAAAAGAGAATGTAGAGGTCCTTTCTCTCTCTGATCTTCTCCTGTATGTACAGAAGATCTCCACATAAGTAGGGTTGCTAGGTCCGTCTTCACCACCGGAGGAAGGTTTTTGGGGCAGAGCCTGAGGAAGATGGCGTTTGGGGAGGGGAAGGACTTGAGTGCCATCGAGTCTAATTGCCAAAGTGGTCATTTTCTCCAGGTGAACTGATCCCTATTGGCTGGAGATCAGTTGTAATAGCAGGAGATCTCCTAGTACCTGGAGGTTGGAAACCCTACACATAAGGCAGTTTCTGACTTTTTTCTTTTACCAAATACCTACCAATGACAGCTCTTTTCAATGAAAATTCTTGAATGATTGTGCCTAGCACTCTGTTGGTGCTATATGTTAAATCATAGCTGTAAAGTAGCACTTGCATATTGCTACAACAATTTGTCTCCACATTCACAACCCCTGTACTTTTCATAAACCGTCAATTTGGAACATTATGGGAAATCTCGTTTCTTAGATTATCCAGATTCATCTCACCTTTCTACACATGTAAGAACTCCAGAGAACTTCTCAACAGGAAATGCAGAAGAATAAAGATCCGAGAGGAAATCTGTTCCGTAAGGCCACAGAATTCATTCCAAGAAATGCCATCATTACCTTCTGCTTACGACCAAACTTTAAAAAGGCCAATTCCATTTCAGTAAGTGGTATCATGCAAAGAGCATCCTTTTGTTGACCTGCAGGGAAACAACTGTTCTATTCTTATTTATACCGCTGTGTTTGAATTGGCCCATTTCAAACTGTGTTTATCTCCTGAGTTTCCCTTAATGACAGCCAAGTCTCCAAAGTGACTCATACTCTGTTTTATAAGCTTCCTGATTATGAATCAGCAAGTGTTTGTGTGCATGCATGTAGGGGAAAAGGGAAAAAAAATGAAAAGTTTTCAGTTTTGCTAAACAAAACATTTGGAGGTGATATTTCAAATGCTCAAAAACCCAGATCACATTATTTTAAATGAAAGCAAGTTACCATGTTCTACTCATTAGATTCTATTTCCTATTAGCTATGGCCAATGCAAATTTCAGACTCTGATCAACAGGGCCAGTTTTAGCTAACAGGGGCAGCTGCCTAGGGTTGCCAGGTCCATCTTTGCCACCGGCAGGAGGTTTGGGGAGGGGCCTGAGGAGGGTGGGGTTTGGGGAGGGGAGGGACTTCAATGCCATAGAGTCCTATTGCCAAAGCAGCCATTTTCTCCAGGGGGACTGACCTCTATTGGCTGGAGATCAGTTGTAATAGCGGGAGATCTCCTGCGGGTACCTGGAGGTTGGCAACCCTACAGCTGCCCCAGGCCCCTATTTGGGGCTCCAATTGCCCATGGTCTCACTCCTGAAGGAGAGGGGGGAGAAAAAGAAGATCAGACTCCTACCGCTGCTTGTACCTGTCCTGTCAGTGACTTGGGCAGCTGGCTTCCACAAACAATAGTGGCTCCCACCCACCTCATATGGGGTGAAGGTCATCCCTTGCATGGTGGTAGAGGTAATGATTCTGAGGCACCATCCTGGACTTTCCCTAGGGTTGCCAGGTCCCTCTTCACCACCGGCAGAAGGTTTTTGGGGTGGAGCTCGAGGAGGACGGGGTTTGGGGAGGGAAGGGACTTGAATGCTATAGAGTCCAATTGCCAAAGCAACCATTTTCTCCAGGCGAACTGATGTCTATCGGCTGGAGATCAGTTGTAATAGCAGGAGATCTCCAGCTAGTACCTGGAGGTTGGCAACCCTAACTTCCCTCCTAGTTCCCAGCATCAGTAAGACTGCCCCTGCCCATCAAGAGGTGTTTAGATCAGGGGTGTCAAACATAAGGCTCGTGGACGGATCCGACCCTTTGAGAGCTCTTATCCGGCCCATGAGCCAGCTGAGGCCGTTCCCGCCCCCCACTCTCGATCTGGGGTAGTGAGGCCTGGCCTGGCCTGATCAAGTGACACCCTGTTAAGCTGCTCAAGGAGGGCATCATCCACCTCCTCACCCTGGTCAGGCGGTCTGTAGCAGATTCCAGCCACAGTACTGCTTGTCCTTTCTTCCCTTATCCTCACCCAGATGCTTTCCTCCTACTCCAGTATTTCTTAACAAGCAAACCCTCTCCTCACATACAGCACCACTCCGCCACCTCTGTGACCCTTTCAGTTTTTCTTGAACAACTCATATCCATCCACTACTACATTGCAGTCACGGGAATCATCCCTCCAAGTCTCTGTAATGCTTACTAAATCATACCCCTCTGTCTGCATTAATAGCTCAAGCTCTTCCTTTTTATTGCCTAAGCTTAGGGCACTGGTACATAGACACCTGAAGCGCTGCTCCTCCGTCATTCATTCCTGTAGACATAATGGTTATGTGTGCACATAAAGCACATGTCTGATCATATTCAGAACAGCTCCCTTTGCAGACATTGTTGGACACAGTCTGGGGAGATACATTGTGGGTGTGTTTTGCTTTCAAGTCACAGCTGATTTATGGCAACCCTGTAAGGTTTTCAAGGCAAGAGACATTTGGAGGTGGTTTGTCATTACCTGCCTCCACGTCACATCCCTGGTATTCCTTGGCGGTCTTTATTTGAAGCAAACTGCGGGATTGGAGTCACTGATTAAAATTTAGAACAACTGAGTGAAACAATGTGTGTTGAAGATATCTGACGGCCTTCTCTAAATGAGTGTTTTCAAAAGCGAACACTTCAGTAGTAGCAAAACCTTTGAACAATGGTGAAGATGCTGATTTTGGTCTTCCAATACGAAATAGATTTCTCCTGTGAATCACTATATTTTCTGTGTACATAGGAGTATTAACTTGAGAGAGAGAGAGCGAGCGCTACATTAACATGCATTCCAGCTGGATTTTTTTTCTTTTTTTGCTGAATTAAAATGCAGAGGGCTGCAGCTTGGAGGAAGAGAGAAACTATTGCTGAGTGAATTCAAATTAAGTCACTTACCTGTACAATAAACTCATCATGGTTTGCAGCAAAACACAAGACATTTATCAAACATATCCCACAATTCCCTTTTGTCAGGATTATTAAAATCTTCTATAAAATGAAACTTCCCAATGCCTGCTGAGGCTTTTTTCTTCAGTCTGCCTTTTAGTAACATTTTTATCGCAGGAGCTTCCTTTGCTGTGCTATTACTGAAAATGTTCATTTAGTGAATGGTTGACTGCTTAACTTGCCAGACAGGTTCTCTAAGACTTTCTGTGTTAGCGGAAGAGAATTCCTAGAGGGTATCTCTCCAAGGAGATTTAAAGAAGATTTTGGGAGGGGGGAAGTAACATTTTATTCAGTCTTATGCACTTTGCATGCAAATAAATCAATGTACAATGGCAGTGGCCTAGGTATATATGTTAATAAAGCAAAATAATTATAATTGAAATTAATACCATCAAGCAGCTTACAATAAGCAGTTTCACCTTATTAAATGGTAAAGAAGTAATCATCCAGTTCTCAATAACATGATAATGAGGATCCAATTTAATCAGGGGTTTGAATTAGTGTTACAATATTAAGGGCCTCTTCCTCTGAAATATGCCTCTGTTCAATGCTTATATAATGATGGTGCAAAAAAGCTCATTACCCTGCATACCAGAAGCATCCACATGCACAAAAATGCATCACATGTGCATCTAAATGCATTTTATGCCAGACATCCCCATTTTTTCTTGTATTGGTGATTATGGGTGAAAGGGATATATTTTTGTAGGAATACACAATTGACCACAGAACAGCGAAGGGTTGCCAGAAAGTCCAGTTTGCAGACTGAAATATGTGAAGGCAATCTACCATTTATGTTATTGTTGTTGTACTTATAGCCTGCTTTTCTCCCCATCTGGGCCACAAAATGGCTTACAACATTGTTCTCCCCTCCATTTTATCCTCACAACAAGAACCCAGTGAGTTTGGTTAGGCTGAGAGTTAGGTGGCCATATGCCCAGAGGAGGCAGGAGATCTCCCACCCCTCCAGTGGACATTGCCCTGTGGCACTCCACTGGACAATGGGAAGAGATAAAATGTTAAAAGCCACATGACAACACTAGCAGCTGTCCCCCATGCCCCCCAACCCAGTTTCATGCAAATGTCAGGCCAGGCCTGGCAACCCTAGTTGAGAGTCAGTTCACTCAGTAATAGGGTTGCCAACCTCCAGGTAGTAGCTGGAGAGCTCCTGGTATTACAACTGATCTCCAGCCAATAGAGATCAGTTCACCTGGAGAAAATGGTCACTTTGGCAATTGGACTCTATGGCATTGAAGTCCCTCCCCTCCCCAAACCCTGCCCTCATCAGGCTCTGTCCCCAAAACCTCCCGCTGATGGCAAAGAGGGACTTGGCAACCCTACTCAGTAAGCTTCCATGGCAGAGTAGAGAATCAAACCAGGTTGCCCCAGATGCTAATTGGACCACAACACCGTGCTGGCTCTCTACCACAACTCCCAATTATTTCACTGGAGCATTCATGGAGTAGGAGCAACAGTCAGCATAACATGTTTTTAGCCAAGAAGAAGCCCTCATGGATGGAAAAAAATGAGTTCAGTACAGAGAAAGGAAGGCAGACCTAAGTTGTATAGATATCAATGAACCTGGAGTGCATCTAACGTTCCCTTGATTATGCCCATACTCGGAAAGGTATATTCTTGTGGAAGAAGTTGTTAAAAAGCTTTACTGCAGTTTTTGTGTTGGCATGTGGGTAATGAGGAGGCCATTATAGCTTCCTTGCTAGTTTGCAATTCTGGCTTATTTATAACAAAAGCACAACCCTGACAGAATGGCTTTATGTTTCCCTTTGTGAGGATGGCTCCATATGTCTGCTGCAGGTTGAAACAAAACCTTTTTGGAGCTGAGTTTCCTAATCTCCCACATCACATTAAGGAGGAAGAATTTGGCATCCAAAGGCCACGCTGCCTTTATTTCTTCCTGATGACACTCATTTAAGAGCCATTAAAATGCAAATAGAACTATGATTTTTAGATCACAAAATTAACATTAACAGTGGGATGATTGATTAAAGGTCATGGCAACTGTATAACTTAATTTCTTACATAATTGTGTTCAGTTTCTGCAGATTGTTTAAAATCTGGAATTAATTTTATCTGTTGCTGAATACTGACAGGTTCAGTAATTGGAGGTGGTTTGCATTTACGGTCTGTGCATTGCCATCTTTAAAAAGCAGGAAACAGAAGTCATATGGATAATAACCCAGAATTGTTACCCTTAGTTAATTGGAAAGACTGTAAAGAGGGTATTTTGAAATCTACAGAGGGCCAGAATAGCTTTTGTAACTAACATATTTGCCCAGTGTGTTTATAGGAGAGAATGCAAATGACTTAATTTTAATGGCTAAGCTGGTTGGTCCGAGACACAGGAATTTCTCTACTACTGTGTTTTATGAGCTGAATGGGCTACCTCAGCATTGGAACTTCTATGAAAGATTATTAAATCTAGAACACGGGGTGGGTGGGGGGCTTAGCTCTGACACCCAACAGTCCTGTGGCATGGTGATACTTTGTTGCAAAGGCATTTACTTTTACACAGGTGTTTGCTTTCACAGGGAGGGAGCAAAGTCAGGATATATTTCCACAGTTTGGTATGTCCTCCTTGCTACAGCTCTTTGCAGACATTCAGTTTTGGACTCCAATGCACATAACAGGGGCACTCTATGTGCAATCCTCCCTGCATTTGTGGTAACCGTGTTGTGTGGATGGGGCAATGTGCATTTTCCATGTGTATCTAGCTTTGGTATTTGCCAACAGAACCTTAGATTTTTGAGGGAACATGCTTGCGTATTCCAAAGCTGTGTGTGCATAGGAAATAGGCATGTTGCTCCATTTACACAACCCATTAGAGCTGGGCAAATGTTTTTTTTTTTTTTTGTAAACCAGGAATAAGCTGAATATCCAAAACAGTAAATTTTGGTATTCGGCTTATTTCTGGGTTTACCGAAAAATTTGGGCCCACTGTAGTCTATAGGGATTTTTGAAGCTCCTGAGGGGGCATTTTTGAAGTTAGAGCCCCCAAATTTGCAGCATGGCTTCAAGGGAGTCTCCCTAGATGGACACCAAAGTTTGGTGAACTTTGAGACAGGAGGTCCAATTTTATGGGCCTGCAAAGGGGTCGCCCCCATCCTCTAGGCATTTGCGAGTCAAGCTGTCCATCGGTTTTCAGGTTCAGAAGTTCAACAGCGTTGCTGAGGACTGCCGGAAAGAGCCGATGGCTGGTGATGCCTCAAAGTCTGGGGCTGCCTTAGTTTCTGGGGTGCATAGCATGATGTCCATGCAAATTAGCTTCCAAACGGAGGAAAAAGGCTTAAATGCAAGAAAAATAAGACACAGAAAACATTTCTTTTGGTAGCAAAGGACATCCTGTGAACAGTCCTTTATTATAATCATCAAAAATCTGATTTCAAGAGATGGTCACGGTGTGGGGAAACAAAGCCTCTACTCAGGGTGACCTTTTGGAAAGCAGGTTTTCATGGGGGGGGGGGGTGAGATTGGAGCCAGCCAAAGTCATGACCATGGGAGCTGTCTGAAGGAGATTGCCCATCCATGTGGATGAAGAAATCTCCTTCGGAAGCCTGGTGATAGCAGCAGTTGAAGAAGGCACCTTTTTAGTTGGAGGGTATATCCCTCTGGATGGGATTGGTTGAGCCCCGTCTTTTAAATGATCCTTATGCTTTATCCAGATTAGCCCACTAAACGGTGATGATGATGGATGGTTGTGTGGTTGGAAGGTTGGTCAGACCAAGTTGGCTCTGATTGCATGATCCCTACCTCAAAAGGGCCCCAACTATGGGGCCATAACAAAACCAGTAAAAAAAAAAAAAGATAGAAAAAGGGGAGAAAGTACAGAGCCATGCCTCTGAGCAAAGGTGAATAGCCGAAGCCGAAAAAGCCAAATAAAAAGCCTATTTGGCTTCAGGGAGACCCCCAGGTTCTGGCGGTCAGTAAACCTGAAGTCTGAAAATTACCGAAATGGCTAATTTTGGGTTTTTTTTTTTTCGGGCTTATCGATACACACCACCCTAACTCCCATTATGCATGTTGGAAGGTCAAAATCAAACCTCTGAAAAGGATTTGGGACTAAGATGTATGAGAGATCACAGAAGCAGTAGCCATGGTCTAGAACTGTGGCTATTCCTAATCAGTTCATTCATTATCTAGTTTATTTTTATCATGCTCTTTGTCCAAGAAATGCAGGGTGGCATACACAGTTCTCTCATCCCTGTTTTTTACCCTCACAACAACCCTATGAGGTATGTTAAACTGTGAGAGTTACTGTGCTGAAGTCACCCAGCAAACTTTATGATAGAGATTTGAACCCAGGTTTTCCAAATCCTAGTCTGACACTCCAACCATTACGCTACTTTGGCTTTCTGCCAAGCAGAGGTGTTGGAGAGGGAAACTGTGTTGATGCAGTAACCACAGCATATTGCTGGCAAAACTGCAAACAATGAAGGGCAAAGTACAAATGGTGGAATGTCCCATAACGGAGATCTGTTTTTAAATTCTAAAAGCAGTAATGAAAGGAGAGAGTATGTGAGATGTCTAAATTGGGTGGTGGCATTCCCCCACCACGATATTTTCATAATTTAAATCATACACAAATACACACAGAGCTAATAGTAGACCCACCAGAGAGGAACATACAGATATCGATATGGTATCTCTATGTTTTCTCTGGAAGGGCAAATATTAGCATAGGACAGGGTGGAGAGATTTTAAATTTGGAAAATAGTGGAATAGCATCCTTCCACAATTCCACAATTCTAGCTCTAGCTGCAGCCCCCTCCCTCCAGCTTTCACCTTCCATCAATCAATTGGAGGGAAGGAGCTGCAGCCAGTCACTCTCCATTGTATCTGGAACCAGTCAGCTGACAATCTGCTCTCCAAGGTATATCTGTACTGAATTTTAGTCTGATTTCTATTTTGTTTACTCCTGTGAACTGCATTCTGAGCCAGTTTTGACCGAAAGGCAGGGTAAAAAGATAATAAGTGAAATTAATCTCAGAAAGACGGGAAGAAGCAAAATAAAGCATAAATAGCCCAGCCTGCCCTAGGAGGCTCAAGAACTGGGCAGTAAGGTTTAGTGGGTAGATGCTTGCCCATGCACAACTGCAGAAAGAAAGATTTGCCAGCATAATCCCTCTTGTGTTGCCAGATCTGTTTGGCTGCAATGATTGGAACATCTTTGTGACACTTTATTCCTTTCTCTGATCTTTCCTCTCTCCCATGATTTCTGACCTCCTTGAACTCTCTGAAATGACTGCCAGTCACCAGGGTAATGAATGAAATGAAGGCATTTGTTTATTCATTGTCATTCCCATTTGTTTCTGTTACCCTAACAAATGTAAAAGAATGTGGCTTTTTCAAATAGTTGTTTCATTAGTTCTGAAAGCAAACACACATCCCTACTTTGGGAATAAAGATGAGGTTTTTCGAGCTGTCTAGATTCTGGAAGCATCACAGAGGCAACCCAAACGATCTGAGTATTTTTACATATACAATATTAATACCCCTGCCTATTCTCTAAAAACTAAATGTGGGGAACTACTTAGGAAATTGCCATAGACCAAAGCTTGTAATTTATAAGTGGTCAAAGAAGTCTGAAATATGCCTCTGGTAAAGTTCTCACAACTTTTCTTGATGTGTGCATGCATTTACTGCCCACTTGTCCAGTCCTTTTCATCCAATCAAGGTCCCAAAGCAACTTACAGGCCATTTATGCAGGGTCAATTCTGCTCCTCGCTCAATGCTGATTTTTTAAATTCAACCTTTAAAATGACTATTCACAGTCCAGATGCAAGAGGAGAAAGACAAACAAATTCCACCCCCCAATCACCTGCTTCTTTGTTCCTTCATTTGCATAGCCATTAGCAATGGTCATTTGCATAGCTAAGCCACAGCTGTGATTTTTCACGGTTCCTTCAGTAAATGCTTCGATGCAGGGGTGGAGCAAACACAAAAGATCGCATTAAAGGGGCTCTTAAGAAATGTGAAGCAGGTATGCGCTGGCTTCGCAGTGACGTCTGGAATGATGGTTGAGTGTGAAGAAATAAAAAAAAATATGCGGGGCACTTCAGCCTGAAACGAGCTGCTAATTACCAAGCATAAACGGCTACAGTGTAAATATTATCCTGATATACCGCATGATGGGGTGGGGTATTGTTCAACCAATCAAGAAAAGGGGCTTCCTCTGCCCAAGGTTATTCAGGTATTCATAAGCATGGGGAAAAGGAGGATGCACTTTGACAAATATCTCAATAGACTTCTTCAATATCAGAGCATTCTCACATTATATACATTTCGGCTGTCATTTGCTGTTTTCCCTACATATGTTTAAGAATACAAGTACGGAATTATTTGAGCAAACTAGGCAAGGGTTTCCCTGGAGCTATATTAGAAAGGTTAATAACGCAGAAATGTTGCCATTCCATCAACAGAGTTTCCTCATGAGAATGAGAGAAAATATGCCATCAATGACCAGCCCGAGTGGCAGAATAGTACCAGCTCCAGTAGTGGTTCTGTCATTGTCTTGCTATTTGAAAACCTCAGGAAAGAAAGCTCTTTTCTCCACTGTGGTGGATTCTAGGAATACATTGTTGAAGCTTTCTGGGCTACAGGCTGAGATGTATTTACCCATTTCTCCAGGCTTCCTAATTAGCCCACATGGGGATCTGGTTCCTGGCCCAAGCTTTTTTTGTGTGCAAAATACAGACAACTATCTTGAATTTCTCTCTCTCAATTGGTTAAGAAATCACAGGTTAAGAAATCCTGTACTGTTAACATGGCCATGATAAAAAGAAGGCAGGCCTTGATCCACCAGGGATTTTCTCTCTCTTATTGCTCTAATGGCATTTATTTGCTTGTTTGTTTGTATCCTACTTCTCCACAAGAGAATGAACTAGATTATGATAATTAGAGAGTAGATACCTTGACTTTCCAATATGGTTATGGGGTCAGAATTGGATCTGGGAGACCCAGGTCCGGACCCCCACTCTGCCTTGGAAGCTCACTTGGTGACCTTGGGCTAGTCAGTCTTTTAGCCTAACCTTCCCCATAGGGTTATTGTTGTGAGGATGTGATAGAGCAGGGAGAGAAGAAATTTTAAAAATCTCTTCCAAATTTGCACTCTGATTTGAGTGACCATGGACTGTGTATTCACATTTCCTCTCCTTCCTGCCTTTTTCACAACTGCAGTCTGTTCAGAATAGATGTTGCTGCTCTTATTTGTCGAACGGCAGACAGAGCTATCTCTAAGCCATCACAGAGCTTGTCAGATTGTTCTGACCCCTGGGAACAGTCATCATCCATAATTTGTCCAATTATCCATCCTTGTGAGAAGGAGAAGGGATATCCACCAATAAAATCAAGATTTACATTGGTTTTAATGGCACCAGTTAGGCTCTATCTACTGCAACAGCACTGTTTTTTAATTGCAATAATAGACATTCCCTAGTAACATCTCACTTCCACAAATATCTACAATGTAGCTGCTTTCCTGAGGTCTGAAACATGCAGTAAAGTGACTCAACAATATCAGGGGGGAAAGTGCTTTTCATTCATTGCCCTAATGGTTCAACATACAATAACTATGGCATATAGTCAATTACATTCAAGGGCTTTTAGAGAGGGATGGCACCCAAATGGGTATTTCCAAACATCCAGATGTGTTGACATATTTTCCTTTTATTAGATGAGTCCTCATAAAACACAAGGACTACTTCATAATAGTCAGTGAGTGGAAAAGCTGATTTTTCATTCTGTTATTGTGTCTGTAGATCTAGACTAGTATTTTAATGTCTCTGGTACCCTGAAAGCACATTTACAAATAGGGCCGGCATTTGAAGCTTTATAGTGGCCTAATTAGAACACTGATTTTAACTGTTCCAGGGAGTGCTATGTAGCTTTTCCCTTTGTTCTCTGGGCCCTAATGGGTACAGCTACATTTCCTTCATGATGATACCACTTCTCTGCCAGTGCTTCGATTCTATCTCTCCCCATGTGAGCCTTTGGCTGCCTTTTGAGATAATCCAGAGAGAGGGTGCTTAGGGACCCTTTCCATTAGGCAGCTGAGAAGAGCTAAGAATTGCAGCAGGATTCAGGATGAGTTCCTTAGCAAGGTCTGCAAAACAAAAAGCAGTCTTGATTATTAAGACATTGTAATGTACAGGTACAATAAAGATGTGCCAACCAGTCCTGTCTTCACATCTTAAACACCGGAAAATTAACTTGAAGTAAGACGGTTGGCATAATTAGAAAACATTGTGTTTTTATTTTAAGAACATAGGAACATAAGAACACAAGAAAGGCTATGCTGGATCAGACCAAGGTCCATCAAGTCCAGCAGTCTGTTCACACAGTGGCCAGCCAGGTGCCTCTAGGAAGCCCACAAACAAGAGAACTGCAGCAGCATTCTCCTGCCTGTGTTCCAAAGCACCTAATATAATAGGCATGCTCCTCTGATCCTGGAGAAAATAGGTATGCATCATGACAAGTATCCATTTTTATGAGCAGCCATGAATACCCCTCTCCTCCATGAACATGTCCCGTCCCCTTTTAAAGCCTTCCAAGTTGGCAGCCATCACCACATCCTGGGCAGGGAGTTCCACAGTTTAACTATGTGTTGTGTGAAGAAATACTTCCTTTTATCAGTTTTGAATCTCTCACCCTCCAACTTCAGCAGATGACCCACATTCTAGTATTATGAGAGAGGGAGAAAAGCTTCTCCCTGTCCACTTTCTCCATACCATGCATAATTTTATAGACCTCTATTTTCTTCCCATCTTTTAAAGTTCTTTATCTTTAATACTCCACTCCAAAAATAGATCTTGCTTTCAAATGCACTGGTCATAGCACTTTCTGGATGCTTCTGTTCTGCGAATGAAAAGCAAATGAAAACTTTGTTTCCTTCTACACTTCACCACTCTTACTGGTAAGGAAGTAGAGAGACTTCTGTCCACTTGGGGGCACTGCAAACTTAGATTACGCCTTCAGCATCTTTCTATGGAATACGGGATTTTCTTCAAACATCAGAACTGCAAAAACCTGTTTTTACACACACACACCCCACACAAACTAAAACTATCCTAATTGAATAATATGCCATCTCCACGTCCAATTTTCTACCCACCAAGGGAGAAATCCTATTATAAGTTACCGCTCAAACTGTTCTGGGAGTTTTTGATTCAAAACTAGAAAAAGGGATCCTGGTACGACGCCAAGTCTGAGGTGGGGATTAAGTGGTGGTGGGGGAGCCCTCTTGCAAGCACAGCGGGTGTGGTCTTGTATCCTTTTCTTAACCATTCCAATTTAGCCTTACAAACAAAAGCAGCCAAACTGCAGAGAAAATGGCATCCTGACCAGGCTTCACTTGTTCCAAGATGCAGCCCAGGAATCTGTTTTTACTACCAGGACTGAGACCTGGAATAACCAAAGAAAAATGTGACTGAACATGTATAGGTAGTATTTCTGTTACCACTGAACAACTGCAGTGTACCCCCCGCCCACACCGTTAAAGTAAGGGGAAAGTGGCAGCAGTGTCGGCAGCTTATATAGGGCATTATTATAGCACTGCCAGGTCTTTTAATGTTTCAAACAGAGACATGTTTCTAACAGCCCTATTTTCATGTGAAGGATCATTCTGCAAGCTGCACAGTCTCCGCTATCACATATTGCTTGCTGGATTAATTTACTATGCAAGAAGGTGTCTGGCTTTGGTTGAAGATATACTGGCAGAAATACAACTGTCCTACAAAATGTTGCCAACCATTCGAAATGATTAAAATGGAAGTCTGCGCACAGCATTGCATGGTGTCTTAGTGTTGTTCATGGACATGCATTTATAGGGACCAACCCTGAAGAGAAGGGACATCAATTTCGCATTCAGAGATCTAATTTGCAGAGATCTGGGGAGGGAGAATGAACACACTGGCAACTTGCACTAACAAAATTTGAAGAAAGCATCCCTTAGATTTTAAAAACTTACTAGGGTCAGAGATTTACCAGGGAGAAGTATCAGAGAGAAGGAACGGCCCCTGTTGGAACCTCCATATTGCTGAAATGTATATACTGATATGCAATACCACACTCGACCATTTGATTTTAACCACTGGCTTCGTTTTCTGCTATTGAGAATCTGCAAACCATTTTTAACTAGAATTTAGCTAAAAATAATATACAAGTAGGTAGCCTCTCATGACATTCTGAACTTAGATTACACACAGGGGGACTTGGCAACCCTAGGACCTAAAAACCTTGCCCAGCTCCACCCTCCAAGGATAAGGGACCACACATGGAGGACTTGCACTCTTGTGCATACTCACTCATACAGCACTTTCACACATGCTGAATAATGCACTTTCAGTCCACTTTCAATAAACTTTAACGATCATTTGCAAGTGGATTTTGCCATTTCACACAGTAAAATCCAGCTGCAAAGTGCATTGAAAGTGGATTGAAAGTGCATTATTGTGCATGGGTGAAAGCACGCTTAGTGAGCTTCAGCATTTCAGTTGAGCAGGGCTGAGTGACTGTGATCCCTGGGTCAACGCTTTGGTGTGTGTGTATGGTTGACAGCTGAGATAAACTGAGCTTGGGGCTCTGGGTTTCAAGTCTGAAAGTAGCATTTTTTTTCATCCAGCCTGTTTCTTTCAGACTGGGTGACTGGTTCAGCCAAGCCAATAGGGTCGTCCACCATTTCTCATCCTTATCTGTATAAAGCTATTTCCAGAGAGGTAGCCATGTTAGTCTATTACAGCAAAACAAAACAGAAGCCCAGTAGTATTGTGAAGGTATGTATTCTAGACTCTTTTTTTTTTTTTTGGCATCCATTGGTGTGTCTCCCATTTTCTCAACTTCAAATGCTTGTACTGATATGTGCTCTCTTTAGGGGGGAGGGGAGAAGCAGGGGTCTCTTGAACTCTATAGAGATCCCTCTGCATGCACCAAAAAAGATCATGCCTTTACTATTTGCAGTCCTTTCTAAGAGTGAGGAGAGATGCACCATATAAAGAGCAATCATTGACTGGTAGTATGAGCTGGGCTCATGGTTGCCATCATGAAAAATGTACAAAACAAGAAATAGAATACTGAACTAGTCAACTACTCTGAAATCCTAAGCAGTTCCACCGTTCCAAGACTATTTCAACTGACTTAGAAAGATGTAGTTCTGCTTAGGATTGCACTGCTGGTCTTTTTATGATTCCAGGTGAGCTCACCACCACCACCCCCTCAAAAATGTAGGCACACACAAGCTGCAAAGAAACAGTTAAAATAAAGGTTCAGTACTGGTCGAAAAACTGGAAGGGGCATGCTCATGACATCATAGATGCCAGTCAGTTGATCTTCCACAGCAGCTCTTCTTCTCTGATCAAGCTACACCATGCTGAAAACCCGAAGAATGATTTTTAGTAAAGGTCACTTCAGAATTCAGTCTTAGCAGTTTACAGAATATTCCCTTCCTCACTCTCACAGCGGTAAATCTGTCAAAAACAGACTTAGTAGTAATTTCAAGGGGGTAGTCATGCTAGTCTTTTGTAACACAATAAAACACAAAACCAGTGGCACCTTAAAAACTAACACTATTTATTTCAACATGAACTATCTTGAGTCAGAGCTCATGTCTTCAGATATGATTTTCTCTTCACATATCTGAAGACATAAGTTCTGACTCACAAAAGCTCACATTGAAATAACTGTTGTTAGTCTGTAAGGTGCCGCTGGACATTCCCCCCCCCCCCGCCTTAAACATTAAAACAGTTTATTCCAGCATAAGTTTTTGTAAGTCAGATACATACTTCTTCAGATGTATCTTAAGTGTACAATTATTCTGTGAAGCTTTTACAACCAAAATCAAAGGGGTATGTGTGTTATAACATAGAGTGACCTGCAATGTCAGTTTCTTACTTATTACTTACATATCACACACAAAAAATCAAAATAACCTCTCCAAAATGGAAGGCAGAGTTAAGGTAGGTTTTGTTATGCTGGTTAATTTGGGAACACTGATTTTCAGGAGTGACCTTGATAGATACAGTTGTCCATCACTTACCATATTAATTATGTACCAAACTGAACATTTTAACCACCTTTTATTCATTGTATTCTATGTTATGATGAATACATTTATAGTCCCTCCCTGTCTAATGGAGCTTACATTCAGAGCTGACAAGATCGAGTATGTGAAAAGGAAGAGTGATCATACACATCCAGAAATTAGGGATACTGAACAAAAGAGCAATCATATGATTTACGTGAAGTTGAACAAATGATTCTTTGGGAGAGATGGGAACCAAACTCCAATAACCTGAGATCCATCACCTTGACAACTGTAATTTTTTATGGCTCCACCATGTGCACAATTACAAGATCTAGATGTATAGCTTATCTCATATATGAAAATTGGACTCAGGAGTAACATTGCTTGTACACCAAGCAATGAAAGTTCCAGCTTATTTAATATTGCAGGTGATAAATACAAGCCATTTGCAACAACTTGCATATTGCAATCAATTACTTGGGAACTGGATCCCAAATGCCTAATAGCAATTATCATTTTAGACTGCTTTGTGATTTACAGGCCTGAAGTATTTATTAAAAGAACCAGTGTTGCAAAAGAAATGGAGGATGGCAGAGTCCAGGTCTTTCTACGGGATCAGGATCCTGTCCTCCTTTATATATTTACTATATGGCTGTTGCTACTTATTAATGCAGCACTAATAGCGCATTCCTGACCGGAATGCCTGCGCCGGGCTTAAGAGGCAACACAGCGGCACTGCCTCCAAAGAAGGTCTCGGCCTGGATGAAACCTCCGCCCGGCGCCAAAAATCCGCGCAACCCTCATAGGGTTGCACAGGAGATACTCCAAAAGGTGACTTATCTTGGCCAAAATAAAAGGGGGCATTGCCAAGCCGAAACAGCTCAGGAGGCCATCTAATGGTGGCCCTGCCCCCTGGCCAGCACCATTATGCCCCGGGAATGCCTCCCGGGATGCCGTTATGCCCTGGGAAAGCCTCCTGGGGCTGCCGCGGTAACAGCCAGAGATAGCAGCCAGTCATGCTGGTGCTGGGGCCACAAACGCCGGCATGCTCCTCCCGGACACCAGCACTGTGGGCCCTTGTGCCGGCATGGGCCGTCGCCGGCCTCCAAAGGCTTTTGGATGTGGCCGCCAGTGCAAGTCAGGAATGTGCTGTAAGAGTTCCATTAACACTGCAATCCTAAACAGAGTTGCACCATTCCAAGCCCAGATAATTTTGCTCTTTGTAAGTGTGTGTGTAAAGTGCCTTCAAGTCGCAGCTGACTTATGGCGACCCCTTTTTGGGGTTTTCATGGCAAGAGACTATCAGAGGTGGTTTGCCAGTGCCTTCCTCAGCACAGCAACCCTGGTATTCCTTGGTGGTCTCCCATCCAAATACTAACCAGGGCTGACCCTGCTTAGCTTCTGAGATCTGACGAGATCAGGCTAGCCTGGGCCATCCAGGTAAGACTGCACTGCAAATGCATTTTTATATAATCTCAGGATACATATTTTGGCATGTTGATAGTAGGCTCATGTTTGTGCCTTCTTGGAGTGTGCAAGGAATTCATTATTTTTCTTCACTTGCCTTATTGTCCTCTTCCCCAGTGCTGTCTGAATGCTTCTGGAAAGGAATTGTGTGTTCTAAAGTCACCTATCTTTTCAAGGTGAACTGTGGACACGTTAACCATTTTTTTCAGGAGGTGATGTGAACTGCAGTTCTCATGTTCATGCAGGCAGAGTGTTCTGTTCAGCTTACAGCTAATCCAGCCATTACAGTGCTCCAAACACTCCAGCAGCCCTGTTGAAAAATTGCTGTCACCACTTATATGCCTTCCCTGATAAACAAGCTCTTCAGCAAAATCTGCCCTGGTTCGTGCCAGTGTGCACCACCAAAGTTCAAATTAAGAGGGCACACAAAGGATCTTTCCCAAACAAATGAGATGCGAGTTCATATGCAAAAACCAGAAGGTCTGATGCCCCCCACCCAGTTATCATAATGAATGAGCAGCCCAAGAGACTCTCTTCATTTTTTATTTCCTGCACTACACCACAAAAATAACCCTCTTCAGCCCAGACTTATAGATGTATTTTTCATTTTGATAAAAAATTTTTTTTTAAAAAAAATGGGGCATGAAGGGATATGGTACTAACCTGGCACACACATGAACAAATCAGAAGTGACTGTTGAGACAACTGGGCCTGTGATGTGTCTGTTTTCATCAAATCTTTAAAGGTGGCTGACAAGCAGATTTTCTTGCTTCACAGATCACTTTCAGAAGTCCAGTGAACAGGTATTGTGTGAAGAA
Source organism: Euleptes europaea (assembly GCF_029931775.1). Taxonomy (NCBI): domain Eukaryota; kingdom Metazoa; phylum Chordata; class Lepidosauria; order Squamata; family Sphaerodactylidae; genus Euleptes; species Euleptes europaea. The sequence continues at coordinate 84,578,956 of NC_079314.1, read as the reverse complement.
AAAAGCGTACTAAGGAAGCTTCAGATGACCTCACCTTCCTCTTTTAAGAAAAAGGAATGACCCATACAATTGATTAAGGTTCGGCCAAAAGAAAAAGATAATTGGAAATATTCATTGTCAGATATATTTGTATGTCACAATTTGATAAGGTTGCTGGAGAAAAAATATCCTGTCCTTTTAATAGAGGCTCAATAGGATCTTATATAACAGGTGTTGTTGTTTGCCTCCATGACAAGAAAAGCTTCAACTACCCATTTCCACACATAAAACCACTATTAAGAGGACAGGGCATTTTTCTTCATGGTGTTGGCAGCCCTAAAATCTGATTAAACATGGATCCTGTGATCTAAGGCCTTTAAGGTCTGTGTGGGATGTCATTAGGGTTGCCAATTTCCAGGTGGTGGCTGTAGATCTCCTGCTATTACCACTGATCTCCAGCCGATAGAGATCAGTTCACCTGGAAAAAATGGCCTCTTTGGTAATTGAACTGTATGGCCCTGAAGTCCCTCCCCTCCCCAAACCCCGCCCTCCTCAGGCTCCACCCCAAAAACCTCCCGCCGATGGCAAAGAGGGACCTGGCAACCCTAGATGCCATGTTTTTACAGAGCTTCATGTAAACAGGACTGCTATAAGGAATAACAGCCTTGACACTGTACCAGGTCATTTCAGGGAGTGGGAGGCCTGTGTATGGATCTCACACCCCTATCCAGCTCTTTCCTTTTAATAAGTCAATTAACATAAGGTCTGAACTTGTATTGTTTTACTGCATGAAAGGAAGTACAGACAGGGATATGGAAAGCCTGGAAAGGCCACTAATTTTTCAAAATGGCTTAGGGATGCCAGGCATTCCCTTGTGCTGCCCCAGGAGCTTTTGGGGGTGTAGTTTGAGAGAGGATGAGTTGCTGATGCTGTGACATCACTTCTGGGTGAAGATCTGGGTGATATCATGCCCCCCCCCCCCCGTGTGATTCTCAAAGAATTTCCCCGGAAATCTGTGGTAAATACCATAGAGATTTGTCAGATCCTAGCGTGTCATGAAAGTGAGTGGTGTCACTTCTGGGTGAAGATATCAAAATCTCAACAGCATTGTCCCCCCCCCTCATTTTCCTCCCATCGCTCCCCAGAGTGAGAGCGAGCAAGAGAAGGTAGTGGTGGGAATTCCCCCCACCCTCAGCAGGCACGGAGAACCCTAATCGTTTACTACATGGAAAAGAAGGAAAATATAGTGTGTGCCCTTTATTGATCTCTCTGTGTGTAGATACAGTAGGACTAGACTGGACTGGTCTGGGCTGAAAGTGTGCATATAAGGAGCCACAGTTCTCAATAACATTTTCAGTATAGCTTTACCCACTAATAGTCCTTATGATTAAAGTATTTAGTACTGGGGCTAATACCACAATGAAACAGCCACATCTCTCTCAAATACATGTAGCAATATTAACTGGAGGCTTATTTCTCTTTTATTTGGTGAAGGAACAGTACTCATGGTTCTAACAGGGACTGTTGGTGTTGCAGGCCCTGGGGCTGGATTGTCTGCAGTCTGCAGACCTCTTTGTAGACTCAGGACATTTTCTTCTTCTCTTCGTGGTACTCCCTATGCTAACTAACCAATCCCATTCTGCTTGTGCAGGGCAAACCCCTGGCCACTAGGTTACTGTATTGCATCCCTGTTGCTTCTTTGGCACTCTGCCCCTGCTGCCACCACCTGGCTGTCACCTCCATGTGATAGACTTCCTACTTCTGTGCTGGCATCATGTCGCCTGGGCCTGGTTGGGTTTCCTCACCACCCCAGTGATCCATGTGATTGACACTCAGAACTTCTCTGAGGTGATGGTTAGCACTTTCAAATAAGGGTAGATGAGCTAGATTTAAGTCTGTTGTTGAACTTGGAGAAGTTCTTACTACCCTATTCTCTACACTGTATGCACATGACAGGATTTCCCAGGAAGTTAGGAGGAAAGCATGGAGAGCATCCTGCACACCTGCCTTATTTAAGTCAGGTGCCTTCCATATTATTTCTCTATCCATGAGTAATGTTTGTATTACAGCAATAGTGTTTCAAGAGGCTTTTATAGAATTAGGGAAAAGCTTTTGAACAATCTTGGGCAACCCCTCTCACCCTGTTAAACACAATAGGATGTATTCACATATTTAAACAGAATATGCAAGAGTGTTCTTGTGTAAGGCCAATAAAAACGTGAAGATTCCTGGCACACCTGTGGAGCAGTACTGTGAAGATCACACTGCATGTCAGTCAACCCTCAAAGTTAAAATGCTGTCTTGATGAAAACTTCAGCATTCCTCCAAAACATAGAAACCAATTTCACCTGCCACTTGATTAAAATAGCAAAGGAATTGATTGTAACAGTATAGCTCACTCAGGCAGTTCTACTGCAAAATGGTCTGTACTGATTTCAAAGGCTACTTGTGGTTTTGACTCTGTTGAAGCAATGGCTGCAACATACTTTTCATGGGACTGATGGCAAATAAAATATTCTGCCACTTATTGTAATCCTTTTTGACCAGTAATGATGGGTATTTTTGCTCCAGGCTTCCTGTGTGTTTTCCACCAGGCAGGCGGCCTTAGAGAATTTATGCATCCAACAAAACTCAATGTTAAATAACACAGGAAATTAACATTAGGGTTGTTTATTGTTGTTACAGCCAATGGCCAGCATAATTAACATTAGGTAACTTTCTGTAAATTGGTTGGTGTCCTCTGTATTGCCTTCTCAAAAATCAGAGATAGATTGTGTGTGTATAAAGTGCCGTCAAATCGCAGCCGACTTATGGCAACCCCTTTTTGGGGTTTTCATGGCAAGAGACTTAACAGAGGTGGTTTGCCAGTGCCTTCCTCTGCACAGCAACCCTGGTTTTGCTTGGTGGTCTCCTATCCAAATACTAACCAGGGCTGACCCTTAGCTTAGCTTCTGAGATCTGACAAGGTCAGGCTAACCTGGGCCATCCAGGTCAGGGCAGGGATAGATTAGGTGGAAGATAACATTCAGGAAGAATTAGGTGGAGGTCTTTGTTCTGCAAAGAAAAGGTTGCTTGGTTTAATGCATTTTGGTTTTGTCATCACTAGTGCTGGCTATTCCTTGCTACATTTTTCTCTGTGGTTTTGATGCAGTTTTATTTTTTCTATATTTTTCAGTTATTATATGAGATATGTTTAAAATTGATATTTTATGCTGTTGTTTTGCTGATATTTTGTTTTAGATTTGTTTCATTGTCTTATTCTGGATCAGAAACAAAAACATTCAGTTGAAAGCACAGGATAAAACAATTAAATAAATACCAATAAAATATTTTTTAAAAAATGAAACTTTCTCCTAATTGGAAACTAGAGCTGAAATTTTATTAACAGGAATTGGATATTTGTTTACTAATGAATAAATGCTCAGATTTGAATATGTACTGGTTATGAAATGTCTTTGATTACTCTTCACACTTTGCTGCTTGGTTTCTTCACTAATTGGCAACTTAATTTCTTTTTTTGTTTTGTTGATATTTTTCCTCACAATTATTGGAGCATAGAACATGAATGGACCAATCAACAATCTTCGTAGTTTCAAGAAAGACAAGATCTGCAAACACAAAGGAAATGTATGGCAACATACTAAATGCCAAACCAATAAAGGTTTGATAATCTACGTTACAAAACAATAATGGAACAAAATCACTACCACAGTGAAAATGAATGTTTTTATCTGAAATTATTTTCTTTGGGTTTTCATTTCAGCTCTACTGCAAGCTCCAGTAACTTTTGGCCTCATCCTGAAAGACAGTGAACACCCGCAAGTTCCATTTCCTCTAATAAGGTCTCAGGAACTTTCAGGCCCAAGGTCTGTTTGTATCTGAACAATCTGAACCACTTGTGTTCTTTTCAATTACAGAGGTCACTTACAGTTTGAAACAGGACATGGAGATTTTTAGTGCCAAATCAGGGCCAGAGCAGAAAAGCAAAGCAAACTGTTTTTCTCCCCCTTGTACTTATTTCAGTGGAACTGCCGAGAATGTGTCTACTGACAAAATCTCCACTATATCTTATTTTCCCCAAGAACTGATACCACTTCTGATCTAGCAACACTATCTTTAGCTTTGACATAAAACATGTGGCCTGGCTTTTGCCTTCCCTTCTGTAGGTTTAATTGTGTAGCAAATTCTTCTTCAGCCTCCTTATGTGGTCTTATTCTAGGATCCAGTTTTTTACCGGTCATCTATCTTCTTTTATCATAATATAAGTTCTTTATCTTCTGACACAGGCAGGAAATACTTCTATAAAGGATGGTGAGTTCTGTTCCTTCCTTTCTGTACAGTACAATTTGTAAAGTAAAAGGGACCAGGACTAACACATTACTCTCTAGTATTCATTTTACTTCCTCTAAGTACCCATTTCCCCCCTTACTCCCAGAAAAGGGCTGGTTGTAGTTACTCAGTAGTGAGGCATGAGGTGTTTTGCTGATGGTCCAAATACACACTCCTCTTAATTGTTATTTTTTTTCAGCCATGTGCTGCTGCTTTTACGGAAACCTGATTCTGAGGATGAACACAGCTCATCTAGATCTCTTTTCTTATAGCAATTTCTATTCAACTCAGTTCTTTTTTCATTTGTTGCAATCTATAGCCTTTCAGAATCCTTCTGTTCTGAAAAAAAAAATTGTCTCTTGAATCATTCTAGCTCTTTCCACAACAGATTTTTTTATTCAAGAATGTTATGTAATGCAAGCACAAGAGTGAATGGAAGGGGTTGTGGTTTGAGGGCAGAGCATCTGCTTGGCATGGGTTCAGGATCAGGTAAGAGGTGATATGAAAGACCTTGGCCTGAGACCCTGGAAAGCCACGGCCAGTCAGAGTAGATACTGACTTTGATGGACTAAGCGTCTGATTCAGTATAAGGCAGCTTCATGTGTTCCCTCCAGGTTTTGTTGACTACAATCTCATCTCTTAGAAACTGTGCTGTCTGCCTCATCATTCACCATTTTTACAATGTAAACACCCTCTTAAGAGTGGCAATATGTTATGGCACATTAAATGTACTTCAGATAATCTTCATACAGTTTAAATGGTTCCAAAAACTAATTGAATCAGAAGGAATGGGTTAATTTACATTTGTCTCATTCTTTACTCTGTTTTGCTTGGTCTAGCATTCAGATGTCTAGATCATGGAACATGCTGGGGTGGCTTAAAACAAAAATTGAACTCCATTGTGACGCAGTGATAGAAGTTACTTTGCAATGAGCAATCAGGTAATGCAAAAAATTATGATAATAGTGTCATGCATGAATCTGTTTATTTTATTCCTCATGAACTGTTGTATGTGGTGGATGGGAGCAGAGCCATAAGAAAATGAATAGGTATGAGAAGTAATCTATTGAGGTAGGGGAACATGTAATATTTTGCCAGGGAAAGCACATCCAGATGGCCCATCCAATAAGATGCAGACTTGCAATGCAAAGTGAAGGGAATTGTGACATCACTGCCCATTAGACAAACCAACTTCCACTGATTTGCCTATCATATTTACATGCTTGGAGTGTTGTGACATCAGTAGCCAATATACTAATCCTCTCCCTCTGTGCTAGATTTTGAAGCAAATGGGGGGGAAAAACCTTGGAAAAAAGCAAGTTTCTTTCATTTATATGGACAATGAAAAGAATGAGAAATCAGCAAAATAGTAGATAGAATTTCTGGTTGATTTTTAAAGCTCCTACTTCTCCTTCTTCCCCTCTTCCTTGTGCTCCTTCCTCCCACTCCATTTACTGTATTGTGCATGATAGTGGTTGCTGCTGTAGGAGCAGCAACAGGTGAACAGTAGAATCGGTAGCTGACGAGCCAGGGAAGCATCCAGATAGCCAGGGGCAGTCTTAGTGATTCTGGGGCCCTGGCCAAAAGTACAGGATGTCACCTCAGAATCATGCAGCAGAAGAGAAGAATTATGGTGTTGAATAAATCCTTTGCTCAAGGTGAGACTGGAGGTTTATGCCACGATAGATCCGCTGACCAAGCCACAGACGAAATGCATCGGGATCAGGAAGTAATAATAAAGGATTTATTGAACACCTCAATTCTTTTCTTCTGCTCCTACTGCTGGTGTGGCCCTGACTCCTTAACAACCCCAGAATCATGGCCACACTCTGCCCCCCCCCAGAGCTGCCTTGTGCTCTAAGGGACTGACCTTACCCCATGCAAGGTTGGCAGGTACACCCAGCAGTGGCCAAGCCACCTGAGCCCTAGAGGGGGTGGGTGGGAATGGGCACTGTGGCTCTTCCTATTCTTTCCCCCTCCCTTGGGGAATGGCGGGGCTGTGGGTAAATAGGGGCTCACCCAGTGTGGGCCCTGTGGCTCAGAACACCCCCCCCCATAACCAGCTGATGGTTGGATTCAAGGCTTAGAAGAAAATGTCTATCTTTCTCTTGCCTTTTATATTTTCCAGTGCCTCAGATGCTGTTTCTGCTGCATCCAAGGTGCAATACTTCAGTACACCCTGGGAAACATGGTCATTAGGGTGCGTGACATTAATAAAGTACACTTCAAGAAGCGGCTGGATGAACACTTGTCTGGGATGCTTTAGGCTGATACTGCATTGAGCAGGGGGATTGGACTAGATGGCCTGTATGGTCCCTTCCAACTCTGTGATTCTAAGATTCACAAATACAGTTATTAATAAATTGGCTTGCATAAGTAATTCTAAGACTAAAATAGTTCTCTAAACATTCTCTTACTAAGAGAAGGTTCCCGGATAAATGGAAGCCTCATTTGCTGCCCGGGCCGGGGAGGAACGAAGGTTTTTTTTAAAAAATGAGGGAGCAGGGCGGAACCCGATCAGGATCATGGGGGCTTGCACGAGGTCCCCCCTCGTGTGGGGACCATGTGAGCCGGACGGCTCAGTTTGGGCCAACAGGCTGCTTCCAGGGAATTTAAAACAGCCAAGGGGAAAGCAGCCTGTTGGTGGATGGGAGGGGTTTGGGAGCTAGGATTTGGAGGCAGAGGTTTTCACTCTGGTCCTCCCTGCCCACTTAAAACAAGGGAGGTGGAGGTGGGGGATTCAGTCCATCTCCTGCTTCATCCCACCCTGACCCTCCCTAGGCAGGAGAAGTTTTGGGTTTATATCGTCACAGTATAGGCGGTTGGGCATGGGAGCTGGAATCAGTTGGCTGGGGAAAGCGGCTTGCATACCCCTTTCCTCGGGATGGGGGACCCCAATAAGGGGTTTTGGAGTAAGAGGCTAAAAGGGAACGGGACCAGATTGATGGTCAGGCAGCCTCTTCCCCAAGTGGTGTGGGTAACACTGAGTGGCGAACGTCCTGGTTCAACCCAATAGCACCATCCCTTCCCATTGGTTACCCGCAGCAGGACCGCTGTGGGTGGGAACAGAACATATCGCCGCATTGGGGTTGACGCATGTACTTGGTTCCGCCCCCATGCTGCGCCAAGGCTATAGAAGCTGTTGCCATTAAGCTGTGGCCGCTTAATTTCCAAATAAAGTTAACAAGTTCTTTCCAAAGTTAAATTATCAATGTGTTTCGAATGTTTGCAAGTTTAACAATGATGTGTGAGTAATCGTGACTGACAGTTTCTCGGGCTGGTCCTGGGTCGGCAATTGGCAACTAGCAATAAAAGAAAGAAAGCTTGTAATAAGATTGCTAATGGTATAATATAACTTTTGGAAGACCTACCAAGATTGTCTATAGTTAACAGCAGTTTCCTGTTACTCTGAGGTGTTAAACTGTTTCCTAATTTGAGAAGTGACTTACTACTCATTGCCCTAGTCAGAAATTAAGGATTCAGAATTTGGAATATGAGATCCCTCTAACTGCCTAGTCTATGCTGAAAGTAGTCTTGATGTTTAGAATCACCGCATAGCTGCATCTGTAACTTTCAAACCCCTTTGTCCAAAAAAAATCAGAACGAATGGTCTTGCTCTTAACTTTGATAATCGTCACTCCTGCCAGCATAACTCATCAGCATGAGTGGAGCCTCACTTTTGACAATAGATCAGTCAACAGGCTGATAATCAGATGTGAGACCCTCAGTGTGATTGTATCCAACATTAGCTCTTCTGGGTGGAAAATATTTCTTTCCCCTAGAAACAGACGGATGGTAATCTATTGCTTGTTAGAGCACGTCTGGCAATCCTAACAGCAAAACCAAAGTACTGTTTCCATAACTTCCCTTAAGGTCCTCAGTCTGGTTGAAATGCTGGCGATGGCAACATTTTATTACCACATATCTTCACACATTCCCACCATTTGGAGACCATGACATTAGTATAGTATAAGAATATGTTGGTTATTTGATCCTTACATTCAGATCAGCTTATTTGCTCCATGTCTTCAAACAATAGACAGCAATAAATCAAAATCAATTGCTAAGTTGTTAAGGTGTTGTGAATAACCTCCAACATAAAAGTGTTTCAAGACTGGGATAACTGTGTGGTGCTTGGGTTGCTGTTTTGGAGGATATTTTGATAGTTTCTGTTTCTGGAAACTATTCCTCACCATTATTTGGGGTGCTGAGGTGCTGGAGCCACTCTATACGTTGTTTGACAGACTGATCACAAGAGAGTCCTGCCACTCCTTTAATTGGACTGTTTTGCCCTTGTCTATTTTAGATTGCAGTAGTTTATCCCTCAGGACATGTTCAGTTCCTGGGGAATTGTCTGCTATCAGGATCCTCCACATTCTGCCATAGAGAAATTCACCACTCATTCCTCCAATCACGTCTCCCTTAGAGAAAAGATGGCTCTTTGACTATAATAGTTTTCATAAAGTCCAATATCTTCATCTCGTGGCAATTCCCAGCTGAACGCTGAACTCAAAATCCTATCTCTGACGCACTCCTCTCAGGGCTTTACCAGACAACAATTGTTAGCACAATAAATACAGAATTACTGGGATGACATTTCGGTTTTGGAGTGGGCCAACATTCATATAACTCAAAGAACCACCGTTTGGCCTGACATATGTGTACTTTTGGTCACACATAGTCTGAAATAGTGCATATGTACCCTTCTGACCTGCCTAAATGATGTTGTTGGATAGTGTTACAATGTATTACATGGTAATGATGGAACCGGTAGTCGTTCCATTATGGAGAAATAAAGTGTTTCTGTCACACAAACAACAACACTTTGTCACTGAAAATATAACAATCCCTAGCCTTTGTACAACCTTGTTGAAAGGTGGGATATAAATATTTTAATAAATAAAATAAAAAGCTGACAAACATGGGCAAAGTTATCCAGTTCCCACACATAAATAGTCTATCATTTTGTCAATCTTTTCCTTCCCCCGCAAAAAAGTAAGTTCTTCTCCCCACTGCTAATACACACATGTTGCCTAATTTTAGTAAAAATCAGCAAGTATGAGAATGACTATTTAGTGGAAAGGAAAAGAAAAAAAGTATTAGATGGTCTAAATATCAACTAACTATAAGAATGTAACTTGACACATTAAATTGCAAAGGCTGTATGTATCAATAAAAATTCACAAAATAGTATACCATTTCCAAGATGAAGGATGAGAAGAACATATTCAGAGTTCAGTGGTTGAGTGTATGCTGAAGGTCCAGGTTCAGTCTTAAGCATTTCTTGTTAAAAAGATCTTGGAGAGAATGTGGGAAAGACATCTGCTGAGATTTTGGACAACCACCACTGGCCACAGTACACCATTTTGAGCTAGAGGGGCTAATGATCTGGCTGCACTTTCAATCCACTTTTAATCCTCTTTAACGATAATTTGCAAGTGGATTTTGCCATTTCACACAATAAAATCCAGCTGCGAAGTGCATTGAAACTGCATTGTTCGGCATGTGTGAAAGTGCCCTAAGACAACTCCTTTGCTATCCATTATGTGGGATTAGATATCTGGCTGTAGAGTGGGGCTAGCATGAGTGTAGCACCAAGGCAACAGCATTTAAAATGCTCTTGGTCCAGTTTTGAGGGGTTTCCTTTGTGGGGGGGTTGTCATACCTGTAGAACACCTACTGTTATATGGTTGCTGTTTTCATGAGGGGCTTTCTTAGAGACACATAGCACAGAATTTTCATGAGCAAAGTCTGGAGTGGAAGATTTGCCACCCCCCCATTCCTATTTGCGGTGCTTAACTGTGTTACTTTTCTTATTTCGCAGGACTTCTGATTGCTACTTAGTTTTCTTTATCGTAGGTTCGCTGTGCGATAGCAATCGCGTTTGCCACGAGCACTAAAACAAAGTGTCAGTTAAAAGGGAAAGGCAAACATTCATGCTTTCAGCCTACCACAAACTGTGACACTTTACAAATCAGAAGAGACATTAAAGCAGCCAAGAGAGACAAATGAAGTACATTTTGGATGGATGCAGCAAATGACCACAGCAAGGTGATTAGCTCTGGACTCTTTCTTCAAAAAGGGAAAAAAACACATTGAATGGGGAAGATCACAGATGTTCAATCCTGTAAAACAAGCCACTGCCAAGAATAATTGTAAAACTAAAACAGCACACTCAATCCTCAGAAATAGCAGGAGAGTGGAAAGGAAAGATACCACAGTCGGGGGAAATAGTAGAACAAGAAAACAGACACCATCCAGAGACCTACTTTGGACATGGACCAATAGCTTTCATGCACCCAGATGGACTTGAGACTTCTTTCTTTGGTCAACATCTCATGTCATGAACTGCTACTGAAACACTACTTGAGTTTCAAAAAGTGTTTGCTGTGTGATGTGGTGGGGAGCTGTAGAACGGCAATTCCCTCCCTTTCCCATAATAGTCACCATTTTCTTCTCACACTTGCTGGAGTTCTAAGGAAAGGTGGTAATTCATCTTCCTGCTGCTATACTCTTGGAATTTATTAGTGGTGGCATTCCATCATTGTAAAACTCTGTGTGCAAAACTACAGTTGACTCTCACTAATATGGTGTTTGCCCCCAAACTATACATCTTTCACACAATGCAGCCTCAGAGGTTGTAATCTAAAGCAGAAGACCTGCACTGAAGAAGAGATTCTTAATCATCACCTTTTTCTTTTTGCTAAACACTTGCCTTTCCTCCTCCATGGGAAAGACACAGATAAATCTAGTCTGATCTTGTTGGGACTACTTGTGTCTTATCAATGGTTGCAGCTACCCATGCTAGCTCAAGCCAATCAAAACAATGCTGTGCGAATAGTGACATGTCGATCAGCTAATGGCACTTTGTAGTAACTCAAGGCTGACTTTGGATTGATTGGTTGATTTTACTCAACATTGCCAACTAAACCCTAAGCTGAGTTACACCATTGTGTCCATTGAAGTCAATGGATTCAGGTGTGACTCAGCCTGGTATAGCACTGTTTAGTGTCAAAGCCTGTTACTAACAGAAAAAAAGTGCTTTAAAAAACCCTTTTCTTGCCACCCAGATTTTCAGATCAGAGAATCTCTTTTTGGGGCATGAATAGGCCAGAATCCCTCTGGATAATTGTATCATATGTCAACCAGCTCACTTACTACTGCACATGTCCCTCTGCAATCTCTTTAAATCCTTCTGCCTCTTTCTCTTTCCAATGCTTTTCTTCAGTTTTGCTTGATTTCACACTTCTTCTGAGTCATGACACCAGCAATGAAATTGTCAAGGATGTGACAACCAGGCGAAGAATATCAAAGAGATGGTTTTGGCAGGGTTATTAAACATTTGATCAACTTTAAAAAATGGTGGAGTTTGTTCACCAAAGTGTTTATGTGCAATCTGATCAAATATGAAAACCACCTATGCCAAGAAGATTGCAAGGGAGGAAGGCATTGAAAAGTGGCGTTGCTGTCAAATAATTTGAACCTACTATTTATGATCAAGTGTAAAGCAAAAAAAAAAAAGGTGCTTATATGCCATTTCCCACACATCTCTCATGGGAAACCATCAATTTGAAAAATTTATATTTACTAAACTATGGGCATCCCAGTTACCGGCAAAGACATGCACAGTGGGATCATGTACAAGGTGATAGTAAAGTTATATTGGATATCTTGTCCAGCTTTAGTCACCCCAAATGGGAACAGTTACATAGAAGTACAAAAGCACAGGTATGAAGCAGATGAAGTAAAAAGATCAAAGGAACCGATAACTTAAACATAGATTAAAGGAACTTGGACTGTTTGACTGAGGAATAAGGAGGCTACAAAAAGGGTATGATACTGCTATTTGGTGTGGTGGGAAATATACAGTGTGTTAAACAAACAGATATTTAAAACAAACCTTGCTGCAGTTTCTAGTCACACAATAAATACTCAGGTGCCCTATCACATCTCACCGAACAACCTTTTAAAGTGTGTTCTTCCCCAGCTTTCCCTTTGTAATGACAGGGAGCAAAATCATTAGGGTAACCAAGAAGGATTCTAAATACTGGAATAACTGTCACTGTTTGTCTGGATGGACTAAATTAGGTATTTAGTGTTAGTATTTAAACCAAAGGGTGACCAGTAATCTCATTAATTGTGACATGTAAGTCAATGAGCAGTCCACTTAAAGAGAAACTGGTATGGTTGATAAATCCTGAATGGTGTTTGCCAAACTGTTTTTTAACTCCTTACCAAAAAATTCTGCTCAAGGATTTATTCTTCTTCAGATAATTGCAGCAGTTTAAAAGCCTGGTACGTCATGAAGTAGATTTACTTTGATTACACAATGGTCACTATTATTGACAGTTTTGAGGCAAACTTGTCCAGCTATTCCAGCTCCGATCGATAGCTCTCAAAGCAAACAGCCAACAATTTCATTTGTGATCCGGATGTAATCCAGTCCATTGGTACAGAAACCTTAGACAGGTGTAAGTTTATCACAGTTGTTTGGGAAAATTCAGTTCAGTTTATAGTAAGCCAAAGGAGTTGTCAGCCTTGATGGCTGATGTTGTCCTTTGCTCCATAAATGAGAAGATCTTCATATACTACAGCCAGCATGGTGTAGTGGTTAAGGTGTTGGACTAGGAAATGGGAAACCAGGTTGAAATCCCCATTCACACCATGGAAACATTCTGGGTTACCTTGGATGGGAGACTTCCAAGGAATACCAGGGTCATGACACAAAGGAAAGCAATGGCAAACCACCTCTGAATGTCTCTTCCCTTGAAAACCCTACAGGATTGCAATAAATCATCTGTAATTTGACAGCAAAACAAACAAACAAACAAATAATGAACTTCCTTAACCTGGATAGCCCTGAACCTGGCTAGTATTTGGTTGGGAGATCACCACGAAATGCCAGGGTTGCTACACAGAGGCAGGCAATGGCAAGTAACCTGGAACATCTCTTGCCTTGAATACCCTATGGGGTTGCCATAAGTCGGCTGTGACTTAATGGCAAAAAAAAAAAAAAAGTACCAGAAAGTCTCTCTTTTACTGTATTTCTGATCTAGAAAGCCTACCTGAGATTTGGAAACTGATCCAATTATCTATGGCTTCTAGTCACAATGGATGCTAGTGATGATGCATACTATTCTCTCCAGTATTAGAGAAGCATGCCTCCACCTGAAGGGGAGCAAGTAAATTGTTCATCATCCCCTTTCCCTGTGATCCTGAGGCGTGCTAGGGTTGCCAGCCCTGAACCAGCAACCCCTAAGCTTTTGGGGGTAAAGCCTGGAGAAGGGGGGGCTTTGTGGATGCTGTGATGTCACTTCTGGTGATGGCACATCCAGGGTGTGTGCGTGTGTGCACCACTGTAGGAATTTCCCCAGTCACTATGGTACATTCATAGAATGGCACCCAGAATTGACATCACAGCATCCACACCATTCCTCCTTTTTTCTCTCTCTCTTGCTGCTCCATTGATTGAGTACGGGCAAGGGTACTAGATAGCAACTCTAGCATGAGTTGACATTCACCATTCATCAAACTGCTCTGAATTTAAGAGCAGTTTGGGGGGTTGGTGAAAGATTTTGTTGGGAAACAAAAATATTGCATGTGCAACCGGAGACAGCTTCCTCTTGAACAGCATCATTTTACCACCACCACCTCCAGCCCCAAACCAGATTCTGTGTCCTTGGTTCCATTTACTATGACACATCTTGCTTCCCCCTTAGCATAAAACAGAACCACAGACAGTTTGCCTCTTCATAATGTAGGGCAAATTTCCAGCCTAAATGACCTCCAGTTCTTCAACATTTTCTCTGTTATGTTCATCATGCGCTCGAGGGAGACCACTTGAATGCTGTAAAGACCACTGATGGTACCATACCACCATCTCAGAACATGCATACCTCTCTTCACTACTACTCTTGCAGCCTGCCACTTGAACCAACTGAGGGCCAAACTAGATGATACATGTGAACCCCCCACCCCACCCCAACATAGTATTGGGGAACTAAAGTTCCCAAGCACTCTGGAGCCCAATTTGGCTCAGGAGTGCAGTATGGGGGAGGAGGGGTTTTAGCCTTCTGTCCCATGCTGTTTTCACAAGTCAAAATGTCTGTAGAGGAGGCCTATTTACTCCACTGTGGGGATCCACATGTACTGAATGCAACATGTGGCATCCCACAGTGGGGGCAAACAGGCCCTCCCATGGCTGTTGTGGGTTGGGAAAAGAGCATGGGGGAGAAGGCTGAAGCCCCGTCTCTGCCTGCTCTGTGGACCTGAAATGCATCAGGCTCAGGAGTGCTTGGGAATTTGGGTCAAGGGACCCCCAACCTGACTCATGCCACACATATTGTCTAGTCTTCCCCCTGACCCTTTTCACATGTATTGTCTGGTTTGTCCCCTTTTCAGGTTGTTTTATGGTAAGGTTTATTTATTTTATTTATTTATACCCTGCCTTTCTCCCAGAGACTCCCAGGAGGACTGCACAATATAAAATAATACAATCAGATAACTTGAGACATCCAATAAATCATGAAATAGATCATTCCAGAGTAGGACGCTACTTTTATGGAACACAAACTAGGACTGGGACAACTAGCTGAAGCTTATCCTAACCTTTTTCTCTTTTCTGATTTATTCTGCCATTTTTATATAGATAGCATTTGGCAGATAAAATACATCTATTTATACGTCAGCGCTCTTTCAGTTTGTGTGTGTGTTAAGTGCCATCAAGTCGCTTCCGACTCATGGCGACACTATGAATGAAAGTCCTCCAAAATGTCCTATCTTTGTCAGCCTTGCTCAGATCTTGCAAATTGAGGGCTGTGGCTTCCTTTATTGAGTCAGTCCATCTCTTGTTGGGTCTTCCTCTTTTCCTGCTGCCCTCAACTTTTCCTAGCATGACAATCTTTCCAGTGACTCTTGTCTTCTCATAATGTAGCCAAAATATGACAGCCTCAGTTTAGCCATTTTAGCTTCTAGGGTCAGTTCAGGCTTGATTTGATCTATAACCCACTGATTTGTTTTTTTTTGGCAGTCCATGGTATCCGTAACACTCTCCTCCAACACCACATTTCAAAGGAATCCATTTTCTTCCTGTCAGCTTTCTTCACTGTCCAGCTTTCACACCCATTCATAGTAATAGGAAATACAATGACATGAATTAATCTAGTCTTGGTGGCCAGGGACACATCCTTACACTTCAGAATCTTTTCTAGCTCCTTCATGGCTGCCCTTCCTGGTCTCAATCTCCTTCTGATTTCTTGGCTGCAGTCTCCCTTTTGGTTGATGGTGGAGCTAAGGAATAGAAAGTCTTCAACAATTTCAATTTCCTCATTGTCAACCTTAAAGTTGTGTAATTCTCCTGTAGTCATTACTTTTGTTTTCTTGATGTTCAGCTGTAGTCCTGCTTTGGCACTTTCTCTTTTAACTTTCAGCAGTAGTCGTTTCAAATCTTCACTATTTTCTGCCAATAACATAGTGTCATCGGCATATCTCAAATTATTAATGTTCCTCCCTACAATTTTCACTCCACTTTCATCTAAATCTAATCCAGTTTTCCTAATTATATGTTCTTCATATACAATGAAGAGATAGGGAGATAAAACACATCCTTGTCTGACTCCTTTGCCAATTGGAAACCATTTGGTTTCTCCATATTCTGTTCTAACTGTGGCCTCTTGTCCAGAGTACAGGTTGCACATCAAAACGATCAGATGTAGAGGCAGTTTAGATTGGTGCAATAAATGCATATATGATCAAGTGCAAAATCAGTTTACAGAGACTGTAAAATTGATAATCTCCTTTTCTTACAAAAACGCTGTCCCCTCCTGATCTACAATGTTTTGTAGAGGATATCCTCTACAAATGTCTTATATAGGATATCCTGTAGAATCTGCCTTAAGTGTTTCCTTCTTTATTAAGAGCCTTCTAAAATCTATGCTTCTGCAAGACATTAAGTACTTGGCATTTATTTCTAAACAATTCAATTCCGTAAGCCCTACTGAGAATTCAGCAGGGCATTCTTGCTCTTGCTAGCTTTTGTTATCCGCAACTCTACATGAAAGACATTTGATTTGCCTGCTAATGGAACATGCCATAGGATAATAAAGTCACTTACTAGCTTAAAATGCTAGTTTGGATTGCAGCCACGATTTTTTAAATGAGAAGAACTATACAAGTAGTATCTGTTACAAAGTTGTGCCCATATGCCTCTCTTCTCACTGTGAGCAAATAATATACCTGCCATTAAAATCCAGAGAGATGTGCTTCAGTGGAACAGCAGCATGTTAAATATTATAAAAGCCTGAGTATAATGAGTTATTTTAAACCAATGCTGTACATTAGATTCCCACTTCGTAACAAACACCAAACTGCTCCTGCAAAATGCCTGCATAAGTGACGTCATATACAGTGGGGATGATGGTGTGAAGAAGTGATGGTGAAATCGCACGGTCGCTTTAGCCTCCTTTAGTCCCTGTTTCAGCCAGGATTCAGCGAGGATCGAACACATGCATTTCGCCGAACGTGCGTTCGATCCTGGCTGAATCCTGGCTGAAACAGGGACTAAAGGAGGCTAAAGTGACCATGCGTTTTCGCCCATTGTCTTTGAATGCTGGTAAGGGAAGCCCCACGCCCTTCCTAGCAGGGGTCACTTTGCTTCAGTGGACAGTGGAGCCCACTGAGGCAGCACGGTGAAAGCACACGGACGTCCTGCACTGGCTACTGCTTCAAGTGCGTACATTTTTCGAAACAGACAAAGAAAGTGGCCAATTAAGAAAGAAGACTGTTTTTGAACAGCTAATCACTGGAGACTCAAGACATTTGCGAGGAATTTTTTTTAAAAATGTAACTGCAATATGATATTGAAACAGAGCAAGTAAAGGATTGCATGATAAAATGGATGCAAAATTTTGGAGGAAATATACATATGAGTCAATGGGAAAATCTTTGGACTAAAGAAATGAAGTTTACAGAGTGGTACATCACACCCAAAGATATAGAAAAAGCTAACAGGCAGCCCATTACTGAAGGGGGAGGGGCTGAAGCTCCTTAGGAGCTGGCTTAAACCCGTGCCGATGTAGGTGACACCTTATCATGGAATAAGGTGGCACTTATGCTGGTGCTGGGGCAAACATGCCAGTGCCCGGGAGTCACTGGCCCCTGCTGCCAGCACAGCCACAACAGCAGGAATTTCCCAGAAGGGACAGCCCACACCGGCGTGAGGGGGGGCATCCCCAGGGCATTCCCAGCAGCAGAGCTGCCTTTGGGCAGCTTCCTAACCCATTTGCCCTGGGTACACCCCTTGAGCTGCGGCAAAGCTGTGCCACCTTTTTGGGTTATGTCCCTTGATCATCTTGGTTGCCCTCATCTTCACTCTTTCCATCTCTGTAATATCCTGCCTGACAAGGTTAGGAAGGCTCCCACTCTCCTGGCTTTCCACAAACTATACAAAACTGAATTATTCAGGAGAGCTTTTTTACCCAGGTAATAGGACTGTACTGTAATGAAATGGTTCAGAAAGATGCTTTGGCAAAGGGATAGGGCCTATACTACTGTGCTGTCTGTTGTTGTAAATATGCTCCTACTATGTAATTTGTGCATAGTTTATCATGTCATATTTAAATGACATGTATCACTTTAACTCTGTTTCAGAGTTCTGCCTGTTTTCCAATTTCTGCAATCCAAACACTATTGCACTGTTTCTTTGGATGTCTTCTTTATTGCCTTCTTCCCCTGCCTTTTGCTGAGGAAAACCAAGCCTAGAATGCATTGATTACCTAGCAAAAGCCTCTGAGGGGGGCTCCATTTCCATTGTGCAGATAAATAAAACACTCTTTTATTTGGGGGGAATTTACCCCCTCCACGTATTTTTTAAGATGAAAGAAAAGAAAAAGTCTGGAATGATTCTTACGCACAGCCTCCCAATTCATCAGTGTGTTTTTATTACTCGTTTTTTTCCTTTTGTGTGATGAAATGCAAGGATTCTAAAATCAGGCCTTCAGATTCTCGCTATATCTCCCAGAAAACAAACCTGTTGAACTTCGTGGGATTTAATTCCAAGTAAACTCACTTAGGACAAGCAATTTAAGATCTGCACAACTTGGCAAGCAGACTGGCTGTCCATGAGGCTGCTGTCCACTACTCACTGGAGTCCCAACATTGTAGTGGGAAAGACATTAATGGGGGTGGGGGACTGGGGGAAGGAAAGAAACTTAAAGTCCAGAATAAATTCTCCAGAGATATCAAGGAGCAGCAGAGATGGGCTTGAATTAAGCATTGGCAATAGTAATGACAGCCTGTTCAGTTGCAGGGACTCTGCCTTGTGTAGGAGGGACGTCTGCTGCGACTTGTGCTTTTGTCAGTCGCTTTATTGTGATCGAGTTTGCACCGTGCGTATTTCCCCTGCTTATCTTCCCTTCCAGTGGGCAGATGCTCTCATCCCAACTGACATAATGATGAGGGCAGCTATCACACAGGTCGCGGATAGAAATGGTCTATGTGTCCAGCAAGAAGCAAATCACCAAGCAGGG
Source organism: Euleptes europaea (assembly GCF_029931775.1). Lineage (NCBI taxonomy): Eukaryota > Metazoa > Chordata > Lepidosauria > Squamata > Sphaerodactylidae > Euleptes > Euleptes europaea. Next base: position 84,560,123 of record NC_079314.1, on the reverse strand, counting down.
AAAAGGGAATGGAAAGGCCCATTCTCTTATGATCCCCCCCTCCCCGCTTTTTAGTTGTTATCTGTCGTATCTCTCAGCTTTCAGACCTTAAAACATTCGCTGTTGCTCCGTTGTGATTGAAGATCAGGGTCAGTTTCAAACAAAACTCCCAAGCAAAGCAGAAACGGCCAGGAAGACCTTTAAACAGCAAAACAATGCATTCTCAGTGGAAAAAAAAACTGGCAACAGGGGTTCTTAGCAGGCCAAAGAAGAGAAATGGATTTCAATGCCTGCAAATTCAAACTCCACAAAATGACTAAGGGGCACTTAGCAGTGTGAAAGAGAGATAAAAAGAGGGGGATTTTGGATGAAGCTCAGCAGGTGATATTCAAGAATTGTTTACTATATGGAATGGTCCAAATGTAACTATATCTTTAGCGCAAAATGGTATTTTTGGGAAAAAATATTAAGAAAAAAAGTGCTTTACGTAGTACTGGAAGGAGGATGGAGTGAGTTAAAAAACACTGTATCAAAATGATAATAATGATAATGATTCAGATATTACTTTTTTCTTTCTTTCTGAGGATTTTTCTTCCTGGAATCAGAGCCTTGGTAACCCAGAAAAAAAATTAATAGATTAGAAATAACAAGTGAGGACCTGCAAGAAACTTGTGGGGAGGGGGCATCCTTCACCTTTGCTTCCTTCCCTCTCCCCCTTCTCTGTCAATGTTCCCCCTCTTTCTGCCCCACCCCTTATCTATTAATCTTCCCTCACCCCTCCTATATCAGTGTTCTCCCCTCTTTCTCCCCCACCCCCATCTCTGGCAATCCTATCTCACCTCCGTTGATCCCCTCATCCCTTGTATGTTAATCTCCTCGTCTCTTACCCCCCCAGCCCTTCCCAGACAGTGTCCCCTATTTCTCCCCAACCCCTTCTCAATCTGTCCCCTCTTTCTTCCCTCCCTTCTCCATCTCCACTTCTCTTTCCTCAGTGGCCTGGTTGTCAGGAGCCCTGCTGTGGATTGAACAGCCTTCCCCAAACTTTCCCCTCAACTGCTGACTGCCCACCTGCCTAACTCCAGCACTGTTGCTTCATCTTTGGTGATCAGGAACCAACGTGAAAGTTTGGGGAGGGCAGCTGAGATGGCTGCACTGGAAACAGGTGGGTATTATTATTTTATTATTATTTATTATAGTTCTATCCCACCCTTCCCGACTAAAGCCAAGGCTCAGGGCAGCTAATATAAAATTATTACAATTAAAGCATTAAATTATCAATAGAGATCAGCTGGAGAAAATGGCCACTGTGGCAATTGGACTCTATGGCATTGAAGTCCCTCCCCTCTCCAAACCCCATCCTCCTCAGGCTCTGCCCCCAAAATCTCCAGGTATTTCCCAACCTGGAGCTGGCAACCCTAATCCCAGATGATGATTTGATTTCTGATACTTAACCACTAGATGTTAATGGATGGGAAAAGGGAGGGAGGGAAAAGTGAAAAGGGCAAAGAAGAGGAGAGAGGGGAAGGGGGAAGGGAAAGAGAAAGGGCAGGAAAGAAGGGGGAAAGGGAGGAAGGGGAAACCAGCTAAAAGAACCACTGCTGTCCTCAACCATAAGCCTGGCAGAATGTATCTGTCTTGCAGGGCCTATGGAACTATGCTAGGTCCTACAGGGTCCAGGTCTCATTTGACAGAGAGTTCCACCAGGTTAGGGCCAAGGCCAAAAAAGCCCTGGCTCTGGGCAAGGACAGCTGGATAAGTTTAGGTGAGCAGGTGAAAAGGAGCTTTGCTTGCACACTGATCATCTCTCAGCAGTGGGGGAACGGTGTTAAACAGTGGCTGTGGGGGGGACGCTGTTTGGGGCACCCACTCCTTTCCCTGCCTGCCCATCCGACCTTCTACCCCTCCTTCTCCCTGCTGTTTGGAAGTGGGGAGGCATGTTGCAGTGCTGGGCTTAATACTTACTGGCACATGGGCTTTCCTGGCTCCAGTTCCCTTTGATGGGAAAATGTTTGGGGTTTTTATAACTCCCCTATCATGTTTTTAAACATGAGGGGGCAGGGCCATGGGGGTCAATGGCAATATTGGGAGCTGGGCTAGCCCAAGGGGGCAGCAGTGGTGACCATTGGGGCAATGCCATGCTGGGGGGGGCATGCCAGCGATGGAGGTAGCAGTTGCAGCTTCATCTCCCACCCCACCCAGCTTAAGTGCTGCCGATGCCTTCCTCCAGCAGCTGCACATGAGCAGACAACACTCCTCTCTTTTGGGGGAATTTAAATCCCCCTTCCATTTCCTTCTGTGTTTTTTAGATTTTTCGGCAAATGTTGGGGATCTCCCAAGTTTACAGAAAACCTCCTTTCTCTCAGAGTGGGCCCGATCTGCAGATTTAGGTATCTGCAGATCTGCCCACACTCGAGAAATGGATATGTAGATAATTGATGATTTGCACCTTTGTTGCAAATGGAACGCACACTTTCTGTAACTTAGAGTTTCTGGGTGACCTAACCATGAATGTGCCCACTTGGTCCATGGACTAAAAGCAAACACTAAAGCAGCAATGCAATATGCACTTCCTTGAAAGACTTGTGTGTAAACGTCCATTGGATTGGGTTGCATGTGCCTGTAGACCTTCCTGGGACAAGTGAAAATTCACATTTGGTCTTCACAATCCACATGCACTGGGGGCTTCAATTCAAGCTGATATCACACATTTCTCTGAGATTGGCAGGCATGACTACAAGACCAATGTGCATTATGCGGTGCATTTTAGCACTGGAATATCCAAGTGAAGAGGTATTTTTCTCATCCATGTATACTTCTGGTGTTTCCACACATCGGTTTCCCAATGTGTTTACACATGACAAAATTAAACTCCATCTGTATTTTCATGTGACGATGTAAGTATGCTCCTACATGGATATTCTCTATATGTAGGAAAACCATCAGGTATGAAGCAGTCCATATGTCTGGCATGGTGGTGGTGAAGATTATTTCCAATTACAGTCTTTCCTGTTGTTCCAGAATGCCAAGAACAATTCTGCAGCAATCCATCCCAGTCTGCAATGACGATTACGAAAAGCAACATCTATCATGTTATTATGATAGACCTGGATATCCATGATCCATTACTACCAAAGTAATGGGCACACAATTAATCTGTGCCTCCCTTAGCTTGTACCAGAATGTAATCTTTCCTCAGTATAAGACAGCTAGTAGACAGAAATTCAGGTTTGCGTAGGTTCAAAATATCATAACAGCAGTACTGAGGGAGTCTAGAAATAAACCTCCTGTTCAAGAAACCTCCTCCGAGGTCATTAGTGGTTCATAAAATGTAACAAGGCAGGTCCTTATTTAGACCCTTCTGTACTAATTATTTGATCATGAGTTCTAGGTCAATTTCTTATGGATGAAGTAAACCTATCTTGGGTTGATTCACTTCACACTGCTGGTGCTGGCTCATGTGACTGAATTTTTGTCCATAGAAAAATGTCCATAGCAAACTTGTTGTCATGAAGAAAGGTTCTAATGTAGCTTTCTCCTTGTCATAGCAAATTTCTGTCTGCAGGACATTTGGTGTACAGGAGCATTCAAAACATATGAGCCTCCACAAAGCCTCCACCTGTACATCACAGTGTCAAGTAGGCCTCCATCAGGGCACAGAACACCTCCTTGCACAGGATAGGAGCAGACAGCTTCAAAGGAGTTGTGATGAGAATACCCCACCACTGTCCAGTGGTCTAGACCATATGGGAATTGCTTTCTCTTCACTGGGTGGGAAGGGAGAAGACTCAGGGGTCACTGGTACATTACAGAGTGAATATGGTGCCTGGATAGGGTTGCCAGCTCTGGGTTGGGAAATACCTGGAGATTTTGGGGTAGGAGCCTGAGGAGGGCACGGTTTGGAGAGGGGAGGGACTTCAGTGCCCTAGAGTTCAGTTGCCAAAGTGGCCATTTTCTCCAGGTGAACTGATCTCTATCGGCTGGAGATAAGTTGTAATAGCGGGAAATCTCCAGCCACCACCTTGAGGTTGGCAACCCTATGCCTGGACCATGGCTTTGCCTTTGAAACTCTTTTGCAAGGCGAAGAAGTAAACTGCAATGGAAAGAAATATGCCAGCAAGTAACAGATGGCTTACATGAGATAAATATTGCCTGTTCTATCTGGCTTCCAGTACAGAGATAGGGAAAAGCATAGACAGATGAGAAAAGTGGCCTTTTCATTCACTGCTGGGCTAACATATGTTAAAATTGCAGCTATTGAAGATAATGACATATTACTTTAAGTCTCTTTTCAGAGATAAGTGTGTTTGGAACGGAGGCTACGTTTTTAGTCAAACAGTTTAATCGCCACCATGCCATTTAGTAGGGATTTTCTACCTATCGTTAAATAATTCACTTTAGGCAAACTGATTGAAGCAAACATTTGGAGATGTGGTGGCCTCTAAGGGAGGTCTTATTTTAAAATAAAGGATGGCACAGTAGATACACTTTGCTGTTTCTCTGCTTTCTGTGTTGTAGCCTGCAGAGAGCAGGGAATGCAATATGTCTCTGTTGATCAATATTAAACAAATAGAGCAAAATGTCAAGGACAAAATTACCTGAAATGATACTAAATTCCAGCATTCACAGTCAAAATCCCAGTGTCTTAACAGGGCAACTACAACTAATAATTGCTGTTTGGTGTTAAATAATGAAGCAAATCAGAAATATAGGATGTGCTACATTGCCTCCTAAATGAAGCTTAGTATAATGCTAACTTGAATGTTTGTACAATCTGCAGAGTAAAATATTGTCTCTTTGGGTATTAATACCAAACACCAAGGCTGGTTATGCCCATTGCAAGGAAGGAAATAAAGGAAAATTAAAAGCATATACACTAACAAGATATGCATAAAACAAAATAGATTCTTGATATTGTAGGAGGATCTTATAGAGTTTCATTGACTAGAATCTCACATTTGCATCTCTCTTCCCTTCAGGTAAGGGCAAGATTAGGTTGAGGAATCTCTAAATGCCCCTCCCCAGAGTGAAACGGAGGCATCATTTGTCTTTGTTTACTAAGCCTTTGTCCTTCTGAAAACCCACACAGATCTAAAATGAAAAGAGCAATTTCTACTTCTCAAAATGAGACTGACACATGGTCTCAAAGATAATGCAAGAAAACAAATCTCTCTCACTCTCATTTTACTATATAAGTACTGAGAAAAGAACTCAGAGGTGAATGTTAATGTGTTCCATTCTTAATGCCTCATAGGAATCTCAGTTCTCTGTTCAGAGGGTTTTTTAAACATGCATCTTTTGTTTCTGAAATTATTGTGATAATTTATTGGTTTGAAGGCTTTTGGATTTAAAGTCATTAACAACAGCAAATGTTCACCTTGAAACTTGAAATCCTGTGTGAAATAGGTCTTGGGAACAGCAGAAGAATTAATTTTTCTCCTAAACATTTGCCTCAACTTTTTAATTACAGTTACAAGATAAGTTTGCCAACCTCCAGGTGGTGGTTGGAGATCTCCTAGGCTTTCAACTGATCTCCAGGTGACAGATATCAGACTGGGAGAAAATAGCCACTTTAGAAGCTGGACTCTTCAATATTTAAGTCCCTTCCCTCTCCAGGCTCCACACCCAAAATCATGTATTTCCCAAGATCAGACTAGCCCAGGCTAGTCTGATCTTGGAATACAAGCAGGGTTGGCCCTGGTTTGTATTTGGATGGGAGACCACCAAGGAAGTCCAGGGTTGCAACACATAGGTACACAATGGCAAACCACCTCTGAACATCTCTTGCCTTGAAAACTCTACAGTGTTGCCATAATTTGGCTGCCACTTGACAGCACTCATATCACTCTGTAAAGCACAGTGAATGTGTGTGACAAAATCAAATTAAAGTTGCTTCCACACTAGCCATTTAATCTCACATCTAGGGATGTGCATTCAGTATATCTGAGGCGAAAAATACCCCAAATTGCCCTTGGGTCTTTAAAAAAAAAAATCCTTGGATTCTCTGGTTTGACATTGGTTCTGTTGGGCTTACCACATTGGCTTGTGGTTCTGCTGGGTTTCCTGGGTTCTGCTTCATTTCTGTTGGGCTTGTTTTGGTTCTTGGCATGGGAGGCATTGATCTGTGGTCGCTGCAGGCATGCCTTTTTGCTTTTGCATGGCAAAAAAAGGCTGCTTACCTCCCCCCCCATTGGAAACAATGGAGGATGCATGGGGCAACTTCTCAGGGGGTCCATAGAATTGGACCTTCTGGCCCAATCTTCTTAAAACTTCACAGTTCTTCTGTGGACAGGCATCACCAGCTCTGTTGGAAATTTGGTGCCTCTAGCTTAAAAAACAGCCCCCTCAGACATCCAGATATCTTCCCCATAGGCTATAATAGAGCTGAATAATTTCGGATTCCCAAATAAAACTCGATTCCGAATACCATTCAGGTACTAGAATTTGGGGAAATTGGGAATACCAATAATTTCCAGTTCCAATACTGCAGCAACATTATCTTGCCTGTGATCCACAGCACCTAATATAATAGGCATGCTCCTCTGATACTGGAGAAAATTGGTATGCATCATGACTAGTATCCATCTTGACTAGCAGCCATGAATAGCCCTATCCTCCACGAACATGTCCACTCCCCTCTTAAAGTCTTCCAAGTTGGCAGCCATTACCACATCTTGGGGCAGGAAGTTCCACAATTTAACAATGCATTGTGTGAAGACATTTTTGTCATTTCCCCATCATTCCTGCACCCTTCAGCTTACTTAATTGCTTTTTGTCCAATTGCCTGGCTGCCCCGCCCCGCCACAATATGAAAAACAGTACTTATCCCTCCCCTTAAAAGACCTGATGATAACAATTGATTCAGGAATGGCCAGCTAGAGAATGGGAAGGAGTTTATTTGGTTTTAAATCACAAGAACATAAGTGGAATGTTTGTTGAGTGGAGCATTTTGGAGCAAACACAATAATAAGATGTCTCCCACGGGGATGAGCATTGCTGGATTTTTATGGGGAATGTAGTGTGGTGTTCATTGCTATTTGGAACAACCAGTTCAACTCCACTTGTAGCTGAAAGTGAAAAAGAAACAACTGATCACTGCAAAAGTGTCCTCATGTGAAAGCAACCTAAAAGAGAAAAAATAAATCAGGAACTTAGTATTTAGGAATGGATTCATACAGATCTACTCATAGCATGTCCTCTTGCCTACAATAGGCTCTCCCAAGGTATATCAGATTTCAAATGTAGAATATTGTTTCTCAAAAAATGAGAATCAATTCAATGACAAACATGAGTGTGTGTATGTGTGTGTGTGTGTGTAAAAGTCGCAGCCGACTTTTGGTGACCCCTTTTTGGGGGGTTTTCATGGCGAGAGACTAACAGAGGTGGTTTGCCAGTGTCTTCCTCTGCACAGCAACCCTGGTATTCCTTGGTGGTCTCCCATCCAAATACTAACCAGGGCTGACCCTGCTTAGCTTCTGAGATCTGACGAGTTCAGGCTAGCCTGGGCCATCCAGGTCAGGGCAAACATGAGTGAGGGGTGTCCAAAAATTCAATTAGGTAGGAACACGTGAATGGTTATCTATAGTTAAGGAGACATAAATGTAATGCTACTTATGTTGCCTGACAGTTATGAATATAGATGAGACAATGTCAAATATTAGCCTTATGTCCAATTAATTAAAGAGTGGGTGGAAGGGTGTGTGGGAGAAGAAGGGATGCTAGTAACTAGCTTGAAATTGAGAGTTTTTTGCTCTGCTGAAACAATTTTTGAAAAGAAAATGTTATGGGATATGACAATGAAGGCCGACCATTTTAACTGATCATTTTACCTGATGGTAATGTGGGGTATTATTTCTCTATTCTTCAGGCGGGCCTTATTTCAGTGCTTCCAGGGATATATCCTCACAACAACCCCTGGAAGTTGCTTACAGATAAATGATCCCAACAATGCTGTGAATCAACTCTACCAAGCGCATAAAAGTCTTCTGTATGGAAATCAGGAAATCTATATCCAGAAGCATGGATGAAAGCACAGCTCTCAGGTAAAGTTCATGTACTGCTTGCAGTGAGAATTTAGATTTTGTTTGAAGGTTTTTAAAAAATCTCTTGAATATTGTCCTCCTCCCATGGTATAAAATATGTCTAGCAATAATTTTCTTTATAAAAAGAGGCTAATAGAATCATAGAGTTGGAAGGGACCACCAGGGTCATCTAGTCCAACCCTCTGCACAATGCAGGAAATTCACCAATACCTCTCCCCCCCATGCCCCCAGTGACCCTCTACTCCCGTGTTGGCGAACGTATGGCACACGTGCTGGACTTGGCACGCCGAGCCCTCTCTGTGGGCACGCGCGGGTAAGTTGAGCAGCCATCGCATCTGCCTTCCCTGGACTCCCCGCCGCCCAGCTTAGGGGCTTTGAACAAACATTAATTGTTCAAAAGCATGCCAAATGCAAACTTTTACCTTTCAATAAAAAGTTGTTTATATCATTGAAAGCTCTGTTATTGTGTTTTTCTTTTAAGGCAAAAGATGTTAATAATGTATGTGTTGTTTTTTCTAAACTAAAACCTCAGTATTCAGGTTAAATCGCCGGGTTGGCACTTCGTGATAAATAAGTGGGTTTTGATTTGCAGTTTGGGCACTCGGTCTCTAAAAGGTTCGCCATCACTGCTCCATGCCCAGAAGATGGCCAAGATGCCCTCTGTTTCATGATCTGCCTAAGGTCATAGAATCAGCACTGCTGACAGATGGCCATCTAACCTCTTCTTAAAAACCTCCAGGGAAGGAGAGCTTACCATCTCCCGAGGAAGCCTGTTCCACTGAGGAACTGCTCTACTGTTAGAAAATTCTTCCTAATATCTAGACGGAAACACTTTTGATTTAATTTCAACCCATTGTAATAGTTGTACATCTTTTCCCTGCCGCAAGGTTACATTCCTGTCTATTACCCACAGATGGATATTATGCAAAATATGTGATACGTTTTTCAGTTATCATTCACAAATCTCTTATATTCAGGCCTGTGCCAAAATACTGCAGCACACTCACCATGATTTCCATTCAGTGACTACAGTAAGCTCAAATTGCTGACATACCCTAAAGCATACTTTAAATCTCTGGTGAAAATATCATATTTACATTAAAAAGGAAGGGTTGGGTTGAGAAAGTTACTTCATTTGATTTTTAAACACATCAAGGAATGTGTGGGGCAGTGTGGGACCCCCCTCAGCCAATTTCACACCTAATGTTCAATTGAAAGTTTGGGATACCAGTTGTTTCTTGATGGACTGTCCACACTTTGGAATGTGTATATGGACGGGATGGAGTTGCTGCTTTCCTGGAGTTGGCAAACTTTGGTCTCTGGTGGTTCAAGAGTAAGACCAAGTTGTGGAAAAGAGGGTATAGAGAAAAATGAGGTTAGGATTGGCAGATGGAAAAAGGATGACAGACCCAAGATTCAAAATGTCCCCTTCCACTGATAAAAGATTAAATAAGCCTGGATTTCTCTATTCATTTGCAAAACCAAGCTATTCAATTCTAAATGTAACTGCAAAAGTGTGAAAAGTTATTTACAGGTCTGCAGCCGTCTCTGATTCCATCAATTTGTTTCCTGGTCTTTGTTGTCATTGCTCGTTTCTCATGGATCTCCTGGGACAGTTTCCTGCTTCAGGAGAGAGAATGTCAATAGCTTGTTCATTCTCCAGGATGTTTCCTGGTGACAACAGCAATGCTTCCACATTCTGATCATCTTCTGTTTACTTTATCTTCCTTGTGTACAATAACAAACACTTTTTTAAATTAAAAAGAAAAAGAATAACAACACCCCGAAAAGGCATGAAAATCATCTAAGGAAAGCTGAAATATAACAATGATCTAGTAAGGCTTCTATATAACAAGCTGTATTGGAGTATGATTGAAAAAATAAACAAATTCATTAGCCTTTCTCTTGGAATTCAGAAATCTGTCATTACTATGCAGGAATGTTTTAGATGCTGAACAATTTCTAGATACTGGAACTGAGATGGAAGGCAAGTTTATTCAATGAATAATTTTGAGACACCCATCTAAAATTGCATTTATTATATCTGAGTCTAAATAGGTTTCCATTTTAGGAAGGGGTCTGTATTTTATACAGCATTTTGGCTGCCATTGTTTGCATCAAGGCATGCTGCGAATTTGTAATATTATTTTACAAGTCAGAGACAAAAGATATATAAACCTCGGATAACTCTAGGTTGTCCAGAATGGATCCTAAAATAATATGAAATGGCTAGCTATATGTTGAAATATGCTAATTACTTTGCTTAGTTTACAGTTTGTTGTCAATCCACCAATGTAATTACATAGTTAAATTGGTTTTGAGACTGAAGGCAGATATGCCACTCCAGAGGCATCTTTATTTGATGCTGTCCCCAGCCTGGAATACTCCTGCATGAAGTACACTGGTTGCCATGCTAAGAACATTTTCCTGGGAGTAAGTCCCATTGAATAAAACAAAACTGAATAGGTCCCATTGAACACTTAATTATGAGTAGACCCTCCTAGTAGTTTGCTTCTTGTGAGTTGGGTTATGTGGACTGATCTGAACAGTCTTTCACATCGGCTGCAACTGCCGATTCAGCACAGCTGCAACAGGGCTTCTGGGTGATAGGTTTTCCTGCACTTTCCCTGTTCCGTACCTCTGCAACTGCTACCCTCCCATATCACCGGGGGCTTTTTAAAATAATAGCAGTAGTTCTATTGCTATGACATTGTAACATTATAACAATCTGTCTCTGAATTCCCCACTGCCATTAAAATAAGTATCTAGCCCCTTTTGTTGTGGAGATAGAAGGGAAAAAGGTGCAGCTTGGCAACAAAAAGAGGTACTTTTAAAAAAAGTGAAAGCTGAGAATTCAGAGGACCTAATAGATGCATAACAGTGAAAACATCAGATCTCAAGTGGCTGGATAAGCATGAAAACATGGGGAAACCACAGAAAGACAACAGAGGAGAAATGTTGCTGTGTTAAGCTCAGAAGTAATCTGCAACACTTAAGACCCCAAACCTGAGCAAAAAGTCTGTATGGAGCTCACCCCAAGGCAAAGTGATATATGTGGCAAATGCTGACTTGGGGCAGGGTAAGGTCATGTTCTAAAATCATAACCACTAATCACAGTAGATGATCTGCTTTGGTCCCTTCTTGGTCTATGAACCCATCTGAAAAATTGCATTTAGAACTAATCTACATGTTGAGAAAAAGGCTATATGACACTCTGTTATTTCACCAAGCCTGTAAAATATTGCAGTCTAAATGCTTCCTATATCAGGGATAAAGATTTTCTGCATTACGGGTTGTTGTTGGGGATGCAATTTTATTGGATATTGGATTCCCAAAATATCAAGAGCAAAACACAGTATGAATAAAAATGGAACCTTAACCATTTTTAAAATTATCTATCTCAAATAAAACAAAACTCAGCACCATGCTAGATAGATAGTGAACATGCCAGATAGACAGACAGATCGATAGATACTGTGCATCCTTTTCTGTTTGTCACCAGAGAGATGAAAAGGACAAAATGCTTTAACTGAAACCACAGCTGATAACGTTTAGATTTGCACTTACAAGAAAGCAATAAACAATGTTTCTGTCTGTGAGCAAATGATTAAAAAAGCTTCCTCTCCCTAATAGGATGAGACTTGGCTTTATTTGCACTGTAACATCTGCTAATAGAACCACAAGCATTATTTTGTCTGTAATAGATGTTTTGCGTTTTACAAAGTGGCTGTAGAATTGCCTGATTAGATGGTGGCAAGCTAGCTGCCAAAAGACTGGCCTCCATAGCAACCTCTAGATTCATCTGCTTTAGCAGACAGGAGTTCTAGTGATGAACAGTTCTTTGGAATCCTACCTTAATTTATTTGCTGAGAGTGTGACTGGTCCAAGGTCATCCGCTATACCTAGAGTTGCCAACCTCCAGGTATTAGCTGGAGATCTCCTGCTATTACAACTGATCTCCGGCCGACAGAGATCAGTTCCCCTGGAGAAAATGGTCGCTTTGGCCATTGGACTCTATGGCATTGAAGTCCCTCCCCTCCCCAAACCCCAACCTCCTCAGGCTCCACCCCAAAAACCTCCTTCTTGTGGTGAAGAGGGACCTGGCAACCCTAGCTGTACCTCTTGGTACACCCAGGCTTACTCCCTTACTACCCCTTGCTGTTGCAAAATATCTTGGGGCTGAGCCTTAAGAGATGTGTATGTCCAATACATTATCATATTTTAGGCTAGAAAGGATCAGCTAAAACAGTAATATCCCATTTTGCTCAGCTTGTAGATGTTTTTCCAGGATTTTGAAAACAAGGAGTGGAAGGCACCACAAAGTTACTGTCACAACATGTTGCGAGGTTGCAAGCCAAGCATCCTCTTACAATGAATAGGGTTGCCAGCTCCAGGTCTGGAAATACCTGGAGATTTTGGGGGTGGAGCCTGAAGAGGGCAGGGTTTGGGGAAGGGAAGGACTTCTTTTTTTAAATAAAATTTTATTGGTTTTTTTAGGAAATATTAAATTTAACATTCGTTTAACAACATTTATAATAATAATCATTAGTAAATATCTCGGTAATGTTGTTAAAAATACATAGTAATGAATTAACAATGTCTTCCCCATCACCTCCCTCTGCTTCAAAATGGATTAGTACATTTCTTTCGTTTATTATATTGACCCTAATATTAAACAAAAACCGTCAACAACTAATCATCAAAAAACACATAATGGGTCAATTCAATATGTAACCTTCTATTTTCCCAGAATGTAATTCTTGTTCACAATAAATTCTCCATACCTCCCATTTTCCCCTGAATTGTTCATTATCACTTTAGTTAATCAAAGCCGTTAATTTTGCCATCTCCACTAAGTCTAACATTTTCAATATCCAATCACGTTTGTCTGGGATATCCGTTGTTTTCCATTTAGCTGCGTATAACAGTCTTGCAGCCGTGGTTGCATAAATCAAAAAAGTTCTGTGAGTTAAAATGGTATCTGGTATTATGCTAAGTAGCATCATCTCTGGTGACTTAGGTATATTCTTCTGCAATATCAATCTAATTTCATAATAAATCATGTCCCAAAATTCTCTAGCTTTGTCACAAGTCCACCACATATGATGAAATGAGCCAATCTCTGTATTACATTTCCAACATTCAGGGGACATCGTATTGTAAATCTTCACCATCTTTTTGGGAGTTAAATACCACCTATACATCATTTTATAAATATTCTCCCTTAAAGATTGGGCATAAACACCTTTTAGATCCCGAGTCCATAGTCTTTCCCATTTATTTAATGGGATATCATGTCCTAACGTTTGTGCCCAGTCAATCATTGTTGGTTTAATTCTTTCTTGCTCACAATAGATTTCTAATAAAAGTTTATACATCTTTGAAATCAACCGTTCATTGTTATCGAATAGGAGTCTATGAAAAAGTGATTTATCTTTGGAAAAACCTCTTTTCAAATCTTGTAAAAATACTGATGTAACTTGTTGAAATTGAAACCAGTTCAAAATCTCTTGTATCTCTTGATAGTCCTTTAAAGTACATTTATTACCATTCCATTTCAGTATATCTTGGTAAGTAACAAAATGTTCTGGTCTTAACGTACGTAATGTTAACATTTCCTGTGATGATATCCACATTGGAGTTTTGGTCTCCAAAATATGTTTATACTTGGACCATATCCCAAATAAAGAGGATCTTATTATATGATTCCGAAATGATGCTTGTATCTTTATTTTGTCATACCATAAGTATCCATGCCAACCACTTATATTATTGAAACCTTCTAAGTCCTATAGTCGTGTATTAGATAAAGTAATCCAGTCTTTAAGCCATACCAAAGCGGCTGCTTAGGCATATATTTGAAAGTTAGGAAGTGCGAATCCTCCTCTGTCTTTGGTGTCCACAAGATATTTATAAGCAATTCTCGATTTTATTTCCCTGCCGGATGAAATTCAATAAGTCTCTTTTCCAACTTTCAAAGTATTTGGCATGGGAAATTATCGGTAAATTCTGGAACAGAAAAAGCATCCTCGGCAAAATATTCATTTGAACTGTTGATATCCGTCCCAGCATTGAAAGTCTCTTATTCGACCAAATTATCATGTCTCTCTTGATGGATTCCCACAATTTTAAGTAATTATTTGTAATCAAATCTTTGTTTTTTGTGGAGATCCAAATTCCCAAATATTTAACTTTATTAGCTTTTTCCCATCTTGTAAATGATACAAAGTCTTTTTGTTCAGCTGCTGTCATATTCTTAAAAATTGTTTGCGTCTTTTCTTGGTTGATTTTAAAGCCTGAAGCATAACTAAATTCATTCAAGGTTGCCATTAATTTATCCATAGATTGGGTTGGATCTTCCAAGATTAACAAAAGATCATCCACAAAGGCCTTTAGTTTAAATTCATGTTTTTTTTTATTTTCAATCCACGGATGTCCCTCATTGTTCTAATTTTAGAACACAAAGATTCCAAAACCAAAATAAATAATAAAGGCGATAACGGGCAACCTTGTCTAGTGCCTTTATGTATGGTACAGTTATCAGACATTGATTCATTCACTAAAATTTTAGCTTGTTGTGATGTGTATATAGAAGTTATGCCTCTCAAAAAACGTTCACCAAAATTCATTTTTTCCAAAACTTTATGCATAAAATCCCAAGAGACCCTATCAAATGCTTTTTCTGCATCCAGGAAGACAAAGGCTGCTTTTTGTTGATTATTATATTCGTAGTATTCCAATGAATCTAGAAGTATTCTAATATTGTCTTTGATCTGTCTTCCTGGTACAAAACCCACTTGGTCTTCATGGATTAGGTCTCTAATAAGCTGTTTAAGTCTGTTTGATAATATCGAGGCATATATTTTATAATCCACATTCAACAAGGAGATAGGCCTATAATTAGCAACATTTTCTGGGTCTCGTCCTCTTTTATGAATCAAGGATATAAAGGCAGATGACCATGTCTCAGGCGCTTTCCCTATATCCAAAATATTGTTACAGAGTGTCAAAAAATAATTAACAAAGTTCTGGTTGAAAAGACAATAAAATAAGGCAGTAATTCCATCTGGACCAGGAGTTTTATCAGTCTTTTGTTTATCAGTTGCTTCTTGAAGTTCTTCTTTAGTAATAGGAACATCCAATCGTTTCTGTTGGGCTGTATCGAACTCAAAAGCTTTTCAATTTCTTTAACTGATATATCATCCTTTTGATACAATTTAGTATAAAAAGTCACAAATTCCTTTTGTATTTCTGTAGAGGTATATAGTGTACCTCTTGGTGAGTGGAGCTTTGTTATTATCCTCTTCTGAAAGGAGTCTTTTTATTGTAAAGCCAAAAATTTCCCTGGTTTGTTTGCTTGCTCAAAATATTTTTGTTTGGCAAATTTCAAATTTTTATTCTTTTCTTTTGTCATCACTAAGTTTAATTGGTGTTTACAAAAGGAGATCTTCATTTGAATATTTTTCTTCAAATCTTCTTGGGTTTCCACTATGAGTTGTTGTTCCAATTTTTGTAGGGGAAGGGAAGGACTTCATTGGGGTACAATGCCATAGAGTCTACCTTCCAAAGCAGCCATTTTTCCCAGGTGAACTGATCTGTTGCTTGGAGATCAGTTGTAATCGCCGGAGATCTCCAGCCACCACCTGAAGGTTGGCAACCCTAATGATGAAGGTAGCTGTTTCTGAAGAGGTTCTCCCTGTAGGCACAACAGTGATGGTTCTGGGGCTTGTTGGAATCACTTCCTGCTCCAATGAAGTGGAGGAAAGTCAGGACTGGCTTTTTTGTTTGGAGAAAATATGTTTTGATGAAGAAGCAAACAGGTGCCCAGAAACCCATCAGTGGGTGCCATGGTGCTAGGCTGATCACTGAGCTAAAACTTCAAGGAACACTGAAGAGCTGCCAAGAACTGGAGCAGACTGGACAAAAGGATTTAAGTAATTCTGTTTTCAATACATCCTCCCCAAACCCCATCATCCCCAGGCTCCATCCCTAAATCTCCAAGAATTTCTCAACCTGAAGTTGGCAACCCTAGAGATAGCCAGTCTCCTAGTGGTACCCTCACCTAGGATGGTTTGTTTGGTAACAGACTGGCCATGGGCATTCTCTGTAGTTGGTCAATTCCTCTGTAAAGGCCTGCCAGAGTGGGTGTAGTGGGGGCATCCACTTGCTGTATTCAGGAAGGCATGTAAGACTTCTGTTCCAGAGAACATCTGATGGAAAATAAAATGTTTTAGTCATGTTTACTCTGTGCACTGGCTTTTAACTCTGCTAGTTCTGCATTGGTTTTACTTTTTGAAGCTTATGATGTCTGTGCCCTGTAGCTTCTGTTTTTTTTTTTTATCCACCTTAAGTTTGCAGAGATAAGGTAGAATATTAACATTTCAAATAAATGAAAAATAAACATTTTAAAATATATTTCTTATTTAAAATACATTTTCTGTGGTTAGAATGTTGGTTTTGATGGAGTTTAATGATGGTAATGGCTCGTAATCCCCCTTCTGGATGCACACCTTAACGTGGTGAGGGGGTCTGTGTGTGTCAGGGAAGCTGAGAGCAATACCGTAAGGGGTCTAGACTCTATCAAGAGACTAAACTCCTAGCAGAGTCACTCAAGACGGAATGGTCACAGCTGAGACACCAGACGAAGATGCATCCACCCCCTTAAGGGATCAATGGCCACATCTACAGAATAGAACAGGCAGTTCCAATGGGGATGGGGGCAGAGGAATCCCTGAATTTTAGCTACTGGGCAGCAGCAGTAGTGGAAGGTGACACTAGTGGAGGATCTTTTGTAGACAACGGCAGTGCCACTATGGCTAACCCTGGTTAGTACTGCGCAGAAGAAGGCACTGGTAAACCACTTCTGACCAGCCTTTACCTTGAAACCCTATGATGAGACAATCCAAATTGAAAAAAGGTATAGTGCTGGAAGCTGGGACCCCCAGGTCGGATGGCACTCAATCTGCTACTGGGGTAGAGCAGAGGACAAGTACGAGTAGCGCTGTTCTTAATGATGCGATTGGACTAAAGCTGAAAGGACGTTCAGTGGTTGACATGAATATATGCAAAAGGAAAGCCCGAAGCTGTTCGACGCATATAATAGGAACATGGAATGTGAGAAGTATGAATCAGGGTAAGCTTGAAATTGTTAAACAAGAAATGGAACGTATGGACATTTCAGTCCTGGGAGTAAGTGAATTAAAGTGGACTGGATTAGGACATTTTCAATCAAAAAATTACAAAGTGTTTTATTCAGGGAATGACAAAAAGAGAAGAAACGGAGTTGCTTTAATAGTGAGGCAAGATGTAGCAAAGGCAGTCAGGAGCTATAATGCAAAGTCTGACCAAATAATATCAATCAGACTTCAGGGAAAACCTATCAACATAAGCATCATTCAAGTTTATGCCCCAACTACAGATGCTGATGAGGAAGAAATTGGAAGTTTTTATGCCAGTGTTCAGGAAGAAATTGATCACACACCTAAACAAGATATGCTGATAATCATAGGTGATTGGAACGCAAAAGTAGGAAACAAAGCAGAATCAAATGTTGGCATATTTGGGCTAGGAGCACAGAATGAAGCAGGAGAACGCCTCATAGAATTCTGTGAAGACAACAATCTGTTCATTGCAAACACGTTTCAGGCAACCAAATAGACGATTGTATACATGGACATCACCAGACGGCCAGTATAGAAATCAAATAGATTATGTAATTGGAAGCAGAAGATGGAGAAGCTCTATTCTCTCGGCCAAAACAAGACCAGGAGCCGACTGCGGTACAGATCATGAATTGTTAATATCGAAAATCAAGATAAAGCTTAAGAAAAACACCAAAACATTCGTAGAACCAAAATACAATCTAAGCAATATTTCGGAAGAGTTTAAAGACCATGTAAGGAACAGATTTGCCTTACTGAGTTCAAGTGAATGGAAACCTGAAGAACTATGGGTGGAAACTAGAGATATTATCAAGGAAGAATGTGCAAAGACTATTCCTGTAGCCAAAAGAAAAGAAAAACCTCGATGGATGTCTGAGGAACTCTTAAAATTGCCAGAGATAGACGAGAAGCAAAAGTAGAAGGTGACAGAAATAGAATCAAAAGTGCAACGTTCCAGCGACTCGGACGTAGAGACAAAGAGACCTATTATAATAACCAGTGTAAAGAAATAGAAGAGAACAACAAAAAAAGGAAGAACAAGAGATCTGTTCTACAAGATCCAAGAAATCAAAGGGAAATTTAAATCAAGGTTAGGCATGCTGAAAGATCAGCATGGAAATACATTAACTGAACAGGACAAAATAAAGAAAAGGTGGGAACAATACCCTGAAGAACTATACAGAAGAGATGAAAGGATAAAAGATTCTTTCCAAGAAGAATCTTTTGAAGAAGAACCTACAGTTTTAGAAAGTGAAATGAAAGCTGCATTGAGAGCAATCGGGAGAAACAAATCACCAGGAGCAGATGGGATATCAATAGAGCTATTCCAAGCCACAGAAACAGAGTCCATCAAAATCTTTTTTTAAAATTATTTTTATTATTTTCTACAATTCAACAAAAATAAACATATCTCAACAATATATTCAGTTGTAACTACTTGTAACAAAAAAAACTCATTGCTATTACTGAGAATATGTTATCTATAGTATTCAATGCTATCTGCTATATATGACTTCCCCGCATCTTCTTCAGTCACTAATTCTACTGGTTAACACTTTTGCATTTCAAATTAATTTCTAATCCTTATTTTCTCTCATACAGACTTGCTTTAAGCTATCTATACTACTTCTATAAGCAATTTCAAGTCCTACCTAGTTATAATATTATCATCATTGTCTCTATATAACATTCTATTATTCTATAATAAAGGGATTAGATCAATACATAAACAAATTTTCCCATTAGAAATTCATCAAAGTAAATCCACCGAGCCTCCCTTACACCCTAAAAATAAGCATCATCTTAGCCATTATCTTGTTTTGGGAGGGGATCTGCCAGTCCTTTATTTCCAATCCCCACCCTCCGTTTTTCAGTATAGTAGCTGCAATTCTGGCCTCTGAAAATGTAAAAGAAGATCCCAGTGATTGTATCCATTGGCTTCTTGTTAAAATTTCCAGCAGCTTCTTGGTAAAATCCTTCGTCACGTCTCCCTCCATCGCTGGCTGCCAGGAAGTGTTTTCTTGGGATAATAATGTTCCTCCTGTCAGCAGTAACTCAGACAAGTAGATTGTAGAGGTATCGAATTCTCTCATGTTGCTGTCTCTCATTGCCAGCTGGTCACTTGCAGCTACCTCTTTAAAAATAGATTGTTCTAATTCATTGTCATTTTTTCCAGGTTTTATCACCATTTCCACATAGCATTCAATCGTCATCTCCTTAGTAGAATCTTTTTTTTCCATTGACATAATTGTTGTTGTATCCTGGGTCTTCATATCGTGGATCTCCTCAATAATAGGGTCCAGTTTTCCATTAATTGATTTAAATAGGATATTCATCACCTCAGCTAGTTGAAATACTTGATGTGAGAGCGCTTGTTGTTTTTCAAAGACTAAATCTTGTTGCACTGCAAACATGTCCATTTGTTTGAGTAACATCTCTTCCACCCTCTTGTTTGACATATCTGCTTGTATTCTTATATAGAAGCAGGCTTTGTAATTTTCAAGATATCCTCAATTACACTTCAAAGCGGCACAGATAAAGAAAAGAAAGTAGACAGGAAACTGCAGTATCATAGACCCTGCGTCGTCTCCTCTCAGTGGTTAAGTGATAGGAACGATTTGATGGTTACACCGGGGAGATTCACTTCAAGTCTTCCAGTCTGCCCTGTCTTTTCAATGGTAACAAAGCCCTTCTTATTATCTTCCGGTCTTAAGAGGCGACGTGGCTGGACATTGAATCAAAGAGATCCGGAAGTGGGGGGGAAGGTTTTCGTCTCCCTCCCTCCCCTCAAAGCATTTAATTGGTAGTTGTAAAGTCATTCAAAAGTCCCTTTTATTGCGTCTACTCACTGATCAAGTTGATAAGGTCTTAGTCAGTTCATTTAATGGCATTTGTTTATTTAAAAAGTCTCGTTACGCTGGGCAGGGAGTCGCCGGTTTTCGTAGGTGTTTTTATCGTCATTCAGGTCTTCTCAATCAAGATAAAGGCAAAAAGTGTCTTTTTACTCACTCTGACTTCCAAAGGCGAGGCTTCTTGTTCTTTTCATAGATTCTTTGATGTTAATGTATAGAGGAGGTCAAAGCCTAAGGCCAAAGAGTCGTCCGTGGCAATGGTAGCCCCTATGTGCCGGCGGGGACAGCTTCCAAATCTACGAGAGGCTTAATGAAAGCTCTCTCAGAGAATATGGGAGTCCAAACCGCTCTTGAAGGCTGCAGGGGAATTTCCTGCTTCCCGATCCACTATTTAGGATCGAGTTGGGGTGCTTTTTGCACTCCAAATCTAAACGACTCTTGGTGTCTCCTGGGAGCCCCCAGGAAACAATGGCGCTCGGACCAAACGCTCTACAGGAAGTCCGAGTCCATCAAAATCTTGACAAGAATATGCCAACAGATATGGAAAACAAAACAATGTCCCACAGACTGGAAACGATCCATTTACATTCCAATTCCCAAGAAAGGAGACATCAAAGATTGCAGCAACTATCGGACCATCGCATTAATTTCTTATGCAAGTAAAGTGATGCTCAAAATCTTACAGCAAAGGCTGTTACCATATATGGAACAAGAAATGCCTGATGTTCAAGCTGGTTTCAGAAAAGGAAGAGGCACTAGAGATCATACTGCAAATATACGCTGGTTACTGGAGCATACAAGAGAATTTCAGAAGAAAATCAGCTTGTGTTTCATAGATTACAGCAAAGCTTTTGACTTTGTTGATCATGAAAAGCTATGGCTGGTTTTAAAGGAAATGGGTGTTCCACTACATCTGATCGTTTTGATGCGCAACCTGTACTCTGGACAAGAGGCCACAGTTAGAACAGAATACGGAGAAACGGAATGGTTTCCAATTGGCAAAGGTGTCAGACAAGGATGTATTTTATCTCCCTATCTCTTCAATCTATATGCAGAACATATAATTAGGAAAGCTGGATTGGATTTAGATGAAGGTGGAGTGAAAATTGGAGGGAGGAACATTAATAATTTGAGATGTGCCGACGACACTACATTACTGGCAGAAAATAGTGAAGATTTGAAACTACTACTGCTGAAAGTTAAAAGAGAAAGTGCCAAAGCAGGACTACAGCTGAACATCAGGAAAACAAAAGTAATGACTACAGGAGAATTACACAACTTTAAGGTTGACAATGAGGAAATTGAAATTGTTCAAGACTTTCTATTCCTTGGCTCCACCATCAACCAAAAGGGAGACTGCAGCCAAGAAATCAAAAGGAGATTGAGACTGGGAAGGGCAGCCATGAAGGAGCTAGAAAATATTTTGAAGTGTAAGGATGTGTCCTTGGCCACCAAGACTAGATTAATTCATGTCATTGTATTTCCTATCACTATGTATGGGTGTGAAAGCTGGACAGTGAAGAAAGCTGATAGGAAAAAAACAGATTCCTTTGAAATGTGGTGTTGGAGGAGAGTGTTACGGATTCCGTGGACTGCCAAAAAAACAAATCAGTAGGTTATAGATCAAATCAAGCCTGAACTGACCCTAGAAGCTAAAATGACTAAACTGAGGCTATCATGAGACGTGATGAGACAACAAGTCACTGGAAAAGACAGTCATGCTAGGAAACGTTTAGGGCAGCAGGAAAAGAGGAAGACCCAACAAGAGATGGACTGACTCAATAAAGGAAGCCACGGCCTTCAATTTGCAAGATCTGAGCAAGGCTGTCAAAGATACGACATTTTGGAGGACTTTAATTCATAGGGTCGCCATGAGTCGGAAGCGACTTGACGGCACTTAACACACACACAATGGCTCGTATTTGGATGGGAGCCCTTCAAGGAATACCAGGGTCGTGATGCGGAGGCAGGCAATGGCAAACCACCACCTAACATCTCTTGCCTTGAAAACCCTACAGGGTTGCTATAATTCAACTGTGACTTGACAGCAAAAAAATTAAAAATAAGTTTTAAAAAATGATGGTCATATCACCAACGAAAAGCTAGCAAAACTACATACAAATGCTTTTAATGAACACAGTGGATTGTGGCTGGAGATTCTAGGAGTACTACTTGCATTGCATGCAATTCACAATGTTATTGGCTCACCTCTCCCAATTCTTGTGCTAACCAGTGCCACAAAAAGGTCCATCCTATGCAGAATTACACCCTTCTAAGCCTACTGACTTCAATGGGCTTCGAAGCCTGTAACTCTGCTTAGGGTGGCACTGTTAGTATTAATCTTTTTTATTTGCTTCACAATACTTATTATCTCAGAAAACTTTGAGAAAACCCTCAGAACGTGGGAAGCTGAAAATCTAAATAAGGGGGTTGAATGGGAAGCATGCAAACATGATGTGCTGGAAAGCAGTTTATAGGGTTTTTTTGTTTAAATGTTGAACGTTGGCTTCTCTGTGTGTGTACAGAAACCTAATTTGTAGTCAAGAAGAGCAATAGTTCCTCCAAGAAGGCTTATCACTAAAAGTCACGGAAATCTGTCAGCGGTTTGTTTGAGGTTTCAACACAAAAAGAAAGAGGCCATTATTATTGTGAGCATCCACTGGCAATATGAAATGTTTCTTGTAATGCTTTTGTTTAAAAAAGAAAGAAAAGTTTACCGAATCTGTGAAAAATTGTATCATGGGGAAGGAAACTTTTGGTTCTTCTGAATTTTACTGATATCCATAACACCAGCCTATCTTTCTGCATGTTCTTTCTTTACGTCGCTTGCAAGTATATTGAAGCAAAGGTCATGTCTCCCTTTGTGTTTGTTCAGGGAATGGCACATTTTAAGCCACACTGTTTAATAATAGATAATAAAAAAAACGAATGAAGCTTCAAAGTGTGTATTACAACCACAGGAAAATGCAAGATATTAGATACATTTCATATATCTACTTTACCAGAATTTCTGTTATTATTATGTACATTGTACCTCAAGTGTTCTATGAACACGAGCATAAGAAGCCTGATTCTAGCTGCAGCCATACAAACACCGGATTGAATTGCTGCTGCTAGATGTCATCCTAAGACTGAAATTCTACACACATTTAGTAGGAAGTGAGGGCCAAATTAAATGCTGAGGAGGGGTTGTGGCTCAATGGTATAACATATGCTTGGCATGCAAAAGGTCCTAGGTTCAATTCCCAGTATCTCCAGTTTAAAGCCAACATGGTGTAGTGGTTAAGAGCGGTGGTTTGGAGCATGTGATGCTATGTTGGCAGATGTGTGATCCTAAACTTTAATGGATGAAGTAGCAAAATGCAAGACAAATACTTACAGTGGAGGATAACTGGTAGAAAGAGGTGCTTATCTCCACTGGCACCCACCAGTTCTCCCCTGCAGATGTCCTCTAATGCTGCTTATCCCTCCACCCATAGTTGGGATGATTTGGGAGATTGGCTGGAGTAAACAGCACATGAATTTGCAGATGAGAACTGGTGATGAGGAAAAGTCTCAGCTCACAGGAAAAAAAATCTGCAAGGCAAAGAAAGAGGTGAACCTGAACACAGTATTAGAAAGTACAAGTATTTATTAGAAAAGATAGGCAGTTATTAGCTAAAACATTCCAAGCTGCTGGGCCTGGTGTATTTTGGAGTATAGGTGTACTCTTCATCAGAGGCAAAATATTAATTTGGAACCAGAAATTGCATGAACAAAAAGGGAAATGTATTCAGTACAGTTAAACTTGTGCAAGCAATAACATAAGGATTGCAGCAACACTTGGCACTTCAATGCAATCTTTAATGGAATAACAACGGAGCAGAGGAATATTCAACAGATAGCTTGGGTGATTTTTTGTTTGTTTTTGAAATTGCATGAGAAGAAATATTTTATGCATGTGGAAAATAGGGAAGGGATACAACTACGTTCATTCAGCGTGAGCAGAATGTGAGGAATAATTTTATTGTTTCGGCATGCACAAGGATGTGAACGCAGAAGTCTTCTGTGGGATTCAGTCCAATACGAAGAACAAGAACAAAATGTTTCTCTCATTTTACTTATTTGTTGGTAACCTCTTATATTTGTTATGAGAAACTTTATTTGTTGGTAACCTCTTATATTTGTTATGAGAAACTTTATTCAGGGTTGAGAAAATCCTATGTTTTCAATTTCACGTTAACTGTGGTAACTTCAAGTATAGATTACTGTAATGTTTTCAATGAGAGGCTGCCCTTATAATAAATATAACAATAGATTTTATTTATAACCCGCCCTCCCCCAGTGAACCAGGCTCAGGGCGGCTAACAACATGTAGAAATACAGCAAAATCACTCTCTGTATAAAATACAAATACAGAATAATAGATTTAAAATACAATCATGTCATCCCATTCCCATCCTAATGGCACCTAAAAACTATCGAAAGGCAGTCATGCCTCCCTGCCCTTTACTAATGTTCACAATCCTGAGAGGGAGGATGGAGACAGACAAAACATAACAGCAGGACATCCCACAGAGGAAGAGAGGAAGGGAAGGAAGGAACAATAAGAAAAAGAAAATATAAGAGGATGAAAAGAGAAGGAAAGAAGAGAAAAGAAAACAAGGGGAAGAGAGGGAAATACTACCGTATTCAAAGCTTTATCTAACATGCAGCACTGCAACTTGAATACTGAAACTTTAGGGCCATTGGGCCATTGATAGTGCAATCCTAAACAGGTTTATACTCTTCTCAATTCATTGAAGTCAATGGGTTTAAAAGGTGTAACTCTGTTTCGGATTACAGCGTATGAACAATAAGTAGGCACGTTACTTATTGTTTTGGCTTTATTTTTAAATTCATTATTTCTTTGATTTTTTTTAACAAAATGTGATTCTGATTGAAAAAAGATATATAATGTCATATTTGATAACATTATATAACATTATATAATAACATTATATTTGATAAATTTAGTTAAATGCCTTGCTTCCTTCTTCTCCCTGAATAAAGCTGGGACCAGGATACACATCTCCTACAGGCAAAATTCCTTTCTTGACTGCTAAGGATTCCTTTTAGTGTGACTGTCCATCCCACCATCTCTGGGTTCCCTATTTCCTGTAGCCCCTGGGGCACATTGTGCTCTTTTGGTTTCCAGTCCTATATGCTTGGAATGCCTGTATTTCTTTACACACTTACGTGAAAGAAAGTCCCATGGATCTAAGTGGGAGTTGTAGGTGCATAATGGATGGGTTATCCGAACCAAAAACTCAGTGCAAGCTTAACTGACATCACACTCGCACACCCACCAGCTAGAGCCCACCATATGCTCAAAATTGTTTTATAATTGAGAATTATTATTATTACACTAATACATTTCTTGGAGTGAAAATTTACATATGGTATCTTTAGCTATCCAAGCAGATAGGGCAATGCAGAAATGATTGCGCCCAATGTTTTTGCTAATGCACAGATCCTATGATTTATTTTTCCAAAGCAATTTCCAAAGCAAAAAGAAAAGCAACCAACTGTTAAATCCTACCTATTTTTAAAGTGTCCTTCTACCTTTCAGAGCCCAATTGTTGTTCTCTGTTGAAGGGCTTTGCTGGCTGTGATTATGGAAATAAATCTGTAGTACATTTTAGCCCAGTGGCCCATTGCAGCCTGCTCCAGGTTCTTAGCTGTGAAGAATAACGACAGTCATTTTATGAGAATGAGAGATTATAAATCATTCGCTGTGTCAATTCAATGTTTTCCCACAGCAGTCTTCTCTCAGAAAGTTTCCAAGACATTTGGTCCAGTAGGATCCATAGGTTTTGTGCTTCCTTTTCCATGAGTTCTTTTCGGCTTTTGCTTGGGGGCTTTGAATCTTTATGTTTATTATGAAAAATAAACATGCTGGAAATCTGGTCGCAGCTCCTCCAGAACCTCATCTAGTTGAACCCTAAATTAGGAAAATTAACTGCAGCCCTTCACTTCATGCTTCCACAGTGGCCTGCAATGCTAAACAAGTTTCTCTTGCCAGATTTGGAGTTACTTTCAGGATAATTATCACACACTAGGGCTTCTCTGAATTCAGATGTGAAATTTATCTGACACTCATCTTACACCTACCTAGTTTGATCAGTGTTAATCAGAGGCTATTTTTATCTTCATTCAAATCAGACTTAGTTCAACTTGCCATAATTCAAGAAGAAGAAAGTCAAACTACATGGAAACACTTTAGACAAGAAAAGTCCAATCCAAACTCCCGCAAGCTTACAACTGCAAAGCTCAGACAGCTTTACCGTTCTTTCTTCTCATCCAGAATGTGGTGCTCTACCTTCATCTGACCATAAAACAGTATGACAGAATACAATCGACAGGGCAACCCTAAGAATACTTTCCTGGGAATAAGCCCCATTGAATGGACTTGAGGAGGACTCTGAGGAGCTTATGATTGCTCTCTTAATAGGTGAAACTGTGATTCCTTGCAGATGGATGCTCCCTTGCAGAACAAATGAACAACACTCTCTTTAAGCCCATGGAGTGGAGCATTACCAAAGCTTTGGGCTCTATGAGTCCACCTTGAGCCCCAATACTTCAATAGGCTCTATAGCCCTATGCTGAGAGAAGTGGCCTGCTCCCTGGCAGGTTAGAGGCTTTCTGCGTAGAAGGTTCTATGTTCTTTTTAAAAACAACAACATGCTGTTGGTTTTTGCAAAATGACAGAAAGCAAAAATATGGATTTAATACAAACAGAAATAGGAAAATATATTAATAAAAGAAAAACGGGCAGAAAGGCAAAAGCATGGAATGTAATAATAACATATTGTGTAACAATGTGAACGTAACAATAAATGACCTAGGCTCAGTCCATGCCATTTCCAGTTAAAGGATGTCAAAGCTTTATGAGCCATTGATAACCTGGTCTGGATAAACCAGCCATCTGAATGTAATAGAGATTAGTAAAGCAATTGGAAGCACAGTTACACCTTGCTAAGCCTATTGACTTCAGTGGATTTAGAAGGCTGTGCCTTGGTTTAAGATTGTATTCACAGTGCCACCGTGCAACTGCACCTTTATTTCTACTGGATTTAGGGGTTGCCTAGCCTAACTGCAAACTGCTCTTGCCCATGTTAAGGTCCTGGGGAAGGCTCCGATTTAGGCATTGATAAGGCAGGACAGTTTCTGTAGAATACCACCACTGATTAGTTTGGCACTGCATAGAATGCACAAATGAGAGTGTCCCTGTTGAGAGGCCCATTTTTGTGTCCTTCAGCGGCATGAGACCCACTGGAAAATGGCACCATGGAGGGAACCTTGCACTTGGGAAGCTGGATGATGTGGAGAGTCCGTCCATTTTAATCACATCAGTGAATCTCCTCATTTTCACAGCAATTTACATGTATATTGCACACATCTTATGATCAGCTTCAGGTGCTAGTGTAGGGGTTAATATGGTGAGGGAAGAGTGGCTCTAAAGGTGTGAACTAAACAAGACAGTGAGAGGACCAACTTGCTAAAGGGAAGAACCTAAAATGTCAAAAGCCATTTTGACATGTGCTTTTTTCTATCATTTTTCTCTTGAGTAACTGAGCCAATAACTGTTGGCACCACAAATGCAGAGGCGTAGTTTCCTTTAGATTTGGTTGTTATACTCTGTGAAACTCAATTCTCTGAGAATCTATATTTTCATAAATAAGATAAACCATCTTGCTCTCCACACAGGACTAGTCTATAGAGACTCCAATTGTGGAATTTTCATCTCTTTTTTTAAAAAACCCCTTAATTCTTAATTATGAAGCAAGGTGTTATTTCCTTTAATTAACTTGAGGCAAAGTGGTAAATTGTACTTTAGGCCTGATGCTTGAAATATAAATGTTTACTTGCTTGAAACTCTATTTTCCATGCTGCCTCCTAGGCATTCAAGCCATTAATTAATCAGTCAACCTTTGTATGTAATGATTAACGGGCTTTAGAAACAACATCCATTATCCCATCTCTAGAAACATAAACTTGACTAAGTATTTTGCCATGATCCCAGAAAAAGAAATCATTGAGCAATTTGTAACAGTCTGCTAGTGGGCTTTTGGGCACAGATCGTAGGTGCTAAAAAGTTTTAACTATTGAATTATTATTTGGATTGGTGACATGTTTCTTTAGCTCAGAAAGTATGTTGCGTCTTAAAACATTCTAGTTCAAAGTAGTGAAGAAAGATATATGAAACTGAATGTGTAGAAGTCACTGCATCACACAAGTACTAAATTATCATGTTAAGATGTATCTGTGAGACAAAATAGGTACTGTTATGTATAGTTATAGCTAACAGTTAAAAATGTGAGTTTTGCAAAGGGCCAATTACACCATGATTTGCACATGCTTTGAAGGAATTCAGGGACTGTGAGTCTTTTTCACCAGAAGACGATCACGAGAGGTTAAAGTTCATTATAACTGGTTCCACTGTACAATGAACTAAGCCAGAGGGGATGGCTTAGTGAGCCAAGCTCCAGCTTTGAAATAGCTTGGCTCCTTGGAAACAAAGGTTGAAATCCCAGCAGGAATAGATCTGTGTCTTGAGCTAGATGAACAGATTTTTTGGTGCACATTACTGTGTGTGGGTCATTTTGACAGCATGAGATCTTAAAAGAGAGAAGTGTGTTTGACTCTGTCTGAACATTAGAAGACTCTAGAACAACTTTCTGAAGAGTAGGAGATTTGGCTTTGAAAGTTTTCCATTTTGCTGATGTTGTGAGGCTCGCTGTGAATAGCTCACCTGACTGGTTGCTCCCCTTCAACTTGAAGGTGACAGTGCACTTCAGTACATCTGCTCATACTTTAAACTTGAATTTCTTTAGACTGCTTCAGGAAAAATAACTTTTTTATAAGAGTGCAGATTATTATTACTATGAAATACCTGGGGTTGCCAGCTCTAGCTTGATAAATTCCTGGAGATTTGCAGGCTGAGCCCGGGGAGGACAGAGTGGGTGGGGGAGGAGATGTGATGCCATAGAGCAGTGATGGCGAACCTTTTAGAGACCGAGTGCCCAAACTGCAACCCAAAGCCCACTTATTTATCGCAAAGTGCCAACACGGCAATTTAACCTGAATACCGAGGTTTTAGTTTAGAAAAAACAATACATACATTATTAACATCTTTTGCCTTAAAAGAATAATAACAATAAAAACAATAAAAACAATAACAGAGCTTTCAATGATACAAACAACTTTTTATTGAAAGGTAAAAGTTTGCATTTGGCATGCTTTTGAACAATTAATGTTTGTTCAAAGCCCCTAAGCTGGGCGGTGGGGAGTCCAGGGAAGGCAGACGCGACGGCTACTCAACTTACCCGCGTGTGCCCACAGAGAGGGCTTGGCGTGCCAAGTCCGGCACACGTGCCATAGGTTCGCCAACACGGCCATAGAGTCTGCCCTCTGAAGCTGTCATTTCCTCCAGGGGAACTGATCTCTGTTATCTGGAGATCAGTTGTGATTCTGGGAGAACTCTAGGGCCTACCTCAAGGTTGGCCACCCTAATGTCTGCGAAGGGTCTACCCAACAGCTCCCTGGCAGGGAATACCTGTGGTGTCCAATATATAAACCCATGTGTATTTTAATGCATTCTGATACACAAAGACAACAATTCTGAACTGAATGCAAGATATCCTATTGATCAATTATACTGCTAACTGGGATAATATGCAGATCAGCTGATTATATTAGGGCCAAACTGCATGCGAGAGCACTCTCATATCTGCCACAAGGGGACTGCCACCATTTTAAAACCTGAAATGGATGATATAACAATGCTGCGAGGGTGCTCCATGGCACTGTGAGACAAGGTGCTCTTGTTTCCCCACACGGTGCCTTTTCAAGTGCTGAAATGCCTGATCAGGATTAAACCATTGTGATTTTTAAATCACCCATTTTAAGCTTTAAAATGGCAGTGGCCATTTTAGCACAAGGATTCTGTTACATTTAGTTTGGCCCTTAGAAATGTCAGAATTGCAAATACCTCATTTTATACCACATGGGCCAAATATCAAATGATTTTTCTGTTTAGAGCGCATCTTCCATAACACAGGACCAAAATGAGGCCTAATTTGTTTATTCATGAACTTCTGCAACCCATTAAAAAGGCAATATGATATGCTTGTAAGCAGTGTCTGCGGAACCTTGAAGAATAGCCTTTGGTCTATTGACAGAAATCCCTTACAAGTATGATCACTTTTAAGGGTTATAGCACTTAGAAGGACCTTGTGGAGAGCTGTTAAATCCCCTCCTAAATCCATTCTGAGGTCAGGGAAGCTTTCCTGGGTAGAACTCCCATCCGGGAGTAGGACCAGCCTCACAGTATTGTATTTGGGGATACTGATCCTTGATATTGTGCCTTGCCTGACTTTCTATCCTTCTTTAACATAACTAATGGAGTTCATGCACTCTAGCACTGATGGAAGGAAACCCAACTGGTTGGGCAGGGAACATAGTTCAGTAATGGTGTTTGGGCTTTGAATGAAGAAGGTCCCAGATTCAGTTCAGGACATCTTCAGTTAAAGAATCACAGGTAGAAGATGTTGGGGAGAACCTGGAGAGCCACTGCTAGTTAGAATAGACAGTACTTAACTGGAACAGACAATACTGAACTAGAGGGACCAGTGGTCTGACCTGTTATAGGACAGCTTCCAACATGCAGATCATTGTAGTTAGTGTGCCACAAAGTAGACACAAGAATGAATTTTGAAATCTCTAGAGACTCTGAACCATCCAGAATTCAGACTTTCCCCCATAATTTGGGTTGCCAGTCCAACTGCTATATTATTTGATGAATAACTAACCCCAGAAAAATGGTAATTTATGGAGTTACCACATTAACACAGAGAAAGTTAAAGATGGTGTATACCCACTCGGAAGTGGCAAGAGGTAATAAACTGCATCAATTTATGCTCATTGGAAGAAGCTTTATTTGTTTGAGAATACCAAAGAGAACCCATGAGGAGGGAAGGGAACTGCAGCCTAGGATGGGCATAAGAGTGGTACATAAATAACTTGTTTCTTTCAACGAAATCAAGTCGTCAGGGCCAGATGAATTGCATCCGAGGGTACCAAAGGAACTTATTGAAGTAATTTTGGAACCTCTGTCCATCATTTTTGAGAATTCTTGGAGAACAGGTGAGGTGCTAGAAGACTGGAGGCAGGCAAATGTGGTCCCCATCTTCAAGAAGGGGAAAAAATGATTTAGGTAACTACCAACCTGTCAGCTTGACATCCATACCTGGAAAGATTTTAGAACAAATAATCAGACAGTCCTTAAGCATTTAGAAATGATGGCTGTGATTACTAAGAGCCAGAACAGGTTCGTCAAGAACAAGTCATGTCAGAATAACCTTATCTCCTTTTTTTGAGAGAGTTACTACCTTGTTGGATCAGGGGAATGATTAGGACATAGTTTATCTTGATTTCAGTAAGGTTTTTGAGAAGGTTCCACATGATATTCTTGTTGGTAAAATGTGGTCCTGCTGTTGGGTGGATTTGTAACTGGTTGACAGATCACACCCCAAGAGTGTTGGTAAATGGTTACTCGTTCTCTTGGAAAGGAGTGACAAGTAGAGTGCCTCAGGGATTGGTCCTGGGCCCTGTGTTGTTCAACATCTTTATAAATGACTTGGATGAAGGAACAGAGGGGATGCTCATTAAATTTGCAGATGCTATTCAATTGGGAGGGGTAGCAAAAACAGTAGAAAACAGAATCAAGATTTAGGATGATTTTGACATGCTGGAGAACTGGACTAAAACTAATAAAATGAATCTCACCAGAGATAAATGTAAAGTTCTGCATTTAGGTAGGAAAATCAAATGCATAATTATAGGATGGGAGAGACTTGTCTTAGCAAAGTATATGAAAAAATAATCTAAGAATATTAGTAGATCATACATTGAACATGGGTCAACAGTATGATGCGGTAATTAAATAGGCCAATGCAAAGATGTTGAGACATCTGAAGACCAAGTCCTATGAGGAAAGGTTGAAGGAACTGGGTATGTTTAGCCTGGAGAGGAGACAACTGAGAGGTGATATGATAGCTATCTTCAAGTATTTGAACGTCTGTCATATAGAGGATGGAGCAGAGTTGTTTTCTGTTGCCCCAGAAGGTCAGACCAGAACCACAGATCAAAATTAAATCAAAAGAGTTTTTGGCTAAACATTAGGAAGAATTTCCTGACAGTTAGAACGGTTCCTCAGTGGAACAGGCTTTATTGGAAGGTGGTGAACTCTCCTTCTTTGGAGGTTTTAAAGCAGAGGCTAGATGGCCATCTGTTAGCAAGACTGATTCTTTGAATTTAGGCAGATTGTGAAAGGGAGAACAGGCAGGAATGAGCCAGTGCTTGGCTCTCATGGCCCTTTCTTATATGCTCAGGGTAATGCCGATCTCCACTTTGGGGTCAGGTCCCGGCTTTTAAAGTCCATTGTAGATAGTGAAAATGGAAGAGTGAAGCTGCAGACAGGGAGATGGTTAGAGCATCCTACCCTGGCCAATATCAGGAGCCTAACAATCTTCTGGGGGCTGGGCTGACCATCCCCTGATGAATTTCCCAGCTTTGCCTCTATCTCTGGCAAGACCAGATATGTTATGTAGCTGATAGATTATGTGAATAGTGTGTGTGTACAAGTGTTCGCAGTACAACACTTTCTAGCTTCTTTCTTTTTTATCCCAAGTGTGTTTTTGAAGCTTCTAAACCACTGATCTTACTCAGCTCAAAATGGGGGCTCTTTCTGTTGATGATACCTACATTTCACCCACTGAGTTTATTTACTTGATTATCAATATAAATATTGTGCAGAAAAAATAAAGTATGTGAAGGATGATGAAAGAAATCTCTCTAGAGACTGGGCAATCAGGCAGAATTAATTCCAGTGACTATTTTGTGTGAAATTCAATAATTATGTTATTTAAATAGCAAAGCTTGGTCAAGAGACCAAAGGTGCCCCTAACTCCATTTAAAAAATGATCATGGGCTCTCCTTTGTCTCTCGAAGAACTGCTCATGAGTTTGGTTTTTTTTTAAATCAGAGGGTTTAAATTATACACTGCAAATATGTATCTGCCAAATGAAGATATCCCAGGTTCCTTTTTCCTGTTGCATTTTAGCATTCATTTCACTATGCTTTGCCTATAAATTTTAGAAAGATGAAAGTTTGATGGGTAAAAAAAATCTTAGGCCATAGTCGTTACCTTAGCAACCTTGTCATAGTCTTCAGTGGCCCAGACCCAGCTTCAAAGCCCTTCACGCACTAAGCAGCCGTTCATAATGACAGCTGTCTGACATTTGGAAGTTGCTAATGAACTGCCAATTTATCTAATCAAAGTTCTTGAAGGAATATTGTCTTATCTATTTATTTTCTTCCAAAATTGTCAATTGTCACAGAATTAAAGCAGCAAACCTTTATTGAGATACGGGTTTCCCCCTCTGCACTGAACAATGGAATGAAAACAATCACAACATAATGTTAACAGACTCACCTCATCCCTCTTTTTAAGGGCCTCTTATAAAATGCAGCTGTTAGCTTAAGCACACTGGCTAGAGTTGCCAGGTCCCTCTTCGCCACCAGTGGGAGGTTTTTGGGGCAGAGCCTGAGGAGGGTGGGGTTTGGGGAGGGGAGGGACTTCAATGCCATAGAGTCCAATTGCCAAAGCGGCCATTTTCTCCTGGTGAACTGATCTCTATCGGCTGGAGATCAGTTGTAATAGCAGGAGATCTCCAGCTAGTACTTGGAGGTTGAGTAAGCCAAAATAAACACCTCTGCACTAATACCAATGGTAAGAAAGACAGTGCAGGAAATCAAGGCGACAATAAATACTGACTCAACTAATGAAACATCAACGTGTATTCAGTGCATTTCAAAGTGAAAGAGGACTAACAAATATATACAAATATTTACAAAAAATTCAAATAGTCCACAAAGGTACACTGATCCAAGGAAAACTGGTTACATGAACTCAGCAAACATGTAGATAAATAGTAGTAAGTAGGAAGACGATCGTTTCTTTCTTCTTCATCAGTTCCGTTCAATCAATATAATTAAATATTCACACTATTATATCCGAACAGTATTGCTCCTTCCCTTTAGGATAGGTTCTCCAACTATATCTGTTTACAGATGCTGCATTCCATAATGAATTTCATGTTTCAAAGATATAGTTGTACAGACATCATTGCTAAGTTATCCGTTCCGTTGATTGAATGGAACTGATGAAGAAGAAAGAAACGATCGTCTTCCTACTTACTACTATTTATCTACATGTTTGCTGAGTTCATGTAACCAGCCGATACAGTTTTCCTTGGATCAGTGTACCTTTGCGGACTATTTGAATTTTTTGTAAATATTTGTATATATTTGTTAGTCCTCTTTCACTTTGAAATGCACTGAATACACTTTGATGTTTCATTAGTTGAGTCAGTATTTATTGTTGCCTTGATTTCCTGCAGTACCTGGAGGTTGGCAACCCTAATACTGGCCTGTATCTGTGGCTGCAACACCTTCTGTTCTGAATCCCTTCACTGGCTCTAGCAGCCTCCTTGCTTTCCTAGACATGACTATTACATCCTCTACCCTGTTACTATGTGTGGTCTGTACATATGCGTGCATTGCCAAACTTCAGTTCAGAATGTAGGAAAGAAACCTCTTATCTGCTGACCCTCACTCCTGAGCTAGCAGTATTACTGACTTAGGGTTTCACACCCAGCTAGTCAAACATGTCCAAATCTGGACTTTGACTGTAATACTCTATCCCCAGGGATTCATGACAAAGTGACAAGGTTACAAAGCAAGGTTGGAAAGAAAACTGATAGCTAGATATGTTAGAAAACAAAGAGCCGAATAAAAAGGTACTTAAGTGTTCAGAATAATATTTAAATATGTCTATAGCACCAAACACTACCATAATAAATGTAAATATTTCAGTGGCCACACTCACATGGAGCAATGTGCAAATTCAAGAAAGTGTAATTATGCAATTTTCCTCCGGGCCAGATTGGCCAAGGATCCTGGAGAATTTTTTAAGTCCACCTTTTGGGCATGGAGTAGGGGTCACTGGGGATGTGGGGGGGGGGAGGTAGTTGTGAATTTTCTGCATTGTGCAGGGGTTGGACTAGATGACCCTGGTGGTCCCTTCCAACTCTATGATTCTATGAATGTAGAAATCCTGTTTAATGCATGCTTATTTTTACAGTATTTACTGGCAATTTAACTATCACTGCAACAGAGAGAGGTACACACCCACTTATTCCCAGGTAGAATAGTTTAATATCTTCCTGCAGTTCCCCACTAATTAAAATGTGAAGGTTTACAAAGGCAACTAAACTAAAAAGATTTTAAAAATAGATCAAATATTCTAGATGTGTGCGGTTTTGTTTATTGGTTTGTTTTATTGTATCATTTTTTCCCAGAGCACTAGGCTCCAATAAACGCTTTAATAAACATTGGGTTTCAACAATTCATCATGTCTTTATAAAGCCTTATATTAGTGTAATTCACCCCTGACTTGCAGTACAAACCTAAGCAGAGTTACTCTCTTCTAAGCCTGTTGACTTCAATGGGCTTAGAAAGGTGAAACTCTGCTGAGGATTGCACTGTAAATATGTAATACCTTAGATGGTAATTTACAAGCATCTTGTGGGAGGTACACATTTTTAGGAAGCAAGAAGCATAGCCGCACAAAGCTAGCTAATCCAGTAAACTTGCTAAGTAAGCAGCTGCAGATATTTGTTCTTCTGTCATTTTGTTGGCTCCCAGTTGCCAGATTAACTCCTTGCTGAGCAAGAGGTCGAATAGAGGGCTCCCGGAATGCATACTTCTTTCTTACTGGATGTGGCATTCCTTTTTGTACAGTTCTAGTTACACATAACCCAGGCACTAGACCTTGTTCCACAAGGGTGGAATGGCTCTGTCCACTGCCTCCTTTTCATGACTGTCTCCATCTTTTCAGCCCTGCAACTTCTGGCAGCTTAGATCCACGGGCAATTTCTCCTTCTGATGCCCCCATATGAACCCATTATGGCCCCATTCTTCCAAGAGATCACTGTATTAGGGGCCAAAGCTAAGAGATAGAGCAGGGATGGGGAACCTCAGGCCCGGGGGCCATATGCGGCCCCCGAGGACATTTTTTGTGGCCCTCGGGAGCTCCAGGGCCCCGCCACGGAGGCGCAGCACAGGGCGGCCCTCCCTGAGGGTGTTCCTGGGGCCACGGCTTGCAGGGGCGCTGTGGCGCCCTTTGGACCCCCTCTCGCCGACTGACGGCTGTTGGTCGCCAAGAGGAGGGGGAGGGACGCTTCCCCCAGGGCTGCCCCCTATAGCCGCAGCATGCAGGAATGCCGGGGCACACTGTAAGCCCGAGGGACGGGGGGAAGAGGCCCGCGGCTCCCGGCGGCAGAGCATGTGCGCAGGAGCCGATCAGGCTTCGGGGGGCCTTTTGTGGACTCTGGGGGTGGGAGGGCATGGAGCCTGGGGCCAGGTCGCGTGGGGCTGGCGTGTGTGTGTGTGGTGGGGGGAAGGCTTTTCTCTCTCCCTCACTTTCTGTCTCTTTCTTTGTCTGTCTCCCTCCGTCCTTTTCTTTCTCCCCCTCTTTCCATTTCTTTCTCTCTTTTCTTCTTTCTCTGTTTTCCTTCCTTCCTCCCTTGCTGATCGACTGCTGGCTGCACCCCCCTGGTGCCTCGTTTGCTTGGGCCCACCGCTGGCTGCCCTCCTGCATGGGGGGGGGGAGCGGGGCGCCCTCCAGGCCTTCTTTGCGTGGCCTCCCCTTGGGTTGCCAACCTCCAGGTGGTGGCCGGAGACCTGGCAACCCTAGCCTCTCCCCCCCACCGGGAGATCTATACCTGGTATGGCCCCCGAATGATGTTATAAATGTGCAAATGGCCCTCGGCAGGAAAAAGGTTCCCCACCCCTGAGATAGAGCAACTGCTTCACATGCAGAAAACCCTACATTCAATTCAAGGTCCTGGAGCTGCTATCAGTCAGAATATTGTCTGTTCTGACAATCTTGATAGACCAATCATTCTAATTCCATATAGGTGGCTTTTGCTAGTGTATCAGCTGCATCCATTGCTGTTTCAGTCAGATCTACCCACAGTGACCCATGCCTTAATTACAGTGCAATGCACTGTAATGCACTCTACTTGGGGGCTACCCTTAAAGAGTGTTCAGAAGCTGCAGCTAGTGCAGAATGCTGCAGCTAGACTGCTGCTTGGGGCAGCTATTGGGAGCAGGTGACCCTGATGCTCCAGCAGTTACACTGGCTACAATCCACTCCTGGCCCAATTCAGGGTCTTGGTTTTGTCCTTTAAAGCCATACATGATTTGGGACTGGGGTATCTGAAGGACCATCTTCTCCCAAATATTCCTGCCTGGAAATTAATATTACTGGGAGAGGCCCTTCTGACTGACCTGTCAATCAAAGAAGCTCGTCTGGTGGATACACAAGACAGGGCCTTTTCAGCGGTAGCCCCATGATTATGGAACAACCAGGGAGGTGTGCCTGGCCTCCTCACTTTCTGTTTCAGGCAACTGAAGACAGTTTTATTGAGGACCACATTTAATTAATGTACTAGCAGTACTAAATTGTTTTAAAATTTTGTATGCATATTATGCATTTTAGTTTATATATTTTATCTACATTGTAAGCCACCTTGATCTCTGTAAGGCAGAAAAAGGGCTGCAACATTCAGAGGTGTAAGGGAGTGTATGTGTGTGTGTAAAGTGCTGTCAAGTCACAGCCGACTTATGGCGACCCCTTTGGGGGTTTTCATGGCAAGAGACTAATAGAGGTGGTTTGCCAGTGCCTTCCTCTGCACGGCAACCCTGGTATTCCTTGGTGGTCTCCCATCCAGATACTAACCAGGGCTGACCCTGCTTAGCTTCTGAGATCTGAGGAGATCAGGCTAGCCTAGGCCATCCAGGTCAGGGCGTAAGGGAGTAAAAAACACCAAACAAAGACAAGAAGCTTGTTTCCAATAACAATGTCCAAAGATTTCCTTTCATTGAGTAAACAACTTCACAGGCATCTACTTGGGAAGATATTAAGATTCTCTGAAAGGTTTTAACAGCATACCAATTCCTTTCAAGCACTTAAAAAAAAAACCTTCAGTAGGAGAGCTTCAAAGGAAAGAGCTGAGCAGAAAGGAGAAAAGAACAGCTGGGATGAGGCCTGGTTACAAAGAGAATAAGAATAGGTGTAAATGGCTTCTTAGATGAATCAGAAATGATACCACATGCAGCACAGATATAAAAGAGATTTCAGAACAGCTATCAGGGACTAAAACAGCTGAGAAATCAGCTTTAAAACTGAAAATATTTTCTTGTCCCTACAGCAGTGAGGCAAGGGCCAGGGTTCTCCTGCATGTGCAGATGTTTTGGGGCTGATAAAGTAATAAAAAAGGGCTGGAAAACAGCAGGAGTTTTGTAGCTGAGAACTTCAGTCATGGAAGATCTTACAACCAGTACATTAAAGTGTTAGCTGACTTGTAGGGCAATCCCTACCCAGTTTAGCAAAGGGCCTACATCAACAACAAGCAGGGTATGGAGTGGTCAGTGGTATGATTTTTAAATAATGGCATAAGACTGTATATCTGTAGAACATAACAAGGAGGATGCAGCATATCTCTGGTCAGAATGATTCAATGAGCTCCTCCTTAAAGTTGTTGTTTAATGGAAAAAGGCTTCTTCTGTGCCTTTAACAGATATGTAGCAAGCTGAAATCAACAGGCCATATCTGAACACATGAAGCTGCCATCTATCTCAGCACTGTCTACTCTGACGGATAGCAGCTCTCTAGAGCAAAGCTTCTTAAACTGTGGGTTGTAGCCCCATATGAGGTCATGTAACTGAATGTAGGGGTCGCGGAAAATTTGGCAACAGTAAATGGTAAAATTATATGTATACCAAAGAATTGTTTAAAAATAAATTTCTTTATGATTTATTATCAGTAAATGTTTGATTTGTATACCTATTTTACATACCTAGATACCCGGGGTCGCATAAATAACTCTTGGGTGAAAAGGGGTTGTGAGTGGAAAAGGTTTAAGAAGCCCTGCTCTAGAGCCTCAGAAAGAGAAAGGTCTTTCTGAACATTAGCTACCAGAAGTCATTTAATTTGGGACCTTCAGCATGCAAAGCATGTTATAGGCTGCAATTCTAAAAACACTTTCCTGGGAATAAATTCCATTCGGTTTTCTGAGTAGACCAGTTTAGGATTGCTCACGTAGAGTCCTAGAGTCAGAAGAAGGCTTACAGGCCAGCTAGTCTATCCACTTCAAGTCACTTCCTTTATCATATATTTCAAGTCACTTCATTTGTATCATATACTTTTTCAATGAGCTAAGGCTATGTGGCACTTTTCCATTTTATCCACACAACAATCCTGTGGAGCCGGTTAGCCTGAGTGAAAGTGACTAACTACAGGTTTCACAACAGGCTTCATGAATGAATGAGGAATTGAACCTGGCTTCCCTGTACCTAGTCCAACATAGTTACTACTACTTCACACTGGCATCACACCTACCCTTCCCCTTTCCTGGGAAATCCAAAATGGTGCAAATGCTACCTATTGATATCTGCCTAATATGCAGCTTCTTAAGGCTAATTTAACACCTGGTCAACAATTAGATTTGTTAATAGGTCATTTAAAGGGGCCAATCAACACAACACTTATCTTAATTTTTGGTACACCCCTCCTCTATTTTGGGCAGCTCATTCCTGAAGGGAGGGGGAAATCAGCTGAGGAGCCAGCGTGACTCCTGACCTGGCACTGCTGGTACTTACGCCAAGTGGCACCTACACAGCACAGGGCCACTTACAACAGTGGTAGCAGCTCACCTGGGCACAACTGCAGCTACTGTGGGAGCTTGCTCCAGTGACAAAGGGGGTGTTCCCGGGGGCAGCCACTAAGCCCTTTTGCCCCAGGAACACCCCCTTTCCCAGGCATGAACTTGCGCCTGCAAAATTGATGGCCCAGCCCCGTGAAACCCTATGGAATGGTTTTTTTTTTTTTTTGAAAATAGCATTTTCAGCTTGCTGTGCTTGGAAGTAAGCCACCCAGGAAGCTGTACAACTGCGCTATCTTCAAACCCGCCACAACAACCCCCCCTTAGGATTGCACTCTTAGAATCTGAAGAGGCATGGATTTTCTTCTATTTTACTTCCTGCTTATACATACAAAGGTTGGCAGCTTGTTGATCAGATTCCTTTTCTAATAGGCTTGTCTTTATCTTAGGGGCTCCCAGCTACCAATTTCTAACTTAAAGCAAATACAAATGAATGAACTTTTAAAAATAAAATAAAAGGTGTATCTGATAGCAGATGTAAAGCCTGTTATGGGCAACTAGTTTCAATGGGGGATCTGCCCTCCTAGCTTGTCTCCTGGTACTCAGTGTCCGTTAACAATGGGGTCATAGAACACTTTGCAGGATCGATCCTGAAGAAAATAAATTGCTTACACCTGGGAAAGATCAATTTCATAGTTTAGGGCCTCTAATTCGAATCCTCAGCTGCAAAAAGGGAAAAGGAAAATAAAAGAGGGAGTATGAGATGGCGTGTCTGTAGATATGCTTGGTTAATGGTGACGGGAAACACTATCCATCAAATTCCTTGTATTGATTGGCTACATCTGTCTCCTCAGTTGGAAACAGTCTCTCTCAGGTAATGCTGATTTATAAAGGAGATAGTGGCTTTTAGGCATCTTTATACAAAAGAGTCAATTTGTCCATAAATCAGCATTAACAAATTTAGACAATAATACTTCATGTTATGTAACAGTGAGTCGGTTCTGGGAAAACAAATTGAATTAGGTATTGAGGCTCTGCGTTGTTCCATGGGAGTCTAGGGGCAGGTGAGATTCCCCCTCCCTCTCCATGTCAAAAAATAAATTCTCACATAGTATGTAAGGGAATTCAGCATGCAGTCTCACTGTATGAAGCAGCCCATTTTCAGGATTTTTAACGACTGTTCTGACAACGTACTCTTGTACGTAGCTTTTTAAAAAATAAAAAACCCCGAACCCAAACATGACTGTTTCTTTTTTCCCAGGCCTCCAGCATCTCAGAGAAAGAGACCAGAGCCCAGCACCTTTCTTTGTTTACAAAAATTCAGATTTGCACTGCTGTGGCTCATGCGGTTCTTCTTTTCATTCCTTAATGTTAATTTCAACTGTATGGTAAAAGCCTAAAAATAAAGGATAACATGACTATAAAGGCTCTGGGAAAGGGGGGGGAACAAAGGAGAGGGAACATGAAAAGGACTTGAAAGAAAAGGTTACAAAAGGACCTCATACAAAGGCTGGAGTTGAAAAGATGACAGAATTAAGAAAAAACGTGTTAATGTAATCTTTTTTAAAAAAGAGAGAAATAATTCAACTTAAAAAACCATCAAAAGGAAGATAAAACGAAGGAACATTTTTTAAAAAAACAACAACACCCAGGATATATTTTTATGCAGAATGCTTAACCTGAGGGGACAGGCTTTGATGAAGCCAGATGTAGTTTACTGAAATTATGATGGCAATAAAATGTGTAGCAGAACACGCAGCACCATAACAACGCTATGTTTAGCACGTAATGCTTTCATTTTCAGTGCATCATTTTTCACACATCATGAGTGCACGCACATTCTGCAAATGGGCAGGGGGATGGGTCCAGTTCATTAAGACTTAAAGGGAGAACTTTATTGGCACAAACTTCCTTTAATGCAAGCTTGCCTTTCACTAACAAACTACCGACCACGTACAATTTACTGAATTATGCCCAACAAGATTTCTTCTTCTTTTCTGGATTTGTTAAGAATAGCTGATTCAGGAGGTTGCAGTTTTGAGCGGATGGGGGTGGAGGAGTATGGAAGGGGGTGCCAGCCATTTCCCCATTCAAAGTTTTTCCCAAGCTGGGTGATCACAGACGAAAAAGAGGAAGCACTCCTTCTCCATGCTGCTTTTCCATTCCAAATTGTAGCCTCCCCAAATGGTAAGAGAATAGTTAGCCTTGGCACTGATGTTCCCTCTAAGTTAGGGTTGCCAACTACAGGTTGTGACACTCCTGGAATTGGGTGTGGAGCCTGGGGAGGGCAGGGCTTGGGGAGGTACTTCAGTGGGTTACAATGCCATAGAGCCTGCCCTTTAAAGCAGCCAGTTCCTCCAGGGAACTGGTCTCTGTTGTCTGGAGATCTGTTAGAATTCCAGATCTCCAGGCCTCATCTGGAGGTTGGCAAGCCTACTCTAAGCCCTTAATGAACTGGGCTGAGCCCTGTATTAGGCTTACCATTTGCCAAGTGGCAGTCTCGCACCCCCACCTGTCAGTCTCCTGCCCTTGATAATTTGGGGAGATGGAGAAAAATGGGTGTGAATGCTGTTCCCTTTAGCTTGCAGATCAGAAACAGGGTACTCACAGGTTCCTGCTCTTGGGTTCACACAGCAGAGATGGGTGTGTTCAAAACAATAACCATTTCTTAGCAAGAAGATACAGGGTTGGGAGTAACTGGTTTCAGGCCATGGGAACTCATGCATTCTTCAGTTCTAACTAACAAACAGAAGTAACCAGCAGGGACTATACCCCGTGAGACTAAATCAATACACACAGATATCTGAGGGGGTAACTGACTGTTCCATTGTAATGTATATAATAAATACACCATGGGTGGGGATGGCATCGATGGTGACACTCTAGGAATATCCCGCAATCTTTATACATGGTGGGATTCTTAGAGCATCACCAGGAAGTGATATCATGTCAATTGACCCT
Organism: Euleptes europaea; assembly: GCF_029931775.1. Taxonomy (NCBI): domain Eukaryota; kingdom Metazoa; phylum Chordata; class Lepidosauria; order Squamata; family Sphaerodactylidae; genus Euleptes; species Euleptes europaea. Next base: position 84,517,320 of record NC_079314.1, on the reverse strand, counting down.
CCATCTGGAAGTGATATTATATCTTCCATGCTGCTTTAGGTATAGACCATAGAAAGACTATATGGAGAAATTCCTACCGCATCACCTAGAAGTGACACCACAGTCCCCTGAAACTCCATCCTTTCCAGGCATGACTCTCTAAATCTCCCAGCCAAGTCACAGCAGAGTTGGCAATCCTACCTTATAACAATTTATAGAAGGTGCTGTCGTGATGTGTTAAATCTGATGAAATTAGAGCTGGAAGCACTGCATGCTAAATATTGTGCTGTGATGGTGATGGATGTACAGCTATATGGTTTGTTGCAATCATAATTTGCCCTAGCCCCCCTCCCAGTTAAAAAAAGGTAAAGGTCCCCTGTGCAAGCACCGAGTCATTCCTGACCCATGGAGTGACGTCACATCCTGACGTTTACTAGGCAGACTTTGTTTATGGGGTGGTTTGCCAGTGCCTTCCCCAGTCATCTTCCCGTTACCCCCAGCAAGCTGGGTACTCATTTGACCGACCTCAGAAGGATGGAAGGCTGAGTCAACCTTGAGCTACCTGAAACCAACTTCCGTCGGGATCGAACTCTGGTCATGAGCAGAGCTTGGACTGCAGTACTGCAGTTTACCACTCTGCGCCACGGGATTAAAAGCACAGTGAGTTTTTAAAGCATAGTTTAAAAGTTTAGCCTTCCTTCCTAATTAATTACCCTTGATTTAGCTTTCAGTGTGAGAAGATTTTAAATGGGTAAATAAGTAGGACTTAAAATATATAGCTTTTCTTGCACATAACTCCAAATATATCTAATGTATTTATCTTTTAAATCTTACTGTAATCTTTGTCTCCCTTTACTGAAATCTGAAATTACTCTCCAGCAACCCAACTTTCTATAATTCCCCATAATTCTTGCTCAAGCACCTGTGGATTTAGCAGTGTGCATTTAGGAATACTTGAGAACTGCTAGAACTTACAACCAGTTGTAACAACAGCCAAATATTAAGTCCAACAGGAATAATTCCAGACCAGCATTTCAAAGATGAAAATAGGGACATTTGTGAGTACTAGTATGACCATTAATCTTTTTACACCAAAGATCATTGCTTGAACATACCAGTGTTGCAGGATAGTCTTCTCAATCTGCTGTATGCAGTATTCAGTTGCAGTTTACTAAGAATGTAAGAAGAGCCATGCTGGATCAGACCAATGACTCATCTAGTCTGGCATTCCGTTCACACAGTGGCCAACCAGCTACCTCTAGGAAAACCACAGACTGCAAGAGCATCACTCTGCCTCTGCTCCCTAGCAACTGATACAAAGAGGAATGCTACCTCTGCTACTGGATGGAATAGATATCCATCATGATTAGTGGCCATTGATAGCCCAGTCATCCATTTATCCACTCCCTTTTTAAAGCCTTCCAAGTTAGCGGCCGTGACCACATCCTGTGGCAGCAAATTCCACAAATTAACTATATGCTGTGTATAGAAATACTTCCTTTTGTCTGTCCTGAATCTCCCAGCCTTCAGCTTCAGTGGATGACTCTGGGTTCTAGTATTAGAACCCAAAATACCAGAACCTAGGGTCATCCATTGAAGCTGAAGGGTGGGAGATTCAGGACAGATACTCTCTCCACCCTCTTCATGTCATGCATAATTTTATAAACCTCTATCATGTCTCCCCTTACTCACCCTTTTTCTAGGATAAATAGTCCTTATAATTTTAACTGATCCTCATAGGGCAGCTGCTCTAGCCCCCTATCATTTTGGTGTTCTTTTCTGTACCTTTTCAAGCTCTACTATATCCTTTTTCAGGTTCAGTGACCAGAACTGAACACAATATTCCAAGGTCTCATCCTAAATTTGTATAAGGGCAGTATGATAATGGCAGTTTAATTCTCTATTCCTGTTCTAATTACGGACAGCATGCAATTTGCCTATTTCACACAGTCACACATTGGACCGACATTTTCATTGAGCTACCCTGACCTAGATAGCCCAGGCTAGCCTGATCTTGCCTGATCTCAGAAGCTTAGCAGGGTTGGCCCTGGCTAGTATTTGGATGGGATACCTCCAAGGAATACCAGGATCATGACACAGGGGCAGGCAACAGCAAACCACCTCCCAATGTCTCTTGCCTTGAAAACCCTACGAGGTTGCCATGAGTCAGCTATGAGTTGATGGCAAAAAATAAATAAATCCACTACCACCTCAAGATCATTTCTTGGTCTATTGCTGCCAGCTCAGATCCCATCAGTGTATCTGTGAAGTTGGGACTATTTGCCCCAATATTAATCACTTTACACTTGCTCAGAATGAATCTTTTTTGCCATTTAAATGCTCATTCCCCCTGTTTGAAGAGATCCTTTTGGAGCTCCTTGCAATCCATTTTTGTTCTAACTACCATAAATAATTTGGTGTCATCTGCAAACTTGGTCACACCTCCTTATTCAGCTCTAACTACAGGTAATTTATGAACAAGTTGAAAAGCACTGGTTCCAATACAGATCACTGAGGGATCTGTAGTCCTTCCTGCCCTGTGTTCTGAAGTGGATGCATTAGAAAACTGTCCATACAATTACCATTTTAAAAACTTGCTAATGTTTAATTTCACAATGGATCTGGCTGTACTAGCTATAGAACAGCTGGAACATTCAACAACATTCATGCTCTGCAGGTTATTGCTGTTATGGGAAGGAAAACGGTGAACATTTTGTGTCTATGAGCATGCATTTACTTGCACAAGCACTAAGGTAAAGACGTGTCTGTCCTTTACTGAGTTTTTGAGATCCAAATACTGAATGAACTCTAGTGCGTTTGTGTGTATACTAACAAAATTGTTACAGAACCCTCCCCCCCTCAACATCTCCGTAAAACAGGGAAAATGCTATAGGAACATTATTTTAACAGGGACAGGTGCCAGAAAATTGGGACTACCCCCATAAACAAGGAGAGTTTGTATGAATTTCTGGCTATTCTATGGCCAGTATGATATAGTGGTTAAGAGTGGTGGTTTGGAGCAGTGGATGCTAATCTGGTGAACCGGGTTGGTTTCCCCACTCCTTCACATGAAGCCAGCTGGGTGACCTTGGGCTAGTCACAGCTCTCTTAGAGCTCTCTCAGCCCCACCTACCTCACAGGGTGTCTGTTGTGAGAAGGGGAAGGGAAGCCGGTTTGATTCTTCCTTAAGTGGTAGAGAAAGTTGGTATATAAAAACCAACTCTTCTTCTTCCAAAAAACAAAACAAAAACAAATGTAGAGCAACTCAACACAGACACATGGTGGACCTTTATTGTTTCCTTTTGCATTGACCATTTCTTAAACTTTGCAGTTACCTCTGTCAAGCCAGCATGAAAATAGTTTTAAGATTTCATAATGAGAAATAATGGGCCACCATGTCATTGTCATCTCTTCCTAGTATGTGCTGTTAGTTCCACTCATTAGGAAAAGAGTATTTTTATCACAATTCTGGCCAGTTGATGCTGGTGGAAACTACCCACTTTCCCCAACAAACACATGTTTTCATATTTCTGTGATGAAATGCTTGCAGTTTTTGTGCTTCATTAAAATTCTACTTCTGTCCTGGATAACAGGGTGATGTTAATTCACTAAACATTGATGTAGAGCAGCTGCTAACTTATTTCCATAATGGTGCTTCCAGTGTAAGGCCATTAGAGTTGAAAAAGGTGTCTCTGACTAAAGGAAGTAAAACAAGCTTGGGGATACAAAACCTTTGCAATTGCCGCAGGTGTATTTCTCTTCTCAGCTATGGGATACCAGTATTTCTGCTTAAAAGAAAGAAGGTATTGCAGAGGCAATGCTGATACCCTTTCCACATTGGCCTTTATCCAGAGAAATTTAAATTTGAGTCCTGTTGAAATGAATGGGGCTTAAATTAAACATGACTAACTTGTCCCGCTGAGTTCAACTTTTTTTGGAATAATTGGAAATTATGGAAAAAAGAGTCAGATACAGTGCTGTCCTAAGCAGAGCTTCACCTTTCAAAGTCCATTGATGTCTTGGTTGAATACAACAAGAGCTCATGGAAGAGGAAAGGTTACATTTCCAGTCATTCCTCCTTCCAACTGCTGTAGCTCTCATGGCACATTCCATCTCTTTCCCATCCTCTTAACTTTCAGAAAAGGCTTTGGAATTAGAGGGCTAGAGTGGGAGGGGGGGAGGGGACTAGCAAAGATCTCTTCCATAAATGGTTTTCCATTCATAGGTGGTTGGATCTAAGTTTTTAAGAGGACAATAGTTTTTAAGAGAATTCTAAAAATTGCTGTATTGGGTCAACCCATATGGTGACTGAGGGATGAAATGTTGAATAAATTCCTGAAAGAACAACAAATAAGCATAGAACATTCCAACAAGATGCTGGTATACTACTGTAAATATATGCCAGTATGGTTTTTATGAGAAGACAAGAGTCACTGGAAAATACAATAATGCTAGAAACAGTTGCAGGCTACAGGAAAAGAAGACCTAACATGAAATGGATTGACTCAATAAAGGAAGCCACAGCCTTCAGTTTGCAAGACCTGAGCAAGGCTGTTAGTCATAGGATGTTTTGGAGGTCATTAATTCATGAGGCGGAAGCTACTTGGTGGCACTTTACATGCACACATTGCTAATAATAGGTAACATAAGTACAAATGTCCAGGGCCTAACTGAATTCTCTCTCTCTCTCTCCTGCTGGCTGACTGGTAACCTTTAATAAGTACACTTCCCACTAGAAGGAGTGCACCCCCTTCTGTCTTTTTTGGTCTTTTTCCAGGGCTCGAGGGTATGTGGCTTGGAGCAGGGATGGTTGCATGTGGGCAGAATTTTTGCTGCCAGTCCGGACTTTGCCAGGGAAGGAGTGGGCGTCCTATGAGCTGGGGTGTGTGTGTTCTTAAGATATGTGTCTCTGTTGCACTGTTGCTTGGTCTTTCCTCAACGTTGACTGGGTCTCCATGAAAGGGAGGAGTGGTGTCAAGGGGGAGTGGCCAGATCAGTGGGCAGTAATTGGTTGCACCTGTGTGTGATGCTCGCATCATTGGCTGCCATTGTTTGATTGATGGGTGTTGCCAGAGTTCCTATGGATTCCAGCATGCTTGCTATGCCACGTATGTCTTATGGAGGGGCACATGATAAGAACATAAGAAAGGCCCTGCTGGATCAGACCAAGGCCCATCAAGTCCAGTAGTCTGTTCACACAGTGGCCAACCAGGTGCCTTTAGGAAGCCACAAACAAGACGAGTGCAGCAGCACCATCCTGCCTGTGTTCCACCGCACCCAAAATAATAGGCATGCTCCTCTGATACTAGAGAGAATAGGTATGCAGTATGACCAATATCCATTCTAACTAATAGCCATGAATACCCCTCTCCCCCATGAATATGTCCACTCCCCTCTTAAAGCCCTCCAAGCTGACAGCCATCACCACATCCTGGGGCAGGGAGTTCCACAATTTAACTATGGGTTGTGTGAAAAAATACTTCCTTTTATCTGTTTTGAATCTCTCGCTCTCCAGCTTTAGCAGATGACCCCGTGTTCTAGTATTATGGGAGAGGGAGAAAAACTTCTCCCTGTCCACTCTCTCCAAACCATGCATAATTTTATAGACCTCTATCATGTCTCCCCTCGGTCGCCTTCTTTCCAAGCTAAACAGCCCTAAGCGTCCTAACCGCTCCCCATAGGACAGTTGCTCTAGTCCCTTAATCATTTTGTTTGCTTTTCTGCACCTTCTCAAGCTCTGTAATATCCTTTTTTAGGTGTGGTGACCAGAACTGTACACAGTATTCCAAGTGTGGCCTCACCATAGATTTGTACAAGGGCAGTATGATATCAGCAGTTTTATTCTGTATTCCTCGTCTAATTATGGCCAGCATGGAATTTGCTTTTTTTACAGCAGCCGCACACTGGGTTGACATCTTCATTGAGCTATCCACTACCACCCCAAGATCCCTTTCTTGGTCTGTCGCTGCCAGCACAGATCCCATCAGTGTATATGTGAAGTTGGGATTTTTTGCCCCAATATCCATCACTTTACACTTGTTCACAATGAATCTCATTTGCCATTTTAATGCCCATTCTTCCAGTACTTAGAGATCCTTCTGGAGCTCTTCACAGTCCGATTTTGTTTTAACCACCCTAAATAATTTGGTGTCATCTGCAAACTTGGCTACCTCACTGTTTAACCCCAACTCCAGGTCATTGATGAACAGGTTGAAAAGCACCTTGGTGGAATGTCCATGGGGAATGGACCAGCGGCACCATTTCTGTGTTGGCTGTGCTGCCACCACCGCTGCAGCCCTCCGGATCATGCATTATCTTAAATGAGTGTCAAAGGGTTTGATATTAATGTAACTTACTTCTTTAACACCATTTTATGACTTCTATCATAAAGAGTACTTGGTTCCCTTATTCAGCAAAGCAATTAAACAAGCTCTGAACTCCATTTCTGTTTGGCAACCAATGTTAAGAGGTACTTAATGTTAGAGATATGCTTGATCGCGATTGAAGTCAAAAGAAACATTTTTAAATTATGAAAAGGCCCATATTTTTCCAAAGTACTGTAGTGAAAATGTGAAGGACTGTGCTTTCCCCACTCCTTTACCTTCCAAAACAATCTACATTTAGAATAAAACGAGGCCTCATTTGTAATCAGTCCAAAAGATGCTGTTTTAGCAATGTTAAATGCCACTGTGACCAAACTGAACAAAAATGTCTTCTCAGCTGTAAACATCATTGTAATTTGGATACTATATTAATTGAAAGCACTGCAGTTAGCAAATGGCCTAAATCGCTCTCTTTCTTCCCTTTCCCATCTGTTTTTGATATTTCTAACAAGTATTTCAGACCTGTGGCATTTCTGCAAAATATGCTGATGACAGTAATATCTGAATACTAAAAATATGTATTGTTTTGCTTCTTGTGGGAATCTCTTTACATACTCTGAGCAATCTGCTCTGCTGTGCTCCAACCCTACAGTTCTATGTGTTCCAGATTTTTGCTGCATGAGTAAACCCAGAATTAAAGCCATTGTTTTTCTTATGATTTCATAAGTAGGCCAATCAACAGCTCACAGGGACAGGTGTCAGAATCCCATCCCCTCATATTGTACTTTGCTCCTCAAACCCTGGTTCCAGCACTGGAACAACAGTGATCATCAGCAATAAAATCTTTCCATGAGAAAGTTTTCCTACCTCTAAGCACATGGCCTATCTTAAGAAGATGTGTTGGTGTGGTATTGTACACACCTGCATTTGTAAGCTTCCTTGAACCACTGTTTGATGGTGGGAAAGACAGGGTATAAAACTTTGGAAAGCAGTTTCTTAAATCTGGCATAAATAATGACTGTTCTAAAACAGCTCTGATGACCCAAAACCACAGCACTTTAGGGCCAGAAAAGCCATGCCAGTGAGAAATTCTTGAACAGATCTCCCATAGGTTGTTTTTTAAACTCACGTCAGCTATGAGAGTTCCTGATTGGATTGGCTCCATACTATAGGGCATTTAACCCTTTTCCTGACTGCCTTTTCTTATACAAATGGCCTCTTTCAAATTGCTTTTTGCCTTGTGGGGGAAACATAAATGAATCATATGAGGACTGTTAGTAGCAGCACATACCGTATATGTATGTCACCTGCATCACAAAAATGGCACAGGATAGAATGCTTAAGTTCAACACCCCTGCATTATGGCACCAATCAAAATTATCCCCCTGAGCTGCTATTAACCTTTAAACATGAAGAAGATGCATTCATAGATCTCCTTTGATCATATGACATGTTGTAGTCAGTGCTTGCTGGGTGAGATTTGTTCATATGTATGAGTTGTGTGTTTGTTAAACGCCTTCAAGTCGCTTCTGACTTATGGCGAACCTATGAATTAATTACCTTTAAAACATCCTATTGTTAGCAGCCTTGCTCAGGCTGTGGTTTCCTTTACTGACCCAATCCATCTCATGTTGGGTCTTCCTCTTTTCCTGCTGCTTTAAACATTTCCAAGCATTATTGTCTTTTCTAGTGACTCTTGTCTTCTCATAATGTGACCAAAGTATGATAGTCCCAGTTTAGTCTTTTTAGCTTCAAGGGAGAGTTCAGGCTTGATTTGATGTAGAACTCACTTATTTGTCTTTGAATGAGTTGTACCCACCACCAAAACAAAGCAATAGGTAAATGATTCATATAGTCCTCTGAAATCCAGTTTTGACTGGACCTGTGATGGTTACATGCAAAAGAAAATAGTCTTAGGGGAGATGTGGCACAGAATACAGTTTACAATGCCAAGAACTAGTTCTTGAGGATGGCTGTCTAGTAGCATTAGTCTATGAAGCAGCATGACCTTCAGTTGCCAGAAGACTCCCTACTAATTTAAGTTTGATTAGCTGCTTTGAAGGCTTCAGGTTTTGATGCAAGATGTAATCTAGGGCTAGAGTTACCAGCCTCTAAGTGGGGCCTGAAGTTCTTCTAGAATTACAATTGATTTCCAGACTGCAGTGATCAATTCCTCTAGAGAAAATGGCAGCTTTGGAGGATGCGCTCTACAACATCGCAACCCTGCCAAGCTCCCACCCCTCCCCAAACTCAGTCCTCAGCAGGCACTGCCCACAAATCTCTTCAGGCACCCCCCACAAGCCACAGTTGGCAACCCTACCAGTTGGCCTATCAGCCAGCCTACCTACCAGCTAGTCAGCAACAACTAACGATTGATGGTCAGGTGGACTGACAGAGAGCAGTTTTGTGGAGTCTTGTAAAGTATTTGTCTGAGGACAAAGCAATCCAAACAACAACGGCATTGCATCTTTACTTGTGCTTAGATGATTCATAAATATTCCACAGTGATCCTCCTTAGGTTGATTGTTAGCTAGATCTGCTTCTTTTAATGGCTTTATTTTTTAAACTAACTTTTACCCTGACAATCATATTAATGTTGGTGCGTTTGTATTAAGACTTGATAACTCCCCTGATGTTCCTGGATGGTTACTGCTAATAGGCAGCAAAGGAACATCAAACTGAATCTATTATCTCTATTAACTTGGCTGCATGCAATGGCCAAGTTAAATGAAGCACAAAACGATTAGCTAATATGCCTTCATAATCTTTAAAGTATGTCATGCAGTTTGACACTTAGCTAAGCATTGTAATAATGAATGAAAAGATACACAGGTGGACCATGAAGATCTATTTAGTAAGCAGATGAACTTTGCTCTGGCAGAAGAAGTCTTCCCCAGATGCAAAATGCTGTTCTGAGTGTCTTGCGTCGAGGAAGGTTCCTTCTTCCAGGGCAAAGTATCTCTGCTACCACCAGAGGAAAGCATCTCTCCTAGTGGAATGCATTCCGTAGGGTCAACCGTCCTATTCCGATAAGGGCTAAGTAGGGTTTTCACGTATTCTTTGCTTTGAGGCAGTGGTTTTCAAACAGTATTCTGGACTTACTCAGTGAAACAGCAGACGAGCTTCTCTGACAGACAGTTGCCCACCACTGTTGTTTCCCTGTTCTTAGTTGATGCCAGAGATCATATGGGGATAGACTTGAGGATACAATTGGTTTGGTGTGCAAGGCAGCCGCACTTAAGCCAGGAATTGTCAATTTCTGCATTATTGGGGGCCACCGGCTGCTTACAGTGTCTGATGGCAGGAACATTGTTATAAGGAATCAGGGCAGCGTCACCTGGTGCACTGGAAGCCACTGTGGTATAGTGTGGTGTAGTGGTTAAGAGTGGTGGATTCTAATCTAGAGAACCGGGTTTGATTCCCCACTCCTCCACATGAAGCCTGCTGGGTGAGCTTGGGCTAGTCACAGTTCTCTTCAAACTCTCTCAGTCCCACCTACCTCACAAGGTATCTGTTGTGGGGAGGGGAAAGAAGGTGATTGTAAACCAGTTTCAGGCTCCTTAAAGGTAGAGAAATTCAGGGTATAAAAACCAACTCTCCTCCTCCTCCTCCTCACAGGAAGAAGAGAAAAAGAGGAAGAAGTCACTTGGGGAACTGATTTGGCCTTTCCCAGCTCAACTTCACAACTTCCCACTCTTTTAATTTACTTTTTAATTTTATTTTGTTTGATTTACTTCACTTGTATCTTACCCTTATACAGAAATATTCAGGGCACCAAGAAACTCCTTTTGTCTTTAGATACTATGTGAGGTTTTTCCAACCCAACTAATTTTTCACTTTCCTCATTGGCTCGAGACTGTCGTAAATATTCTGTTTGTGGTGGCTTGTGACTCTGACAAGTTATAGTGTTTATGAACATTCCTTGACACACAGCTGCATAGCAAATTGCTGGGAAGGTGCCACACCAGTTTTAGTCTGTTATATATAAAGACGCTGCTTACATCAGCAACATTTTATGAGTCTGGAGAGATATTTTGACATTTAGCGGAGTCTTCCAGTAAGTAGATAATTACCAAGGAAATTTTGAACAAGACACCTGTTAAGCAAAATGTGAAAGACATTACTTGGTAAATAACTATGGTAATTAAAGCTTTGTTTGTGCTGATTTATTTTGTTATATCCTTCCTCCCCATTTGCATCAGCACTCAGTGCTGGATTTCTATGCGAACTACAAGTCATATGTGCTACAAAAAAGACCTTTAAAAGCAATAAAAAGCCATCTCAGGTTTTCATAGTTTCATATTTATTTCACCTAGAACTACTAGGCAATGTGTTTAATGTGAAGTACTGCAGATTTAAAGCCCATTTATAGGCCAGTGCAGAGATGCTGCCGATAAAAGAAAGAGACATTACAGTCTCAAACAATCTTCCTTAAAGAGCTTATTTCTTCACATTCTTCCTCAAATGCTGTCATTTTGCCCTGACTTTCCACAAGGGAGCAATTAGAGCTTGCCGCTTCTAGAAGAACCCCTGTGCCGAGAGCTGCCTTTGTCCAATGACCGGCCTGCAGTGCTGACTCAATACTCAGTTTAACAACAATTAATTTCTGCGGCTCTCAGGTAGAGAATCTTGTAATCTTGTTCCCTCAAGAAAAATTGTACAATTTCCTTGATTGTTAGAGATCATGGTTGTCCAGATCTCTTTGTTCACCACTGTAGTCCCCTCAACCACTTTAAACTGCTTTCCTACTGACAATGTGCTCTTTCCCCTTTACAGCCAATGGAAACTTCCTTACTTTGAACTTTCTTTGTGGTCTGACTTGTTCACTCCTTCCCTTTTGTTGCTTCTGTGCTACCTACCTGCATGAGACCTACATTCTTTGCCCTCAGTTGCCCCCAAAGTCTTCTGAACACTCATTCAATTGCTTCTTCAAAACTTACATCTATAAGAAATTTATTTAACTCTTCCCTCCTATCTTTATTGTCCACTACTGTCATGTTTAGTCTTGAATTGTGATTCCCTAAACTAGAGGGGCATTTTTGGTTTAGCAGTTCTCCCTCCCTCTGCAATACCAGGGAAATTACTAGCAAAAAACAAAAACATCTGATGTTCTTAGTCTCTGACTGTGCTGTTTCGAGGTGGGAGAGGCTTGCCACAAAGATCGCCTTGTGAAGTGCTTTGATGGATTTTACTTGATGAACAGACAGTATGGCCAGGCCAACTCTTCTTAGTTGATGTCAGAGATCATATGGGGGTAGACTGGAGGAACTAATTGGTTTGATATGCTAGGTGACCCACTTAAGCCAGGAATGGCCAACTTCTGCGTTCTTGGGAGCCATTCAGTTATCCAGACAGTCGTGTGGGTCCCCAAAGGGCTCCCCAGTAAACTCTGCATGGATGGTAGGACTACGTGGTGGCACTTAGTAGTAAAGGCTTTACTCAGGCATAGCCAAGGCCTTATATACAACATCACATGGACTATTTATAAAACAAAAACAGTTTAACCCAGTTTGACAGATTAGAGTCTGCCGCTCTTAACCACTACACCTCGCTGGCTCTCTTGGCATTTATTTTTAGAAAAGCGTAATTTAAAATGTGCCTGAGAGGTTTAGGGAGCCAGCAAACTTATGAAATTGCCTTATAAAAAGTCAGGCAATTGGTCCATCCAGCTCAGTATTGTATAGTGTGACTGGCAATGGGTTTCTGAAATCTCAGGCAGATAAAGGGCTTTCTCAGCTCCTACTTGTTGCTGCAGCTGCCAATGCAGCACAGTGGCAACGAGGCTTCCCAGGTACTGCATTTCCTGCCCTGGTGCCCACTGCATGTATTTCCCCTCCAGTGCCACAGGAGGAGGGTTTTTCCAAGGTATTTTTTAAGTAATTGAAATACCAATATGCCAATTGACCATTATTATTTTTAAACCCTCAAAAAAGTCTCCTGGTGACAGTATGGCTTTCAACTAGCTGCTGGCAATCAGTAGAACTACAGGGGGGGGGGAAGGGTCATGGATGGTGCCATTGGGTGATGGTGTCACATCACTTCTGGGGAAAACCCTGAAGTGGTATCACACAATCGCCAGAAACACTATGGTAAAGCCATAGGGTTTCTGGCACTTCCTAGAATGGTCTAACATTACTTCAGGGTTTTCCCCAGAAGTGACATAATGCTGTCGCCCAACACTGATTTTTAATCATTTTACTCCTGCCAGCTGCTGGAGTGCTGGTGGGCAGTGGGAGTTGAGGAGGAGGTCTTTCTTGCTAATTTGTCCACCTAGTCAGCTAGTGCAGGACAGTAGTGTAATTTCTGAACAATCCTCAAGACCAGCCCTAGTCTGGTTTTGGTAAGAATGGAAGTTGAATATAAATTTGAAAGTAATGTCCCTGCTAGCATTCTGAAAGTGAAAGAAAGTTTTGGAATACCCTTACAACTCTCCCTGTATCAGTGTATATGTGCAACCCTTCTGCCATGACAAATCCATCTAAAAAGAAAAGTCTGTAACTTATATAAGGATAACTAACTTACATTTTCCTGTATTAATTAGAAACAGAAGGGCTGCATCTTCTGGCTCTAATTGCCAACTGTCTGATCAATATTAAATCCAATTTACAGTGACATGTTCTTGGAAACTTAGACAGTAATGTTATAGTAACATACCTTCTCTGCTTTCTTAATCAATCTTGTTAGGGCTTCTGCTTTTTCCTTACATACTTCTTCCATTAGAAGTTCCTCTGGTATGATGAACTAATGTGGTCTGGTAGCAGAGTAAGGAATATGAACCTAAGAGATCTGTGTTTGAATGACACATGTTCGAATGACACATGTGGGTGACCTTAGATTTTTATTCTTTCTAAGCTCTACTTCTTTAAGTGAAAATTAAAAATAAGACTAAATGATAGCATCATAAGGCTGGGGTGAACATCAGTCTGGTTAGAATATATTATATATTCCCTTTTGGGGACTGATGTTTAATTTCCTTTCATTTTTGAGCACAGAAAGACTATTTTCAGGAGCAAATTTCCCATATATCATTTTCGTGTCATTTTTATGCAAATGATGCAAAACCAGACATCACTTTTCATGGCAATATTTCTATCAAACGTTTAAAGAATGTCTGCAATTTCTCCCCTCAATCATGGAGAAATAATAAAACAAACTTGAACTTTGAATAAAATCTGAATAATCACAAAATTCAGTAACATTATCATTCTCAACATGGGCAAATCTGTGGATTCTTAAATCCAGAGACTGGAACCGTGAACAGAAAAGACAGATCTTTCTACACACATGAAAAATGCTCCTGGTTTGCAGAAAAACACGAAATCTTTAAAAAGAACTTGTGGGTTTCAAAAAAAATCCAAAATAATAGAAGTAATAATCGTACGTTTAAGAAGTGAATGCACTCCATGACCATTGCTAGGCAACCACAATAGTATTGCCTGCCTTTAAATCTTGGTTTCTGTAAAAGGAAGCATCAGACGGCAGATAAATATCAATAAATTTATATAAATACATAAATGTATGTATATAAATAAATTTATATAAATAAATATAACTGGGAATCAGGGGCAGATGAAAGGTAGGTTGGTTGATGGATGGGAATGAGAGAAGGAAGGATCTAAGAGTTTCCAGAAGATGATGCAGTGTTGCTATCTAAAACCCCGATAGGACTCAGGAGAGTATTAAATAGATTCTCCAAATATTGTCAAATCCGGCATCTCCAAATAAACTATTCTAAAACCAAAATAATGTCCTTCAGGAAGTGCCCTAAGTTTAGGAAATGGAAATTAGACAGAAATGACATCCAGCAAGTAAACTCCTTTAAATATCTGGGAGTGGTAATACAGGCCTCAGGATCCAATGTGGCTCACTACAACTATATTGCTGACCGAGCGGAGAGTTCTGCCCGGGCTATAATTAAATTCTTCCCTTCAAAAGGTGGTCAATACATCCCGGCCGCCTTAAAGCTGTACCAGGCAAAGGTTTTGGCGCAATTAATGTATGGAACACACTTGGGGCCGATAGGGCCAGACATGAAGGTTTTGGAAAAGGTGCAGTCCAAATCTTTACGTGCAGTTCTGATTCGATTGGAGACAGGTATGATGAGGATTGAAGCTAAAATCCACCTAATGTCCTTTAATATGTGGGCTAAGCTAAATGAACAGAATCAGGCCTCCTTGCATTGATTACTCAAGACACATATCAATCCAAATGGTTCGAGGAGGTGCAACCAAACTTAAGGAAACTAGGGTTCTCACCCCAGGATTTATTGAAAATGAGTGAAGAGCAGTTTAAAAAAAAAGTTAGGCAAAGAGTAGAAGACACTGAGAGGCAGCATGACCTTGCAAGATCGCCTGGTTTTATAGCCTCACAGGAATCCAAGCATTTGATAAGGGCAGCCCCATATCTGACAACATTGGAGGTGAATAAATTTAGAAGAGCTTTCACGTTAGCCTGGTGTGGAGCTCTGCCATTGGTTGTCGTAGAAGGTAGATACAGGAAAATCCCCTTCTCCGAAAGAACTTGCCCGTGTAATGGTGAAGAAAGTGAGACCAGTGAGCATGCCTTACTGCATTGTCCTCTCCACCATGAGATATGAGTCAAGACTATCCAGGAAATTTTAAAAAACAATATGGGTCTTTCTGATTAAATTTGTACTCAACGACGTTTGGAAGATAGTAACCAATTAATCTCGAGACGTGTGGCTAAACTTTGTGCCGCACAGAAAGATGTAAGTTATAAATAGTAAATGCTATTAGATAACCTTTTAGAAGTTGGAATATGGTCCATTTCAGAAATGGGATTTTATTGGGATCGTGTTGATAATTTTTATCTATGGATTTGTTGAGCAATTAATATTGTTTTATGGTGATTATATGTTATTTTGATTTGGTCAAATGAC
Organism: Euleptes europaea; assembly: GCF_029931775.1. Taxonomy (NCBI): domain Eukaryota; kingdom Metazoa; phylum Chordata; class Lepidosauria; order Squamata; family Sphaerodactylidae; genus Euleptes; species Euleptes europaea. The sequence goes on along the minus strand of NC_079314.1, from coordinate 84,502,119 downwards.
AGTAAATTAAAGATTGATTGATTGATTGAATTTCCAGGAGGAGGGAAAGAGGAAATAATGTGGGGAAGGGGATATAGGGAGAAATGAGGTAGCCCTTGCAAGACTCCAGATTCCCCACTGTGTAACTGGGCCTAGGGTTGCCAACTTCCAGGTGTTTGCTAGAGATCTCTTGGGATTACAATTGATCTCCAGGTGACATAAATCAGTTCACCTGGAGAAATGGCCACTTTGGAAAGTGGACTTTAAGGCATTAAACCCCATTGAACTCCCTAAGCCCTGCCCTCTTCAGGCTCAACCCCCCCCCAATCCCCAGGTATTTCCCCACCTAGAGCTGGCAACCCTAACTGGGCCTGGCCTAGGGTTGTCAACCTTCAGGTGAGCCCTGGAGTTCTCCTGAAATTACAACTGATTTCCAGGCTAAAGAGAACAGTCTTCCTGGAGAGAAGGGCTGCTTTGGAAGGTGGACTCTATGGCATTATGCCCCACTGAAATTCCTCCCCTCTCATTCCAAACCCCACCCTTCCTAGGCTCAACCCTCAAATCTCCAGAAATTTTCCAGCCTGGAGTTGGCAATATTGTTGCCAACCTCCAGGTACTAGAGAAAACAGCAGCACGAGGCTCTCAATTCAAATACCATAAACTGTGGAAAATTGAATAATGAGATCTAGTTGCCTTAAGTGCCAACAATTGGAATATATTTTTGTTTGTTTTTTGAACTTTGAGTCTTACTTGGTGTATGCATGCAATATACCTTTCTTGGGCAACTAGATCTCATTATTCAATTTTCCACAGTTTATGGTATTTGAATTGAGAGCCTCGTGCTGCTGTTTTCTCTAGCTATTTCTATTTCAGCATAGGTGTTTGTTTGTCAGAATCTCCAGGTACTAGCTGGAGATCTCCTGCTAGTACAACTGATCTCCAGCTGATAGAGATCAGTTCACCTGGAGAAAACCTCGCCCTCCTCAGGCTCCACCCCAAAACCTCCTGCCAGTGGAGAAGAGGGACCTGGCAACCCTAGCCTTGCCCAGTGACCAGCACTACCCACCTGGGCCATAGTTTTCCTAGGCAGAGGCTGTTAATGGGAAGGGAGAAGGGAAAGCTGAAGACACTGGAGCAGATACAGGAAGGTTGGCTGGTGTGTGGGAAGGAGAAAAGAAAGCAGGAAAAGGGGAGAGGAGAGGGTATGGTTTCTTTCAAGGAAAGGAAAGAGGAAATAGTTGGGGAGGGAAAATGAGATGCTCCCTAATTTTTACAGGTCCTCCACTTGTTATATCTAACAGATAGACATAAAGAAATAATATAACATTTTACCATTATTTTGCAAGAATCCTTGTCAGTAAATACCTTACTTCTGCCAAATGTGTGACAATAGTCTGAATGCAAGCAAAAACCCCAACAACAGTACAAGCATTATTTTCACAACTGATGAACCAAGGAAAGGAAATAATTGTTAGACTCTTTTAATAATGGCAAGTATAATAGACATTTCCATAAAGATGCGCCAGAAAGGAATGTGTAGATTACTTCTCTGCAGGGAGTCCAAAAGGCTTGCATTCTTCCATAATGCTGCATTATTAGCACACTATTTAATTTATACTTGAATTTAACTGTCCGCAGGGCAAATCTGAACATATCACTTGTAATGTCTTCAATGCTAAAGTTCTGCGATGTCAGGCTGAGTAGCCCAACCTTTCAAAGGAAGTTTTTTAATGCATTCTGCAGGCATATGAAAGGTCACTTAATCAAATATAGAATTCTAACATGGAAGGCACTTTCATAGGGTTGCCAACCCTGAACTAGGAAATTCCTGGAGATTTGGGGGTAGAGTTTAGGGATGGTGGGGTTTTTGGGGTGGGGAGGGACCTCAGTAGGATATAATGCCATGGAGTCCACCCTACAATGCTGCCATTTTCCTCCAGGGGTATGGATACCGCTGGTGTGGAGATCAGTTGTAATGCAAGGAGATCTCCAGACCCCACCTGGAGGTTGGCAACCTTTCTTTTTGGACATGGTTAGCGCATCTGAAGAGAGATGCTAACCATGTCACTGCTGTAGCCCTGTGTTTCTGAAATGACTTCCCTGAAGTGACCCATCAATGTACATCTGTAGTCACTTTTTTTTTTAAAAGTGAAAGGCCCATTTATTTTGTAGAGCATTTGCACAGTAAGATTAGGCAAGTACTTCATTTGATTTTTGAAGGACCTGGGATCAAGTTTGCTTATTGATTTTCATTCTATTCTAGAATGTCTTGGCAGCTCGATTCTGTAAGCACCTGCTAAGCTGCCCAAGCACAAGCCATATGCAAACACATCCCCAGCAAACAAAAGTGGCGATGCGTGGATTTACGTGTGTCTTGGAGTGATTAGCATTGCTGCTAGAGAAAACTATCCACTCTTGTTTTTGCAAACAGCATATGTGCAGTTTGCTATCTGAAATTTTGTTTATCAGCGTTCTGCGAAGAGAAATTTAAAATCTGCGTGCACGTAAATACACAAACATCATGCAAAAAAACCCAACTGCTTATTTCCTTAGGAGACAGGCCTCCAATTCATGGGTCCCAGTTTTTCAAGTAAACTCTCTCTCTTACCTGGAAAGTGGCAGCTTCCAAGTTTACCAGTCTAGTCATGTCCCTGCTCTTTCTGGTGAGCAGTTTTCATTCAAGATAAGAATTAGGAAGGACAAACTCATCTCTGCAGAGTTTCAGGGCACCTGCCTATCAATTCTTTTTACAAGATCAGTCAGAACTTTGCAGTGGAATGGCAGTTATCCACAAGAGGGTACTCTGTGTCTTGCTGTCACTCAGCCCCTCCATTCCATTACAAGCAAGAATGTGCACAGCTATGATTAATCCCACAGAATTATTTTTCTACCTCTCCAAAAATCCAGCAAGTATATATAGTTCCATCAAGTAAACAGGAAGAGGAAAATTATCTAATTTCTACTTGAGCAGCTGGATGGGTAGATCGGGATTACAAAAACGCAATCACTTTTGTTTATATTTTATCTGGCACACATAGTGAAAACTATGTTTTATTTAAAAATGAAAATGATCATCAGGAAAATGTCCTACTATCATTGTTTAGTCTAAACATTTGGGCTGGTCTGTTAGGAAGGAAGAAATGCTCTGAAGAAATAAATGATCCTTTCTATAGGTCTATTGGCACATTAAAGATTAACACATTTCATACCACCATCAGCTTTTGCCCACTTCTTCTGATGCAATGAGTGGATGCTTATTTTTATGTGGGAGATATGAAAAAAACAAAACAAAACAGCATGTTCAAACGGCCATAAAATGCAGGAAGTACAAGGTGAAATGTAATTATGTAAAACTCAAATCAGAGCCCTGTGGCGCAGAGTGTTAAACTGCAGTACTGCAGTCAAAAGCTCTGCTCATGACCTGAGTTTGATCCCGACAGAAGTCAGTTTCAGGTAGTCAGCTCAAGGCTGACTCTGCCTTCCATCCTTCAGAGGTCAGGAAAATGAGTACCCAGCTTGCTGGGGGTAAAGTGTAGATGACTGGGGAAGGCAATGGCAAACCACCCCATAAACATAGTCTGCCTAGTAAATGTCGGGATGTGACTTCACCCCATGGGTCAGTAATGACCCGGTGCTTGCACAGGGGACTACTTTTACCATAAAACTCAGATCTAATCAAGAAAAATTCAGAGACTGTTCACTAGTTCTAAATTTTTCTAAAATCATGTAAAGAACAAATCAATGAATCCTTAGTTTCTATTATAAGTAGATCACTAACTCAGCACACCTTCCCTTGACCATCCACTACTAAAAAAAACCCATCCCTACAGAAAAACGTGTAGCCAATTATTGCCCTGTCCCTAATCTGCGCTTCCTAGGCAACGTGATTGAGAGAGCAGTAGCAGTCCAACCTCAGGTCTTCTTGGGTAACTCATCTGCTCTTAGACCCTTTTCAGTGTGGTTTCAGACCAGGCTATGGGATGGAGATGGATCCATGCCCCAGTGACATTGAAATTAGGCTACTTTAATGCATGGTACATGGGTCTCCTCTCAAAATCACTTTGAAAACTCCAGTTGGTCCAGAATTCGCAGCTTGGCAATTATCAGGAGTTAGATGAAACATGCACATTACTCCCATTCTACAGTCACTCCACTAGCTGCCCGTCAGTTATTGGGCTTAATTTAAAGTATTGTCTATTACATAGTACCGCATATACTCGTGTATAAGCCGAGTTTTTCAGCCCAAAAAAAGGGCTGAAAAAGCCGAACTCGGCTTATACACGGGTCAATACGGTAGGAGAGGGGAGGGAGGAGGGAGGGAGGAACTTACCGCTCGCAGCCTCGCCCGGGAGCCTTTCTCCTGCTGGCAGGGGCCTGGAGGGGCCGGCAGGAGGTTCCTGCCGGCTGCTCCGCCGCCGCCCAGGCGCCCGGGAGCCTTTCTTCTGCCGGCAGGGACCTTTCTGGGCTGGCAGAAGGTCCCTGCCGGCCGCTCTGCCGCCGCCCAGGCGGCAGGGAGCCTTTCTCCTGCTGGCAGGGTCCTGGAGGGCCTTCCTGGGCCGGCAGGAGGCCCCTGCCGGCTGCGCCGCCGCCACCCACGCGCCCAAGCGCCTTCCTCCGGCCGGCAGGGGCCTGGAAAGGCCTCCTGCCGGCCCAGGAAGGCCACGCCGCCAATTCGCCGCGTCTCCCGGTAAGTAGGGGGTTCAGGGGCTCTTCCCCCTCCCCCCCTTGGATGGCACTGGGGTTGGGGTGGGGTGGGGTGGGGCGGGAGGGCCTGGGAGGCCGGCGGGAGGGCGACCTGGGGCAGGGGCCCTGCGCTCTAAAATGGCGGCCGCCATTTTAGAGCACAGCATTGCCGGTAAAGGGAATTTCTTATTGACCCTCGGCTTATACGCGGGTCAATAAGAAATTCCCTTTTCTGGCCTCAAATCTGGGGGGTCGGCTTATACTCGGGTCGGCTTATACCCGAGTATATACGGTAAGCTCTTCATGGCCTTGGACCTCATATGTACGAGACCATCTCTTCCCCTATGCCCCGCCATAGCAGCTTTGCTCACCTGAGCAAGGCTTTCTGCAGGTACCAACTTTCAAACGGGCAAAGTCAACAACTCCCATACACCTCTTCTTCATTGTGGGTCCCGACTTGTGGAATGGCCTGTCTGAGAAGGTCAGGAAGGCTCCCACTCTCCTGGCTTTCCACAAACTATGCAAAACTGAATGATTTAAGAAGGCTTTTCTATGCAGGCAATAGGGTAGCACTGTACAAAAGGCTTCACAAGGTTACTTGGATAAACTGTTGGGGACTGTGGTCTGTACTTCTGTGTATAGTTGTTGTGGGTTGGATCCTATTTTGTGATTTTGCATCATTTAATTAGTCATGTTAATTAATCTTGTTCTGTTTTTAGACTTCTGATTGGTTCTACAACCCAAATACTATTTCATGGTTTATTGAATGTCCCATCTTGTTGATTGTATTGACTCACTCTGTGTAATCTGCCTTGAGTCCAAGTGAGAAAGGTGGACTATAAATAAAATAAAAAATAAAAAAATAGTTTCACTGAACTATTTAACACCTGTAATGGATGGGAAGTCCCAGTTTTTGCTAAAATAGTAAACACCTATAGTGACTGGCCAGGGATAGCCTCAGCTCCCCTGTACTTACCAGAGATGAAGAGGATAGGGCCAGCTGAAGCAGCGTGCCTAAAAATGGCCTGCATACAGCAGAATTCAGCCCCACCCCTGTGAGTAAACACAGCAGGGCAGTCTGCCCTCTGGGAGCTAAGCCTGTTGAAACAGGGCCTGCCTAAAAGGCCTGTGGCATGCCCAACCCAGAAAGGTTGAGCATACGGTTGTCAGGTCCTTCTTTGCTACTTGTGGGAGGTTTTTTGGGTGGAGTCTGAGGAAGGTGGGGTTTGGGGAAGGGAGGGGCTTCAATGCCATAGAGTCCAATTGCCAAAGTGGCCATTTTCTCCAGGTGAACTGATCCCTATCGGCTGGAGATCAGTTGTAATAGCAGGAGATCTCCAGATAGTACCTGGAGGTTGGTAACCCTAGTTAGGCAAGAGATGAACAGCCACCACATGTAGTGTCTCTGAGCTACAGTTGCTAACTCCAGATTTGGAAATACCTTGAGATTTGAGGGTGGAGCCTGGGTGAGTGGGGTTTAGGGATGGGAGGAACCTTGGTAGACTAAATGCCATTCAGTCCACCTTCCAAAGCAGCCATTTTCTCCAAAAGAAGCGGAATAAATATTTCAAATAATAAACAGACAGACAGACAGACAGATAAGTGATTTATGTAGTCTGGAGATCAGTTGTAATTCCAGGAGATCTCTAGCCCCCAACTGGAAGAAGAAGAGTTAGTTTTTATATGCCAACTTTCTCTACCACTTAAGGAAGAATCAAACCGTCTTACAATCAAACCGTCTTCCCTTCCCCTCCCCACAACAGACACCCTGTGAGGTAGGTGGGGCTGAGAGAGTGTGACTAGCCCAAAGTCACCTAGCTGGCTTCATGTGTAGGAGTGGGCAAACCAACCCGGTTCACCAGAGTAGCGTCCGCCGCTCATGTGGAGGAGTGGGGAATCAAACCCGGTTCTCCAGATTAGAGTCCACTGCTCCAAACCAGTGTTATATGAACAGCTTACTACCGAATATTCAGCTTTGTGTTGACATAAAGAGCTCCGTCGTATGATTTAGAACCTGGTTCCCTGTGTTTGGTTGGACTGGAAGATTTCATTTTTGTCTTTGCTATACTTCAGGGAGCTAACAGTGATTTCCTGCTAGCTTCCGGGTATTGTGTCTGACAAAACCAATCTTGTGAGGCTATGCAATAATATTGTTCTGTTGATTTTACCAGGATTGCTACTAGTCTATGTAGACTGGCTGAACAGATGGACATTACATACTCCTCAAATCAGTAATTATGCAGAATGAATAATAAACATCTATCTAGAATTCTAATAACAGTTCTCTCTTATACATAGGGCTGCCAACCTCCAGGTAGTAAAACAAGAAAAAAGCGCCTCCGTGCTAATACCGTCAGGTTTGGAAACTGGCACGGGAAGAAATCAGTACAATAATACAAAATATGTATATTGTGTTTCAAATTCTACCTATGAGCAGGACTACCTCCAAGCAGCAGACCACTTGTCAGCTGCACTTACACACAGAGGTTATCCACCTAGGGTGATTCAAAATGCCCGTGCAAGGGCATGTAACACCAATAGATCAGAATTGCTTTATAGAAAATCTAGCAACAATACTAATGGCCATGGTTTAACTTTTGCCTTCCAACATACTCATTTGTCAGGTAGGATCAGTCAGATCATTAAAAAACATTGGCACCTTGTGAAAGACATACCGGGTTGCCAAAATCTTCCCCGCTTTGGTTTTAGAAAGACCATGTCCATAAAAGATAAATTGGTGCGTACTGATATATCCACTAGTAATAATATCTCGGACAATATTGAAAGGTGTTGAGGACATTATAAATGTCATGGCTGCCTTGCTTGCAGCCTTTGCCTGGAGGTTAAAGAATTTAAACGGGTAGATGCACAATTTACATTTACACTTAGAAATTTTACAAATTGTGAAACAAAGAACTCTGTGTACTACCTTCGGTGCCCTTGTGATCTTTTTTACAGAGGATCCAGTATTAGACCAATCAAAGCAAGGATCCTTGAACATAGGGCAAGGATACGTGCGAAAATATCAAATGCCCCAGTAGTTGATCACTTCATGAAGGCACGCCATTCTGAGAACAACCTTAGATTTTTTGTGATTTGGAATCTGGTGGGCAAACGTCATGACAGAAGGGATACTGAGAGAATCTTACGTCAAAAAGAGACCTACTTTATACATCTCTTTAATATGTTACAGCCTAACGGATTAAATTTGGAAAATGACTTTTCTTGTTATATATAACTTTCACACAGCAATGGGAGCTTTAACGCCAGTATTACAGGATTTACGGTAGACTCTATTAGGAACGCGGCTTGAGTGATCTCTTATCTTCAGCTGTGATTACGGGTTGGCTTTAAACAAGCTAAGCTGTTGCCTACACTTGGGAGTATCCTACGGGAACTGGTGAACTGACTTCATGATGATATATAGAATTTAATTAAGCTTGGTTACTTGTAAGTATAATATATATGAATTAATTTCAATTAAGTGTAGCTCATAGGAATTTCATGATGGAATGTATTATATTATATTTAATGTAGGATTGGAAATGGGGCTGAAGAAATATTCTTGAAACGGCCGTCCCCCACCCATCATGCCTAATGAAGATTTTGGGATCATTTATACATGTACCTGATGGACTTTTTAAAATACTTTTCTATATACTAAGAAGATTCTACTATTTATAGACTGTACTATTTATAGACTGCATCAAACACGTTTTGTATATTTTGTATATTTCGTTTATTGTCACTTGTTGTAGTCCATTGTACTTGTTGAAATGTTTTGAAACACAATATACACATTTTGTATTATTGTACTGATTTCTTCCCGTGCCAGTTTCCAAACCTCCAGGTAGTAGCTGGAGATCTCCCGCTATTACAACTGATCTCCAGCTGATAGAGATCAGATCACCTGGAGAAAATGGCCGCTTTGGCAGTTGGACTCAATGGCATTGAATTCCCTCCCCTCCCCAAACCCTGCACTTTTCAGGCTCCGCCCCCAAAGCCTCCCACCATTGATGAAGAGGGACCTGGCAACCCTACTTATAAAATTCTTTACCTTATAGATGTAGATATAAAGCTAGCTGTACATAAGTGTGCCAAAATCAGTGGATACAAACACAGTTAGCTCTGTGTTGCATTTAAACTTTTCTTTCCAAAGCTAACAGCTTATGTATGGCTTATCCTTCCCTCTCAGTCTTATTCCTAACCTCTTCAGTTCAGCTTTAATGCATCAACAGAGAAAGGAAAAATAAAACAAAACAGAATGACTGCATTCACTCCAGATAGATGCAACCGTCCTTCCAACCATTACTCCTCACCTCTGCAATCCAGCTTTAATGCAGCAACAGAGAAAGGGAAACAAATTAAAACAGAACCACTGCATTCAACTCCAGATAGATGTAACCGTCCTTCCACATCCCCTGGTAAGAAAGATAACCCTGCACAAGCTTATAATATTGGCCTTGTCAGACACAACATTTGAAGCTGGCAGGAAATCACTACTAGCTCCCTCAAGTATAAGGAAAAGAATGGTGAAACTCCCTGATTCAGACAGAGCCAAATTTTGTGAGAGAGATGAAAGTATCCTCAAAATTCTACAGCCAGAAAAAAATTAACTGCTAATGCCAACATTAATATCCATTTATATGATCTCATCTCTGTCCTGACACTGGAAAAAAAAAAGGTCTTGGCTAGGGATGTGCATTCAGATGTTTCCATTCCATATATATATATATATATATATATATATATATATATATATATATATATATATATATATATATATATATATATATATACACACACAAAACATACGTTATCAGTATCTTTTGGATATATTTGGGTATCTGGAGTGATATTCCGGTTTTCTGGAATACTGGTAATCAAGTCCTGAGAAATTTCAGAAATATTCATGAATATTTGGGGCTAGCAATTTAAGTCTCCGATGCTTGGGGTTTTTTTTCTTTCCAATTTTACAGGATTCTTGGGCAACAGGAGGAACCAGAGTGAGGAGAGGCCCTTCTTAGATCTTCCATTCAACACCCAACACAGAGGATTTTTGTGTGCTTGTTTGTGATCTGCAGTGGCCTGACAATCACCATTCTCCAGCCTTACCCCCCTTTTTTGTTTGTTTGAGGGATTCACTTTATTGATAAAATGATACATGCACAATTAGAAATGAAGAGCGGGTGACAGAAAGACCCAGCAATCCCCCCACCCTGCTCCATCAAACAAACAAAAAAGGCGGTGGGGGGAAGGATGGAGAATGGCGATTGCAGAACTAAGAAGCCTCGTCTTGTTTGGGGGCTTCCTAGAGGCACCTGGTTGGCCACTGTGTGAGCAGACTGCTGGACTTGATGGGCCTTGGTCTGATCCAGCAGGGCTTTTCTTATGTTCTTACGATCTTAAGCCATTCTCCAATCTCCCTTTTTTTTCGTTTGGCTTCCGGGAGCTCCCGTGGGCTTTGGGGATGGGCTTGCAAGAAGGCTGGCTGGAGGAGGAGTGGGAGGGGAAATGATGATTGGGGCGGTGCTGGGGCATGGGCAGGGAAATGCGATGTTACAGTTCTTCACACAATTTTCCTCTATTGCCTTCACTTTTGAATAGTGGCTACCTTAAAATTGGTGATAAAACAGGTTCCTAGAAATGCAAAACAAGTGTGCTGCTGCCACAAAGTAACTGCTGAAGGATGGGAAATTCATGAAGAAGTCAAAAGCTGCAAAGCAGTCTCGCAAGGATTGCTCAGCTAATAACCAAGCACAAAGAGGGCTTTGGGTGCCCCATTAAGGGATCTTGGGGAGAGGCACAGGGTAAGACAAAACCCCGTTCGAAGGGAAGTCAAAGTGGCCTCTTCCCTGGTGGCAGGGGAATTACCAAGTGGCTCACGCCCAGGTGATTCCTGAGTATGCCATCCCTATCTTTTCCCAGTGGGACCGCTGGAGTACAGTTTACCTTTGCCGCATTGGGGTCGGGGTCGACTGAGCTATTGGAATGCAGCCCATATGCGATGCCAATGCTTTACAGCTGTTAAAAAAGTTAATAAACAAGTTGTGGCCCGTTACCTCCAGAACTATTTTTCTTCTAAAGTTGTGTTGAGTGTGTTATTTGTCCTCTCCCCTAAGGTCAGCCATGGACTGACAAATGGCCGTTGTGTTTTGCTGCAGTTCTTTTTTCCATCTGCCATTTTATGCAGTGCTTCTTTTCTTCCACCCATATTTCATTTAGGTTCCTACTCCTTAGTCAGTTGGCCACTCTTCGTCCACCCTCTTTGTCTCTATGCTTGCCCCATGAAACTAATTATATCTTTAGGGCCTGTGTGAAAGTTTAATCCCAGCCAAACTGACAACTTTTCCTTTCCTCACAGAAGTTGGACAGCCTGCAGATATTCTGACAGCTTTGTTCTTTAGTGAGTAGAATATTCGTGAAGCAACTCAGAAAATATGTCAAAGGATCCTCTATCAGAAGAGCAATACATCATAGCTTTTATTAGATTGATATAGACAGACCAACCGTTGTTTCTGACATTTATTTCTATCCAGCATTGCCCTGTGTTGGCTGTATGGAAATCTGACCCTTAATAATAAAAAAAAACCCTGTCTTTTATCGTATTTATAGCCTTCTCTTCATTGTTAGAAATAGAAAAAGTTCAAAGAATTATTTTCTTTGGGAAAACAAAATCCCCTTACCACCATATGGTTTATTTCTTCTTAGAAGAACGATTAAATAAGGTGATGCTATGCTACACTTCAGTAACTGGTTTCTGTGACATCCATCAGGTACTTTGAATTTAATTGGTATGCAGACAAAATGGTTCCTGTGTGTGTGACTGAATAAAGTCATAGCTAAACAGCTTTAGAATCAGGGCTACCCAAAGGGAAAATGCATATCTTTTCTTTGCAAATTTCACTCTCCAGTCTTCATACAATTTATGAAATTTGTTAGATATAAAATAAGAATCTAAACACTAGTCATGCTTGCTATGAAGGAAACAAACCCTTAGCACAGTGTAGTGTCTACTCAGTAACCACAGAAGATGCTTCAAGATAAAAGAAAGACAAAAGGAACAAGGTGGTGATTTGTGGCATCCAGTGTCAAATAAATTTGTTGAAAAGCTTCCTATAGTTGCTCAGCAAGTTCACACAACAGCAGAGCAAATCTCATTATTTTTTCCATAGGCAGAACAGTGGTTTTCAAAAAATGCATCTAGATATTATACACATTTGCTCCCCCATGATGATTTTGAGTGATGCCTGTTGAATTTTCTGAGGTAAACATTTTTCTTCCTGTCAAGATAAGGGATGATACAGCTACATACTGACAAAACCATATTCTAAACTTGTCTCAGACTCTATCAAGAGAATTTCCTAGTGGTTGGTTGTGGGAATATCCATGCAATCATGAAGGAGGGGCCAGTGACCCCTACAACCGCATCCTTGCCACTTGCACCATGCCAACTGTCATAGATGCTGGCGCAGGGCGACTTACGCTGGCCCCTGGGTGCCATGCAGCAGCGCGAGCCTCTTGCACCCAAGCTACCTTCATGGAGTCATATTCCTGGGGGAATTCCTGGGGGAGAAGCTGCCTTTAGATAGCTTCCTAACCCCTTTCAGGCTGGAAAGGAGACATTTTGCAGGCGCCAAGATACGCCTGCATAATCATGGTGCAGCCCCATTGAACATGAAACAGAATGGGGAGTTCCATAGGGGGTTTCTCCAAAAATACTTTTTTCCTTTATTTTTCAGCTAGTGCTCTGGAGGTGGTGCAACTGCGCCACCTCTGCCCACCACCTATCTGCCCCCCCTTCAGGAATGGGCTGCCCGAGTGCAAGTATAAATAGGAAAGTGATGGAACAGTTGTAAAAGGATACTTCTTGAAGTTTATTAGAGTTTCTGTATAACATAGAACTGCAGATGTAAGACTGAAAATTGGTATGTCATTGGTATGTAAGAGCTAGCTATTCATTTTTTCTTTTTAAAAAGGACATACAAAATGCAGAAAAGATCCTGGAAATCCTAGGTCACATATACTTGCTGAATTCACCTCAAACCAAGGCTTATTGTGATTAGGTTTCTACTTATACTAAAATTTATATTCAATATCAATTAATAATCTTTCAGTCATAACTATTTTATAACATTGATTCCTGCTTAATAATTAAATTCTAGACCCGTGGTTCCCAAACGTTTTTGGGCTACAGCCTCCTTGATTCAATAAACTCATCCCCAGTGACCCCTACCCTGTAAAAGGCATTACTCACAATAGTGAGTACAACCCACTAAGGAAGCTAATAGCAATAAAATTCAAAATAATAACAATTTATTCAAAATCCATTTGTTCAATATCCAATTAAAACTTTTTAGTTTAACTTATTCAACAAAATTGATGAACTTGATCCAGTGATATCAGCTTTTCAAAGTCTGGTAGTCATTTAGCAAGAATCTTAGACACCACATTTAGTAGCTACTTTGCTGTTTTGTACATTCCTAATGCGATGGATGGGCTTGATGAAGTGATATCTGGAAAAGGTTCTGGCAGACAGAAATTTTTTTTAAGAAAATTAATAGCTTGAACTTAAAGGAATAAAGAAAATGGGTTAGGAACTAGCAACAGTTATTAAAATCCTCCAGACTCACAGAAGGGTTTTGCTTTCAAATGAGACTGTAGCACTGCCACTTTAAGTACTGTTAGCAGAATTCCCTCCTTCAAGGAAACATTAAGCAACTACTGGATTAAGGCAAGGGTTGAGCAAAGAATTGTTAGGTTGCATTTCTCCAAATAGTTTGCAGTGTTCTCAAGTTGCAATAACTGAAAGTTCTCCAACAAACCATGACCAGATTGTGCTCTAGAGCCTCCTGAGATTGAATTGATACAAGTATAGAGTCAAGTTTGGCACTGATATTAGCAATTTTATCTGCAAAATGCATTTTATATTTGTCCCAGTGATGTGTTGAAATTTATGAGAAAACATTATCAGGAATCAATTTCAGAAGCTCACAACTTGGAACAATTCCACAGGATAGCTGCCCACAGATACAGTGGTAGAGAAAATGTACATGTACTTGCTGCTATCACCGCTGCTGAGGAGGAATGTTAATGTGTTCTAATTTGGTTTCCTTCAGTTCATCTAGAGTGTTTTGCCATCTGTGCTCTAGGCCAGGGGCTGTCTTAATCAATGGGCAACAGGGGCAGCTGCCAAGGCCCCATCCTGGGAGAGGCCCCAACCACCCACAGCCCTGCACTACATCAAGGAGGGGGAAAAGAAGAAGAGAAGGCTCCTGCCTGCACTCATGGCCAACCTGTCTGGTGTTTAGGCAGCAGGCTTGCAGTGGTGGCTGCAGCTTCTGTCCACCCCGCATGGGGCAAGGACTGCCATTTTCTTGGCCGTGTTAGGGGGGCCGACAGTGGGGTGGCATTGATTCCAGGCTCCCATCCTGGACTTTTGCCCTGGGCCCCAGAATCACCCCTGCTCTAGGTTTTTCCATGCTGATTCATCACCATCCATTCCTTCAAATACGAGTTGACTGAGTTGTTTGACCTAGGAAAGGATTGTTACACCAACTGTGTGAGTCCTCTCTACATTCTGTAGATTGACTAGGGCTTGCCTAGGGTTCCAGCCATGTCTCCCAGAAATTGTCCAAGGGCTGCCAGGAATTCATTCCAATCTGTCTGCCTGTAAGGGTCCATAATTTCATATGGGTTATTCTATCTTTTCTTCAGAGGCCTTTAATCTTCTAAATGTTGGAGCTGCTAGTTCAGGTTTATGATGCTGGCTTACATTGAAGTAATTTACATTTAAGCAGACTCTTGGTTTTAATACTGGTTTCAGTTTGTTGTTAAATTCTACATGTTATGGTTTGTTACTTTTTAAAGCTCACTGTATCCTGCCCTGGGAATCTGATAAGAGTGTAGCTGTATGATGGACATACATTTTTTAAAAATGTGAAAGCAAATACCTAATCACAATGGCATTTTGGCATTTCCCTTGCCTTGACCATGTATTCAGATTATGCTAAAAAAAGTATTATTAAAAATCTAAACTAACCTTTTCTTGCAGCCCACTCTGTAAGTGAACACACAGTGAGAAGAAAAAAGGTGGAGGGGGGGGAAAGGGGAGTGATTGCTATGAGAAACATGTTTGGGTAAACAAGCTGAAGCTTTGTAGAGGCTTTAGAAAAGGGCTTCCTTTTAAAAGGGTGAGCAAATCTTGAACACATAGAGAGCCAAGGTCAAATGCAAGCAGCTGAAGAAATGAGACCAGCGTTTAGATTTTAGATACTCTAGTGATAGGTTACGAATAATATAGATTAAGGAAATCAATTTAAAATGGCAGCGTTAAAGGTGCTGTATTGATTGCTCCAGTAACTGAAGTTTTAGATTTAAACAAGTGTCGCATATGTAACAGGTTGGCTTCCCACTCTAGCAACATGGATGAGAAAACCTGACCAGAATAATAATTTTGTTTAAAAGGTAGATATGGGGAGAAATTAAATATATTTTCTTTGCCTGTGGCAGTGCTTTCTGGTTATATCCTTATATACAAGTGAGTTAATTTTTCCAAGACTTCAGAACTGCCTTCAGAAAGTAATGGATTTTGATTTCTTTTTAAAATTCCAAATATTTCAGTACTATTTCCCCGGAGGGGCATTCAGAAGACTTTTCTTACTTATTCCAAATTAATTTCTTCCTGGCCCTGTTTTCAGAATAACTAGTCTGTGGCTTATTCTGAATATCATAAAAAAGGAATGGTTGAGCTTTCAGTAACATTTTCCTGAATCTTTAATGGCTGTCCAGAAGAGGGAAGCAAGGACAGCTTTCCAGCACTGCAATACGATAAACTGGACCTGCAAATTTCCTTTTTCTACACAAATACAGAAGCTCAAAGTTTGGCCATCTCTAGTAAATAGGATGAAACCTTCCAGTTTCAGAGTGTTGTACTATAACTGGAGGGTGTGGATCAGAGGCTGCCACAGAGCTCACTGCCATGTTTTCTTAGCCTAACTTTCCTCACAGGTTATTCTCACAAATAATCCTCCTTTCTTCTCCCAGTCCTCTTTAAAAGCAACTCTGACAACTCACGCATGCCAGTTCCTGAGTTCTTATTGGATTCCATCTCAACAAAAATGGTAGATGAACTATTGCCAGAGGCTTTTCTAGCAGGGGAGGGAGGCTGGGGACATCTCAGCCAGCAGTGTGAGCTCTGGGCAATCTTCTGTCCCTTCCTTGTCTACAAGTATTAAAGCCTGGGCATGGCCTTGAGCAGGAGCCAAAGGGCTCTTGGCTTGCACTACAGCCCACAGCCCTGAGTAAACCAGGCCAGTGGATCCAGTAGGGTTGCCAACCTCCAGGTGGTAGCTGGACATCTCCTGCTATTACAACTGAGCTCCAGGCGACAACCTGTAGCTGGCAACCTAGGATCAAGGACCAACTCAGGGTATTGAATACTGCACTGTTTGGGTTTTTTCCTGCTTTTTTGTTTAAATTGTATTTTTGTGTCTATATCACTTTGAGTCATCACAGGGGAGGGAGTAAAGTAACACAGAAATAAATTATATGAAGTAATCTTGCAAACATTCATAAAGTGGTGTAGGGCATGAAAAGCCTGCTGCACTGTTTTTAAGGAAAGCATGGACAGGGAAGAGGTAAAGAAGCTTATTTTGTGGGCAGGAACAGTGGATGGGGCAGTAGAGAAAAAACTTGAGCACCTGCCAGCTACTTCTTAAACTGCATCAAGCATTGATCCAGATTTCCAACCCCTTCTGTACTCATGAGAATCAGAAATTTGCTTTATTGAACATAAGAGCTGAGAGTCTAACCATATGCTACCTGTACGTTTTACCCTGTGAGACAAATAGGCATTTGGAACAGAAATTTAAATCAGAAAGCAATAAGAAGGAGATGGCTCCAAGCCTTCCCTTCCTGAAGCTGCTATGAGAAATTTTTTAAAGTCAGTGCACCCCATCACAGTGCACCCCATCACAGATCAATCACAGCTTTTCCCTACCCTTCATCCAAATATAACGGTATCTATATGATTTCTCCTTTTCACTGTTTCCCAGGAAGCCAGATTGGCCTGAGAAGATGACTGTCTCAAGGCTACACTGTGAGCTTCATGGCTGAATGAGGATTTGAATTCAGGTCTCTCCAGTCCTGGACTAACATTCCAGTCAATTGTTCTGTTTAGTTTGGTTCTCAATTAGTAGTCCAAGTCCTCTTGGAACCAATCTACCCCAAACTACTACACATGCTAGATACTGCAACCTATATTGTACTGCTCGCAGATTGCATCCAAGAATATGATTTGCACATGAAAACCTCTTTTTCCACCAGGAATGGACTGGCCATTTAACTTACAGGAAATTTCCTAGTGGCCCACTGTGTTAGGGGACTACTGGTAGCCAGGATCAAACACAACCAAGCTCTGGCAACTCTGTCAAATCCGTGGGGGCAACTTGGCTCAGCCTCTTCATTGGTAATGGTAATCGGTGTCCATTCAACAACTTTTCCTGCTCAGCTGCTAGTTTTTTAGGAGGAAGCAATGGGTGAGCTAATATCCACTATTTGCACTACTCAGCTGAGTGACCCATGTAGCACTGGCTTGTGGGGCTACTCGGCTTTCTCCAAGGCCATTTTCACTTCCCAGTCTACTCCTCAAGTCCACTTGCTTCATTACTTTGGGTTGCTGATGTTTGCAAGTTGCCTTCCTGCAAGCTCTGTAATATCATGGATTAAATTCAATAATTTATTGAAGAAAGGGATGCACAGTTATCCAGTTCTGTAGCACAACTGACCTGCAGACGCATTTGATATAAACCAGAGTATAAGCCATAAAATCTCTTGCATATTATTGATCTACATATTATGCCTCAAAAGACTAAGCAAATATGTGTGTAGTTGCTAGATGAACCAATCTTGTTGAAGTGAAACATTTCTCTCAAATTTACAAATCCAGTTCAATCAAGCTCTTCAAGAGGTCTACAGAAGCATCCTTTAATTATGCAACCAATTAAGATGATTTGTTTGTGGCAGAGGGAACCTAATGCAGAGCCTTGTTTCCTTGCAATAAACACCTTGCACTAAGGAGCTAAATTAGCACAACTTTTTTAATTGCTCCAATTCCATAGGGAAGCACAAAAAAGTTGTAAAGCTGCTAATTCATTAAAGCCAGTCACCCGGTAACAACAAGCACCAGCTCTTTGTAAAACTTCCAGAGTACCACCAACAAAAAATATGATGGTGTCAAAATGGTAGGTTAAAAAGGTTTTAATACCGTAGAAGCTTGCAAACCATTTCCATAGCTTTCATTTGAAAATGAAATTGCAAGCCATTCGGTAAACATAATCTCAAGGGCCCCCTACAAAGGGCCTCCTACAAATATGTTAAATAAATATATGATCAAATGAAATTCCAAGTAGGCAAAGTTTAGAGTTTTGACAATTACAGTCATACAGACTGTATCAAGTACTAGGTCTGAGGATTACACAAGCATGTGGACTGGAATATAGATTTGTTTCAAAAGGCAATAGAAAGCCTAAATGTTTATGCTGGTGTATCTACGTTTTACTAATACTCTACAGTGCTGCTACTTCCACAATATGTTTTACACCACTGCTCTGTTAGCTGCCTCTCTAAAGCAGCTTCGGTCTGGCACAGGATGTCACAAAAGTCTGCAGCTAACTACACATGGCAACAGCACAGTCAGTCTGCTAGAATGTGAGTTGCTGCAGTTGAAAAATGGCAAGCTTGGGAAACATTCAGCCCCTTTCCCTGCCAACTGTTTCTCCTTGTTAAAGCATCACATCCTTCCCATTTATATACAGAATTAGCACTAACATATGTTCTACCACTCAGGACTTCCACTGTTATGCACTGTTAGCTCCTCAAACTAGTAGTAAATAACAGCTGACCAGAGAAATCTCCAGGAGAGTACCGAGGTATATCCACTGTCAGGAACTCCCTGTACAATCTTTATACATTTGTTGTTCGTACATGTTTTCTCTTGAGATAGTGACTTTTCACTCAGATATCAGATCTCATTCCCAAGCTCTCAAAGTGAAACAGGGCCGCTGATGGGGGTGGGGATTGAGGGGACAAAATTCCCTGGGGCCTAAGACAGATGGGGGCCCTCTGAAGCCAGAGTCAGGCTGCATTCAGAATGCATCCAATTTGTTTTACTTCTAATGCAGTTCTGCACTGTAGCCACTAGGGGTGCAGGGAAGGCACAGCAAATAATATATCCTGAATAAACCCATCAACCAGGCCAGCACTGGAGCAAGTCACAACTGGCCAGCACAGCTCATGGCTGCTAGAGTCATTGTCAGGCTGCAGCCACCTAACAAGGTTGTTGTTTCCAGCAGTCTGTTTCCCTCTTCCTTTCCTTCCATCCAGCTCCATAGTTTTGTCTGCTCATCCAGCTCTTTCCCATTAGTGTGTTCTAGAAAATAAAACAACTTTTCCTTTTTTCTTAATTACTCTTCCTCTTTTCCACACTTTCTCCATTGTGCTCTCTTCCTTTCATTATATGCCTTCATTTCTCTTCTCCCCTTCTAATCTCTCCTCTTTATTTGTCAGTCTTGGTCTCAATTACTTCTCATCTTTGGTTGGCAACTTAGAATGTACTTAATGGTAGTATAGCACCGTGGTGTAGTGGTTAAGAGTGGTGGACTCTAATCTGGAGAACCAGGTTTGATTCCTCACTCTGTCACATGAAGCCTGCTGGATGACCTTGGGCCAGTCACAGTTCTCTCAGAACTCTCTCAGCCCACGCAGAAGCAGGCAATGGCAAACCACCTCTGAACATCTCTTGCTTTGATAACCCTATGGGGTCACCATAAATCAGCTGTGACTTGACAGCTTGTATGCGTGTACACACACACACGCAGCAGCAAGCCCCTTGTTAATATTATGAACAGAAGCGTGGGCGAGGGGATTAATGTTTTCCCATGGTTGTATGCAGATAAATGAAATGACGCAGATATAAAAAAACTGCTAAATCAGTGCAAACAGTACACACAAACCATTCAAATACATGATAAACCATATTTAGAAAACCCTGGATAAAAACAAGCATCTTTATCAGCCAACAGAACCTCATAAGGTCCAGGATGTCATTAAGAATGGGGGGGGGTACTACTGAAAAGGCCTTTCTTCTGGTAATGGTCAGTCTCACCTCCACTACTGATAACTAGGGTCTGTGAGATAGATCTTGAACACCTGGCAGGAAATATGAGAGTACGTGGTAGTTTTGATATCCTAGTCCATGTGTGATAAAACTCATCCAGATTCAGATGATCCCACCACAGAATCTGGTGCTATCTCTTCTGAATTCCATAGTGAGTATATCCTCTCAACCAGACTCAAAATTCACTTTTGAATCCCCGCCCCCACCCCCCAGTTTGGTGGCACTCTTTGATTAGGTAAAAAGGGTCTGACATTGTTTGAAGACTATTTTTACTTTTAAAAGCTATAAAGTAGGAGCAGCAAGTTGGAAATAGCAAGGTCATAAAGCAGAAACAGGATTTGATGCTGGTAGCTGCAGGGAACTTAAAATAGACTTGGTGTGTATCAACTAAGATGCTTATGAACACAGTGAGGAACATAATCAATGACTAAAACTAGGAATTGTGCATGCACAATGAAACCTCCTAGCCCAGTTTCTAAGGATACAAGTGTTACAGGGAATGCTGGGGGTCTCCAATATTTAGTTGGGGAAATTAGCTTATTGGAGATTGAATTTAGAGCTCTAATGTGAGACTGATTTAAAATGGGTTCTTGGACCTATGTATATGAGGGATGAGTAAATCGAGAGGAATAAACTAACAGAAAACAATTTAAACAGTAAAACAGGTTCTCTTTATTTAGGGGATTGAAAGGGGGTACACACACACACAGAAAGAATGCAATAATTCAAACACACACTAAGATTTCTATCAGGGATAGGGTATTTGGAAGTTATAGCTACCTTCAGAGGTCTTGTGAGAAGTTCCAAGGAGAGAGGCTGCAGCAAAACAGGATTGCTCAGTGGCCAGCGCTTAGCGATAAGGAAACCGTACTATGGCACAGGGCAGTCATTTGGATCCAGGAGAACGAGTAGCAAAAAGCAGCTGGCAATATTTATACAGAAGTTCTGCCCTAGGGCAGGGTGACTCAACAGACAGGTGGTCGTGGGTACACAAAGGTAAGATTGCTTCTCAAGTACAGAAATATCACAGGGAGAAAAGACAGGAGCTAGACAATTCAGATAATTGATGGCTGGCAACCTTTTAGCAATTATCGATATTAAGAGACTATCAGTTGCTTGTGGGTAATGGAGGAAGAGGATGAATTAGAAGATGGGATTAGCCTGTACTCCGGTTGTCCCAAGAAAAGAATTTCAGGGTGTGAAGGGGAGTGTCATTGTCTCTGGCTCTGGTCTTCAAACTGATCTTGATCGAGCGGCTATATTGATAGTCATGCAAACATTACAATGTCCTATTCATTGTCTGGAAGGGAGCAGCTCTTCCATGGCTTCAGGTGGGGCTGGAGACAGTTTTTTCCTCCACTGTTTTGCAGCTACATCCAAGATGGAGTTCAGGACACTTCTGTTCCTGGGTCCACAGCACTGCTTGCTGTACGCAGGCTTCGGCTAGCACTTTGCAGCTTGGTCCAGGGTGGCATTTGGGTCTCTTCCATTCCTTGGCTTACTGCGTTGTTGGCTCTCTGCATGGTTCCTCAGTCCTGTACACTAGTCCACGTGTGCCAGGATGGCTGGGTATGAGAGGCTAGGGCCACACAAGGTACTGATGCTGTAAGTGACTATGAGATGAACCCTAAACAGGTCTACACTGAATCCTACTCAGTTCTGCTCAATGGCCCTCACTGTCAAGAAGTGTTCTTAACACTTCATTGTATGTAACTGGCACATTTAGGTATAAAGGGATGTGATTCAGGAAATCCCTGACTGGACAACCTGCTTCTTGAAACATCTGTTGGGGAGGGGATCTGGGGTGAGAAATATAAGCAGAGGGAAAGGCTTAAATCTCCTCTCACTCCATATTGCAGTTCTGACCCAAGAGATTGTTTAAGTAAAAATATGACCAGGGACTCCAGTTTTGCGTCATATTTGCTCTCATCTTTAACCACCGAAAAGAACTTAACTTCCAAGAAAGAAACCTACAACTAACCAAGTGTACCTGGTAGCAGATCATAAGACAATGGCAATTTTTGGAAAAGATTACCTGCATGCCATTGATGGTACAGGAATCCTTGAACCAGAGTTAATGTGAAGAAAATAAGCTAGACACATCTCATTAAAGGCTTACTGCTGTATTTGCATTTTTTTTTTACTAATTCTCAAATATTGAAATACAGCTGATGAAGTGTAAATTTAAACATCATTCTTTAAAAAAAATAAAGATTAAAGAAATGCCAAATGATATGTAAATTAAATTGAAACCTCCATGGTTCCATTGTGCTATAATTAACAGAAAGAATTTTGAAATAACTGCAAGTGTACTCTTGGTTGCTGTAAACTTTATAAGGTGATGTCACAGGAAACTGAAAAGTGGAAACAGGTGTCAAGTTTAGTGCACTACTGATCTCAAAATGACTGCCGCCCTAGGCTTCTGTGCTGAGGTAGTGCCCCCTTGAACTGCTTTCTTCCATACACCCACATTCTGAACTCCAGACTCCATGCCAAAACAACATGGAGTTTAGGGTATTTGAATTTGTTGCCATTATCTACGGGGTAAATTGAACTGTGCCTCTTCTGTGGCTGGAAAATGTCAATGGACTGCTATGTCAAAAAAAAGTAACAAAGTTGTTTCCAATTTTTCTTCATTATCAAATGAAGTCTGACGACGGTTAGCACTCAAACTCACATTTTTAGATCTTCAGATTATGACTCATCCTAGAATACATTAGGTAGTTTATGGCTGAAATTAGAATAGCTTTAGAAAAAAATATCACTCTGTTGTTAACTGTTCTCATATTATTTGATTGGCTGTTAGTTGTACAAGAAGATGACATTTAAAACCCATATTATTTACTCCTTACTTTGTAATTAAAAACTATATAATAGCACTCTTTTAAAAATATGCATTCCAAGTGTCAGAAATAGGCAATTTACGCATCAAGTTTCCAAATTCTTAAATGTAAGGCATTTTCACTCATGAAGCTTAAAACAGTTATTGCTTCAACGAATTTGTAGTATGGATATAAAACTTAACATGGGCTAGAACACACATATGTATTACAGTGCTTCTCATCAGAGTTTCTTGTGCATGAACAATAACATAAATGATACAAGAGAGCCTCAAAGGCCACTTAAGTCCCATATATGCATGTTCTAAGGATGCTGTCAGAACCTTCCCCATCCTTAATGTGAAATGTTGCCCCCTCAGAGGACGATTCCTTCAAGGTCCGTCATCCCAAAGTTCCAGGCACCTTTGGATCCTCAGAGTGGGACCCCATGCCCACCACACAACAGTAGAACCAGCTACAGACTCTGTGAGGGTGGAGAATCAGAAACCTTCTGAATGAACCCATCCACCTACAGAGCCCCCACAGTCCCTAGGAGTCCCTAAGAGTGATCCTGTGAGCGAAGAAGACAACAGCTTGAGGGGAAGCCTGGATCAGGGGAAGGAGAGCATGCCTGGTGTTCCCCTCTAATTCTACTCAGAATGAGAGCACTGAACTATGGTCCTGGCACCTCCTCAGGCAGCAGGAAAGGATGAAGCCACCAGTTTCTTATGAAGGCTCCCCAGCTGATACCTAACAACTTGCTTTTGTTCTCAGCCCTTGCAGACAACTCTGGCTCATAAAGATGTTAACTCTGAGTGTATAGAAAAGAGCAGGAGTCCAGTAGCACCTTAAAGCCTAACAAAATTTCTGGCAGGGTGTGAGCTTTCGTGAGCCACAGCTCACTTCTTCAGATGCCCTTCTACCCTCTACTTTGGACAAACAGGCCAGTCCCTGCGACAAAGATTGAATGCATTCTTTCTTTGTTGCAGGGACTGGCCTGTTTGTCCAATGTAGAGAGTGGAAGGGAATCTGAAGAAGTGAGCTGTGGCTCACGAAAGCTCATACCCTGCCAGAAATTTTATTAGTCTTTAAGGTGCTACACTGGACTCCTACTCTTTTCTACCGCTAGTGACAGACTAACATGGCTACCCATCGTGATCTATCTGAGTGTATAGAGTGTGTCTTGGTATTGAAATTGGGAGATAGCTCTGAGGGAAAGAGAGTTCTCAAAACCAGGGAGAGGGAAGTCAACTCAGGTGTACGGGGGGATCCCTAAAGGTGTACGGGGGGATCCCTAGAGGAGAATTATTATCTAGGGTTCGAAGTGAACCCAGTCCAGTTTAAGGATTAAACGGTGAAGTGATTCATGTAGTTCCCTACTCCAGAAAACTGAAGCAACCTTGTGTTTTAAGTAAACTTGAGTGAAATCTGAACAAGTAACTTATAAGCTAAAGCAAGACTCTTAGTGAAAACAAGTATCCAGCATTTTGAAGTGAATTTAGTGTACCATCTGAAAACAACCAATCCTCTTTTGTACATACTGTATATTTAAGTGTGAAGTGCCTACTCTTTATTGATTTATGACCAACATATTACCATTCTGAAATCAAGTTTGCCTGTTTAAATCCTCACCTATGTTGCTGTTATTAATAACATCTGCTGTTTTGAACTTTTACTTCACCAAGCCTTTGTGTGCCATCAATTTCTGACAGACATAATTTCATTGAAAGATCATTCTCCCCCTTGATCCATGACAGTTCCCCACTCTGATATTGTGTCTGTTGGTTTCGTGTCATGGGATGGAGTCCCTGTCCATTAATTCAGTTAGTTTGAAATGTACACTGCATGAGCTCCCTTGTCCTGTAACCAATTGCTCCAAATTGCTGTATCTTCTTGCTACCTAACAGATGTTGTTCTGAATGCACCAATCTCTGCTGTGTGAACCTAAGAGCGGGAACCTGACTGAATATCTTATTCCTGATCTGTAAGCAAAAGGGAATATCACAGTTTCTTTTGAGATTCTCTCTTTGTCCCATTTTTCCTTCCCAAATTGGAGTGTTGCATCAGATCAGGACCAGGGTACACTGTTTGGTCTTGAAATAATTGCTGTGGTGATGTGGTCTGACCCTACACTTATAGAGGATGGTTTGCACAAGATGGGCCTGACATATGTACTGATTTGGGTAATAGTACTAAGAGAGGGAACCTATAAATTGATCGTCAAGTAATTGATTTCAGTCAAGCAGGCCAGGAGTGGAACTCTATGCCCTTGATCTCTTTTCCATGTAGGTGGGGCAAAAGACTACAGGTTCTTCCCTCTTCCCTCTGGACTGCAGCTGGAAGCAGAACTGAATGCATTGTCCTTCTGTGACAATTTGAGATCTCACTGAATAGATTTGTCTTTATGTCTTCCTTCCAATTAATTTGTTTAATATAATAGCGACTCGTACCTTTATGTGATGCCTGCCAATGAGATGCACAGTGGGAATGCCTTTTCTTAGCAATGACCCTGTATATGATTCCTGAATGCCTGCTTGGAAGCTATGTGTAAGCTGATACATATCAAGCCCACAGCCTGAAGAAAACCCTGTTATCTACCTGACTACAAGAGGAGGAAAACAGTCGGAAGTGCTCAGGTGAAATGCATGGAAGGATGGAAATTAAAGAGCTTCTTGATGATTCCCTCTGCTTTGTATGTTTCACACAAGCTTATTTTCAAGAACAAAAACATTGTCCCCACTAACCTTAGCCATCTCTTCTTTTCTCACACATCAACTACAAGTGCACATAACCTCTCAATACTCAGTGTGTGGTACCTACCACTGCAGGCTATGTAAGCTGATCATGCAGCCACTTTAGTGGGGGGAAATGTAAATCTCCTGCCAGTGTAATGGAATTTGAAGATATCTGAAGAGTATTTAAATTTGAAATAGGCATGTAAAATCTAAAGGACACACCAGCATGCCTGCATTATAAACATATTTGTACAGAAAATGTTCCTGGAAGAATGCTTTGAATAGACCAGCCCAACATAGCCCACTGATTTGAAAAAGCCCCAATGGATAATAGAAATTGTAATATATATATATATATATATATTGCTGAAATGCCAAAGTTACTTATTTGATTTCAGATTAAGTGGAATTGAAAGGGGTGATTCACAGAAAAAATGTTCTCCCAGTTCAAGTCTACATCAAGATTTTCTAAAGTGGATTGTGCAATCTCTCTGGAAAATAGAAAGGAACCAATGGACTGGAAACAAGACTGGAAACTGAACCTGCCTGGTCCTGCTATGTCATTGTTATTCAGATGGAAATTTAGCATAGGATTGGGTTCAAGACATGGTCAAATAGACAACAAATGTAAGGCAAGGGACTGTATTCATGTGAGCCAAGCAAATGGAAAATACTCCTAGATATGGTGTAAGATGAGGTTCTATAGGCCAATGTGGACATTTGTAGAACTGTGAATTGCTCATACTTTCCCCCTGAGCTTCTGACCTAGCATGTGAGCCAGGGTTGGTGTTTACTGCTTATTTACTGCTGCAGCCACAATATTGACTGGAGTGGGTTGGAAGGACTCTAGTCTTGATCCATCTACACTGGCTTCCAATTTGCTTCTGGGCTGAATTCAAGGTGCTGATATTGACCTTTAAAGCCCTGTATGGCCTGGGACCAACATATTTTAAGGACCGCCTCCTCCCATATGAACCTACCCATACACTCCAGTCATCTTCAGAGGTCCTGCTTCGGTCATCCCCCTCTGTCTGAAGCTAGACAAATGGCAACCTGAGAATGGGTCTTCTCAGTCATGGCACCAAAACTTTGGAACTCTCTCCCCAGTGAGATTCATATGTCTCCCTCTATCAGTGTCTTTTACCAGTAGGCGAAGTCTTTTTTGTTTCATCTAGCATATCCCCAATAATGGCTACTGGCCCTCCTTCTAGTTTATTTTGTTTTATGTGTTTTAATTAAACCATTTTTATAATTTTAACTGTATTTTAGTTGGTTAAATGTTTTAACATTTTTTTATGTTCGTCACCTTGTAGACCCCGATCAGAAAGGCAGCATAAAAATGTTTACAATAAATAAATAAATAAATAAATAAATAAATAATTGTTTGGATATGTTAGCCTTTCTTCCACAATGTATATATTTACCACTGGTACAGCCATAGTAAAGAAGTGGCTGTGTGTGCTGAATGAGGGGAGATGAGGAAGGAAGGAAGGAAGGAAGGAAGGAAGGAAGGAAGGAAGGAAGGAAGGAAGGAAGGAAGGAAGGAAGGAAGGAAGGAAGGAAGGAAATTTACTTGGGTCTACACAATAGAGAATATGCACCATGTTTTATTGAAAAAGGTCCTGGTGGTGTTTTCAATCTTACCTGACCTTTCCTGATTCTCCATCACTGGGCACTTGTGCACTGCTTATCTACTGTCTTGGAGAAGGACACTACATCCTTTACACCCTTTCCCTCGGAGAAAGTATCTGGGGTCCAATGAATTACTTAGGTTCATGCAAGGGGGTACACTAATCCAGTTGAATTAGGACTGTCTGTTATTAGCTTCCCCTCTGTCAGATCACAAACTGCTTTTGACTTATATACATTTTCAGATGTCTGGTGGTTTTTCCTTGGGCTCACAGAACTAATTTCATGGTTCTTTATATTCTGGTCCATGTTTATTTTAAAAATGTGTTGCTGTACATTAACTACCCTTAAATGATGGGTAATTAAGTGCTCTGACCAGCATTTATTTATTTAACTTTCAAAATTCATACCCTGCCTTTCTACTTGTACCAGGGCTACCAGGGAAGCTAACAGATGAAAAATATACATAATAAAAACACGTCTTTAAAGCAATCAAAACCAGACAAAAGCATCATTCACATATTAAAAGCAATTAAAACCAAACAAAAGGACATCATTCAAACAATTAAAATCAAGTTAAAATACACATAGAATACAATAAAATCCACATACATAAAAATGACAGTTGAAGACAAGGCAAGAAGGAGGGATCACTGAGGGAAAACCAGATGCAGGGTTGCCAGTGGGAGACGAGGTGGGATGAAGTGCTGCCATCAGCAACAGAGTGATGTCACTTCTGCGAAAACCCATAAATGATGTCATACCTCTCTAGGAATTGCTGGAGACTCTATGGTAAGTGTGCTGGTGGGCAAGTGCCAGTGAGGGCAGGAGATCTCCCACCTCCAGTGGGCACATAGCAACTTTAGCCAGACTCCCCCCCCCATAATCTTTACTCACTGGGAGAAGATTGCAACAGAGGGGACACGTGAGTCTCTCTGGGGAGAGAGGTCCAGAGTTCTGGTGCCACAACTGAGAAGGCCCTTTCCTGGGTTGCCACCTGCTTAATCTCAGAAGGCTGGGGTACCTGAAGCTGGACCATGTAATATGACCGTAGGTCAGGTAGTTTGAAGTGTCACATATTCTTTATAACTAATTCTATTATGTTTCCACTAGCCTGATCCATGACATGAGAGCGAAGAGCTACCTTTCTAATGAGCTCAATTGGCCTGTTCCACTAGAGCAGTCCTTTAGGAGAAACCTGAATGTTACATACCAAGGGCATCAGCTCCATAAATTAATCTTCACTTCTACCTAATTTTCCACTGAGTAAAGAAAACCTAAGAATAATCATGAAATAATGGAGCTGAGAGATATCCAGTGTATTCTGGCCTCTGTCCTTTAAGCTGACATTTTAATTTCACTGCCTGACATTTAGCAAATCCTTAGGGATCTTGTACAATATAATGATGAAAATAAATGCCCATAAACTAAGATGACAACCTAAAACTAGGTTACTTGTGTGCAAGTTATATATACTACTATGGTATTTATTAGTAAGCGTGTTTAGGATATTGGCATCAGTATACTTATCTTTTATCCCATACAATTAAAATTACTTGTTATTGGTTCTGCCATGCAAAAAAAAATCCATTGTTCAGCATCTGATATATATCTTCAACAAATTAGAACTTAATATAGATCCAGGATAATATATTAGCAGAAAACTCATAAATATGATCATACCAGAAAGTTCATTTGTATTAGTATTACCCTCACATACAATGTTGTCAGAACATGCCAGCTCGTCTCTCTTTCACACATGCCTAATAAAAAGTAGACCATTGCATTAAACTAAAGCAATGGCTCTAGGATGTGTTTGCAGATATTCTACAATAGAACCATACTCCTGCCAACAACTTACAACAAATCCTACAGGAACAATTATAAGCGTTTCATATTCACTTGGCACAATGGCATATGGAAATTTTCTGTAATACTAATGACTGTAGTTACAATGTTGAAGCCAAAAAATGTCAGCACCTAGCATTCAATTAGTCCATAGCAGAATTTTTAAAGTGACCTTTGTGCACTAAATTAATTTGGCAGATTTCTTTTTCTGGAGGGTATTTTTGCACTCTTTTAAAGATATAGGGCCTATCCAATGCCAGTTTGAAAATCACCTACATTATGTCTCAGCCTGAGCCTGGGTATTTGATTTAAGCTAGGAAGTTCTGCTGATCAGTGCACTTTAGTGTGGCTTTGGGAAGTGCTGTTATCTATCAGCAAAACCCAAATAATAATGACAAACTTTGCATTGGTGCAAGAGAAGGGGGATTGGGCCAATTGATAAGATAATGACTGTGAACATTTTGCACACTGAGCATGTTATGGAAATGCTAAATATCGTGCAAAATTCATAACTTTCTACTTTGATGAGTACTATTATTGGCACAAGTAAGTCTCCATCATAATGACACAATGTCTATAAACATCCAGGTTTGAGATTTGCTAGTTTTTATGTAGTGTCTCTATTAGGGAATGGAATCATGTTCACTAGAAGCAGGTTTTCCAAATTTTGGTATGTTCAGTTCAGATTTCACAGGATTATTTCTCAAACTAACTAGAACTTGATATAAATTCACTGTCGAGAATAAAGGCAGAACCGCGTGGGAGATTTCTTTTTTGTTCCGTTTTCTCTTTTGTTCGGTTTTTGCCCAAATATGCCTTTTATTCCATCCCCCCCACATCAGACAGTTACTCTGTAGAGAAGTTATACATTGTTCTACCCTGTGGAGAAAATTAAACACAAGTTTCTGGCAGTTCCAGCTCCACAGTGCATTATAGACACTGAACTGTGCCATGCTGTTTTTAAAGGAGACTATGGTGCAGCATCTCAGATAGAAGAAGCTGTGACTTCTCTCAATGAAAAAAATCTGTCAAGTAGAGTGAAAAGAGATGTGCATGAAGCTGCTCCTGAATCACAAGACTGAACGCAGCTCCTAGCTATTCAGCAGCACCATATAATATCAGAAATGCTCTGCTAAGCTCAGCCTGTAGCAGTGTCATGGGCCCAAATATCAAACATAGCCAAGTAAAATGTAGTCAGAAATAGAGTTGCTAGCCTAAGGCTGGCAAATGGCGGGAGACTCAGTGTCTATAGGGAGCACAGCTTGAGGTGAGGCAATGATGTCACTTCATTTGTGACCCAGTGACTGCATTGCCAGTGACACTCTAGCATTCTGCCAAAACCTTTAGGGCTTAACTATAGAGTTTTGGGTGAATGGCAAATAGGGTTGCCAGGTGCCCGGTGGTAGCAGGTAAAACCCTGTCAATCCACCGGGCTGCCCGCCTACCAGCTGAAGGCCAGTGGGCAATGTGGGGACGCACATGCATCACTTCCGGGTTAACCCGGAAGTGACACGGAAACTCTGGCAACCTCGGCTGAAACTCTATGGAAACCATAGAGTTTTGGCCGAGTTTTGTAGAGCATCCATGTTGTGTGGGGTATGTGCGCTTGCTGCGCCAGGCGGGCACACATGTGCACATCGCACACCACAGCCCCACAAAGCTCCCACCAGTGGAGGTAAGGGGCCTGGCAAGCCTAATGGTAGAGCATCACCTGACGCAATAACATCACTTCTGGGTTGTGACAGAAGTGATGTCATACTGTTGCAACATGGCTGATTGCTCCGCGTTTCTCACACCATTTTCCCCCACCACCCAGCTGAATGGCAGCATGAAGGGCCAGCAGAGGGCAGGAAGTTTCTTGCTGAAGCAAGAAAACGGACAAGACAGGTCAGAAATTATCTATTACACATTTGGCCTCTGGCAGGGGAGGAATTGGAAGAAGATCCTGCTAGTTTGCAGCAGTTGACCAAGATCTTGCTGAGTGTGGTCTCTACAGATAGGTAAAGGCCTGGATAAGCCCAGAGGTGCTAGCTGAAGGGTTCATTGGCTCCTAGATATAGGATTGGGCCTAGAGCTGAACAGAAGATCAGCCAGCAGAACGAGAAGACCTGCTTGACCATTGGAAGCCTCCCATCCCTTTGTTTGGTTTGTTCTTTCTCACTGCATATTGTTAGTTGCTTTAGGTCTCCATTAGGGAGAAAAGTGTGATATAAATATTCTGAACAAATAAATAGAGAAAATACATTGCCCTCCCCTCTTTCTAAGGAGTCTACGGCTGTATCGATAGCTCTCCCCTCCTTCTTCACAATATTCCTACAAGATAGATTCGACCTGAGGTCACTAGTGAGCTTCATTACTGAGTAGGGATTGGAACACAGGATCCAGTCCAGTATTCCAACATTCACATTGCACTGGCTAAAAAACACAATGGCACTATTCAGAGGCGGATCTACTGTGAAACTAATGAAGCTTAAGCTTCAGGGCCCCCAATCCTGGAGGGCCCCCCAAAGCAACTTTTTTTAATGAGTGAATTTCTCTACAAAATCGATGGAGTTTTTTAGTGATAGAATCATAAGCCAATGGGTTGATATTGACTTAGAATATGCTCTAATACTAATACCCATTTCACATGGCCTCAAAATGGATCCCTCATCCAGGAAGGGTAGGGTTGCCAGGTCCCTTTTCACCACCTGTGGGAGATTTTTGGGGCAGAGCGTGAGGAGGGCAGGGTTTGGGGAGGAGAGGGACTTCAATGCCATAGTGTTCAATTGCCAAAGCGGCCATTTTTCTCCAGGTGATCTGATCTCTATTGGCTGGAGATCAGTTGAATTAGCAGGAGATCTCCTGCTACTACCTGGCAGTTGGCAACCCTAAGGAAGGGGTGAGTTAGCCTGAGGCCTACTGCCAGGAGAGGGCTAGGGACAGTAAAGATAGATGTGTTAGGGTTTTTATTTGATTGCCTGCCTTTACTGGTTTGGTCATCCTATTGTGGCTTGAGTTATCATTATTATTATTCCTTTTTAATAAACTGTTACTCTGCCCTGGGTTCTCACGCCTCATTTGGTCACCTAGAGAGTATACCCTGTTGGGAGAAGAAGCAGCCAGGGGCAGGCAGGGTGCTCTGGGCCTTCTTGAGTTAGGCTCACACCAGAGTGGTGGCAGCTACTGAAGATCCCCATTCATCTCTCTTACCTGACAGCAGGTAACAACAATCATAATAAAATCATATATATCTAAAATTCATAAGTAATCAATAAAATTCATAAAACCATTCAATACAGTTAACAAGATGGTACTCATATAATTACAGGGCCATTGGAGGACCGGCCAAGCAGCCAAATCCTCATATCAGATGCCCCGAGGGAGAGGAGCGGGAGGCCAGTAACGATGACAACCTGTGGTTGCCCTCAATTGTAGGCCTGGTGGAAAAGCTCTGTTTTACAGGCCCTGCAGAACTTCTGAAGGTCCCATAGGGCCCTGATGTTACTCAGAAGAACATTCCATCAGGTTGGGGCCAGGGCCTTGTTGGATGTTGCCCTATTGTTGCTGGTTGCGAAGGGGCCCCCATAACAGTTCAAGCTTCAGGGCCCCAAAAATGTACATCTGCCACTGGAACTATTAGTACTAGGGTTTCCAGGTCCCTCTTCGCCACTGGTGGGAGGTTTTGGGGCCAGAGCCTGAAGAGGGCAGGGTTTGGGGAGGAGAGGGAATTCAATGCCATAGAGTCCAATTGCCAAAGCGGCCATTTTCTCCAGGTGAATTGATTTCTATCAGCTGGGGATCCGTTATAATAGCAGGAGATCTCCAAGTAGTACCTGGAGGTTGGCAATCCTAATTATTACTGTTGTTCTTATTAGTCCAGTAGTCTTTTACAATCACTACAATTTACTAACAGGATTAGAGAGGATCAATTTTAATTGTGTACGAGAAGGCAGCAGGTGTTATTAAAAGTAGTGATGTGGGAAGAAGAAAGAGATTAGACACTGGAAATAAAAACATGGAGGTAATGCCCTTAGCTCAGAACTACAAATGTTTGAAATTGTCTTGAGAATGGGTGCTGTGCCTGACTGTTTTCCCACATCCATGGTATAACAGGCAGCAGATGTCACGGTACTGGCTACTGTTGTATCCTCTACCAGATCTGTAATCTTTTAATGGCATTTAAGCATCTAAATCCTTGCAGGATTTCAATCCTGTTTAGCAAACCTAGATAGCTATGTGGAGCTAAAGGCTTCTGCTTTCTATATTACCAGTACTGTAGTAGTAGTAGTGGTGATGGTAGTAGTAGTAGTAGTAAAGGCTTTATAGTGAAGAGTGTTCAGAAACTGCAGCTAGTGCAAAATGCTGTGGCTAGATTGCTGGTCTGGGCCAGCTATCGGGATTATGTGACCCCCGTATTACAGTAATTATACTGGCTTCTGATCCACTCCAGATAGGGTTGCCAGGTGCCCGGTGATAGTGGGTAAAATCCCGCCAATCCACTAGGTTGCCCGCCGGCCAGCTGAGGGCCAGTGAGCATACTCTGCGCATGTCACCTTTGGGTCTACCCAGAAGTGACATGGACGATCTGGCAACCTCGGCTGAAACTCTATGGAAACCATAGAGTTTCAGCCAGGATCGCTAGAGCATCCGCGTCGCTTCCAAGTAGACCCGGAAGTGACGTAGGCGCGTTGTGCAGGGTGCGCGCGTACCACACACGCCCGCCACAGCCCCGCAAAGCTCCCGCCGGTGGAGCTGCAGGGCCTGGCAAACCTAACTCCAGAGCCCAATTTAAGGTGTTGGTTTTGAACTTTAAAGCTCTGCATGGCTTGGGACCAGGGTATCTGAAGGAATGTCTTCTCTCATATGTTCATGTTCAGGTACTAAGTTCACAGGCAAAGGCCCTCTTGGGTGCCCATGGATCAAAGAAGCTCATCTGGTGGGTACGCAAGAGAGGGCTATTTCAGTGGCAACCCCACAATTATAGAACAACCTCCCCAGGTTGTTCCTGGCCCTTCACTCTCAGCCTTTCGAAGGCAGCTGAAGATGATTTTGTTCATGACTGCATTTGATTAATTTCAGTTCTGCCTACCAGTAGTTTAAAATTATTGATTTTAAGGTATTGATTTTAAATTAGGTTTGCTAAACAGGATTGAAATCCTGCAGGGATTGATTGTGCATTGTTGCTATTTATATTGTAAGCCACATTATGTTCCTGGAAGGTAGAAAGGAGGCTAATAAATGTTTAAAATAAATTAAATAAATAAAGTGTTTTTCTCTTTACACATCTCCCCACTTCTGCTGAAATATGACATACCATCTATAGCTATTCTCAGTCTCACTAATGCCTTGGATTTCAGCCCCACAAGGGCTTTACTGCTTGATCAAGAGCTTTCTCAGTTGTAATGGCCAAATCAACATGTTCTTGATCATCAGGATTGTTCTAAAAATGTTGTGGCCTTTCCTTGGTATACATGATTCAATACATGCATCTTTAATATGAAGCGGAAAAGGAGAATTATGAGTGGCACTGAATTCAGCCTTTTTAGTATGAATGAGGCTTTGCAGAGTCTCATATGTACATATGAGTAGCCATGCTGGAAAGGACCAATTGTTGGGCCCCTAACTGCCCCCAGCAACCTGGTACACTATTGAGGTCTATAGGGCCAAGGCTAACATGAAAAAAAACAGGGCACTGCTTCACCAAGGTGAACCATATTTTCAGGTAAGCCTGGAATCCATTTTTGTGATGTGTGAAGCCTTGGAGGCTGTCAGGCAGTAATGGGCTGTTTGCATTTTCCCTGGCCTCGAAGTGTGAAAGGCTGAGAACAATAGGGAGAAAACAGCCTCCCTCACATACTAAATGAAGTGCTCCATGCTGACACCTGGAACTGATAGGGAGAACCTTTAATCCGATCATCAATCAAAGACCATTCAGAAAAATTTCCGGCATATCTGAGTCACCCTCAGGCCTTAGCCATCAATGCAGAAGAAATTAAGTCAGCCATCTCCTGCTTAACTCACACCATTCCTGGAAAACTTCTGACATCTACACACATTTAGGATCTATACTTCAGCAATCACCGGTCATTCTGCAGCATGCTGACATAACTTCAAACCCATCATAACCTTTGTCCAGGCTATCAGAGAAGCAATTAAAATCTTTGTCTCTGGCAAATTTTTTGTTTGTCAGCTACCTCATGCAGTGCAGGGATCATTATTACTATAAATATGGACTCCTCACCATTCAAAGTGTGTGTGTTTCTGGATCCAACCACATACCCCTTACTTGCATATAAGGTCCTTTTACGTCTGAGAGATGCTGGTTTGTTTCCCTTCCTCACAGCACTGTTTTCAATGGATATTCCTCTTCTGGACAGGTAAATATCACCTCTACCCTACCATCCTTGTGTCCCACCCATCCCCCTTGCTATTTTTTTTTAGGTTTTTGTGTGAATTGAGTGTATGATTTTGCTGTGTGCGCATTTGTTTTAAACCATTTAAAAATAGAACTCCAATTAATTTGGAAAACAACCCTTCTTCATTCAGAGTTTTTCCAAAAGGGACTTATCCCTGTAAAAGCTGGCTAAAAAGATCTTGGTTAACCTTCTTGCAAGCTTAATCTCCACTGCGAAGAAGAAGGAGGAGGAGGAGGAGGAGTAAGAGGAGGAGGAGTTGGTTTTTATATGCCAGCTGGCTTCATGTGTAAGAGTGGAGTGGGTCCACCACTCTAAACCACCGCTCTTAACCACTACACCACACTAGCTAAAGTGGAGATACTCTACTCAGAGTAACACAATTGTCCATCTGATCCAACACCCTGTTTCCAACTCTCCCCAAAACTCAGGTGAGTCAGATCTCACAGGGAGAATCTGCAAGCACATAAAGTCCATATGAAGAAGCAAAGATCTTTTGTGGGCAAATCTGTTCCACCCACAGAGCATGAATTACATGGAAGTAATTTTCATTTATGTACAGGGTCAACTGCTTGCCAATTAAATGAATGCATATTGTGGCAAGTTCAATGTAGGGTCCCATTTATGCAACAGTATGCTATTATAGTGTAAATGAAGAAGTTATTATTTCTCCCTCCGAATAGGTTACATGATAATCACTTATGGACCCGCATAGTGTAATTATGTTTTCAGACATCAGTTCTAGAATCCTCATTTCTAATTTAAGATTAACAATTTTATCTCTACACTGTAAACTATACCTTTGGAGGGCAGAATTTCATTAACTTGATTATATTTTGAACTCATTAAGAGGAAGAAAATAGTTAATGGTTCTTGCAAAACATCATTATAAAAAGTGTAAAAACAGTCTCAAAATTCCTGGAATCAATTGCTTGCTTATTTTGTTCTTTGCTAAACATTGTGGAAGAAAAGTTTCCTCTCTTGACTGTCTAAAAAGTCTGTCTCAAAAAACCCAGTGGATTTGGTATATCTATAAGTCACATTAATTTCTTTCTCGTCTTTTAATACCTTGAGGTACTTGTTCTGCTTTCAAGAAAGCTGCCCTTATCCAATCAATAAAAAAGTATAAGTGGAGAATATGAATCTTTCAAAATCGATGGTGCATATAATAATTACATGAGTGATGGTTGGGAAGCTTGCTCCATCAAAGCAAAAAGGCTGATCTCAAAAGCCTTTATACACTAGGAGAAAAGCCTGGAGTTGTAGCCACATCTTCCTTTTCACAAGGCAATATCAAGAAGAAATACATTCAATCTTTAATTTTTACTCAGTTTTCACAAGGTGAAAAGCTCAGAGGAATTTGTGGTGGTCAAAGGTTTAAATTTGGTAAAAGGTTGACATCTGTGACTCTTTCTGTCTGATTGCTTACTTTTTATTTCAGAACAGTTTCCTGTACCAGCAAATAAAAGGAGTCCAAACTCAAAGCAAATGCAGATGTTAGAAGCAGGACATGCCTCCTGCAGGCTGTTGCATCATGGCCTCTGGCAGTGCAATCTTATGCAGAGTTCCTCCAATCTAAGTCCATTGAAATAGACTGGAGGATCTATGCATAGGGTTGCACTATGACAGTCTGGGCCAGGACAAGTGTATTTTTATTCTGACAGGCCATCTAATAGTCTAGCTCAAGATTGCAATGTATCTTATAGTCTCCTAAATAAACAACAAGAGAAGTAGAAAAGTAAGCTTACATTGCAATGGAATGGCCACTTGCAGGATCCCTAGTAACACTGTTGCTACTTATCCAGTCAATGATGCCCACAATGCCCATGTAGGGGAGGCAACTATCAGCAAGGGGTGATGGCCAACTGCTGTGATGATGTAGTTTTAATATTACATTGGACAATTTCATGGTTTCAATTCTTTAATGTGATATTAAAACTGTTTCACGTTAGAGAAAACTGGGTAACTCCAGAAGAGCCGTGGTATGCTTTTGCGGCATTCCTGTTCACTTGTGTTTGAAAAGTGTGGATCCTGGGGATGTTTTTTTCCTGAGATTACTGGAAGTGAATTTTCATGATTGAAGCATCACTGGGAAAAAAAAAACAAAAAACCACTCCCATATTTGTTGAGGCTCTCTGCCAAACATTAGAGTCTATCACAGTTACTATCACAGTATGGAGTCATATTCACAAGATTCTCTAATATGACATTAGAACCACATAATCAAGGCAGTCCACCATTACTGCTTTGTTTGCTCATTGGAGATCCCATGGAGCAATCCGGGGTGGGGTGGAGATGCTGATTTAACCATGAAATCAAAACTGACAGGATTTCAAAAGTGTGCCTAATATTCAGTCCCTTTTGTGAGCACAGTTGCTAGGAGAGGAGAAAAAGCTTTCTGCAAGGGAAAGGAACTATTCAGACAAGTAAGAATGGATGTTACAACAGCAAGCTCAAAGGAGGCATTACTGTGTGCTGTCATGCTGCTTGGTGGAGAGGAAAACTGGGACACAGGTGATGAGGGTTTGAGTCTCAGCCTTGGGGAGATAGAAATTCAGCACCTAGAAGTCAACTTCTTTGGGAAACTGGCTGGCAATGGTACTTTGAGATGGAAAAGAGAGGAGAGAGAGATTCCTTACTCCCTCTTCACCAAATAACACTCGAATTAAACATAGAATCAAATAGCAGAGATGCTAATGATTGTGCCTTTTTTTATAGTCCCTTGTGGGCTATGACAAAATGACACCTCCCCCCCACCCTCAATTCAATGCATTGTTCCTTGCCATATATCCTGGCACCATATCATCACTATATAGAACTGTAGCACACTGTAACACCGCAGGCAAAGCACACAAGAGGCCCCAAATTTAATCCCTCATTAGAATCTCAGGAAATTGAAGCAGAGCAAAAGGAGTGGAATGATGGTCCAATCTATCTAACTTCCATCTCACGTGTACCTCTACCTTTATTTGGGCCATACACACCTTACATCTCATTCTGCCACACTTGGCCCTGGTTCATTTGCTTGCTTACCTAAGTTTCTTATTGTCCCAGAAGATTATATTTTATGTCTCTCCTCTCTGCTCACCAGTTGCACGGTTCACGTCACAGAAACAGCCAAGGGGACAGTGGATTGTTAGGAGTCTGCTCCCTTTCCTGTGTTCCCGTTGCCAGAGGGAGGAGGTAATGCAGATGTTGTGGTGTGGTGGTGGCAAACATTGAATTGAGTTTTTGTAGATGATTTACAGTAGAATCCTAGGTAGAGTTTTTCTAATCCGCTCCACTCTGCAGTGCAGTCCTATGCAGAGTTATTCCAATCAGTGGGTTTAGTGCGGAGTAACTCTAAATAGAATTGCACTGTTGGTTTCTGTGCTATAATCCATCCAATGCAACAAAAGGATAGTTTTGTATTGTAAGTATACATGTGAGTATAGAATATAGCATTTGTATATGTCTAGCTGGTGAGCAATTATGCCTAAACAAGAATCTTTGATTCGAAACACAACAGGGGTTTTATTTTTCTGCATTGTTGGCTAGCCCTTTCTTTTTCTATGGTTTGTCAATTATATGCTACATGAAAGTAAATAACTATATTCTATGCGATGGTTGATGATATCAATATTTCCTGGATGGCCTTTGAACAATCTGTTGGGGTCCCAGGTTAATGAGATGTAGAAAGGATAGATAAAATGGTCTCTGTAGCTTGGCTATGCAAGTCAGTGTAGCCAACATCTAAGCGGTTAGAAGAATATATACCAAATTCAAATTAGGAAATAAGACAACAATATACACTATAAAGGATTTTCCTTTTTTTATATTAAAGTTTCAAAGTGTCACATTGAAGCTCAAGTTTACCAGCAGGAGGCTACATACTTGGATTTCAAACGATGAAGAAAATCACCTATTCAAGAATTTGACAGTACCGTGTTTACAGAGATATGTGGCTCCCAAAAAGAATCCCTTTTCAGACAAAGTGAACTTGAACAAGCCTTCATTTTTGTGTCCTTGGACTGCCAAGGAGAATATGGTTGTTTAAAAAGAAACTTTCAATATTAATAAATGTTGGGTTTTTGGTTATGTCCCCCCAAAATATTGTCCAAGCCCCTACAGACTACAGACTCATTTGGATTTAAAATAAAGTTGAGGGAACTATGAAAGGAAAAAGAAGGTAGTTATTCAGACCACAACTTCCTTAAAAAAAACAATTTTAATTAATTGTATACTTTTTCTGGATTATTATTTCAATGACAATAATATAGCTATGACTTAATACAGAATACATGAAGACTTAAAAACAACAACACTAATTTCTCATTAATCAGCTATTTAGAAGAGAATGCAGAGGATTTCTGATTGTGTCCTCTTCCAGATCTTGTCCCAGATGCCAGTTGGTAGCATTTTACCTTTTAAAATGGCCCCTGTGAGTCGAGAAGCCCCAGATGATGGACTGAGAAAAAGAGGTGTGTATCCAAGAATTGTCTGTGAGCTTCTCCATCTAGCTAGAGAATGGGCCTGGAATTCTAGCTAGTATACCCATTAGAAGTAGTTTTTCATTGCAGAACTTCCATGACTATTACCTGCTTATATGTGTAAGGTATAGTCACACAGGTAATGACTGCAGAAAGAATTAGGAAAGACCTTGATCTCATTTCATTCTCTTTTCCCTCTCTCCCATTATGACATCCTGCTCCCTGAGATAGGTTGTCCAAGTTTTAGCCTCCCACCCTCTTACAACAGAAGATGAATATAGTCTTTAATTTAGTAACTTGGTTTGGTACTCCTACCATATGCATTGTCTACTAGTTTTCAGCCCAGGAATAGTGAGCAATTGATTTGGAGGGGTTTTAATTAAATGAAAGATCTATCCTGGTATAGTAAAAAAAAATCTTTTTCTGAATGAAAAATTTCCTGCCAAAGACCAAAGCACAAAAATCCCAATTACAAAGCAAAATAAAAAAACCCTTCCCCACAAAACTTCAGCAATGCGCCCATTGCTCTTCTACATGCTTCCAGATTTTCTGCCCATGATAAATTATGAACTTATGTGTATATGCATGTGTGTACGTATATGTGATATGTGTGTGTATGTATTGCTGTGTTCTACATAATTCAGAATATTTTTGGATAGAATGTACAAATAGGAGTTATGAAAATCCTTTATGCATAGAGGGAAGTGCACTGCAGAGCAAAGAGATTCATAGTGCTATCCTAAACTGAGCTACACTCTTAGCCAGTTGACTTCAGTTAACTTAGAAGGGTGTAATTCTGCTTAGGCTCACACTGTGGAACAGCCGGCATCATGAGTAGGCTTTAGGGTTGGCAGGTCCCCCATGGCCATTGGTGGGGGATGGGGGCGGTCACTTGCTGACCAACCAGAGCTGCTGGTGGGCCTCCTCACATTGGTGGCTACTGTGAATGAAGGAGGGAGTCTGGAGGAATTAGCTGAAGGTGGGAGGTTTGCTTCCTTCCCAGCTCCTGTCTTCTCCCCTCTCCCTATAATTCCCCTCACAGTCTGCTATTTGTGCTAGGGGTCTCAAGATGCCCGGTAATTGCCCGCCAATTAATGGGCCTGCCTGCCACCCCTCATCTGGCTGGTGGGCTAAAGCAGGCCAGCTGAAGGGGGGGCAATCTGTGTGCACAGGGACGTGCATACTGCAACAACATTGCTTTCAGGTTTATCCTGGAAGCGATGGGGACGCTCTAGCACCTTTCTCAAAAAACTTTAGAGTTTTCATAGAATTTTTTGAGAAACGTGCTAGAGCATCCCAGTTTCTTCCGAGGTAAACCCATAAGCGATGTTATCACTGTGCACATGCTGTGCGTGCATGGATCACCCCTTCCATAGCCCCACCACAACAAAGCTCCGTGGCAAGGGGGCACCTGGCAACCCTAGTCTGTGCTCAGCCCTTGCTCCAGCATGCTTGCTCCAGCACACTTGGGACCTGTTATTCCATTCCCAGAACTCTTCTGCTACTCCCAGAGGCCGTCATTCCACTCTGGGATCTGGCATGTTCAGTCTGTGCTGGAGAAGACCAGGAATTCAAGGACCTCTGCCTATACCTTTGGTAATGAAAAGCTGACACGGAGCTGAGATGGCTTGGTACTACCTGGTGAAACTCCAAGATTTGTACACTTTGTACTTCTTGGGATTGCCAAAGCCTGAGATTACATTCTGAGGTAATTTTAAATGGAAAATCTATAATCAAATCCTGAGAAAGTTAATTTTAAAAATAAAATTAAAATATAGCTGTGACATTTAGTCCTAATAAATTGGGCATTTTTTGTTGCTTCTGCTTAATTTTTTAAAAATGAACTAGCATTTTCCATGTTGTAACAAAATACTGTCCAGTAATTACTAGCCATTGCACTGATTGGCCTACAGCATGTGCTATATTGGAACTGAAAAGCGATTAGTGAGAACCACTTGATGATAGTGTTAGACATGGACCATTGATAGGGTTCCCAACCTCCAGGTACTAGCTGGAGATCTCCTGCTATTGCAACTGTTCTTCAGCCGATAGAGATCAGTTCACCTGGAGAAAACGACCACTTTGGCAATTGGAC
This sequence comes from Euleptes europaea, assembly GCF_029931775.1. NCBI lineage: Eukaryota > Metazoa > Chordata > Lepidosauria > Squamata > Sphaerodactylidae > Euleptes > Euleptes europaea. The sequence continues at coordinate 84,460,289 of NC_079314.1, read as the reverse complement.
TCTATTGCATTGAAGTCCCTCCCTCTCCAAACCCTGCCCTCCTCAGGCTCTACCCCAAAAACCTCCCACTAGTGGCAAAGAGGGACCTGGCAACCCTACTGAGGCTAGTTTTTAAATATTCATCACTCAGCTTTAATCTAGGCTCACTGGGCAATTTTGACCAAGTTACTATACCTTTTTTCTAACCTACCTCTCAAAGCTTTTTTGAGATATTTGTGTATTTATTTCATTTCTCTTTCTTCCCAACAGGGACTCAAAGGTGGAAAGGGGCCGTGGTTATACCCTCTTGCTGGGGCCTATAAAAACCTGGAACCAGCCCTGTGTGACTATGGAATAGGGTTAACATGCTACTGCAGGCCATTACTACACATAAACAACCAGGTGGTGTTTTTGAAATATAATGTTAGATATAATTGTTAATCTTCTTCTTACAAACAAGAGGCAAAATGAGTTTTTAATATATGCTGGTGAAGTAATGTTTTCACAAAATATGAACAAGAACTTCATCATGGGGTTGAAATCCCTGCCAATATACTTTCCCTGAGCAACAGCAGATGCCAATTTTAGAAGAAAATCCAAAAGATTCAAAGGATTTGTGTGTGTGTACATTATCATATTATTATTTAAACAAATAGTATGTCTGGTCAAATAATATGGGAAAATAATATTTGCAAATAATTATGGCTTGAAAAAGTGCCAGTAATCAAAACTGGTATCATTTGCAAACTGCTCTCCCCCCCCTTTTTTAGGCCAGCTCTGATGAACAAGAAGGCAGATGGGTCCACATTGAAGGCAAGGCAGCAAGAGGCTCTAGGGGCTATGATTGTTTATAAACAGCAGCTGAACCCTAAGAGTGAATTTTATTCTGGAAGCTTTCTGTTGGGTACTATTTTTCATACTTAGCTAAATATTTGGAGGGAGATGTAAAACCCATTTTTAAAAGGTTGGGAATGGATTTTGTTTTAGAATTGTGTTTGTTTCATTTCCTGTTTACCTATGAAGAGGTGATGACAGCAGCAAAGAAATGTTACTTTCCTGCCATTGATTCAGTTAGTTCATGACTATTCCACTTGTTTAAGGTATCTGCTGACTCCTAAATCTGAGCCTTTAACTTGCTGTGATACTTTTTACAATTTTTTTTTGCTGATAAAACGTTTTAAATATGCTCTGATCTGGATGCCACTTGTAACATAGGTCATCAAAAGAAATGTCTAATACATCATCTAGTTTGTATATGGACCATTTTGACCCAGTTACTATGATTGATGTTGGCAGGATCCTGGGATCTGTGAAGGCCACTACTTGTGCTTGGGATCCTTGCCCATCCAGACTACTAAAATCATTCAACAAGTACATCAAGAAGCCCTTGCTGTCTGTCTTGCCCGAGCCTGGCATTGGCTGGGGAGGGCAGGTAAGAAATCGAATAAATAAATAAATAAATAAATAAAATATCATAAACCAGTCACCAACTCAGGGCACCTTCTGTCTCCCACTCAAAGGGGCTGTTTTCACCTCAATATTTAACAACCATCCCTTCAGAAAAATGATGTGGCCAATTATCTCCTGGTTTCTAACCTGTCCTTTCCAGGCAAAGTGATTGAGAGAGCAGAAGAAAGAGAAAGGCTTTCCAAGCTGTTATTGGCATTTCAAAGGAAAAATAGGTAGGTTTGAAAAGGATATTTTTTAACCTTTAAAATTGCTAACAATGTCATGGGGGAACTAGTTTTCATTGGCAAAACCAAACAGTAATGGAAGAGTTAAATCCCTTCTTCCATTCTTGTGTGGCAGTGATATAAATTGCTGTTGAATGTGTGCATGTTGCCATTTATAGACTGATGGCAATCCATGATCTCTATCACACCTGTTTTGGCCTTCAATTCTGGGTTCCCTAGGAGGAACAACAGTTCAAATATACACAAGAAATTGTAGGCAGCACATTGCCATAACTTCAAAATTATAGCACCCCAACCCCAGCCAGATAACAAAATTGTAGCACCCCACCCCCAGCCAGACACCTCTCCACTGGAGCTGGAGGATGAGAATGATACAATGATTAGGGGGAGCGCCAAAGGGGGAGGAGAAGGATCTCTCCTGTGGGTCACCTACTGTAACCATGTAGTTTCCACCTTCTGCATACCAGGAGCAACATTAGACACTCGGAAGTTGGACCTCCTGCTGCTGGACAGATCATGTAAACAAAAGATAATCATGAACGGCCTTTCTAAACTGTCAGTTTTTTTAGTACAATAAATGTAGTTTTATTCAGTTGCTGCACGCAGTCAAAAATGTTCATTATTTAGTTACATATTTACTTTATTTATAGATCACCTTTCTCACTGAAATTCAAGATGGATTTCAGAATATGAAATGATGCAATCAGACACCATAAGACAAACAACGAGCAATGCAATCAGTCTAGGATTACAGAGGTAGGAAACAATGTGATCAACAAACTACTGAAGGCAAGGTATACTGTAGACAATGCAGAAAGTGGAGTTACAAGGTGTACAGCAATGCAGTAAAAGCAAGATGATACCTACATACTAATCACAGTAGGCTACAGACTTATTCCATTATAAAGGTACCCTCTTGAACTGTTCCATTCTACTACTGTTTTAAGCCCATTAAACCTTTATTTATTTATTTATTTATTTTAGCTGACAGACCTGTTAGGTCCTTTAAGATGACTTACAGTAAAGATTCCCACTCAAAGCCAAAACCCAGAATTTAAAACACAAGTAAAACCATCTTTAATGTTAAGAGCCCATTTCTGAAAATTGGACCCAAAGCCCTTAGGAGGCCGACTACGGCCTCCGCCGGCGCAGGGGCCCACACCACTGGCGCCCGGAAGGCGCAAGCCGGCATTAGTGGCCCCAGCGCCGGCGTGCAGGGTCGGGCGCCGCTCTTTGACCGCTGCTGCTGACTGCTGGCCTCCAGCCTCCGGCACAGGCTGCGGCGGCGAGCCGGGAGGCATAATGGCGCCTCAGGAGGCATTCCCGGGGCGTAACAGCACTGGCCGCGGGGCGGGGTCGACGTTAGTTGGCCTCCTGAGCACTTTCGGCTTGGGAATGCCCCTTTTTATTTTTGTAAAGGGTTGCACGGGTTTTTGGCGCTGGGCAACGCCACCAGTTTGCCTCCTAAGCCTGGCACGGGCATTCCTTTCAGGAATGTGCTGTAAATGCTACAGAATTAGAAAAGAGTTGTGAGACAAACAATAAAAGAGAAATTAAAGCAGTGAACTCAATATCCCACCCCCTGCCCAATCTGAGTTTTATAATTTTCGTGAAAGCTGTAACTATGCCTGGTGGACCTTCGTGTGTAGCAAGTCTTTTTTTTTTTTTTTTTTACTTTTTGTGTGTGTTCACGATTTACCCCAGACTTTACATTCCTAGCATGGCCATAAGATATAATTTTAGCATGGAACATATCAAAACAAACATGAAAACTGGGCCTCTTTCCATCACAACGCTGCAGGTCAGAGCAGAGAGAGGTTTTCATTTCTGGTTTGACTTCTGCTCCCACCCTGCAGTACTTACCAGCCTTTGAAGGTGACACAGTCCAGGCAGCCTGTTTTCTAATTAACTGAGGACATTTGTGGATGTATATATTAGTTGGGCTTCTGTTCTAAAAGATCATATTTTCCTAGTGTGGAATGCACTATAAATTGTACTAGGAAAATTAAGGTTTGTACTTGAAGGGGAAGCCACAGGAAGGCAATCTCTTAGGCCCTACAGGCTTCCCACTAACCTGCACTTCCCCATCTCACCCACATTATCAGCCGACTTGGAAGATTTAGGTATCACCCCCTCCCCTTACTTCTTTGTTTCTGTTGCCTGCCATTTGTAAGCTTTAAAACACATTTGGGATATCCAGAAAATGAGCTTTGTGCATGGTAGCTTACCAGGCACCAAAGTGCACATTGTACACTAGGGAGACACAAAATAGCTGACTGCGGAACATGAGGTCTATCTTGATTTGGTTTCAAATTATTACAAATAAATGTAATGTTTTGTTTTTCCTTTGAGTGTGATGGGATGGATAGAGTTCTGAGTATTTTATGGAATGTTCCTATTTATAAACTGGCAGAGTTTTCTGGGTGTTCTAAGAACCAAATAGCTTGCTCAGATTCTAAAGTTTTAGGGATAAGGGTGGACAACTATGTTAAAATGAACAAATATGATTGATTATAATATACAAGACAGCAGGGCCCTCAATGTCCTAGGGCAATTTCCCCCCTGGAGAAATTATTAGACTTCAAGTTGCAGAGAATTTGAAAAGGAGATTGAACAATTTTAGGATTTCATGGAAGTCTTCTGTGTCTTGATTTGAATTTAGAAAATCCCATAGGTAACCATCAGTTTCAGATTCTCAATTCCAAAAGCTCAGCAGAGAACCCATCATTGCAATTGCTGGATAACCAGTATTAATTAACTAGTCAATTGGAACTGAAGTTCTTCTAAGAGATGAAAGGAGTTAAACAATTACTGTGTACATTTAGTCTCCTGCTAATTATTCTGCAGTTATAGAAGCTGGAAAATTGATAGTAGTACCAGTTCCAGAGAGCAAGACAGAATTAGAGAGCTGAATCCATGCAAAATTCTCTCTGAAAACCATCTAGAAACCAGCATTTGAACTGAAGGTATACCTTTCTAGAATTTTTGAGGGGAGGGGTACTTTAAGCAGACAATCTGAGAACAGAGTATTTAACAAGGAGATCCTTACTAGCAGAACCTCTACAGACAAACTACAGATCCTACCTTTGATAGTAGAAGGGTGTCAATATATCCATTTAAAGGCAAATCATTTAAAAAGACCTGCCTGGGTTGGGTCTTTATACATACCTCATAGTAGATATGGAAGAACAATCTAAGATGCAAAAAAAATGCAACCCAAATTATTAAGGGATTAGAGCATTTTCTTTATGAGAAAATTAAAGCATTGGGGGCTGTTGAGTTTGGAAAGACTAGGCGGGGGAGTTAATGTTAGAGCTTTATAACATTATGCTTGGGATAGAGATAGTGGAGAGAGAGATCCTTTTCTCCCTCTCTCATAATGCAAGAACTTGTGGTCATTGGTGAAATTAATAGGCAGCAGATTCAGGGGTCACACAATGCATAATTAATTTGTGGAATTTACTGCTGGAAGAAGCAGTGCTGCCTACTTGTTTATTACTAAAGGGAATTTGACAAATTCTTGAAGATATGCCTATGGCTATCAACAGTGAACCTCCAGGTTACAAGAGAATGTGCCATTGAATATTAGTTTCTGGGGCAAACAACGGAGTAGTGGAATTGCCTTCTCACCTTGCTTATGGGCTTTTTAGATGTATTTGGTTGGTCATTATGGGAAATGGAATGCGGGTTTCAAAGGACCTTCAGTTTGATATAGCAATGCTCTTGTTACATTGTTATGTGGGAGAAATTCAGTCTAAGCATCTTGCTTATTCTTGATGCTCACAGATGACTGACACCTGGATGCCTCCCCCCATTTGTAACTGACCTCAGCCTAGAGGGAGGAAGTTGCTACTTCACTTCCTCTTTATACTTCTTAATTGTAGCACTCAGAGTGCCCTGGATAAATCCTCCTCCGCCTAGACCTGCTGTGGTTTAAACTTTTCCATATCTTGGATTTGCCAACCAATACCTTCTTCCGGATAGATCCCCATGGCTAGGCTTTGACATTGCTGCAGCCATGGCAACAGTTTTGATGCTTGCTTCAGTGCTGTCTGCCTGACCCAGAATCTCTCAGTTTGGAGCATGTTCTCTACAGATCTCCCCTCATGGCAGGCAAGTGTTGTTTTCTGCATTGTCAAAGGCTGGCATCTGAACAATCTTATTTACAAGAAAGCAGTCCTAATAAATAAGACAATATTCAAAATGAAACTAAATTGGAGAAGGAAGAGAGGTGAGAATTCTTGGTATCACAGGAAACTTCTTATATACCTAAATTTAATTCCTCTATGTAAAATGAGGATATTAGGGCAATTAAAGTCCCATGACAGAAAGAAAGTGAAATGCAAATCACTGTGTCTCGGCTTTCCTTGAACTACCCTGAACATTCAGACAGGTTATACTATTGAACAGCCCTGACCTGGATGGCCCAGGCTAGCCTGATATCATCAGATCTCAGAAGCAAAGCAGGGTCAGCCCTGGTTAGTATTTGGATGGGAGACCACCAAGGAATACCAGGGTTGCAGTGCAGAGGAAGGCACTGGCAAACCATCTCTGTTAGTCTCTTGCCATGAAAACCCCAAAAGGGGTTGCCATAAGTAGATTGCGACTTGAAGGCACTTTACACACACACACACATACTATTGAATATGTAGCTAGCTGCAGGGAGAGTGGAATATCACACAGATTAAGGGACTATCATGGAATACAGCAGGATGAATAAATAAATCCATCAATTATTTATTAATTTACTTCATGTATATCCCACTATTCTCCTCAAAGGGGACCCAAACTGGCTTATAAAATTCTCCCCTTTCTCATTTTACCCTCACACAGTGGCAAATCAGTTGCTCTACAGGGCCAATAAACAGGGCATTTAGAGTTTCACTGATGCTGCCTCCTGGCACCAGTATTCAGAGGTTTGGTGCCTCCTACTGCTCACCAGCCATTGATCGAACTTTCTTCATGAATCTGTCTAATCCCCTTTTAAAGTCATGTACATCTTTTGGCAGTAAATTCAAAAATTTAATTACTCAGTGAGTAAAGAAGTATTTCCTTTTGTCCAACTTTAATCTATTACTTATCAGCTTCATTGGGTGGTCCTGAGTTCTATTATAATGGGAAAGGGGGGAAAAAGTAATATGACTTGCCTCAAAACAAAGGGTATCAGTAATTGAAAGCAGAATTTATTTAAATTGGCATGAAGATTCTCAATTGAAGATCTGAAACGAAAGTTGAAACACAGACCTGGGAGGGGGTGGGTGATTTACATTCAACTCATGAAAAAGGTGTGATTACTTATTGCTTTCCAAGGCTCTGTCATTGTCTGTGGAGAATTTTAATGAATGTGATTTTAAATGATAGTTCAGATACGATTTTTTGTCTTGTGCCATCAAGTCACAGCCAACTTATGGAGATCCCATAGAGTTTTTAAGGCACAAGACAAACAGATGTGGTTTGCCACTGCCTTTTTCAGTGTAGCAACCCTGGACTTCCTTGGTGGTGTCCCATCCAAGTGCTAACCAGGACTTACCCTGCTTATCTCATGAGATCTGAGGAGATTAGGCTAGCCTGGGCTATCCAGGTCAGGGCACAGATAGGATGAACAACCATTAAAAATTGTTCTGATTGGACATGAGCGAGAAGATCAATCCTGTATTGGAAATGGTCCACTGTTATTCAGGAGTCAAATCAAATGGGATGCTTGACTGCATAATAAGGTGGCAGAAGTACTTATGAACTTAAGAAATCTTAGGCTGCTGGAATACCAGGAAAAGACTTGGTTGTAGCCCAAAAGCGTTTATCGCAATAAGAATGCATAGTCTGAAAGCTAAAATGCAATATGAACGTAAGAGGAAACAGATCAAGGTTCCATCTAGTTCAGCAGCCTAGTTTTAAAAGTGGTGAACAGATTTTGTAAAGTTTGCTAACAGCCGAACAAATAGATGGATTGATAGGAAGTGTAGGCTAGTTAAGCATAAACTGACCAATTGAATAAGAATTCTGAGAATTCATTAAATGAATGAAATTATATAAATCCTGATCCAAGAATGTAGATATTATAAATAAAGTTTAAAGGTGGAGGATCTATATTTCAAATTAAACTGTGTATCAATTTTGTTTTGGCTGTTAACAGCAACAATTAAAATTAAGTGTTGGACTTTGGAAGCACAGATCCTGGCATGACAATTGGATATTTTACAAGAATATTTAGTCAGTTTTGAAAGCCTATTATGAAATGTTCACAAACAGGAAATTCTGTTGCATGTAGTCTTGTGACAGAAACAAGTTAAAACTATACAGGGAATTATCAAATGGCAAGACCAGAGGAGTGGGCATGTTACTAGACAGATTATTTGAACAACATTTTTAGTGGTAGGTTTTAGCCCTAGTCAGACTATTTGTGTACATAAATAGCACAGGTTTAAGAGCCCCGTGGTGCAGAGGGGTAAGCTGCAGTACTGCAGTCCAAGATCTGCTCACGACCTGAGTTCAATCCTGATGGAAGTTGGTTTCAGGTAGTCGGCTCAAGGTTGACTCAGCCTTCCATCCTTCCGAGGTCAGTGAAATGAGTACCCAGCTTGCTGGGGGTAAAGGAAAGATGACTGGAGAAGGCACTGGCAAACCACCCCGTAAACAAAGTCTGCCTAGGAAACGTCAGGATGTGATGTCACCCCATGGGTCAGGAATGACCCGGTGCTTGCAAAGGGGACCCTTACCTTTATCTTTAAAACCTCTTAAGAAATAGGGACCTAGTCTTATATTCTCAAAAGTTAGAAAGCGTTGATGTGGTTACACCCATCTAAGCCCATTGACTTCAATGGACTGAGAAGGGTTTAACTGTGTTTAGGATTGTACTGTCAGTCATTCAGGTGTAGTTGCTAAGGTGTAGAGAGAGCCTTTGTAAATTATAACTGAAGTGGCAGTTTGGGAGAAGAGGCTAAACATGTATATATTCCTTTAGAATTTCAAATACTTAAGGGTTTAGTTTAATGAGACACTGTCCTAGAATAGGAAAATAATTAGATGAACAATTTCTAACAGGTTATTCTAAATTTTATTCCTGGAAAGGGAGGTAACTTGACAGCTCCTAGTCAGAAACTCATTGCCCAAATAATGCATGAGGCTGAATTTTGTGGCCTGGATAATTCTCAATCATTAGAGGAAACTGTGTAACTTTTTTTTTTTTAAAGGACTTCTGTGTCTTCTCCATGGTACACTTGGAGCAGCGCTACAGACTGAAGTTGGGCTCTACTCATGATCCTGTAGTGGTACAGTAGCAAAAATAAATAAATAAATAAAATGCCTGCTGGAACAGCTGGGAATCATTTGGTGGATAAACCAATGTGTAAGAGTGTTGTTAAAGTATTGGTGGTTGTTTCAAGTTGTGCTGCGAGTAATAGGTACATCTAAAAAAACAAATAAAAACTGGGTATATCAAATAACTCACTATTTGATGAAAAGTTTGATTTATATATTTACAAGCCCCACTTTTTTCTCCAATGGGGACTCGAAGTAGCTTTCGATATTTTCCCCTTATCCTCATAAGAATCCTTTGAGGTAGTTTAGGCTGAGAGTGTATGACTAGTCCAAGGTCACCCACAAGCTTCTATGGCAGAGTGGGTACTAAAACCTGGCTCTCCTAGGTCCTAGCCCAATACTCTAAGTACTACACCACATTTGCTCTCATGTTCATTAATAATACACTTTTTCCCCAAATGCAGCTTTAAGGAATAGAACAATCATGCTCAGAAATCTTACTTTTTTGTGACCTGACATTCTGCTCTCGGAGAAAGTTCTTTGTGACATGTGTTTTTCAGATGCTGTTCTCAAAGGCAGGAGACAGATTCCATGACATCAACATTGCTTGCACTTATCTACTATGGCTTTCGTTGCCTGTTATATGAAGCTCCCTTCTGTCAGGCAGGCAGTTCTTTGATGTGCCTGACTTCGCACATAATCCTTTGATTTAAAAGAAGCAAGATGATTATTCCCATGCAACAAAGCTTCCCACCACCCATCCGTTATGTGTGATCTGAACTGCAAAGCATTGTCTTCAATAGGGACTTGTTGCTAAGGTTGTATGAAGTAACTGGTGAGTCGGATAAGTCCCAAGGAGGTTTTATTCAATTAGGAGGTCTGGGTCAGCCCACTTCCTTAACTGTCACAATAAATTGTGGCTTTGGGAAAACAAGTTTGTAAATTCCAGCTGCACATCTTCACAGAGTTATCTTTGCCCATTAATGTGTGTGTGTGTGTGTGTGTGTGTTTGGCTATATTTAAGCAGTAGAAACAACCTCAACACTAGTTATAACTTACAATTCCAGTTGTATTTAGAATTTGAAAATGTGTGCTTTCATAACAGTGTTATGACGAATTCTATACACTAAGCAAGTAATAGATCAAAATAGATCAAATCAAGCCTGAACTGACCCTAGAAGCTAAAATGACTAAACTGAGGCTATCGTATTTTGGTCACATTATGAGAAGGCAACAGTCACTGGAAAAGACAGTCATGCTAGGAAAAGTTGAGGGCAGCAGAAAAAGAGGAAGACCCAACAAGAGATGGATTGACTCTATAAAGGAAGCCACAGCCCTCAATTTTCAAGACCTGAGCAAAACTGTCAAAGATAGGACATTTTGGAGGACATTGATTCATAGGGTCACCATGAGTCGAAAGCGACTTGACGGCATTTAACACACACAAGCAAGTAATTGTTCTCCTGTATGGATTAAGTACAACTTCATTTTTCTTGTGTACATTCAGACCATTTTCTCAGATTGCATGGTGCAAAAATGAAGGATAACTCCATAAGGAAAAAAAGTTTCTCCATGGTTCCCAGGGATGTAAAAGATACTTCGTACTTACGATGTCCCATATGCGCTAGAAAAACATTAACAGTACAGTCCGCCTAATCCCTGCACTGTTAGGTAACTAACCAAGCCCTCCACTGGCATAACAGTGATATATACTGGTGTACTTCAATAATATGCCAACATATCTAGTGATCTGCCAGTGCCCAGGCACTGAATACCCTGAAATGTCCTGAAAGCTGGCTTGTCTTATTTCTTTTATTTAAACTGGTAGAGCATAGGTAGCATAACTGTACTGATGGTTTGCCCTTTTCACTGCTCTGTGACATGGTGATAGAACACCTCATTATTAAACTATTCTGTTAACAACATGGGAACTAGATCGTTAACTACAAAAATATGCTGGCTTTTCATAGCACTGCATTGCGTGCCCTGCTGAATCACAAATCCTGTATAGTATTGTTTTTCAGAAGCTGCTGTTCTCTGTTGCAAGTTAGCCCTGTTTATTAACTTTTTTTGAAATAAATTATGTTTCCTGATGTGATGGTGCACAGTAAATGCACCTGGGGCAATCTTATTAGAAATGTGTTATCATTTTTTCTATGCAGAGAAAGACAATATGACATTGGCTAGCCTGTTATTGATCGGAAAGCTGCAACCAGAAGTAGTATTTTGAAAGATTTAAATATAGTTTCAGAGTGAAACACATACAATTTTCACTAGCTCCTGGAATGTTGTCTTGCTGAGCATGAAAATATCCAGGTTAGGAGCATATGAACCTCACAAAATGAGCTAATAACATTCATTCTGCAGCCATGCATCTGACTAGTTACTCCTGTCTGTTGATTATGGAGGGACTTCCAATAGAATTATATTAGAATTGCATCTAAACAATTGGAAGGTTGATAGCGAAGCCTGCTTTTGTGTACCTGCTTATTTTACCTATTTACATACATGGCCACCTTTCATTTTGAATTTCATTCATCTTCATCATGCCCAGTTTCTTTTTAGCTTCTCTGCTTTGCCTAACTCCTCTGTACCATTTTGCATCTTTGTACTTTGAACTCTTCTCCAGTTTGGCCTCTATTGAAAGGAAGATGCATTATAAAACTGGCCCATCTTGCTCTGTATTCTTAAATCTGTCTGACAGAATCTCTGGAGAGTCTGGAGCACAAAAGGATCTGTTCTAGCATCTGCTGCCTGAGGTCCTTTAATTGGAGATACCAGTGACTGAATCTGGGGTGTTCTGCATGGAAAGTGAGGGCTCTGCCCCAGAGAGGTGTCTCCATACCATCTGTTTTCTCATAGCTTTAGCTCTTGTCCCCATTACTTCTTGATTAATTGTCTGCTCCTCTACTGTTTCCTTCCGACTGCATGTTACTTTTTCCATTCAATTCTCTATCTGAGATTTAGATCTACCTTTATCATTGTCCAGGGGCATTTTGGGGTCAAAAATCCATGAACAAAAATCCATGATCGGGCCCCAGAACCACTGCCACCCCCACCCCCAGGCCAAGGAGGGGTAGCCATTACTATATGCAAGGTGGATGGGAGCCTCTGCTGTCACTAGAAGCCAGCTGCACAAGCCCCATATGAGGAATGTGTAACTGGTGGTAGGAGCCGTCTCTTCTTTCCCTTCTCCTTTGGACAGTGGGGGGTGGGGGTTATGGGCAACCTCCCCAAGTGCAAAGCCAAGGGCTGCTGCCCCCATTTCCCATTAGCTAAGACCACTCCTGTCATTATCCTACATGAGACCTGCCTCTTCCTGTGACTTTCCTTTCCTTTCTCCTTAGAAGCTCCTTGAGCCATAAATCTTGAGCAGTGTAATTCTAAATCTGTTGTTTAAGGGATATAAGGACTGAGATAAATTTTGCCACCGCCAATGTAACCTTAGGATCGCTGTCACTTAATAAATAGGGTATTAACTCAGACACAAAGGTACTAGTCTGATCTGTAAGAAGAGGAATAATATAACTTGATCTTTAATAAAAAAAGGTAAAGGTCCCCTGTGCAAGCACCAGGTCATTCCTGACCCATGGGGTGATGCCACATCCCGACGTTTTCTAGGCAGACTTTGTTTATGTGGTGGTTTGCCAGTGCCTTCCCCAGTCATCTTCCCTTTACTCCCAGAAAGCTGGGTACTCTTGTTTGAGGCTTCCTAGAGGCACCTGGTTGGCCACTGTGTGAACAGACTGCTGGACTTGATGGGCCTTGGTCTGATCCAGCAGGGCCTTTCTTATGTTCTTATGTACTCATTTGACTGACCTCGGAAGGATGGAAGGCTGAGTCAACCTTGAGCCGGCTACCAGAAACCAACTTTCGTTGGGATTGAACTCAGGTCATGATCAGAGCTTGGACTGCAGTACTGCAGCTTACCACTGTGCGTCACGGGGCTATTCCTAACTTGATCTTAGACCCTTAACTTGATCTTAGACCGTCATAAAAATGACATTCCAGCAAGGCAGCAGCAAGGAGGCTTGGAGGGGGAAAACAATGATGGCTGAAATCCTCTCCTCAGCTCTCATCTTGTTCTGGCTGTAGAAGCTACTTCTGCTACTTTCTACTTAGATTGTTCAACCGATTCACAATCATTAATGATTGCAGGTAGTATCAGGTCATGCCACATTTAGCTGCTCATACTGAGGCCAAGATTAATATAGCATTTTTTAAAAAATCATTTTATTATATTTTTATCCTGCCCTTTCCTTGCCAGAGCAGGACTCAGGGTGGCTCACATCCAACATAAATATACAGTTGGTCATAAAGTCAGTATCGTATAATATTACAATAATTAAAACTATAATGTAATAAATAATAATAATAATCTTATCAAATAATTGAACAATCAAAAAACAAAAAAATCCAGAATCCAGTAACCAATGACGCTTCATATCAGAGGTTGGTTAGAACATTCAGGTGGGGGATGGGGGGGACGGGGCTGGCAGGCATATAAAGTAGACTACAGATGGAACAGGATGGAACAGAGAGGCCAGCTTATAATGGAACCGTTGATGTCCTCAAGAGTAGGCGTGATAGAACATCTTTGTCTTATAGGCTCTGTGGAATTGAGCTAAGTCTTACAGGACCCTGGTCTCACTTGACAGAGTTGCACCATGCTGAGGCCAGAGCCAAAAAAGCTCTGGCCCTGGTCGAGGACAGCTGGATATTTCTCGGCCCTGGGACCACCAATAAGTTGTTATTTGACTAACATAAAGTTTTTTGAGGAGTATACTGGGAGACACGGTCCTGCAGATGTTTCTGCTTTTTCACAGTTTGGTGAAGAAAATATGCTACCTGAATCCCTTCTTTCCATTGGATTTTATTGTTAACTTCTGTAGTTTAGCAGAGCATTGTAGCCTTTAAGTCACCCTCTCTATGATACCCTGTATCCCTCCATTTTGAGTTCCAAACTTGATGAGATGCTGAGAGATCTGTGATCAGATTCCCCTCTTTTTTTAGTTTACTGCAGTCATAATTGGCACTGGCAAAGGGGAATGTTAAGCTTTCCCTTGTGTTGTTTCACTGATTTAAATGACCCCTGAATAAGGTTGCCAACCTCCAGGTACTAGCTGGAGATCTCCTGTTATTACAACTGATCTCAAGATGATAGATTTTCGCCAGGTGAATGGCCGCTTTGGCAACTGAACTCTATGGCATTAAAGCCCTCCCCTTTCCAAACCCCACTCTCCTCAGGTTCTGCCCCAAAAACCTCCCGCCGGTGGCAAAGAGGGACCTAGCAACGCTGCCCTTGATGCATGTGGAGGAGAAGGAAACACGAGACCTGTTGTCCCCCCATGGGGGAAAAAATCATTCAGGCACACCCCAGCATTTCTTCTGCATTTTTCTACATGGGTATTTTGATGAAAAAATCAAGCAAACATGGGAGAACCAATCAAGAATCACCTAGCACTTTGCTCCATCTGTTTTCTTGGTGTTGGACACAATGGACAGCCTTTTCTTTTTTGCTTCAGTTTATTTGTTGCTGAAGCCATTCTTTTTGGGGGGAGGTTGTTATTGTGAGGATGCTAAGGAAGCAGCTGAAAAAAGGAAATCAAGGGCAACTAGTACAAATTTCAACTTTGTTCCAGCGAGATATATGTTCATCATATGTTTGACTACAGACCTATAAAACCCTTTATGTTTCTAACGCAGTCACATGCATGTTACATAGGTGTATATTCTTCAACACAGTGTGTGATCCAGTTTTATTCATCTTTAGGAGGAATTCCTAAAAACATATCTTGTTTCTAAATAACTTGACTTCATCTCACTTTGGTAATTTGGCACCAGTGGATATTTTTAAGCTGTGCTTGAGGGTTTTTTTGTGTGTGAGTGGACAACAAAAAGTACGAACTAGCATATTGTTATTTTTTTGGTCCTTGACAGTATGTGAAAACTGTCTGTTCCTGTTGCCTTCAAAAAGCTTTTTTCAGTCCCACGAAAATTGCAGGCAGCAGCCCAATCCTACGCCTGCTTATTTAGAGGTAAATCAATGGGATTTCTCCCAAGTAAAAAGAAAATAAGAGTTCAGCCTGTGTCTGTAATCCTAAACATTTTGGTGTTGGTTTGTTGGAATCAGTGGATCTTCCTTCCATACACATGTTTCTAGGATCATGGTGCCGATCTTTCTTATGACTTCCTTATAGTTTGATAAGTGCATCAAAGTCCTTAATAAACCATTAATTAAGACGTGGCTGGCTGGAATGTACTTTCTGCGCTTGCATTGCTACAAGTATCTAATCAGGTTACATTCAAATGGCAGTGAAACTACTTCACTCCACGTTTTCCACCAGCAGGGGGAACCATAGCTACAACCATGGCCGTGTCCTTGACTTGAGATACACTGCTTTGCTTCTTGCATAAAAAGCAAGAAAGATTTAAAAGGGAATTTACATATTTAATTACAGACACCATGACTATCCCCCCAACAAAAACACCTCTTTCATCGCTAACATAAAGCATTTTGTCCCAGTGTTTTTCATACATGTCAGGAAACAGGAGAGACCCTGCCCTTAAAATAAGGACAAGCTACTCTGTTTATTTTACAAATGAAAGGGAGAAAGCTTTTCACACATTGCTGTTAATAGAACAGTTATGATGCCCCTGCTTTAAAAAAGAAGAAGTGCTACTTGGGCATAGTTCACTTGTATTGAAATGGATAAGGAAAGATACATGTGAAATAACACCCTGTACTCATTGGGCCACATGTGGCTTCTGGACAGAGGCACATAAGGAATGCAATGATGAATCCAGCTGCGGTCAAAGTCACCAAACTAAACTACTTTAACTATAGTCTTTTAAGGTCTTTTCTTTTTTTAAAAAAAGTTATTTGAGCAAGACAATTTTAAATTAAGCTCTAAATGGATTCAAACATGTTCAAGTTAGTAAAATTTTTTAAAAGAGATATACACTACAATCCTGAGCACAGTCACACCCTTATAAGTCCACTGAAGTAAATGGGCTCAGAAGGGTGTAATCTTGCTTAAGTTTGCACGGTGCATTCTTATCAGTGGTAGGATACTGATCTCTACACTATTGCTGCTTAGAAGAAGGAGCTAATGGCAGCTTGCATGCTTTGTGCATCCAAAGCTCCATCGCAATCTCCAGTTGGTGAACTCCAAGTAGCAAACCTGTGAGTGGATAAGAAGGTCCTCCTGTGATTCTGGCAAGTAGCTTGGACTGACTGATTCACCCAGACATCTGGGCACATGATACTCAAGGTGACTCTATTGTGTGCAACACTGTCACAAGGAGCATTAGCAATCTCTTTTTTGGGGGGGGGGGAATTATTTTGGTGGCATGCCAAAAGTCTACTCCTGCATGGACCAGCAGCTGTCCAGAACTGACTGGTTATGGGCAGAGAGCCAAGGCTCGCAAACCCTTCAAGTGGTTGTCAAGAAGTCTCCACATACCCTCTAGTTGTGTGAATTGGCTCACAGGGTTGACAGTACAGAGCTACATTAGACAGAAGAAAAAGTTCCTCTTATATAGGAAAGAGGAAGAACTGAACAGCCATTTCATCAAATCCATCACCCCTGTAAAAGACATATCTATTTTCCTTTGTTCCGATTGTTCCTGTTTTTTCTCTCTCACTCAGCCACCACAGCCCCAACTCTGTCCTGAGTGACTTCCCCTCCCTTTCCACCAGTGCTTCATTTCATTTTGCATTCCCTCCAGCATCAGTCTGCTGTCCAGTGCAAGCCATCACAATGTGTCTTTGTCACGATTTGTCTTTGGTAAAGAAAGGTTCTGTGTTACTGAGGGAAATCACATCATCTTGAAGTTCACCCCCTGCTAGCTTTCTGGTATGTTAGATGAGGGAGACTAAAAAAATAATAAAAAAAAATGAAAGCCCTGAAAGTCAAAAGAAACTGTTAAATACTTTCATGACATCAAAAATAAGCTCAGCAAAACTCAGCAACATTTTTGATTCTGTGCCTGAGCTATGGATTCTCTCTTTAACAAATCAACCATAAACAGCCCACACAGTTGGTTTGAGCAATTTTCAAAATATGATATACATAAATTTAACTTTATAATCCTGTGATCAGTGCCACTGTGGGGAAAAATAATAAATCAATCTCTGTTGTGTTGTTTTATACGCTGCCAGAATTCATAACTGTAGCACAGATATTTGATTGATTTGTCACGCATGGACAGGGAGCTGTGGAATGGGGCTTAGCAGTGTCACTTCTGGTCTTACAAGCCTGCCAGGCAAACATTACCCACTCCTACGGTTGCTAACTTCCATGTGGTGGCTGGAGATCTCCTGCTATTACAACTAATCTCCAGGTGACAGAGATCAGTGCCCCTGGAGAAAAAGGCCACTTTGGCAATTGGACTCTGGCATTGAAGTACTTCCCCTCTCCAAGCTTCACCCTCCTCAGGCTCCACCTCCAAAATTTCCAGGTATTTCCCAACCCGGAGCTGGCAACCCTACCCACTTACCAGGCCTCTGGGTCTTTCCCTGATCTGCCCCAACTTATTGATCAGAATACTCAGGTCCAGAAGCACTCAGAAGCAAGTAGACACAGGGCAGCCTTCTTAGTTTCAGCTTAATTCAGGGAAGAAATAATATATCAAAATACTCCACTTAGCTGGAGATTTTCTGCTATTACAACTGATCTCCAGCCAATAGAGATCAGTTCGGCTGGAGAAAATGGCCACTTTGGCAATTGCACTCTTTGGCATTGAAGTCCCTCCCCTCCCCAAACCCTGCCATCATCAGGCTCTGCCCCCAAAATCTCCAGAGCTGGCAACCCTAACTCCACCTCTTTCTGAAGGTTCCAAGTGGCTCACAAAGTTAAGCACAAATTGCACTCAAGCAATAAAAGAATACCAATGATATGTTATACTACTCTGAGACAATGCCTTAGAAACCAGACTGATTTCTTCATCATTTAACTTGCCAGATAAAGAACTTCCTGTGTAAATGGCCCCAGATAAGGAGCTAAGCAGAGTTCACTTGTGAAATCTGGGAAGAGCCAAAGTCAGTATGCGTTATCCAATTGCTTGCCTGAGATAACACCTATTTTGTATAAGTCATGAAATCCTTTCAAAATTATGTTTCTGGATGTGTACATCCAGATGGTAAGATAGTGGGGACACACTTCCTTATGACTTACTGTGAAGACTCTCAGTCTTCTCTCCAAAACGAGGGATTCAACCAGTCCTCAAAAGCCCTTCAAAACACTGCAGCCTTTTGCACACGAATACTCAAAGACTAGTATTTAGCATAAGAAAATGCCACATTCTACAACTGTGAAGGCACCTCTTCCCCTGGTGCCTTACGGAATTTTGCTTCTGGAAATTACAGTGAGGAAGGCAAAGGTACAAAAGCCTTAATGATGTCAGTGTCGGTTCCACAATGCCCTCTCCACAGAAGCGCCACAACTTCCTGCTGCCATGACGTTTGTTAACCAGTACCTCAGGCTGCATGCCTGTGATCTAAAACAGTGGTCTTCAACCCATGGGTTGGGACCTTCAGGTGGAGCCCCACCAGCTGGGTTGCAAGCCCCTTTTTGTGGCTTTTTAGAAATGTGTATGCATGGAAGAAGCAAGAGCTCCAAGTCTTCCACCTGCTTCTGCAAGTACACTGGGAGGATAGGCAGGATGGCGAGACAAGCTCATTCAGTGATGGAAAGGATTCCTTTTTAGCACAGACAAATCCAGTGATTCTCTCCATCATAAAATATCTCCTTTGTTTTCCCTCTTTCTCCCTGGCCAGGCCACTCCTCACCCTACTGTTGGTACTCCAGAACTCTACTCAGGCTTGCTAGGCTTACCCCCCCTCCTCACCACCAAGGTCATATGTTTGGCCCCATCTTTCTCCCATGACTCTGATGTCATATGACTTTCCGTCAAATGGCTGCAGTTCAGGAGACATAAAAGGGGGATCCTGGGCCTGGAAAGGTTGAAGACCAGTACTTTAAGAGGATAGATATAGTCAAGGTGTGAAAATATTCCCTTTTTGCTACCTGTTTGGATCACAACTCAAAAGTCTGTTGCAAAAGATCATCAGTGCTTGGAGAGAGACTACTTTGGAGTTCACTATTTCAAAGGCAGTAGCATTTTGATCCACTATTTAGAATTACCGGTTTCTAAGCAAATAGATTTTTGAATTACAATAAAGTTATAGTAACCCCCATCTTCAGCTTTTCTTTTTTTTAGCTTTTCTGGTTCTACCCACCTCCCTTCTATCTTTTACTTTTTAAAGTCTCTCTCACCCATCCCCTTGCTGACAGTGACTAATAGCCCATTCCTGAGCTGAAAAGTACAGGGATTGCGGGGAAGAGGCGCAACGGCGCCTCTTCCTAAGCCGATCCCCGTATACCGTTAAACAACAACAAAAAAAGCCATTTCATGGCTTTTTTTTTTGTTTAACCGGGGCCTTTCGCCCCATAGGGAATAGCAAGGCTGCGCCTGCTAAAAAGCAGGAGCAGCACCGCCATTCCCGGTGCCAGCAGAAGTTGCCGAAAGGGCATAGGGAGCTGCCTAACCGGTGGCTCCTCCCACCAGCCTGCCCCCGGAACGCCCCCCTGTGCCGGCATGGTGTCTCTGCACCATTGCTGGCACCATGGAGAGGCCGCGCCGGCGGAGGTGCGGGAGGTGCGGTCCTGAGGCACTCTGTCACCGGCAAGACTGGCCTCGCACTTACGCTGGCGGTGAGGTCATGCTGCCTCCACAACTTTCAGCCCATGGATCTCACTATGCTTAAAGAAGTGGACATTGCTTCTATAATTTTTGGGTTTTCCTAACCCCAATTAATTTTTTACATGTCATATTTTTCTGGGAGAAATTGCTTCAAGGACCTGAGGCGGGTTTCCCTTCCCATTGGTTGCACGATCTATCTCTGTTTTAAAAAACAGACCCTACCTGATGGTTTTGTTATGTATAAATGGGTGGACATATGAAATATATGGGGATTTCTTATTCATTTTATCTGATTTGTTCCTATCACCTGATTTCTCAAGCAACCTCAGCAATCAAAAATATTACCTGTAGTATGGGGATGCTTTCATCTAACAGCATGAAAAATGGCAGCCGAGATCTCTTAGTTGGGGTGGTGGTACAAAATCCTGAAAACTTCGTCCCAATTAGGCAGAGGGAAAAAGTTATAGTCAAAATTTTTTTCCCTATTAAATGTGTTTTCTATTAAAACCACTGGAATGAAAAAAAAATCCCAAAATGAATATTTAAAACAGTCATTTTAATAGTTAATTTAATAAAGCTGAATAATCTTTTTTTTTAATGAACTGAAAATGAATTTTTTGTTTGTGCACATTCCTACTGTGTGCAGAAATTGCTGTAATGTTTCAGAACAAATAAAAAAGCTGTGTTTCTTTTAAAGATGGTTGGTTCTTTTCAGTTATACAAGGCCAGTTTATTTTTGTGCTTCTCAAAATGGCTAGCACTTTCTGTCCTGTTGAGCACACCTTGACATCTTTGAATCTCCCTTTAACAGCCCTTCCATGGCATATGGCGCACATGCTTAACTGTGTAAGTATTTTTAAATTTGCTCCCTTACAACCATCCAAATACCTAACAGATGTGTCGATGATCTTTAGGAAGAATGCACCGTGGGCACAGAGGTATTATGAGGTTTGATGCAATCCTATTTCTTCATTTGCTCATGCGGTGCTCACCTGCTTTCCATTGGCAGCAGATTTGCTGAAAGCGTTGCATGAGTCCCTTGTTCAAAATCAATGTTAGATTTTTATTCCCTCTGGGAAGCAATTTATGTAACCTTTCCACATCCATTTTTGGCCTCCCCAAAGATTTTTTAAAAATACAGTTACCAACAAATAAGCTATGCAAACACATACTTCTGAAATCTCATAATTTTGATGTTTAAATAGATTGCAAAGAAGAGAACCAAAAGAAATAGCAGGCTTGTTCTTTTGCCCTGTGGAAGGTAACATTCTTAACTTCTTTCATATAATTGTTGTTATAATAATTCACTAGACTGGGCTTGCATCCCTAATGGAAATGGACGGGCACACTCAGCCAGGAATATACCATTGAGTTTTCATACCAGATGACTCATACAATCATAGAATCGCAGAGTTGGAAGGGGCCATACAGGCCATCTAATCCAACCCTCTGCTCAATGCAGGATCAGTCTAGAGCATCCCTGACAAGTGCTTGTCCAGCCTCTGCTTAAAGACTGCCAGTGAGGGGAAGCTCACCACCTTCCTAGGTAGCTGATTCCACTGTCAAACAATTCTTACTGTAAAATTATTTTTCCTAATATCCAGCTGGTACCTTTCCACCTTTAATTTAAACCCATTATTACAAGTCCTATCTTCTGCTGCCAACAGGAACAGCTCCCTGCCCTCCTCTAAGTGACAGCCCATCAAATACTTAAAGAGAGAAATTATGTCCCCCTCAGCCTCCTCTTCTCCAGACTAAACATTCCCAGCTCCCTCAGCCTTTCCTCACAAGGCTTGGTCTTCAGGCCCCTGATCATCCTCGTCGCTCTCCTCTGCACCTGCTCGATTCTGTCCACATCTTTTTTTAATTGAGGCCTCCAGAATTGCACACAATACTCCAGGTGTGGCCTGACCAATGCAGTGTACAGCGGAACTATGGCATCTTGTGATTTGGATGTTATGCCTCTTTTGATGCACCCCAATATCACATTAGCCTTTTTTGGTGCTGCATTACACTGGCTGCTCATGTTTAACTTACGGTCCACCCATACCCCAAGATCTTGTTCACACACACTGCTACCCAGAAGTGTATCCCCCATTCAGTATGTGTGTCCCTCAGTTTTGTTACCCAGATGTAGAACTTGGCACTTATCCTTGTTGAATTGCATCTTGTTCACATCCGCCCACTTTTCCAGTGTGTTCAGATCTCGTTGAATTCTGTCTCTATCTTCTGGTTTGTTTGCTGCTGCTCCCAATTTGGTGTCATCCAGATCATTTATAAAAATATTGAAAAGTACCGGACCCAGAACCAAACCCTGTGGCACCCCACTGGTCACCTCTCTCCATTCAGATGAAATGCCATTGACAACCACTCTTTGAGTACGGTTCTCCAACCAGTTCCCTATCCACCTAACTATGGTAAAGTCCAGTCCACATTCATCTAGTTTACCCGTCAGAACATCATGGGGAACCCTGTCAAAAGGCTTACTGAAATCCAGGTAAACAACATCAACCACATTCCCTCGATCCAGTAAGCTTGTCGCTTGATCAAAGAAGGAAACAAGGTTGGTCTAGCAGGACTTCTTGGGGACAAATCCATGCTGACTTCCCTGGATCACCAAGTTGTCCTTCAGATGCTCACAGATTGATCTCCAGTATATACAATCACTATTGTTGCAGCTGTGATTTCTGGTATATTGAAGGTGTTGATCCATAAGATGCTTCATAATGTAGAATGAGTGCCTATAAGCATCATGTAGGACATCGTGTTCTAGGTAGGGCTGTCAATTCGGTTCGGTCCGAACTGAAAATCAACCGAATTTCCCCTGATTCGTTGCTTTTCTGTTCGGACGGATCCGAACTCAAAACTGGCGGGCAACCGAGGGCGGCCGAATTCAGCGAGTTCGGGAGTTCGCGAATAAATTCGGCCAATTCGGCCGTCAGTAAGCAGCATAACCGTCAGTAAGCAGCATTCTCCTCCCCCGGCCAATCGGTGGGCAAGCTGGGTCTTCTTCTGGCCAATCAGTCAGGATTGAGTACTGGAGGAATCAGCTGATGTGCGGCCCGGCCAGGGAGAGAGAGAGAGAGCGAGCGAAATCCTCGTGTGTGTGTGTGGGGGTGCTTGTGCACATTTGCTCCTTTCTGTGGCTGCAGGGGGCGCATTTTTTGGGGTGCACACACAAAACTTTCACTGGAACTTCAGATGAAGCTTCTTAAGGTACCCCCCAAGTTTTGTAAACATTGGGTCAGGGGGTCCCGAGATATGGGCTCCCCCCTTTTTCTTTCCATGGCTGCAGGGGGCGCATTTTTAGGGGTACAAATCCCAAACTTTGAGCAGAGTTTCAGACCAGTGTTCTTAAGATACCCCCCAAGTTTTGTAAACATTGGGTCAGGGGGTCTCGAGATATGGGCTCTCCCCCTTTTCCCTCCCCCCTTTTCCATTTATGTGGCTGCAGGGGGTGCTTTTTTGGGGATATAGCCCCCAAACTTTTAGCATAGCTTCAGTGAATTATTCTTAAGATACTACCCAAGTTTTGTAAAGATGGGTTCAGTGGGGGCAGAAATATCGCCTCCCCCCCTTTTCTCTTTCCATGGCTGCAGGGGGCGCATTTTTGGGGGTGCAGACACAAAACTTTCACTGGAACTTTAGATTAAGCTTCTTAAGGAACCCCCCAAGTTTTGTGAACATTGGGTCAGGGGGTCCCGAGATATGGGCTTTCCCCTTTCCCCTTTCCCCTATTGGGATGAATGGGGCAGCCGATCCGATCCTGTGTGCATCTCTCCAGAGCAAAACGTTCCGTGCCTAATTGGAATCATCTTGAATTACAGCCCGTCCTGATGGAACAGAAGACAGCCACAGTAAGACCCCTTTGGGGGTTTTAATCTATAATTTTTCTCCTGTGTATGTGTGTGTGTGTGGGGGAAAGCAGAGTCTGTGTGTGTGTGGGGAGGGAGCAGTTTCTGTAGGTGGGGGGGGGAAGCCAAAGGGGGCTTTCGTCGGTTCTGCCTGGGGTGTGTGTTCCCGCTCGAGTCTCTCGCTCCCTGGTTTGAGGGGGGAGGTTTCAGTTGTGTGTTGCAAAGGTGTTGTTTAACAAGGTTGTGTTTGCAGTTGTTTTGCTAATTTCTCCGCTGTTGTCGGGCTGGGAGCTTTGTGCGTGGGCGGCAAGCTCTGCTGAGAGATGCACAACATTAAGGGTGGGGGGGACCCCTTTCAGGGCCCATATCTCAGCCCCCCTGACCCAATCTTTACAAAACTTGGGGAGTCTTTCAATAAACGTCCTTTGAAGCTCTGCCAAAAGTTTGGGACCTCTAAGCCCAAAAATGCCCCCCCCAGAGCCGCGGAAAGGCGCGGTTGTGTTTTTAATGGCTTTATTCGGCCGAATTTGTTTCCGAACTTTGAATTCCCGCCGAATTGAACGGATCCGAAGTGGGGGAGTTCGGACTTCGTCACGTACCGAACCCACAAGGGCCAAATTCGGCCGAATCAGAACTGTACCGAATTTTTTTTTTTTGACAGCCCTAGTTCTAGGGGAGGGTGTCTCCCAATTATGAAAGAATTCTTAAGGTGATCCTAAACCTCAGCACTGAAACAAATATGTCCAGTATTCGAGGACCAGGCTCTAGGTAGTACACAACAAGACATAAAAAAGCAGGCTAGTGCTTTTTATTTAAATATATATTATGATTTATTTAGTTACATTTAAGAAATTTATAAGCTGTGTTTCTTCTCAAGGGACCAACAGCAAACACACAGATTCTGCCCATGATGTGAAACATACATTGTCCGTGCAAGACGAACCGAAGTTGAATTATAATGTGATCCAACAACTCCAGAACAGCAGATGGATTTTTAGCTGCAAAGTCCACATATTGAAGATTAGAACAAAAGTTTATCCACCAATGAATAGTCCACATTACCGTAGTGAGTTGCGAATTAGATCTCATTATTCATTTTGCTCAGTCTCACATTTAGGTCTTAAGGTTAGGGGACTGAGAGAATATGTCTCACAGATTTCTATTCCCAGAAAAACACAGATAAGCTGATATGGCAATTTCTGTAACAATTGCACCATAGTTCCTCCATGTTGAGTGCATAATAGTGTGGTTTTATTACACATTCTGTAGCTTGATTAAGGTTAGTGTGGACTGAAAGGTGGTGTAAGGATCTCTCTTCTGAAATCAGCATTTAAGCAAAAGAAAGTAATAACCTCTCACCTTCACAAAATCTCTTAAATTACTATTTTTACCTAAAGCCCAATTGTTGTTCCTTTACTTTCCCACATGGATATTCTTTATATTGGGGTTATGGTCATCACAAAACGTACGCTAAACGATATTAGTACCATAGATCCAAACAAATAAAATGTCAGACCCCAATAAAAATTCAAAGGGGTCAAGCTGAGAAGACATTTAACTGAATAGGTTTTGTTCATACGAAGAAAGCAATAACTGATCTCAATGGTTTTGCAATTGCAACAGCTCCTGTTTGACACAGTCATTTTGGAGCTTCGGGTATTTTTTGATGTCTGGTGCCAGCAGATCTCTCAGTTCTGCTCAGTGTCTTTGCTACTAAGAGTTCAATTGTCTTTGAAAGTTAGAGCCCTCTTGTGCAACGACGGATTGGCACTACTCCTCTGCTTCCACCTGAAGACATATTGTCAGAATTTATCAGTGTATGGCTATGTTAGGGACTCTCTTAAGAGAATACCAGTTTCATTACCTTTCAGGTAGCTAATACCTTGTTTGTCTCCACAGGGTCTACTCTTTATCCAAATAAGTTGTTAAACGACAAGATGAACTAATCAAGTAACATTGGACAGTAACACTACTAAAATCTATACCACAGGAAAATCTCAATACCACATTTTACAGCTGCTCATCAAAACGAATTTTGTATCAGAGAGCATGGTTTTTTTCTTTTCTTTTTCCTAATACATTCTACCTTCATTCTGGTGTGAAAGAAAAGTCCAAGAAGAATAATACTGTAAAAGCAGTTGGTACATTTAGTTGTATAGATTCCAGTTTTGAAATTTACACTTTCATGTTCACAGCAATGAAATGCAAGACTTACTGACAGGAGAAACGAGCCGCTGTTGTCAGACTGAAATGCTCTGCTCTCCTTTCCCTAATTTTTCCATACATGCTATTATCATAACATCCATATGGTTAAACTTCTATATGATATCCTCTACAGCAATAGTGACAACTCAGGAATACTGTTTGTGGAGAGGAACGGCCCTGGATTACTTGTGCACTGAATGCAGAGGGAGAAAGGGATGAGATTCAACAGACAACTCTGGTGGGTTGTTTTTTTTAGAGTACAGACACATCAAAAAGGTAAGAAAAAAATTGCTGCATCTGACCAACAGTACAGCTTGCCCAGCATTCTGTTCCAACAGTGGCAGTAAGAAGCTTCTGGGAGAATGGTGGCATACCGTCCAAGCTCCCATTGCTTCCAGGCATGCAAGAGGAGTTACCAGAACTAGTTCTCAGCTGGCAAAAATACCTCAGTCTTCCAGCAACCCCAGGCAGCAGTCACAAATGGAACTGCAAAGCATGTTAATGCATATCTCCAATATAATCAGCACATAATTAATTCTAAAGATCTGTCATCAAATCAGGTCTGAAGAGAATATGTGAATATTGATCACCATTGTAAGAGATTAAAAAAACACATTTAATTAATTTTCATTGACTCAGTAAGTTGTAGTTCCTTTGGTTTGTGCTTCAGGTAAAACTACCCATGAAGGATCCAAAAATATCTTTCATATATAGCTTTATTGGGGTGTGACTTGTGCTGAATGAACCTGAATGGACCTTCTGTGGATTGTTCCATGCTTTGCTGCTCTAAACAAAATTTTAAAGCACTGATTGATGTCACCAGGTGTCCTCATAAAGTTCAAAAGTCTTAGCAGGCAGACAGAAGTTATCCAAGCTTTGTAGCAAAAATGCATATTCTCAGTCCCATTATGTCCTGATTGTGTGTTAGAGAAGTGTCTTCTGCTGGATGTTCAGTTTACCCTTTGGTCATTTCCCCAAAGAACAAAGCTTTCATTTCAGTTCTTAACAACGGAGGCCTGACAGTCAGTTTGGAACAGGATCCTCCCCCCCCCCCGCCAGTTTAAATATTGCTGGTGTTTTCTCAATAAACACACAACTGTGTGTTGTATCACTTTCCGCTTCAGGCTTGCCTTTATATTGCTGTAATTCACTGCACCATATAAGCCTTTATTCCTTTTCCTATACAGGGAATTGTGTAACTCAAAATGTTTTCCTGTTGCGACGGAGAAGATGAAGAATTATAAAGACTAACGCTACAATTTAACGCTTCAGAGAAACAGTGTATACCATTCCTTCTCTGTAGACAAGCACGCTAATTAATATTTATTGCACCTGTCAAACCTGTAGCCGTGGTCAATCCATTGCCGAGGCAGTTCAATGGGAGGCTGGGTCCCATCCTTCTCCTTGGCAAGCATGTTTAGGTCATCAACAAAGACAAAAGCCCTTTTCCCTAGCGGAGCTCTGCAAGCCGCCTTCTTTCTCCTGCAAAATTAAACCATTAATTTTATTCATGTTAATTTTCATTCTAGCCAGAAACAGCAGGAAGAAGTAGAAGGGAGAGAAAGAGATATAAAAGGGAAGCCAGCCTCTTTTTACGGGGAAACTGCCTGACATTATTGTTAGAATCTGTACTTTTGGAATCCATGACCTTTGGTTTTTATCAGCTGCGCCTTAAAGGTCAGGGAAGCATGGGGAGAGCATAGTTATAAATCCACATGGAGTTTAATCAAAGATGGCAAGCCATTCTGAAGTAAACAAGCTAATAAAACCATTCCAGTTAAAAACCTTTGTTAACAGAGTGTCAACAAAATCCCAGTGCCATTAAGCAACTAGCAACCAAATTGATTAAATGAGAGGGATAAAAATAAACAAGCTTTGGTTATCTCACTTACAGTGAGCGCTTTGGCTAAGTTAAGCTGTTATGACAGTGCATCCAATGTGTGCCATCATGTCCTCTCAAAATTTAGCTGCGTAGCTCCATGGGGCATTAACCTGCCTTTTGCTTATGTTCTTCTGAGAAAAGCTCAAGCATACCAGTGGTGCAACAAGAATTTATTTAGTTCGTTTTTTTAGACCACCTTCCCCAGAACAACTCAGGGTAGTATACAATAGTCGTCGTCTCCCCGCCACCCCTGCCTTCCCAGTTTTGACAACAATGCACAGAGGTACATGAGGCTGAGAGACCCCATAAACTTTGTAGGTGAGTAGCCATTTGAGTGGAGATCTCCAAAGTCCAACTAACTAACCATTACAACACACTGGCTTCATAAGGCCAACCATGGGTGCTGCTGAAATGTAACATCCACAATTTCTAATTATATAGATACTTGAAAGCAGCTTCACAAAGTTCTGGCAAGTACAGCCTTCATTACAAAGCTAGCACTACTGAAACAATGCCATGAATGAGCAAAACTTGGGCACTATGTGAGGCGCCTTTGAATCTTCTTTTTCCCCATGCTTTTCTCCCCCCCCCCAACCAGAATCTTGAAATTCACAGGGAACTTTAAGCTGTTCCTGGAATCACATGAAGATTTTCAAATCAAGACCCACTTGCAGCCAGCGTGGTGTAGTGGTTAAGAGCATTCGTTTGGAGCGGTGGACTCTGATCTGGAGAACCAGGTTTGATTCCCCACTCCTCCACATGAGTGGCAGAGGCTAATCTGGTGAACCAGGTTGGTTTCCCACTCCTACACATGAAGCCATCTGCATGACCTTGGGCTAGTCACACACTCTCAGCCTCACCTACCCGACAGGGTGTCTGTGGAGCGGGGAAGGGAAGGAGATTGTAAGCCAGCTTGATTCTTCCTTAAATGGTAGAGAAAGTCAGCATATAAAAACCAACTATTCTTCTTCTTCTCTTCTTCACTTTTAGAAGAGAACATGAAGAATTCCCTAGTATACAATAAACACCTATCTGTACATTAAGTCAAATTGGGACAACATTCAACAAGTTACAATGAATAAAATGCCTCTCTAGATACTCAGCAACATTAGAATGATGTAATGTGAAGTGAGAATGTGCATATATACACATACAGATTGGCCATTAAGACCACCAGGAAAAGTCCTGGAGGGCCGATGGCTTGGAGTGGGGGCATCCACCATTAGGGCCACCCTGGCCCCAAGTGAGAAGCAGCCCTCACCTTGTGCTGGGGAGCTGGCAGTTTCTTACTTTTTAAAAAAACAATTGTTATTATTTTTCTACAACAATATAGGCATATACATTTCTACATTTGTTTAAAATCATCAAAAAAATTTTTTATAGTATTGGTGAAAGTATATCTATTATAAAAAGAAAAAAGAAAAAACAAAAAACAGGACTTCCCCTACCACTTCCTCCATCCATTAATGAACCTGTATACTCTTTGTTATTAACCATTCTAATCATTAAAACAAATCACATACAATTTTAAAATTGTAGTATTGAATATATTCATTAAAAGATAATTACTACTAACACAAAAAAGAGAAAAAAAGAAATAATAGATCTCATCAATAGTAAAAGGATTAGAATAATAGGTAACATTTATTGCCTCTTTTATAAGTCAGTTTCTCTATAAACCCTCCATGTCTCCCAATCACCTATTCAGTATAAATCATCTTTCTAATGTTTTAATATTGTAAATTATACCATTTTCACCAGAGCCAAGCCTTTTAATCAGTTCCCTTTTTGTCTTCCAGAAAAACTAAACTCTTTTAACCAGTCCTTTTGTCCGGAATTTCCAGCGTCTTCCGTTTTTCCTCTTTAACACTAGATGCCGAAAGGCGTCCTTAAAAATTGTTGGTAAAATTCCCTCTGCAGACATGGAGTTCTTGTGGTAAACCTGCAGTATAGTTTCTTCAATCCCCAAGTCATGAAGAGGGATCCCAGCCTTTCCATCTTTAAAGTCCTCCAAGCTAATATCAAAGAGTTCGTCAGACAAATTGTAAAAGCAAAAATCAAAGTCTCTCACATTCAAATCCATTAAAGCCAGCTGATCTGTTGCATTTTCATCTCGATGGGATGCAGCCTCTGGTTGTTTATCCTGGCTCTCCACTTCCTTTATAGTGTTTTTCAGTTCTTCAGCCGTCTTCTCAATTGGGAAGTCCACTACTCCCACATCCGGCTTTGTTATAGTAACTTGGTCCTTTATGTCTTTAAGATCGTCTAAGTTTTTGGTTGATAGAGTGAAATTGTGTATTCATCATAGCAAGGAATTGATCCATCTGTTTAATCACACAATCCATGCTTGCTACTTTTAAGAGTTCTGTTAAGACTAATTGGTAAGGTCCAGACAAATACACCAAAAAAATAAAAAAAGTTTGTAAATAGTTTGCTAGATTCTTGTATTGTGGGTAGTACTTTAATAGTAGAACCATTGAGTTGAAGACACTCTAGCACGGAGATATTGCAAGAAACAGGATATACACAGAAAGTTGCGGGATCGTGGACCTTCAGTTACCTCCTCTTATCCAGGAACTTGGGAAGGATTTGCCAGTTGCACAAGGGAGCCGAGCCACACTTCCGGTCCTACGATCAACAATACTCTTGTGATGGTATTAAACACTTAAGGGAGAAAGACGACACCACTAAGGTGTGGGGGGGAATCTCCTCCTCCCTCCCCTTTCTACTTCGAAGTATCTGATTGGTAGTTATAGCGTCTTTCAAAAGATCCTGTTTGTTATGTCTACCCACTGATCAAATTGATAGAGTTCCTGCCGATTAATCTAACATTTGTTTGTTTTCAAAGAGTCATTTGCACTTCAGGTGGGGAGGCACGGATTGATAAGTGTATTTTGTGATCCTTCAAAGCTTCCAGATCCAGGTAAAACAAAAGAGTTTTTATAACTTACTCAGATTTTAGAAGAGTAGGTATTTTTTGCTTTCTTGTAGTTGCTTAGATGGTAATAGATAGAGGAGATCTGAGCCTAATGACAAGGAAATGTTCGCGGCGATGTATTTCCCCTCGGGAGCTCCCGGGAGACGTGGTGCTCAGGTCAGCGTCTCTACCAGAGGTTCAGGGAGCTGGCAGTTTCTGATGCTGTAAACTGGCAGCCCTTGCCCCATTCTTGGTGGTGGAGGAGGTGCTTGTCCCCACCTAACCTCTTGTCAGGCGGGACAGGATAATTTTAGCCCTGCTGAGCCCCACATGCTAAAAGAAATGAACAGCCAAGCCCTGAGGGGCAGGCAGGGCAATCTTTTTCTTCTTCCCTCCTTTGGGGGTGGTGCCATTTTCCCTCCCAGTCCTCCTGTGTATACATATCAGAGACCATGGAGCCCATATATAGACATAATGCCCTGAAGACATATATATAGACATAATGCATGGAGATGAGAGATTTAAAGGCACTGAAACTATAGACAACAGAAAGACAATGGTGATGGTAAATACAAGATTCCTTCAAAAGTTACTTCTGCAAACATCTATATTTAGAAAGTCCAAACAGCTGGGTGTGCAGTAGTACAACTGATGATTGTATTATCAATGTCTATTGAAACAGAAACCTTTCAATGGTAGCATACTTCTACCTACTTCAGCCTGACCAGGGGTTAGAAGCCAATTCAGTCAGAGTACCCACTGGTGAACTAGGTGGTCAGTGAATGCATAGAATGTCCAGTTGGACCCAGAACAAGGAGCAAATAATCAATTCCAGCAATAGTTTGTGCTGGGAGTATGTAAAAGGCAAAGAAAGGGCTCACGGAGAATGATAGCCACTACCATCCCTCCTTAGCCTCCTAATCAGTGTTAATAAAGGACTCATAGCCAGGTGGAGTGTCTGAGACAGATACACCTTGTGGCAGATGATGGCATATAAACTTGGACTAGAGATGGCTGACCAAATGCTTATCTTTGAAAAACACACTTAAATATTTTACGCACAGCGATCTTTTAATGTACTTTCTTAAATCACAGCATAAACTCAATTTAATGCTTGTAGAGTGTAGTCATCTGTTTTTCCTTTCAAGTGGATGAGTATTCCAGAGGATGAAAACCACAAAATTATCATATGCTGCTTTATAAAACATTACTCAAATCCTGTAATGTTTTCACATCATGAGCTATTAATAATTTAGCATAATTAATTCAAAACACTTCACTGTGTGAGCCAGAGAGGGGTTGTGGGGGGGGGGGGAGAGAAAATGATGTATGTTGCAGCCTTCAGTAGTGGAATTAAATATGGAAAACTAAGAAAAGATAAAAAGCTGCCATCACTTATTTGGAGAGCAATTCACCTATTTTGAACTCGATATACATTTTGCGTTTTAAGACTTTCAACTTACTTCACAGGCCTGAATATAAACCTTGTGTTTGCAGGCAAATTGTTTAAAGTAATTATAGTTGTTTGCCAGCCCTTAGAAGGAAGAGAACAAATTAATCAAATGTAGGAACAAAAAAGCAACAAACAAAAAGAATACAATGATCAAATACAGGAAATGCTCTGCACACAGTCGTTAATAGTGAGCAGCAACTTTCCAAACTGCAGAGATTTGGTATCAAATAAGAAGAGTGACTGTTCTCTGCCGGTAAGGCTTGCCTTCCAGTGTTAGCAGTGAACTCACTGAGGAGGTAATGGTGCCCTGCTTGTGTTCTCAGACATTGTCTTCTCTGATGTGCAAAGAAGTAGTCATTTAATGGATGTCTCCAGTTCCAGGGCTCAGTCCTGGCTTTTGCAATTACTTGTGTAATTGTATTCAGTTCAGTTTCAGTTTCAGTCACCTTTATTGGCATGATAATGGCAATAACAAAAGTGCATAAAACTACATACTCACTCAAAAGTGTCTCACATATGACAATATAACTAATCTTAGCCATAATTTATTCTTCCAGATGACAAGTGAGAACCAGGATCTATCGCACAGCACAGCTAACACGAACACCCTTTTATGTATTGTTTCCCAGTATCTGTAGATTGTCTCAGTTGGTTTTTATATTATTTATTTATTTCCTTACCCTCTTGTTTTTGTTTTTATTTTTAATAACAATCGCCAGGAATATAATTGTATTCGTGGTCTTAAATGTTGGAAGCAATTTTGGTCAACCAGCATTGTGTAGTGGTTAAGAGCGGTGGACTCTAATCTGGAGAACTGGGTTTGATTCCCCATTCCTACACATGAAGCCAGCTGGGTGACCTTGGGCTAGTCACAGTTCTCTTATAGCTCTCTCAGCTTCACCTACCTCACAAGGTATCTGTTGTGGGGAGAGAAAATCGACATATAAAAACCAACTCTTCTTCTCTGGTTGTGAGTCTGAGTGCTAGAAAATAAATATTCCATTTCGTTTGAATCGGTTGGTATCTGTTGCATTTTCTATTAGGAATACTGTGCAGGAATAAAACCTTCATGTACATGGGCAAAAGACCCCTTGTTTATCTGGCAGGAGACCCTATAACATGATAATTCCCCCCTCTCTGGGTCTAGTTTGGGTAACACCAGCAGGAGCTGATAAAAGATGTTATGTGCCACAGAGGAGACGTAAGCCTCCAACCATAGCCCAGGATCCGGTAGCATCCCCAAACTATGAACCTACTCCTTCAGGGGGAGTGCAACCCCCTCCAGAGCAGGTTGATTCCACAGTCCTTAAGAAGCTTCTTCATTGACCATCAGCACCTCAGTGTTGTCTGGACTGAGCTTCAGTTTATTGGCTCTCATGCGCCTCATTATGTTCTCCAGGCACCTATTCAGGACTCCCTCTGACCCACCTGGCTTAGCTGTTAAGGAGGAATAGAGCTGTGAGACAAATTGGTGATACCTCACTCCAAATCTCCTCATGACCTCTCCCAGTGGTTTTCATAAATGACATGGAGCAGAGCAGCATTCCCTCAGCACCAGCTTCTGGAACTGGCTGATCAAATAAGAGTGGAACCATCAAAGCATGGTGCCCACTACTCCCAGACCAGCAAACTTCTACAGAAGATACCATGGTTGATGATATCAAAAGTTGCTGAGAGTTTTAGGAGAATCAACAGGGATGCATTCCCTTGGTCACCCTCCTGGCAAAGGTCATCAGTCAGGGTGACCAAGGCCATTTCCATCCCAAAGCTAAGCCTGTCTCCAGAATGAAATTGGTCTAGTTAATCCATCTCCTCCAAGACTTCCTGAAGCTCTGTAGCCACCATCCGCTCAAACCCTTTGCCCAGGAATGGAATATTTGGGTCCAGGGATGCCTTCTTCAGGAGGGATCTCACAATGACCTCTTTCAAAGCTGTCTATAGCCTCCTGCAAAGAGCTATTTATTATGTCCTGGCCCCAGTCAACCAACCCTGCCCAGCATGATAGAGTTAGCTATAAGGGGCAAGGATCACAACTGGATGTGGAGAGCTGCTGCACACTTGAAAGCACCTTGTCCATTTCACCAACTGAAATTCATCCATACAGGTAGGACCAAACTGTGCTCAAATAACATCCTGAGATTGGGCCAGTCCAACTGTGGTGTCTGTGTTGTGGTGGATGTGAAAAATTTTATCTTCAAAATGCATTGCAAAGGAATCACAGCAGGCATGTATGTTTTCTCGGTCAACATACTTGGGGCTTGAGATGAAAGCCCATTCACAACCCAGAAAAATTCTGCTGGACAGCATTGTGAACTCATTTTGCTGACATCACCACCACAGGATAGGCATGATAATGTGCTCTCACCGGTGTTTGGTCACATTCACTTTCAGTTGTTCTCCACTTGCACAATCTGCCCAACTGTTTCATCATTTGTCCTTCCTACTTATCTGCTACTCTGGGTTGTCACCTCTGGGTTGGGAAATACCTGGAGATTTTGGGGGTTAGGGAGGGGAAGGATCTGTGTTGGGACCGGTGCTTTTCAACCTGCTCATCAATGACCTGGAGTTGGGGATGAACAGCGAGGTGGCCAAATTAGCAGGTGACACCAAATTATTTAGGGTGGTTAAAACAAAATCGGACTGTGAAGAGCTCCAAAATGATCTCTTCAAACTGGAGGAATGGGCATTAAAATGGCAAATTAGATTCAATGTGAGCAAGTGTAAAGTGGCATCAAATCCCAACTTCACAGTTAGGGCAAAAAATTCCAACTTCACATATACACTGATGGACTATGTGCTGGCAGCAACAGACCAAGAAAGGGATCTTGGGGTGGTACTGGATAGCTCGATGAAGATATCAACCCACTGTGCATCTGCTGTGAAAAAGGCAAATTCCATGCTGGCCATAATTAGATAAAGAATAGAGAATAAAACTGCTGCTATCATACTGCCCTTGTACAAATCTATGGTCAGTTCTCACAATGGAGGAATGTGAGCAGTAGGGTCCTTTTTAAATACAGATGCCTGGACATTATCTTCTCCTGTTATTCTTTATATGTACAGTGGGATAAAAAACCTATATGTGAGAATATTCTCAAAATAATCTCCACTTTTCATTTATGAGGAAAAAAAGAAAGCATTCACAAGACAGAAGCTATACATTGACATCACTTTCAGTATGCATGTAGAAACTGGGCAGCATTTATAAAAGTCCCCTTGTATGACTCTAAGCACTTTATGTGGAAAGGTGGTTTGAAATAATCAACTGGTTCAGAATGCGGTGGTCTTCAACTGACAGAGGACAAATAACACCAGTTTAGAAGGATCTGCATTTGCTTTCCATTCTCTTTTCGACCTATTCAAGTGTAGATGCTTATATATAAAACCATGGATGTGCCTGCATCTTGCACACTTTCGGAGTACCTACCTTCTTCCAGAACTATCTGGATGTAATCTAAGGGGGGGGGGGGAGATATTGCTATGCATCCCCTCATTTACAGAGCTGGGAGCAGGGCAGGTGTTGCTTTCAAGAAGTAAGGCAGGCTTCTTTTCTGAACTACTTCCATTGCATTTCATGTCTCTCCAGAGGCATGAACAAGGTGACTCGCAAAGTAAAATATGATAAAATCATAGAATGGCATAAAATCATTGAAGTGAACAAACCATTAAAAACCCATTGAGAGCACAACATTAACATCATAAGGTGGGGAGGGGCTGAAAGGGCTTTGGATGAGGCATGACCCTGGCGCCAGCATAGATGTCATTCATGCCAGCTAAATGGGCATTTACGCCAGTGCAGGGACACTTATGCCGATGTTGAAGAGCTATGTGGCAGCACCACACATGGGTCCAGTGCAGCAGCAGCGGTAGCGTATCACTGGCGCAGGGACTTGCACTGTCATCAAATGGGGTGTTCATGGGAGCGGGGCTTACTTTATTCTGCACAGAGCAGTTTCACAGGGCTTGGGGGAAAATGGTTAGTGAATTTTAACAAAATGCATAAATATATTTATATAACAATTTGAGATGAACCAGAAAATTAAAAATCAACAATTACCCTAGTATAATCATTCTACTGTCCTGACATCATACATTTGATAGTCTAGTGTGGGTCCAAAAACCTGAAAACATTAAAAACTCATTGGGGGGGGAGGAGTTAAACCCTCCCAAAATAAAAGTGTCTCTGTTTGCACAGACAATGAACCTACCTCCTCCAGTGATAGTGAGCGGGGCAGGGAGCTGCACCAAGCCTAGTGGCAGAAACCAGGAGCAGCTCGGGGCTTCCTGGTGGTGGCGATGGAAGAGGGACTGTGGCAGGCTTGGGGGCAGCAATGAAAAAGCAGGAGCTGCAAACATCCATCTATCAGTACAGGTGCAGCTCCAAACAGGGCAAACCATGCTCTTTGGGCTATTTCAGATCAGGCAAATGGCACCCAGGGGCGGGGGAGCTGAAGCCCCATTTTTCCCCTCACCATGGTCCTGATCTGAATTGGGGCTCCACATACTTGGGAAATAAATTCCCAGCAACATGACATGTAGCTGTTTGTATGAGAATTAGGTTGGGGGAACCAACCTAATCTCAAAAACTCATGTTGGCTAGATTGCACCTGAGATTACAATTCTGTGGATACTTTTTGGGGACAAAGCACCATTCAGTTAAGAAGGACTTAATAAGCATTCATAACACTATGAGTATGACTATGCATAATAGTTTGAGGCAAACCAGGAAGTCAGGCTTCACTGCTGCTAAAATCAAAGTTCTTGCAATCACAAATATCATGGATTGTGCTCTGTAACTGGATAACACTGGACTACGTTGTTTTAGACTTCTGTAATCCTAGTTCTATTACATTGCTTATTAGATATTTCATCCTGTTGATTGCATTGACTTACACTGTTTATTCCACCTTGAATCTCAGTGTGAAAGGTGAACTATAATTAAAGCAAATAAATAAATGCACACCTAATTAGATTCCCTCCCCCCTTTTCTCTTTCAACTAGCTTAGAGTCTTGTCATTCAATCCATCCATTTCTAATACAGAGTTCCATATCAGAAATCTAGGTCATACTCATACAGTAAAAGGCTTGTTGTGTACAACACAATTAAGGTATGCTAGTTATCTCTAATTTGCATATTCATGCTTAGCATAACCTTTATAGTCTGCAAACCTCCTGCCTGTATTTTGTATTTGGGACATTATGTTGTGGTCACCCAAACAATCCTCTTTAACCTCACTCAGTTATTTTCATGTAATTGATGGGCCTTATAGGTTTTTGTATTTTGTTTTTAAAATGTAAGCACTGAGAAGGAACCTTTGTATGTTGTTCTGGATATTTTAATATTCTACATTTTGCTCCACATTTGTCTCTAATTTTCATATGGTAAAATGTCACAGCACCATGTCGCTCTGTAAACTCCTTGAAGTCCCCTATTAACAGCTTTGGGAAGGTGAACAGTTATTCATTCTCATGTTTTCTAGTTCCTCCTTCTGTTTACAAATGACTCATCTTCCCACCTTTAAACTCCTGTGTTTGTTTGGGGGCACTTTTTTTGCTGGTATCCCATAATGACTTGCATGCTGAAAGCTTAACATATCAGCTGATACATTTCTAAGATCAGAGCAAGTGCATTATCAGATTATTTTTCACTGTTAAAATATACTACACATAAACCACACTGGATTTATTTATTTAGAAAACAATTTTTGCTGACTCTCCTGAATATGCAGTTCACAAAATAAAATATAATAATAAAAAAATAACTAAATCCTAGCATTATAAAAACTTAGCTAAAGTTCAAAATAGGCATGGAAAGGACCGTGCCCCTCCCCCACCTTTTACTCACAGATAGTGAAGCCTGGAATGCTGTTGTTGCCTAGCAACAGCCACTGAGGGAGTCCATTGCTTACAGCTACGGACACTTTTTATATTTTTGGGTTTTTTAACTTCCCATTTTTTTATTTCACATTTTCTGCAAACCTGGGGTCCTTTTCAGGTCTGTAGAAAGCTCTGTCTAACTCGTTCACAGCTCGAGTCACCGGATTTAAGTACCCAAAAATTCAGCCAACTTCGCTATTAGAATATAAGATACTTGCAGAACATCTTTGGTTGAAATAAATAGGATATTCGTTACAGTTATGTCAATAAAATTGTAAGGGTTGGCATATTAGATGGTTGGCAAAAATATTTTTGGAGAATACAGCATACAGTTTGGACTTTTTTTGTTACGGTGCCAATTAATGTTGAACTTGCTTTTCCACCAAGTGATGAATTAAAAAATGTATGAGTTGGATGGTGGAAAGCCAGAGAGAATCCCCTGGACTCTGCAATTCTTCCCATTGATCTTTTTGCCCTCCCTGTGTTGGCAAGAAGTATCCATAGGCTATCACTCAGATCTTTCTCTAACAGATGGCTCTCTTTAATACTCAGGACCCAATCTGGTGATACCCTTTAATATGCTTTAGCCTGATGAATACCCAAGACAGACGAGTGAATTCATTCTCACATACTAGAAAGAAACATATGAGGAAAAAGTTAGAAGCCGCATATTTCTGGGACTGGCTTCCATATCTGGCATCCCCATCAACCCGCAAATTTGTCAGCATCGATTAGAACATAGCTTTCTCCAAAAGGGACAGTATAGGCAGAAACAAATCAACTTTTATTTATGTTGTCAGAAAGTAAAGGAGTCAGCTCTGTATTATTTTGTGAACAAAGCCTCTGGAGGAAACTAAGCACAATTATGCACTTGTTTTTAATTAAAATACTGGGTGTCTTTCAGGTTGTGTTAGGAAAGTGTCCTGCCTCTGATTGGCTGAGGCCTGAACTGAGGTTAATTTGACATCTAACATATTTTTCATGAGGTAACTGTCACAGGATGTTGTTTGCCATCGCTGTCTTTCTACTGCCTGTGGGGCCTACAAAAAGTAATGGCTTATTCTGAAGCAGCATCTTTTCTAGCAAGTGCATCTGCATAACAGCCCCCAAACTACTCAAAATAATGCCATTAAATTGTGTGAATAAAAGAGAGAACTAAAAGAAACAGATTTTTTTAAAAAAATGTTGCACTGCTCAACCGTATACGGTGCAACAATAAAATTAAATCATAAACTTGTTTCAAAGAGAAAATGTCTGTGAATGACAGAGAGAAAGTTACAGATTATGAGTTGCATACTTCATAATATTACAGCTAAAAGGCTTGGCACAGTAGAGGAAATATAAGCATTAATGGTGTGTTTTTGAGGGCAGGCAGGATATTAAAACAAAGCTTTTAATGATACTGTATGGAGTTAACTGCTCTCATGTCTAACACAAGGTTAAATGCTGTTGTCTTTAGGCAACAATTTTTTTTATCACAAAAGCACAAAAGCAGAAACGGAAAACCATAAAGGCACATCAGAGAAAGCTTTATAGCTGTTTTGTCTTGCCTTTTCCTGCCCTTCACTCTTTAAACAGATTTAGCCTTTAAAAAGCTGGACTTTGCAGCTTGAAATAAAATGTTACATCTAAACTGATTTTTTTTTCATTGCTAGTTATTTTAAGTCTTATTTAAGGCTGCTGTTTTAGATGCTCATAAAAGTCGGTTCAGCCAGCCATGAGATCATAAAATCTTATAATGCTGCCTCTTTCACCCTTTTTGGTTTGCCTCAGGTAAAGATTTATTATTATCTACAAATTATTTTGTAGATTTGAGAAGCAGTGCACATTTTTTGCACTTTGCCAATTTCTTTTTTCTTTTCTTTCTTTTTTGCTCTTTCCTAAGCAAAGTATCAACCTCATTAAGCAAAGTGGCTAGCCTCCTCCATAGGGTTGCCAGGTCCTTCTTTGCCACTGGCGGGAGGTTTTTGGGGCGGAACCTGAGGAGGGTGGGGTTTGGGAGGGGAGGGACTTCAATGCCATAGAGTCTAATTGCCAAAGTGGCCATTTTCTCCAGGTGAACTGGTCTCTATAGGCTGGAGATCAGTTGTAATAGTGGGAGATCTTCAGCTAGTACCTGAAGGTTGGCAACCCTACTCCTCCAATAGTTTGTAGATTGCCAGGATAGATACAGATGACAGGTAATCACTCTCATATTTTGGTTTTTTTGTTTTATTTGGGTTTTAATTGGAAATTGTAAACCACTTTGTTATTGTAAGCCACTTTGAACCACAAAGAATCATGGGATATAAATAAATAATGAATAAAAAACCCACATCATCAGGCAAAGTGAAACTGGTGCAGATAATCCAGGTAGTACCAATTTCTAACATCTCATGGATATGGACTCTGTATTAAGAACTGTGGAGTCAAACAGATGATGAACAGTTTTGCCTACAAATTAAGATTGGTTTTGTCTACAAATTAAAATCATTACTAAAATTTTCTGT
Organism: Euleptes europaea; assembly: GCF_029931775.1. Taxonomy (NCBI): domain Eukaryota; kingdom Metazoa; phylum Chordata; class Lepidosauria; order Squamata; family Sphaerodactylidae; genus Euleptes; species Euleptes europaea. Next base: position 84,419,975 of record NC_079314.1, on the reverse strand, counting down.
GCAAAAAAAGTTGCAGCAAATTCCATGTAATGGGTGGAAGATGACTTAATCCTCAGTGTAAACACAAATGAGTCATCATTTCATTCACCATATAGCATCACTAGATGAAACTTTCCCATTGAAACAGGCCTTTGAGTTATAAAGGCACAAATAGAGGCACTTTTGTTTGGAAACACATGGCCTGAATATATAAGCATAAGAAGAGCTGTATGACTGTTAGTAAGGAACAGCTTCCTTAAAAAGAAAAAAAGTGAACTGTGAGAGATCATCTAACAGTTGAGGTTTTAGTTGTATTTTGTCATTTACAGTTACAGAAAGCAGGAAATCTATGTGGATCTCTTACATTTCACAAGTGGCTCATGCTCCAGATTGCTTCTGTGTTACGAATGAATCAGTTTTAAGCCTTGTAGATTTTTAAAGTGCATTTCTGAAGGTGCCCTTCTGAATGAGCATGTAATATAAGACTAAACTCAGATAAAGATATAAATTCATTGTAGTTAACCTTTCTTAAAGTGTTTTCAGTGTTCAAAGTGATTCACACATACCAAATAGTTAGTTTGGGTCAACTTCCAGATACGTATAATAACAATAACATAGCATAAGATTGACAGCTGATTGCACACATACAGTGTTGTATACATGACATTGCTAAGAAAACTAATCTGCTTTCTCAGTACTGCTGTGTTTTAATACACCTCCCTTCAGCATGACCTATGAGTATGATTAATGTATTTAGGCGAATGAATGATATTATGATTAATTGCAATGTGTAAAAATGCTTTGGTGACATCTCCATAGCAGAAATTATAGTGGCTTTAACAGTACGTGCTTAAGCAGAGTTACATCCCTCTAAGCTTGTGGACATCAATGGAATTAGAAGAATGTCACTCTGTTTAGGACTGCAATGTATGTGAGAAAATTCTGTTATTGTATCATGAGGTGAACATTTTTGGGGCATGAATGTTTGAAATCTAAGAAAAGTACAAAGGACACAATGCTTTCAGTTTTTAAAAAATCCCATCAGTGGAATGTAATGCAGTGACATTTCATTTTAAAAATATTTTCTTGCAAGGAACTGAAAATTTATGTTAGAACTGATTTTCTTTTGGCGGGTTTCCTTAACTGGGTAAAATATTTTAGTTAGCAGCTCCAGTGTGAACTTTGAGCAAAGTTACAGCAGACAAAGAAGTATCCCATTTCTGGTCAGTGGAAGAGTGATCTGCAGCTCTGACCTTTGAGCCATTGTGTAAAAGCAACAGTGCTGAAATAAAATATTCTTTCCTTCCTAATATTGCGCAGAAGCAGAGATTTTATAAGAAAAGGAGAAAAAGGAACCACTGTCCCTGCATACTTCTTTCAAGCTAGAGATTGTATCTTTCCTTATGTTAGGTTAGAATATTTATGTTCCATCCTTGAAGGAATATAAGCTTGTGGTACTGTCTCATATCAATTATACTAGCCCCCCCTCCAAGTCATGACAACACTAGATGGGTTAAACTAAGTTTTATTAAATGGCTAGTCTGTATAATCAAGTTAATCATTCAGGGCCAAACTAGATGCAGCATCTAACTTGCGATCACAAAATAGCTGCAAATTCCCCATAGCAATACAAGAAATACAAATACATGCCTTTTGGTTAGGTAACACGATATGGGAGAGAAGGGACTTCAGCCTTCCCCTTAAGCAGTTTTTCTGACCCAAAACAGCCTGGGGCAATTATTTGCCCCATTGGGAGTCTGCACATGCATTGAATACTTGCATATGCAGCCCCCTGATAGGGCAAATAATGCCCTGGAGGCTGTATTGTGTAGGGGAAAGAATGTTTGTTGGGGGGAGATTGAAGACCCACCTCCCCTGTATGATGGTCTTGATCTGAACTGTGTTCCTGCGGCTTCATGGGATTGAGTTCCCATGGGGAACTTGTAGCTACTTTATGACTGGGACTTTTCAGGTTTGTTAAAAGATCTATATTGTCCGTTCGTGGCTTCAGTGTCCAGATTTAAGTATCCACAGATGGGGCCACATTGAGAATTAAATATATTTATGATTAATACATGATAACAGAAGGCATGCAATGTACATGTACAATTAAGCCATGTAGAATTTACATGGTGATTCATCAGTTTTTATGATGCCAAGTGATCTCATCAACGTCCCATGGTAAAACATTGGGTCAGTGCTCAGAGGCAGTAGGTTTGACAGTATTGATGGGGTAGGAGCTGCTACTCTTTCTCTTGTCCCCTGATCATTTTGGTTGCTCTTTTCTGCATCTTCTCAAGCTCTGCAATATCCTTTTTTAGGTGTGGTGTGGTGACCAGTACTGTACACAGTATTCCAAGTGTAGTCTCACTGTAGATTTGTACAAGGGCAGTATGATAGCAACAGTTTTATTCTTCAATCCTTGTCTAATTATGGCCAGCATGGAATTTGCCTTTTTCACAGCAGCCGCACATTGGGTTTTATTGAGCTATCCACTACCACCCAAAGATCGATTTCTTGGTCTGTCACTGCCAGCCCAGATCCCATCAGTGTATATGTGAACTTGGGATATTTTGCCCCAATATGCATACCTTTACACCTGCTCACCTTGAATCACATTTGCCACTTTAATGCCCACTCCGCCAGTTAGGATAGATCCTTTTGGAGCTCTTCACAGTCCATTTTTGTTTTAACCACATTAAATAATTTGATATCATCTGCAAATTTGGCCACCTTGCTGTTCACCCCCAGTTCCAGGTCATTGATGAACACTGGTCCCAACACAGATCCCTGAGATACTCCACCTCTCATATCCCTCCATTGTGAGAACTGACTATTTATTCCTACTATCTGCTTCTTATTTTTCAGCCAGCTCTCAATCCATAAGAGGACTTGTCCTCTTATCCTATGACTATGAATTTTGCTTAGCAGACTTTGCTTAGCTAACTTGGTCAACAGCCTTTTGGAAATCTAAATACACAATGTCTACAGGCTCATTACTATCCACATGCTTATTGACACTTTCAAAAAACTCTAAAAGTTTAGTGAGGCAGGACCTACCTTTGCAGAAACCATGTACAGGGGAAAGTACACTGATTTACATGGATTCTCTTGTGTACCATTTCTGATCTGCAGGAATCTGAATACAATGGGACATCATTATTAAATATACCCCACCCCATACTCCTCTGCATATGTCACAGGCACAATTCTGAAATTATTACAAACATTGCCTTTACTGATGCATCTCTCATGAACTGAACTGAGGAGGAAAAAACAACAACCGGCCTTTTCTTTCCTTTTTCTAAAACCCATAACTTAATGGACTAATTCTTTTTATTGTGCTTAGAAAACATGATTCATTTCTAATAATTTTTGCTCAAACTTCCAATTGCCTTAAAAAACTGGAAAATTCACTGGAAACTTAGAAAAAAGTTTAAGCTGCCTTTTATTGAAGTCTTTAGTCACTGTCAATTCACAGTCTTCAGGCTATTTGAACCCAAAAGAATTGTTTTTACAGAAGGTTTAATAACAACTGGAAGGGGATGGCCAAGAGCAAAAGATTTGCAGATTTTTTTTAACAATGGAGAGCCTTCTACTGATCATATATAGCTAGGTGCTTTTGAGTATGCTGTTTTCCTGAAGAAAAGCAAAAAAAAGTATAGATTATTGCAGGCACTTTATTGCTATGTAGTTGTAAGCATTCTAATTAACTGTTGCTGAAGCATTGCTAGACATTGCCTCTAAACAAGTGTATTCTTAAGAAAAAAATACTTGGATGATTTTGAAACGTTATTTCTCAAGAGATCCCTGTATGAATCTGGAAGGCTGATGCTTCTATATAATCTTTTATAAACATGGGAAGGGGAGGGAAGATAGAGACTCCTAAAATTACAATCCATTTTTGAAAAAAAAAATTGAACTGCAGAGATTATTTTTGCATATAAATATGAGTGATAAGGAGATAAAAAATAAATTTTATGTCATAATAACTGTGAGTGCCCCCTTGTAAGAATCTGTTCCCTGCCCTCTCTGCCATCATGTTCTCCCCACTAGTTCATCTTAGGCCTTAGAATTGGTGGTTGGCAGGATGCCAGCTGCATGCCACAGGTCCTTCCTTTCCTCCCCCGGAACAGCATTCAGCCTCAACACCCATTGCTATGCTGCCTCCTTCCACCATGCCCTGCCTGTGGAGCCCTCCTTTTATTTCTCTCTTCTGGCTTTGCCCCACCTCCTCCACCCTCAGGGAACTAATCAGCCACTCTTCCCGATTGCCAAAGGACCTGAATCTAGCTCAGCCATACTTGTTTCCCTGGCCCAGGTGGCCCTCTTTAATCAGCTGCTGGACAGCTCCAGGTGATTCTCTAAGCCAGCGGTTCTCAACCTTTCGGTATGGCGACCTGTGTGTGTAAAGTGCCGTCAAGTCGTAGCTGACTTATGGCAACCCCTTATGGGGTTTTCAAGGCAAGAGACTAACAGAGGTGGTTTGCCAGTGCCTTCCTCTGTATAGCAACCCTGGACTTCCTTGGTGGCCTACAAGTCCAAATTAACTTGGTATAGGGACCCAGCCAGGGTTGTTCCAAAGTTTTTTGGCACCCTAAGCAAATTATGACCTTGGCACTCATCTAGTTCAGTATTCCATTTTAAAAAGTGGCTAACCATTTTTTTTTTTAGAAACAAACATCACACAAAAGGTGCAGCTGCCCCTACTATGAACCCCAAGCAAGTGACATTCTGGCATACACAGCCTTTGTATATGGAGGTTAGATTCCAACCTCTGACCACTCTCTCCTCCATTACTCCCTTTAACCTCTCCCCCAAGGTTTCTAAGAAATTCACTCTAGTAACCATCAGGAAACATTTGATCAAGTAAATTCAACATGTATACTCAGGGAAGAAAAAATACCAACTAATGTATGACATGGAAGATACTGTTTCCAGGATCAGATTTTGGTTTGCAAAATACAAAAGAGTGATGGAAAGGGCAGAGGTGGCCATTAGGGAGGGCTGGCCCATTATCCACTTTGGGGCCTCGACTCACAGGTTTGGAAACACTGCTGTAGACTGCTTTAAGTAAGCAGCCTGTTCCTTGGCAGCGGCTGGTGATATCATCAGCTGGGACCAAGAGAAGGCTCTCTTTAATTGCTGCCTTGGCAGATTTCCCGCTCTCCTTCTTTCCCTCTGAGGCCCCAAGCAAGGCAGGTATTTCAACTCCATGGCCTCCGGAGGAGCGGGGGGTTGAGCCTGGGCACAACCCTGTTTCCGGACAATAATAGTACCTGTTTTTTTCACCTAGATTGATATTGTTGCAATAATAATAAAGCCAAAAAATCCTTGATTAAAATTGAACAGAATATAATAAACAGAAACTGAGAGGACCTAGTTTGAAGATTTAGTGTCCTGAGCTTAAAATAAGGTTAACTCTATCTCCTAGCTGTAGGTGGCATGCAAAATATTATTATTGGCTGAATAGCAAAATTATAGTCCTTTAATTAATCCTCCTGTGAAAGCTAAGTAGATAATCTTTATTTAGCCAGCTTGTCCATGGAAGGAGAGAGGTTGAGTAGCCTACTTTCTGCAGTCAACAATGAGACATCATCATCATCAGGGTTAGGGTCTGGGATCACCTAGCCTATAGTTAGCATTCAAGTGTAAAATCACTGAAATATGCTTATCTCTCTGGATAAAAACATTTCAGGGAAGGGGAATCATATCCTGGGTAGGATATTATTGGGCTGTATTATAGTCAACAAAATGGACCAGAGTATGATGGTTCTTTTGACCTTGAGGGTCATGGGATGAAGAGAACTTGGTAAGAGATTGGAATAATATTTATTTACTACCTCAACAAGGATATGCAAAGGACAGCAGTTCTTTATGTGATACACAACTACTGTGTAGGTAACTACTGGGCTGCAGAAAAATCTTCCATCTATGCAACCCTATTTTCTAGATGTGTTCCCAGAGATCTTTACAGTAGATCAGATGGATTCTACTTTGGATGATGGATGGTTGGATCAGATCATTAAATGACAGAAGCGAAGTGTGCCTCTTGTAAGGCTGGGCAGCAATGAGCATGCATGAAATAATATTGGTAACATAGACTTGTGTCAACACCAAATGGCAAGACTCTTTTTTTTTTACGTTTGGTTGTAATCCCTGGCTGTCTGACTGACTTGCTCACTGTTTATTTATACCATTAGTTGCTGAGTGATCTGCATCAACTGCAGGATCTATGAGGGAGGGGGTAGTAGGACTGCCACCAGGCTCTGTGAGAATGTGCATGTGAAACAGTGCTGTGTACTGTACTGTACAGTTCAAATAGTTGAAAAGTAATCCAGCAAACAGACTCAAGCTGTTTAAGAACAGGAAACTGATAGATAACTGGCTCTCTGCTTGTGACCAGAGAACAGATGGTGAATGAACCAGCAGGTGTTTGATTATCTTGACCTTTCCTACTCAGTCAGGGACTCTGTAAAGCTGCCACCTTGAAAGAATATATTGTTTTACCTTGGGTTAATGCTCTATATCTATAAAACTTGTGTTAACTATCCAGCCCTTGTCTGAGTGTGAGTTTAATCCCAAGTAGAGCCTTCTGTCTTGGTGCTGGTAATGAGACCAATGTATAGATTTTTCAACACTGGGACTCAATAAATCAAAAGGATTTGGATAAAGGAATAGAGGGGATGCTTATTAAATTTGCAGATGATACTAAATTGGGAGGGGTAGCAAATATGGTAGAAGACAGAGCCAGGATACAGGATGATCTTGACAGGCTGCAGAATTGGGCTAAAACTAATAAAATGCACTTCAACAAAGATAAATGTAAAGTTCTGCATTTAGGTAGGACAAATCAAATGCATAATTATAGAATGGGGGAGACTTGTCTCAGCAGTAGTGTGTGTGAAAAGGGGTCTTAGTAGACCAAACACTGAAGATGAGTTAGCAGTGTGATGTGGTAGCTAAAAAGGCAAATTTGATCTTGGGCTTCATCAACAGAAGTATAGTGTCCAGATCACACGAAGTGATGGTATCACTTTACTCTGCTCTGGTTAGACCTCACCTAGAGTATTGTGTTCAGTTTTGGACACCGCAATTTAAGAAAGATGTAGACAAGCTGGAATGGGTCCAGAGGAGGGCAACAAAGATAATGAGGGGTCTGGAGACCAAGTCCTATGAGGAAAGGTTGAAGGAGCTGGGTATGTTTAGCTAGAAGAGAAGACTCAGAGGTGATATGATAACCATCAAGTACTTGAAGGGCTGTCATATAGAGGAGGGTGCTGCTGAGTTGTTTTCTGTTGCTCCAGAAGGTCGGACCAGAACCAATGGGTTGAAATTAAACCAAAAGAGTTTCCATCTAGACACTAGGAAGAATTTTCTAACAGAGCAGTTCCTCAGTGAAACAGGCTTCCTCGGAAGGTGGTAAGCTCTCTTTCCCTGGAGGTTTTTAAGGCTAGATGGCCATCTGTCAGCAATGCTGATTCTATGACCTTAGGCAGATCATGAGAGGGAGGGCACCTTGGCCATCTTCTGGGCGTGAAGTATGGGTCACTGGGGGCGTGGGGGGGAGGTAGTTCAGAATTTCCTGCATTGTGCAGGGGGTTGGACTAGATGACCCTGGTGGTCCCTTCCAACTCTATGATTCTATGAACATTATACATTATTGTACGCATAACATACATTGTGTGTATATGCTGCCTATAAAATAGAACAATTTGTATTTAAAATGCAAATGAATCCCCACAAACAAAAGTGAAAAACAGAGAACGACTGTTGACAAAAATATAAACAAATGTAAAAAGAAATTAAGTAAGGAACATTTGCTCATCTCTAGTGGCAGGAAAACAGATATGATTGTGACGTAAGAAGATGGTAGCTTATAACAAGATTTCAAAGATCCGGGCTCCATGCTCTTACGAAACCTGTAGTCCTTCTCCTGGACAGTTGGTGAATAAGCTGTAATGTGTAATTTTGCACTTTACATTAAGAGTTCTAGAAAGGCAGCAAACTCCTCTGATGTAACTAATCTATAACAGTTACAAAGATATTGCTGCATGAAACCCATTAAATGGTACAGCTTGGAGAAACAGGAAATCCTGGCAGAATAGAAACCATTTTAAAAATAGTAATTTGAAGCAATGCAGATACTTCTCAAAAGATTCCAGTACAATGGGCTTTCACACACATCATTTTTGTACATGGTGACTTTAGCTGGTTACATCATGCACTATATTTAGAAGGTTTCTTGAGTAACCATGGAAACTGGTTTTTGCTTAAGCTACCACATTAATTCATTTAACATAAACCAAGGCTTCAGAGCTCTTACGGAACAATTTCTCCCAATTGTCAATTCTGTAACAATATTATGAGAACACAGTTATGGATAATGTTATTTGTATATGTATTTAACTGCAATAAATTGAAGATTGTTTTTCTAGAGTGGTAAAAATAGCTGATGGATGCTGATAATCACCAGTATAACAGCAGCTTAATCAACAGCAGCTTATGAATGCTGACCAACTCCATTACTAATATTCATAAGGCCTTTTCAGACATTTGCTTTGGTGCCCCAATCGAGCATAACAGGATCAAGTCCTACACGTGATCCTCCAAATAATCACAGTTGCCATTTTGTGTGAATGGGGCAACACATGCATTTCTAGGGTTGCCAGGTCCCTCTTCACCACTAGCGGGAGGTTTTTGGGGTGGAGCCTGAGGAGGGTGGGGTTTGGGGAGGGGAGGGACTTCAATGCCATAGAGTCCAGTTGCCAAAGTGGCCATTTTCTCAACACATAATCAAATTTTTAAAAAAGAAACATTTTTAATGAATTCTCATTTCAATTGTCCTGTGATCCCCCCCCCCCTTTATGCTACTTGGATTGTAACCAGGTTTTTGTTCAAAAATTGCTACTCATGGCAGACTGATATAAGCAAAACAGCTCTTTCAATTATAATGGTTAAATCATAATTGAATTATGATTAAAATTATAGTTGTGGCCATTCCTCCATTTTTAAATAACCTCATATTATTTGAACAATGCTTTCAAAAGATTGATTCTCACCAGTATTTATTATTCTTCATGGTCCTAGTAATGACATTCATATAGGAAAACCATACTCCTACGGCCAAAGGTTTGTTTACTAAAATAAATATAAGGCTCAGCTTGAAACCATTAACTAAGCCTTAGAGAAGGAACCTGATATTTTCTTAATGTTAAAAATATGACTGAAAAAGTGTTGCTGAACTAAAGCTCTGAAGCTGTGTAGAAAGATGTTTGCCACAGCAATACTTTGAAATACAATGATATTTGTGCTAAAATGGAAAAGAATCTGTAGATACTTGAATGTGTTACTTGCTATTAGTTCAGATTCTCATTTCTTTGTTTATGGACTGTGATCTACACAGATAGTCTTCAGATCTACAATAATTTGTTAAGCAAAGTCCAGAGATGCCTCCAAGCCATTGATGTCTCTCTCTCTAAGGCTGCAGGGTAGCTCAAGACACCCTGAAGTCTTGCATAATTTTTTAAAATATTTTCAAAGATATATTTCTTTAAAGATCTTCACCTGACACTTTCTGAGTGAGTAAAACCTTGACTTGTTCCAGACTAAGAGTTTTCTCCCCAGTGTTTTCCAAATCTTCCAGTTATTCATTGAAACAACGGGAGTGGAGGTCTCCCATGGAATAGGCCAATTTTTTATCCCCAATTTTTCCATGCCTCCCTATCTCTAGATGGGAGTCATACTATGAAAGTCACCTGATTGTTGTGCAAACAGAAGCGACTCTGTGCTCTTCAGTAACTTAACACAGAAGGCCTTCGTCTTTTCAATGACCGGAGAAGTTAGGAGACACTTCTGGTGATGACAGTGTACTAGTGCAATGATACCTGCCCCTTTAGATTACATTAATGCATAGTATTATCTCTTTTTTTGGTCTTTTCCCCCCCTTCCATCCCTCCCATCCCCCTCCCTAACCCCACTCCTTCTCTATATTTTTTAGTCTCTTAACCCCAGCCACGGGCACAAAGTCTGGATCTTCCATCGAATGTCTTTTCTTCCTTCCATTGATATCCACTCTAAATAGGTCTTCCATCTATTCGTGATTTCCCTGCTCTTGTCTTCCCATGAAGTCTTCTGGCGCATCATCTCGACGATATCTGACTGTATAAATTCAAACAAATAGTTGTGCCAGATTTCTATAGTCCATTTACTTTTATCCTTCCAACCCAGAGCTATTACTGCTTTGCTTGCTAATAACATAGCCTTGAATATGGCCTGACTCTCTTGTTTACCCCCGAGTTCCCTGTTGTGCTCATTAACATTAGGTTAAAATCTATGGTTAAAGATACTTTACATTTTCTCCTTATAATTTCTAGTATTTGTGTCCAAAAGACCCTAACCTCTGGGCATTCCCACCACATGTGGGAGAACCAACCCTTAGATTGTCTACAGTGCCAACACATGGGGCTTAGTCCTGGAAACATATTCGCTAATTGCGCTGGTGTTTTATACCATTTTGTAAAAAAATTATGTTCCAATTCATTGAATTTAATCACTTTTATTTCCTCTAGTCCTTTCATAATTTTACCTGCTGTGTTTTCTGATATCTGACCTTCCTTACTCCATGTTTTTTGTAAATATGTTATTGTCTTATCTTTATTTGAGATCATTTCCCTGTAGATTTTTCCTGCCAATCCTTGTTTTGATTTTTGCATTTCTTTATATATTTCTTCCATTGGTTCCTCTGACCATATTTCTCCTTTTTCGTTAATCATTTTAACCCTTCTATAAAGGCCTGTTGTTTTTAGCCAATGTTGTTTGCCTATCTCTTCTACTATCTCCTGTAAAGGTTTTAGGGTTCTTCCTCTGTACATATCTCCCAGTCTATAATATCCTTTTGACCTTAGGGTTTCCCACCATTTACTTTCTCTGAAGTCTTGCATAATATACACTAGTTAAATTGGATTTCAATTTGTCCAGAAACTATAAATTGCAAGCTATGTAGCTGCAGCTAGAGTAACAAATTCAGTGATTGCTGTACCATACATTTTAGATTGATATTTAAGGCATCAGGAAGATCACTACTAAATAACCTATTTTTCAGGGATGCTGTCAGAAATCTAATGCCATTGCAGCCATTACACTAATATATTACAACTTGTTTATGATAGTGGGGAATAAGTGATAGCATCAGCATAACCACTGTGACCTAGGAAATTGTATGTAAATGATATGGATGTTTATAGTTTCCTTTCCTATAAATGCATGGGGAAAAGATGGTGAGAATTTCCACATGTACAATTATTTAATGCACTTTTTTCTTACCGAGTCTTTTACAAGCATTGTTTAGAATTTGGGGTGCAATTTGTATATGACTTGGGACTAGTCCACTTGATGACTGACAATTGAATGTGTAAACAACTGAAAACTTTGACATGATATGAAAGTACTGTGGGATGTGGTTATAATGTTCTCACATGCAAGCCATTATCTGATGTTGCAGCTGTCAAGTGATAAATGTATATGTGTGAACCAGTCTTCAGGAAGATATTCATGGGAAGACATGAGTGAAATGGAAAGAACAATAGCCTTTCAAGGGCAAGGCAGACATAAATACATGAAGCTGCCTTATACTGAATCAGACCCTTGGTCCATCCAAGTTAGTATTGTCTACTCAGACCGGCAGTGCCTCTCCAGGGTCTCAGGCAGGGGTCTTTCACATCACCTACCTGCCTAGTCCCTTTAACTGGAGATGCCGGGGATTGAACCTGGGACCTTCTGCATGCCAAGCAGATGCTCCACCACTGAGCCACAGCCCCTCCCCATTGTCCAACCTCTTGCAATATGAATCCTAAAATCCTTTAGAAAACAAGAGTATTTTAAACTTTTGCTTAGAACAATATATTTGGATGGAGATAAACAAAAAAGGTTTATTTAACAGTGTTAGCTGCCTTGGAAGCCCTGATGAGGACGGAAAGGTGGGGTATAAATTTTGTAAATAAATAAACTTGGATGTAATCAGAGGATAGGTAATACTGGCCAAATCTTGCTTGTGAGGAAGGGTCGCAGCTGGCACCACCATGGTTCTTAGCTAAAATCTCCCACTGATGAAACTTGTACATCCATCTGTATGCATTACTGATGACACATGATGACATGGTCAAGAAAGTTCATTGCCTTAATGAACATTAAAGAAACTAAGAATTGCCTTGCTGGGTGAGACTAAGAGCCAGCTCATTTGGGTTTGAGCCAGTTAAATGTACCTGGAAGCCCACAAGAACTATGTACATCTATTGTTTGTACCTAGCACCTGAGGTGTATTCTGAACATGGAAGTTGCATGTAGTTATCATAACTAATAACTATAGAGAGACTGTTCCTTGATAAAATTGTCTAACCCTTTAAGAAATGGAATTGTAAAGGTTCCCCTTTTTATTTTGGACTTAGTTGTTTTAATAGGCACTCCCCTTTTAGAGGGGGACCTGAAATTTGGGGAGTCTCATAAAGGCACCTGGGTTTACCCATGACATTGGAGAATTCCAGGAATGAGGAAGAGTGTTGTTGAAATTAAACTGATTAAATGCAATCTCCCCCAGCTCTGTGGCATATCTTTCTTAAGAACAAAGCCTTTAACGCTAAGGACATTACCCAATGCCCACACACCCCAGAGGTGTCTGCCCAGCCCAAGATCGGTAACTCAATCAAGGAAGGCACTTGGGTCATTAAACTGCCATCCACCCTAATCTCATTAGTAATTTCCCCCTTTCTGGGTCTTGTGGCCATGCAAATCTTGCTCACAGTAGCCTAAACAAGATAATTTTTCCTGCCGAAGTATGTTAACTTTAAATGTGCCACAGTGCCAGTGAGATTCAGACTTCTTTTCTTGACCCAATCCAAAATTAGGATGGTCAAACCCCCCCACTGGGACCTGGGACTTTCTGTCTATAAAGCCCCAGCAAACTGTTCCTCAGATTTCTGGTTCAGAGCTCTGCTGGTCATAACTCTTGTTTCCTTCTGAGAACACCTGCTGCACTGCAGGCTTTTCCTGCCTGCTTTGCTGGCTCCTCGCTCTGCTCCTTGGACCGCCATTGTGTCAGTCCCTGGACCTCTCCAGGCCTTATGCCCTGGATTTAAGGTTGCATGCCCCTTCCCTAAACGTCCCATTTTTTTTCACTTTTCCCTCTAATAAGGAATATCCTCTTGTTGTTGGTGGTGAGTGTGTGTGAGTGTTGAGGGAATCAGTTCTCAGGTGCTTAGTGTAGGTGTAATGGTTAGAAGCGGTGGATTCTAATCTGAGGAACCGGGTTGGTTTCCCCACTCCTACACATGAACCCAGCTGGGTGGCCTTGGGCTAGTCACAGTTCTCCTAGAGCTCTCTCACCCTCACCTACCTCACAAGGTGTCCGCTGTGGGGAGAAGAAGAAAAAGCGATTGTAAGCCGGTTTGATTCTCCTTAAAAGGTAAGAAAATTGGCATATAAAAACCAATTTTATGCTGTATACAATAAAGCTATTTGTTATTACAATTGCTTTCTCTGTCTCATTTAATAATTTTATTTTGGAATATTCCTACCAAGATCCATCCTGGTATACACAGACTACATTGTCTTGTGCTATTCCTTTCTGGAACACTGTAATAAACTAATTTCCTTTTCTCTAGGTCCAGTTTGGGTAACAAGATGATGCCTCTTATTTTAATCTGTCAGAGAGTCCAGAAGTTACAGATGTTGGCAGAACATTAATCCTCAGGAATTACAGCACTAGTGGAACATTAATCTTCTGAGACATGGCTATGGAATACAGGTGCTAACTTACATAACTTTGAATTGAAAAGTGGCTCAGCTCAGATCGAAGTTTCTTCCAACTTTGTTTAGGTTGTGAAACCAGGATGTGGCTCACAGATTCAGTTGTGGCTTTTCCTGACAAATGCTGGTTTCAGCTCCTTCACCCTTTCTTCAGCAAAGACCATGCTGGTATCCTCACCTGTATCGCAGTGTCCAACCAAGGAAAAACCTCAACACATCATCGAACATTAGTGTTGGCCAGAATCACTGTGAATATGGAGAAGAAAATGCCTGCCTCTTCAGGAATCTGCAGCCACTCTTGGCACAGTGAACATTCACAGATCTATTTCCTTTTCTCAGGAAGCTGCCTGCTTAATCACATTAACCCTTTGTTCACATCAAGCTTAAAGAAAACTGATGCTTAAGTGCATCCTCCACAAACAAACTCATCCAAATACCCAAGGGTACAGCAGACAGTCACTCCAGACAATCACCCCACAATTAGCAACTTTATTCTACCCAAAAGACCCAACCAAATGTTTCAACTCTGCTTCTTGTCATAGTAGATACTTGCGGCATCTAGTGTATGCTACCCTCTACTACAGTGATATTCTTCATATACAGCAGTAAGATTTTTTTTCTCCCCACAGACATCACTTACCATATAGTATTAACCCACACAGAGAGTTGTAAGTAGCCACCAAAGCACCAGGGACATCCCTTATGGCTACACATGCTTCCAATTTTTCAATAAATTCATGTCAGAATTGCAGTCTATAAACGTAACTAAACTGAGCAATCAAATAATGAACAGTAACAACTGCAAACACTAATTTGGACAGGTTAGATATAAAAGGAGAGGGAAACTTGGGTACAGAACTCAGCTAAAGATTTGCTAAATTTGCTAAAGTTGTTTGAATTCTAAAGGTAAGTGTGGACTTCCAGGGGTCTCTAGGGACACAGAGATAATTGTCTCAGGTGTACTACTTATGTAAGTGCCGTCAACTCACAACAGACTTATGGCAACCTTTCCGGGTGTGAGGGTTCCTGACCTCTCTGTGCAATTCCCAAAAATCACTTGTTCATCCAGATGTATTGAAACAAGGTTTCTTTATTGGAAGCTACAGTAGATACAGTCCACACACTGATAGAAAGTTGCAAGTAAGCAGTTTGCTAAACTACATGATTATATCCCCTACAGGGTAGCAAAAGGTCACACCTATTGTTATGGGAAGCTACAAGATAGATGGGCATAGTACAGACATCAATCGCCCCCAGAGAGCCAGTTAGGGTTATCTACATCCCAAGGCCGGAATTGGCAAGAGGGAGTGAACCAGAGCGGGGCCGGGGAAACACAGCAGGGGAGGCACTTGTGAGACATACCAGTCAGGGGGGAGACCAAACGGGCTGAACTGCTTTTACGAGTCCAGAGAAGAGGGGGGTGGGGGGATTGTGATAACACCACACAAGACACACAGACTCTCACACCGGGCAAGTGAGAAGTAGAAGTGGTTGCTATTGCATTCCTCTGCATAGCAGTCCCAGTCTTCCTTGGCAGTCTCCCATTCAAGTACTGACCCTGCTTAGCTTCCAAGATCTGACATAATTGGCCTATACTATGCCACCGCCTCTCCCTTCAGATGTACTAGCTGATTTCTTTGTGGAAGGCATGGCTGATACATGTGAAGTAGCCACTTTGGTGGTCAGCTTCTGTACCATGTTGATAATGCTTCCTGGTACAGCATGTATAGTCGTTGCTAGTGAAAATGGGGCAGCTGCCGGAGATGTAGTCATCATACTGCCACTATTAGTGATGGGGCATTGCACTGCTGCTTTCCATTGTATAGCTAGAATTGACATCTCTTCTCTGAAGCAGAACGGCTGATAGCTTGTCATGGCCATCGACCTCAAAGCTACATCTTGTTGAGAGTGGTGCTCTCCCTTAATTTTTTTTTTCAGGACAGTGATTCCATTATAGGCAGGGCTGGCAGCCAGCCTCAGCTGCCTGGGCACTAGGCTTACCAGGTCCTGTTGGTCCATGGGCGGGAGGGTTTTTTGGAGTGTGCGGTGTGTGCGCGCGCGCCTGGCACAATGTGCCTGCACGCCTGTGCGTCTACGTCACTTCCGGTTTACTCGGAAGTGATGCAGACACTCTATCAATCTCAGCCGAAACTCTATGGAAACCACTTGGCAACCCTACCGGGCACATTGCTTCTTAAAGTAAGAAACTTAGGACAGTGAGACATCCTTGCAAGGGGGGTTGGTGGGGGTGGGTCATGAGTAGGATTGCCAGCTTCGGGATGGGAAATACCTGGAGATTTTGAGGGTGGAGCCTGAGGAGGGCGGGGCTTGGAGGGGCGTACTTCAATGCCATGCAGGCCATGCCATGCAGACATGCCAAAGTGGCAATTTTCTCCAGGTGAACTGATCTCTGTTGCCTGGGGATGAGTTGTTATAGCAGGAGATCTCCAGCCACCACCTGGAAGTTGGCAGCCCTAGTCATGAGTGAGGTGTTGTATTTCACTGAGGAAGAAAACATATTGCAGGTTCTGGCCTAGAAGGCAAGGCACATGCTGTTTATTGGTTTTGTGCAGAATTCTTTGAAAGCTGGTTCTGAAGCAGGAGGAAGGGTGATTTATGACCTGAGCAGAGATATGATTGCTTATTTCCAAGAGCAGAGCAGCAGGGAGCCTTGAGTTGGGGGGGGGGGGGGATGCAGAGAAGTTCTTCAGGTCCCTCCAACTGCCCTCCCAAATTCCATAGCTATTGTCACTCTGAAAAATTGTAAATGAAATCTTTGCGTAAATAACTTCATTGCTGAAGCACAGGTGATTATGCAAGCCAGGGAACCACTGGTGTTGATCCCCCCCTCCCCCATATGCCTGGAAGGATTGCATTCCTGGGCCTTTAAGAGAGCAGCATGAGGAGAGCATGACAGAATACATGGCTGTTGCTGGGCAGACTAGGAGCTGAGGGTGCAATTGGGGAGACGCTAGTGAGAGGCAGTGAAGAGGGCTTTTAGTTTTGAGCTGCTTCAGCTGAGTATTTCTGGGGAATTGCACATAGTGACGCAAAGAAATATGCCAGGATATCTATGTTCATACATTATGCAAAACCATAGTTTAGACTAAATGTGGGCAATAAATCAATTACTAACCAGGGTTTCAATGATCAACCACCTACAGTTAATCTAATTAAGCCATGGTTTTGTGTGACCCTGCTGAGCCACTGTGTTTTACCTAACAGCTTACAGTACAAGTAGTCAATCTCAAATGTAGCTGAGAGGAAAGCTTCCTGACAATTGACTTGGCTGACAGCCTGCTGAAAATGCTATAATCTTTTTGTCTTTACCTTTGACTCAAGAAAAAAAGAAAAGATACACTAGAACATGTAAGTTGGACCCTTGATGCTTGTGGGGTAAACAACAAAGATTTGCCTTATTTATTAGCAATAGTGTGGTAACAGAGAACCAAGCACTCTTGACTAGAAATTTCAATCAGTTTTCAAGACCTTCCAGCACATGCCATACGTAGTATATGACCACACTATAGATATAATCTCCCCCCATATTACAGATACTGAAAATGAAACATCTGTCTTCCAAACACATGTTACTGATAGATTCTATAGGGAACTTTCTCTCTGCTCTGTCTATATAGCAAGACGTACATTTTCCTGACATAATGTGTGAATTGGTCATTTAGGTGAAATGGTCACCCTTGACACTTCGAGGCAAAAGCTCACAAAATATATAAGCTCACAAAATATATATTTATAATTTCCATGTATTCATTGTGGTATTTAGAAACCCCATTGGGAAGGGATAGCACTGGCAGTCTATTTCAGAAAGAGCACTTGCAAATATTGTTTCAGATTTTTAATTGGCTATTTATTTTGGCCAAGTTCATACCCTCATTATTTGTCACTCACAAGCATTCAGGAGAACAGGATATTTTTTGCATAATGTATTTGCATGCAGATAGAGTATTCTGTTCATGCATACACAAGTAAATTATTCATCTTGTGAGAAAAATACCATGTCTGCTGGGTATTTTATTAGTGATGATTTATTTTTGCATTTTTCTTTGTAAAGATTTCTTAAAGGGTCTCTTAATTTTTTTCCTGAGATTTGCTAATAGATATCTAAATATTGTGTTTGTTTTATGATTTTCAAGTCTACAAAAATGCTTTAAAGAACAAACTTTTGTTTCTAAAGTGACTAAAATTCAGTGCAACACACATTCTCAAGAACGGCTGTTAATGATATACTAGTCCCACTGCAGCATTTGTTTACTTTTTAAACACAATCTTATACTGCCTTTTGCTCAATATGGGGACCAAAAAACAGTTTTTAATTCAATACAATAAAACCCATTAAAAAACCAAGAGAAGCTTAACATTCAGCCAGAACGGGCACTTAAGTCAGATTGCTATTGTTGGGAGGGTAGCAACAGGAGCAGCAGAAGAAAGGAGGAAAAGCACTTTCTATCAACCTTAAGTGTGTCCAGGATCAAGCATGCAAGCCCTCCCTTGGGCAGCCCCCCTTTAGCATTAATTTTAGGCTTATCAGAATCCAGTAAACCCTATAAGAAGCATTTCCCCAGTCACCCACGTTTTCTGGAGGAGGACAATGTCTGCTTTATTCAGCAGATGTTGAACCTCTGAAAGGAGAAAAGCACTTTAGATAGCCAAGCAAAGCTTGGAAAAAGAGGACAGATTTTGCATAGCATACAAAAGGCAACAAAATCTTCCTTGGAGTTCCATTAATGGAGCAAAGCTAGACAAACAGCCTACAGACAATATCAGCATCTTCATAACCATATTGATCTACAAAACAATGCAAAGTGTGTACTACTAACAATATTTAACATTTATATTGGTTGGAGACTGAAGGCAGTATGTGGTCATGGCCATTGTCCCAACATAATCGGTCCTACACCCAGGCTCCAGTACACATGTAGCAAAGAAGAGAGGACACATTTTAAGATGTTCTAAAGGGGGTGATGAACGCATGATGGGGAGCAGGACCTAGCAGAAAGCTCTTCCCTGACCTGTCATGATAATTGGAATCCATACACAGAGCCTATTGATGTATCACTCACTGTATAATCAGGTACCCTGTCAAAGTAGAGCTCCTGATCACATGGGGAGAGCTGTGTGCTGATAACACTGCATGCAAGCATTGCAATGAATCTGTGTAGGTCAGGGGTAGAGTTGCCCATCTCAATCTTCCTTCTCTACACACCTTTGTTAATTCCTTCCAAAACATCTGGAAAGAAATAAAAGACTCTTCCTTTGAATGGAGGGCAGCTTTGTTGCATGGCAGGGTGGAGTGGGAAGGAAGAAAACTGCTTGCTTCGATGCGAAAAGAAAAGGAGGGATTAATAGTTCTAGTGTAAAAGTAGACTACAAAGTAAATAGATTGTATGGAAGCACCAGGTAGTATCTTTACTCCATTTGGCAGCACCCACGGAATGTCAGACTCTGCTTCCTGTGTCTCAGTGAATAAATCATGGGAGATTGGGCAACCCTGTGTGCGCCTGTGATACAGGGTAGGCAAACCAAATTGGCTGTGTGTCCACATCAAAACCAAATATATTACCCAGCCCTAGATTAGATTAATTCTCACTGATTTCACACTGACCAGGTGGGCTCTGAATACCTGGAACACTTGCGGCTGCCTTCTCTTTGGCTTTGTAGAATTCAAACACCTTTAATAAATTAAAATGAAATAAATGAAAAGTTCAAACCACCGAGCGTGTCTTTGAAGTACACCACTTAATATTCAAAGTGAGATCAAATAGCTCATTTTTTTCCTTGGCAATTCTTTTTTAAAAATAACTTAAATAAGGGTCACTTTAGGGCAGTAAAAAGTTACATTAACCTCATGGAAGGATTGTGCTGTAGAGCCAGCCATCTTCAATGTACTTTATTTAGAGCTTTTTCTGAACTGCCATCTAAAATAAAATCATTAGGAATGTAGTCTATTTTGTATCACTTGTAAAGAAGACTCCCTTCCCCAATGCAGAGTTCCAGTTTGCTCCCTTTACTGTTTCTTTGGGTATTCTGACTCACAAAAAAAAATACAATTTAGAGATGAATGAGTTGCTTTCCACTAGTGTAAATCCATTTATATAGCTTAGGATCTAAGTAATAATTGAAAAATGGTGGCTTATCAGGCACAGGCAAAAAGAATCAGGAGTATACCAAGAGATATTGCCAAAAGAACATTCAGATATCACTCTTGGTTGTCTTTGCATACTGGCTGTTTTTCCCCTGATGCCTCATGTGAAGAAATGCATTTTACTTTGGAGGTTTGAACTGTACAATACCTTCATCTTGAGTAAGTTTTTCTGTCACTTGGCAGAGTATAAGCAGCATGGGGAGAAGTCAATTTCTCTCCAGACTTGTACAACTAGGCTTTGGAAATGCAAATGGAAGGCCTGACCAGAAACAATGAAGTGATCAGCTCACAGGAAACAGCCAGCAGGGAAGAGATTTGGAAGACTTGAGGTGCTAGAAAGAATTCAGGAAAAATTTCCTGGAGACTTCAGAAAAAGTTTATTTGACCCTCAGTGGGCGGGCAAACAGAGATAATAAAAAAAATTCCTTGGCACAGATGGAAGTGTCTATTTTTTGCTGATTCTATCTAGACAGATGAGGCTCTCATATGGGTTCCTGCTGAAGCCGAAGGCAGTCATTGCCATGTGGGTGACTGCAGGCCTGAACAAAGACTCCAAGGCAATGAGAAGCTCTTAGAACCACTGTGTGTGTGTGTGTTAAGTGCCGTCAAGTCGCTTCCGACTCATGGCGACCCTATGAATGAAAGTCCTCCAAAATGTCCTATCTTTGACAGCCTTGCTCAGATCTTGGAAATTGAAGGCTGTGGCTTCCTTTATTGAGTCAATCCATCTCTTGTTGGGTCTTCCTCTTTTCCTGCTGCCCTCAACTTTCCCTAGCATGACTGTCTTTTCCAGTGACTCTTGTCGTCTCATGACGTGACCAAAATATGATAGTCTCAGTTTAGTCATTTTAGCTTCTAGGGTCAGTTCAGGCTTGATTTGATCTATAACCCACTGATTTGTTTTTTTGGCAGTCCATGGAATCCGTAACACTCTCCTCCAACACCACATTTCAAAGGAATCTATTTCAACTGCATGATGATGGTATATTAGAACCACTGTAATTTCTAAGTCAAGGAGCCTGCCTTAGAATAACATCAGCTAGGGCATTGCAGGGTGAGGGACAGAGGAATTGCATGTTTACATTATTTCTCAATTTGTTGCTGTGCTGAGAGTATGCACGTGGGCATTCTTTTTTAAATGAATGTTTTACAACTTTTAGTGATGGCAACTGTTCTCTCTACCACCTAGACTCCCACTGTTCAAATTCACTATTTTATAATGAGCACTAGGAAAAGGGGAGGCAATCAATTGGCAAGCAGCTATTCCCCTAGTAGTGTGTAAATGCAATAAGCTATCTTTATGGTGACCAGATGCTGGGTAGTGGGAGATGCAGGCATGAGGCAAGGCCTTAGAATGGTCGTGCAGGGAAGGAAAGTTGGGAACCCTGGCCCTCTCCATGGGTAATTCCTACAAAAGCCAAGT
This sequence comes from Euleptes europaea, assembly GCF_029931775.1. Taxonomy (NCBI): domain Eukaryota; kingdom Metazoa; phylum Chordata; class Lepidosauria; order Squamata; family Sphaerodactylidae; genus Euleptes; species Euleptes europaea. The sequence continues at coordinate 84,398,607 of NC_079314.1, read as the reverse complement.
GGTGGCAGTGGGTAATCCGAAAGAGGGAGAGAAAACTTCAAAATGTTGGGAGAGCTGGGTGGGTGGCACATGCCTGGCAGACACCATAGATGGCCTTTGGTGCCCAGAAACCTTGGAAAGCAAGATCAAATAGGGCATTGCACATCAGTAGGAAGGTTCTGCCACACTTGCCTCTCTTACTCCTTGCCAGTTCTCCAGGGCAGGTCTGCATTGCTCCTTCCAATGCACCCAGTGCACCATGATGACAAGGCAGAAACATACCATCATCATGCAGTTGTAGTGCACAACCCAAGATGATCCTCAGTTAGGGCTGCCAGGCAGAGACTAGCAACCACTGGGGGGTCTGGGGGTAGGCAGAGGCATGGGGGGCACTGTCAGTGATGTTGCTTCTAGGGAAAACCCAGAAATGATGTCAGGCCTTAGTGAGAGTCCTGCCAACTCTATCCTCAGTGGCTATATTGGCAGACCAGTAGAATCAGAAGCTTCCTGCATACTCAGTCTTCATATAGAGCTTCCATGTAGAGGTGTCTTCAGCCTTATTATAGCTCCTTTTTGTATAGTTTGTAAATGATATTATGTAATAGTTTGATATAATGACATGCATTTGGTTTCTTTCAAAGCATAAGGGCAACTATTGCCTCAAGCAACCCAACCCAAAACAAGGCTACACTCACACACTGGTAGATATCATTTGGCTCTAGCAATCTTTCACAACTGGATTGTCTTGTCTACACAGGAAAATCCAGTGGTGATTGATTGCTATATTGCAATGATAGCACAATATCCAATGAGAAGTGGATACTACTCATATTTACTCAGAAGTATTCCACTATGTTTAGTGCATATACCCCCATATAAGTGTATATATAAGTGCAGGCTTAAAGAGAGAATTCGTCTTCTTGTAGCTTTTTTCTGTTCCTTTCAATTACCCCTAGTGTTGTCCAATCCTAGTTGAATCACTGAGATCCCATTTCTTAGGTCATATGCATGTAAATGAACAGTGGGAACTGATCCTCATTCTACCCATTAATGATAATTTGCAGCCATCCACTGTATACTTTGGCTATAGGCAAATGGCTATTGGAAACCCTGCACAAACTCAATTAGATAATCATCCGATTGAGCCTCAAGCTTTAGAAGTAAATATTTGGCATGTGATAATCCCCACAGTAAACAGCTCTTCTGGAATCATACTTTTGAAAACATTTTTGAAAGCAAATAAAAGTTTCATTAGAGGATGGAAAAATAAATTGGTAAGGTGACAGATTCTATGATTTGATGGAAGCTCAATTATAAATGGATAACGTAATATAACAAGTGCACATGAAATCTTATTAAGGTCTGAAAATCCAATATCTCATCTCTGTGACTTTTAATTGATCTTTACACATATTGTCATTGCAGTCAAATATTTGAGATGATTCTTGTACACATAAACAAATGTAAGCACATTAACCTGGTTAATAATTTTAACAAGCAATTTGTATTTCCCATTAGACTGTCTTATATTTTGCTTTAGTATAATTAAAGATATCATCAGTGATAAGCCTGATGCAGTATTCAAAGTCAAGCCTATTCCCAAGATTTACTTTTATCATTAACTGCAGCTTGATAAGATCCACATTATGTCCTCATTAGGAAATTAGATTTCATCTCTCGCAGGCGACTGGGAAGAATTACAGAACATTCTTCCTTATGTTGCTTTCAGTTGTACAAATTATTTTGGCTGCAGTGCTAGTGAGTACATTTCAGTTTTGTTTATGCAAGGTAATAAGATTTTGATTCACCTTATAAAGTTTAACTTCAGTGAAAATTGCCATAGTTTCAGGCCCATTCCATGCATGTTTATCGTAGAATGAATCTCATGGTGTTCAACTGGACTCCAAAAAGTGTGCATAGGATGAAACCCTTCCATTACTGATTAGTAACAGGAGATTTCCTCAGAACCGCCTTCTTGAACAGACAGCAGCTCCTGACACTCTTGATTTTGCACTTGTGCCCTCATCACAGCCAACACATATGTGATGGGGCTATTCTACATGTATTTATGCCTTTGTATTGATGCCTATTCATGGATATCTGTCTGTATAAAGGGAGTTAAACACTTTCTGTGCCTTTCCTAAATATACTCTGGTACTTTTAAAATTTTTCATCTAATCCAGTTTCTATGGCTGTTGTGATCTAGCTGGGGGAGGGATGCTGAGAGCACCAGAATATTACAAGGTACCACAGCATAACAAGATAAAGTGAAGGAACTGGAAGGTTTAGCTCCTCTTGTCTGCATGTTCCATCTGTACCAGCCGAATCGACTGGCTAAGCCACTCTCCCTATTCCAGTCCAGCCACTCTCCTGTCTGAGCAGCTGTGACTGGCACATATGCCAGCCCAGCCAGTATTTCCTGCTGGGGCAGGAAGCACTGTTGTTGATCAGCTAGCTGATAAATTGCCATGGCAGCTAAGTAGCTACTACAGTGGGAAGCAGTGTTGCAGCCATAGGCTGAGGGATGACACAACCAGAGGCCAGCCCCTGTTACTACTTCCCCAGGCAGGCATTGCTGATGCTTGAAGACACTGCTTGAGCATGAGCACTGGAAAAACCCAGTTCCTCTCCAGCAACCCCCTATTCTGTGCTGCCAAATTGTCAAATTAGCAACTATTTAGCAGTTGTCTGTTTCAGATCATCACAACTCTCTTCTGAAGAGGAGACCCGGAATGAGGTGTTTATGGGTGACTGGTGCTCATCCTATACCTTTTCCTGTCAACTGTCTCTGGGCTCATAGTGTTAACTGCAGCTGATTCAAAATAGACAAATGAACTGCTCACACAAGTGACCGATGCAAGCACATTTTCAAAAGGCAGCTACGAAGGCCCATGCACCCAGACAATGCAAACCAAGTTGGGTAACATGTGCACCCAGGCAAACTAAACCACCCTGATATCCTGTACACTAGGCATGCAAGACCAAGCTCAGAAGACCTCTGAAAAACCAGCATGAAGAAGCTCTGAAAACACAGCAGGGAAAAGCTCTTCAAAAGGCAGCTGAACTTCACTGTCCTGTGGAGCGAAACCTGAGATCCTGGCTGGTCAATGTCAAATACTCCTTGATGAACCAGATTGTTTGGTTCCTTTCCAATCTGGTTTTAGGCCTGAATATGGGACTGAACAACCTTGGTCATCGTGGTGGATCACCTGCTCCAGGAGATGGTCAGAAATGTGGCTGCTGATTTTCCTGGATCTCTCAGCTGCCTTCTGTACCATTGGTCATGGTGTCCTTTTGGACCACCTTTATGGACTGGGAATGGGAGACACCATTTTGTGGTGGTTTAGGGTAGGAGCCATAGCTCATTAGTAGAGCATCTGCTTGGCATGCATAAGGTCTCAGGTTCAGTCCCTGGCATCTCCAGTTAAAGGACCAGGTATTTGGTGATGTGAAAGACCTCTGCCTGAGACCCTGGAGAGCCACTGCCAGTCTGACTAGACAATACTGACTTTGATGGACCAATGGTCTAAATCAATATAAGGCAGGCAGCTTCATGTGGTTCTAGTTCTACCTGGAGGGTAGGATTCAGAAGGTAGTGCTGGGGGACTGCTGTGCCATGTCCTTTGACCTGTGGAGTCCTACAAGGCTCCATCTTGTCCGCTGTGTTTTCAAACATCTTCATGAAACCGCTGGGTGAGATCACCTGGAGATTTGGGATGGGTTGTCACCCATATGGGGATGACACTCAGGTCAATCTTATGCTTTCAGCTGATCCCAGGGAGGCTGGAGAAACCCTAAACTGTTGCCTGCAGGCTAATGAACAGAACCTTAATCATAACAAGATGGAAATGCTACTAGTGAGTGGAAGATGTGAACCAGGACTTAAGGTGTCACTCATTCATTTTTTTAAAAAATAGGGGGGATTTAAATCCCTGTTTGTTTGTTTTTTAACTTTTCAGATTTTTCTGCAAACTTGGGGAGTACCCCCCCACCAAATTAGAGGGTTGCATAGTAAAACTGTATACTACATACAATAAAGCAGCACACTACATTCCAACAATGAAACAAACTTTATTACAAAATTAGATTTAAAAAATCAATGATAATGACTTAAAATTTCATAATCATTAACTATGTCCTCTCCAGGAAATGCTGAAAACTCTTTGGTTGTACCATAGAATTTCTGACGATTCCTAGAAACATGTGATGCCATTTCTGGGTTTTCCCAGAAGTGATTTCACACCCTCACTAACAGCTGTACCCCGTATGCTTGCCTCCCCACTGGTTGCTAGACTCCAGCTGGTTGCTAGGCTGGGCTTCACTTCCCTAACAGATCAACATCTCCTTAATATCCGGCCCCCAGTGTAATTAGTACAATTGTGGCTTATTCACAGACTTCTTCAGTGGCCATATCAGTGGTATGGAATAGACTTCCTTTAGAAATCAGAAGCCTTTTGACCTTTCAGTCCTCAGAAAAGTGTGTGACGCAGTACAATTTACAAGTCTCACCAGCCAGACTTGGTTGGTGATTTGGCTGTTGTTAATTTAATTTGTCTTAATGTTTTTGTTAGAGTGTATTGTTTGGTGGTTTTATTTTTTAAGGCTGCCTTGGGTTCTTTTTTGCAGGATGCAGGATAGAAATATCACAGTACACAATTAAATAAAGTAAAGCATGACAGTTTTGGTGGAGGTGGCTAACACATTCAGCTTTGAGTCATCAGATTTACGGGTATAAGGAATCCCCCTCCATCCTACTTCAGATCTTCAACAGATCTTCTTTTTGAAGTCATGCCAAACTCTCAGGAATTGAGGAGCTTAGATTTTTAGATACTCTGAGCATTTAGGTTTTTCACAAGGGCACAAACTATTGAGTATTACACACAAGTTGGAGTCCAATGAGAAGAGAGGAATGTTACCCTTCTTGAGATTTCAGGCTGAGCTGGATATTCTCTTCCCCCCCCCCCCCGTCCTTTAACAAGTCGAAACAATAAATAACCAGCCCAAGCACTTACATATGCAACAGCACCACCCACCAGTAGGGATGGTTATATAAGCATTACAATATTCAGTCTTCGTCATGCCATTTTATTCCACTGTTTAGAATATTTGGTCTTATTAATTTATGAAGTCATTGTTCAGGGCTGAATTGGCCATATGAACAGTATCATTAAAGTAAAGCAAAGTAATTTATGAAGTCATACTTTCCTGCATGCCTTGGTAGCCCCCTGAGTATGGAGAGCCCCCTACCTTGTCTTCAGGTGCCCAGCTTTTGTGATTTGGACACCAGAGTAAGCTATTTTATTATTTGATATAGAGATAAGTAGAATTCTGAACAGCGTTAGGTGTCAGCATTAGGGAATGTTGTACTTTTGCAGACATTATTAACACCCATAGTCACTCTCTGTTTATCTTTTTTAAGCTTATATCTCAGTACATATTTTCAATTTAAACACTGGTCTATACAGTACAATGGAAGTAAATACAGTATTCGAATAATAACCAAATTACAGACTGTTTTCTTCTTTCTCAATTTTTCTGAAATTCAAATGTACTTTGAACTGATTTTTGTATGATGTCTGATATTATTTGTTGAAGTGAGGGGGAAATATATGAATATGTATTTTTTTCAACTTGGAATCTTAACTACTTGCTTATGGTACAAATGTGACATTTGGGAACTTCCTTTAGATATCCACAATACAGCTAAGCTGTAAACAAAAGCAACTTTTAAGACCATCTGTGACTAATCCATTGCTGAAGTTCAATAAGCAGAACAAACATTTGATTCGCCAACAGCTGAAATTACCATGCAAGCTCCAAAAAACTTTTGTTTTCTGGATGAGTTACAAAAAAAGGCAGGTATAGGCACAGAAGAACATTTGTATAGGATTATGAGGAAAAGGTAATAACTCCCCAAATAAAGCAGGTAGACAAGAAAATAAAAGCCATTTCACCAATAGCGTTAATTTTCACTTTTATTTTTATTTCTGTTATTTAAATATGCTATGATCACAGTTCTTACTGAATGTTTGGGCTACGTTTTTATGTATAATGGTGACCAGATAAGTTTGCTGCTTGAAGTTGCTCTCATTTCCTGATGATTTTAAGAAGTTACACGAGAATTGGCTGTGGCAATTCTAAAAATGACTAGGGGCTCATTCCTTCTTGGAGGTAATACCCTCTGTCCAGAACATTTCCCTTCTAAACTCAGGAGAGGCAGCACTGATTGTTATTGTTTAGTGGTAATGGAAAGAGCTATTTATTTATTTGTTTAAAACACCTATTAACTATATCTCTGTATAAAGGTGCTGCAAGTCTTGTTTGTTTGCCAGGGCTTTTTAAGAGGTATGCACAGCAAGCATCATTTTTGTGGGGAGGTATTTGGAGGTTGTTGTTTTTTAAATTTGCTTTTGATCTGTAATGATCTAGTTATTAACTCAAAGCCTCCTTGAGCCAAAAGGGAAAGTGGTGTACAAATATTTAAACAAATAAAACCCATAAGGACTATGTTCCCTATTGTTTTTTTTTTGTCATTTATATTGTTCCGGTGAGTCAAAATATAGGTTCAGGAAACTGCAAAATAAATTCAGGCCATAGGCATGAATCATTACTCCAATTTGACTTTGAGCTCATCCGGCTGACTATAATAGTCAAGCTGGGAATTTGGTGTTCCTCTTTCTAACTCTAGTCTTATAGAAATTGCTGAGTTTTCACTGGTTGCATCCCATAAAGGGTGTGCAGCCTACTCCATATGAAGCATGTGTCACATGTTTTGCAGAATTGTCATATTCCAATGGTTCTCTTAATAAGCTAACCAAATATTAGTACCATCAAACTTTGCCAGGGAACAGCATGGTTATATGGGAACTATATAGATGCTATAACACAAAGATATAGTCATGTAAAATAGGGAACAGGGGAAAAGTGGATGGACAGTTTTAACTTTATAGGCTGCCCAGTTATAGACCTGCTTCCTGGAATCAGTACTCTCTCTTTGTCACTTTTGGTTTTGCCACACTGATGGGCTGGATTGATGGATTCTTTTTGCGCCTTGCCATCTCCTTTTAGGAGCCCTCCAGCTGCTTTCTCCATAGCTTTCACTTTGATACAAAATCACTATGTTTGCTGTTCTTTATTGCATTTTTACGTACTGCACTATAGTGTTCCTGTTTTTTAGTGCATCGTAATGGTAGCAGTTACAATTTTTATTTGAGTTACCTATTTTTCATTGATCAGGTAATGCTGCATCACAGCAGGCTTCTTCTCCTACAAGTCCTGGCATATGTGAATTTAGCCAGTTTTCAGCTATGCTCAGTGATAAACCTGGGGCAATAAACCCTGGGTTATTGCTGCATGACTAATCCCTTCATTAGCCATAGGCAGCAGCTTTACAAAACACCAACGACTGCACTTCAGAAATGGTAAAAGAAGCTCCCAATTGGTTATCACGCTGCAAATTATTTGACATTTCTCATTTATATTATGGGTCATACTTGAAGAGGTGTCATCGTGAGTATATTAATGGTTGCTTTGCAGTGTTTATTTTGGGTTACATGAAATGCTTTCATTCAATCATATCTGTAAAAGATAAGTAGAAGTTTCCATCATCTCGAGATACCAAGAAAGAGTCCCTTGGTGAATTGCAGTTTATAGTGGACAGCACATATAATCTGAAGCATGTTAGGAAATTAATGATGACATCCTAAACAGAGTTAGACCCTTCTAAACCTCCAGTTCAATGATTTAGACGAGTGCAATTTTGCTTAGGATGGCACAGAAAGTAAAATTGGCCCTACCGTTTATGTAGTCTGTCTTTCTCTTCATTGGATAGAATAAGCAATTAGTAGTATTTTTAAAAGCTTCTGGAAAGAATTCATTTTGTTCACCTATTACTTTCAGCTCCATAAATTTAATCTCTCCAGAGACCTGGTACAGCATCCTCATTGTCTCTTTGTTGCCTAGCCTAAGGCTGGCACTACCTGTTACAAAGGAAATTTGGGGTTCCAAACCCTGGTTTTCCCTCATGATGGGGGGGGCGGGGAGTTGGCTGATAACATAGGGGTTTTCTCACACTGCTGATACTTTTCATCAAACACCCCCAGGGCTTAAAAAAAAAACCCTTCCTCAGGCTCCAAGGCTAGGAAAAACAACTGAAGGGAAAATTACTTTGGGGGGGGGAAAGAGTGAGTGTTTGCAGAAACTCTTGCCTATAGCCTCATCCCAGAAAATAGCAATCCAGATTTCAATAATAATCAAAACATATTAATACTGAAAACGCCTGCTACAATTCTAGAAAGAATGCCCTAGGGTGGAAGTAGGAAACTAAATAAAATTAGTTATTAGTTATTAGTTATTCTGACAAACTTTGTGGAGGATACAGTAAGATAGAGAACAAGTGTATGTCCATATATGACACAGGACAGAGTTTGTGGAAATTAAATAGCAGTCCAGCAAAAGAATAACAAAATGTATTCCAGCATAAGCTTTCAAGTGTCAGAGCTCACTTTATCAGATGCATGAAGAATCCATCCATAGCAGCCGTACTGATTTTCAAAGCTATAACTACAGAAAAATGGGGGTGGGGAGAAGTTACAAGGAGAGACCAGTGTAAAACCAATCAAAGTGGACGAGGAGCACTTCCAACTGTTGATAAACTGGAAATAAGTTTAACATAAAATGTAATTATGGAAAGTACAGTGTGAGATAACAAGCAGATTTAATGGGAAAGTACAGAGATATTTCAAGCCAGACCAGTTCACTAACCTGGCAAATGAGACCAACACCATTTTTGATGATGTCTTAAGTTCATCATAGTACTGCATGATGCAGTCACACTGTGCTTTACACAGCTGCAAGACCTTGATTTCTCAATTATTTCCTGAAACAATGCCATCTTGTATATACTTGTCATGACTGATGATACACAAGGGATTCCCTTAATAGGTCTCCACATGATGTCATAGATGATAAGTAGATATCTTACTGACTTTTATTATTTAGAGACCAATTTGTTGGTCACGTCTTCCACTGAGATCAGAATTATCTCTTCTTCACAAAATACATTTGCCAAACTACTTATAGCAAAAGACAGGACTGAGTATAGCACCAGCTCTGAAGTGCTTAAATATTTATGATATAGTTTTACATTAATTTTATGCGACATTTTAACAAAACACAGACCACAAAGTTTAAGGGAGCCTTTGGGGAATGCCTAATAAATTGCCTTTCACATCCTTAATGGAGCTTAGTAATGATCAGACATGATGTGATTAACAACCATTTAAAAATAACAATAAAGTTAAATTCAATAATAACATATTGGCCTCTCTCAAAATTATTATTTTTATTGCTGCTGCCAAATTTGACAATAGTAGAACTCAGGGTGATTACTAAGTTCCCATCAACTCTGAATAATACTTTAAAAGTTTAGCATCCTTGTGGACATCTAAAACATTTTCATAAAATATGCTTAATATGTGGACTTATATGTTTCACATAAGAGAAATAAGCATTTTGTGCTCTCTCAATGTTCAGAATATCATTTGTGTTATGATTCCTTCTCTCATGTGAAATGTCTTCACATGTGATAACTTTGTAAATCATAATCATAAATACTACAAATTCTTTGCTACAATGCTAATGAAATGTAGAACATGCATGTTCAACAATGTGTGATCATGAATCCATCAAACTGGCTTCGGTCCTTACATTCTTGATCCTTGATACAGTAAAAGAACTAGAGGCCCCTTGCCCATCTTCTGGTCCATTTTCGGACCACTTCAGATGGCTTTTGAAGGCCAGTGTGGATAGGATCCTGTTGGCAGTGAGGCCTACCACCTGCCTCTTTGACCTGTGCCCATCCTGGCTGGTTAAAGCTAGTCAGGATGTGGTGCAGGTGCCACATTATCAACAAGTTCCTGAGCTCAAGGACCTTCCCTGGGGCTTTGAAAGAGGCAGTGGTACAACCACTCTTTAAAAAGCCACCTTTAGATCCAAGAGATCTTTCCAACTACTGCCTGGTGTCAAAACATTTGCACCTCGGTAAGGTAGTTGAGAGAGTGGTTGTCGAGCAGCTACAGGAGTTTCTGGATAATATATTGGCGTTAGACCCATATCAGTCAGGCTTCCACCCTGGCCATGGGATGGAGAGGGTTCTAGTCGCTTTCACAGATGATCTCCATCGACAGCTGGATTGAGGTGGGTTGGGGCTGCTGGTGCTTTTAGGTCTATCCGCAGCCTTCAACATGGTTGATCTTCTTGACCACCAACTCACCAATGTTAGGATTCGGGGCACAGCCCATCAATGGTTATGCTCCTTCCTGCAGGGTTGGGGACAAAGGGCAGTGCTTGGGGATGAGGTCTCATAGCATCATCTCACAGCAGGGTGCCACAGGGTGCAATCCTCTCCCCAATGTTGTTTAACATCTATATGAGCCCCCTTGCCCAGCTTGTCTGGACTTTCATATGCTGATGACACCCAGCTTTATTTGATGATGGAAGGCCATCTTGATTCGATGTAGGACACACTGACCAGGTGCTTGGATACAGTGACTGAGTGGTTGAGGAAAAGCTACCTGAAGCTGAATCCAGCAAAGATGGAGGTACTGTGGCTTGGTTGGGGCAGCTCAGGGGCAGGGTGCTGGCTCTCAACTCTTGACGGCGTGCAACTAACATCTGCACCTGCCGTCAAGAGTCTGGGTGTGATCCTTGATGTCTCCTTGTCTATTAGGGTTGTGCATATTGATATACCCCAACCAAAAATAAACCCAAAATTAGCCATTTCAGCAATATTCAGGTTTCGGGTTGACCAAATACCAAAACTTGAGAATCTGCCCGAAGCCAAATAGGCGATTCCCGAAAAAGCTGAATAATTATTTGGCTTTTTCGGGTTCGGCTATTTGCCTTTGCTCAGAGGCATGGCTCTGTGCTTTTCCCCATTTTTCTATCTTTGACTGGTTTTGTTAGGGCCCCATACTTGGGGCCTTTTTGAGGTAGGGGTCGTGTAAGTGTAATCAGAGCCAAGTTGGTCTGACCAACCATCACCATTCAGTGGGTTAATCTGGATCAAGCATAAGGGTTATTTAAAATATGGGGCTCACTCAGTCCTGTCCAGAGGGATATACCCTCCAACTAAAAAGAACCAGCTTTGACACACCACCAGGCTTCTGAAGGAGACTTCCTTACCTGCATGGATGAGCAGTCTCCTTCAGAACAGCCCCCATGGTCGAGACTTCTGCTGGCTCCAATATCTCCTTCCCCCCCCCAAAAAAAAACATGCTTTCAAAATGATGTTCATGGCTTCGTTTTCCCGCTATACGACCATCTCTTGAAATCAGATTTTTGATAACTATAATAAAAGACTGTTCACAGGGTGTCATTTGCCACCAAAAGAAATGTTTCCCATGCCTTATTTTTCTTGCAGTTAAGCCTTTTTCATCAGTTTGGAAGCTAAATTGCATGGGCATCATGCTATGCATCCCAGATACAAAGGGAGCCCCAGACTTTGAGGTGACAGCCTGCCAATCAACTCTTTCTGCCAGTCCTCAGCACTGCTGAACTTCTGAACTGATGGACAGCTCATCTCACAAATGCCTGAAGGATGGGGGCTACCCCTTCGCTGGCCCATAAAATTGGACCCCCTGTCCCAAAGTTCACCAAATTTTGGAGTCCCTTGCAGCCACGTTGCAAATTTGGTGACTCTACCTCCAAAGATGCCCCCTCAGGAGCTTTAAAAAAAAATCCCCATAGAGTATAATGGGCCCAATTTTTTTTCCGGTAAACCCAGAAATAAAGCTGAAATACTCCTGTACTGGTATGGGTATTTGGCTTATTCTGGGTTTACCCCCCCCCCCAAATCTGGCCCAATGAACCCAAACCTGAAATTTACCCAATTTTTTTTTTGCATGACCCTATTGTCGATGGACGCTTAGGCCACAGCTGTGGCCAAGACAGCATTTTTCCATCTTCATCAGGCCTGGCAGCTGGTGCCTTACCTCTCCTGCCTGTCCACAAACAGTAACTGACTTCTGTATCTCTCTCTTCCTCTTGTTCCAGTTGAGGCTTTTCTCCTTTGGTCGTACTTATCTCAGCCACTACATTTTATATTTTTCTTGCTAGATTTTTATCCTGTGTCTGATTGCTACCATTCCAGAATGTTTCACTCTCTTCCTTACTATAAATACACTTTATAACATTGTTGTTTAGTTTCTCTTTTTCTCTGGAGAGTATCGTTGTTCTTTCTAAGAGATCTACAATACAAGAGCATTTATGAGAGCAAGTCTTTGTTCTGTCGCTGAACACATGTAATGATGTCCCTGCAGAAAACATATCTTTGGGACAGACACCATGAGTTACTCATGTTTGTGGACAAACCAGTAGAGTAACTCACAGATCATCACGGGAAGGCTGTGAAATATACTTATTGTCTGGGGAAGAAAAATAATTATTTTCTGGCAATTTGACAAATAATATCTCTCCCGGTAGGAGATGGTCACCATTTCAGGATGTGATAAATAACAAGGCTCTTGGACAGGATTTTTATTATTATTATTATTATTTATTTGGATACCCTTACAGCTGTAATCATGCTTCTTGTCAGGAGAGGCAAAGATAAAGATAAATGCCCTCCATTGCGATACTGTTGATGCATTTTGACATAAACTAAAGAACAGTACACCTGTTAGGAGGGAGGGATACACTATTTGTCTTGTCAGAGCTGGAGAACAAGGCGCATCTTGTTTAGACAAGGTCTTCAGGGCAGCAAATCTAGTGGGTTGTTTTTCTGGAACTGACAATTCTAGCTTTGCCTTTTCATAGACACAAAATGAGGCTCCAGTTTGTGCAACTGTGTGGAGAGCTGCATCAGGAGGGACCCCTCAGCATCTTTCTGGTATGACTGGCACAAAAGATGTGAACATAACTGTAGTGGATGTGTTGAGAGGACACCAATGTCAATATGAGACATCTTCCTCATGTGACCCCAACCTCATGCAAACTTTCCTTAGAGAGAAGCAAGAGTCCAGTAGCACCTTAAAGACTAACAAAAATATTTTCTGGCAGGGTATGAGCTTTTGTGAGCCACAGCTCACTTCTTTTCTACTACTGCAGACAGACTAACACGGCTACCCACTGTGAATTTCCTTAGAGAGGAAGGGGATATTCACCAAGAAATGGGAGAGATGGATAGTAAAGAATGACCCTTGGTATCACAGGTATTATAAGACAGCAAATAGCTCATCCTTCTTTCCCTGCAGACTGCCTGAGGAGATTCCTATAAATGGCCCCTTTCTAAATTATTCAGGGTTCTAGAAGGTAAGCTTTCTTAATCTGACTGTGAAGTGGCAAGAATGAACTCAAGCATGGTTTATGCCAGAGGTGAATAGAGACTTTATTTTATGAACAAGTGGATCTCGGTCTTCTGGGCCGTGTGGTCTACAGATAATCTCAAAGAACCTAGTAGTGAAACTAAGCCTAGATTTCACAGGACTTTGATATCACAATAACTTGGTGTCAGGTCCTGTTCATGTGTTATAGCGAACACACAGACAACCTGTATGTAGGTGCGTACACCTGTTTGTAAGAAAGAGCCAATGTGTTCACTTTACAAATGAAACCAATGACCAGTACCTACTGGATAAATGTGGGAATGAACTCACTTGTTCAACTGTACATGTATTGACTGTAACATGGGAATTACTCAATGCATATATAAAGAATCTAGTGTACACTGTACATTAATTTTACATACATCCACTGTAATTTGTGAACAGGGCTAGAGTTGTACAGTGGGGAGAGGCATTTAGCTTAGATGTAGGAAACCCAGAATCAGATCTCTGCATCAGCTGTGGAAATCTGCTCTACCTCTTATCTCAGCCACTTGGTGGGGTGGAAGGGGAAAAAATACCTGAAAGAGTGTGTAGTTCCAATGATGTGACATGTCATTTTACTGCTGATCTGATACTCTAGGATTCAGCCAAAATTCTATGGTTTTCTGCCCTGTCCCTCTCCCACTAGTTGCTAGCTTATGCAACACAATGAATAGCAGTTTAACTTTGGAGGTGAGCATTAAAAAGATTTGGTTGTAATGGCAAAATAGCTGCCAATGGTGAATTGTGCATCTACAGCCGAAGGTAGCCACAATAAGCCTTTTCCCGTTGATTGCTTGGAGATGTAGTTATTCAAATGCACTTGAACCATATTCAGTTCATGGTACTGCTTGCATACTTTGTCATTTTAACTAGGATTGTTTTTTCACAAACAGTTAAACCAATTAAATACATAAATGCGAAACCTAGTGTACTCTGTGATTGCTCTTACAGCAGTGGCTGGGACATATCTTTGGGCCATAAAGTCTAGAAATGTCTACTAATGATTTTCATGGAATCTAAAGGGTGTGGTGTTGCATTACTGCTATTTAACATCTCACAATTTTATTTATTCCAATTGTAGTCTGCCGTTCTCTTTAAGACTCAAGTGGAACTACACAATTAAAACCAATGCAGTCAGAGCTGTATACTTGAATCAACAATGCTAGACTGAATGGTTTGTCTACAGACAAATTGAAGAGGTGTTTTATTAATAGTCTATTATTTGGATGCCTCTGTTCTTGTGCCTCTGGCATGATTAAGACCATTGATCATGTTCTGTTATTTTGTGACCAATGGTCTTCATTGCGAGAACTTCAGATTTCTTCCATTTTGAGCAAGTACCAACTTGCCATTGAACCTCAGGTAGTTTCCTTTTTGTTGGCTGATGTTAGTCCTGCTGCAGTTACATGATCAGTGGCCAAATTCTTGTCTATTATATCTTTGAGACACTCTCTTGCTAATTATTAATGTGATAATCTCACTTTTTTACTATTGTGGGACAATTTTATTTTATCAGTCACTCTGTAACTGTTATTGATATTTGAACAGTGATGTTACTGTATGGCTCAAGACCTCCGGTTGAAGGAGCTTATTATTAATAAAGAAAAGAATCAACAATGCAATAAAACGGGATTACAAAATCAGACTAGCCCACTAAATAAAGTAGTATGATACAAACAACAAAGAATGAAACCAAACTGGATTACAAAATTAGAGAAATGATTCCCTAAACAAATTGGTGTTCACACTTTGAACCCTGTGATGGCCTCTGTATCTTCCTTTCACCTCTACCTGTAAACAGATTCACAACTATGAACTTTAAGTTTTATTAGAATCTTTTCCCTCTAAAGGAGCAGATGGGCTTGATGTTAATTGTTAAAATAAATTGCCATATGGATATGGAACCACACACAGCCCATAATTGTGTTAACACTAATTTTAATATGTTTCATCATGCCATCATAGCTCCAGTTCTGTTCAGTACAGTCATTCAAGAAATTTACAGCCTAGAATTCTATTACTAACATATGGTATATAAATAGATCTTGCCACCTGGATTTTTTTATTAAAAATTATAAGGTGCAGATTGCCATAGTGTTAACTCCTTATGGCTAGAAATCTGTTTTTCCCCAATACCACACACTTTAAACAAATCCTCACCCATCTCAGATAGATTCTGTGAGCAATCAATAATTTAAGATAGATAAATAGACAGACAGACAGATATTATATATATCTGATATATATTAGATAGATAGATAGATAGATAGATAGATAGATAGATAGTGCTCTGCTGTTCCAAAGCAAAGCACTAGGCTTTGTCCTGAACTCTGTTTATTGGAAGGTCTACCCTCTTTAAGAAGGGTAGCATGTGTTAGCTACAGAGAACTGCTTCAAGTGTTGCCAGATGTGCAAACGTTCTCGTACCTGTATGAGAATTAAACAGTCGTCGTCCCCCGCCCCGCATCTTCATTCTGGGATATGGGACAAATATAGCTCCTGTCCCAAATTGGATGTAGGGGAGGGGCTAGCACTCCAAAGTCATGGGAAACTGAAGTTTTTTTCAAGGCTTCCAAAACTATGAAGTGTCCTGTTGCATTTCACTTGCAAGAGGAGAAAGGAACGAGCATATAGGAATGATAAGAAGCCATTTGTTTTTCAGAAACTTACAGAGGTGTGTTTGTGATAGCTGAATGTAGTTTATATCTTTATTCCCCATCACTACCACATTTAACAACTGTCATGAATGTCTGCTTGTGGGTAATGTATAAGGGAGGAACTGATACACAGAATACCAGAGACCTATGACCATGGATCTCACACAGGCTTCAGAATGCCCCCTGCTGATAAAAGACACACTTGAGACTGCAAGAATTCCTCTCTCACATTGTTTTCACAAAATGAGGTACTTGTATGAGCTTTGACACCTTTACACAAGTGCACATGTTGTGGGAATAATAACAGATTCCTTGCCTTGACTTCTTTTCCTTGCCAATCTAAGGCAAATGTCAGTTAAGTACTGATTTCACCAGTATGAAAACACCATGGAACAACAGCTCATCAAACTTGAAAAATTTGGATTTTCTCCTAAATACTTTCTTAGTTTTCATCAAAGAGGAACAGTGACACCCAATTTTTTTCTCCTGTATCCCAACTGGCTCAGGAGGAGGGTTAACTGTTTGTACCCCTACACTCTGTTTCATTTTATTTCTGTTTCTCATAAAAGGTCTCCTTGAGCTACTAGAAGGTGAAATCTAAGAATATTTCTGAGCACTGCAACCTTTGGTACTGAGGCAACTTTTCCCCTCCATACGGGCTATTATTTATTTTGAGAATGCATATGCCTCCTGTCCAGAGACTTGGAGTAAAAACAAATAAAATCAACTGCCATGAAATTATCAATATTAAAGCAAGCCACACAAATAATACACAGCATCCTATAATGATATCCATTCAACAACCCTCCCACTAGAAGGGGACCATAGAAACAGCTTTAAAAAATGGAACACTTCAATCAGAACTCTGGGTAAAGAGAAATATTTTGGCATGCTGCCTACAGGACAGTCAGGTGCCAGGCAGTCCTCAAAGGGGAAGGCATTCCACAGTTGATGCAATACCACCAACATGTTGTGGTGATAGGCGTGTTGTTTCCATTTCCCTCACTGAGGCTTGTGCATGACACCTTCTCAGTCAGTTGTGCCTTGACACAGAAAGCGCTATCCATGCCAAAATGAACACAGAGATGTTTAAGTACAGCACAAGAGGCTTTGAATATGACAGACAACCGCTACTCTAAAAACGTCATCGCCATATTATTTGCCCTAAAATTTAAGTATTTTAAATGAAGAAGTGGAACAAGCAAGCAAACAAAAAACAGAGAACTCAAGAAGGTGGAAAAAAAATCAGTGATATCTTTCATTAAAAATTGAGATATAAACACCCAGATGCCTGGAAATGGCGAGGCGCAGCTGTCACTTTTTCCTGACACTCTGCAGTCTGACATCATGTCAGCCTTAACTTTGAGTTACAGGCTTTAGTTGGCTCATGTTCCTTCCGTACGACACAATTTAAATGTACTTTTTGTCTGTGGATATTACTATAGCTCTTATATTGGCAATAATAATAGGATTCTTTTTTTTTTGCCCCCTTGGGGCAAATGCTCAAACAAATGGCATGTGAATCAATAAACACCTTACCCTGCGATATTTATTCATGAGATGCGAATCTCTTGCAAATTCCTTAGGGGGAGAAAAGCCCTCTTAATTCTTAATCCCACTATATTGGATTGACTGTTTATCAGTTTTAAATTAGATCTGATTCATACTTCTCTTGCCTGGAAATGAATCTCATGGGGAGTGCTTTTGTGTGCCTAGACCTAATTCCATTTCTATTTTTCTTCCATTTCATTTTCTGCAAACAAGGTCCCAGGTAAAGAACAGGAGGGTAAGCATATGGCATCAACTTGCAGATATCAACCTGCTTGCATTTGGATATTCTATAAGCCATGCTGCTATCTGCATATGAAAGGCTGTTCTATAACCTCACCAATGCTTGGCTTCCCAGCCACCAGTGACAGCCTGATTTCTTTTGTTCCCCCTGCCCCCCCTTTGTTTTATCACTGGCTCATTGGCAGCTGCTCTGAGTAGAGACCAGCTTGGCAGGATTGAATACAATTATATTTCTTGGGCAACAAAGGTACTCATGAACCCTTAAGCATAACCAATGAAGTTGACGCCATTGAGGACCTACCTCCTGACTGCTTTCTGAAAAATTCAAGGATAATATTTTGCTCGGGGCTCATTTGAATAATCTCACCATTCATTAACTACAGCTGCAAGGCAAGGAATGACAGGGTTCACAAAGAAAACCAGGGGAATATATTAGTAATAAAATTATCTTACAGCCTTCCCCCACCCCAAAATACATGGCATCATTAGTTACTACAACAACTGTGAACTTGCAAACACTAAAATTGTATGAATACTGCAGTCAAAAGCTCTGCTCACGACCTGAGTTTGATCCCGACAGAAGTCGGTTTCAGGTAGCCAGCTCAAGGTTGACTCAGCCTTCCATCCTTCCGAGGTCGGTGAAATGAGTACCCAGCTTGCTGGGGGTAAAGGGAAGATGACTGGGGAAGGCACTGGCAAACCATCCCGCAAAAGTCTGCCTTGGAAACATCAGAATGTGACGTCACCCCATGGGTCAGGAATGACCCGGTGCTTGCACAGGGGACCTTTACTTTTTATATATTGGTAAAATAGTAAAACCTCTACATTTGTTTGGTGTTATTCTAAGGAAGAGTGGATTCCACCACCACCCATACCATTACTGCTCTGGAATTTCAATCTGTATTGTGTTTCATTTTTTCTAATTTCAGGCAAACCAAAGAGAATTTCTAAATTTAATTTCCGAATTGAAGCACATACAATTTTCTGCCACTTTCATTTCTCCCAGTCCATTTGCGTCCTTTTCCTCCTCTACTCAACTGATGCACACATGTGCATAGATAAAACACTCCAAAAAAAACCCCTTGATATGATTATATATATATATTTATTTAAATGTTTGTTTATTAAGATATTTATATCCCAATTATAGATAGGGAAAATACCATCAAATAGTGTAAACCATAAAACCATGAGCATAAAAATATTTTAAAATGTAACAACATTACCGCATTAAGATTTTTTTCTGCTATGTTTCATGGCCATTCCATTCCTGTGCAATGATAAAATAACGTGCCAAAAGATGAGTCTTGTTTTCATTAGATCCTAAAAGAAAGTGGAATTATCAAATCAGTGTACAAAGGCAGCGGAACAGGCTGGGGGAGCATGAATGAACTGAAGGTTAATCTAGACAAAATGATTGTGCCACTTTGGGGGGGGGATTCTGACTTGGGTTGTGGTATTCAGTCTGGGATAGGGTTGTACTCTACATGAAAACTCAGGTTCACAGTTTGGTAGCCTGATATAGTCAGATGTTGGCTATTGCCAGAAATGCCTTTTATCTACTTGGGCTGTTGAATTATCTGAGACACATCCTAAAGAAGTATATCACATGTTCTCTAGTAACTTCCAGATAGGACTGTTGCAATCAGGATTGGTCTTACCCACAGGTCACCCAGGGCCACTGCCCTGGGCTGTTCAGGCCTCTGACTGCCCATGGCCCTGCCTCTCCTCTGATGGCAGCAGATAGCTGGCTCAACAGACACCATGTGTTTCTGTCCCTGTCTGGGCTGGGGGCAGCAGAAAGCAGCCAGCGGCTTGGAGATCTTTGTGCATGCCTTCCTTCTGCTCCTCTAGGGATAAGTCCACCTGCATGAGGTGAGGGTTGTCTCTTTGAACCTGATCACAATTGATAACCATGCTAGTCTATGTGTAGCAGTAAAAAATGGCAAGAGTCCAGTAGCACCTTAAAGACTAACAAAATTTCTGGCAGGGTATGAGCTTTCGTGAGTCACAGCTCACTTTGTCAGATACCTGGACTCTTGCTCTTTTCTACCTTTGAACCTGGAGTGACTTGGGAGGGTGCGGTTGCCTGTGATTCTCAAGCCCCATCTTGGTCTTTTGCCCAAGGCTGCAACATGCTGAACATGGGGTTATCTTTCTCAGAAATTTCAGCTGGTCTAAAATGCATCTGCCCAGTTTTGGGGAAGCAGATATCTCCGGACCTCAATCTGGACTTAGTTTGATTGCCTTTCGTTTTGTTTCCAGGCCCAAATCAAAGTGCTGGTTTTCCAGTTCAGGGATCCCCCATGGTTTGGGGAAAATATATCCAATTGACTGCTTTCGCCAGTATGAGGCTGCTGGAATATGAGGTCATCTGGTAAGAACCTGCTTTGCTTCTCACTGCCATGAGAAATTTGTGGGTGTCCCTTTTTAGGACTTTTTCTGTGACAGTTGTGAGACTATTGAAGCTTCTTCCCCATGAGAGACATCTGGTGACATCTTTTCTGAACTTTAGAATAATCAAGAGATATCTCTATTTTTCAGAGGGCTTTTGGTTTCACTCATTGTCAACGAGTTGAAGATGTTATGGTTGTTGGGTTGGCTTTTTGTCTGTCATTTAGGTTGAAACTAGATCATGCTGGATATTTTCATGCTACCTTGGTTTTTTTTTTTTTTTTGGGGGGGGGGTTGTTCCTTGATTACTAGACTGCTGTTTTTGTTCTTTGTTCTGGTTAGCTTTTAAGCATAATTTAAAACTGTATTTTGTCAGTGATACTTTGTTTTGTTGTAGGCTGCTTTGGAAATATCTCATACCCAAAGCAATGCTATTTTAAATAAATACATATAAATAAAATAATGCATGTGGTCTATGAGGAGCAGTTAAAACTAGAACACGGGGTCATAATACTAGAATGCAGGGTCATCTGCTGAAGCTGGAGGGTGAACAGATTCAAAACAGATAAAAGGAAGCATTTCTTCACGCAATGCATAGTTAAATTGTGGAATTCCCTACCCCAGGATGTGGTGATGGCTGCCAACTTGGAAGGCTTTAAGAGGGAAGTGGACATGTTCATGGAGGATAGGATAGGCTACCAGTCAAAATTTGTACTAGTCATGATGCATACCTATTCTCTACAGTATCAAAGGGGTATACCTATTATATTAGGTGCTGTGAAACACAGGAAGGATGCTGCTGCAGTTGTCTTGTTTGTGGGCTTCCTAGAGGCACCTGGTTGGCCATTGGGTGAACAGACTGCTGGACTTGATGGGCTTTGGTCTGATCCAGCATGGCTTTTATTATGTTCTTATGTCTCATTACTATTAATGCACTAATAGAGGAGGGGAAAATACATGAATTAATGTGAACTATATACATCATTTGGGAATAAAAGCCAAAAACTGTGGCAAAGTACTAATACATTTGTTCCATTTGAGGGGGAAAAAGCTCAGATCATTTGGAACTCCAAAATCCAGGGAGAAAGAAGAATTCCAGAAGCATCTCTATATCATTAAAGGTGAAGTTTTTGTTAGTGCTGATCTAGAAATGCCTCACACTGCCTTTAGTTTAACAATGCATTTGCCTGTTCTCCTTTTAAAAAATCTAACGTATCTCCAGTTTTTAGAGGCTATAAACTGCATGAAAATGTAGCATTCAGAGATGCAAATGAGCCTAGCCTTTGCCCATTTCTTCCTATTAAATTCTAATTAAGAAGCACATTTATATTCTGTACCCAAATGACAATCGTTTGCCCATTAAAAATGCACCTTTTGTCAAACAGGTGACATTCTCTGAAAACCCATCTGCTAATATGCCTGTTAAAGCGAGCAGCTACCATAGGAATGGATTTGTTGCTTTCAATTCAATTTGTACAGTTTGAGAATGCCAAAATGCTTCAGGGTTACCAAAGTGTTGACATCTTTAGTACAATTTTCATCACTCTCTTTGCTAAATAAAATAAACTACCCAAAAGGGCTCTGGAGATTGGACTGTTGCTTTTTCCTCTCTACAAATCAAGAGTGTTTTCATTCTTTAATATTTATCAGCTTGCATCCGGAGGGAAATAAACAGTCTCTCTGTCTCTACAACATACAATTTCCCCTCATTTAATGGATAGGTGGCTCCTAGAACAAGTAAAGATTTAAGTGCATTTTATATTTTTCTTTATGTGGGCATGGAAAGAGTTTGAGAGGATCATGGAGGAAGTAGAAGTTTGTCATATACACTGTTGCAAATCAAAATGGAAAGTCCATGTCCAGGGCCAGTTCCAGGTTTTTGTGGGCCTTGGGTGACAGAGCATAACCAGACCTCCTTTACCCTGTGGTACAGCCTCTTTCTCGTCTAACTACACCACTTCCATTTGGCCCCTTCCCACTTTGCTCTACCTTTTCTTCTTTAACCACTCCCTTTTCCATTTCAATTTGCTTACTCTGATGAAGAGAAATCACAAAATTTTGCTTTCTTGATTACTATTTACTACTTTGTATAAAACCAAAGAGAAGAAAATATGCAGTTCATTATTTTATTTGAAGTGTCACTCAATACAATTGGCATCTGGCCTTTGCCCAGCCAGAGCTATCTGCAACATACAACAACAGAAGATTTCAGTTGTGGATCAGAGCAAGGTACAAAGAATGACTGAGGGTTTTTTCCCCCCTAGAGCAATGGTTTGTAGGGGTGTGCACTGATTTTGGGAGGGTATTTTTTGGGTTTGGGTTTATTAAACCTGAACATTTTCAAAAAATCCAGACAAACTGGGTGTTTTTTTTAAAAAAATTGGGTTTATTAAACCTGAACCAAAAAAATACTGGAAAAAAATCCAGCAAGGGGGGGCTAGTAGGAACGCTCCCGCCTCCCTCTCCAAGCTCCATGGCAGATTGGGCAGCATGGATCTGAGTCAGCAAACAGATAAGTAAGGGGGGAGGGAAGGGGGAGGCAAGGGGAGGGAAGGGGGAGGCAAGGGGAGGGAGGGGGGAAATGGTAGGGAAGGGGGAAGGAAGGAGAGAAGGAAGGGGGAATGGCAGCGGATCCAAAGCAGCCTGAATAATACTGAAATAAATATTTGCAGCCATTTTTGCTTGTAAATTCCCCCCCCTTAAAAAAATAGGCATATTGATATGAACACCCCCAATGGTTTTTCACTCCATTGGCCACAAATAGTAAATGTAAACAATCCATACTTTTCTCCCCAGCTATCCAACACAATGCTTGCAAAATCTTTTCCTTTTTTAAAAATTGCCTTGGTGCCCACTGATTTGATGTTAACAAAGAAATGGAAAGGGTGAGTGATTAGAGTAGGCAAATTGTCCCTTAGTGCTTTGGTGAATGCTTAGTAGATGCTTGCTTCAAATGATCCATTGCCATAAAGTAGTAACACTGACATTCTCCAGATGCCACTTCCTGTTTACTAGCCCTGCTGTATTGCCTCAGTCTCCAAGCTGCAAGCCAGATTGGGACCGATCTCGCTTGCAGCCCCGCTGTGTGCACACTCTGTGGATTCAGAGTGCACGCACAGCAGGGCTAAAAGGAAGGCTGCAGTGTGGAAAGGGAGGCTGAAGCCTTCAAAGCCCTGCTGTGTGCATGCTCTGATCTCTCAGAGTGCGCGCACACCAGGGCTAGAAGGAAGGCTGCAGCCTCCCTTTCCGATCGGGCTTGCAGCATGGAAAGGGAGGTTGAAGCCTTCAAAGCCCCTCTGTGTGCATGCTCTGAGAGATCAGAGTGCACACACAGTGGGGCTAGGGTGAAGGCTCCAGCCTCCCGTTCCATGCTGCAAGCCTGATCGGGACCAATCGGGCTCGCAGTGTGGAACAGGAGGCTGGAGCATTCCCGGGAGCACACGGGGGGATTGCTCCCCCTTTCTGCTTCCTCCCGCCAACCATCAGCTATCCAGCCGATAGAGATCAGTTCTCCTGGAGAAAATGGCTGCTTGGGCAATTGGACTTCATGGCATTGAAGTCCCTCCCCTCCCCAAACGCTGCCCTCCTCAGGCTCCACCCCAAAAAAAACCCCACGGGTTGTGAAGAGGGACCTGGCAACCCTAGCCCAATACCAGAGCACTTCCCTCATTGTCGGCAATGTCATGATGTCATTTCCAAAAGTGATGTCATCGTGTAGATGACATTGAGGCCTAGGCCTCATTTAAAACCTGGTAAGATTCCCACCCACCCCCCTCCCCCCGCCGGTGGCCGGGGGCACCTGGCAACCCTACGTGGTGAGCCCCAAAAGCTTTCAGACTGAAATCACACATGCACTATATATATGATCCAACCCATCAGATTCAGTAACATTCTACATCTGAGTGGGGAAAAAAGCCATCTGGTATGAGTCTTGTACTACAAGAAATGAATGTATTCAATTGAACACTTGAGGCCTAGCTGTGCCTCAAATCTCAAATTAACCACTGAAACTATGATCATATACTCAGTATGTAGCCACCAGCCATGTACATTGCTCTCGATACAGCGGACTACGGAACAGCTGGGAGCAGCTGTGCCATTCTGGTTTTATTTATTTATTTTTAAAATATCCATTTCCAGACATTCCGAAGCAGGGGTATACACTGAACATATGTAAAAACATGATTAAAAGTTGACTGACAAATAATCAACCTGCTTTGAAACAAGTACAAATAAAGGTCATATGAATTATTCACTCAAAAATTCTGTAGAAATCAGCGGGCTTATAACTGTAGGCTGCACTGCATCATGACAACTCTCCTGGCAAATGCTCATGCACATGACAGAGTTGATTCAAGGAGCATTCTCTTCAATGCTCAGCATTAACTTCTTCAGATCCATTAAACACCAGGCAACAGTCAGGCAGCTAGGCATGAGAAAGGGGGGGAAAGCACGCGTTATTTCACAGGGAATTAGAATCATTGAAAGCCATGACACAATCTCACTGCAGAATATAATTGGACCATTTTTCAGCATTTTGTATTTAGTTCGCCTATTTATATTTAATGTGGCTGCAAATAGAAAGCAAGAAGGTTGGTTTGCTAGAATAATGACTCATTAGATCAGTGACAAAAATCCCAAGGCTTTGCAATCCTGCCGTATCTAATCATCCAGTTTTGGAGTAAATGTGAACGCACGCGCGCGCGCGCACACACACACACACACACACACACACACACTTTTTACTTCTTTTAAGACGAAAAAAGATAGAAAATTACCAAGGAGGCAAACATCTCTTCAGAAAATCCCATAAGTTCTCAACATTTTAAACTCATTTATCCTCCCCTTTACTACTTTATTTTTTTTTGCAAAGTTGGGGGGGGGGTCCTCCCAGTTTTGCAGAAACATCTCACCTACCTGTACATTGTGTGGATTTTCTTAATCAATTCTGGAACTATAATTAGCATTGCCAACCAGGTGGTAGCTGGGATATCCCAGAATCACAACTAATCTCCAGGCGACAGAGATCAATTCCTCTGGAGAAAATGGCTGCTCTGGAAGATGGACTCCATGACATTATACCCTGCTGAGGTCCCTCTCCTCCCCAAACAAGCTCTGCCCTTAAAATTTCCAGGAATTTTCCAATCCGGAGCTGAGAACCATGTTCAGAAATAGATATAATGATAAATGATGGTGACGGTATTGACAAACAACATCTAATGGACAAATAACACACATTACATGGAAATCTACAAAGCCACTAGCACAAAGTGGAGGACCAGAGCGCTTGACAGTAATATAAATAAATATAAAAAGAAATGGAATGGGGAACATTCATTAATCCTTCGCCGACCAGTTCTAGTCGCCTTCTAATGTCAATGTTGAGTTAATTAGTAAATTCACATGAATTCATATTCAAAGAGTAGGGCACTATACCCATGCAGTAAAGAGCCTGCTTTTGTCTACAAAAATGATGGCTGCTTGTGAGCTCATGGCTTGAAAGGTAGAGTCAATTTAATAAGGGAACTAGAGTTTTAAAAGAATATCTGAAACACTGGGTAAAATCACCCCGAGTGCCTTTGAAAAAAGGACACTGCAGGATGGAAAATAACCCACCTCCAATCCATTGTTACAAATCAGAGCCATTCCTTACTCTACATTAATGTAGCTTTAATCAACACATCATCAAGAGGGAAAATTGAGATTGAATTTCCACAATGTCAGTAGCACAGTATGAGATCTGAAAGGCCTTTACCACATTATCTTCTCCTATGCTCCATTAAGCTGACTTGCAGGCTTTTGGGGTGCCAGGATATGCTCATCTGTTTTTGTTTCTGATATCACATCCTATGGATTTGTGCATATAAGTACTCACGTACTTTGCAAACAAGAACATTTATAGGGCTTTGACTCAGGCATGGCTTGTTTGATTGTGGAATTAGGGTCAAACTAAACATGATAAGAGATCTGTGATTAGGATTTCCTCCTTAACCCCCCCCCCCCCGTCAATAAATAGTATGTCTGTGCAGCTGCTTTGAAGATTAGAACGGAGTTGCTTGAAATTGGGCTCTTTAACCTTTTTTGTCTCATGCTTCTTCGGTGATTTAAAAGTGCTGTTACCTCTGCAAGAGCAGTACAAGTTTCCTTCCCTGCCACCACATTTCTATTTGTAGTTTCAAGGATGAGAATCATCCTAATCATGGTTCTTTCACATCATGTCTAGGGCCACAGCCAGGTTAGGAGCATTAAGTCCACTCCGCTACCTTACGTGGAGAAATGATTTGGTCAGCTTTTGTTTTTGAAAAGCAGTGCCAAGGTCAACCTACCACTGGGGAGAGAAGAGGTGGAGGTAGGGTTGCCAACCTCTAGGTGAGGTCTGGAGATCTCCTGAAATACCATCTCCAGACTACATAGATGAGTTCCCCTGGAGGAAATGGCTGCTTTGTAGAGTTGCCAAACTCCAAGCTGTGGCTGGAGATCTCCCACTATTACAACTGGCCGCTTTAGAAGGTAGATTCTATAGCATTATACCCTATTGTATAATGTATACCCTATGTATTATGTATATGATATACCCTATTGTATACCCTACTTTATGGCATTATGCCCTCCCCTCCTCAAATAATGGCCTCCAACACCCCAAAAATCTCCAGGCATTTCCGAACCTGCAGCTGGCAACCTGACTGCTTTGGAGGGTGGACTCTGTGGCATTATACCCTGCAGATGTCCCTCCCCTCCCTAAACCCTGCCCTCCATAGGCTCCACCCACAAATCTCTAGGAATTTCCCAACCTGGAGTCAGCGACCCAAGGGGCGCAGGTCTAAGGAAGGCAGCAGTCCAGGTGCTGAGCTGAGAAGAGAGCTGGGTGGGCTTGTAACAATAAGGGGAGGGAAGGCCAACCAGTACTAGCTCCCTATGGAACAAAGGTCTCCTCTGGGGTAAAGGCCTCCTTAAGAGGAAGGGCTTGCTTGAGAGTAGGAGCAGAGAAACAGGACTCCTCTGGTGTAAAGGCCTTCTTGAGAGCAGGGCCTTTGAGAGAGAGGGACTGGAGATACAAACATATTTTATTCATACGAAAAGTACTGGGCAGGCAGCTCTATCCTGTTTTTCAGAGGGATTTAAAAATATAATTGAGTGATCCTACTGCTTCCTCTGCATCTTCACGTGTGCTACTGAATTGTTGAAGTGTGGAAAGAAAGGAGACTGCAGTTTTTCAGTGTGGAAGGAAAGGCATTCTGTGCATGCCTACAAGTATTTTTCTACCAGTACTTAGCCAGTGCTAAGAAGACCACCCCAGCCTGCCTTCGAAGAAGTGAGGGCGGATGGAATTTGGCTGCAGTCACGAGAAGAGAGCAGAGCGCTGTGCATCGTCAGGTCTGACATGCGATGAGGGTGGAGCCAAGGGAAGGGATATTATGGACTGGGTCACGTAGACCCTCCCTCTTTGGAAGGCGAACAAAGGAGACACCCACCCTCCCTCCCTCGAATTCAAAGTAGGCACAAGCTGGTTGCCCATCTGGGGGCCAGGTAGGAATTTTTGCCCCCCCCAGGTGCAATTGGCAACTAGCCGGGGGGGGGTGTTTTGCCTACCCTACTCTGAAAATGGCAGGTAGTATGCGGGAGCAGTGAGGAAAAATGTGGTTTCATGATTATGGTACAACTCCGGTGAGCACCCTGAGGCATCAATTGGGAAGATGAAGGAGTAACCCTCAGACCAGGACTGGGGCCTCGGTGCCTGGCAGGGACCTGGGACAGGAACTCTTTGAGGGGTGCCGCTATCCTTTACCTATAGACCTCGCGGCTAGGTTGGATTGGACGTGGCACACCTCCCTCGAGCACTAAAAAGGCTTGGCAAGGAAGAGCAAGAGCCGTACCACATGTGACGGCTCAGAGCTCAGAGCCAGGGTGGGTCTCGCCCTAAGAATGGGGATGCAAAAAACAAGAGGAGGCCTGACTCTTCTGCATCCCAGCAATGGCCCGCACTGCAGTCAGTTACAGGGGATGTTTTGGTTGTGTGCGCTGCAGATCCCTCTTGAACAATAAAAATAAATTTGGCCCTTTTATTATCCCAGCTCTGGTGTCATCTCTTGTTATTGCGCATCCGCGGACAACAAACTCTTGGGCTAAGCCCTAGTAAAATCTTTGCATAAACTGAGCAATTAGAAGAGACAGTTTCTAAAGGGGTAGCCTCTAGTATGTTGTGGCAAAATCAAAATGAAATCTTGTGCCACCATTAAAAAAACAACAGATACATTACAGTTTCAGCTTTCAAAGTCAGAATCTATTTCAGGTGCATGAAGTGAATTTCCAGTCTGCAAGTATAGCTGCAGGCATAGAAAAATGTTCATAAGGAAGGAAAGCAGTTATAATTCCCATTAAAACCCATGCTATGCAACTATTGTACCTTGTAATTAATTAACATTATATGTTAAATTTTACAAAGCACATGCATAAGGTGACCTGCTCAGGATTGCTCCCAAAAGATCTAATCAGTTCTGTACCCTTTGATCTGTACCTTCAACCTGATCAGGAGTATGAATAGTGCCACTCTGGAAATTATTTCCAAGGTCAGTTCAATTGCACACTCTGCCCCTTTTCTCCTTGGTTGTGGGGGGGGGGGGAGAAGCAGGAGGGGAAAGGAACAGAGAGCTGGAGCTAGTTGAATTTTAGCATTATGAGACTTCATTTTCTAAAGTTAGGGCAAGTGCAGGAAGGCAACAGGATATGGAGACTCAGTTCACCTGCCGCCTCTCCTTGCAGGATAAAACTGACTTTCCACATTTCCCCAATTTTCCTTTCCCACTTAAGCATCTTCAAGTTGTTTGCCTTTTAGTTATGTGTTAGTGGAAACATTTTTAACATATTTTTTCAGTTTAGTGGTTTTTGAGAGACTGATTTCCCACTTTAGCCAATGGGGCTTATTCTTTGGTAACTTGTGTCTCACCTATATTTAATCAATAGTGTGCTTCAGTGTTCTCACTAGGTGTTTGGCTGGAGAAAGGATCCTTTGGGGGGTTATTTTTTGTACTGTATTCTACTGCAGTATTATTCTGTTCACAGCAACAGAAAGCCAAGTTAATTTTTAATATTTGTTTTATATGAGGGTCATAGGAGAGGGCCCAGATAGAATTTTTTGTTCAGGGGCCTATGGTTGCTCTGGGCAGCCCTGCTTGAGAGGAAGGACTTGCTCAGGAGTAGGAGCAGGGAAACTGGATTGAGGAGTGGCCAGAGGAAGAGGGATAAAAGGCTGGAAAGTACCAAGCTTCCTGGGAGGCTCAAAAGGTGATATTTCTGGCCAAGAAGGAAGCCAGGAGGGATGTTTCCTACCAGAGTGTGACCAGCCTTGCTTTGAGTAGGAAAAAAAGGATGGCCCCTAATGATGGTTGGAGCCAGTCATATTTGGTGGTGCATATTGTGGACTTGGTAGTGCAAGGACATTGCCATACACTTTTTGAACAATGCCTCTGAAGTCTGGCTAAGAGTTCACTGGGCACACTGACTAGTCACAGATTCCATCAGATGACAGCAGATGGAAAGACTTCTTATAACCCATCAGAAACCTCTTTTTTATCTGGCTTTCATGGTTTGTCGAGACCAATAGCAGGTGATTTTAGCACCAAACAAATTTATATTTCGTTATTTAATTCTATGTTTGTATGAAATTAACTACCCGCAGATGCCTTGGCTGACATACCACCAACTAATTTCTAGATTTAAAGAGGATTGCTGGACTCGGGGAGTTCTGAAAGGTAAAACAGATTTTGAACAGTTAATAAGCAAGCCAGTAGATCATCTTCTAGGAAAAATTTATAAGCTATTGTTGATGTATGACACAGAAGAAGAACAAATAAAATCTTGTCAAATTAAATGGATGGAAAATCTGAACGAGATTATAACAACAGACGAATGGGAACAGCTATTTCGTGGTAATCTTAAATTTACTCTCTGTCAAGGGATACAAGAAAATTGGCTGAAAATGCTGCATAGATGGTACATTACGCCGAGCGATATTCAGAATATGAACAGTTCGACATCTGGTGTGTGTTGGAAGTGTGGTAAAGCCAGAGGCACTTTCTATCACTGTTGGTGGACGTGTACTTTAGTCCAAAGATTTTGGAAGAAAATTCATAAGAACATAGAAAGTATAATTGGTCAACCTATTGCATATGAACCTAAACTCTTTCTCCTGAGTAAAATACCAGATGAATGTAGTAAAGAACAACAGATTATATTAAAATATCTAATAACAGCGGCAAGAATAGTGTTAGCGTCACAGTGGAAAACAGATAAAATACCAAAAATCGAAACGTGGACTGATAAAGCGTATGAATTTATAACAATGGCACACCTAACAGAACTATTGCAAACAAATACTCAAAGAGTAAATAAAGACAAATGGTATGCTTTTTATGAATATATAAAAACAAAAAAATAATAATAAAATCTTATAAATGTTATGAAAGTTAAAACGAGGACTATATATATTATGCTACCAAATATTGATATTTTGAACCATACAAGGGGGTAGAAATATGTAGAAATATGTATTTTCTCGCTGATGTTTTCCCCTTCCCTTTTCTTTTTTCCTGTATCCCTATTTAATATTATAAACCAATAAAAATATTTATATTAAAAAAAATTCTATGTTTGTATGCAAGTCCTGCTCCCCAGCATTGTCAAGAACCTTAAACCCCTGAGTGAAGGACAGATACAATGTTCTCTCTAAATAAATGCTTCCATTTGATATGAACATAAAAGAGGTGATCAAGATAAACTGTTCTTTTGGAGATGAAGGAAAAGAGAATTTTACCGCAAGAAATTGAAGGATATCATGTAAGAATTTTTGTTCTTCAAAGCAACGCAGCCAATCAAAATAGCACATACATCTAAACAAGTGCTTAAAGTGCTGCAGACATGGAGGAATAACAAGACAGTTTTGCAATAAACAATATCATTATCATAGAGGAAAATTGATTAAGCTGGCTCTAGACAGAATCAAAGCTGGTTAAGAAAGCTTTCAGCAAAGATTCCCTTTAATGACAAGTGTCAGTTTAATAAGAAATCTTCCTTGCCTGATAATGGAACTACAAGGTCAAATAATAACATTCAAAACATCAGATTAATGGATGAATTAAATGTTGATTTATTTGTTGTGTCGTTGAAAGACGATAGCAATATGATAGCACATATCCACATATGATAGCGGAGGTAAATAAAATATTATAGTTGATTCTGGCTTTCCACACAAACCAATCCAAAGTGACAATACGAAAATCAGGCAACCATGGAGTTTCATGTGTGCAATACATTTGATTAAGTCATCAAGGAAAAAAAACCTTAAATAGAGATTCATTTAAGCACTGTAGGTTGTCAAGATTTATTCACCATCTAATGTTGAAAGTCTAGCCAAAGGCCAAATTACCAGACATTTATTAATTATTTCTCTATAGTTTTAAAAATAATACAAATAATATGTTATCCGTTCATGTATTAGTATTTTAAGAAAATTTCAGACATTATGTACACAGGCAACCAGATTTTGTGATACCTAGTGGAAGATAGGGCAATAGAGAGTACATTTTGGTTATGGTCATATTTATTTGTTTATTTAAAATATTTATTTGCTTGCTTTTTTCCTGAGCATCAAGGTGGGTAACAACAATATAAAACTGGTTTGATGGGAAAAAACACTAAAAACCAATCTATAAAGACCTTGTGCTCCCACCCCAGGGTACTTCCCTTTGCCTTCGCTCAGGCTGCAAAAAGCTCTTCAGAATAACACTTGTTTGTCAATAAGAAAGGATAGCAAACTGTTGAGGCTTGCTAGAAAGCCAGGAGGGTAGGGGTCTCCGAGATCTCTAGAGGCACAGTACAGCCACCGAAAAGGCTTGAGCCCAGATTATTGCCAAATATGCCTTAGAAAAGAGGGATACCAACAATATTCTTTGCTGGGAACAACAACAACAACAAAAAGCTGCCACAGAGGAACATATTCTTCTCCAAAGCACCTCAGATGCAGGTGAGACATTACATGAAAATACATGCAACACTGCTCTAATGACCCTCCAAAGCTGCTTGCGATTTTTTTGTTTTGTTAAAAAAGGCTGTTAGGATAATGTTATCTGTTGTTGCAGGTAATATATAGTCTGGGCCATGGAGCACCCCAAAGAAAAGCATATGTCAAACCTTTCCAATCAGAGGGTCCTTAAAAGCAATACAGTTTAAGGTTGTTTTTTTTTAAATAGCTCTGCTTTGTTTAATTTAAATGAACTGGTTGTTTAGTCATATTTCCAGTATATATTGAACTTACTGTGACAAAACTTTTGGTGTGCAAGCAAGTTGATTGCTTTAATGTTCACCATATCCTAGAAGCTTTGTATCTGCACAATAGCTTCTTCTACAGTCTGTCCTGCATGTGTTGCTTTAAGTGCTAAAGGGCCTTCCAGATAGGGTTGCTAACTGCCTGCTTATGGTGGGCAATCTACCGCCAATTACTGCTGTTGCCCACTGACTCTCAGCTGGTTGGCAGGTGGAAATAGGTGGGGGAAGAGAGGGAGAGTGACCAGCATCATCTACGTGATGACATCACTTACGGTGTAACTGGAACTGCCGCGTGAGACTTTCCTTGCCTCCTCCTGTTCCTATAATAAGTTTCCAGCCAGCCATTTTTGCTCCCCCCCACCCTACTGCCACTCAGCTGTTTGGTGGGGGTGTGGGCTTTTTTTTTTTTTTTGCTCTGCCGCATCTCCGTGGCTTTCCTGGCGCCACAGCATGCGAGCTTTCTTTGCTGCGCTCTGCCCGGTGTCCCAGGTTTCTCAGGCAGCTTTCTTTCCTGACCACTTTTCTCCACGGTTTCTTGTGAGTAGCGAGTAGTGCTACTCATGAGAAACCATCACTCCATGTGAGCAGAATGTGGCCCAAATCAGAAAATTATCAAGCATCCCGGAGGGAAACACTTTTCAATTGTTGGAAGTAGGGCTGTTGAATTAAAAAAAATTCGGTATAGTTTGGATTCGGCTGAATTCGGCCCGTTTAGATTCGGGATATGCCGAAGTGCGAACTCCCCCACTTCGGGTCCATGCAATTCGGCGGGAATTCAAAGTTCGGGGGGGGAAAATCGGCCGAATAAAGCCATTAAAAACACAACCGCGCCTTTCCGTGGCTCTGGGGGGCATTTTTGGGGGTAGAGGTCCCAAACATTGAGCGGAGCTTCAAAAGACGCTTCTTGAAAGACCCCCCAAGTTTTGTAAAGATTGGGTCAGGGGGGGCTGAGATATGGGCCCCGAAAGGGGTCCCCCCCACCCTTAATGTGCATCTCTGAGCAGAGCTTGCCGCCCACGCACAAAGCTCCCAGCCCCGACAAACAGCTGATATGTTTGCAAAGCATTGCAACACAACTGCAAGCAACAGGACAGCAAAAGCAACACAACCTTGTAAGTAACACCTTTGCAACTGTGCAAAGCAACACCTGACACCTGGGAGTTTGCAAACCATGGAAAGAGACAGAGGCAGCTAGCTATGCATAATGAGCAGGGGTGGAATTTCCCCTTTTGCATCGGACTCCAAATGCATTCTTTAAGTCACCATTTGAAAACAAGTTTTGAGCAAGCATCCAAACAGACCTAACCGCTCTTATGAATGAGGGAAAACCTGAATACACACAACTGAAAACCCCCCTCAAACCAGGGAGAGAGAGACTCGAGGGGGAACACACCCCCAGGCAGAACCGGCAAAAGCCCCCTTTGGCTTCCCCCCCACCCACAGAAACTACTCCCTCCCCACACACACACACAGACTCTGCTTCCCCCCCCCACACACACACAGGAGAAAAATTATAGATTAAAGCCCCCAAAGGGGTCTTACTGTGGCTGTCTTCTGTTCCATCAGGAGGGGCTGGGGAGGACTTGTAATCCAAGACGATTCCAATTAGGCACGGGACATTTTGCTCTGGAGATGCACAGGATCAGCTGATCCATTCATCCCAATAGGGGAAAGGGGAAAGGGGAAAGCCCATATCTCGGGACCCCCTGACCCAATGTTTACAAAACTTGGGTGGTCTCTTAAGAAGCCTTGTCTGAAGCTCCACTCAAAGTTTGGGATCTGTACCCCCAAAAATGTGCCCCCTGCAGCCACGGAAAGAGAAAAGGGGGGGAGCCAATATTTCTGCCCCCACGGAACCCATCTTTACAAAACTTAGGTGGTATCTTAAGAAGGATTGTCTGAAGTTATGCTGAAAGTTTGGGGGTTGTATCCCCAAAAAAGCACCCCCTGCAGCCACGGAAATAGAAAAGGGGGGAGGGAAAAGGGGTGGAGCCCATATCTTGAGACCCCCTGACCCATTGTTTACAAAACTTGGGGGGTATCTTAAGAAGGCTCATCTGAAGCTCCACTGAAAGTTTGGGGTCTGTACCCCCAAAAATGCGCCCCCTGCAGCCATGGAAAGAAAAAAGGGGGGAGCCCATATCTCGGGACCCCCTGACCCAATGTTTACAAAACTTGGGTGGTCTCTTAAGAAGGCTTGTCTGAATCTCTGCTGAAAGTTTTGTGTCTGTACCCCAAAAAATACGCCCCCTGCAGCCACAGAAAGGAGTGAATGTGCACAAGCACCCCCCCCCACACACACACAAGGATTTCCCTCTCTCTCTCACTCCCCGGCCGGGCCGCACATCAGCTGATTCCTCCAGTACTCAATCCTGACTGATTGGCCAGAAGAAGACCCAGCTTGGCCACCGATTGGCCGGGGGAGGAGAATGCTGCTTACTGACGGTTATGCTGCTTATTGACGGCCGAATTTGCCGGATTTATTCGTGAACTCCCGAACTCGCTGAATTCGCCCCCCCCGGTTGCCCTCCATTTTTTAGTTCGGTTCGTCCCGAACTAAAAACCACCAAATCAGGGGAAATTCGGCTGTTTTTCAGTTCGGGCCGAACCGAATCGACAGCCCTAGTTGGAAGTCACAAACTGTAAGTATTAATGTTCTGTGCACTTTACAAATGTGACAAATGAAAGACAGGCAATGGTCTGGTGGAAGGATACAGATGGGAGAAGCTGTGGTAAAATACTAATATGTTATACTGTGCATCCTCAGTCGTCGTCTTCTTTTTTCTTTGCATGATCAAATTATGTAAACTGAACACAAGTTTGGTGACCATTTGGCCCCATTTGATTCAACAGGAAAAGAGACCACCACAAGCTGAACTAATCAAATGTCCCTGCTCAAGAGTGCACTAGAGCCTGGGTATACACAGTTCTAAGCAGGTTACCAGCCTGGCTTCTAAGCTAGTGTTATATATAAGAATAGAAAAGTATGAGAATATAGCAAAATCAGTTCCACAATTTTTAATAATAATGTGCTAAAGAAATGGTTTCATAGCAATCCAACAGCTGCCTTCATACAAACCTTTCTTGGCTGAAACTTAAAACCACTACAATATATTTTCTCATGAAACACAAAAGATTAAAAAACAAGAAAATCTTATATGAAGGCAACTTGTTCCCAATACAATATCAATCCCCAAGCATTATCCAGTGTTTGATACAGCAATAATCTCTCCAATACATTCATTTTCAATTTAACTGTATTATGCTCTTCAGAGAACATATCCGTTGAAAAGTCATAAGAATTTCACTTCACAGTCCTCACCTTTGACCTCTCATAGTTGCATCTTCTAATACAGAACTAGATCCTGATAGCTTTTTTTCATTTGGTGTACATTCCACTTTCTACTGAAGTCAGTGGCAAAACAGCCATTGATTTGAAGGGATTTGCTGGGCACCTTTTATTCCTTAGTCTGTCAGATCCAATTGCACTAAACTGAAAGATGTAGGCTCTGTGAACATCTAGCACTTGACCCTACATATGTCTTACCACCTTTTTGACACAAAGTGGATGGCATACACATAAAATTACTAGCCACCGCTATAAACCTCATAGCAAATATACAACCAAGTATTTTTGAATCTTATCTAGTCCTTAAGCAGCTCCAATTGAAAGTATTTGTGAGATTTTTAAAGGTCCAAAAAAGGCTCTAATTCAAGAATTTAACATTAAGATATTCCTTACAAACCAGGCTGTGTGAATACTCTATGTTTACCCTTACCACAACCCTTTCCCAGAATTCTGTACTATGGTAACCTCACTTCTGCAGACAGAAAAGCCATATTCTGGGACCTGTATAAAAATGGAAGTACAATTATGCCAAAGTACAAGGCTATACCGTGCACTTAGGTTTGTCAGCTCCAGGTTGGGAAATACCTGGAGAATTTGGGGGTGGATCCTGGAGTAGGTGGTGTTTAATGAGGGGAGGCACTTCAATAGGGTATAATGCCATACAATCCACCTTGCAAAGTTGCCATTTTCTCCAGGTGAACTGGTTTCTGTCACCTGGAGATCAGTTGTAATAGCGGGAGGTCTCCAGCCACCACCTGGAGGTTGGCAACCCTACTTGCACTGTGTCACCTATTCTATATCCTCAAAAATATCTAAGGTTTTTCCCATACCACAATTCAGACAATGAGTGGCAAAGTTTGGGCAAAAACGCATGGTCGCTTTATCCTCCTTTAATCCCTGTTTTAGCCAGGATCGAACACACATTAGGCAAAATGCATGCATTCGATCCAGGCTGAATCCTGTCTGAAACAGGGATTAAAGGAGGATAAAGCGACCATGCATTTTTGCCCTTTGATATTAAGCCATCTATGCTAGCTCCGGAGTCTATTGTGTTAAACTGATCCCCAGCTGGTTAGGTAAATTCTTCCAAGCAGACAGTAACATAAAGGATAGTCTGTTGTTGCAGATGAAGCATTTTTTTACATGCAAACCATTTGACTAGAGGACTTTTCCCAGCTAAAGACTATACTTAGTATGAATTTTCAACCGTATGGGATACATAGGGTTGCCAACCTCCAGGTAATAGCAGAAGATCTCCTGCTATTACAACTGATCTCCAGCAGATAGAAATCAGCATCTGGAGAAAAAAAGCCACTTTGGCAATTGGACTCTATGACATTGAAGTCCCCCCCCTCCCCAAACCCCGCCTGCCTCAGGCTCCGCCAGCAAAACCTCCCGCTGATGGTGAAGAGGGACCTGGCAACCCTCGGGATACATACAAGGTGGTGGTTAAACAGATAACCTTCTGACGGTTTTCTGTTGAATATAAGTCTTTATAGAATTGGACTTTGTCTTTTGGAGTGTCTATATTGTGGTATAGGGGGTGATCCTCCAGGCTTTTTTGTAGCTGCATTACCTTGCTTCTTGAGCAATAATGCTGGATCCAGTACAACCCTATGGCTCTTAACTAGGTGAGCGGACCCTATCAAAAGTTGGAAGCACAATATCCTTCAAGACCTTGGTCTTTCACAGCCCACATTACCTCTTTCTTGCCAGGATTCAGTTTCAGCTTGTTCACCCTTAGCCATTTAACCACAGCAGTAAAAGCACAGCTTCAGGATCTCTACAGCATCACTAGGCTCTAAAGAGTCACAGAGCTGGGCGTCATCAGAATATTGAGGACAGCCTGCTCCAAAGCCATGAATGGTTTCCCCTAACAGCCTCACACAGAGATGGAATAGCATGGAGAACCCCATAAGAAGGTCCTCTGTGTGTGTATGTGCGCACCATCAAGTCACAGATGACTTATGGTGATCCCATAGGGTTTTCAAGGCAAGAAATGTTCAGAGGTGGTTTGCCATTGCTTGCCTCTGCATAGGGTGAGGGAGTTCTGAGAGAATTGTGACTGGCCCAAGGTCACCCAGCAAGCTTCATGTAGAGGAGTGGGGAATTGAACCCAGTTCTCCAGATTAGAGTTCACTGCTCTTAACTACTGCACCACACTGGCTCTCTAAGAAGGTCCTACCTGATGACTATTGGTCTCCAACCATAACCTCTGAGTTTTAAACCAATCCAAAGCACTCCTGTAATCCTTAGTTCCACTGCCAAATGTTTCAACAAGATGGAAGGGTCCTCAGTAACATAGCCTGCTGATGAAGCCAGTAAAAGCAGCAAAGAGGCACAGTTCTTGCCCTCATTCTGATGGAGACCATCTATTAAAGCCACCAGCACAATCTTCATCCCATACCCTGTCTTGAAGCCAGTCTGAAAGGGATCTAGGGCAGATAAGTTATTGAGGAAGACTTGTTTGTTCTGCTATTGATCTCTCCGTTGCTTTGCCCAAGAGGGCCAAATTAGTGACCAGGCGATCATGGCCTCATCATTCTTCTATAGCTATGGTTTTTGAAGTAGCAAATGGATGACTGACTATTTTAGAGACCAAGGAAAGGTGTGCTGAGTCAGTGACTAATTTATAATGACCATCAGGGACTCCTAGATGTGATGCTTACATGATTTCAGTAGCCAGGACAGACAAAGATATACAGTACAAATGGTGGCCTTCACTAATCCCAGAATCCTGTCAGCATCCATCACAGTAACCAGATCAAAATGATCCATAAATGGACCAGACAGTGTACTGGGGATATTTATTATCTTGTCCATAGTATAATCAGTATCCATATTAGAAAATATCTAAGGTATTCTCAGCAATGGAATTTGCAAAAAAAAATGTCACAACTAATCATCACTTTGTAAGAATTTAAAGGCTCGGACTTTGGAGTTGTGTGTGTGTGTTAAGTGCCGTCAAGTTGCTTCCGACTCTTGGCGACCCTATGAATGAAAGTCCTCCAAAATGTCCTATCTTTGACAGCCTTGCTCAGATCTTGAAAATTGAAGGCTGTGGCTTCCTTTATTGAGTCAATCCATCTCTTGTTGGGTCTTCCTCTTTTCCTGCTGCCCTCGTTAACTTGTTAACTTTGGAGTTAACGAGTGCCAAAATACTTTAAAGAACTGACTTGGGTGCAGACTAGCTGATGTAATGTAGTGAAGTATTGTAGCAGCTAAAAGAGTGGATTGTGATGTGAATTATGATCTGGAAGTTGCCTATTCAAATTCTAACTTTGTTAGGAGGTTAGAGGCAAGCTACTCTCTCACTGGCCCACATTTGCAATATGGACATAACGTTGGTCTATTTAACAGAATTGTTATGTAGATTATACGCATGTGGAGCTCTTTAAACAATGAAATACTAAGTATTGTCATTCCCTTTGGAGTCATGAGGGCTAGAAAAAATGAATGCGAAAACCCCCAGCTTGCTGATCCTTGTGGCCCAATAGCAGGTCCACTTCACTGTTTCACTGTGGCAAATTCAATTTTAAGGATACATCGTTTATTTTGTTTTCCTATGATACTGACAAAACCCATGTGTTGGCTAAAGTGGAGTCGGCTTAGTTTAAAGATTGACAGGATCACCATGTGATGTATGCTGGTAACTCTCAAAAGTCACTCAAGGCAATTGTAACATTACATGCTTGACAACAAGCTGTTAGCTCAAAGGAACCTAGTAATTTCATTTCTCGTAGACTTCTGAAAACATCCACAGTGACGTGAAATAAATGTCAAGTTAAAAATAACAATTTATAGATCATGATGCTGAAATGTGGATTCATTGAACTGCTTTATGCTTATGCATGAATGGATGCCTGCCTCGGCTGCTGTCAGCATTCCGACTTTGCTCAGACTCAATACATATTATGCTCAGTATTAAATGCTTCCATCTTGTTTTGAGGTGTCCTCTTAACAGAATGTCAGATTTCTTTTCTTATCCCTGCCAAATTTGTAACAAACTTTGGCCATGGGCATATTACAATGTGCTTAGGATCTTGCTATTACAGTGCCCCTGGAAGAGAAAGTAGCCCAATGATACATGTTCTGCATAAGATATTTTCCCATACAATAAAAAGTATTGTACGATATCTCCTGGGATTCCTTTGAAATGTGTGTTGAAACAGGAGGTATTTATTTCGAGAAAATGAAGCTCATGAAGGAGGCCATAAAACATGAAGGAGGAAATAACCCAAAGAAGGAAAAACCTCTCATCAAGTATTCCCCCCCAACCAGAACCTTGTGTTTTGTTAGTGCACAGATTAATTTTATAGATTCTGTGGAGAGATTTAGTCTGTGCGAAAAGAAACAGCAATAATTTTTTCATGTAGATTAGCAATGGAGCCCATAAAGGAAGAATCATGCCATTATTATTTTTCCCTCTGCCTTTTTAAAAAATGCAGTTCTGTGGTGAGCTGCAGCAAAGCTCTTTCTCATTTTGATTTTTAAGCTACTCCCCCAAAGGGCATCAAGTCAGAGAATTTTTTTTTCAGTTTTAAATCCTTGTAGCCCAATGTCTCAGCAGTAAAATTATCGAAGGAAGAAAGTGCTGGAGCAAGAATGATCAGTGGTGTCCATAATAGGATTGTAATAACTCAATACCGTTTTATAAATTTTTGATTCACTCTGCATTTTTTATTTGACAGCTTACCAAGTTCTAGTTTTTATCTGATCATCTTTACATTAATAATGCATTACAGTTGGTTCTATTGAAAGGCCAATACCCTTTTTCTCTCTGAACACTTTATTTTCCCCAACCAAATAACTGTTCGTGTAAATTGTCTGTTGCTCACTTGGTGTGAAGTGAAGGCCCAAATACTTGGTCTCATATAAACTGATACAGAATCATGACATCATAAAAGCCATGGCATTGGGAAAAAAGGATAATCTAATCCAGTTTCAGCCACAGATGGAATACCCTATACCCAATGCTTCCTCATAGCTGATCCCAATCCTACCTTTTGCTTTGTCAGCATCTGGAGCTCAAACTAATGATGTCCATGTTGTCCATGACTAAATAATATTTGATGGTTCTGATCATGGCAGTAATGTCACTATTCTGACCTGATTTAATTTCTTTCTAATTATCCATTCATCATTTTTCATACTTGTTCACATGTACCTTTTTGCTACACATTTTTACTAGTAATGCAAAACGTTTAACCACACCAAAATAGATTGCTTGGTTTTCTTTGTATCCTTTCAGCATATTGGCATGAGTTTATCAATGGCCTCAGTGTTGTAGCCTTTACTTCTACTTGTACAGACCCTTTTTGTTGTTTCCAAAACCCAAGCTAATTCCAGTGCATATTGTGCCTTTGCTGTTGTGTTCTTTCCCCTGATATAGCAGCTTTGCTTGCAATACAGCCTGCTTAATAAGGGCTGGCCCTCTTGTATACTTGCCATAATCTGATTTAAATTTTGCAATACCCTTGTCCAATGCATATATCATGATCAGTTATTTATTACTACAGTTGTTTATCAGATGATTCACTGTGCAATGTGCTGATGTTTATTTAACGGGTTAATTATTTAATTCTGTGTAGCCTGTAGATGATCCTGTTTATAAAACATGATTGCACTGAGTTGAAGTACTTGATATCCAAGTTATGATCTTGGTCTCTACTGGCAAGCAGCTTACTCCCTTCCAACCTGCTGCCTTGGCTCAGTACTT
This sequence comes from Euleptes europaea, assembly GCF_029931775.1. NCBI lineage: Eukaryota > Metazoa > Chordata > Lepidosauria > Squamata > Sphaerodactylidae > Euleptes > Euleptes europaea. Next base: position 84,357,030 of record NC_079314.1, on the reverse strand, counting down.
GATCTATATCTTCAAGGAAATGGGATTCATGGGGAAAACTTTAGCCAGTTCAGGCTCCTCCCACCCAACTGGATAAGAACCAAGGTAACAGCTACCACCAGAGTTGTTCCAGTTATTGGAATTTCCCCCGTATAATAGAGGAAAAGATGGTCTCTGGTCCACTTTGGCTGAATGTGTGTGTGTGTGTTAAGAAAGGATGTCAAGCTCACACTTGCCTGCTTTTGTTCCCTCTCCTCTGTTTCTTTTAAGTTTCCATCTCACTAGAGATTGGGCTGTCTCTCAGGACCTGTCCTTGCATAGACTTAGCAATCTGTGAGCCTGTGTGAGCTAGAGTCATTTCTGCAAGAAATTCCCTTTCTCCGAAGGATCAAGCACTTGAGTTTCTACAAGAGCTTTGTTTCATGAAACTTCTAAGTAAGCAGGAAGCACAGCTAAGATGTATTTTACAGCAAAGAGAAATATAGTATGGTTGGCTGGAGAAAAACCGAAACAACAGTGTTTCCCTGACCTGGATGGCTCATGCTAGCCTGATCTCATCAGATCTTGGAAGTTAATCAAGGTCAACCCTGGTTAGAACTTGGATGGGAGACCACCAGGTAGGTCCGAGGTTGCTACACAGAGGTGGGCAATGGCAAACCATGTCTGTTCATCTTTTGTCTTGAAAACCCGATGGGGTGACCATAAGCTGGTTGCAACTTGATGGCACTTCCCACCACCACCTATAGTTAATTTACACTCTGCTGAACATCCCCTATCTTCATGTGTTGCAGGACGGAATAGTCTCTGAATAGGTTTATTGAGGAAAATACTAGACTAACAGTGCAAGGAGAATTGCTCCAGTCTAAGCCCATTGAAATGAATGGGTTTAGACTGGAGTAACTCTCCTTAGGAATGCACTGTAATTGACTAAGGAGTACATGCCTGAACTTCCTATATCTAGCTGACACCAGAGTAGTCCATTGGGCCAAGGAGGGCTATTTGTTGGCTGTTTTTCCCTTTGTTGCTGACTAGGGATGCTGAGAGGTGCCAAACCCTGCTCGCTACTTCTTCCCTCTTGTCTTTAACAGGTAATTGGGATCTGCTGCGCATATTAAAGGCAAGCTCGTGCCTCTCTCTTTCTCCCCCAGTTCCTACTGTCAGGTAACTTCGTCCTCAGCAGCTCACCCTGAGCAGCCTGGGTGGGCTTGCCGAGCCTTCCCTCCCCACAGCCCCGCTCTCAGTGGCTTGCCTGGAGCAGTCCAGGCAGGAGCGCCAAGGTTTCCACCCTTCCTCAATCTCTCTCAGTGGTTTACCCAGAGCATGCTGAGGTCTCCACAGGGATCAGCTGAGGCCGTCGTCACCAGGCCCAGCCTGAGGTAAGTGCATCCTCTGTACTTGCCCAAAGAACTCTTTTTATTTTGGGGAGAATTTAAACTCCCCCCACCAAATGATTTTTAAATGTCAGACATTTCTGCAGACCTAGGGGGCTCCCCAACCTCTGTTTGGGGTAAGTGTGGCCCCAATCCATGGAGTTATCAGACAGGTGGCACACTAGGGAATTAGATATATAGGTTACGAAGAACCATTAAATGGTGTTTGTTTTGTGCTGCCTTCGAGACTTAAGTCATGACCAGAAAGCAGCCTCTCAGACACCCTGGTTAAATACTGACAGCCCTAAACAACCATTCAGTACACTGCCAAGTGGAGAACAAAGTCTTACCAGAAACTGGCCTGAGGAAAGACAGGTAACATGGCCTTGTGGCATGGGAGGGCTGTAACTACCCCTGAGTCAACCCCTGGATACTAGATGCTGGACTCTACATGCCTGTACTGTGGAAGCAGAAGTGCTAAACACAGCACCTGGTCTCCTAAATTAGAAGCCATCTGGACATTCCCAAGAGACAGATTGTCCAAATCAACAGGTTCCGTAAGGAATCTCTTGGGACCTGATGTGAATATGCTACTTAAAGAATTCAGTACTACAGAGAATGCTCTTCTCAGAACTCATTTTCCTTCCATCATAAGTAATTCAACACTCCTTTTTGTTCAAAGTTTCATAGCCTTTTGCATGCAAAAGATCAAACAGTTGCTTTTCAGACCTGACTGGTCAATTCTTGAGAAAATTTTGACTGGCTTTGAAAGCCAATTTTGGCTCAGTCTCAGAAAGAAGTAAGAAAAAGGAGAAAGAAGATAGGAGCTCATTAACTTTCAGTGCTCCTATGCAACATTCCAAGTAATTATGTTGGGGGTACAAAAAGAAGTCCCCTAGTGGGTAGAGAAATATTCTTGTTTTTCAAAATTAATCTAGCTGCATTACCAATGAAGCAACTCCTCAATCATCATCTCAGCTGCAGAAGAATTGGACTGGAAACTGTTTTTCAGTCTCCATTTGGGAATCATTTCTCAGCAAACAAACCTGAGATAAACAAATGGCCTCTTTCCTGCCCACACTTACACCCATCTGTTTGGAAGGCATCAAGCCTGTTCAAAAGGAGCCCCGAACCTTACCATTAGAGATCTATGCCAACCAAGCAATGAAGATTTTGCATGGCTCTAAGCCAACGTTGGAAGTGTCATCTGTCCTGTTAGAGATTCTCTTTCTCCACAGGAACTAAAGAACTGGGATGCTGCCCCTCTCACTTAATCACACCTGCTGTTATCCCACTGCCAAAATGAGGACACTGGAACAAGAGAAACTAGGGAAATGAAGGTGAGTGATGAGATGGCTATTGTAGATTGAGGCTTATCATCTGCTTCACTGCCCATATTGTGTTTGTAGGTTGAATCCTCAAACTGTTGGGGGCGGGGCTTTGACCACCTAAAAAGGCTGTGACAAGGATTATAGAACTGGCATGGACAAAAGCCGCATTAGAGAGGGGCTGTGGTCAGGAGAGGAAATTAATTAGATCAAGTGGAAAAGCTGGTGGGATAGAATCATAGAGTTGGAAGGGCTATCTAGTCCAATCTCCTGCTCAATTCAGGATCAGCCTGCTTGAAGACTGCCAGTGAGGGGGAGTTCACCAACTCCCTAGGCAGCTGATTCCACAGCTGAACTATTCTCACTGTAAAACTTTTCCCCCCTAATATCCAGCCGGTACCACCTGTTCCTGTTGGCCTCTACTGCCAACAGGAGCAGCTCCCTGCCCTCCTCTAAGTGACAGCCTTTCAAATACTTCAAGAGAGCAATAATGTCCCCCCTCAACCTCCTCTTCTCCAGACTGAGTATTCACAAGTCCATCAACCTTTCCTCATAGGGCTTGGTTTTCAGGCCCCTGATCATCCTCGTCACTCTCCTCTGCATCTGCTCCATTCTGTCCACAACCTTTTTGAAGTGAGGCCTCCAGAACTGCACACAGTACACAGGATCTATTCCTGTAAGACCATACGCACTGCCACTCTGGATCAAACTAACATTTCTTCTAGCTACAAATACTATATGCCAACAGGGGGACGTAAGAATAAGCAAGTATCTTGTGTGACCTTAAAGACTAGTATTTTATTCTAGCCCAAGCTTTCGTGGGCTAGAGCCCACTTCTTCAGATGCAGTGGGCTGTGAGGATGCTCATAAATAGTGTTGGTCCTGACCTTCCCTTTAAGTTAGTCCATGTTATCTGGTAGCCAATGGAATACCAAACCTGAAAATGGCAGTTAAATGTTTTGCTCTCACATAGACAGATCTGTACTCTCTGGTCCTGATTCAAATGAGTGTGAGTTTAGCGACTATGCACACATACTCCAATCAAATAATTTCCAATATTGCTGCTGGTCGTTTTGGAAAAAAGAAGCCACTAGAGACAACACCCGGTCTTTCAGTTCCCTCCCAGAAAGCTGATCATTGGCATTTCCAATTTTCTGATAAAGTCTTGTAGCTCTAATAGGTGGATCAGGCCATGAATCTCTGCAGAGCCATTTGCATGCACAGTTCTTCACCTAGGGATATGTATGTAGAAACTTCCATCGCTATTTAATTGTTTGAGATCAATAAGGCAAAAGATTGCTGAAAATGGTGGCTGAGCATGAGATTAGAAAGATATTAAATTTGAATTGGGGTGTTTTGCAGTATTAAAAGCTTTGGCATTCAGTGTTTCAAATATGAAGTCTATAAATGTAAAAACACTGTCAATTGTGGAGTTTAGGTGTCATCTGCTGCGATGCTGGATGTTGCAATAAAGATACAGTTTTAAAATATGATTGAAAACTTTAATTTAACAACTGTGTTGCAGTCAGGATAATTGTACCCCACTCTCTTTCTGGTCAAACTTTGGGGAACGGAACACTGTACTGGATTGTGAGTTTCTGATTAAGCCACTGCCAGGGTGGGAGTGCTACTTGTTTCTGTCCGGTTCAGTGTCAGCAAGGTGGGAGGAAACAAGTTGTCAGCTAGGTGGGAGTCAGAGACAAAAAGCATAGTCTGGCTATATACCATATTTTTCTCACATCTGTCTCCCAAGGAGTTCACAGTGCATATTTGTTTCTTCTCCATTTTGTCCACCTAACAATCATATGAGGGTTGGACAGTGTCTGGTCTAAGGTTGTCCAGTAAGCTTCATGACTTATCAGGGACCTGAACATGGGTCTCCTCAGTCCTAGATACTACACCCTACTAGTTCCAGGTTCCAGAGGCATCAGCTGATGAGAAAATGGAACAATCATGTTGTTCAAGGTATGCACATGGTCAGGCCCCATGTGAGAATGTGGAGGAGGGTTAGTAATGCAGGGGGGGGGCATTTGGCCACTGGGGATAGTTCAGGAGAGGTTTTGTTTCTGTTGTTGTTTTAGGTTCTGTGTGAATTAATCTCTGGGTTTTGATCCTCTGCCTTTTCTTTTTGTGCTTCTGAGGAGTTTGTCTCTTGTTTTTCATTGTGGGGGTTTTCCTTTGGTTTGTTGGCTTTTCTGGCTGCCTTCAATTATTGGGTTACTGTTTTTTACCTTTTGTAGATTAATTAGGGATTTTGGGTAATGTTCATTGGTAGAATGAGTCAGGTGGGTTCACACCATTTTTTGGGGGGGCTAGATAGAAAAATAGAAGAAGGTGGTGAGGGTGTTCATCCCCCAAGGTTTGCAGAGGGGCATGGGAAGAGCAGCAGGAATTAATTCTGAGTAAGTTAGGCATCAAGGTGGCTTGTTACCTGATAAATAGACTTTGGACCTCCAACATTAATAATATTCCCTATAAGGTGTTGTACAAAAGAAATCCCTCTTTAAAATGTGTGCATCCAACTCCCAGCAAGCTCACTGGGAGTAGCAGGGATGGCAGTTCTGGGAAATTCACCTGGGCGTGAGCCATTTGGTGTTCCCCCGCCACTTGGGAAGAGGCTGCCCGGATAGCCCCCAAGCTGGGCATGTCCATCTCCAAAGCCTCACCAAAATCTCTTAGTGGGATCCTCCACTGCAGAGGAAAGGGGCATGCAGGCCACTTCCCCCTAAAAAACTGACCTAAGTTGTGACAGAATTAACAATAACTCTAAGCAAAAACCAATAACATGGAGGGAGTGTTGGGACAAATCTGGAGACAAACTGAGGCTTTGACTGGAGGTGAGTTCTTTTTATACAGGACAGGCGGACCTTAGAGAAAACTATACTTCCCCGTCTGCCCGACCAGCCCCACCCACAATAGAACCAGCTCCCAATAGGTTCATTCAAACTTATGGCTTGGGAGCTGATTGGCCCAGCTGGGCATGGCTGTGCCTGAGCGGCAAAAAGATGAGCAGCAAAGCTGCCCACAAGCCCTGCTACCTCCAATGCAGCCCCCCATCCTGCACTTGCTCTGGCCTCCGTCCCCAGCCCATGCCAGCAAAGCAGGAGCTTCTGGTAAGTTCCGGGGATCCGGGCTTAGCAGTGTGATACAGAATAGCCAAAGATTTGGCCAAGGATATCTGTGCTCTCTCTCTCTCTCTGTGACAGTCAATGATGAACAAAGAATTTTGACAGTCAATGTTGAACAAAGAATTGAACCTGAGTTTCCTATCTGAAAACTCAGTGCTCTGTTTATGGCAACAAGCTTTGGTTTTTTTTTTTTTTTTTTAAAGATAGTTATGTATTTTCTTGCTATGTTCCTACTCTTTTGTTTTCCTCCTTCTGGTCCTCCTTATCATACTCAAACTAAAATCTTATCCACCATCTTATCCACATGTGGCTGACACACCATCTTCATACCGCGTCATGCTCTCCTTCCCGAATAGATATTTGGGTGCTATCTGGTTTGAGAGAGCTGAGCACCCTGTAAGCAAAGGGAGTGACTCAATGCACTTTCCCCAATAGAAATGGTTGGCTTTCTCTGATGGTGCACATGCAGCTGTCAGCTAGAAGCCTACTCTTGAGTTTTGAACTCAGGAGTTTTCTCCCAGACTCCAGAGGAATTAGAAGGTAAAAGTTGGTTACCTAATCACTTTAAAACAAAAAATCTAGGGTAGCTCCATATTTTGAAATCAAACAATGCAATATTTTTTAAAGGGTTGGAGAGAAATGTAAGAAATATGCTCCGACTTAACATTTTTTTCAGCCGGCTGCAAATCCATTCGATTTCTCTAAAGGGTCTTTTTTTTGCAGTGCCATGGTCAGAAGTCAGCAAGCGAACTCATGGGATGAGGTTCCAAATGATGCTATCAAGTAAAGGAATGTCATGGGAGAAGAACTGAAAATGAGAAAATATAGATAAGGAATATGCATTTATAGGACAAGGGGTCCACTGGGATGGCCTCCTGCGCAGGCTGCACTGAACCGTGCTCTTTTCCTACTCCCACTAATTTCTATGGGGCTTCCACAGGAGAATTTCCCAGCGGATGATGCCCACAGCTAACAGCAAAGTAATCACTTCAGCTTTCCTTTTTTAAAGCCTCCTTTAATCCTTCTTCTTCAATTAATAAGAATTACTATTTTAACAAGTTCACAAGAATCCTCTGTAGTGACTGAAACATAAAAGAAAGCTTCCGGTCTTTCATCATCTAAAGCATGTATATAAAACTGTATATAAAACTTTGGGAATCAAAGTCTCTTTTTCAACATCTCAGAGACAGCTTTGTAAAATGCCAGCTTGGGCTCTCAGCCTATTGTAAAATTACTGACACCCAGCACTGTTAAGACAAGATGAGTTGTTCAGAGCTGCCTGTCTATGAGTGCTCCATTAGACAGAATGAAATGAAAAAGCCCCCCCTTTTTTTGAAAAGGTAGAAAAAAATCCTCCATGTACCTGAAAGCACAACTTTACAAGTTCTTATCACTCTGGCTGAGTAGCTGTGACTAAACCGACCCACTATGCCCTAAGGAAAGTTGCTATCCTTTGGGAGTTATCTGACAGCTACGTCTTCCCATATGAAGACCTTCTCTTCCCTGAGTTCATTAACAGTTTAGACCTGCCATCTATTGGTTGGTAAAGCAGGACTTAAACTTTGATTGGCTGCTGTGTTTACTTACAGGTCAGAGGCTGATGACTGGCGGGTACAACCAACCATATTCCAATTCTGATTGCTGTTGACTTTGCTATGCACATTTGTATTGTTCGTTATTTCTATCATCACCCTTTCCTCGTGAACCAAAACGTCTGCTTGATCTCCTTGGCTCAGCTACCTCAATGATCCTCACAGGCTTGTCTGATGCAATTGTCCACAAACTTGGATGAACTCCCTAGGATCACTGAACCTCGCATTGAGAGTGAATGTTTGGCAAGTAAATCAGATGCAAATATGGTGCCTTTAGTTATTTTTTACTTCACTGAGGTACACAGAATAATGGTCAGATCTTATGTGGTGCGTGAATGAAGAATTGTGGCATCAAAACTAATACAGTAATTTTGTATCACAGAGCCCTTAATTCACTCCCCCCCCAATATCCTTAAAATATCATTATTATTAAGAACAGTGCAGTGATGCTAGCCCTGTATAATTCCATAATTTTACCAATTTCCATGAACAAAACAATGAGTTGGCTGAATATTCTCTACTCAGAACAGTCAGTCTGGGAGGTTTTGAATGAAATCCTTGATGCTCGCAGCAGAGAGAGAGAGAAAGAAGCAAAGGAGAATAGAATTGACAGACAGAAATGCTGAAAGTGACAGGAGAGAGAAATTAGGGTGTGAGCCATGCTTCGTATACTTAGAGGTATTTCCCTCAGGTCATACTGAAAGTCACTGAAAAATCCCAGTTTATTGGCATGAAAAATCAATATCTCCCAGTTTGATTAGAAACTTCTAGACTACTCTGGATGTCTCCAAATCATTGGGTCACCCCAATAATTCTGCACTTAATTTGATCATAATACCCTCCCCATTGTGCTTCAAACCATGCTGAGTGAAGAACAGTAAGTTTTTATACCCCGCTGTTTTTCTACATTTAAGGAGTCTCAAAGTGGATTACAATCACCTTCCCTTCCCCTCCCCACAACAGACACCTTATGAGGTAGATGGGGCTGAGAAAGTTCAGAGAGAACTGTGACTAGCCAAAGATCACCCAGCAGGCTTCATTTGTAGCAGTGGAGAAACTAATCCAGTTCACTAGATTATAGAGTCCACCACTCATGTGGAGGAGTGGGGAATCAAACCCAGTTGAGTCGGCTGCTCTTAACCATTGCATCATGCTGGCACTTGCATTGGCTGGAGCACCCCCCCCCCCATGACCAGTCCAAGAACCCCCCTAATCTCCTTGTTTAGGAGACAGTTTCCATCAGTTGTTGGGAAATTCACTCTTGTGGTTCCTATAAACTCGTGTCCCTTTGGATGTCAACATCATAGACGTGTTACAAAGAAAATTGGACTAAGCCTGTCAGGGGCTTTCTACAAGCCAAAAGATTGCTTTTCGTGCCATTACTTGCTCATACATGCTACAGATAATACAAAAACAACTGATTTCATATGTACACAAAGGCTTAATAATGTAAAAGAAGAATTTTGCCATGAATGTGTTTGATAGTCGGACTTACCATCTTTGAAAGTGTCAATCAGATGTGAACCGATCACTCAGCCTCTTCAGTTTGTGCTGAACAGCCATGAATGCCTGCCAAATAGGTTTGCACCAGGAGTTTGCAGAACTGCTCATGTGCAAAGACGTTTCCAATTCAAATTTATCAGCAGCCATTAGCATCACTAGGAACTACTTAGACAACACCAAAGGATAGGGTTTAGGTAAAACACAGCATTTATTTATGACTTATTTATATGATTTGTGACTGATTTAATTTTCTATTTAAACAATTGCCTGCTGAGTGGAGCAATTATGCAGCAAGGATGGGAGGCAGGTAGTAGAACTCAACAGGACTGTGTGACAACACACATACACAAAAGCCAATTCTGTTATAACTACATAGTTAGAAAGGAATACAGGGAAGTATCCTGCCACACAGCCACAAATGGGTCAATGAAAAGTCAAACTGCTCATTGAAAAATCAGCTGCCTGTTTGCAAGGAATGAACAGGATATCAGCTGAACCGGCAGGTGTTCAAGCAGCCTACTTAAATGTAGTGTGTATATCACGGTAGGAATCTTATAGAATGTGACACTGAAAAGTGATTTCATTCTAAGATACTGGACCACTTCAGGACAATTCTGAACAATTTCTCATGTTCTCACTTGGGCAGTGTAACAATATCGGTAGTGTGGGAAACAACCCAAGAAAGGGTGGATATCTATTTTCCTGGGATACCACTACACTGACAGTGGAAAGCCAGTGTGGATGGTCTTTATTGGCATGTTTTGTGCTGGTTCTTGTTGACTATTCGAAGTGGCCAGCACAGGCTGAAGCATACACTGAGGGATGGGGCTGCAAGGACCAAAACTGTTGTAACAGTAGAGGTGTTTGGAAGTGCCTCCTGAGCAATCTAGCCTAGCTTTAGGACCACTGTAATTATGGTGATCAGATCATGTTTTCATTTTACAATCTAACTCTACCAGATAATCAGTTGATTTTGAAATAGGGATTTCTTGTTTTTTTCCCAAGAACAACTTGTTTTCCTTCAAATTTTTGTTCACCCATTCATTTGTAAGAGTGCTTTTTGCCAGCTTCTACTGGTTAGCCAGCTGTGGCTTTTCCTGGGAAGAAAAGATTTGGTCACTGTGGTGCATGTCCTAATTACATCTAGATTAGATTATTTCAGTGGGCTCTAAATGGGGCTGCCCTTAAAAAGTATTTGGAAACTTAGATTGGTACAAAATGCTTCAGCCAGGATGTTGACTGGAGTGGATCATAGAGTCCATCTACACTGGCTTCCAATTTATTTCAAGGCACAATTCAAGCTGCTTGTCTTTACCTTCAAAGCCCTGTATTGTTTGGGACCAACATCTTTGAGGGATCACCTAATCCCTTATGAATGTCCAACTGCTGCAGTTATCTACAGAGGGCCTGCTTCAGGTGCCCCATCTTCTGAGATTAGGCAGGTGGCGACCCAGAAGAGGGCATTCTTGGTCACAGCACCAAAGCTCTGGAACTCTCTCCCCAGGGAGATTCGTCTTTCCCCTTCTGTTGCCATCTTTCACCAGCAGGTGAAGCCTTTTTTGTTTTGTTTGGCATTCTCTCAGTGATCCCTCCTTCATAACCAGTGTTTTAATAGCTGTTTTTATGCCTTTGTATTTTAACTCTGTTTTTAATTTGTTGTAACAATGTGTATTTTGGGTTTTAAAATGTGATTTTTATCGTGTGTGTTTTAAATCATTAGCTGCCTTGGTGGCCTTTGTGAGGGTAGAAAAGTGGGAAATAAATTTTGTAAATAAAATAAATAGTTCATAACCAGAGGTTTTAATTTGCCTTCTATACAGAAATCCCATGTTCAGAATCTTCCACCTAAAATTTGAAGCAGCTAAGTCCATTTCACCGTTACAGCATTCTGTCACTTCGTTCCCACCTCAGTCTGATGCCTATGTGAGCCAGCTATCTCTCTCTCCTCATGAGGCAAAGGTAGTAGTATTCATTTCTCATAATTGTATTTAGCACCTAAACCAGGTTGTAGTTGTGTTTTGTTGGCAAAACAAACATCCTTGTGGGGAGGAGATCTTAATACTCTTCTTTCTCTATCTATAAGTTAGCGAAATCACCCCCAAATTATAGTAATCCTTTCAGCCAATATCTACAGCTAGTTGCATTTAAATGAACCACAATTAAGCATAAAATATTACTAAATCAAGACAATAGCACCTTTTAATCATTTCAGTAAACAAAGACAATAGTTGAATAATCAATTAAACAAATTCAAACATCTTTAGTTAATTGCTCTTGAATCAGTGGCTTTTAAACAAAACACCTCTAATAGGCTTCAGTGAACAATTCTATTAATAAAGCAATTAAAGACATTCAAGCAATCCCTAAACAAAACAGTAACCTTCAGTAATAAATCCTATATTACCAATATTTAACACTGAAGCCATCTTTTACCGGCATAGCCTATGGATTGGTAAACTGAATCATGCCTGGAATGTGCAAATCTACAGTCAAAATATCAGAAAAGTGATGTATAGTCTTATTTTGTCAGATCTAATGTTAATTCACCACTAACAGTGCAATCCTAAACAGGAGTTGCCTTTGAAGTCAGTGGGCTTGGAAGGGCATATCTCTGTTTAGGATTGCATTGTAAAGGACTATAGTTAGGCACTTTGAGCATGGCTATTTGATAAGTGCTTGTAGCTGTAATTTACAGAGGCTTATAAACGGGTTCTTCCAGAAACATATACTTGGACTAGGGTTAATCAGTTGGGAAATATCCTCCACTCAGAGCCAAATCTCCAGAATACTATCGATCTTGAGCCAATGTTTATGGGGAAAGACAGTCTAGAAATAGTCCTGTTCCTATTTCATCTTCTCCATTTTTCCCTTTCATAACTTGCTCTTAACATTCTGAGACCAGCTCAACATGATCTATCCTCATCACACAGCCTTTTTAATTCTCCAGGTAATAATTTCCTACATTTTGTGGGGGTTCCTGCATATCATCTGTGTATATCCCAGCTTTTCTGCCCAGATTCTGAGCATCAACCATAAATTTCAGTATTACAGGGAACAAGTTGGGAAGGGACTATGAAGAATAGTATAGGGGGCATAAATTCCTCTTCCACAGTCGAAATCTCTCACTTAGGATGCAATAAGTTTAGGGGATTGACAAGGCCAGCTTCCCCATTCCAATTATTTTCCTTAGAAACCTTAACAGATGCTCAGGTGCTCTCAGTAGTCCATGCCTCCTAACACATGGTCAGGCTTCATGATTTGGAAAGAGTCTTTTTATGTATATATACAAGTTAATATTTTGGCAGCCCTAGAGAATCACCCTAGCATACAAGGACTGATACCTTGTCTATACATGGACCTGTTCCACTGTTTTCTTGATAGGCACTCAACCATGAACTTCAGTAGAACGAACATTCTGAGGACTGGTGGATTGACCAGGACAATGTCCCTATATCTTTTCCTCATTTACCTGACTTTCAGCTGCTCTTAACATTCTGGGGACAATAAATATGGTCACTCAAGCTTTGGGGGAGGTAATGTTCTTCATTTTGTTAATTTAAAAAGTTATATTTTTTTGCATGTCTGGGTAGTTCCATGTGTATGGAGAAACCCCAACCTTTTCAGTGGATGGTCCCTATTTCACTGCCCTCTTCATAGGCACTTAACGATAAACTTTGGCATCAGGAGGACAAAGCAGGGAACCTATAATGAATTGGGGGGAACAATAAAGGATTTGGAATTTCCCCCAATACATCCAAGTCCCATCTCCAGGCTTTTATAAACTCTGAAGGAGCTTGATACAGTTGATTTCAACACATCCCCCTGCTTCTCCCCTGTAACAGTCTCACAGTGTTTCATGCCTCCTGGGACAGTCCTCACTGGACCATTTTACTCAGTGATTTTTGTATACCTGGGTAGTTCCTGAGTATGATATAAAAAAAACTTGTCTATGGGTGATCTCATTTTGTTGCTTTCATGATGGCATGAATCACCAATTTTACTATTAGATTATTATTATTTTGTCATCAGGTCACAACTGATTTGTGGTGATGTATACTTTTCAAGTCAAGAGGTGTTAAGAGATGGTTTGCTTTTGCCTGCCTCCATGTCATAACTAGGGCTGTTGAAAAAAAAATCGGTAAAATTCGGATTCGGCAAAATTTGGCCCATTTTGATTCAGGAAATGCCAAAGTCCGAACTCCCCCAATTCGGATCCGTGGAATTCGGCACCAAGTTCTGAGTTCGGGGAAAAATTCGGCCGAATAAAGCCATTAAAAATACATTCGCGCCTTTCCGCGGCTCCGGGAGGCATTTTTGGAGGTAGAGGCCCCACAATTTCAGCGTAGCTTGAGAGGGCCCTTCTTGCAAGAACCCCCAGGTTTTGTAAAGATTGGGTCAGGGGGTCCCGAGATATTGGGTCCCCCCCAAATCGCCCACAGGAATAAAGGCATTAAAAACATATTCATGCCTTTCCACAACTCTGGGGGGGCATGTTTAAAGGTAGAGGTCCCAAGATCTCAGCGTACCTTGAGGAGACCCTTCTTGCAAGAACCCCCAAGTTTTGTAAAGATTGGGTCAGGGGGTCCTGAGATATGGGGCCCAGAAGGGGTCCCCCCAAAAATCACCCACAGGAATAAAGGCATTAAAAACATATTCATGCCTTTCCACAACTCTGGGGGGGCATGTTTAAAGGTAGAGGTCCCAAGATCTCAGCGTACCTTGAGGAGACCCTTCTTGCAAGAACCCCCAAGTTTTGTAAAGATTGGGTCAGGGGGTCCTGAGATATGGGGCCCAGAAGGGGTCCCCCCAAAAATCACCCACAGGAATAAAGGCATTAAAAACACATTTGCACCTTTCCGCGGCTCTGGGGGGGAACACGTTTGGAGGTAGAGGTCCCAAAATTGATCTCGCCAGATCTCAGAAGCTAAGCAGGGTCAGCCCTGGTTAGTATGTGGATGGGAGACCACCAAGGAAGTCCAGGGTTGCTGTGCAGAGGAAGGCACTGGCAAACCACCTCTGTTAGTCTGTTGCCATGAAAACCCCAAAAAGGGGTCGCCATAAGTCAGCTGTGACTTGACGGCACTTTACACACACATACACACAATGGGCAGATGGGTGGGGGACCCCTTCTGGGCCCCATAACTTGGGACCCCCTGCCCCAATTGTCACAAAACATGGGGGTTCTTGCAAGAAGGGTCACCTCAAGCTACGCTGAAAGTTTGGGACCTCTACCTCCAAACATGTCCCCCCCAGAGCTGCAGAAAGACTCAAATGTGTTTTTAATGCCTTTATGGTTATGCTGCTGATTCAGAGCCCCCGAATTTGCCGAATTTATTCAGCGATTGCCCCGAACTCGCCAAATTTGGCTCATTGTTTTCCCGTCTTTTTTGAATTTGGTTCCATCCAAACTAGAAACTGCTGAATCGGGGAAAATTTGGCTGTTTTTCGGTTCGGGACGAACCGAATCGACAGCCCTAGTCATGACCCTGATATTACTTGGAGGTCTCCCATTCAAATACTAGCCAGGGCCAACCCTAAAATCTGATGAGATCAGGCTAGCCTAGGGCTATCCAGGTCAGGTTATTATTAGATATGGTAGTAATAACAATACAGCTAACAACTTTGGCAAACTTTGCTTTAGGCACCCTGTATAGTTTTCTGTAGCTGCAGTGATTAAATATGTCCACAACAGATCTAAGTAAGTTCCTCGGTCAAGAAAAATATCACTTCCTCCTCCATCTCCAAAAGAATGGTGGGTGGGGTGGGGAGGGATGATGAATCCAGTGCCACAGCACATAATTTCTCTTCATGAGAAAGGGGAAGGGAAAGCCTAGCTTGTAGATAACAGTTTTCAGAGAAAGAACTATGCTAAGGCAGGGAGGGTTGAGGTTATTTTTCTCCCCAGTGTTTTTAATTTTTTGTTGTTGTTCATGGAGCATTTGTGATTTATAATAGTGAAATGTGTTATATTAGTTGCTAGTCTGGATCCTGGGAGGTCTGGAACTTTCCCAAGTAAGGTTAATAGAGGAGCTGAAAAGCAAGAGGCACTTTACAGCAAGAAGCCCCAGGAGATCAGTACCCAATGTTGTGAAGACTCCATAGAACTTAAAAGAAACCCTTTAGCAGGGGCAGGTCTTGAATTTGTATTCTAATTTTCTACCCATCTTGACTGTAAAAGATTGTGCTTTCCAGGCTGCACTATTCTTTGTTCCTGGCTGTGTATTTAATAGTCTCTCACCTTTCCTTTGCCTTCCCTGTTATCTTAATTGTGCTTTCCTATCAGATAAATCTCACTTGGTATTCATGGTGACACGATCTAATTATGTTAAAAAGATACGAGACTTAAAATGTAATTTTCCTTTTCAGGGACAACCTCAGTCTTATATAAGTGTCTACTGTTGGGGAAGGATTCAAAGAAGGTCGTGATGATACTATTCCTTTCTTGATCTTGATTTTACTTCCCTTCATTCATAGCTATTATTCCTTTCCTCTAACAAACATATCTTGTTTACAGTGCTATCTGGAAGGATGAGAGATAGGCATGCTTTTGTTCTGTACAATGTTGTTTCAGATTGCTATGATTCTCTAATTTTTAACACTGAAACTCTGCCTGCAATTTAGGAAACAGGAGATATAGTTAGAATGCAATTTTATGTTTTTGTTTTTTTAATATGCCAGGAATTATGTTTCCCATGCTAGATCTTAATTTTGTTTAACAGTAGCTAGTTTGCCCCTGGTGTTGAAGGAAGAAAAAAAAAACTGATAGAAAGAAAAGGAAAATAAAAATAAACCATGCACTGTAAATCTAAAAAGAGACGACGAGAGGAGAACCTTCAAGGAATCACAATAATGGGAATACAGGCTGGACATTAGGGGAAAATGTTTTTACAGAACGAGTTGTTCAGCAATGGAATTGGCTGCCTAGGGAGGTGTGAGCACCCTTACTGGCAGTCTTCAACCAGCAGCTGGACAAATACTTGTCAGGGATGCTTTAGGCTGATCTTGCATTGAGCAGGGGGTTGGACTTAGGGCTGTCGATTCGGTTCCATCCAAACTGAAAAACAGCCGAATTTGCCCCGATTTGGCGGTTTCTAGTTCGGATGGAGCCGAATTTAAAAAAGGTGGGAATAGGACGAGCCGAACTCGCCTTGGCAGTGTGGATCTGTTTAAAGACCCACCTGCCCCTCTTCTCAGGGCTCTTTCCAAAAGGCGGGAAAAGGCAGATTGGGGACGCTGAATTTGCACGAATTTATTTGGCGTCCTTCCGAACTTGTGTCCCTCGGAGGGATGAACTTGTCCCTCCGAACTCGCCTCCAAGGTTGGCAGCGTGGATCAGTTTAAAGAGCCACCCCCACCCCTTCTCAGGAGCCCGGAGAAGGGGGGCGGGTGGATTTTTAAACAGATCCACACTGCCAGCGCAGATCTGTTTAAAGACCCACCCCCACCCCTTCTGGGGAACCCCGAGAAGGGGGCGGGTGGGTCTTTAAACTAGGCTGGCAGCACTTCTCAGGAGCCCCGGGAAGGCGAGCGGGTGAGTGTTTAAACTGATCTGCGTTGCCAGCTTTATTCGGCCGAATTTATTTGGGAACGCCGAAGTTCATGCCAAATCCCACGGATCCGAATAGGGGGAGATCGGACTTGAGCATTTCCTGAATAAAAACGGGCCAAATTTTGCCAAATCTGAATTTTACTGATTTTTTTTTTCAACAGCCCTAGTTGGACTAGATGGCCTGTATGGCCCCTTCCAATTAGACAGATTTATGAAGGATAGGTCTATCAGTGGCTACTAGCCCTGGTGAATAAAGGGAACCTCCACGTTCAGAAGCAGTAAACCTCTGAATACCAGTGCCAGGAGGCATCATCAGGGGAAGGCCTCAGTCTCTATGCCCTGTTGTTGGACCTCCAGAGGAATTGGTTGGCCAATGTGTGAGACTAGTTGTTGGACTAGATGATGTTCTTAACCAGACAGGCTGCTTGCCTTTGTCATTTAACAATCTATAAGTCAGGCAGGAATAAGGGAAACATGGAGATACCATAAACAATCCAGGGGGGAGGAGAGAATGAGAGAGAGAGGGAGAGGAAGAGAGTGAGTGAGTGAGTGACTGGCCCAAGGTCACCCAGCAGGCTTTATGTGGAGGAGCAGCGAAACAAACCTAGTTCCCCAGATTAGAGTCCACCGCTCTTAACCACTACACCACACTGCATGAGGTTTGCTGTAACTGTATGGCAAACCTATTCAAATGTACAGAGCAACAGTCACTTACTAGACATACAACCTCATTCTATTCCTGTTTGCTGATGAGTAAGTCCTATGGATTTAGTGGTGCTTGCTTCTAAGATTGCACATTTTCTGTAACTTCTAAGATTGCACATTTTCTGTAACTTCTGTGGAAGATTGCACATTTTCTGTAACTTCTATTATCACTATGCATGTCTAGTAGTTCTTGGAGCATGAAATGTCTTTAATAGATGAAATTCTCCAATTACTCATGGCAAATTCCTTTTAAACTGAGGAAGTGTGAGCTGAAGCTGCTTCTTGGATACTGTAACCAGTCCATATAAATATTGTGGCTCCATTCTTCTTTAAGGCAGTTCTTGAAAGTGGATGCTCTTCTCTTAAAGGTTTGTGTATGGAAGGTGAGTATATGTACACAACAATGATTCACGAGCTCAGGCACACTTGCAATTCTTCCTGTTATGGTTATGTGCGCATTGTACTAAAGCTGATGTAATGTTGCCTTTCCTTGAATGGTCTCCATTATAGGTATTGGCCCAGATGGTCATATTGCCTTCAATGAGCCTGGCTCAAGTCTGGTGTCCAGAACCAGAGTGAAGACCTTGGTTATGGACACTATATTAGCTAACGCTAGATTCTTTGCTGGAGATTTCTCCAAGGTGCCCACAATGGCTCTCGCAGTTGGTGTGGGTACAGTCATGGATGTACGAGAGATTAGCAACTCAATAGCAACCTAATAGTAACTCACTAGTAACCTATCAGTAAACTGGTAGTAACATATGAATATCCCATGAGTAAACTGATGGTATCCTGGTAGTATCCTAGTAGTAATCTGGTAGTGACTTGACAGTTGCCTGAGGAGAGGGATCTCTTTCTCACAGTAAGCACTACAGCCAATTACAAAGCAGCATTTTCAAGGGGCAGGGATTCAGATTCTTCCAGATTTGAGCGGGTGATTTGGCAGGTGTGTAGCATTTTTAGGATTCACAACAGAAGAGTGTGGGTTGAGCAAGCATTGAACCCCAGGTAAAACCCCCATGTATCAAGACCAAGGTTTTCCTTTCAGGAAAGGTGCTTCAAGTCTAGAGACACTTTTGTTGCTCATCTTTGCCATTTAAAAGTTGATTGCACTAAGCGTTGTTCTTTCTGCATCCTTTACAACATCCCTTCCACCTTGTGACTGGAATAAAAAATGCTCAGATCTCCATTTCTACTCGTGTCTGCCAAAAGGAGAGTTGACTCTCTAAAGCAGGGCTTCTTAAACTTTTTCCACTCGCGACCCCTTTTTGCCCGAGAAGTTTTTACGCGACCCCGGGTATCTCGGTATGTAAAATAGGTATACAAATCAAACATTTACTGATAATAAATCATAAATAAATTTATTTTAAAATGATTATTTGGTATACATATAACATTTACTGATAATAAATCATAAATAAATTTATTTTAAAATGATTATTTGGTATACATATAATTTTACCATTTACTGTTGCCAAATTTTCCGTGACCCCCACATTTAGTTACACGACCCCATATGGGGTGCGACCCACAGTTTAAGAAACTTTGGGTTAGACTAAGAGGATGTGACTGGCCCAAGGTCACCCAGCAAGCTTCCATGGCAGAGGAGGGATTCAGACTCAGATCTTCACATCCTAGTCTGACGCTCTAACCACTATATCACACTGGCTCTCAATTGTGATAGGATCTATTGCTGGTTATAATTGTTGTTAAGAATGGTAATCATACGTAGTAGCTTATTCACAGAACAGGAAGGGGTGACTATATTAATTCATATAATAACTTAAAAATACTCATGGTAGACAATGTATAGTTATCATATCTATTTGCATGAGAAATTACCAATAATAAAATGCACAGATATATTCAATAATAGAGTAGGTAGTTACCTCAGCAGTTTCCCCATATAAATACACCCCATTCAAAAACACAAATAATTCAAAAGCAGTTTATTGCAAAAACATCTTACCCTGCAGTACTTAAATCATTTAGTTCTGCAGTGTTTTGACTTCCGCTCCCAATAGCTAGCAAGACCTTAGAAATGACAAATAATAAAAAATAAGCAGTAATTAAATCGCAGTTTCTCAAGCAGAACATCTTATATGCGCAATCTAGCAATCATGTTGAGCTATTCACCCACAAGAGCTGCCATTTGTTTCCCCCTTCAATGCCCAGAGTTGAATCAGAACATTTTAAAAACGTACAAGAAATTTCAGGATTATGCCATATTTGGCCTAAGCCTTCCACTAACACATAAAGTAAAAATTGATTTTAAACACCAAATTGGCTAGAGTGAAAGTACTTGAGTAAATTGTTCTTACACCAGGCTGTGATTTTTCTGTCTTAACATTCGGGAACAGAATTTTTTTTAAACTCATAGAGAAGATAAAATTCAGTTTTTCATTGAAAGAAATAAAGACATAAATGCATTGTTGCTATTTGAAGCTTCATGTATCTAGTCCCCCAAAATATATTTTTTGGTCAAGCCCTAAAAAAATGTTTGTGACAAATCAGCAGTTCATCTGGTCCTCTGCTTTTTCACCACTATTTGTATTTTTGGAAGAAATCACTAAGTGCTGAAGGTGTATAGATAAAACTATTGAGTAGGGGTTGACAAGTCCCCACTCCTACCCTCTCCTGCCATGTTGTCTTCTACTCCTGCAGGCTTAGCTAGCTCCAAACTCACCCTCAAAGATCAAGTACTTCCATTGCTCCTGCCCCGTTCCCAACAGATGCTTCTGGGAGCAGTTAAAATAGCGTCTGTAGTACTGTCTTTCTACTGAGTTGACAGTGCCATATTGCTTCCGGCCCTGGTGAAGACGCATCTAATCAGGCTGTAAATGGGATGGTGCTGTTCCTTCCAAGTTGAGAGGAGGTATCCTCACACATGATGCCAACACGTTAGTGGCTTCGAAGTTTTGTTCCAAGGGCCTGCAGTGCCTGGCTCTCATATTTTAGTTTGGAAAGCATCAAGATATTTGTTTCCAATCAAGGCTTGAGCAGTAAATGTCTTTCTTCTTACTTAACAGTAAAGCAGCATTAATTACTTAAATTACCATTCATTAAAGTAATAATAATTACTGAATTTTAACAAAGAAACCTGTGTTTCCCCCTTGCTCCCATTTAATTAAACACAGTTTATATCTCTGAACATGTATGCAGTCAAAGAAATCCACAACATTTCAGTCTTCCTTCTAGATGGAGAAATCTTCAGGGAAATACTGTTGCCACCAGCTTAGTAACAGAGGAAAGTAGTATTAAAATAAATGGGAAATGGCAATTTAAGAAAATTAAATTAAGAATAGATTAGCAAAACTACTAAGGTCTTACCTATGTTTTTGAATATTACTAGTCTAAGCAATTGATATATAGAATGTCATATCACTAAAAAGGGATTCAAGGATTATTCTACTTTTGAATTAACATTCAAGCTATCATGGGATGAATTCTTACAGAAAATCTGAGAATGAAGGGCACATTCCGCCAAACCTCAGGTAATTAATTTGTTGGTTTTGTCAGGAATAGAGCAAAAGATCCCAGAAGTGAGTAGACTAACAGCACATTCCTGAAAGGAATGCCTGCGCCAGGCTTAGGAGGCAACCCAGTGGCGTTGCCTCCTAAAGAGGTTTTGGCACTGCCGAAACCTCCACCCAGCGCAAAAAACCCATGCAACCCTCATAGCTTTTTGCTGGCATATCTTTGTAAAAAGAAAAAGGGGCGTTCCTGAGCTGAAAGGGCTCAGGAGGCCGACTAACGTTGGCCCTGTCCCCCGGACGTCACCATCATGCCCTGGGAACACCTACCGGGCTGCCGGAACACCCTGGCTATGCCTCCCGGGCTGCAGGAACGCCTCCTGGCTCACCACTGTGGTCTGTGCCAGCGGCCAGAGGCCGGTGGGAGAAGGTGGCGGCCGGGGACGTGCGCCAGGACCTGCATGCTGGTGCTGGGGCCACTCACGCTGGCGTGGGCCTTCCGGGCACCGGCGGTGTGGTCCCCTGCGCCGGCGGAGGCCTTAGTCAGCCTCCTATGGGCTTTCGGCCCAATTCTCAGGAATGGGCCCTAAAGGTAGATCCACAGAGCTTCTTTGGCCCACAAGCCTTCTTTGGACTCATGTTAGTCCACTGCAGTTCTGGGAGGGCTACTTTAACCAGTGTGGGAGAATGTGAGCTAGGGGAGCTATACCTTGCCCCTTTTTAAACCTTACCTCACTGTGCTTTGACGCTTTAAGCTTTTTTCAGCAAGCCAACTTCACTTCCAGTATCTCAGCAAGGTAGATAGAAATGCTGAGTGTACCAGAGCACTAGCAGATGAGATAAAGAAAGATTCAGCTGGAAATGTTACCGAGATACCACCTCTTACAGAAGTTAATTACTTCAGCTATACCTCTGTAACTTTCTGTTGCATCTATTTATCTCATCATTTTGCACTAGGTTTTATGTTTTGTCTTTCAACAATAGTTGGTATTAGTGTCTCATACAAACTTTGAATTAATTGTTCACTTTGGATTGGCTCTTGTTTCAAACTAGCCTTTCTTTGTAAAACCCTCCCCCAGCCTTCTATTGTGCATATAAATGAGTCTGATGGATATACATCTCTTACATCTGATGAAGTGGGCACTGACTTATAAAAGTTGATGCTGAAATAAATTGTTAGTCTTCACTGGATTTCTGCTTTATTCAGCTATTTATTTGTTTCCCACTGAAACCAATGAAAATGAAAAAAACAAAACAAATTCAACAACTAAAATGAAAAATATCAATAAAGAATCTAACAAAACCAAATCTGGTTACTTTTTAAACACCTAAAAATGATACTTTAATCTGTGCATCTGGCGTATAGGATTCAAGGGCAAAGTAGTTGGTGGGAGATGGGTTCTTCACTGGAAATCGCTTCCTACCCAAGGCTCATTGTAAAGAAAAAGCACCTGCCAAGTTCATGTTAATAGTACACATGGCTGCAGCATAATGTGTTGTTGGATCCTCTGAGACGTGGAGAAATATTTGAGCAATTCCAACTTTGTTTATTAGAATTAATTATTTTAAGGCAAAGGATGGCAAAAATAATTTGGCCACAGCTCAGGTTCTCACAACCGAGCAGTGAGAATCCCAGCTGGATTATTCTTAGTGTATCTATTTTTGAGTGGGCATCTAGCTGCTAGGAGCTGAAGCAAAATCACAAACTTATTTCACATATGGGAGAAGCCATCAGGTGGTAATAACTATTAGTCCCCTGTTGGCCTGGAGACAAAAGGCTCCTGATATTTGTATCAGTTCCATTGGCATTCTGGTCACCGAAGGACAGAAATTCTTACTGATGCTCTATATTTCTATCAAAAAGAAGAAAACAACAATAGAAAGGATACTCAGCCTTTGGCTTTTTATCACCACCTTCAATTTTTACTTTGGAATTACAGTACACATAAAAAAAATAACCACTGTGATAGAAAAATTTAGGTTTGACCAAATCCTTTCACTTCTCAAAATGCTGCCAACCTTGGTGTTAAAAAAAATCTCATTGAACAGAGCCTGCAGGGTTTCTTTTTTCAAAAAATCTTTTAACAAGAGAGTGAAATTGCTCCTGGGTCAGCATTCATAACGCAAAGTGGATCTAAACTCATGTCTTTCATGTGAAAAAGATTGTTGAATGATTTGAAAATAGCATCTTGAATATTTTATGCAATTTTTATATGCCAATTGAAGTTGAAAATTGACTCCTAGAGTACAACTGCCTCTTAAAACACATCTTTACTGACAATCCTTCATTTCATAGTTTTTATGACTTTTCAGGTATGTCATTGCACACTGGAAGAAATGTATATAGGACAAAAATTAATGCTTTACACAGGCTTTCATTTCCTCCCCATAGACTTCAAAGATCAGAGATGGATGAGGCAAATTTAACACTGGAGCAACTCTAAGAAGATACAATTTTGTGTTTGTAGGAGCTGTGGCTCAGTGGTGGAGCCTCAGCTTGGCATGCAGAAGGTCCCAGGTTCAATCCCCAGCATCTCCAGTTAAAGGGACTAGGCAAGTAGGTGATGTGAAAGACCTCTGCCTGAGACCTTGGAGAGCCGCTGCCAGTCTGAGTTTTGCCAGACAATACTGGCAATACTGGTAATTGCCAGACAATACTGACCATGATGGACAAAGGGTCTGATTCAGTATAAGGCAGCTTCATGTGTTCATGTGAACTAAAATGTGAACAACTTACAACTTAACACTTAAGGGAGTCTGACCCAATCACATTCAGTTCTCTCATTTATTCAGAACTCTTGCGTTAGGTTCCTTCTAAATTCTAAGCACCTTTTCCTGTGGTGGATGGTTCTAGCACTTCCCATGATGCTACATGGCCACTGTCCTACACGGCCACTGTCCAGAGGGCACTAGGCATAGCACTAATCTGCAACTGTATTTACACTAGGGATGTATGCTTGGAACGTATCAAATCAACATCCAAATGGAATACCCTCTCTTTAATATTTTTGATAAAACTGTGCAGATTGCTAAAAACAAACAAACAAACATTTGGCAGTCTTTATTAATGATTATAATTCTGGTACCTCATTGCCTGATTCTCACAGTTGCATGACACCAGGGAAGTGGGATGGATACTCCTGAATCTCCTAAACTTCTCTTGACTCCCAGCTTTGAAGGGTCCCAGTGACAAGTTTGAATGGGTAAGATGAGAAGACAAATCTCAGCGGAGCCCCCTGATTTTGCTTCTGTTCTCCCCTCCCCACCACAAAGTCTCTTCTTGCACCCCTGCAAGGCAGGGACACAAGAAGAAAGGGAGTGAGAGGAAGATCAGAAGCTGCATCTCAGCCGATGGCGAGGATCAGCTGATGTCTCCCTCCAGACTGCTCATTGGGCCTCTGCAAGGCTGGGATGCAGGGGAAAACTTTGGGTGAGAAGAATGGAAGTAGTTGGCTTCTGATCTTGTCCCTCCCAGTATTACATTGTGGCAGAAGAAGCTTGGGGCAGAGGATCAGAATCCTAATCTCAGCTAATCCTCCCCATCCACTGGGAGTCTGCTTCTGTACTGTAGTCATCCCTCCCCCCAATTTCTCATTGCTCCCTTCAAGACTGAGAAACAGAGATAAGGCTCCTATTCATTCCAAACAGACCTGTTGATAAATTGGCTTTCTGATCACAAGTGGTGATCAAAATGTGAGCTGAAATGGCAAATGTTTGAGCATTCTACATTTTATAGGGAAATTTCTGTTACCATGTAGTAAATTTTGTAATTTAAGTGACTAATGTGAAGTAATGTGAATTTCCATGGACAAGTACTGGTAAATCAGGAAATTAAAACAATAATTCTATCTCTAATACTAATTCACTAGCTGTTTTTCTCTCCCAAGCAGGGTTCAAGAGCAGAAGTTAACTTTGTTAGGAGAAAACCTGTTGGGGGAGGAGGTTTGGGAGAGAAAGAATTGTGGGCAGGAGAATTGTTAAGCATAGTCTGTCCACTGGCCACTTCTCTGCTTTGAACGGTGGCATCTCAAATTATATTTGCTGGGGGTGACTCACATTCTAACATACTTCTAGTGACTTTACTGTAGAGTCTTGGATTTCCCCCCTTTCAGTGGAATTTTAGCCCTCTGTTCTCTGTCTGTCAGGAAGCATACTGGGAAAGGAAAGCTGCAAATTTACAGCTCATTTGAAACCCATGTCAGGTGTACAGCCCAGTTTTTTATGGGAATATCCAATTTACAATGATAAGATCTGAAAATTCAGGATTCACTTTAAAGTAGACCAAGCTCTGCCTCCTTATTAACATCAAAGAGTTTAACTATCTAATCATGTGTAAAAGATACATTTATGTGTACAGTATAGCACTGACTTTCTCATTAGCAATGTGCTATTTTAAGAAAGAATATTAAATAAATTGACATTTTGAAAGCAAGGATGACATCTTCTGATTTCTTCCTGTGGGCTTAACTGCTCAGACAAAAACTAGTTAGTTGAAGCTATGAACATTCATAGGCCACCTAAACTGCCCTCTAATGGAGTTATGCCTGTGGGGGCATCTTTTGTTGGCTGTGGAAAAATCTCCGCTTAGAACTTGATGACTTGGAGCTCCTATCAAGTCCAGATCTGATAAGCTCTGTAAAATCTAATCATGAACCCCAAGCCATAAGCTACACTTTAACAAAAATTATTTACCCAAGAAAATTCGACTTGAAGGATTTATTTTTCATCAAGGTTCTACTGTTACCCAATTTAACACCAAGCCCCTAGTAATACAGTGAGTCATTCACTTAATGCAGAGCCTTGGACTCTGCAGGATCTTTGTTCTAGTCCATCACACTCAATGATACAACATGGTTTTGTTTCATTTTGCTTTCCTTCTGTTTCTCAGTCAAAACTATGCCACAGGCAGGTGAATAGATTAAAATTGGTTCTACAATTGCTTTCTGAAGAAAAACAGGGTATAAATGTTTTAAAATTAAAATAAAACCATCGTAAGGCACGATCTACATAACCAGTGGGTAGACTGTATCACTCAATTCATATGACAGATAGCTTTTAAAAATGTTCTTCCAGATAAAAGGCTTCCTTCATGCAGAAGATTAGCATCTCTCCCCACTGTGCTAGCTTTCATCTGTATCCTTCCCCCCTTTATTCCATGAAGGAACTCAAGGCAAACAACATGGGCTTTTCAGGGCTCCCATTTAGGCACTGACCAAACCCAGACCTGCTTATATTCCAAAGGTTGCTATATCACACGCCCTTTGGGTTGCCAGGCAGAGCAGAGCTTGGCTACCAGCGGAAGGCTGAGGGCAGGGACAATGGAGGTGGGCACAACATTAGTGGCATTGATGACATCAGTGATGTCAACCTGGAAGTGACAAAGGGTAGCTCTAGGAAACACTGGAAAAGAGTTTCCAGTGTTTCCTAGAGCTACCCTTTGTCACTTCGGGTTGATGTACAAACATCAGTCACTTTGCTATTTCTTTTATTTTTCTCTAGCTACCACTCAGAGGAATAGTGTGCAATGGAGCTTGCCAGTGGGAGGCCTAGCAAGCCTAGGTGCCCTCCTATCATGCTCCATGTGTGGTAGATTTAATTCAATATTCTTCCATAAAGGATATTAAATTTTTTTAAAGAGACAAACATGATTTTCCCCTTCAAAATTTGTATTTTCTCCAATGGGGTTTACTTATATTTTATTCACGTTCTTAGAAAAGCTAAACAATGTTAGCCTACAAGCAACCTGACATCTGTGTTTGGGTGGAAAGAAGTGTCATTTCAGCTAATTAATGCACAGTATTTTACACCTACATAACAGAGAGAAAGAAAGATAGCAAAATAACTAATATACAAAAATATATGGGATGAAAAATAACCCCTCATGTTTCTAACTTAATGGTTTTATCCCCACACATATGCATGAATTTTTGGGGGGAATTGCATGCCATAATAAGCAGCCATAAAGAATTTTGTACCTGAATTAGCCCATGCTGGATCAGGTCCCTATTTGTTTATGGGTCACCCTGTGGTGAAAATACAACCAAAAGAAACCTAGATGTGTGCTATTGGAGCTCCTGATAATTTTTTTAAACTCTGATGTTTACCCTTAACTTTATCCCGGGGCGCAAATTGCAGTTTCCCAGGATAGTTTCAGGTCTGGCAGGAGAGAAACTGAGGACGATCCTGATAGCTAGCTGGCTAGCAGCAGCTGAATAACATCTCACCGAGTCTGTTTCTCCTCTGCTTCTCACTAGTATTTAAGGTTTGGGTGTGCTCAGAAATACACGCCAAAGAGCAAGAGCTTTTTTCCTTCCGTTCTTAGAATCTAGGTTGTAACCTGGAGAGAGGCGGAAGAGGGAGGTATAGAGAGGAAAACCAGCTTTATGAAGCCTTCCTACCTTCTCAGAGTTCAGAGGCCATGTCTTCTAATAGAAAACCATGTTTTCCAATTTAAAGGGCACATGGCCCATGAAACATCCCCCCCCCAGGGCACTTTTCCTCTCTTTCCCTCTCTTCCACTCCACTCCTGCTGCCTCTTGGGGGAAGAATGGGGGGAATGACACCAAAACAAAAAATGGTCCCGAAATTCTAGAATTTGGTGACGGTTGAGACTGGCAGCATGAGTGAGGTGGAAAATTGCTGGATCAATTTTGGAAAATTGGAAAATTGCCCTTGTGAGCAGCCTTGAACCAGCCTCAGGCTTCCCATCTGTAACTGAGAAGGAAATAACACAGGCCTACCTGACTGAATTGTGGTAAGTGACATGCCTCTGGCATTCAAGGAAAGTTCTGTATAAATGCTAAGTCTTGCTATTTTCATGTTTGCACTTGTTTACATGCAAACAACATTGCTTTCCTATCCATCCTGTTTGCCCCTTGTTTGTCAGCAGAAGTGCATAAAATATTTAAAGCAATTCAAACGTGTGACAAAAAGGAGCTGTAACATGAAGAATAGTCTGTCTTTCAGAAAGAGCTTGTTTGCATACAAAACAAGAACATGAATGGAGCTGGGTCCACTTTTGTACAGAATGAACCCAAAAAATTGATGTGAAATATATGTGTCATTATTAATATGCAGTGTACTATAGTGGTTGGTGTGTTGGAGTAGAATATGAGAGAAACAGGTTTAAATCCCCACTCTGCCGTGGAAGCTTGCTTTATGACCATGGGCCAATCACTCCCTCTTAGTCTAACCTACCTCACAGCATTGTTATTGTGCAGATAAAATGAAGGAAGGGTAGGGTTGCCAGGACTTCAATGCCATAGAGTCCAATTGCCAAAGTGGCCATTTTCTCCAGGTCAGCAGGAGATCTCCAGCTACTACCTGGAGGTTATTCAAAGGCTGACATAGAAAAATTCAAATATCAAAGTTGCAAAAATAAACATACATTGTTTTATACACAAACCGCAATAACAACAAAAATCACAGTACTTTTTTTAAAAAAAAATCCTAATAATCAGTCCCATTTATTAGTGAATATTTTGTTTCCCAACACAGGTGGGTAAGTGTTCTTCTCCAACAGCGGGAAGATCCAAGGATGAAGAGAAGGACGAACATTTCACATTTTCTTCAGTTCCCCTTCGTGGACCTTTGTGTCTTGTTGCTTATTGCATACAGAAAAGTCTTTCCACAACCGTCTTTCACAGGTTCCTTCCTCCCCAGGATACCTTTTCCTGACACTGACTCAATTGAATAGGAGGATTTGTGAGTGTGTGAAATTGTAAACCCTCTGAGGTGCATGCAAATTAAATTAAAAAGACTTCAGGCTAGACTGAAGAAGCTATACTTATAGTGAAAGCGCGGACTCAATTCTGGAAGTCTGGTTGACTGCTTGCAGCCGCGGCTGCCCAACTATCTGCCCAACGATCTGCCCCGACTTTCAATTTTCAGCCAGGCAGCTGCACAGCACTCTTGCCTGCACCGCGGGCTTACCGCCCGATCTTCTTGGCTCAACCTCCATCTTTCACGTCAGGAGTCCACCCATCTCTGGGCTTGTCTCATCTGCCCACACAGCAACTTTGAAGATGTGCATTAATCATTGATCAGCTTTAGAGAATTAGCAGTCGTTTGGACAGTGTATATGTCGTATGTGTTGGAATAAGTTTCATTTTGGTATTGCTATTGCTTATTTGAGTTAATGCTATTGCTGCATTTTGATGAATATATAATATTGAATGTTATTAGTTGAGCCTGCGTGCTGGTTTCATTTTCTCTCCAAACCTACAAATACCCCAGCTTGAATGCCCCATAACTCACAAGGTAGAGTGTGCATCATGGGATGCTGTCTGACAGCTCCCTGCCATGCGGACTTAGAGCAAGCGCCAAGGCACCTTTGTGGAGGGAAAAGCACAGAGAGGGCACTTAGCAGTACTGGGTGAGCACTTTGCACCAACACCCAACGGGGAGAGCAAAGTCCACACTCTGTGGCTGACCTCTCTCAGTTCTGAACCCAAACAGGTACCCCATCATCTCAGCCAGGACCCAGCGGGGAGAGACTGTCCCCAACCACCTTCCCTCATCCATGGCTGGGAGCTGTCCTGGCAGCACAGCCTTCTGCACCTGAGCCCGGCAACCAGTGAGAGCAGCAGGAGCCACAGAACCCTCCCATCACCCTCGTGCACAAGGGGGTTTGGTGCTTGGGGACTGGGACGGAACAACTGCTGGGGAAGTGGGCCATAGCTTTTGGCTCTGTACTGGACAGGCAGCTCAGGCAGTTGCTGGACAGGAGGGGGGCAGAGCCCCACCATACTGAAAGGAGTGGATAACCACACAATCCTTGAAGTGATTCTCTTGCAGGAGAAGGCTTTCGTGGAGGGGATGCCAAGGTGGACCCATCATTTGCTGTTGGTTTGGACATGACTGCTGGGCAGGTGAGGGTGTTTTGGACAGCACGAGCCTTTGCTGGGAGGGGGAGTGTTTGATCTGCAAAAGGCTCTTGACATCAATATAAGTTCTTATAGAAAAGTACAAATTCATGTAAAATGGCTTTTTAAAAAATAGTTGTTTCTTTTGCACACCTACTGTATATTTTATCAGCTAACAGCTTAGCGTGATTTATTTCCATATTCAAAATATATTTTTGGCAAATACAATAAGTTTTTTTTTGTAACGTATGGGCTTTTAACTCTAATCAACCTATTTTTCATTTTAACTCTGTTTGAATAGAATCAGAAGAAAAGAGCAAGAGTCCAATAGCACCTTAAAGACTAACAAAATTTCTGGCAGGGTATGAGCTTTTGTGAGCCACAGCTCACTTCTTCAGATCAGTTAGTCTTGAAGGTGCTACTGGACTCTTGCTCTTTTCTACAGGTATTGACAGACTAACACGTCGTGATCTATAAATAGAATCAGGTTGATATGCACCCACATTTACCACACCAAGGAATATGAAGGGCACATTATGTCCTGATTCTGACAATGACATGCCATTTATCATGCGTTCCTGTTTCCACCCTACTCAGAGAGCTGTTATAGTCTGTTGTTTGCTGATCTGACAGGAAAATGCTGCCTAATACAGTGTTGGATCACTAGTCTTTATAAACCAGTATTGTCTACCTCATCTATCAGCAATTCTGTCCTGCTTTGGGCATGGACCTTTTGTATCACCTGTTCTTTTTTACTATAGATGACACAAACTAAACCTGGAAAATTCTCCTTAAAACACCCATGCTCTGTTCTATCCCTCCCTAGAAAACAAAGGTGTCTACTGCTTATATTTATTACCTGGTCTTTTAAAGGAAGGAAAGATTATTTCCCCTATAGGTTTTGTGCAAAGTCAGTGCTATAAAAGAACAGTTGTTAAATTTGGGGCAGCCATCTTTAATGCTCAGTGAGTCACAAGAAACATGTCTGCTATACAGTTCCAATATTACAAGGCTGTTCTTGGATAGTCTTGGCTTTCTCCTTGTGAGTGCATCAGAAGAGGGGCTTGCTGCCTTTCTTTGGGTAAGCTTAATTTAGAATGGTACAGAAAAGAAGAAATTAGTTGTACATGACTTCAGACTGTTTTACAGTGCTTAATCTTCCCTAGTGCATGATTTTCTCTCCAGTTTCAACATTACATGCCTGTCATTGCAAAGGCCTCTGATATGTTTTCTTCCACACCGCAAGCATTGTTGCTGTTTCTGAAGCTATAAATGGCACCTTTTAGTCAGAAATCATGTTTTTCAAAGATTTAAGTCAATTAGGAGTAGAACTGAAATGAATTTGCTCTCCAGAATTCTCCTCCCAAATGTCTGATGTCGGATATTGCCCAGTTGCTCTCTGCTTGAGATCTCTCTGAATATTAAGTATCTACATTTGACACTCTACATTTGATTTCAATGTCAGGTATGATAATTGTATATGATAAAGGGCATGCAATGTTATTTGATGGTAGGATGCAATGTATCACAGCATTTTCCAGACTTTCTACCTTCAGCAAGTATTTTCCATTTCAGTAATTGTCATGGATCAGTTGTGCATCTGTCGGAATTCAAGTCCATTGTAAGCATGTTTTATAGACTCATTTACATGAGGCCCTATTGGACTTCACAATGGACCACCATGAACTCTGTCCTAGAATATGGCTCCATTGATGTATGATGCCGCAGAGGCAGATTTGTTCATCTGTTGCAGCAGAAGTCTTGTGACACTTTATAAATGAGCAAATTATATCCTGACATTCCAAGTAGGGTTGTCAGCCTCCAGGTGGAGGCTGAAGATCTCCTGGAATTACAACTGTTCTCCAGACTGCATAAATAGCTAATTAATTAATTAATTGGCTTACTTATGTGAATGATATGGTATCGAGGTCCCTCCCTTCCCTCAAGCCCACGCTCTCAGGCTCCACCCTCTAATCTCCAGGTATTTCCAAACCTGGAGCTGGCAACCCTAATTCTAAATAAAGGTCCCTTTGGGAGTTCATCAGCATACTCATTCTCCAATACCCAAATCTAAATTTCTACATAACTGGCTCAAATCAGCCTAGCAATCCTTCCCTAGTGCTGCATGCATTTACAGTATTTGTTGCTGGAGCAACAAATGAGTTAAAGAAGAAAGATACTTTGCTGAAGGGCATCTCTTTCCCAGCTGCCCTGAAGAAGAGCTTTGCTGTAACAATTAGATGGAAAAATCTGATCCTATGACAAATGCAGACTTGGACCACAAGGCCTCACAACATGCGACAAGTGAAATGTACCTGGAAATAAGCTCTAATATTTGAATGTTCTTGCTGTGGATGTGGCTTGGGCACAGGCTTGCTATTTTCTTGCTAGGGGGCAAGGGATCCCTCCCACCCTTGGCTCCCACTTCCCACTGCCACTCCTGCAGCCAGCAGGAGAAAAACAATGGGAAAAGATTGCTCATGGGTAATGGTGTGCTATCACTTCTGGGGAAAATCTGTAAGTGATGTCAGTCCACTATAGGAATCACTGGAAACTCTATGATAAAACCTGTTTTCTCTAGAAGTGACAAGAGCATTCAGATTTCCTTGAAATTATTACTTCCTGCTTTACCATCCCAGATGACATGCTCTGGCCCACAGAGAATAATTTAGACCTACAGGAATGGATTTACAAGGAAGATGTTCTAATTGATAGCCATCTAATTGCCGAAACGAAATCAGCCCCATGGTATAAAATGATAAAAAGATTATCTCAGATCTTCTTATCTGGTAGATATAACAATTTATAGTCTTAGAGCAGCTCTCACATCACTGAGATTTCAAACTATGCCCACGGAGCTTCTTGCCAGTCATTTTTCAGGGAAAAAACCCTGGGCTCAACGTATCTGTATATGCAGTAGCTCAGTGGAAGATCTACTCCATTACATCCTGGCCTGCCCGCTCTACATCGAGCCTCAGAATAAGTTCCTGGCAAATATTCTTTCCACTTTCCACTTATTATCTGGTGCCGATAAACTAATTTTCTTGCTTTCCGATAGTGACCCTTTTGTTTCCTGGAAAATGGCACTTTATGGCCTTGCAGCCAGGAAAATCAGGGCAAAGAAACCATCAAATGAGGAAAGGAGCCAAATTGGTGTATTTTAATCTTACAACTTTTAATGGTTTTGTATATATATTTTTTTAAAATAAATTTTATTGATTTTTTTAAAACTATAAATTCTCCATAATTTTGACAACAATGTAAAAATAATATCACAATCACAATTATATTGATTGTTGTCTTAATTACCATTAAACACAAAAGTATAACGACTTCCCCATCACCTCCATCTACCTCTTAATAAAGTATTATTATCCTTCGTTAGCATGTACTGATCCTAGCATTAATTTCATTCTAAAGTTGCATATTTTATAAAGTTTTACATTCTGGATCAGAATAAAAAGTAACCTTCTATTATTCCCAGATCTTGTACATTATCACAATGATTCCTTCAATTCTCCCCTTTTCCCTAGTTTCTCCAACTCCACCAGTTCTAACATAAAAATAATTTAATCCCTTTATTCTGAAACCTTTGTCCCTTTCCATTTGGCTGCATCAAATTGCAGCCATTATAACATAAATTTAATCATACTAAACAACATTCTTTCCAGTATTTTGGGGATATTTCCTGTATAATCAATCTTATTTCAGTGTAAATCATATCCCAGATCCATATCAAAAGTCTACCCATTCCAATATACCTTTATATCAATTGATAATCTATATTAGGAGGACATTTGATTTCAATGTCAGGTATGATAATTGTATATGATAAAGGGCATGCAATGTTATTTGATGGTAGGATGCAATGTATCACAGCATTTTCCAGACTTTCTACCTTCAGCAAGTATTTTCCATTTCAGTAATTGTCATGGATCAGTTGTGCATCTGTCGGAATTCAAGTCCATTGTAAGCATGTTTTATAGACTCATTTACATGAGGCCCTATTGGACTTCACAATGGACCACCATGAACTCTGTCCTAGAATATGGCTCCATTGATGTATGATGCCGCAGAGGCAGATTTGTTCATCTGTTGCAGCAGAAGTCTTGTGACACTTTATAAATGAGCAAATTATATCCTGACATTCCAAGTAGGGTTGTCAGCCTCCAGGTGGAGGCTGAAGATCTCCTGGAATTACAACTGTTCTCCAGACTGCATAAATAGCTAATTAATTAATTAATTGGCTTACTTATGTGAATGATATGGTATCGAGGTCCCTCCCTTCCCTCAAGCCCACGCTCTCAGGCTCCACCCTCTAATCTCCAGGTATTTCCAAACCTGGAGCTGGCAACCCTAATACTGATCCTAGCATTAATTTCATTCTAAAGTTGCATATTTTATAAAGTTTTACATTCTGGATCAGAATAAAAAGTAACCTTCTATTATTCCCAGATCTTGTACATTATCACAATGATTCCTTCAATTCTCCCCTTTTCCCTAGTTTCTCCAACTCCACCAGTTCTAACATAAAAATAATTTAATCCCTTTATTCTGAAACCTTTGTCCCTTTCCATTTGGCTGCATCAAATTGCAGCCATTATAACATAAATTTAATCATACTAAACAACATTCTTTCCAGTATTTTGGGGATATTTCCTGTATAATCAATCTTATTTCAGTGTAAATCATATCCCAGATCCATATCAAAAGTCTACCCATTCCAATATACCTTTATATCAATTGATAATCTATATTAGGAGGACTTATTTATATAATCCAAAAGTGATGTCTTAATCTTAATTCCACTACTTCATTAATAGCCATGCCACCCATCCACACTGTCAAAACCTTCCAATCCAGCAATCATATTTAAGTCAATCCTTTAACCATGGTCTAATACTTCCTTCTGTAACTGAAATAAGCCAGTCAGGTATGGGAACAGGATTTTTTTGTTCTCTCTCATTTCCTCAGACAAGGTGCGTATCCAAAAATAATTCTTTCTGGGCTTCATCTTCATCGTGGCTTCAATCTGTATTCCTTGACCTGCTCTCTTCTTCCTTATATCCACACGTCCTTCCATGACTTTTTTAGATGAAAAGTCCATTTCATGTATGTCTGATCTCTTTGTCGCCGGCTGGTTACTTTCTTGAACTTCTGTCTTCTTCTTTATATCCTTGTGTTCTTCCGTAACTTTTTGGGCAGAAGGATCCATTGCTTGTATGTCTGTATTTGTAGTCATCATTTGAATTTTCAAGGCTTTTATGTCTTCTGTAACCAGATTCAACTTCTGATTACATACCTGTGATGATTGGTCAAGAATCATCATCATTGAAATCAATTGAGCCATCTGTGTTGAAATCTGTTGTAATTGTTTAATTGTCGCCTCAGAATGTTTAGCAAGCATATCCTGTACTTTTTTTCCATGGTTGAATTCTGTAAAATTCCCTTTGATTTCATAAGAGCAGGGCTATATATTTAGCCAGATCAGGGAGAGGTTCCAGAATATATAGCTTAATTAAATTTGATGTTCATCTGGCAGGAGACCACTCCAGGTGATAAGTAATAGTGGGTAGTTCAATGATCAGCTTAATAATTTTTTCGGATTGAAAAGAGCCAAATTTGGCTTTAAAAAAGCTTAATAAAGTTTTGAAATACCAGCGAGTTTTACTGGACGCTCTAGGTCGGATCTACCAGGAAGTATTCCGGAAGTTGAGTTTGCCGTGGACCTTCTACCGCCTCATCTCGATGGTTGTTTCCTTCAGGGATTGTTTCTGTGTTACTCAAGTGCGACGTGTATTCGGTCCTACGACTTGCTTCCTGTTGTTGTGACTCAGATGATAGAGAGGGTGGTATAGAGGGACTTCCGGTCTGATGAATCCCTTGCTGCTAACGTGGCAGGAAATTCTTTTTCACCAGAGAATCAGGAAGAAATTCACCCTCCCCTTCCCTCAAAGTTGCTTCTCATTGGTGGAAATTTTAGTCCATCATCTAAGCGTCCTTCCAACTCTTTGTTTTGGTTTAAGCTGATCTATTTGATAAGGCTCCTGCTGCTAATCCTGATGGAATTTACGAATCAAACTTTCCCTATTGAGATAAGGGAGGAGCAGAGGTACTGGGAATATCTTCATCTACCCCCCGGTTATTCGGTAATGCCAGTAAAAGACGAAGGGTTCTTTGTACTCACTTGGGCATCGAGAGGTGAGGTTCTTTTCTTAAAATAGTCCTTATGTTGGTGTTAAGATGGTGGAGGGTAGAGCCTTATGCCAAAGTTGCGTTTTGGCGATTCCTTTCCCTAATTGCCCTCGCAGGACCGGCGTCCAAAGCTCTGGGGGACTTATAAAAAGCTCCCTCAGAGTCTTTGGGAGGTCAAACTGCGTTTGCGGGCTGCAGGGAATACCTGCTGTCCGACCCACTTGCAAGGGTCGGATTGGGGTGCATATATCACCCCTAAATTAACGCAAACTTGGATTTCCCCCAGGACAGCCTGAGGGAACGTCGTACTCGTCCCAGCACACCCATGGTTTTGTATATATTTTAAGTTGTTTTAATATTGTCTTGACTGTAAAGTCCTATGGCCCTGAACAATAAGTATGACTGACTGACTGACTGACTGACTGACTAGAAGTGACATGTAACTTGAAGGCACCCCACACACACATCCCCACCATCCTGGCTTCCCACGGGTTGCCTGCTACTGGATGGCAACCCTATATGGGCGCATATCCTCCCATTGTGAATATGTTATGTTTTCTGTTGATTAACTGAATTGTAGAATTCATAGCTTGATTTGGTCAATGTTTCTGTATGCAGGTATTGAATAGGACTAGTAACATCAGGGGAAAGCAATAGTCGATTCTGACAGGTTGTTCTTCTGCAGGAGAAATTATCAACATTGTTACATTAGTGGCCAGTGGGGTCTGCAGGCAGATATCTGGTATTGATAGGACAACAACAAGCTCTTGCTTCATTTATGTCTTGAGAAGATCTCACTATTTGGATTCTATTTCTGAAGCTCTAGTGAAAGAACTTTCCAAATTGTGATAGAGGGCAGCACTGCCTAATTTCTCTACTTTAATTAGGGAAAAACATTAGAAAGAGAAATTAACAGATTACCTATTCAGGGACATTAGCAAAGAAATTCGAGGGTCATAGAGGAAATCGATAGGCTTTCTGTTTGAGTGGTTTATTGTGTAAGTCACAGAGTGTTTTTTTCCTTAACCATTAGCACTCTCCATGCACCTGCAGAGAACACAAGCTTAGCTTTTTTGTTACCCACCAGAATGATGATAACCTATATCATTTTCTTGTTTTGAGGGTCACCTTCTGTACTATAATTACAGACCTATCAAAGAGTGCCCTTTCTTTGAACATGGAGAGAACAGCACAATGTTGTCTTATTATTTGAAAGCAATTGTGGAACAAGTTTTGTTGGGGACTAAAATGAGTAGGACTGATCAGGTAGAGATGTTTTCACAGGGGAGATATTCCTTCCCAA
Source organism: Euleptes europaea (assembly GCF_029931775.1). Lineage (NCBI taxonomy): Eukaryota > Metazoa > Chordata > Lepidosauria > Squamata > Sphaerodactylidae > Euleptes > Euleptes europaea. Next base: position 84,320,041 of record NC_079314.1, on the reverse strand, counting down.
TCATAATATCTAGTAAACTCTTCATCAAGCTAATTACCAGCATTGCAGGTAGGACCAGAATGTGGATACTGAGGCTGGAGAGCAGCAATAGGCAGAACTGAAGAGAAGGTTCCTTATTTGTGATGCAACACCTACATGTTCTTCATGACTCAATTTCAGCCCATTCCTGAAGCTGGGGGCTAAATTACCTTAGGAGGCGGTGTGACCTCTATACCCATGTCAGTGCCATTTGTGCCGTGCAAATTGACATGGATGCTGGTGTGGGGCCACTTATGCTGGCCCCCCTAAACCATGGTGGCAACGTGGCCCTCGGACGCCGGTGGGGCCCCCTGCAAGCGTTCTCATGGGAGGTGTTCCCAGGGAGTTTGAGGGGCAAACTAGCCTTTAGGCTTTCCCCTATGGGGGAAAACAGTCTTTCCCCCCTGTTTTTATAGAAGAAAAAAGGCTTTTTTCCCCTCTGCAGCAGCCGGGAGCAGCGCTGTCCCAGCCATCGCGGTTTGCTCCCCCCTCAGGAATGGGCTGTTTGTGTCCCAACAGGGTTTTGTTTGCTTGTTTGTATAAATAAAATTTGTAACATTTAAAAGCAAACCTATCACTCTTTGCCAATAAAATTGTGTCTTTTCCCAATTTTGTAGCTTCTCTCAAACAATATTCTTTTCACTTTCATGTGCCCTGATGTGATCAGTAGAACGCTTCCATACATAAACTGCCAACAGAGGACAAAAATATTTCAAGAAAATTAATGCCTTTGACAGGATTAACTGATCAATAAAAATAGTGTGTGCATTCTTCAATAAGCACAGATGCTGAGAAAGAAAATAAAGAAACAGTAGGGTTTGGGGGATACTGTTGTCAAGGTTTAATTGAAGACAGGCCTTTATTCATGACTGGGCATTCAAGGCCTAGATACCCAACCATCTCAGTGATGATTGCAGGAAAAGCTGGTGGCAAGTCAGTCAAATGCTTCAGCTGGCGTGCCCTGAATGGCTTGTGGCACAGTAGTGGAAGTGGTGTGCCAACAGATGAATCCTGCAGGAGGTAGTGAATGCAAATGATTGCCTTATCTCTGACTGAAGCTGCTGTGAATCAACATAACCAGCCCTTGGCCATAAACCATGTAATGGAACAGGCATGTGCAGACTGCATTTCCTCTTACAGCTAAATAACCACTCTCTGTTCTCAAGAATCTGGGATTAGGGGCTGGCAAATGCAATCCCAAACAGTGTTTCACACTTCTAAGTGCATTGATATCAATGGACTTATAAGGGTGTAACTTCATTTAAGATTGCACTGTGGGCTTCCTAAACCGAGTCTGCAACTTCAAATCAAGTGTAGGCCCAGTACTTCTCATTTTTCAAATGACATAGTAGATGTTGTTAAGATGTCAGGTAATGTGTTTGTTCCCTTTAGACGAAGAAACAATCACCATGTTCAAATATTTATGAAAAGTGTGCATAATGTAAAGTTCCACTAGAAGTAAATCATGAAGAATGGTCTGCTCCAGATCTTGATGATTTGATATATGTTACTATGCTGAATGGTTTCCCTGGCTGTATCAATGGATGAAGCTGATTGGAACACACATTCCTTTGTATAAATGGCATTCAACCCATCATTGAAAGGAATGGGTAGTTCCATCAAACAAAGGGTGTGTATCTATATAGCAGTTATTGTTGTGTGGAAAGCACTTAACTCTGGTAGAAAAATAACCATGAAATTAACATTATGAGAAATGGGTATGTATTACATTCATTTAGGTTTCCTTGTGCATTGTTGAACACATGTGTATGAAGTATTAGAAATAACTTTAATTGTGTATCATTAATGAAATTATTCTGCCTTGCTAAGCATTCTAACATTTAAAATAACAAAATCCTTGGCAAAATGAATCCTAATTCCGAACAAACTAATGCAAGAGAATGCAGAACAATTTCCGTTCTACACAGTAAGTGTTACTGCAAAGGATCATAATCTCTTAGAAGGAAAAAACCCACAATCATTGATGAGCTCTGTTTCCAAACTACAGTGAATGTAAATATTCCAGTCATCTATGCTAATTAAAATTTAAATTGAACTGGGTTCTAATGAAGAGAAGCTTAATGTTAGTCTTTTGGGAGTATCCTCAAAGAGCAGGGGGGAGGAATACCCCATGGTCAAAGACTTCATTTGTGCATATTGTCATGGTATAAAGTTATTGTTGTATTCAACATCATGCAGCCGGTTCTTCTTCATCTTTCTTCTTTTTTACGATCAAGGAAATGAGTGGCTAGAAGATAACGCTGTGTTCTTTTGCAAATGAGTAAGGAACAATAACAATGATGTGGATTCAGACTAGTTTTGTAAAGTGTGCAGGGTTATTGTGATGACAGTGGTCAGATTTTGGCTGACTTAACATGGATTGTTTTTATAGGGCCCAAAACCTCACACTGTGATAGCTCCAGGATGGGAAATTGCTGGAGATTTTGGGGTGGAGCCTGAGAAGGGTGGGGTTTGGGGAGGGGAGGGACTTCAGTGAAGTATAACGCTATAGAATCCACCTTCCAAAGCAGCCATTTTTTCCATGTGAACTGATCTCTGTCACCTGGAGATCAGTTGTAATCCCTGGAGATCTCCAGCTACCACCTGGTTGGCAACCTTACTCTGTGATTCTGGCTGCCTGTGCACATCCATGTTTAATTGTCTGTCACTAAACAACAGGAGTCTCCTCTGTCCTTCCTTCTTGCCCCATGGTAGTGGTGGTCGCTTGAAAAGCTGAGTCCTCTTTGCATGTTTTAGTGGATCTCTTTATGCCTCTCAGGCTGCTTCATTGCAGCATGCATACAAATACTAGGGGAGTGATTAGTCTGCTGAATGCAACGTTAGTCTACAGCAGCCAAAACAAATTTAAATAAGGTGCTGAGTGGGGGGAGTAGAACAGGAGGGAGAAAGATACATGAGACGCTTGAACTCCAGGGCTACCCAGGCTGGTTGTTTTTTAAATGTGTGTGTGTGTGTGTGTTAAGTGCCGTCAAGTCGCTTCCGACTCATGGCGACCCTATGAATGAAAGTCCTCCAAAATGTCCTATCTTTGACAGTCATGCTCAGAACTTGCAAATTAAAGGCCGTGGCTTCCTTTATTGAGTCAATCCATCTCTTGTTGGGTCTTCCTCTTTTCCTGCTGCCCTCAACTTTTCCTATCATGACTGTCTTTTCCAGTGACTCTTGTCGTCTCATGACGTGACCAAAACACGATAGCCTCAGTTTAGTCATTTTAGCTTCTAGGGTCAGTTCAGGCCTGATTTTATCTATAACCCACTGATTTGTTTTTTTGGCAGTCCACGGAATCCGTAACACTCTCCTCCAACACCATATTTCAAAGGAATCTATTTTCTTCCTATCAGCTTTCTTCACTGTCCAGCTTTCATACCCAAACATAGTAATAGGGAATATTTTTAAATGTGCCTTCAGTCATATAGAGCAGATCCTACATGGTTGAGGATTGTGTGCAAAGGATTCTACCAAACGGGCAGGGATGATATCATGAGTCTTTCCTACAGAATTACACAAAAAATCCATGCTTCCTGTCCTGCCACAAGGGCAGCCTGTTTAAATAAAAGGTTGGATCTAGACTAAATTATCCACCCATGCGAAACACTTCTGTCGGTGAAACTTCATGTTCCCGCCTCTGCCCCCTCCCACTGCAGCCCACTAATCTCTCCAAATGCTTCACGTGGGGCATAGGGGACCCTCAGGAACAGCATGAGAGGCAGCTCTGGGGTCTGCAGCAGGAAGAGGGAATGGGGGAATTTCCCCACCCTTTCTGTTAGCAGGAAATTGAGTCTTGATTCAACCCAGAACTTTTAAGTTTGTTTTGTACTTGCATTTATGATTGTTTTATACCTGCTATACTGGTGAGGTTTGATTGCTTGGGATGTTTCATTGTGGTATTTTCATTTGTCATTGAGCTGGGAGTTTTAATGGTTTTCAATGATTTTTGGCCCCAAGCAAGTCTCTAGAGAGGCAGCATATCCACCCACTGAATAAATAAACAATGTGTGGCATTTCCTGTACCACCATTTGACCCAATTCGTAATTTTTGGATGGGTGGGATACATTGTAGCTTGTTGATACTACTCAATTTATAGATCAAAATTCATGTTAGTGAAAAGATTTGCTTCTCTCAGCTGTCTTACAGCTAGTTCACACATCAGGTGGAAATGTCAGATTCTTTCCAAGCATTTGGTATGACATAGTTCAGTGTGAGCCAGAAGTATAGGCGTAGACTTCCACATACAACTGAAATGATTTCCTTTGCTCCTGAAATCAAGAGAATGACTGGAATCCACAGCAGAGTCCAACCAGAGCCCAGGCCGAAGAACTTTTCTTCATGTTTGCTGATGTTATACTCATCCTGAAACGCTGGATACCCACTGAGGAAGGCCTGGAAAAGGCCGAAACGCGTCTGGTCAGATTTTGGTCGTTTTATGTACTAACATCAACTGTTACGTGTTAGTAATATTTGTAACTATGTTTGTGCTTTTTAGGAAGCCTGTATTTTAGGCCCTGTGCTTTTAAATACAATTGTGCACAATATATAATAAAAGTAGATCTATTGGTTGTTATATTAGATAGTGTTTAGCTCAACCCCTTTGGTTTCCCCTGACTTTTAAGCTGAGTTTCTTTGTTCCCCCTTTTCTTCAGCCGTCCCTCTCTATTAGGCAACACTAATTAGGGATGCAGTGAATTTTGGGTTGAACACGTTCAACAGTTGAATGTATCTACCAAATAATCTTAGGCAAAATAATAGACAATAGTACAAATACATTTTTTAAAGCTGCTTTGTGAGCTAATTCATGTTATTCAAATTTAAGTGATCAGTTAAAATCTGATTTAGTGTCAACACTTTCCAGCTAGGTTGCCGGGGTTTTGCAAAGAAAATAAACAGTAGAAAATGGAGAAGGGTTTAAAAGCTCTACTGGATCATCCCTGGTCATATACAAGATATAGCGACTTCAGTTTCTTGTATGGACATTTTAATTATGCTTGTGCAATCGGAAAATGTTGTCAATTACAGTTCCCATTTCTGAAGTGAATGTGGGGGAAGGGGGGAGTTCTCATTTATTGGAGCATCAATCTTTGCACTTTTGCTAGGCAAAGAATCCAGTATTAGAGCAGCTCATTTCCCGACTGCAGGCATCCTCTAGATGAAAGCAAACCCTCGTCTTTTCAAGACAGTGAATGGCAAGTTTCATTCTCAAAAACGAGAGATCTTGCAGTTCATCTGTCATGAACAAAATACAATGACTTTTTACAATCTTCTCTCTGTCACTGCATTTGGAGTGCTGCAGCTGAATATCTCTCCCATGGTATGTACTGTACGCAAAAATGGGTACACTTGAAAAGCCCCCACAAGGACAGATTTAACAGGGGCTACCAGTTGCGTCTGAGTAAAACATGCTACATTTTTTATTTTTCTCCCCACTTAACTGTGAGTTTCAGTCAGCGTTGTTTAATGTCAGCACAGTTAATGAAGTTGTCAAGCTTGTAATTTTCATTGAATGCCAGCTTTGCCAAGATGCTGGTACTACAATTACCTCCAGCTCTATATGATTAAATTCATCAAAGCACACCAAGGCTCCAGATTGTGCCAGACCTTTAAAGAATTTCCCTGTGGCTTTTTAGTCACTGCCACTCAGAACAGTTAAACAATGCTCTAGCAAAGAAAAAAAGAAAAGAAAAGAGCTTCAAGATATTGTTTTAACATAGAAATGCACAGGGGTTGGGCAAACGTCCTACTGCAGAGCTTAGAAGTCAGGCTGTCCATCATCACTTAATAAAACTGTCTTAGACCATAACCATTTTTCTTTATGAGTATATTAGTTATTCTAAGGACTCAGCAGCTTCACCAATGCCATTGCCAGGGCCTGCCCTATATTACACTTCTTAATGCGTGCAAACAATTCTAGATCCCAAGGGAAACTTCAGCTAAGATAAATGACTTTCAGTGGAATACTGGACCTCAGCAGCTTTCAATACCATTGATCATGGTATCCTTCTGGAGAAGCTGGCTAGGTAGGGTAGGTGCTTTGGTGGTTCCACATTTACTTGACTGGCTGATTCCAGAAGGTGGTGCTGTGGTATTGCTGCTCAGCACTGTGGCATTTATGTTCTGGGGTCCCACAGGGTTCCATCTTTTTCCTCCTTCCTGTTTAACATCTACACGAAACCACAGGGAGAGATCATCAGTGCATTTTGAGTAAAGTGCTACCAATATGCAGATGACATTAAGCTCTGTTTTTCCCTAACAGCTGAGTCAGGTGAGTCTGTGGAAGTCCGGGGAAGGCAATGGGATAGATGAGGGACAATAAAGTGAAGGTTAATCCAGACAAGACTGTTGGTCAATAACAAAGCTGTTCAACAACTGCAGGATCAGCCTGTCCTTGAGGGGGGTTGCACTCCCCATTAAGGAGCAGGTTTGTAGCTTGGGGGTGCTACTACATCCTGGTCTGTGACTGAGGGTTTGGGTCTCCTCTGTGGCTATTATCAACTTCAGCTGATTTACCAGCAATGGCTCTTCCTTGAAAATTGTGATACGACCACAATGATCCATGCTCTAACCCTACCCAGGTTACTGTTAAATTTCCTCGACTATCTAACCTCCATCTTCCAGCAAGCAGCAGGTTCCAAAAACTCTCTGTCTTGCAAGCTTACCCCTTGCTTACTATAGGCATGATAATAATCACCTGGTGGTGAGTAGGGGAAGGCAGGCAGGCAAGTCCAAGCATTCCTGGGTCTGGTCGTGGGATGTGATTATTGGGGGGGGGATTTAAGGGTTCCGGGCCAAAGGGAGGGGTTTTGAGAAGAGCTGCCAGGAAGAAAAATGCAAGAGGAAAGTGGAGCCACGTTCTGTTCCAGCTTCATTTTCACACACAAATATACACACACACCAGTTCTGGGCTTCTGCAGACTACATCCAGGTTGGCTTGAGATCCTGGCTTCACTTTGAATAATAATAAAGCTGAAGTTCTTTTTCTAGGTCCCTCTCTCTCTCCCTCTCTCTTTCTTTCTCTCCTCTCATTTTCTCTTTCTTCCCTATTCCCTCTTTTTTTCTCCCTCCCTCCCTGCCTCCCTCCCTGCTTTCTTGCTTTCTTGCTTTGCTTTGCTTTGCTTTTCCTCTCTCTCCCTCTTTCTCACTCTGTGTTTCTTTCTCCTCTTTCTCTCTCTTTCCTTTCTCTTTTAGCCAGAAGTTGCTGTCTGTTCCTGCAAAGAGGATTGACCTCCCTCACTTCTTTTTTAGTTCAGCTCACTTTGCCAAAGATGATAAGGAAATGAAAGTCTACCATCCATAGATAACAGATAGACACGATAATGTAAAAGTGTAATTATTCATTAGCAATTCATAGGGGTCAACACAATTTATTCTACCGTATAAAAGAGTTGCTGATTAAATGTATATTATATACATTGATTATATGCATATATAAAAAGAAAAATACATATAATATATGGGGGCGTCATTTTGCACTTTCCCCTCTATTAAAAAAAATGTAGTTCTGGCCCTGCCTTCCCTTACCATGCCACCCCTGGGCATTGCTACTGCAATACTGCAGTAGCCTTTTAAAAATTAAGCATCTTGACCTTTTTGTTACTGAGTTATAAAGCAAAAGTGCAGGCAGTTAGAGACGTGCTTTATTTAAAAAGGAAATTTATTTGCTGCCTTTTCAGTCCTGCTCAATAAGGCTTACAAGAAAACCAATAACATAACATCATTAAAATCATATTTTTATATTGAAAACAAGCCATTAAAAATAAACCAGGGGCATAAGAACTATATAAAACACAGACCTCAGACCTGATGAAGAACATAAAATGGATACAAAGGTAAACATTTTGGCCTGGTGCCTGAAAGACAGCATTTTTCCTTGTGGAAATTCAGCCTGTGCAGGATGAAAATGAACCTTCTCCTCACAAAATAGTCATAGTCAATCATGGAACATCTATAATAGAGAGAGAACTTCCGTGTCAAACTGTGAGCACTTTTCAGGTTAGAAATGAAGCATTATGTAGTGGGTTGGGGTGAGGGGACATGATCTGTCCAGCTCTAAGAGTTGACCAAAAAATAAATAAATAAAATAAGCAGTCAATGGATGTCAGGACAAGAAACAGTCAAATGTAAAAATGCCCTGAATAATCTAAAACGTGTGGTTTCTTTTACATACTCCATGATATATAATGACATACCAGTGTTTTCCAGCAAAGTATGTTTGTATGAATAGGCTGCATTTGTGCAATGAATAGTTTTTTGCACATTCACCCTGCAATTTTTGTCCCTCTACTGACACTCCCTTTAGCATCTGCAGTAGGAAATTTAAAATAATTAAAAAAAAACAACCTCAAACCATCCCCAGCTCTGAGTATAGGCAGATCTCCTACATGGTACTTTGAGCTGTTGAAAAACGGTGCTAAGTCCAATGACTCAAATACTTGTAATTAAGTGCTCACAGGGAACCCACATCTTTAATTTGTTTTTCACCTCCTGTGGAGTGTAAATCATGATTCCTCCCCCCAATCCCCTTTGCTGCAGCTTTAGGTAGTTTTTTTGCACATTTTTCTTTACTGTTTCTTCTGGTCTTTCAGATCCTATGCTAAGGTTTTACTGAAAGGTTCCCACTAGACCCCTTAAAGAAGAAAGATTTCCAGGGTGAAGATAGTATATTAATAAATGAAACCCAACCTTTTTAAAAATTAAACTGTCAGAAAAACCCATTAGGCTGTAAAAGAGTTGAAGTAAACATTAGATTTTAATACCTACTCCAGCTTAGATATTTCTGAACTGGAAAAATCCCCAGTGAGCACTTAAAACTTCATTACTACAGCGAAAGGTTGTGAAAGGCTATTTAAAGGTTTTCAATTTTGCTGAAGTCTAGAGGTTATTACAGTGAGAAAGAATACAAACCTTAATATTACATGGAATGAAAGGAATCAAATTTATGTTCTCATCTCCCCTGCAGTTTAATCCATTTCTATTAGGTTCATTGAAAAAAATTAGACCAAATGGAAACTTTTTATAGGGCTGATGAAAAATAATATTTCGTTGTGGTAAGAAAGCATTTCTACCCATTACCAGCATTCAAAAAAATCTGTCTCTTTCCTACTCTACAGATACAAATGACTCTGTGTCTAAAAATTCTTGTGTTAATGATGGGGGGCAGGGAGGCAGCATGGTATAGCCCGATCTCATCAGATCTTGGAAGCGAAGCAGGATTGGTACTTAGAAGGGAAACCTCCAAGGAAGGTTCTGCAGAGGAAGGACACAGCAAACCTCCTCACTCTGCTCCTCACTCACCTTGAATGCCCCTTTCTAGGGCTGCCATAAGTTGGCTGTGACTTGATGGCACTTTACACACACACACACACACACACACACACACACACACACACACTGATGTGCAAAACGTGCCCAGAAAACAGGAATAATGATTTTTTACCTCAAAATTATCTGGATTTAATATTCACAACCACGTTTGAATGGGCGATTGAGACTACAGCAAAGGAAACTGCAAACTAGTTATGTCTTTGTAGCAGGTTGTACAGCAAGATCTAGATTTTTCACAACAGACCAAGTTTACCAAGTAAAGCAGTTCAGAGCAGGATTGCTGGTCATCTATTAAAACTGATGGTAATCCAGATATTAGCAAATAGTGAAGCCACACCACTCAACTGCATGCCCAAAGTGAACTTGGAATCAATCAGTACATCTTTTTTCTTCTTGCTTGATTTTGAACAGATGGAAAACTACAGAAGAATGCTCTCATTTTATAATGAGGGGGAAAGCTTCAGCTGGAGCAAAGTTCTGAGTTTTATATATATTTACTTTTTCTTCTTCCTGCCTTGTTCTGAACTCACACCTCTTTTGGTGAGTCTAGTGCCAACACTTGTGATGGACACCAGCTATAACCTAGCTTATCACAGCAGTTTAGAATAGGGGAGCCTTTCTGAATAACCAAAGAACAGTAAATGTTTCTCAGTTGTTAGGTATGGAGTAATCCCAGTGGCACAGGGGAGATTACATTTGTGTCAGCAGCCATATCCTTCATAACATGAGACTGCTGCGCCAATCCCAAAACAAAAACAAGGAAAATGTCTAACAAGGTTTAATTCTCAAAAGCAACCCTTCATATTCTGAGTCACAAAACTCTCTCAGAAGTGCTTTTCTCTGTTTATTTATATTTCTGTATCCGAAGAACATAAGAAAAGGCCCTGCTGGATCAGACCAAGGCCCACCAAGTCCAGCAGTCTGTTCACACACAGTGGGCAACCAGGCGCTTCTAGGAAGCCACAAACAAGACAACTTTAGAAGCACCAGCCTGCCTGTGTTCCACAGCACCTAATATAATAGGCATCCTAGGTTAAGTTAAACTGAATTACGGTTTAGGGTAACCCATAAACTACACGACTGAGCTGCAGGGTTTTAACCCACGGGCAAGCAGCTGCCCTGGGCCCCAGGCTGGGGGAATGCCTGACTGCCCATGACCCCCACCCTGATGAGAGGGGCAGCCGGCTTGGCAGAAGTGGGCTGCTCGCGCTCACCCTGTCTGGGGCTCAGGCAACCAACTTGGCAGTGGCTCACACACATGCCCCCTTCTGAGGCTCAGGCCGCCAGCTCCTGGTGGCCGCAGTGGCTCCTGCCTGCCTCACGTGGGATGGCGGCTGCCCCTTGCTTGGAACCTAGTGGAAAGGGGTAGGCATGGCAGGGGGCTGGACTGGGGGAGGGGGTAGGACAGTAGGAGTGATTTTGCAGCTGCCTAGGACCTGCCTAGGATTGCACCATTAATGCTCAAAATATTGAACTGCAGAACTATACAGATATCTCAGACTCAAGTATTTAAAAAAAATAAAATAAAAACTGTATTACGGAACACATCAGATTCCACGTGAGAAAGGCAGACTATAAATTAACTTTAAATGTGTATTTGGCTTTTTATCTTATTGTATTTGATGTTGTTAGCTGTCCTGAGCCTGGCTGCGGCTAGGGATTGAGGGGGAAGGGGGTTTATAAATCCAAAAATAAATAAAATAAAAATAAAATCAATAACATAAATAAAATAAAATAATGCTACATGTTAAGAAACTCCTAACATTCAGTGAAAGAGCAGATTAAGAACTCTAGAGACCGTAGTTTATTACGGAGAGCATGGTTTAGCTTGTGTGCCCTATTGGAATGAGGTAATCACCACAGTGCAATGTACCTTGCTTACTGTTTATATGCGAAGCCCAGAGGGCATGCACACAGGTGGGGAAAGCATTGCTATACACTGTGTTCAATTAGGTATGACGTGAATTACTGCCCACAAGATGTCTGTTTTCAGCATCCAAATGCATTTACCTTCTGAAAAATACAAGCATATTTCCTTTTAATGTGAGGACATAAAAACAATAAGCCAATCTGCTTTGGTAAATGCAAAAGAAGTTTCAGTGTGACTATATGGTGAATACATTTCAATAAGGAAAGAAAACCACAAGCTTCTTATACCTGCCTTCATCTATGCATTCATAACCAACCAAATTGTCATCCAGTCATTTTCTCTCCATCGAACTTGTTTATCCCTTACTTTTCCTTCCAGATAGCCAGAACATAATTTCTTAAATGTTGGCATGTGTGCTGTCCCCACCATTCCCTTAAAGGTCACCGAGTACGCTGTGAAAAACAGAAAGAAGTAAATAAATGCTCGTTCACCCAGGAAGACAGGTGATATTTGAATCATTCTTACCAGGCTATTTTCATCCTACTTCGAATTTATTCATTGTGTCAGCAACAACAAATCAATCACAAGCTGCTTGTTCAGATGGATACTATGTTTTAGCAAGTGGAGAAAAGAATACCTTCTGGAAGAGGAACTAGCATAAAATGAAGGAACTTCAGCTGAAATGCCTACCAACACTCACTGTTTAGTGTCTGCACTCATGCCAACCTGGGAGCTATTATCCTCTGACTTGAAATCCAGTTTTCTAATCCCAGTCTTTTTGGGACAGATTGGTTATTTAGTAATAAGGAAACCCTTGTGTGTGTATGAGACCTTCTCATGGGATGGCCCTTAAAGGCAATTTAGAAACTTCAACTAGTGCAAAATATAGCAGTACAGCCTGCTTTCTAGCTGGGCCTGGCTACTTGGCCCACATTATGTGTGTTTTGAGAACTCTGCAGTGGTTACTGGTTGGTCTCCAGGTTAAATTCAAGGTGCTAGTTGGAACCTTCAAAGTCCTTCATTGCGCAGAACCCTACAAATTTACAGGACCACCTCTCTCAATATCAGCAGTTCTGCTCCTCTTACCTACTATCTTTTCCATTCTGTAGGGTTGTTAGGTTGGCCATTGCTAGTAGAGTTGCCAACCTCCAGTTACTAGCTGGAGATCTCCTGCTAGTACCACTAATCTTCAGTTCACCAGGAGAAAATGGCAGCTTTGGCAATTGGACTTTATGGCATTGAAGTCCCTTCCCTCCACAAACCCGCCCTCCTCAGGCTCCACCCCAAAAAGCTCCTGCCAATGTTGAAGAGGGACCTGGCAACCCTAACTGCTAGTGGTTGCTCCTGTTTTATGGAATGGCATTCCTGAAACAGTTAACTGAGATTCCAAAAGTTGTGCAAGGTATAGTTATTCAGGAAATCTTTTGATACTTCCACCTAATTGTTTTTTATGATAGAGCTTTTTTTTAGTTTTTATGGATTTAAATTGTATATTGTTTGTATTATCATTGTAACTTGCCTTGAGCCCAGTTTCAGAAAACTGTCATTCATCTCAGAGAGCATGTAAAACTTCTGACAGGCAGGTTAAAAGTAGCTCTATTTCATAGTCTGTCTTTAAGAAGAAGTAGACAGTGTCTAGTGTGATGGTCTGGAGATGCACACAGATCTCCTGGGTCACATTTATTATGAATATCAGGAAGGTCAGCACAATAATTTAATACGCCTTTTCATGAGACAGTCTTTATCAATAGATCTAATTCTCAACATAGCCCCATCTGTGGATAGTGAAATCTGGAGTTTGGGGCCATGAACATACAAGGCCAACCTTTCTACAGTCACCAAACTGATATGCAAAAATAAGACTGCTATTGCCACAAAAGGTGTTTCAAAACCATCTCACATTAACTAAATTACAGGGACTACAATGGAGTTGTTTTTGTGTTTTCAACTCCCAAGCAAGTTTGCCAAATACCCAAAATTATGAAGTATATATTTTGTGTAATTGTTTTAGAAATCTAGCACTGGACATTTACACAAAAGTAAAAGGAGGTGATGTTCATGACACACAGGCATTTAGAAAAAAGCAGATGACTAATCTCTTCTGTTTTCCCTCCCCCAAATTCATCTGATGCCTACTCTGCTGTGTTCTTTTACCAACATGGCCCAAATGTATTTGCCATTTTCCAGAAGGTATAATACAAATGAAAGTGATATATTTTATCTGACCATCTTTTGTCAGGCAGAGTAAGCAACCTGTTAAGATGTAAAGGTTAAAGATGTAAAGTTATAAAATTCAACTTATAATGTTATTTCCAGAAGGAAATGGGTCATTGTCATGACCATTTTATCATATTGTTGCTTATTTATTTAATTCCCAAAAATCAATGAGATGATGCAGAAAGTCCATTTCTATTAAAGTGTGACAGATGGTAAGTGTATGTGTGTGTGTTTTAAAAAAAAATAAAATGAGTGGCATGGGCAAAAGCCTTTTGGTGATCAATAAATAAGAAAACAGCTGGTATAGTCTTGTTGATAGAACACACTTCTGTCAGGCTTTGTGATTAAGAAAACATCTTTTATGCCTTTTATCCAAACAAGCTTACTTATTAGCAAATGTGTACAGGTGTTCAGGCTACTAAGCAGTTTGCAGAATTATACCAAAGCAGAAACTGATAAAGTAGGTGCTGGTTCATCATAGAAGAAGCAGAGTTGTTTTTTATATGCTGAATTTCTCTACCACTTAAGGATGAATCAAACCGGCTTACAATCACCTTCCCCGCCCGATAACAGACACCTGGTGAGGTAGGTGGGGCTGAGAGAGCTCTAAGAGAGCTGTGACTAGCCCAAGGTCACCCAGCTGGCTTCATGTGGAGGAGTGGGGAAACCAACCCTGTTCACCATATTAGCGTCTGCCGCTCATGTGGAGGAGTGGGGAATCAAACCCGATTCTCTAGATCAGAGTCCACTTCATTAGTCTAAGGTACTTCAAGGCTTGGATATTGCATCAGCTATCTGTCTGGGCAAATGGTGTTCTACGGGAAGATTCTGAAACCATTCTGTGATTTTTCACCCATTGTGAAAAGACAATAATTACATGGAATTAGATCCACTGGAAGAGTTCATGTAACAATCTGGAGGAGTGGATCTTTCCCCACCTTCCTCTTCCTAAAGTTGCCTGCTGTTTGTCCTGAAATCCATCTCTGAGAATTGGGAGACCCTCACAAGCAAAGCATGCCACAGAACAGAGGGTTGTAACAGCAGTGGGGAATCCGTTAAAATCTCCTCTCCTCCCACCCTTAATTGATGTAAACTGTGAGCAGAAGAAGGTGAAAGAGGTAATGTTTAGGGTGTGCAGTTCAAAAATTATTGTTTTATATGGAAATTCAGGAAGGTCACGATTAGTGTTTTCATTAAATATTTGGAATGTTATCTTTACAAAAATCATACAGGGAAATTTTTCATTTTAATAATTATCAGAACAATACTCCCAATTTACTGAAAACGGTAGCCAAGCCCTTTCTGAAGGAAATTAAAAGAGAAAATTTAAATGCCTTCCCCACCTCAGAGGCAGCAGGAGCAGGGAGGGATGGAAGAGAAGGGCTCCCCATCTTACTATGTGGTCTGTAGCATATTGGCTCTTTAGACTTTAGTAGTAGTAAAGGTCCCCTGTACAAGCACCGGCTCATTCCTGACCCATGGGGTGACATCACATCCCGATGTTTACTAGGCAGACTTTGCCAGTGCCTTCCCCAGTCATCTTCCCTTTACCCCCAGCAAGCTGGGTACTCATTTTACTGACCTCGGAAGGATGGAAGGCTGAGTCAACCTTGAGCCAGCTACCTGAAACAAACTTCCGTTGGGATCGAACTCAGGTCGTGAGCAAAGCTTGGACTGCAGTACTGCAGCTTACCACTCTGCATCATGGGGCTCCTCTTTAGACTTTAAAGGGCCATTATTTTATGGAGGCCAGGTCTAATGCCCTTAGAATATAATATCCCTTATTGGTTTAAAGGGCCAGTATGCTGCAGACCAGCTGGGGGCCAGGGCAAGTTTTCTCTCCTTTCCGTCTCTGCTCCTGCTTCTTCCCCAACACAATTGCTGATTCTAATATTATCAGGAGTGGAAATATCAGAATCAGGAATCATCGGGGGGGGGGCTTTCACAAAATCAGAGATTGCTGATCCACTCTGATAATGGAAATATTAGGCAATTTATCACATTGGCAATATCCGATTGTGCACCCCTAGCACTTTTAGTTGATTTGTTCTTGTGGATTCAGCATGCTGTCCTGTGGTATATTTTGCCTGTGAGGCTCTTTTGATTCAGTGTAATCTGCAAACTTTGCTACTTCACTGTTCACCCTTAGTCATTTATGAATAAATTAAATACAAACCCCTGTGCTTAGCTTTCTCCACTGTGAAAACTGTCCATGTCTTCCAAGTCTCTGCTGTCTCATTTTTTAAACCAGTTACTAATCTATGAAAGGATTAAGAAAGTAGATTGTTGTTATAATGTTAAGATGTGTCACCAATTCTTCCCTACCACAAAGTCCCATAAAGGTCTAGACCTCAGGGATGCAGATATAAATGAAAAATCATCATGCAGAGCATCAGTGAAAGAGAAAGCAGGAGGGTGTTTTTTTTGGGGGTGTGTGTGTTTTGGTATAGCAGTGTTTCTCAAAGAAAAATATTGCTTTCAGCCAAGCCAATCTTGTGACCCTTGGTGCCATGAAAAATGCATGGAAATTGCAATTACATCAAAATTTAACATATTTCTTCAATCCCTTTCTAAATAAAAAAATGTTTACTTAATGAAAAACAACTGGAAGTCTGAAAAGTTGGTGTCATTATTTCCCTATTAAGATAATCTGAAATAAAGAAAGGGCATGAGGCAAGCTGATAACATTCTTCAAAGGATCCATTTAATAATTAATTTTAACTCCTCCATGAAAAAATCATATTTATTTGTAAATGTACAGACAATTAATTGTATACACAAAGTGCTAGGATTTTAAGGAACTTGCTTTTTATTTTTCAAACACAGCAAAAAGCTTTAATTCTTGCTTTGTGTGCAAAACTCAGTGTGTTTTAACTCTGGTGCTTTTATATATGCAATTTTAGAATATGTTGTGCAATCAAGCAAAAATGTTAAAAAGCTGTTTAAAAGGGATATAGCAATATTCACCAGCAGGTGAGGACCAAACACTCCCTTTGGAAATACAAGTCAGTGCTTGCCAAGATAACATAAGCAGTAGAGACATGCTTATAGGGGAGGGAGGTCCTTCCACATCCACCTAATGTCCCCTAAAAACCCTCATACCTAACACTGGTTTGATCCCAGAAATTCTTACTTCTGGTCATGAAGCCTGACTGGGGAGATATGTTTTGAAATTATCTTGGAGCCATTTGAATGGGCAAACTGGAATGTAGGGGGAAGGGTTAAGTCCCCCACTTGTCGAATTAAGAGACACAACCCTTGATATAACAAAAAAAACCCCTTAAAACAAAGATCTGTGTGTATTGCAGTCATTTTGCTCAAAGCATAAAAGTCCAGTATGTCAAAGCATAAAGTCCAGTAGGGAAGGGTTAGTACTTGGAAGCAGGATCAGTACTTGGAAGTGAGACCTCCAAGGAAGACTCTACAGAGGAAGGCAATGGCAAACCACCTCTGCTTAATCACTTGCCTTGAAAGTCCCTTGCTGGAGTCACCATAAGTCTGCTGTGACTTGACAGCACTTTACACACACACACAAAGTCTGGTAGATTAGAAAACTTTAGAGGGGGAAATCTCCCGCACTGTAAGTGGCAATAATAGCCAGCTACAATAACAACATTGTGGGGACCAGAAAGCAACTGCCCTCACTGCAGCCATTTGTGCCCCTCAAAACTGTGTTCCTGGACTCCTCAGGGTAAAGTGCATAGCAAAAAGTGAGTCTTTAGTAAAAATCACGCGCCCCCCCCTCAGTGCATGGGAAAGGTGTACTGTCAAAGGAGCTGCTACTACACTAATGAAATAGCACTTAGGATTCAATCACCAGAATCCAGGTTCACATAGTGAAACTGATTCATCATCTTTGTACAATATTACAATGCCACTGAATTCCAGTCTAACAGCCCATTCCTGAAAAATGGGCTGAAAGTCCATAGGAGGCGGCGTAACCTCGCCGCCAGCATAAGAGTGTATAATCATGTGATTACATACACTTACACTGGAAGCGAGGCCAGGCCCGCCGGCAGCAGAGTGCCGCAGGACTGCGCCTCCCCCCTCCGCCGGCATGGCCTCTCCGTGGTGCTTGCCATGGCGTAGAGAGAACGCGCCGGCGCAGGGGGGCGTTCCAGGGGGAGGACCTGCCAGCTAGGTGGCTTCCTATCCCGGTTTGGCCGGATACGCCGGTGCCGGGAACAGAGGTGCTGTGCCTGCTTTTGGGGCTTTTAGCCCCGGCAAAACAAAAAAAGCCATGAAATTGTTTTTTGTTTTACTGCATGTGTGAATTGGCTCTGCGCGCCGTTGTTTCAGGAATGGGCTGTATGGATACTAAAGTGCTTTCATATATGAATAGATTTGGCAGCATTACTGAGTCGGAATGCTCTCCAGGAAGTACAGCTACTTATGTTCTTACGTTCTTATGAGATACTCCACTGTGGAGATGTCAAGGACTGAATCTGTGCCCCAAGTAAACTTGCAGGTTCATATGCATGAATGTATGCTCCCATGCCACTATCTTGTACATATCATAGTTTTTCAGCCATTATAGAAAATAAATCTAAAATGTGAAGCAATGAAAATTCGAAGCTTAAACATAAATGATAATAAGACTTCTTAACACCAAGATCTAACACAATCTGTCTGATGAATGATGTCTTTCATTTATACAGTTATAATGAATTTTTTTGTCTCTGTAATCTTACTTGCATGGTTTGTAAGATTTTCAAGGTCCCAAGTGCTCATTATGAATCTACCCAGAAAAAGAAGTGTAAACTGAAAGTGACAAAGTTACTTTAACACATATATGTCAATAGAAATGAAAATAATTTGTGGAAATAAAAAGGTGAGTTAATGTTGACATGTGAGTAATTTCTTTGCTTTATTTAACAAAGGCAAATGGGTTTTACTCTTTACATTTGTTCACATAATAGATTGTCATCTGAAATACAGAATGGGATACAAATTAGTTTTGTGAAAGATTTATGTTTCATGATTTTCTGTAAGCCACATCCCAAGAAGAGGAAGTATTGTTCTATTCCACAGCTGCCAGATCAGAGGGAATTCTGGGCCAACCTTCTACACAGGATAAGGGAAATATTTATTTTTTGCAGGAGAGAAATCTAGAAACTTGGGGTATCTTTAATATAATATATGTACTCACAAGTTATCAGGTTCCATTAACATCCAAAGTTCAGTTTTGGATACAGCACTTCTCTGGGAGAATAATTTCATGGGGAGGGACCAGAATTGCCAACACAAATGTCCAATCATCAGAATTATTTCGCCAAAGTTATGTATATTAAATTGGTATATAACTGATATAGTTTTGTTTGGTAGATATGTTCAGTCTTTTTTCCCTTTCTTGATACTAGTAAACATCAGGCACTATATTCCAATATTGCACAGATGAAAATGGAGACAGACTTGTAATCCCCCATACTTTCATAAGAAAGATGACATTCTAAGGTCTGTCCCTTCTATGATGCAGTTCATGTTTCTACATGTCACAGTGGAGTGGAACACAAAAATGTTCCTTACTACCTGGCGTACATTCTAGTGCATAGATTTTCAGGTCTTACGAAAACCCAGCAATTTTTCAAGTATACAGTGTGGTGGGAGGTGCTCTCCAGTTGGTGTGTACTGGAAGACATGTATTGAGTTTCATGGTGGGCAGCCCATTCCTGAAGGGGGGGTAGTTAGTCAACAACCAGGAGCGGCACAGCTGCACCACCTCCTCAGAGGCTTCCCAGCCAAAAAATACATTAAATAAATGTATTAAAAAAATAGAAACCTGTGAAACTCCTTTAGCATAGAGGGGCATTGCAGTATAGTGGGGCGTTCCCGGGCTGAAAGAAGTTTGGGAGTTGACTGATGTTATCTCCGCCTCTGGGAATGCCCCGGGAATGCCCCCGATGCTGGCACAGGCACTCACTTCTGGGAATTTACTCCTGTGTGGCAGTGGCACAAAGTGGCATGGATGCCGGCACAGGCTCATGCTGGCTCCTATTGCACTTCAGCCCCTTTTCAGGATTGTGCAGTAAGCCCCCCTCAATAGAAATATGACTAAGAATTTTAATAATAGAGAAAATTGACTCAAACAGTCCTGGCATGGTTACTGAAAGAAATTATGTTTGGTCTGTCCTTTTAGTCACTTACCGTTTGGTCTGTGTATGATATCCAGAGTCTTTTCATACCAAAGAAGGAAAAGAAAAGAAAAATATGATAATTTCCTCTCTGATCACCATTTCTGCTCTTATTACCATTACCTTAGAAAACTGGACCATAGCCCTGAAACAAAAATAAACTAACTCAAGTGGTATTTCTTTTCTTTTTTGAATGCTATAAAGCTTCTGGGATTAAGAAGCAGCAAGTTCATTGGTGCCCTTGCTGTAGTGAACCTGAACCTGTCCTGACCCCACTTATCAGCATTATGAGGCAATACTGTACTAGAACCTTCTCCTATGCACTGTTTCTATGGTATAGCAATTCACAGAACTTCCTTATTTACCACTAGGCCTCTCTACTCACCCATCTTATTGGAAAACTGATTTATTATTTTTCTTTCTTGTGTGACTCTGTTGTTTCAGTCTTTTAACAACTGGATTTGCTAGAAACTTCATCTCTTCTTCCATTACATCTCCAACATCACATTCTACTTTTGCCTCTTAATATTTGAGGTATCATTTTTGTCTACTACTGGCATAAATAAACTCATAGCTAATATCCTAGTGAGATATCCATTAAGTTGTCACCAGGGGTAAAATTTATTTAAAACTCAAAACATGCTATGCTTCATAAAATGCTACCCAGTGCAGCAGCAAATAGAATATACTTGCCTAATAAAGCACTTCTCAAGAACCATGTTGAGGGACACAATCTAGTTATTCTTTATAAATGAATTAAAATGAAATACCAAGGGCCATTATATGTGATGACTGCCCTAAAAGTAATGCATTCCATTAGTGTTGGATTCTCTCTCATACTATAACAAGAAATACCAAGGGTCATTATATGTGATGACTGCCCTAAAAGTAATGCATTCCATTGGTGTTGGATTCTCTCTCATACTATCAGAAGATGTTATTTAGCTTGTATTATTTTTCCAATAAAAAATAGCATAACTTTCAAACAATGGTCAAAAGCAGGCTATATTATTGCTAACTACAAAGCAGGGTAGTCATGTTCATGTTCTGAAATAATAGCGGGGGTTGCATTACAAAATGTTAATATAAATAAAATGCAAAAAAGAAAGAATTTCAAAACTGTATATTGGTACAGGAAAAAAGGTCAGCTCAGTGCTAAGAAAGCAGTGTTTTTCTTTTGGAAAACAACTTGAGAACGAAAAACAGAGGTCATATTTTAATGCATTTAAAACCCGTTCTGACTGTAAAGTAGACATGTTGCTGTATTTTTCTACCCTGAGTACCTCCTACTGTTAACTTCTCCTCTGAGATAAGTTGAATTGGCCATTTAGCAATTTAGTGCGCGTCAGAAGGCTGCTGATTTCCCTTATCAGCCTGTGATTCATTTGGCTAGTAAAATCACTATTGAAACCCATTTTGCATCATTAACTGCTATTACTAAATCATTCAAAGGACCAAGAAAATGCAGCCACAGGAAAGGTTGTATGTCCAATGTGAAGTGCATTAGATAAGCCTTTGGAAATAAAAAGCCTTTGCCTCAATCCTTTGTTTCTGCCAATAAAATGGAATCCAGCACAAGGTGAGCATAACATTTCAGGCACTAACACTGTACTTCTAATGTAAAAAAATACAGAATCCTATCAGTTGCCAAATTACTGCGCTCTTTTTATCTCCCTGACATTATTCATGAAGTTGTAAGCAACATTTTGGGCTTAGATGGTGGATATTTTAGGCACAGTTCAAATGACAGTGGTGTGATCTTGAGGTTAGGGAGCCAATAGTGGGGGTTTTTTGGGGTGGTGGTGGTTTTTTTTAAAGATAACAAGGTTGATACAGGACTCATTCTTTTAAATATAATCATTGAACTGCATTTACAGTGAAATCTTAAGTACAGCTACACTCTTCTAACAGCCCATTCCAGAGCTGACGACGTAGGGGAACGGTGGGGAAGAGGCGCAGCCATGTCCCTGCAGAATCTTCCTGCCACCTCTGTTCTTCCATTTTGAAATGTGCTATTCCTTGTGGACTCTTCTCCTGGTTGCTTTGTATCAAAACAGTGACAACCAGATGTACCGATGCAGCCAAAATATTTAGGTTGATACACGATGGCAGTCAGAGTTGCATTCTATTGCTGACTTCTGAAGCCAGCTCAAAACAGGACGATGGTGGATGAGCCACAGTAGATTTGCTGAAAGGGTCCCTGAAATGGTACCAGATGTACTACACATAAAGCTGTTTTATACTGAATCAGACCCTTGATCCATCAAAGTCAGTATTGTCTACTCAGACTGGCAGCTGCTCTCCAGGGTCTCAGGCAGAGGTCTTTCCCTTCACCTACTTGCCCAGTCCCTTTAACTGGATATGCCAGGGATTGAACCTGGGACATTCTGCATACCAAGCAGAAGCTCTACAAACTGAGCCACAGCTCCTCCCCTGATCCAGTCTCAGGCCCAGCACTGACAATGAACACAGCTACACCGTAGTCTTTGGAGTTTATGCAACTCGGTAGGCAAGAGGTAAAGGTGATTATACACAGGATGCATGCCATGGGTGCTTAGGGAGGCCTAAGATTCTGTATGCCAGTACCTTCCTTGCTTGATATTAAAAGGACGCAGCCCAGGGACCACTTCAGGCCATACTGGTAGCAGCTTGATGTCTTGTAACATTACAAGCATCATGATTGAAGCAGAATGATTGCTTGCATTCGGATTTGCACTGAAAGCTTGTCTGGTATGCAAGGTGTAGTACAAACAGTGAATACTTGAGTTCAGATACCCATAGAAATAGGAAAGCTTTAACAAAGTTTATAGGCTTTATTTACTCCAAACACAATGAATGTCATTGATTTTCATTGCTCTTGTCAACTGAGGTTTTGTTTCTTTTATTAATCCTAAAATGATAGTTTTGGTTTAGTTACGAAGCTTCATTTACTTGTTATTCCTCCCCACTTAATGCACAAGCAGATTGTGAAAACCACTTGACCAGGTCGATGTCAAACCCATTCACCTACCTGGAGAATTTAAAATCAGACACAACACTTTTGAGAATAATTCCTTCCAAACATTTCCCTGTTGACTTTTTCACCTGAAGAGACAACAGTATGCAATTGAGTAAGCTAGATATTGCATAGAAATATGGCAAGTGATTTGAATAAATGTTCATACCAACATTCATTAAATAACTTTCTGCCATCTCATATAATGCATTCAGTCAGTGTATTAAGCAACTGAAGAAATTAAGATTTAGTCGGTTAATTCAAATCGGTATGCAAAGGTTAGCACCCCCCATCCCGGTTTAGGGCACTATACCCCTGGGGGAGAACCAGGGGAGTGGGGGCACAGCTCTAAGGAAGGCAGCAGCCCAGTTGCAGAGCTGAGAAGAGAGCCCGGTTAAATGGTGACAGCAAGGGAGGAGCAGCCTGGCTCAAGGCCAATTAGCCCAATGGAGCAAAAGACTTCTCTGGAGTAAAGGCTTCTATGAGAAGGAGGGCTTGGTTAGGAGTGGGAGCAGGAAAACAGGAACTAGGAGTGGCCAGTGGAACTGGGATAAGAGGCCCCAGCTGAAGGTGTTGAGAGAGGCAGTGGGCTGTCAGCAGGGAAGTTGTAATAGACAGCCAGGCTTGGAGCCTCTGGGGGATAGGGGAGTACCAAGCTTCCTGGACACCATTTTTAGTCAAGAAGGAAGCTAGAAGGAATGTTTCATACCTGACCCAGCAGACTGGCTCGACCTTGGCTTAACCTGCAGAAGAGTGCAGTGGCCAGAACAGGAGCTCAGGGAGTTGGGAGAGGGATTCAGGCTGGGAATGTGGCTGTAAAAGAGCTAAGCTATTAAAGGGCAGCCTATAAATTTCTGGTACGTTGACTGTTCTTTGGGACTGGGGAAAGCAGATGCAACCCTCCCAGGGGGAAGAGGCACCTGGCACTGGGACTTCACACCCCCATAGAAAACATCACTTTTTTGGCTTAGGTGATAGTTCTCTATCTCTCAAGTTTTCTTGGCTCCCTCCCTTTCAACGCACAGCTCTTTCCTACTTGCCTCTTTTGTTAGGTTCCATTCCACCTCCTCATTGCCTTAGCTGTCTTCTTTTCGGCCTCATCTGGTTGCTCTGTAACCTGCTTTACCACTCAGTTTTCCCATTATCATCCTCCATATGTACCTAGCACTTCCAGAATTCCATTAAAGTCAATAAGAAACAGCCATTTCTCATTAAAAACCAAGACCTGATCCTTTTGCCGTGCCTTTGCCGCCCACAAGGAGATAATCAGATTCTGCAAGTGCACAGCAACTGCCACAATTACTAGGCAGCAGCATGTGGGCATTAGGCAATTACTTCAGAACCCTGAACAGTGGGAGTGGCACCAAGGCAGCACTGGGCATGGCACAGTGGTGCCAGAGGCCAGCAAACACCCTTGGCAGCACTGGCAGCCAGACTGAAGCAGTGGACAGCTCAAGCTGGAAGGTTAAGCAAGTAAATTATGAGTAGGCACTGGAGTATGCTTCTCGCACCTACTCAAAATATAACTTAGGGAATCCTAGCTGTGGGAAGCTGACCTTAATGAAAGTCAGTTTTCCGTCGATCCAGGCTCCAGGTATGAGTGGTGTGGACTGACAATGTTGCTTGCTTGGGATAAAACTGGTTTACTGGGCACACTGGCAACCGAGCAGAATACCACTCCCACCACCACCTTGGCCAAACCTCCATAACAAGATTCCCTCTCAGTCCAGTAATCCAGTCAATATAGATGGGGGCAGATTATAAAGCAGCTGTACTCACTTTCCTGTTGTGAAAGGGATTTCTGTTGTCTGTGCCTCATCAGGAATCCATAAGTACAGACAGCTATCCATTACGAGGCTTTGCTGTGACCCAGTCCCTTGACAGATTCATGGCCACACCAATCAGGCAGTCACTCAGTTCCCAGCCTCCTCCACCCTTCTTGCCATGCTATCCAGGGAATATGTTTATTTTATTTCTATGTAGTCCAGCCTATTTTCTATAAGAGTCAAAGGGATTCTGAATATCTGAAATTATAAAATTTGATTTGGAAATATTCTGAATATGACATTACTTGGAGAATTCTGAATATTTCCAAATCCAAACCTCACATCCCTAGTTCCCAACACGAGCCCACTAGAACCAAGTGATTG
Source organism: Euleptes europaea (assembly GCF_029931775.1). NCBI lineage: Eukaryota > Metazoa > Chordata > Lepidosauria > Squamata > Sphaerodactylidae > Euleptes > Euleptes europaea. The sequence continues at coordinate 84,295,323 of NC_079314.1, read as the reverse complement.
TAGCACAACTTCTGGCTAAGGATATGAACTAGTTAGGATTCTTTTAAAGAAACTTTGTTGTTAACTATGTTGGTAACTCATCAGTGCTCAGTTATTCCAAAGAGGTCCTTCAGGCTTTTTCTTAGGAGGGCAATTTTCTTTGACATCTGCCTTCACAGGGCAATCAGAATTAAATTTTTTATTCTACTATGTAAGGATTCCAGCTGGCATTTTCTAACGGGTCATTCACTACCACCTGTTTATACTGTTCATAAACAATCTACTTTTCCTACTGGGAAATAGTGTTTCAGAAGCTAGAATTCTACTGATCTGTATCCAGCTACAATTAAGCTATTCACCTGATAAAACTTCCACATAGTTTGTTGAAGAGTCTGACATCCATGTCTATTTGCAGCAGCTGCTTTTGACAATAATTAGAAACAAACTAATTGTTCAATTTGTTTCTTAAAATATTAAATTTAATTTATGATGAACTTTTAATTTAATCAATAAGGCATGACAGGACATACATTATAATAGATGCAATATTAGGCACTTAGCAAAGCAAAGCTCTCCAATAAATCAAAAAGTGGCATTTTTCTTGCCTAGCACTTACATCCTCAAGGGTCTTATTGAAACCACATTTTCTAGCATCTATGATATACTGTCTTTTTTGATTCTCTTGATAGGTTCTCATTAGACTTTAATGATTACAAAATGAGTATTAGGATGGAATAATTTATTATAGGACTATCACTGTAACTTACTATTTTTCAGTCCTCTGCTTCTTTAACAAACATCTGGTAATAGCTGAATAGAAAACATAAATTTATTCTCATTTGTGTCCATTGATTGTATTAATCAATGTGAAAGTTGTTTAAACTACTAATTAGGATTCTCAGTACTTCTGTTTGTTATCAACTGTATTCTGAAAGTTGCCATTTTGTTACCAATGTCAACAAGATGCATAAAGATTATGCCTATATCAAGATCATTCAGTGGCAGAAATTATTGACGTTCACAAGTGTAAAGATCCATGGTCAAAATTGGAATCAATTTCTAAAGTTCTATAAGTGGGACTGTAGAAGCCTACATATTGATATGATAACAAAGATCTTCCAGGGGAACATTGCCTTGATCCAAGCCTCAAATACTGGTTTTCTACTGCTATAAGGATTCTATGAAATTTTTAGGGCATTGAGATGGATTTGTTCTGCTTGAGACCTTGTTTCAAGCTAGATTAAGATCTTAGTCTCAAATAATGCAAGGTATTATTCATGAAAGGACTTCAATCAAAATGTAGAATATATACCTCTAAAGTAACAAATACTGAGTAGAAACCTTGTTTTATTATGACTGCTGTCAAGTAGTACAGCCTGGCTGGGTGTTGAGATTTTATCAGTATGCATGCAATATGTTAGCTTTCTAAATATGCAGTCAACATGATGTAGGTATCACTCCCGAGCCAGATAAAGAATGCATAATATATTTTAAATCTCCCATCTTTGAAACATGGATCAGTTATCTGTGAATACATGAGAATCGCAACAGTGCTAATATTAAACATAGGCAAACTAAGCAGCTAGAGGAAGCACTGTTCTTTTTTTGGCTTCTTCTTTCTTTAGTGATCCATTTCTGTTCTAAGTGATTGGCACACCTAAGTGTAACAAGACTTCCTTTCAAAGAGTGTGCATAATATTGCATATGATGAACATTGGAAGTTGCCTTCTCCTGAAATAGACCATTAGTACATGATGTCTACATTAACTGGTGGTAGCAGTCCAAACTCTCAGCCTTTTACCAGAGATTCTTTGTACATGCAAAGAATGTACTTTACCACTGGCCTATATGGTACAATACACATAACACTTGCTTTGAATGCAGGACACCAAAGGTTAATTTTGCACCAGCCATTACCAGATGCCTTTAGGAAAGTTGTATTTATTAAAAACATTTATTTCTACTTCCCTAACAGAATTATTGTGGGTGTAACGTGTGTTCTAATCCATGCTGTATATTAGGAACTGTGCAAGAAAGAAGTTTATTGAACAGCAAAAAAAGGTTTAGAAAAAGAGGAAAGGGTTCAGATCAAATGAGCATGGCTGATTGTATTATTCCAATTTTTTTAGTATATATGCTGCTGAGGCGAGCATGGATTGTGAACCAAGTCAATGCTCATGACTGTAATATTCATCTAACGTTTGTAAGTACATAGACAACCAAGTCATTTAGTACATAGACAACCAAGTCATATCATGCAATGACGTTATTTATCACTTGCATCCCAGAAAGAAAATTCAGAGTATCAGCAGGTAAATGAATAGTTAATGGGAGAGTATGTGAAAGGGAGAACAGCCACCAAGGTTTCTTTACAGACATTTGTTATCTCCTGTTGTAGCTCCTGTCAGGATAAAAACAGGATGAAAGAGCCCCAGCCACACAACAGTTGTCTGAAGGGCAGTCAAAGAACAGCATTAAAGGAAGCAAACTATTTGGGGGTGAAGACAGAAGCTGTTTGTTGTGCATGTGAATATTTTAAAATTAATTTCAGGATATAGATAATGGAAACAGTGATGGCAGCCAACAATCCTGGTCATCCTCCTGTCCCCATGTTCTTGTTTGTGTGAAAGCTGAAAGAATGGTGGTAGATAAAAAAGGATGCTGTAATTGGAAGCTGGCTGGGGTGTTCCTTGGCTTTATGCTAAAGGTAAGATTGTAACAGGGCCACCAACCTCACAAAAAACTGTCCAGAGGTTTCAGTTGAAGCAGAATCTGCAAAAACTGTTTTAATCAGACTAGGACAAACTACATTATGTTCTAATGTCTGCCCTTACCACTGTCTATTGGGCTCCATTCAATTGACCTATAAAGCCCTCAACATCCAACATATGGCCAAGATACATTCTACCTTGTTTTTCTTTGGTGTTCCTAAGACTGAACAAGTATATTATTGGCAATCCATCCATGCATCAGATTCAAACAGAAAGGGTATTCTTTTGAATGGAAAAAAAACCATTGGGAGTTCCATGCATGGAACTCTTGGTCTTTCACCTACTTCTGCCCTTAATATCAGCTTGTACTTTGCTGGTAGCCTGACTTTGCTGGTGTAACATCTCTTTCCAACCAGCCCTGGATAGTCAACCTCGGGTGCATGGCTGGATAGATCTCCTGCTGTTTCAGCTTTGATCTAGATCATAGGTCCTCAACCTTTCTGCACTGTGGGCATAATTTTGACACAGGGTGGTGGGCACAACGACAAAATGGTGACTGTGGGAAGTGGAGCCCCCCCCCCCCCACACACACAAAGGAAGTCCTAGTGCAGAGGACAAGAGAACTAATTCTTAAAAATACTCTGGGAAAGAGGAATGAGAGAGAGAACAAAACTGACACTGTGGTGGCAGCCATCACCAAAACTACATCAATTTAATCTGCACAGCCAATCAGACCTCCAGTAACCAATCTGAAGCCTTATTGGGCAAGACCCTGCCCACTTTCTAAAAACACTTGTTGGGTGCCACAAAAGGTGTTGGAGGGCACAACCTCGGGAACCCCTGATCTAAATCCTGCCCTACTTTACTGATAAATTGAACTCTGAGCTCATCCCATCTTACCTTGTTTAAAATACCCTTTATTGTCATGTTAATCTTCTTTTTTATCACCTTGAAGAGTTATTTGTAATTCAAGATGAGCATCTTTGCTTCTGTGCAGTGGCATTACTCAGCATGCACAGCATTACATTAAAAGTTTAATTAAACACTAAGAATAATTGTTTTTAGTCATTCCCTCCCCCTACCCAAAAAGGTTGACTCTTACCAGTTTATCTGCAGGTGCAAGCTGCAAAAGGGTTCCCATTCAAACCCTGCTCTCCATCCTATGTCAAGGATTATAGGACCTACATGGGCAAAAATGCCACATGAGATGGGGCTGCAAAGAAACTGGGCAAAATCACTCCTCTCCCTTTTGTGCCAGCAGAAAAGCAAAAAACCCAAGAATCCCTGAGATGGATCTTTATTTTGCTTGTGTTGAGTGTATGTGCTTGACAATGACAGATGAAACATCCCTGGAAGATGTAAGAAATGCAATATAAGCAAATCATATATTTCATAGATATTTCTAGTTCATTCCATTTTTTTTAAAGTTTAGGATTTTGACATGCTTCCTCCCCCCCAGTGTTAATAAAAAGGAAAAAAATATAACCAATGCCAAGCAAATAATTTCATTTTGATTAATCTAAGATGGCTGTCATCTATATTTGTTCTTAAGAAATCCAACAGCCCGATGATGTGAGGGTTTAGAGATCGAGGTATCAAGAAACAAACCCTATAACAAAGTTTATTCTGGAAAGCTTTTCCAACTGTTTCCGCTGCTGACTCACCCACAGAAACTGAACAGGCAACCACAGCAAAAATGTTATCATTGAGTAGTATCTTTAAAATGCCAGCCTTTGTTTATTGATCTCCCAATTCTATGTTATCTCAAACAGCTACACAAAAAGGGATACATTGTGTGAGAATTAATCCTTGTAATTCTATAGAACATTCTTGCCAGTGATAAGTCACGCTCCTTTTGTCTCCTCTTTATCTAAACAGACATGTCTTTCCTTAAGTCATCAGCAGAGGTCATCAACAAATGCCCTTGTAGAATATTCATTAAACTAATAACTAATTTGAAATGGAACTTCAAAGCATTATTCTTCCCCCATCATTCTCCATAGATCAATTTAAATGCCTTATGTGTATAATGATTAGGTTGGTGGTTAATTAATTGTGAAAATATGAATTAAAGCTTGGTTAGAAGATAAATTGCTATCTGGCACAGAGGAAAATTTCATTCCATTTCACTTACTTGTGGAGTCTTACAAGTTTATATAAACACCTTTATCCAGGGGGTTAAAATATGTGTACAAATCTGGTTTTAAGGACCAGCAAGAACCTATGCTAGAGTCACAAAAATCAAGTGGTAGATCCATTTTTTTAAACAAAAATACTTATTTGTTTTAAATATCCCTCTAAAGCTTCATGTGTAGCTTGTTTGCTTGTTTGATTTCTTTATAGCCAGCCTTTCTTACTGAGACTCAAAGCAGATTGCAGAATATAAAACAGCTCAATCGTGTAGTATAAAATGACCAGTGAACAATGCAATATGACTAGGGTTATAGACTTAAAAAAAAAAAACCAATGCAAACAAAAATCTCCCTGAGGCAAGAGATACTATAAACAAAACAGTTTCAGGGGGTAGCCATATCGGCTACCTTTGCCTTTGCCACTGGTGGGAGGTTTTTGGGGTGGAGCCTGAGAAAGGCAAGGTTTGGAGAGGGGAGGGACCAATGTCATAGAGTCCAATTGCCAAAGTGGCCATTTTCTCCAGGTGAACTGATCTCTGTTGGCTGGAGATCAGTTGTAATAGTAGGAGATCTCCAGCTAATACTGGAGGTTGGCAACCCTACTCCAAACCCATGCATGATTTCTTCTAAGAGCTGTACATAGAGACTGAAGTCTTTTGCTGCATTCTGAACCAAATTAAAGTTCTAACCATGTTTAGGCATCCATGCACATCACATTAAAGTAATTAAGCCTGGATGTTATCACTGTTGACAGTGGCCAAATCCTTCCTTTCTGAGCGAAGGCATAACTGGCATACAAATTTAAGAAGGATGCAGACAAGGTGGAATGTGTCCAGAGGAGGGCACCAAAGATGGTGAGGGGTCTGGAGATCAAGTCCTACGAGGAAAGGTTGAAGGAGCTGAGTATTTTTATCCTGAAGAGGTGAAGACTGAGAGAGGATATGATAACCATCTTCAAGGTATTTTGGGGGTATGTAGTTGGACCAGATATGTCTGAACACACCTCCCTATCTAGCTGGAGCAGCTCAAAATTGAAACATATCTTGTCTATTACCATCTCTCATTAGCAGTGCCTCTGACCAATGAAACCAGCCTTTACTGAGGCAAGGCTAGATTCCATCTGGTTTCACAAACTGGTCATCATTTCATGTCATATAAACTGAACCTGTGATATAAGTACACTAACAGCCCATTCCTGAGCTGGCGGCGTTCGGGGACGGCAGCCGCGCCTCCTCCTAAGCTGTTGCGCACATGCCGCGAATGGGGCTAAAAGCCCCATTGAAAACAGTGAGGCTGCGCCCACTAAAAAGCAGCCGCAGCACCACCGTTCCTGGCACTGGCGTAATAGGCCAAACTGGGATAGGAAGTCACCTAACCGGCGGCTCCTCCCCCCGCCCTGCCCTGGGAATGCCCCCCTGTGCCGTTGTGACCATTTTACATTGTGGCCTGTGCCACAGAGAGGCCGTGCCGATGGAGGGCTGTGGTGCGGCTCCGCAGTGCTCGGGCACCGGCGGAACTGCCATCGCCAGCAGCGTAAATGCATCTTAATCCGTGTTTAGACTCACGCTGGTGGCAAGGTCACGCCGCCTCCTAAGGGAATTCAGCCCCCTTCCTCAGGAATGCGCTGTAAAAGTATAAGCAATGTGCTTAAGGATGCAGACCATAAGCTCTGCTTTGAACATAGATGCAATGCCACCCCAATCTTGATGCTAAATCCATGTATTGTAGAAGTAGTAATTCCTTCATATTTGTTGACCAATCCAATGTGGAAGCAGTATTCTTCTTAAGAGGACTGTCTAGAAATTGATCGCACTAGTTGGAGTGGAGAGAAAACAGCTGAGCAAGACTTTATATACCAAATGCCTGCCCAATTAGTATTTCCTGAGCGACTCCGGACTACTTCCAAAGACTGGAATATCAACATCCCATTCAGCAAATCAATATAATAATAAGGTCAGAGCAGAGCAACCACAGGATTCATTCAGAAAAGAAAACCTTGGAGTTTTATGGGACCTATATATAATATGTTTACATGATTGGATGAGAATAAGTACAGAGCTGAGATGCAGCAGCAAGATTCAACAGTTTTAAAAACATGTTTCTCACACATGGTGTGTTGTGAAAACTGTAGTACAAATAGACACTTCTGTGTTTAAGTATAAAATACTGATTTGCAACAATAACCCAAACAACAAAGCTCTCTGTCTTCAAGGTCTAGAGCAAACACTAAAATGTGTGAAGAAATAACAAATACTTAACTACTTCCAATTTGATTTTTTGGGCCTAGCTCAGTCATTTAGATGATTGTTGTCAACTGAAAACTGATGCTGAAAACTGTCTCAGTTGACACACAAACTGCTGCAGTGCAGCCATAAATCAATTACAGGGGATGCAGAAGGCCAAACAGTGTATATGTTGTGTCTGTGCTTCCTTTCTACATCTGTGTAGGGCATATACATGTCAGAACCACACAGCCTCTCCTTCAGTATTCATTGCTTAACATATGATAGTACAGATGCCTCAGAGTGATTACAATAAAATGAAATGCAAGCCCCAAATTCAGAACTGAGAACAAAAGGAAAAGCTAAAGCTGATTGTCAGCACAATGGATCTGGTAGAGACAGGCAGATCCATCAGTAACCACAACACATTGATTTCCCATTGCAGTGGATAATAGAAAAAATGACAGTGGGGACAAACATAATAGACAAAAAGTACAAATGTCAGTGTAACATGACAGACCGAAATGTTAAGAGACCAGCCTTGTGATGTTAAGAGTGCCGATTAAAACAGTGGAACATTTCTGAGCAACCCGATATAGCTGGCCGTCTTGAATTAAGGGTAAATAAGCTCAGTCCTTTAGGACACAATCAAGGAACAACAGCAATTCACTGCAACTTGTAGAATGCAGCAAACTGTCAACTTCTAGCCATTAGCCCTTAGATATGGCAGCAGGTTTTCAACATAGGATGCAAAAGATGTCCAATGGGAATAGCTAGCTAGAGCTGTTTCCCATATCTAACTATGCCGTTATCACATAGTGGTGTAGTAGTTAAGAGTATTGGGGTAGTATCTTGAAGACCCAGGTTTGAATCGTCTCTCATGCCATGGAAGCTTGCTGGGTGACCTTTCGAGTGACTATGCTCTTAGAATTGACCCCTTCCTGAGAAGTGGTATGTTATCTTATTCAGATGGTCACCTACTAAGCAGGACTCAACTACTTTACTCACTTAAGACAGCAAGTCTTTTTATTGATGTACTTCCAGTAAATATGTGTTTATGCAAGTTACAAAGTCTTAATGATCAGTAACAATCTATGGTTACAATGTATAATGTAAAGCAAGCGTTGTACATACTATTCCGTTTTAAAATCCAACACTTAAAATACAACAGTCAAATAAGTCTGATTTAGTTCAAAGTATCTAATTCACACTCTAGAATAATATATTTGTAAAGCCATACATACCAAGTAACAGCCTCTTCTTGAGACCCTCTGAAAGAGGTCTGAAGTACTAGCCTTTCTGTGCCTGTATTTATACTGTTTCAGTCACCTTATGGATGTGAAACCGTTTCTCAAGGTATGTGAAACCGTTTCTCAATGTAAGTGAAACTATCCTTCAATCAAGAAACGGTTTTACTGCACATGCTCAGTAGCCTCCTATTCCATTACCTTATTTGGACTTCCTCTTTCAGGAGACTATTATGCTAACTATAAACAATCAGTTTTAAGCTTTATCATCACTCTATATATTCAATTTTAGTATCATTCTCATCTACAGAAAAATACATTTTATTTGAACCCATTCATTAAGTTCTAGGATCTAGCATTCATGTTTAAATCATAAAATACAATTATAGTTTACATTACAACATTATCAGTATCACATGAGTAGATAGAGAGCATATCTGCATGTGAAGTCATTTGAATCTGACATTCAGTTTCTGCTTTTCAATAACTATATAGGACATGAGAAACCATTTCTCATCTGGGAAGGTCTTTGGTAATAATAGTATAGAATGTTGCTGGAAAATTACTGAAGCCTCTGATAGAGTAATAAGAGCAGAAGCCTCTTGCATAGAATATTCTTCTTCCTTTTAAAAGGAAATTAAACCTCTTTATATATCTTTTGCAGCTTGTATGTGTAGTTGTGTTATATTCTGAATAATTCTGTATACGTACAACATTAATACCATGTTCATGTGCTCCAATATGTCAAAGCCTGTAACACACCTTCTCAGCCTCCCCTCCTCACAGGGTTGTTGTGAAGATAAAATGGAGGAAAGGATAATGATGCATGCTGCTTTGCGTCCCCATTGGGGAGAAAGGTGGGGTACAAATGAATTAAATATATAAATAAAACACATACACTTTGGAATACCTTTCCCGATGAAAAAACTGAAGGTATGGCCAGCCAAATGCTAAAAACTTGGAACACACTGAAAAGATTTATTAGCCCCTCACCACCAGGCTTGATGTCACCAACCAAGGCTTACACTGATTTTGCAAGCAGAGTAAAAAATGACTACCTTCCTTACAATGATTTGATTCAAAAAGACAGCCAGATAAAAACATTACAAGAACTATAAGGCTGCATTAATACGATTCTAAAGCAATGGGATGCGCTAAGAGAGAAACTAGCTCCAGATATTTCCCCAATGTCTTCCTTTTTATGGAATATCTTAGCTGAGAACCCAGAATTCCAATTACAACATAGAATAAAGATAGATAAACAGAATGAATGTAATTATTGGATTAGGAATAATAATTTAGAACCTTTATGTAAAATTATGAGTAAAAAAGAAATTAATATTACATTTTCAGAATATTTACAAATAAAAAATATTGGAATAACCTAAAAGAAAATGACATATCTGAAATTAGAGATAAATCAGAGTTTGAGAAGCTGATGTTACAAGAGAAAACTCCAACTTCAAAAATATATACAATTATACTTAAAAATAAATTAAATCAAACGACAGGATATCGGGATAAATGGAACACTTACTTAGACAGAGCGTTAAGTGACCAAGAATGGAAACACATTTTCACAAAGGGATTAGATTTTACAGTCAGTATGCAAACAAGAGAAAATCTAATAAAGATGGTATATATGTGGTATATAACCCCACTTAGACTAAGTAAAATCCATAAATCAGAAAACGACAGCTGTTGGTACTGTGATAGAAAACAAGCAGATTTTATACACATGTGGTGGAAATGTGAGAGAGCTATATCATTTTGGTCTGAAATAGTGAAATGTCTAACGGTTGGAATGGAGGTTGATATTCCATGTAAACCAGAGATATTCTTGTTAAATCTGGTACCTAATCTAGCTAAAGATCAACTTTGTATGGTGTTACCGTATATACCCGTGTATAAGCCGACCCGCGTATAAGCCGAGGTGCCTAATTTCTCCCCAAAAATGCGGAAAAATTAGGCACCCGCGTATAAGCCGAGGGTCGGCTTATAACCCCTCCCCCCCCCAAGACTTACCTTCTGGGCTCCTGGCGGCGGGAAGCGGCGGATACGGCGGGGGCGGCGGAGCGCCCTCCCCGCGGCCGCAGCAGGCCTCTGAAGGCCGCTCCCGGCCGGGAGAAGGCGGCGGGGGCGGCAGAGCGCCCTCCCCGCGGCCGCAGAGGGCCTCTAGAGGCCTCCAACTGTGGCTAGAACGACCTTTGCCAGTCACTGGAAACAAAAATCAACTCCAAAGATAGAGGAATGGCTGGTTGAAGTTAAAGAAATATATGTTTTAATTAAGCTAACTTCCTGTCAACTTCCTACACACTTGACACTGAGAGACACTGTCCTTCAGTGTTACTCCTCTGAAGATGCCTGCCACAGCTGCTGGCGAAACGTCAGGAAAGAAAATACCAAGACCACGGTTACACAGCCCGGATAACCTACGAGAACCAATTAAGATAATAGTTTTAGTCAATATAAATAAGTAAAAGTAGAGTCTTGTTAGACTTTATCGGAAGTTTATTAGCATTAATATCAATTAGTAGAGCATATATAAAGGTAATTTTGAGTCTGAGTATACAGAGTCGAATAGAATAATATGTAATCATGGTAGAACTCTATAAATGATGAATAATGGGGCTTCAAGAACACTGAAGACGGAGTTCTCACGAGACAGTAATGTAAATCCCCTTTGTTTTCCTTTTTCTTTCTTACCTTTTGTATCCTTAAAACCCTTAATTAAAAAAAAAAAAAAAAGGAATACCTTTCCCAGGAAAGTTTTATGAACTGGTGCTGTGTTGCAGATCTAGGTGAACCCTCATTCCTTGGTATGAGAGATAACTCCTGAGACAAGCAGAGAACTTGCAACATCCATAGGGTTGCTGGGTCCCTCTTTGCCACCGGTGGGAGGTTTTTGGAGAGGAGCTTGAGGTGGGCGGGGTTTGGGAAAGGGAGGAACTTAAGTGCCATAGAGCCCAATTGCCAAAGCAGCCATTTTCTCCAGGTGAACTGATCTGTATTGGCTGTAATAGCAGGAGATCTCCAACTAGTACCTGGAGGTTGGCAACCCTAAACAGCCATGGTTTTCAGACAGGAAATGACAACTGTAAACAAACAAGGTTCCCTTTTACCCCTAACAGAGCTGTGCATCTTTCAGAATTATATGTCAAGAACAGTTCGATTTGACTCCAGGAGCACCTTAGAGACCAACAAGAGTTTCAGAGCTGCCCAGGCAGCTTTGATTTTTGAAAGCTTGAACTCATAAGAACATAAGAACTCATATGAACACATGAAGCTGCCTTATACTGAATCAGACCCTGGATCCATCCAAGTCAGTATTGTCTACTCAGACCAGCAGCAGCTTTCCAGGGTCTCAGGCAGGGGTCTTTCACATCACCTACTTGCCTAGTCCCTTTAACTGGACATACTACGGATTGAACCTGGGACCTTCTGCATAATGAGCAGATGCTCTACCATTGAGCCACAGCCCCTCACACTCTGAAACTCTTGTTGGTATCTAAGGTGCTACTGGACTCAAATCTATGTGTTCTACTGCAGACCAATATGGCTACCCTCTGAAACATATGTCAAGAAGAGCTTCAACAGGGGCAGCTTTCCCCCACCATTGCATTGTCAGGCTGAAAACACAGCTGCTGCCTGGTAATTTGACAGCCAGCCAGTCACTATTATCCACTGTTATGAAAACAATTTAATTCCCAATTTAATTCCCAGCTTGTATGGCTGAGCTACTGCTTGTACCAGCCATTTGCTGCCTCACGTGGAATAGCCAGTCAGAAGGGTCCTGGAGAAGCTATTGAGCTCTGCCCTCCTCTTTGCAGCAGGTTATGGCTGTGAGTCAGCCTACCCAGTCAGCCTTTGGATAATGTGAGATTAGCTGGTCACTTTTTGAGAGGCTGAGTAGAAATTTTTTAGGCGTCCGTCATACTGGCCTGGAAGGAGACCTTTTTTGTGTGTCTGCTGCACATTGTCCTGGCAAGCGGTGGCATCTAAGTAGTCCTGGCCTTTTGACTGGGTCAGGCCATAACTAATTGTGGCAGGAACAATGTTTTTACAGTACAGATTGGGCTAATTGACAAGTACCCTCAGTAGGGTTGCCAGCTATGGATTGGGAAATACCTGGAGATTTGAGGGGTGGAGCCTTAGGAAAAAGGGGTTTGGAGAGGAAAGGGACTTCAATGCCATAGAATCCAATTGCCAAAGCAGCCATTTTCTCCAGGTGAACCGATCTCTATCACCTGGAGATCAGTTGTAAAAGCAGGAGCCAGCCACCCCCTGGAGGTTGGTAACCCTAACCCTCAGCCATATCAGGATGGGGGACTGTTCCCAAGCTAGCCCCTTATTTTACAAATTTCAGTTCTTCTGGCTTCACTTTGACTTGTAAATGTTGCTGTTATCTTCATCACACAGGGGAAGAGACAAGGGCTTGGTAATTAGCAGCGGGTTCCAAGCTGAAGTGCCCTGCATATTTTTTTTTAGTTCTTCACACTGAACCGCCATTCCAGAAGTCACTGCTAAGCCTGCGCATACCTGCTTCACATTTCTTAAGAGCCCCTTTAACATGACCTTTTTAATTTGCTCTGTCCCAGCCTGGAAGCATCCACTCAAGGAAGCATGAAGAATCACAGCTGAGGGTTAGCTACGCAAATGATATTTGCTAATGGCTAGGCAAACAAAGGAACGAAGGAGCAGGCGAGTGGTGGGTGGTGGAATTTGTTTGACTTTCTCCTCTTGCAGTGGGACCACGAATAGGCATTTTAAAGGTTGGATTTTAAAAAGGAGCTTTGAGTGAGCATCAAAATCAACCCTGCATAAATGACCAAGGATGTAGTAAAAATATTTCATTTGGATGAGTTGTCTTTAAGAACTGGAAAAAAATCACCCAATGTTATAGGATAGGGCTGGAGAACAATTGGTCAAAAGTGTAACAGCTATTGCGATTCACCAGCTGGCAATGGAGGAGTCCTGTGGCCAGGACTGTAAATCATGGAAGCGCCTCCTTTATCTTTATTTGAGGAAGTTCAAAAGGATAGAAATCCAATTAACATTTAGCAGAATGTTGTCTTAAAAGCACAATAGGACTCAAACGCAGATTCACAAAGGTTGAATTTCCCGACACAATACACACACACACACACACACTCACACACACACACACAAATGACATTTCGGAGGGGTACCATGTTTGTCTGTTACAGTAAAACCAAAAAGGAGTCTTGCGTCACCTTAAAGACTAATAGTAGTATTGTGGCTGAAGCTCGCTTCCATGATAAAGTGGACTCTAGACATGAAAGTTTAAGTCACAATACACCGGCCAGTCTTGAAGGGGCCACAAGATTTCTTTTTGATTTTGCAACCTAAAATACCCTGAAGATTATTGCCCCAAATCCAGGCATTGTAAAGTTTCTTGAATCTTAACATCAACAAGTTGGTGGCAACAAAAAAGACAGAGTTACTTGCCACCATACATGAGACCATCACATGTTTATTCATAAATTTAACGAAGTACAATAAGATTTCCTTCTGAGGGTGTGCATAAAATTGCAGACTAGCTGGTGGCCAAACTAAGTGTTATGCCAGTAATGGCTCTTCAGTAAGGGCAGCACCTCCTGCTTGTGACAGCAAAAGCATGCAACTGCAATAAGCATCTACTGCTGCTTCCTCTCTCTTATCTCCGTGGAGAGCTTTTACCACCCTTCAAGTAAGATTTGTTTGGAGTTAGACCCCACCCATGACCTGAAGTTGGCTATCCCTGGTTTTGGCAGTAGCTAAGTGCTTCTCATCTTTGCCAGTGCTGACAACATGGCTTTCACCCTCTATGGAGCATCTAGTGGTTACTGAGGGAAGAATGGAACCACCAAGATGAACAGAGTGTTTCTGTGTGAGAGGGACAGAGGATTTCAGCCAGCTATGAACAGGAAATGTGCCATCTTTTGAAGAAGCTAGGTATTATTCCCGTATCTCTATTTATCAATCATATTCCACATGCTCTTCCTTCAGGGTGCTCAGAGCAGCTTGTATATGGTTCTCTGGTGACCTCCAAGCAATGTTCAGAACTGTTTAGGTTAAGCAGCAGCAATGTATCTGTTATGTATGTCAGGAGAATATTTGTTTGTTGGGGTTGTTTGGACTTCTTCAGCTCTTATAGTTTTGGGAGAATGGTTGAAGGGATGGATTTCCTGTTGTTGGTGTTGGTTGTGTTCTGAGTTATGCTTAAGTCCTGTGGAGACTCAGTACCAGACATAGTAGAATGATGTTTAATACCATTCTATGAACTATTTTTATGTACCATACATTCCATCTTCCTATGTGGGGGTGGGGCAGAATTCCAAAATCAGGATTAGATGGTAATGTTCTAGATTAGTTGCCCTGAGTTTTTCAGTCAAAAAAGAAAGGTGAGAGTACATAATTATAATAAATATTAATGGTACATACAGGGTGCAATCCTAAGCTGATGAGTCAGAAATCCCATTTTATTTCTCCATTGCAGTGTTTTTAGGATTGTAGCCACGTTACTCAGTTCTGGGCACTATTTTCTTATAAGAGCACTTCAGAATGAAAAACAGGATTATTTGAACAATGATCATGAACTTCCAAATGAACAGTGATAACAGTTCATGTGCGTACACCAGTGCGGAGGTTGAAAAAAGGTAATTATATGAACTGGCCTTTAAACTTCCTTAGAAATTTTTCATATGTTAAAAAAAAAAAGAGTCAAAATTAGAGATGATTGAATTTATCAGTCTAAGCTTTTTGTTTTGTTTTTGCTGTGAGCTCTTTTTCATTCTTTTATTTCTCAGAAATTTGGGGATTAGTCAAAAGGGAGTTGAAAGGGGCGGTAAAGCGGGTCAGATCTCTTCTAGAAGCCTGGAAGTTATTTAAATCCACAATCATTGAAGCCCAGATAGAATGTATATCACAGATGAGGAAACTTACCATCAGATCTAACAGGGTGCATAGTTAATAAGCAGAGACAAGGAAGCCATCAAAGTCCAAAGGCTTTCTTTAAAAGAGGAATCCCTGCCCAAATTAGGAGAACAAGAAGATGCAAAACAACTGTAAGTTGACAGCAGCCAAGCAAGTTCTGAGAAAATTATTCCTTGACATACAATTAGGAATGCTTGAACACCAGCCAGTTTATATCACATACTGATCGATAGTCACAATCAGGCAGCCAATTATTTTATGATTGGTTCAGCTTCTCACAACTCATTTGCAGCTGTTCAAAGGGGTTGCTTTACTCCTTCCCAAGGCAGCATGGTACAGCATGATTGACCATCGCACATTTGCACTGTCACACAACCCAGGGAAGTTCTCTTCTTCCAATCTCAGTCATTGCTGCATACATCTTCTTGCTCTGCATCCAAACCACAACATTAAATTAACCATCAAGCATATAGACTGGGGGCAAATCAAGACTAGTTCTCTTTAAAAAATCCTACAGTGACTGTTGCTTTCTGCATTTCTTAGTGTTGGTAATAGCCGCTGATGTGTTTGGATGAGGCATGTGTGAAAGAGATATTTTACAAAGCACATGAGAGTTGTAGATTTCCTGCTTGCATCTGCTTTTCGTATCTTTAAAAAATGTGTGACACAGTGAGAAGCACCCCAAAAAGAAAGCAAGTGCACTTAGATTGTGCTTGCCAAAACAAAATCTGCTGAGACCCCTGTGATGGAGGACGGACTGTTCCAGAAAAGCCCTTCCTTGCATTGGAGAGCCAGCGTGGTATAGTGGTTAAGAGTGGTAGACGCTGATCTGGAGAACCAGATTTGATTCCCCACTCCTCCACAAGAGTGGTGAACTCTAATTTGGTGAACCAAGTTTGTTTTCCCACCCCTACATATAGGGTTGCCAGGTGCCCGCTGGTGGCAGGCAAACTCCCGGTAATGTGCCCTTCTGCCCGCCGACCAGCTGAGGGCCGGCAGGCAATCGTGCATGCATGCGCCGATGCGGCACTTCTGGTTTACAACTGGAAGTGCCGCCTCGCGAGGAGCCTTAGACCACTCAAACTCTTAGTTAGACCACTCAAATTCTTAGTTTGTGGCCCTTTACCACTCAAACTAAGAGTTCGAGTGGTCTAAGGCTCCTCACGAGGCGGCACTTCTGGTTGTAAGAAGTGAGTGTGTCTCATGAAATCTCATACAGAAATAAATGTTGCTAGTCTTTAGGGTCAGGAGCCCTGTGGCGCAGAGTGGTAAACTGCAGTACTTCAGTCCAAGCTCTGCTCATGACCTGAGTTCGATCTTGATGGAAGTTGGTTTCAGGTAGCCAGCTCATGGTTGACTCAGCCTTTCATCCTTCCAAGGTCGGTCAAATGAGTACCCGGGTTGTTGGGGGTAAAGGGGAGATGACTGGGGAAGACACTGGCAAACCACCCTGTAAACAAAGTCTGCCTAGGAAACGTCAGGATGTGACGTCACCCCATGGGTCAGGAATGAGCCGGTGCTTGCACAGGGGACTACCTTTACCTTTAGTCTTTAGGGTCCCCCTGAAATTTTGTTTTATTTCACAGGAACAATTCAAAGTTGGGCAATTGAAATTGCTCACAAAGTTTAATTTAGGAATAAATACTTGAAGAATTGGTGCCTTCTTGCATAATTTCACTGCCCTGAAAGGTCTCAGTTACGTTATTGCTACTGTTTGTTTGCCATCACAACTACCCACTTCTACGCTAAAGTTTGAAAACCATCTAATTCTGGCAATATGTGGATGTTGGGACAAATGTTGCAGCATTTACAGAAACCCAGACTTAATAAACACTATATGCAGTCATACATGACATCTGTTGAGTGAATTTTAATAACTCCGTAAGGGAAAATTGAATCTGTCAAAACTGCCTCAGAGGCACCTTATTGGAATGAAGAGCAGCCAGACTGGAGTTCTCCAGGCATTAAAGTTAAGTAACCCTGAAAGCAGCCCTAAGTCTGGAGCCTTGTTTTTGGGTCACCTTTGTGACTTCTCAGGCCATATGCTATCTGAGATTGCAGAAAAGAAAAAAGTTCCAGTAAACTGATGGCCTGGGGGAGGGGTTGTGGTCCATCCTCAGGGTTTGGCTGCCTCTGCCCTCTTTACGCCTCTGCCTCCAGGACTGGGGTAACTCCACCCTTGATTCTTTGCCCTCTGCCCAGCCATCTGAGAACCTCCTGCCTCAGATCCCTGCGGCTACCAGGTGGCACAGAAATTTAGGACAACCACTTCAATCCACCTTTCGGAAGCTTTGTGTGATACCAAACAGACTGATCTTAAGCAGGACTCTGAACGCGAAAACCTTACTGATTTCACTGGATTTCCTTTGGTTGCTTTCAAGACCCCACAGACCCCCAGGTATGCGGTTCCCTTGCATCCAGAGGGCATCACATCCCCATATAGAGCTCCTGAGAGGAGCTTTTCAAATTATGGAACAGGCATGCAAGAAAGGGGTTGAAACCACCTCCTTCTCCAGAATACTGCTCAACTAAGAAACGTGGTTTAAATCAAACATATTTTAGTCTCATGTCTTCATCTGAGAGGTACAAATCATCATTACCTAATATTAACTCAGAGAATTTGCTACCTTGATTGACAAAAAATATACCTTGGAATAAATACTTTCTATGTAGGTAAGTTTATCATTTTGATTCAATATATTTTGACAATGACTAATGGGGAGAATGAATCCAACTGTTTAATTGCATAAGATTCTTACTTGCATCAAACTTTCAAATTAGCTTATTCAACTCTCCTGAGATATCAGGCAAAAATATTTGACGTCAAGAAGACATGGACTGAGCAAGATATCATTTTTTTCCAGAATGTGCGAAAAAATAAATCTATTTTTGTCTGATACATAAAAATATTATGCCTATTTCTCAAGTGCTCCAGATTAGAAAGCAGGATAACATTTCAGATTCAGCTGCAAGCAAGATGTTATTGTGATGTGCAATCTTGGTTATTTTCAAGGTTATTTTCAAGAGCAAAAAATGAGTTTATTTTAATAGCATTCATTGTGATAATTTTCTTTGTTATAGTTGATGAAAACCATAGCACAGCATCAACACAGGCAAACTACAAAGTTACCCCTCCTCAGCAAAGGAATCTGTGCCTTTGGAATAAGTGTATAAATTCCTATTTTAATACATTCCCCACCTGCTGGACCCTGAGCAGAATAATGTCCCAGGAATGATATTGTCCTTTGAATGCTGATGTTTTTGCAACATTCATTTTATTGCAAAAGCAAAATTGCCCATCATTGCTGCTCTGCTTTTCAGTAGTCTCTCCTTGCACTGTCTTGTCCTGAATGTTGGCCTTCTTTCCACATCCTAACAGGCTGTGTCCCTGACCCCATTTCCATCCCAGGTTCATTTTTGTTCTCCCCTTTGCAGACCTAGAGCTCTCTCCCCTGCCCCTTCAAGCTCCCTCTCCGCATTTATTTCAGACCTTGTTCCTTGGCTTACCTTCTTCCTCTCTGACAACACCCCCCCACTCACCCTGCTCCTTGGTGATTTCAACATTCAAGTGGACAATCCCTTTGCCCCAGTTGTTTCCAGTCTTCTTTCTTTAATCACCTCCCATGATCTCTGCCTTTGGACTGCATTTCACTCTCTTGATGTCTTCCTCAGCCACTGCTCTCTGTTGTCTGGCTATTAGAACTGCCACCATCCACCTCCCCCCATGCTCCCCTCCATAACTGCACACCACCCCTTTTCCTAGGGTTGCCAACCTCCAGGTGGCTCTCAAATAACAAATAACCTGTGCTGAGAATAACGTAGTTAACAAGAAAATACAGCACGAAAGCTCGTAGTAAAATCTGAAAACAAATGCAAATGCAAACTTAAGTTCTGCAGTTTTATATAACAATAATCAATAACCAATAAATCCAAACCATACAGCAAATAAGTATCAATGATAATATACAAAGTTCCAAATGGGACTGTGTCCTTTCAAAACTGAAAAAATCAAGACAGAACGTCCATTCTGAATGATACCAGGTGAGTCGGAACCGTAGCGAGGAGAACAAAGTCTTTTCAATTCCACTCGGGAGGTCTTGAACCCTAACACAATCCTATATTGAGGCAACTTGCCCTTAAAACAATTACAGACTAGGAGTTCTATCTCCAGGAAGAAGTTAAGAAGTTTAACTGAAGAAGCCTTATAGGCGAAACGACCACCAATCTAGAGGTGTCATCTGCCTGATGACTTCTATTGCTTGATTTATTACATATTTTTTTCCATATTTCTGCCAACTACTTACCTTGAGTGGAATTGAAAGGACTTTGTTCTCCTCTATATGGTTCCGACTCACCTGGTATCATTCAGAATGGACGTTCTGCTTGATTTTTTCAGTTTTGAAAGGACACAGGCCCATTTGGAACTTTGTATATTATCACTGATACTTATTTGCTGTATGGTTTGGATTTATTGGTTATTGATTATTGTTATATAAAACTGCAGAACTTAAGTTTGCATTTGCATTTGTTTTCAGATTTTACTACGAGCTTTCGTGCTGTTGTTTCTTGTTAACCTCCAGGTGGCAGCTGGAGATCTGCTGCTATTACAATTTATCTTCAGGCAATAGAGATCAGGTCACCTGGAGAAAAGGGCCTCTTTGGCCATTGGATTCTATGGCATTGAAATCCCCCCTCCCCAAACCCCCTTCCTCAGGATCCACCCCAAAAACCCCGCCAGCGGGGAAGAAGGATCTGGCAACCCTACCCTTTCCCCATCCTCTGCCTTCTGTGATCTGCAGTCCACAAATTCAGTGGCTTTCATAGAAGCTTTGTCTCTTCACTTCAGCTGCTTATGCCACTGGGAAAAACATAGGTTGCCTTTCTTCCTTCCAAGCTTAACTTCTGATGGGACAGCCATTGAAATCAATAGACTGGAGTAATTCAGTCTAGGATGATGCTGTAAATTTCCCATATTTTTTTGTGTTGTGCTTGCAGCTTCTAGAAGCTCGGAAGAGCAGAAGATCTTGCTGCTGCGCTGCCCCTGATCAGCTCCATCACAAAGTTGCTTTGGGGAAAGGGAAGGGAGTGCTGAGGAAAGGCCTAGAGCTTCATGGTGATGGCTGGTTTACAGGCAGGATAATCTTGTGCAGTTTGCAGTTGGCATTCGATTTCCTCCCCACACTTTGGAGTGCTACTTATCGATTTTCAAGGACTTGCAAGGAAGTTTAGCAGAAAACAAGTATAAGTAAAGGTGAGCTGAGGGAATTTTGCACATCCCTATAAATGTTCTTGCTTGTGGGCTTCCTAGAGGCACCTGGTTGGTCACTGTGTGAACAGACTGCTGGACTCGATGGACCTTGGTCTGAGCCAGCATGGCTTTTCTTACATTCAAAGGAGACAAAGATTAACCATTATAAGGAGGAAGAACCTTTCATTTATAATGGCCATTTTTTCTGGAGTAAGAATAAGTTGGTGCCATTAGGACAAGTATATGCTTAAATTATGTGTGACTTTAAAAACCATTTTATCTCCTTAAAACTCAGTTCTAAGTATAGCAGGTGTCAAATGAAGCCTGGCCTGTTTTTCTTCAACGATTTAGTAAATGGCTGCTTAGATTTACATGTTCACTCTGTGTTGTAATGATTTAGATGTTCAATTAATATTTGCAGTTGCAGACAAGGAATGACTCAATGATTACATGCACTTCAGTGGACAGCGCATTAAGATGAAGAGCATTATTGCAAACAAAATTGCCCTAGACAGAGGGTACCACTTAGAATCTTTCCCCCCGTCTTTCCATCAACTTTTACCAGAAATAAGGAAATTATCATTTTGCTAAGCTTTGTTTAGACTTTCCAAAGGAAATTACACTACTATAAATGTCTAAATAAAACAAAAGGCCTTATTTCTGCATATGAAGGAGAGAGTGTAATGGGTTCTTCACGCAGAGTTGGTTCATACACAGAATCTCCCCTTCCCAGGTAAGCTAAGGCTATGTCACTGGGTAACAGAATGGTAACTCAAGGTCCTTCTGTAGGGACTTAGAATGGAGTAAATTCAACACTCAGATTTGACATCACCCCCTTTCTGAAAGACCTGCACTTGCTATGCATTAGTTTCTTGGCTCAGTTCAAAGTGAAGGTGTGAGGCTCTAAAAGGCTTGGTTGGACTCAAGGTACCTGAAGGAAGTGTCCTTTCTTACTGTCCAATCCTCCAGTTACGATCTGCCTCCCAAGTTCTCCTGCTTTGCCCCTACCTTCAGAGGTGAAGCAGGTGGCAACTAGAGGCAGAGCATTTGCAGAGGTGGCATCTTGCCTTTGGAATGCCATCCCCCTTGAGGCTTGCTTGTTGCTTACCATCCTGTCTTTTAGTTGCCCGTCCAAACTGTTCTTCTTAACCTAGCTTTTAACTAAGGGGCTTTATCTTTTTAGCTGTTTTATGGTCTGCTTCTTGTCTGACGTCTGTTTTGTAGATATATTGATGCCTTTGTGTGTCCCAGACTTTCTTACCACACATGCTCCCTTTCATGTATATCCTTAGGCATATGTGGACTCTCAAACTTGGGTTTGGACCACATACCCGGAACTGTGAGCAATTTGGGGAAAATTAAGCTCAGTGTCAGGGGAAAACTCTTTTGGCTTCTGCAGTTTGGTCAGCTTGGAAGACTGACACACTAATTGGGAAAGTGTGGTTAAGGAATCCTTTACTGGGATAGTTGGCAAGCAACCTCAAAGTGCCTCTATTAGGATACCAGTAACCACAAAACAAGGAAATCTTTTCCAAAACTAGGTTCAGATTTTATAGGGTTACAGGAATTGAAAGGTACTTAGGCATAAGAGCAATCAAATGGCTGTGCCCAGAATAATGTGTGTATGAAGATGTAAATGGGCGAGAGAATTAGAAAGCCAAGCAGCTGGCTGAGCAAGATTGCTGTGATGGGAAAAGGTCACGAGGAGGATGGGGGGAAAGAGGGGATGTAAAGACGAGGAAAGGAGAGTTTTGAGGGACAAGAAATGAAAAGCTCAAATGCAGCGAAGGAGAAGGTTACCTATCTGCAGTGTACTGAGCTGGGTAGAGTATGGTGTCTGCTTTACTGAAGAGCAATGACTCAGAAATATGGAGGGCACTGTTTATGTTAGGGGAAATGGTAGAATAGCAGGGGACTTAGGCAGACCTCCCAAAAGTCCTGAGAAAATAAAAGGTAGGGCAGTGGAGGGATGCTCCTGTGTGGCAAAGAAACATCCTAAAGTGCCAGAGAAAAAGAAAAATAGAGTTGGGAGGGGCCAGTTTCAGGTACTGACACTGCTGGGGTTGAAAGGCCAAATTTTGGGTCTACCCAGAAGTGAAGCGGACACTCTAGTGATCTGGTTTCCATAGAGTTTCAGCCAAGGTTGACCTCTGTCAACCCGAAAGTGACGTGCGTGGAGCATGTGTGCACGCGTGCCTGCTGTGCCCGCCGGCCCTCAGCTGGCCGGCAGACAACCTGGTGGATTGGCGGAATTTTACCACCCGGCACCTGGCAACCCTAGTGGCAACTTAAGCAGAGTTCAGCCCTTCTAAACGCAGTGCTTACAGTGGCAATGTTGGTGACTCACACGAAGCCACCCAATTTTTATAGCTGACTGATGTAACTTGGAGTTCCTACATCCAAGACGGTGTAGGGGTTAAAGCACTGGGTGAGAGTTTTGGTTATCCTGGGTCCAAACGGTTGCTTGCCTTTCTCTCTCTCTCCCCCCTACCTCACAGCATTGTACAGGAGGAAAGAACAATGTATGTCGCCCTCAATCAGGCCACTGCACCACAGTCCCGTTTTCTTCCTGGCTTTCCCCACTCCAATATTGTTAAAAGACAATGTCAACATCCTTTCTGCAATGTGCATTTCAATTGATAATGAGTCTTTGGATGAGCAAGCAAATAGAGCGACAGCTGCAACTGGCCCATTCCTCCTGCACTGTTTTCACAGAAAAGAACATTAAGCTATCTATGGTATAATAATAATGCATATATTAAAGCCTTTTATTTTATTCATTATTTTGCACTTCATGCATAGTAATGCAAAGGAGACTAATATTGCTAATGAGTAATTTGGCATGAGTGTTATTGTGTACTGTTTCATGCCCTCAAAAAAACTGGATTGTTCTATCCGCCCCCAATATTTATGCATGTGAGTCTTATTTTATGTGTTATGATATAGTCTCCAGAACAGTAATTTAATGACATCTCTTATCTCGTTCCCTGACTGCAAACATTTAGCGCAATCTTAAAGAATGTTTATGACTTTGTTTCTTAATGTATAATTTATTTACATTCATGCCTCTCCAAGAGCCATTTCATTCATCTCCTAAATGATAGCATAAAATAACAGAAATATGGTATCTAATGAGCATTTTTTGTTTCCTTCCCTCTCGCTCCACCCTCTCTGGAGGATAATATCTGCCATTAGCCTTAGCACTGGTAGGCCTGTATCTAGTTATAACAAGGGTTGGGGGAGAGGGAGAGAGAGAGCACTGGATGCTTTAATGTTGCAGAACACAATAGCCGACAGAACTTCAAAACAAGGTCTACCTTGGGGTGGCTTTGGGGTGATGGTTACTGAAGTGCAGCCCCTTGTAAAAAGAAACAATAAATGCCATAGAAAGTGAAAGGAGGGGTGATTTTTTTGGAACCTTGGCTGCCTTGTAATTGGTAGTTCTCTTGGTGTTGCCTAGTGCTGGGGCATTCACATGGAGCAGAACAAATGCCACATTTGCATTTCTGATAAGTCTTCGCATTCCTTGCATTTTTCACGGCACCTTTGTATAAAGGAGCATCTCGGAAACCTCCCCCAAATTAATTTACCAAGCAAACTTAATCACAATGAAAGAACTGTAGAATGTGTAGAAGGAGATTCTTGACTAAGCAGAATGAACTTGGCCCAGGAGCACTTGGAGATTGAAATGACTGAGCTACTGAAAGGTTAAAATCTCTGAGATGGATATTGCTGTCTCGCCTTTAAAAATTGTCTAGCGCCAGTTTATATAGTCTGTGCCAACAAGCCCAGGGCAGGGTAGTGGTGGGGGAAATACTATACAACGTTCCAAACTCAGGAAGGCATTCATAACAACAAAACCTATTGTTAAGCAAAACCCAGACATTGTTGTGGGGGGGGGGGATCTCAGTGCAGCAAGGCACAGCCTGCTTTACTTAGCAAACAAAACATTTGCAATCTTACTGTCTCTTTCAGTATTACTCTGTTATTCTCAACTGAAAATATGCATCTTTATGGAGGAATTTGGTAAAATGAACGGAAGATAACAAAGCCCATTGGAATGTCTAAAACTGGTTGTTTTAAATTAACAATGTCAGGAGCAGTAAATAACAGTGCATAATGGCTTTCCATAGAAGGACTATCTACAGCTCTTAAAATACACAACTTTAATTAGAAATACTAAAATGGGAGTTTAAAAAAACACCAAGAGATATCTGTCTTCCCCAAACAGATTGCCTAAAATAGCAAATTATCCTTAACTTTTTGTTGTTGCTATTGTTGAAAGTCCGGGTTTGCATTGTGCCAACATATACTGGAATACTCAAGGAATGGGAGGGGGGATAATACAGTCCACATTATATGGTCAGGGAAGCTAACAAAGAGCAACCTTTGGGAGAAAGTGTAGTAGGGATTTGAGAGATGGTTTAGAACATCAAAACATTCTTCCTTCCAAGTACACACTACATTGTATCACAACAAAACAATATAATTAAGTTTTTTTATAATGCTGCAACAGTTAGAAATACTCCCTAAAAGAGGGAAATTGGGATACTGTTACTTCTCTCTGTCCACATGTGATCAAACTCAGCTGCCTAGGGTTGCCAAACTCCAGGTACGGGAAGAAGAAAATACCTATGCTGAAATAGTAGAAACTATAATAAATGGCAGCACGTGGCTTCAAAGATAATATAATGTGAAATATACCAACTGGAAAAGAAAACAATATTATAGAATATAATAATTCTATTTTTTGGAAAATCCAACACACAACATATATTTATAAACACTGTGTTGAAAGCCACACAGAAACCTCACTGGGTCTGAAATAACAAAAAATGTATATATACAGATTGCTTTTAACAACAAAACATGAACAACATAAATTCAAGAATTATTTCTGTGGCCTTAACAAAGGCTCATGTATACTCAAGAATTATAGTCCATGAAAAATCATGAAGAGACGAAGAAAGGTCCAAGATGGGTCTATCACAAGTACGTGTTTCGGAATCCAATCCTTCCTCAGCTTGGCGACCACAACGATGTTTAAAGAGACCAATAATAATGTCTTCACTGCTTTTCAAAAAGTCCAAAGAATCTTCAAAAGGAAATTCATGGGAACAATTTTTCCCATATGAAAGTGTTATGCACAGATCAAAGATCAGTCAAACAAAGGCAGCTAGCAGCAAGCAGTTTATTCAGGATACATGACTGCAGATCACGGAGAGAAGGCACCTGGGTGTGGTCTCTGAAGGTCTGTGGCGCAGCACAGCTCAATTTAAGGCCCCGACGCAAACTTCCCTCTCTTCCCCTTTGGCCAATTATAGGCCACGTGGAAGGGTTCCAATCTACCTATCCCGACGTGAGTGTGTTATTTATAGCCTTATATGGCACATTTACCCCCCCTCCCCATCATACATTCCATGTCTAAGTAACAAGCAACTTATTTTTAATTAAGCATGCATAGAAAGCAATCCCCTTTTGCTTGACATCTGGAATTTCCCTACTTGTGCTCTTATATGTTCTGTTCAGCATTCGTGGTTAAATGATATCCTGTTCTGTTAGCAACTCTTAGCAACCAAGCGTCTTCTTCCTGTTGTGGCGAGCTAGCATCTTCCTGTACTCTAACTGCCAATTTCACCTGGCTGATTGTTACAGACCTTATATTTCAGCTTATTCTGCTTTGCCCCCCCCCCCTTTGCACTTAACTTTTTGCATCTTGCCCTTCTGCTGCTCCAGGGGGCATTCTGTGCTGCAGTAAGAGGAAGGAGGTCAGAAAGTCATGCTCAATGGGTGGAAATCCTTCTCTCCACAGAAACGCTCTGCTGGATCCAACACATGATGTCTCTAAAACTCTGCTAGGGAGACATATTTTCATTTAGAAGACTTGAAATTCTGGGAAAAACAGCAAAAAGATCAAGCATCATGATAAAGTAATTTAGAAGTGTTAGAATTATTACACAGAAAAAAAGCAATAATAATCATTGGACCTCTAGTAGTATAGCACTGCCCTAGTATTGTCGTAGGAAGTGGCATTTCCATGCCATCAATCAAGCTAGGATGTTTTTATCTCCAGTCAAGTTATCCCTTGGATACAATTAAATGGGGCAACTGTCAAAGGCTCCACTTTGCGGGGGGGGGGGGCTTGCACTGTTCTGAAGAGATTGCCAATCACCTGATCAGTGGGATCCTTACAGGGTCTGCTCCCCCCCCCCAGGTGATTGGCAGTGGCTTGGGGCTGCAAGTGTGATATGTTTATTTTTCTTGTTCAGTTTCAGACCCAAGCTGCTGCTGATCCCCTGGGCAGTGGTGGCTTGGGACTGAGAACAAATGAGACATGGACGTTTTCCAGTGATGAAAGGGAGGGAGGAGGACCTTCTACTGAACCCTGCACCCCCACAGGGACAGCCCTACTCTCCAACACAGCCATGGGGATGAGGGAGATTCAGTTTAGG
Organism: Euleptes europaea; assembly: GCF_029931775.1. Classification (NCBI taxonomy): domain Eukaryota; kingdom Metazoa; phylum Chordata; class Lepidosauria; order Squamata; family Sphaerodactylidae; genus Euleptes; species Euleptes europaea. The sequence goes on along the minus strand of NC_079314.1, from coordinate 84,268,396 downwards.
AGAGGGGCTGTGGCTCAGTGGTAGAGCATCTGCTTGGCATACAGAAGGTCCCAGGTTCAATCCCTGGCATCTCCAGTTAAAGGGACCAGGCAAGTAGGTGATGAGAAAGACCTCTGTCTGAGACCCTGGAGAGCCGCTGCCAGTTTGAGCAGACAATATTGATTCTGATGGACCGAGGGTCTGATTCTGTATAAGGCAGCTTCATGTGTTCATGTCACAAGGAGGAGTTCATTCTTTTTTCCTGTGCTGATTTCCCACCAGGTTGCCTATATGTTTCCTGTAATGGGCAAAAAGTAGGTCTGGAAGTCTGTCTCTGATTGGGGAAACGGTGAAGAGAGATCTTCCTTCCTGCTGTTTCCCCCCTTCCCCCACAATAAAATGGGGATCCATTTATGGGCGATCCAGTATCTCAGCCAGCTTGATACTAAGACATCCAGAGACCAGAAATACCTTTATCACTTTATTCCTGGGATCTTAATTTTTATTTCCCCTTGGCAGGCTGGGTGGGGGCTCAAATAACCTGTGCAGGCTATTTCTAGAGAAACTGTACTTGTCTCTGTCTCTGTTTTGTAACAAGCAGAGTGACCTTTTTATGCTCTCCCAATAATTCCAAAAGTGGCTTGCTCTTAAAAGTTCAGACTTGTCATGCAGTTAATCCTGGATGAAGACAAGGGCATGTGACATGTCAAGAAACAATGGGTTTAAAAATAAAAAAAGTATTAATATTCAAATTAGCTAACCTTTGCAATGGTATCAAATCTGTGGGAGGAAATTGTATTGTGAAGTAGGAGCTTATAAATATTCTAATGTGTACCTGATCACGTCTTGCAGACATCATGTTGGCCTCATGGCAAAGCATCCGTTGACATTTGTGACATCATTTATATATTCAATGTAGCTGTTTGTATACCCATTAATCCAGTGGTAGCATTGTAGTAGTTTATCACTAAGGATAGCTCTGTGGGAACCCAATTGGTTGAATGAGGTATTCTACACGCAGAAAAAAAGGTCTATAAGTTGTTACACATTTTTACAGGCCCACACATTTGATCAAGAACTTAGAAGACAAAATAGGTAGTGATACAGTTGATTTTTCAAATAACAGGTACATAAGATGAATTTTCACTTCTCATATTATTGCCATGGGGAGTATGTCAGGCACTCTTAATCGTAGACTCTTCCTCTGTAATCCATGGCAAGATATACTTTAAATCAATATCCCAATTTTGAGCCTATGCAGTTGGCTTTCTTCAGATCAGGCAGTCAAGGCTGCTGGTGGCATATCCTTAGAACCTGATTACTTTAACCCCTTACTCAGTTTCAGTCAGAAACTGCCCTTCCTTCCTAATATCTGGAGTTTTGTCAAATGGCACTGTAATGGATAGAACCAATACCATAAGGAGTTTAGACTGTGTCAAGAGGCTGAACTCCTAGCAGAGTCAGAAGTGACTTGCAACACTTAACACACATGCAATGGATAGAACAGTCACTTGACTCCATCTGTACAGGGTGACTAAAAGCCAACACGAGCCCCTGGACAAAGATTTCCTTGACTTCATCCCTAACAAACTTAAAGAACATGCAAAGAAGTACAAAATTACGAAGGAAAAGAAGAGCAATAAAATGGAGTGTGCAAACAATGACAAACAATGACAAAAGTTAAATGAACACCATTGAACTCAGTTGGATTTAGGTATTCTATAGGGGCTAAGAGGGGCAGTGTTACATCATACTAAAAAGGAGTATTTGCTCAGCTACACACCTTGCATGCACCAGTTGTCAGGTGTAAGCATATTGTCTATGGTGAACTAGAGCAGTGGTTATGAGTCTGTATTGCTTGAATTCCTCAGGAGTTCAGTCCCTTAGTCAGAAGATCAATCACAGCTTACTTGCTCATTCCTGCAGTCCAGAACAGCAAGGACATGTTAAACACATTCTAGGGCATGTTTCAATTTCCAAGGAGCAATAGTGCAGTTCAGTAGGCATGGCCAATACCCAGTGTTATCTGTGCTTCTGTGTTCTCTACCATGACATTCTGTGGCAGATGCATGAGGTTCTTTGGCACACTTATTCATGTGCAAAGATTTCCCTTGAAGCAGGACATTTTAAAATCACAGCACTAGGAAATTTGTGGTTTCCCACCATCAAATTAGCCTAAGAAAACAGTATCATTCACTGTAAGTCTTGTGGAACTTAATGTCATTTGCATATGGACCATTAATCTCATGTGAGCTACTGAGAGAACCTTAACATTTCTACATTCAATAAAATCTTAAAGGTATCATTATTATTCCTGATTTTAGAAAGTAGAGCAGTTGTAGTCAGCGATGAGTAAAAAATTAACTTAAGATAGGACATATAAACGGCTGCTAAATAATGTTCAAATTATGCTGCTATGCCACCTTGACAAAGGTAGCGCCATTCTTTTATTTAAAAAACCAGAATAAGATTTAAAGATCTGGGTATTACAGGAGGGAATGGAGCAGAGAGAAACAATATATACAGCAACTTAGCATTGTGTCCTCTAATGCATAATGTAACCTCCCTTCCACGGCAAGGCCAGGATTCTGCTGAGTTTATCCATTCATGTCCCACAAGACTACAAAGGTTATTGTGGTCTTTTACATCAAATGGAAGCCTCATGGAGGTTTCATTACAATCGTCAAGACTTCCTGCCAGCACAAATCAGAGAATTTTGTTACAAGATGCATAATAAAAGGTTCCTGGCAGTATTTCGGCTGAATTATAGGTTGCGTCATGTATACTGAAAGCTCTTTTGAGGTGAATACTTCTCATACTGCCTGGATTGCAAACATGGCATCCTGGAAATTTGCTAAAATTATAGCTCCAGACATTTGGCACCATCTATAAACAGTTTGTTTAAAAATAAAAAGGAATGTTAGATTATTATAATCAAAGATGATCCTACTAAGTGGGAATCCAAAGAAACAGAGCCAACATACCCACCAGTCTGTAAACATGGTACTAATCTCCTGAATCTTTTAGGCAGAAAAGCCTTTATGAGTAATATTTTAGCTCTATTGTGTGCATCAGTCAATATAAAATAAATACCCCAAAAATCTTACTAGTAATAATTGCAGAGTATGTCAGTTTATCCCTAGCAGTACTGCATAGGTACAGTAGTAAAAGAAAACCATAGAGCAACATTTATCTCTCCTTCTCCCTCCGCCCCAGGACTCTGGCTTAAGCTCTCCTTGTTGGCCCTGATTAGCTTCTGGAAGCCTGTTTGCTGTGCTGCTTCTGCATCCACAGTCTACCTCTGTGGGGTTAAATCCTTTGATTATTATGGTGATATTGCCATTGCAGTCTCCTACCTCCTGTCATTGGCCCTGTCTCTGCCTGTTGAAGAGGTGGGATGGCTACAGATGCACCTGCCAGCTCTCCAGCTGAGGATTTGGTCCTGCCTCTGGGGCTAGGGTTGCCAACCTCCAGGTACTAGCTGGAGATTTCCTGCTATTACAACTGATCTCCAGCCAATAGAGATCAGTTCACCTGGAGAAAATGGCCCCTTTGGCAATTGGACTCTATAGCACTGAAGTCCCTCCTCTCTGCAAACCCCGCCCTTCTCAGGCTCTGCCCCAAAAACCTCCCACCAATGGCGAAGAGGGACCTGGCAACCCTATCTGGGGCTGAAGCTCTACCTTGGCCCTCCTGCTGTGTGGTTGCAACTTCTGCCAACCTTTCTTCCCTGGTAGGGGCTTCAGGTGAAAGCTCAGCCCAGAGAAGTAGCATGGCGGCTAACAAGTTCATGCCACACGTCCAATTTGGGATACTATCCAACTCTGATTAGAGGTTTAGTAAGACTAAAAAAAGACTGGGCTGACTTCATTCTTGGACATTAATCCTGATACCTGTCTCCATAACCACAATTCACTGTGGTCACAATATGGACCTGCAGCTGTGTGGAGACAGTTTTAAGCACTTTCCATGTTGCAGCTATAAAATGTCTGTTGACTAAGTTATAGGAAAACAAATCAGGTCTAAGGACATAGCTAGAGAACAATAATATTTTAAAGGAATAAAAAACAACCAGAAGAACAACAAAAAATGAATTAACTGCCCCATGCTTCTTGCCATTTAGATCAAGAATTTTGAATGTCCTGAATGCTCCATGCCAAGGAAATCTGGGTCAAGGCAATAAGCCAGTCCTGGCTGTGAAATGCACTGAAAACCTAAAGCAATGTTTAATTGCTTCTTCTCCAAAAAATTTCTCCCTCCTCCTGCTTTTATTCATTTTAGAGAACCTTATTAACAAGCACTAATGAACAGAAGCAAAGAAAGAGCCGGAGGAAGAGGTGTCAGTCTAGAGAAAAAGGAAGCAAGAAAAATTAAATTATTTTAAAGTATTCTTTGACCCAGAGAAAGACAGATATTGGCAAGCTTTTCTGTTTAAAATGCAATCAAGTCCAGGAAGATGAAAATCCATGTTAAAAAATAGAGGGGAAAGGAGAAAGTCAGAAGGAAAGGTTTTAAGAATGAAAGATCAGGTAATTATAAGTGAAAAGGGGGAGGAAGCTTTTAATTGTTTCTGACCACAAATGATGGTGATACGTATGTTTCAGAATAAGTTTTTCCCACTGTTATATATAACAATTCAGTTTCTTTAAAGGGCTTTGGAATAATGTTGCAAAAGATGACTTAAAATGCACTCTACATTAATATGAAATCGAATACTAGAGTTCAAACCCTGCTAGTCTGACTGTGATCATTTGGCTCACACATCATCTCTCTGTGGTGGTACTTTAAGAAGGAAAAGGAGTTTTGTTGTCCTCTTTATTCATATATTATATATATGAACACATGAAGCCAAAGAATTGGTTCTTCTAGCTCAATGCTATCTACTGACTGTGGCCGCTCAGGGTCCCAGCAAGAGAAAGATCTTTCTCCCAAACCTACAGGTGATGCCAAAGACTGAAATACTGACCTACTGCATTTGCTGTAACACTGGAAGTGTTATTGATCACCTGCTTATTCAGAGTGTAACCTTCTTCACCAATAGAGACTTGGTGCCACATAACACCTAGATGCTGAGTAGGTATAATTTCTTGGAATGAAGATCCAGTGCTGCATCTGTTGAATTCCTTCCCGTTCTGGAAGGGATTAAGCAGGAAAGTGGCAACCCTAATTAGGAGACAATCACAAATATCTAAGATGTAGTCACTCCAAGAGGGCAGAGTTACACAAGAGTAAGGGCCTGAAGAACCTTGAGGAAGGTCTCACAGCCCAGATATTGGAAAAATAAATTTTATCATGGCATTGTCTGGTATCATATATCATCTCAGATTCTCAAACAAATAATGACACTTGATTTGAAGTTAATGAGCAACTGTGATGACCGCATGGATTTCTGATGGAGTCTCTGAATACCAGGTAACATCGAGGGAGGCCTTGTCCTCTGTGCCCTTTGTTGGCCCTCCAGGACAGCTGTGTAAGACTCCTGTCTGCTAGACTACATGGACAACTGGCTTGATCCAGTAGGGCACTCTTATGCTTTTGAGGTCCCCATTACAGTATTCATTAAGGATTGCCAGCTTTTTATGCATAGGTTTCTTAAGAGCTGCTTGATAGAAAATGCAACATCTGTGGTTTTGCCAACATGCACATCAGGAATACATCCAGCTCTTGCATTTCTTCCCATCTGTAACTCTGAATGGTATGGAAGCTTGTCCATTAAAAAGGCGATAACCCTAGATTAGTCACAATCAGCAGTGACAGTGTGTTGAAAGTAAAAAAGAAGAATCCACATTAAAATGACATTTTTTCCCATTCAGGGACAAACAAATAATGTAGTTGTTATCCACAGCACACTGAGGTAGAGGACAAATTCCCAACAAAGTGACCTATGAATGATCCAGGCAATTGAGCACAGACATCTTTCTGAAATACCCTTAAACCTAGTGATTTGGGGCCAATTTTCACAGATCAGGAACACCCTCTGTGTGTGTGTGTGTGTGTAAAACCTTACGGGGTTTTCAAGGCAAGAGACTAACAGAGGTGGTTTGCCACTGCCTTCCTCTGTATAGCAACCCTGGACTTCCTTGGTGGTCTCCCATCCAAATACTAACCAGGGCTGACCCTGCTTAGCTTCTGAGATCTGACGAGATCAGGCTAGCCTGGACCATCCAGGTCAGGGCAGGAACACTCTAGCAAATGATAAATACTGAAAGCATAAAAAAGGGGGGGGGGCTTTTCCCCAAGAGTTCTAAAATGTATAATTTGCCAGGCATTCTCCATGATTTCCCAATTGCTCTCACGGCATCCCCCCAATCCCTGTATATTTAGCAGCCACAAAAAGGGAGAAAGACACCCCTTTCTCCCTTGTGTGCTGCAAAGACTGAGAGAGGGAAGGAAGGAAGTCCCAGTTTTCCCTCCTCCCTCTGTCTGCTGCTCTCAGTACTGCCTTTTCTGCTTTCACCACTATGCTCCCCATGTTCCTCGTATCTTGAATGCTACTTTAGCAGTCTTTGAAGCACAAGTCAGGATAAGATTTCCTTCCCACCATCCCCTCTTCTCTGCCTCAGCTACAGCTGAAGTTCAAAGCAGAAGCCAGGGGGAAAAGAGCTTCCCCTAACTTCTCTATGCTGGTCCAGCAGCTTGCTTGTCAGTGAGAGGGAGAAAAGAGGTTTTCTCAGGCTCAGATTAAATCTAAATCAGAAAAGAATTCAGGACTGTAACACTTGGCCTTAATTTTGAAAGAGCACATTATGAGTTCTTGAGGTTCCTAATGTGGAATATAAACTTTGGCAGCATCACTACTTAAATTTCTTACTCCCCATACAGAGTTTTTCTCTGAAGAAAAGTCATTAGATTGCAGACATCTGAAGGAAGCTCTGAAGCACTGAGTGTGTAAACAAGCCCCAGGTGCTAGAATAAACCTGTCAGTGGTTCTTTTCTGTGGGCAAGGATATTATCATATGATCTGTATACACATCAGCATTAATTGCATTACGGTATTTTGTTATTTGGTATGCCTGAATCCCTCAAGGATTCAAGAGACTATGTACAGTCACAATTAGGTTTGCGATGCCAGAAGCTCTTATGCAAAAACCAGCAGCATTGTAAGCTGGGAAGGAATTCCATCAAGGCATCACCAGGCAACTGATTATTACAATATTCTGGGTTTCTCAGGCATTAGAAGTTAAACCACCAATGAAATACTGCGGAAAAATCTTTGGTCACTGAGCAAATTGGGATCAATGAAGTTCAGGGCCAGGTACACCATAGGCTGTCACTCCATCCTCTATCTCCATACGCTCTATGAGCCTTTTACGCAGGGACGTTTCCCCACAGTCACCCCTGCCGACTGCTTCAGGGCTTCCTTTTGATTATGCATGCCTTTTCTGATAGTCAGAGGTCACCTCGCTCTCCCTGCACATTTTGCCCGTGTTTTTCGGATGCTGTTTTAGCCAGAATTTGGAAAATGTGAGCAAAATGTGCAGGGAGAATGAGGCGACCTCTGACAGTTGGAAAAGGTATGCATAATCAAAAGGAAGCCCCAAAGCAGTCGGTGGGGGTGACCGTGGGGAAACATCCCTGCATAAAAAGCCTATCTTTCAATATAGTAGTTAAATATGTAAAACTAAAGCAGATTCTCTACAAGCAGATGGTGCTCAAAATGTGAAAATCACCAGTCTCACTCCTAATTCCGACATGAATGCTTGTTCAACTCATATCAGAGACCAAGGCAATCTTTACATTTGTGCCAAATACAAGAAAGTGCAGTAAGGGTAATGTGTCAAATTTTTATTAACCAACCATCCGCAGTAAGAGATTCAGTTCTCATTCAGTTATAACACCTAACCTTCAGATGACTTCTCACATTGCTTCTGGTGGGTTTCCAATGACAACGATGTTTTAGTAGCACAGATATCTGCACAGATATCTGCACAGATAAATCTGTGCAGACTATTTGGACATGCAATTTTACATTTTCTCTCTCCATCTAAATACTGAACTGTCCTATACTGTAAAGACCAAACAGTGCCCTTAAAAATGATGAGCTCGCCTTCATGGCTGACTTGAAAAATGCAATTTTCAGGCAAGTCAAGAATGATAAGAAAACTTTCCATTGTCCATCAGAGGAAAGCTGGAATGAAAGTTTCTGCTACTTTTCATGTTCATCATGCTTCTGTATTACTACTCATCTGTTATAGGGGAACACTGATGATTGATAAGCTACACAGAATTCATCGCTGAAAAGGACCAAAGATCACAGTGAGCCATCATGTAGGGGTGTGCACCAATTCCCCCCCCGGTATTTTTGGGGTTCGGGTTTATTAGACCCAGAAATTTAAAAAAAAAACCTAAAAAAAGTCGGACGCTTAATTTAGCTTTCCCTGGATTTTTCCACAAAAATTGGGTTCAAAAACCTGAAACCAAAAAATACAGTGCATAACTGAAGGCTGGGCTCACTCCAAGCCCAGACTCAGTTCTGCAACCTGCTGCAGTCAAACTCCACATTGAGTTCAGCTGCTACAGTTGTGCTTCACTACAGCAGATTTCAGGTAACTAAGGGAGGGGGAGGGAAGGGGGAGGTAAAAAAAATGGCAGTAGAAGTTTTTAAAAAATGGCATTATTCGAGGTCTGCTTTTTCAGCTCCCATTTATTACTGCCATTTGTTTTTTTTTTGCTGGAACCCCCCCCCCCCTGAAAAAATACCAAAAAGTATTTTTCAGGTTTTTTTAAAATATTGGCATATCAATATGCACACACCCCTACCATCATGTGGTCAGAATCCAATTCCCTGGACTATGACGTAAAAGGTCCTAAACCATACTGAATGATTACATGTATTTTCCGAGCTTGATCAGAATGCCTACTATCACCACTGTCTCCATCCAAGTATTACATATCTCAGTGATGACGTTATGTATATTAGGTCTCAAGAAGAACATTACTCTTGACTAAAAGCATTATTTTACCAACAAAAAGGCAAAAATGTGCAACTATGCACTCCACAAAGATTTTCTGGACTTCTAAGGAATTTTTTTTTCTAAAAGTGGGATCTCAGCAGACCCAAGTGAAATGCCAGCTTTTCAAAGCCAACACACTGAACAGTGAGATTAGAAGCCTACTGAGGACTAATCAGATATGTCTCAAGATTGTTCTACACTTACAAAACTATGATATTTAACCAAGCAGAATGTAGAATAGGAATAGACCATAGAACAAAAGAACATTCTGCAAGGTAGAGAAAAATATTAATCAGAAGAAATGGCATATTTTTACATCAGCAAAACCTCCAAAGTATTTATAGATGCCAGTCCGCTTGGACTTGGAATCATTTTGATGCATCAGCATTGTATCAAAGTATACGGGACCAGAACATTAATAGTCGCAGAATCAAGAATTCTTAACAAGCAGAAATAGAAACCCGGACAATTATAGAGGGATGTCAACATTTCCATTTGTATGTTTATGAGAGCAGCTTTACTTTGATCTAGGAATAGTACAAGTTTTGTGTTGAATATGTTCAACACACTTACTTTACCTTGTTCAACAGTACCCATCAGATGTGAGCTGTTCACCAGGTCTATTCAGTTTGACACTGAAGGACTTGAATGTCTGCTGATCAGATCTGCACTGGGTTTTTTCAAATCTGTACATGTACCAAAATATTTCTCATCCAAACAAGTTGGCAGCCATTTTTGTTGCTATGGACATCTTAGACAGACACCAAATGGTATGATTTTTTTCGGGGGGGAGACACGTTTATGACTACATCATGTATTTGTGTCTTGGCATCATTTTGATGCATCGGCATTGTACCAAAGCTGACATTACTCTCTATAGCTACTTCCCCAGAGGGACAGTTCTCCAAGTTGCTCTCATTGCCACTGCAAATGCAGAGGCGTTCTCAGTGACAACAGAGCACTACACAGCAGTTTTTCCTGAACTTTCCTTGCCTCAGCCCCCTATGGCAGTCATTCCCCTCATCACAGGAGGGCCTTGGAGAGAGGGATTCAGTTTGATATATATCTCCACAACAGAACAGCTAGAGACTTACTTTTAAAAAAAAAAAAGTAGCAAAAACTGGGAAGTAGGGGTTTTAGATGGTTTCAACAAAAATTCTGGATGCACCTGACAAAAATGTATTGATGAATAGGGTTGCCAGGTCCCTCCTCCCCACCAGTGGGAGGTTTTGGGGGCAGAGCCTGAGGAGGGCAAGGTTTGGGGAGGGGAGGGACTTCAATGCCATAGAGTCTATTTGCCAAAGCAGCCATTTTTCTCCAGGTGAACTGATCTCTATCAGCTGGAGATCAGTGGTAAGAGCAGGAGATCTCCAGCTAGTACCTGGCGGTTGGCAACCCTATTGATGAAGCAGGGACCAAGGAGCTTGGCAAGGTAGCCCACCAAGCTGGAGGCAAAGAGCCAGGCCCAAAGTGCCACTGCCAGAAAGTGTGCTTCACACCTCTTTTATTCCCTCTCAACTCTCTGATTTTAACTTACTTCACCAAATTATTGTGAGAATAAAATTGATTAGGGGAGAATGTCGTAAGCTACTTTGGTCCCCCCTTAGGGAGAAAACTGGGATATAAATGAAGTAAATAAATATTTACACCATTCAGACACATAGGACAAAGTGCTTCTTTCCATCCCACCTTCACTGCTTCTGGAGTCAGACTAGGGGGGCTTCAGGAGAAAAGCTGCTGCCATTGATTACCAAGGGAGGGAGGGAGGGAGGCAAGGAGAGGAATGGTAAAGACTAATTCTCAGGGATGAAAAAGCCTTCTGAAAAGGTTTGGGGAACTGTTGCACTGATTTTGGAACATTGACAACTCCCCCGCTCCTCACAGCCTGGTCAGCCAGGAATATAGCCTCAGTTGGGCTGATAATTATAAGGCACAATGGGAATTGACGTTCTTCATCATGCACCCAGTACTTGCTTGGATTGTGCCCCCTCCTCTTTATTGCATCTGCCCTCCACTGAGGGGGTGGAGGTCTGCACATGTTATTTATGTGGATTAGGTGCCTGTCCTGCATCCAGCGTGGCACTGCAAGAGACCTTGAAACAGCAAGAGACCTTGGAACAGCATCCAGGGATTCTGAGGTATATCTGGTAGACTAACAAGTGTTTCTGTCACAAAGTGAAGTTTAAACAAACTTTGAATTATAATGGCACCTTAGTACAGCCTACATCTCCAGTGTCTCTTTCATCTTCTCTGCCCAGAAGGAGCAAAACCTTTGAAAGGGAACTTGTCATTGCTTGCAGAAAAGCAAGGGGAGGAAGGGAGGCTTCAAATAGTGTTGCTGAATGAGTGCTTGTGGATTGTGCCCATGTAGCACTATGAGGGACAGATGAGACAATCACGAGGACATTTTAAAAAGTGGTTGACCACCAGATGGGTGAATCCTTCACTTTTATATAGAGGGCCTGAAATAGTAAAAAAGACCAATATCCAAACTAGGGCTGTTGAATTAAAAAAAATTCGGTATAGTTCGGATTCGGCTGAATTCGGCCCATTTAGATTCGGGATATGCCGAAGTCCGAACTCCCCCGCTTCGGGTCCGTGCAATTCGGCGGGAATTCAAAGTTCGGGGAAAAAATTCGGCCGAATAAAGCCATTAAAAACAAAACCGCGCCTTTCCGCGGATCTGGGGGGGCATTTTTGGGGGTAGAGGTCCCAAACTTTCAGCGGAGCTTCAAAGGCCATTTCTTGAGAGACCCCCCAAGTTTTGTAAAGATTGGTCAGGGGGGGCTGAGATATGGGCCCCAAAAGGGGTCCCCCCCACCCTTAATGTGCATGTCTGAGCAGAGCTTGCCGCCTACGCACAAAGCTCCCAGCCCCGACAAACAGCTGAGAAGTTTTGAGCAAGCATCCAAATAGACCTAACTGCTCTTATGAATGAGGGAAAACCTGAAGACACACACCTGAAACCCCCCCTCAAACCAGGGAGAGAGAGACTCGAGGGGGAACACACACCCCAGGCAGAACCGGCAAAAGCCCCCTTTGGCTTCCCCCCCACCCACAGAAACTGCTCCCTCCCCACACACACACAAACTCTGCTTCCCCCCCCCACAAACACACACAGGAGAAAAATTATAGATTAAAGCCCCCAAAGGGGTCTTACTGTGGCTGTCTTCTGTTCCATCAGGAGGGGCTGGGGAGGACTGGGTAATCCAAGACGATTCCAATTAGGCACAGGACGTTTTGCTCTGGAGAAGCATACAGGATCAGCTGATCCATTCATCCGAATAGGGGAAAGGGGAAAGGGGAAAGGGGAAAGGGGAAAGCCCATATCTCGGGACCCCCTGACCCAATGTTTACAAAACTTGGGTGGTCTCTTAAGAAGGCTTGTCTGAAGCGCCACTCAAAGTTTGGGATCTGCACCCCCAAAAATGCACCCCCTGCAGCCACGGAAAGAGAAAAGGGGGGAGCCGATATTTCTGCCCCCACTGAACCCATCTTTACAAAACTTGGGTGGTATCTTAAGAATGATTGTCTGAAGCTATGCTGAAAGTTTGGGGGCTGTATCCCCAAAAAAGCGCCCCCTGCAGCCACGTAAATGGAAAAGGGGGGGAGGGAAAAGGGGTGGAGCCCATATCTCGAGACCCCCTGACCCAATGTTTACAAAACCTGGGGGGTATCTTAAGAAGGCTCATCTGAAGCTCCACTGAAAGTTTGGGGTCTGTACCCCCAAAAATGCGCCCCCTGCAGCCATGGAAAGAAAAAAGGGGGAGCCCATATCTCGGGACCCCCTGACCCAATGTTTACAAAACTTGGGTGGTCTCTTAAGAAGGCTTGTCTGAATCTCTGCTGAAAGTTTGGTGTCTGTACCCCAAAAAATACGCCCCCTGCAGCCACAGAAAGGAGCGAATGTGCACAAGCACCCCCCCACACACAGGAGGATCTCTCTCTCTCTCTCTCTCTCTCTCTCTCTCTCTCTCTCTCTCTCTCTCTCTCTCTCTCTCTCTCTCTCTCTCTCTCTCTCTCTCTCTCTCTCTCCCCCTCCCCACGGCCGGGCCGCACATCAGCTGATTCCTCCAGTACTCAATCCTGACTGATTGGCCAGAAGAAGACCCAGCTTGGCCACCGATAGGCCGGGGGAGGAGAATGCTGCTTACTGACAGTTATGCTGCTTACTGATGGCCACGAATTGGCCGGATTTATTCGTGAACTCCCGAACTCGCTGAATTCGGCTCTCGGTTGCCCGCCATTTTTGAGTTCAGTTCATCCCGAACTAAAAATCACCGAATCAGGGAAAATTCAGCTATTTTTCAGTTCGGGCCGAACCAAATCAACAGCCCTAATCCAAACCATTTTTTAATTTAATGTTGGAGACTCATTCCATTCTAAACGCTGCTGAGAACATATCTCAAACTAGTAGGACGTCATTATGCAATAACACTGATTGATATTAACACTGACTGATCAATATAATTTCTAAACATAGAAATAACAGCTGGGAGTGCTTTGAAAATCAAATCACCATTTGCACAACTTCTGCTGCTGCCTTGCTCACATGGTATCTTTCCCAGCTCTTTAATCACTGCTGCATTTACGATCCTCTTTATAGCCTCTTCTCATTGCTTCTCCACTGAGTGTCTTTTCAGTATTTAATATGGTCAGTTGAATAAAGAAATATTGCTCAGCCACTGATATGCATTTCTTTGTTTACAAGGTGATATAAATAAATCCATGGAAAAGGTGGCCCTGTCTGTCTGCTTTTCTCTTATTGAAATATTAGCAGGTTATCTATGTGTCTTGGCACTGCAGCAACTCGATTTTGAAATTGGTTTCACTGTTGCCCTCTTCACCTCATTTCTGTGAGGGTTTAGTGTCATATATTCCCATTGATTTGTCTCTTCTGACCCTAGAGTGATTGAATGGATACTTAGATTCTGCTATGATTTTCACTAAAGCCCAAATTTATATCCCAACTTTTCGCTGCCAGTTCCTTTTTGGATCACTAGAAAATAAGAACAACTTACAGTAACTATGTTAGAGGGTTTGTTTCATCTGTAGAACAGGCACATGACTGCAGGGTCCTCAACACAAACTCCTTCCTCTGTGATATCAGGTAATTAAAATGTGTTTTTGTTTTAAAATGAATTTAAAAGAATTCAGATATGGGAAGCAGTAGCTGCTGTGGTGGTATTAAGGATGAATAAGGATCCATGTGCATACTAGCTGTTCTCAGCCAGTAGCTGAGGAGAAAGTCCCACCTAGTTTGTGTCATGGTAACACTAGGTTGTCTGTTTATTCTTTACCATTAATATTAGTGAACACTCTGACTCTATCATTTTTGTCTTTTTTATTCTTTTTGGATCCTGAGCTACTATATGATAGATTATAATAAAATAGACAGTATAGAGCTATGGTATGTCTTGTAAAGAAATAATTACTTACTTTTCTCCTAGTGCAATCCTAAACAGGTCTTCCCAGACTCCTATTCAAGTCTACTCAGTGGGGTTTATTTTTGTCTGTCTATCCTGTCCTGTCCTGCAACTAATACTATGTATTGGCATGGCTTACAAAGAAATTTACAAACCATTAAAAGCGCAGTAAAACAACAGAATTTATAAATAGGTCTTGCCCTTACTGGCACAGCTACATATAGGGCTGATTTGCATAGTTAAGATGAACATATTATGAGCACAGATTTTCAGTATTGTAATATTTCTTTGCTTACTGGCATTCAAATTGTCCCAAACAATCCTAAACTGACAGATACTATTGAAGTCTATGCTGTATGTTTGTCCGTTGAAGCATGGTATAAAATCCAAAGTCTTATCCTGTACTAGAAGTTTGCATCAGAAGAACAGATAACATGTTGTAAGACACTTGTTCCAATGACCTCCTGTAAGACACTGTGAAGAATACTTGTGAGGAAATGGGTAAGCATGATCTTGTTCAGCCACATCCACACATGTTTAGATATTGCATACTCATTGTGCTATAGCAGTAATTAATCAATAGATTGTCCTGTGTGGGCAAGATAGTCTAACTGTGGATGGTTTCTATAGTGCAGTTATTGAGCAATATCCAAGCATTTGTGGAATCTAAGGAAGAATGAGCATTGTTTGCTGAGGAACAGTAGTTTTCTGCTTAATTGGGCAGTAGCTTGGTATAAGCTGTCTTAGCATTGAAGAACCATAATGTCAGGCTTCCCTTAGAACCTAATTCCACTCATTTTAATAGCTGACAAGGCCCTGTTTAATATAAGGTGCAACCATTAAACTCAGTGGACTGATTCGTAATGGGAGGTCAAACTGCTCCTTACGGGGATTTTAACAAATATTTGAATGGCATTATGTTTATAATGGTATCATTTTTAAACACAGGACAGTAAGTATATCATACATAATCTATGTGACCTAGTTTAGGTTTCGTTTGGAAGAAACATGGCTTAAAAATCAAGTAAGGGAAGAAGAGTGCAGCCTGTATCTGTCAAAAACCTCAGACACATCATCAACATGGTTGTCAGTGTGCAAGATCTTCCTCCTAGGCAGAAGAACTGATGAGAAGAAGCGCATAAGTGTATAAGCGATGCTTCCAAAGAAGATATCCTTGACAGCACAACTTATTTTAACTCTTCATTTATCTTATTCTTACAAATAAATTTTCCAAAGTTAAGGACAGTGACTTTTACCAATGAATACTTCTTCTTTTTAAAGAAAAAAGGAAGTGTAGAAAGAGAGGAGGGAATCAAAAATTGAGAACAAGAAAAGCAATTTGTAAGCCTAGCTTTTAGCCAATGACCTGAAAGTTCCATGAAGCTCCAAAAATGAAACTGCAGTCATGAGCTGGGGCATCATTTGTGCTGGGGGTGGGGGAAACGACAAGAATGACTTTGGGCAATTGGGCCCAGCACTGGCTGTCAGCCAGTCAACTCTCAAAAGGGTTGCCAGGTCCCTCTTCACCACAGGTGGGAGATTTTTGGGGTGGAGCCTGAGGAGGGAGGGGTTTGAGGAGGGGAGGGACTTCAATGCCATAGAGTTCAATTGCCAAAGCAGCCATTTTTCTCCAGGTGATCTGATCTCTATCGGCTGGAGATCAGTTGAATTAGCAGGATATCTCCTGCTACTACCTGGTAGTTAGTGAGTTTTGTTTCAGTTTCTAGCCCTGCGAGGCATTTATTTTTCCTTTGCCTTTGCCTGACTGCACATTGTTCCTTTATTGTATGTCTTACTAGTGCCAGTCCTTAACCCTGTGTGGTTGTGCTCAGTTACTCCAGCCTTAAGCCCTGCGAGGCGTCATATATTTAATTTTTGCTTTCTTTTTTGCTCTGACATCCTAGTAAATGCAGTAATTTACTTTACCTAAAAAAAGCCTCCTTTTGATTTTGCTATTAAGTCCTTTGAGCCTTGTGCTTACTTCTCTCTTAGTCATTGCTATTTTCAGCATAGGTTACTATATTTCCTGAGACTACCTGGTAGTTGGCAACCCTAGCTCTCAAGCAGCTTCCTGAAGCCCACCCCCGAGTTCAGCCCATCATGGGATGGGTGGGCACACAGCTCTGTGGCTGCAGGTTCTCTCTGGTACACAGCTCAAATTAAAAGGAGCAGGCCAAAGAGGTGTTTGACATTCAGCAACTCTAAATGCTGGACATCATGCAGCTGTGCCAACGGGGAACGCTGTGAACATCAAATACCAACCCTTGCTGAGATTGCTGCACACCATGGCTATTCAGATGTTCTAGTCCTCCACAACTTGGGTATTTTTTCCCCTGTGTTGTGTAACCCAGGATGACCTAGAGCAATGCCTGCTGTGGGTCCCATATGGTGGTGTGATCGAGCACCCAGGTATTTCCCACAAAAAGGTGGTCTTTAAAAGGCTGGATGGAGTATACCATTCAAAGGCACTCCAGGTTCTTATTCTATCCAAAGGCGTGATCGAACACCCAGGACTTTTCCACATGTGAAGTGGACTTTGCAGACCAGATGGAGTGTACCTCTCCAAGGCACTCTCCATCTTTGTTTTAGCCTACCATGCGGGGTGATTGAACACCCAGAACTTCTCCCCTAAGCAGAGGGTCTTTGCAGCTGGATGGAGTGTACCTCTCCAAGGCATTCCAGACTTCGTTTTAGCCCATGGGTTGTGGTGATTGAGTACCCAGGACTTTCCCACAAGTGAGGTAGTCTTTAAGTCCTCAGAGGGCACTGACATATGGCTTGGGAATCTCTGAGCTGTAATGGTACACATATTGCAGGTTTGTTTGTTTGGCAATGGAGCCGGGCAAGCTAAGCTGTCTGCCTCCTGTGGCGTTTAGACATTAGTTGGGGAATATAGTGCAGGTTGTCCATGGTGGGCTCCCTGCATGACCAAAAGGGGAGTCCTCTAAAGGGGCTCTGGGGGATAAGGCATAAGACAGCCAGCCTCAGGGCTGACACACTGGCCATGCCCTCAGCAGGATGGTCAAGGCTAAGAATAGTTGTTTCTCCCGTTTCCAGCCCTAACACCATCACTCGGTTTTTTGTTACCCTAACCGACTGGTCAGGGAAGGTGCTTGCAGCAGTTGGGTTGTCAACCATACTCTCTGTCCCCAGCCTATGCTGTGCCAAGACCTGAGGAACCTGTAATCAATGAAGTTGTAGATGATTCTTCCCAGCACATGTGTCCGTGTTGTCCTTCTCCCCCACCTGTGAGCTGGTCCCCCCTCCAGGCACAAAACACACTTTAGATCAGCTTTGCCCAGTGTTTTCAATAAGAGAGATACTCTACAATAGTCTGGAAGGTGTAACAAGATCTCTAGTGTCATGCTTTAGATAGAAGGAGCTGATAGTAGCTCAAAAAAAGGCTGCAGATGGGCTCCATGAATTCCACCATATTTGAGGAAACAATAAGGCCACTGTAACACTTAGCCATTCCACCTACGATAGCTGAAAATGCAGGTGGCTCCTTGAGTTCTACTATCTTGCAGAAGACCCAGGAAGGTGTTCAACAGTTAGACATTCCATTTGAGATTGTCAAAGTATAGTAATGTTAAAGCTGCTGCTGCTGCTTCTTCTTCTTCTTCTTCTACTTCTTCTTCTTCTTCGTCGTCGTCGTTGTCATCGTCATCGTCCCTGGCTCATAAATAAATGCATAAATATGAGAACAACAAAGCCAGATATCTCCAGAAGCAAAACCCTAGGTGGGACTTTATGCTCTGAAAATGTAGAGGGAATCCTGTGTCCAGGAGGATTTTTTCTGGAGCTCCAGGTTCCCCTGAGTTCATGGGCTGGATGGAATGAGTGGCTGGATATCCAGATCCGCATAAAAAGAGAGAGAGATACAATTGAACACACTATTACTATTTATTATACCATAAAGCAAACTGAAAAGAAGCGTGCATAGCAGTTAAACCCGAGTAAACCAATAATGCATAATATAGTAAGATTAATACAAAGGAATATTTCCATCTGCATACCAAGCACAAGCAAAGCACTTGCGACTTTGGCATGCAGCCCAGAGTAAAAGAATCCGTTAGTTTATATACCCTTTTGAGCCCATAAGAGTGATAACAAATGTCAATAAAATAATATACAATATCCAGGCATTCCAAAAGGATGTGGCGGCGGCGGGGGGCGGGGCGGGGGCGGGGAGTACATAGGGTTGCCAGGTCCCTCTTCCAGGAATGTCTGTTGATGGAAGTTAACTGTATAGGGGCGGTTATCAATTAGATATAAATGCAAGGTTTCAGTAGAAATTCAAAAATTTTAACTTTGTTCTGAGCACTCTCATGCACGCACTGTGTAAACCAGTGGTGTCCAATGTGATGGCTTGGATTGCCATGGCACTCACTGATGTGTTTCCTGGTGCCCACTTCTTTCATAAAGTATCTCTTCCCTAAAGCTAGAAGCCAATACTGACTTTTCTCCACTTCATTAAAGTAGGAGGTGCTTCAGAAGAGCCCAAGAGACATTCTCTCTGTGTCTTCAGGGAGCATTAATTTGGAAACAGCTGCTGCCATTATGGAACCTCACAACATTTTGTGATTGGACCCATGTACCCCAGTAACAGCCACTTTGTTGTGGTGTCCAATATCATTTCTCAAAATTCCAAAAATGCTTATTGTTTCAACAACTGAACTAACCTGCTGAGAGATGGATGTATGCCAATTATGAAAAGGACCTGGACCTGGCTCTTCCCAACCCTTTTAATCTCTTGAGCTACCATAAATGACTCCATGTACTGATAAACACCATAAGGGGATTGGCACTACCAGACTAAGCTAGTGTGTCATTGTGGGGCTACGGAGGGGAAGTTTCTCCATCCCTACTACTGCATGGTGGAACAGAGCTTTACATGGAAAATAGAAAGGTAGAGGGGATATAGTTTGAGGAGTCCTCCCACAACTGTCACCAGATTATAAGGAAAAACATTACATCCACTGAAATGTTCTTACCATACAGCTAGGATTTTTACTTCAAATGTTTTTCAATTCAATAGTTTTAATGCTGTTCTTCAGCTGAATCTTCGCCATAGTCTAAAGATCTGAGGTTCTGAATGTTTGGGTTTTTTGTTTTGTTTTGTTTTTTAAAAAATTGCAGTTCTGCACATCAGTTCCTTTTGGAACCTGGAAGAATAGCATGGTGAGGGAGGTTTCTGTATAAAGGAAATAAAAAGAAAATGTCTTTCAATGGCTACATACAAAATGCAAAAATATGAGAGACACAGCATTTTTTTCATCATTATATTTCCCGCTGTTGTTGAAATTCTGTCTGTCATGCAGCTGTTAAAGAATGAAGAGGAAAGAAGACAGTGCTTTAGAAGTTTATTGAGAACCAGTGCATTTTGAACTTGCTTCTTTAAGGGCTACTGACTTCATGGCCTCCAATGATAGCTGATTTTTTTCTACTACTTGAAACACATTGAACTTTAATAATTTTTCTTAATGCATCTTTAAGATTGCCTCTCTTTCTGCAGCTGTTGAAGATACAGGATTGGATCTTACATAAATGTTCATTATAGGAGTTGTTCTTCCAGCTTCTTTCCCTTTCCCTAGCAACTTTCTTTTTTCAAAATTCATTTCTGAGGATTGGAGGACTTTCATGAAAAAAGATGCACCACAGTACAGGGGGCTATAGGTTGGAAGAGAAATAGGCAAAATCACCTTCTTTTGCTCTTTCTGCCAACAGCTTGCTGTTGGAGGTGAAGGACATTGTGTTGTCTCTTAACCTCAGACTCCAGAGGGGGACAAGACTAGAGAGTCAGAGAGATAGAGGGGACAAGACACTGGGGCATCCTTTCTCTACTGCTCTGACCTATCCCTTTGATATGTAGATTGCTATTAGGGAAACTTCCTTCCTTCCTGTTTCTTCCCTACCTCCTCACACACACTGGCACTCTTCTCCATCTTGCCACCATGAGGGAAGGACACATGTCCTGAATCTCCCTCCATCCTAGTTAGTTAGAATAGATAGGCAACTATACTTTATCCTATCCAGAAATGGATTTCCTACAATAAATGAAGTATATTAGTTAAATAGCAAAAGGCTCCTAACAATTTTGTTCCTGGCACACACAGAAGTTTGGATGGGCTTCTCTGCGCACAACAGCCCTTGTGCACTCTGCTAATTTAACAGGAATTTGGGCATAACAAAGCCCTCACAATCCAACACTTGCATCTACTCAGTGAAGAGGACAAAATTTCACCTGATTCCATTGCCTTATTTCAGACTTCCATATGATGTGTACTTTGTACACAAGGACCCCCCAACTCAGAAGGAATTTGGCAGGGCATACAGTAGTCTTTTCAAGGAAGGGGAAGGTGGAGAAAAACCTGCTCCATGAACTTCAGCAAGCTTTTCTATGGAATCCAACCCACAGGCTGAGTATGGCAACCCTTTTCTAACAAAAAAGCAACAGTTAAAAATTAATTAGGCCAACTGCCTTATATATAAACAGCATGAACAACAAGATTGGCTGAGGGGGACATGATTGCTCTCTTTAAGTATATGAAAGGCTGTCACTTAGAGGAGGGCAGGGAACTGTTCCTGTTGGCAGCAGAGGATAGGACTTGTAATAATGGATATAAATTATGGGCTGAAAGTACTGGCTGGATATTAGGGAGGAGGGAATTATAGTAAGAGTTGATCAGCAGTGGAATCAGCTGCCTAGGGTGGTGGGGAGCTCCCCCTCACTGGCAGTCTTCAAGCATCGGCTGAATGAACATTTGCAAGGGATGCAGACATTGGGGATTGAGCAGGGCATTGGACTCGATAGCCTGTATGGCCCCTTCCAACTCTGTGATTCTATTACCCAATAAGCTGATTCTCATTTGTTTCCCAAGCTAAGGAACTGATTCATGGTGGCAAAGTAAGGTTGGTGGTGAGCCACTTATGATGCAAGCCTGTGTAAATCAGAAACAGGTCTCATTGGTATTGCAAATGAGGCCCACGTGAAGCCTAACAAGGCAGCCTGTCAGCCTGGGGTGTTCAGGCATACACTACTGAAGATTTGTAATTGTGCTGAACACACACAGCAAGCTAATTCACTTCTTAGAAGATCAGTCATTTTACTGTTTCAATCTAATTAGAGCAATTTGTATTTAAGACAATATTGATTTTAGATTATAGCTTTCTCTCACATTACATTAGGTGGTGTTTCCCTTCTTTAACCTGGGTGACAAATATGTCAGACACAAGTAAGACCTATTTGCCAAAGAGCAGCATTAAAGAAACTTCGACAGTTTAGGAGATGACTTAAATTGTTCTTAATTATTCCAGCAAATAAATAAATATAGGATGTTAAACCGTTAATTTAAAAGGAGAAAATATATATTTTTCCCTTGCCCAAAATAATTTTCTCTAACAGCAGATGACCTTCATTACTTAATAATAATAATAATAATAATAATGACAACAAATTAATGTATCCAGTATCTTTGCTACAAAGTATCAGCACACATTTATGTCTCTATTCAGTTCTAAACCTTGTGATGATCGATGATAGCTTCCCATGATTTCTTTGCCCATATTTTTACTTGAATGGCTTCCCATTATTTTCCTTTTAAACATTTTATCTTTCCTTCTCTGAGACCAGGTTCACACATGTACATATATCACTTTTCCTGTATTTGATGACTGCCTGACTCCACTGAGTTCAGTTGGCATTGCTGTAGCGTAGCAGAGCAATGGCATAAGGCCCCTTCCCTCAAACACCCAGGTAGCCTCCAGGGGGGGTACTGGGCTCTCTGCAATGCAGTAAGCTCTCAAAGCCTCTTCACCACTTGGAAAGGGCAGACAAAAATTAATCTTGGCCAACATCTACCCAAGTATCCACTATGACCAAAGTACGGTAACCATGCGACATGTATCCTAGTCTTACATATGTTTACTCAAGAGTAAGTCTGGATTTTAGTGGCTCTTATCTCCCAGTCAGCATACCTAGATATTGCAGACTGTCTTATACAGTGCAGTACAAAAGCCTTAACAGCGCATTCCTGAGATGTGCTGGCAGCCCTCACCAAAGGCCTTTGGAGGCCGGTGAAGGCCTACGCTGGCACAAGGGCCCACAGCGCCGGCGTCCAGGTGGCACACACCGGCATTTGTGGCCCCAGTGCCGGCATGTAGGGCCGGCCGCCGGTTGCCAGCTGCTGCTGCAGCAGCACCAAGCCCAGCCGCTGACAGAGCCTGCCGCCAGTGTCCGGCCGCCGGCAAAGGCTGTAGTGGCATTCTGGGGGGCGTTTCTGGGGCGTCATGGCACCGCCCAGGGGGCGGGGCCAACATTAGATGGCCTCCTGAGCTGTTACAGCTCAGGAATGCCCCCCTTTTTCCCGGCCAAGATATTTCCCCTATGGGGGTTGCACGGTTTTTGGGTACCGGGCGGAGGTTTCCTTAGGAGGCAGCACTGCTGCATTGCCTCCTAAGCCTGGAGCAGGCATTCCGGTCAGGAATGCGCTGTAAAAAGCCTTCTTGTTTCTTCTTCATCTTTCTCTGAATCAGCTCTTCCCTGTGTGGACTTAATGATGGTAATTCAAGTCACTTTCAGTGTAGGTCAAGGCAGAATTGCACCTTTGTAAATCTATGATGTAACTGATTCGGATGGCACTATTAATAACAGGTTGATAGGTCCTGCCATACATCTCACTATCCCTGCATTCTGTACCTATATATCTGTCCTCATTTCAAGATTTACTGGTCAACTGTTTGTGAATGGAGGAATACAACATAGGTATGGAAGTTTAGACAAGAGTGTATCCGAGACTCTCTTGAATGTAGACTCCTGTTCAGGTTTGGATTCAGGAGTAGGTAAGAGAGGCTTGGGAGGCACATCGAGATTATCTGCCCTGCGCTGTTTATTCAATGATCCACTCAGCAGATAAGAGAAGTAGTATAGTTCACCTTCACTTGTAAAGCTTGTAAAGCCACTAGTGTGCATGGATAGCACTGTGTTTACATTGGTGAGGGTTTCCATTGGAAATTTAGTGCTATTACAACAAAGATTGTTTATGTGAGTGTTTGTGAAAGCATTGATACTATAAAAATCATTGAACACTATGAGATTAATAAGTGTAAAAAAACAAACAGATTTTTTATTAATTGTGTGTGTGTGTGTTATAAACACTGGCTTTCAGATATGAAGAAGTTTTTGAAATGCAAAACAACAACAACAACGAATGTTGAAAAGCTGAACAAGTGGGGAATACCAAAAACACTCGTCCCCTGGAGCACTATTGGGTCTAAAGTCAGCCTGCTCTTGGGAAAACTGTCCTGACATTTCTACATTCCTGAGCAGGGAAGACATTAGCCTCTCTTTCTTTTTCTGTAGTCTGAGGATAGTGGTAATCGCCCTCTTCAATATCATCGAACTGCAATTCAAGAAGAATGTATAATTTGAATTCCCTTCACCTACAAAACTATTAATGGAAAAGGAATATACCCAAACCACAGTGGTGGGTTTTGAATTTCTTGCATCACATTAATTTCCAGAAGAGAAAAACCTATGTCCCTAATGCAAGTTTAGAATTTATAGACAGCAAGTCTGTGTGTGGACTAACTAAATCTCTTTTGAAAAATCCTTTGATTCCAAGTCTATTTTCATAAAAGCTCTGGCAAGAAAAGATTTGATGAGGAATGGGAGTTTTACTGAAGTAGTGTTTAAGTTTATTCTGCTAAGAAAGCTCTCAAATGTGGTGAATGGACACTGATTGCCTCTCGAAGAGACCCTAAGGTACCTCGGGTGAGAAAGCAACCTAGATAATTCAGACCAAGTCTCCCATCACTAATCAGAAAAAGCTTGAAGCACAAATAAGTGTTCAATATCCAGCTGTTAGCCAGGTCTGATTTGAGTTCAGGTCAATGAATTGACTTGCTCAGAAATAACTCACATAGATTACCATTAATAAGCTTCTGAACAACACCATATCTTAAATAATATTTTAATTAAAGAGAATATAGGTATTCATTTGGATAATGGTCAGGTTTGACATAAAGGAAAATATAAACTGTCATATGCCAATTTTTTTAAAAGTTACTGTTTTATCCACATTGATGAGTGGCTGGAAAAGAGTAATATTTTTTTCCCGTCACACACTACAGCCTTCATTTCATTTTGGGAATCATCTTCCAGTATTTCTCAGTAGTACTTTCCATTTGAAATGATGTTAAAAAAACACATTATCTTTGAAAATACTGACACATTTTCCAGTTCTAACTTTGCATTTTGTGCCTGCATGGCCAATATTATCATTTACTGACTGCCAGTTTTAAAGATGCCCATTCCATGCACCTATCCACGTTGGGCTTCCATGATATTGACTCCTCCAAGTTTTCCTGCTGTATCCCAAATTGCCCAGTCAGTGTCTATGCAAAATCATCATCCTTGAGATGGATATTCTAGGCATCTGGTGAGCCAGTGATGTATAGCAGTTAGATTGTCAGTCTAGGATCTGGGAGAGCCAGGCTCATAAGAACATAAGAAAAGCCACGCTGGATCAGACCAAGGCTCATCAAGTACAGCAGTCTGTTCACACAGTGGCCAAACAAATCCCTGCTCTGCCACGGAAGCTTGCTGGGTGACCTTGACATTGGCCAAAAACACATGGTCCCTTAACCCACTTTATTCCCCGTTTCAGCCAGGATCAAATTTACCCGGACTGGGGGGGGGGGAACTGTACCCATTACCTTGAAAAGCAGGGACGAAACTGTGTCAATCGATCCATGTAAACAAAAAGTGCAGGAGACATGAAGTTCCTATTTAGTTTGGCACACACCCCACGCCCCCGGTGATTGGTCAAATTGTCCAATGAGGGCCTTCCCTGCCCTGGGAAACGACCAATCACCGGGGGCAGGGGTGTTGCAAGCTAAACAGGAACTGTCCACGTCTCCCGCACTTTCTGTTTACGTGGATGGACTTGCACACAGTTTCGTCCCTGCTTTTCAAGGTAATGTGTACAGTTTCCCCCCCAGCCCAGGTCAATTTGATCCTTGCTGAAACAGGGAATAAAGTGGGTTAAGGGACCATGCGTTTTTGGCCATTGTTAGCCTAACTTACCTCATGTGGTTGTTTTGAGGATAAAATGGAGGAGAGAACAATGTAAACCACTGTGGGTTTCCACTAAGAGAAAGGTAGGGTATAAAGTAAGTAAGTAAATAAATAAATCTAGTTTTAAAAAAAGTGGAAGTGTAGGAAGCAATTTCTTTTAAAAAATCTTGTTTTATATAAGGGAAAAAACGAGGGACAAGGGACAAGGGAGAGTACTTTATTTGACCTATTAGACCTTTGTAGGGTTGCCAACTCCAGGTTGGGAAATACCTGGAGATTTTGGGGGTGGAGCCTGGAGAGGGTGGGACTTGGGGAGAAGAGGGACTTCAATAGGGTAGAATGCCATAGAGTCCACCTTCCAACATGGCCATTTTCTCCAGGTAAACTGATCTCTGATACCTGGAGATCAGTTGTAATAGCAAAAAATCTCAAGCCACTACCTAGAGGTTGGCAACCCCTAGACCTTTGGTATCTCAAAGGTGAAATAAACTACTCTCCCTTGCACCTTGTTCTTCCTTTTTTTTTCCTCTCCTACTCACCGGTGTGGCCTTATTTTCTTCCCGTATATAAGGAAAATACATCATCTATGCATTACATCCATATCATGAACACTCCAGACATTGTCCTCAGACATTTTATGGCACATTAACTGCAGACAAAATTAGTCCTATTCAGTCTGTTGACCATGTCTACAACATACAAAGGAATTATCTTTATCTAAAATATTTCGTAGAATCTTTTTAAAAAAATGCTACCCCAAATTTCGCCTTTAGAAAAAAAATATTTAAAATCTGTGGGGGGGGGGGGACTTTGGGAAAAATTTTCCAGTTTTTTCTCCCTCAGGCCTACACATCTCTGTGGGGTTGATATGTCAATATGTGTGAGAGAAACATTCTTGCCCTGTTGTGAGAGAATGTGTTTCTGTGAATGTAGGGCGGGGTCTTCCTGTTCAGTTCTTTGACCATTACAGATATTGTGATTACTTGTAGCTCTTCCCCTTTGCCTTGATCGGTTCCACTGATTCTCTCAGGCACTGCTACTTGACCACTTGGATTCTTTTCCAGGGCTCCCAGAAGGTATCTTTCAGAAACTGTGAAACCCTAGTGTGGTCTCCATGTTAAGTCTTCCATTGTTTCTGTCTACTATAGTCGCAAGTGACCAGTTCAGATTCAGTTCAAAGCCCATACATTCTGCACTGATAAAATAAAGGCGTCAGATCAATGAACTGCATCTTGTCCATATGCAAACACACATTTTATATCCTAGTATTCTTTTCTCCTCCTATGGCTCAGTTCTCAAATTATTTTTGATGTGCAGCCTACAGTTTGAAGAACAAAATCAGGTCTCTGTTGAAAATATTTGCCTGATCCCACCAAACAATAATTGAAATGAACACATTTCTTTATTTCTTCTCTCCTTCAATGTGATAATATCAGACCATTTCCTCCATTATTTTGGTAACCTTTTAATTATACCATTTTAATATATAATAAAGACAAATGCCACCAGTCTAGCAACAGATTTAGGTAATGGCAAGGTATACAATAATACTGAGTAATCAGCACCCGGGCTGCAAATCCTAATTGAATATTTTTTTCCCTTGATCCTTTTTGCCATTAATCTTCTTTTCATTCTGTCCGGCTTGTCTGGCCATTTTGCTCTCGCTCCTTCAGCATGTCCCCAGAAGAAATAGATTCTGATTCTACTGTGCAAGAAGGTCTTTCTTCCTATCATTAGATAAGTTTATCTTCTGTTTATCAGAAGATAAACTATTGAGTTTCTGTGGAACCGAATAGCAGAAAACCCAGACATAGCACTTAATTGGTATGCTAGCCCACGCAGAGCTATCTGATTGCATTTGGTAACTAGCAAGAGGCAGCCAGCATTTCCAAAGGGAAATAATATCTAGCTGTGAGTGTGTGGCTGTGTGTGTCAGAAACTGAACAGTAAACATCAGCCTTAATTTTAATATCTCATATTATACAAAACTTTAAAAAAAAGATGAGTACTCTGATATTCACACAGCCCCCACTGAGTTAGTAATGTTATCATAAGACTATTATGGAAGCCAGTGTCAAACCTCCAGCTGCCACGAGACGCTCAGAGTTTTAAGACATCGACAACTCCTCAGTCACCGTTTTCATCTTTCACTTGAAGTCATTTTACCTATTAGGAGCAGGAAAAACCTGTTATTTCGCTGGGGTTATATGATTGCAGGAAACATTGCTTTTCAGGTTAGATTTTTATGGGCTAGTTTATAGTACTCTAAATAGCCTTTAAAACTGAAAGGTGAAATTGTAAAGCCATAATCCAATTCTAAATGGCCACTTTAGCAGGGATCACACCAAAGTTCTAGAGAGCTCATTTCCGTTTTTGACGTTTTCCAGTTGGTGGGGTGTCTGAGATTTTGCTCTTAACTATGATGCGTGTTATATTACTACTACTACTATTATTCCTTCCCACACTATGGATATCCAAGACAGCTCACAATAGTGATACCAGTGGCAATTCAGAGACTCTGCTTTGGTTGTCTTTGCTGTCTGAAGCCTTCTCCGTTCTGGCACCAAAACTTTAGAACTGCTCCCCCGGCAATGCATCTGTCTCCCTCTATTGGTGACTTTTGCCAGCAGGTGAAGTTTTTTCATTTCATCGGGCATACCCTCCACCTTCTGGTGCTGCTTGTTTACATGTTTTTAATTTAATTGTTTTATAATTTTAAATGTATTTTTAATTGCTCAAATGTTTTTATGTTTTTTTTAATCTTCACTGCCTTGTGGGTCCTGGTTGAGTAGAAAGGCAGCATAAAAATGTTGTAGATAAATAAATAAATAAAAATAATAAAATTACTAAATAGATTTAAAGCAGCAGTACAAGATAAACACTCTTGAAATAGTAGCATAGGTTAACCAATAATGTTTCAATGGTAGGTTGGGAATCAGCTTCCAAACCTCTAGACAACCCCCCCCCCACACACACACACACACACACAAACACACACATTCTTCTCCTTTGCTCACACTTCCTCTTCTCCTAGGTAATTCTGCAACACTGTGAAGTTCATAAGTGTGGTGTTGTTTTTGGTTCATCTCATTTTGTCTCTCCCTGTATCCTCTCAGCTATTCATCTTGTGGTTTTCATTTTTGTCATTTCTATAAAATTTGCCCATTTCTCTGTCCACTAAAATTCTTGCTCACTCATCCCTCTGCTTCTGTTGCTTGACCTTTATAACCTTTCAGGGGAAACAAATGCCTTCAAAAAGTAGTGAGCTACAAATGCTACATTCCTACCAAATCCACTCCCACAACACTTTCCTTTGGTTCCACCCACCCAAAGCACCTTCTTCCAGTTTCTCTGCAGCTCTGCCCATGGAAACATCTTCTCTCAGCCATGAAAGCTAAATGTAACCTTTATTTAGCCCTCAACCATTCTTATAAGCACCCTGGAAGCGTTTGGATGTCCACTGGTGGAAACAGTGCTGGAGTAGATGAAAACAACTTAGGGACCCTTTCAGGAGAGAGTCTGGTTAGATGTTGTGCTGTCATATTCATTCACCTCCTGGAGACTGAAAAATCTGGGAGATGAACTATTATAATAGTACAACCATGAGTAGATCCAGTGTAAGAAACAGATGAGAGCTGAGTCTATCTTACATTTTGCAGAAGATAAACTGCAAGAGAATCTGAGAGACAAGGGGCTTATACTAAAAATCACACATTGGATGAGGAAAGGATGAGAAGAAGGGAAAGAGGAGACTGCTCTTCCCCTAAAGAGGTGATACATGCATGTACTCACACATACACATTTGTGATCCTGAATGACCAAAAAAATGAGATAATGGAAGGCAGGCTTCTTTTCTCAAAGTAGGTGATTTAAATCTCACACAAAGATCTGGGAATGGCAGAAGCTTGATTCTGCCACTTAAGGAGAAGAAGCTGTGGTTACCAGAGAACTCCAATGCGGATGTTGGTGCTGTTCTTGCCCAGCACCAGCCTCCAAAACATATGGAAGGAAAGAAGATCATGGTGGGTGGGTCAGTAGTTCAGATGTCCCCACCCATGCATCAAGACAAAACCTGTACCCAGGACACCTCCATTCTCATACCTCCACTTTAAAGGAGAACAACTGCTGAGAGTATCAGACTAGGATCTGGGAGACCCAAGTTCAAATCCCCACTCTGTCACGCAAGTTCGCTGG
The DNA here is from genome assembly GCF_029931775.1 of Euleptes europaea. NCBI lineage: Eukaryota > Metazoa > Chordata > Lepidosauria > Squamata > Sphaerodactylidae > Euleptes > Euleptes europaea. The sequence goes on along the minus strand of NC_079314.1, from coordinate 84,238,766 downwards.
GTGACTTTGTGCCAGCCACTGTCTCTCAGGCTAACTTACCTCACAGGGTGGTTGTTGCAAAAATAAAGTTGAAGCTGTATGAATGTTAGAAGCTCCTTTGGGAACCCATTTGGGAGTACAGTGTGATATAAATAGATAAATAAATAAATAAATACATGGCATGTTTGGGGCGCTGCTCTCTGCAGGATTCTGCATAGCTCTTAGTGATATTCTTTGAGGCAGGCAGGGCGTGCAAACCTGCAATCCCTGTTACTAATCCCATGCCAGCCCTGGAGCATTAAACAGAACCCATGTTTCTTTTCTGCCCTTTTGTGTGAATTCTGTTCAGTACACACCCTGAACAAGCACCAGCTGCTTCTACCTCTTTCCTTGAATCTTTTTCCTCTTTCTTGAATTGTTCCATTGACTTACAAGCCCATTCTAAGCAGAGTTACACTCTTCTAAGTCCATTGAAGTCAACAAGCTGAGAAGGTTGCAACAATAATGTTTAGGATGACATTGTGACTTTCTTCTGACATCACTAGGATTATTATTCCTCTTTTCTGCATTCTACATGATCTCCATTTCTTCTGGCATTTTATGTAAACTTTTCTTGTTGGCCATGAAATGTCTTCTCTCTCCCTCCATGTTCTCCCTTAGCCTATGGATATCCAAAATTACTTCCTTCCATTTCCCAGGTACATAGATATTTCCCCTGTCACTCCATGTCATTGGAGCTCATTGTTTAGTTAAAACAGATAAAACCTGATTTAAAAACTCTTACATTTATTCCAGCATTCATCTGGTCTTACATTTCACCCCTACCACTCCACTCCTCTTCCCTAGTGCGTCTGATATCATGTTTGTGGGCAAGTCCAAAGGGTAGACCCTGTGCCTTACTTTTTTGTTGATGTATAACACCTTGTTCATATAGGCCATAAACAAACACTAAATAAAACATTCATGTTCAGAGGCTACTGGAGCAAGGGGACCCAGAAACAAGTGGATGCCTAGAGTGGAAGAGTAGAGGATTGGGCTGGGAGTATGCAGAGCTACAGGACTGAGCTGCTTATACAAAAACTAGACTGTGTAAAAAATGTGCATAATCTAAAATAACCCCCAGATCGGTTTCTATTGTCTGCTGCTGGAAGGAAGCACAACAAATCACTAATTACAATAGGAAATTAGTTGGGGAAAGGATTAAAGAGGACCTTAAACAAGAGCTCTTTAGAAGAAAATGGAATAATAAAATCTTTTGGATTATCATAGCTAATAATCCAATTTTCTTCAAGCAGTATGCACAAAGGAATGATGGAAAGAGGGATGTCGAGTTGATTTTTTTAAGGACATAGTGCATAATAATAAGATATTTTTTGCACTGTTTAAAAACCAAGTATGTACCTGAGAGCTGTTCAAGATTTTCAAATCAAAAAGGAAGAGAGAGAACAGGTCACCTTCCCTTGTAGCTGTGCTCATTGTAAAAAGCAGAGTCACTTTGTTCCGACTATAATTCTGTGACATTTGAATAGGTGGCTTTAAGCCTTTGCATAAAAAATGTTGCTCTAATTAAAGGATTGTAAACTTGGCAGAAATGTCTAACCTACTTGAAGAACATTTTGTGGTGGAAAAGAAAGAGAAATCTGATGTGTGCTTTTTTTTCTCAGCAGGAAAAATGTTGCTAATGATAAACAACGTAAATAGTCACTTGTGAACTATATTGAACTGGGTAATTATGTTCATCTTGCCCCGTACTTACTTGAATGTATGCATAAAGGTCAAAAAAAGTAAAGGTAGTCTCCTGTGCAAGTACTAACCCATAGGATGATGTCACATCCCGACATTAACTAGGCAGACTATATTTATGGGGTGATTTGCCATTGACTTCCCCAGTCATCTACACTTTATCCCCAGCAAGCTGGGTACTCATTGTACCGACCTTGAAGGATTTGGAAGGCTGAGTCAACCTTGAGCCGGCTACCTGAAACTGACTTCCATCTGGATCAAACTCAGATAGTGGGCAGAGCATTGACTGCAGTACTGCAGCTTACCACTCGGAGCCATGGGGCTCCTTATGAACATATGCACACTAGGCCTTAAATATAAGGTGGCTTTAGGAGGCCTGAGTATGATAGTCAACATTTAATACATCCGTCCATATCTGTCCCTCCAAGACCAAATCTGCTTGTTCCAGAATTGCACATCCAATCAGGGATCTGTGTAGATTTTACCCATGACCTTCTGACTAATCCCTAAATTCCTACTCTGTGCTTCTCTGCCATTTTTGATATCAGCATAAGGGTCTAAGTAAGTTCAGGACAGGGAGAGAACCACAAAAGGAGGCCACAATAGTGACCTACTACAGCCAATATATTTTCTGACATAGTAGTTCATACATTGTCTATTACAACTATGGCAAGATTCAGCTGTTGTTGTATGCATTCCTGTTCTAAGACAGACACATCAGAGATATTGCACAACCGAAAGTGAAGGACAAACACCTGGTAATCTGGGATTACTGCCAGGCTGATTGTAGCTAAAATTGTTTTTAAACAGCCCCAAACAGCTGGGTTTTTTAAGAAATATGCCAAAGATTTAATTTTAGAAAAGACCCTTCTAGCCGTGGAGTGATGACTGAGCCTGGGTCACCTTTCTCCAAAAGGATCTAGTGCTAACTTGATAAGAGTCATACCATCTCTTCAGCCTAACCAACTGAATTGAAAGAAGCTATTGTTTGCTGGTTTGGTTTCTGTGAATGTGTCTATCACTGTGATTTATCTTAAACTGTCACCTAATTAGAGGACTGGAGAACTTGGCAAAAGAAAATAATGGCTTGTTCATGACTATGGATTGTCAGGGAGGGGGTCAAGACTCAGCAGTAGAGCATCTGCTTGGCAGGCAGAAGGTTCGCACTTCAATCCCTAGCATCTCTAGTTAACAGGCCCAGGTCGAAGGTGATGTGAAAGGCCTCTGCTTGAGAACCTGGAAAGCCACTGCAAGCCAGAGTAGACAATACTAACTTAGATGGACCATTATTCTGATTCAGTATAAGGCAGCTTCATATGTTCTTATGTTCCTTGGATGAGCATTCAGATTCATCTACAGAGTTGGAAATAGACCATTCCTATGGGGACAGTGTTTGAGCACCCATAATTTGCAGTTAGATTACTTAGGCAGAGAGAATGAGCAGAGATTTTTTTTTAACTGGTATTAGCCAAACTGTGGGTGTAGCTAGAAGAGAAAGGTCCCAAACTGAAATTGGGTGGGGGGGGGTCTGGGGTCTGTTTATAGGAGCTGATGTCCATTTGTGCAAAGACTCATGATATAGACACTTGGGGAGGTACCAATGGTAGACTACACGTGTTGCATGTTAAAGGTCCACAATCAATCTTTGGTATTTAGTTATTTAGCTATACATATTGCTTTTCTCCCCAATGGGGAACCAAAGTGGCTTATAACATCCTCTCTCCTCCTCCTCCATTTTATCCTCACAATAACTCTGTTAGGTGGGTTAGGCTAAGAGTGACTGGCCCAAGGTCACTCAACAGGTTTCTTTGGCAGAGTAGGGATTTGAACTGGGGTCTCACTAGGGTTGTCAGGTCCTTCTTTGCCACCGGCGGGAGGTTTTTGGGGTGGAGCCTGAGGAGGGCGGGGTTTGGGGAGTAGAGGGACTTCACTGCCATAGAGTCCAATTGCCAAAGCGGCCATTTTCTCCAGGTGAACTGATCTCTATCGGCTGGAGATCAGTTGTAATAGCAGGAGATCTCCAGCTAGTACCTGGAGGTTCAGAAAATCAGTACAGGAGCGAAAAAATCTTAAGAAAGTGCAAAATGTTTATCTAGAAGGCTACTACATCTATACAACATCAAAACAACTGTACAAGGTAAGAATATCACTGAGAGGTGAAACACACTATTACAACAAGTGAAACAAACCAACCAGACAAATACAATGAATTCTCAAAGTCTCTCAAACTAGAGTACATGTGTTATCATAGACAATATTGCACAGACAATTCACTGCATGTTCTTTAGGATATGCAGCCCATAGTTCACAATGAGGATATAATTCTAAATGGTATACAGCAGCTTCAGTTTTTTAGTTCTGCCCACCTCCCTGAATTCCAAAAGTGCCTTCTGGCTCAAAACAGGTTGGACACCCCTGCCCCCTGTTCCATCATAAAACTTTTGCAGCCTTGAAACATCTTGTTCTACTCTCCCTTCCTTTTTTTGTTTAATATCCAGCCTAATTAAGATTTCTGATGAATTTGAAAGCTTTGTAGCATTTTAGTGCATCCTAATAGAAGTATTATTCTATTGTGACTCTTGATTCTTTTTCAAATGAATCAGCAGAACCTCACTTGCAGCAATAATGTATTTGATTGATTTCGCTATGTTCTTGTAATTTGTAAAGAACCCAAATATTAAAAAAGACAATGGGCGTCTCAGTTTTTCTTCAATCAAGGAAGGCAAATTCAGTTGCTTTGTCCTATTAAAACGGTGGCATCTGTTCAAACAGTTTTGGTACAGTGGCATGTGAGTTTTCGATATGTAGTGTCACATCAACATATTTCTTTTGTTGCCAGGTCTCTCTTGAGATTTGGTATCACAAGCTTTCTAGCTAGAGTCATTTCCTCTAAACTCAATGAATACTTCCAACATTTCAGAAAATCTGTATCTACAGAAAGTTTATAAAAATCCATAGCAAAACAGCTAATTTGACACAGGTTCATTCACAGTTCCTTGTATTGTCACTGGCTTGTCAAATCGATTGACCTGTAACCTATTAATATGGTTTCTGTGCTCCAGAGATGAGTGAACAGACTATGATGACCACTCCACCACTATAACCTTTGGCTTATTAATTCTGCCTTTCTAGTTGATAAGATAGCTAATGTGCACTGGCCTACAGATAATTGACTACAATGTTAGTGAGAAAGAGTTGGGGGATAGCAAAATTAATTATCCAGGTCAAATATTGGAAGGCAAAATCAGAAGTGAAATGACTGGTACATATGTGCATAAATTGATGTGCATCCCAAATGGACAGCAATTGGTTTTGAAAAGAGCTTGTGTTTAGAAGACAAAGGAGATACTATTAATTGGAATTTTGGGAACTAGGATCAAAGAATTTAGCTGTTACATGCATTTTGATGAAAGATGTGAACCATTATTTGCTGTAGCAGAAACTGCCTGCATCTGACTCTAGCTGAACTCTAGCAATCCCATGTATACTCCTTAGACTAGATCAGAAAATTTATATTCAAGCAGGAAAAGGAAAATGTTTGGGGTAAATGGTCACTGTGTGAATATACATATAGTGCATTTGGGGAAAACAACATTCTCATGTGAATGATGGCATCAAAAACTTGTAATAAATATGTCATATATTTGGAAAATGGGGAATGAAATCTTCAGTCTATTAACAAAATTATATTTTCAGCCATTCCCACTGTGCTAATTTTATCATCCACCTGTTTTAATAGAAGCTTATCTTTGCTGTCTTTTAATGGAACCCATACTGACTACTCTGTATCTTTTGGCCACAATCCAACCCAGGCTTAGGTGTGCTTAAACTCATTGATTCAATGAGTTTAAGTGCACCTATGTATTGAATGTGGCTAAGATGTTTTTCAGTGTGTGTACGGCATACTGGATTATAGCAAATCAGGCTTAATGGAAAACAATTAAGCATCAAATTAGAAAAAAGTTCACTTAGACTGAAATAGTCTAGCTCATTTTTACATTATGCTGAAACACACTCATCCTTATCAACCAAACAGCTCTTAATAATGGAGTTTTAAAAAAAGATTAATTATAGGATCCATGCTCATATATCTTTGCCAAAGGATGATATTTTAATCTTCTAAATCACACCAGTAATGAAATTATTATCATATCTACATGTGATTTTTAAGCCAAGCCATATCTTAATGGGTACTAAGTATAGTTCCCGGAGTCATTATGGCTTATTAAACATCTTGATTTCTACAGCAAATGAAAAAAAAAACACAATGTAGAACCTTATCCTGTGGACTTTCTTCAGGCAACACTTCAATTTCCTTCGAAATTCAATAGATGTATAGCATGCTACAGCCATCGACAGCCTCCTGTCGAGTAGTTCTAAATTATCTTTCTGTTAAGGGGTACTGGAGCACAGTACGTCCAACCTTCTCCATTATCTGCTGGTCTGACTGCTGCCTATTGATTAAAAAGACAAACAGCTGATCCTATAACCAACTTTCAACTGTGCAAACATAAAAGCAACCAAGCTAAGGACCAAAAGAGCTTCAAAAATCTGTTTAAAAAAAGCATCTTTAGCACTTAGGAAAATGACCTAGATGTAGTTGAGCAAATTTCCTTGGTTATTAGAAGTACCTCTACCACTGAATTTTAAAAAAACTAATTTGAAAAAAATGCCTATAATTCTTAGGGGTTGTCATACATAAAGGCATTACGCAAGAACTATATTTATATTATATATTTTATGGAGGGAAAAAATGAGGAACAAATCTGTAGGTATGAGATTATAGATTTCATTTTTTTCAGAACCAGTGTTTAAGATAAGTTCTGACATCAAAAGTATAGAATTCATACTAGTTTACAAAAAGGGAATCTTTGAAGTACAATGCATAGAAGGCTGTTCTCTTCTTAGGGTCAATGCCTTCACTACAACTGATAAAAGTTTCTGAAGCCTTTTGTTTCTTTTATTGACTACTGTCTGTTAATGTTACCACTTCAGCTGATTTTCTCTGCTTTCATATACATCCTGCGTTTGGCCATTATGTTATTAATAGGTTTTAGTAATATGAAGAATTCTGTAGATAAAGTTGGGATCTCATGAAAATTACTTTATTTCATTTCTTAAAATAAGGGACTCTTGGAAGTCATGATGGTGTCCTGCAATATTATTATCCTGCTTAGAAAGCAGTCCTATTCAAGGGTACTCAGAATCCTACTCAGTCAATTCATTGGGGATTACTCCCAGGAATGTGTTTTTAGGATTGTCTCATCAATGTGATTATTTCCTGACAGGTGGCATAATCTGTGCATTTGAATAACTGTTGCATCATATCTTTGAGAAGGTGATTCCCCCTGCTAAGAAGTGGCATACACTGCAACAGTTGGAACTCAGGAGAGATAGAGAGTGCAGGGACTCTTTCTCTGATGATCCAACGCGGGGTAATGAATCTGCTGCCTTAGAAGTGCCTCTTCATCTCCTCCTCTGGCACTCCTTTAAATAAAAAAGCAGCTATTACTGACATCATAGATATCCAAACAGCTCTCATGCAAAGAAATCAAACCCAGATTGGGTTGCCCCTAGAATTCTCCCCCTTGGGGAAACGATGAACATTTAACAGTCTATATTTTAAAGCCCCCTTTTCACATTTGATGTAGTTACATGAGAAGTTTGGCCTCTGGTTTTTGTTTTTAAAAAAACCCTCACATTTTCAAGCACTGGAAGTCATACTGAACAGTTTAAAAGTCCAATGCAGAGTCCCCAATATCTTAAAACTTTAATGCATAGGAAATATGAAGCTGTGCTTCTTTACAAATGGGTAATCATTTATGGATGGTATGTGGAATGGTATAGTATAGTCCAATGTCATCAGCTCTCAGAAGCTAAGCTGGGTCGGTACTTGGATGGGAGACTTTGCAGAGAAAGGCAGTGGCAAATAACCTCTGTTTAATCACTTGCCTTGAAAACCCTATGGGGTCTCCATATGTTGGCTATGACTTGATGGCACTTCACATAAAAACCCACACACACGTATGCATATATATGGACAGTATATGGTACATTAGATGTTCAGAGGTGAAGGCTAACAGGATACTCCAAGGGACTGTATCATCCTAGATGAGCTGGAAAATCATGATTGGTTTTTAAATTATTATGTTTGGGTTGCATGCGGTGGGGGATGGGTGGTGGCCCAGAGGAATGCTTGTTTTGAGAACCATTGCAGTTCTTGGCAGTCCTATTAGTAAAATATTATACATACATTGTAATACACACAGACATATTGGTTAGCATTGCAGTTATTTTCTTTAGTTGAAATAAACTATATATTTGTTTGAATTCTCCACATAACTTTCTGAGTGCCAAATCTTGATACTACATTTTAATTTAAAAATCTTCAGTGACTCTAAACGGTATTTAATCTGTTTTAGCAGATTATATTTTCTATAATGAGACCTTCCATCTGAACCTCTGTATCAGTACATATTTCATCTCACTGCAGAAGCATACCAATAGTAAGAGTAAAATGAATTAATTACTTATATTTATTGAATGTTACGTAATCTAAATTTATGACCCAACATCTGAGTCTCAGCAAGAGCAACACTTGTTAACAGTACTTTTATCTGTAGGACTAGTATTATTATTATTTTTTTAGAAAATGGCTGGACATTTCTGAAATATTAACTAGACTGAACTTTGTTAGCTTTCATTTACATCAGGGGTGTCAAACATAAGGCCCGCGGGCCAGATCCAGCCCCTTGAGAGCTCTTATCCGGCCCATGAGCCAGCCGAGGCAGCCACCCCCCCAGTCCGGATCTGGGCTGGCAAGGCAAGGCATGGCCCGGCCCGACCAAGTGACATTTATGTCATATCCAGCCCGCATAATAAATGAGCTTGACACCCCTGATTTACATGGAAATCTATGTTTGAACTACATTAGCACAACATAAGCAATAGGTCAGAAGTTCAACCAAGTTCAACCAATCAGTTCAACCAAGAACTTGGCATGTTCAAATTAGATGACTGTAAAGCATTCGATTTTTGAAGATTATTCAGAAATTTCATTTGGTTCAGAATGTGGCAGCAACCAAATGAAATTTCTGAATAATCTTGGTGTAGATAACCAGCAACATAGTTCACCTGTTTCAAAGAAGCCAGAGAAGTTCGGACTATTCAAGTAGATGATGAAACAATAACAAAATGGTGCCTAAGGTGAGCAGAGAGGGGAATGTCAGCCTTGTGAGGCAGAATAGAGGGTGCCCAGAAAATTCCAGTACTCGTGTGCCACCATGGTAAAGATCATGTGTACGATGCCTGCCACACCTCAAGCAGCATACAGCATGAATGTTATTTGTAACATTCATTTTTAAAGCTTCATTCCTCCTTGCAACCGATTATCCATCAAGGCTCTCCTCCATCTCACCCCCACTTTCAGGAATAAAAGGGATAGCTACCAGGAACAGGGCCTTTTTGGTTGTGGTACCCAGCATATGTAATGCAGATGCCTTCTGTATCGACCTTTCAGCATCTGTTGATCATTTTAAACCTGGAGCATAAGATCAGCTCTGCTGGGTCAGATCAGACAAATGGGCTGTCTAGTCTAGCATTCTGTTTCTCGTTGAAAATAACCAGATGCCTTTGGGAGCCCCAAGAGCTACTTAAATTAGAAATCATCACTAGATCTTGTGGCAGTGAAATTTGTTGCATGAGATCTGTTCCTTTTGATTATTTTGAATCAACTTCACTGGGTGCACCCAAATTCTACTATTATAGGCAAGGGAGGGGGAGTTCTTCCTGTCCACTTTCTCTGCCTCATACAGCATTTCACAAACCCTTGGTACCTAAAACAAAAAGGGGACATGTGTCTCTTTAAAGGGCACTCTGATGCATCTGAGGAAGTTAGTTCTGCCCCACAAAAGCTTATGCTTCAATCAATCTGTAAGTCTTTAAGGTGCCTCAGGACTTCTTTTGGCATTTGCTGTGACAAACTAGCATGCCTCCCCCACTGGAATGTGTAAGCTTTGGTAGCTAGTGATTTACTGCTGTTTCCAGATTGTTGTTTTCAATGTTTGGTTTAATTAGTTGTTTTTGCTGCTGTTTTCTCTTTTTAGCTGTATTTTTGTTTGATTTTAAAATGATTATTCATTTTTTAAAAAATTGTTTGTAAGCTACCTCAGGGATTTAAGTGGTAGAAAGACAGGATAGATGTTTAAAAAATATTTGATTTTATTGTGAACAAAAATAGAAAGCCCATAAAAATAAAAATGTTTTTTAAAAATGAAAAAGCCCAGAGAGGATTCTCCTTCTCTTTATTGGTCTTGAACCAATTTACTACTGTCACAAATTCTTGTTTTACATTTTCTCCCATCTCCCGTGACATACTTAGGCTAGATATGTCTGTTGGGCATCCTCAGTGTAGACAAAATCTCAGTAAAAGTAAACAAAGGGTGTGATCCATCTCCCTGTGAACAAAGTGGTGCTAATGGAAGTGATTGTCCTGCCAGTCCTGTTGTAACAGTTCAACAGTTGTAACAGTTCAACTTATGTCCCATATGCCAGTTGCAAAGAGAAACCTGATTTTTCAGCAATTGGTTTGATAGTCTGTTGATGGGTGTTTAGCAGGTTATTTCATTGTATGCCTTTAATATATTCCTTACTGACCATGCAGGACAGCTCAATTGGCTTTCCATTCAAGCGCAGTCTCACACAGTCTGAGTTCTCCCATTCTTGCTGTGCATCTGCTTCACTAGTAGGCAATTGTGTAAATAGTTAGATCACTCACAAATAGTATAAATGTCATCAATACATGGTGTGTTTCAATAAAATTCTGCACTTGGGTGTTTGCCTAAATAGTCCTTAGTCACGCTAATGGCTGCTGATCAGTTTGAATCAGCAGTGTCTTTGCATGAGTGCAGTTTGGGGGAAACCTGACACAAACTGGTCTGGCAAGCAGTTGTGGCTGCTCAGAATGAACCCAACAGATCAAGTGATCAGCTCAAATCTGACTGACACTTTTGAACATGTTAAGTTTAACCATAGAACATGCTTGTGGTGAAATTCCCAGCATCCCTTGAGATCAATATGTATGGCTACCATGTTCCTCCCTAAGACTCCATAATGCAAGTTACTTCTGCCCAAAGCAACTCTTGTATATGCAACTGGCTTGCTTTGAAGCCAAACCCAGGCCAGAATGGAGTTATGGCAGCCGGCAATTCTCCATAATCAGTCTTTTTCCAGCCATAAATGTGCCGCTGTCAATTGTTTATTATGTGGGATCCAAAGATTTGCCCCAAAGATCTTTATTTTCCCAGCATTCCGATACTTTTTCACAGGGAACAATAGTGTCATCACATATTCAGCATGCACACCCTCTTTTCTTGCAGTTTATTCCTCCAGTAAATTTTATTTGACCATACTTTCAATTTTAACCACTTGCTATGTAACAGAACTTCTTATACTTTGAAATTAAATATAGTCCTGGCTTCTCAATAAGGACACTACCATAGAACTTTACTGAATGAGATTTTTAATGCTGAATTACTTCATGTTGGGGGGAAATTCTTTGCACAGTCTCAAATTGTATTTTTCAAGGAGTTGGTTCATTTGTCATAGTAATCCTGTGAAATCCTGCAATGGGAGAGTGCAACTGATTAAGTTAAGACAAACGTTCCTAATTGATGTTTCGTCTCTGGGCCAGTAAATCAGGAGATGCTTTCTAATCAAGCAGAAAAGTTTGCACATTAATAACTTTTTGGAATGGTTAAATTGATCTCATACAGTGATACTGGAGAGAAATGAGGAAGCAAATTAAAGAGTCTCTGAAGAGATACACGACTGAGTTCTCATTTGTCAAACATATAGGCTGAATTTAATGGATTTTGAAAGCTGTAACAGCAAAAGGACTACAGCATCAAAGAGGGATACTGGAATGCCTAGATGGGCCTTCAACAATATTCCAATTTTGCTATTTCCAGGTTATCCTAAGACTGAATTGGAGCAATAACCAATGGTATGTTAATAAGGTATTATAAGAGCCAGGATATAAAAAGTGACGTCAGCTTATGCAAGGGGCTTGTGTTAGCCTAGTGGAATTCCCTCGGGTTTGGGTCATGTGGCACAAGAGGTTCAAAGGCAGATTGGGGGAAAAAGGATTTGAGTGGCCTATCATCAGACAGAAATAACATGGGAAATGATCATACCTGGTTTTATGCATTGATGACATACAGAGAGTGTTGACATGTGTACAAGCCTGGTGGACCCAAGACTTCTCATACTCATAAGTGCAAACGTAACATGAGATACACAGAAAGATATATATTATTTCCTACACGCCAGGAAATGTGTGTGTGGTAGAGGTGAATCTGCAGACACAAGAGGAAAAGTGGGGGGGGGGGAGACACACAAAGAAGGAAGGCAAGGATAGCTGAATGAATTATCTTGGTGTTTGGTAAGATGCTAGAGGGTGGTCAATTTTGGCCATCTCTGATTCGATGACTCTTCGAATGCCATTATTGCTGGGTACTGAAACCACTGCATAGCAGCTGGAACAGCATTAGCCATTGCCATACTTGATCCGGTAATGGCAGCATCATCTCATCACCAAAAGTGGATGTCTGGATCTGAGAAATGATACAATTCAGCTGGCAAGGGCTTCCAAGTCATAACCGGTTAATTTGAAAGTGAAGGTCCTTAAATAAAGATACTATTTGTTGACTTGGCATTTAAGTTTCACTCTGCAGGTGCTCTGCTACAAAAGCAGTATTTCGGTAGAATTAATGACACATCATTATAAGAACTTCATTGCAATTTCCCAAGTGTCTATAATTAACAAGTAATGCCATACTTTAAATTATATAAAGTATCATTATATGCGTGATAAATCATGGAAAATTGCTGAATGATTTGTCACCAAAATTACTCAGGTAATTTTCTCAACTTTGCTAATAAGAGATTTCATATGCTTCCCTCTTATATTGAGAGATTTAGAACCACAAGGGCATTGGTGCCCTTAAGGTGTCGCTAAATTACTAAAACAAATCTGCAATGTAAATGCTGTTACTTTTGCGAAAAACAATGTTGACCTACACTGATTATTGGCCTAACAGCACTCCCAAAGGGACAAAGGGGAACATGTCCCATGATACTCAATAAAAAAATGCTGCTTTTGTCTCTAATATTTGTTTATCTATTTAGAAAATGCACATGCTGACTCTCCTGCTCAAGGTGGCTTACAAAGTAAAACAAATTAAAAATAATAAATCAGAATATAAACATTAAAGGTTAACAAACTATTAAGCCAGAGCACAAAAACAGCACAAAGCATTGAGCAGTCTAACAGTGAGATCCAAATAGGGTTGCCAGGTCTGGATTGAGAAATACCTGAAGATTTTGAAGGTGGAGCCTGAGGAGGGCAGGGTTTGGGGATAGGCGGGACTTCAACGAGGCATAATACCATAGATTTATCCTACTTATAATTTAAAATCAATAAAAAATATTTATTTAAAAAAACGAGGCATAATACCATAGATTTAGGGTTGCCAGGTCCCCTTTACCACTGGTGAGAGGTTTTGGGGGCAGAGCCTGAGGAGGATGGGGTTTGGGGAAGGGAGGGACTTCAATGCCATACAGTCCAATAGGCAAAGCAGCCATTTTCTACAGATGATCTCTATTAGCTGGAGATCAGTTGTAATAGCAGGAGATCTCCAGCTAGTACCTGGAGGAGGTTGGCAATCCTAGATCCAAAGCAGAGTTACACCCTTCCATGCCCATTGACTGCAGTACATTTAGAAGGGTATAACTTTGCTTAGGTCACTACTGTCAGATGTGTCTCATAAAATGATTCTCAGGCTAGAAGGGAACTAGTTAACAATTTTCAAAAGATCAACCCACTTAATTAAAACCTTGTTTGTATGTTTGTTTGTTTAAGTTTTGGCCTGGAACCTAAAAGAGAATGGGGAAGGCACCAGGCAACCCTGAAAGGGAAGAGCATTCCACTGGTCTGTCTTAGGACATCAGTTACTTCACCTCTGCAGGCAGGGGTACAGGAAATCACTGCTACGATCCAGTGGCTCCCATCTCACTCTTGTCATTGTTTATGCAAATCTAAATTCGGAAGAGGGAGCTGAAGTGATGTGATAAATCTGTTTCTCTGCTTTGCTTTGAATTTTCCTTCTCTGATCATCCCTTGGTTTCCCTCCAGTCTGGTTCAATTGTTATCCCTTCCTTGCTCCATTCCTAGACCTTTTCAGTCATTAGTGCACAGGTGACTCACTCCACTGTCTTTCCCCTCCTCCTTTCTACTTCAAATTCAATACCTACTATCAATTGACTCTATTCTGAATTCATTCAATACCTCTTTGTCTCAACACTATATAGTCTTGTTTCACCCTCCTTACATGTTGCATGAGTAATTCCCCTTCCTTATCTTACCTGGCCCCCGCCATCCCACTTTTTGGGATAGGATGAACTAAGTATACCTACTTGCCCTTCAACTCACTGAATACATTTTAATAAGGAATGATGCAATGTGAAAAAACTGAGTCTTTTGAAATGCTGCCCCTGGTATTCGGCTCTGCCTGGCAATAAACTGTGGGTGTGGACAATTGCTTTATAGGGAGGTGAAGTGCTTGGGTCAACCATGCCACTATCACAAAGTAGTCCTTTGGCAAATCCTTCCTTGCCCCCCACGCCGCAGTTACTGACTTTCTCTCGGTCTTCCTTTTTTTCATTACTGCTTCAGAAAAGGAGTGCAAGCTCATCAGGTAATTTTCTAGTAGTAGTCTTCAGACTGTGGGGGAGGAGACATCTATGTTTTAAGACACATTTTTTTCTAAGCTTCAAAGCAACTACAGGACAGTCCACATAAGGATGTGAATGTAGTGTATCATACTTTCTCTGTGCCATTTTCCTAATCTTAAGTACCGACTCTGTATCGACTATTTGCTCTGCCTGGAAGACTATTCAATGTACCAAGGAGATAAGTAAATATTTTCCATTATAGCTTGGGAAGTGATTTATGGTGCAATCCTAAGAAAACTTTCTGGGGAGTGATCCCCATTTAATAGACCTGAGTAGGGTTCTAAGTAGACCTGCTTAGTAAGGTTGCCAACCTCTAGGTAGCAGCTGGAGATCTCCTGCTATTCCAACTGATCTCCAGGCGACAGAGATCAGTTCACCTGTAGAAAATGGCTGCTTTGGCCATTGGGCTCTATGGCATTGAAGTCCCTCCCATACCCAAACCCTGCTCTCCTCAGGCTCCGCTCCAAAAACCTCCCACCGGTGGTGGAGAGGGACCTGGCAACCCTACTGCTTAGGGTTGCTCTTAGACTGGTGAAATAGCACAGGGGAAAACTGTTAAATAAACCTGTCCTAGTAACACCTCACTGGCTCAGTTCTTTCCACTCCATGACTGCTTCATGGGTCTCCCCCATCACATCTAGTAAATGCAAGCATGGAGGGAAACTTTAAGAAATAATATCCAAACCCATCGGCCTGCTGTCCTCCCTTCCTTCCTCTGTGCTTTCCCATCCCACTGTCCGTTTCTGACAAGCAGAGAGGAAAGAGGGAGTACCTTGCTTAGCAACTGTTAGGGAATTGTACACTGCTAATATACAACCTTGTTCAACTTAAAACAGCTCTTCAGCTGTAAGAATTGCTGTTTTTGCAAGGAGGCAGAAAAAAAGACATTCTGCAGAGCAAGAGTAAAGGACTACTTGCCCCAACACCATATCTTTTCCTTAATGATTTTGAGACTCCGCAGTCTCTCTCTTCCTTCTACACAGCTGCAGTGTGTCAGTGCCCCAGAAGGACCACCCAGAATAACAGGTTGCCCATTTAGGTATCATCTACTGCTTGGAAGTTTTAATAGACCAGGGCTCAGCAGTCATATTCTGAATTCCAGCTCTCTGCTCCAGCTGCTTCTCATTACCTGATGTTAAATATATTCTGATGATGCATCAGTGTCAAGATGGTGAAAACCAATGACCTCCAAGCCCAGCTGGCAGCAACTCGGCTGTGCCCATTAAGTTGTCTACATAAATACTTAGTATTAAGTCATCCGATTTCTCCCACTGACAACAGTGGACAACAGAAAATTGAAGCTAAAGATTGTCATTAGCCCCCCTGGATTCTGCAAGCACACATGGACATCTATTCAGGCATTCATTTGTTTAGAAAATGCCAGCAGTTGAGTGTTAAGAATCTTCCCACTGACAAATTTTCATACAGCTCAATTTTTCCACCAGCACTAAGTAATGTAAATATGAAAGGCTTGTGCATCGGTGATAATATCCCTTCATACCTTCTAGCACCAGAAAATTGAATTGAAGCCACTGTGACCAGAAAAGAGATTTCTTGTTCATACCTCTATTTATTTATTTATTTTATTTTATCAAATTTCTACCCCACTCTCCCCAGCCTAGGCTGGTCTCAGACCGCCTTTTTAACATCTATTTGTAACATTGAGAATGAAATTGTGAGCAAAACCCATGTGTGCTTCAGATTCAACTCTAACAATGCTTGAGAAAGAAAGAAAGAAAGAAAGAAAGAAAGAAAGAAAGAGAAAGAAAGAAAGAAAGAAAGAAAGAAAGAAAGAAAGAAAGAAAGAAAGAAAGAAAGAAAGACAGACAAAGAGCGTTTGTCATGCACGGATTTCAAAGCTCTGCCTGTCAAATAATCCATTTAATCAATCAGAAAATTAAAGAATGTGATAGATCAGCGAGTAGCTTGAGGTTAAAACTATGCCAAGAATCCAGCTCTAACAGGAAGCTGGTGTCACAATAGCAGTTACTTAATGATTCATTTTCTGCGTAAGTGTTGATGTAAAAATGCAATTTAGCGTTCAAATTATTTGCAGCTGCACTTTCATCTTGAAAGAGAATATTTAACCTAAGGAAATGTTTACATATATGGCTGCTTCAACCACCCTTCTTCCTAACGTAATCTTTTCTTGTCAGACTCCTTCCATCTTGCTTGCTTAATATTTACTCATACACAACAGCCAATGACAGGGAGCATCCCGTAAGACAACACATCAAATGATCCTGCTTATGTATTCACAGCATTCACATTGCAGTGGTAGCCTAACATTTCACCAAGTGCTGGGCTTTCATGCTGCATTGTACAGAGGTGATGTGCTTTTATGTCCATTTTTACAAGGGGAGAGATGAGAAGAATCCTGAAAAGAGGCTAACTATACAGGGAATGAACCCAAAGTATTGTGATGTCTGAGAGAGGTGGCAGTCCTTAGTAGGAGAAGCTGATTTCCCATTTCTGGTTCGCTGGAGAAATACATGTGAGAATGTGGAATGGTATGGTATAGCTTGATCTCGTCAGGTTTCAGAAACTAAACAGGATTGGTGCTTGGATTGGAGATCCCAAAGGGTCTCCAATGGTATTACCCAGGATGCTTTTTTTATTTCAAAATTTACCGATTATTAAGGGGTTCAAAGTTTTTAAAATTTGGAAGAAGGATATTCAAAAATTTTTGTGGGGAAAAGGAAAACATAGAATAGCGTATAAAAATTTGATTCAATTAAGAGAAACAGGAGGATTAGGTTTACCTGACTTGCAACAATATTATGAGGCTTCCTGCTTTCTCTGGTTAAAAACCTGGATTAAATTAGAAAATTATCGATTATTAGAGTTAGAAGGGTATAATCTTCGATATGGCTGGCATGCATATCTGTGGTATGAAAAGGAAAAGGTAAATAGAGATTTTAAAATTCATATTATTAGAGCTGGGTTATTTCAAATTTGGACAAAATATAAGAAGACTTTAGAAAATACGACCCCGGGGTGGATTAACCCAATAGAAGCTTATATGAAGAGGGGAAAACAATTAAACTTAGATATAGAGATGTATAGGGGTATTATTGAATGGAAGGAGAGTAAATGGGCTTTAAAAAGCAGGGAAGAATTAAATATAAAAGACTGGTTTTTATATTATAAACTACAAGATATTTTTAATAAAGATAGTAAACTTGGATTCAGTAAAAATAAATCCGAGTTAGAAAAGATATTAGATAAAGGAAATAAAGGATTGATTGGTAGGATGTATAAATTATTGATGACTATTAATTTAGAACAAGAAAGAATTAAACCAGTCATGATCAAATGGATGCAGGATTTAGGATTCAATATAGACCTGGATAAATGGGAAAATTTATGGAAGAGGGAGTTTAAATTTACAATAACTAATGAAATTAGAGAAAATCTCTATAAAATGTTTTATAGATGGCATATAACGCCATTTATGATATCTAAAATGAACAGTCAAGATAAAGGAATCTGTTGGAAATGTGGAAAAGAAAGAGGAACTTATATGCATGTCTGGTGGACTTGTAAAAAAATCAAAAAAAATTGGAAAAAAATAATAAAAGAAACAAATAATTTGATTAATAGTAAAGTGAAAAGAAAACCATTATTTTGTTTACTGGGAATACCCACAAACGATATTCATGATCGGGATAGGATTATTTGTCAATATAGTTTTGCTGCTGCAAGGATTGTGATAGCGAGAGTATGGAAACAAACAAGTAAACCCTCAATTACAGAATGGAGAGAGAAAGTGTGGTTATATATGAAGATGGCCAGATTAACGGAAATTCTGCATGGAAATGATTTAGAAGAATTTAAGTTAACATGGTTTAAGGCCACCTCATATTGGGATAAGTTGGCAAAAATGGATTTTACTTTGTTATTTAGTGAGCTATAGAAAATTATTTTTTAAGCAATATTAGAATTTAGATAATTAATAAATAAAGCTACCGGACACTTCTATGGAAGTCATGGTGATGGGTCACTTTTGGTGGGTGGGGGGAAAGGGTATTTTTCTTTTGATGAATGTATTAAAAAATGAAATGTATTCAATATGTTATGTGAATACCCTTTTATATCTATATATGTATTTTTTCTTATTTTTTTCTTGTTTCTTTTTTCTTTTCTTTTTTTTGTATTGTAAAATTCAATAAAAAATTATTATTAAAAAAAAAAAAGGAAGCCTCTATAGAGGAAGGCAAATCACTAAAAAGATAAGGGTAGTCCCCTGTGCAAGCACTGGGTCATTATTGACCCATGGGAGACGTCACATCCCAACGTTTACTAGGCAGATTATGTTTACAGGGTGGTTTGCCATTGTCTTCCAAGTAAATGAAAAGGTCATTAACAGTGTAAATGAGCCAAAGTTATTTTATTTTTCATTTTATTTACATTTATATCCCACCTTTCTGCCCAATCAGGGACAACAGTGTGGCTAAGAGTTAACAGAATAGTATTAAAACCATTCATAAAATCAATTAATAGCAAGACTAAAATACATATTAAAAACACAAAAAAGAAATAAAGAACAATTAAAACATAGGGCGGGAAGAAGGGATCACTGAGGGAATGCCAGACAGATCCTGCTGGCAGGAGACAGTGATAGAAGGTAACAGATGAATATTCCAGGGGAGGGAATTCCACAATTTTGATGACACAACCAAGAAGACCCTCTCTCAGATTGCTGCCCACATACCGTTAAAAAACAGGGGCACACAAAACAGGAACTCAAAAGATGACTATAGTAGTCAGGTAGGTTTGTTTGGGGGTAGGTATGCTGGTATGCTTAAGGTATGCTGGTTCCAAACCATTTAGGGCTTTAAAAGTCAACAGCAATACCTTGAACTGGGCCCAGAAACCAATTGGGAGCCCATGTAGGAATGCTATGGTTTCTATGACATTCAGCATCCTGTACCAACTGAAGTTTCTGAACACTTCTCAAGGGCAGCCACATGGAGAGTGCATTGCAGTAATCTAATCTAGATGTTGCCAGGGCACGCACCACAATGCACCATAATGGACAGATCTGTTCTGCTCAGGAAAAGCCCTCAGCTGGGTAACCCATCAAAACCATGATGACCACTTTTGCTTTTGCATAAGAAGTGATGTTGGACATTAACACAACTCCAAAGAGCCTGTCCATTTTCCTCCCACTGGCCTGTCAAGCAGCAGTGGGAACCAGCAGGGCTGAACTGAGAGGTCTCCCACTATAATGGGAAACCTGGCCCCCCTACCCAATGAGCTTTAACCTGTATCTTATCAGATTTGTCTCAAGTCTTCCTCCACTATTGCTCCAGCCATCTCCACTTCTTCGCCCTCAGCCCCTCAGTAAAGCAAGGGGAAACCTCTGCTCCAACATCTGAAAGAGAGCACTGGGGAGTGATTGTGACCACTGCCCAAATAACAACTAAAGGTTCACTACTTGTAAATCCCATTGGTTTTTTGGGTGGGGGGGAGGGAGGCTATGCATGTCTGAAATGTGCATGTGTGTTAAGTGCCGTCAAGTCGCTTCCCACTCATGGCAACCCTATGAATCAATGTCCTCCAAAATGTCCAATCTTTAACAGCCTTGCTCAGATCTTGCAAATTGAGGGCTGTGGCTTCCTTACTGAGTCAATCCATCTCTTGTTGGGTCTTCCTCTTTTCCTGCTGCCCTCAACTTTTCCTAGCATGATTGTCTTTTCCAGTGACTCTTGTCTTCTCATAATGTGCCCAAAGTACGATAGCTTCAGTTTAGTCATTTTAGCTTCTAGGGTCAGTTCAGGCTTGATTTGATCTATAACCCACTGATTTGTTTTTTGGCAGTCCACGGTATCCATAACACTCTCCTCCAACACCACATTTCAAAGGAATGTCTGAAATAACACCCCTGAAATCAGTGGGACAAAAAAGTACTTAACTTGGGGAACTGTGCCATAAAACACAAACCAGTGTTGCTGTTCATTAGAAAGTATCTTTAGTGGTGGCAGGCAATGTGACTAGTTCTCAGCACTTGCTGGTACCCTGCCCATCCACAATGCATAATGCTAACCACTGTCCACAGGATCTGTAGTCATGTGGTTAGCACAGAGTTCTCTTTATGGCTTTTCCCTCCTGCTTCTTCTTGTGCTTCATCTCCTTGACCATGAAGTGACAGCAGTCGGAGGCGCACATAGGTTGCACACCCAACTTATGTGTGTAAATGCTCAGTATGATTTAAGGGAGCAGGACCAAGGTCACTGGCCCTGCCATGGCTACGATTGTTCACCTCAGGTGAGCACAGCACCTACACATGTACAAACTATGATCAGGAAGGATACTGCTTTTTTGAACATACTTCTTATGCACATTAATACATTAGATTGTGCTGTGACAAGATTGTGGTGTGTGTATGTTTGTGGGGGTTAGACCACCAGCCTTGACTCCCTATGTATGTTGCCTTGTACCCCACAACAACTCAGACCCTGCCTTTGCTGTAGAGCTATTCCTTGACTGTCCAGTGTCCACCTTTCTCCAGCAAGGTACATTCCCATCAATCTTGTGTGTCTCCCCCCATCTTCTAGCTTCCCATTTCTGTTTCTTTTTAAAATTAATTTGTGCTTGCTCTAGTTTTGCTCTATTACCCAGGTTGCTATCTGGGATTCTTGTTGCTCAGGGCTGCAGGCATGATTCATTTGTTAACGGCAAGCGGCTCAGTAAGACATGTGCTGTCTATTGTGAGACTTTCCAGCCCGGGGTTTATCAAGGAGCTGAAATTGGGCTTCAGAAAAGCATTTTGCAGGATGGAGTAGATACTCACCCAGTCCATTACTCTTCTTGTTTGTACCAGGAGCCAAATGCTGATTTATTGAATGTGCTAAGTATAGAGAATGGGAGTTCATCCAGCAGTTCTACTTTTAAGGACTGGGCATACAATTCACAGGACAAAAATATAGGATGCCATTTGAATGTTACTTATTATATATTATATTTTCTAAATATTTTCATAGACTGCTGTATCACATTTTGATCCCACCCTTTCTCCAAAGGGCTCAAGGTGGCTCACATAGTTCTTGCTTCAACTTAGAGCCCAATATGTTAGCCACATATTCCACAAGTTAGCCATGGGTACTAGCAACTATACTATAGCTGCTAATTCCCGGTGGCAACTCATGGGTAAATCTGCAATAGGGTCCAATTTGGATTGGGGCTGCTGTTTGGGAAAAGGAGGAATTTCTGCCTTCTTCCCTGTGGTAATTTGGGGGGCTGAAACAGTCCAGGGAGGGTGAGTCTGTGGTGGAAGCATTATGTGCTCCATTGGGAGCCAGCACATACACTGAATGATTGCACATACTGATGTCCCACAGAGAAAATAACACTCCTTCCTCTGCCACCAAAAACAGCACAGGGGAGAAGGCAGAAATTCTTCCTTCTCCCATGCAGCAGTCCTAATTTGAGTGGCTAGTAGGGTTGGGCATATTGAACCGAAAATGAACCCGAAATTAGCCATATCGATAATTTTCAGGTTTCATGTTTACCGAATGCCAAAACCTGGGGATCTGCCTGAAGCCAAAGAGGCAATTCCTGAAAAAGCCGAATAATTATTTGGCCTTTTCAGGTTTGGCTATTCGCCTTTGCTCAGGTGTATGGCTCTGAGCTTTCTCCCATTTTCCTATCTTTTTTTTAACTGGTTTTGTTAGGGCCCCATAGTTGGAGCCCTTTTGAAGTAGGGATTGTGTAATCGGAGCCAACTTGGTCTGACCAACCATCCAACTACACAACCATCCATCCATCACCATTCAGTGGGTTAATTTGGATCACGCATAAGGGTTGTTTAAAATACGAGTCTCACCAGTCCCGTCCGGAGGGATATATCCTCCAACTAAAAAATGACCACTTCTATAGCTATGCATTGGGCTTTTGAAGAAGACTCCTCACCTGTGCAGATGAGCAATCTCCTTCACAAGAGCTGCCTTGGTCATTACTTTGGCTGGCTCCGATTTCCCCCCTCCCCGAAAATCTGCTCTCAAACTGAAGGTCACTCCAAGTAGAGGCTTCATTTTCTCACACCGTGACCATCTCTTGAAATCAGATTTTTGATGACTAAAATAAAGGACTGTTCACAGGATGTCAGTTGCCACCAAAAGAAATGTTTTCCATGCCTTATTTTTCTTGCATTTAAGCCTTTCCCCTCACTTTCGAAGCTAATTTGCATGGACATCATACTATGCACCCCAGATACAAAGGGAGCCCCCAGACTTTAAGGTGCCAGCCTGCCAATCGGCTCTTTCTGCCAGTGCTCAGCAATGCTGTACTTCTGAACCTGAAAACCGATGGACAGCTCAGCTTGCAAATGCCTGGAGGACAGAGGTGACTCCTTTGCGGGCCCATAAAATTGGACCCCCAGTTCCAACATTCACCAAACTTCAGTGTCCGTCTAAGGAGAATCCCTTGCAACTATGCTGCAAATATGGGGACTCTACCTCCAAAAAGGCCCCCAAGGGCCATAGACTATAATAGGTCCGAATTTTTTTTGGTAAACCCAAAAATAAAGGTGAATATAAATTTACCAGTGTGGGTATTCGGCTTATTCCGGGTTTACCAAAAAAATCAGGCCCAATAAACCCAATCCCAAAATTTACCAAATTTTATTTTTGTGCCCAACCCTAGAGCCTAGGCTATGTGTCACTAAAGGCATTGAGCAGGCTGAGACCTGCTTACTTATACCTATGTAACAGAATCAGGCAGGGGAAGACTGGGAGGAAAATTTCTGGGAAGTTTATAAAGTTTTGGCTGAGCTTTTGTTTTCCCTTCCTGCTCCAGGTATATAAAACTTGGGTGTTGCCAGAGGCACAGGTCTTTGGCAAGCAAA
Source organism: Euleptes europaea (assembly GCF_029931775.1). NCBI lineage: Eukaryota > Metazoa > Chordata > Lepidosauria > Squamata > Sphaerodactylidae > Euleptes > Euleptes europaea. The sequence goes on along the minus strand of NC_079314.1, from coordinate 84,215,404 downwards.
CCAAAAAGGACTCTGCTGTTAGATCTTAGCCCATGGCTCACAGTCTGGGCTACCCATTGAATTTTGAACCAGCCCAAGATATCACTTCCTATTTTGCTTGTTTATATTGCATTTCTAAAGCTGCTCTGAGTCCCCATTGAGGAGAAAAGTGAGGTATAAATATCTAAATAAAAATAAGTCTGTTCTTTTAGGTCTCAGGGCTGAAAATGGTTTCTCACTGGCTGCGGTCTGCCTACAGGTGAGTTCTCGGGCTCACAGAAGGAAAATCCTAAAGAATAAGACCCACATATGTCTGAAGGTGTTTTTAAAAAGAAGAAGACTTAGTTTTTATATGCCAACTTTCTCTACCACTTAAGGGAGAATCAAACCGGCTTACAGTCGCCTTTCCTTCCTTTCCCCACAGCAGACACCCTGTGAGGTAGGTGGGGCTGAGAGAGCTCTAACAGAGCTGTGATTAGCCCAAGGTCACCCAGCTGGCTTCGTGTGTAGGAGTGGGGAAGCAAATCCAGTTCACCAGATTAGCCCCCTCCACAGCTCATGTGGAGGAGTGGGGAATCAAACCTGGTTCTCCAGATCAGACTCCGCCACTCCAAACCACTGCTCTTAACCACTACACCAAGCTGGCTCTTGAGAGCCACTTTCAGTACCCTAACAGCCGACTTCTTCACTGAAGCATACTATCTGAATAGCTAGGTCTGAATAAAATCCAGTAAGCTATTTGAGTGGAGGTACATTGTACAAGCTTGGTGCTTCTTAGGAGTCCCTTTGCTCAGCAGGTCAACATTTCCCAGGAAGTGGGAAAATGCAGATGTACATATCCAAACTTAACATATTACAGCAGTTCCTGACTTTGATAGCACTGATACAGGCTTTGATAGTTCCTGATACAGGCCATTTCCTTAGTCAATTTTATTCCATTTTGCCGAATCTCTGGGAAAACGAGCAGCAATAATGAGCAACAATATGTTACCTGTGGAGGCAATCTCTGCGGTTTCTACTGACTATTTCCGCTATGTGCTGCATTCGGATACCTTACTTCAGTCCTTCTAGTTGTACCTTGCTGCAGTTTCAAAAGCAGCTCTGAAGATGAAATATTGATGAGAAGTAAGGGAAGCAAAGGGTTTTTTAAAAATGTTCTTTCTCCTGCCAGATGCTGGAGAGTTGGCAGGCGAGGCTCACTGGGGCAGGATATCTCCTGCCCTCAGCAGACACATACCAACTCTAATCATGCTCAAATGTGATGCATCCTCTCAGCTTATTTTTATTATGGCTAAGGGTTAGGATTTCCAATGGTGTTTGGGGGATTTCTGGAGATTTGGGGGTGATACCTGGAGAGTTTATGAAGGAAAGGCAGCTCAGCAGGGATGTAATGCCATAGAATCTGCCCTTTGAAGCAGCCCTTTCCTCCAGAACTGATCTCTGTGGTCAGGTGATCCACCATAATTCCAGAAGAATTCCAGGTCCCACCAGGAGGTTGGTAACCCTAGGAGCCTCAAAAGCTGGAAGTAGCCGGGGCTTCTGTGGGCTTTTGAGAGGGCCTGATTCCAAGCATAATAAAAGCTGGTACAAAATATCTTCTGGGGATATAATAGATCTGGACATGTTTCCTCTTTCTCAATATTTGCCATAAAACTGCTCACAGGTTTCTGCAAAGATTTTTGGCCTTGCCACAAAGTGTCATTTTTCAAGTACTTTGGACTCTCCTTGTACAATTAATCTCTTTTTCCCCAATTTGAAGAAATTTTGATAAAAGTATCCAAAGGAAGGATATTGTAGAACTTTTGCATTATTTGCACTCAGCCTTCACAAAGAGCAGAGGCCAACCCAGAGATGCACCACTTACCATTAGTCTGCTTATGCTTCGTTCAAATCACCTCTTCCCTTTTATGCAGGGCTTTTGAGAACTTAATTGTGCTGCTGGTGGAAGATTATCCATGGTATGCTTGTTCCACATGGCAGAACAAGACTTAAATCTTGCAGTAGGTAAGAAATGGGAGCAGTGAGCAAAGATCAAGGTATAGCCACTAAAGGTATACCTATGGGTAAAGGTAAGAAATCTCTGAATCCAGAGAAAGTTGTTTGCATTAAAATCCCATTGAAATCAATGAGTGTGGTCACAACTGTGTTGAAAATATGAAGCTCCTTATAATGAATCAGACTGCTGATCAATCAAGGTCAGTACTCTGGCAGCAGTTCTCCAGGGTTTCATGCAGAGGCCTTTTATATCATCTCCTATGGATCCTCTTATAGAGTTGCCAGGGATTGAACCTGGGACTTCCTGCATTCCAAGCAGGTGTCCTACCACTGAGCCAGAGCCCCACCAATTTAAATCCCATTTATTTCAATGGATTTTAAAGGTCAATGTATTTAGAGGGCTGGAAGAAAAAGATTCCACCCCATATGGATGAAAAAGTTTCCCCTTTAATTGGTATCTCTGTGTGTCTCTCCTCAGGAAATATGTGCTTTCCATCACCATTCAGACAGTGAAGAAATCTTATCCTCTTGAACATTAACAACTCCAGTCCGTACATAATGTCCAAAGCTTTTCTCAGAGGAGCATGAATGTGATAATTCAATATGGGTATACAAAAGGACTTCTTGATGACAGACAAGAAAGTGGGAGTACACGAAGAATGAGTTTTGCCCTGACCCAATTAAATGATGTTTGTGCAATTTCCATTTCTCAGTGATCAACTGATGAATACCCAATAGAAATACTTACTTAGAAAAGCTTGTTTTTCCTTTGCAGAATAATGGCACTCGAGTAATCTGAACAGGAGGTATTTCACTGTGGCTGTATGGTTCATTTATTTGGCCAATGAGGAACCAATTTGCCATGAAGAACAGAGTAATAAATTAGAGGGGAAGAGGCAAAGAATATACAGTAGGGCTGTTGATTCGGTTCGGCCTGAACTGAAAATCAGCCGAATTTCCCTTGATTCGGCGATTTTTAGTTCAGGACGAACCGAACTCAAAACTGGTGGGCAACCGGGGAGCCGAATTCAGCGAGTTCGGGAGTTCATGAATAAATCCGGCAAATTCGGGGCGTCAGTAAGCAGCATAACCCTCAGTAAGCAGCATTCTCCTCCCCTGGCCAATCGGTGGCCAAACTGGGTCTCCTTCTGGCCAATAAGTCAGGATTGAATACTGGAGGAATCAGCTGATGTGCGGCCCGGCCAGGGAGAGAGAGAGAGGGAAATCCTCCTGTGTGTATGGGGGGGGGGTGCTTGTGCACATTCACTCCTTTCCGTGGATGCAGGGGGTGCATTTTTGAGGGTACAGACCCCAAACTTTCAGTGGAGATTCAGACAAGCCTTCTTAAGAGACCACCCAAGTTTTGTAAACATTGGGTCAGGGGGTCCCGAGATATGGGCTCCCCCCTTTTTTCTTTCCATGGCTGCAGGGGGCGCATTTTTGGTGGTACAAACCCCAAACTTTCAACGAAGCTTCAGATGAGCCTTCTTAAGAGACCCCCCAAGTTTTGTAAACATTGGGTCGGGGCCCCCGAGATATGGGCTCCACCCCTTTTTCCTCTCCCCCCTTTTCCATTTCCGTGGCTGCAGGGGGTGCTTTTTGGGGGGTGCAGCCCCCAAACTTTCAGCATAGCTTCAGACAATCCTTCTTAAGAGACCACCCAAGTTTTGTAAAGATGGGTTCAGTGGGGGCAGAAATATCGGCTCCCCCCTTTTCTCTTTCCGTGGCTGCAGGGGGGCGCATTTTTGGGTGTGCCGACCCCAAACTTTCAGCGGAGCTTCAGACAAGGCTTCTTAAGAGACCACCCAAGTTTTGTAAACATTGGGTCAGGGCCCCCCGAGATATGGGCTTTCCCCTTTTCCCTATTGGGATGAATGGATCACCCTCGAGAGATGCATACATATGGATCTCATATTGGATACAAATGGAATCATATTGGATTACCCAGCCTCCCAGCACCTCCTGATGGAACAGAAGACAGCCACAGTAAGACCCCTTGGGGGCTTTAATCTATAATTTTTCCTTTCTGTGTGTGTGTGTGGGGGGGGAAGCAGAGTCCGTGTGTGTGTGGGGAGGGAGCAGTTTCTTTGGGTGGGGGGGAGCCAAAGGGGGCTTTTGCCGGTTCTGCCTGGGGTGTGTGTTCCCCCTCCAGTCTCTCTCTCCCTGGTTTGAGGGGGGGCTTCAGTTTTGTGTCTTCAGGTTTTCCTTCATTCATAAGATCAGTTAGGTTATTTTGATGCTTGCTCAAAACTGGTTTTCAAATGGTGACTTAAAGAATGCATCTGCCTGGTCCCAAGTGCAATGCAAAAGGAGAAATTCCACCCCTTCCTGCTCATTATGCATAGCTAGCTGCCTCTGTCCCTTTCCATGGTTTGCAAACTCCCAGGTGTCAGGTGTTGCTTTGCACTGTTGCAAAGGTGTTGCATTGCGTGCTCGTGTTGCTTTGCAGTTGTATTGCTTTGCAAATTTTTTCACACCTGCCCCGCCCTTGCTCTCAGCTGTTTGTCGGGGCTGGGAGCTTTGTGCGTGGGCGGCAAGCTCTGCTCGGAGATACACATTAAGGGTGGGGGGACCCCTTTCGGGGCCCATATCTCAGCCCCCCCGACCCAATCTTTACAAAACTTGGGTGGTCTTTCAAGAAGCGTCCTTTGAAGCTCCTCTGAAAGTTTGGGACCTTTACCCCCAGAAATGCCCCCCCAGAGCCGTGGAAAGGCACGGTTGTGTTTTTAATGGCTTTATTCGGCCGAATTTTTTCCCCGAACTTTGAATTCCCGCCGAATTGCACGGACCCGAAGTGGGGGAGTTCAGACTTCGGCATATCCCGAATCTAAACGGGCCGAATTCAGCCGAATCCGAACTATACCGAATTTTTTTTAATTCAACAGCCCTAATATACAGTCAGTGACAGTAGGTTTCAAAATCGTGTGCCATCCCTTAAGGATTAGTAACCTCTAATGTGTGCAAAGGAGTTACATTGAAAGGCAAAGCCACATACCAGCAAGAGGTAGAAGACTTTAAGAGAAGCCACTTTAATGGTGTAGAGGATAGAATCTTAGGATGTTTCCAGACTAAGAAGAGAAAGGAGAAGGGAAAAAGAGGAAAGGGATGACACACAAAGAGGAAGCAGAATAAGGGGAAAGGAAAGGAGAAGGGGAAAATAAAGGGGGGGGAAGCCAACTAATCTACTAAGCCATTGCTGCCTCAACCGTATGCCCGGCAGAACATCTCCATCTTATAGGCCCTGTGGAACAGAGTTAAACCCTGCAGGGACTGGGTCTCATTAGACAGAGAGTTTCACCAGGCTGGAGTCAGAGCCGAAAATGTCCTGGCTCTGGTTGAGGACAGCAGGATAGTCCTGCGGCCAGGGACCACTAATAAGTTGTTTCCTGAAGAGCATAAAGCTCTCTGGGGGGTATATTGGAGAAGGCACCTGCAGTACAGGAACTCTACTGCAGATCACAAATGGCATACTGGAAAATAGTGTGGACAGTGAAGATATCACAGTCTCAAATGAGACTTTTCAGAAAGGCTCCACGTTACATGAGACTACTTTCTTGAGGTATGTGCTCTGGAAAGTAGAAGGTAGATGCTTCAATCCCACTGTAAATTTCTGCTAATGGAAGGGGAGCAATTTTCACCAATTCAGACAGTGCAAATGTATGACTCTGCCCTCATACTGTTCTGGGGGGGATAAGGTTGCCAACCTCCAGGTGGTGGCTAGAGCTCTCCCACTGTTACAACTGATCTCCAGGTGAAAGAGATCAGTTTCCCTGGAGAAAATGACCACTTTGGCAATTGGACTCTATAGCATTTAGTCCCTCCCCATGCCAAACCCCACCCTCCTCAGGCTCCACCTTCAAAATCTCCATTCTAAATCCAATGAATTCAATCAACTTAGAAGGGTGTAACTCTGCTTAGACTGGCAATGTACATCACATACATGTTTCTAGTGTTTGAAGTGAGGATCCTTTAAAGTATTGTATCAGAGAAAAGAACTACTCATGGTCTACACCATTTGAGTTAGCAGTGTTTCCAGTCTACACAGTTAATCTTTATACTCATGGATGGACTTGCCCTTGATTATAACTCAAATTCTAATATGTGCCATTTGGAAATTTGAGCTTCTTCAATTGATTTTCCAATAGTAATTTCTCAAAAGGTGTGTCTAGTGTGTCTAGCGTTAATGCATCTCCACAATAGCATTTCATAGTAGGAAACACTGAGACAACAAATTTTTAGTGACAGAGCAGGATTAATTCCAGCAACGGACTGTGTGTGAACAAGTCTCTTTGGGGCATTTTTCACGGTAGATGTTGCTTCTGTTTTGCCACGGACTAATAAAAAACACGATTTAAATGTTTTTTTCATGGCCGCGATTTATCCCTGTCAATTATCTGTAGTTTTGGTTTTTCATGAGAACAAAGTACGCTGTATTTGACAACGGTTTGGTCTGTCCCTTTTGCAGGAGGCCTCCCCTTCCAACAGGCTCATTGTTTATGCCTGCCCCCAGCTCCGCCTCAACTCCGCCCAGCAGACTACCTCGTGCGGTTCACCAGCCCCAGTGCAAAAAACAAGCACCAGTCCCTCTGGTCTCCTCCATTTTTCTTCCACCCTCGCTCTGTTCTGCTTTTGGAACAGTCAGATTCCAAATTGGGGGGGGGGGGGCAAGGCAGCACTTTCCTCAAAGCTTCCCTCTATTTTCTATAGGTGTGGAACCCATTGCCCTTTAATGATAGACAGGATTGGGGGGGGGGAGGGCATCCATGTGCCCAGAGAAGTGTTTAGCTGAAAGTGGGAATGGCGGGGGGGGGGGGAGAGGAAAGAAGGCCCCTGGCTTGCGCGCCGGCCATGATCCGGCCACATTGCATTGTGAGAGACAGGAGGGCTCCTAGCTTGCACGCCAGCCCCGATCCAGTCAGTGTGCATGGGGGGGGGGAGGAAAGAAGGCTCCTGGATCGCACGCCGGCCATGATCCAGCCACATTACATCGTGAGAGACAGGAGGGCTCCTAGCTTGCGAGCCAGCCCCGATCCAGCCAGTGTGCATGGGGTGGGGGAGAGGAAAGAAGGCCCCTGGATCGCGCGCCGGCCATGATCCGGCCACATTACATCATGAGAGACAGGAGGGCTCCTAGCTTGCGCGCCAGCCCCGATCCAGCCAGTGTGCATGGGGGGGGGAGGAAAGAAGGCCCCTGCGCGCCGGCCATGATCCGGCCACAGTGCATCGAGAGAGAGAAGGGAGATAAGAGCAGGCTGGCCACCCCTCTTCAGAAGAGTGATGGGAGGGAGTTTTGACTTGGGTTTTCCGCTCTCAGGATGCACATTTTTCCCATCCAATTTCTCAAAAATCCCCCTCCCCTCTGGGGCAGAGGAGCCAACAGCCCCTTCCCTTGAACATCCCCCCCACGGGCCCAGCTGCCCTAGACTGAGCTGCCAACACCACCACCACCCCCAGCGCGCGAGGAGCACATGGCGTGGCCCCACCGGTCTCCCCCTGGAGCCGTCCGTCTGACGTCCCCCTGGGCTTGGAGGTGTGGGCCCAGCTCCAAGGCCCATCCCGGGTGAGGGGCGGGGAAGGCGTGCCGCCTGCCCACCCACCAGCCTCCGGGACGGAGGGAGAGAAGTGCCAGGATTCTAGGCAGGCAGGCAGCAAAAGGGGCTGTATTCTTGTCCAAGCGCAAAACTCCCCCAGCCAATCACCGTTCTTGGGGGAGGAGAAAGGAGACGTCCCGGGGAGCGAAGCAAACATTTTTTCATGGGCATCCACGCAACAAAACACATGTCCACAGGAAAGATCGTCTCAAAAGTGGTTTGGATTGCCTCTCTTTTAACCCGGCTTATTTTGCTCAGTGGGGGAAAAGACGGATCTGCAGTGAATAACCAAAATTTGACTCTGACGCAAATCAGCTTCGAAACAGCAGCAAATCTCCATGAAGAATACCCCTTTGTGAAAGAGGAGGGGGAAAACACCTCTTTCTCCTAGGAGACAATTTGGATGAGACTGAGTTTAATTTAAAAAATGTAACAAACCAGGAACTTGCTTTATAGTTTCTTGCCATTATTCAACTCTTAACCTGACACTGCCTGCCAGATCTGGTAACAAAGGGGAAAGTTCAACAATTGTACAACCCAGCCAACTGATGAAGAGGTTGGATTGTAACAGTGACAAAAATGTAATTGTCCAAACCCCCAAATTGTCTCCCCCATTCTTCCATACACTGTTTACATCTTCCAACTCAATAGTCAGTCCAGTGTATGACTAGCAAGTTTCTACTTCCCAATAGTCTAGACCATAACATCAGTCATAAGCAGGTTGAGGGGAAGTTAGTGGTTATTAATATGCAACAATTTTATGCCACAAAGTCCAGGAGTCGTTTACATGGTGCACTTCTAACAAGACACCACTGTGTTCTGGTTACAATAGCCACAAGCAACTTCATAGATGAAAAGCAAAATGGTTGAGTAGTTAGGACACTTGACTGCATCCCTGAGCACGGTGTGTTTGACTCTCATACTGGGTGACAATGGTAGATCTATTCATCTGTAAAAGGATACTTAAATCCACTGGAGCATGAGTTCTCAGGTTTTGTTGCGAATCAGTGGGCCTGAATTGAAAAAGAAACTGCTTCAGAATCTCCACATGTGGCTGAAACTAAGGAGGAACAAAGCCTTCTACTATGTCCTTTTCCTTTGGAAAGCCTTTGTAACTACAACCCATACCTCTAGATCATGCTGTAGCTGCTGGGAACGAGGGAGATGAAAACTACTTCCTTCTCACTACTGTACAGTAGAAGTGGAAATAAATGAGAACCAGTGTGTTGTAGTTGTTTAATTGATGGAATATGGTCAGGGAAACCTGGGTTCAAATTCTCATGCAGCCAGGAAGTTCCCCAGGTGACCTTAACCACTGGCTCACCACAGTATTATTCGGTGAACCTACTTCATAGAGTTGTTGAGAAGGTAAAAATGGAGAACAGGGCACAGTGCCTTAAGCTTTTTAGAGAAAAGTCAGGATAAAAATGTGGTAGATAGAAGGAGATTTGGCTTGTAGTAGGGTCTTACATTTGAATGACTCATGCTACCACTGCACCTGTAAAGGACTTTTGTGACCATACATGAGTATCAGGGTTATTGCAGATTGTGAATGTTACACTTCCTCTCACTGCCTTGTATACTGATATAATAGAAAACTATACAAAAACTTCTTCAAAGCAAGGCTCTGCTCATACAAAAGTCAGTTTTATACTGTAGCTTTGGTTTAAACGTGTGTGTGTGATTTTATCCATATATGTCATGTCTTAAACTTGGCCTAAATTGCATCATGTTCAATTGGAAACATTTTTAGGTGCCCCATCACCCAAACACCTGAAATTATAAAGAAAGCCAAGTTTGTTGCTTTGGAGAGAAACAGAAGACAGAAAGTGATAAAAAATAAGTTTTATTAGCTGTAGCTTGAGGAGGGGAAATAGATGGTGAAAAGGTTCTAGACCACTGTGTATGATAATTCTCAAAGCATAACATGAGCAGAATAATCTGTAATAAAATGGTTGAGGAGCTGAGCAAATCCAGTGTGTTGAGGGATTATTAGTAACATTCAGACATACCCTTAGGCCTTATTCAAATATGTTCTTAGCTATGTGGGAGTCACTGTGGCATGGCTGGATTCGGTGCCATTCCAAGAATGTTTGTAAATAATCACTGTGTAGACAAGCACGATGGCCTGATTGTGTCCTACGCCCTGCCCCAGGACCATCATCCCCCCCACAATCCATGTCATTTCAAGAAATTGAAAGTCACAGCAAGCACATTCAGAACAAAAGGAAGTGTCAGTGTAGAAAAAGGAACTGGTGCTTATGCTGTAGTTTACCAGTTGAATTGTGAGTATGGGAGTAAAGAAACCTGGACCTTCTCACAATGCCATAGATTATACTGTTCCATGTTTCATGCACAGTGTTATCTTTAGTAACAAAAAAATTAAAATGTATTAAAATATAAGACTTGGATGTTGGCTTAAAAGATTAATTAAATTGTTAGAGCCTACTTTCCTTATATCTCCAATCCTAAATGTGAGGCAACAGAGAAACAATGCAAGCGTGGTAGTCAACAACATAACACACTACATCATTTTCCAATCATCGTTAGCATCTCTACACCTAGAATGATTCTATCCTGATGGCTCATCTTAGCTGATGATTTTTCACAATGTATTTCATGGCTTCCATCCCTACATGAGACTTTATTACTATCACATAGGAATAAAAAGCCATAAAACACTAAAGTGAATTTATCTTGATCAGATGCAATACTGATTTTCTTCACATGATTTCACAACCATTTCCAAACTAACTGAGAATTTCATGCTACATTACTCAACATTTTAAAACTACATTTCAGTTATTAAGAAAAACACACACCACAATGGTTACATCACAAATTAACAGCACTTTAAACTTCAGAGAGTTTGCTAACTAAACAGATTGGGGGACAGTCACAACAACACACAACCATTGAATTCACTGAATAGACAGGACACCACAGAAAAGTTGCACTATGACAGACATCTGTGAACACATAAAAAAATGGACAAAATAGCCATAAATTCACCTTGGAACATTTAAAAAAATCCTTTAATTCTTTCTCAATGCAATCTCCTGGCACAGCCATTGCAAACGTGGAGTTTGCAGTAGGGGAAAAATCAGTAATCTGCAACTTTAAGGTGTCTCGGATGAACTGGAACAGTTAATATAAAGAGTGGTACACTGGATTGGATCCGAAGATGCTCTTCTGCTACGTGAGAGCTTTCTTCCAATGGAGGAAGCTTTCCTGTTGGAGACAGACTCTCACTCTGCAGAAGGGACTTTATGGATCCAAGCCAAGGCTTCAAAAGACGTCCATCAAATCAGACTAAAAGGCAAATCCTTCCCTACAACTCAATATGCCCTGATCCTGATAACACCACCATATATCCTACCATCACATTCCTAATTTCCTATGAAGAAATTATCTTAGACTGTTCGTTCCAAAAGCAAGCTAGAACTTTACAGGTCCTAGAACAAATACAGTAATTTGCAGGAGAAATTACTGTTCTTCCTACTAATTGGCCAAGCTGAAGCACAAATCTCTCCAGTAATTGAACAGTCAACAAAATGGGTTAACTCAAGTTCAAAGTGTGTTGAAAATAATTCTACATGAACATTTAGTACATATACACTAAAGGAAATCCAAAGTGTCTTAAAAGACTAAAATAAATATTTTAAGTCTTAAGATAGCAGACATTCCCCTTAGTATTTACTGGTGCTAGGATTAATTTGAATTCAATGTTAACTATTACCTCTGAAAGCCTACTCCATGCTATTTACTGATCACTATTATCTGACTGCCTATCAAACCCTACTTCTGATCTAGCGCGATGCAGTTAACATAAGTGATAGAAGGAAACCCATAAATGAAAGCAAGTGCACAAATAAATTAAGTCATCATGATAAAACATGCAAATGTTTTAACGACTGCATATGAAACTGTCCTTTATAGTCATCAATCTTTTGAGGGGCAAATAGATATGAACTGGGTCCAGATTAATGCACTCCCAATCCCAAACCATTCAGCCTGTTTTAGGTGAGTTTTAGGTTCATTTTAAATGAGATGTATGAAGGCACACACAGCTGCTCATCTCCATTTTTCTCTCTCATTTTGCAAGGGAAACTACCAACAAATAAATCAAATTGGGACCATTTTTTTCTACTTATAAACCAATTGGTATAAACTAATCTCTACACACTACAGGATGTACAGAATGTATTCAAGTCACTAATTTTTCTTATTCTAATGAATATCAAGCAAATTATTTATGCAAAAAAGAGGGTCTCATATACTGCTAAATGCACTCAATATCCCTATATATCTCACTCTTCCTTTCACATATTCTCCAACCTAGCAAGGAAGAGCTGTATGTAGATAGAGGCTTACATGTGCTCAGCCTAAGCAGTTGCCAGTGAACATCTGGATAAGCACCTGCATCATATTGTCCATGTGGGACCACTGAACTAACTGGATGTGTCTCTAGTAGCATCACTGGGGACTACTGTATGTTGTGCGTGACTTGTTGTGTGCAGCCTAGAGCTAGGTCAGGGCCATTATGTGTTTAAACACATTTCTGTTTTCTTAAAAAAAAAACATGGTGAAATTAAGATGGCACGATCCATCCGGCCAAAGTTAAGCAAATCTGAATCACACTGCTTTCAACAGAAGACTTTGTACTGAACTTTCCCATGGTATCAATGGGACATAAAAAGTATTTAAAGCTTGGCCCAGTTGGGAACGGTGTTTATAAGTAGGGTTGCCAGGTCCCTCTTCGCAACTGGTGGGAGATTTTGGGGGTGGAGCCTTAAGAGGGCGGGGTTTGGGGAGGGGAGGGACTTCAATGCCATAGAGTTCAATTGCCAAAGCCGTCATTTTTTTCCAGGTGATCTGATCTCTATCGGCTGGAGATCAGTTGAATTAGCAGGAGATCTCCTGCTACTACCTGGCAGTTGGCAACCCTATTTATAAGTCAGCTTTCGGTTTCAGGCAGTTGTATGCAACTCTTTCCTTTCCTTCTTTCTTTCCTTCTTTTTTTCCTCCTTCCTTCCTTCCTTCCTTCGCTTGGCAATGCCACATAACTCAAATAAGTGGGAAACTGAGAGACATGAAACTTGTTTTTATTTTGGCAAGAGAAGAAGGAGAGGAGTAGACTTTTCCTATTGTACTCTGGGCTCAGCTAGCCAAAATTCAACATAACAAAACTGGTTGTGGGCCAAATTAATCCTTTCATTCTATGGATGTTCTTAAGAAATGCAGCCTTGGGCTGAAAGTTTCCTCCAGTGCCTTTGCGCTGCATGGAAGGCTTTATTTGTGGAAGCACAGAAATTGTTTGTCTCAGCTGTGCTCTCTTGTTGGCTGGCAGTCTGAAATAAAAAGTAGGAAGCAAAGAACTACAGGAGAAATTCAGCAGGGAGGGAACACGGTCTCCAAAATTAAAGAAGAAAGGTTTCATCCCTGACACTCCTCTTAACAAAAGCAAAAAAGCAGTGAAAATAGACTTGGGGTTAGAGTTCTAGAAGAATTGTTTTTATTACTGATTTGTTGAAATGTGGTAACATTAAAAAACTCAGAAATAAAGAGAAAGAGAGAGACTTAAACCTAGTTCATACTGAAAAAGAATTGATTTGTGGAAGGATCCGAACAGCTTGTGTGTATATCTGTATCCCCATAGCATATATATATTAAAAATTAAGGTTTAGCCAGAGTCTACAAGTTAAATAAATTCACATATTTAACTTGTTTTAGGAAGAATTCAAGCCCCAATGTGTTTCTAACCCTCCTTTTGAAAAATGGACAATAAAAAATTACCATAAAGAAGCGAAGACACATACAAAGACATATACACACATTCACAGGGATGCTTTCAGACACACACATTTATTAAGTCTCCCACCCTGGGAGCCTTTTGGTGGCTACTTGTGCATATTTGCATAAATTGAATTAGTTGCCATAAATAACAGCAATAAGGATGATATCTGGTCTTTCAATATAGTGACAAAGTTCTGACAGCCATTTAGCCTAGAAAATATGCTTATGCTTAAACATGTTTAAATTCATGGCTCCTAAAAGAGAAAATGATTGTATAGTTACAAAACCCCAAGTAACAGCTAAAGATATTCACCTCACGAAGCCATTTCTCAACTAGCCCCTTGGCACTTGCTGGAATTATTCACAGTAGGCATGCTACTTTTTCATTTTCTGCCGACTCCATGTGGGTAATTTTTCTCTCATTATTAAAAGTGAACCTGGCAATTCCTTCAAAGCTTCCCTTTAGGTGTGGCTGGAACCAGAGTGGATCTTTTGTCTCAGAAATGTATTGCTGAAAGCTCATTGTCACACAGAAGGGGGAGAACCTGAAAGTGATAAAGTGAACTTTATAGAGATCTATATAAACATGTTTTAGACCAACATATACAGATGACAAATGAAATGGACTGTTTACCCTGGGAAGAATAGTCTTTTCTTCGTCAAATAATCATTCAGACCTGAATGTCATCCAGAAGCGATTCTGCCTTCTTCAACTTATCCAGCATCTGGGGCCACGAGATAACCCTCATGGCTCTGGCCGCCTTTACTGACTCCTTCATTATTAGCCTCCTGGTGAGTGAGATAGAATACAGTGAATGTAATAACCATACTTCACACAACAGGCCCTCTCTCGCTTTTAAATTGAAAATCCCCTTATTACAAAACAAGGGGTGTCCTTTTTCTTCTATCCTTTAAGTAGGACTGCCACAGTCACTGCTTCTTTGTTGTTGTTGTTTTTTACAAAAACGCAGCTGCATTTAAGCTACAGATAAATAAGAATCTGCTGGGCAGTAATTCTCTTCAGCTGAATTGCATCATTTCCCAAGACTTTGTTGAAAGACATATGCCATGACAGATATGCTCACATATACATTTATGTGTGTTTGCATGTGGGGGGGGGGGAAGAGGAATTATCAAAAATATTTTTCTTTTCCAATTACAACTGCTCCGTGTTTTACTATTAAGTTATGCTATATGGATGGCTCTCTAGGGCTTATTTGGGTTCAGTAAAACTACAGTTTCCCCCATCCTAGCAAAACAGAAGTCTGGTTATGAAGGTTACATTGACTAATGACCAACAGAAGTAACATTAGATATTAGAGGTGTAGGCTCAATAACAAATACATACCCTTCTGAATATTTATATGGATGGCCGGTTTTGGGTTTTAATAGTTCTGGTTAATATGCAAATTTATTGGTGACATCATTGGTAATCTTTTCAAGACCCCTCCTCAAACTATCTGTTGTTGTTATTCTTTAAAATGAATATATGTAATTTTCAAAATATATCAGTGGTAATTGTCCCTCATTTACCTTAGTTTTACTACCAAAAAAGAAGAAAAGAACAAAAGAGATACTACACCACAGCAAACACAAATAAGTATGGAACTGTAGTGTCTTCCCTCTCTTGTCATAATACTTTTCCCATAATTATGGATAAGGCAATAATCAAATAAGCTTGCATTTACCAATTGTACTACTACCGGTGCAGTCCTAAGTAGAGTTTCACCTTCGAAGACCATTGATTTCAATGGATGTTGAGGTGGGTAAGTCTGCTTAATATGACAATGTAGAATATTGTGATTATTTTAATTTTTGTATATTATTAGGAAAGACACAGTATCTGCAAAATTAGCTGTGCCTTTCATAAATTTGCTGACTTTCTAGGTTTATCCAGCAATTCAAGCCTGCTAATTTTAATCAATTAATTGGCTTTTAAAAACATCATGGGTTTGAGGATTTTTGATTGAAGGATCCTTTTAACTAAAATGCAGATTAGTTTTGTTTGAATAGGATCTTAAATATTTGGAAAAACTGAGAGATTAACATGATCCAGGGCATCTTCCATTAAAATCAGATTGAAATCCGCAGTCATTAAAGAAATTATTAATTAATTAAACTACTGTGGATTTCACTCTAATTAATGCCCTAGAGAAATGATACTAAGTAAGCAATCTATCCTCATTTCTTGATTTGCCATGTATTTAAGAAGATTTTCATACAAACTAATTTCCAGCATTTAGTCAAAAGGTTAAATACCCATTAAACATCCTCAGAATTGTGAAGATTTAGATGCTGTGATATTTATTTTAAAAGTTAATTAATTCATTAAAATTAAGACAGACTTTGATTGGTTGGGTTGATAGCTACCAATAAGACTAGAAAGTCATTGCTTATTCATAAAACTGCTCAATTTTGAAAAGATCCAATATGTTCCCTAATGCACAAACCTAATATAAGACCAACATTTCTGTAAAACAAGGGATTTTGCCATGCAAACCCACAGAGAAAGAAGTCAGTGAAACACCAACAGAAATACACTTTTTCTAACAAAAGCTGTTTTATCTAAAGCAATATAACAGGAAAAAAAGATCATAGATTTAGATACCACTACAGGTTTTGTATTATCTCTTGTGGGAGAGTTTACCCACATCTCTTGTGGGAGAGTTTATTTAATTCCCCCCTCCTACTCTTTCTTCAGAGAGCTCAGGTGGCAGATGTGTGGTTTTGCCTCATTTTATTCTCATGAGAGCCTTGTGAAGTAGGTTAGGGTGAAAGATAACGGCTGACCCAAGAATATCCAGTGAGCTTCATAATAGAGTGGAGATGGTAACCCAGTGTCTGACATGCTAACTACTACCACTGTCAATGGATTCAGTCAATGCTTACCTGAACAATATGTATTATTTAAATGTAATCCTTACTATATAAAATGTGTTGAACACAAATACCCAGGCATGGTCCTGAAATCTTTCCTGCATCAACATTACACCACTACTCTGGATTATTGCTTACAGCATTGTAAGTTATTTATTATGCCTGGTAGGAAGATTCATAGATGCAGTAAGGTTCCCAAACTCCAGGTGGCATCTGGAGATCTCCCACTATTACAGTTGATCTCCAAATGGCTAACATGAGTACCCCTGAAGAAAATGGCTGTTTTGGAGGGTGGACCTTATGGCATTATACCCTGATGAGGTCCCGTTCCTCCTCAAACCCCGTCCCCCCGGCTCTACCCAAAATCTCCTGGTATTTCCCAACTCAGAGCTAGCAACTAGGGGTGTGCATCGAATAAAGCCAAATAGGGGGGGGGGAACCCTGAAAAATACTTTTTGTTTTTGGGGGGGATTTTTATACCCCCCCAAAAATGATGGCAATAAAAGGGAGCCAAAAAAGCTGATCCCAAATAATGCTGAGTTTGGAAGTGGCAGCGAAGCAAAAGTGAAGGCTGGGCTCGCACTGACACCCCCCCTTCCTTCAGGGCTGTGCCATGTATTTTTTGGTTTCGGGTGTATTAACTTAAAAATTTTTTGATTATGTGGGAAAAGCCGAAATAAGTATTCAGCTTTTTTCAGATTTTTTGAAAATTTCCAGGTCATTCAGCTTGAACTCGAAAAATACCATAAAAATTGGTGCACACCCTGAGATATAGTGGAGAGCACTGACATTAGTTTGAGATTCTAAAGCCTACTACCATAAAGAGGCTTTTTCACTGGCAAACAGTGGGGCTCTTTGAGTTGGTTGTGTCTATATCAGGGAGCGAATCTCATGAATCTGTGCCAAGAGATGACTAATTTGCTCTATCTAAAGAGCCCCCAAACCTTTTGAAGTCATCTATCTAGCAGACCTCTTAAATACTTGGCCTTGCGTATTTGCCAGCAGTGCTACTATATCTGCTCAAAAAAAATTTGTAACATAGTATGGGGGCAAGAGTAGAGTTTTTTTGTAATTCTATGGCCCTTATTTATTGGTATAGGAAGGTGCAGGAAGGAGCCCAATGTGGATTTCCCATAGCTATTGTCTGTGCACTGAAGCACACTGGAGTAAAAGGTCTTAGTGAAGGAAGGAGACTGCTTATACCTCTCAGCTAACTGCTAAAATGTACTTGGGCTCAAGTTCATTGGAAGCTCCAGCCTCTGTCATCACAGCTCTCTTCTCTAATCTCAGATTTGTGGGGTGGTGATGGAGATTGCTAACTGGTGAGTGGAAAACACTTTGTACATGCCTTATTTTATGTTATCATAGCTGAACCTCATATTGAAAATGGGTCCCAAGAAGATTCCTAGTCTTTCAAAAAAGCAGCAATTTCTGCTGCTAGATGTGATTTCTCATCCAAGTATGTGTACTGAATATCATCACGTACTTCATGTTTATCCTCTCTGTAGCTGAGTGTTTACTGCATTTGAGGCAAGACCTGGTTTCCTAAGGAGCAGAGACAACAGCACAAAAATGTGCTGTCACGGTTCACTACAGAATATAATTGGACTGTTCATTTCCTCTGAACCAATGCTCATTTTCTTTAACAGGGTAGCACACTTTGGACGATAAAGGAATTATCATGAAGGAAGACAGCATGAGAAAACATGGGCCATTTACCTTTTGAACACTGTTACTTGATTATTTCCCCCCATTATATGAGAGATAAGGATCATTAGGAAAGATAATAATTTTGGAAATGATCAGAGTTTTTTGTAATTCTATGGCCCTTATTTATTGGTATAGGAAGGTGCAGGAAGGAGCCCATATAGCTGGATCACTGAAAATTGCACCAGGAAACGACGTCTCTTGTGATGCTAACAGTGTCTCTGTAGTTTCTGTGTAACACTATGGCCTGCAGTCTGACCCCTGTCTTCAGCTGGGTTCTCAACACCCCTACACTGGTGCAAGAAATTTTAGGATTTCCCAATGTGGCAATCAGCAATACTCTGGGCATACAAGAAAGGGTCACAAGAGCCAAGCACTGGCTCAGCTCTTCCTGCCTTCTCTCTCACAATCTGCCTAAATTCATAGTGATTCATAGAATCAGTATTGCTGTCAAATGGCCATTTAGCCTCTGCTTAAAAACCGCCAAAGGAGAGCCCACCATCTCCCAAGGAAGCCTGTTCCACTGAGGAGACACTCTAACTGAAATATTCTTCTGTGGACGTTTCCATTCATGAAAGAGTTGAGTTAGTCTAATGGTCCAAATCCTGGTGCAGTCACATGCAACAATTAAAGGTCTGAATGAAGAGAACTGCCATCATATGGGATAGATACCAAGTTAAGTTTTATAACACTGAAAACACTGAACATTTCAGAAGTACGTTCTTGAAAATATGTTGTATACATCTACAATATACAGAGGAATGATCCTATATCTACTGCTGGCACTGGAAAATTTAGTCAGGATCCTACCCACAGTGTCTTCCATCTGAAGTCACATAGTCTCCATGTAGCTAGATTCAGATATACAGTAGCTGAAGGGTGTAGTTTCACATATGAATTGGAGGCCCTGGGTTTAGATGCACATCCCTCTTTGCACCAAAAGATGCATTCAGCCAGTTAAATATGGTGACCAGCAGGATGGGGATGTGTATTTAGATTGGAATTGGCAATACATATTCAAGGCAGTTTGCACAACTGGATTTTTGGGTTGAAATGCAAGAGTATTTACGAGATGAAGAGCAGACTCCAGTAGCCTGAAAACCTTTAGGAACCTTTGGTACACGTATTAAGCAAATGTGCTCTGCATGTCTGTTTTCTTTTCCATTTCTCCAAGAGCAAAGGAGAAGAGGCTAGAACAGCTGTCCATTTCTGTGTCTCACTGGGGTAATGGACTTACTTGCTGAGCCATTGTGTCTGTCACATTCCAACTCCCACAATAATAACTAAAGTGAAATCAATTTAACATGAAGCAATTTAGACTCCTTTTCCCTTCCACTTCTTAATATTTCGCAAAGTGCAATGGCATAGCTAAGTTCAAAAAAGTTTTATAGAATGAAAGCTACTGAAGCATAAATCACACAGGATGGTGAAAACGGAGATGTGGGATGGAGATGAAATCTAAAAACTAATTAAATTCCACAAGCACCTCTCAAAAGGCAACATACCAGCTTAGCCTCCCATGCTAATAGCACAATTGCAGAGAGCGCAATAAATGGAAGGCCTTTCATGGTTGTAGTTTTCACAGTGTGATCCGCCAGCAAAACCTGAGAGGGGAGGAAGAAAAAAAAAGATTAGATGCATGGATTACAGCCCTGAATTGATGCCAAGGCCAAGATAAAAAGAACAGATAAGTTAAGGCTTCTGAGGAGCTGAATTCGAAGCCAACTAGTAAAATGGATTGAACCTTATTACTTCTAGTCGCTGAGAAATTCCCTAGATACTTGGATGTAATTTGAAAAGGTTGGGGGAGGGGGACGCCTCCACAGTATTATGGCTTTGTGGTTTAAGGGCGTACATTTTGCGAGGTGCCAACTCTAATCATTTTTATTGATTTGCTATCAAGCGATAGACAGACAAAGGAGAGGCATGGCTGATTTTGCACAAATATATGAACTTTAAAAATTTACCCATACCATACATTGCACTATGTGTGTGTGTGTGTGTGTGTGTGTGTGTGTGTGTGTGTGTGTGTGTGTGTGTGAAGTGCTATCAAGTCATAGCCAACTTATGGCAACCTCATAGGGTTTGGTTTTCAAGGCAAGAGATGTTCAGAGGTGGCTTGCCATTGCCTTCCTCTGCATAACACCCTTGGTATTCCTTGGTTAGTATTCTCATCCAAGTATTAATCAGGGCTGACTCTGCTTAGCATAGGGTTGCTAGGTCCCTCTTTGTCACCAGTGGGAGGTTTTTGGGGCAAAGCCTGAGGAGGGTGGGGTTTGAAGAGGGGAGGGACTTCAATGGAATAGCGTCCAATTGTCAAAGCGGCCATTTTCTCCAGGTGAACCGATCTATCGGCTGGAGATCAGTTGTAACAGCAGGAGATCTCCAGCTAATACCTGGAGGTTGGCAACCCTAGCTTAGCAGCTGAGATCTGGCCATCCAGGTCAGAGTATATATATTTTAAAAATAACATTAAAATATTAAAATGGTTGTTTCAATATTTAGCACCTTCTGTTGTTAATGTAGTTATTTTTGCTATGTTTTAAAAAGAGCCTGTTGTATTTGCTTGATGTTCTCACTCAACATCCCCAAATGGCCTGTAATCAATATGGCACTGCCATACATACAGCTAGTCAGCCAGCCCTTTTCCTCCTGCTGCAATTTAAATCAAATAAGATTTACAACACATAAGTCATATTATCCTTGATGAAGATTAATTAACATTAGATTTTCATTCCTGAACAAGTCATTTGTCTTGCAGCTGTAACACAAAATCAGTATTCCCTGTTCAAGTGCTCCGAGACATTTTTAATGGACTTAAAAGTATGGTTCTGTGCCTTCATCTGCCACATTATGCTTATGGAACCTACTTTAAAGCTCTCTAAAATAGTTTCCACTTGAATAGGAAAGAAATTTCCATATCTTTTCACATTTCCTCCTCTTAAGGCCAACACATTTAGAGCAACAAGGGATTGCAACTGAAGGCTGTGTACACCTTCAAAACTGCAACATGATAAGGTTTTAGAAAACAGAAAGGTTGAGGAGGATACGGTATAGAAAAGGACTGGAAATTGTTCCACTAATGGAGGCAGATATTCTCAAATGAACTGGAGCTGTTTCTCAACTGGGGCATGTGGGGAGGGGCAGAAGGAGAGAAGAGAAACAATGGCCATTTATGCAGGGGCATTTAGTTTGCAGGCCCAGCTGGCCAGCTTCAAGGCTTAATTGCATTATTCATAATTTTACCGACCTTCAGACGTGACTTCGCTCTGGCCTCGTTCTTCCCCCACAGTACTAGGATCGTTTTAGAATGAATTTCAGTACTGCTTCGAGGCAAGAGCAACGCAAATTCCCACTATTTCCATGCATATCTCTTAACTTTGGGTTTCTCTCCCCACACCCATTTTGGCTTCTCCCTCCCATATGTCTGTCCCTCCCATCCAACCCCTTCTCTCAAAGCACAGCACAAAAGAAGGAGTTAAATCTTCATGAAATGTGCAGGAAGGCACTGAAGAGAGGCTGCAAAAGTTGGAAGGCATGCAGCTCCCGGCAGGGAGCTGTAGAAGAAAGTTAGGGAGGAATACCCAGCAAAAGCACACACAGCCCCTTTAAGAGCTGACCCGCCCCTCCAAGTAAAGTGCAACAAGGCTGCATTTTCAGGGGGAGGGACTCAGAAGTTCTGTGATTCACTGGGGATGCCTACTTAATCACAAGGTACTCCTGGAATTTGGGGGTGGGGAGCTCTCATGCATATGATGTTTGAGAATTCGGAGCAGAAAACTGTGCAGCAAACCAAACACAAATTTCCCCTGCATAAATGACCAATGTTTAAAGACAACACTTTTGGGGGGCATTTAAAAAGCTGAAACAAAACATTTGATATATTAATGGCAAAAATGACACACCCATCTGAACCATCAAAGTGAGGTGCTTTTTCTGTTAGCCCTGAAACTGGCATTCCTCATTGTTTTAAAGTTATCTCCCATGCTGCTGTTGACAAAGTGCCATGAGAAAATATAGCCACGTGCCAGGATTGCTTTCCTGGCTAGTTAACAACAAACAGAACGATAGGAATTTGATTTATCCAATTTATTTGGCTGTATTACATGGTTATGGTTACAGCTAGACAAAGCTGCAGGCTTAAAGCCTGACTAGGGTTGCCAGACGAGGGTTTTACCATAGAGTTTTGGAGAATTTGCTAGAATGTCCTGGTGATGCATCACATGACTTCTGGTTACCTGACCAGAAATGGCATCACTTTTTCATCCAAATTTCTCCTGCTGGTGCATTGGGCAGGGAGAGGAACTGGGGGCCTGACTGAGCCAGCATGATTAGTCATAAAGACTACACCACACTGCCACCATTTTTTCAAACCAGAACCTTCCTTATTCTAGTTTTTTTATGTATGCATGCCACAAATTTAAAAGCCTTTAAAAACAATCTTGGGAGGAACAAATCAGTGATCCAGGTATGACGATGCACTTATTAGCCTCATCTTGGCCATGGACCTACTCTGGGTAATGGGATTGCCTCCTTAATCATGTCAGTCTTTATCAGTAAATGGGAATGGAAATTATTTCACACAGAAAAAATGCATTCTATTCATTGTTGCAGTTTTGGGAGCCTTAATTGGGAGGAAAAATGGGATACAAATTTTAAAATCAGTATCAATAAATATTGTTCATTAGATAGTAACAAGAATATGGAACAATAGCACAGAATGCATTGAATATTTTGGACTTGGCCATAATTTTGATATGTGATATTTACAAGGTTTGGAATTATTAAATAGTAGAAAAATGTGACACAGTGGAGGGAAGGCTCATATACTGCACTTCGTATTGGAGGCTAAACATCTGGTGATGAAAGCCAAAAACTAGATTTCAGTAACACTCTTCCAAAATGTAAAGCTTGGAGTTTTGTAATGGGAACCAATAGTAGTCATTCAATTTTAAAAGTTGACAATAATGTGTACAGTTAGAGACACTATTGGAATATGATCCTGCTTCTCTGTGCATAAGGGCATTCCCCAGGCTGTGTGTAAGTCACCTAGATTCTTTATTACTGAATTAAAGTTGTTTAATACTTTTACCTTTTACCATTTCTTTCAGTGGGAAATATATTTTTGATTGTAACCTTTTTGTCCCAACCAGAGATTCTATTCTTCACCAAGGAATCCTTCTTGCCACATTCCTAGCAGATAAGTATCCCTATTTTATAAGCCATTAAATTTTTCATTTGCATTGCCAGCATAAAAAGGCATGATCACACTGGTATATGATTTGTTTCCTTTCCTAGTATCCTAAAACACATGCATATTTTTAAACAAATCAGAGCCATTTGGGGTTTGGCTCTGCCTCTTCTAAAAGATTTTTTTGGAATGGTACTCACAACCGCCTCTCAAAATTCCAAATGTGCCCACAGGCTCAAAAAGGTTGTAGACTCCTGAAATATACAATTTCTATGAAGCTGTTAAAAGCAGAGGACCCTTGATGGATCTACAAACTCCTTATTTATTCTTATTAAAAACATTCACAGCTCAGATTTCTATCCAAGAATGGATCATCAAAGTAGCTTACAGCCATAGGAAATGTAGAATTAGTGAATATTGAATTTTAAAAGTTCAGCAGAATACTCCAGTCACAATAAACAGTTAACAGCATATTAAAATACTTTATCATAACTATATGCAAAGTCATAGCTTCATTGCATAATCAAATAACAGCTTCACATCTTATAACCCCTAAGGTGCTCTCAAGGAAGGGGATAAAATGGGGGTAAGGAAAAGGAAAGATGAAC
This sequence comes from Euleptes europaea, assembly GCF_029931775.1. NCBI lineage: Eukaryota > Metazoa > Chordata > Lepidosauria > Squamata > Sphaerodactylidae > Euleptes > Euleptes europaea. The sequence goes on along the minus strand of NC_079314.1, from coordinate 84,191,660 downwards.
TTGCATGAGAGGTCATTCCATGTGAAGCTGCTACTGAGAAAGCACTATCTCTTGGGGGGCACCTGCTGTTCTTCAGGCAAGGGAATACACGAAGAAGGATCTCTTAAGATTACTTATATAGGAGAACATCACCCTTGAGATACTGTGATCCCAGACCATTTACAGTTTTAAAGGTAACAATAAAATATTTTGAGCACAGAAACTAACTGGCAATTAGTGAAAATGATACTAAATAAGACCAATATGGTCCCAGCAGCCTGCTTCCACTGGCAATCTGGTTGCTGCAGGATGGACCAGTAGCAGTTTTTGAATACTCTTGTAAAGCTGCCTCAGCTTCTTGACTCAGTGCATCTCAGTGGATATCAACAGCCCAACAAGCTCCTTTGCCTACATTCCTGTCACTTCAGTAACTCATACAATATCTTGTCTATAGGCCCTGTGTGAAGTTGTTTCAGTCCAGCTTTTTCTCTGACTCTTTTGTCATGTACATGCTTCCTGCTTTCAAGGTTTTTCTCTTTCTTGCTTCCTGGTTAGAGTATACAGTTTGTCTTGGCCCTTAGCAAAGTTTTCCACAAATGTTCCTTTCCATCATTTTATCAGGTTTCTGTCTTCACCACTTACCCTTTTTGCAAATTCTTTCTACTCTCCCTTATCTGTCTTCCTTACCAGCCCTATGGGTTCTTTGGTCTTAGCTGCCTTTTCTTCTGGAATTTTTTTCCTTCACGGCGTTCCAGACTACGGCTGTTACCGCACTAGGTATTCCCAGCAATGTATTAAGAGTTTGAAAATGTTATAAAAAATACTGTTCGCACTTTCTATGTATTCCCACTGATGTATTAAGAGTTTGAAAACGTTATAAAAAATACTGTTCGCACTTTGTTTGGCCCCTTTAGCTGTGAAGATGTCTTCCAACCATTTATAAGCCGTGGTAGCTAAAAACCCTTTTAAAGCGATGTTTTTTACAACATTTTCAAACTCTTAATACATCGCTGGGAATACAAAGTGCAGTAACCCCCACAGCCTCATTCTGTGTACAAATGAAGATAACTTTACTGTGTTTTTGGCAGATTTAACCACTCCTCTGTTTTTGTTTGAAGTTCTTAGTTTTTTTCCTGCAAACGTGGGCAGGGGGGGGGGCTCTCAAGCTTGTTGAATTTTTTTCTGTGCGAATGGGCCCAATCGGTAGATTTATGTATCTGCAGATAGCCCCCGCACCTCACTGTTAGATATATAGATGATATGATGATAATATATATACACTGTGTGTATATATATATATATATGTATATATATATATATATATATACACACAGTGTGTATATATATATATATACACAGTGTGTATATATATATACAGTGTGTGTGTGTGTATATATATATATATATATATATATATATATATATATATATATACACACAGTGTGTATATATATATATATACACAGTGTGTATATATATATACAGTGTGTGTGTGTATATATATATATATTAACAGTGTGTATATATATTTATATATACAGTGTATATATATGTGTGTGTGTATACACACACACACACACACACACACACACACTGTTAATAATATTTTGAAAAATTATGGTTCACTATCTAACTCTAATGATTATATAGTACGACCAACTTACTCAGTAAAAATGAAACACATTTAAAGGCAGCCAAAAACATCTACAAAAGCCTCAAGAACCTGCTTAAAATGATTCATTGATAAAAGGTACCACTACAAACTAGAGCTCCCCTGATGTGATAAATACCGGCTTCCACACATTCAAATGAAAGATTCACTATGTGAAACTGATGTACCAAAATAACTTCATGGTGGCTACAACATATTTAAAATGTAAGGGGTCAAATCAGTCTTGTATCTGTAGAGGAATGTTAGGAATGGATGCTGCTATTTCTGCAACATCAAAAGGGGATTCCTAGATCTATGCACTGTTGACCCTTGCAAGGCCCAGAAACAGCTTAAGGGATCACTGAGTAGGAGTTAAACAAAGTAGAGGATCAGAGAACAATTCCCTTTACCAGCTGGCAAGTTTGCTGATAACACGTCTGTTTCAATGCATTTCCAGGATGGCACAGCTCTTGGTCTCTCTCTGCTGATGCAACCAAAGCAAGGACCAATATTTTATCATGCTGTGTTCAGCTTTGGCTGCCCAGAATCTCTTCCCTCTATCTCTGCAGTTTCCTGTCTTTATGAGTACTGAATTATTTAACACATATATTACAGTAGTGCCAAGAGACTGTGAGCAGGCTCACAGGAGCTGTTGTACTTTGCATTGTACAATGATAGGCATCCTTCTTGCCCTAAGGATCTTAAATACAAGTTTAAAAATAAGCTGCTAGATCATTATTATTTGTTATTCCATTATTTCAGCACCTATAACACACTGACACTTTCTTCGAGCTGGCATGCAGTGGTTACAGTTCTGCAAATGTGGCCCTCATTCATAGGGTTGCCATCCTCCAGGTACTAGCTGGAGATCTCCTGCTGTTACAACTCATCTCCACCCAATCGAGATCAGTTCACCTGGAGAAAATGGCTGCTTTGGCAATTGGACTCTACGGCATTGAAGTCCCTCCCCAAACCCCTCCCTCCTCAGGCTCTGCCCCAAAAACCTCCCGCTGGTGGCATAGAGGGACCTGGCAATCCTACTCATTCAGTCCTTCATATCTATCCAGCTTCCTTCTTGCTATTGTTTTATGAGTCCTCTCTTTCTCTAGAAAGAACCAATTCCCCAAAGCCCTCACACATTTGAACAAGCCCTGGTCTGCACAAGAAGGTTGTCAGACTATTCTTAATTCCAGACTGCAAGAAGGGAAATCTCATGATTAAATGCTTTCCCCCATTTTTTAAAAATAAATCAACTTACATAAAATAGTAGCTATCAGGGTGATGGGAAATAAAGCATAGCTACTTCACTGCTAAGATTTTTTCCCCATGCAATAGCACTCAAAATACAATTTCCCACCTGCAATCTGAAATGGTATCAACCAGAAACAATTTTACCATGTGAGATAATCTATTTGTTAAGCCTAATAGTCAAAGTGTAAGAAACAAACAAGAAGCTGAAAAATGACTTGTTCATTATGCAGAACATAGTATACCATTGTGAGGAACCCACCCCCTCCTCCAGCCAACCCCTTGGATGGGAAGATTCCCCATTTATTTTGGACTTAATTGTTTTAATAGGCACTCCCTTTTACAGCCAAAGTGCCAGGGAATCTGAAACTTGGGGAGTCCCGATAAGGTACCTGGGTTAAACCATGACATTGGAAATTCCCAGGAATTAAGAGGAAGGGGGTTACTGCAAGGAAAGCAGAAAAAGTGCAATCTCTCCCAGCAAAGTGGCATATCTTTCTCAATAACAAAAGTCTTTTCAACAGTGGAGACATCACCCAATATCTTGACATACCCCAGAGGTTTTTGCCCAGCCCAAGGACAGTGCTATGTCATTAACCAACTGCCAGTTCCTTTTTCACTCAATCATGAGGGGCACTCAAGTAATTAATTTGCCCTCCATCCTGTTTCAGGAGAGATGTGGCCTCATCTAGACTTTTACAGTGAGGGGAAAAAGTATTTGATCCCCTGCTAATTTGCCCGTTTGCCCTCTGACGAAGAAATGACCAGTCCACAATTTTAATGGTAGGTTTATTGTAGCTGTGAGAGACAGAATAACAACAGGAAAAACCCCAGAAGACAAAAGTCAGAGATTGATGTGCATTATAATGAGTGAAATAAGTATTTGATCCCCTATCAACCAGCCAGGTTAGGGTTAGGGTTCTGCTGTCGAAAGAAGCAATCAATCCATCAGATTCCAAACTAGCCACCATGACCAAGACCAAAGAGCTGTCCAAGGATGTCAGGGACAAGATTGTAGACCTGCACAAGGCTGGACTGGGCTACAAGACTATTGCCAAGCAGCTTGGTGAGAAGGTGACAACCCTAACCCTAACCCTAACTGTCAACCTCCCTCAGTCTGGGGCTCCATGCAAGATCTCATCTCGTGGAGTTGCAATGATCATGAGAACGGTGATGAAGCAGCCCAGAACTACATGGGGGAAACTTGTCAATGACCTCAGGGCAGCTGGGACCATAGTCACCATGAAAACAGTTGGTAACACACTACGCCATGAAGGACTGAGATCTTGCAGAGCCTGCAAGGTCCCCTTGCTCAAGACAGCACAGGTACAGGCCCGTCTGCTGTTTGCCATTGCACATCTGAATGACCCAGAGGAGAACTGGGTGAAAGTGTTGTGGTCAGATGAGACCAAAATCGAGCTCTTTGGCATCAACTCAACTCGCCGTGTTTGGAGGAGGAGGAAGGCTGCCTACGACCCCAAGAACACCATCCCCACCGTCAAACATGGAGGGGGACATATTATGCTTTGGGGGTGTTTTTATGCTAAGGAGACAGGACACCTTCACCGCATCGAAGGGACTATGGACGGGACCATGTATCGTCAAATCTTGGGTGAGCACCTCCTTCCCTCAGCCAGGGCATTGAAAATGGGTCGAGGATGGGTATTCCAGCATGACAATGACCCAAAACACACGGCCAAGGCAACAAAGGAGTGGCTCAAACAGAAGCACATTAAGGTCCTGGAGTGGCCTAGCCAGTCTCCAGACCTTAATCACATCGAAAATCTGTGGAGGGAGCTGAAGGTTCGAGTAGCTACACATCAGCCTCGAAATCTTACTGACTTGGAGAGGATCTGCAAAGAGGAGTGGGACAAAATACCTCCTGAGATGTGTGCAAACCTGGTGGCCACCTACAAGAAACATCTGACCTCTGTAATTGCCAACAAGGGTTTTGCCACCAAGTACTAAGTCATCTTTTGCAAAGGGATCAAATACTTATTTCACTCATTATAATGCACATCAATCTCTGACTTTTGTCTTCTGGGTTTCTGGGGGCTTTCCTGTTGTTATTCTGTCTCTCACAGCTACAATAGACCTACCGTTAAAATTATGGACTGGTCATTTCTTCGTCAGAGGGCAAACGGACAAATTCAGCAGGGGATCAAATACTTTTCCCCCTCACTGTATGTCTATGCAGATCTAGCTCACTCCTACCTAACTGAAGTATGTTAATCAGAATACCTCACCCAGATTTTTGTGTCCATTCAGATCTACATCACTTCAACTTCATTAAAGTATGTTAATCCTGTTGCCTCAACCAGGCATGTTGTACCTATGCAGATTTGGCTCACAATAGCCTAATCAAGGTATTTTTTCATTATTTTCCCCCACTGAAGTTTGACAGCAGTTAACTTTAAATCAGCCAATGAGATTTATACTTTTTATTTTGACCCAATCCAAAGTCAGAATGGTCAAACTCCCACCAACCTGCAGTCCTTCTGTCTGTAAAAAAAAAAAAAAAAAAAAACCACACAAAACAGACCCAGTAAATTGTTCCTCAGATCCCTGGTCCAGACCTCTGCTGGTCAGAACCCTGGTTTCTTTTTGAAAACCCCTGCTGTACTCTACAGGCTCCCCCACCCTCCTTTGATGGCTCCTTCCTCTGCCCCTTTGTTGGTGTGTGTGTGTGTGTGTACATGTGAGATTCCTGAGGGAATCAGTTCTTAGGTGCTTAGTGTAGGTTCTTTAAATTTTTATTTCCTTTTATTTTGTATACAATAAAGTTATTTGTTTGTGCTTACAACTGCATTATCCCTTCCTAATTTTTTTTGGGGGGGACCCCTACTGAGATCCTCCCTAGTATACACAGATTACAAAGTCTTGCATTATTCCTTTCTGGAACCCTTTTGAAATTAATTTTCTCTTTTCTGGGTTCAATCTGGGAAACACCATTAGTAGTGGGTCTTCAGCTTTATGGCACTAGAAGAGCCAATAGTGGAAAATAATTGATAAAGAACACTGTATTTCCCATCTTTTACAGTCAATTTAAGTGTACAGACAGGAATATGGTGTCGATCTCACTCTCCTGTTCAGAATGCAGGGTGAGGAATAAGGGCATATTGGAATGTTTCCCTAAATGAAAGACTTGCACACAAATGGGAAGCTCCTTAGCATAAGGGATGGTATCCATTCATATAACCCTCTCCCATCTATAGTTTGTATTGTACCTTGAACTTTTTTCTGCACAGATTGACATTTAAGCATCTTATGAATATGACATAAATTATTCCAGTCATCATTCCCTTCTATCCTATCAGTTTTAGTTAGCTTCTCTCTATTTTCTTTGTTTAGGACATTTACACTCCACTTTTCCTACATTCAAAGAGGTGAAAAAACAGTGACCAATAAACAACAAATTCCAAGAGAACTATAATATCCACACATACAATTATTTGAAGTATGGAACAATTATACCTCAATAGGATTATGCAAAAAAAAAATTTTTTCCCCAGTAAATTTCAGGTTTGGGTTTTTTCAGCCCGATTTTTTTCAGTAAACCCAAAATAAGACGAAAACCCATACCGGTAAATATAGGTATTGAGCTTATTTTCAGGTTTCCTGAAAAATTTGGACCCATTATAGTCAATGGGGATTTTTTTCAAACTCCTGGAGGGCATTTTTGCAGCTTGGCTACAAGGGACTCTCCTTCGATGGTCACCAAAGTTTGGAACAGGGGGTCCATTTTATGGACTCGCAAAAGGGATTGCCCCATCCCCCAGGCATTTGTGAGCTGAGTTATCCATCAGGTTCAAAAGTTCAGCGTTGCTGAGAACTGGCAGAAAGAGGTGATTCCAGGCTGGAACCTCAAAGTCTGGGGTTTGCCTTTGTTTCTGGGTTGCTTTGCATGATGTTCATGCAAATGAGCTTCCAAACGGAGGAAAAAGGCTTAAATGCAAGAGAAATAAGGCATGGAAAACATTCCTTTTAGTAGCAAATGACATCCTGTGAGCAGTCCTTTATTGTGGTAATGAAAAATCTGATTCCAACAGATGGTCAACATGTGGGGAAACGATATCGGAGCCAGCCAAAGTCATGACCAAGGCAGCTCATGTTAAGGACATTGCTCATCGACGCAAGTGAGGGAGTCTTCTTCAGAAGGGCCATGAGCAGCTGACAGCAGCTAACATTCTCCGGACTGGATGATCCCCACCTTTTAAAGGGCAGATCAGGTCAGCTCACTGCTGTCAGTTGGTGAGATCAAGCTGGCTCCAATTACATGACCCCTACCTCAAAAGGGCCCTAACAAAACCAGAAAGCACAGAGCAGTGCCTCTGAACAAAGGCAAATAGCCGAATCAAAAAAACCGAATAACTATTCAGCTTTTTTGGGAATTGCCTATTCAGCTTCGGCATTATCCCCAGGTTTTTGCATTTGGTAAACGTTTATTTTTGGTTTGGGTTTATCAATATGCACAACCCTATACCCCACCATTTCCTTGTAGCTCAAAATTCAGAGTGAAGCTGAACACAATACAATAGATCTCCAAAACAACAAAACATTCCTGGCAACAAATGCCTGGAGCTTAAACCCCATTAAAAGCCTTAGCAAGGAAAATGGCCTTACAGTAGCTCTTACCCATTTCTAAGGACAGTGCCCTCCTCACCTCTTCAGGAAGGCCATTCCTCAAAATGAGAAGCAATATTGAAAAGGGCTAGATGCCAAGCAGGCGACCTTAAGCAAAGGAACAACCAAAAAGCAGTCAGAGGAGTATAATTGGTGAATGGGGACATATGAGGGAAGAGATGGCCCTTCAGATATGTGGGTCCTAGTCCATGAAAGTTATAGCCATCACCTAGAATTGAACATGGAAACAAGCTGGCAGCCAGTGTAACCATTTATCTTTTTAAAATAGGTGAAATTTGTTCTTGTCATCTAGCCATAATTGGGCTGCTGCATTCTGAACTAGTTGTAGTTTCTGGGTTGCTTTCAAGGGCAGGCCCATGCAGAGTAGTAGTTTAACTGTGAGGTGACAAAAGAATGGATTAGCATAGAGAGTTGGCAAACTAAACACATCTGACAGCAGTCAATTTTGGCCTGAGTGCCAAACTGCTTTTCAAACAGTAAGGCTGGGTTCATGAGTCCGTACTGTACAAATGCCAACTCCACTACATCCAAAAGAAGCAGATCCAGTTTTTCCAAAGCATCAGCCTTTCTGACAAGCATTGCCTCCCTCTTCTTCGGATTCACCTTCAGCGTATTCTGCCTTAACCAGCTTATCACAGCCCCAAAAGCACCAGTTCACAGCTGAGACTGATGCATCTGGAGGCTTAGACAAAATATCACTGATCCACTGGTCAGATCCTCTCAAAAGCTCATCCTAAATTGCATCATTACCAATAGAAAGATAAATGGACAAGGAAGGTTATACAGTGACTGTGAAATTGCAGTTGGGTGTTTTGCTTACCTTACCTGGGCTGCTGATCTATAAAATAGGTGCAACCACTATAAAAGCTCTTTTCCTGTCCCTCAACTTCCTCACTTCACAACACAAGGTAACTCAGTGAACTTTGTTGGTGCCATCTCCTTGACATGTGCCACTTTTGCAAATGGTACTGAGACATCTCTTCAGGCCAAGATTGATAATATGTGTCTGGAAACTGACAAGGAAAACTGTGAATGAGCGTGTATTTGGGTGTAGCAATACATAACAGTGTTATCTGGCTCGTGTTTGTGGAACTACTGTCCAAAGGAAACTTTATTTCCAGATAGTGAGGTCTAAGACAGTAGTGTGTGAGTGTGTGTGTATGGTGTGCCATCAAGTTGCAGCCAACTTATGGCAACCCTGTAGGGTTTTCAAGGCAAGAGACTTACAGAGGTGGTTTGCCATTGCCTTCCTCTGCATAGAGACCCTGGTATTCCTTGGTGGTCTCCCATTCAATTACTAACCAGTGCCGACCCTGCTTAGCTTCTGAGATCTGATGAGATCAGGCTTGCCTGGGCCATCCAGGTCAGGACAAGACAGTAATAGCAAATGTTTATCATCTCTTTGTAAGTGTTTCTGTAGGTCCTGAAGGACTCCATTCTTTCCCCTCCTGTGTCCAATGTGCTGGAAAACATCTAGTTTTCACTCTGATTTCTTCAGACCATACACTTGTTGAATCAATACAAAAGGTTGGACTATATGTTACCTTGGCACCACGTATTCCCAAACCTCTATTTGTCAATGTAACACAAATGAAGGGGAAGGAGAATTTGTAGGGAATAATCAGTAGGAAGGAGAGGGGCATAAACTTAGCTCCATTCCCTCTCCAATTCCATTTTCCCTCTGGCAGGAATGTGGGGAGGAAGGGAGCATTTTCAGGAGAAAAACTGAGGCCAACAACAGATTACCCCCACATGTATTTCACTCCAGCAAATAAAAGACTGAGAAGTCCTTATTGTAAAAGATAGAGGTCATTTATGCATGGGAGTTTTACCTGAGAATCGCTGCTTGCTGGACCCACACTTTCCTGTTGTGGATCTATGCACCAGCAGTCTCCAAGCTCAAATCAGGAAGCATTTGAGCATTTGAAACACCGCTTTGTAATTGGCTTTAGTGCTTACTGTGAGAGAAAGTCCACCCCCCCCACCCCGCAGAAACCCAAGTGCCCTGAAAAAAGCATTTTAGAAAACGGAGCTCTCTAAAAGGAATGGGAGAGGGAGAGGAAACCCAAGCCTCGTTTCTAAAATCTTTTCTTCTGCTCAGAAAGAACTCCCAGGAAACAGGAAGCATTTATTGCCTGCTCCTTGACACGCTGCTTTGTAATCGGCTATAGTGCTGTCTGCGAGAAAAACGTCACTCCCCAAGCTTCCATGTCCCACACTTTGCCTTATGCATGGGGATTTCACCTGGGCTGAGCTCAGGGGAGATGGAAGAATTGGATTAATAAAGGAACAGGAAGTCCTGGGATTTGTGAGGGCTGGCAGCAAAGTCATCTCTAATGGATGAAAAACTCATGCATAACTCCAAGGAACAACTGAGACAGACCAGGGGCAAATGTGAGTGAACGTGCCCATGCATAAGCCTCTAGAGTGCTTTAAAAAAAAAAACAGAAAGGAGAGTTTATGGGTGAGGGGAACTAAGCCCTCCCGCTCCTTATTGTACTTACTTGGTTGTTTGAAGCATTTATTTTCCAGCCCAACTCACTTCTCATGTTAGAGCTGCAACAGGAGAAAAATGTCTTAAAGAAAATGGAGGTTGGCAAGGTACGTTGGAGAGAAAGTGGGGGTTTGTGCCTCTTGCCTGTATGTTCCATTTTCTATAAAACAAGCTGATAACACCAAACATTTTCTGATTTACACATGAATGGGTGGAGAGATGCTAAGCAAATGTGGATTTTCCCAACCCTCTAGTTTGGTCCCCAGATAATACAAGAACTATTACCAGAAGGCAGGGTTATCACATGCTAGCACTCAATTCGCTTGCCTACTTATAAGCTTCTGCTACTTCGGGAATCACTGCAGTGCTGAAATCTTCAGGAAGTTCCAGGGGATACAAACACTTTTCACAGTCTAAGTGGAACAGCTGTCCTAAAGCACAAACCTATGCAGAGTTGCTCTAGTTTAAGGCCATCAGTGTCAATAGGCTTTGACTGGTAAAACTCTGCACAAGGTTGCACAGATAGTTGGTATTGTTCTTAGCTCCTACAACTGCTTAAAATTCTCAGTAGCATTCCATGGACTCAGTAGCATTCCATGTGCTTGAGTATATTGGCTTCCCAGTGTAAATTCTGGTTTTTCATAGCCTTTAAAAATGTGTCTGATAAGAATTAGGCTATTCCTCCACTTGAATTTTTTTTAAAAAAACTTTTTAATGCAAGATAACAAAATAACGAATTAACTGTTACTTGTTACTCTTACTTGATTATTTTTGGCTTTCATAAATGCATGGCTGTATTTCTTAAATTGGCAAGCTGTTTTTCCAGTATTGTTTAGGGCAGAAAGTAGACACAATTGGCCAATATATGGAATGCTAATTGTTTCAGTTTAGACCTAGTTATGTGGCATAGTGTGAAAGAATACAATAGGCTGCTCTCAATTTTTACACCCACAGACACACACCGTAAACAAGGTCTATGTTATCAGCAAAGCACAATATTCACAACACTAGAAGCAAGTCATGAGGAGCCCAGCCGACATCCCATCTGGTCTCATGAATTAACTTTAGGAAATCGTATGTAATATAGACATTTCTGTCTGCATATCATAAAGCCCTGACATATCCAGCCTTTCATTAAAAAGGCTCTGAGATGTGACTTGAATAACAATCTGTCTCAGCTAATTAGTATTTTCAGTTCAGCATATTCACTTTCAGACGTATTGCTGTTTGCACATGGTAATTTAGGTAAACAGATCCCATCCACAGCTGCATCAATTAACACTGCTAATCAAAACTGAATTCAGGTAATTAGGCACATTTATGCAAAAAGTGTAATTTTTGGGGAAAGCTAGATCCTATAGTAATAGTTCAAAAAGCGGGAACCTCTTTTTTGGCAAATAAGATGAAGAAATACAGGCGATTTAGCACAAATGTACACATAGTGCAGACTCAATGAAAAATATCGAAATTAAATCTTTTCATTTAATTGGGCTGTGTTTTCAGAAACTGTGTGCATTTTAATATAATTATCCTCCTCACTATTTCCAGAGCAATAGACTGATTCACCCTCAGAACAAAGAAGCACATTCAAGGTCAATATACCTACAAATATGTATCAGCAAGGACAAATTAGCAGCATTCAGTCTAGCAATACCACAGGAACACTGTTACAAATGTTATTTTAATATAAATGTTTACTTAAATTGCTTATCTTTCTATTATCCATATTTTAAATGGTAAGATAGCCTATCGCAAAGTATGCTAAAATAGCCCACATACTATACATGGAAGGGGGAGGGGGGATGAGGAAGCCCCATCAGGGAGACAGTGAGACATAATGTGTGAAGCTGCATGGTTAGAGAAAATGACGCAAGAAATGGGCAGGCAAACATTTCAAAGATACAAGGATTTATGAAAGTATTAAGGAAAAAGTGACATGAATTGTGGGAATGTGAGAGCCAGCGTGGTGTGGTTAGAATGTCAGACTAGGATCCGGGACACCCAGCTTCAAATCCCCACTTTACCATGGAAGCTTGATGGGCAACCTCAGGCTAGTCACACACTCTCAGCCTAACCTACTTCACAGGGTTGTTATGAGGATAAAATTGAGGAGTGGAGGACCATGTAAGTTGCTTAGGATCCACATTGGCATAAATGTAGGGTACAAATGAAGTAAATAAATAAATAAATTATAAACACACACACACACTCAGGGCCATCTTAACACATGGGCCCGATGGGCTCTTGCCCGGGGGCCCCACGAGCATAGGGGCCCTATGCTAATCTGTGTATGTTAAGTGACTTGCCATAAATAAATACTACTACACAGTAGTCTAGACTGTGCCAATAAAAGTGCCAATAAAATAAATATATGTTTAGGTGCCAATAAAATAAATATATGTTTAATATTATCAACCATTTACTTTTTATTCCTGTGAGTAGTTGTTGTAGGGGCCCCAGCACACTGGTTTGCTCAGGGGCCCATAATGCTGTTAAGACAGCCCTGCACACACTCCCCAGTGAACCTAAAGTGGCACCCTAACTCTCACATTTACAGAACATCTATCCACCTCTTCCCTTTCAAGGAGGACAGTCTACCTAGTCTCTTCTTACTGCATAGGGTTGCCAGCTCTGGGTTGGGAAATTCCTGGAGATTATGAGGGTGGAGGCTAGAGTGTGGGAAGAGATGGGACTTCAGTGTAGTATAGAGCCATGGAGCCCACCTTCCAAAGCCAGACATTTTATCCAGTGGAACTGATCTCTGTTACCTGGAGACAGTTGTAATTTCAGGAGATCTCCAACAGCCACCACCTGGAGACTGGCAAACCTATTACCCCAAATAAAGTTGTGTGCTATGCCACACTGGCTTTCCTGTATTTCTTATGGTCTTGCAGCAACTACAGTGATATGTCTCCTCTGTACACAGTGATGTTGCATGGTGCTTTTGTACTGGGCTGGCTTGGGGTATGAGATCCTTTCTGCTGTGCTGGTGCTGAAGCCATCACATCCTATTTCAGTCAGTGCTACCAATTACCAATAGCATCACAGACTCAGAGAAGAGTCAGATCTCAGAAATGAGAGCATCAAAAAAAACCTACAGGATGGGGCCATCCAGGAAATAATTTTTAATTAACCGTTGTATTCTACCCTTGAAAAAGACATCTATAGAAATTAAAAAAATAAACCAGCAAGACAAGTTATCAGCCCATTTTTGAGAGAATGGAATACATTTGAGCAATTGCACAATTTCCTACACAATTATCCATGTAGGGAACTACTGCTACAAAAGCCGCACTCACCACACTCACACACATATGTCATGTGCTGGGTGCATGGGTACATAGTATAATAGGATGTTGATCCATGTCCTGTTGTCTGGCTGCCAATTCAGCGTCATAAAAGTTAATATAAAAGTAATGTAAAACTCATTATGAGCCTGATCATAAATCTAATGTAACCAAGGAGCCGATATTCTGATATCAGTACATGTTGTTAAAGTCCTCATTTATTGCATTTGTTTATGACAGCACAAGGGCAAAAGCATAATACCAAACATAAATGTTTATTTTGGACTTTAGCTTCAATCCAGAGAGTTCAGCTACATATATGCAACACATAGAACAATCCTAAAATGGTCTACTCAGAAGTAATTCCCATGTTATTTGATGGAGCATTAGGGTTGCCAACCTCCAGGTACTAGCTGGAGATCTCCTGCTATTACAACTGATCTCCAGCCGATAGAGATCAGTTCCCCTGGAGAAAATGGCTGCTTTGGCACTTGGACTCTATGACACTGAAGTCCCCCCCTCCCCAAACCCAGCTCTCCTCAGGCTCAGCCCCAAAAATATCCAGGTATTTCCCAACCTGGAGCTGGCAACCCTGTGGAGCATACTCTCTGGAGTAGGCTTGCCAAATCTGACTTGGGAAATTCCTGGAGATTTAGGGGTGCAGCCCAGGGAAGGCAGAGTTTGGAGAGGGGATGTGATATCAGAGTCCACCCTCGGAAGCCTCCATTTTCTCCAGGGAATCTGATCTCTGTAGTCTGGAGATCAGTTGTAATACCAGGAGATCTCCAGGCCCCTCCTGGAGACTGGAAACCGTGCTCTAGAAAGTGACTTTGGCTCTGCAGCCATACAGACTTGCATTGCAGACAAAAGGAAAGGGCAGCTGCTGGGCAAACAAAAGGAAGAGAAGGAAGCGGCTTGGCAGAAGTGGCATTAATGCCCCCTTGGACCACGGCCAAGGAATGAGCAGCAGACAGGTACTTCTAGTTTCAGTTTGATCTCATTTGTTAAGTATGTATAATGGCATGTTGTAACACCATAAGGCTAAATATATTTCTCTCTTTTTAAAAAAAACAACCATGCAATTCTCAGTGATAAATGCCTTTGTCATGTTGCAGCTGGAATTCCATGGGAAAACTTTACAAAGGGCAATATTGATTTTTTTTCACAGATGTCTAAAATTAATCTATCAGCCCACCTACCCCTGGCAAATGCATGATTTCATAATAAACCAATATATCACAAAATTGATTTCCCTCCGCTAAAATAGAATATTATCTTTTCACAATGACCAGAAAACTTATTTTTTTAAAAAACTTTCATGCTTCTATTACTCATTTGCTAGAACATTCCATCTGAAGACCAATTGAACTCAGCAAAACAATGTTAAAGGTTTTTTTCCTTATGCAAGTTTATGCTTGTGTTTTCCCCAATTTGTTTCACGGATAGCTGATTCAGGTTTGTTACTCTGGATGAATATTCATGGTTTACATGACAAGGAATACCAGAGTATGTTCGTCACATCTTGTTGTTCACTTTCCTTTGTCTTCTACATCATTTTGAACTTTATATATGCATATCCAGGACAATGAAGATACTATTGTTTATATCATCATTTAGGCCCAATTGGCATATAGCAACAACGTGGAACAGCTTTTTCAATGGTACAGTCCTACACTGCTGCATTATGCATGAAAAGTTTGTAACCTATGTGTCTGGTCTATCATATGGGTCTTTCCCACCCAATTAGTTTACCCATGTCACAAGTCATGTGGGAGTGAACATGGGGAAATAGCTCTTGTAGAACTACATTTAGCCTGAAGAGGAGAAGACTGAGAGGGGATATGATAACTATCTTCAAGTAGTTTAAGGGCTGTCATATAAAGGATGGTGCTGAGTTGTTTTCTGTTGCTCCAGAAGGTCGGACCAGACCCAATGGGTTGAAATTAAATCAAAAGTGTATCTGTCTAGACATTAGGAAGAATTTTCTAACAGTTAGAGTGGTTCCTCAGTGGAACAGGCTTCCTCAGGAGGTGGTAAGCTCTCCTTCCCTGGAGGTTTTTAAGAAGAGGTTAGATGGCCATCTGTCAGCAATACTAATTCTATAACCTTAGGCAGATGATGAGAGGGAGGGCATCTTGGCCATCTTCTGGGCATGAAGTATGGGTCACTGGGGCATGGGGGGGAGGTAGTTCAGAACTTCCTGCATTTGCAGGTGGTTGGACTAGATGACCCTGGTGGTCCCTTCTAACTCTATGATTCTATGTATAAATGTGATAGGACCATATCCCCAGACATAAAGATATCATGCTAATGTCCCTAAATAACTAGGGTTTTTCTTATCAGTTTATCCCACTGAATCCTATGATAACTGCTTAACTAAAGAAGATATTGCAGGTATATATCCAAGTACTTGTATTTAAACATATAATGCAGCTTAGTGGTTCTGGAATCTGGTTACCATAAGGCAGTGTTTATTTTCAGGAATGGCCTTGTAAATATTACTATGCAGTGTATTGATCATCTTTGCTCATAGTGATTGACATTTCAAATAGCAAGGACATAAGGCTCCAAGGCCATCAAGATTCACTTGAAGTTTCCAGGGAAAGATTTCCTCTGATTCTCTTCATACGATCCAGAGCCACCCTAAACATCAGATGAAAACAAATCACATTATTTCCCTAGCTCCATGTGTCCTCCAGGTGACAAGCCCCTCCGAATAATTTTGGTTCCCTATTCCCTACCTCCTCAGCTACCCTACATAGCAGTCTCTGTGGGGGTCCTCAAAAGACTTTAGACATTCATATGGCACTTCACCATTCAGTCATTCTTATGGCTCAAAACTCACAGCTGACGTGGTCACAGCTTACTGGTGTCCCAGAAGGCAAACATGTAGCGAGCCAATGTTCCTCACATTGGAGAGGCAAGCAGGATGAGCATCAGGAAAAGTTTCAGAGGGTAGCCATGTTGGTCTGTAGTAAAACAGCTAGATTCAAGTCCATTAGCACCTTTCAAGCCAACAAGATTTTCAGGATGTAAGGTTTTGAGACTCAAAGCTCCCTTCATCAAATACTGACTCTCGAAAGTTTATACCCCAAAAATCTTGTTGGTCTCTCAGGTGCTTCTGGACTCAAATCTAGCTGTTCATCAAGAAAAAAAAAGTCTGGGAAACTGGTGCTCATCCAAAAGGTAAAGGTCCCCTGTGCAAGCACCGGGTCATTCCTGACACATGGGGTGACATCACATCCCGTCGTTTCCTAGGCAGACTTTGTTTACAGGGTGGTTTGCCACTGCCTTCCCCAGTCATCTTCCCTTTACCCCCAGCAAGCTGGGTACTCATTTCACCGACCTCGGAAGGATGGAAGGCTGAGTCAACCTTGAGCCGGCTTCCTGAAACCGACTTCTGTCTGGATCGAACTCAGGTGGTGAGCAGAGCTTGGACTGCAGTACTGTAGCTTACCACTCTGCGCCATGGGGCTCTTTGGGGCTCATCCAAGTGAGGTGAAATGATCATTTCTGATGAAAAAGTATGGGTGGAGCTCCTGAAGACCTGCAGGAAGAGAATACCAGCTCCCACCCCCAGTGGCATCTCTTTGGAGATTTGCATCACTGTTGTAAGCCAGGAATATTTGCATCCTTCTAATTAGCACAGATTCATACAAATTTAACAAATATAGTGTGCTTTTTAAAAAGAGGGTCTACTAAATTGAGATCCTAAGAATTTTATAAACATGTATAAAGCATGATACAAACACCTATACAGTATTTTCCATTTCTCTCTCTCTCTCATTCATTTAAAATATCAAAAACACGTTTATAGTTTTTACAGGGTAAATGGAACATTTGGGAAACACATGAGCAAAAGATGAAGGGGATCAATTCCCAGAAGAGACAGAATAGAGGTGAGAGATAATTAAGAACTAGAGAGCAGGATATAATTAAAAGACAATCAAGTGCCTTTAAGCAAATGGATCCCTTAGTTAAAATCAGAGCTAATCCAAGCCTCAAGGTGCATCATTCAGTATGTAAGGGGATTTCTCCCCCACACACACACACACACACTGATCACCCTGCTAAAGCCCTCCACAGTTTAGTTTTCATCTTTTCCATATTCCATAAGAAGAATTTTTTTTTTTCCTGGAGGCTGTTTAAAGTGTAAATGCAAAGACTAGAGACAAGGAAGCCGCTACCTCAGAGTCCTTAATTTCTCCACTACAATGCCAAGGATATTGCTACCTTGACAGAGTCAGTAGGAGCTCATCTTTGATGAAAGAGAAGTAAATCAAATAGGATAAGGAGTCTGCACATTTATTATTAATTTTAATAGCATACATTAATTTTTTAAAAGAAAGAAACTTAGACTGTGTG
This sequence comes from Euleptes europaea, assembly GCF_029931775.1. Taxonomy (NCBI): domain Eukaryota; kingdom Metazoa; phylum Chordata; class Lepidosauria; order Squamata; family Sphaerodactylidae; genus Euleptes; species Euleptes europaea. The sequence continues at coordinate 84,173,992 of NC_079314.1, read as the reverse complement.
GTGAATGAAAGACCAAAGTAGAGAATTTACCTTGGCTCACAAGTGCTGGCCTTTGGTAGCCAACAATGTGAAAAGGGAAGCAAGATCTGTAGAGTTCCCTCTTCTACACAAGAATAGAAGATTCTTTCCCTCTGTCTCTCACTAGTGGCATGAGCACATTGGAGCATATGGGACAGTCATTCAAACTTTCAGCCCCAAGTCCCTCTGTGCCTCAGGGGACATTATGTTCCACTTCCGTCCTGATTGCTTTACTTTCCAAATTCCACCTCAATCCTGGCCCAAGCTATAACTTTGGGCGAAAACGCATGGTCGCTTTATTCTCCTTTAATCCCTGTTTCAGCCAGGATTCAGCCTGTATTGAACGCATGCGTTTCGCCTAATGTGCGTTCGATCCTGGCTAAAACAGAGATTAAAGGAGGATAAACCGACCATGCGTTTTTGCCCTTAGACTCTTGACCAATGCCCCATCACAAAACTCTCTGGGCATGTCAGGGAGATGAGAGTATAACCCTTTTCCATACCATCCAGTTTGTAATGTGCATCAAAGTTTTGTTTCTATGGAGAAATGGAGGACGGAGGATTTGATTATGTGATTGTCCACCTGCAGTCTGAAGGAGAACAGGGCAGGAACAGTCAGGATAATCTCACATAGCTTTTGTAGACCAGCCCATAGATTCCCAACATGATGAAATGTTTCTCCCAGCCTAGAAAAATAGCTCTCTGCACATAGAAAACTAGCTTTCAGCAAGTACAGTTTTACTCACCCTTCTCCTGGTTTTTTTTTTTTTAAATATGCAGAGAGGTTTTATGATTTCAAGAATGTGCTTTCACATCACACATTAAAGTTCTATAGCCCAGCAAATAGTTTTGCCACATTATTGGCTGTATGCATAGACTAGCACAATGAAGAGTTTTTGGAAATGTGTGGCACAGTTCCTCCCTCTCAAATCCATCCAGCCTCCAATCTGCTTGCCAGACCACAGAATTATAGCTGCATCTTTGATGTGTCTATACAGACTATAGAATAGATATTGGCAGAGGTCCCTTAGGAAGTGCTTCCGAAAGCCACAGGAGAATCATTGGCTTAGTTCAATTGACTTTATTTTGTGGTAATAGCATGGAAATAGACAATAATACACACAACATTCAAAACATAATACTCTGCACTGGGATTTTGTTGGGAAATTAACATCCTGATTCTCTATGAGCTCCAAATCTCTGTATTAGTATCATCCCTGAATTTACTGTTTACTGATTAGTGATTTTAGCAAAAAAAAAATCCAGCTTAATCCTCAATATTAAGATCGTATCAATTTTTTGGACTCTGGCAAAGTTTACATTCAAAGAGTAATGCTGAGTCACTATGTCTTGTGCAAGTCATTGCAGAAAACAGTAGAATAGTATTATCTTCCCTGGAAAATGCTAAATCAAGATCTTATTGAGAATCATATCTGAAAGTTTGTAAGAAAGACAGCAGCTAGTTCTGAACCTGACCTTAATCAGATGATGACTGAAAATATAGCAAACATATCATGTCAACCCTGCATCAGTAGATAACTACGTTGACCAATGCCTTGATACAATGAGGTTTCATTTTAAGCTACTCAGTCTCAAAACATAAATTACACCATTTCAATGGCGATTACTGAAATGTCATATTTTCATAGCAAAATCCTGCAACTTGTATAGGAAATTCAAACATTTTTTTAGAGATCTGTATTATTTATATACGATGTATCTCAGAAATTTATTTTAAAGAACTTAATATCTTTTTCCTTAATCCAGTCAATTGAAGTGTGCATTTAGTTCTCTTTAATATATAAGGTTACTTGGATATGTTTTATTTGTTCCACAACACTTTTGTTGGCTTAAAGACAGACTTTGAAAATTTTGCAGTAAAACTCTTTAAACATTCTTATATGAAGATGCAACTTGTGCAAATCAATCACCAGTGTAAATTGACTTGTAAACAGATAACTATTAATTGAATTGTAAACAGATAACTATTAACCTCTTACCTGTTGTTTGATAGCCTCAACACATTCTTCCTCTGTTCTGAAACTCTTCTGCAGGACAGCCATTTCTGCTCTCTTGGTTCTGGAAAGTCATTTTGCTATTCAAACAGCTTAGCCCAAGCTAACTGGTCTCCTTTTTATTATCGTATCTTCTCACCAACAGGTACAAATGAAAATTAAAAGGGTTTTTTAAAAAAATATGAACGAAATTTCCTCATGTTTGCATTTAAATTGAACTCAGCCCTTTAGCTTTGGGTTTTAATTTCTGAAGGGTTAATCACCCGAGCAAAGGTCCATCAAGCTTTAATCTCCAAGAAACATTACTGCAGCCTGAGTCACCTGGGGGACATTTATTATATTCTTATTTCAGTGCAAAAGAATGCTGCACTAATCTTCTAGCCCTTTATATTAGCACATTTGCTATTAACATATTTCACAAAATTATGAGTTCCTCAGAAACTATTACGAGTTCATTGCTACATATCCCAGGAAATAATCCTGTTAAAAGCCAGACACATCTGCTGTGACATTGTTTTAGTGTTTCCTCCTGTAATCCATGTAGACATTTGGTTTTCCAGCTGAGTTCTAACAATACACCAAGTCTCAATTATATAAAATATTATGGGAGTGCCGAGTAAAATAACGATTTGTTTGCTCTAGTAGCTTAATCTTTCATTCTGTTTGAAATTTGCATTACTAATCTATTGTTCCTTCCATATTTATATCACTCCTTATTCCAAGAAAACAAATTATTGATTTTTTTTTAAAAAGCTGATACTGAACAATAAAAATGCCAGACAAGGTTAAAATTATTACTTATCATTGCTGATATGGAAGGAAAAATTTTGGCCAAGCAATGAAATTTTGATTGAGAGCAATGTCTTTCGAAAAGGGAGAATGCCAGCCGCCACATCTAATTTTGTTTGAGGAATGAAAAAAATATATATCTTCACTCATTTTGGCCAGACACTGTAAAAAAATCAAAGTGGAATACTTACTGGGTCCTACTTAAAGTGTTTATGCACTGGTATTTTTTTAAGTGTACAATAATATTTTAATGTACCTTAAAATCTGCAGATGACATATTGCTAACCAAAGAGGATGTGTGAGATATCACTTTCCCTAGATTTTTTTGCAGTTATAATTAAAAGCCATCACAATAGCTATTGTATATTATGCTAAATGATTTTAATAAATTTAATAGCCCAAAGAGCATGCATTCAAAATTGGTTCTTCAAACAGATTAAAATGTACAGATTCATCCATGAATAACAGCAATTTACAATAGCAAATTACAACAAAAACATGTTTTTTCAGGGATTTTGCTGTACCTAAACAGCGCAAAAGCAGGCAGCCTTTACAGTGTTTTCTTGTTTCATTTTTTGGTACTGCTTTATAAAATAGCTACAGCTATTGTTTCCTTTCTCTTTATTCCCATCATCTCCCAGTCTTCATCTCTTTCTTTATATGAAGCGTGTGTGTTTGCATACAAAAACTCTCACACAGACACACACACTCATCACTGACAATATTCCCAGTCATATGTTAGCATGGCAATTGCAGCTTGGACTTGGGGACAACCAGATGAACAAATAAACCTTACAAAGAGAAAAAATACAATCGCAAAGAAGAAAGAGCTCAGTGGTGTATTTTTTTAAACCCCCAAAAGTGTAAACATTACTAAACAATAACTGAGATGCTTGAATAATATTTCCTAGATGTTCTGGGCATTGAAAGTCAAGGTTGTTAATCAGATATTCTTACAAAGTTTAACTTCTAACTTAGCAAGTATTTGCATATTTATCTTTTTAGCAACATTCTTTTGATCAATGGAAACAAGGTGCGGAGGATACTTCTATGGTCAATTTATGCTTAAAGTCACATTTAAATGAAAAATGGAAACCATTTTATAACACCTACAGCTAGAAAAAATACTAACCATGGCAACAACCAGCACATTCCTAGCTTTTAAAAAATAATGTTTGGCATGATCATGAACAATGACAGGATGTAATAAATTTGTTTTCTAGATAATAAATATCAAGCAATATGAAATGTGATTAAATGTGAAGAAACAGTCAATGACGTTCTGAAATGGAAATTAAGGTTGTTCTGGTTTTCCAATGAAGGGGTAAGGATAATGCAACAGTGAAAAGAAACATACCATAATAGTTTTCAGGTGTACTACTTTTCATTCTTCCCATATAGTTCTGCAGTTCCATTAGTCCAAAAGTCGACTGCCATGCCTATGATCTTTGTGGGCGACAATAGCATCATACTGCTGGCAAATTCTTTCGATTAAACTTCTCAGACACGGTAGCAACTTTGTTAATTATGATATTAGCCAGCTGCCGGGTACGATCAATCATCCACTATAAGAAAGCCAGACAACGAGACATCTAATCATTGCAACCAGAGCAGATAAATTTTGTTCCTTTCTTATACGTGTCAGAGATTCTATCCCTCCTGACCCCTCTACACTGCCATCGACTGTCAAATTTAGATTCAGCAAGCTCCCGGCTTTTCTTTATCCCTGCCTTAGATCTGAAAGTCCTGGTTATCAGGAAGACAAGCGTCACCAGCTGTCTCAGAGCAGGAAGGCAATCAGGTGAATAGTACTTATTATCTTTCATTGCTTTCTGAGGAATGACAAGATAGATTTGAGACCAAGAGCACATCCATATCTCAAGAACAGTTAGTAGGGCTTCAAGTTCAGATTGTGGTGCATATGTAAAGCTGCAATGAGGGACTTCGGTGCTACTAACCTTATTAACAATGTGCATATAAAATTTAGGGGACTAGACATAACCCTTGAAAATTTAGAAAATTCCCTTTTGAACATGACGCGAGGGGCAGGTAATCCAATGCCTACACAAGAGACTGTGTTTCACAGTTGGGTAGTCTTAATTGGGCCCACAGAAGCTGTTGGCTGCCATTAAAGATTGTGTGTAGGCACCTTCCATCTTAACTAGTCTGACAGTCCATAAACTCTTACAAGTGGAACAGATACCAGAATTCTAATCTTATTATAGAAAAGAATCATCCTACATACATAGTCAACATTTTACTGTTGCTCTTGAAATTATTATATCTTTGCTATTTTAAAACAGCTTAAAAAATACCACGTAGAAGTTGAAGATCCTGGACTTACTGCAAGGTAATGAAGTACCCATCAGTAAGTTATGCATAATTTAAATATACAACATAGAGAACTTTTTTGTCATTATCCAGTACTACAATATCGTTTAAAGAAGCATGATGAAAATTACATTTCAAAAACTAGATGTCAGTTGTTCACCCAATTACAATGATCTTACAGAGTAATACAAAATTTATCTCACTAACCCAAGCACTATTAGCACTTATAGAGGAGTTATAGGAAACACACATTGTGAAATTCTGCTTTAATAGTCATTGCTTACATTGATCAATTGTATCTTGGAATCAAAATAATCTTTCTGCACAACTTTCAGACTTGGCATTGTTTTCTATAACAATGCAGTAAGGATCATATGACAAGCAATTTACTTGTTCTTTTGAACAGCTGCTGGTAAAAGTATGAAAACTATCTCTATTCTTGAGGTTACGTAGGAAAAGGTTAACAAAACACAATCCTAAATGGAGTTACAGCATTCAAAGTCCTTTGATATCAATGGATTTAGAAGATTATAACTCTGTTTAGGACTATACTGTTAATTATAACCTGCATCTTATCTTGAATTTTGAAATTCCAGGAGAAAAGCACACTATGTAAGTACAAAGTGCTATTCCAAGACAATTTTTAAACATCCTATTGATGTATTTTAAAAACATACATACTTCTAGACCTTTAAAATCCCAGGAGACCTTACAACTGAAGAAATTTTAATAAAGAAACTAATCAAAAGCCAGATATTCTCAAATTGACATTTGAATCAGAGTCCATCCTATTCCCTCCATTGGCCAGACAGGGGAATACAATAACACAGCTGCAAAAATTTTGAAACATTTAGTGTGTAAAAAATATCTTACTCATTTTTTAATCTTAAAATTTATAATGCATAACTGATGAGAGAATACAATGGGTACAACCATTGTGAAAAGACATGGTATGAAAGGGCTCTCCAATGTCACAGTGACTCAGTACAACACACATTTATGTTAAAAATGTGATGCAATGAACAAAATAAACGAATTAGAAAGAACTTCATAGGTTCTCCATGCCTTACCCAATCATCTGCAAGTGAGTAGAAAGAGTTTATAATAACCGAATGATTCACTTGTAGAAACACTTTACATATTTTCAGCTGGAAATTCCCAATGGATTTCAAAATGATAATGAATAAGAGGCTGAGATGACAGTGGAAGAGCCCCAGAATGAATAGAGTGCTAAGTCAATGCTTCCTATCCCTTGACAAAGGAGTTGACAGCATCACTATGGAGAGGAGAAGGAGCAGGCAGAGGAAAGGAATGGAACGACATTGTTAAAGAAGGAACTTGTCACACCACCACAGAATATCATAGAACCACACAAACACTTTAACTGGAGCAAACATTTCACTCCTAAGACTGTACCCCCCTCACTCCCCACCCAAACAAATGTAACAATGAAGTAAAGTAGAAGCAATTCACTGAGTGCAAGTATTAATTGCCTGTTTATTTAATTAACGTTTCACTGCACACGCCAGCATGGTGCATTTTTTCCATGGAATGTTTCATTAAATACCCACACAGTTATATTTGCAGAAAAATGTATAAATCTGAGTGTACTTGTGTACATCTGAGTGGCTTGAATAATGTTCACTTTATCCAGTCAGCTGACTAACAGTAGAAGACTAATATGGGCACCGTACATCATAAGTAGTTTGACAGTGTATAGTAGTTTGACAGTCAATAAACTCTTACAAGTAGATTCCTGATAAATGAGAGTATCATTAACCTAGAGTTCTGTTGAGACTGCCCTTGGAAAATGCTCATTAATAGGGTATTATTTATAAGATATTAAAAGCAGACGTTTATTTTAAAAATATTTACCTATAATCTTTTAAAATGTCTACACCTCATTCAATTGTCAGGGGAAATGTCCTGTCTCTTGAAAGTGCTATTTAAGCAGCAGAAAGGCTATAATTGAGTGACAGAGGCATACATACACAGAATGTCCCTGATTCAACCCCTGGCACCTCCATTTAAACCACTTCAGGCTGGTTTAGAAGAAATCTGATTGGGATTCATGATTGTTTCATTGCTTGCTTGGGACATTTGAGTTAAGAAAGATCCCCCTGAGGAAGCGTACATGAAATGCATAGGGGCAATTTAATTATTATCCCCCTTGCACCAATTGCTGTTTTGTTGTTGTTGTTTTGGTCTTCGTTTGGGATCCTACAGAGTCACTGCCTGTCAAAGCAGACTATATTGACTCAAGTGCTCAACAAAATGCAATCTCTACTTTTGAAGTTATTGTGTGATTTGTATTTGTATTCGAGTGGAGATCTATCCCTTGGGACAAGCAAAAAGGGGCAGATGTGTGTCAGGCATTGCCTACACCTGAGTAGGACAGACAAAATAAGGCAGTTTTACACGTTCTTCTACTTTACTCACTTAAGTCTACTCAGTAGTTTACCACTTTAGTCTACTCAGTTCCCAGGAGTTCAGAACAACATCAAGCCAGTGAACCATCCTGGCTAATTTAGAAAGCAATATCCCAGGTGGACAGGTATCTTTTCCAATAGCTGCAACCCAAGGTCCTAAGTCTGGGTCAGATGCTTAAACATTGCATGGGAAAAGGCTGAAGTGGAGTAAATCAGCCTTTGTGCAAGTCACCTAATCAGTATGCAACATTAATACAGATACCCATTCTCTGCTGGCATTGACATAAAGGTGTCAGATTTACTATTCTGAGTTGTGTTGCCCAGCTTCTTAAGAAGTGACATATCCATGTTCTTTTCATTGACAACATTTGCTAGTTTCCTATGACATGCAGAATCAAGCAAGAGGAGATCACACTATGAGTGAAGCTGAACAATACAGAAAGGAATTCTTAATTATTTAAAATGACTGATTTGTCACACTGAACACAATGTGGAGCTTCCCTTTCTTCAGTAAATCACATATTCTCATGATCCAGTAGTTATTGTCAAAGGGCAGCAAATCCGAAGTCAAATATGAGTAGACTAGTGAAGGTTATAGACACAGAAACAATTGTGAAACATAGGTGACCCATTCAACTGATGTCTATTAAAAGTAGGATGAAGCATATACCTTAAGTCACAGTTAGTGACAGTATTATTAATAACTATTTATTTATAATGCAAGTTAGGCTTTCCCACTTCTTGATGAATCTGACAATATGGTTGTTTGTTTTTTAATGATAGAAGAAAAAAGAGAGGAATAAAACCCAACCTAGAAAACAGAAGCTGGGTACTCAAGGTTGGGTAGAACTATACACACACACACACACACACACACACACACACACACACACTGTCTAGATTAAAATGATTAAAAAACGTTAAAATAGCACAATGGCATTTCCTGAGGTTGATGTCTCTAACCACATGCCAGATGCGTTTCAGCCCATTTGGCCTTCATCAGTGGTCAATTAAAACCCATGTAACACCTGCACACATTTACAGAAATATATACATATACAAACAGTTTAAATCAAACCAGGCATGTATATAGGTTGTATACTATATTACAAATTACTCAAACATCTGGTAAGATTGACTCTAGTTGTAATTCTGGTTTACATATGTCTCCCTCATACAATATGTGCAGTTATCAACCTTGTAAAACTAGCTTGCCAGTTCACCTGGGTTATCCCTGTAGATGTGCATGATCTCCTTAGGACTGAGGTCCAGATCATTCTTCTGCTCTTAGGTTCTAGAAGACAATAGGAGATATTTGCCTCTCAACCTAAACATGTTTAATCAGATATGGTCCACTGTGTTTGATTAGATGTGATGATATTGCGTCATGTTGCTTTGCTTATAAACTCTACATCATCTGATCAGCCTGGGGTACTGATATGGATAAAGGTAGGCTGTCAAATCTGTATGGATATTTTTTGAGTGAGAAATGCTAACAGGATCCTTGTGTGTCCCTTAAGGAGAGGTGGTGTTTTAACATCTGCATTCACCAATTAAATGAGATTCTCTGAAGCTCTGGGATTGTGTCATCAGTATGTTTATGAGACATAGCATATATTCCATTACATAAATCTCCAAAAGCTACCATCTCCATCCTGTGCTGATTCCTGGATGTTATTGTCAGGTGGCTAAGAGTAAACAACTAGAAATGAATCCAGCGAAGATGGAGGTGATTCTGGTTGTGACGACTGATGCTCTGGAAATGACTCTGCTGCCTACTTTGGACTGAGTGAGTCTTGTTTTAGCTGACTTGGTTAAAAGCTTACAGGTATTTTGCAAACAGCCTTGTTGTTGGAGAAGAATGTTAATATGGTAGTGAAGAGTCCCTGTTTCCAACCACATCAGGTGCAGAAATCATATTTCCTCTTAGATCCGGCTAATCTGGCCATGCTGATAGCCAAGTGTGGGGCAATCTGCAGATATCTAAATCTGTGGCTCAGACAAACACTGACAGTAAACAGATGCTTCTGAAAACCTGGGGGACACCCCCCCCCAGGTAAACAGAAGTTGTTGAGGTGGGGTGTGTGGGAATTGTCACTGCCCCCCCCCCCAACAATGCTGGCAACAATGTAAGGGTTGTCAAACAGGGGTTGGGACAGAAGGAAAGAAGAAGTGAGTGAGTGGGGGAGGCAAAGTAAAGGCAGGAGGAATGGGATGCCCTCTCCCTGCAAGTTCCTTGTGGGTCTACGCTTGTGTGACTGTAATATTGAAAGAAGGTCACTGACTTGCATTCTACATGGGTCTACCATTAAGGACAAATCAAAAACTGATATCGGTGCAAATTGTGGCAGCTCAACTTTTAACTGGAGCTAGCCATTCCCATAATGCAATATATATTTTTTAAATCCTCATTCGTTCCCTACTGGTTTCTGAGTTATGTTTAAGGTGCTTATGTTTACCTTTAAAGTCTTTCATAGCCTGTGACTTACATACCTGAAGGACCATCTCTCCCTCTCTCACCCCTTATAACAATTATGCTTCTCCCAGAATTTTTTGTTGAAAATAGCATTATACAGACTAGTAAGATCAGCCTTGGCCCCGTCACAGGCTTTTCCCATGGTGGACCCTGCCCTATAGAATGGCCTCTTGGGCTTCAGAATGTCATCTTCATTATGGACTTTAAGGAGGGTGTACAAAGTGGGGCTGTTTAGTAGATAATTTAATGGGTGTTTGGTTTGGGCAGAAGATAATTTAATGGGTTCATGATATATAGATTTGCTTCCCTCTTCCCCTTTGGCTCTCAGTTACTGTTTCTCATGTTGATATTTTATTGTTTTATATTGATGGCTTCTTGTAAGCTGCCTTGAGTATCATTGGGGAATAAGTGGTAGGTACAACTTTAAATAAATAATTAAACAGCTCGTTCTGCTATAGGTTCATTGGGCTGAATCTTATACATATGTTTTACTGAAGAATGGAGAAGCTAAGGCTGGAAAACCTGGGACACAAACAAAGATAGTTTTGGTCAGTATATGGGAGAAATGCTGGTCCCTGGAATTAAAAATACACAACCTTTACTAAAAAATAAAATAAAAAATAAAGCCTAGAAAGAGCAACATTACTAGACAGTTTGTAAAAGTCTTCCCAAATTCCTTCAATATTGGACAATAGTACACTGTCATTTTTCTGAATCTGCAGAATCAGATTTTTTCAATCTTCATCCTCTTTAAAGCAAATTACCATTGTAGTTCTCTGACGGAACAAATACAACTGCAGTAAATTTTCTATTACAAGGAAAAACTATCAGAACAAAAGTGATTGTAAAGCCTGAGATAAAACATTTTATTGAAGCAGTTCCATCACTAGTGTAGCATAGCACATTTTATGTTGAACAGAAGGCTTCTTCAGAAAATAAGCCTATAAAAGGTATACTCTAAATCTTTTGGGATCTTTCCTAGGATCTGAATGAGTATTCTGAATGAGTATAAAGCTAACATAACTGTTAAGTTTGGGGCTAATTTTCTTTGAATAGTTTAATTAGTCACCAGAATCTACATGCTGGCAAAACTGTGAACTTGTTAATGCTGCAATATTTTTTTTCCCTATGGGTAGATGAAATAACACTGTTTACTTCCTCTTGATAGTGAAATGTGTTCAATAAAACTAGATTTCTATAAATGGTTCCCATGCTTCGTTTAAAGGCTTAGTTCATCTAAAATAGCCCTCCAAAACAATCACAAATAGCTTGGTCATTGTATTTTTAAATCTATGTACCAAGCAGTGATGATTATATTCAAATTAATGACATCAAGTTCAATGCACATAAAAAGCAAATGCCAAAAGAAAGCAGAAGAGAGTAAAATTGATGAATTCAAGTGAAAAAAATAAAGCTAAAATTGGGGAAGATTGTGCATTAAGATGAAAGATGAAATAGATGCAATACATAGCAAAGATCAAAGAGCTCCATCAATTCATTCTGAGAGTCAAAATCCAGCTGAGCATTGGAGCCCTGCACACATAATAAGAAAGGTTGACTAAAACATAAGGATTAAACAGATGAGCTGTCTCCTGTGGATATATGGCAGAGAGACCCTGCTGAGCCACTTGTAAAGACACTTTGGAATGGTACACCTGCTATTCTGCAGTCAAACCCACAGGAAGTCAGCTTGGAAGGAAAAATAGCCACTTATGTACTAAAGAGCTGTCTTCATGGAAAGTGGAAATGCCTTGTCTGCATGCACTTTTCTTTGATACAAAATGGTACATTTCAGAAAATTATTGTCTAATGATGTGATTTTTCCTCCTCAGTTTAACAAACGATTTACTAAAGTAGGGAAACAGAAAAAAATAGTATCATCTTCTCACAATTTTGGAATTCACCTAATGTTTTGACTTGGGCATCATGGTGTAGCCTTGCAATTTATGAGTTACTTTGAAGGTCAAATTCATCTCTGCCAAACATCAGGTGTACCATCAATCCTTTGAGGTATTAAGGACTATTTGGGTACAGCCCATAATAATTTTTAAGAGTCAAATTTTTATCTCGAGTTCCCAGGACTATGGAAGAGTGCCTTACAGTGCTGATCCGCAACTAGTTTTATGAAAAAGCCATTTGGAACATAACTTGTGGCTTGCCAGCACCGCTATGAATTCCCAGTACATCCAGTTGCATCAACTATTGCTTCCTCCCTGTGGTCCTCTTGCTTCTGGGTCAGAAGTGTGGGTTCAGCTTGAACTCTTCACTGGGCCGGATTTGGCCCAGGGTTTTTAGTTGATGATGTCTATACCAACAAACCAGAAAAGATTTTTAAAAACCATATTTACATCTATGAATATGTATGTCACAACCAGTTCCATTTCAACCTTTAATCAAAATTCCTTTCTGCACTGGAGGATAATCACTATTATTGAAACAAGTAGAGATATCCATTCCATCTAGTAGAGAAGCATATCTTCCCTCAACACGAAGAAAGTGGGGAAGTCCTTGTGGGCTAAGTATTTTTCAGGTGTGTATCAAGACCTATGAGCAATGGCTGGAATGTGGCATTTGACTATCTTATATATGAAAATTGTATGTGTAACTGTAGCTGTACATTCATATCAATAATACAAAAATATATAACTATTTTTCATAGTAGATTGCTTTGAAATGTGGTGTTGGAGGAGAGTATTACGGATACCCTGGACCGCAAAAAAAAAAAACAAATCAGTGGGTTATAGATCAAATCAAGCCTGAACTGACCCTAGAAGCTAAAATGACTAAACTGAGGCTATCGTACTTTGGCCACATTATGTGAAGACAAGAGTCACTGGAAAAGACAATCATGCTAGGAAAAGTTGAAGGCAGCAGGAAAAGAGGAAGACCCAGCAAGAGATGGATTGACTGTATAAAGGAAGCCACAGCCCTCAATTTGCAAGACCTGAGTAAGGCTGTTAAAGATAGGACTTTTTGGAGGACACTGATACACAGGGTTGCCATGAGTCGGAAGCGACTCGGTGGCAGTTAACACACAAACATTTTTCATCTAATCCATGTATAGACTAGTGTGGCATGGTTTTTTGCCCTGTTCCTTAACATTTTGAAAAATTGTAGTTCTAAGTTAGGATACATTTTAAATATACGTAGGAATGCCTTCTCCAGATGTAAATGCTTGCACTCCAACAAGAATGGCTTGCTCTGTGCACAGAAAATGTTGTGCAGAATAAAAAGAGATCACATGTCCAGTATCTGTGCTACATGCATGGTGTGTTCCCCCTTACACGATCAATGCTCTCATCATAAAGAGATGATCTTGTGCTTGGGAAACATCTAGACAAGGTTTTCCCATTCCATTCCAAACCGGTATTTTAGGCAGATAACACAGAGTACCTGTTGTATGTGACAAATTTTGGATAGGGACCACCATATTTTAACAATTAAAAATATTTCTTGGGTTAGTAAAAGTTTTGTTTGGTACATGTTGGTATTCACAATCAGGTCTTAAGTTTAAAATAATGATACACGCTGTGTTCATAGAAGGCCAGTAAAATACCAGCAAAATACACTTTTGTAGGAATACTAGTAAGTAAGTAAGATTAAAATTAGTGTTCTGTTGCCTAGGTTCATTTGAAGCAACCTCCCATGGTGTCCAGTCAAATGCAATCCTTACAAATAAATAATTCAGCAGAAACTGTTATCTCAACAGTTGTAACAAATGCAAAATTATTCCAATTGGTGGCATCATCAAAATGCAGTTCCAGTTGTCACTAGAGGGATACTAGTAGATGGCTGATTTCCTGCATGCCATTTTAATGAAGAAAACATATCTCCATCAAAGGTTTCATCCAATTTCCATAATGATATTAAATGACATTGGGTAAAAATAGATGCAAAACAAGATAAGGCAATATATTTTATCAGATCATGTCTGAAGGAAATTACACAGAACAGATTTTTTTTAAAATTGCCCTGGCATAATAATGTCCAGTATGAAATCCGATAAACAATGCTTAGTTCTGGTAAGACTGAGGTTTTGTTTGTTGGTGCTCATTGTGTAATTGGAAGATAGCCTACTCTAGATGTGGGTTGTACTCCACCTGAAGAACCAGGTTCACAGTTTAGGGATGCTGTTAGGCCCAGATCTACAGGTAGAGGATGCTTAGATTTCATTTAGCTCCTTTAGCCAGCTCTAATAGGTTTGCCAGCATTGGCATGTCCCCAGAAAGAGCAATCTGGCCACAGTGATCTGTGCTGTCATCACTCTCTGGGGAATTTTTCACGGAGATTTGCTGCTGTTTCGACGCTGATTTGCATCGGAGTCAAATTTTGGTTATTTACTGCAGATCCGGCTTTTCCCTGATAGAGGTATAAAAGCCACGTTATGTCAGCAGCAAACCAAACCACTTCTGAGCCGTACTTTCCAGTAAAAGCGCGTTTTGTTGCTCAGATGTCCATGAAAAAATGCTTGCTTCGGTTCCGCTGTCCCTCCCCGTGACGTCTCCTTTCTCCTCCCCCAAGAACGGTGATTGGCTGGGGGAGTTTCATGCTCGGACAAGAATACCGCCCCTTTTGCTGCCTGCCTGCCTGCCTAGAGTCCTGGCACTTCTCTCCCTCCGTCCCGGAGGCTGGCGGGCGGGCAGGCGGCACGCCTTCCCTGCCCCTCGCCCAGGATGGGCCTTGGGGCTGGGCCCACACCTCCAAGCCCAGGGGGACGTTGGACGGACGGCTCCAGGGGGAGACTGGCGGGGCCACGCCATGTGCTCCTCGCGCGCTGGGGGTGGTGGTGTGGCAGCTCGGTCTAGGGCAGCTGGACCCGTGGGGGGGATGTTCAAGGGAAGGGGCTGTTGGCCCCTCTACCCCAGCGGGGAGGGTTTTTTTTTTTTTTTTTTTTTTGAGAAATCAGATGGGAAAAATGTGCATCCTGAGAGCGGAAAACCCAAGGCAAAACTCCCTCCCATTACTCTTCTGAAGAGGGGTGGCCAGCCTGCTCTGGGTCTCCCTCCTCTCTCTCGATGCCCTGTGGCTGGATCATGGCCGGCATGCAGGCCAGGGACCTTCTTTCCTCTCCCCACCCCGCCATGCCCCTCTACCCCAGCGGGTAGGGGGAATTTTTGAGAATTCAGATGGGAAAAATGTGTATCCTGAGAGTGGAAAACCCGAGGCAAAACTCCCATCACTCTTCTGAAGAGGGGCGGACAGCCTGCTCTTATCTCCCTCCTCTCTCTCAATGCACTATGGCCGGATCATGGCCGGCGCGCAAGCCAGGGACCTTCTTTCCTCTCCCCCCCCCCCGCCATTCCCACTTTCAGCTAAACACTTCTCTGGGCACATGGATGCAATTCCTGCCCCCCCCCAATCCTGTCTATCATTAAAGGGCAATGGGTTCCACACCTATAGAAAATAGAGGGAAGCTTTGAGGAAAGCGCTTCCTTCCCCCCCCCCCCAATTTGGAATCTGACTGTTCCAAAAGCAGAACACAGCGAGGGTGGAAGAAAAATGGAGGAGACCAGAGGGACTGGTGCTTGTGTTTTGCGCTGGGGCTGGTGAACCGCACGAGGCAATCTGCTGGGCGGAGTTGGGGTGGAGCTGGGGGCAGGCATAAACAATGAGCCTGTTGGAAGGGAAGGCCTCCTGCAAAAGGGACAGACCAAACCGTTGTCAAATACAGCGTGCTTTGTTTCCATGAAAAACCAAAACTACATCGAGATTGACAGGGATAAATCGCGGCCATGAAAAAAACATTTAAATCATGTTTTTTTTTTAGTCCGTGGCAAAACAGAAGCAAAATCTACCGTGAAAAATGCCCCTCTGTGTAGGGCTGCCCTTTAAGACAGTTCAGATGCTTCAATTAATTCAGAATGCAGCCCAAGATTGCTAGCTGACATGATCCACAGATAGCCTATTATGCCAGAGCTGAAAACGCTTTGCTGATTGCCTGTTTGTTTCCAGTCCTAACCCTTGGTCGATGTGTTCTGGCTAATGCAGTAAAAAAATTAATTCATTCATTCAGTCCTAACCCAAGATGCTGACTTGATCTATACATCTGCATAAGGCCTAGGATCTGGATATTTAATGAACTGCCTGCCCCCATATAATCCAACCTAGACATTATGTTTTTTATCTCATATCCTCCTTTGTGTCTTTCTGCTGACAAATATTAAGATGATGGCCTGGAAGGACAGGGTGCTTTCAGTGGCTGGCCCAGCCTCTGAAAAGCCCTTCACACCTCCTTGAATTTCAGCTGAACTCATTGTTTCCTGATCAGTTTGTTCTTGCCCTTTTATGCTTTGTTGCTGGTTTTAATTTGAATGCAACTGGTTGCTGTGGGTTTAATCTAATTGTATTTTAGTTAGCTGCAGTATGTTGTTTATTGCTGTTTTTGGAATTTGTTACCTTTTTTAGATCTGGTGGATTGTGTTGTCTTTGGGATTTGAGATTATTTTTATTTTGCAAACTGCCTGGACCACTTCGGCGGAGAGGCAGTATAAAAATATTTTTAAATAAATAATAAAGTAAATACATAAATACATAAACGTTACTACTCTTTCTTATCCTTTGTGCAGCATGATATTATGTTGCCTGTGTACAAGTATCATTGTTCCCACTTTATGGAAAGCCATGAAGGCAAACTGTTATTTGGGCAACACTTGAGTCTGTAGCAGAGATGAATGCTGAATTCAGCCAGTTTCAGATATCTACAGTGCTATCCCAACAAAGTTACACCTTTCTGAGTCCACTGTCATCAATGGGCTTGGAAGGGTGTAGCTGCTTAGGAAGGCACTGATGTCTCTGCATGTTGGTGAGACCTGGGATTGGGCCTCAAATGTAAAAGATGTCATTTGTGAGCCTGTCGTTGCATATACACAGTGCAATCCTCAGCAGAGGTACACCCAGTGACTTCAATGGGCTTAGAAGGAAAAGTGTGCTTAGGATTGCACTAACAGTATATGTTCCATATAACCCAATATTAAGTCCTTCACCTGCCACAACAGAATAATTCACATTTGTACATGCAATCCTTGGCATCATTAAATGGTGCGGGATTTGCCAGTTCTACCAAGAGGACAACAAGGAACCAAATTTCTGAGCATAAGCCTACTAGATATCTACCCACTGGACCACACATGCTCCCCTAACAAAGACTGAAAGATACAAATGTAAACAGAGGCAGCATTTCATTTTGATTCAAAACAATCCAAAGACCATTAAAGTCTGTGGGATTAGAAAGGCGTAACTGAGTTTGGGATTGCACTGCAGGTCACTGAAATTATGTATAGAAAAAAATACTTGCATTTTCCAATGCGGGAACAGCTGTGTATGTTCGCCTGTTGTCAGGGCGGGGAGGGGGATGCTATGTGCAATCACATCTTTCATTCTTGTTTAGCTGATAGAACTATCTTTTTATGGATCTGTATACAGATGATATATTTGGTTTCCAGGTTATCTACAGCCTTCAGATACAAGTGGTTTGATTGTTTACCACAAGGGAGTAATTGGTAACAGCTAAATAACTCCAAAGAGACTGATTTGAGAGCCCTCTACCTATTACAAGGAATCAGGTGGTTGATCATTCAGTCACTGCTCAGCCAAAATTCTGATACAACATACAAAGCAAAACATGAATGAGGGAATGAATACAACAATATTTTAACATGCAATCACCAACATTAATTAGCCATAATTATATTCATAGAAACTTGATTTATATTTACAAAACAGGAATGAAAGTAAATAGTTGGCAATTTGCAGCATGATAAAGCTATTTCAAATGTAATTACAGAAAACTAGCACCAAATGTATTAGTCAGATTCATGAAAAAATATATTGGCAGTTTCAGTACAAAACCCTTTTAAAAAAAGAGATTTAACATAAATGCAACCGCCGGCTTTATGCAATACTTGATTCATTCTTGGGGTTTCTTTTGTCATCATATTTCTGCAAAAACATCTAAGCCTTCACTTTTTAAAAAGCCTCTAAGAAATACTTTTCAGGCATGTTATTCTAAAGGTCTCATTCAACTCAACGGGATTTATTTCTGTGGCTAAAACTAGACATTATGTAAAATATCTAGTAATGCCAAATCTTTACAGAGTAGAGAGGTGGAAAAGATTTAAATTACAGTACAGGCAAGAGAATCAGTTGAATCTTTCTCCCACCCCCACATATCCATACTGCTTTTTAATTTTTTTCCTGAAGAGGCTGGTTCTGGTCATGGAACCCCACCAGAAGAAAACTTTCATCATTTTAGCTTCTAGGGTCAGTTCAGGTGTGATTTGATCTAGAACCCACTGATTTGTTTTTGTTTTTTGGCAGTCCATGGTATCCGTAACACTCTCCTCCAATACCACATTTCAAAGTAATCTACTTTCTTCCTATCAGCTTTCTTCATTGTCCAGCTTTCACAGCCATATATAGTAACAGGGAACATGATGGCATGAATTAACTTGATTTTGGTGGCCAGTGACACATTCTTACACTTAAGAATCTTTTCTAGCTCCTTCATGGTTGCCCTTCCCAGTCTCAAGCTCCTTATGATTTCTTGGCTACAGTCTCCGTTTTGGTTGATCATGGAGCCAAGGAATAGAAAGTCTTCAACAATTTCAATTTCCTCATTGTCAACCTTAAAGTTGAGTAATTCTCCTGTCATTACTTTTGTCTTCTTGATGTTCAGCTGTAGTTCTGCTTTGGCACTTTCTCTTTTAACTTACAGCAGTAGTCGTTTCAAGTCTTCGCTATTTTCTGCCAGTAATGTAGTATCATCAGTATATCTCAAATTGTTAATGTTTCTCCCTCCAATTTTAACTCATCTAAATCTAATCCATCTTTTCTAATTATATGTTCTGCATATAGGTTGAAGAGATAGGGAGAAAAAATACATCCTTGTCTAACACCTTTGCCAATTGGAAACCATTCTGTTTCTCCATATCCTGTCCAAACTGTGGCCTCTTGTCCAGAGTACAGGTTGCGCATCAAAACAATCAGATGTAGTGGCACACCCATTTCCTTTAGAACCAGCCATAGTTTTCATGATCCACACAGTCAAAAGCTTTGCTGTAGCTGCCACAGCCTTCAATTTGCAAGACCTAAGCAAGGCTGTTAAAGATAGGACATTTTGGAGGACGAGTCGGAAGCGACTTGATGGCACTTAACACACATGGGAAGTTGCATGAACAGGAAAAGACTTTAGCTCCCTATTCCCATCCACCTATCTTGCCTCTTGAAGTTCTTTCTAAATCCAGACTTTGTAGGGATTCAGCAATCACCTGATAACCGAAACGAAAGGTCTACAGCCACCATGTCTAGTTTGGCACGAAGTACCAATGAACAGGATTGGGTTGTAAAGCTTATACAATACATTAACGCAATCCAGTGCTGAGGGTTAGGTTCCAGAGTTCCAGAACCATGGTTTCCCTTACTCCAGAAACTGGAATAGACTCCAATGCATGAGAATAAACAGCAGCATCCTTTGGTATTGCCACAAGAGTAGCAGAGATAATCTATCATGTAGAGTTGCCAGGTCCCTCTTTGCTTCCGGTGGGAGGTTTTGGGGGCAGAGCCTGAGGAGGGGAGCATTTGGGGAGGGGCTTCAATGCCATAGAGTTAGGGTTGCCAACCTCCATGAACTAACTGGAGATCTCCTGCTTTACAACTGATCTCCAGCGAATAGAGATCAGTTCACCTGGAGAAAATGGCCGTTTTAGCAATTGGACTCTATGGCATTGAAGTCCCTCCCCTCCCCAAATCCTGCCCTCCTCAGGCTCCACCCCAAAAACCTCCTGCCAGTTGCAAGGGGGGACCTAGCAACCTTACATAGAGTCCAATTGCCAAAGCAGCCTTATTCTCCAGGTGAACTGATCTCTATCAGCTGGAAATCAGTTGTAATAGCAGGAGATCTCCAGCTAGTACCTGGAGGTTGGGGAGAAAAACGGCACCTCTGTACTCGTACCAAAAGGTTTAGAAAAACAGTACAGGAAACTGTATATACACAAAGTGCAAATATTTATAAGCTACTGAGGTGAAACATAGACCATATACGTGACATATATACAACACAATTATATACAATATGTACAGTTCACACAAAAAATGTAGAGAAATTTCCAAAGGTCTCAACTGAGTACCACAAATATATAGAAGAAGTTCCAAAGGTCTCAACTGAGTACCAAATGAATGCTAATATTGTAATCCTTGTGTAAAGTTCATATAGAGCCACAATCATCGATGGATACGGCCGTTTCAGATCCACAGCAGTGGAAATCTTTCTTCAGTCCTTAATACAAAAGTGCTGTTACATATTCATCATTCCTTCCCACACAGGGTAAGTATGAGCAATCAGACGTCAGTAAAGTACATCACATAGTGCAGCTAGTAAAAAGCTTGCCTCACACTGAATGCCATCCTGTAGCATTGGCATTTGGCAATGCTACCAGAGAATTGTTCCATTACATTACAGCTAGGCAGAAGATCATATAAAATCTTAATTTCTCATACAAAGACATTACTTTTCTTTTTTAAAAATATAACCCTTCCTGACTGGGTATGAGCAAGATTTTTCTCCTTAAAAGTTAAAAAGTCATTATTCTAAGTTTAAATTTGAATTTTCACTGTCAAAGGCAAGTTTTGCTTTTTCAGCAAATGGAGTGAGAAATGGCGAGACATAAATCATGTCGCATTGTTGTGCTTTTAAATACACTCAAGTATCATCTTATTACCAGCATATCTCATTTTTATTGCCTATAAATATTGAGAAAGCCTTCTTAAACCACTTATTCAGGTATAGTTTCAATTGGACTACAAACAGTAAGCTTGAACTTAAGTTATCACATGCTTAAAGATTGTTGATTAATTTCTGGCTCCAGTATGAGTAACAGGTTTTGTTTCTATAATTAGGCAAGTGCTTATGTATAAACTTGATATTATGTATCCCTCCATTACCAAACTCAGATATTGCACTCCCACATTTTATAGTGCAATCTCTCTCCACTGAAGGCAATGCGCTTAGAAGGATGTAATGCTGCTGAGGGGTGCATGGTTAGTTAATTGTTTATACTTTAGATATTTTAACATAGCAGCCCTAAAATGTAGCACTATTTTGTGGTCTCATTATTGATTTCAGTTCTTTCATATTTACATTTGCCTGGCTGCCTTGAAAAGGATTTGCACTAGACTAGGAATTGTTTGTAACACTTGAGCAGGGGAATATGAGCGCTATGGCAGAGGGGTCCAGCTGAGGGGGTTCAATTCCCCGGTATGTCTTGCAAAAGGGTCAGGGGCTGGGGTCCCAAATTCAAACGGATCCTGTCCAGGCTCGTTAAGATGTTATCCAAAGGTCCTGGCACGTTCAGTTCCTTATTCCTATCCTATGTTCCTTAAAGCAATTCAATAGACAGCAGACTTTATCTGTAACTCTCTAGTGCTTCAGCTCCACTGTGGATTAAACAGGGCTCCAGTTAATCAGTAAATAATGGCACTTTGCACCATACAGAGCACTGCATCCCAACTGTCAAGCAAAACTTAAGTAATAATCACCAAAGCCCATATAGTTTGTGGTTACCACAGAGACACTTAAAGGAAATTCTAATGAGAAACCGCTATTATCATACTGGCAGGCTTGGTGTTTAACATTAGAATTACCTACTGCAAAGTTTACAATAATTCTTTTTAAGGATAGATAAATGCTTGGACAGTTTTTGTTAAAAAAAACTATTAATAGGCTTCAACAGCTGCTGAACAGGCTTTGTTCTGAAGAAGACTCCTCACCAGCATGGATGAGCAATCTCCTTCACAAGAGCTGCCTTCGACATGACTTTGGATGGCTCCGATATCACCTCCCCTCTGAAAACCTGTTCTCAAACTGAAGGTCGCCCCGAGTAGAGGCTTCATTCCCCCACACTGTGACCATCTCTTGAAATCAGATTTTTATGACTATAATAAAGGACTGTTCACAGGATGTCAGTTGCCACCAAAAAAAGTTATCCTTATTTTTCTTGCATTTAAGCCAGTTTCCTCAGTTTGGAAGCTAATTTGCATGGACATCATGCTATGCACCCCAGATATGAAGGGAACCTCCAAACTTTGATGCGCTAGCCTGCCAATCAGCTCTTTCTGCCAGTCCTCAGCAACGCTGAACTTCTGAACCTTAAAACTGATGGACAGCTTAGCTCGCAAATGCCTGGAGGATGAGGGTGACCCCTTTGCAGGCCCATAAAATTGGACCCCCATCCCAATGTTCGGTGTTCGTCTAAGGAGAGTCTCTTGAAGCTATGCTGCAAATTTGGTGACTCTACCTCCAAAAATGCCCCCACAGGAACTTCAGAAATACCCCTTTATCAGTATAGGTATTTGGCTATTCTGGGTTTACAAAAAGAAATCAGGCCCAATAAACCTGAACTTGAAATTTACCTCTTTTGTTTCTTTTGCATGACCCTACTTACTAGTAACTTAATTCTTGTGCAGGATGAATCTTTGGCCAAGTCACCAAAGTGATTGTTTGGGGTATCACAATAGGGATGGCACCAACACAGTGCTAGAGCTTGGTTCACTTCCATGCTGGGACCTGGCCAGAGCCAACGTAGGAAAAATCAATGGGTCTACCTTGCTTTGAGTGACAAAATACATATTTGCTGGAGCTTCTGAATTAGCCAGTCAGTAAACTGACCTTGTCACTGCTGGAAAGCAATGGAGGGGTTTTGGCTAGTCATAGAATTTAGGATTTAAGAATCACTGGGGGACAGGAAGCATTAACTGCAGTTCAGAAAAAAGTTAACAGCTTCTCTTTAAGAACACACAATACTTTCTCTTTAAAATCAAATGTTTGCACTTTGATTCATTCAAAGTCAAACAGTCAAGAGTATGCCATCTAAAATTTAAATCTGAAGGACAGAACACTTGGCTATTTTCCACAAGTTTTTAGTTACCAGCAGTTTTAAGCACATTTAAATTTACTTCACCATCCAGTAATGACCATGTCTCTAATTTCCAAAATGTTTCAGCTTTATCATCAGCATATGAATTCATTAATTTCTTTATTAATTCAAATGATTTTCTTCAATTTCACATACACCCTGAGGCTGTCTCACCAAGATTAACTCCCTCTGTGTTCCATAAAATTGTAATCAATCTCTATTATAGTCATGAAAATGGTATTTGTCACTTTGCTGAGGAAAAAAAATAATCAATATGTCTTCTAGGGCAGAACAGGCATTTAATACATCGAACTGATGCCTGTTAGAGAAATTTAGCTTGCCAGCAACTCGAGACAAGCTAATAGAAATCCAGAAAATTTGTTGATGGTTGGCAGGCGAATATACAGACATGCCTGAAAAATTAATATTGGGGCATTGAGAATGGGCTGTCATTTCTTATGCTGAAGAGAAAATGGATTTAGACCAGCAAATCCCAGTGGAAATCCTTTTCCTTTTTAAAGATAAATTCCCTGCAAAGTGTGGACAAAAAGGAGCATGTGCTTGCATTATCCTTTTGGGTTGGCAGCATATCATTCAGCAACTGAAAGATTCTTCTGTGTATATATCAATATACCTAACACTCAACATGTCCAAATCTGTGGATACTTAAATCTAGAGATTGGAGCCATGAACAGACAAGAGAGGTCTTTCTACAAACCTGAAAAGCCCAGGATTTCTGAAATCTTTAAAAAAAACAAAAAAACAAAAAATAATAGAAGAGTGCCTGCAGCTTTAAGAAACAAATGTCCTCAGGAGCTGTTGCTAGGCAATGAAAGCAGTATTGTCAGCATTGTTTTGTTAGTGAAAGGCGGGGTGGGGGGGACTTTCCAGGGCTGTACTGACCTTTGAGTGAGGACTCATCACGGCCAGGCTTGGTACCAACCACCAAGCAACTTACCATGTGACTTACACAACTCCCGTAGGACTGGCTGATTGCTATTGTTCAACAGCAACCACCCCACAAAATCCAGTGTTGTGGAGGTTAGAGTTTTGGAACAGGTTCTGGCAGACCCAGGTTTGAACCATTGCTCTGCTCTGGAAGCTCACATCAGACCAGTCACACATTGTCAGCCTATCTTACCTCACAGAGTTGTTGTGAGGATAAAATGGAGGAGAGGAGAGTGATGTAAGCTATTTTAGGTCCCCATTGTGGAGAAAGTTGGAGTATAAATGAAATTAATAACATAGCTGAAGATGGGTGTCAGAAATAATGTAGGTTGGTGGGTGGGTGGGAAGGAGAGATAGAAGCAGGGGAAAGTGAAGATATGAGAGTTGCCAGAAGGAGGGAAAGAGTAAATAGTGTGGAAAGAGGGATGTAGGGAAAATAAGGTACTCCTCAAGTCATTGTACATTCCCCACTCTACAACTGGACCTGGCCCAGCATTATACACTATGCAACTGGGCCATTAATTTTTCCAAGTAGACAGTGCTGGGTTAAGGAAGGAGGGAATGTTGAAAATGGACTGATAAAGGTAGATTGCCTGGTGAGTGTTAAGGCTATGGGGGTTTGGGGAAGAGAAATAGTAGGGAAGGGGAAAATGAGTTGCCCCGCAAGTCATTGCAGATCCCTGCTTATATATAATGTCTTGCCTGTGTCTATTGTATTGTTAAATGAACTTTACTGAGGCACAAGGAAAATTCTAGGGACACACAAATGCTTTAAACATTAAAATTGCACTACAATGTCATCATGTAAAATATTACTTAATTTGTGAAGGATTTAATACTATTTTAGGCACCCTGGGGAAGCTGCATTTATGAGAAGTAATGTTTTGTTCAGGCTGAATATTAATCTGACACATTTCTTCTTCTCTTTGTCAGGTAACTGCAATTATTTCAATTGTGTTTTACTTTGGAAGTCACTCTTCAGTCTGCAATCAAGGTTGAGGATTTTTTGATGCATACACACCAAGGCTTCATTTGTAGAGTGCTTCCAAAAGAAAGGAATGCCTTTCGGGAACGAGGACAGAAGGCACAGCCCAGACACCAACCAGTAAAGGCCATTGGATGGTTTTATTGATAGCCATACTTTCATGGAGGAATTTTCCATTCACAGATGAAGGGAGATTTGATTCTTGAAAGCTTATACTTCAAAAAACTTGTTGATCTCTAAGGTGCTACTGGACTCAAATCTAGCTGTTCCATTCACAAAAGAAATCATATAAAATTACAGCCATTGGGTAAAGTCCTGTGTTACCTGGAGGGAATGGGTTGATATGTGATTGGCTAGGGGAGTGGATAGCCTTAGGTTGGAGGTTCAATTAAATGGGCTTTTCAGCTCTTGCAACCTCCCACAGAAGAATCAGTGGGAGTCTTCGGATACACTGGGAATATTACCCTTAAAGTCCAATACTGTAACATTTGATTTCAAAAGAAGGAACTTGACAAAAATGAGGGGAATGATTATAATAATTGAAGAATTATACAAATCAGTGTTGCAGGACATTATCAGCATTCACAGTTACTCTCTGCATGACAGGAAACTTTTGTAATTCCAACACCCAAGATAGTATCACAGGTGATAACATACTGCAAGTGACTTGAAATATCAGCTATTTTCATCAGTATTGTAAGATGTTATGTCCATGTATATAATTTAGAAAAGGGCACATCTATGATGTACTTCCTGACAGTCACATAGTTGTGCTTGGGTATTATTTCATAAATTCTGTTGAAGGCAAAAATTGCACAAACCAAATTGACTTTTGGAAGAGTAGCACACATTACTGATTTTGTTTAAAGGCATATGTCACACTCTCCCCTTCCCCTCCAGGTCTTTGGTTGTGTAGTCAAGAGGCATAATAGAGGTATTAAGTATTAATATTTCTATAATCGGTATTCTATAATCAGTATGCTGAGCCCTGAGGAAAATATTCCCATTGATTTTCTTGAGATAATTTGCAAACACCCTATGAATACAGTTCACTGATTTGAAAGCACAAATTCCACAGACAGGAAGAGGAAAATGGTATTCTTTCAATAGAACTGACATGTAAGAGTTTATTGACATGAATTTGAAATGAAATGTGAGCATTCCATTAAGTTTAAAATCAGATGGGATTTATATGGCTACCTTACTCTTTCAAAGCTATCTGACTTTTATTCATACACATATACGCAGACTCCTACTCACTTCAAATATTTATTTCGTTAGTCATATTTTTTTAACCAGTGAGTTAAAGCCTAATGACTGGATATAACTGAAGAAACGGAGGTTTGTGAGTAAAGATACTGGGATGTGGGACATCTGCTTATGTTTTTTAAGCCTGTTGAACGTACATTTTTCATTCTGCATGGTCAACATGCTGCTGTGATTTGAATGAGTCATTTCCTACCTGACTCATTCAGTTATCTCACACTCACAAGTTGTAAATGATATAAAGCCATGGTACTCAGCCTTCATATCCATGCCTATGATCTTCATTCCTCCTGTAACTTTTCCTCTGTGATCCATCCCAAAGTCTAAGTAAGCCTAAGTGCTTATTATTTGCTTATTATTTTCTTTCTTTATGTTCTTATTTTGCTTGTTAGTAATTTTTTTACATAACAGTAAACAACAGTAAATGTATTCTGCCCAGAGATACCATTTTGTGTCTATAGGATCAGATACAAGGGTGGTCAGTAAGAGATAGGCTAGACAGATTTTACATCAGGTCTACACCTGTCTGTCTCTTTTGTAATTTTGTAATGGTTGTAAGGCAAAATCTTTTAAAGAGAGAATGGAGTCTTTTGATGGCTTCTGTAGTATATTGGTTCATGGGTTTAGGGGTCTCTTAGGGATGTCATTCATAAGGGTTCTGCTGGGTGTTTCATTAGTTTGATGTTTTAAATTTTCTGTGCTTTGTGTGTATTTTTTTATTCCAGGTGCCTGAAAGAAAGGGAGGCTGTTAAAAATAAATTGTTAAACTGTTAAAAATAAATAAATGGATACCTTTGAATACATGATGTTGATTATCCAAACTCTTCCACCTCCCCCAAAGATTTCCAAATGATGTTTCCAACCTTGGGTTGCCAACCTCCAGGTACTAGCTGGAGATCTCCTGCTATTATAACTGATCTCCAGCCGATAGAGATCAGTTCCCCTGGAGAAAATGGCTGCTTTGGCAATTGGACTCTATGGCATTGAAGTCCGTCCCCTCCCCAAACCCTGCCCTCCTCAGGCTCTGCCCCAAAAACCTCCCATCAGTTGCGAAGAGGGACCTGGCAACCCTATTCCAACCTAATTGTAATTAAAATTCTCTGAGGCAGGGATGATACTCTTGACTCATGAACTGCCTCTGACTCTGAAACAGTATTATCTGGCCCTGTGCATCAGTGCCAGATTGAAGCAATGTATGGTATATCATTTGCTCCTATTTCATTCATAGGGGAAAGAGCAAGGCTTTCAAACTGTATGCAACAAAGATGTTGGACACTTTAATTTTATTTTGTATATCAAGCCTCTGTAATATACATATATAAAATATTATACCTAGGCCCATTTGTAACATAACTTGAAGACTTTATTTCTAGATGTCACCAACTTCATTATGGAATCTAATCATTCAGAGAAGCAAAATACACTTCATGTTTCAAATTCCTATATGTAGACTAAAACAACCCAAAGTTAAAAGTTTCTTATACCTGCTGTAAAGAATTGTGTCCTACTCTATGTGATTCATTAGTGAAAAAAATAGCACTCAGTTTTAAAATATTATTTTTAAATGAGCATCAGCATTTTACAAATTGTAAGTTTCAGTGCACAACTATAACATCTCTGTGCCTCATTATTTTCTGGGGAAACACGAAGATAGAGCTTGATTTAATCCCAGTTGTGTTATTGACTAGGTAGAGTCTGGCCACTGGTGATAACAACAAAGTCTGATTGCCAGCAAGCAGCCTGGATTTCATATAAATTAATGAGAGACCACATACTCTATAATTTTCCTTGGGCCACGTATTTTACAATTTGTGACACAGTCTGCTGTCCAAAAGTGAATAGCATTATTTTCTCATTTAAAATATTTTTTAAACAGCAAAAATCTAATATTTCTTCACACCTTCCCCAGTGTTGTAGACATCATGCTATAGTATACAACAGTGATAGGTGATTCCCAATTCAAAATATTTTCAACTCAAACAAATTAGTCATTTAAGCTCAGGCTTTGAATTTTGCCCCGCCTTCCTTTAGCCCAAACTTCAGAACTATCTGGTCATAATTCAAAAAGAACTCAGGGAGTCTCAAGCTGCTGAAATTTGTCACCATGTCTTGCGGTAAACTATTAGATTAGAGACCCAGTGTGGTATAGTGATTTTAGTGTTGGACTAGGATCTGGGAGACCCAAATTTGAATCCTAACTCTGCCATGGATGTTTGGTGGGTGACCTTGGGCAAGTCTCACAGTCTCAGCTTAACCTACCTCATAGGGTTGTTGTGATGATAACATGGAGAAGGGGAGGTAAGGGTTTGTACTGCTTCCATTATTCTTTGGCTTAAATTAAATCTTATCCCTCAAGGACTGCTACCCCTGCTTCTACAGGATAAATTCCAGTCAACATGGCTAAAGACGGTCCTTAATAAAATGGCCTGCCTGGGCCTTTCTCCACCTACCCTGTTAGACATGAGCATAGACCAAACATCACATTTCTTGAAGCAAAGGGTGGAAGACATTGAACGCCAGACAGATCTTGGAAAATCACCATTTTCCCTAGTACCTGATAAATCTAGATACTTAGTTTCACCTGTGGCTTATTTTTATCATCTTGAGTCTATTAATTATAGGAAGGTCTTTACCCTTGCTAGATGCCAGGCCCTACCATCGGCTGTTTTAGAAGGGAAATATAAGAAGATCCCTAGATCAGAGAGGTTATGTCCATGTGGGACAGGGGACATTGAAACCATCGAACATGCACTGATATGT
The DNA here is from genome assembly GCF_029931775.1 of Euleptes europaea. Taxonomy (NCBI): domain Eukaryota; kingdom Metazoa; phylum Chordata; class Lepidosauria; order Squamata; family Sphaerodactylidae; genus Euleptes; species Euleptes europaea. The sequence goes on along the minus strand of NC_079314.1, from coordinate 84,145,067 downwards.
TGCCCATTCTACCACAAAGTTAGATCAAAGCTTATTTCCCCCCTACCTGGTAAATTCCCTGAAGAGTCAGTTGAGCTTTTGGCAAAGAAGCTCCTATTCGAAGACCCTCAGCTTATCCTCCAAACTGCCAAGTTCTGCGCCATTGCTATTAAAATACACAGAACTTTAGTAGAAAATGATTGTTAGAATATTTCAAAATTTTATCAATTTTAAGATGATAGTTTTAACCAGGTGTTGCTTTTATTGATCTTACACCTTTATAAGTATGGGCAGTCTGCAATTCTGCGGTGCAAAACTATCGAGTCTGGAAATTTTGATGTATTGGCACGGGATTGGTCAGTCGACTGTATTAATAAATTTGAATTTGAATTTGGAGAAGGGGAGAATATTGTAAATCACCTATTAGGGAGAAAATTAAGTTAAATAAAAATAAAATAGACTGTGGCCAATTTATTTGGGGTTTTTTGCTAATGTATAGCTTCATCCACCCAATATATCCTAGCTAAATCCCTAAGGACTATTAGAAGATTGCTGTGCAACATAACTGAAATTAGATATAATTGATAGTCCATAGAATAGGGGCCCACAAGATGATGCCCATTGGCACCATGGTGCCCACCAATACCTTTTGTGGCACCCACTAAGTGTTTTTAGAAAGTTGATGAGGCTTTTGGCCATTAGTAAGGTTGCCAGGTCCCTCTTCGCCACCGGTGGGAGGTTTTGGGGGCAGAGCCTGAGGAGGGCGGGGTTTGGGGAGAGGAGGGATTTCAATGCCATACAGTCAAATTGCCAAAGTGACCATTTTCTCCAGATGAACTGATCTCTTATCGGCTGGAGATCAGTTGTAATAGCAGGAGATCTCCAGCTAGTATCTGGAGGTTTGCAACCCTAGCCATTAGAGATTTTATTTGATATGCAGATTTTTTAAAACGTTGCTTTGTCATCAGCTGCTACCACAGCACAAGGATCTTCACTATGTAACTAAAGGTAAGCTGCAGCAGCCATTTTGTGGCTGGCTCTGCCTCCTACAGCAGTCAGTTTCTGTGGCTGCACCAACCATTTTGTGGCTGCACCAACCATGCTGGTCAGAATTCCAAAGGTGACTGTGGGCTCAAAAAAAATTGGGGGGCCCTGCCATAGAACATTATTAAAAACAGAAATGCTAATTTATAAGCGTTTCTCTAGTTAAGTTCCTAAACAATAAGAACATAAGAACATAAGAAAGGCCCTGCTGGATCAGACCAAGGCCCATCAAGTCCAGCAGTCTGTTCACACAGTGGCCAACCAGGTGCCTCCAGGAAGCCCACCAGCACAACCAGTGCAGCATCATTGTCCTGCCTGCATTCCATAGCACCTGATATAATAGGCCTGCTCCTCTGATTCTGGAGAGAATAGGCATGCATCATGACTAGTATCCATTTTGATTAGTAGCCGTGGATAGCCCTCTCCTCCATGAACAGGTCCACTCCCCTCTTAAAGCCCTCCAAGATGGCAGCCATCACCACATCCTGGGGCAGGAAGTTCCACAATTTAACTATGCATTGTGTGAAAAAATACTTCCTTTATCTGTTTTGAATCTCTCACCCTCCAGCTTTAGCAGATGACCCCTAGTATTCTAGTTCTAGTATTATGGGAGAGGGAGAAAAACGTCTCCCTGTCCACTCTCTCCAAACCATGTATAATTTTATAGACCTCTATCATGTCTCCCCTCAGCTGCCTTCTGTCTGCCAGATGGTCCATAGTCATGTTCCTCCTGGGTAGTTCACCTTTTCTATATGTAAAAAACAGCTTTTTCTTCTTTTATCATCTGGTCACCTGATGCATACCAACCAATCTGAAGTCACTGATTTCAGTTAGAGAACTGGTTAAATGTGGAAGTCTGACTGAAATCAACAGGACCTTAGCCAGCTAGTGACTTCTGGCTTGGATACTGTGTTTGAGGCAGCTCAAAAAGTAAAAACAATGTAATAAAATAAAAAAAAAACAGTTTAAGAATTAATAATGGACAAGTTGTAAAAAGAAGCCAGGGGCATAAAAACAACAAAAACACCCCTCATTGAATAGCCTAAAATGACAGCCATAAAACAGTTTGTAAGCTACAAGCATAACAACAGCTTAAAGAGCCTTGCTTCCTGCTTGTAGTGCAATGTTTTTCTATTACAGGAGCACTCCTTCTGGTACTGGGAGGTTCTGATCATGCAAGGCTAGTGTTTTTCAACAGCCAAAAGGCATGAAGTGCCTTAGAGAGTGCTGTGCAGCGGAGAACAGCCTCCACAACAGACCAAGAGAACCACAAAAGCCTTGTGTGTGTGTGTGTGTGTGTCTGTCAAGTGCCATCATGTCACAGCCGACTTATGGAGACCCCAGCAAGGGGCTTTCAAGGCAAGTGAAAAGCAGAGGTGGCTTGTCATGGCCTTCCTCTGCCAAGCCCTCTTTGGTGGTCTCCCTTCCAAAAAAACTGACCCTGCTTAACTTCCGAGATCTGATGAGACTGGGCTATACTTCACCATTCCACATCCCAAACAAAATTTAGGACCTGTTAATAGCCAGCGTGGTGTAGTGGTTAAAAGCGGTGGTTTGGAGTGGTGGAGTCTGGTCTGGAGAACCAGGTTTGATCCCCACTCCTCCACATAAGCGGCGGAGGCTAATCTGGTGAACTGGATTTGTTTCCCCACACACACACACACTCCTACACACTAAGCCATCTGGGTAAGTTACAGCTCTGTTAGAGCCCTCTCAGCCCCACCTACCTCACAGGGTGTCTGTTGTGGGGAGGGGAAGGGAAGCTGATTGTAAGCCGGTTTGAGTCTCCCTTAAGTGGTAGAGAAAGTCGGCATATAAAAACCAACTCTTTTTCTTCTAATATTTTGGTGTATAACATAGTTAGTAAATATAGCAAATATTCAATGTTCTTTCAAGCAACAGAAGCAGGGAGCTAATTTGGTCCATGTAATTAAGACGAGCAAGTAGGATGACTCTAGTAACATAGTCTGTTTACTCTGATATAAATGTCAGCAAAATAACAGAATGCCAATATAAGACTCATTCAAAATGGATGAGAAAATTTAGAATCTCTTTATGCAAGTCAGGGTGATATTATAGAAGATAGTTTTTTATCACATAAATCTAATATCTCATTTCCCCCCCCCCAAGAGATTACCTGCCTAAATGAGAAAGGCAACCTTTTGACATAATGTAAAGAATTGTGTGACATAAGGTATCTTGATTAAATCTCAGTGCAATAAGAACAAAACCCCACTCAAATATTTTTAAACAACAGGGGACTAAAGGATTCCAAAGCTATATCATTAGAAACAGCAGCAGTAGCTGTAGATACAAACACGTCATTATAAATGAGAAACTGTGCACAGTAAATATTTCACCATGCAATTTGAGCATATTATTTCTAATTGGTTTCACGTGTTTTAAAACTAAGCAGAGTTATACCCTTTTAATGACTTCAATTGACTTAGGGCTATAATTCTGGTTAGCATTGTTGTTTACTTAATTCCTGTAATAACCCCTAGCCTATGATCATCACTAACCTCAGCCAAACCAAAACCTCCGGAGCCTTAAAAAAACACTCCCTTCTCTCTTGCTGGTGTAGGTTGGAGCCATTCGATAAAACTATAGGACATAGAGGGGAATGGGCTATCTCAAGCAGCTTATAGTTGTGTTAAAGGAGTATCGGCACAGGAATGACTGAACCACTTTTCTTAAAGACTTTGCCTGCAGGCTGGCAAGTTGGCCTGCATGAAGGCACTGCAGCCTCTCTCCCTCTGCAGAAATATTGACAGTTACAGCAGAATCAATATTCCACTCAGCGTAACAAAGTGACTCTATCATGGCTACAGCCCATCACCAGCAATGCTCGCAAAGTCGACCGACAGAAAATACAGTGGGACATTGGGAACCAACGCTGAAGTACAAAGATTACAATGTAGGCTAAATTAAATATGACATGTATTTAAATGTGATATATGTTCCATACATGTAGGAAAAAGGCATGAAGGTACTTTTTAAAAGGGAAACAGATCCACAGGGAGAAGGCAGACTGCTGAACTCTTCCCTGCGTCCACAGCATAACCGCCTGTTCCTTCAGGCACTTTTCTCTACAATGATAGCGGGAATAAGGCTAATTCCCATGGGAATCTTGCCTCATGTGGCCAACTAGAGGCCTTTGTTTTCAGAGATGTCATGCTCATCCAGACCATGACACTTAAGGCTCCCGTATGGTTTCCCTTAGAGCCAGAGCAAAAGGGGAGGGAAAGTCCCTTTGCCCCTGCTGAAAGGGGAATTGTAGGGTGTCTGCAGGCAGGATTCTTCTCCTAAAGCAAATCCTTCAAAATGGCAGAGCTAAGCTCCACATTCCACCAAGCCTTCTAACAGGCTTTACAAACACACACACACACACACAGAGCTAAGTGGAGAAGCTTTGAGCAATGTTTTGAGCACCTCAGCTCAGCTGGGAAGGGGGGAAGGGGGGCAGTTGCTTGGATGCTGGGGTGCCCACTGTGATCATTGGCATTTTTGCACTAATTCAATGGAAGGGTGGGGACAGCAACAAGCATCATGGAGAAGCTGTCTCCACATACCTCCTCACTGCTGCCCAAAATGATATTTGCTCCGTTTTATTAGGAGTTAAGATTCCAAATATAAATGTCACCAGAAAAAGGCAAGGTAACTATTCCAAAACATCTAAAGCCACAGATCTGAGATGCAAAGATGTAGGACATGAAGTGTACCATTCATCACAAGAGAATCCAAGAACACCTTTTACAGATAGATTTGAGTCCAGTAGCACCTTAGAGATGAACAAGATTTTCAGGGTATGAGCTTTCAAGATTAGAAGCTCTCTTTGTCAGAGAGCTTTGGTTATCGAAAACTCAAGAGTTTTGACTTGATAGCTCATACCCCAAAAATCTTGTTGGTCTCTAAGACCCTACTGGACTTGAATCTTGTTCTTCTGCAGACCAACAGAGCAACCCTCTGAAACCACCTTTTTCACTGCAGGCCTAATCAGAGGTACACCCTTCAAAGTCCATTGAAGTCAATTACTTTAGAAGGGTGTAAGATTAGGATTGTACTGTTAATTTCTAACAATTATCTGTAAATTCATTGCTGCAGCATGAAAAATGAAGAAAGCCATTCTATTTTGAATTATGGTTCCAAGGACTCTTGATTTCAAATGACTGAACAGACAAAATAAAATCCTGCTACCTAACAAAGGGGGGGAACCTACCTCCCCCACACACACCATCTTAGCCAAATTGCACATATATGGGCTATATATACAAAATAGGTAACTTGTAGAGGGACAGGTTCTCACATGGTATTATTCACAACATGACTGCAGTTACATGTGAATGACCTGAGCATGAGAAACTGTTTTGACAGTCACCATGTGAAAAGTTATAATGGACAACTACTTCCTATAATCTCAGACATACACTACAAGGTAAAAGCCACACTGGAAAGCAATACAAAACAAATACCTCTCTGCTCCTACCTCTACTGCCAGAGTGGATAGAATGATTTTAGGAGCCTCAGCATTGGTATAAAAGCACAACTGGTTCCCTTACATGGCTGCAAGACCTCCACTGATAAAAACTGCTATTGATCCACTACTGCTGAACTGCCTGTTCCACCATGACCAGGGAAACAAAGAGTCAGAACAGGAAGAGATCGCGGAATGTTTTACCTGTCTACTCTCATGGCTACCGTCCCTAAGCTTTGGACAGTGTGGGACAGCACAGCTATAGGGTCAGGATGAAGAATGTGTCACCTCTGTTCTTAAGCTATTCATTACTTCCCTATGAGTAAGAGTCTGTGGAGCAAAGTATGGCTATTCTTTGTGTAATATCTGGAAACTTACACTGCATTCAACTTTCAAGTTAGTATAAATACAGGGGGGCTTCTTACATGATTGAAAAGGGTATGGTCATACTCGTTGTTGTTGTTGTTTTGCCATCAAGTTGCAACTGACTTATGGTGACCCCATAGGGTTTTCAAGGCAAGAGACATTCAGAGGTGGTTTGGCATTTCTTGCCTCTGCACAGTGACACTGGCATTCCTTGATGGTCTCCCAACCAAATACTGATCAGGGCCAACCCTGCTTAGCTTTTGAGATCTGACAAGATCAGGCTAACCTGGGCTATCCAGGTTGGCCATACTCATTCTTTACAGTTAGTGTGATGGTCTGTACAGTTGTAATCCAGCATCTGTCATGAAATTACCCATCCCCACCCCCATGGTTGATTGCTAGTCCACTTGCTATTTGCAACTGTTATTTAAGTTGCCAAAACTGATTTACAGAAAAGGGGGATTTAGTCAGAACTGTATTTTAAAAGTAAATACATAATGACGCAAGTAATAGAATAGGTTCAAGAATGGCAAGGTAATGTACAAGAGAAGGGCTAGTAACCTTGCCGTTCTTAATAAAGGTTTTTGTTTTAATCCAGGGGAAGTTTTCTGTCCTATGTAATCATATTCCAGAAAGCAATCACATATTGCAAGGGACACACCGTCTAGGGGAAAGACTTATGTTTCTGTAATGCTGAATCTAGCACATCCAGCACCAGGAGAATGTGACATGCTGCCAATAGAAGTGGGACTTTGAAATCAAGATGACATGTTTAGGTAGCGTGCATTGAAAGGGTAACAACTACACATTTATTGTACTCAAAACTGAGTGTGTGAAAAGGTCCTAGAGGGCTCTGTTGGGCTGGTGTTTACACAGTATGTGATGTTTGACAAGATACAGCAACTAGAAAGGACAATATGCCTTTGAAGTCAAGATCAAATCCTGAGAGAAGGTCTCTACCTCTGTGAACCCTTAGCATCTAGAGAAGAAGGCATAAATAGTTAATGGATGTGTCCAAGAAACTTTTTTCTATTTTCCCCCGCAGTCATTTATACATTCTCTGAACATTGCTCAGCTTTGCTCTCTTCCTCATCATTTTTTGAAATCAGTTAAGTGCATCCTCCTTGTGTGTAAAAATGAATGTATAGAAAGTGTGGGGTGAAGCAGCTGGGCGCTACTCTGGTTCCCATGTGTGCACCGACTATCTGAATGAGGCTATCCTTGAAACCAGTTCCATCAGAATTCCCTACCTTGTAACAAACTACCTAGAAAGCACAGCTGGAGTACAGGCTTTCAGTGACATATTTGTATTACAACAAACAGCATGTTTTCTTGAAAACAATTTATCCTTAAAGTGTACACCTTTGGAAAATCTTCATTTTGTCGGGTGGGGGGAACCATAGTGATGCACCCACTTATTTCTTCAAAAATTATAGCTTTAAAGGGAGCATTATTATTATTTTTGTCTTTATGGAACAAAACCAAAATAAATCCCTTACCTTGTAGTTAAACTGAATGACATTTTGTGCATGCACGATGAGAGACATAGCGTTCTTTTCAGTTGACTCCTATAATTTACACACATGATAAGGATCCCTCCATTTAACATCGTTGATAGAAAGCTAAACAAAATATCAAAAAGAAAATCAGTAAAATCGACTTCCGCTAGGGCAGCGGAGTGGAGCAGTCGCCTCCCCCGGAGCTCCGGGAAGGGGAACCAAAAACGTCATAAATAAGGGAGCTATCGTGCCCCCCCATTCCTAAACAGTGGAACGGGTAACAGGAAATCTCCTGCAGCCTCGTTGTGCGGTTAACTCCTGGAATCTCTGAGATTTACGACTTGGGAGACCCAGTAGCAGTTCCGCCCGCTAAGGAGTACTACACCGCCGAAAACGCTTCTTGGAATTTTAATTGGCTTCACTCCCCCCTACCTATCTACATCTGGCAACTATATAAGTAATTATACCTGCTCTTCTGACATCTGAGTAAGTTTGAAAGACCTCTTTTGTTCTACCTGGATCTGGAAGTCCCAGGAAATTCTTAAGCTTTTCTGTTGAATCTGTCTCTCCCCACTCAACCTTTAAATGACTTTTTAAAATCAAGAAAGCATCAATAACGTGACAGGAGCTTTATCAACTTGATCAGTGGGAAGACATAACAGCTAAGATTTTTGATAGACACTTTAATTGCCAATCAGGAACTATTACGTATTAAGGGGAGGGAGGAGTGGAGATTCCCCCCCCCAACTCAAGAGCTGTCTTTTTAATTAAATAAAAGCTTCCTGCCACGCCTTCCTGACAACAGGTTAGCATCGCGAGAAAGTCAGAGAACTTGGAACCGGAAGTCTGATATCAGTGTGTAACCAGTAATGATTCCTAAGCCTCTGACTGCAAAGAAGGAAGGTTTATGACTTTGGTTCCTGTAGTACCTCCCTGTTACTCATCTTGAATTTGCCTGGATTTCACTAACTGAACTTTAACAGGAAAGTTTGGAGGTGCAATCATGGCATTCATGGCAAATATGATTCAACAGATGGAACAATTCATGGATTTGATGAACACCTCATTTCAAGGTCTTATTCAGAAACTGGACATTATTTTAGAAGAAACCAAAGAAATAAAAGCCTCATTCACCTCAATGAGATCAGAGGAAGCACCAAAAGACTTTTTGGCTGACAAGAGAGACAAAGAACAAAGTGATCTTGTAAATGTCATGGGGAATTTTACAAAGCAATCTGCAGCAACTCACTGGATAATAATGGACTGGAAAGAGACTGAGTTTCATTTTCACCATCTGGATTTGTTTGATGACCTTCTAAAAGTGACCGATTTGGACATGTGCTACCTGGATATATCTGAAGGATTTTACAACAGCTGCATGGAGGATTTGAGGAATAGAAAAACTGGGTCGGTCAAGATTTCCTTCTTTGAATTTGGGATGGAAGACAATGCAACATGAATCTACTATGCTCCATCTGCAGAAAAGAATTTACCAACAATATCCAAGGATGCCTTGCGTCAATTACTTCAAATGTGGAAAAGGCAGAAATGTTGGAAATTCAGGATAAAGAGACTAATTTAAAAGAGTCTGGTTTGTTCCTGCTGGTTAAAATTGACAAGTAACTGACTTAAAGGATTGGTTATAATGGAAATGGAATTACATAAGATATTAATCTACTAGAAATGTCATGCAATAAATGAGTGCTAGGGAGAAATGGAGGATTTACAAATTAACTAATTTTCACTAGAAATTTTATATGCTTCTTACTATACTAATCCATCTTTTATTAGGGAGATTTAATATTTTTCTTTCTTTTTTAATCTTTTTTTTCCTCCTTCTTATATGATGTTATTAATTGAATTCTTTTTTTTCTTTTTTTGGTTTTGTTATAGAAAATATAATAATTAAGTGATTAATGATTAATGATTATTAACAATGGTATTAGGGTTAGAAATTTATGCAAAGTCTATTGTAGGATGGAGGGAGAAGAAGGGGAAGTCATTTTTTTCTATTCAATATATGTAATTGTTAAACCTCTATATTAATAATTTTGGAAAATAATATAAAATTATATATAAAAAAAGAAAATCAGTAAAATCAACACCCAATATGCACATGCCTATAAAAGGTTATGCTACAAGAAACCAGTTACACTTTTAACATGTCATAGGGACTCTGTGGCTTTGGGTTTAACAGACTAGTATGGCTATTTTTCTGGAAATCATGTATCCCACTGAAGATGTTCCTAGGCTCCTACTAGCTGGAACTACAACCAAGAAGTGAATGGGGCACATCATAGCACCACATATTGGGGCTGCAGTCTGCACAGGGTTTTCCCCTGCCGTGTTGTTCTTACTTTCTAGAACAATAGAATGTGCTCTCACCTTTGCCTTTGGTGTTAGGAAAGTGATATTGAGCAATACAATGTTTTGCCAAGAAAGTAACAGAGGGGCATATGACATCACTGATGTCACATGAACACATGAAGCTGTCTTATACTGAATCAGACCCTTGGTCCATAAAAGTCAGTATTGTCTACTCAGACCAGCAGTGGCTCTCCAGAGTCTCAGGTAGAGGTCTTTCAATCACCTACATGCCTGGTTTCTTTAACTGGAGATGCCAGGGATTGAACCTGGGACCTTCTGCATATCAAGCAAATATTCTACCACTGAAACACAGTCCCTCCCCTCACAGCCTGTCACGATCTCACTTCCAGATACAACCCAGAAGTTACAATGGGGATTCCAATGATACAACCCAGAAGTTACAATGGGAATTCACTGGCAATTCCCAGAGCTACTCACTGTTACATCTGAGTTGTACCTGGAAGTGGCACAGTGGCGCAGAGGCCAGCAGCATTTTTAGTGTTAAAATGCTTTTAGTTTTAGTTTTCTCCTGAATGGTAGCAGGCAACAGATACAACCCCAGCAACCTTAAACTGTTGCTTTGTGGCACCAGACACCTGGTCTGAAATGACTGCTTTCAGCATCAGACTCACAAATAGGTACCCCAAAACAGACTGAGGTACATCTCCCCAACATCTCAAGCCAACATCTCCTATTTCTTCTCTCCGTCTCTCCTACTGAGCTACTCGGGAGCTCTTAATGCTGCCTGCTATGAGCCTGCTGTTATCGCCACTGTTCTCTTTGTTCATACATGCCACTTGCTGCACGCAGCATTTGCATTGAGAGATTTTGCAATCTCTTTCTGGCTGCCTGGCTAAGGAGCAGGTGTGCTGTGTATGATGATGCCACAAAGTTCATGAAGGCACTGCCACATGTGTATTTTCTGGCACACACTAATATGGTAACATTGTATAAGTGACCTCCTGATTGTTGCTGCTTTGTTACAATTTGTTTCTACAGCTATCATCCTGCTATTAAACGTGTAGCTGTGAGAACATGGGATTTGGCACCACAGACCCAGAGGGCTACCCTGACAAATTAAACCTACCGCCCTTCTAACTTAATTTAGCATTATTGTTTGTTGTTTATTTTAAGGAATGAGAATGTTTATCACGGTCTTACCTTTGGAGCTTATGTCAATGCAAAGCTGGTTTAGTCAGTGGGTAATTAAGAAATACTTCAGTATGGATGTCTTTATAGATCCCTATACAGCAACATAACAAATAAATATATTGAAACACACTTGTTCAAGGAAACATTGTCAGATGTATTACAATAACAATTGCTATATTTCTTCATAAAACAGTCTGACTTTGTTTTGGAACATGTTACTGGCTGTCCATATTCTGACCTAAGAAACACACATAGAAAACACTAAACATGAAAACAAAATTTGTTCAAAAGTTAACTTTCAGCCCCTATTTCCTTCTCCCCTCCCCCCCAAATTTGAACCCCTCATCCACAAATGCAGTTTCAAGCAAAAATGGTCATTCCTGCAAAAATGGTCTCCCTTTTCAATGAATGTTTGGGCCACTGCCACTTTAATGTGTGTGTGTGTGGGGGGGGGGTTTCAGCTGCCATGTGCTCAGTGTGACCATTCACTTTCTCTCAGCAAATAACAGGACATGATCTCTTTGCAGATTGTGGCCTGTTATTTGTCTGCAATAAGGCACTGCCAATAGAGAGGGCTGGATGGCCTTTTTCTAACAAAGGGCGAGCTTTCCAGGGGACATTTTATAGCAAACTTCACTGCACCTCCTCAAATAATGCCAAGCTCCACCCCAAAATAAAAATGCCATGAAAATTCAGTGGAGGCTTAGAAAATCCTTCCAGCCCTCTGATCCAAATGATTTACAGGGGCACGACATCACCCAGTAGTTATTCTCTCATTCTCGAGTACATTTGCTGGTTAAACAAGCCTTAGGCTGTAAACCGCTATAACAATTTGCCAAATGAAAGAAATTATCTTAATTATGATGTATTCAAACCATCTTTATTAAAAACCAGTGGAATCTTTGCCGCTGACAACATTGCAGTGCCATCCTAAGCAGAGTTACACCCTTCCAAGCCAGCTGATGTCAATGGCCTTATGACTCTGCTTAAGATGGCATTGCTGAAGATTGATCTTAGAATAGCAGCCTGCAGTTCAGGAGCAGCAACTATGTTATGACAGTAAAATGTTGCCAACTGGCTGCTATGCTTTCTATCGGCCAGTAGCCTGTAGATGCACTAATAGTCCCTTGCTTGGTATTATGAAAGATGATACAGAGGTTCCAGTGCCGTAGTATGCACACTATAGTGCTAAAGTAGCCCCCCCCCCCACACACACACACATACTGAACCCTAGGACTGCTTTTATTTTATTAAAGGATATTTATATGCTGTCGAAGGCTTTCACGGTCAGAGTTCATTGGTTCTTGTAGGTTATCCGGGCTGTGTAACCGTGGTCTTGGTATTTTTTTTCTTGACATTTCGCCAGCAGCTGTGGCAGGCATCTTCAGAGGAGTAACACTGAAGGACAGTGTCTCTCAGTGTCAAATGTGTAGGAAGAGTAATATATAGTCAGAAAGGTATCAAAGGTAATGTGCTAATCATTGTCCTGTAAGTATCAAGATAATGTGCACATTATCTTGATACTTACAGGACACTGGTTAGCACATTACCTTTGATACTTTTTGCAGGACAATGATTCAGCTCAACCCAACCCCTTCCTACACAGTGCTGCCACAGCTGCTGGTGAAACGTCAGGAAAAAAATACCAAGACCACGGTTACACAGCCCGGATAACCTACAAGAACCAAATTTATATGCTGTCTCTACAAAGGCAGCATACACAGAACCTGTTTTTATTTACTTAAGTTTAGTTCCACTTGTTTGTTCTACAGTTACCTCTAAGCTTAGCATAGCTTGGTGGTAGAAAGTGCCGTCACAGCTGACTCATGGCGACCCCATAGGGTTTTCAAGGCAAGAGTGGGCTGAGAGAGTTTGGAGAGAACTGTGACTTGCCCAAGATCACCCAGCAAGCTTCATGTGGAGGAGTGGGGAATTGAACCCGCTTCTCCAGATTACAGTCTGCCACTCTTAACCACTACACCATGCTAGCTCGCTAGTGTAGCTTACAAAATATCTTATCCTTCTTTCATAGTTTCTGCATCTATCTTACTCCTGGTGGACTCATCTTACGGATTTTTTAAATCCAGATATTAGGACTTTTAGCTATATAAGAAACAATTTCTGTTACTGAATCTAATCAAAGCTCCTCCAGCTGGTCTTATTAAGCCAGGGTAGGGGTTTGTCTGGAGGAAAAGGGTAAACTTGGAGATATGCACGGCCCAGGAAAATATAAAATTATGCATCACAAGAAATTTTTATATAGTGTTATTTGAAGAAAAAGGGATTTCTCAAAAATATAATTCAGTTTTTAGATCTCAGAGATGCACAGTGCTGAACTGTTGCCAATTTCATGAAAAAAATTGTATTAGTTATTCACAAAGAGAACCGTTTACTAATACAGACAAACAGAGAGAGACAGAGACAGAGTGGTTTTATTCTTGAACTCCCCTGTTCCGTCCTGAGCAGAATACAGTGATGCTGCTTGATGTGTTACTTCATACAATATTATAGGGAATTAATTGTTCAAGGTAAATTTAATGGCAATTTGGTCTTTATCCTACAAGATACACATTTTTGTTTGTGTTTCAGTGGTAATATGTACTGGGCTTTAGCCTAATGGCTAAAATGCTACTGAGGGTGTCAAAAGTCCACAATTTCCTGGTTCAGAATGCAAATTTGCCTAGAATGTAATGTTTGCTCATGTTACAAAACTCTTTGTCTGTGGATGTCAAGCACTCTTGAAAAACTATATTTACAAAGAATCCTTGGTTCCTGGGACACTAAAGAAGGCAAGAGAAATCTTTCTTCCTGCCCTGCTGCCTTTGCTGTCACCATCACAGGAGCAGCCAAGTAGTTGTGGGAAGAATGGTGGAATTATTCTCCAGTTCAGATTACAATCCATGAAAGTAAAGAACTAAAGGAACCATAGTGCTCTGATATGACTAGAGGCAAGCATTATGAATGGTTGTATTTTGGATCTCGGACTTGTTGATTTTGATGCTTATTGCAACCATAATTTTTTTTTAAAAAAAAATGTTTTGTGCCTGGTATACATTCATAGGGTAACCATGAGTCAGAAGTGACTTGACGGTACTTAACCCACACACACATACATTCATGAGACACTGTGTGAAATAGGCGGGCACTGTTCCCCAGGAATATGCATTATACTTCATACCGACTGCAATCTAGTGACAGTTGAAACCTGAACATCTTGATCTAGAATGTGGTGCTCTATCCAAGCCTGTTTAGAGCATTTTCCGGAGAAGCTTGGGCTTTTTCTCAGAATGAAAAGTGTAGACATGAGTGCTGTCTTTCAAGAAGCTGAATTTCAAAAACACCTGTTCTTCCAGAACCCTTTTTATCTAGATCTGAATTCTTACAGATGTTTTCTTGCTTGCAAGATTCTTCAAGCTCAGTGGTGCTTCTTTCTGAGTAAAATTGTACAGAAGTGGGCATCTGGTATACTAAAGAGATGTAAACGGTGACATTTATTTCATATAATGTTTTATATTGAGGGCAAGAGTCATTGTATTTCTGCCTCCAACTCTGCTTGTCAAACATTAATGGAAAATCAATAATGAGTTATGTTTCCAACATTTGCCAACACACCTGTGCTAAATCCTGAAGGGAGCAGTCCCAGCCTTTGCTGCCTTCAACTGGAATGTACATACAGATTTCCTACAGCCATTTTGCACTAAGCGGATTCACTTCAGAAGGATCGATGAATTGGTCAATAAACTTGTAGTTTCTGCAAAGTGAAAAGGCAAGGTGTGGGAAAGAGAGATTATTTCTGATAACTTAGCAAATCATGAACAAAATGAAAGGGTACAAGTACAACCTCTTTCCCACCACAAGTAGGCCATTCCACCTTGAAATGGAAGAAGCAAGTACTATTTTGGCTAGCCCAGTGCTGAAGCACCATTGTTAAGCCCACATTCTGCCAAACACAATAAGGCTCATATTAAAGCTTTGACTTGATGTTCCCGTGATTAAACTCTGCCACAGTGCATATTTATTTCCTTTCAGGCTTATTCTAAATTAAGCTATTTTCCATCTCATTGTCAATCCAAGTCTTGAACGCCTCTGCTAATAAAAGCTGTAAAAGTCTTCTGACTTAATCAAACATGTCATACTGTGGAATCATAGGGAAAAATGTTTTAACTTGGTCTAACAGCCCATTCCTATGTTAATTTACTGAAGAATATGTCCTACTGAGTTCAAATGGGCTTATTTCCAAATAAGCGTATTTCAGCCTCTAAATATTGTTAATACATTATAGACAGTGGAGGACAGCCATTTGTTCTAACATAAATTTCACAGATTTAAGGCCAATTTAAGGCCAAATTAAAACTTAGAAGTTCTGTGAATAAGCTTCCAAGCTTTCATTTCTTTTTTAATATGCAGAAATCTGGAACCCTAATCTGGACTGAAACCACAATGCAGTGAGAAAGACCTCCTGCCCAACTCTATTTTTTCAACCTGAAATAGCCCCACAGAGTTTCTATTATTCCTCTTTGGAGTAAACCAAAAACTCCATAGGAGTTCTATGGGGCCATTTCAGGCTAGGAAAACTGCACAGAGGATAGACTTAAATCCTCTTCACACTGCCCTGTGACCCTGGTTCAAACTGCAGCCCCATGCACCTGTTTAAAAAACCCCTGCTCCAGAGCTTATTCTCAGAACTACCAGCACCACAGGTCATTTGCAAGGTGATTTCAAGTGCCATCCTTAGAATCACTTGTAGAAATGGTTTTTGGTTAGGGTTGCCAGCTCAGGGTTGGGAAATACCTGGAGATTTGGGAGGCAGAGCCTGAGGAGGGTGGGGTTTGGAGAAGGGAGGGACTTCAATGCCATCCATTCTAGCCTAGTTCCATTTTCAACACAATAATTTAAATCGAACAGTTCCTTTCTGCCCAGATCTTGATAGCCCAGGCTAGACTAATCTCGTCAGATCTCAGACGTTAAGCAGGGTCAGCCCTGGTCAGTACTTGGATGGGAGACCACCAAGGAAGTCCAGGGTTTCTATGCAGAGGGAGGAAATGGCAAACCACATCTAAATGTATCTTGCCTTGAAAACCCTATGGGGTTACCATAAATTGGCTGTGGCTTGATGGCACTTTCCACCAACGCTAGTTCCTTTCTGCAAAGTGAGGAGCTGTTCTCCAGCAAAAGAAGAAGATCTGTTAACATGTGGAATCCAAAGCTAATCCGCATGGCTATTGTGGACTGTAGTCTTTGTAGTCTTTGACCCAAACAGGACACAGGGTCTTATTCCAAGACACTGAAAGACTGGACAATTCTACCAACTATTTTGTCAGATTGCACAGAGAAGCCATTGAAATTCACAAGCATCAGCACAACTTTAACAGAAAAGAAGAGAGTTTAAGAATGAATAAGGCTTGGCTTCCTGTCCTGAAAACCTCCAGACTAACAAAGACTGCAGTCCACAATAGCCATGTGGATTAGCTTAGGATTCCACATGTTAACAGATCACTTCAGGATACAATGGTTCCACATTAACATACCACACCCTCATTGTCACATTTTCTTGATACTTACAGGACAATGATTAGCACAGTACCTTTAATACTTCACAGGACAATGACTTAGCTCAAACCCAAACCCCTTTTGACTATATATTACTCTTCCTACACACTTGACACTGAGAGACACTGTCCTTCAGTGTTACTCCTCTGAAGATGCCTGCCACAGCTGCTGGCGAAACGTCAGGAAAGAAAATACCAAGACCACGGTCACACAGCCCGGATAATCAACAAGAACCAAAGAGTACTATGGTTTCTATAACATTTCTTATGCTTCTGGAAGAGATAGGGCAGCTCTTGTATAACCTCTATCACACACAGGAGAACATCTTTGGGTTAAGAAGTGGTTTTTCCCCCATAGCATGAGATCTATAGCAGCCATTCATGAGTGGAAGATACTTTCCTATTTCAAAGTCTGGAAAACCATTTGGATTTCTTGGGCAGAACTAAGAAATGCAGATCCTTCTCTTCAGGAAAGAAGTGTTGCACATACAGCATCTGAAATTGTTGCCTGTTGGTCTGATTTTGTTTGGAACTGTGTTAATTTAAACCATTGTTCATTGTTGCTTTATTTGATTGTTTGCTGCTTAGTGGTTAAAAAATATTCTTAAAATATTTCAAATGAATAAATAATTACTTATTTTTTTTGTCTTAGCATTAAAGTTATTTTAAAAGAGGACTTTTAAGTTTCATGTCTATTTCAACAAACAAAACAGAAGGATCTGTTCCAGAATTCATAATAACAACCACAAGCTCCTGATAAACTTGCAGAGATTACCATGCGATGACAAAAAGAAAATAAGAAAACACTCGGCCATTCACTAGTAAAAAGGCATGGTAATCTCTTAGAGTACTGCTTCATCTTGATGAGAAGGCATTGTGGTGTAATGATTGGGATCTGGGTATGGCTTCGAACCCATCCTGGAATATGATAATACAGCCTATTTCAAGCTGTTGTTTGTTAACTGTACTATAGGGAAATGATTTTCTAAGCAGGGCTGAGAAACAATAGCAATATTTTTAGATATCACAAGTGGCTTCTAAGCAGTCCAACATGCGGCTGCCTCCAGGGAACAATTTCCATGCCAAATGTCTTGATGAGACAGAAAGAAAAATACAACAATTAGGGGATGGGTGGTGATGTTTGCTTGTAAAATCTGAGACATTTATGTAAGTCCTGAAATCAAAACAATGAATAAACTACTGGAATAATACCTGTAATAATGATACCTGGCATGGGTAGAACAGGGCTTAAATGGCAGCGGCATTAGGTCCTGCTACACCGCAAGCAAAGAAGCAATACAAACATAATTGGTTTACCCTCCAGCCTTCTGTACAAGACTACCTATCAGGAGGCCAGTGTTGAATGTGGGGAAATAACAGTATGATCCTAAACTGAGATACACCCTTTTAAACCCATAGTTTAGGACATTAATATCAGTCTCATTTCAATTTAGCAGGATTTACCCAATTAAACATACACAGGGGCAGGCAGTATGATCAATACCTGTGGACCTCTAGCACCAGCACAGAATTTTGGTTGTCATAGTTCTTTTGGTTGTCATAGTTCCTTGGGGGAACCTGGCAGTTAAACAAAGCTGTGGTTCTAGGTCACGGGTCGCAAAAGCGCGGCTCCCGAGCCGCATGCGACTCTTTGAGCCCTTGAGTGCGGCTCTTTCCAGTCCCACCCAGCTGGCCGGCGGGGGTTTGAAGCGCTTCCCACCCCTTCCACCTTCCCAAAACTTCCAAGGGCCCTCCCGGTTTCCAGCCCCGCCCCTTTCCTCTCCGGCGGGTGGTCTGGTCGGGGGGGCGTCTGGTGTCCGTCTGGGCCTGTCTTCCCTCCGGCCGGCCAGCCCAAGAGCTACCTCCCCCCGGGGCCTCCTCTAGGCCACCCCGCTTTGGCTCCCCTCTCCCTTGTTGTAAGGGCCGCCTGGTGCTGGAGCCATCGGCGTCTGCGCGCCGGCCCGCTGGGGCGTTGCCCTGCCCCGGGTCGCTCCTGGTCTCGCCTTTCAGTCCCAGCATGCTGGCCGGGAGAATGCCTTTCTGGCCCGCCCTCCCGTCGGGGATGGCTGTCGGGGCCCCAGTCGCTCGCCCCTCCCTGCTCGACCCGGCACCGCAGCTTGGCTCTGTCTACGCCGCGCTCCCGCTGCGCTGCGCCACCTGTTCCCTAGGCTCAGAGGTAAGTGGGGCGCGGGGCCCGTCAGTGTCTGCCCGGGGCAGTCCTGGGTCGGGTCTTGAGGGAAGGTAGGAAGGAGCCCAGGCGGCGGCGAGGAGGAGGAGGTGTTGGATTTGCCACTCAGATGCACATTTTCCCCATCCAGATTCTCAAAACTCTGCATGGGGGTTATTGGCCATTTGTGAATGGGAGGTTTTGCATTGGATTTGCCACTCAGATGCACATTTTCCCCATGCAGATTCTCAAAAAACTCTGCATGGGGGTTATTGGCCATTTATGAATGGGAGGTTTTGCATTGGATTTGCCACTCAGATGCACATTTTCCCCATCCAAATTCTCAAAACTCTGCATGGGGGTTATTGGCCATTTGTGAATGGGAGTTTTTGCATTGGATTTGCCACTCAGATGCACATTCTCCCCATCCAAATTCTCAAAACTCTGCATGGGGGTTATTGGCCATTTGTGAATGGGAGGTTTTGCATTGGATTTGCCACTCAGATGCACATTTTCCCCATCCAGATTCTCAAAACTCTGCATGGGGGTTATTGGCCATTTATGAATGGGAGGTTTTGCATTGGATTTGCCACTCAGATGCACATTTTCCCCATCCAGATTCTCAAAACTCTGAATGGGGGGTTATTGGCCATTTATGAATGGGAGGTTTTGCCTTGGTTTTGCCAGTCAGATGCACAACTCAACAATAAGCCCCCCTGCAGAGTTTTGAGAATGCAGATGGGGAAAATGTACAGTGTTTGTCAGTCATTGTCATGATTTAATTTTATGGATGCCTTACTTACTTTTTTCCCTCCTCAGAGGCCATGTCTACCCACTGGCTTTCTTGGCGGTAGACTTGGACTCGGAGGAGGGGAAGTCCCCCTTCAGAGGCCAGGTCTACCAATTGGCTTCTATGGGCCTCCAGAGGCCAGGTCTACTGCCAAGAAAGCCAGTGGGTACACCTGGCCTCCCAATGGGACTCAGCCGGAGTCCAGGTCTACCAATAGGCTTTTATGGCTGTAGACCAGGCCTCCAGACGAGGACTCCGGACGGGGAGGGGGAAATGGCAGGGACTTACAATTTAATTTTTATCAATAAAAAAGATCATTATTAAGTATGATATCAAGTTTTATTCAGTGTACCTATAGTTTAATTAAGACTTAAAACTTTAAAGTTTATTAAGTTAATAAACAGTGTACCTACCTATATAGTTTAAGAAATCTGGCTCTCAAAAGAAATCTCAGTCGTTGTACTGTTGATATTTGGCTCTTTTGACTAATGAGTTTGCCGACCCCTGTTCTAGGTGGTTGTGCTGACTAAGACCCAATTAAAAAATCTGGTTAAAGTTTTACTTCTTTAAACATTGGACATCTTTTTTACACTGGCCTCAGGCTGACACAGATGTCAAACATTTACAAATCCTAGGAGGGCCCACATTTATCAGAGACGTGCGTAAAGATAAAAGATGATATTATTATATTATATTAGTTGCTATGGAACACAGGCAGGATAATGCTGCTGCAGTTATCTTGCTTGTGGGCTTTCTAGAGGCACCTGGTTGGCCACTGTGTGAACAGTCTGCTGGACTTGGTGGACCTTGGTCTGATCCAGCATGGCTTTTTTATGTCCTTATGAAGATACATCTAATACATAAACTGATAACCTCCCACTGCAGTTACTATCCCTTGATCCACGTGTTTTTCTCAGCTGAGGAGGGGGGGAGGGATTTTTGTGTGTGGCTGCTTTTATTACAGTGACAGTCAAGTCTACATGTTAAGGTTCTCTTTGCAGTTATCAAACATGGAAGAGAATCCTTCGAAGGCAGGCATTAGCAGCTCCGCTTTCTGGCCAACTGATTAAGACCTTGACTACAAGGGCTCAGAAGAGCATGTTGAAGAAATGGTTTGGGAAACATTTACTCCATTGTACAGCCACAGATGAGGAAAGGGGATTCTAAACCTATTTGCACCTGTTTGTTTGGCTGAGAGATGCTCAGAGTTCCACCTGCAGCCACTCTTTTAATTATTATGCACTTGACATTGTGCAATTGTAAGAAGCAACACAAGCCACCTAGCTTTAATGAGGGTCTGGTCCCTGTCCCATCTGTTAGCAACCTGTAAACATCCGAGGAAGGCCTTCAGATCCTGTCTGTAGCCAGGTGTTCCATAAATTGTTTGGCTGACACTGATTTTAATCATAGTAACCGGATGCTATCGTTTCCAGCATCCATCTGAAGCTGACTGAATCATCTGTTTGATGGGCAGCAGATTATTCTGTCTTTTCTTAAGGGGAGAAATGTGGTAGGGAGAGATGTTAAATAGGGCAGACTTGTACTAAAATGTTTTGCTGAATTCATGGTGTAGATATTAACACTTTGTATCTACAATACTGTTTTTTTATGTTTGGCCCACAAGCAGAGTGTGTGTGAGGAAATTATAGGAAAATATTAAAATATGATCTGATGAGAATATCTCAAGGTATTGTATCCCCTCTTCTGACTATACAAACAGTTATGTTTGAGGCATCTCTTAATTCAACTTGGAAGTAAAAAGGGATGAACTATTCCCTTCAGAATGAAATCATGGAACTCAAGATGTTATGTCCAAGTTAATATTAGAAACACACAAAGCAATTCTCTCCAGCCAGTGCAGAGATGGAAACACTGGGGTCCAGAACCTTACTTCTCAAACTAATTGTCCAAGTATAATGAAAAGTATAATTGAAAAGTATAATGAGACATTCTTGATGGAGACAGTGTTTTGTTCATTTAAAACATTTAACAATATTAGAGTGTCAAAGCTAATTAATCCTCCAAAGGCTGTTACAAGCCAATTTTTACTCCCCACATTTTAGAGAAGGTACACCATGTCCAAAGTCACAAAGCTTCCAAATTATATTATATTATATTATATTATATTATATTATATTATATTATATTATATTATATTATATTATATTATATTATATTATATTATATTTTTACCAATACTGCACATACTTAACATTTACACACTTGCAACAGTTCACTGGCATGATACGAACCCAAAATGACATTGACTATATCCACTGGCTTTTTAATTTAAATTAAATAAACTCAGCAAAGATAGCCAGAAAGAGATTATGAGTTGAATCCTGAGGAAAATTTCAATAAATGGAAAAGGGAACAATTTATGTCAGTTTCTCTTGCCTATTCCTTTCCCCTCATGGTTTTCCTGGGCATAATTTTGGGCTGCAGTGGTAGAAGATAGGAGAGAAGGTCCCATTTGACTGATGTGCCCAGGAGTGACTTGGATCATGGGATATAACCATAATGATCCACAAGGGTAGGGAAAATGTGCTGAAGAATCTGATGAGGAAGCTAGGCAACTGTGACCAGGCATTGGGACTGCCTTTATTTTTAAAATCACCTCTTAAAAAAGGACTTAAAAGAGGAGAGGATTTTTTTTTTTTTAGATTGGTGCTATGGAGGTCTTTTCTGGATTGAAAAGTAGGGTGTAAATATAATAAATAAATAAGAACAGGAGCAGCCTGGCAGAAAGCACAGATGTGAGAGTAGTAGATCTGACTATTAATTATCTAACACTCAAGCCTATTTCATTTACACTAAATCTTTCTATATGTACAGTCTATTGCTTCTTGCAAACCATTTGAAAAGAGCAATGTAATTGACAAACAAAATGTCTTAAAGTTATTTAGTGTATTTTTATCCTGTCCCCTCTATAAAGGGTCCAGGGCATGGTTCTCCTTTCCATATTTTCCTTAAACTAGTCCTATGAGGTCAGTTAGCTCAGAGAGAATGACTCGCCCATGGTCACCCACCGAGTTTCAAGGCTTGCAGAGATGTGAACGTCTAACCACTCCACCTCACTGATTTCCAGGTTTTCTAAATGTTACTCTTTTCTCTCTGTTTCAGTAACCAAAAGTAACAAAAGGAAGGCTAAACTGAGATTGGGAACTGGAAAACACCATTTGTGTGAGAGGTATGACAAAAATCATACCCAAAATTAAGTTATAAAACACTCACTAATTCTAGTTTTTGGAAACTGTGTCATTCTGGGGGGAAGATGATTCCAAATAAGGGTGAAACTGACCAAAAGGAAAGACCTCTAGACCCTAAAGTAGTGTAGTTCATCCACTTAGGTTCATCCAACTCACTTAACCCTCTCAAAGCACATCCACTATACTTTTCTCCAGGTGCTGCGATCAACCCTAATCCCAGTTTTTTCATATCAGATTGCCAATGATTCTTCCCAGGTTTCACATTCCCATTAGGGGAATATACACATCAGGGAATATGAACTCCTTTTTTAATATATTTAACAAGGGTGCTTGCAATTTTGAATTTCCAACATTGGCTGCCTTTACAAGATATTTGCATGCATCGGTTTGCCGTATGTCTTTGTATGCATTTTAGGTCTGGCTTTAATTGTTTTAATGATGTGTTTTTGTTGGTTTTAATGTTTTTTGAGATATGATGGTTCTGCTGGGCTTCTGTGAATTGCCCTTGGTTCATTAAAAAACAAAACCTGCTGGATTCTCTAGTTTGATGTTGATTCTGTTGGGTTTGCACTGCCACATTGGCCCTGGGTTATGCTGGGCTTCTCTGTTACACATTGGTTCTGTTGACTTGCAAAAGTGCCACCCCCACTTGATTTTGTTCTGCTGGGATTCTCTGGAGTGATATTGGTGCTGCTAAGCTTGCCACATTGGCTTGTGGTTCTGCTGGGATTCCTGAGCCCTGCTTTGGTTCTGTTGGACTAGTGTTGTTTCTTGGTATGGGAGGCATCAACCAGTGGATGCTGCTTTTGCCCTGGAGGGAAAAAAAGGCTGTCCCCCCCCCCATTGGAAACAATGGAAGATGGATGGGGGGCCCTTACTTGGGGGCCCATAGAATTGGCCCCCCAACCCAAACTTATTGAAGTTTGGGGGTTCTTCTGTGGACAGACACCATCAGCACTGCTGCAAATGTGGTGCCTCTAGCTTAAAAATGCCCTCCAGAACTCCAGATAACTTCCCCATAGGCGATAATGGAGCTGAATAGATTTGGATTCCTGAATAAAACCCAAATCCAAATATCATACCGGTACTGGAATTCAAGAATAGTGAGACCATCAATATTTTTGGCTCCAAGCTACCCAAATCCAATAAACACTGGCATTTTTTGGATGCACACCCCTAATGAATTGTCCTGTTAGAGTTTTCATATTGCCCTCCAATGGTTCATTAATATAAATGACTGGAAAGGCTTAATGATAACATGTTTGGCTATATTGTAGTCAGTGCTTGATTTGTTTTTTTAAGTGCCAGTACTCACATATGAGGTTGCACTAATTTCCACCCAACTTGGGAGAGCCCCTGCCAAAATGTGCCTGTACTCAGTTTCAATGAACACTGCTACAAAAAATCCAACAACAATAAAAGCAAAATCAGTTATAAGGTGATAACTGCATTTCTGAAGCTGCCCATATACTTGTGGCAACGAAATGTTAGACACTGCTTATTCCATAATGTATACACTGTGATTATAATATACAGCATGCATATTCTGATCTGGAGAACCGGGTTTGATTCCCCACTCCTCCACATGAGCAGCGGAGGCTAATCTGGTGAACTTGATTTGTTTTCCCACTCCTACACATGAAGCCAGCTGGGTGATCTTGGGCTAGTCACACTCTCTCAGCCCCACATACCTCACAAGGTGTCTGTTATGGGGAGGGGAAGGGAAGGTGATTGTAAGCCGGTTTGATTCTTCCTTAGGTGGAAGAGAAAGTTGGCATATAGAAACCATCTCTCCTCTTCCTCTCCTCTTCTTTTTTCCTTCTCCTAAAATTTCCCAAATATTTATATCTGTGATACTATTATAGCACATTAAAACCTATTGTGAGTCAATAAATAATTGGGGATAAAGTATTGGATCTCAACCAGAAAAACTCAAATTCCAATCCCCTGGCTCATCTTGGGCAGTCAATAGGGCTCAGCCTGACCTCTTTTATAGAATTGTTGTGATGATAAAATAGGAAAACCCCATGTATATCCCCTGAGCTTCTTGGAAGCATAGAGGTTTACATTGTTTCTGATAAAAAAATGTATACATGAATATTTACATATTTGCTTCTTGATGTTGGGAGAGCTCTTTTGCTGCCTGAAACCCTGGAGAGCTGCTGCCACACTGAATAGACAATACTAATGGTCTGACTGGGTACAAGACAGCTTCCTATGATCCTATTCTACTTCAGTGCTATATTTGTGCAACTGTAAGCCTGAAGTGGTCAGCATAGAATGAAAAGCAGCTTTAATACTTTAATACTGTATATCTGAAAGAGCTTCTGTTTTAGAAGTCCAGAGATTTCCCAATTCCTCAAGGGACTATCACCAGCCAAAGAGTTTGCATTTTGATCTTGGATTCCACTAGCACATGTTTAAAAATGCATGTAACTAGACAGCTCCCTTTTGGCTACATGTCTGAGAAGACTCGAAAAACCTAATTTATTCTTTCAAAGGTCAGCTGTAACAGACACCCAAAATTGGTTTCAAATCCTCCTGGGGAAAACTGTAGAATAAAAAGTCCTTCTGTGTTTGAGTAATTTTACCCATTTTCTGCAAGCATTCATTTCTCCCACAGGCAAATAATACATCTTGACAAGCTTATATCATATATATGCTTCTGGAATCATACATTAAGATCACACCATAAACATAAATACACAATGTAGATGGTGTGACCAAATATATTTTGATCTAACAATAGATTTTCAGAATATTTCAAGGTCATGAATCCTAAACTATCATCTAACAAAAGGCAATACTACTTGCTTTTTAAGTTGAGCTAAGTATACATTTTATTTGATGATATTAGACTGAAAAATTGAGATCACTTCTAACTGGAATGCATAATATTCACTTCTAACTGGAATGTATAATAAGGAGGATGAGATCTTGAACAGAGCTAATTATATTGTCGAAGGCTTTCACGGTCAGAGTTCATTGGTTCTTGTAGGTTATCCGGGCTGTGTAACAGTGGTCTTGGAATTTTCTTTCCTGACGTTTCGCCAGCAACTGTGGCAGGCATCTTCAGAGTAGTAACACTGAAGGACAGTGACACTGTCCTTCAGTGTTACTACTCTGAAGATGCCCGCCACAGTTGCTGGCAAAATGTCAGGAAAGAAAATTCCAAGACCACGGTTACACAGCCCGGATAACCTACAAGAACCAAAGAGCTGATTATATTTTCCCCAAAAATTCTGTGCTCTGTCATTTTGAAATGCAAAATATAGTTAAGTTATGGATTTTCATATGCAAATTTTAAATTTTATTATATGCGATACAACATACCATCACATCTCAAAAGCATAAAATGCTGCTTGATTTGATTTTAATGCTGCTGTTGGTCTGACTTTGGTTTTTATTGTATTATTTAATTGATTTTTTAAAAACTGCATTGAGAACTGTCTTAGAGGTGATAAATAAGGACTCGGTACTCCTTACAAGCTATACCAATTATTACGACATATCTTTATTTGTCCTAAGAAAAAAAAACTATTCAAAATATTTAGCTGTCCTTTCTCTGAGGATTCAAGGTATTTAATAACCAATATGCCAAAAGACAAAACACAATAAAATTAATAAAATGCATAAAACAGAAAGTTCACATAACATATCTAATGAGATAACTCACAGAATAGATAAGAGTCAGTGGCCTAACGAATGATTTTCTGAAGAATAGTCTTATAAATGTACCTTAAGATCCTCCTTTTCTCTCCTCCTCTTTTCCTTGTACACTGTGAATCCTTCCTTCCCTTCTGTTTCACAACAAACCATAGTTCACCATTATATTCAAAGCAACTAATTATGGTATGCCTTTGCCTTATTGGAAATTGAGGAAAAGAAACTGTCCAGTGGAGCTGAACCAGGCATGGCAGAACAAACCTGGATACTTCTTGCCATTCCTTAGATGGCCTTTCTAACATAAGCTAGAGGGAAAGGATCCTCCTCTAAGCTAGATTCAGAACAGGGGTTGGCTAATACCAGACCCTCCACCACTGGCCCCATGGATAGCACTGGAAGATCAGGTACTGGCAAACTATAGTTTGGTGTGCTCAATGGTGTTGTTAGGTAGTTTTCGGGCCAGGACTAAGGATCATGTAGAGGCTAAGGATGCTGTGAATTTCTCTGTGACTTTGTTTGACAGACAAACCAACCATGTTTGCAGCTGTTGATCAGACAGGAGCAGATCACTTAGTCTGTTTGGTTCATGCCAAACAGCCACAGACACATGATGTAAAGGTTTGCATCAGTTTGAGTAGAAGTGCACATTTGCAATGATGTTGTTGTTTCCAACCAATCAGCAGCCTTTACTGTCACTAAGGGCTTCTTAGACAAATACCAAAGGGTAGGATTTTATTAAAAGCACAGTATCTATTTATGACTGATTTATATGATCTGTGACTGATTTAATTGTTTATTTAAACAACAGCCTGCTGACCAGCAGTCATGCAGCAAGGTCAGGGGGAAGAATTACCCAGTCAGCCTGTCTGAGAATCAGCTTGCACAAAAAAAGCCAATTGTGCTGTACTGAACACCTAGGCAGTGTGTTTGAAACCCACAAATAGGTCAACGATCAGTCAAACTAATCGCAACCAATGAACAGGAGCCAAACCAAAGGGTGATAGATCCATCAGTACTGGAGATCTCCCTTAGGTGACATGGTAAAGGAAGAGCTCTGCTGGACCCATAAAGTGGAACCTTGAACTTCACCCCCCGCCCAAGTCCAGCACTGGTAGCACTTCTCAGCATGCATATGAACTAAGCAAGTGTGAATAATGAAAAGACCTATCCGAAATATTTTCCCTAAACCTGTTCAGTGTAATTCTCATCAATCCAACAGAATCAAACCACACTTTCTCTTTCTTACTCACAGAAATTTGACAAGTAGACTGTCATGTATGGAAGGAATAAAACAAAGAGTATGCTAACTATTTAGAGGACATGGGAAGGGAAAGATATGAAAGGTTTGAATGGAAGTTCTTCGATGGATTGAATGAAGGTGTCATGGATTGGCAAAGGTCCTGCCCCTTTCTATCAGTCACCAGTCCCATGTATGCCTATTTCATGTGTGAGCAAAGCAGCTAACAGCCAATCAGATGGTATGAGAGAGTGAGAAAGATCAGTTATACAGTTAGCTCTGGAAGAAGAAGAAGAAGAAGAAGAAGAAGAAGAAGAAGAAGAGTTGGATTTTATATGCCGACTTTCTCTACCACTTAAGAAAGAATAAAACCAGCTTACAATCACCTTCCCTTCCCCTCCCCATAACAGACACCCTGTGAGGTACGTGGGGCTGAGAGAGCTCTAAGAGAGCTGTGACTAGCCCAAGGTCACCCAGCTGGCTTTATGTGTAGGAGTGGGGAAACCAACCCGGTTCACCAGATTAGTGTCCACCGCTCATGTGGAGGAGTGGGAAATCAAACTCAGTTCTCCAGATTAGAGTCCACTGCTCCAAACCACTGCTCCTAACCACTACACCATGCTGGCTCTCTTAGGGTTGTGCCTTCAGAAGAAGAGGCTGATAATCCTTTCTCAGGAGGCTATGGATGTTGCAGTCTTTCTTGGGCATAAGTAGACTGAACAGTGAATGCTTGGAGAGAAGGTTTGTGCTTACTGAGGGGTAGGCAGATAAACCTTTCTCAGGAGACTCTGGAAGACTCACAGTCAGTCTTTTATGATAAAGCAGGTTAGCAGAGTGAATGTGTTAGGAAGAGACTGAAGTTGTCACAGGGCCCAGTTTCTGAGGGAAACTGGCTAAAGATTTGTAGCTTTGGGAAGGAGCTCACATTTACACTTTTGCGAGAATCCTCAGGCTGAGGGAAGAATGAAAGATTGCTAACTGTTCTGTGCACCAAGTTGACATCTGAAAAGTTATAACTTAATGAGCCCAGCAAAAGCTGTGTGTTACCTGTAAATAGTGTTAAGCCTCTTTAGTGAACATTGTTATTTCTCCTATACCTGGTAGTGAATGGAAGAATGTTTATCTTTTCCCCTGATGCCTCATATGAAAAAACTGCTTTTAGAAGGCCTCTGAGGTTTAGTCTGTCAGTAGAAGGTTGGGATAGAGACAACCCTGGTCAAATTACACAGCATGCTACCTCTTATTAAATGGAATTTAAAACCCTGACCTGCACGGGGCACTCTTTGGCAGGTGAAGGGCAAGAAGAAAATTGCCCACTGATGATCACTTAAAACATTACGCATGCCCTTTATGTGTGGACCAAGTGGGAAAGAAATAATTGTTCTAGCTTGAGCAGAAGAGGATCCAGGACACTGACACAACAAAGCCTTGTAAAAAATAACACAGAAACAAACATAACCTGTAGCTGCATCATCAATACTAGTAATAAAACATGCATAATGGTCCACGGAGTATATAAAATGAGGATTCAGAAAATAGAACAAAGTGGAAGGGAATGG
The DNA here is from genome assembly GCF_029931775.1 of Euleptes europaea. Lineage (NCBI taxonomy): Eukaryota > Metazoa > Chordata > Lepidosauria > Squamata > Sphaerodactylidae > Euleptes > Euleptes europaea. The sequence continues at coordinate 84,116,009 of NC_079314.1, read as the reverse complement.
AGATCCAAATTACTTTCTAACAAAAGATGAGAGAAGCAGGTAACTGTAATCTGGAGAGCCACAAGCTGGCAGAGGGGTTCTACTGCCATCTCTCCTGCTTCTAATTTGGCCAAACTGAATGTTTGTTATGATTATAATGAGTTGACATGAACATTGTCTTTTGCAGTTTCACAGTCATTACTCACTATAAACTAGAATGTCCAAGGAGTACAGCTTTCAGTAAACCCCCATAAACCTTTCATATGAGATCTGGTCATCTGTCAAGCACAGGGATCTTGCCAAAATGTTCAAAGTCAGCTAATAAATTTTAAATCCATGGACAAAGCCACATCATCCACTTGCAGCTGGGTTGTGTTCATGTATGTGAATACATACATTGATCCCATATATGATAGGGCTATTCATGGTGAAAGGAAGCTATAGTTAAAGATCTGTTTTATATACAGAACAAAAGGGCCCCAGACATACCATGAATCCTGAGTTAAAATTAACTATTATTAGTTAGCGAAACCAGGATTCAGGCTACAGACAATCACTTTTACCTGATTTACCTGAGTAAATGTGGGTTTCATCACCTTTGTCCTGGTCAGGCATCTTTGTAACCTGGAGGGGTATGAGCATGGTAAACTGAGCCAGGCTTAAACCAGGATTAAGCCACCATTCATATGTCATGCAAAACTATTATTAAGACTGTGGCTCATAAACCAAACCACATTTTCATATCCTGCTTTGACTTTCCCTAAATAACCAAAGTTAGTGGAGTGTGCCATGTTCAGGTGATCACACTGACTACAATTAGTTTAATTAAATCAAAATTTCATATTACATATGAACCTAGGATCCAAAATTCACTTGTCAAGAGATGGTATAATACAACAGAAATAATGCTAACATGACTTCCCCAATAGCTTCTAGACCAGGAACTCATTATCTGCCACACATTAAAACCATAGGGCTTAATCCAGCACAAGAGTTCCACACTTGTGCTAAAGCTCAAGCAGAAACACAAGAAAAAGGCCATGGTAGCTGCTTGCGCTAATTTATTGTATCCCCACTTGTATTTTCACTTACACAAGATCTTGTGGGGATACTGCTCTGGAAGCTACAACTGGTCCAAAATGCAGCTGCACGGGTCCTCACAAGGAGGGTATGTCTACATCCTGTGCTCTGGCAGCTCTGTCTGCCCAGGACTGTCTTAAATAAACCAAAGTGCAAGACAGGAGCCCATTCACAGTCCATGCTGCACCTACATAATTTGACACACAAGAAGGGGCTGTGGCTCAGTGGCAGAGCATCTACTTTGAATGCTGAAGTTTCCACTGTCAATCCCCACAATCCCCAGCTAAAAGGATTAGGTAATAAGTAGGCAATGTGAAAGATGTCTGAGACATATGAGCACAGCCTCTCTACTGGCATTATTATGGGGAGGGAAATCTCTTTTTCTAAAATTCACTTTTTTATATATAGCCATTGATCCCCCATATTCTCTTTTTTTCTCTTTTGAAAGAGGGATTGCCTTCATTTCTCTTTGAAGAGAAATCAACACACCCTTTTGTAATGTCAGCCTTTGCAGTTGCTTTATGTTGCATGCCACATGGTGGTACTCTAGCAGGAGGATAGGAAGGTTTGGGAAGACATTGTTTGCCTCTAAGCATCTACAGGGTAAAATTCTGAAATTTTGCTGCCCCTCCTTTCCTGCCTCTTCTCTCTTTGAATTCCTCTTTGATCAAATGGAATTGATTAGACACTAACTCCAAATTCCTAGAAAAAGAAGAAAAGAAATGGACTGTTGGATTTCAGGGAGAAATTGGGTAAAGAGGAATTAAGAGAATTTAGTTTAACAAAGATACGCTCAACACACTATAATCATGCTTCTATCTGTATAATCAAGGTGATTAAATCAAACCAAAATGTGTTCTCCCAGGCCTCTCTTTCACTGCATATGTGTGCATTACATTTCATATCATATTAGTAACTGTGAGGACAAAAACAAGAGATGGAAGCTATTTAATCAATCATTCCCTGCCAGGAGACAATATTACTAGCTCTGCAAATAGGATCAAATGTAAGAGACACAAACAGTCCTTTCTGTTGTGTGTAGAAATCAGGAGTTTCACACTCCTATACACCTGGTGAAGCCCACTCTGACTCACAAATGACAACCTTTTTATGACAAATATGCATAAGGATACAATTAAACACCTATATCAACTGGTCTATCAGATTACTAATCAAATCTAGAAAAAAAATTAGGGTAGAAAGTTATATGTGTGATTGTTGTAATGTTAGTCTATATTAGTTTAAGTATTGATAAGATTGACTATTTCAGTTTTTACGAGTACATAATATGTTAAATGACAACAAATGTATTGAATACACTTGGACACAGAAATCCATTTTTTGCTTCCCCATTCCCTTCCCCACTTCCCTTTTTATTCTGTATCCTAAAAACCCAATAAAATTAAAAAAAACAACACCTTAGGCCAGAAGAAATGTTGTTAATCTTTAAGTTGATACTGGACTCCTGTGTCATTTTGCTACAACAAGCAAACAAGGCTACCCCTCTGGAATGAATAATCCATTTACACATGCCATATGGAAAGCAGCAGTCTGATGGGAGCTGTCCATTTCTTATGGTGTGCCCTTGAAACCTAAAGTTTCAAAAGAAGTAAGGAAAGCCAAGTCTTCCCAACCCCACACAGAGTAGCCAGGAATGTTCCTTCCTACCACAGCAAACTATAGCATATGCCAGCTAGGCACCAAACAGAATGGATGTTCCTTTGCCAGAGTATGCCTTTAAGCTGAGTTAAATGCACCAATAGTTTCACCTGCAGGCGGTTTGCAGTTAAGTACTGGGTAATTAACACTAATGCCATTCATTTAAAGTCTAGTGCCTGAGAGCAATATTTTAACACAGTTCAACCCCTCACTTTTCTAGTCCCTCTATCTAAGGTGTCAAATTGTATAACGGTGACTTTTAATGAAGCATCAATGACTCTGAGAGAAACGTGAAGAATTTGTCATGGACTTGAACTACTAGGTAATCCTATGTACTTACTTAGGAGTCATGCCCACTGAACACAGTGATTCTGATAGGGCTTTTTGTATACTAAATGCAGCACGCATGTTTCACTTTTGTCTGTTTATCCTACTCACTAGCTGGCTCCTTTGCTTTAAAAATCACATAGTTTTACGAAGCTTCAAATGTACCGCTTTAATCTCCTTTTCTGGTGAAATTATGCCTATTTCTTTATCCAGGATATTACCCTTTCAGTTAAAAATGAATTCCTAGAATTAGGAATATCAAAGAAAACTGAAGAAAATATACTCCACTTAAAAAAAAAATCACAGGAAACAAAGTGAATGATTTGAGTATATTAAGCAACATCCAGGGCCCAAAATGAATCCTAAATACAAATGTAGTGTTACCTGGGGCAGAATGGCCCTTGAATTTACAGGGTAGGTCCCTAGCAGGTGGTGCACAAGGACAGCAGCACTCTCTGCTGCATGTCCTTGGCCAGCGCTGACAGGGAAAGAGTGTGAAGGCGGCGCAGGCAACTGAGCATGGGCACTGGGAGGGCTTGCAAGTGGGAGAAGGATTCACAGGGCAGGTGGGGGCAATGCAGATGGGAGGGAGACAAGGGGGCTGGTGGTGGGCAGGTGGGGGCCCTTGGGCACTGCCTGCCTAGGGCTGCCCAACATCTGGAACGGCCCCTGGACAAAGGCTCACAGGCTCACCTGACAGTGACAGGAAACCCTGAGCCCACCATTATCACTGTCACTGGCCAAATCTTCACCAAGCAACCCCGGCAGAATTACCAGCGCAGCTGGGGACAGTCAGCTCAACTTGCTGAGGCACTGCTTATCATCCCTGTCTGCCTCTGTGTTACCCTTGTAAAGGCTGGCTGTGAAATCCCTTTGATGCTCTCTTAATTTCCAAGGGCAAAGATTCTTAAAGAGCTTCTCTTCCTCAGATTTCCACCAACAAATGAAATAACCAACCACTTGGGGAGGAAAAAAAAACACCACCCTTGCTATATTTCCTCCCAAGGAGAACTGAAAATAAAGCCCCTATTGTGGAGATAATACAAAGTTTGCATATTCCAGACACTGCACTGCCCTCTGTATTGTTTGAAATTATTATTACAGAGCAATTTTCATACGGTGATGAAATACATTTCAATTATATTTGATTGAACACTTTTAATGTTGGTATAGTTATAACAATGACCCTGCTGCTTCAGAGCAACCTATTAAAAATACAATTTTCTGTAGGTGTTTTGGCAGGCAGCCCATAGCAAAAGCTGCACTAATCCACAGAGACATGGAAATGCAAATAATAAGACAGGGAGAATATTTCTCACACAAATTGGTCTGTCTCATACTAGATGTTAAGACCTAGGGATATCTCTAGGGCACGTTAGGTCTCACAAATGCAGAGGCCTTTGCCGCAATGCAGGGTAAATGACAACATTGACCCCAGACAGCGTCAGAACCCCTTAGTGGACTAAGACTGGGGGAAAATTATATTGATACTACCACACAGGCCTGACCACATAATGTCTTGCCAATGGTGGCAAGGAGCTGTGTGATTGGCTCTCTCAATCTGGCTGGCAGCAGTGGTAGTAAAACCCACATGGAGAAGCTGCACTATGTTGTACTGTCTGATGCAAGCCTTTACACTGGGCGAAAACGCATGGTCTGTTTATCCTCCTTTAATCCCTGTTTCAGCCAGGATTCAGCCAGAATCAAACGCATGCGTTTCGCCTAATGTGCATTCGATCCTGGCCAAAACAGGGATTAAAGGAGGATAAAGCGACCATGCGTTTTCACCCACTGCCACCAGGACAGGACAGATACTCGGCTTAGCCCTTCTTGCGTAAGCTTTTAGACTGTTGGGCAGCCTTTGATTATCATCACCTCGAAGCAGAAATTAAATGTAATTACAATGGCAATCCTCCTAAGCAGGTCTTCTCAGAATCCTCTCAGATATATTCAGTGGGGGCATACTCCCAGGAAAGTGTATAAATAGTATTAATAATGACCAAAACCTTGAGAAACGATTAGTTACGAATTTGTTTGTCCTACTTTAATTTGTCCGACTTCACAATTCATCATGCCACACTGAAATGGCATGGGGCAATGCGGTGTCTTCAGACTTATGAGGTCTATCAGGGCAGAGCCTAACAAAATGTCATCCCTAAAAATTATCATACATACATTATTATCATTTTATGGAGAACAGTAAATAAACAATTAAATTGCATAGTTAAACAATTAATTGCAAGTGGTTGCCTTGCTTATCATTTACTCCTTCAGATTTAAAAACACACATGCTTGATGACTGCCATGAAACCTCCTATCTGGCTTACCTCTCTCTCTCCCCTGCCATTTCAAGAACATGAGACCATCTTTGGTCTGACAATCTTAAAAGGTTTCTGTCCATTAGCACCCCAAAAGACCAAGAGCTAGCAAGTGGTGGAAGACTACACTTACTGTGATAAAGCTCTTGAAGACAGTGGCTTGTATCCTATACCTTTTCTCTGGACACCGAGGAGCATGCTCCCTCTGATGCTGGGCACTTCTTTTTGTGCAATTGCAATGTTTTTCAATGAGCACCAAAGCACCCAGCATACAAGGAAGCAACGGAGGACTGCCTGCCTCTGCATTACTCAGCGAGAAGTGTGCATAGAGCGACAGTATAGGATCCAAGTCAAAAGAAACCCAGATATCAAACTTTGCCCCCTACCTAACCATTCATCCATATGCCATATGAACACTCAGTTCTAGAAAGAACTAGTCCCACATTACCATTTCCTACTAGAAATTTCTCAGTTCAGATTCATCTAATGTATACTGCCATTGCTACGACTGCCTCTAAAAACATGCTGTTCCTTACCTGGACACCTCTACTGCATTCTTATTTCCAAATATTACCAGGACTCTGAACTTCACCATCAAATGATCTCGTGAGCTCATCTTTCTTCCACCTGTCTTTCCAATCTTGGCAAAAATGAATTTATCGTTGGGTAACATAAGCCACTTGTCCTATAACTAGGAACAGAATTTGCCCCCAAATCTGTACTTTTACCTGTCTCAACCCTGGGAGCTTCTAAGAGAAGATTCCCATTCTGTGACATGTCATAAGCTTCTTTGCTGTTTTTTCCTTTGGGTTTACATTTTTGGGGGATAATTTTGTTGCCTCAGCATTTGAAACCCTGCCTTTGGAACTGCATTCTTCGTGCTTTCAAGATCATATATGAATTAGTAAAATAGATCGAGGGAATTCAAATGTTTTGTATTTTTCAGTCAACTTTCTTTGGAATGAGTAACTCTAGAGAACTTTGGGGAAGATCAGAAAGAAATCATACTGTTCCATCAAAATTCTGTAATGGATGGTGGAACCTGGAAGGGCCCATCATTTATTTTCAGGAGTCACAATAAGGAACTACCTTTGGAATCGACTTTGCATGGTGATACAATAAAAGCGTAGTACATGGGCAGTAAAGGGGGTAGAAGACGAAGAAGAAAAGTTGGTTTTTATATGCTGATTTTCTCTACCTTGTAAGGAGAATCAAGTGGGCTTATAATCTCCTTTCCTTGATCTTCTAACAACAGACACAGTGTGAGGTAGGTGAGGCTGAGTGAACTCTGAGAGAATTGTGACTGGCCCAAGGTCACCCAGCTGGCTTCATTTGTAGGAGTGGGGAAACCAACCCAGTTCACCAGATTAGAGTCCATCGCTCTTAACAACTACACCATGCTGGCTCTCAATTTGTATTTGGGTAGGTAAAAGATTAGAAGGCTTGGCTTTGAGGATGGGATGCTGAATCTTCTCTATATCCTATACACAATTGAAACTTTTCAGTTCAGCTTTTAGAGTCCCTCTCACTGCATCAGAAGAATTCTGGGATGAATCATGAAGAATATATCCTTGCACTGCACTTCAATTGAAGTTCTGAGTCTTACTGGCTTCTATTAAAGTATCATCCCAGAACAGAATAAAATGGCACACTGTGGTCTTTTATGCATGGGCTGGATTTCCCTGCTTGGACCTGGGTTCATTGCACATTAAAGTAACCCGGGTTGGGGGAAACTGTAAGCATTGGCTTGAATGATCAGGGACGAAACTGTGTGCTAATCGAACCATGGATACAGAAAAGCAGCCTCCCAAGCTCAAATCAAGTCCCACCCCTTTAAATGCTGCTCTGTAATTGTCTTACTGTGAGAGAAGATTTCCTTCTCCCCAATCCCAACTGCTGCAAAAAAAAGAGTTTTAAGAACAAAAAACGGAGCTACCTGAAAGAAGGGGGGAGAGAAATCCAAGCCTAGTTTTTAAAAAGCCTTTCTTTTGCTCAGAAAGAGCTCCGAGGTAGCAGGAAGCAGGAAGCACTTGAATCCCCGCCTCTTTACACACTGCTTTGTGATTGGCTGTGAGAGAAACCAATCTTCTGTGTTTCCCCCTAATGCAGTATGCACGCTCTGTGACTCCGGAATGAGCCAGGATGAACAGTTTAATTTGGGCCAGAAGAGGAATAGGAAAAGCCGGGTTCGTTTTGCATCGAAACAGCGTTCAGCTTCCAAGGAATGAGATAGCGTGCATACTGAAAAATTTGATCCTGGCTGAAACAGGGAATAAAGGAGGTTAAAGCAACCATGCATAAATGACCGATGAGTGTGTTTTCTTATCCATGAAGGTGGTGATCTCTCATGGTTTTTCAGAGCCACACCGTTGGCTGGCTTCTAGAAGTCTAACTGGATTTCTGTAGCATTATGGGCACAATTCAAAATGTTTGTTTATTTGCTTCATTTATACCCCCACCTTTCTCTCCAAAACCCAAAGCAGCTTACATCCTTCTCCTCTCCCCCATTTTAGCCGTTTGGTCTATATATTTCTTTGGTCCTTGCCTAACAGAGTCTGTTCCCCTATGGGCTCCTGTATAAAATGTGCTACCAGTCCCACACTGTTTTTCACTGGCACCACCCACTCCAGGCAATAACAGCATTGTCAAAGGCTGACCTGCAGCAACCTATTATCTGTTGGAGATTTGACAAAGCAGAAGCAGTTTTCAGAATCCATATATTTTATAAAAGATCTTTTTTAGTATATTGTTTGGTATCTGCAGTTATTCCGTAATTTGTGTTAGGAGGTTTAGCATGTTTGATTAATTTAATTGCTTTTAAATTATGGTCACTCATACTGAGGTGATAAATTTGAAATGCTAAGGCAGCAGTCCTAAGCTCCACTAAAATCACATCAGCAATGAGTATAAACTCAGTATCCAGTCTGCTGGGTTTCATAAAATTGCAGTTGCTAATGTGGCATCTTGTCTGAAAGGTGAAGTAGCTTCTCTGGAATATTTTCTCTTACCACTGAAAATTATATACCTTTTAAACCTGCAGTAAGCTTTAGAAAATGGAGACACTTTGATATAGCTTGTATATCCAAGTATCAAGAGATTGCTTTGGTGTATGTTGCTGGCAAGCGCATCTCACCATCCTGCAGATTCCTTTCCACAGAAGGGAGAAGGAACGGGGATAAATAAGGCAATGTTATTTTTCTAAGGCAATATTTTCAAATTAGCATCCAACAGTTGAGTACGAGCTTTTGTTAGCTACCCTTCCTGACTGTCATCTTCAGTTTCTGTTGCCATAGAAACCACAGCAGACTGTATTCAGGACAGTCTTGGGTCTTAATACATTCATTCCTATTCCCAAATCTGACCCGACCAGGCTCTATAGAAAAATTATGCTAGGAATTGTCAGAATCTCAACAACAGGCTTCCCAAAGGTAATGCCATGGAGAGGTGGCAATTTATAACTTGTTTCACCCACTTTTACCCTCTGATTGTGTCCTTCCCTCCAGTCTTCAGTGCAGCAGCTGCTTCCTCTCATCCAGCTCTCAAAATTGAGCTCAGGCACACAGGCTGATTAGAAGGATGCCGAGAAATAGAAGAGACTAAATGGCAAACCGCTGTCACCCTAATACAGCCAGGCGAAGAGTGCAATTGTCAACAATGTCATGATGTGTTCCCCACAGAGACAAGTTCTGTAAAGACCTCAGAGGCCAACTCTAGGCCTTATCAACACAAAATGGACTTTTCAACCAGGAGTTCTCAACTTAGTCTACTGTTTAATGATCAAACACATTTGTGTTTGACACAAGACTTCTGAAAGAGAAAAAGGTCCAGTAAAAAACATTTGAGAATCACTGTACTACTCTTCAACTTAGTGCATGAGTAGACATAGTGCCTCTGAAGGAGTGAGCTCGAACTTACAAAAGGTTATGCTGATATAAATGTCATTAGTCTTTAAGGTCCCGCTCAACCTCTGGTTCAGAAGAACTGTGTAATTTTAGAGTAATCCCCCAGTTCCATTTTGATTCAGCTGAACTAATATGAGCTATTTCCAAAAAATACCTCTTATTTTTCCAAGCCCACTCCAAAATTGGACCTTATTGTGTTCCCGATGACATTGAGACTGTGGTCATTCATGCATGGTCATTTTACCCTCCTTTATTCCCTGTTTCAGCCAGGACAAAAAATTTCAGTATGCATGTTATCTCATTCCTTGGAAGCTCAACACTGTTTCAACGTAAAACAAACCCGGCTTTTCCCATTCCTCTTCTGGCCCAAATTAAACCATTCATCCTGGCTCATTCCGGAGTCACAGAGCATGCATACTCTGTTCTCGGGTTGAGCTTCGCCCCACCCTTTTCCAAACCCCTCTTCAAGGCAGCATGCAGATAGCCAAAGAGGGGAAGCACAGAAGACTGGCTTCGCTCACAGCCAATCAAAAAGCAGTGTGTAAAGAGGTGGGGATTCAAGTGCTTCCTGCTTCTTGCTACCTCAGAGCTCTTTCTGAGCAAAAAAAAAAAAGAGAGGCTTTTTTAAAACGAAGCTTGGATTTCTCCCCCCCCCTTTCAGATTGCTCTGTTTTTTGTTCTTAACATGCTTTTTTATGTGGCAGTTGGATCTGGGGTGAAGGAAATCTTCTCTCGGGGTGAGTACTGCAAGTTAGCCAATTACAGAGCAGCATTTAAAGGGGAGGGACTTGATTTGAATTTGGGAGACTGCTTTTCTGTATTCATGCCTCCATTAGCACACAGTTTTGTCCCTGTTCATTCCAGCCAATGCATACAATTTTTCCCAACCCAGGTTACTTTGATCCTGGCTGAAACAGGGAATCAGATCCTCAATACCAACTCCAGTATCCTGCATCTCCTTAGCCCTGCCCTATTTTTCTCCCAGAATTTACCTGGCATTGATAGTGATGGAGAGATCTTGCAAGAGGACTCCATTATTCCCTCATATATGGAATACTGACTCCTGCTAGGCACCATGGGCCTTGGGACATATAGATTTACAGAACACCTGAGTACTGAGTGATGACAATGTTCTGAGGGCAAGGTGTCCCAGCACAAGGAGTTTCAGAGCATCTTACACCTGTACTAAACATATTCAGGTACCCTGCAAAGCTACTTATCCCAGGGTCCCTTGGCATATGGGATGATGCTATTTCAGCATTCTAAATGCCAAAAAGTACTACACACATCAAAAAGAGAGGTCTACATTGTCACACTGCTAAAGAATATTGGGCGTGGAAAAGGCCCCTCCCCATCCACCTGCCTTTTCCTGACAGAAACCAAGGCTTGAATACTTTTGCAGTTACCCAGCAACAAAAACTAAAGACATTTGTTTCTTAAAGCTTTAGGAGCCTCTTTTATCATTTTGGGGGGTTAACCATGTTGTTGTTGTTTTACATTTCAGAATGCACACGTAATGTAGAATGTAGAAAGATCTGTTGTGTCTGTCCATGACCCCAGCCTTTGGATTTAAGTATCCACAGATGAAGCCACATTGAGAATTAGATATATTAATAGGAAACCTTACTATATAGGTGATGTTTGTGGACTGTATATTTTAGTTTCTCATAAGATTATACATTCTCCTCCATGCAACTTCTTTTTCCAACTGCAGATGTTATTAATGCAAGAAACAGATTCCTTTGCTTTCAGAATATCACAAGTGGGAACCTGCAATACCTGCAAGGGGGAATCCCTTCTCCCTCAACCACAGTTCCCCACCATCACTGCTGCTCCCAGAGAGGCCACCACAGCTCCCACCATTGCCTTCACTGCCAGTGAGTCATGTACAGCTTTGGTTCCTCTTACTGCCTCACCCACAGTGAGCCCAGAGCAGCTGTTCTATCTCTGCCACTGAGGTCACCATATCTCTCACCCCCATCATGTTCAGTGCTAGCCCCAGCTCCCCCAGTGAACCCAGCAAGGGAACCAGCCTCTGCTATGGGGCCTAGTGCTGCCATGTCTCCCAGCCCCCCATGGCCTACCCTACCAACAAGACTGGCACAGCTCTGGCTCCCCTCCACCTCCACTTCCAATAAGACTGGCATGGCTCCCAGCCTCTGCCACCCGCCCCACTGCATAGTCCACCCCCCCATTGCCTCCAGTGCTGCCAAGCCCAGCACAACTCCAGTGAGCCTGGCACAGTGTCCAGGCTCTTCTACCAAGCCTGCTGCAGCTCCCATCAACCCCACTATTGCAGCTGCTGCTGGAGGAGGTAGGTTTATTGACTGTGATGTTCAGACAATGAATGTGTTTAGGGGATTATAAAAGTTTTCAGATTTTTCTGAAAACATGGGGAGTCTCTCAATTTTGCAATACTATTTGTTTTGGGTTAGTGTGACCCCGATCCACAGATTTATATATCCACAGATGAGGCTACACTTTGCTATTAGATATATAGATAGTTGTTACAAACTGGATTATAGCATTTAAATGCCAAAAGGTAAGAATATATGCAGGAAAGCTGATTTGTTCAAATCTAGGTCTGTGGCATTAGAAGTCAATATAATGCAGCCATATCCTCAAGCTCCAGGCCCAAAGGAAGATGATGTATCTACTGCAGAGAAAAATATTATTTGGAAGAACAGCTAAAGGAGCTACTAGTGAATTATGAAAGAGGATGTGAAGAGGTTTGAAATGAGGCAGACTTGATTAACACAAAGGATAATAAAGTAAAATAAGTTCTAAAAAACCTATTTGATTCCCTAGAGTATAAACTGTAAGATGTAAGATGAGAAACCTGAAAGTTAAGCCTATCTACTTTGCAAAGCAACCTTACTATGAAATGAAATACTGAACAAATATATAAACATACAGAAATTATGGAGAAGGGAAGAAACTTTGGATCTAATACATTATACCATAATTTAGTTATACATTTTTATGTAGTAATGTAATCCTTAACTGATCCGTTGAAAATATTTTATCAAATTTCCAATCTTCAATGGCTGATCCCCTTTGGCATGTGAACAACCAAGAGCAATACCATGCCACATTCCTCACAACATACCCTAACACACTGCTGGAAAGTTCTGAATCTCTTCAGATTAGCATTTGGGGTGTTTAGCATTTTGGGAAGGGGGAATTAAGTTTTAACTTGTGTGGGAGTTAAACTTGATTGCAGATCCTAATAAAATTGTAGCCAAGTCTCATCTTTTTTCTAGTTTGTCATAGAATTGGGACAACTATGTGCTTTTTTCCTAACTTTGTTTTTAGAATAAAATTCCAGAGTCACCATGGAATGCCACAAAAAACAGACTGTTGTTGCAAGTAAGTCTTCCCTATGCCATGCCAACTGGAATCAGGAATATAGAATGGGGTGTTAACACAGTTTGGTGGTGGAGTTCCATCTGTCTGCATAGTTCTGCTAGGAACAGGGTTCACTTGCAATTGACTGACTGCAACCACACACCGAAAATTCAAGGTAGCAATGCTCATACTGTCTTACATAAGAGTCCCAACTAGGAGAATTAGGGTTTCCATCTAAGCCTAAAAGTAACACAAGGTACTGAAAAGTGGTCTTAAAATGAGGCAAGCCTGCAAAGATGAGTAATTTTTGGAACGTGATCTACTTGATGTTCTAATATTGATGTTTCAAAGCTAAACACAAGCTGATGTATATCAAAAAGCTTTTCTTACCTAGGAGTATAAATGTAACAACCCTTCATGTGCCTTATAAAGATTACAGAGAAGAAATCAGAGAAGTAAATATTTAATACCAGTCTCTATTCCCTCTCTTCCAGTAGTTCTACATTATATTGCAAATCATGTTGCTACACCTCTCACATTTCAGTGTAGCCTGCAGAAGTTGGGGGGGGGCAGATTTGTGAAGCAGTTGATAGAGAGGGTTCTGAGAATCAGAATCACTTCTAGAGACTGCAAAAGTAAAAGAAAAAATATAACCAGTGGGCCAAGAAGGAATAATATCACTAACACTCTTGATTCTGAGAGACTAGTGATTAACTGCTAAGGGGTGTACAAATTGACAGGGACTTCAAAAGCCATCTATTAACAAGTTGGAATCACTATTCCAGATAGGAAATACCTCTATAGTTCTGCAAGAATATTCTGGGTTTCAGTCCAATCTGCTTCAAATCCTTTGTGCACTTTGATCCTCATGCAAAGTTGACAGTGTTTTCTCCCAAGATTACCTCTTCTAGATCCCATTCTCTTAATGAAACACCTTGGGTGTCTGATAATCAAATGGTGTGCTTTGCATAGGAACATTGTTATCAATGTGCAAAAGTGAGTCACAAATATTTACCACCATACCACAGTTTATGTGAATGCAACAAATAAAGAATATACAATTGTCTAAAGAGAAACTCAAAAGAGAGATTTCTTGTTGCTGATGGGAGAGAAGTCAATGGCCAGGAGAACATGGGGAAATGGAAGAGAACTAATAACATATTCACCTGCAAAATAGTAGCATTTAATATAAGGCACGTTGAAAACAAATGTTAACTACAGTGGCCTATTGAGTTGCAATTCAGATAGTTGCACCGTTCCTTTAAATTCAGATTGCAAGGTAAAGCGGCCTTGGATTCTCCCACTAATTTTGCACCATCATCTTCCCCCTCCCCTGCCTGCTGTGCAGAACACCTGGAGCCTGCTCACTACAATGTGTGGGGAGGGGACAGATGAAAGGACTAGGGAATAGGTGGGAGAAGCCACAGCTGTCTCACTTCCTAATCAGTAGAGAATTTAAAGGAACAGCTGCAGTAACCTGCAACCCTAAAAAGAAACCTCTATGAATTGTAATGTTAATGCCTAAAATTGTAAGAATGTAGATGGGAACATACAAACATATTAAATCCAGGAAACAGCATGGTAGCATTAGTGATAGACTTTGAGATGAAGCAATAATTAGACTCTCCTATACATGATGAAAAGAGGAAAAGAGGAAGACCCAACAAGAGATGGATTGACTCAATAAAGGAAGCCACAGCCTTCAATTTGCAAGATCTGAGCAAGGCTGTCAAAGATAGGACATTTTGGAGGACTTTCATTCATAGGGTCACCATGAGTCGGAAGCGACTTGACGGCACTTAACACACATACATGATGAAGACATTCTTTTCGAAAGAACTATAGGAGGGTTCTGGCAAAGTTGATTTAAACACTGGAGGAAGAACAATGATGAGCACAGCATTGATTCTCCGTAAGGGCTCCTGTTCTTCGAATTCTCTATGCACTCTACACAAATATATCTCTGAACAAGATTAAGTTTCATGAGCTGAGAACAGTACAAGACTACAAAGGTTAAACGCAAACAGCAAAGAAATCAGACTCATTCATAGGCTCAATGGCATTAAAGTGTAAGGAAAAAACACATCCCTGCTTGCTGTGGATCACTGGAAAATCATTCAGTGGTCAAAATGGCGCACTAAGTCTACAGCGGAAGGGTGACAGCTGAAACACTTAAGAGTGCATCTCCTGCTGGTCAATCAATACGGCTGTATTTGGCAGCAGTTAACTAAGACAATGTAATTCTATCACTTTATCTTTTTAAGTAGGGATGTGGAACATTGGAAATTTCGCTCAGGCCAGTTTAATTTGCATACTCTATTAAGTGAGAATGACAACACAAAGGCAATGTCTGAGCTGAACATACGTGGAAGAAAAAGAGGGGACTAAGACCCAACCGAAAAACAGAAGCTGGGTATCCGAGGTTGGGTAAAGGGAACTCGTTTCGGCCTATTGGGCCTTCATCAGTGGTTAATTAAAACCCATATTAAGCCTGCACACATTTACAGAAATAAATAAATACATATACAAACAGTTCAAACCCAACCAGGCATGTTTATAGGTTGTAAAATCTATTGCCAATTACTCAAACATCTGGTCAGATTGGTTCTAGTTGTAATACTGGTTAGTATATGTCTCACATATACTATGTGTGCAGGTATCAACCTAGTAGAGCAGTATTTATATACATATATATTTTTTCCTTTTACCCAACCTCAAGTGCTGAGCTGAACATACCCCATGACCCTTGTATGCCACCATATTTCACAGTTTCCAAGAATTTCCTTTTGGGTATTATCACCAAGAAGACCTGGCTGTTCACCTAGTCACAGATTTGTGCAGGAGAACTGGGTGAGTTATTGTTGCTGTGATATATGAAATAACAAAATAAAATCTTTTTGTGGAAAGTTAATACAAGCTCCGGAATACTTAAAAACCCTGGAGCCGCACAAGTTTACAGATTTGAAATCCAAAATTTATCAGATGAAGCTGGCTCTAGAACCCAAAAGCTTATGCTAGGATAAAAATGTGTTAGTTTCTAAGGTGCCACAAGATGGCTTTCGTTTGTCACTCTTTTAAGATGACAGTGTCTCAGTATTTCATGGCTACTTTGCAAGGTAACCACGAAATAGGGAAAGGTTGTTCAACCTACATCCCACCAAAGCTAGTGACAAAACTGTTGCTGAATTTCAGAAAGTTGGACTGCACTCTTAATCATGTGGGCAGTTATAAAAATTTGCACTAGGCACCTACTTACTGCAAATTTGTTCCTCGGTTTTCACGGAGTGGTATGCATTAAATGAGTGTGAGGATGCATTGCCATAGTATTAAACTTAACAGTTTCATCTGAGGCAGTATCACACCCTTGTAAGCTCTTTCATATCAATGGATTTTGAAGGGTGTAACTCTTTCCACTACCACCAACTCTGCTTACAATCGCACTGTTATTCTCCTTATAGAAGAGGTTGGACAAAGAAAATAAGATCATTTTGTTCCCTTTCTCCACATACTGTTCAACACTAAATTACAGACAGCTCTACTTTTGTAACCCTTAATCATCTTGCCAAATTCTTCTATCCATCCACTACTAAGGAAAAGAAAAATGTTTCAGACAAATCCATCTTCCTAAGACCATTCTCTTAAGAATTTAGTAACTTCTGTTTAGCTCTCTTGATATAGGATTGTTAAGCATTATCTCAGTTATGCTCTTTCCAAATACTATAAATCGCCACTTCCAAATTACAGGATGAAAATACGCAATAGATGTAAATTGACATGCCAAGGGTAACAAGTGCTTTGTAGAAAACCTCATTTTACTTTACACCTTCTTGACCGGCAATTATGAAATTCACAGAACTTATTTTGGTCTCCACAGGTGGTGCCCAGTTAAGAGATTCTAACTGAAGCCAATTAGGTATTATTTTTACTTGCACCTGTTTTATGCAAAATACATTCTTTTTTAAAAAAAAATGACTTTCCTATAAAGGATTACTTTTAAGCTATTAAGGAAAGAAGGAGAAAAACGGCCTAAAACAGCAGTCAGCAGAAATTCGTATAATGACCAGTTGCCTAGAGTTTTCTTTTATTTATAATGCCAGCCATCCTATCAGGCATAACACTTCATTTGGTTGTTCTTATAGCAGCAATCTTAGCTAGTCAATTTAGGACCATTACTAAAGAACAAGAGTAGGAAGTACTGCTGTCTTTTTCAGCTAAAACCCCCCACACCAAATCATGTTTTCTGCTAGCCTGGAATCATTATTGCATTAGCCCAGCATACATTACCCAAACAACAAGCCAAACCAGTAATTTTCATCTAACAGGAGAAAAAGTACTATTGTCCCCTTTCCCGAAAAAAGCACTTTGTATTAAATAACTTCTTAATCGGAGTCATTCCTTGTGATCCTCTCATACATAAAAATGCAAGGGCCATTAAGTATCACATCAGCAGAACATTTCTAGCCATAACAAAATCTGATAGTATTTGAGTTCAAGAACTTGCATAAGCCTGAAACAGTGAGTTTCTTTCAGAAGAGTGAAAGTACTGTTCACGGCATATCTTTGTACCGTCAGTGATAACGGAGTAGCAGACAAACACCATCAGATAAAAAACACTATGGACTTTTTTTGGCCATGTGGAATAAATATACTCAGAATTGATCTATTATATATTCAGGCTGGGAGATGGAATGCTGGCCATTCGGTGTCAATCTACATGTTGTCTCATCATCAGATAGCAGAAATGAAGCACTTTTGCAAAAGAAAATGAATGCCAATTTCCGCCTTTTTGATCCAAGTTTCAGTAGCTTGCTGAATAATAGATAGCTGTTTGCCAAGACTGGCTTGTTCCATACCATTAACTCAGAACAAAACATATTTTGAGTGGGGCAGCAGTGTTTACCTCTAAGAAATGATTAATTGTATGCCACCATTTATCACATGGAGACAAAGACATTTAGGCACAATTTTGGACATAAATCAAGGCACATGCTCTTAAACATAAAAAAGGACTGTCTTAAAATGACATAGACTGAGGTCAGATTGGCCATAGCAACCAAGCACTTTTCTTCGGCCCCTAGGAAGATTTTGCAGTGACTAAATGAACTGAGATCTCTTTTTGTGTCCTCCAGCGTGAAAGCCAAAATTAAGAAGATTAGATCACCCCGCACCCATCACAATAGGTTTCACAATGAAAAAGTCATTTCTTGCCTTTGAATCACATCAAATAAATAACATTCATCCCAGCTATAATGAACAACTTTCAAAGTAAATTGAATCTCCTTAGCGCTGCTTTCCCCTGCTGAACCATATTTACATAACAATATATCACAGGAAGCTCAGAATGAATCTTGCAAATGGGTAACTGAATAAAATGCATCTCTTGCACTGATTACTGTACACTCAAGCTTCAAACCGTCTTCCTTTCCCCTTCATTTGAACAATGTATTGGCTTAACAATAAATAGAAAATGCTGTACAGCACCCAATGTCAAAGTTGGTCTTTGTTCTTTGATTCAAACAGTAAATTTATATTTGTAAGGGGTTGGTTCACTGTAGCACAGATCTATTTTATGATCAGGAGACAATGGCATCTCCTTTACATTCCATTAAAAAGATGGAATGCATTACACCACTATAGCATCACCTACTCTCATGTGGCTTAACTTTTATACCTGAAGTTGTTTTTCCAGAGTTCTTATTACTCTAGAATGTAAATTTTCCGTTTCAACCAGAAGCTAGGTTTAGTGTACTTATTCTCTTCAATTCTAGAATCTTCTGTTCTAAATACCTAGTAAGTTCTTACAAAGCATCAACAGAAAATACCCTAAACATATTTTTAAACAGTTTTTTTTTAATTCTATCACTGGTCTCACTGCCTCAGCCAATACATTTTGCTAACATACAACTTCAGTGCATTTTACTTCAATAGTTGTTCCCATTTTTGCTGCCAATTGACAAACCTCTGACTAATGAAATATGTCGGAAAGCAACATAATAAAGTTTAAAGGTTACACCTGCACTAAAAAAATTCCGGAACCATCTTTCTCCTAGAGCAGCTCTTGCAGATTATACCATTGCATCTCAGCAGGGAAGAGCATTAATTGTTAAAACTCTCTGGCCACAATACAGATAAGAGAATAAAGTAATTTAAAAATAGGGTTGAGGAAACACGATTTTAATACTGCATATGCACAACCAGCTCAATGTGGCGTTTTACCCCACTAAATCGCAATTAATAAACCCTGAACTATACAATGTAACACCATCTCAAAGAAAGCCTGGTGGTGCATCTTTAAACCTGAATGTTGGGAACATTTGTAACAGGGATTGCTACTAACCTGGAAAAGGAAAAAAGAAACTTGGTTTTGTATATGCAGTATACATGCTAGAAGCTGACGGGAAGACCCTGCAGTCCCAAATAGCTATATTATTTTCCTTTAAAAATATTGTTTAAAGCTAACAGATCACAAAAGGTTTTAAAACTTGAGAAGATAAATGTTCTCTCTTACCCAAACTTGAAAACAGATTGCGTTCTTCTCCCTTGCTGTCACCTTCGGTGCCCCCTCCTGCCACCATGGAGACTGGTGCTGCTCTCTTTAGAGCACTCTGCCTTGGTTGGAGCTCTGGCACTCAGCTGCCTGCTTAGACCTGTACAAGGCGACTGTGCGTGCGCGTGTGTGCGCACACGGCGAAGCAAGTGAAAAAGCAGCCTGCGGACTCCTAGACTGGGGACCTAAATCTCAGGCCAAGTCAAGGCTGAATGGAGACGATCAAAGCTCTGCCCCTTGTTAAGGCAGAAGTTGGGATTTCCCTCCCCCCCCCCCGCCCCCAGGAAAGTGGGACTGTCAATAGGGATTCTCAGGAAGAAACCCCAGCAGAGGCAGACCTGCTCCAGACGGCTAGTGCCTGCCCAGCAGCCCATGCAGAATACAGGTACCTATTGTTCCTGAGACAGATATGTAGCCAGCCACTCAGACTCTGACAGATCTCAACAAACCAGTGAGCCTGCCTTTATTTTAACTCTTTATTTACTGGCTCGTTTAATTTCCTATCACACAGACACAGCTCTCTTTACTGCCTCCTGAAGCGGGAAGTGTGTGGTGGGGGGAGGGGAGAAGGACGCAATTAATAGTCCATTGCTGGGCTTCGATGACAGAGCTAGAAAACAAAAACATGTCTATTTGCAAAAAAAGAAGAAGATCAATCTGAGAGTGAGAATGCACTACCATGAAATCAAGGGAATAACTGACATTCTCTGTTTCAAATGCAAAATTCGAATTACTTTTTTGCACATATGTCTGTTTCTTCTGTTAATGCATTTTATAGGATTTACATGATAGCCTAGACACTAACAAATCTACATTACTTGTTCCATTATTATTTGTTTGAAACATTATATATAGGGTAGTCTTCAGCTTGCAACACAATTTCTAATTTAAGTTTATTACTTGGTGATATCACAGAAGACAGTACCAGTGCAATCCTATACAGAGTTATATCCTAATAAACCCAATGAAATAATTGGGATTAGAAGGGTGCAACTCTGCATAGGATGGCACTGTTAACAGTAGGATTCCAAGTAGACCAGAATTGTTCTGCTACAGCACAATCCTCAGAATACTTTCTTGGGAGTAAGCCCCACTGGACAGACCTGAGTACAACTGTAGCTGCACAACTCTCTACTGTGAATTTACATTTTGCTTAGATATAATGTATATCCTGGGAGAAATCAGAACCACAGAAATTTTTCTGTGTCACATTTCAAGACAGATATTTGGTGCTAGGGAGGGAACGCTGAACGGTATAACCCAATCTTTTCATATCTCGGAAGATTAGCAGGGTTGGTACTTGGATGGGAGACCACCAAGGAAGACTCGGAAAAGTAAGGCAATGTCAAACCACCTCTGCTTTTCACTTGCCTTGAAAACCCCTTGCTGGGGTTCGCCATATGTCAGTTGAGACTTGACGGCACTCATATGCGTATTTGCACCTGTCCTTCTGGTGCTTGCAAATTTTTCTCTAAAATCAATCCTGCCTCTAAACAAAAGTTAAGAATTGGGTCATAGATAAAATAAACAGAACTCAAAGCCAAGCATGATATTTTAGCAATGTACAGTATATCAGTAATCACAGTTACATTTTTTTTAGCCCACTGAAGTCAACGGTCTAACTCTGCTAAGGATTGCACTTTTATACCCATATAACCCAAAACAGGTAGCAGTGCAGATTTAGATTCTGCAAAGAAAGTTTCCATTGATTCACACAAAGCCTGCATCTTAGCTTTGACAACCATTTTCTTTCAAAAGTAGCTCAAATTTAAGTTGAAAACGTATTCTAGTGAAAGAGTGTCTTGGGAATGCACTTAAAAATTGAAATCCAGTTTCAAGAAACATGATGCTGAGATTCCTCTTTTTAGTGTAATGTAATTTTTTTGTGTATTTTTTGGGTCAATTCTATGCCTTTGGGGAATTAATTTGTATTTATAGTATATCACACATACCAAAGAAGCTTAGTCCAGACATGGAAAGTGTATGGCTGAAAGGGCTTTATCTGTACATATGCATGCATGTGAACAGACTGACACCTGTCCATTTGTAGAGAATGGGGGAAGGGGACTGCAGTCCAGATTGTTTTTCTGTTTTGATCAATTTTGCCAAAAAAGAAACATTTTCTCATCATTACATTTTCTGAGTCTCACTTAAAAATAAAAACAATGTTGTTATTAATTTCACATCACACCAGCCTCCTTTAAGGTGTCAATTTCCTAGGTGACCAACCCTAAACACTGAGGTATGCCATGCTGTAAAAATGTCTTGATTTTTAAAAGTTAGGGCAAAACGTTTCTACAAAGGCATACATGTAATATGCAGTGGGTCAAGCATTATTAAAATATGCTTATTCTCCACTATTTTTAATAAAGAGCCAAAGGAAACGCATAGAGGTTACCTATTAAAAGAAATAAGGACTAGAACAATACAGCCTTCCCCAAAATGCTATCTCCTCATTTTTCAATATGTATTGAAGTAAAAATATAATCAGAGATTGTCTAAAATAAACATGTAAACCCGTTTACAGTGGACTCATTTATCCCATGGTTCTCTTCTTCCTTCAAGCGGCTCACATAAACTTCAAAACAATCTCATGAGATAGCGACTCCCCAAATCTGAGAGAGAATGGTTCTCAAATCCAATCAGAGAACTTCATCACTGAGGGTTTTTTGATGCCTACAAACCCAAGTCTAGTTCTAGCCACAGCACTATAAATAAACAGATTCACTACTTTCCATGTTTTGTTTTGAAAATTCATGAAAGTTTAAAGATTTCTTGTAAACAGATTGTCAGAAAAAGAATCTGAGAATATAACAACAGCATCTTGAAGTATGAAGAATGAATGTCAACCAACTTGCAATGACAAAAAACCCCAAATAGCACAAACACTGAATATGTGGGAGTATTTGAGCCATGGTTGAGGCAGAGTAGCCCTCCTCTCTAGAAAATAATATTTCTCCGCTTTCTAGGATACATAGATGAGGAAATACACACACACACACACACACACACGGACACAACCCATATTTTGAGAAAACTGGGAAATATCACCCCTCTTATTCTACAACCAGTCCTCACTACATCTTGTCCTAGAGTCCAATGTCTAATACTGACTCTAACAAAATTAGCTATTTTATATAATTGAGAAATAAGCCCAAGTCTATCATTCAAATGCCATCTGGACTATATCTATATAACAATTTTCTATAAACAGAACAAGAAGTGTGATTATCACAAGAATGGCAAAAGAATACTAACACCAGTATCTGATTAATATAAATTTATATAGTAATAATTTTGACTTGATAAGACTCTACTGAGAGTATTTAGAGTATGATATCACAATGATCAAATGCTTCCATAGCATAACTCTGAAGATTTGCAGAATTCATATTATACTCCCAATTGGTACCCTCAATATAGCGGAAAAGACCTATAATCAACCTTACCAAGAGTTCACAACACAGGAATGTGTCTTCTGAACACTGTGTGTGTGGTGTATGTGTGTGTGTGAAAGCAGCCTTTCGTTTTGGTAAACTGAACCAATAACTGGTTTTGAAGGGGCATAAAATAATCCCACTATTGAAGCTAAGTAAGCTTGTACACTACCAGGACAGGAGACCACCCGTGAACCATGGGTAAGCCACCCTGAGAACTACAGAGAAAGAATCACATGCAGTGTAGCAAATGAACCACTTAAAGCTTTTTAAACGTTTTTCTCAAAAAGTAAAATATAGCATTGAGGTTTGAAACTGCTTTGATTATTGTTATAAAGGCAAAATCATAGAATTTGGAAGAGTCCAGCATGACTTGTAGTCCAACTGTCCATAAATCAGTATATCCTGTACCTAAAACATCACTGCCCTGTTTGTGTTACCCTCTAAGAAAAATGCCTCTGTAAGTTCTTTTGGCACCTTGTGTCTTCAAATGTGCTTGAATCAGAAACATGTGTGCTTAAGATGCGCTATGTTCACCGTAGCACCTCTACAAATATTTAAAAGCATGACATTATTTTACATTACATTGTAAGGTTACAATCTTATGCACAGTTACCTGGAAGTAACTTCCACTGAAGTCAATGCATACAATCAGCTGTGCACTTCTTAATTTCAATCAAGACCATCATAATACAACCCATTGTAAAAAATGGCACTTTGAAATCACCCAACATTATGATATAACATATTTTCTAGAGACATTGCTTCTGTCGTTACAAAAGTACATTTACACAGTTCGTCTAAAATATTTTCTTTTTCACTGGACTTCATTTAGAGAAACTAAAGGAACAACCACAACTTGCAAGAGTTGTATATCGTATATATATTATCCAGGATTTGTGCTGATTGTTTTCACTGTACACCTTATCCAACAGCATAGCTTGCTTCAAATGATTTGGATAATATTTCCCAGAAGGACATATAAAACGAGAAAAAGTATGTCTACTTTTTTATTGCATAATACACTGGTGCAAGACAATTTTACCTGAGGATACAGCGATGACATTCCCTTAATCTAACTCATAATGTTATGTGCTTTCACACAAAGTCACTTCCTGATACCTAGGATTCATTTACCCTCAAGGACAGTTTTAATGAATTAGCAGCAGACCCCCTAGATATAGAAAAATATACATATCAAACACACACACAAGTAACGGAATTACATCTGCTTCGTTCATGCTTTTCCTATAGGAAGTCGCAGGGCATACATTCCAATATTATCTCTAATTAACCATTTAGAAATGGTGGTGCCAAATATCAACACCTTACTGTAATAAAAAACAAATTTTAAAATTGAGGTGTGACTCCCCAACCACATATGCAGCTTCAATGGGACTGCCCCTGTATTACTGTTTCTGGGGGAAAAAGGAAAGAATAAGTAGATTCTCCAACCCTCTCTTCAGGTGAGACTAAGTAATAACAAGTGTTCAGAAAATTAGTATTTAAATATGATTTTCATTAAAATGTTGCATTATTTGCTAAGTACTGTGAACTGAATTGAAGAAATTAAAACTGATTGTTATAGGCAGACTCTATGTTACAGTCCAAAGAACTCCTGCCTCAGGCGCTTTTCATGTTCACACCCTCACATTTGTGCTGGATGATCTCTTCAAAAGGCTCAATGAAGCTGGTACCATCGTCATTTCAGGTCCAAAGGGAGCACAGCTGTCCTCTGGAAAAAATGACAACTTTTTGGTTTGCATGTGAACTATTTTGCACCTTTTCCTCAGCTCCTTGAAAGAAAATCAGCTAGCTCCAGTTTGTACTGAACTTGATCAAAAGAGAAGTTTTAGCATCTATTCAGAAACTTGGTACCCAAAGTGATGAGGCAGGCATCACCTTTGCATACAAGCAACAGTTTTGTCGTTTCCGTTCTGTTTTGTAACCCATAAGAGCAAGGAGCAAAAGCATTTTCATCAAAACACCAATTTAAACAATTGATCACATGCCTCTCATCCCACATACAGTATTATATCAGTGGAAGCCATTATTCGTTTAAAACTGTTGCTTACCATTTAGACTTTCCAAGTTATCTGTCCAGTTGTCTGACTGTCATTTCTGACCTGTCTCATATGTTTTGTTCTGTGGAACTGGTTTGGAAAGGCCATGCGCAGAGTATCTTGACAGAAGAAAAATATAGACATTCAAAAGCTGCCCTTGGAGCACCAGTCTGCCCTATACAGTTATTCTCATCATCATCTTCTGATAAAAGTCTGAACACAACATGATTTATAGCTCCTTAAAACCCCGAGCTCAAAATGTTATTGAGCTCATACTATTTACAGAAGCCCTTAAAAAGCAATTTACTGTCATTTCACAAAGCCAAATTCTCCACAGATAATTGGTTTGCGTGACATGAATTAAAAGTAACAATGAATCTAATATGTCAAATTATATATATATATATATATATATATATTTTAAAAAATTATGATTTAAAAGATTTGCAGCTTTTTGAAAAGTCTGCAACTGTCACGATTTTAAAGTAGTTTCCCTGAAAGACTTTCCTGTTGTCACTATTATTTCTAGTTAACACTGACAAGCAATTTATTTCAGGAAAACATACTTCTTCCTGTGCTTTACCACCTCAAGTGCACTGTGAATTCTAATTCCAAACTCAGGTAGTCTTTTTGATATGCATTTTTAAAGCATGACAATGAAATCTTTGACTTAGTGATGCTTCTTTAGTCATAGGCTTAAAGTTATGTTGTGGTGAAAAGAAACACAAGTTACCATCAAATGTGTTTTCTTAATTTAGCCTGGCTATAGTGACCACAGGTGTTGCACACCAATGTAAGCAGTCTGTGAAATCCTCTCCTCACCCCCTCCATTCCTAGTAGCAATCATCAACTGAATCAGCAAAGCTTATACATCATCCATAGCAAAGGAACTCCATAAAATGTGCATCCATGTTTTAAAGGCAAAGAATATCCAGGGGGGAAAAAACATTCTACGATATAAAACAGTAACACCTAAAAGCAATTAAATGGTAATAACAATGTTTGGCTTACCACCGTTTTGTTTCGGGATGCATGCCATCTGAGCTCTGAAGAGTTTCAGTCAGTGGCAAAGACAGAGGATGCCAGAAGAGCAGCATTGCCTGCCTTTGCAGGACCAGAGACGCTGCATTGTCTCTCAGCTCCCTGCAATCTTCTGAAACTCTTCCAGTGAATCCAGTGGCAGCTGTCTGTTGTACCCAAACAGGTCCACGCGAGCTGTGACAACAGCAGGCACCTTCATTTGCCCGTCCTCAGAGCCCTGGGTACTGAAGTGAAGCAGGCTTTCTTCCCTTTCACATTTATTTGCTTTCGGATTGGAGGGAGAGGGTCACAGATTTTCAATATGAGATCAAAGGTAGACACGTAATAGGGCGAAACATCACTTTCTCAATTGTATTCCTCTCTCTGAGTGGCTGCATTTCTGGAAAGCACACAGTGTTTCCTGAATACATAAGCCCTACGGTTTTTGTGAAGAAGAAAAAAGAACCTGAAGAATTTAAACACATTAGGTCTCCCTTGCAGCACTGCCATCTCTCTCTCTCTCTCTCTCTCTCTCTCTCTCTCTCTCTCTCTCTCTCTCTCTCTCTCTCTCTCTCTCTCTCTGCCTCATTCTGTCTCATGTGGAATAGTAAGTATCCTTGCAAAAGAAAGCGCTTAATAAAGCCATGGTCAGACTGCTTACACTTGGCATTTGCTGTGATAACACATCAGAAACGATAGCATCATACAGATTTATGAATTTTTTTGCCCCCGCAGTCACAAACATCAGACATTTACTTTTATAAAGAAAGCTTTTAGATCCTTCCTGCCGTTTCCATAGTGATCTCATTTCCCCCCTTTTATCACAGATTGGATGAAGTCCTGCTACCCTTTGTGCATTAAAAGGCTTGTGCTCCCAACTGCCGAGGGGATGGCACTGTGGCTACAAGCACAAATGGAACAATAGCTTTTTAGAAAATAGAAACAGTTAAACGTTCATAAAAGGTTTCCTGGAATATTTCCTCTGTGTTCCAGAGAACGATACAGGGAGAAAAATGTGGTGTGGTCAGAATGAATGAAATTAACTGGAACTAACGTGCTGCTCCACCAAAAGTGTTCACTACAGACACAAAATATCCCCGAAAGCCTCAGTGTAGATAGCACCATTCACAATATCTAAGCATGTTAGCCAAAAGGGTAGGCAATCTCACAGAAATTATTTTAGCTTCACCCATAGACAATGTACATACATTTTTCTGAATTCTAAGGCATTGTTTTGTTTAACTCCCCAATTAATATAAGGGTGCTCTCCCTTTTAAAATAGAGACTTCAGACTATACTTCAAAAATGTCTTGGAATGTATTTATTGCTTTCACATTTCTTGCGCAATGGTGTGAAGAATTAACTTATTAGTAAGGCTGCATTCAAAATATTAGCAATGAGCAGACTGCATATATATCTCCTACCACAGATAATTCTTCAACATGCCATAAAAACAATAACATTGCCAGTTCAATGTAGAAATGAGAAAAAAGTTAATGGGATAAGATTCATGGGAAAAGATTGCCAAAAATAAATACCCTACAAAGGTGCTTCAAAAATGTTTTTTAAATGAAAATGCAGAAAATTGTATTCTATAGTTTTTTACAAAATATCTACTTTGCTACACTGTTTTGAACTGTAGATCTGAAGATGGGTATCCAAACCAGTTAAATTAACAGAAACGTTGGACACCGAGACCACAACCTTTATTTGGTCCACTGAAATGAATGCAGCTGGTTAGTCAGGACTATCTTCAGTTCTTATTTATTGTGATAGGGAGTGAAGCATGGTGAACTGTAGATGAATTTGTACCTTTATATCCATTGTTGCTCTTAATTTAATTGAACTTAAAACTACCCAAAGTATTCCACTAACGTCTGTCAGGCAAGGTTATTAAAGCACAGAAAGTATAAATAGGGAAGAACCCCCTCTTATCTGAGTATCATTTCATTCATTCATTCATTCTATATTGCTCAACCTCAGCCATACTTTGAGGTTCCTTCACAATTAATACAATATAGCAGGGGTCCTCAACCTTTTTGAGCCTGTGGGCAGCTTTGGAATTCTGACACAGGGTGGTGGCTTAGTGGGCGTAACTACAAAATGGCCCCCACAGGAGGTGGGACAAGAGGACTAATTTTTTAAAATGTACTGGGAAAGAATGAGAGACTAAAACCAACACTGTGGTTATTTTAATCAGTACAGCCAATGAGATCTCTAATGACCAACTAGGCAGAAGCCCCATTTGGCCCCTCCCATTTCTAAACAAACATGGTGGGCACCGGGGAACGTGTTGGGTGGGGTCCACGGTGCCCGTGGTCACCATACTGAGGAACCCTGCAATAAAGTAACAGAAACACAATAAAAACTGAAATACCAAACCATTGCACTAAAACCACAACAAAAAAGTCAAATAAGAAGCCCAAAAAGGAGAGCCACAACCAAACAGAATCGAATACCTTATTAAAAACCACAGACCTGTACAGCATTTTGAATGTGAAGTCAAGCTGTCAGCCTTAAGCTGGAGCATCATTTATGCCTGGGTGGGTGTGGGGGAGAACAAGGATGACTCTAGGACCCCAAGAGCCAGCCCATTGAACGGAAGGGAGGGATCAGCAGTCCTGAGGGCTGCAGGTTTCTATCTGGTCCTCATCTCAGGTTGAAAAGTAAGGAGATGGAGGTGTATATAGGTAGTGGCTGGGGAACATAGTACAAAGTTTATCCGAGGGATCAGAGGTCCCTTGGGAACAGAGAGGGATGCAGCATGGAGAGCTGTATCTCAAGTGGAAAAATCTGCAGAAATTGTGTACCCCATCTGCATAAGTGGAGCAGCCTTGTATTAATGCAAGGGCACCTTTGGACTACATCTCAGTTTACACTATTACATTACAACTAAGAAGAGTCTTGTGGTACCACAGAAATTAGCAGATTTATGTTGGCGTAAATTCTACACCATGTAAACAGTAAACCAGTAGGCTCATTTAATGTATTCACCTACAATTTACATTGCAGTCTTAGCACTAAAAGCGGGGGCGGGGGGAGAGAGATGGTGGAGCACCCCTACACACACACCCTTCCACAGACAGATGTAATGGCATGGACAACCTTCTGGAATTAAATCGGCCACAACTTTATTGGTTCAGCATTTGACAAAGCCTTGGAACAGAATGGAGCAATGGATCCCAAGATCAGCTGACCCACCTGCCAGCCAATGTATTCCACCCCACTCCAGCTTGCTTGCTGGGTGGGGGCTATATTATGGGATGACAGGTTGAAGGATTCCACATGGGCACCAGCCACAGCATGGTCTTCCCTGCCACTTGGAAGTCAGGGCACTTTGACAGCTCCCGAGCTGGGCATGTCCCCTGTAAGCCCTCACCCAAAGTTCCTTAAAGGATCCCCAAGAGGAGGAAACGCAGGCCACTTTTTTCCCCCACCCCAAGAGTTGGGCATTGACCCGCCCAGCTCCTGCCAAAGCTCCTACAGCTACAACCAAACCCATAGGCCATGCCGAATGCTGTGCAGCAGGTATCCTGGCCCCACTCCGAAAAATGGGCCCCATCTGGTCTGAATAATTCTCATATGACCAAATGAATCTCAGATCCCTGGACCAACATGTCCTGGACTTTCAGGACATGGCTGGAGCATTCCACTTTTGGCCCGGCCACCAACTCCCCAACCCTGAGTGCCCCCCAAAAGGCCACACTAAATGCAGTTTCAAACAGGGAGGACTTGAAGGGGGACCAGCACACTCTAGGCAGCTGTCGTATAAGCTGCCTCAGGATGGTAAATGTGATGGGTCTGCAGGGGTCGGATGTCCTGAGGGACAGCCTCCTCCAATCCTCTATGGCCCAGCAGGTGGTGAAGGAAGTGCAAGGGTTGGTGTAAACCGTATGCCTTACTAAAGAAAGAAATAGCAACAATGTGCCCCACCATCGTCCTAGCAGCAAGGGCCCTGTTCCCACAATGAGGCCAGGTATTGAAGGGCCATGGCCTCTGATGCAGGGAAAGTGCTGGGGCCCCTGGCTTTGGTAGAAAAGGCTAAGAAGCTCACCACCACAGAGAAATAGGAACAGAAGGTGGAAGGAGCAATGGAATTAAATACACCCTATATTATGGATCACTCCCAATGGCCCAAAGCTCATCTGGGAATGGGTCCAGGTAGTGGTTTGCCTCATGTGCCAGACTGTGGAACCTCTCCTCCTGAAGGCAAGAAGGCACCTGTGATGCTGTTATCGACACCAGTGACATGCTGTGCTGAGAATGTTATGTTAGCCAACAAGCAAACCAGGACAAATGTGGACCTTTTAATTGCAGAAGTGCTCACGCCGAATGATGACTGCAACCAATTTTGGAAGCAGCTCTAAAAATGTAAGGTCGCATGAGATGTCAGAATTGGCCCAGTGGGGTGCCTGTGGGTGATCACACCAATGGCCCTTATAATAAACCCCAAAACCTATTCTGCCAGTGGCATTAGACTGGACCCAAGTCTAAATGATCCTGCCAGACTGAAACCCCATTAAATTTAGACAGGAAGGTGAACCAGGTAGCAAGATCCTCCCTCATGCCCTGTGTCAACCTAATGATGGAGCGGGGCAGAGGTACTAGACCTCTGGAACTTAAGTTCTAGAGGTACTAGACCACTTACCTAGACCTCTGGAACTTAAAGCCCAAGAGGCAAAAAACTTGAGGATGCACTGGTAGCTGCCAGAAGGCAATTGGATGTCACATTTAGCCATAAGGGCACTGGTACCACAAGACCTAATGAGGCCCATGGCATGATCAAAGGAGGCATATTTCACTGAGCAGAATTCGGGTGGGATAGCTTCATTGACTGACGAGCACTTGGGGTAGGAAAGTTGGTGTATTAACTGGAACTCACTGGGGTTTGGGGGGGGGGTACTACGCCCAAAGGAGAGACCTGAAGATTTGATATCGGTGGGGAAGTGAATGGGCCAGCGACCCGGCCGTTGATCCTTAAATCTCCTCTTAAACTGAAGAGGGTTTTTTTATTCTAGAATTATTACTACATCTAACATCATTCACAAGTGGCTTGACAAAAATTAGTGGGAGTACTCATGGGTAAATAAATGGGGATATGTTCTCACGTGACCACAGTAGCCCTAAGGTTATTGGCCAGGGTATGCACTGCCATGGGAAGCCTGGGCAAAGGCAGCTGCCACCACCAATATGACAATTGTCCTGGGGGGGAAGGGGGCTTTCCCAAAACAGAAATGCAAATAATGAAAGTTAACAGGTATATTAATGAATATAATAAAAATGAGCAACATTCATGAGGCAAAAATAAAACAAAAAACTTCATACCTCTACAAACGGTCAAGGGAAAAAAAACTTCTGATCCTCCAGGTAGTTCCTAAGGGCAGACAGAAACAAATGACAAAGGAAGCAGCAAGCAATTGTACTGGATTTACACAATAAGCAACCAGTTTGCATAATATGAAAAATAGGCTGCCTACACTCGGGAAATGAAATATGGCAAACTTTTACCATTTTACGCCTAATGTCTGTTTGAAACATCTTTCGAAAATGTATTTGAATAAACATACAATAATGCCTTGGCATGAAACATGCCTGCCATGTTAACATCTATTTCGGCTAGATGCAGCTGTCTCATGCAAAGGTCTTTCCTGGCCCTGATACCTGAGATCCACTTTAACTGGACTTGTTGGGGTTCAATTAATCTGGAGTTCCCACATGCTGTGCACCCTCTCCATTGATCCATATTCTCTTCATTAACTCAAACCGAGCATTTGTGTAATTGTCAGGATGCTGTGAAATATGTAAACATCAAACATCTGAACCACACTAACTTTAATCATGAGTCTTCCTCACTAGTGTACATTCTGTAAATGATCCCAGCTTAAGCAGGCATTTTAGAAATCTTTGGTACCTTCAGTGGCCAGCTAACTAGTTCCTTGAAGACCCACAAGTTGCACTTCTGTTTCTTCAAACCCCCCTCCCAATCCCAGCTTGTCTTTTACCAAAAAAAAAAAAAAAAACAGAAGCATTTGACAAAGTGGTTAGGCTCTGTTGCTTTGAGAACTGGGGACCAGCAGGAAATGAAAACACTAATCCTACCAACCAGCTTCTATCTTTAAATCATATACAATATTTATTAAGGAAAATAAACACCAGAAAACAAAATATAAATTGGCATGAGAATTTAATAAAATATACATAGTGGTCCAAGCAGAATCAGGCCAGGGGCCGACAGAAGGAAATGTTCTGTCATAACAGGACTTTTAATCAAGATCTTGATCTTTTTCCATATTCTTGGCAGCAAAAATTGTATACCCTGGGCAGTCCAAAATGCTAGTAAAGTCTACTCTTGATTTGACTCAAACATAGGAGTTTCTTCTATTAAAATTTCAACAACAGAACATACTTAGAAATTTGGTTAGCTTTGACATCAAATCTCAAACAAAACGCAAGCTGTTATCAGTAGTAGAAAAGGACAAGAGTCCAGTAGCACCTTAAAGACTAACAAAAATATTTTCTGGTAGGGTATGAGCTTTCGTGAGCCACAGCTGCTGTGGCTCTTGCCCTTTTCTACTACTGCAGACAGACTAACACGGCTACCCACTCTGAAATATGTTATCAATACCACTATATAACATGACATGTTGCAAAATCTTCAAAAGTATGTTTTAATCGTTTCATAGACTCAAAATATGTCAAAGGCTGAAAAATGTAAGGAAACAGAGATTGCAGATGAGAAGTGGAGTATGGACTGAACAGTTGTCTCACCTGTGCTCAAGGCGAAGACCTGCTTTCAACTCTTCATTTTGAAATCTGTAGCTCAGCCCTCCTGGGTCAACTTGGAAGCTAGTGCTTCATCTGTGTTTTACCTTCTTTAGATTTTATTTTATAGCAGAATGGTCTTCATAAATACCTCAAAAGCTTTATTTGGCTCAAAAAGTCTTGTTCAGACAAATGTTTCTGTTTTATTTTTGCATGCCAGGACTTTATAATTCAGGAACAGGAAATATTATGAAACATGACCTAAATATGGATTGGACATTGAACAGATTGATTGCAATCTTAGCTATCTAGAACCACCAAATCAGTTTATGGTAATAGGAGACTGGGTAGTTGACCCTACATTTCTCTCATCTGTTTATCACAATAACTCATTGCATCTGTTGAACTAAAATCAAGAAAAACAGAAAGCATCTTCCATTAAACCACCATCATATGCAAAGGGCTCGTTTGTGTCTTCAGTATTTTGACATACTGTGCTCTTTTTGTAGAAGACATTCTTGTTCTTACTTAAAGACTCTTATGGGTTGCAAAGGGCAAATTAATTTATTATCTATTTTGTATTTTGTATGAGCCCTGTGGTGCAGAGTGGTAAGCTGCAGTACTGCAGTCAAAGCTTTGCCCATGACCTGAGTTCAATCCTGCATTCCATCCTTCCAAGGTCAGTAAAATCCTGCATTCCATCCTTCCGAGGTAGGTAAATGAGTACTCAGCTTGCTGGGCGTTAAATGTAGACTAGGGATGTGCATCAGATAAAACTGAACTGGGGGGGAAAAACAAAAATACCTTTTTGGTATTTTTCAGGGGGTTTATTATACCAAAAAAATGGCGGCAATAAAAGGAGCCAAAAAGTGGATCCCGAATAATGCCAAATTTATTCAGCATTATTCAGAGCCACTTTGGCGCCACCACCATTTTAACCCCCTCCTCTCACTCTTTCCCTCTCTCCCTCCCTTGCCTGCTGGCTTGGTCTACCACCGGCTCCAAAGTTCACGCAGACAAAATTTTTGATTTTCCGGGAAACCCAAAATAAGTATTTGGCCTTTTTCTTTTCTTTTTTTGGATTTTCAAAAATGTCCATGTGTATTAAACCTGAACCCCAAAAATGTTGGGGTGGGTGGAATGGTGCACGGCTCTAGTGTAGACGACTGGGGAAGGCAATGGCAAACCATCCCATAAACATAGACTGCCAAGTAAACGTAGGGATGTGGTGTCACCCCATGAGTTAGTAATGACTCGGTGCTTGCACAGGGGAGTATAAAGGTAAAGGTAAAGGTCCCCTGTGCAAGCACCGGGTCATTCCTGACCCATGGGGTGACGTCACATCCCGACGTTTCCTAGGCAGACTTTGTTTGCGGGGTGGTTTGCCAGTGCCTTCCCCAGTCATCTTCCCTTTACCCCCAGCAAGCTGGGTACTCATTTTACCGACCTCGGAAGGATGGAAGGCTGAGTCAACCTTGAGCCGGCTACCTGAAACCGACTTCTGTCGGGATTGAACTCAGGTCGTGAGCAGAGCTTTTGACTGCAGTACTGCAGTTTAACACTCTGCGCCACGGGGCTCCTTTTATTATTTATTTAAAATATTTAGTGGATAAAATACATAAAACAGATTACATAAAAAACACAAAACCAAAATTCAAACATTGTTTAAGGAGATTAATGGTGCAGATGTTTCATTAAGATATTAAAAAAGTAAATATGTAGTTCCACCCAAATTTGAACGTCTGCTAGTCTACCTTATGGTATTGAATATATTTTGGCTCATAAAGTTAAACTTTGCCTCTTTCTGTCATGGAGCTTGGTGATGATAAAATGTATCTGGAGGTTTTGCCCAAGAGATTATTCTTCTGGGAATTTATGGACACAAATTTTCGGTTAAAAAAAACTATGGGAAAACATTTTCATGTTAAGGATCACTGACCCATTTGGGTGAAACTTTACTTCTAATTTATGCTGAATAAATAGCTGATCTCTGCTACTGGTGCAGTAATTGTATATATTTTTGTCTATCTGTCCATCAAAGAACTCAGACTTGTGGTTATATCTTTCATCATAGACTGATGAGCTCAGGAAATATTTACCTGTCCTTGCTCCTGGTTGAAATTATGTACTTTTGTAGGGCAGGATTGTTTTATGACAAAACCAAAGGACCAAATTAGAGCAGAAAAGAGCCTTGGGGGGAAAAAGCACCTTTTAGCAACTGCCACCAAAATCTTGCATGCCTGCAAATTCTAAAAGAGACTAAATTTAGACTGTGTAATTAGTCATTTAAAAGCATGCAATTAACTGTATGCAATTTTATAAAACAGAAACAATATTAAGTTATATATTACAGAGTATCTTTGAGATTGCAAGCAGGCAGTTTTCAGTTCTAAATGTATACAGGATCAACCCTTAGCAGGTCTATGTGGAAATGTGCCATGTTATTCAATGGATCTTACTCCCAGGAAACTGTTTTTAGGATTACGGTCTATGTTCTTGTGGTTAAGGCAACCAATTAATACATCTATTTATTTATGAAGCATCTAAATAATAAATGGAAAAAATTGCTTTAAATTAATTATTTACATCAGCCTTTTATTGGTAATTTAAATCAAGATATGTCACTGATTTAAATCAATCCATCCTGGGAGAAATTAGTCCACATAAATCTAACTCTTACAAGGGTCAATACTTCTGCTGCCCAGTTTAAATTGGACAAATAATTGTCCAATCTACTACTCATAAGGAACCTATCAATTTTTTCATAGACCTCCAGCATAACTGCTTTAAGTATTTGGCAAAATTCCAAAAACTCACCACAGAGTTTCCAGCAACTCCTAGAGCTGTCCTACATCACTTCTGGGTTTTCCCCAGAAGTGACACAGCAATGTAGCTGACATCGCGCGCGCACACACACACACACACACACACGCCCCAACCTTCCCGCTGGTTATTTAAATACGTACAGCTAAATAATCACGTTACTTATGCTCTTCTTTTCACCAACTTTTGTTTTGTTTGTCAGAGATGTTCATTAATGATAGCTATCCAGTGCTGAACCAAGGTACTGTTCATAATGCCATCTGTATATTTATCTTTGGAAAAGCGCTCATATTTATTTGTTAAAATTAGGAAGCGGTTGAAACACAGGCCAGAATATCATTATCAAAATATGCCAAGTCTGTAGCCGTAATATGCTTCAGCTCCACATTCTTGTTAAACATGAAGCCCTGTTTAGATTCAAGTAACATGCAAAAAGGCAACAGAAAAAGTGAAACAGGAATTTCTGTCCTCAGCAGGAAGATAGCCAAGCCTTACGTCAACTAGTAAAAGGACCTGAGGATTATTAAGGATGTGTATTTAACAAGCATGACAAATGTGGAAATGTGAAAAAAGACAAATGTTTAAGTTATCCAAATGTATACAATATTTGAGTCTAGAAATTCTGTATTTATCATGGCCACAATCCAAAGAGCTCTTTTAGGCACATCTACAGTGCCATATGGCTAACTTTCCATGGTCGGAAAGGTGTTTGACTTTTCTTCTTTGAACAGTAGCTCTCTTCGCCACAGTGCAAATTGATTTTAAACTCCCTTGAGTTGCTAATATGACTTGCCAAATATCATGAATGGCTGCTGCTGGAAAAAAGAAGGCAAAAGCCCTTCTAGTCATGCAGAGTTATATTCTGTACATTGTGAAGCCTGGTTTTATTTACTCTTTTGTGAATATTATCACCCCATTAACAAATTGTTTATGTGGCTGGAAGACTTCTCCTATTACCCCCTCTTGTCATATTTTAAAACCAGACTATGGGACACAATGCTGAAGAAAAGGACTGCTCAATTTTGCATTATTCTAAGTCCTAATTCTGGCCCCATGGCAGAACTGCCTTTGCTGTGCCTGCAGTTTCCATAGTAAATGGACCGTAGTAAAGTATATTATTAAATATACTAATAAAGTTTAATGTAGTTTGACAGAACAAAATGTTTATAAAATTATCTATTCCCAGAGGCAGATGGATCCAAACGGCATTCTGATGGGTCTAAGGGATTTTCCTATTGATATGATTGGTGCCCCTGTTGATACCTTGGTTGACCTCTGGAATGAGGACATGACTCATGCAGTTGACACGATTGCTCCAAGACACCCTCTTTCAGGTGTTAGAGCACAGTCAGCTCCTTGGTCCCCCTGAAGGTTTCTAAACCTAGCTAGAGCCCAGTGGGAAAAAACTCAGGATGAATCTGACAAGTCATGGACTAAAGCTCATTTTAAAGTATATTCCATGGCAATTATGGCTGCAAAGAAACAATATTTTTCCACCATCATTCAGTCTGCACAGTGTCAGCCAGTGAAGTTGCTCCAGGTGGTAAGAGGCCTGTAGAATCTGGCCCATAGAAGATGAACTGCTCAATGGTCCATTATGGACATTTTGATCAACAGTTTGCAGTTAATGTGTCATATCCATATCGACTTGGTCTCTACATTAGCATGCCAGGGTGCCAACTTGTCCAGATGCTTGAGATACTTTTCCGTTTATTCATTGTAAGGATGTGGACAAGATCCTTGGAGATTTGAGGCCTACCACCTGTTTCATTGACCCTTCTTTCCTGCCCTATGTTTTAATTGTTGTTTTTATGTTCTAGCTTTGGTTTTAATTATATGTTTTTGTTTGGTTTTATTGGTTTCTAAGTCATATTATTATATATCTATTTAATCTGTTAACTGCCTTTATGCCCTAACCTGCACATCCCAGGCTAGCCTGGTCTCATTAGATCTCGGAAGCTAAGCAGGGTCAGCACTGGTTAGTATTTGAGTGGGATACCACTAAGAAATTCTAGGATCGCTACACAGAGGCAGGCAATGGCAAACCACCTCTGAATGTCTCTTACCTTGAAAACCCTACAAGGTCGCCATCAATTCCAACTTGATGGCACTTTACACACACACACACACACACACACACACACACACACACAACCGCCTTGATGAGGACAGAAAAGCAGGGTATAAAATTTTAAATTAAAAAAAAGACCCTGGCCTTTTTCAACTTTACAACTAGATTTTTAACTAGCCCTTGAGAGAGCTTACACGTTATATTTATAGAATCTCTTGATATGGTATTTAAGAACTTCCATCCTCCAAGGAACACAACTGAAAGATTGCTGGAAAGAAATAAGCATCCTAACATCCTAAGACACAGATGTTATAAAACTTATATTCTCCTTATACCATTTCTAAACTTGACATAGGTCCAAGGTTAAAAAACATGGCAGCATTGACAAATACAGAAGATGTGTCTCACTAGTACAGCATTCATCTCTATCACCACCTGTTTTTAAACTAAATGTACTGTTTGTGCAGGGCTCCCTGTGCAAACTCCATAAAATCACTTGCTCAGACGGTCATGCAGAAACAAGGAACTTTATTGGAAGCTTCAGGTTAGTATAGGCCTTACAATGGCAAAGTTGCAAGTGCTAGCAATTTCACAAAGACAGAATTATAACCCCTACAGGGAAGCAGATGTCAAAAGCATGTTATGGGAATCTACGAGATAATTGTGCATGGTACAGGAACATCAAAGACCTCAGGAAGCTCGTTATTACTATCTACACACCAAGGCCATAGCTGGTGGGAGGGAGTCGGAGAGAGCAAGGGAGGAGGATGGTGGGAAGAGACATTCCAACCTGGGGCCTGCTGGACGCAGCGCCTGAACCAAAGAAAGGCAAAAGGCCTGGACTGCTTTTATGAGTCCGGGGGGGGGGGGGGGCACACAAAGCAAAAGCTTACAGACCCTTACAGCTGGCCCATTAGGTACACCTGGGCAATCGCCTCAGTGCCAGAGATGGAAGACTGCTAAAACCAGCAACACCCACCACAACACTGGAGTGTGCCACAGCAAGGTGGGTGGGGTGCCCAGCCCCAGTGGGTGGCTCCTCCCTCCCATCAAAAGGTGGAGCCCTTTTCTGGGGTCATTTTTGCCTCCCAATCCACCTCTATTGGGAGGTATGTCACCATTGCAAGCCACAGCCCCGGCAGTGAGGGCAGTATGAGTGGGGCACAGTATGGGGGAAATGGAGGAGAGCCACCAGCAGCAGCTTCCGTGCAGTGCAGAACGAGAGGGTTAGACAGTAGCTTCCCCACAATGCAAAGTCATTCACTTAAGGCACCAAAAATCCTTTGGCCAGCCAATCTAATAGGTGGCACTTCATGCTTCTTGTCCATTTTAGCATATCCTCAGTTCATACCATTTTAAGAACATATATTTTAATAAATTAACACCCGTAACCATTATTATTATTATTATCACCGCTTTTTATCATTATTCACATTTGT
Organism: Euleptes europaea; assembly: GCF_029931775.1. Taxonomy (NCBI): domain Eukaryota; kingdom Metazoa; phylum Chordata; class Lepidosauria; order Squamata; family Sphaerodactylidae; genus Euleptes; species Euleptes europaea. The sequence goes on along the minus strand of NC_079314.1, from coordinate 84,077,234 downwards.
ATAGGCAACTGAATGCTGTGGAATGGCTCCTGCTCCAACTGCTCTAGTCTGCTCACTTTTGACCAATTTCTTTCTGCTCTTTCCTGAAGATCTTTGGGTGAGGACAATATTTTATTACTTTTTGTCCCAAATAAAATAAAACTCCAGGCGCTACCACAATGTGTAAGATAAATGTTAGCAACAACTGTCAATCTTTCAAGGGTATATAAGAGTGCCACAAGAATTTGGAAACTTTCTCAGTTTTGTTACGGATGCCATTTGTAGTAACACGTTTGATGAAAAACCGTGGAAGCAGTTTATAACTGACAGTGCTGGAAGATTTCAGATCTTTTCCATTACAGTTTTTGTCAGCACAAGACAGAATTAACCACTCTATTTCGTACAAAAATCAAGTAATCCTTGGACAACAAAGAAAGGATTCCTCTAACAAAAGAATAAAAGGGAAAAAGGAATAAACAGTATATTTATTTCAAAATAAAAATCTTCCCCTTCAACACAACACAATATTTCAAACCTTTTGATCATGATTTTCTTGCAGTGGGTCCTGAAATTCTGCTCACATACTCACGATGAAGAAATTATTTGATTTTGAAAATTGCCAGATTCATATAGCAAAGAGTATTGTCATGAGACTTTGAAGACTTTTAAAAGTTTCACTCTTTGGAATTGGGTCAGCTGCTTTTTCAGACAGCAAAGCATGTTTCTTACGAGGATATAGGAAATTAACATGAGGAGGACCTGTAAGTACTTTTAGGGGACATCTCATTTCCTTACCCCAAATATTTCCTCTTTCCTTTTCCTGAAAGCCCCTGAAGACTCTCCCCTTTTCCTGCTTCCTTCTGACCTTCCCAACTTCAAACCAACCTACCTTTATCTGCCCCTCCGTCTTCAGCTTTTCCTCCGTCCCTACCCCTGGAAGCTTCCCCCTTGCAAAATTCTTTGTGGTTCTGGTTACCAGGTTGCATAGTGGAGAACCCGCAAGGACTTGTAGGGGGCATCTCACTTTCCCTTGCATTCCCCTCCACAGACTATTTGTTCTTTTCCACTTCCTGGTAGCCCCCCTATCCTCACATTTCCCTACTTCCCTTTCTCCTTTCCCACTCACCTACCAACCTACATTTTATCTAACCTGATCTTGGGTTAGTGTTAATAACTGGGGCTTGAAGAATCTTATGCAATAAATGTTTTCTTGGAACATTTCTCTGAGTTTCTATTTTTCAAATCATAATTGCCTGTTTGAATAAATATTGACTCCATGCTATGACTAAACAATCAATACAAAAAGCAGTCAAGCAAAAACATTATCAGTGCAATCTTAAACGGAGTTACACCTTTCTAAGTCCATTGAAGTCAATGGTAGAGAAGGGTATAACACTGCTAAGGATTGCACTATGGGTTCCTCAGCTGAAAGACATCAATTAAGAAAAGCACGTAGACAAAGGCTGTGAAAGTACTAAATGTAAAATTCCAGTAAATCATGACAGGGCATGCCAGTGGATCGGGTTGCCATGTGCTCACTGTGGGCAGGAGGTCTCCTGTCTCCCAGAAAGCCTTGCCTGCTGGCACTCCAGTGGCCAGCAGGAGAAAGGAAAAAAATGTAAATAATTGTTGTGACAACATGACACCACTTCCAGGAAAGCCTGGAAGTGACATCATGCCTCTGAAACCTGGAAGTGACATCATGCCACTGAAATTCCTCGAGAGGACTGTCATCACTTTGGACAGTCCTTTCTAGAAACTTAGAGGACTTTCAAAAACAGTTTCTGATAAGGTATGGATTTGCTGTTCCAATTCAAAGCCTTTCAGACCTCTCTTCCAAAAATTCTGAGTAAGTGGAAATTCATCCTTGATTATGACAAATCCACCCTATATAGGCTGCAATCCTAAGAACACTTTTTCTAGGAGTAACCCCTATTGAATACAATGGACCTTACTACTGAGTAAAGCTGCTTAGGAGTGCTTCTATACTCACCCTGGCCTCAGAATCTTTGCTTGTTACCATATATGTATTAATGAACATTGTGTATTCTCACATTTTAGACTTGTCAGCAAATCTTTGATATATTTCAGTCCACTCATACCAAACCTTCTCCTGCACATCAACAAACCCCATTTTATGTGGAACTGAAGAAAATGAGTTGTTTAACAATTGTAGAACTAGCCAGTTGCTGACTACATTTGTCAAATGTCATTGTGGGGAAATTCTAGGTATTCTTCCCTGTACACTGAAACAGTTTCTTTGTTAATAGATCCAAATGAAATCCTTCTATTGTTTATAAAATGTTATGTGATATATGTGATAAGTAGCCTGAGAAATAAAACATAAAACCTCTTTTTGTGTAATCTCCATATGGATTCACATATGTTCACATATATTGGTTATAAATTTATAGAAATGACCTGTCGGCATACATGCTGTGAAAAACTGACACTGTGTGCATTTGATCTGAGGTATTGGCTCTTCTCACCATTTACAATAAAGTCTCTTGGTAAACTTGTTCATTGTCCATTTACTCCTTTTACTATAAAGTGCCAAAAAGATGTGATCCATAGATAAATGTCAGGCTAGCTCTTGGCCCAGAAAGCAAGACAGTGCCACCTTAATAGTTTATATAACGTTCTGCAGTTGTCCATCAAAAGCTGTCCAGGTATCTCTTATATACAATTGAAGAAAAGCTTTCAGCGCTAACTTTATAGCTTTCAGAAGTTTGAGATGAGTGTATTGTCATGGCCCAAAGACACTTATACTTGAAAAAATTGGGGGAACTACAAAATAATCACCACTCAAAAACCAAATCAAATGCAGGGATCCAGTTCAATTCATTAGTTCAAATCATCTACTTCTATCATTTTAAGTTAAGGCGCTATAAATGTGCTTACTGCATTTCTGTTTCATTCTAAACAAGATTACCACTTTAGCTGCAAATTATATTTGCATTCTGCACGCTTCTTCCATTCAAATAATGGACTAAATAGTTAGCATATAATTTGGGTGCAAATCAGTAAAATGTTTATCATACCGTAAACATTGGCTTTCTCACATTAACACTGTTGTAAGACTTTGAAAATATTAACCACACAAGCAAAATATACTCATTAGCCTTAATATGATCACAAACAGACGAATGCCCAAGCTTCAAATTGCTTTTCAAAGCTGATTTTCTATTTTTGTAATCAATTTTCTAACTAAAGTGCATCCATCATTATGAAAAGAAATAATGAAAGTCATGCACATATTTCTGTCTCCTTATGACAGTGATTGAGAAAGGAACAACTACATTCAGCCGACAGTGAGCAGCTGGTATCCTGAGATAAGAAAATCATTGCACATGGACAAGCTTCCACTATTATGTAAAAATAATGTAGGCTGAGAAGATGTCTCAGCAGTTGGTCCTTTTGTTCAGGCAGCATAATTTATAGTCAATATCCATAACATAACTTAATTATAAAATTACTCTTTCAGTCATTGGCATTAGTGCATTTTATCTTGTCACCATATATAACCACCAGAATGGACCACGTTTGGGACTGAGGTGTAACAGGTGAATTGTAAATGCATGAAACAATTCAATCTTCATATGAAATCATTCATACTCACTAAAAAGCTGTTATTCCACCCTGGACTGAAGACCCTGAAAGGGCTAGGCACGTATACACCATGAAATGTCTCCATCTATTATCCTCCTCTATGAAGGCCAATGAGATGAGATGAAATTCCCACTTTGGGTAAACAAATTTGGAATGTAACTAGGGGCCATATTTTGAGCTCTAATGTTACTGAGGTCTTTTCCGCATGGGTTTTTTGTCTTCATTTCTGGCCTCCTACAGCTCAGTTTATCCCCTGATTCCCACACACATTTTTGTGCCTTTAGCTTTCATTTCTTTTGTTTTTCCTTGGAATTTTCCCCTAGTTCTTTTGAGACCACTTTTACCTGGATCTTTTCCTGAGTTATGAGTTGGCTTTTCCCTTATGCTTAATGTTTCTGTCGGTTTTCTTTGTCCCACCCACTCTCACCCACCTCCAGCCCACTTCTCCATGATAGTACTGTCATGATCAAACCACTTCCTTTCCTCCCCAAAAACAAGTGGTTTCGTTTTTTTAAACCACACTAAATTATTGATGTATCATTAGAGTGTTGTAACAATAGGTTTAGCAGGTTCTCTGAATTCTCAGTTTTCATTTTTTTAAAAGTAAGTCTCTAGTTCCTTGCCTCATGGAGATGTCCCTTTTTCCTTATATCTCCCTGAGGTAAGCAGCTAGAGACTTTTAAAAAATGAAACCTGGGAAGTAAGAGAACCTGCTAAGCCTATTTTGTTACAACACTCTAGTGATATATCGATATTTTAGTGCTGTTTTTTTTAAAAAGGGGGGTGTATGCTGTGACACCACCAACGATGTCAGCACCCTCCCTTGAAAATCCTCATTATTTAAGATAAGTGCAGAAGAAAATAAACTGAAATATTGTCGAAGGCTTTCACGGTCAGAGTTCATTGGTTCTCGTAGGTTATCCGGGCTGTGTAACCGTGGTCTTGGTATTTTTAAACTGACTCCACAACTTTGAAAATATAAAGGGAGCTGGCAGACATGCATGAGAACTGTGCTCAAACCGATTCCAGTGCTTTTGGACTGGCTGCCAAGAAAATCAGGAGTAAGGCAATTGTGTGGAAAAGCTCTGGCTCCAACCTCTTAGTGGAGTGGGATGCACCATCAAGATGAAAACAAACAATACCATCTTGGACTAACTTTGTCCAGTTGTATCCACTGGAGAGACACTGGAGAGAAAGGCTAATTAGGTTGGAGGGACAGTAGAAGAAGAAAAAGTCCAATCTGCATAAAAAGAGGGAATGAGGCTGCCCTGGGGTTGACAGTCTATGGAGAGGAGAACACAGTTTAGTGCTGGAGTAGGCACTTTGCATGCAGAGGTTCAGATCCTTGAGTCACTAGTTAAAGAATCTCATTACTGCAGAGATCCATATCAGAAACTTTCGGGGGCTTCCGCCAGTTCTAGCACACAATACTGGGATGGATGGATGAATGGCCTGACTCAGTATAAAGGACTTCTTAAGTTCAGCCAGTGTACTAGAAAATCTACAACAGACACTAGCCTGATTTTGAAAAGACCTATGACAAATCATTCCTCTAATCTGTGCTGGCCAATGGCCGTAACAATAAAATGTATTCATTCCTCTAATGAAAAGAAAAAGCATGGGCAACCACGGCTGTCATGATTGAGATGACTGGATTTGATCAGATCATTGTAGCTACAAGTTGGTAGCAATTAGGTCATGTCAATTTTCTGCTGTCCAAAACAGAAGCTGTCAGTTTTGCATACCTTGAAAACCGTAGTTTTGTTCTTAGTGGCTTGTGTATTTAAGGGGCGGGTTTTTCCCCGATCAGTGTGGTGTACTGTTTAGAGTGCTGGATGAGGGAGGCCCAAGGGACTCTCCTTGCATGAACCCCAAAGTTTAGTAAAGTTTGGGACAGTGGGTCTGATTTTATGGAGTCCTGAAGGGGCTCCCCCCTCCTCCATAGAGAAGCATTGCAATGTTTCTCTATGGAGGATAGGCAAACCATTCAGGACCCCATAAAATTGGACCCCCATGACCCAATCTTCACCAAACTTTAGAATTCATGCAAGGAGAGTCCCTGGAAGCTTCCCTGAAAATATGGGGACTCTACCTCCAAAAATGCCCCCACAGGAGCTTCAAAAAATTCCATAGACTATAATTGACCTGAATTTTTTCAGGAAACCCGGAAATAAAGCCGAATACCCGTACTTACCAGTATGGGTATTTGGATTATTTCAGCTTTGCCGGAAAAAACTGGGCCCAATAAACCCAAACCCGAAATTTACCGAATTCCCCCCCCCCCCGCACAACCCTAGTGAAACTGCTGAACTCATTAGATAAAAGGTCTCTCTTTTGACTCTTTGCAGGCAACCCTTCCACAGGGGTAGAAGTCAGGAGTAATGCCAACCACCTGCTATAGTTATAATACAAACAACATCTTTATTATAGTTATAATACAAACAACATCTGTAGAGAACAGAGCATACAGAAACACCTGAGAATGTGCAGTTGGGTGTCCTCTTGTTGCTGACCCAGTGTTGTTGTCTCCCTTGTCTTGCAGAAAGGCACTCCTTAGAGCAGTGCTTTCTCTTGGGCACCTGAATTCAGGTTTTATAGAGGCCATAGCCTCTGCCAAGTGAGCTGTGGTTACAGCTGGGTGACACAGTTGAAGTGCCATGCTTTCTTCTCATTGTGCTGTCCTATCAAAGGGGAACATGTACACATCTTCAGAACTCTTTGTTATGCAACAGTTACAGGACTCCCATTGGGCATACTCACCCACAGCGGAGGATGCTATGTTCCTTCTTTGTGTTTTACATGTGGATGGGGGCATGATGACATCAAAGATGTGACAGCATGTGTAGGTTGGCTGCTCCCATATATGGCTGACCAGGGGTGTTATAAGCATGCTGCTTTATGTTTGCTGGGTGTCGACACACTTGCTATAGCTTCCAATGCACTTACTATGTTCTTGGAGTGGAGGTCTTGTCATAGATATATGTTCCCTGATGATAGAGCATAGGATACTACTGACTATCTACACAGGAATCACTCCGATATAAGCTGCATTGGTCTTAGGATTGCTGTGTTAAATTCTTTTGGACATTTCATTGCAATTTTGCAACTTTTTTTCTATCCCACTGAACATGCACTAAGAGTGCTCTATGTTATTAGTTTTCTAAATAGCGTTTATGCAGAAAATTACCGAACAAGACTCTGTCTTTGTAGTTATGTATTGTAATTAAGGATTGTGTTAACACTGCACAGGAGGATGCTGAAAGTGCATGGGCTGTAGGTGGTGAAAGGAGGTGGCTGAGAAGGAGATCAGAAAGCAAAACTGATTAATGAAGCCCAGACACGTTGTTGTGTCTTAACTGCTTATTTCCTTGCTTTCCAAGGTGTGCGTTGGAGGCACAGGCAGCCTCACACATTGAACTCATTTACATTTATATTTCAAATCTCACAGAAATGGAACTTCAGCTTTATAGTAGTAAAGTTGTGCTTAACATTCCTGTGTCAGGAAATTATTTTCATTGTTTTACCTTACCCATCCTGGAATCTGATATCTATTGATTACCCTTATTTCTGTTTAGATGATGGCATTGTAAAAAAAAAAAAAAGCCACTATTTACTTTCCAAAAGAAAAAAGATATAATTCTCTTAGCAATACAGTTTAATTTGCACTGATGTATTACCAGTGAAACTCTTCTTTAAAAAAATAAATAGATCTCAAACTTCATTCAAATGACTCTACATAATACATGCCTAGAACAGAAACTAGGTCAGTGTATGCATTCCCACATATAAGTCTCAATAATTCCAACCTGGGGTAGAAGTAGCTAATGCAGCCTTCTTTCAAAAGAAACAGTGAAAGCCACAGCTCAGGTAAGAGAGAAAGAAAAATAAAAATAGAAGGTTCAAAAATGTCTCCAGTACTCCCAATCAACGTGTAAGGTTTAACACTTCATACCAAACTTTATGTGACTCTGGGATTCAGTTACTGGGATCAAACATCAAAAGGTGAAAAAAAACAAGGTTAAACAGAGGTGCTTCTTATAGTGGTGCTGTCTCTTTCCTCCACTCCCTCCTCCCCCCATGCCCTGATAACATGTGCGAAGGAAGCAGAATAGCCAGCTTTTCAGGGCAGAGGCTGCTGGCTGAAAATGAAAGTGAAAGTAGAATAGAGCCCTGTTAAAGGCACAGTGCAGCACATTCCTTTGCCTTTTAACTAAATAATAAAATACCAGCCGATTCTCTCAATTATATAAGAAGAGTTGGTTTTTATACCCCACTTTTCTCTACCATAAGGAGTCCCAAAATGGCTTAAAATCGCCTTCCCTTCTCCCTTCACAACAGGCACTTTGTGCGGTGGGTGAGGCTGACAGAAATCTGAGAAAAGTGTGAATAGCCCAAGGTCACCTGAAGCGGGTCGTGCTGTTCAGATGACAGGCTCGTAGAATGTTTCACTTACTGAGAAGTGAAGGTATCTTATTCAGCCAGTCATTGATTAAACAGGACTCAACAACTTTACTTACTTTTAAAAAGCAAGTCTTTTTATTGATATACTTCTAGTAAAATATATGTAAATGCAGATTATCAAGTCTTTAACACTTCTATAAAAACTCTTGTCAAAATACAATGTATGTATTACAATGTATGCAGTAAAAGCAAGCAAGTCTTACATACTATTCAGTTTCAAAATCCAACTTCTAAAATATAACAGTCAAATTATTCTGATTCAGTTCAAAGTATCTAATTCACAAAGTCTAGAATAAAGTATTTAAGCCATACATACCAGTCAGCCTTTTCTGAGAGCCTTTTGGAAGGTTCTAAATCTCTGGGCTAACTGTAGCTGTATTTATACTGTTTCTAGACTCATTAGGAGAAAAGAAGGATTCTTTTTTCCCCAGCTTAAGACAGCTTTTTCATCCAACAGGAGGAATACTTGTTATACCTTTTATTCCCTCTATCAGATATCATGAGCAGTGCAGTAATGTTGTAATAGCAGCTGCTCAGCTCCCTATGACCATATATGGGCTTCCTTTCTTTTCAGTCTATTTTGCTTAAAGTATAAACACTCATTTCTGAGTTTCATGATCACATTATATACTTAATTTTTATACCATTCTCTTCATTAGGACAATACGCATTAAAGGAGACTACTTAGAAATCTGTAGCACAATATTTAACTATGTAACTCATACAACACAATTATTGCTTACATTGTCACTTTGTGACCATCTGTCACTAACACATAGCCTTGAGCAAGGTTACAGAAAGCAAGGAAGCATGTTATTCATATCCTTGATAGGACTGCTGGAATCTTTAATGCCTTTAGTTATAGAAAGCAAAGTTTAAGCTATTAATACACTCTTAGTACATTCAGTAGACTTTGAGGAGGGCAAAGCTGTTTTGCCTTCAAGATTCAGCTGGCAGCTGACATTTATCATTTAGCAGATAGTGAATGTTAGCTCTTGAAAGAGCTGACCTTGAGAGAATTCTGTCAGCCTGTTCTAAGGACATTTGCTTTTCACAGGCTTTTCATTACACAAACCTCTATAGTTTTATGGTTCGGTTTGCATGATATGTTCAAGCTTTACAGGGAATTAATTCTGCACATGTACACAAAATACCATAATTATGTCAGAGACTGTGACACACCAAGCAGGGTGCATGTCGAGAAGTGGGGAATCAAACCACTTTTAACCACTACACCACGCTGGCTCTCAATATGGGGCTCTGATCCCTCAGCATACACCCCTAGAACATAGAATCACCACCAGACACAAAAGTAGTGAGGAGCTTTTGAGCTCTATTATTTAAAGGGAGGGCAAGGTTTAAATCTTAAAAGTAAATAAAAACAAAAAAATAAAGACATGTATACAACCACACAATTTTGAAGATTAAGGGAGTACTCCTAGCAGCTTTACTCCAAATAACATCAAACAATTACGTACAATCTAAAATAGAGAAGACTGTACTAGGGTTGTGCATATCGATAAACCCAACCAAAAATAAACCAAAAATTAGCCATTTTGGGATTGTTCGGGTTTCAGTTTTACCAGATACCAAAACCTGGGAATAAAGCTGAAGCTGAATAGCCAATCGCCGAATCAGCCAAATAGGCATTCGGCTTTTTTTGGCTTTGGCTTTCCCCAGGCTTTTCCCTATGGGGATTTTTTTAATGAGCGCTGAGGGAGACATTTTTGGAGGTAGAGTTCCCAAATTTTCAGGATAGCTTCAAGGGACTCTCCTTGCATGAACCAGGGGTCCAATTTTATGGGGTCTGAAAGGGGTCGCCCCCTCATCAATGCATGGTAAAGGTTATATTATTCTATGGGGAATGGAAGATACCCCTTCAGGACCCCATTAAATCGTAACCCCTGCCCCAAACTTTACCAAACTTTGGGGTTCAGGGAAGGAGAGTCCCTTGCAGCTATGCTGCCAATTTGGTGACTCTACCTTGGAAAATCCCCCCCCAGATAATTTTAAAATTACTTACCTTTTCACAGTCAGTAATGGCCACCAGTCTGAAAACTCAGTCTCCCATGAATCATTGCAATGGTCCTGCACAATTGCGCATGCCCATTGCTCTATGGTGTTCAGAAGTAGGGCTGTCGATTTGGTTCGGCCTGAACTGAAAAACAGCCGAATTTCCCCTGATTCGGCGGTTTTTAGTTCGGGACGAACCGAACTCAAAAATGGCGGGAAACCGGGGAGCCGAATTCAGTGAGTTTGGGAGTTCACAAATAAATCCGGCAAATTCGGGGCCGTCAGTAAGCAGCATTCTCCTCCCCCGGCCAATCGGTGGCCAAGCTGGGTCTTCTTCTGGCCAATCAGTCAGGATTGAGTACTGGAGGAATCAGCTGATGCGCGGCCGGGCCGGGGAGAGAGAGTGAGAGAAATCCTCATGTGTGTGGGGAGTGTGTGCTTGTGCACATTCGCTCCTTTCCATGGCTGCAGGGGGCACATTTTGGGGGGTACAGACCCCAAACTTTCAGTGGAGCTTCAGACAAGCCTTCTTAAGAGGCCCCCCAAGTTTTGTAAACATTGGGTCAGGGGGTCCCGAGATATGGGCTCCCCCTTTTCTCTTTCCGTGGCTGCAGGGGGTGCATTTTTGGGGGTACAGTCCCCAAACTTTCAGCGGAGCTTCAGACAAGGCTTCTTAAGAGACCCCCCAAGTTTTGTAAACATTGGGTCAGGGGACCCCGAGATATGGGCTTTCCCCTTTCCCCTTTTCCCTATTGGGATGAATGGATCACCCGATCCTGTATGCATCTCCAGAGCAAAACGTCCCAATCTTAAATGGAATCGTCTTGGATTACCCAGTTCTCCTCCCAGCCCCTCCTGATGGAACAGAAGACAGCCACAGTAAGACCCCTTTGGGGGCTTTAATCTATACTTTTTCTCCTGTGTGTGTGGGGGGGGGGGAAAGCAGAGTCTGTGTGTGGGGGGGAGGAGCAGTTTCTGTGGGTGGGGGGGAAGCCAAAGGGATCTTTCGCCCATTCTGCCTGGGGGGGGGTGTGCCCCCTCGAGTCTCTCTCTCCCTGGTTTGAGGGGGGGCTTCAGTGTGTCCTCAGGTTTTCCCTCATTCATAAGATCGGTTAGGTCTATTTTGATACTTGCTCAAAACTGGTTTTCAAATGGTGACTTAAAGAATGCATTTGTCTGGTCCCGAGTCCGATGCAAAAGGGGAAATTCCACCCCCTCCTGCTCCTTATGCATAGCTAGCTGCCTCTGTTCCTTTCCATGCTTTGCACGGTTGCAAAGGTGTTGCTTTGCAGGGTTGTGTTGCTTTGCAGTTGTGTTGCTTTGCAGTTGTGTTGCTTTGCAAACTTCTCAGCTGTTTGTCGGGGCTGGGAGCTTTGTGCGTGGGCGGCAAGCTCTGCTCAGAGATGCACATTAAGGGTGGGGGGACCCCATTCGGGGCCCATATCTCAGCCCCCCCTGACCCAATCTTTACTAAACTTGGGGGGTCTGGCAAGAAGGATCCTTTGAAGCTCTGCTGAAAGTTTGGGACCTCTACCCCCAAAAATGCCCCCCCAGAGCCGCGGAAAGGCACGGTTGTGTTTTTAATGGCTTTATTCAGCCGAATTTTTTTCCCGAACTTTGAATTCCCGCCGAATTGCACGGACCCGAAGTGGGGGAGTTCGGACTTCGGCATATCTCGAATCTAAACGGGCCGAATTCAGCCGAATCCAAACTATACCGAATTTTTTTTAATTCAACAGCCCTATCCAGAAGGGGTCACCCCCCTCCTCCATGCATGTCCCCCCAAAACTCTATGGAAACCATCACGTTTTGGGGAGAGAGTGTTAGAGTGTACCCAGTGCAATGCCAGTGCTTCCGCATCAATCTGGAAGTGACATCATCGTTAGGGTTGCCAGGTCCCTCTTCGCCACGAGCAGGAGGTTTTTGGGATGGAGCCTGAGGAGGGTGTGGTTTGGGGAGGGGAGAGACTTCAGTGCCATACAGTCCAATTGCCAAAGTGGCAATTTTCTCCAGGTGAACTGGTCTCTTATCGGCTGGAGATCAGTTGTAATAACAGGAGTTTTCCAGCTAGTACCTGGAGGTTGGCAACCCTAGTCATCTTGCTAAGCACACAGATCTACGTCTCCAGCCCCGCTCCCACATAGCAGCAGCTGGTTGCCAGGAGGGACCTAGCAATCATGCAAGAAGATGCTGATGGTAATTTTAATAAACATATGGTAACTTTATTCAGGAGAAAATGAAAACACAAGACCTACCAGAGTCCTTCACATCAGTTCCTCTAGCCAGCTTATCCAGAGATATGAGTAAAACATGGACTGGAATTGCTCCTGAATCTAGTATCCTGAAGCTAATATAAAACACGCAACAGACTACTGAACGTGACAGTACTTAAGCCTGAGTGTACATCCAGAATAAGGTTGCCAACTCTGGGTGGACTGGAGCCTGGGGAGGGGAGGGACTTCAATGCCATAGAGCCCAATTGCCAAAGTAGCCATTTTCTCCAGGTGAACTGATCTCTATCAGCTGGAGATCAGTTGTAATTGCAGGAGATCTCCAGCTAGTGCCTAGAGGTTGACAACCCTGTTAAGTACAAACCTCAAAACATGAAGGGTGCAGGGAGAGGAGAACAGCATTCCAGAGCCAGGGGCAGCCACTGAGAAGGCTCTGTCCTTTGTCACCACCCATATTACTTCCAAAGGCAGGAAAGCATGAAGAAGGGCCTGGAATGATGAATGCAGTGCCCAGGTAGGAGTATAGGTGAGCTGTGTAACGTGTGAGAGCCATATGGAACTGTGCTGTGTAAGGTTTTGCAGCAGTTGGTCTTAACCTTTAATTAAATACAGCCCATCACGCACACATAATTATAAACAAATGCCACCCAACCCACAAGTAAAAAATTAGGACATAAGAACAACATATAAATGTATGTGTACTTACAAGATGAGGAGCCCCATGGCTCAGAGTGGTAAGTTGCAGTACTGCAGTCCAAGCTCTGCTCACGACCTGAGTTCAATCCCGATGGAAGTCGGTTTCAGGTAGCTGGCTCAAGGTTGACTCAGCCTTCCATCCTTCCAAGGTTGGTAAAATGAGTACCCAGCTTGCTGGGGGTAAAGGGAAGATGACTGGGGAAGGCACTGGCAAACCACCTTGTAAAACAAAGTCTGCCTATTAATCGTCGGGATGTGACGTCACCCCATGGGTCAGGAATCACTCAGTGCTTGCACAGGGGACATTTACCTTTACCTTTTTTTACTTACAAGATATATGCATCTGATACACAGATCTCAGGACACATTCCATGAAACCCTTGTTGGCTTTGATACTTGTATGTTATTTTTTTAACATACGATCTGAGATTTTATTGTTGGGTTAGGGTGGACAGTATAAAATAATTTTCCTCCACTGACTGCTAGAAGCAATTGCTACAGGTGAGAAGTGGATGATTAAAATCTCTAAAATCCCAAATGCCCCCCAAAGTTCTGAATGCCCACCCAGATTTTTGGATCACCCTGTGGTGAGCTACATGCCCCCTTTTAAGAATCACTGTTTCAGAGGTTAAAATCAACCCCTTGAACAGAAACAAACAGGCAGGCAATATAGATCTTTACGCACCAGTGTTATGCACTGTCTGTAATAGGGTTGCGAGCTCTGTGTTGGGAAATACCTGGCTTTTGGATACTGTATTCCTGTCTTGTTATATTGTTGTAGAGAATTTGTGTACTGTTTGGTGCATACATATTGAGGCAATTATGCATGTTTCATATGTTGCTTTAGCATCATTACCTTGAATATACTCAGCTTTGAATCACAGACTTTTGTGGCTTGTGTGCTTGTTACAATTACTCTTCCTTGCTCAGCCCAGTAACAGCACACATCTTTACCTAACCACCTGGAGGTTGGCTACTCTAGTCTGTAGTCTGTTTCAGCAAGAAGTCTTGCTGCTTTCTGGACTAATTAAAGGATCCAAACTCCCTTTAAGGCCAGCCCATGCAGACAGCATTATAGTGATCTAACCTGAAGATAAAACAGATCATGGATAATGCATGGAAAGGTTGACCTAATATCAGCCCAAAGCAGTGAACCTGCCCCTCCATGAGGAGTACCACCTCGTTCAGAGTATTCAAAAACTGGTGCTGTGCCAGGCGCAAACTGTAGTCTCATCCCATTTCAAATGAGACCACCATCCGTCCTGAGTTGCCAATACAGCATCACAAGTTGAACCATGAGGAAAGGCGGGGTATATATAAATAAATAAATAAAAGTTGCTAATAATTGTTTGCAGTTGAACTGGGGGGGGGACTTCCCCCACCACCACCAATGTCTACATCAGCAAACAAATGGATAAATAAGTTATGCTCACTATAATGAGATCTGGGTATCTTTTAAATATATTGTGGATTGATTTTCGGTTCTCATAGTGAGCAACAGGAGGGCATCAGATTTCTATTTCTTTGGTAAGCTTAATAATAATAGAATTTGCATGAAATCTGAAGCAAAGAAATGGATTCAGGAATATAACTAGCATAAAATTAATTCTTTGCAAAAGTAATTGTGTATCAAGCTGTGTTGCTTTATATACCACAGCTTAAAAGGAGAAACAAACATTCCATTTCAGAATCCATACATGGCAATTTGTTAGTAAATGTCATTTTTAAAAATAATGGACACTTGATTAGTAGGAACCAAAGACATGTTTAGAAGAATTTTAATTTGCTGAAATCTTTCTGGTGAATAACTTTCACTGACAGACCAAGTTAAAGAGAGATGTCTGGGTCACCATAAGTATGGCCTAAAGTTGGCAGGTGCCTAGAACTGCAAATCTTGAAACTCACGGGTAGTACCTGGTGATAACACAGTAAATAGCTGTACTAATTCTAGTATTTCAACGTATCTCTGGAAACTGTACTCATTAGGTCTGTAAATGAGTTTGTGGTCACACCATCATAAATATGTGACTTTGATGTAGGCTTGCCATGTTAAAGTTCCCCGAATCCAGGAAACTTAATTTGTACATTGTGCAAATTGCTGGCTAATTGTGCAAATCAAATACATTAATTGTTGCGCTACCTGCCAGCGGATCTGCATCTCTTGTTAACTACCACAAAAAGTCATAGAAAATACATCTTTACCTGATTGGTTCATGTCAGGATTTGCTCAGGCTCTCTTCTGGGACAATAGCAACGCTTGTCTTGAAGAGAGGAAGAGGGAGAAAGACGTTGGGCCCTACAGTCTCTTGCCCCAAGAGAAACTGATGGCACTAAAATAAGTGTTGCTATGGACCTTCCATATAGTTCTTGTAAATTAAGGAATTCTGAATAAAATGTACAGGTTTCTCATATTGCTTGATCCCAATCCTGAGGGGGGGCAAAAAGCAGCAGCCGGGACAGTGCAGCTGAGAAGCCTCCTCAGAGGCTTCCTGGACGCTGCAGAGGGAAAAAGCCTTTTTTCCAAATAAAAACAGGGGGAAAGGCTTTTTCCCCCATAGAGGAAAGCGGGCCTGCATCACCTAAAAAGGTGGTGCAGAACCACGGGCATCCTGGGAAGTGTTCACGGGGCAAAAGGGATTTGGAAGCTGCCTAAAGGCAGCTTCACCCCCCAGAACACCCCAGGAATGTCTCCTGGAATGCCGGTGCGGGGATTTGTGCTGGGAGAATGCTGCCGGTGCCCAAGCCCCACGCTGCGGCATGGCTTCATGGGGCAGGCGAGGAAGCCCTCTGCAGTGACGTGCCCGTTATCCCGGGATAACCGGGCTCTTACACCGCTGCTGGGTCATGTCAGCTCTTAAGCCAACTCGGGCCTCCCCTTCAGGAATGCACAGTTTGTAACCTAAAAAAACACAAGTGCAGTGCACCAGCCATGTGATTGCCAGGCACTTGATAACGTTTGTATTGTGAGTACAGCATAACTTTGAGATTTATTATGATTGCTTACACATACTGGGCAACCATTGTATGAGACAAAAGTACATTAAGTATACAGCTAAATAAAAATTAATGCCTTTTCATGTCATACTTTGGTCATCAAACAAGAAGAATAAAATATAAAATTTATTTTTGAAATTTTTAGAAACTTCCATCTTTTCCTGAACTGACTTCATACTATCCTCAAGGATGGAACTGAAATAGTTGCAACTAGCATTTAATTAGAGTTATGGAGACTTATACAATAATTATTATATAAATGCAGCTGCCTTATTTCAAAATCTTGACAAGGATATTTAAAATGGCAGAAACAGTAACATCCTGCCAAGAGTTTTACCAACCTAGCAAGAAAATTCTAATATGTAATTTCAATTCTTCCCCTAGGAGAATTCAAAGTTTTCCAGGGTAAGGGAAATGCACATTTCACAGCACCTTTGGATATAAATATCCTCAGATTCTTTGAGAAAGTAGGATTTTCTGAGCTTGGCTTTAATAGAAATTGCATATTATCTGAAAGCCAGTGAAGTAGTTAAATGGTCAGGTACAAGGTCCCCAAGGGCTTATGTTCTCCCCACTGTTTTCACAACCAGAAATGGCCCTGGGGATCTATCCTATGAGGACCCAAAGGTTTAGCTGAACAGGCCAAATATCCACTCCATAGAGTCATATCAGGTCAGGAATATGACACAGGGGGGGAGGTGGGTTGCCAACTTCAGCTTGGGAAATTCCTGGAGATTTGGGAGGCAGTGCCTAGGGAGGACAGAGTTTGGGAAGGGGACAGAGCTCAGCCGGGATGTGATTCCTTAGGGTCCTCTGAATCTGCCATTTTCTTCAGATCAGTTGTAATTCCAGGAGAACTCCAGGCCGACCCTGGAGGTTGGTAGCCCCATGGAGAAGGCTTTACAATCCCTTCTCCCATGTACTGAAGTGTATCTCTCTGTGTTAAGTTCCGTCAAGTCACTTTCAACTTATGGCGACTATATGAATTAACAACCTCCAAAATGTCCTATAGTTAACAGCCTTGCTCAGGTCTTGCATCTTCCTTTATTGAGTCAATCCATCTCAAGTTGGGCCTTCCTCCTTTCCTGCTGCCTTCAACATTTCCTAGCATTATTGTCTTTTCCAGTGAGTCTTGTCTTATCATAACGTGACCAAAGTTTGATAGCCTCAGTTCAGGCTTGATTTGATCTAGAACATATTTGTCTTTTTGCGGTCCATGGTATCCATAAAACTCTCCTCCAACACCACATTTCAAAGAAATCGGCTTTCTTCATTGTACAGCTTTCATACTCATACATAGTAATGGGGAATACTATAGTATGAATTATCATAATCTTGGTCACCAGCAAAGCATCCTTACACTCAAGGATCTTTTCTAGCTCCTTCATGGCTGCTCTTCTTAGTCTCAATCTCCTTTTGATTTCTTGGTTGCAGTCTCCCTTTTGGTTGATGACTGAGCCAAGGAATAGAAAACCTTTAGTCATTTCAGTTTAATCAATCTTATAGTTGTGTAATTCTTCAGTAGTCATTAGTTTTGTCTTCTTGATTTTCAGCTATAATCCTGCTTTGGCACTTTCTGCTTGAACCTTCACCAGTAATCATTTCAACTCTTTACTATTGTCTGCCAGTAATGTGGTGTCATCTGCATATTTCAAATTGTTAATATTCCTTTCACCAATTTTCACTACACCTTCATCTAAACCTAATCAATCTTTTCTTATATGTTCTGCATACAGACTGAGCAGATAGGGAGATTAAAATAGATCCTTGTCTGACACGTTTGCCAATTGGAAACCATTCTATTTCTTTCTATTCTGACCTAACAGTAGTCTCTTTTCAAGAGTACAAGTTATGAACAAAAAGAAGTTTTATGGCTCCTTGACGATTAACAGATTAATTACTGAACTGAATTTATTTAGTTAACAGATTTAATAGTACTAACCAGGACTTAAACAGAGATAATGCATTCCCCATTCTGTGCAAGTGTTAATTTAGCATAACATAACTATAAAAACGGTGTCAATATTAGTTACAGCATAGGGTATAGCAGTTTGCAGAGCTCTCTCTTCCTCATATTGGGTATATTTACAGTTTTGTTTGAACAAACCTAAGTATTTTTATAGGCTAAAAGGTTAAATTCTTAAAGCAGTAGATTAAGATCAGGTTTGATAAGAAAGTAAATATTGCAGATATTTCAATTTGTCCTGAAATTTCCTATTGTTCTTTTTCTGATAAAAAAGATGTGGCTTTTTAATTTACAGAAAATTTATATATCTAAATATGAGGATAAAATGGAGGGGTGTGAGTAATGGTGATCTGATCTCCATGGAGGGATAAAACTCTAATAAATAAAACTACATGCATATTGAAAGCAATACTTAAAGAACAAATCAAGATTCATATATGATTTAGCATTGCTGGGGTAGACTGGGAGGCCAGAACAACCTGGGACTTATTCTGGTGGCAATAATGACCAATCTGCCCCTAAGCATTGTAACTGGAGAAAACAAAGATTTCATTTTCCTTTTTTCCTAGACATATTTTCTGCTGTACAGACACAGCCAAGTTATTAATGACTTAATTTGTATTATCATGTGCAGTATAAAAAATTCAGAACTAAAACAGAAGTACACCAGTCTGTATCAGTACCACAGCTAGAAGAAATGATTGCGCTTCACTATACACACACATACACACACACACACCCCTTGGAGATATCTAGCTAAGCTTCTGGTACAGTTGCCAAGTGCTTAGGCCATGGTTCTTTCCAGTGCCCTAGGTGAGCAGGAGAAGTGATGGGGAGAAACTCAGCCACTTGCCTCATGATGTAATCAGAACTGAAAACAGGAAAGGACAGGACAGGAAAACAGAGGCTCATAACACCTTGCAGTCTTGAAGAAGCAGGTGTTTTATTGGGTTACTAGCAGGGGGTTTTCAGTGCAACAATAATAGTTACTCTTTGACTTCTCTGCAACATATGAGTTCATTGTTCAACTACAAATGCACTCAAAGAGTTTTATGTCTGTCAGTTAAACTGTCTTGTTGATACCTCTTTTGGCTTGAAGGTTGATACCTCCTTCACCTAAATAATTCTTTAGGAGCAGAAGTTCTATTATCAAACAAAAACCATCCAATTCTAATTAGTCAAGACCTAACACCTATAACGGGTTCTTAAGAAGCTATTTTCAACACCTCTTTTTACAAATACATTTTAGTACTAACTGCTTTATCTGTAATAAAAGTTAGGACTTGACAACAAGGGAGAAAAAAAAACCCGGCTCTCTTCCAAGAGAGGCCTGACATTTAGATAAAGTGGTAACATGCCCCTTATTTGTTTTAAAACTGTTGAAATTTGGCCTCTATCAAGCAGAAATGTGGGGTGGAATTTTTTCATGTAAAATTTTGTAGTACTTTATTTTTTCATGGAAAATCTCCCATTTCTAAAGATTTAGTGTTTTATAAAAAGTAATAACAGCGAATGGATGCCAATGCCAATACAATATTAAGCAAGCGTAGCTGTTTCAAAGATGTAATTAATGTTTCTATCTCTATTGATTGTGTGAGAAATTAAATGAATGTTTTAATGATGTCTAAACTGAGAGGGAGAGGGTAGTAGCAAAGGCAGTAGCAAAGGAAGGAAGATTTGAACAAACTGAAAGACACAGACATTGGCAATGAAAGGGGCATTAGGTGTGGAGAGGAGGGTGGGGAGACAATGGCAGGGGGTAGCAATAAGCAAACGGAGGAAGCAGGGCCTTGCAGTTACTTGTGAGACCCCTGTGAGTTTCTTGTAGGTACACACTTGTAATTTACTACTTCTCATTAATATGGCTTCTGTACTGGAACACAGAAGTAGTCAGCAAGCTATGCAACTTCATGATGCCCACCTTTCAAGAGATCAGCCGGTTCTTGGCATTCTGTAAGGCACTGTGCTGAAGAGTTAGAAATAAAGTGAATGTCTAAGTAATTAAGCATGTGATTTGGCCCCACTCTCAGAATGAAGATGCTACAGATTCTTCTATGGGTTAAACGAGATCTTCAGGAGTTACAGATGATCTGCAACACGAAAACGCTTCCCTGAAGTATTGAATGGATTACCCTATCTAACAGGCAGCCACAGTGATCTGCATTCCACCCTAGCTCAAGCAATGCATGCATTTTCCCTTAGGTGCCGCAGAACATGTGCCAGGAGTGTGGAGCCTCATTAGCTCCCCCTCCTCACCCATTCTGATCAGCAATGGGCTGTAGTGATGTTGCCCCCCATCAAAGAAATTCCTCTCAACTCTATGGACCTGGTGATCCATCATCAGCTAGACGGGATTTCTTAGGTGGGCATCCGTAACGGCAAAGCATCTGCTGTGGGTAAGCACGGAAAGCTTTGTAAGCTCCAAGCCAGGCCCCCGTTCGTAGAATCTAACATTCCATTCCAAAAAGGAAGCATGTTTTCCAATATATATTTGCAGAACACCACACTGTAAAAAGTGTTTCTTATCCAGTGACAAATCGTATAGATTTCAAACTGAAAATCTGAAAAATGTAACAACTTTATCACATTTCCCCCCAATTTTTTTCACTTCAAAAATCACACAGTCAACCAAGTTGTTGCTGTACAATCGACAACAATTAAATGTATAAAATATTGAAATTACCTTTGAATCACCTCATCCTATTGAAATTGAGTGCCCTATTCATTTAATGATGCAGATTTTCTTACACTGAAAAGTGTGGCCAGGCTGTTTTGACGAACATAAACTAAGGATTTTAATTAGGCTCTTACCTAAAAGGTACATAAGCTCATTAATGAATAGATAGAGTGTACATCTTTACAACTAGGACAACTATCAAAGCTAATGACATATTTTAATTCCTGTCAGTTGCTGAAGATGTTATTCATATTCACAGTATGGGAGCTTCCATCCATGCTTGTCTAAATGCAAATGAAGCAAAAGGGCAATCAAATGGAAAGAGAGAAAAATATAATTTTAAATACTAAACTCAATGATGGATGAAATTCTGACTCTACTGAAGACAGAACCCTGAGGTCATATTCTTAAAAAGTAGCCCCACTTCAGTGAGACCTCTCTGAAGTAAGGAGTAAAGATTGCAACTAAAATTTTCTATTAAGAAAATTAAGTATGTTAACATGGAAAGTCAAACTTTTATGAGTAGAGAGCTTATTGTTAGTTTAAGATCGGCAAATGTATTTCTTTTTACAAACTGAGACAAAAACCCATGTTCTATGTATTTTGGCAAAGTGCAGCTAAATGCATCCTATAAAAGTGAAGAGAACCATTGGCCAAAGCAGCTTCTTCTATCAATTTCATTATCTTACTTTCATTCTACATATGCAAAAGAAGTAAAAATAGTATTTACTACTAGGAAATTACACCAGAGATGGAGTCCTTCACATCTGACAGTTCATTGAGAAAGGAGTTGGAAACAGAAAGCTTTAGGCTAGAAGCCTTGAGTGTGAGTCTGAGAACAGAAACAGAGCATCCCACATTAACATACTCAGAGAGCCAGTGTGGTGTAGTGGTTAAGAGAGGTGGACTCTGCTCTGGAGAACTGGGTTTGATTCCCCACTCCTCCACATGAGCGGTGGACTCTAATCTGATGAACTGGATTTGTTTCCCCACTCCTACACATGAAGCCAGCTGGATGACCTTGGGCTAGTCACAGTTCTCTTTGAGCTCTCTCAGCCTCACCTACCTCACAAGGTGTCTGATGTGGGGAGAAGAAAGGAAGGAGATTGTAAGCCGGTTTGATTCTCCTTAAAAGGTAGAGAAAATCAGCATATAAAAACCAGCTCTTCTTCTACTACTCTCTCTCTCACACACACACAAACACATGTGCACTCGTACACACTGGGTCTTCTCTATCCCATCCATCCTCCCACATGTTCCTGGTTATGTCCATCGGTTAAACATACTGGGGCACCTCAACAGCTGAACTGGTGGCAAGTGTGTGATGATTTACTTAGTGAGAGGAGCAGAGCCAGCTCTATAATGAGTGACCTGAAGGCAGTCACCTGGGGTGGCAGATTCGGGGTGGGGGAGAGAGAAGCAAATTTCACCCAGCATCAAAATGCTTCTTGCCCAACTGCTACCCCATCCAAGGCCAGGGTGTTTCATACTGTTGCTTGCATGAGCTTTAAGTTTACACTGTGTAACCCTGCTTCTGTCTCAATGAGAAATGAACTATAAATAAAGTAAATCAATCAATCATCCATTATATGTCACAACCAAATCTGTTTCAGTCCCTTAGACAGAGAATCACACCTGAAAGACTTATGAGAGGATTCACACCAAGCTTCTTTCAGCCCCAATTCCTCCTCTCCCCCACCTCTGTAATTTTCCTTACAAAAATCTGCAAAATAATTTCCTTCCATAGCACATTAAGAAGTGAGCTCTGGGTCATGAAAAGCTCATGCTGGAATAAATGGTAATAGTCTTTAACTCCTGTTTTATTGGTTGCCATAGATTAAAACAGCTACCCCTCTGGAATTATCAGTAAAGGCAGCCTCATGAGCAACTCATACTTAAGAAGCACTCTGTAAAGAACCTTCTCTCTTCAGTACCTTTCAAAAAGAATGAAGTTGCAACTTATAAAATATCTGAAATACATTTAATAGAAACAAAAAAAATGAAATGTAGAACTGAACCTCTTGAAATAGATATTGTATGAACAATGTGACCAATCTTGTTAACTGAAGCCATGTATCAAATAGTTTGTTTTATTTTGGCATTAGACAAGCACCTGCAGTGATCTCTGGATTGCCTTCCCCTTCCCCAGCAACACTAACAAGCATCATGAATCCTTGGAACAAAGTATTATTTTTTAGTATTAGTCAGTTGTACATTCATAGCCTCTTTTTTCCTCCAGAAGCTTGACATTAAAAAGTCATATAGCTAGAGATAAAAATAATAATAAGCAGATCCATCCAGATCACCCACTTTTCAGTTATAAAACTGGCACAAACTATCTTAAAATTATCTTTCAGTGAAGTCTTGAGGATCGTGTGTTCTAAACCAAGACATATGTCATGTGACATAGACTAAGACATGGCTGTGCCTCATGTAGTTCCACCTCTGAGACAAGGCATGCCTAGGTCTAGCCTAGAGCTGAATGGTAAGCCATCAGGAAACTCAGATGTGCTGCTCTGAGCATCTTGGGAAAAGAAGAGGAAGAAGAAGAGTTGGTTTTTATATGCTGACTTTCTCTACCACTTAAGGGAGAATCAAGCCGGCTTACAATCACTTTCCCTTCCTCTCTCCACAACAGACACCCTGTGAGGTAGGTGAGGCTGAGAGAGCTCTAAGAAAGCTGTGACTAGCCCAAGGTCACCCAGCTGGCTTCATGTGGAGGAGTGGGGAATCAAACCCAGTTCTCCAGATTAGAGTCCACCACTCCAAACTACCACTCTTAACCTCTTCACCACACTGACTCTTTGCCAGAGTGGGCTAACAATGTAAAGAATAAAGAAGCCACTACTGGTAGTTTCCAAAGTGCTACAAGTATAGATAATACTGCACTTTCGTGTGAACTATTTATTGGTTATGTACTATGTATAATATGTATTATGTCAAAAAGTGATGGATGTTTTTAGGCTCAAGCCATATGAATAAGCAACATGAAGACTATTACCCCTTGTTCATGAATCCCATTTCTCTTTTCTCATTCCTTGGTAATCTTTGCACCTTGACACACATATCTTTGAAGCAGTTCTCCTCCTTGATCTCTTTGTCATTTTTGATCACATTGCTTTTGACCAAAAAATAAATAAATAGTAAAAGCAATGGACCTAAAACAAAAACAAAAAAAAAATTATAGATTTTGAATTAACCAGCAGCAATTTATTAAAGCAAGCCAGCTGCTCATTTATCATAACAAATTTGGCTCTACTGCTCCAATATGGACAAAAATTTCAAACCTTTGTGGTCAATGAAGCACGAAATAGGTTGTCAAAAATACAGTCTGACATATGAATCATACAGAAAAAAATAACCACACGGTGCTTGAAAATGCTGAAGATAAATTTATTTATAAGACCCAAAAATTGACTGGATCACACCTCCTATAAAATACCTATCCTTTTTTCAGAATCTTCTGTAATAATGACAAAGGCTGCTCTTGGCCCTTCTTGGCTGTTTCAGAAGACAAAAGTAGCATATATATTGGTTCTCAGAAAGAACAAATTTGTATGATAAGTCAGTATGTGCTGCAAAAATATGAGATGGAGCCAACCGCGACTCTAGCGTAATGGACTTCTAAGAAAGGAAAAAAATACTTAATAGAAAAAGAGAATTTAGAGCTACTTCACACAATCACTAGTTTGAACCCGGTACACAAAGCACAACACTGGACTTACACATGCACTACAACACCCTCCAAAACATCCAATTTCTCCAGGGGAACTGATCTCTGTAGTCTGGCGATGAGCTGTAATTCCGGGGGATCCCCAGGTCCCACCTGGAGGCTGGCATCCCTACTTACCACTGACACTCAGAGTAGCAGCAGCAAGGCCTGACTGATTCAAGTGATTCCAGGCAACAGACATCTACAGTCCACCTAGAGCCTTAGCTCCAGATTAGGCTACCAAGAGCTATCCTGGACTATAGGAGAGACACAGCTGCTTATTAAAAGGGTAGAATCATAGAATCATAGAGTTGGAAGGGACCACCAGGGTCATCAAGTTCAACCCCCTGCACAATGCAGGAAATTCACAACTACCTCCTCCCCCAGTAGGATTGGTGGTCCTGTTTTCTGTATGGTAATAAATGTATCATGTTACATAAGTAACATAAGCATCAACATCTCACAACAACAGTACAGGGAATGGCAGATATATGCTTTATACATATGCAAGGGGTGGATGCTGGGGTACAGGGAGCCTTTAGCAATGTTCTTTGCCCCAGGCTGTTGTAGTGCAGTTTCCGTGGTTATGCTAATATCCGTTATCTGGCTACTGGTCAGGCTTTGATCCAGCGAATGTGGTTTGGGGGTTAACTCAGGGTTGGATCTTGTGCTTTTGTCATTCCGAGTGAACAATTCTTGAACACATGAACACATGAAGCTGCCTTATACTGAACCAGACCCTCGGTCCATCGAAGTCAGTATTGTCTACTCTGACCGGCAGTGGCTCTCTAGGGTCTCAGGCAGAGGTCTTTCACATCACCTACTTTCCTAGTCCTTTTAACTGGAGATGTTAAGGACTGAACCTGGGACCTTCTGAACACCAAGCAGATGCTCTAACACTGAGCCGCAGCCCGTCCCAATTGTTCTTTAGAGTGAAGGAGCTCTGATCCTACAGACTTGGGCAAGCCTATTTCTAAGCTTTCTCCCTGTATATAACTGAAATAACAGTGGCATATCTTGTGGTTGTCACATACGGTATAAACACTATAAAACTCTTTGAAAATCAACGCTACTTTATCCTCAGTTGTGGTAACACTGTCAGCCAGCTCTGTGGCCGCAGGGTGATGACCTCACACATTGCATCAGCATGAAGATCTGAAGGCCAACTCAGCATAGGGCTGGCATAGTAAGGAGTGGGTGTCATTGGACTTTTCACTTCAGGGATGATAACTGCCGAGGCTGGCATGAACAAGATTGGCATACTGAATGAACTTTGAGCATTCATTTCAGTTGAACATGTGCAGGAGGAGTTCTCGTTGGGTCATGCTCATGATTTTTAATACTGAGGATCATCATACTACAAGCAGGAAGAGTGTTGCAGCACTAAAACTCATTAGCGGGATAAAAGCCTGACAGCATATTTTCTACACATACCAAAGAAAATAGCATGCCCATGACAGCTACAACAGCAGCAATTTTCAACTGACACTGTACGTATACCTCACACTCATTGCTCTTGCATAAATCTGGGTGTCTTTTTATGTTATAATTTTGCAATCCGATGCATCATTTTGTGTTCCCTACTCCTGTAAATGAGCCAGATAATACAGAATGTGCAAAGTGATTTGAGCTATCAGTGACATCAGGAGTTTTGCTGCTGTAGTTATTAACAGATATTTTCTCACCCAGCCGCATAGACTAAAATCAATCATCCTGATAACTAGGCATGGCATGAGCTGTCCGCACTGTCATTCCAATCTGATTAATCACGCTTACACAGACCTTTACCTTAAGGAGCAATTGTTCACATTTAATCACAAAGAAACATTCAAGCATACCACTGTACATTACTAAATTTAACTGCAATTTATGTCTTCTGTTTTAGCAAATACATTTATGATAATGCATCTCTGGCACAGAGATATATTGTTTCACTCATTTTAAAAAAACATTAAATCTAACCTAAGTTAACTCACATGGTATTTGGCATCATTTATCATGTTAGATTTGCACCTTTTGAAGTTTCCATTATCCACATGTTTTTGCTAACAATTTATCCTAATAATCATGGTACTGATGAGTTATTCAATGTGATATCTTCTTCAGTATAATATCAGGAGTGCCAGATAGCAGGTGCCTTTTTGAGTAAAGAAATTAGTGAAACTGTATTCTACCACAGGTTCTCCTACAAGTGTTTAGCTATTTGTTCCTGTTCTTTTTGAGGAGTAAAACACAACTGGTTTATGCCTTAACTTGCTCCTAATGATTCCAAGCTTTCAACATCTTGTCTGAGTGGAGCATCTGAGTGAGTAATGAGTGACAACAGGGGTTACAGTTCCCCTTGCTTTCAGAATGATACTTACTTTCCATTCAGCAGTTGTGCTTCGTTTCTACCTTAGGGCCAAAATACATATTACGTTAGACACGAGTCAGGACACGGGTCCCCGACCCAACTCGTTATCAAACGTTAAAGTGGAGAGTAACTTTTAAAAACCTTTTCAAAGTATTAATCACCCCACATGGCTCCAAATGCTGCAAGGGGGAATAAGGGGTTACGTGCTTCTGTCCCAGACCATTTTCGCCAGTGGGAGGGAAGCATGAAGCTCCTCCTTTCCCCTCACAATATTTGGAGCCATGCAGGGAACAGAAGAGCATGTTACAGATTTTTAAAGGTAATGCTCTAACATTTAACTACAAGTCAAGCTGGACATCCACGTCCTGACACATGTCAAATATAGCATGTATTTTAGCCCTTAGACCTTTTGTTTTTGTGCTAGTAGCACAGTAAAATTGATAAGTCTCTTGTAATGGCAACACTTCCATCTGTTTTCTAGGACCCAACATTCAATGTTTGTTCAGGACAGAGGCCGCGCTGTGCTGGCAGCACCACAGAGATGCACAAGTGGGAATCCTTCAGTGCATTTTATGTGGTTCTGGGAAGGGAGATTACTCAAAGTCTAGCTTTTGTTACCATCTTACAGTTTTATCTTGAGTAGTTGATGTAGCTTAAAGTCTTAATGGTTTTGTATAACTGAATTTGAAATTAACATTATTAACTGGAAGGATTTCATTTGTTCTTTAACTTTAAGGCTTATCAAATATACTGTACTAATTTATTTGACTGGTTTGTTGAAGTTAACTTATTTTTGATAATTTTCTTTATTTATTTTATACACCACCTTTCTCCCTAATGGGAACCCAAAGCAGCTTACATCATTCTCCTCTCCTCTGATTTATCCTCCCAACAACCCTGTGAGGTAGGTTAAACTGGCAGAGTGTGACTGGCCCAAGGTCACCCAGCAAGCTTCCAATGCTAGAGTGGGGGTTTGAACCTGGCTCTCCTCGATACTAGCCCTACACTCTTAACCACTACAACACAGTGGCTCTCAACATTAATTGATTGTGATTTTAATTGATCAGTTAATTAATTATTGATTGAATAGTGTCTGTGATTTTAGTGGTTGAAGTGAGTTTGTATAATCCCGTTAGCCAATGTTTTAAGTGAAAAATAAGGATACTAAAATCCCAAGAAATATTGTTGACAATGATTACAACTCTAATTCAAAGAAACAATACTATCCTTATAGCTACGTTTGAGGGCCCAAAGGAAATATTTTTATCTGAAATTGGTAAATAACAGTGCAATCTTAAGCCCCTTCCCCAGAGGGTTTACAATGGTGATTATGCCCTGCACTAATGTATCTTGGCAATCTACCAGCTCCAAGCTACATTAGCACCCCACTGGTGTCCAGCTGATGTAAATCCAACATTGGTATAGAATTAAGACGAATCAAGGCATGTTGTGGGTGGAGCAGGGCTTGGTGGGCTTACAAAGCTTCTCCAGCCCCAGTCAAACACCCAGCAATAGTGTAATGTAACAGCAGCAACAATCCCAGGACCCTTTAAAAAAACCAAAACCATGGATTTCAATGTGAGCGAAAATTTAAGCCCTCCAAGCCCTAGCTCAGCTTGGGATACCAACTAAGTGCAAAGCCAACCCAACCCCTCTAAGTACTGTTATTTATTTAGAAATATTTTATACCCTTTTCCCAGACGTGCTCACACCTAAAATAAAACAAAAGCAATCAAGACAATAAAATAATTCCGTAAAACAAATCATACAATGAAACATGATATGAAACCCAGCCAGGACATCGATACTTCAGATGATATGTTACAATGCATGGGGCGATATCTTTCTGGCCTCCTGTTGTACTCACTTAGAGTGGTGATGGGAGCCCCACAGGAAAGGCACTTTGCCCAAACAACCAATGAGAGAACAAATATTGTTATAGCATATGCTATAACATCCAAATGCCAACCAGTCCTCCACAGACAACATGAACAACAAAAGGGGTCTCTCTTTACTCCTTCAGTTGGGGATACAAGGACCTCCACACAGGTAAGCTTCATGCTGTGGCAACTACAACTGTGTGTTCCTCACGCCGTACCTATTCTTTTTCCAACAACCTTTCTCCCCAACAGATGCTAGCACTAAGTATGCACAGTGCAAAATGGGGGGTGGAGGTTGCATCTATGCTGGCTCTGTCAGTTTGCTGTTAGGGCTGTCAATTCGGTTCGGCCCGAACTGAAAATCAGCCGAATTTCCCCTGATTCGGTGGTTTTTAGTTCGGGAGGAACCGAACTCAAAACTGACGGGCAACCGGGGGGGCCGAATTCAGCGAGTTCGGGAGTTCGCGAATAAATTCGGCCAATTTGGCCATCAGTAAGCAGCATAACCGTCAGTAAGCAGCATTCCCCTCCCCCGGCCAACCGGTGGGCAAGCTGGGTCTTCTTCTGGCCAATCAGTCAGGATTGAGTACTGGAGGAATCAGCTGATGTGCGGCCCGGCCAGGGAGAGAGAGAGAGAGAGCGAAATCCTCGTGTGTGTGTGTGGGGGGGGGTGCTTGTGCACATTCGCTCCTTTCTGTGGCTGCAGGGGGTGTATTTTTTGGGGTACAGACACAAAACTTTCACTGGAGCTTCAGATGAAGCTTCTTAAGGTACCCCCCAAGTTTTGTAAACATTGGGTCAGGGGGTCCCGAGATATGGGCTCCCCCCTTTTTCTATCCATGGCTGCAGGGGGCGCATTTTTGGGGGTACAGATCCCAAACTTTGAGCGGAGTTTCATACCAGTGTTCTTAAGATACCCCCCAAGTTTTGTAAACATTGGGTCAGGGGGTCTCGAGATATGGGCTCTCCCCCTTTTCCTCCCCCCCTTTTCCATTTATGTGGCTGCAGGGGGCGCTTTTTTGGGGATATAGCCCCCAAACTTTTAGCATAGCTTCAGTAAATTATTCTTAAGATACTACCCAAGTTTTGTAAAGATGGGTTCAGTGGGGGCAGAAATATCGCCTCCCCCCCTTTTCTCTTTCCATGGCTGCAGGGGGCGCATTTTTGGGGGTGAAGATCCCAAACTTTGAGTGGAGTTTCAGACCAGTGTTCTTAAGATACCCCCCAAGTTTTGTGAGCATTGAGTCAGGGGGTCCCGAGATATGGGCTTTCCCCTTTCCCCTATTGGGATGAATGGATTAGCCGATCCTGTGCATCTTCTCCAGAGCAAAACGTTCCGTGCCTAATTGGAATCATCTTGGATTACAAGTCCTCTCTTCAGCCCCTCTTGATGGAACAGAAGACAGCCACAGTAAGACCCCTTTGGGGGCTTTAATCTATAATTTTTCTCCTGTGTATGTGTGTGTGTGGGGGGGGGGAAAGCAGAGTCTGTGTGTGTGTGGGGAGGGAGCAGTTTCTGTGGGTGGGGGGGAAGCCAAAGGGGGCTTTCGTCGGTTCTGCCTGGGGTGTGTGTTCCCCCTCGAGTCTCTCGCTCCCTGGTTTGAGGGGGGAGGTTTCAGTTGTGTGTTGCAAAGGTGTTGTTTAACAAGGTTGTGTTTGCAGTTGTTTTGCTAATTTCTCAGCTGTTGTCGGGCTGGGAGCTTTGTGCGTGGGCGGCAAGCTCTGCTGAGAGATGCACATTAAGGGGGGGACCCCTTTCAGGGCCCATATCTCAGCCCCCCCTGACCCAATCTTTACAAAACTTGGGGAGTCTTTCAATAAACGTCCTTTGAAGCTCTGCCAAAAGTTTGGGACCTCTAACCCCAAAAATGCCCCCCCAGAGCCGCGGAAAGGCGCGATTGTGTTTTTAATGGCTTTATTCGGCCGAATTTGTTTCCGAACTTTGAATTCCCGCCGAATTGAACGGATCCGAAGTGGGGGAGTTCGGACTTCGTCACGTACCGAACCCACAAGGGCCAAATTCGGCCGAATCCGAACTGTACCGAATTTTTTTTTTGACAGCCCTATTTGCTGTCATGCTGGTACAATCTCATGTAACCACAGTTCTGAGTAACAGTCAGCCATTCCACCCTGCAGGATCAGATCCACCATGGAGCAGCCCC
This sequence comes from Euleptes europaea, assembly GCF_029931775.1. Classification (NCBI taxonomy): domain Eukaryota; kingdom Metazoa; phylum Chordata; class Lepidosauria; order Squamata; family Sphaerodactylidae; genus Euleptes; species Euleptes europaea. Next base: position 84,046,501 of record NC_079314.1, on the reverse strand, counting down.
CAAAGACAGTGCAGATATAGTTTCAGAGCAACTCTGTACAAGGGAAGTATAAGGAATAGCTGAATGACAATGTATCATGTCACCCAAGAGGGACATCCCAGCACATGAGAATCCAAGTGCAGGTTTTGAAAGACCACTGTCTTTTTACTGCTACTGCAGAACATATCCCATTACTACCCTTGTGTCTTTGGGGGCACTTTGCAGGCAGCCATCCATCAGGATGGATTCCACTCCCATTGCAGTGCCAACCAATTGTTGCTCCTGACCAACTGCTGCAGTGATCAGTGAGGTGTGGTTTGGTGACCTGCTGTGGGGTTGTCTACTCCCCAATACATGCCTGGTCTGCAAAATCACAAGCAGCTTAATGCACAACTCTTTAATCCACACAGCTGACCCCTTCATGGACATGCAGTGATCACAACAACCCTATGTGTAACCGTAGTATGTCACACAGCTTATAAAGACAAAAAAGTCTCAGTGAAAAAAGAGAGGAGCCCCATTCATCCAACTTGCTTTCAATATGGCCTCTGCTGTCCAATAATTGTGTAGATGATGTTACAGGTGTAACTCTCTTTGATTAGGGTTTTGTGAGAGGGCACCAACTCCCATCCCATATGCTCCTGATTGACCCCAGCTGCCTACAGGATGGAAAGAGCCAAGGAGTTGTCCAGTGCTTGCACAAGTATACTTGGGGGAATGGGAGGGGTCCTTTGGTAACACACACACCTCCAAGTCACTGCTGGCATCTGATAAACCATGCAGAGACAGAATAATGGATTGATAGGCATCACGTTTACTGGAATGGATAAAAGCAAGTGATGTCAATTAACCCTACTGAGAACACCACGAGAACAGTGGATGGGGAAGTGCAGGACAAAATGATTGGCACAGACAGTCAGCATGAATGGCCTATCCCATATGGTCACATGTCACAGGGAAAAAATTTCAGCTATGCCTTTGGGGCTTTTTAGCCACATTTGGAGTTTGACACATGGACCTTGAGTATGCTATCACCCTGTCTTCCCACTGCCCTATGCCTCCTCTATAAACTTCCTTGCCTTGGTCTATAATGCTGAGGGATGCTCACTAGTGTCGCTTTTGCCTCTCTGAAAGGGGATTGTGTCTTGTTGGCTCCCACCTGTGCAGCCCCAAACACGAGAATATCCCAAATCTTCAGAGGTGTCCCCTGAGCCAGGTCAAGTCCCATGAGCTCCCTCCTGGAAGAGCCAGAGGCGGAAGGGGAAACATCTTATGCTGTCTTATGCTGTTGTGAGTCCAGTTGAAAGTATTTACAGAACTGCTGCTGAGTGTTGGTTCTAGTGTAACTTCTTCCTGCTGCCTTGCTGCTGATTGGCCTGTCGCAGGCCAGAAGCTGAGCTTTGCTTTCTTGCCAATACCCCCTTAGTTGAATCCATACCAATGATTCCTGTTGCTACAAGAATAGGATACCAGCTAGCAGAGCAGGTGATAAACCAATGTTTGCAATATGCCAGTGTCAGGGGTTTTAGATTGAGCAGTCAATGTTGCATGGGGGTGGGGGGGGAGAGAGATCACACTGAATGAAAGAACAAAGAGCTTTGTAAACTAAAATAAGCAATATTAGTTTTTAATGAGATGATAATCGTTCATGTTTAGCAATTTTAATAGAACAACCTATTAATCCTGTGGCCAGTGGTGGGTAGTGAGAATGAGCAGTATGCAGGTTCACTGGCAGTCAGCCAGGTCACGTGCATAAACCATAGCTGAGCCTCTGGTAGCACAACCAGTATGGAGGTTCTAAAATGCCATTTCTGGACCTGTTTTGACTCAACTTGCTATACCCTTTGACAATGACTCCAATTATGATACCACATGTAGCAGAAGAGTGGAAAACCATTGTCATTTTGAGGAGTTAGGTGGTGTAAACTAGTATGCAAATACATAGCTACTATGGCCAGAATTATTTACTAGTAATAAATACAATTTACTCTTTAAGCTCCTTAAGTTTTGCAATATGTATTCACATCATACACCATGCCATTCAAACTCAGTGAATTTCAATTTCAACATAAACTGTAACTAAAAAGTCCACGATGCACCACATAACACAGGAAAAATAGTCCGTATAGCATACAGTTTACAAATGTAGAATTATTTCAATAGGCAGGTGCAGGTGACCGGTTACTTGGACCAAGTAGTTATAGTTTATGTTGAAATTGAAATTGACCAAGTTTGAATGGCGTGGTGTATGATTGAATACATACTGCAAAACTTAAGGAGCTTACAGAGTAAATTGTATTTATTACTAATGAATAATTCTGGCCATAGTAGCTATGTGTTCCTCTGACTCAGCATTCCCTGCTAGCTGCAGCTCATTAGCCTCATTATTGTCAGCAGGAAGTGCCCTTCTCTGGGTCTGTAGTCTAGCACTCCTTCTACACTCATGTAGGAGTGCTCTGCATCTTTGGCGCCTTTGCTGCAGTGGCTTTGTGCTCTCTGGTAACCCTGCCCATGTCTGGCCCTCTGACACAGGTGAGTCCCCTGCTCTAGGTGGTTGTAGGCACGGAGGGAACTCATCTGTCTGTGACTGCTCAGCCTGCTGCTGTTCCTCCTTTCCACTGCCCACTGTTTCAAGGTCCTCCTCGTCTGAGGAAGCCTCAGCAGGCTGCCCCATGACAGTCTGTGGTGTATCATACCTGTCAGAGTCAGCCATGTAAAATTAATACCACAGGTGTCATCACTGTATGTCAGATAATATGTAAGTCTGGGGAGCAGCCCTAACAGAGGGCATAGACTGAGACTGGAGAAGTTGCTGCACATTGACCAGTTCCTGGGGGTCCACATGTTAGACACCTGTAAACTGAAATGTGTTAATAACCCCATTGTAATAAATAGTACATTTGTCAGCTGATGCATCTTGTATTTAACAGAAACAGGGTCTCGGTGGTTATTGCTTTACATATATAGATAGGCATAAGTAGACATTGAACACCTGCGTCTGGTATAATCTGTACTCACTGTATGTCTTCGTCAACTTGAAATTTAAGATCAATCTTATTCTTTTAATATCAGCAGTTAATAGCAACTTTTTTAAAAAATCGCTGTATACCACTAACCTGAGAGTAAAGATCTGCAGTTAGCATTTTACCAACTGACTGAAAACCCCATTCATAAATATTACAAATGCTACAAATGTGAACAAAATTATTGCTGTAATTCAGGAGAAAGCAGATTCCTTCCAATTAGATGGTTATTCTGTCACCCCGCTGTCTAGTTTTGATTTTCTGGGCTGCAAGAGGAGCTGGGACAGCACAGGCAAACAGTGGCTGTTACCACACTAGGTATTCCGAGCGATGTATAAAACATCGCTTTAAAAGGGTTTTTGGATGCCACGGCTAAAAAATGGTTGGAAGACGTCTTCACAGCTAAAGGGACCAAACAAAGTGCAAACAGTATTTTTTATAACATTTTCAAACTCTTAACACATCACTGGGAATACAGTGATGCATTTTGATTCAGCTGAGCTGAGCTGGGGACTACAGGCAGGGGTGAGGTTAAACTTTGCCTTTTTTAAAACGCTGGGAAGCCTAACTAAACTGAGAATTTAATTGAGGTTTGCTGGGAGAGGGTTGTGATTGTTGTGCCGGGGGGGGGGTGATTAAGGTTGATTGCTGCCTAAAAGCTTGATTGTTCCCTTGTTAAGTGGGGTTGTTGTGATTGGAGCTTGTGTCTGAGAGGTGGGGGCTGTGTGCATTTAAATTCCAAGGCTCCTGCTCGCCAGAGGCTCTTGCCCTGTGGCTCTTAGCCTGTGGATCGTGACTGGGGATCTGTAGGTGAGTATAAATCTTTTTATCTTAGCAGAGTAACTCTCTCCATCCAGTTGGAGTACCGAGCAACTTGAATATCTGTGTGAATTAGCAGCAGATAGCTGCAGGGCAAGGAAATTTGGCACTCAGTTCTTATTTGGTATAGGAAGAGTGCAAGAGAGTAAAGGACAGGGTTACAACACCAAAGAATAATATAATAATAAATTAATTAATAAAATACCAGTTATGAAGGTAGAAAGCCAGCAGGGGTCGGGGGGCTATCCAGTGTGCTGCATGGAGTGTTACATGTATGATTATCTGCCTGCTGGACAGAAGTCGTGGGTGTGCGCTTGGTGCAGGGAGCTCCTGGCTCTCACGAAATGAGTTCACTTCCTCGAGGCCAAGGTAGCTCAACTGGAGGAGCTGAGGCAGGCAGAGAGAGAGGTGACTAAGGATTCCGGGGATGAAATAGTCACATCCCAGTCCCAAGATGATGGCAACCTGCCAGTCATGGATGATGGAGCCCTTGGGGAAGGAGGCCATCTCACTGAGGTAGGGGAATGTGGTACCTTAGGAGGGACCTCTTCCTTGGTGGATGAACAGATATCCTCTCGTACCGAGGATATGCTTCAGAGGGGAGGGGGGCTTCTTGTAGTGGGGGATTCAATCCTTAGGAATGTAGATAGCTGGGTTTCTGGTGGGTGTATGGACCGCATGTGACTTGCCTGCCTGGTGCGAAGGTTGCGGACATTACCTGTCATATAGGTAGTCTGATAGGTAGTGCTGGGGAGGAGCCAGTGGTTGTGGTGCATGTTGGCACCAACGATGTGGGGAAATGTACTCCGGAGGTCTTGGAATCCAAATTTAGGTTGCTAGGCAGGAGACTAAAAGCCAGGACCTCCAAGGTAGCTTTCTCAGAAATGCTACCTGTTCCACGTGCAGGACCAGCTAGGCAGGCACAGTTGGTGAGTCTCAATGCGTGGATGAGACGGTGGTGCAGGGAAGAGGGCTTTAGATTTGTAAGGAACTGGGCAACATTTTGGGACAAGCTGGGCCTATACAAAAGGGATGAGCTCCACTTGAACCAGGATGGAACCAGACTGCTGGCGCGTAATATAAAAAAGGTGGCAGAGCAGCTTTTAAACTGAACCTGGGGGGAAAGCCGACAGGAACTGAGAAGCATCCGGTTCGGGCAAACTCAGTGCACATGGACAAAGGGAAAATTGCTTCAGATTGCCCACATGGGAATTACTTGGACATGAAAGGGAATGGGGAAAAAATGATGGATAGCCACTTAAAGATGCCCAAAGGCACATGCCAGGCAAGTCGAAAGAGAGAAACAGTGTTGAGGTGTTTCTATGCTAATGCTAGAAGCCTCCAAGCAAAAATGGTGGAATTAGAGTGCATGGTTTTAAGGGAAAACATAGATATAGTGAGCATTACAGAAACCTGGTGGAGGGGAGAGAACCAGTGGGATACAGTCATCCCTGTTTACAAACTGTATAGAAATGACAGGGAAGAGCGTATTGGAGGGGGTGTTGCTATGTATATCAAGGAAGGCATCGTGTATAATAAGCTAGAGACCATAAAAAGGGCAGACTCGTCCACAGAATCCTTATGGGCCCCAAAGGAGATTTAGTACTCAGGACGTTCTATCGGCCCCCTGACCAAATAGCTCAGGGTGATCTTGAGATGGAGAATGAAATTAGGGAAGCATGTAAAGGTAATGAAGTAGTAATAATGGGAGACTTCAACTTCCCTCATATTGATTGGATAAATGTATGCTCCAGTCAAGCCAAAGAGATACAATTTTTAGACATCCTAAATGACTGTGCCCTCGAACAGTTGGTCATAGACCCAACCAGAGGGGAGGCGATCCTGGATTTAATACTCTGTGGTGCTGCCAGTGATTTAGTGTGGGATGTGGATGTAGTTGAGCCAGTTGGCAATAGTGATCACAATGGCATCAAATTTATATGTAAGTGGGAAAGTGACTGGGAAATCTCACACAATTACCTTTGACTTTAAAAGAGGGAACTTCTCTAAAATGAGAAAACTGGTAAAGAGGAAGTTGAAAGGAACAGTTAGGAGGATTAAATCTCTTGAAAAGGCTCGGGGGTTACTCAAGTCCACATTACTAGAGGCTCAGCTAGCTTGTATACCGCAGGTCATGAAAGGTAGTAATAAGTCCAAGAGGTCACCACCATGGCTAACAGGTAAGGTGAAGGAAGCAATTAGAGAAAAAAAGTCTTCCTTCAGAGACTGGAAGGTTTGCCCAAACGAGGCGAACAGAAGCAAACACAAACTTGCACAAAGGAAATGCAAGCTAGGGCTGTCAAAAGAAAAAAAAATTCGGTACAGTTCGGATTCGGCCGAATTTGGCCCTTGTGGGTTCGGTACGTGCTGAAGTCCGAACTCCCCCACTTCGGATCCGTTCAATTCGGCGGGAATTCAAAGTTCGGAAACAAATTCGGCCGAATAAAGCCATTAAAAACACAACCGCGCCTTTCCGCGGCTCTGGGGGGGCATTTTTGGGGTTAGAGGTCCCAAACTTTTGGCAGAGCTTCAAAGGACGTTTATTGAAAGACTCCCCAAGTTTTGTAAAGATTGGGTCGGGGGGCTGAGATATGGGCCCTGAAAGGGGTCCCCCCACCCTTAATGTTGTGCATCTCTCAGCAGAGCTTGCCGCCCACGCACAAAGCTCCCAGCCCGACAACAGCGGAGAAATTAGCAAAACAACTGCAAACACAACCTTGTTAAACAACACCTTTGCAACACACAACTGAAACCTCCCCCCTCAAACCAGGGAGCGAGAGACTCGAGGGGGAACACACACCCCAGGCAGAACCGACGAAAGCCCCCTTTGGCTTCCCCCCCACCCACAGAAACTGCTCCCTCCCCACACACACACAGACTCTGCTTTCCCACACACACACACACACATACACAGGAGAAAAATTATAGATTAAGGCCCCCAAAGGGGTCTTACTGTGGCTATCTTCTGTTCCATCAGGATGGGCTGTAATCCAAGATGATTCCAATTAGGCATGGAACGTTTTGCTCTGGAGAGATGCACACAGGATCGGATCGGCTGCCCCATTCATCCCAATAGGGGAAAGGGGAAAGCCCATATCTTGGGACCCCCTGACCCAATGTTCACAAAACTTGGGGGGGTTCCTTAAGAAGCTTAATCTAAAGTTCCAGTGAAAGTTTTGTGTCTGCACCCCCAAAAATGCGCCCCCTGCAGCCATGGAAAGAGAAAAGGGGGGGAGGCGATATTTCTGCCCCCACTGAACCCATCTTTACAAAACTTGGGTAGTATCTTAAGAATAATTGACTGAAGCTATGCTAAAAGTTTGGGGGCTATATCCCCAAAAAAGCGCCCCCTGCAGCCACATAAATGGAAAAGGGGGGAGGGAAAAGGGGGAGAGCCCATATCTCGAGACTCCCTGACCCAATGTTTACAAAACTTGGGGGGTATCTTAAGAACACTGGTCTGAAACTCCGCTCAAAGTTTGGGATTTGTACCCCCAAAAATGCGCCCCCTGCAGCCATGGAAAGAAAAAGGGGGGAGCCCATATCTCGGGACCCCCTGACCCAATGTTTACAAAACTTGGGGGGTACCTTAAGAAGCTTCATCTGAAGTTCCAGTGAAAGTTTTGTGTGTGCACCCCAAAAAATGCGCCCCCTGCAGCCACAGAAAGGAGCGAATGTGCACAAGCACCCCACACACACACACGAGGATTTCGCTCTCTCTCTCTCTCTCCCTGGCCGGGCCGCACATCAGCTGATTCCTCCAGTACTCAATCCTGACTGATTGGCCAGAAGAAGACCCAGCTTGCCCACCGATTGGCCGGGGGAGGAGAATGCTGCTTACTGACGGTTATGCTGCTTACTGACGGCCGAATTGGCCGAATTTATTCGCGAACTCCCGAACTCGCTGAATTCGGCCCCCCCGGTTGCCCGCCAGTTTTGAGTTCGGATCCGTCCGAACAGAAAAGCAACGAATCAGGGGAAATTCGGTTGATTTTCAGTTCGGACCGAACCGAATTGACAGCCCTAATGCAAGCAGATAATTAGAGATGCAAAAAAAAGATTTTGAGGGGCATATTGCTAAACACATCAAAACAAACAATAAGAAATTCTTTAAGTATATTAGGAGTAGGAAACCAGCTAGGGAAGCAATTGGACCATTGGATGACAATGGGAGTAAAGGAACTCTAAATGAATTCTTCTCATCTGTCTTCACTGTTGAAGATACAGGGCAGATTCCTTCTCCTGAACAAAGATTTTGGAGAGGGGAAAATGAGGAACTGAGGCAAATAGTGGTAACAAGGCAGGAACTCCTAGAACGTCTAGACAAACTGCAAATTAACAAGTCACAGGGACCAAATGGTATTCATCCTAGAGTTCTTCCAGAACTCAAATGGGAAATTGCTGAACCTCTAACAAAGATATGTAATATGTCCCTTCAATCAGCCTCTGTACCAGAGGACTGGAGAATGGCCAATGTAACACCCATTTATAAAAAAAGGTTCCAGGGGGGACCCAGGAAATTACAGGCCAGTTAGCTTAACATCTGTTCAGGGTAAATTAGTGGAAAGCATTATTAAAGATAGAATTGTCAAGCATTTAGGACAAGGTCTGCTGGGCAAAACCCAACATGGCTTCTGTAAGGGTAGGTCCTGTCTCACTAACCTATTAGAGTTTTTTGAAAGCATGTGGACAGGAATGAGGCTGTGGATATTGTATATTTGGATTGCCAAAAAGCTTTTGACAAAGTCCCCCACCAAAGACTGCTAAGCAAACTTCATAGTCAATGGATAAGAGGACAAATCCTCTTATGGATTGAGAGTTGGCTGAAAAATAGGAAGCAGAGAGGAGGAATCAATGGTCAGTTCTCACAATGGCGGGATGTGAGCAGTGGGGTGCCTCAGGGATCTGTGTTGGGACCGGTGCTTTTCAACCTGTTCATTAACGACCTGGAGTTGGGGTTAAACAGTGAGGTAGCCAAGTTTGCAGATCACACCAAATTATTTAGGGTGATTAAAACAAAATTGGACTGTGAAGAGCTCCAGAAGGATCTCTGCATACTGGAAGAATGGGCATTAAAATGGCAAATGAGATTCAGTGTGAGTAAGTGTAAAGTGATGAATATTGGGACAAAAAATCCCAACTTCACATATACACTGATGGGATCTGTGCTGGCAGCGACAGACCAAGAAAGGGATCTTGGAGTGGTAGTGGATAGCTCAATGAAGATGTCAACCCAGTGTGCAGCTGCTGTAAAAAAGGCTATATTTAGACAAGGAATAGAGAATAAAACTGCTGATATCATACTGCCCTTGTACAAATCTATGGTGAGACCACACTTGGAATACTGTGTACAGTTCTGGTCACCGCACCTAAAAAAGAATATTACAGAGCTTGAGAAGGTGCAGAAAAGAGCAGCCAAAATGATTAGGGGACTAGAGCAACTGTCCTATGGGGAGCGGTTAAGATGCTTAGGGCTGTTTAGCTTGGAAAGAAGGTGGCTGAGGGGAGACATGATAGAGGTCTATAAAATTATGCATGGTTTGGAGAAAGTTGACAGGGATAAGTTTTTCTCCCTCTCCCATAATACTAGACACGGGGTCATCTTCTAAAGCTGGGGGGTGAGAGATTCAAAACAGATAAAAGGAAGTATTTTTTCACACAACACATAGTTAAATTGTGGAACTCCCTGCCCCAGGATGTGGTGATGGCTGCCAGCTTGGAGGGCTTTAAGAGGGGAGTGGACATATTCATGGAGGAGAGGGGTATTCATGGCTGTTAGTTAGAATGGATATTAGTTATGCTGCATACCTATTCTCTCTAGTATCAGAGGAGCATGCCTATTATTTTGGGTGCGGTGGAACACAGGCAGGATGGTGGTGCTGCACTCGTCTTGTTAGTGGCTTCCTAGAGGCACCTGGTTGGCCACTGAGTGAACAGACTGCTGGACTTGATGGGCCTTGGTCTGACCCAGCAGGGCCTTTCTTATGTTCTTATGTTCTTAATACCTAGTGCGGTAACAGCCAATGACTCAGCATCAGTAGATATGTGCATGACAGGGACCCTGGGAACATGATCAGCCTTAATTATACTTTTGTGATCAGCATTCCCACTGTCAATGATTATACCATCTCACTGGCTTTGGGAAGGCTTCTAATTCTATATACTGAAGTCCAGTTTTCCTGAGCTGTTCTGTTATCTGTGGCTGTGCATATGTTAAGCAGAAAAGTTTTGCTTGTATATGCTGTAAAGCAGAACAAAGGGTGGAGGGATGGATAAAGGGAAAGGACATGACTGCTTCCTCCCAATAAAGAAGTATTCTAATAATCTATCTGGCATACTCTGAACCAGCTGAAGTTTCTGAACCACCTTCAAAGACAGCCCTATGTCGAGAATATTACAATACACACATCTAAAAATCATCTGTGCACAGATAACCCGCCCTGAGCCTGGCTTGCTGGGGATAACAAAAACAAGAGCATCCATCCAGGAATGGCCAAAGCTGGTGCACCAAAGTGACTGAAAGGCACTTGAGACAGCAGACACTTCCTAAGCATCAATGTGTAAACCTAGATCTGTGGGTACCTCCCAAAATCATCCTTAATGAGAAGTGCATCTAGAATCAGAGAAATACTACTATCTTGGGTAATTAGATCACTCATTGTCTAGATTATGCTTCAGTTTGATTAGCCTTCACTAGGCCAATACCAAAGTCTTGGCCAGAATGTCCACAGCTTCACCTGATTTAGATGTAAAGGAGAAATAAAGGTGGGTATCATAGGCATATTAATGATATCTGATTTCAAAATCCCTGATGATATCACCTAACAGCTTCAAATAAATGTTAAACAGAATGGAGGACAGCAGTGACTGTTGAGAAATCCCATAATACAACACTCCCCAAGACCATCTTCTGGAGTTTACTTGAATGGTGGAAGAACCACTGGGATGCCATGCCACTGGCTCCCAACACCAAGAGACAATCCAGAAGGACAGCTTAATAAATGATAATGAAAGTCACAAAAAAATCAAGTCACACTCCCTCTATCAGCACAGATTATCCATCACGGTTACCAAAACAGTTTCAATCCCATAACCAAGTAAGAAGTGGACTGAATTGTATCTAGATAATCAGATTTATTCTGGAGAGTCTGGAATTTCATAAAAACATTTTGGATCACCTTGACAATCACTGGAAAAGCTGGTAGGATCAAGAGATGGTTTCTTTAGAGTTTCTTCAAAAGTCAGGACACCAGACAGAATCTGTTGGTTTCAGGCCACAAGCCTGGATCTTGGGGGCGGGGGGGGGGGACATGGATCAGATAGTGTAGCACTGCTATATCCTGGTTTTTATAAATCTTCTGAATGTGGTGGTGCTAATGTTAATATTTGTCTTTTGAGTTGTATGATGTGCCTGGCAGCTTTGTGTCATGATGAGTTGCCACAGAAACAGTCTGTACACTAAACTCATTTTCATATTAGTTTTACATCCCTAAAATATGTTGTCTGAGTCAAACAGCAGGAAAGCCCTGACTTTTTTGAGAAAATGGAAGATTGTTTAGTGTCCTTTTAACTTCTTTTAGTTCCCTTTTTTACCCTCCTTACATTTGTGGCTACCTGGTTTATGTTTAAAAGCCAGACATGGCTAGATGGTTGGGATGTGCGTAAAGTGTGTAAAACTCATATGAGTGTGTAAAACTCATATTTTTGGCCTATAAATCCTACGAACAAAGCTCACTCATTTCACTGCCCCTGGGATCAATGCCCCCTTTTTACTATGGCTCTTTTTCTTTCCCACCAGATGTCCTCCTTCCTGCCTATGTACAAGAACATCTGGGACTGGTAGTTCATGACTGAGCATGTCACATAAACAAATGTGTGTCTCAAACTACAAGTCCTAGTTTAACTGCTCAAGCATGTTCTTGTTGTCCTAGAGAAGCATCCGGACTGCGTCACAATTCTCTGTTTAGAAAAATTGCTTGTTCTGGTTCTCATTGGCTCCCGCAAATCTCATAGGGTCAGGACATCTCATATAGGTATAGACACAGGGCAATAAGTTTCTATAAATTGTTCAGTTTTTCCCCATGTTAAAGGGACTGCAACCTGAGCCAGCAGGGGGGCCCTGGATCTCTGGACCCATGTAGTCTCTCCCCACCCCCTTCTGTCTCTCAGACTGTCCAAGTAGCTATGCAAAAATCCCACCAAAAGTTGGCATCTCTAGGAATGAGTAGGAGTTGTTTGGGGAGAGATATACAACAGAAGTATGGCATTATAAAACGTTTGTTGTTCATATGGGCTTTCTGATGTTATGTGTGAACATTAACTGTCCCCTAATACTTCGTATAGAGTGTGCATGGAGAGAGCTTCTCTCTAGAAGCACTTTATGTCCTTGCTTCAACTCCAAGCACAGACACCCAGATCTGTATGGAAGCTGAAATTTTAAACACAACAGTTGTCATGCACAGGTAATAAAAGACTGCAGGTGACAAAATGCCCTGTCCTGCACAGCTACTAAAGATACAGTAGCCCTGTTTACATCTGGTCCACCCAGCCCAGAAAGTGCAGCACCCCCTTCTCTTACTTACAAAAACAGCTTTCCTTGGTGTGATCACTTTTGCCTACAGTTCATTATCCACAGACTTTTCTGTACATGCTGAACAAGTAAGACAGCTGATATGCCCCCTAGTGGGAAGTTTTCCATTACAACATTGTAGGGGATTCAGAGCCATGTGAGGCAATTCTGCCTGCAGCAGAAATGCTGATTTCCTAGAATTTGATTCAGCAGCCATCAGACACGGTCTCTGAAGGAATAAATCACATTTTTAGAAAGGAATGCATACTGTTCCTCCAATGTCTTTTAGTACAGATAATCCATTTCAGATTCCAAGCTAAAAAATATTTAGATAACTTGCATTGGGAAACACTACATGTTGAGAATAACTACCAGCAGGAGGGACAGGAGAGCAAGATAGTTAATAAACAGGAGCAGCCTATTCTTTTATTGAGTGAAACAGGATTTGTCATGAAGCTGACAAATGGACAGCTCCATTAAGCTGAAGCCCTTGAATATAAGTTTCATTAATTTCAGTATAAGCTTCTTCAAGCAGGTTTCTAACACACTTAGGTATGACACCCCGAAACAGGGCTCAGCTATGTGTTGGGAACTGAAAATGTATGTGTGTGCGCGCGCTGATATACTACAGAGGAAAATGTACTGATTTTATAAGGAAATATATGATGGGCAAACAGGAGCTTCAGTGTAAGTGTCAGAGAGAGATTTCATCAAGAAAATGGTGCAATGGAAAAAAACTAACCCAAGTGCTAATAACCACTTTTCAACAACTGGAACATCAGTTTAGAGCTCTTCTTCCATCACAGCTGCTTTGAAAAAGTAATTATTCTAACCTATACTGGTGATGGTTTGTGGGGAGGGAGGAGGTGTAGTTCAGTATCAATATGACTAATTCTCAACATAGCCAGATCTGTGGACACTTAAATCCAGAGATTGGAGCCATGAACAAAAAACACAGATCTTTTTGCAAACTCAAACAAAAAAGCCAGGTTTGCAGAAAAATCTGAAATCTGAGAAAAATATGCCAGGGTTTTTAAAACCCTCAAAATGATAGAAGCAGTGCCTGTAGCTTTAAGAAATGAATGCCCTCTGAGTGGCTATTGTGGATATTGAAAGACAATCAAAAATATTACTGGTCTTCTGGTTTCTGTCGGTAAAAGCTAGGGGAAAGGTACAGAGCCCTTTCCAAGGCTGTTTTGGGCTCACAGGCAAAACCCACTCTCCACCATCCTGGCCTGGAGGGAGGGACTCATTGGGGTAGGGTGTATGGGAAGGAAGCAAATAAAGTCAAGGATATGTGGGCTGCTAGGACGGTAGAGGAATTATTGTGGGGAGAGGGGTACAGAGGAAACTGCAGTGCTTCCTGCAACTCCTTGCAGGTTCCCAGCTTGTATAACACTAATTTTGTTGACAGTAATAGTGTGAGAATTCTAAAATTAAAATAAGAAAACTACTCTGAAGAACTCTTCAATGGGCTATTGTTATTTGCTTAGCAAGACAAGAATGAAGGTAAATTGGTTGTTGCAAAAGAAAGTACAAAAGGCATGTGTTGACCTTACTCACTAGGAATTCTGTGGACGGGCAGGTTGGGCAGGCAACCACACTGTGCTTGAATGACTACTGTAAATACTCACAGGCTGAGCCTCAGGCCTGCCCAGCTTCTGCAGCTGCCAATGGGTAAGACGCAGAGGCAACACGTCTGTGTGGAAGTGCACCAGAGGGCCTGCTGGCCTGCTTCAGCAAGCCTGCACGGGAGGAAAGAGCTATGTGGGTGGCAGGCCTTGACAGTGGGCTGCAAGCAAGTTGTGGTGGTAGGTCTCTGGGGGAGGTGTGATGGGGCCTGTAGGGCACATTGTAGGGGTGTGTGAGGAGGGGGCGCAGGGAGCTTTAGAGGGGCCCAACTAAGTCAATGGCAAGCATTATACTGTACCATGCCACATGTCAGGAGTGACCCAACAAACAGGGTCTCTATGACATCACATCCTTTTGGGGGTGGAGCCTGAGGAGGGCAGGGTTTGGGGAGGGGAGGGACTTCAATGCCATAGAGTCCAATTGCCAAGGTGGCCATTTTCTCCAGGTGAACTGATCTATATTGGCTGGAGATCAGTTGTAATAGCAGGAGAACTCCAGCTATTTCCTGAAGGTTGGCAATCCTGCTGAGCTCCCTCCCCTCTGCAAACTTTGCCCTCCTTAGGCTACACTCACAAATCTCCAGAAATTTCCTCAAAACTGGCAACCCTATATTGGCTCCCTGCTCATAATTAGCACGCAGGGAGTGAGTTGAGCCAGTAAGTGATGGAGCATCTCTACAAACACATGTATCAAAAGAGAAATGTGAACACATGCGTTTTTTGGAAGAAGAGTAGGTTTTTATACCCCCCCTTTTCTCTACCTTAAGGAGTCTCAAAGCGGCTTGCAATCACATTCCTCTCCCCAAAATAGGCACCTTGTGAGGTAGGTGAGGCTGAAAGAGTTCTGATAGAATGGTGACTGGCCCAAGGTCACCCAGCAGGTTTCATGTGGAGGAGTGGGGAATCGAACCTAGTTCTCCAGAGTAGAGTCCACCGCTCTTAACATGGCTCTCCATTTTTACCATTTGCCCCCTTCTAATAAGAACCTCATTCTTAGTCAACTCTCATGCATTTCAAAGGAGAAAGTGTCAAAACACATATTTGAAAACTTTGCATTTGAGGCACAACATGTATATTTTTCTACGCAGGTATACCTGAGTACAAAAAAAACCACCTCATATGAAGTAGACTTTAAGCAATGGAACTAGGTGGCTTTGGCTTCAACCAGTGGGACATATATTAATAACAGTGACACCATATGCAGAATTACATCCTTCTAAGCCCATTGACTTATGTGGACTTAGAAGGCTATAACTCTGCATAGGACTGCATTGTAAGAGAACAAGCCTAATCAAGCATACTCAGAGTTAAAACCCATTTTATTTAGTGGGGCTTGTGCACATGCTGTCAAGTGGCTTCTGACTCATGGCAACCCTATGAATGTCCTCCACAACCTCCTGTCATTAATAATCATGCTCAGGTCTTCCAAACTGAAGGCCATGGCTTTCTTTATAAAGTCAACCCATCTCTTGTTGGGTCTTCCTCTTTTCCTGCTGCCTTCAACTTTTCCTAGCATTATTGTCTTTTCCAGTGACTCTTGTCTTCTCAAAGTATGATAGCCTCAGTTTAGTCATATCAGCTTCTAGGGACAGTTCAGAATTGATTTGATCAGTGGGGTTTACCCCATGAAATTGTTCTAAGGGTTGCAATCTAAATATCTTTAGGAACAAAGTGCCTAGTACTTTACCTTAACTGTTCTGTAGATTGGCCTGCCTGGCTGGAACCCTTCAGAATATGTGATCTGACAATTGTTTTAGCATATCTCAGACACTAGTGATAATGTATGACCTGGAGAAAATGACAAGCTGTAATGTAAACAGAAACCTTCACAAAAATCCTGCAGAAAATGAGTAAACTCTTTAAATATTTCCCTGGCTTTCATTATATCATATCCTTAAATAGTACAGATCACCATCTCATCTTCCAATCCCTGTTTATAATCATCATCCCACATCCATAATAACAACTTGCAGGGTTGCGCTATATAAGTCCATTGACTTCAAGTCAACAGACTTAGAAAGCATGCTTGCATTTTCTCATTAAATCCACTGTAAAATATTTCTGCCGCATTTTTGATGTAAACACTAAAATAAAATATTGTTTATTTTAATACAATGGTAATCCTCTTTATAGGACTGTTCAGAAGCATTATGCATCTCCATGGCAATGTAACACTGTGTAAATAAGCACTCTTGTTTCAGTTTTCTAAAAGGCTCCTGAGTCCCTCAAATGAAACAGGTTGCTCAGGCTGTACACGCAAGCCAATCTTGCAAAAGACTGTCCCTCTAATGTTACCCAATTTATGACTATTTTAATTAAACCTCAAACGTCATTATCTTCCCATTTGCAATAGGTTTGTAACCATTTAATATTCATAAGCATAAGAAGGTAAGACTTAGGCAAACAGTGCTTACTGCTAATAGCACATCTCTAAAAGTGATGACAGAACTCCTACTGTCAGGCATGGGATCAGACTGGGGGCGGGCAGGGAGCAGAATCCAACTTCCCACTTCCATTATAAATGTGCAGCCAAAGCCATTATTTCAAGCAAAGTCTATTTATAAAACAAGTACCCCACTTACAAAATTTTCCGAGGGGAAACCAAAGAGTGTTTTTCAAAGGCACTGTATACACCAGGGTTTTCCTTTTCCAAAGCTTTTTCATATTAATTGCAAAGGGCTAAATATGAATTTTAGACTATATTTTTATGACAGCATTTTATCTTTTATTAATTTTGCAGTGGCTTCTTTTCACTTTTCTCCTAGGAGCTTTCTCCCTGCTTCAAACATCTCTCCCTCCTGCTGTTTGCATCTGCTGTATGTCTCTCTGGCTTGCTCTCCCCCTGCTGTGTACATTCACCGTTTCTCCCTCCCCCATTCCCACAAGCATAGTTGCCATCTATCTCTTTCCCACTCCCTGCTGTGTCTATCCATGAGTTCGCTCTCCCCTCTGATATGTGCATCCACTGTGTCTTTTCACTTGGCTCCTGCTGCGCACATGCGCCATTTCTTCACAACTCCCATAGGCATCTACCAAGGCTCTCTCCGGTCTCTGTCCTTTTGCTTTGAGTCCTGCTCACCTCCTCCTAGACACAGTGCAGCATATTTCTTAGTTGTGCTTGCTTAATTCATTTCTTTTCACTCTATGCTACACTACTCTCTCCACAACGTTATGCTGCTACTATTGCCCCTCCTGGTTTTAGAAAATGCCAAATTAAAACAGTCTGCAGCACTTCAATAGCATGATTCCCCCCCTCCTGTTTTCAGTTGTATTCTTAACACAGCCATTTGGGGTGAGAAGAATTTCTGAAAGGAATTTCCTTTTTTGCCATTAATTTCTCTATCTTCACTCACTCTGTCTCTGGGCAAATGCACTAGCAGTACTGATTGTTCCAATGTACGTGTTCATGTGGGCAACGGTAACGAATGAATTGGGCAATCATATTTTCTTCCAGTGCCGCAATCATCACTCTGTGAACCTTGTTCACATGTTTACCATGTCAGCACATGCAAGGGGATTTTATCCACCATTCCATTTGCTGAAAAATGCATTGTGTGAATAGGCCATTTGTGACTTTAAAAAATGCAGCAGATTCCACATCAACTTTAAGTTCAGTTGAGTAGTTGGTGTCCCAGTTAGAAGCTTTTTTGTGCTCTAACTCTAAGCAAACTTACTTGGAACGATGTTCCCTTATATTTAGGATCAAGCTCCCACTGGGTTGAGATTTGGACTAATTTCCTATAAATTTGAGCAGCATTTATTTTAATTCTGTTCTATTCAAGGTCATATGCTGAATCATGAACATTAGGGAGAAATTCAACATAGTACTTCCTTATATAAAATTCTAATAATCATTCCCTACAGAAGTAATGATTTGTATATTCAGCATGGTGCTAAAATAAAATGAGAAGGTAGGAAATTTATCATCCAGAAATTCATTGGGGGGAAAAACGTATTGTAGGATCAGAACCACCTGTGGATATATCTGATAAAGTCATGAGCAGAAAAATGAGACTATGTAATTCATCCTTAGAAAGCTCAAGCGTTAACACCACACCAATCCAAAGCCATCACAAAGAATACCGACACCACAAGACAGTTCAGGATCAATCAGAGGTGGAACTCCTCAGTGTTGATCCCATAATTTGAATTTTTTCATCGTTATATTCAAGTCCAATAGCGACAACAAAATTTTCTAAGGTATAAACTTTTGTGAGTCAAAGCTTATACCCTCGAAATTTCTGTTAGTCTTTAAAAAGCTACTGGACTTGAATTTTGTTCTGCTACTAAAGATTAACATGGCTACCCATCTGAAACTATCTTCATCATATAAAAGGTCTCTGAGGCAAGGTAGGGTAGAACAGGAGGAGAAGTAAGGGAAAAGCCAGGAGTTTTTGTACTAATTCTAGACATTTACATTTGTTTACCTGAGATCCAGGTTTGGTTTGGGTATCCCTTTTTGTTTACCATCCACCTAGCTTGCTGATGGGAACCCATTTGAGCTTGCAGAGGTGGTCTCTGACTTTGGAGAGTACCCAGGATGTTGGTCTGCCCATCATCCATTTCAGCCTGACTTAAGACACTGCTGTAAGACAGCCTGGGGGACAATCTCCATTTACAACTAGATAAGGGGGACAATCTGGGGGACAATCTCCATTTACAACTAGATAAGGAAAATTCTTCACTGGTCCTCCTGGTCCTTACTTGCTGTTGTTGGGGCATTTGAGATCAAATATAGGGGTTCAATATGTAGCTCTGAGGCAGTTTGAGTCTTTTTTTGGTTGGCTGGACAGAAAAGGTAATGGCATGGGGGATCATCTGCATGGGAGTACCACAGGGTTCAGTTATTCCTCTTCCATTATACAGTATAAAGATAAGATGCCTAAGTGAGATTATCCAGAGTTTGGGTGTGGATTGTCACTGGTATGTGGATGACACTCAGCTTTATAAATCATTAAATAAACTACTGGATTATTACATCCCTGCCCTAGGTCCAGTGCCCTGGGTCAAATGACTAATAAACTAACTGAAAGCTGATAAAATAGAGGTGATACTGCTTTGGATGAGTTTTACTCATCTGCTTTGGATGAGTTTTACTCCAGATGTTAGATGGGGTTCAACTTTCTTTGACAGACGTCATAAATACCTTGAAAGTCCTGAAGGATTCAGCTCTATCATTGGAGAAACAGGTTCTGCAGAATGCAAAAGGGCTTTTTACCAACTTTATTTTGGCCCATAAACTTTGGTCCCTCATTTGAAGACTGCTGATTGGGCCACATGGATCCATGCAATAGTGACAAAGAAGTGTGACTATTGTAACATGTTCTATGTAGAAGATAATTCAAAAACTGCAGCTGGCAGAAACCTTGGCAGCCATCTGTTTTCAGGGCTGGGCTGCAAGGATTGTATCACACCTATTTTGTGATATTTGCATTGGTTAGTTTCTGATTCCAATTCAAGGTGCTGGGGCTTACTTCTAAAGCCCTTTATGACCTGGAGCCCACATACCTGAAGGACCATCTCTCCCAATATGAGCCCATAAACCAACATCTAGGGCTGTCAATTCGGTTCGGTCCGAACTGAAAATCAACCGAATTTCCCCTGATTCGTTGCTTTTCTGTTCGGACGGATCCGAACTCAAAACTGGCGGGCAACCGGGGGGGCCGAATTCAGCGAGTTCGGGAGTTCGCGAATAAATTCGGCCAATTCGGCCGTCAGTAAGCAGCATAACCGTCAGTAAGCAGCATTCTCCTCCCCCGGCCAATCGGTGGGCAAGCTGGGTCTTCTTCTGGCCAATCAGTCAGGATTGAGTACTGGAGGAATCAGCTGATGTGCGGCCCGGCCAGGGAGAGAGAGAGCGAAATCCTCGTGTGTGGGGGGGGTGCTTGTGCACATTCGCTCCTTTCTGTGGCTGCAGGGGGCGCATTTTTTGGGGTGCACACACAAAACTTTCACTGGAACTTCAGATGAAGCTTCTTAAGGTACCCCCCAAGTTTTGTAAACTTTGGGTCAGGGGGTCCCGAGATATGGGCTCCCCCCCTTTTTCTTTCCATGGCTGCAGGGGGCGCATTTTTGGGGGTACAAATCCCAAACTTTGAGCGGAGTTTCAGACCAGTGTTCTTAAGATACCCCCCAAGTTTTGTAAACATTGGGTCAGGGGGTCTCGAGATATGGGCTCTCCCCCTTTTCCCTCCCCCCTTTTCCATTTATGTGGCTGCAGGGGGCGCTTTTTTGGGGATATAGCCCCCAAACTTTTAGCATAGCTTCAGTCAATTATTCTTAAGATACTACCCAAGTTTTGTAAAGATGGGTTCAGTGGGGGCAGAAATATTGCCTCCCCCCCTTTTTTCTCTTTCCATGGCTGCAGGGGGCGCATTTTTGGGGGTGCAGACACAAAACTTTCACTGGAACTTTAGATTAAGCTTCTTAAGGAACCCCCCAAGTTTTGTGAACATTGGGTCAGGGGGTCCCGAGATATGGGCTTTCCCCTTTCCCCTATTGGGATGAATGGGGCAGCCGATCCGATCCTGTGTGCATCTCTCCAGAGCAAAACGTTCCGTGCCTAATTGGAATCATCTTGGATTACAGCCCGTCCTGATGGAACAGAAGACAGCCACAGTAAGACCCCTTTGGGGGCTTTAATCTATAATTTTTCTCCTGTGTATGTGTGTGTGGGGGGGGGGAAGCAGAGTCTGTGTGTGTGTGGGGAGGGAGCAGTTTCTGTGGGTGGGGGGGAAGCCAAAGGGGGCTTTCGTCGGTTCTGCCTGGGGTGTGTGTTCCCCCTCGAGTCTCTCGCTCCCTGGTTTGAGGGGGGAGGTTTCAGTTGTGTGTTGCAAAGGTGTTGTTTAACAAGGTTGTGTTTGCAGTTGTTTTGCTAATTTCTCCGCTGTTGTCGGGCTGGGAGCTTTGTGCGTGGGCGGCAAGCTCTGCTGAGAGATGCACAACATTAAGGATGGGGGGACCCCTTTCAGGGCCCATATCTCAGCCCCCCCTGACCCAATCTTTACAAAACTTGGGGAGTCTTTCAATAAACGTCCTTTGAAGCTCTGCCAAAAGTTTGGGACCTCTAAGCCCAAAAATGCCCCCCCCCCAGAGCCGCGGAAAGGCGCGGTTGTGTTTTTAATGGCTTTATTCGGCCGAATTTGTTTCCGAACTTTGAATTCCCACCGAATTGAACAGATCCGAAGTGGGGGAGTTCGGACTTCGGCACGTACCGAACCCACAAGGGCCAAATTCGGCCGAATCTGAACTGTACCGAATTTTTTTTTTTGACAGCCCTACCA
This sequence comes from Euleptes europaea, assembly GCF_029931775.1. Classification (NCBI taxonomy): domain Eukaryota; kingdom Metazoa; phylum Chordata; class Lepidosauria; order Squamata; family Sphaerodactylidae; genus Euleptes; species Euleptes europaea. Next base: position 84,025,197 of record NC_079314.1, on the reverse strand, counting down.
ACATCACTCAGCACAGCAGCACCTGTTTGTCATCCCAAATGATGTAAGAGTGCATTCCATTTTTGTCAGCTTGCAAGATTTCTCTGTAGTCACTCAAGCCTTATGGAATGAAATTCAAAAGATCCTGTCTCTTTTGCAATGTTGTAAGGGCTGTAAGACAGGACTTTTAAAGAGAGCCTTCTGAATTTCTTGATCGTTCCTGTAGTTTTGTTTTTAGGGGCTAAGATCTCTTACAGATGTCACTAACAAGGTTTTCCCCCCAACTTTTAATATCTTAACACTGTATTTTAATATAATTTTTTATATATTTTTTACCTACCTTGGGTCCCTGTTGCCTGGGAGAAAGATGGGCTTATAACTGTTTTAAATAAATAAATAAATAAAGTAACTCAATGGGTTTTTTCCCCCTAATCCTATTGGGTTTTGGACTGCAGCCTTAAACGGAGATCTCAGTTTATGTAACCCACAGCAAAGTTACATAACATAATTTATAGTGACTTATTTCTGAACACTTTTCATATATTATGCAATTTTAAGTTCCTTGCACAAACAATCTGTTCTGGGGTCACCTCATAAGAACATAAGAAAGGCCATGCTGGATCAGACCAAGGCCCATCAAGTCCAGCAGTCTGTTCACACAGTGGCCAACCAGGTGCCTCTAGGAAGCCCACAAACAAGATGACTGCTGCAGCATTATCGTGCCTGTGTTCCACAGCACCTAATATATTAGGCATTCTGCTCTGATCCTGGATGGAATAGGTATGCATGATGACTAGTATTCATTTTTACTAGTAGCCATGAATACCCCTCTCCTCCATGAACACTCCACTCTTAAAGCCTTCCATGTTGGCAGCCATCAGCCATCCTGGGGCAGGGAGTTCCACAATTTAACTATGTGTTGTGTGAAGTAATAGTTCCTTTTATACATCTACCACCATCTGAGGATTTTAAAAATCCCTGGATACTCTCAGAAACCTGAAGAACTGTAACATAACCTCTTCAACACTGTGAGTTAAGGCCAAAGTCACACAGCTCTGAAAGCTGGCTAAAAATGTGGTGGTAGTTGAGATATCTATATCAGATGATGGTATTATGTGCCAAAGGTCTAACTTTCCAGTAAAATTGAAGGGTTTCAAATATCAACAAATTGGCTGTGGTCAGTTTAACCTGTAAATAGCTGATCAGAGGGAAGAGAGTATTTTATATAGTTTGCTACCTGTCTAGGAAGCTGCTAATATTCTCCGCCACACACCCAACATATTATGTGCCGTAAAATAACAGGTTCTGCACCTTAAGATTACTCTGATGACACACTATGGAAACTGTTAGAAGTGAAGTGCTTTGCGCTGTCTCTTAGCCTCAGACTTCAGAGGGGGACTATAGAGAGCCAGGGTGACAGATAGGTCAGGACCTATGTATCCTTTCCTTTCTACTGCTCTGTTTTTGTCCCTTTGATGTTTTCAGGGAATCTTCCTTTCTTCTGACTAAAACCTTCCCTCCCTCTCTCCCCCCCATCCTTCAACCATGAGGGCAGGACATGCCTTATGCATCTCTGTCGATCTTAGTATAGCTAGTTAGATTAGAATGCTATCTCTATCCTATCCCGAATGAGTTCTTTTAAATAAAGAACTTCCTTTTTTTACAAAAGATAAAAGCAGGCTTTGTGTGAACTTTATGTACTCAGCAACAACTCAACGCAAATTCCACTGTATCTTATGCACTCTGCTCAACAAAAACTAGTCTGGAATTTATTAATGGAAAAAGAATAGATGCACAATCCATGTGTGTGCAGCCCCTGAATGCAGAAAGGTCCCAGTAGGACATGCTATAGGACAGCAACCTCTTTCCCTCAACATGTACGCATAGCTTTCAGCACACTAGGCCACACTAGGGAGGTCTAAGTGCACTTTCCAAATCCCCATCCAGCCCTCCCCCAACCCTTTGTAATCAAGAAACATGAACTCTCAGCTCCTGTTTCTTGACTGAGTTTAAAGAGTAGGTTAGTAGGCCAGATGGGTATCTGGAAGGCACGCTGCAAGAACCTACAAGCTGAAATTGGATGTGATTTCCTCAAAGAGAATCCCCTGCTCCCTTACCTAGGTATGTATAAGAGCCCCACTGGGCTATCAAGAATAATGGGACTGCAAGGCTAGATATAAAAGCTGTGCTGCTGCTCTGAAACTGCTGGTAAGTACCGCTTGTTCTGATTGTTCATATCCTGACCCAAGCTCTGCCTACTAACAGGATAGTTCCCCTTCCATTTCAGTAGATGTTTTACTGCTTCACCAACAGATGGGAAAACTGAGTCCCATAGCACCAGGAGTGGCAAGAATGAGACACACAGAGAGACACTCTCATTCTCCATAAGAGTACTGCATTGTACCATAGGAGGACAGGGAACAAGGACTCTATTCTGCCTTAAGAGGATCCCTCTCTACACATGCACTGTGGAGAACTGGATTGTACTCAGTGTAACATAAGAAATGGGATTCCTACTTAGATGTGAAGATAGATTCTATAGAGCCGAGATTTGCTAAGGCAGGCCAAGGCACATGCATGCTGTTTATTTTTATTTTATTTTAGTGAGAACTTCAAAAGCCAAATGCAGCCCTAATAGTATAAGCCCTAAGAAAATTCAGCTCCAATTCTGTACTCAGAATATATTCAGCAAGGCCATTTATGCAGGGTCAATTTTGATGCTCGCTCAAAGCTGTGTTGTTGTTTTTTTAAACGACCTTTAAAATGCCTATGCACGGTCCCGATGCAAAAGGAGAAATCCCACCCCCCACACACACACACTCGCCTGCTCCTTTGTTCTTCCATTAGCAAGCTCCGTTTGCATAGCTAACGCGTGGCTGTGAATTTTGCATGCTTCTTTGAGGGGATTCTTCGCAGCGAGGGCAGAGCAAACACAAAAGGTCACATTGAAGGGGCCCTTAAGAAAGGTGAAGTAGGTATGCGCCGGCTTCGCAGTCACTTCCTGAATGACGGTTCAGCGTGCAAAACTCAAAAAAAGGGACGGGGCACTTCAGCCTGGAACGCGCTGCTAATTGCCAAGCATAAATGGCCCAAGTTGTTTGAAAAATGTTTATTTTGAATAAATGTTTTATTAGTATGCATAATTCGGAACTCGATGAATCCTTGTAGAATGTCCTTTGTTTATGTCCTCCTTTTGTGACTGAAAGCCTTCAAGCAGGAGCCCCTGGTAAGGAGTACCTGTAGGCACCAGTGCATTGGGAAGATGCTTCTCTAAATGTTTCAAACTTTTTAAAAATGTAAGGTGAGGATAACTTACAGGAGTGATGGCTTGCATAACTGAAACAGATAGAGGTATCTCCTGTTATCTCTTCCAATGCAATATTTTTTAGTGGCAGCAGTTCAAACACTCAGCTGTGAATCAAGCAATGTCTTTGAACAATGAGCCACAAGGGCCAGCTCACACATGACCTGGGGCATAAGCCATATATTTATTTTATTTCTACCTTGCACCTTTCCCGGAAGGGCACAGAATTTATTTATTTATCTGTTTGAAATGTTTCATGCTGCCTTTCCTCCCAAGACAGGATTTCCAACGTGCCAACATTTCCTGGCTTTGGCCAGGACAAGGTGGCCGATAAATCTAACAAATCCAATCAAAATCAAACATTACAGGGCTTCAAACAAAATAAAACAGGGCTTCAAACATTAAAATATTTCAGAACTTTAAAAACAGTATTTTAAATACAGATCTATACATATTATCAAAAACAAATAAAGCATATACAAACACAAACAGGGAGCACAGCTAATAACAGTTAATGACAGAGTGCCAAACAAAAAACAAAAAAGTTTCTACCTGCCGCAGAAAACAAGGATAGAGGGTGACAGATGAATCTCACTGGGGAGGGAGTTCCAAAGTTTAGGTGCCACAACCAAGAAGTTTAGGTGCCACAACCAAAGCAGGGCCTCCAACAGTGACCCCAGTGGTCAGTAAAGTTCTTATGTGAGTAGGTAATCCTTAAAGTATGCTGGCCCTAATCCATATAGGGCTTTAGAAATCACCACCAACACCTTGAATTGGGCCCAGAAGCAAATTGGGAGCTAGTATAAATGGAACAGTGTAGGGAGGGGCTGTGGCTCAGTGGTAGAGCATCTGTTTGGCATGCAGAAGGTCCCAGGTTCAATCCCCAGCATCTCCAGTTAAAGAACTAGGCAAGTAGGTGATGGGAAAGACCTCTACCTGAGACCCTGGAGAGCCACTGCCAGTCTTAGTAGACAATACTGACTTTGATGGGCCAAGGATCTGATTAAGTATAAAGCAGCTTCATGTGTTCAACAAGTGATATAATCCTTATGACCATAGCTCAACAAGTGATATAGTCCTTATGACCATAGCTTTAGCCCAATTTACAGCACTATTGCCACCTTTTTCACCTTTTAAAATTACACCTTTTAAAGTGAATTGGATTTTTAAAGTGCCTGCACAAACACTGCTCTCGAGCAAAGCCATAGATATTTTGTACTGTACATATTATCTTTAACCTGGCTATAAACGTATAAGTGTCTTTTAAAAACATAAATAGGCACGTCTGCATAGTTACTTTATGCAGGCAAGGGAAGGCTATATGCCAAGTGGGGAAATGGGGTTGCCTTATGCTTGGCAACATCTCCCACCCCCATCAAGCCTTGCCCACTAGCACTCCAGTGGCTGGCAGGTGAAAGAAAGAAATAAAAAAAGAATCACCTTCAGTGACCGCTTGAAACCCACATGATATCACACCATTCTAAGAATCACCAGAAACATTATGGGTTTGTTATAAAGTTTCCAATTATCCCTAGAGAGGCATGATGTCACTTCTGGATTGTCCTGGAAGTGATACCATGCCATCGCTGACAACTGGCCCTTCATGTTCCCCCCCACCCAGTCTTCTGCTATTTGTCAGGTCAGGCCTGACAACTCTATGGGGAAATGCAGTTCAGTCCCATACAAACTACAATCATGTATGAATCAAACCATAAAGCATGGATGTGTGAATAGGACTGAGATACCCAGGATCCTGTGCCATCTGTCAGATCCTGCCAAATTCCACATGACCTGGTGTGCAAAACATCAGGAGTGACTACATGACAATTAGTTATTACACTCAAAGGGTATCAAGGACTGATAGACCCTAACAGAGCAGGACCCCAGAAGCTTGGTTCACTTCTGTTTAACCTCAAGATGTGACACTGTAAATGCAGGCAGTGTCATCAGCTTGAGCATGGAGGATCATTTGCAATTCAAAACTCAATACAAACAAACAGTTAAATATGAGTATCCCCAGATAATGAATGATGACATGTTGGTAAACTACTCAAGTATTATTGCTTACATGTACACACAAAGTATTTGATTAAGGACATCAGTCCTAAACCTCAGGGAGCTCTCTAATCATGCAAATATAATCCACACATGTTTTTTTAACCCAGTTCCTAAAACCTTCAAAACATTTCTTAGATTGTTATTGTTTTGAAGAACAATCTAGACTTCTTCCTGAACAAATAAGCCCGCATATTAGAATGAGAAGACTAATAGGAGCATTATCTTGGTCATCTAGAATTAGGTCACGAACAGTTTTGAATTTCCCTCCTGCAGCCTTTGCTAAATAAGACAGTCTTCACAGAAGAATAAATTTCTATGCCCCAGCTGAATTAGCTGCTCACAGGAGAACATTCAAACAAAAATGACTGAGGCTCAGGATATGACTGTAAAACTGATTGCTTGACCTGCTGTGTAACACAGCTCATATCATGAATATGCACCTGAGAAGCTATTATGATTTTCACATCTTCCATCTCAACGACTGCTATCCTATCAGTAATAACTTTTACCAGTCAAATCCCCATCTGTGTCTCAGACTTTCTAATGTTTATGTCTCATCACTTTAGCCTTAGAAAAAATGAAATTGTTTTTGCTGCTTCTTTCTTTCTTCCTATTTTTTTTCTTTGAGAAAAGAGAAAGTATCACTCTGTTTGAAATGAGTCTTGTGTCCAATTATCTGTCTTTGAGAAATCAGGCAATAGGTTTGGTATTTGAGAGCAAAATGAAATCTGCATTCCAAAGCACAAAGGGTATGGGAAGGAACAACCCCTGTACTGTGTGCACCATGGTTTTATCCAACATTGAGATTCAAGTGTGTTCTAAAAATAGTTTATGCCAATTCATAATTAATGTCACTGATAAGGTCCTCTAAAAAAGAACAAAGAAGGAAGGAATGGTTTCACAATAAAAGGAAGTAAACAATAAGCACATCTCAGGACTAGTGCTTCTTAATATATGCACAACTGATTTAGAGTGAAATCCTGATGCGCCCTAGAAGGGTACAAATCTGTTCACATAGGCAACATAATGAGGTCACCAGATTTCCAGATAACACCAACTTATTCTGGGTAGGAAAATCCCAAACCGATTGTGAAGAACTCCATTCCAAACAAGCATACCTGGCAGCAGAATGCCAGATGTGGTATTTTTAAATGTATCAGTAAATATTTATACCTCATCTTTCCCACCATTCACAGTTATTCAAGAAGGCTATAATTCAATTATACCATGCAAGTAAAATAATGACCTATATTGATATCTCTAAGAAGTCCCATACAAAAGACCAGAAATTCCTGTAACAGGATGCTGAAGTGGAAGCAGATCCAAGAACAAGACAGTCTTGAGACCATGATTTCATTCTTTTTAAAATCTTGCCACATGTTATTCCTTTTAAAAGCTGTGATGGAATCCAGAAGTAAGGGTATGTTATTCCCCTCCAGCACGATGGCAGATGCAAGAAGGAGTACAGGTAGATCTGCTGGTACAGATGAACCTACTGTAGGTTTGGAAGTACAAGCAGGCCACAGTTGCCTTCATCCAAGCCTGCTAGGGTAGAGATGCTTCCTCTAAACCCTTCAGCATACATGAAGCTGCTTTATACTGAGTCGAACTACTGGTTTATGAAGGTCAGTATTGTCTACTTTGGTTCTCCAGGGACTCAGGCAAAGGTGTTTCACACACCCTGATACCTGATCCTTTTAACTGGAGATGATGGGGGTTGAACCTGGATACTTCTTCATGGAAAAACCACTGAGCCTGGGTTAGGGCTGTGCATATGGATAAACCTGAACCGAAAATAAAACTGATATTAGCCTCGTCGGCAATATTTGGGTTTTGTTTTGGTCGAATACCAAAACCTGGGAATCTACCCAAAGCCGAATAGGTGATTCCTGAAAAGCCAAATAGATATTCAGCTTTTTTGGGTTTCAGCTATTCGCCTTTGCTCAGATGCACAGCTCTGTGCTTTCTCCCATTTTTCTATCTATGACTGGGTTTTTTAGGGGCCCATAGTTAGGGCCCTTATGAGGTAGGGGTTGTGTAATCGGAGCCAACTTGGTCTGACCAAACTACTCTGGAGGTGGAAGGGTCATTTAAAAGATGGGGCTCAACCTGGAGGGATATACCCTCCAACTAAAAAGTGCCAGCTTCAAAAGCTGCTGAACAACTATGCCCTGTTGTTGAACCTCTAGAGGAACCAGTTGGCTACTGTGTGAGCCAGGATGTTGGACTAGATAGACCACTGGTCTGATCCAGCAGGGCTCTTCTTATGTTCTTAACCTCTGACAGCCAAAGCACTAAGTCTCAAACCCAGCTGGCATCATCCTGCAATTTAGACAAATGGATACCAGTGCCCACCACTTAGCTGACTACAGCTACTGCCCATCCATGTCTTGCCATCCCCAGAAGGGCTTTTCCAGGGCAACTGGCCCATGATCTCCCCTTGTCCAGTCTCCTCAACATGATGGTCAGCCAGGTAAGATCCTAGTGTGCCTGCTCCTCTACAAAGGCTCATGGTTTTTCATTTTGAAGATTCCCTTGGCCTTGTCAATCACTACCTGAGGGAGAAAGTCATCCATCCTTGTATCCTGATAGTACTTGGCACATGGAAGGATGTGTTCTGTCCTCATTTACACTCCAGGCATTGGCCTTTTGTGAGTAGATTTACAACTTAAAACAAAACTGAGGGAATGAAAGATAAGGAGACTAAACAAAGCCATGCCTTGTAAAATGTTTCTTCTTTCTCAGAAAAGGAATTTGAGTTTGTTTTCCAATTGTTAATTGGACTAAGAATTCCTCTGTGAGAAATGGGGGAGGGAGGACTAAAGTTTTGGAAGTATTTCAGATAAGTATCTGCAAACACTCTTGACAGCTCCCACAGGGAAACAATGACGATAATGACAACAATAGTAATTAAGAGGGAATGAATTATAATCTGTCAATAGGACTTGTTTGCTGAGAGAACTTCAAAGCTACAGGGCCCCTACTGCCACATGGATTCTTTTTTTATAGGCAAGAGCAACACTTAGGATTGATGGGGAAGAAATAACATGCCAGAAAGCTTTGAGAGAATTCCAGAGCTCAGGCACATGACAACAAAATGGAAGTACTTTTGTACACAATCTCTTCTTTAAACATGAGTTTCCTTTCCAAGTGGCAAATGTAACACTTAAATCAGATAATTAGTACTTAAACTTGGTATATAGGTCAGTAGCTGCAGGGACATGTGTGGGCAGTGGCCCTTCATCTCATGCACCCACTATAAAATCCAAACTTTAATTTTAAAAACTAAGACTTTATTGAACTTGGGGTCTTCTGCAAGCTAAGCAGGTTCTCTATTCGTCCAAAAATGTGAAGGCAACATATTCCTAGACATCATGACCCAGAGAATCACAGAGATAGACCATGAATAGAAATAGAGTTATGAGGGTCATCAAGAAATATCCTGTTTTTCAACACAGCAATGTCTTGAATCAATACTTCTGGAACTTTTGATAGTTTGGAACTTTTGATAGTTTGACAGTTTCCCTCTGTCAAAATTTAATTCTTATATCCCCATGGGCATGCTTTTAGAGGATGAGAGAATAAGAATGTTCAAACTGCAGTTGAGCAAATCCTCTGGTATTTCTTCATGGTCATTATTCCGAGTGTGCTTCCTGACTAGCAGTGCCATCCTAGACACAGCTGAACTCTTAAAGCCTATAACAGTGATTCATGCAGAGATGTAACACACAGCCTCCTATGTAGGCTGATCTTTATGTTGGGACTGGTTGAATGATTGGATCACATGCTAGAGAAAAATATGACCCATTCACAAAGAGGAAGACTGGCAATGTGATAGTGGAAAGTGCCATCAAGTCACAGCTGACTTATGGCAAACATGTAGGGTTTTCAATGCAAGAGATGTTCGGAGGTGGCTTGCCATTGCCTGCCTCCACATGGGCTGAAAGAGTTCTGAGAGAACTGTGACTGGCCCAAGGTCACCCAGCAGGCTTAATGTGGAGGAGTGGGGAACTGAAACTGGTTCTCCAGATTAGAGTCGCAACTCTTAACTACTGGCCAGAGCAAAACCATGCACCATGTAGCAATGCAGTGGCCAGACTTCTCTGTGGGCGAGGACCTTGAGCTCACAGGATATTGTCATTATTTCATTCATCTATTTCTTGCAGCACACAGTTTGGGAATAAAAGGCCTTATTTTCTTAATTGGGTCTCTGTAGGGTTGCCAACCTCCAGGTAACAACCTTCTACACAATTGCTGAGTTCTTGTGACCAGCTATTAGAGTCATCTTGGATCAGTGTACCTTTGTGGACTTTTGAAATATATTTATACATACCTTTGTGGAATATTGAAATACTTTTGTATATAGCTGTATCTTTGTTTGTCCTTCTCCACTTTTATATGCACTGATTACACTTTGATGTTTCATCCAATTGTATTGTATTTATTATAGCCTAAGATTCCTGCACTACTTTTCTTAACCTCCAGGTACTAGCTGGAGAACTCCTGCTATTACAACTGATCTCTAGCCGATAGGCATCAGTTCCCCTGGAGAAAATGGCCGCTTTGGCAATTGGATTCTATGGCATTGAAGTCCCTCCCCTCCCCAAACCCCGCCCTCCTCAGGCTCCACCCAAAAAAACCTCCTGCTGATGGCAAAGAGGGACCTGGCAACCCTAGGTCTCTGGCATACAGTCCCCAACTTGTCTCTGATTTCCCCTACCAAAAAATATTTTGAGAGTTCAAGGTGGTAGAAGGTTCAGCCTAGCAGTAAGTGCAAATAACTGCCTTGAAAAACAGAACTCAGCTGCTGCTTGAAAATTTAATATAGCTGTCCAAATTAAATGTCCCTTGAAGGTGACCTATTGTTTCCTATCAAAATGGAGATTTTAAAGTGGCATACACATCTACAATCCTCATATAAAATAGCATTCTGTCTAACCCTGATAGATTATAAAGTATAAACCTTTCTATATCTTAACATTATTTTTAAAATTCTCTCAAAATAAATGCATTTTTATACGTACAATGTTCCAAGCAAAGTATTTAGTATTCAGCTCTTCCTGGGAATCAGACAGTCCATATCAGCAAGCACCTGTGAGCAGCAACCCTAATGCAGTAGGATTATTTTCTTGCTTAAGCACTTGTTAAAGTGCTACATTGAGCAGGGAACTTACAACCAGTTTCAAAGTCAATGAAGCTGAAGATGAAGCTATTTAAGATGCAATTCAACGTGGGTTTACTAGGAGGCAAGTTAAATAGAAATCAATGGGCCTTACTTCTCAACAAACAGGTTAAGATCAGGATGCCAAAACCCACAGATTTTAACAGAACTTCATGAAAGCAAACTACTTCACCTTAACTGGTTTGGGACCAAGATACTGCTTATTAAAAATAAACTATAGCATTCGGCAAGACCTTAAACCAATTGATGTCTCAGGTAAGGATGGTCTTTGATGCCCCCTCCAACTTTTGTATTGCATACCTTTATATATCTATGAAGCTGCCTTCTGATGAATCAGACCCTTGGTCCATCAAAGTCAGTACTGTCTACTCCAACTGACAACAGCTCTCCAGAATCTAAGGTAGGGGTCCTTCACATCATCTACTGACAGATCCTGTAACTGAGATGTCGAAGATTGAAGCTGGGATCTTCTGCATGACAAGCCGACACTCTACCATTGAGCAATGGTCCCTTGTTTTTATTGAATTCATAGTCTGTTTCATAATTTTGATGCATGATTTACATGCAAGATTTTGCCTTGTCACGTAAGATAATTAAACTTCCATGCATGTGTGTGTGTAGGCTGTCATACAGAGGATGGTGCGGAGTTGTTTTCTGTTGACCTAGAATGTTGGACCAGAACTAACTGGGTGAAATTAAATCAAATGAGTTTTTGGCTAAACATTAGGAAGAACTTCCTGACAGAGCAGTTCCTCAGTGGAATAGTCTTCCTTGGGAGATGGTGGACTTTCCTTCTTTGGAGGTTTTTAGGCAGAGTCTAGATGGCCATCTGACAGCATACCGTATATACTCGGGTATAAGCCGACCCGAGTATAAGCCAAGGTGCCTAATTTCACCCCAAAAATGGGGAAAAATTAGGCACCCACGTATAAGCCGAGGGGGAAATGCACCCCCTCCCCCCCCGCAGGCTTACCTGACCGGGCTGCAGGCAGGCGGTGGCGGCGGCCCCCTCGCTGAGCGCAGGGTCAGCTGGCAAGCGGGAGGACCGCCCAGGTGAGGTGGGGGGTGGGGGAGGGGGGAAAGAAACTGCCGCCGCCCAGCAGAAGGCAGGGTGGGGTGAGGTGGGGTGGGGGTGAAAAACCGCTGCCGCCGCGCAGAAGGCGCGATTGCGCAAAAGGCGCAACGATTGCGCAAAAGGTGTGATCGGGTGGGGTGGGGAAGAAACCGCCGCCGCCGTGCAGAAGGCGTGATCGGGTGGGGGGAGGAAGAAGCCGCCACCACTGCCGCGCAGAAGGCGCGATCGGGTGGGGTAGGGGGGAGAAGGCGGGACAGCCCGCCCATCAGCTGGCCGGCGGGAGTGCGCTGGGAGAGGGCCTGGCAGGCAAATTACCGAATTGACCAGAGTATAAGCCGAGGTGAGTTTTTTAAGCCAAAAATCATGGCTAAATAGCTCGGCTTATACTCGAGTATATATGGTAGTTGATTCTGTGAACTTAGGCAGACCATGAGAGGGATGGTAGGAAGTGATGAGTCAGGGCTCAGCTCTCGTGGTCCTTTCTCACCTGCCCAGGGTAATGCCAATTGCCACTTTGGGGGAAGCAAGGAATCTTCCTCCAGGCTCGATTGGCCAGAGATCGTGGAGTGTTTTTTTTGTTTTGTTTTTTTGCCTTCCCCTGAGCATAGAGCAGGGGTCACTGAGGGAGGGGGAGGTAGTTGTGAATTTCCTGAATTGTGCATGGGGTTGAACTAGATGACCCCTGCGGTCTCTTCTAATTCGATGTTTATAGTCTTATAAATAAAAAGCCACGTAGGTCAATGTTCCCAGCCATTGAAGAAGCTCTGATGTTATTATTTGCTTCAGCTGTTGAGAGGATACTTGTATATATAGTCCTTGACAAGTGTACTCTGAGTTTGCTTCCTGTCAAAGATTGACACCTCTGGGTTGCATGACTCTAACTCTGGCTGTGACTTCTGGATCTATAGAAAGAGTTCCAAGTCAGGAAGGAAAGGGTATATCCTGTTTAAAAATGGGACAGCACAGTTAATGATCAGGATATCTGACTAGACCCAGATTCAAATACCCACTCTGCCAAGCTTGCTGGGTGACCTTGGGCCAGTCACATTCACAGCTTAACCTGCTTCAGTTCACAGGGTGTTGTGTGGATAAAATGTAGGAGAGAAGAACAATGTATAAGTTACCACTGGGGAGAAAGGTGAAGTAAATCCAGGTTGCAAACCCAGGAAATCAGTAACTGACCAGTTTCAGGGAAAAACTAGATATTACAGTATCCACAGGTTCGATCCATGGGTGCTGACGCCATTTTAGAGAAGAATTTGGCCATTTAAAAATGGTGCAAGGCCCTAAGCCTGAGAGGGTTTGCAGTGTAGCAGGACCAGGTGATCTAGTCACCACCCCCCACCCCCTACCCCGTTTCCATTCTTGAAAAGGTACAAGGAGGGAAAACAAGATTACCTGGTCCCGCTGTGCAACAGCCCTTGCAGCATTTTTGAATGGCCAGATTCTTCTCAAAAATGGCATCAGCACCACAAGTCGGACCCATGGATGCCATAACATCTAGTTTGCTCCTCCTGTGCATATGTGTACACACTGTTGCCCCCTAAAGAGAAAGCAGGTGGGGATAAACTGACAGGCTACTATAGGGGTTCTGGGGTGAAGCACTAGCCTACCAGCCTACACTGCCCACTCAAAATGGCCTCTATAGACGAGATGCCAACCAATCCCTTATGTCCTAGGAATGTAAATTAGAATGAATCCCCTTCCTATCTAAATTTCCAAGCAGCAAAACTGTCAACATTCTTGGGTCCCAAAGTATGATAAGCAAATATATAAGCAAATGTAATTGTGTGCCATAGATTTTACATGGAGAGAATCAAGTATTTTTTGTCATTAGGTAAGGAAGTGAGCATACCTCTTGCACAGAAACCTAACCCCGAACTACCCCACTGTGCATCATCAATCTTCGATCTCTTTCTGTATCTCTGACTAATATAAACAGTAAAACCTTCAGGCAGGGGTTACATCATACCTCTGTTCCATACAGTGCTAGCACTCACATTAACACGATATAATTTATGTGATATCATCCATCTGCATTCTCTCCCACACTGTTAATGTTTAGATCCTTGGGGGCAACAAAATATTTTCACCTACATTACTCTGCAAATTTAGACTGCAATAGTATGGGGGTCTATGGAAATGGAAAGAGAAACTAGGGGCAGCAAGGAATTGATGATATATACATGTTAGCAATTTTGAAAAGAAGCAAGAGATGTGCTTGAATCTGTGCTCGCTTGCCTAATCAATTACGCCCATCCATAAAGGCTGTGAGCAGGATGTATCACACGATAAATCAAAGCTACTGATGTTACATAAGGTGCAGTGATTTAATGCCCAACTGTAAATTCAGCTGTCAGAATTAATTATAAATTTCACACCCCCTACCTAGCTCCACAATATTAATAATTAACCATTTCTGGAGCTACAAGTAACCCAGTTCCCAGTGACATCTTCAAAAGGTATAATACTAAAAACAAACAAATAAAGGGAAACCATATTGGAAGTCACATTTTCTGGAAAGTCAGATTAGTTCAAACTGGTGTGTTTCTCAGAATAGGACAGAGAAGCAACCCATTGGATCGCTAACATGAAAAAACGTTTGGTTTCCATGTAAATATTCTGCAGGCAATCAGACTTATTTTACAGTGCAATACAATAAACCTGAAATGTAGGTATGTGTCTCTATTAGTAATTAAAATACCTAGAGAGATCCCTTCTCTGCCAGCATTTTAGATCAAATTTTCGTACAGTCTTCACTCTGTCTAATTGCTGTGTACTGCTGGCAGCTTGCCCCCAAGCATGGAGCATATGGCGTCCTCAGAGGGGAAGATATCTTTTTTTTCCCCTTTGCTTAAAACATGCAAGTCAGTTGGTCACTGTTACCCCTCTGTGGAATTATTCAAACAGCTGCTTCTTCCAGCTTAGAAGGAAGACAATGTTCTGTTTTCCTTTTTTTAAAAAAATTTCCTTTGCACAGCCCTGTCATGTAATAAACTATTCCTTCAAGACAGGATAGCTTGCGCATGGCATAGATTTGATCCATGATAGGAACAAACAGGACTGCACTGAAGTGTGTAACCTCTCCCAATAACTTTCAGCCTGAACACCTATTCATCTGGTTTAGTCATTACCATGTAGGGTTGTCAGGTCCCCCTTTGCCACCAGCTGGAGGTTTTTGGGGTGGAGCATGAAGAGGGCAGGGTTCGGGGAGGGGAGGGACTTCGATGCCATAGAGTCCAATTGCCAAAGCGGCCATTTTCTCCAGGTGAACTGATCTCTGTTGGCTGAAGATTAGTTGTAATAGTGGGAGATCTCCAGCTACTACCTGGAGGTTGGCAAGCCTATTGCCATGTAAACAAGGAATTGTGCTATGACTGCTGAAGCAACATCCTATATGAGGTATGAGGAGGGCCTTTCAGACATATACTAATGTGGTAACAAGGTGAAGAGCATATTCATTTTTAAGAACCCAGGGTCATGTAAAATAAATAGCATAAGGTGAAGGACAATGACTTATGTAAGTCTTCAAATGTCAGACTTCCCTGTACCTCTAGTGGCTGCAGACAGAACTGCATTAAAAGTAGAATAAATTCTCAGGGCCCAAGTTAGTTGGAGAGCCCCTGAACCCAGCATCATGCTGCATCCAGCTGGTTGCAGCATGATGCTGGCTTCAGGGGCTCTCCAGCTAACTTGGGCCCTGAGAATTTTGACCCTCCCCACCCCCCTGCAGTGGCCCAGCCCAGGAGCCCCACCAGTCATGCTCAGAATGAGCACAATGTCATGTGGAAGCTTCCAAAAAATGTTAGGTCATGTTGTTCTCTATTCAGGGAGAAACCCTGTCTGGAAGCAGTCTTCGTTCAGAAGCTGCACAACTCTGCCCAGATAGAGCCATCTCTCGTGGAGCACAGCTATTCTAGGGTGAGGAGTTCCACACAACTAGACCAGGAAGAACAATGGTTGCTGCCTCAGGACACAAGGACAAAGGGTTAAGCTGTCTGCACCACATTAGGAAGTCCAGTGCTAGATCTCATGTCCTACTGCTCTCTGATGGAGAAGTACAGAATTAGGCACAACTGTACAATGTGTCCAGGTTTTTCCTGATTCCATAGGATATCAAAGTACTTATAAGCTGGTTCATTGGGGCAAACATTTTTGTTTCTTTTCTTTTTTAGTCTTCAAAAACGATTTAAAATAGCTACAGGAACACAGGAATGGTTTTTCACTTTTTATCCCTTTCATGTTCATATTTTTCATGGTCTACAGGTCTCATCTCTCCTTCATCAGGAGATACTTTCCCAAACTGAAAGTGGTTTCCTCCCTCCCACCACAACCCCTTCTTTTTTCACATTACAAATTGTTTTTATTTCTCTATCAGAGGATTAATGACAATAATGACTAAACTGAAGAAAGAACACAAGGCTTACATGATGGTGATCGGGTAAATAAGCAGAAGTCACCCAATAAAAAAAGAAAGAAAAATGGAAATATGAAAGTGAGAAAGTCAAAACTCAATTAGGCAGCCATAAGCACCATATGTGATCATCAGCTGTTTCCATGCTTCTGAATAAATCTCTTTCTCGCTCTCCCATGCTTAAGGAGAAGTCTTTCCCATTCCATTCACATTTAATTACTTTAACATACATTTATTAGTAAATGAAAAACAAGAAAGAATCATGTAAAATCAAAGTTCTTCATGCAAAATGTTCTCAGCCCTTAACACGCACAATACAATGAATCCCAAATACCTTTAATTTGTTTTCTTAATATGCATAGGGATACTACAGTTCTAATATATCTAGCTTCTGTCACACTGACTTCAGTATAAAATATGCTATGCATTTGACACATTTGTCTTTGATTAAGAATAACTGTCCAGTCCTGCACAAATTGATAAAATGATTGTGGATTCAGCAGACCCTTATCCTGGAGGGGCCCTGGAGCAACTTTTTTTTAATGAGTGAATTTTTCAACAAAATTGATGGCATTTTTAAAGTGTTTGTTATTAAAATAAGGCTATTTTAGTGATGGGAGCAGATGGGATATCAATAGAGCTATTCCAAGCCACAGAAACGGAGTCCATCAAAATGTTGACAAGAATATGCCAACAGATATGGAAAGCAAAACAATGGCCCACAGCCTGGAAACGATCCATTTACATTCCAATTCCCAAGAAAGGAGACATCAAAGATTGCAGCAACTATCGGACCGTCGCATTAATTTCTCATGCAAGTAAAGTGATGCTCAAAATCTTACAGCAAAGGCTATTACCATATATGGAACGAGAAATGCCTGGTTTCAGAAAAGAAAGAGGCACTAGAGATCATATTGCAAATATGTGCTGGTTACTGGAGCATACGAGAGAATTTCAGAAGAAAATCAGCTTGTGTTTCATAAATTACAGCAAAGCTTTTGACTGTGTGGATCATGAAAAGCTATGGCTGGTTTTAAAGGAAATGGGTGTGCCACTACATCTGATTGTTTTGATGCGCAACCTGTACTCTGGACAAGAGGCCACAGTTAGAACAGAATATGGAGAAACGGAATGGTTTCCAATTGGCAAAGGTGTCATACAAGGATGTATTTTATCTCCCTATCTCTTCAATCTATATGCAGAACATATAATTAGAAAAGCTGGATTAGATGAAGGTGGAGTGAAAATTGGAGGGAGGAACATTAATAATTTGAGATATGCTGATGACACTACATTATTGGCAGAAAATAGTGAAGATTTGAAATGACTACTGCTGAAAGTTAAAAGAGAAAGTGCCAAAGCAGGACTACAGCTGAACATCAAGAAAACAAAAGTAATGACTACAGGAGAATTACACAACTTTAAGGTTGACAATGAGGAAATTGAAATTGTTCAAGACTTTCTATTCCTTAGCTCCACCATCAACCAAAAGGGAGACTACAGCCAAGAAATCAGAAGGAGATTGAGACTGGGAAGGGCAGCCATGAAGGAGCTAGAAAAGATTTTGAAGTGTAAGGATGTGTCACTGGCCACCAAGACTAGATTAATTCATGCCAACGTATTCCCTATTACTATGTATGGGTGTGAAAGCTGGACAGTGAAGAAAGCTGATAGGAAGAAAATAGATTCCTTTGAAATGTGCTGTTGGAGGAGTGTTACGGATTCCGTGGACTGCCAAAAAAACAAATTAGTGGGTTATAGATCAAATCAGGCCTGAACTGACCCTAGAAGCTAAAATGACTAAACTGAGGCTATCGTATTTTGGTCACGTCATGAGACAACAAGAGTCACTGGAAAAGATTTCTTTCCCTATTGATTCTGCACAAGTGAATTGTGGGACCACGTGATTGTGTTGTTCAGTAATTGTTGTATTTTGCACTTGTAATTGTTTGTTTGCATGCTCTAGGTAGTAAGGTATTCTTTTCATTCTTGCAGTTTTGTTAATAATACACCGTATTTGATTAACATTCAGTGTGCTGTTGTTTTGATGGCCTACATTTTGGCAGCTGGATCCTTGAATCCTTCATTGGTGCACAGTTTAATAATTCTATAGCTCAGGCCTTAGGCTAGAGCCAATCGGAACCATAAAAGGACATCTGAATTCTCAATTCAGGCTGCACTCGTCTCGCATGTGCATTTTAATACCAAAAATCAGATTTTATCCTAACGAGCCCCCTCCGATGACCTTCTACCTCTCTATTAGAGAATGAACAAATACATCTGCCATAGAACAACCCCACTGAAGAAGATAACAGTGTTTACTCAGACTTCGTTGGTGGTGGGAAGGGACTCCCTGTATGGCCCATTTTCAAGGATTCCACCCCACCCGTTCTCTGCCATTTCAGTCTTGAGGTCCTTGCAAAGACAGCAAGGCCCTTTGGACCTTGTTGGATGTTGCCCTACTGTTGCTGGTTGTGAAGGGGGCCCCATAACAGTTCAAGCTTCAGGGTCCCAAGAATGTAGGTCCGCCACTGTCTTTACCCTGAATTCTGTTTTTTGGTGTGATGGAACTGTAGGAATCCCAGCCCCACCCATCATTCACTAGGGCCTAATTCAGCTGAAGTGCCTTCACTTATTATTATTTATTATTTTATTTATTTTATTGGATTTTTAGGCCACTCTTCCTGACCAAGTCAGGCTCAGAGCAGCTCACAACCATTTAAAACAAGTACAACAACCATAGTTTACAATGAAATTATCAACAGTAAAAAAATCTAGGAACCTTTAGTCATAGCAGCAGCAATACCCTACTGACAAATAATAAACAACAGAACAGCAGAGGCAAGGCAGGAGGAGGTGGAGGAGATGCCAGCCAGATGGGAACTGTCACTGTCCTCAATCTTATGCCTGGCAGAACAGCTCCATTTTACAGGCCCTGCGGAATTGCTTCAAGTGCCGCAGGGCCCAAATCTCACTGGGCATTGCATTTCATCAGGCTGGGGCCAGAGTTGAGAAGGCCCTGGCCCTGGTTAATAGGGCTGTTGAAAATAAATTCGGGCCGGTTCAGATTCGGCCAAACCTGGCCCAACTTGGGTCCGGTTCAACCAAATTCCAAACCCCCTCCCTCTTCGGGAATGCCGAATTCGGTGGGAAATTTGGCAATCCCGAACAAATTCGGTGTAAAGACCCCCCACCCGGTTTCCCGAGAAACCAGGTGGGGGTCTTTAAACTGCTCCGCGCTGCCTGGGCAGGCAGCGTGGAGCAGTTAAAACCCCCACTGGCCGCTTTCCTGGGAGTCCCGGGAAGGGGGGTGGTGGGTCTTTAAACTGCTCCCCGCTGCCTGCCCAGGCAGTGCAGAGCAGTTTAAACACACCCCCCCGCCCAGTTTCCTGGAAGTCCCTTGAAACCTTGTGGGGGGGGTCTTTAAACTGCTCCACATTGCCTGCCCAGGCAGCGTGGAGCAGTTTAAAGACCCACCACCCCCCTTCCCGGGAGTCCCGAAAAAGCGGGCGGTGGGTCTTTAAAGTGCTCCGCCGCCTGGGTCCCGACACTCAGCTGTAGGGCGGGACCCTGCCCAACAGCTGAGTGTCGGGACCAGGCAGCAGAGAAGTTTAAACCCCCCACCACCACCCATCTTCCCGCGAGTCCCGGGAAAGCGGGCGGTGGGTCTTTAAAGTGCTCCGTGCTGCCTGAGCAGGCAGCGCAGAGCACTTTAAACTGCTCCGCTGCCTGGTCCCGATGCTCAGCTGTTGGGTGCAGAGCAGTTTAAACCCCCACCGCCCGCTTTCCCTGGGCAGGCAGCGCGGAGCACTTTAAACTGCTCTGCCGCCTGGGTCCTGACTCTCAGCTGTAGGGCGGGACCCTGCCCAACAGCTGAGCATCAGGACCAGGCAGCTGAGCAGTTTAACCCCACACACACACTGCCCGGCTTCCCGGGAGTCCCGGGAAGCAGGGTGGAGTTCAAGTGCTCCGCGCTGCCTGGGCACGTTTTTTTCCCGTGTCTTTTTCCCGCCTTTTTTGAGTTCGGTTCAATCCGAACTGAAAACCCCCAAATCGGGGGAAATTCGGCTGTTTGTTCGGTTCGGATTAACCGAATCAACAGCCCTACTGGTTAAGGACAGCCAGATGCTTTTTGGGCCAGGGATTACCAGTAGATTTTCTCCAGCTGAGTGAAGAGCTCTTTGAGGGGTGTATTGGGAGAGGCAGTCCTGCAGGTATGATGGTCCCAGACCATTTAGGGCTTTAAAAGTCAATATTAAACCAGACCCAGTGCTCAATCTGGAGCCAGTACAACTGGTGGAGCACTGGTTGGATGTTTGCTCTTCAAGGGGTCCCCATAAGGACCCACACTGCCACATTCTGAACCTGTTGAAATTTCTGGATCAGCCTTAAGGGAAGCCCTGCATAGAGCATGCTACAGTAGTTCAGTCTAGAGGTGACTATTGCATGGATCACAGCAGCAAGGTCAGGGTTAGAGAGGTAGGGTACCAGCAGCCTAATCTGGTGGTAAAATGCCACCTAGGCTATATTGGTGGCCTGTGCTTCAATTGAAAGGGAGGCATCCAGGATCACCCCCTGGCTCTTGATGGATGCACATACTGTTAATTGCACACTGTCAAGAGCCAGTAGCTGGCCACCCGCACACCCATCTCCCCGGCCCATCCACAGGACCTCTGTCTTCGATGGATTTAATTTCAACCAACTCTGCTTCAACCACCCCACCACAGCCTCCAGACACCTGGCCAAAGTATCCCTTGACCTCAGACAGAGAGGGGCAGGTGTTGGGTATTGCCCTAGTCCACCTCCTCTCCCTTAGCTTTACTCCTCACCCTCAAGCTGGGAGCCAGAGCTGGTCTACCCTCCTTGGCCTCCTCCCTCAAGCCTTTTGAAGGCCCTAGCCAGGTCTGGGGGCATGCCCAGTGGCCTCCGCCTACCCAGAAGCCTTGCAGGGATGTGGCCCAGCCTGTGAGGGACCAACAGCACCTCCAGGGCCATTTCTGCTTCATTACTCCCCTTCCCCACCCTCAAGGAGGAGCTTCCCAACAGCTGATTGTCAGAGAGCTGGCTGTCAAAGGGCCAGCTGTCAGTTGCTGCCTGACTCTTAAAGAGCCAGCTGCCATTGATCTGCTGGCTGATATGTGGCTCTTTATAAGGTGCTTCAGTCACCTCACTGGGCCTGGTGGATGCTGAGCATGACCCTGTGGAGGGCTGAGAAGGAAGGGTGCATGATGTTATATCCACCACCACCCAACAGGAACCAGCCAGCTTGCCTGAGACCCTGGAGAGCCGCTGCTGGCCTGAGGAGACAATACTGACTTTGATGGACCAAGGGTCTGATTCAGTAGAAGGCAGCTTCATATGTGTTCAAGAGCAGTGGACTCTAATCTGGAGAACCAGGCTTGATTCCCCACTCCTACACATGAAGCCTGCTGGGTGACCTTAGGCTAGTCACCGTTCTTTCCAAACTCTTTCAGCCCAACCAATTTCACAAGGTGTCTGTTGTGGGGAGAGGAAGGGAAAGCAATTGTAAGCCAATTTGAGACTCCTTAAAGGTAGAGAAAATTGGGGCATATAAACCAACTCTTCTTCTTCTTTTCAGAATATGGTGAGAAATCCCTGATTTTCAGCCAAAGCCAAGCAGATCTGTGACCAGTCTTCCTGAGAACCCTATGATGCTTTCAGTTGTATGATGGATAATAAGAAAGATCTAGTTATATTAAACAAATAAATGCTATATTTATAGAATTTGGACCCTTACAAGTGTGACAAAATGAGAAAACCTTTAGAACTGGTTACTATGTACAGAGAGAAGGTTCATATATTGTTTTGTTTCTTTTATTCTATATAGGACAACTTAATAGACACTAGAGCAAATGTGATGTATTGACATTTTGTAGTCATAACTATTTTCTGTAAAACTATCTCCCACCTAGTGAAAACATTACTAGTTATGGTTAATACCGAAGACTATGAATACTGTCACTGAGTTGAGGGAATGAGAAAAGAGAGGAAGGAATAATGGGCTTTGAAATGACCAATATTGTTTTCAGACAAGGAAGAATGGCAGGTCCAATAATAAACTGTAGAAGAGAGACAGTGCTTTGATGATGAAGAACTTCAAGTCGTATGATTTCAAAGGATCAAAAGGTGGATTGTTTGAGAGTTCCTTTATAAGTCTGACCTTTATACCATCTTTCAAAAGGAGAATGTCTTGAAAAAGCGCTGTTCTTTGTGAAGATGTTAAGGATACTGAAGCAATAGCAGGTTTTGTTACAGCTCCAATTTCATTTTGAAAGAATGTGTATTGTAAAATGAGCGGAAATCTGTAGGTCCAATCAAGGGTAAATTAAATAAACTTGCCAACTTGGGTACTTCTTTACTTTTTAATCTTATTTAATTGGCCTTCTCATCATAAAGAACAGGAAAATTCTTTCTACAGTGTACCTGAGGAATTCATTCACCAAAGATTTGGGGTTTTCTTTTTAATTTGAAGTTTAATACGAGTTTTTCTTAAGAGAGAGAAGACTACATATGGGAAGATTACAAATATAGATTTGTAGAGAAGGCAAAAAGGGAACATAGGGCATAGGCTGGAGGAAGGGAAAGAATTCAAAAGATGATATATGTTAATATCCAAATCACTTCACAAACTTTGCGTTTGCTCTTGCATGTTAAATGATTAGTTTTTTTAATTGCCAGGTCCAACTGCTTTGGTCCACCTTTCAGTGTGTGGCACAGTTGTTGCTTTCCATTTTTTAAGAATTATTCATTTAGCCACTGCCGAAGCTTATAATTTATCATTTCAAAAGAGTCCAGGAAGATTGAGTGTACCCTGGTTTTGAAGAAAGTAATTAAGTTCTAATGAGCAATCTAGCATTAAATTAATTGGTCTTTTTCTGTCCAAATGGGTGTGGTAATCAGACATCCAACTAGTTCTTTGCGATTACATCTCCAGCTCCTGATAGCCCCAAATTTAAAAAATCTATGAGGCATATGGTTGCCAACCTCCAGGTATGGCCTGGAGTTCTCCTGGAATTACAACTGCAGTCCAGACTACAAAGATCAGTTCCCCTGGAGAAAATGGCAACTTTGGAGGGTTAACATTGTCAGAGTATCAAGTTAATCATAATAATCTGACAGAGAAAGCTGACAGGTAGCTGTCAGATCTGGGACATCTAAGATGATGCAAGAAGGAGTAATAGCCTTGCATGGTCCCAGGTGAACTGCATCTAACCAGTTTAAAGCAGTAAGGTGATGTAATACTGTGGCCAGGTCTACAGGTGGCCTAATTGGTATCAGGTGCTGGAAATGTATATAAGCTTATGTAACTCTGTGTAGGTGCGGTTGGGAAGTAGTAGTGGAAGAGAAGTGTTTGTTTTTTGTATTTGTGCACTGTAAATTAAACAACACTGTTTTCTATAAAGCAAGAGTTCTGGTGGTGTGTCCTGGAGACCTGCTAATCCACTTGCTCCCACGTCAGGGCTTTGGGCCCAGAATTGCTACACTGCCCAGGTTACGTGTGGTGGTAGCACAACTGAGTTTCCAGGACATCCAGAGGCTTTTTGAAACAGTGAGAGATTGAGTGGAGAGATGGCTCAATCTGTAATCCCGGTGGAGAAGCTCGGCGCTGACAACTACAGCATTTGGTCGGTGAGAATTGAGCATTACCTTAAAAGAGAAGGTTTATGGGATGTTGTAATGCAAACCCCCGATGATGATGATGATGACGGGCTGGAGAAAGATAAGAAGGCGCTTTCTAATATAATTTTGACTCTGGGAGACAGCCAGCTTGTATATGTTGCCAGCAAAACTTTCTCAAAGGATGCGTGGGCTGCTTTGCAAACGGTTTATTGCAGAGACTCGACTGGAACAATACTTGTGCTAATGAGGAGGCTGTACAGGACTTATAAATCACCCCACATTCCTGCCTCGGAGCATTTGAGGTCTCTGGCTGAATTGTTTCGGCAGCAGGAGTTAAGAGGGAAAACTATTTCAGATGAGGATAAAATTTACATCATGCTGGGTTCCCTGGATGCAAGCTTTGATGTATTGGTGGCCTCTCTGGAATGCATGGCGGTGACGCAGTTAATGTGTGACTACGTTACTGGAAGAATCCTGAAAGACAAGGAGCGTCAGCAGGAGGGATGGTTTCAGAAGACATCAGCCCAGCTGAGAACGAGTCATCCCATGATGGAATTTGCAGCGTCTTGTCCATCTTCGGTGACATCAGCCCAGGAGTTTATCACCCCGGATATTCATCCCAGGCAGCGAGGTACTTCAAAGGCAAAGCCGATGACATCAGCCCAGGGGCGGATTCAGCCTGTAAGTGGGAGTGAAACCTACTCAGCGCAGATGTTGTTGAAGCAAGGGTGTGGAACGGACCGGAGGAGTGGAGTCTACAATCAAGAGGGGGAGGACTGTGTGCTTTTTGTAAGGAAATGTTTTTCCTGTGGTAGCACGCAGCACCTAAAAAGAGATTGCCCCCAGTTAAAGAAGAAGACCGCTAAGAGACAGTTCCAGAATACCACACACACAGCGGTAGTGCTGGCAGAGACTGGTGAGAATGAGGATTTATGGCTGGTTGATAGTTGGGCAAGCAAGATTTTTGTGAAAGATAGCTCCTTACTGTCAGTCAAAAAGGTGTCTGCGAGAACGCATGTTAGCTTGGCAGATGGGAAACGTTTAGAGGTCCAATGTGAGGGCAGCCTAAACTTTCCAGAATTAAGCCATACGTTCCAGAATGTGCTCTGCGTACCTCTCCTGGAGAATAATTTTCTTAGCGTATCTGCTTTGACCAGGGCTGGTTTTTCTGTGCAGTTTAAAGGAAACACCTGCCAGATAAGCAGAGAGGGAGACACGCTGTTGCAAGGGCAATTAAAGCAGGATGTTTATGTTGTGCACAGAAAGGCTGGGGAAGCCACAAGCACAGTGGGAACATTGAATGAAAATCCTCATTCAGAGTGTGTGCATTTGTTACACCGGCATTTAGGCCACGCCTCTTTTTCAACAATACAGAAGACCCTGAATTTGCTAGGGGAAAATGAGGTGAAACTAAACAAATGCAATAAATTCCTTGATTGTACTGTGTGCAAATCAGTAAAGAGCAGAAGGTGTCCAGTAGCCAAAGTCAGCCAGAGGGTGACAGACAGGCCCTTACAAATAGTCCATGTAGATATCTGTGCCCATTTCCAAGAAAGTGTGTCTGGGAATAAGTGGGCTTTGGTTCTGGTTGATGACCACACAAGGTTTGACTGGGTTTATCTGCTCAAGCACAAGAGTGAAGCCTGTAAGACAATCAAGTACTGGGTGAATAGAGTGGAAAGGCAGCTAGGCTTGCCACTTGCCAATCTTAAATTAGATTGTGGCGGAGAGTTCCTATCACATGAGTTAGCCCAGTGGTTAGAGAGCAAAGGGATTCAGCACAGACTTGCTAACCTTTGTGTCCCTCAGGAAAATGGAATTGCAGAAAGACGGATAGGCTATTTAAAATCCATGCTGCAATCTCTGCTGGAGGATGCTAATCTAAAGCCTAGGTTTTGGGCAGAGGCAATTAAGGTTTCTAATTACCTCATTAATAGATTGTGGACATCAAGCATTGATAACATCCCCTATACAGCTTTGTATAAAAGGAATCCATCCTTGAAACATTTGAGAGTGTTTGGTGCCAAGGCATGGGTAAATGTACCTTTAAAGTTAAGGAGGGGAGGAGGGAAAAAGTCCAAACCGCTTTTATTCCTTGGGTATCAGAATGCTGCAAAATCTTATCGTTTTGCTGATACTAACAACAGGATTACCATTAGCCATTCTGCTAGTTTCGGTGAATCATTTAATTGGGCAAGGTTGAACGGCTCAGATAAGGTGCCTGACATGGTATTTGTGCCAATTAATGAGCAGCTGGAAGCCAGAGATAACGGTGGTTCTCCGGCTAGGACTCCTAGAAGGGAGAGTGTAAAAAGGTCTAAAACCTCAGAAGGAGAGAGTTCTGCTTCTTCAGAAGGAGGGAGCTCTGAAGAAACTGAGGTCAGGAGGTCTGAACGCAGCACCAAAGGTGTGTCGCCTAAAATGTTTGGTTTTGATGATTGTGATTATGTTTGCAATATTGATGCTGAGAGCTATGAACCTGGGAGCTATGAAAGTATATTAGCTGAAAATGAAAGAGATAAGCTATTGTGGTTCAGAGCTAGGAAAGCTGAACTGGAAGCATTGCAATAGCTCAAGGTATTCTCACACTAATCTACCAGGTGGTGGGTTGGAAATTGGCTTAACCTGGATGTGAGACTGTGAATTCCTCATGCAGCAAATCCCTGGCTTTGAGTTAAAGCAGGAAAGCATGGTCCTGTAGGGAAGCTGGAAGCCTCTCCTCCTCCCCCGCCCCCAGTGCTCCAGTGAAAATGGTGAAAACTGTGTGGATCAACTGAATGGTTTTTAGGTGTGTAAATCAGCTTTAGACAAGTTGGGTTGGGCAACCATGTTTTGGTTTGGCTCTAACTCTTTGGCAGTCCAAACAGGAAACAGCTGCAATCCTGCCTCACAGCATTCTGTACAGACATTTCGCTGCCCCTCAGCTCATATACATGTGACAGATTGAAAGTCACACATTGATTGTCTGCATCTAGCTGCACTTAGAAGGGCTGAAGAATGGCCTTCAAATAGCAAGAGTTCAAAATAGGACATGAATTTGCCTTCTGGTTTATTGTAAGCTATAATGATAAATTATTCATTGATCCTACCTGATCCTTCCACTTGGAGATTAACAGCCCATTCCTGAGCTGATGGCATAGGGGAACGGCAGGGAAGAGGCGCAGCGGCGCCTCTTCCTAAGCCGTTTCCCCTAGGCCATTGAACAAAAAAACCATTTTACGGTTTTTTTGTTGTTGTTGTTGAACTGTGGCTTTTCGCCCCATTAAAAATAACAGGCGCAGCAACGCTGCTCCGGTCGCCAGCGCAAGTGACCGAAAGGAGGTAGGAAGCCACCTAACCGGCGGCTCCTCCCCCGGCTCGCCCCCGGAACCCCCCCCCCGCGCTGGTGCGGCCTCTCTACGCCTTTGCCGGCGTCACAGAGAGGCAGCGCCAGCAGAGGGGAGAAGCACGGCTCCACAGCGCTTGGGCACCAGCAGAGCTGCCCTCCCCGCCAGCTGGGTCAGGCCGCCTCCTAAGAGGTTTCACCCCCTACCCCTCAGGAATGGACTGTAAACCAGGGATTAAACCAGGAACCTTTTCCATGCAAAGCAGACACTCTACCACTGAGCTGCAGCCCCTACCCTAAAGAATTTTGTGACGGTGATGTGATTTGAACACACAACCTTCTGAGTCAGATGTGCTATCAGTGCACTGCAAGGTCCAGAAAAACCAAGGATCAAAATCTGTTCTTAACCTGCACAAACCAGATTGCAGTGGCTTAATCAGTTCTCTCCTAACTGCATTGTGTGAGAAAATATCTTCTTCACACAGAATAATTAGAAGGTAATTCACACCATTATCAACACTATCACATACTGTGAAGCATTATAGATATTTTATTTCTACATTAGAGGATGAGCAGACCAATAGCACCATTAGGGATTCTGTGCATTATAGAGGCCATATGTCTCCATCTATTAAATGCACTCTTAATAGACAGCTCCTGTTGAGAAAAATCTGTACAGCAGGTTTGGCTATTGTGTCCAGAAACAAACAACAAAAATAACTGTGCCTACATTTTGTCTCAGGCACATATTCTTGGATATTTATTATTTTTAAAATGTCATTTATGACTTCCTTTTCTCAGGGAACTTAAAGCAGGACACATAGGGTTCCCAAGAGATTTCTCATCCAGCCACAAATACCTGTTTCATTTGAGAAAAGCTGCTGTATCATATGCCTTCAGACCAGAGGCTGGGACCTGGATATCTTGGGACAGCATAAGCACTGGAGAAGAGAATGAGATCTCTTCAGCGGAATTCCCTGCTGCTTAAGACAAGCTACGCTTAACATTTAAATACTATCTTGCTCCTTTTTTTGAAAGCTTCAGTGTTGTCTATCAACTCTTCACTTGAACCCTGATCTAAATCAGAGTACACTAAAATACACTATGATTGGCTTATCAATTCAAAGGCATAATGGCAACGAGAACCTCTTTTTGAACATTGGCCTATCTATTCTATACCATTCTTCATCAGAGTTTTCAGACATCACTAGCAGTTGGCAAGGTATTTTTTTCCCCACAATGAAATCTGAATAATCCAAAAGAATCAGTTTGATGTTCATGTTTGCGGCCTCACAAAGCAAATTCAACCAACCAAACAATTCTGTCTGCAACCAGTTCAATGATGACATTTGTGTGTGTGTACACATGCTCTTGAGAGATTACTTTATTCACAGCATAATTACATATTAATATTGCATTTCCTAACATGTCACTTATTGCAACCCACTAGCTTAATTGTTTTAAAAGTGTACTGACAGTCATCATATTGAAATGCCGCTGTAACAAAGAAATTAAAATCACACATGTGATTTAGTAGATTTACAGAACAAAAGATGAAACTCATCTAGCTCAAACTCTAGTCTTTTGTCCCCATTTCTAAAACTAAAAAGAATTATGCAGCCTTTCCTTGCAAAGCATTTTGAATCATGTCTATTAAGTGGAAATTTGTGCCAAAATTGTTATTAGAACATTCATATAAGTGCATATAGGTCAGAGCTTAGATATTGTTTTTCTTTAGTTATTTGAGTCAGGATATGGGGAATTTAGTCCAAACCCCCGGACCCCAGCATATCACAGTGTTGGCATCCCACAAGAGTAGCTAGTTGGTATCCTATACTCCCTCAGTAAAGAAAAATAGCAAAAAGAGCCAACTCCAAGGAGTTAAAGATAAAGCAATTGCACTGGAGTCTATAGTGATCCCACCTACCAATCACAGAAGCATACTGAGTATGCAGCAATCGGCCAGCTATATGTGGAAGGCAAGCAGACAAGGAAGAGAGCAAGAATAAAAAGCAAGTGAGGTTGCTTATAGATTGCAAGCTATAGATCTGAGAGAGTGGTACCTATGTCCTCTTCCAGTTCTTTTATCTCTCCTGCCCCTCCATTTTGGGATTCCATTTGTTAGAAACAGATTGTGGCCCCTGGGCCAATACTTACTTGTCGCTTATAAGAAGTTGTACTGGAATTATGTCTACATTTTCTGTTTTGGCTGCTCCCTGAGGCTCTAATCCTGCAAGAAAAAAGGTGTCATGAGTGTTTGGGTAACAGCATAAAATGGTTGGAGTGGCTGATAGTCACTCAAAAATATGATTGTCCTCCTTGTTTCCCCACTAGCATGGTTACAGCAGCATGACATTGAAAAAACATGACGGCGATGTTCTTCCAGTATATATCTAAGGGTGCCCCCTTTCTGCATTGTACATTCCCATCCTGTGCTGCCGCTGCCTGTATGTTAGATACTGTTAACTCTGGAGATTATTCAATATTCAGTAAGTGCATGTTGGATAGGGCTGTTGAATTTAAAAAAATTCGGTATAGTTCGGATTCGGCTGAATTCGGCCCGTTTAGATTTGGGATATGCCGAAGTCCGAACTCCCCCACTTCGGGTCCGTGCAATTCAGCGGGAATTCAAAGTTCGAGGAAAAAATTCGGCCGAATAAAGCCATTAAAAACACAAACGCGCCTTTCTGCAGCTCTGGGGGGGCATTTTTGGGGGTAGAGGTCCCAAACTTTCAGCGGAGCTTCAAAGGACCCTTCTTGCCAGAACTCCCAAGTTTTGTAAAGATTGGATCAGGGGGGGCTGAGATATGGGCCCCGAAAGGGGTCCCCCCACCCTTAATGTGCATCTCTGAGCAGAGCTTGCCACCCACACATAAAGCTCCCAGCCCTGACAAACAGCTGATGAGAGCAAGGGCAGGGCAGGTGCAAAGAAGTTTGCAAAGCAACACAACTGCAAAGCAACACTGCAAAGCAACACAACTGCAAAGCAACACCTTTGCAAACATGCAAAGGGCGGGGCAGGTGCTAAGAAGTTTGCAAAGCAACACAACTGCAAAGCAACACTGCAAAGCAATACAACTGCAAAGCAACACCTTTGCAAACATGCAAAGGGCGGGGCAGGTGCTAAGAAGTTTGCAAAGCAACAGAACTGCAAAGCAACACTGCAAAGCAACACCTTTGCAAACATGCAAAGCAACACCTGGGAGTTTGCAAACCATGGAAAGGGACAGAGGCAGCTAGCTATGCATAAGGAGCAGGGGGGGTGGAATTTCCCCTTTTGCATGGGACTCGGGACCAGGCAAATGCATTCTTTAAGTCACCATTTGAAAACCAGTTTTAGCAAGCATCAAAATAGACCTAACCGTCGTATGAATGAGGGAAAACCTGAGGACATACAACTGAAGCCCCCCCCCTCAAACCAGGGAGAGAGAGACTCGAGGGGGCACACACCCCCAGGCAGAACGGGCGAAAGCCCCCTTTGGCTTCCCCACCCACCCACAGAAACTGCTCCCTCCCCACCCACACACAGACTCTGCTTCCCCACACACACACACAGGAGAAAAAGTATAGATTAAAGCCCCCAAAGGGGTCTTACTGTGGCTGTCTTCTGTTCCATCAAGAGGGGCTGGGAGGAGGACTGGGTAATCCAAGACGATTCCATTTAAGCACGGGACGTTTTGCTCTGGAGATGCATACAGGATCGGGTGATCCATTCATCCCAATAGGGAAAAGGGGAAAGGGGAAAGCCCATATCTCGGGGTCCCCTGACCCAATGTTTACAAAACTTGGGGGGTCTCTTAAGAAGGCACCCCCTGCAGCCACGGAAAGAGAAAAGGGGGGAGCCGATATTTCTGCCCCCACTGAACCCATCCTTACAAAACTTGGGGGATCTCTTAAGAAGGCTTGTATGAAGATATCCTGAAGATTTGGGGGCTGCACCCCCAAAAAAGCGCCCCCTGCCACGGAAATGGATAAGGGGGGAGGGAAAAGGGGTGGAGCCCATATCTCGGGACCCCCTGATCCAAAATCTACAAAACTTGGGGGGTCTCTTAACAAGGCTCGTCTAAAGCTCCGCTGAAAGTTTGGGGTCTGTACCCCCAAAAATGTGCCCCCTGCAGCCACGGAAAGAGAAAAGGGGGGAGCCCATATCTCGGGACCCCCTGACCCAATGTTTACAAAACTTCGGGGGTCTCTTAAGAAGGCTTGTCTGAAGCTCCACTGAAAGTTTGGGGTCTGTACCCACAAAAATGCGCCCCCTGCAGCCACGGAAAGGAGCGAATGTGCACAAGCACCCCACACACACACACGAGGATTTCTCTCTCTCTCTCTCTCTCTCTCTCTCTCTCCCTCTCCCCGGCCTGGCCGCGCAGCAGCTGTTTCCTCCAGTACTCAATCCTGATTGATTGGCCAGAAGAAGACCCAGCTTGGCCACCGATTGGCCGGGAGAGAAGAATGCTGCTTACTGAAGGCCCCGAATTTGCCGGATTTATTCGTGAACTCCTGAATTCGCTGAATTCGGCTCCCCCGGTTTCCCGCCATTTTTGAGTTTGGTTCGTCCCGAACTAAAAACCGCCGAATCAGGGGAAATTCGGCTGTTTTTCAGTTTGGGCCGAACCGAATCGACAGCCCTAATGTTGGAAGAGGAGAGAGAATTGCAGCAATGAATGTTTAAGGCAAGAAATCCCCATCTCTTCCAGTTGGAGAGGTAGAAGATCTAGGCTGATGTTTGCATCCCAATTTGGAATACCTGGAAGGGTTCTGAGCAGACCAGTGTTAGCAATATGCTGTAACTGTCCTGGCCAGATATGATGAGAGGCAGGCTTTTTTTTCCAGTCTCGTTGAGTTTAATATGAGTTTTTATACTTACACCAGCTTTTTCAGTGGTGTAACGTTACACCTGACCTGGATGGCCCAGGCTAGCCTGATATCGTCAGATCTCAAAAGCTAAGCAGGGTCAGCCCTGGTTAGTATTTGGATGGGAGACCACCAAGGAATACCAGGGTTGCTGTGCAGAGGAAGGCAATGGCAAACCACCTCTGTTAGTCTCTTGCCATGAAAACCCCAAAAGGGGTCGCCATAAGTCGGCTGCGACTTGACGGCACTTCACACACACAACATTACACCAGTATTGGGGCGGGGCATAGGCTGGGGTGGGGGCTTAGGATACCAAATAAGCCCCACTCCTCCAGTACCCCTCCCCAACTTTAACCATTTCTGGCCCACACATTTGTTGTTGCGTTGGTGCCAGATTTACATTAGCATGGTATCAGTTGAGTTCTACATTTCTGAGTCACACCATTGTGGGGCTTAGTTGCTATCCTAAGGAGTTTACCAACTACCCTATGGATTGTACTCATAGACAGATTGCTATTTTTTCCTACCAACAGCTGAAATAACTGTAACATTTTAAAGGACAAACATGGGATACTCACTTTAGGCATCACAAAAATGTAATGCTCTAAAGGATAAATGGGCTTCTCCTGCAGCTATCTAGCAGATCAAAGAAAATTGTGTCATTTTGCAAGCTAAAAAAAATTCCATACTTCAGGAATACTGCTGACAAGGTTTTATTGCCCAACATCTATGATAAAATTCAGCTTGAAGTCTCCTTACATATAAACATTACTTTTCTTCTCCTGGAGTTCTGTGAAAAGCAATCATGGTATTACTGTCAACCATGGTAAAAGTAATCTAACAAATATCCGCTGTGCTTACCTTTTTATTAGTGTTTCAGCAGCAATGCTATATACTACAGTTATGGTTGAGGTGGCCATTCCATTCTAAGCTCCTATTTTCAGAGGTTTACAATTTTCTTTCAAAAATTACATTTTGCACTGAAATCTGTTGTGCCTGGTCATCCTAACAATGACTTGGGTGTGTGTGCATGTGTGTGTGGGGGAGTCTCTTATCCAAAAAAGGATGTTTTGTATAGGGCCCTACTTATATTTAAAGAAGTCTTTCCCTTGTACTGTGATTATTCCAAAATACAGTTTTTACATCTCTGCTTTATATTATGTCAGTGTCTGGAATGTGCATTGCACTGCCTTTGAGAAACTACCAAAAAACCTCATACGTTCATAATCCCAGAAGCTTCACAAATGGTACTTTCTCCATTAAAATATACAATTAAACCAAATGTCAGTAAAGATGAGGGTAAACCGATGGTCTTTTGCATTCTTTTTAAAATAGTGCACATATTAACAATGCTTTTCTGAATGCATTAAGGTTAATGGCACCTACCTTTTCATTCGAGATGCAGTTTAAACATAATAATGCTACTTGAAAATTAGAGAAGTGAAATATGCCTTAAGCATTGAAATGTTTCACACAGTGCAATTTCCCTTTTCCCTGAGGAAACCAAAAACAATGAAATAATTTTGGCTTTGTTATAACTGTCAAGGCAGATCAATGTTCCTTTATTTTTTGCACTCTCCAAGCAAAAATGTTGTAACATCCAACATTAAAGAGGATGCAAAGGATTATTTTGTAAAAATAACACTACTGCAAAAGTGTCACAGCGGATTAAGCCCATGGCCCTATGCCAACACACTGTACAATATTAGAGTATTCAAAAAAGATTTAGCATGGGATCTGAACCAGGCTCAGTCTTTCCCCATTTCAGCAGGAAGCATGGAGCAAAAATAACAAGAGTCAAAGCTTCAAACACACTGGACTTATGTTTCCACCCTTGTAAAATGCACCATTCATACAAAATAGATTGCATACAGACACCCACGTAATCAAAGAAATGTATGTGTGAAAAGTCTGTTCGAACCAGAATTAGTACCAGCCCACTTACAGGGCACTATGAAATGTCCCGATTTGAATTAAAACATTGCAGAACATCTCTTTCAGTGGGAAGTGATCATGAAACTGAGTCAAAGAGCAGAGTTGCAGAACTTTAAAAAATGTTAGTAAAAAGTCCTCTCCAGGCTTCACAGCTGGTATTATCATCCCAATACCCTTTGGCAGAACAAATCATATGTAACACTGCAAAGCATATATTTTGTTTCTCGTTGGCCTTACATATCAAACAACATATACAACTTTTTGATACTTGTTTGTATTCGAATGGAAAGAAAAAAAATGTGGTGGTGTTTGTTTGTTTTTTACAAATAGGCACATTGCCTATTTGTAAAACGAGTCACCAGAATACTGAAATATGAAATATATTATCTGGAATATAAAATACCCAAAGTGGCTGACTAGCTCAGCTTTATCCCCTGTTCATTGTGCTTTCCATATAATTGTGTTTTTTTGCTACTTGAAAAATCAGCTAGGAGGAAAAATGATGCATTACTATACCCAGTGAGGCTTTGATTAACAACTTATTAACAAGCAAGAACCACATTAGCAGCAGGTCTCCCTACTGGGTTTTTTGTGTGATTATTAAGTCACCTTCCAAATTATACTCTTATCTGATAAAAACCTTGGTAGAATGTTTTATGAATAATGGGTATGATACAGCTAAAGTAAAACATTTTTAATTAATCCTTATTGTATTTCCTTACATATCATTAGCAGATGGCAACAGGGCCACTGTGTGACAATGGAATGGTACACAGCAAAAGATCTATCTACTTGAAAGATTTTGCAGCACAGATATGCCAAACCCCCCCCCCAATTATATATACATGGATCTGAGTTCAAAATCAACCTGTCATTTTATTGCATAATGTTAACTTATTGCCAACAGGCTCTTGATTTACCATAATGTATAAACTTACTTTTGGTCAGGGAAAACTAGCACCTTGACAAGAATCTAAGAATCTGGACTGTCTGCATTAGAATTACTTTATCAGCAAATATTGGCAAGATTTCTCCCAGGCTAACAGGTAGGATTGTACACTTTATGGTACTCATGGATACTAAGGTAGTTGCTACATATTTTAAGCAAGCCACTATGTAACCTGAAATACTGACTTGGGTGATTTGGTGATACTGCTTTGGAAATAATGGATACACTTGCCTTCATTTTCCTATTGGCATTAATTACTCTGGATACACTTGATTTAGAACACAGAGAATGTTTGTCTTTATGATTGTCTTCATGTTTGATCTTCCATAAGAAAAGAATCCAATGCTGTATTGCACAGCAATATGCCCTGGACTGTAAGTGAATGACCCCTCCCCCTTTTGACACTATCTTCAATAAGAATATATGAACAGTATTAAATAAACCAGTAAATTACAAAAGTAACAAGAACCATTCCAACTGAGCACTTCACCCTTAAATCTTATTGATTTTAGCAGGAGAGATTTAAGCACATGCTTAACTTTACCATTAAAATCAATGAGACTTAGTGCTTTCACACACCCTGAATAATGCACTTTCAATCCACTTTCAGTGTACTTTGCAACTGGATTTTACTGTATGAAACAGCAAAATCCACTTGCAAACAATCACTAAAGTCCTTTGAAAGTGTGTGAAAGTGCTTAACCTCCCAGCCAAATTTCAGCAGTTTAAAAGCTAGGAGGACTCTGGAGAGATGGAATATAAACTACAAATAAATAAATAGCATTCAAAAAGTTATTAATATAGCAATTCTGTGCACACTTGGTAGGGAGTAAGTTCCACTGAATTAAATCCTGGTCTAAATGTCACTCCACACAGAATTTTCTGTTTTCACATTCATTTGGTATGCTGAGCTTGCGACTTCAGACATCCACCTCACTAATTCCATGATTATTTGACATGATTAAATAATTTTGAAATTTGAATTATGCTTATGGGGGTAAGGATTTCAGTTTTCGGTCATTGGATTTTGATTCCAGACCATCTGAATGGATTCTGAATGGATTCTGATTCCAGACTATCTGAAAGACTGGAAACAACATAATCATTTATGTGTCTATGGACATTCTTCAATGTGTTGGCTTCGAATATAGCTTCTACAACTTCCTTTAGAAAGCTATCAATGACTTAGGAAATTTCCTGAGTTATCCAAAAAGTTTCAAATCCCTAACAGATGTACAATATTGATACTGCAGTGTGAAAGAAAAAGGTATCAGTGAGCCACAGGGGTGGGATCTTTGGGAGGCAGTGCAAGGCTTGTCTTCCAGGCCTTTGGATGGGCTATGAACAGCAGGCATCTTTTGGAGAGGAGGGAGGTATATGGGGGTTTGTTATTTTGTTTTGGTTTTAACTTGAAATATTTTCTTACCGCAAGCTGCCTTGAGCCAAGCAGAAAGGAAGGGTATAAATATTTAAATTAATAAATATGAGGGTTGAAGTCGTCAAGATAAATGTGGTGTCAGAGAAAAGTGAGGAAGGTATCATGGTCTGGAATAGAGGTTATAAATAGGGTTGCCAACCTCCAGGTGGTGGCTGGAGATCTCCCGCAATTACAACTGATCTCCAGCCGATAGAGAGCAGTTCACCTGGAGAAAATGGCCACTTTGGTAATTGGACTATGACACTGAAGTCCCTCCCCTGTCCAAACCCCGCCCTCCTCAGGCTCCACCCCTAAAATCTCCAGTTATTTCCCAACCTGGAGCTGGCAACCCTAGTTATAAAGAAGCTGCAGAGAGTGAGAGAGGACTGCAGCCTGCAGTTGAAAGAGAATAAAGTTCAGAGAGACACTGTCCTTCAGTGTTACTCCTCTGAAGATGCCTGCCACAGTTGCTGGCGAAACGTCAGGAAAGAAAATACCAAGACCACGGTCACACAGCCCGGATAACCTACAAGAACCAATGAACTCTGACCGTGAAAGCCTTCGACAATATATTGAGAATAAAGTTGTACAGTATAAACTTTGATGATTGAGAAGCTAGAGAAGGGGACATAGGCAGTGGCTGGAACTGCAGATGTTACAGCCTGAATACTAGTAGCACTAAAATCCCAAGCCAAGCTAGTGTTTGAATTTTAAAAGTCTTCTTAGTAGTTTAGCCAAAGGGACTTTCTGAAGTCTCTGAAACCAAATCAGTCCATGATTATTTAACAATCTTTGGTATTCAACAGTGACAACCAGAATTAGCACAGATGGGCATGAATGCTGGCTCAAGAGAGCTTTGTTTATTTTTAATGTCTCCTGATACAAAGTGATTCGTTACTAACGTTTATTCATTTTAAGTAATTAGTGGTAAATAACAGAGGAGACGCTGGAAGATATTATAAAAAGAACAACTTTGAAGTGTTTCAAATTTTAAAAGCACTCCAGGAGTTAAAATCATAGTTCAGTAAATTATTTGCCATCGGAAAACATTACCTATGGCTTGGGCATGCTGACTAATGCAAACCTGCAGAATTATTTAAAAAGATACAAGACATTTTGTAGCATTTCTGAATTATTTCAAAGAGCATGGTTCTCCATTACATTTTGTTCAGCTATTCAGCAGACAGGCTGGGTCCTTTCACAAGCCTGTGGCATGTAAGAGTGGCCTATTTCATAAAATTAAACACAACATTACAGTGGCTACCTTTTACTGTTTTTATACAGCATAAAATGTTCATTAATGGACTGCAAGGAGCCAAAGCAGAATTTGAATTAGCAGTATGAGACCATCCAGTAGAACTGGGCAGCTATTACAGAGTGTCAGTAATTAGCAATCTGACTTTACTAAATAATTCATCAAATGTTATAATGTTGCAAGAAGAAGAAGAAGAAGAGTTGGTTTTTATATGCCGACTTTCTCTACCACTTAAGGGAGACTCAAACTGGCTTACAATCGCCTTCCCTTCCCTACAACAGACACCCTGTGAGGTAGGTGGCACTGAGAAAACTCTAAGAGAGCTGTGACTAGCCCAAGGTCACCCAGCTGGCTTCTTGTGTAGGAGTGGGGAAACAAATCCAGTTCACCAGATTAGCCTCCGCCGCTCATGTGGAGAAGGGGGGAATCAAACCTGGCTCTCCAGATCAGACTCCACCGCTCCAAACCACCACTCTTAACCACTACGCCACACTGGCTCTCCTGAACTGAACCCTCATATTGCTATTTGGCAATATTTAGGGATTTTTCTGATATTTTCAAGTTTTCAATATTGAAGAGAGTGGGAGAAAACATACAGTGTAATGAACAGAAGTTACATGCCGATTAGAGAGTAAAAGCCATAAGAATACCTATTTTCATTCCATAAACATTAGGAAAAATTCCCAGAAGATCAACATCAATGCCATTCTGTGCCCCCTGCCCAATTTTTCTACAGCTTCTCAAGTTAACAAAAATGGGGACTTAGATTGCCAACTCCAGCTTGGGAAATTCCTGGATATTTGGGGGCAGAGCCTGGGGAGGGTGGAGTCAGGGGAGGGGAGGGAGATCAGTGGGTACATGATTCCATAGAGTCTATGTTCCAAAACTGCAATTTCCTTCACAGAAACTGATTTCTGCAGTCTGAAGATCCATCAGAATTCCTCAAGAACCCCAGGCCCCACCTGGAGCGTAGCCACCCTAGGGATGGGGGATTGCCGGCTCCCAGCAAGCAAATGACAGTCTTACAGTAGAGTATGTATGAACTCTGCAGAAAGAACCACCCTGTGACCATAAGCCCCCATATGCTGCAATGCTATAACATTAACTGCCAACACACTGCAGGGAATATGTTCAAATAGCTATTTTATCAGTTTCCATAGGTAACCAGCCATTCATGGCTCATCTTGTCTTGCATGATCAAAGCCAGTCCACATAGAGCAGAATAAATATGCATCCATGCAACTCACTATAGCAGACTGGTCATAGAATCATAGAGTTGGAAGGGACCACCAGGGTCATCAAGTCCAACCCCCTGCACAATGCAGGAAATTCACAACTACCTCCCCCCCACACCCCCAGTGACCAGAAGATGGCCAAGATGCCCTCCCTCTCATCATCTTCCTAAGGTCACAGAATCAGCATTGGTCATCACTGCATTGATCACATGGTCTTCTCTCCAACAGGTAAAGCAAGAGTCTCAGCAGAAGTAATCTCTAGTAGGAAACCTGATACTCATCTTGGATGCCTTCACAAAAGGACATGTGGACTAAGTAGGAGTATGTTCATCACTGCCATTTTAGGATTGAAGGTTTGCATGTTGCCCGAGGCGCAAGATGAGACTGCCTCCTGTTAATCCTAAACTTACTTGTGCACCTTCCATTGTTCTCTCCAAATACTGAAACTCTTTTTCCTGAACATTTAAAGTTTCCCTCATTCTGAAAAAATGGCATGCTGTGTAGAGATATGTAAGGGCTGAGTCCAAAGATGATGAGAATGTCACACACGATGCACATACTCAAGATGAAAGGTGCCATAATCTCAGTGGTAGGGGAAACGATGGTTTAAATGGAAGGTTGCATCTTTTTCAAGAGCAGTTCAATAGCTACTTATTTCAAGGGGACTACACTATTCTTGAGAATAGCCACCTTGTGATCATTGAACAAGTGTTCTTTTAAGGTATTTCAACACAAGCGCTTTTTTAACAACCAAACAAATAAAAGCTAATCAGTGAAATGTTTCCTATCATCTCGTTCTCTTCCAAAATCATATTGGATTTTCTGAGGTCACTTGACATTTAAAACTTTCAAATGGCCAGTAATTATTTTAAGCTCGATTAAAAATAAACCAGCCAAGCTGCAAAATAACTAGCCAAGATAGAGTAAACTCATCTTAATCCTTTGTGTGCATGTGTGTATATTATATGTACCAGTACCATGGCTCTAGGATTGCTAAGCAGGGCCTGGCATCTGGTGGGAGGGCTCGGGGGGTGCTGCTGCAACACTGGCTGCAGTGTCATGTCAGTTCCAGTAAAAAAGTGGAAGTGACATAAGTAGCTCTAGTAATTGCCAGAAACTGTACAGTAAAACCAATCACAGCCAATGTTGTGGGAGGGTATTTTTTTTCTCCCGCTGCCACTTAAAGTGGGGGTTATTTTTCTCCCACCGGCAGGCAACAGGAGCAGAGGGTTGAGGCTTTCTGCCCCAACTGAGGGCTTGGCAACCCCACATGGTACCACCAACGTTTTTTCTAGTGCCAACTTTCTTCTTTCACAAAGTATCTGGCTTTCCTTTGCCTCCTTGGCACAAGAGATGTTACAGATGAAGTCAGGAGGCATCACCTATATGTCTCCAGGGAGCATCCATCCAGAAATAGCTGACTCCATGCTACTAAGATGCTTGGTTAAAACCTCTCAACATTTTATGATTTTCCCCACTCTGCATGATAACCATTTTGTGACTAAATATTGCCCTTCCTCCATGGCAGCCATTTTGTGGTGGTACCTACTATCTTTTCTCAAAATTCCAGTAGTGCCCACAGGCTCAACAAGGTTGGGGATAAGATTTCAAATTCAGTCTACTGAAAGGAGAACTACTGAAAGGAGAACATCAGTTGCTTATGAACAGTCCATAGAGCA
Source organism: Euleptes europaea (assembly GCF_029931775.1). Lineage (NCBI taxonomy): Eukaryota > Metazoa > Chordata > Lepidosauria > Squamata > Sphaerodactylidae > Euleptes > Euleptes europaea. The sequence continues at coordinate 83,984,895 of NC_079314.1, read as the reverse complement.
TTGCACCACCAGCAGGAATTAATTCCAACCTAGGAATTAGAGTTACCTCTTCATCATGGGGGAACATTCAATCATGTAATCCCTCAACTGCAGTCAGCAGGGATACAGTCCATTACGAGTGTCTAACATGCAATGAGCCATTCTCTGGAGAGCCTCTGTGCATCGAATAAAGGCACTTTTAGGACATCAAAGGGCAGATGAAGGGAAAGGACCTGAAAAAGCCTCTCTAAGAGCATTTAGTGGCTAGGAGTGAAAAATCCCCCACTCAGAGGCTGAGTGGGGGATTTTGTCACAGTCCCGTTTTCGAGGGTGTGAATACTGCAGTAACTGCCAAACATTGCTGTGAGTCCATAAACGTTTATGGCCAAAGTGATGCCTTATAAAGCATTTGCTGCATTGCCAAAAGACCATGATTCCTTTCACATGCACTTCTTGTAGTATGTAAAATACCTCACTGCTGCAGGAGTTCTCTTGTGAATAATACACCCATGTGGGCAGAGCTGATTCTGCTAGTCTTTCCCACAGAATCAGTAACTCCCCACCCCCAGGCAAGGTGCCAATTCTGTGGGCAAATCCCATATTATCCGTGTGCACACATAAACACATGAAGTGCCCTGTAGTGTGAGATCCAGCCATGCTAAAGCAGCATCCAAGGTGTACATATAAAGTGGGCCTTTGAATCCAGTCTTCCTGACTAAGATCCCAGGGAGCAAACCCAAGTCCTCTAATAGGCTCTACGTCTTTGCCACAGTCCCTCAGTTTTGTACAGCTGTTAATATCCAGAACTGAATTTCACTCATGGCATCATTAAAAACAGTAGGGCATCTTCAGTTGTTTTAACTGGCTTTATTTAACCCTAGAGATGGAAATAAATTATAATTAACTGACACCGAAATAAATTTTAAATGTTCACAGCAGCTTTAGAATATAAGACGGTTTCTCTTATGGATTAAAAATTGGTTAAATGACAGGAAGCAAAGAGTAGGAATTGATGGAAAGTTCTCACAATGGAAGTAAGCAAGCAGTGGAGTCTCATAGGGATCAATATTGGGGCCAATACTATTAAATTTGTTCATAAATGATCTGGAACTAGTGTAGTGGTCAAGTTTGCAGATGACTGTGTTCAGGATGGTGAAAACCAAGGATGACTGTGAAGAGCTCCAGGAGGATCTCCATAAATTTGGTGAGTGAGTGGATGGGTGCTTCCTGATAACATACAGAATCTCAGTGCAGAACTGTCATAATATCTACATTTCCTTCTTGGCTGTTTAAATATAGTAAAATCTGCCTTCTTTGACATTATTAATATGTAGAAGACTGCAAGTTTGCTGTTACGTTGACTCTTTTGCCTTTATAGTAATCCACTTAGCTATTCTATTCACCAGAAATGCCTCATGACACAAATCCAGAAAACCATGGCCTAAAAGACATGATCATGGAAGCAGTTAAAAGTCTTATTTTACTGTTTCTAATTCCATTTCAAACTATAATGCCATTGTGCCTGTGCCTTTAAAAGGAGAATGTCTGGACAGCTGAAAGATTAAAAACAACAGGTGGGACATAAATTCATTAGTTGGAGCTCCATCATTGCCCTCCATTAATAACAGGCTTCTCTCACAATAGAATCTCTCATTATTTTTCACTTTTCTCCTGTCCTTTCCTGTCTGTTCTATATGACTAGCCCTTTCCTTTTCAACCAGGTGCTTTATTCGCTTTCTATTTTAGTCAACTTTCTATTTGCCTGCATGTATTACTCCATTATTTCAGAGTGTGGCTTTTTGCCCTCTGGTTCCTCCAGTGCCTTGATTTGGAAAACAGGCTAAGCGCACATCTTTTCATGAACCTTCTTCTGTACTTCTGCATTTTGTCCTCTCTCTCTCTCTCTCTCTGCTTGTCACTAGAGTCTCCTTCACCATGCAGCTACACAAGAAGATGGAGAGGCAGACAATCTAAATTCCACTCTGTACCTCCACACAGCAAGCACAAGCTCCAACTATGGAGCGTACATTAATGATGACTAGTAATTTAATTAAAATAGCAGCCTAATAAGGAGACAGTGAGGCTATCCTGTTTATAATTATTGAACTGAGTTTCCTTTGCACTACATTTTTTTCCATCACCTGGAAACTAACTAGCGTGACATAATCACATACTTCCTGTTTAGCAAACATACAGGCCCCATAGGAACAAATCATTTGTATCCTAATCACTAGCCGCTGCTTATTTGCAATTATCATATAAATGAGGAGCTTGAGGATGACCCCCAATTCCTCATCCCTTTGCTGAAGCAATGAATATGAGCCAGTTATACGAGAGAGGGGAGGGGGAAAACTTGAGGCAATTTGAATTATTTAGCTCCCTGGAATATTTCTGAAATGGTTCTGTTGCTAATATTAGCCAAAGTAAGGCTAGTAATGTTAAAGATGGTGTCACATTACGACATTTGAAATGAGAAAAGGCAATTTATGCAAATGGTAACTTCACAGGTGTCTCCGGGTGACTGTGTCTTCATAAAATTTTGCCAAGTCTGATGGTAGTACGCTGCATATGCAAGTGGCAGTTACTTTTTCCAGGGGTAAGCTAACAATCTATGCCTAACTTCCCAGACATTTTGAGGAGGAGTTGCCGGCAACATCAGTTCAGGTAGGTCACAGAGTCCAGCCCCTGAAGAAGCAGCAAATTAATGAGGTCTCTCTGCATTTTAATCATCTGAACCCCATAGCCCGGCAAAGTTTGTAGAATAGCTGACAGCATGGCAGCTTCACAAGCAAATCAAAGGATGGCAGAACCAGACATCACACCTCACAAGTGACGGCTGTGGCAAGAGGGGCGCACAGGGGTGCCATTGTCTCCAGCCACAGCTGTGATTCTTCATGCCAATTATATACCTCACAACTGGGAAAGGAGAGACCAGCAGGCTTCGTCTTCTCAATTGGCCACCTACTGGTTGTAGGCTGTGAAATGCCACAAAACAGAGCACAGCAGAAGTTCTTCCGACCTGTTCATGACCAAATCGAGTGTGATGGCGTAATATACGTCTCGTATAGATCTATTAAGTTGCATTGCTGTGTTGTGGCAAATAACCTTTCAGTAGGATTGCTGGATCTAAAGCCAAATAAGAGATCTGTGTTTTTAAGGTTTGCCTAGAGGTGAAAATTCTAACAGGCACAGCCTCACCTGTCTCTGTGATAAGGAAATCCACAATTGATTCTTTGCTTCAAGAAGCAAGTAAAGCAACTAGAATACCCAGCAAAATAAATGGACTCATCTTATTACCACCTACAAATGTAAAGCATAGGGTAGTTAGACAGTTCTGCTTCCCTGAGCTTCGGAGCTAATTTCTTGAGTAAGCCTACCAAATTTTAATTAGCCATTAACAAGAGTCTTATTTGCAGAAAATTTAGAAAGTAAACCATTTCCTGGCATGGAAATAAAATGGCGGGATACAAACTGGATTAATTTCAGCACAACAGGCGACTTTTAAAGGTATGTTGCCAACCATCTACTGAAATATTGGTTCTGGTAGGTTATCCGGGCTGTGTGACCGTGGTTTTGGTATTTTTTTTCCTGACGTTTCGCCAGCAGCTGTGGCAGGCATCTTCAGAGGAGTAACACTGAAGGACAGTGTCTCCTGAAGGACAGTGGAGACACTGTCCTTCAGTGTTACTCCTCTGAAGATGCCTGCCACAGCTGCTGGTGAAACGTCAGGAAAGAAAATACCAAGACCACGGTCACACAGCCCGGATAACCTACAAGAACCAATGAACTCTGACCGTGAAAGCCTTCGACAAAATCTACTAAAATAGTTCTTGACAAGCAATTTAAGATGAAATTACACATTACGTTTTTTGGTTGGTTTGGGGTTCCTCAGACCCAACTCCGCTGTGGATAGGGAAAGGCATTTTTAAAATCCCCAGGAGCCCAATTCAGGTCAGACCTGTGGTGTGAAGGGAGGCATTTTCCTGAGTTGAAGCAGCCCCTGCAGGGAGTCATCTGCACAACTTTGGAGCTGCATGTGAAATATTACAAGTGTGTGAAGCTCCAAAATTATGCAAATAGCTTCCTGCTGGGACCTTTATTAGCTTGGGAAAATGCCATGGAGCAGAAGGCAGGAGTCTCTCCTCTCTCTTCTCCTTACTGCCCTCACACTGCTATTGTGAGTAGAATTGGGCTCCTGTGGACTTCAGAAATACTTTTCCCCACAGCTGCGGTGAGATTGCAAGGAAAGCAAGTCAGGACCGGGTAATCTAAACCCATCTCATAAAAAAATAATTTATACCTTAGCCCTTAGAAATACCACACTTGGCACAACATTCCCATCTCCAGCTAGCAGTGGTTAGTTGCTGTGCATAGCTTGGAAATGTAGTACTTTTGTTTTCATGGCAATTGACAGGTTGTCATTTTGTCCAAAGTTGGTTTGCTTTGTTGATTTGTTCTTTTTTCACAATTTAAAATCCTGGTTTGTCATTAAGTGTGAATTATGCCCTAGTCCTTTTGCCTTAGAAACTTAACTGAAACTGACCCTCTGCTAACGCAAGTGAGTGGGGAAAACAAGCTATGCTAGAAGTAAGGTGATGTTTTACAAAAAAACCACAGAATTGTTAAGAAATGGTTTAGTAATAGGAAACAGGTGAAACACTGGATACAGTGTACCACATAGAGAAGACACTGATGTGATGTTATTAAAAAGTGAGCTCCAAAACATATTAGTGACAATACCCTAAGAAGGCATTAATTACATGATGGGTAATCAATCTGATCACAAAAAAATTGGTTAACTTAAAATACTACTCTTGTGGTCAGGATGGTCGCAAAACTGTTAAACACTGCCCCAAAAGGGTCATCCTTGGTTCGGATGCATGTGATCATTATATTTTACAAACCTTTCAAATCAGAAGGGTCACAGTGCATTTTTATCAGCCAAAGAAAGAGTTGCTAACTTTTGCTTTTAAAAAGTGACATAGGATAAGGCCAAAAGAATAAGGTCCTGGCAGATAGACTCAGGGGAGGTGTAGAGTTAGAATAAATCTGACAGTTTAGGAGCACTGTCAAAACAAAACAGCAAGCTATAGAAGGAGCTTTTACAGCCCCAGTTCTGCATAACAGGTAGAAAGTTGTTTTACTGCTCAGATCAGTGAAATACTGGCTGGTTCACAACTCAACCAATATGACTGCAACTAAAAAATATCAGTTCAAATTCTGGAAATGCAAATACAAATAGAAGCTGTCTTGCACAGCTTGTGGGGGAATTCCATAATGAGAAAAAGTGTATGGTCTCTCTAAAATGTTAGAGAGGGAGAACATTGAAATTCTATTTGCTTATGGTCTGGAGGACAGGCATGACTTTAAGCCAAGGTTGATCATTTTCAAGAAAAAGAAGATATGCCATTATTTATACAGTAGAGAATGCTGGCTCTAATGAAAAATTGTCACCTCATTGTTGATTCATGTATGCTTATTAGTTTAAATGGCAGTTTTAAATGTGCCCAAGAGAGTTAGACAGATTCATGGAGGATCGATTCATCAATGGCCACTAGTCATGGTTAGTAAAGGGGTCCTCCATATTCAGAAGCAGTAAACCTCTGAAACCAAGTGCTAGGGAGCAACATAAGGGAAGGTCTTGGCCTCGGTGCCCTGTTGGTAGACCCTCCAGGGAAATTGGCCACTGTGTAAAACAGGATGGTGGGCTAGGTGGACCATTGGTCTGATCCAGCAAGATGTTATTTTCATAAGGGTATGTGAAGCTCTAAATGTTTGTTTACTGTCATACATGCTTGCACAGTGGTCAGCATGGAATGCTAAACTTTTGAGCTCCAGTAGAGAGATGGGTTTCTATTCCCAGCCCATTATCCTGTCTTGAGGGAGTTTAGGGGCCAGTCATTATTGGCTTATTCCTTCTTGTAGATAAACTACCACGAACTGCACTGGCTCCAGCTGGAATATCAGATCAGGTTCAAGGTTAGGGTTGCCAGGGGGCTTGGAATGGCAGGCAATAGCCCACCAATCCATCTGCTGGCTGACAGCAAGGATTGCATGCACACACACCCACGAGCAATATGATCTTGTCACTTCTGGTTTACTTCCGAAAGCGCTACAGCATGATGGGACAGTTTACCACTCAAATGGGGGTTTCAGTGGTAAATCATCCAGTTGTGCTGCGATGCTTCTGTAAGTAAACCGGAAGTGACGGGATAGCGTTGCTCGCAGCTGTGTGCATGCAATCCCCACCTCACGCAGCAGGCAGGAAGGAATCCAATCCAAGCAACAGGTTGTAATCCAGCCGGTCAGGATGAGGCACCAGGACGCAGAGGTAGAATCAGGCAGCAGGAGCTAAAGCCAAGCTTTGCCTCCAAATTATCTCAAACCTCTGTGATGAATGACCTGGTCTGGGAACCAGACCAGCTTTTAGTCTTTGGCCAAGCACAGAAAAGTTTGAAAATAATTCCAGCCAAAAAACACTTTCTGTGATAGGTGAAAGAACACTGTTCTTCCTTACCGGGGTTCCTACAGGCTGCTGAGAATTCCTGGCCCTCTTCTCTCTCCCTCTCTAGGTTGTCCTCTGTTGTAATCCAGGTAGACTGCACCAGCTGGCTTTGCAGCAATGCAAAATGCATTGCTGCCATTGGCCACATGGGAAGCTCCAGTGAGCCTTCTTATTGGACACTCCAAGATGCCTGCTCCCTCCCTCCTGCTGCCCTGGAAACCAGCCATGGAGCAAGATTACAAAGAAAGGAAATAGCTTTCCTTTAAATGCAACAAGGGCCACAAATTGGAGACTCTGCAGGAGGTGAATAGCCATAACCAGAAAAGCCAAATAATTATTTGGCTTTTTCAAGAATTGCCAATTCGTCTTGGGGCAGATTCCCAGGTTTTAGTATCTGGTAAATCTGAAAACTGAATATTGCCGAAACAGCAAATTTCAGGATTATTTTTGGTTCAAGTATATCTAGGATTTCCAGGTCCCTCTTTGCCACCGGTGGGAGGTTTTTGGGGCGGAGCCTGAGGTGGGTGGGGTTTGGGGAGGGACTTCAGTGCCATAGAGTTCAATTGCCAAAGCAGCCATTTTCTCTAGCTGAACTGATCTCTATTGGCTGGAAATCAGTTGTAAAAGCAGGCGATCTCCACCTAGTACCTGGAGGTTGGCAACCCTAGGTATATCAATATGCACAACTCTACCTGCAACATACTAACGTCTGCTTTGCAAGATCTGGCTTAGCTGGATGCAAGGAATGGAAGACAGAAAGGCTAGACTATTTGACAAAATGACCTTGTGAGTAGGCTGCAGACTGGTGCTATTTTGTCTTGCTCCACTACTGGATTGATCAATGGTTTTAGCAATAATCTGTCAGGCCAGTTTGATTTAGTCTTGCAGAAAGGTGAGTCTTGCCGATAGCCAGAGTGCCCTTTTCTGTGCTCAGACTTCCCTGCGCCCCTAGTGGCTGCAGACAGAACTGCATTAAAAATAGAAAGACATGGCTGAATGCGGCATGACCCTTGCTTCAGGGGCCCTTCAGCTGACTTGAGCCCCCTGAATGATGTTATCCCCCCCCCCAGGTCCTCCCTCTCAGCGGCCCTGAACTCAAGCAAGAGACAGCAGGCAGGTTCTAATCCTTGCTTTCTGCCATAAACAGCAGAGCATATTGTTCAGTCCAGCCTATACATGTAGCCAGGACGTTTGTTCACTACTTTCTCAGGTTTAAAAAAAAACGGTCATTCTGAAAAAATCAGTTCATCATGCGTAATGCATAATAACCATCCCCAAAAGAGACAGCTTCTTTGTAGCTGGTTCCTGGCAAGCAGCATACACTAGACAATGGTATCAGAACCTACATCCTTTCCTACAGCCTCCACCCTTCTTGTTGTCGTGGTATAGGCGAGGAGCAAGGGCTGTAAGCGTAGTCTGGGGAACAGTCCAAGGTCATTCACAGCGAAGGCAGAGTCCAAGATATCAATACAGGCAAGGGAAGTCCAAGGGGTTAGTCAGAGCCAGTCCAAGAAGTCAGGATACCAGGAATCCAAAGGATAGCAGGGAAACAAGGCAGGTACTCAAGGAGGTTGGTGACAAGTTGCTTGCACAACAGCCCAGCCTAACTGATGGCTTAAATCCCTTCCCCTGCTGCTGTAGCAGCCAGCTGATGCTGATGAGGCTGAGTTCACAGGTGGTGCTTCAGCCCTGCTCTTCCTCATCACTGCTACTGGGGAGGTTCCTCTGTAAAGCCTTCAGCCTAGCACTCTGCCATCTCTGATGCATTGCCAGACGGACCTGTTTTCTTCTCTGCTCCAGTGGCCCTGGCGAGGCCTCTGGAGACACTGCATGTTGCAAGGTGTCAGGTCCAACTGGAGTCCTAGAGCTGGCAGGCTGCAGACATGGTGAGTCATCTCCTGACTTTGGCTGATCCTCTATTCTGGCCTCTACTTCCTCTTCATCAGAGGAGGTCTCTGCAGGCTGACTCTCTGCAGGCTGACTCATGACACTTGTCTTTGTCTTCCATGAATGTAGTAACTAACCTAGCCCAGAGGACCAGACTACAGAAGCTCTAAGACAAGGGTCCCCAATATGGTGGGGTCAGGGGGGATTTAGCCCAGCAGGGTTTCTGATTGGCTGTGAATATTTTTTAAAGTTGCTTTGGTAGCAGCTTCCACAACAGTGCATGATGAAGGTAAGCTATGTGTATGCAAGAAAATATTTTAAAACAATTTATTCATTTCAAAAGGCAACTTGTTAAATGGAGCTTCTGCATGAAATGCTGAAGAGGTACTGTTAAGAGTAATACATGACCACATTCTGGAGTTGCCAACCTCCAGGTAGCGGCTGAAGATCTCCTGGGATTACAACTGATATTCAGGTGACAGATATCAGTTCACCTGGAGAAAATGGCCACTTTGGAAGGTGGACTGTGTGGCATTATACCCCATATCTCCTTCCCAACCCTGCCCTCTTCAGGTTCCACCCCACCCCCACAAATCTCTAGGTATTTCACAACCTGGAGCTGGCAACCCTAGCTCATTCCCTGACATTTTTGTTTGGCTCCACCTCCTGTGGCAGCCATTTTGTGGTTGCGCCCAACACCATGTGTCAAAATTCCAAGGGTGTCTGCAACCTCAAAAAAGTTGAGGATGCTGCTCTAAGTGGACCAACTTCAGATTAAAACTGATAGAGGAGCAAACCTCTTCTTTGAGTTCAGGAGAAACAACCATATTACAAAAGACTGACCGTTCAATTTCTGTGCTATAAAAATGGGAAAAGAACACTCAGGCCCATAAATCACTGTCTGGCATTAAGAAGCAAGTAATTTAATGTATGGCACTAACCAAGACTGTTTTTCTACCATTATGTAGAGAAAGCCCAGCTTCAATCACTGGGAAATTTCTAAATCAAGTCAAAATGAGACAGCTGTTCGGCCAAACACTTTCAAATAGTGTATCCAGATTTGGTACATTAGCTGCTGAAGACAAGCACTTTAAGATCTAATGCAGCTTTTAATTAAGGGACGGGGCCATGGTGCCAGCCAGATTTAATAGAATTGGATCCAGACCAGAAACCAGGCAAATTAATAGTTTGTGCAACAAATGAGGAAACATCACAGGTATTCTGCGGCAGGATGGGAGCAGGTCAGGGAGTAACAGAGCACACTTTCCTTTTCATTCAGTTTACTGATTTGCTTCTCTATACCCCCTCTATCCCGAGGGGGGGGGGCTTTGCTTGCAATGCACATCTTCACTCTGCATGGCAAAAGATCAGTCTGGCAGCATTAAAGGCCTGTAGAGTGTTACTTTGATAGGCAACAAAAGGAAATTTTCATATAGAAGTCTTTTAGCACAAACTACACAATGCACTCAAAAAAGTGCACTCAAAACTTACCATAGTCTCCATAGTCTCCAATATTTCACAGATGTAAAGAAGGAAACTCTTTTGAGAATGTATAATATAATTTTTTTCATGCTGCCTGACTCCTGCCACCCACCCCTCAAAAATAACTTCCTGAGCAATGATTAATTTGGCTAATCTGAATAGCTTTAAAACACAAAGAACTGCCCTAAAATGTTATCAGCAGTTGCAAAATAAACCTCATCGGCTGTAGCGTGTGAAACCTTAGTTGTCAGGTGCAAGCATTTGTGTGCATGTGGACTAGAGATGCTATTCAATTTCTAGAGATCTGAGTGTTGTGATAGAACTTATACTTTCAAGATATTCCCTTATATTAGTTTGGTGTGTTAATTTGAAGACCTTCCCTAAGGTCACATGTTCATGTAGGCAGTTCAGTCAGTTGAGAGTGCTTGCATGAACTTGTTGGAATTGCTCCTGAGATTAAAGCTGTTTGAACTACTCCTCATTCTTTTGGTCTCTGTTTTGGAACCCAGAATCATTATACTGGGGAAGGGGAAAATCAGAAGAATGGCAAGGAATTCTAACACAATTTTAAAAGTTATCCTCCAAAGTAAAAAAAAAGGGGGGAGTGATTGTTAAGATTAAGTACCAGAAAGGAGAACCTGTTCATGGTAAATAACAACAGCTGTTGCATATGATTTACAAAATGCTGAATTGCTGACCTTTTCAAGAATAATTCAGTGGCGCATATGGAACATGCTTGACTTTATACATGAATATTTGTGTTGACACAACTCTATTTTATGGCTATTTCAAACCTTTCATAAGAATTTCAGAGACATTCATAAATGGAAGATCTACCAGAAGGAGTCTTATGAACTAATTTCATTACATCTCTGAAAATTTCATTAAAAGTTCATTACATCTCTGAAAATGAAAGCCACACACCCCCTAGCAGAAACATAACATGAGCTCTCCTCTGATGTGGAGACCAAACATTTGGTGAACAGTACCACTAAAGCAACTAAAAACGGATTCTCTTTATTGATATAGAAGCAATTTGTATAACAAATGAGAAAATGTTTCAGTTGGCAAAGTGAGGAAACATCTTGGGCCCTTCTCCTGGGAATGACCCACTTGAAGGTGCCCATCAGCAGGTTGTGTTTGTGTGTGTTTTGTATGTGTGTGTGTGGTTTTTTGTTGTTGCTTTTTTGCATTTCTAGCTCTCTTTTTTTTTAACTCAGATTCAAGGAATCCAAGAAAAGTTGAGGAACAGACCTTTTTTTAAAGGAAGACTACGGGTACATTCACATCTGCTGTTGCTACCTTCAATAGTATTCTTCAAACATTATCTGCGCATTGTAAAACCACTTCAGTGGTGATTAAACCACAGCTGTTCAATTTTATTTATTTTGCACCCTTGCTGAGAAGCAGCTATGCTATATCAGTTTATATTATACAAAAGGAGGCCAGAGAATACTACTTTGGGAAGAATAATTTGCCCATCTGTATCATCTCACCTGTTGTCCCTGTAATAGTTGAAATCTGCTGTAAATGTGCTCCTACAGTTGCCAACTGGCCTGGCAAAAAATGTCCTATTCCTTTAATAAAAGCTTAAAGAGATATTATTTACAAAGTGATATTATTTACCTCCATGCTAAGAACAGCTTCAACTGTGCCATTTCCATACCTTAAGCCTCTATTAAAGGGAGAGGAAGGACACTTTCCACCAGGCCAGCTGGCAACCATAGCAGGTATCCTTTTTTTGCATAGCTGCAAAAAAAAGGGGGGGAGACATTGTATGTGGCAGTTCATAGCTTATGGGATTTACTACTTGGAAGCATACTTCAACCCAAACATGCCACATTATGGAGGTAATGGCAGGTTACAGAGGATTGTTTTAAAACTTTATTGGGCATTTAGACCAAACAAACAAAAACATTTATCCTTTAAAAACTATTTTTAGCCTGTCAGTCTATCATGAGACTTGCTGGTTCTTGGGAAGCCCATTCCTGAAGGGAGAGGTAGATCCACAATGGCTGAGAGAGATGCAGCCATGCCACCTCCTCAGACGCTTCCCTGCCACCAAAAATAAATTTAGAACAGTGCAAAAGAAAATAAAACAAAAATGTCCCCCATTGTAGTCAATGGGGCTGTGGTGCCAAAAAAGGTAGCACAGCACCGCCATGGTGCTGGGGGTGTTTCCAAGGCAAAAGGGGTTGGGGAACTGCTAAAAAGCAGCTCCACCCCCAGGAATGCCCCCCAACACTTGCATGGGCTTTCCCTTCCAGGAATTCCCTGCTGGTGTGGCTGCACTGGTGGCGGGGTCTGACATGGCTTCCCGGCTCCCCAGCACCAACGTGTTTGCCCCCAGGACGGCATAAGTGCCCATTATCCCGGGATAAATGGGCACTTTACGCTGGTGTGGGGTCATGCCGGCTCCTAAGGAGCTTCGCCCCTGCTGCCTTCAGGATCACGGCCTTAACATTCACTTATAAAAAGGCTCTAAGACAGTATACACAAAACGATGGAAAATATGGAATACAAAATAGTGTGCTCAGGAGGAAAAAGAATCTCCTCAAGATTCAGTGCTGCCTACACTGCCAATCAGCATGACTGCGTCAGAGCCAAACACACCCACTGATTTCTCAGTCTCCCACTGGCCCTTAACAAACATCTGGACCAATTTTCACCTCTTTCCTTCAGCCGCACTCTTCTTTCCCAGTTTGAATTCCGCCCCTTGCGCTAATTGACCTGCACCCAGCAGGGCTGCAACAGGGGGCTCCTGTATGATTTTGGGGGCATGCACAAACCCCCATGAAAGACATCACTGTCACTCTTCTTAACAACAATGCTATGATACTTCACCCTTGTTGTTTGATTTGCAGCCCACGCTAAGAAATCTGATGATTTTGCAACCCCCACTAAAAGCATGGCTGACATTTCAGCTTCCACGGTCAATAAACAATATTGTGCCTAACAACTCTGTAGTGTAGCAATCCAGAAGGGGGTTTCTTAAACCCTATTTGCCCCTCCTTGATTATTACCCCAGTTGTAGCAGGGAATCTTCGTTTAGAGTTTGAGCACCTGATGACTCAACATTTCAGAATTCCTTTAATCCACAATTCAAAGTGTGTCCAGTTCTCAATCAGTTCTGCTTATTGTGAATTTGGTGTAAATATGTTTCCCCAAATCAAACCACCCCTACTTATTCCTATTAAAACAAACAGTAATTTCTGCCAAAGATGAAAACATTTCACATGCACCAGGAACAAAAGCAATGGATCAGAGAGAAATGCAGTGAAATAAGAGCGGATGTCAACTTTTGAGATATGAATTGTGAGCCAGTCCTACACAGTCTGGTTAACTGGCTTTGTTTCCCCACTCCTACAAATGAAGGCAGCTGGGCAAACCACACTCTCAGCCCCACCTGCCTCACAGGAGGTCTGTTGTGGGGAGGGGAAAGGAAGGTGATTGTAAGCCGGTTTGATTCTTCCTTAAGTGGTAGAGAAAGTCAGCATATAAAAACCAACTCTTCTTCTTCCTTAAGCAGAAGGTGAACCAGGAGCATGAGAGGGGAAACACATACCTCATTTGTTATCTCTCTGGGATAAGGGAGGCTTCTCTTTTAATTTATAGAATTGGCATTGTATGTTTAGTTTATTGTTGTTACAGCCAATGGCATTGTATGTATTTTCATATTCCCTCAATGTACTACAGTGTTTGTCAAAGTTTAAGAACACTGCAAATACCATGACCTATATTCAAGCACATTCCAAAAACTTAAGGGCACTAGAGTTTTCTTAAAAGAAGATGGCGATTTCTGCTGATTCCCCCCTCCCAATGCAGAACCTCATTACAGCAATCCTGAAGGTTCCTCTGACCCCCAAGAACAAATATTTCAGGGGCTCCATTTTTATTTTTGTAATTTAAAAATTGTAGTTTAAAAATAAAAGATACATATTATTTTACTCTCTGCAGCTTCTAGAGATATTCAGCATATGGGCATATGTGCGGTGTTGGGCTTCTCAAGCTTGGCTTCCCTTCAGCCTGGTTAATTACAACACAGAGCTAAATTACAAGAGGTTAAGCAGATACTTAGCATTCTATCTCTCATAATTATCTGATGTCTGAATAGAAGCTTGGTGCTCATTATTACAAATGTAGTTGAAAATGTACCTGATGTGCCCTTACCCTGCCTCTAACAGAGATAGAAACATCTTCAGTAACCTTCAGTAACCCTGCTCAGTAATGGGGAGGGACCACGGCTCAGCAACGGAGAACACGTTTTGCTTGCAAAAGGTACCAGGTTCAATCCCTGGCATCTCCAGTTAGAGGATCTAAGGTAGTAGGTGCTGAGAAAGACCTTTCCTTGCCTGAGACCCTGAACCATTGACAATCCTGTACCAGTGGTATGACAATGCAAGGCAATTTCCTATGTTCTTAAATGTTCAGCCGACCAAGAAAATTTTGATTCCTCTAGCAGGCCTAAGCCACCATTGCTTACCATAAACACTAGATCATCCAATAGAGTTGCAGAAAAGGGTCTAAACTTTCACTGTTGGCGTCAGATGCTCTATAAAACAAGCACGCCAAGCAAAGCCGAATTACCTCAAAAACACAGGCCCTTTAAGTCAGGAGTGTCTATGTCTATTATTTTGTTTTTCTGGCAACATTAGTATTGTACCTAAGGGTATTAGGCATATTATAAAGGTTCCATTTACTTGCACATTTACTAATGCCATGTCTGCTGTCACTTGCCAGCTATGTCCTTCAGGGATTTACATCAACCAGACAGGAGCGTCACTGTGTAAAAGAATAAATGGGCACTAATCTGACTTACAAAATAGAAATATAGAGCCGCCAGTGAGGGAACTTTTCAATCTCCCTGAACATTCCATCTCTGACCTCAGGGTCACTATACTTAACAAGACCATTTGAAAGGGCAAATGGAATTCATTCCAGCGTTCAATTGTATTTTTCTGGGTTTCAACAAGGATTATGGGTTATTTTACCACTAAAAAAGTTCCTATTTGAATTATTATTTCATTATAATTTATATATGTAGTGCTTTAGCACTGATTCCATTTTTAGTTTTCACTTTCTTTACTTGAACTTTACGCCATTGTACCTTAGCCTCATGTATATTGTAACACATTAACAAAAACAGTTTTAATAAATGTTTACAACTGCACAGCCTCCAGCAAAAACAGTGTAACGGTCAACATCCCCCCAGGACACAGAACAAATAGAAACAATATAGAACCAAACCAAACAGTCATACTTGCAACAGCACCACCCACTGGTAGGGGGTGCTTATAACAACCATTACAGTATATAAGCCTATCTATTGCTCAGTTCATTTTATTCATCTGATGGCCAGCTGTTGCCTAGCAATACTCCTGCCACAACAAACCAGTTTGAAGACTTTGGGTCTGATTAGATGATATGTTAAATGCAGGTCACCTGGCAGACACGAGGAACTGGTAGTAAGACAAACACCCTGCTAGCAAAAGCACGTGGGGTGGAAGCCCCTCCTGCCACTGCATCATGCTCAAGAGCCAATTTGCCCCCTACACACACGCGCGCATTAAAAGTGATTTGGGTTTGCTTTGACTAATCAACCCTTTGTGTCTTTTAACTCCTATCAAGTCACTACAGGAGAACCTAAGATTCTATCACTTTATGGATGGGTGGGTTGCAACATACTTAGTTAATCTGATCAAGCAGGATCACACTGTGGTACAGTTACATGGTCCCTCATTCCCTTTTCATTGTATTCTTTTGGCTACCAAGGTCAGATTAGTTAGAGATCACCCAAGAGATCAAGGAAGATGTTACTAAAAGCTGGCTAGGAAAATGTTTCTTTCTGCCTTGCTCTGATTGAACATATTTAATGGTGTTCAAAGGGCCTTTTATCAAATGGAGATGGATGGACAATTCTTATTTCTCAGAACTTCAGTAGCTCTCTTCCTTGCATTGAACACTTCCAAATGATGTTTTTTACCAGCAGCCATAGCACTAAACAGGCAAACCAAGCAAAGCAAAGCTACCTCAAAAACAAAAGTTGCCTGTTATCATGGGAGTAAGCCTGCTGTTTTTAAGCAACTGTTGTTGATTTCTTGTATTGATCACTATTAATGCAATTTGACTAGCAGAAATCAGAATTGACATCAATATCTTGTTCACTCACTAACCGTGCATTCCTGAGGGGAATGCCTGCGCCAGGCTTGGGAGGCAATGCAGCGGACTTTGCACCAGTGTTGGGGCCACAAACGCCGGCATACACTGCCTGGACACCAGCGCTGAGGGCCCTTGCGCTGGCAGAAGCCTTTGCGAGCCTCCAGAAGACTTTCGTCCTGGCCGCCAGTACAGCTCCGGAATGCACAGTAAAGCATTCTGATCCCCACAGAACAGGGATTTGTGGATGTCTTCCAGATAAAACATTTGCTTTATTTTTGTCACAGCTAACATAATTGCATATTGAATTTGCTAGCTTTTCTATGGTATGTTATATTGGAAGTATGTTACTATAAAAGACCTCCTCCATTATTTACTGTAGGAAGGGGAAGACTGGCCATTTAGCTTACTGGCACAGATCATAGTGAGCTGCTGCCCTGCATGACCACTGGCAGCCAGGAGCTTGTTCAGCCAAGTGACTGGTGCTGACAACATTCTCATCCAAACATTTGGGCAAGCCTACAACCATTGGCAACCTCATTGTGATGTTCCCTTTTGTGTGTAAGTCAAGGATAGGGCGCTGACTCAGGTTCCTGCTCTTAGGTTCACCGAGTAGAGATGGGGTGTTCAAAACAACACCGATTTATAAAGAAGCGAAGGGACTGGCACAACTAGTTTAAGGACAAGGGAGCTCATGCAGTCTACAGTTCTTACTAGCAAACAGAACCCATTGGTCAGAGATTCCATCTCATGAAACTAAACCGATTAGGGTTGCCAACCTCCAGTTGGTAAAGGAAAAAAGAACTAGCACAACTCAATTTAAAGAATAAACAATTCATTAAGTGCTACAAATGAAACCACCACAAGTGTGCAATATATACAAATATAAACAATGGAATACAAGGAGCAAATGGGCAATGTCCAAAGTCCAACAGTCTTATCCTATTCCAAAATCTTCTGATCCAAACGAAGGTCAGTAATGTCTATATAGTTGGCACAAGGTCCACATGAGTCCAAGAAGACTTGTTTCAAAAAGGGAAGGAGGAAACACTATTCCGGATATCTTAGTGCTTTCACCAAAGCATAGCTTCATCAGCCTATAAAAATTTCATAACATTTCATTTTCCATTTATATTATATTAAAACATTATATTTATATATAATTTATATTTATATTAAAATACATTAAAAATGTATTCCATTGTTTATATTTGTATATATTGCACACTTGTGGTGGTTTCATTTGTAGCACTTAATGAATTGTTTATTCTTTAAATTGAGTTGTGCTAGTTCTTTTTTCCTTTACTTGCTGTTACTAGTATTGTGAGTATTTTTTGCATAACCTCCAGTTGTTAGCTGGAGATCTCCTGCTACTACAACTGATTTCCAGCCAATAGAGATCAGTTCACCAGGAGAAAATGGCTGCTTTGGCAATTGGACTCTATGGCATTGAAGTCCAACCCCTCCCCAAACTCCGCCCTCCTCAGGCTCCACCCCTACAACCTCCCGCCAGTGGCGAAGAGGGACCTGGCAACCTTTAAACCAACGCATACAAATATTAGAAGAGGGAATCAGACTGTTCCATTGTTCTACTTACTGTTTGTGAATACAGTAAATACACCACACTCACCCAGTCCAGGTCCAAGCAGACTACAAGGCACTTCCAGTACCACAAGGGCAACTTGGCTCAGTTTACTTCAGGTTGGTTTACATTTTTCTTAAATTAGTCTTTTCTATCAGTAGAAATAATTTGCATTCCTGAAAACCAGTCCCATCAAAGGCATTCCAGGTATCTTTAAGCTTTAGAAAAATGTAGCTCAACCAAGTACAATAGTCTCTTCCAACATTCAAGGAAAACATCAGCATTCAGTGAATATTAAGTACCACCAGTTTATAGAATAACAGAGCAATCCTCAAGGGGGGTGAATGGCCTCATGAGGCAGCATGACCTGTGTGCTGACATTAGTGCAACTTGCACCAGCTAAACTGGCGCTAATGCTGGCACGGAGCCACTTATGCCGGTGGTGGGGTGCCACATGGCAGCACCACACATGGACACTGGCACAGCCATAGCAGCATTTCCCTAGTGCAAGGGTGTGTTCCTGGGGCAGGGCTGACTTTAGTCAGCTCCTTAAGTCCTTTCGCCCTGGGAACGTCCCCTCTTGCCAGCACGAACTTACAAGCGCAGCCCCATGGAGCTTTATGGAACAGTTTCACAGGGGTGTTCAGTAAAATAACATTTTTAACTTGCTGCACCCTGCAGCAAATAGATCAGGAGGCAGCCCACCTGCACTGTGCCTGGGCGCGCCCCTCCTTAGGATTGCGCTGTAAGTCATTCAGATCAAATGATGTTAAATGTTGCTCAATAGGAAAACCCCTACTGTTTCTTCTCAGCCATTTAATATTCAGTGCACAGCTGCAGTTTCTCTCAAATCCAAGTCAAGTCTAGTAAAAGCTTCAACCATCACTATGTGAAAACAGTCATTAAAAAGCAAAACAAAGGGAGCGCAAGGGAAGAGCAGACAACACAATATTCCATAGATATGCAAATATTATCTTTAACACCAAACCATCAGACAAAAGAAATTAAGTATAAGGGAAAGCTGAATAAAATAATTCTGAAACTAACTTTTACCATCTTTGAATCAGAATGTTTCAGTATCATAATGTGGAAAGAAAACATCCCAGGGGGAGGAGGGGGAGGGACATAGTTCCTATCTCTGCAGATGATCACTGAACTGTACATTAATAACTAAGTTGTTTAAAAGAATATGTAGCACTTCATTTACAGTGTAGACATTACACTATAACCTTCTCCTACACATTTATGAGTTGCCAAGTTATTTGCATGTGGAAATAAATTTACTATTCTTTTTCTTTTCTTCAGAAAAATAACTGTACATTTTTTTCTAAGATAGAGGAGCATTTGGGTGGTTACTTCAGACCTTTTCTTTCTCCTGAAGTCACCCTGCGCATAAAGCGAAAACTAAACATTATATACAACACAGGCATGCTGACAAAAATGGCAGCCCTGTGCTCAGTTCTCCCCCTTGCAACATGTAGGAAGCTATCATAAACCAAGTGAGACTACTTGTCAATTAGCTTTTTTACTGAATGGAAGTATGACTACAAAGTTTCAGGCAGAGAAAAGTCTTCCTCCAATATCTGCTAACTAAGATCCTTTACTTCAAGATGCCAGGGACTGATCCTGAGCTCTATCAGCGAGCCACATCTCTCAAATGTCACATCATGTTCTGAGTTTCCCTGTTCTCATCAGCCAATGATGTGGCATAGCAGTGAAGAAACTCACCACATGAGTCATGTCACAGGGTGTGTTCTTATATCTTACAAGGGAGAGGGAGAAAGCTTCATAGACGGTAACCATATTTGAGCTTAGCCAAAGTATTTTATTAAGCAAAAAACAATCATATACCTGACTACATTGATCAGCATAGGTACATGTGATTTGTGCATAAAGAATAAAAGAGGATTTTGTGAGTTTGAACAAGTTGTTCCTATACTGCTGCAGTTTACCATCCTAGGCCAGCTGGATTCCTCATTTATCTCACAATCCACCATCCTACATCTCTCCAGATCATCGCCCTTCATTGCTCCTATTCCTCTACAGCAAGAAACTCCCCAGCAAGTGCCACCCCAGGTTACTCTACTGCACAGGGCCTGTTAGAAGACAAGGACTGTGCCAGTGTCACAGCTATGTGTGCAGAAAGCCAGTATGTGCATTGGGGGGGGGACGACATGTCAGACCTCTGGAGTACCAAAAATCAGTGGACCTACAGTTTGTACATGTACATAAGTTCTTCCATTAGTTATACTGAACATGCCTAAGGAGGGGATCGGGCCAGAGGATGCAAGCCAGCATGATTTCCATGCTCCCATGTGTTCAATATACATAGATTATTTCACCATTGACAACCTATTCTTATATTTTCAGTCTTTTGCAAAACGAAAAGCTCCTTGATACAAAAATTATCCTGTGAGGCACATCATCAAGAAGATCAACTGCAATAGTGGTCACTGTGCCCAAATCTATGTAGGATAAGGAATCTGCTAAAGTCACTAAAACGTATCTAGGTGGGCCAAGCAAGCAAGCAGAAGAATAAAATCTTCCAGCCAGTTTATAATTCAAACCATTTCTTCTAACTCCTAGATATGACATTAGGCAAATCAATTAAAATACCATTCATGGAGTTTCATCCATCTCTTAGGTGTTTAGAACAAGTCCATCTTATTTATTATCCAATCTCCAGGTAGCACGAAATCACAGAGTATAAACCTACAACAGATACATCATACACATAATCATAATATTTCACAAAGTAGCCTTCCAAAAGGAGAAATGAAAGACAGATAGTTTTTCCTGATCCTGAAACAGGTGTTTATTTTGTTCATACATGTCTGCTCATTTTTGCCCTAAAAATATCTAGTGTTTTATTTTAAAAGTCTTTTGACTCCATTCTCTTTACTTAAATGCATATCTTACCCTTTTATAATTCCAAGAATAAGTCCATTTTACAAAGGAAATTTTCTCCATTAACATATTTCTTAAAGGGGGGTTCTCCTCCAAAGCTGCTCCTCCCTGTTTTCTAAAGTACTTCCATATTCACAGTTTCCTTAATTTCTTTAACACCAGCTTAAATAGAAATCTTTTAAAAACTGCTTAAAGTTGAAATGTTACATTTAGAGAATATGTCCCCTGTTTCTTTATAATTTCGTTCACACTCTTTTCAGAACCTTTTCCTTCGCGCATAACAATTAAAACCTAACAGTAACAACAAATTAGAAAGGTTAGCATTAACATTTTGTACTGCAGTGGGATTTTCACACAATTACTGCTTCCTTTCAGGTTAGCAACAACCGACAGTGTATTCTTGTACTTGTTAAGTGAAAGAAATGAAACATTGCTATAACAACAGCGATTAAGATACAAGAAGATGAAGAAAATTAAGACACTATTTTTGAAATGCTTCTTGCCTAGAAACTGACCTTTACAAGTTTGCTCCAGCAGGATTTTACCAGCTCCTAATTACTCTTCAATATTCTTCCTTTACCAGCACATGGATAATAGTAATAATAATAAAAAAAGATGCCAACAGCTATCACAGCAGATAAGAGATGCAAATTCTTTACTGTAGCAATGGTCACAGGTTTTAAAAAGGCAGCGGTGCCAGTCATGGGATCTCTTGGTAAAGCACTGACTGCAGCAGGACAGCAAATTGATCAACAATGCAAAAAGCTGACAAAGAAGGACACGACGGAAGCTATGTACCACTTTGCAGTTTGTGGGGCCTTTGTTAGGAAATTGTGCTGCCTAACTGAATTTCACCTCTGGATTGTTAGAGGAAAATTCTAGGGTTTCTTTCTAGGTCCATATAGGAATCTATTTTCCCCACATTTAAGAATAATTTCTTCATTTTAAAGACTGTTAGTGAAGGCGCTCCTCTGGGACATGTCATTCTGTACACAGAATTACTGCAGAAAGGTAATGCATACCTTTAAAACAGAAAAAAAACACCAAGTGAAGAAAAGGAGGTTTCGTTGGGTAGTTACAACCAAGCTCATTACCAGCTTCTCTAGGTTGCTGTTTTTAATGTGATAACTCTGGATATGCTCATAATATAGCTTGGAAAATAAAACTCCCAGCTAGTGCTAATTGCCTTTTCTTTATATGCATAAAACCCATGTAAGTTTCAGAATTAGATTTCAGGCCATCATGATGTTTTCTCATTTAAACGACCTCCAAAATGCTCATTTATACACAAGCAAGTTGCAATGATGCTACTTTATTAATGGGCTTCCTGTAGTATCATCAATACCAAAGGCACTTTTCTTCCTCTTCCTAATCAGAGGCTTGGGGCTATAAAAATAATCATGTTTCCAGCATTATTATAAAAGTGGAATAAACTTGTAGAGGCATGTGTCTTTCAGGATGCTTACCAAAGGCAACCAGGCACTGGAAAAATGGAGTGTTAGCCATGATTGTTCTTATAAATCAAATATTGGTATTTAGCACATGTGCCTGTTTAAGCAGAAATGGAAACAAACAACAAATTCTTAGTGGGAACAGATGCTAGGATATCAGCATGTTATGTTCATATCTGGAGGAGTTCCATGTTTAAGGGTTGATAGAAGGGTCAATGTAAATACATTTAATTTGTAACACATTTACAATAATGCTAAAACATACTGTATAAATCTCACATTGCATATTATAGGAAGGAGAAATATATATTTAAAATACATCAAACAACATTTTCTGTACATTTAATTTTTCATAATAGTTGTTTCTTATTTACGTACAATTCATGATGGTTACCCCCATTGTAATCATACTCTAGACAACCTAGGAAGACCATATTTGTTATATTCATAGTTTCGATCGATAAAAATGGATAAAATGTCTGCAACTCCAATGTCAGTGAACACAAGCTGGAAGATGTAATTTGGTTTTCATTAAAATAGTTATTACTGCTCTTATATTGAAGGAAATAATAGTTTTATGAAAAATGGGCAAGAACTTTCACAGCAGGCAAGGAGGTGTCAGCCTTCCATAAGATCTTACAACTGTCCATTGAAAGGATTCCATGTCTAGAATTTTCCCTCCAAAACTGCAAATAAAACAGCCTTCAAAAATGCCAACATTAAAAATAACTTTAATATGTGGGGAACAGTTGGACAAAAATGGTTCTTCTTAATACATTGTGATCTTGCTTCTTATCCATTTGGTTAGTTGAATGGAGTGGAGTGGGTGCTCATCCTGCTGTATTTTTCATATAATTTAAACAAGCGTTCCAAGGCGTCTAGTCTCAAGGGCACTTTCCTTAAAATGGCAGCACTTGGTGCAATAAACTACTCTATGACATGATTCAGATATATCAAACTATAGTTTGTTGTTATGTAAATAAGTTAAGATGTTCCTTGACTACCACATTCACCTCCACCTCCCCTTTTAGGCTTGAAGCATATGCTGCACATATCAAACAGCCATCGTTTTCATTCAAAACATTTCAAACTGTGACTCGTGGCAAAAGCAGAGATCTTTATATCAAGCCACATATAAGAAGATGAGGAAAGGAGGAGTTTATGAGCCTGAGAATCCCACAGGCTCTTTCATGTAACATGGTTTTACTTTATGTCTGGATCATACCTACTTATGTGGACTACATGCCATGCAAAATTATTATTTTTATGTGAGACATACACTGAAACTAAACTGTGTAGAGGGGAAATGTGTGGTGGTACACTGAAACTGTACATCCAAAGCCCTAAAGACCACAAAATATTCACTAAAGTTCTGGTTCATGGATGAGATGAGAGTTGCTATGTCTCCAGCTACAGCCCACACAGTAGGCCAGTGGCTGGGAGGGAATAAAGCAAAAAATTGCCATTGCATCAATGGCATGACATCATTTCTGTGGCAAACCCAGAAGCAACATCACACTGCTCTGGGATTCAGGGGAACTCTATGGTAAAACACAGAAATGAATCATGCCAGTGACGTACACCCCCAGTCTCTCCCTGGGTGCCAGCCAGTGGCTGGCGACTAGGTGAAATTTCGAAAGGAGCAATGAATCTATGAAAAAACAATTCAAACCTTTTCAAACTTTTCAGTATCCATTTATTAGAGTTTTCTCATAAACTCTACAATGACTGTACAGTGACAAGCAATTCTGAAGGTTTTATTGGATGACTGTCAAGATATACTGCAGTTTTAACTTTGTCCTTTGACACTGTGGTATTATTTGGTTACAGTTTAAGTTATGGGTGGATTATTGTATAGTTGTTTGCTGTTGTTATTGTTTCCTCTATACATTTTTAATTCAAGTTTCTATATATGAAAATTGGAATTTCTCTATGTCATACCCAAAATGCAAACTTCTCTTCTTCCTTGATAGATTTATGAAGAAAACCATTATTCCTTCCGGACGTATCTCAAGCTTATTGAATGGGTTGGCTTCAAGCCTTGATATTCCAACTTAATAAGGAACTTACATTGCTGGATGTCCAAGTTTTATAGCAATCTCTCTCTCTCTCCCTCTCTCTCTCTCCCTCTCTTTCTGATTTTCAGATTATTGGACTGATATCACTTTATACACTTTTTATTACTAGAGCTGTATATCATGGTATATTGTCAACAAAAATTGCTACATGTTTGCACCTTAAGAGCTGGAACATTCTCTACCTTTCCAACAGAAGCATAACAAAATAGACGAGTATTTCAAAACTGTTCCTCCTATCTATACACCACATCATTCTTCAAGAATATCAAAAGAGCATACCACACACTTGTGTCATTTTTGTGGGTTGCCAAAAATTGCTATATGTTCAGATTTTGCACATGAGATTGGTTTGCTTCTCTAAGTAGCAAAATGTGGTTGTCCAAAAACCTTATTTGTCAAATCACTTTAACATATACACACTTGTTTGGCACATCACATCTAATTCAGTGTGCTTGTAACTCAGTTGTGGCTATCCAAGTCCAAATGTCAGGGCTTCATACCTGGAGTAGCATCTACCTCTTCAGATGCAAGAACAGCAACATGTGTTGACTTGTTGTCAAACATTCCACTTCTAATGATGTCCTGCATGGATTGCAATTTCAAGGCCAGCCAAACTAGATTTTTTAAAAAATTCATCTCATTCTTACTTCCATACCTTTAACAAAAAACAGAATTATAATATACAATCAGAGGACCCACAAGGACTTGTGGAGGAGCTCTCATTTTTCCCTCCCCTACTATTTCCTCATTCCTTTTCCTGAATCCCCCATTGCGCCCCCCCTTTCCCTGCTTCCTTTTGTCCTTCCCACACAACCTGCCATTATCCACCCCCCATGTTTAGATTTACCTCCTTCCTTCCACCTATCAGGCTCTGCCTGGGAAAAATATGGCCCAGTTGCATGGTCCTAGCCTTTGGGCAGGGCTGGGCCCGGTTGCACAGTGTGGCACCTACAAGGACTTGTGGGGGGCCACCTAATTTTCCCCTACTCTTTCCCACCTCCTGACAACTCCTATATCTTCACCGTTCCCTGCTTCCTTCTGTCATTCCCACCAACCCACCTTTTATTTTCCATACACCTTCAGCAATAATTATTAGTTGCTTCATTTATGCCCCATCATTCTCCACAGTGGGGACCCAATGCAGCTTACATCATTATATTCTCCTCCATTTTATCCTCTCAACAACCCTGTGAGATAGGTTAGGCTGAGAGTGTGTGGCTAGTGCAAGATCACCCAGCAAGATTCCATGTTAGTGTGGGGATTTGAATCTGGGTTTCAGATCCTACTCTGAAACTCTAACCACTACTCCACAATGGCTTTTGTGGGGTTGGGGTTGCTATGGTTGAACAGTAGCAAACAGCTAGTCCGGGGAGAGTCATGCAAGTTGAGTGTTATCAAGTTGCCTGGTGGTTGCTGCCAGGCCCAATGAGTCCTCCCTCAAAGGCCAAAACAGAAACATTGGTTTCTGTCAGTAAAAGGCAGGCTGAGGGAGCAGGACCCCAGGTCCCTCAGCCTGCCTTTTACTGACAGAAACCAATGTTTCAACTGACAATACTGTTGTGGTGCCTAGCAATGGCCACAGAGGACATTTGTTTATTAAAGTTATGGGTGTTGCTTCTATTTGTTTTGTTTTAATTAGGGGTTGCCAAGTACCTCCTGGCAACCAGTGGGGGAGGGGTGGAGGTCTTACCAGGCGCAGTTACAACTGATCTCCAGCCAATAGAGATAAGTTCGTATTTGCCTTCCAGACTATGATTCCGAATGGATTGAACAGCAAATGCTTTTTATAAATTTATAAATTTACTTGTGTACTTCACAATGACTGTCTCTTTAAGAACAGCAGTCCCACGCCTTCCATTGGGAAACATGAGACCAGATGTAACCTCCCAATTGGCTCATTAAACCTTTTTAGATCACCAAACAGTAGTGATAGCTAATGCCACGGGAGCAACATGTTGGGGTAAGATATGTTCATATTGATTGTTAATCAGATTGACTGTAAATAACAGAATACATAATGGGCTACTATCCTCATGTTAATAAGCTTATGTATTGTCAAGGGGACCACGGTTCCGACAGTTTTCATACAGCAAGGGCTCTTGCTTTCTATTGCAGCTTCAGGAGGCATCCGACAGCATGCAGTAAATGTGAAACTGACATGCATTCAGAGCCGATAAACTTTGAATAAGCTGACGAAGCATAGCGAAACGTGCTACAGCTGGTTATACGTTCTCTTTGTGTTGTATTGTTTTGCCTTGGGGCTCTCCCCTGGACCTTTCTGCGCCCTAGGAGGAATTGGACCTTCGGGCACCATTAGGAACCTTCGTGGTCAAGAACGGGTGCAGACGTGGTTGCTTGTCTATGACTTAGACTCTCTTGCGTCGTTGCTGAATTGCAATTCTTTTCCCTTGTATGTTTTGTGTTGTTAGGTTGTCTTAGGTAGTTAGGGGATTTAATTGTGTTTAATTGTGTTCAGGCAACACCATGAAGTAATGCTGGATTTGCCTAGAAATAAAAGATTCAAAGTGTATATTTTCCTATTATGGATTGTTGATTTAACAACCTCCAGGTAGT
Source organism: Euleptes europaea (assembly GCF_029931775.1). Classification (NCBI taxonomy): domain Eukaryota; kingdom Metazoa; phylum Chordata; class Lepidosauria; order Squamata; family Sphaerodactylidae; genus Euleptes; species Euleptes europaea. The sequence continues at coordinate 83,958,294 of NC_079314.1, read as the reverse complement.
TGCTGGAGATCTCCTGCTGTTACAACTGATCCCCAGCCAATAGAGATAGGTTCGCCTGGAGAAAATCAGCCTACTTTCCCTACATAGATGCAATCCTGTAGATGTAGGCTGATTTAAAGTTCCCACAATTGCAAACAAAGGGGATTTTCGGGGGTAGAGATCCCAAATTTTCAGGGTACCTTTCAGGAACTCTCCTTGCATGAACTCCAAAGTTAGGTGAAGATTGGGTCAGGGGGGTCAGGTGTTATGGGCTCTGGAGAGGTCACCCCCTCTCTCCTCCATAGACAAGCATTAGCCAATTAGCGAACAAACAGAGAATCTGACTCTTACCTTACTGCTTGTGTATGGAGGTGGGAAGGGGCTACCTCTTCCAGATCCCATAACTTCAGACCCCCCAACCCAATCTTTACCAAATTTGTAAGTTCTTTCAAGGAGAGTCCCTGCAAGCTATCTTGCAGGTTTGGGGGCTCTACCTCAAAAAATGCCTTCCAGGGCCGAATTTTTTCAGGAAACCCGAAAATAAACCAAATTCCCATATTTACCGGCATGGGAATTTGGCTTATTTTGGGTTTCCCGAAACAAATCAGGCCCAATAAAACTGAACCCGAATTTTACTGGATGGTTGTTGTTTTTGCACACCCCTACCATAGAGTCCAATTGCCAAAGCGCCATTTTCTCCAGGTAAACTCATCTCTATCGGCTGGAGATCAGTTGTAATAGCAGGAGATCTCCAGCTAGTACCTGGAGGTTGGCAAGCCTATTTATAGTGGATATTGGTAATGTTTGAAAGCTGAATACAGACGAAATACAAACATTGCCAATAATGTGTGGCACAAAAGAAAAGTATTTTTTCAAAAGAAAAAGAAACTTAATTAAATGGAAAAACTGGATGGGAAAAGAAAAAGGTTAAAGTATACCTGCTGCGTCTCTGATCATATTATATTTCTGGAAAACTCCTAGTATGTTCATGATTGCATAATAAGAAGTTGACTGCTTCAAAAAGAAAACATTACTGCTGAAATATAGCTCTATGTTTCTGTCTCTGCTGCACTAACTTGAGAGCATGCCTTTGCCTATTTATTTTTGAACAGTTGTACCAGATGAGCTGTAGTACACTGGTGAGATAAATACAATGATATGTTTGCAATCCCCCTGCCATCACGGAAAATTCAGGGGCAAAATGCCTCTCCATTTCTGATTTTTGTATCACCCAGACTGATGAAGATTTCAAAGCTCAAAAGCGTGCATGATGTTTTATGTCATTTGGGTTAGCCCTAATCAAAGGTATTACATGGATTTTGTTTCTTTTTCTGGATTTTGTGTAGGCCAAAATGTTTACATATTTGCAACTTCTTTCAGCACTGGAAGTAGGATTGAGGGCAGCAAAGTGTGATGTCGCTTCCAGCAAAAAAAAAACAGGCCAGGGAATCGCCAATCTATGGTTAAACGTCTGCTTTTGGCTGGGAGTGACATCATCAGCACAACATCAAGGATCCCCCTTCATTTTCCCCCTCTGGCTGTTAAGTGGCACAGATAAACTGGGAGCCCAACCTGGAGGTCTCCCACTATAGACCCCCCCATCTGTATGTAGCCTTTTGATTACATCACACACACACACACACACACACACACACACACCAACATTGTTCCCAGTTCTCAATACTTATATGAAACTGAGAGCTGTTATCTGGAAAAGCTGTTATTTTACACTGTAGAACTGCAATCATTAGTGTGTTTTTTATTGGCAACGCATGCAAGTTGTTCCCTGTCTACTTCCTTATTATTTTCTATTGTTTCTTATTGAAAGCATGAATCCCTCTAGCTAGAAAATAAGCACAACAACATTCCATCTTATTTTTTTTAAAGGAGACAAGTATTGGCTTTGTGACAGAATTGTCGTTAATACTAAAGGATAAAATCTTATCTCATGGTCAGGCTTTTTAGCTGTACATCTCACTTCTCTTAAGACTCCACCATATCTACCTGCAGCTTTTCTTGCCATTTCTCAGGTCTCATAACATAACATTTTAAAGGGTTCAACAGAAACATAAAGCATCTTAACATTCTGGAATATTCTGTATGCATGCCACAAGTATTTCCATTTGATATTAAATGCTGGCTCTTCCATTACCTTCCCTCCCACTATCAACAATAAAAAATTGATTTGCTTGATTCATAAACTTCATGTTGATATTTTATAATATCATAAAAAAGAACTGAGTGTAGTTCAAAGTTATATCCTCACATCTGTCTGACCTATAACTTATCTAGAGTAATCTTATTTCACTTTACTGTTCAAAGCATTTTTCCCCAGAAAGCTTAAGAAATGCACTTTTCTAGGGTAATTTGTAAAGTTATAGAAAAAGGAAGATTATTTTCTGTCAGTAGTGTGAACAAAAGCCAATTTGACAGCATACCAAATCGTTGACTAAAAACCAATTCATTTGTCAAATTCTATTTCTTGGACATCATTTGAATAATAGAAACTTCTTAAAATCTTGATTGACATGCTAGAACCTTTTCCTTTCTTCCTTTTTTTACATTTAAAGGATACTTTGACATATCTTCAAAGCATTACAGAAATTTCTAAGTTGATTTAATAATATACAGAAGTGGGAGAGACACAGCAACAACTTTACTGACTAGTGGGCAGATGGCTATATAAATGTGCAATCATCACCAATCTACCACCTTTTCATAGTCCTGTCTTATGTTCACTTTTTAAATACTTTTTCACACATCCTAAAAAGGCCTTTAGAAACCCCCATGAGCTTTAATAAGATTGTGCATAAAATGTGGTTATTACGAATTTTCACGACTATCCAAACTTTGGTCACGGTACACAACTTGCCTAGCACCCAAACATATTTTTTAAAATATCTGAAATAAATTTGTTTATGTGTGGGTCACTTATGGTGACCCTGTAGGGTTTTCAAGGCAACTTCCACATAAGTATTTTCAGGAACACAATTAGAAAGCGCTGCTGAATCCTGTCATAACATCAAACTTCATGTACCTTCCATTCCAGATTTGGAATCCCCATTCCATAATGTCAACAGTCCAGACTAGACTTCCCATTAAAAATTCTTCTAATACAACAAGCTAGGTGATTTTATTCCATTGTAAAGGTCCCACCTGGGCTGTTCATTCTACTACAATTCTAATCTCTAAAATGCCCTCTTGAGGATTATGGTTTTGCACATTCTGTTGAATGACAGAAGTATGGATACCTTCCTGACCTGCTCAGGCAGGCTGATCCCCAAGATGGGAGCCACCATTGAAAATGTATATGAATGGGCAGCCACGAGTCTTACCCATTTGCAGGGTGATACCTGATGAAGGCTTTGCTTGTATGATTGAAGCCATCACAGCAGAGCAGAGCAAGAGAGGCAGTCCTGTAGGTAAGTGGGTCCAAGGTAGGCTTATCAAGTCTCCTTCTGATCCACCTGCTGTCCCTACCACTGCTCAGCAGAATAGCAGGGGGGTGGGGGGATTTGTCATGCCAATAGCACTACATCACTTCTGGTGAAAACACGGAAACATAGGCCATTTATGCATGGTCAGTTTTGATGCTCGCTCAAAGCTGTTTTTTTTTTAATGTGACCTTTAAAATGCTTATTCACTGACCCAACACAAAATGAGAAATTCCACCCCCACCCGCCTGCTCCTTTGTTCCTTCCATTAGCAACCTCCATTTGCATAGCTAACGCGTGGCTGTGAATTTTGCATGCTTCTTTGAGGGGATTCTTTGCAGCGAGGGTGGAGCAAACACAAAAGGTCACGTTAAAGGGGCTCTTAAGAAATGCGAAGTAGGTATGTGCTGGCTTCGCAGTCACTTCCTGAATGACGATTCAATGTGCTAATTACCAAACATAAATGGCCATAGAGTTTTGGAGGAATCCTAGATTATCACACCAATGTGGTGATGTCACTTCTCAGCCATTGCCAGTGAATTATGGTGTGATATCCTTGCAGCCATCCCCAGCCCCCACTTTCTCTTGTCAGTTACCAGTCAGTGGCTGAAAACCCAAGTTGAAGGCCATTCAATAAAACTGAAAATGTCACCTTCATCTTAAAGAAAGCTTTTAGCTTCCTGGTGAGACAAAGAGCAGCTTGAAAACGTTACTTTCCCATTTTTACTTTTAACAGTAACGGGTTGCTTTCAACATGATTGCTTTCTTGATGAAGCTCGGTCACAAAAGGATTTTCTATACGTAACTTTGGCTTGTGGCGAAGAAGGGAATCAACATGCCAGGAAGGTTGGAATTCTTGTAGAGTGAATTAACTTTGGTGTAAATGCAGAGACCAAATGAGTTTCTTTAATTTCCATAATGAAATTGTTTTTGTAAAGTTAAAAATACTGTAATGAGGCCCAAACGGTGTGCTTTCAGAGGCTCCCATGGCGAAGCAAATGAGATTTTAGCTTCTCTAATTGGGCATACTGCAAGCTGGGCTCGATGCTGTCCTCAGCACAGGATGTCTGTTATCCCTAACAAAAAGAGGTCTACAGCTGTCAGCATAATACTATATAGCTTTTCAGGAGCCAAGCCATCAGGCAGAGGACTGCAGCTCTGACTGGGACCACCCAAAGGGAGAGATCAAGTAAGGAGCAGCTCCACTCTTCGTTGATTAAGAAGTTATTCGGAAGGTAATTTGTTTACAGCTATCAAAGAGAAGCTGTCGAAGCCACTGTTGAGAATTCCCAGAATCCTCGGGAAGTATTTTATTTGATTAAGCAATGAATATGGATGTTTTATTCTCTCTCTCCTGTGAATTAAATCTCATTACCTGTCAACACAGGTTTTTGGAGCCTAACCGTTCCTGCAGAAAATGCAAGCTAGAAAGAACTGTGTTTTGTGTGCATTGCCAAAGACTGTTTTCTCCCCCTACCATGTACAAAACCATGGTAACAGTCTGAAAACGCAAAGGAAAACTTTTGATAACATCAGCTTCTTTGCATCGAAGAAGGGAGAGGGCAATCGTGTTATCTGAAAATCAAGTAACCTATAGGAATGTAGTGTTTCATTTCAGCACAGGAATTGAATCAAGTTCTATGCAAAGCACAAAAGAATACAGAATCTAATAATATGAGTGCAAGATTTAATCAGTTGGATGTAATCCATGCCTAACTAGCAGCCAGCAGTGACGAACTGGCATAGAACTCAAAGGAGGACAGCCATTTTCTGTAGAAAGCTAGTAGAAATTCCAAACATTTGGTGGTTTCACTTTGGAGTCACCCTTAACTTTTTCCACCTACATTGGCTCCCAATTTGCTCTCTCTCCCCCCTCCCCAATTTGCTCTCTCTCTCTCTCTCTCTCTCTCTCTCTCTCTCTCTCTCTCTCTCTCTCTCTCTCTCTCTCAGTATGATCACTATAATGATTGCCACAAAACATTCTGAGATATTAAAATACATACACACATGGATTCTGCTTTACCATTTATGTTTATTTTCTTGTATCAACCAACCTTTGTTTCATATAAATGACAGAATGGCATTGTTAGCAGGTGATAAGAAATATAGAAGATATGCAGGTTAAAAAAAACTTTATGAGAGAGTTGATGTACATATGAGGAGAGAATTGACACTGAGGAAAGGTGTTTTAAATGTGCATTAGCTAATATAGTGGTGTAGTGCACCGGCAGCTATCTCTTATATTACTTGACTATTGCTTTAAATTGGGATTTTAAAAAATTCTTTCTGTATTCAGGTTATACATACTTACCTTCTCAGATGACTACTTTGCAATGATTGTCAATGGAGGAGGGGGCAACCCCTTCCAAACCCCATAAAATCAGACCCCCTGACCCACCAAACTTTGGGATTTGTGCAAGAACAGCCCCTTCAAGCTACACTATGAATTTGGGGGCTCTACCTCCAAAAATGACACCCCCCAGGGCCGAATCTTTTTGGGAAATCCAGAAATAAGCCGAATGCCCATATTTACTGGTATGGATATTCAGCTTATATCAGGTTTCCCCAAAAAAAATCAGGCCCAATAAACCTGAACCTGAAATTTAATGATTTTTTTTTTTTTTTTTGCACAGCCCTAGGAAGAATTCATTCTAGGGTAGAGCCTAGCAATCTCCTGGAATTACAAATTATCTCCAGACTACAGACTGGTGGCCTCTATGGCATTATACTCAACTGAGCCCCCCCTCCAAACCCCCCCTCCCCAAGTTCTACCCCCAAATCTCCAGAAATTTCCCAACTCAGAGTTGGCAGCCCTAATTCCACAGTCTCCATTAGAAAGGCTGATTTACAGTATTTATAACCGCTAGCACCTGTCTCTTCTTATGTTGCCTGCAGTATATTTTTACATAAATGTCCTGAGCAGTAGAGTCTGCTTTTCCATTTGAAATGGATCCAACAGATTGGCAATCTGAGTATGAAAGGCAGAGCCTTGCTTGTATTTATGACCTTTTCTTGAGGAGGGCAGGGAGCTGTTCATGTTGGCAGCAGAGGATAGGACTTGCAATAATGGGTTTAGCTTGCAGGCGGAGAGGTACCGGCTGGGTATCAGGAAAAGGTTTTTTACAGAAAGAGTTGTTCGACAGTGGAATCAGCTATCTAGGGAGGTGGTGAGCTCGCCCTCACTGGCAATCTTTAAGCAGAGGCTGGACGATCACTTGTCAGGGATGCTCTAGGCTGATCCTGCATTGAGCAGGGGATTGGACTAGTTGGCCTGTGTGGCCCCTTCCAACTCTATGATTCTATTATTCTATTTCTCTCTGTGGTCATGTGCAGAAAACAGTTGACATCCGTCTGAGAAGCACAAAACTCCTATCACAAAGCTCTTGTATTTTCCACCAACAAACACAAGGGCTGTATAACATGTACTGAGTCTCTATACCTAATAAAACAAACCTCAATTAGGAAAGAACACTGGGTAGGCCATAGTGTAAGGTATATCCTTGAAAAATAGAATGCCGTTTAAGGGGATGAGAAGAGGACTCACTACTTAGGCACATCTCCATACTTGCTGAAATTCTAGTGATGACTGCATAAAAGACCAAAGAACCTCATGCATTTACCCCTTATAACTGGTCCAGGCAACCTGCTGATCTGCAGGGTCTGAAGCCACAACTCTGATAGTCCTGGCCTGCTTTAACAGATATTGTTCTTGAAATGGCCCAAACATAGCCAACCAAGTGAAGAAGAACCAGGAAGTCACAGGATAAACAATGCGCCATCCATTGAACCTATTAGGTAACAGCCAGGCTGACTCACACCATAGTAATGATGTTAATTAAGCAGTATCAAAGACATGAATGTGGATATAACACATCTGATTTCTGAATGGGAATGCATTACAGAAAGTATAAGCCCTTAGTGCCACCAAGTAATGTACTCAGTATTTTTGTGGTGATAAAAACTAATAGTAGAAATTCTTGAATGCTGTTATGATTTAAAAGGGCTTGCATCAGTAGAGCACTGTCTAAGCATCCTACTTTCTATAATTGCTTAATTGCTATATTCTATTAAAATTATTCATGATATTGCTAGTGAAATGTTTCTACAGTATGGCAACATGTGAATTTGAAATGTGAGCTATGCACACCTAATGAACATCATAGAAGATGGCATTAAGCAATATTATAGTTCTTTCTACCGCATGTCAAAACACTGACAAAATGTGGAGCTTAGCTGAGGGCAAATGTAAACACTCGAGGTCTAATTTGTTGCTGGCTCTAGGCATGGAAATGACTATAATTGGCAACTAGTTACTGCTTTCCAGAAATAGATGTGCTTCCATTACCAATGGAAGATTCCCCATCTGAAAAGACTTAAAACCTAATTTCTTTTTAAATTCCTATTATCATTTTCAATCAAGCAGACTTGGTATTACAGGAGCCTGTTTATCACCACAATTAAACTTAAATATTTTTCAGAAACAAAGGAAAATCTTCCCTGGCCCTCATCCTGTTCTACTTAATAGCAATTGGTACTGTATCAGCTAGTGACTAGATAGAAAGGCACACATTTTCATCAGACGATACATCCAGAAAATTCAATAGTACATTGATGAGGATAGCAATACCCCTGCATCAGCTAAATGCATGGAAGTCTACTGTCGCATGAAGTTCTCCCTTGCTGGATCAGGGCAACTGTGTTTATATTTATCTTCATCATTTCTTGTTTTATAATAAGAATCAATGAGAAAACCTGCCTGGGTGTGACTGGGGGAGGCTGCTTTTGGTGAGCCTTGTTTAGTGTGCAAAAAAAATGCAAGGAATTTTTGAGCGTTTAACAAGGGCACCTGCCAAAAACAAAAACAGGAAAAGCAGGGAGGAAAAACACAAGACAACCATCTTATAATGGTTTTAATTTGGGAGGGGGGGATGTAGCCAGACAGCTGCTGTGTTTTAATTTTTAACATATGTTAGCATATACTTTTAGTTGTATTACCTGAGCTCAACGTTCAGTAAACCTTCCTAATGTTTTGCATTGCCCAAATTAAATAGTATTGGCTCATCTTTCCATCTTCCACTATTGCTGTCAAACAAGCTGAAACAAAACCTCTTAGCTGAAAATGCTCAAAACACTGCAGCAAGTTATAATATCTCTCCTACCTACATGGGATAGTGTCCTTCTTGACTGTCTCTAATTATAATTTCAATTGGTGAAGCTTTCTCTTATAGCAAATGTTTTGTTTCATACAAATGCTGGCGCCATATAATAAATAAAAGTAAACTGATTGATTTTTGAATACTGTAGTCAATCCCTGAGCTATAGTAAAGAATGAAAAGATGTTATGTTTGAAGTTAATGTTTGGAGGACAGGCCATCTGCTTCCTGGTGGTGTCTGCGAAGAAGCTGTGTTGTTGTTGTTAAGATGGCTTCTGGAGTTATTGCAGTTAGGGTCTCTAGGTAGGGTTGCCAGCTCCAGGTTAGGAAATATTTGGAGATTTTGGGGCAGAGCCTGAGGAGTGCGGGGTTTGGAGAGGGGAGGGACTTCAATGCCATAGAGTCCAATTGCCAAAACGGCCATTTTCTCCAGGTGAACTGATCTCTATCGGCTGGAGATCAGTTGTAATAGCGGGAGATCTCCAGCTATTATCTGGAGGTTGGCAACCCTGTCTCTAGGCCCAAGTTGTTATTATGAACATGTTCCTTCACAATCTACTGGGGCACCAGTTCTTTTGAGGAATCTGGAGTATCTTCCTAACTTTTGATTATGAGATAACAAAAGTATGGCTCAGCAAGGCTACATCCCTGCTATCCAAAGAGGAGTATCACCTATGCAGTAAGAGCAACAAACACGCCCCTGGTTACCATAACCATCTCCTTACCAAAAACAGAGCCGGGTGTAGGAACGCTGCAGAGCTCCTCACCTGTTTTTGATAGGAAAATAACAAAACACAGGTAGTGATCCTCATCCAGTGGCCCAATGGTGTCTTACTTGCATCACTTTGATTTGTCTGGACTGAGCTTTAACCTGCACATCCTCATCAACTAGGGTTGCCTGCTCTGGGTTGGGAAATACCTGGAGATTTTGGCGGTGGAGCCTGAGGAGGGCAGGGTTTGCTGAGGGGAGAGGCTTCAGTGCCACAGAGGCCAATTGCCAAAGTGGCCATTTTCTCCAGGTGAAGTGATCTCTGTCACCTGGAGATCAGTTGTAATAGCAGAGGATCTCCAGGCAACCCTATCATCAACCCAAGAACCATCTCCAAGCATTGGTTCAAGGTAGGGTTACCAGGTCCCTCTTCGCTATTGGCAAGATATTTTTGGGGCGGAGCCTAAGGAGGGAAGGGTTTGAGGAGGGGAGGGACTTAAATGCCATAGAGTCAAATTGCCAACGCGGCCATTTTCTCCAGGTGAACTGATCTCTATCGGCTGGAGATCAGTTGTAATAGCAGGAGATCTTCTGCTATTACCTGGAGGTTGGCAACCCTAGTTCAAGGTCAAAATAGCACTTTCTGGATACTTGGTTAACACTTACAACACCTGTCACACTAAATGGCTCGACTCGTTTATACTTGTTCCTTCCAGTCCCTAATATAACACATCTCAGTTCTGTCCAAATTCAAGATAAATAGATCAAGGTTGTGATTAATTCTGAACTCATTAAGAGTTATATCACTCTTCACTTACTAAAAGTAGTAGCAATAGAAAATATCCCCCAGTTTCAATAGCAATTTGACTGCAAACTATGAGCCACATCCTCAAACAGACAAAGCTGTACTAAACAATACGGCAAATGTTTTGCATATGTGTCCTTCTTGCACTGCTTTCTCACAGCTGTCCTTATCCATTGCTCCCCATGTGCTGACTGTCCAGCTGAAAATAAATATCAGTTTAAAAATAAGTGCTTTCCTTGGTTGTCTTGTGACTGCTGGTCTGTGGTCTGGAAGCTTAAAGATTTGTCTCTTGTAATATTCCAGCCTTGCTCATTTCGCCTTCTTAAACTGCGCGAGTGCAAAAACAGTACATACGTTTGAAATGCAGCTGTTTTAATATGAAGCTTGATCTGTCCATGACAACTCAAGGTGATACTCAAGTCCTGGATGCCAGTAGATTATCAGCATGCACCAAGAGCCACTCACCTGGCCAGCTGTTGTGCTGAATATTACCACTGCATAAAGGCAAAGCTACAGGAACATTGTGAACAAGCTATTAATAGGATTAGGTGGGGAGCTCAAAAGAAAATAAGCATTGAAAAATAAAGGTTCTAGTTTCAAATACCTTATTTGTAAAAATCAGATTGTTCCTAATTGACAATACCTGAAGACTTTTTGTTGTTGTTACTGCTGCTGCTGCTGTTATTTGTGTGGCAGTGCAGACCCTGATATGGCTTCCTTCATGGATCTTCTCTATCCACCATTTTTGTCTTTTTAAAAATGGTTTTAAATAGATTTTTTAAATGTGGCTATATTTATTTTTATGTAAAGTGTTCCAGGCACCAGTTAGGAGGATGCAATATAAATAAAAATTATTGCATGGTTAATATTAACAAGAAGAAGTTCCAATTGCCACACTGGGCAGTGAATAATGCCATGCCGCAGAACGATTTATTATGACATTAGTCAATTAAAGCTTTGTCTAGAAATGGTTCTGTTTTTTGAATAATGTCACCCTTGTTGTTTTAGCACTAGTAAACAGTCATAAATTGCACTTGGAATTCACTTTTTTGTTTGTTTGTTCTCTAACAGTGTAATGGTGTCACAGAAAGTGTAGGGCTAGTGTTTCTTCATCATCATCTGAAGCAATTAGACTTCCATTTCTTCACCGTCTCACTTAATTAGCTTCCTCTTAGACTACATTAAAGGGGGAAATTTTTTTTCTCACATTCTGTACTTCGGATTTACAGAAACATAATCATAAAGACTTTGATTATCTGAGGCATTTTGTGAGTTGAAATTTGAATATTTTTATAGTCCTGGATCTATGCACACACACACAACTTAACGGAAGACAAAGCCCTGAAGGCATATTTTAGTTGATGTACGAATGCTGAAGTTATTTGGAATACTGGGGGATGCAAGTGAATTTTTCTGCTATTGAATAAATTATTTGCATATGGCCAAAGCAGGTTATACAAATTTTAGCCAAGGCCTATGATTAGGGTTGCCAACCTCCAGATGGTGGATGGAGACCCCCACTATTACAACTGATCTCCAGGTGACAGAGATCACTTCCCCTGGAGAAAATGACCACTTTGGCAATTGGACTCTGTGGTATTATATACCAGTGAAATCCCTCCCCTCCCCAAACCCTGCCTTCCTCAGGCTCCACCCCCAAAATCTCCATGTATTTTCCAACCTGGAGCTGGCAACCCTACCTATGATGAAGGAAATAATAATATAAATATCTCTTATAATAGTCAGGGATGGAAAGGATGGAAGATTTGTGATAGGTCACTGTCTTTTTCTTAAAATACATTTCAAGGAAGGAAAGAAGAATCCCTCAGAGTCATGAACCTGGCTTAATTGCTTGTAAATTGGGGTTGGCTATTATACTTGATGTACTGAAGTCTCCTTGATACACAAAGAGACTGGTGTGAGTGTTACATATTTGAATATATCCACTGAATCTGTGGTTATGTTTCCTTTAGTAGTTGGTTATGCTGACTCTGCTGTTGTATTGCATATACTAGTTTTACTTAATATGTGCCATTCAACAGCGTATGAACCCATCCTAGTGTGATAGTCTTACTGAAATAGTGTTACAATTAGCAGGAAATATCTTACAGTGAGAATAAGGTGTTTGTGAGCATGTTTCTGCATCAAGCAAGGCTGATGATCTTTTCTTTGGGGGGGGAAACTAACCACCAAACAAGAACACAATTTCACATGCAGCGATCTCTCTCTATTACAACTGATCTCCAGCCGATAGAGATCAGTTCTCCTAGAGGAAATGGACGCTTTGGCAATTGGACTCAATTGCATTGAAGCCCCTCCCTTCTCCAAACCTCGCCCTCCTTAGACTCCACCCCCAAAATCTCCATGTATTTCCCAACCCGAAGCTGGCAACCCTATGCAAAAGCAAATATTTCCAGATGCAGAAGGGCATCTCTGTTTGCACATACACAGAACAGTTTCCACACATTCCTCCTTCCTACTGCAGAGTCTCATGCCACCGTTCCAAGAGTCCTCCAACCCACAGGGGCAACAATTGAGGGACTGCCAGGGGTAGGGGAAGGCAGAGACCTGCTCATGGGTCTTTGAATCCAACATTTTGCTTGCAAGACAATGGTAATTTCATCAAATGCCAATTTCACATTTAGATCTAAAGTATAGCCCAACAGCTGCTTTAAATGAGGAAAAGGTACTTCTGATGGTAAAGAGCTGGGGAGGAGACTGGTGGGATATTTGATGCCCTTCTTTGATATTTCTTTCTTTCACACAGTGGTTCTTCCCCCCTCCCACCAAGCAGGGTTTAATATATTTGTTCCTCCTTATTTTAAATGTCATGGGGGAAAAGGCTGTCAGGAGTGGTTCAGAGTAGGGAAATGTCAGGCAGTGAAAGAGCCAAACGCGTCCTCCACTCCCGATCACCCCATTAGCAGTAGGTTGTCCTCCTATAAAGGCTACATTGGGCATCCATTAAATATATTTGCATGACCCATTTAGTTAGGCTCTTAGTGTACTTATACCCAGACATGAGACACAGAGACATGGTCTGCACTGTATTGTGGGCTCAGAGCCATAGTTTTGTTGGTAGGGTCATCTGCCATTACTTTTCCTTTCTACCATGATGCCAGTTCAATCAAAAGCAATTAAACTATGAAGATGATTATGATGAATAACTGTTTTAAAATGAGCTTCCAAATTATGTGTATGCTAGGTATATTCCTTACAGGTACTAAGGTAAAAAAAACCCTGCCCATGTAAAATATTTCAACTATTTTATTAATGATGTTAACTCTGTAATGAGATACCTACAAGGAAATTTCTGAGATGAAGAGCCTGACATTCATTAGCTATCTATTTATATCTCAGAAAGTTTCTTTGCTAACTAGATAAGAGAGCTACAGCTTTCTCTCTTGGTGTTGTACAAAATATACCATGTTCTGTGTTGGCATTTTTTCTTCTTGTCACAAAATCAGTGCAGAACAAAAAAAAAAATGCCACAAATAAAAAGCAACAGGAGAGAATATATATTCAGTGAGATGGCTTAAAGTTCTATGTTAAAATTATCCTAAGCCTCAAAAAATCGATCATAAACTGCCCATTTTATGCAGTCCTTTTCATAGAAAGCCTCAGCCTTAAGGGTATTTATATTTTTTATTAGATCATTTATATCCCATGCTTCCATCCATCAAATTGACCCTCAAGTTATATTATAATACATTAAAAACACAAAAGCTACCATAACAATAAATATCACCTACATTGGTAGATTGCAAAAGTTCTAACTTCAAATAATCCTTTTCACATCAGCCTGCCTGCTGAAGAGCTCAAGCCTCAGCTGGGAATCTCATGAATGCTTAGGGTTGCCAACCTCTAGGTATTAGTAGCTGGCAATCTCCTGCTATTACAACTGATCTCCAGCTGATAGAGATCAGTTCACCTGGAGAAAATGGCTGCTTTGGCAATTGGACTCTATGGCATTGAAGTACCTCTCCTCCCCAAACCCCACCCTCCTCAGGCTCTGCCCCAAAATCTCCAGGTATTTCCCAACCTGTCGCTGGCAACCCTATGAATGCTGCAAGCATTCCATGGCATGTTTTAGCATGCACAAAATTCATGCCTGGCCTGTACTCAGGACCAACAGAAAATGCAGTTAGAACACATCCAGTCCTCCCCTACAATTCGAGAATGGTAAAGGTGGACAAGTATTCTTAGGGGGAAACTTGTCATTACTCACCTTTTCACTGAAGAATCCTTGGTTAGCCTCCAGGGTTACCAGGAATCATGGGGAAACTGCTGCTTCTTATAATGTATGTTTTCCATCTATAATTTCTGGAAATCCCTTGGGAATACCTGTGGTCAACATGGAGTGCCCTTTCCCACCATGACCAATATTTGATGAAGTTGTCATGAGCTCATAAACCAATGGAACTTTCCGAGTCAATTAAAAACTTCAAATAGTACTGTACATTTGATGTTTTAAAAAATGTGAAATAACATCATACCATTGTTAAAGAGGATAATCCTAACTACACTACAGTAAAAGCATGAACAAACTTTGTAAGGATCACAACATCATTAAAATATACCCATAATATGGCATCCTTTGTGCGACTTTTAACCGTCTATTTGATGTGATGTGTTCCTTTTCTCTCCACCTTTTGGGCCCTGTCCTCCTAGTTAATAGCTGCCAATGCATGGCTAGTGTTGCTACCCCCTAACAGATCAGGCAAATTGCTCCCAATTAGAGTTGTGCATATGGATATACCAGAACCAAAAATAAACCCAAAATTAGCCATTTCGGCAATATTCAGGCTTTGGGTCGACCAAATACAAAAACCTGCTTGAAGCCGAATAGGCGATTCCCGAAAAACTGAACAGATATTCAGCTTTTTCAGATTTCAGCTATTCGCCTTTGCTCAGATGCTCAGCTCTGTGCTTTCTCCCATTTTTATATCTTTGACTAGTTTTGTTAGTGCCCCATAGTTGGGGCCTTTTTGAGGTAGGGGTTGTGTAATCAGAGCCAACTTGGTCTGATCAAACTATCCATCACAATTCAGTGGAGTAATCTGGATCAGGATAGTTTAGAGGCAGAAGGCTCATTTAAAAGTTAGAGCTCACCCATTCCCGTCCGGAGGGATATACCCTCCAACTAAAAATCACCAGCTTCAACAGCTGCTGAACAGGCTTCGTTCTGAAGAAGACTGTTCACCTGCGCGGAGCAATCTCCTTCACAATCTGCCTTGGTCGTGACTTCAGCTGGCTCTGATATCACCCCATCCCCGAAAACCTGCTCTCAAACTGAAGGTTGCCCCGAGTAGAGGCTTTGTTTCCCTGCACCATGACTATTTTATGAAATCAAATTTTTGATGACTATAATAGATTCAGATTTATTATTAATACGGTGGATTACTATAATAAAGGACTGTTCACAGGATGTCATTTGCCACCAAAAAAAATGTTTCTGTGCCTTATTTTTCTTGCATTTAAGCTGTTTTCCTCAGTTTGGAAGCTAATTTGCATGAAAATCATGCTATGTGCCCCAGATATGAAGGGAGCCCTCAGACTTTGAGGTGCCAGCCTGCCAATTGGCTCTTTCTGCCTGTCAGCGGCAAAGCTGAACTTCTGAACCTGAAAACCGATGGACAGCTCAGCTCGCAAATGCATGGAGGATGGGGGTGACCCTTTTGTGGGCCCATAAAATTGGACTGTCTGTCCCAATGTTCATCAAACTTCAGTGTCTGTCTAAGGAGAGTCCCTTGGAGCTATGCTGTAAATTTGCTCTACTTCCAAAAATGCTCCCACAGAAGCTTTGAAAAAATCCCAATAGACTATAATGGACCGAATTTTTTTTTTTGGTAAACCCAGAAACAAAGCCAAAATACCCCTTTATCCGTATGGGTATTCAGCTTATTCCGGGTTTACCGGAAAAAAGCTGGCCTAATAAACTTGAACCCAAAATTAACCGATTTTTTTTTTTGCATGACCCTACTCCCAATATAACAGTTGCCAGTCAACATAATGGCAAAATGTGTTGTTGGGTAACAAGGATCAATCTTCACACAGCACAGCAAAAAAATCCTTCCAAAATGTTCACTTTCAACATACCACAGCCTAAAGTTATTTGAAATAACCATGCTAACATTCACTGATGTAAATTTAGTATCTCTTCAACTTCTATAATTAATTTTTCAAAATCCTGTGAATGTTTTAATAAGCAGGCTATTGCTATATAATTTTTTGATTAGGCATTCAGCTGAAAAGCTCCTTAATCAAATACGATTGAAGAAAATCAGTGTTCAGATTATCTGTTCATTTGCAAGGTTAATTTTTTCATGCTATTCTGAAAACTGCATTTTATTATTTGTCATAGTACATGGTATCTATGCTTGCCCTGTATATTAATTCACTCCATCAACAATTTCAAAAGAGTCACTCAGGATTTCAGGATTAAAAATCTCATATCACAAAGAATTGCAGCTTGATGAGAAAAGTCTTTCAGGCCATAAATATTTCTGAAAAAGTAATGTTTCATCAATGAAATATTAATCAGAATGCTAGTATCATATGAATCACAAGAAAACGAGAGTTTGCATGTCTTGTCATATAATCAACTGACTCACAACCTTTGGCTAATAAAAAAAACCTGTGTGCTGTTTAAAAGCTACAGGGTTTTTTGTCAACAAATGGAATTGGTCCAATATTATATGTCTCTATTCTATGCCTCTTGCTGTAGAACCAATACACTGCCTGATTTATTTATCTGTAATCAGATCTGACGTTAGTCAATTCTCATGCCTAGGGAAGATTTACAGAATAATAATATATTTTTAAAAAATCAACAGTATTGCACAACCACAAAGCTGTCCTAGACAAGTGAATAGATAGCATTTTTTAAAGGAACGACTGATCCTACTTTATTTACAAGTTTGAATCTTATTTATTGTGGGAGCTTCCACCAGCTAAACTGATTTGAGAGATTTCTTTCCAGTCACCATCTATTGAATTAGGTGTACCCCATGCATATGAGAAGGGTCATGATTTTTCTTCCCTGCCTATCTTGTACAATAACTGCAAAGGAAGAGCAGGGTAATGACCAAGAAATATAACAACACAAGACCAGTCAGGTAAAAGCTTACATTTCCTTTAAAATATACAAATTTTTCATAGGTAAAAATTAGAGGAGGACCCTTAGTTTAAGCTACTGAAGCCTTAAAAGAACTAGATTAACATAGTTTCCCCTTAGAATTGCCAGGTCCCTCTTCGCAACCAGTGGGAGGATTTTGGAGTGCAGCCTGAGGAGGGCGGGGTTTGGGGAGGGGAGGGACTTCAATGCCATAGAGTCCAATTTCCAAAGTGGCCATTTTCTCCAGGTGAACTGATCTCTATCAGCTAGAGTTCTGTCATAATGCCAGGAGATTGCCAGCTAGTACCTGGAGGCTGGCAACCTTATTTTTTCCCCTTGTCTTGATAAAGACTACCCTGGGGCAGCAGCTTTAGTTTCTTTTGTGATGGTATAAAGATCTCCTGATTTATTATTACTCACAAAGGCTGCTAGGCAATGTTCTGTCTATATTTACAGATGTTCAGAAATCTACCAACACAAAGGCAATTCCTGGGATTTGAGGCCAAGCTCATTTATAACAAATTGACAGCCATCTCAGTTACAGGACATGCCATTTACAACTCCATTTCTTTCACATGAGTTACAGCATCAAATATTTGGGCACTGGGGTGAATGTCCTACGGGCAAATGAAGAGACTCTGGACTTGTTCAGCTTTGAATGGGGGGAAATCAAGCCACAGAAAAAGGCAAGCTTAAACGGTGAGAGTTTGTCACTGTAACCTTTTATTAAATATCAGTCAACATAGGGAGCAATCTGAGATGGGTCTACTCAGAAGTAAGTCCCATTTTATTCATTAAGGCTTCCTCCAGGAAAGTGTTCTAAGCCACAATGTGTTAAGAAAGTACTGTGAGAATGAATCTTATTTTCTTATTATCTGTTGTGGCTGTTGTTGTTTTCTGCTGGTTAGTGACCATATTAATAAATTATTATTATTATTATTATTATTACCTCTACTGTGAGAATCAAAGCATTAATATTCATTAAGCAGGGCTGACTTTACCGAGGGACCAATCTTGAGTATCAAAACGAAGCTCTTTTGAAAATGCCAAGGACAAAGTTACCTTGGTCCAATTCGCACCAAACCAGAGGTATTGAAATCATGCTGAAGTCACTTTGCCATGTCATTTGTGAATGTTTTATTAAACTGAGAGTGCCCCATACGATGGGAAGAGGTACTTAGCACATGAAACAGTCGTTTGCGGTTGTTGTTTTTTAAATACAGTACCGAAACAAAAGGTGGCTTTGCCCCCATGTGCCCAAGCAACAGTGCACAATTGCAGCTCCTTAATCAGCACACCTGAATAATACATGTGTTTGGCCTCCCATTTGACCCATCCCCACTTTTAGTTATACAAACCTAATGAAGTGCTAAGTAGCCCTTTCAAAATTTTGCCAAATATTATTCCAGATTTCATCACACGAAAGGGCATTCAAATGAAATGTTTGCTGCAAGAGCTTTAAAAAAAACCATAGGGTTTTGTTGTTGTTGTTGTTGCAAAAACTACCTTTTATGAGGTATGGAGGAAGAAGGGCATAGGAAGGAGGGCCACTGTTTGAAACCGCCAGCAGGGAAATTCTTCTGTGATCATGCAAAGCAAAGGTAGGTAGATGCAACCAGGTTCCTCAGATCACAGCCAAAGTCTAAAAGACCTGGGGGAAAAATGGTTTGCTCAGAAATTTTAAACGAATCCATAAACTGTTGAAGGATTAATGTCTTAGGCTGTTGTATAAAATTCCATTGGGTTTATTCATTTAAATTTCTTTTTACAACTTCCAGAACAGCAGTGTGTAATAAATATGGGAAATTGCAAAATGGCATCACTTAACAAATACAAACTTTAAGAACAACAAACTGTTTAGTAAAGAAATAAAAATTATGACACTGTCTAAAGCTGCAGAATGCCAATATTCTGATTAATTTTTCCTCGATAAATTGTTTCGCTTACAAAATATGCTGAGCTATATGCTTGTCTAAGGAGCATATAAAATGAAAATAAATAAATAAAACCAAGCCACCCTAGCTTAAATCAAATCTTTCTTACAATTTGCAGCTGAATATGAAACCACAGCCACATCCTGATGAATTGCCTGCAATTGCATTAGTAATAAAATACATATTGTGTTATTTGTGCAGTACATTTTCTGAGTGTTTTGCTCTTTTACCAACAAGAGAAGTGGCCAAAGAGTCCACATGTCCATCTGCAAGATGGTCCCCCCTCCTTCAAATATGCTGGGCAGATGACTCACAAGCAGAGATCGTCTGGAAAAAAATTATCTGAGCAGTGCTGATAGGATAGGTGGGTGCTAGGGTTGCCGGGTCCCCCCTTGCCATCAGCGGGAGCTTCAGTGGGGGGGGGGATTTGTAAGCATGCAGTGCACGCATGCAATATAGGGTTGCCAGATCCCTCCTCACCACCAGTGGGAGGTTTTTGGGGCAGAGCATGAGGAGGGCGGGGTTTGGGGAGGGGAGGGAATTTAATGCCATAGAGTCCAATGGCCAAAGCGGCCATTTTTCTCCAGGTGAACTGATCTCTATTGGCTGGAGATCAGTTGTAATAACAGATTTCCTGGAGGTTGGCAACCCTAATGCAATAATGCCCATTCCAGGGTAAACCCAGAAGTGACGGGGACGCTCCAGCATTTGCCTCAAAAAAATCTCTATGGAAACCATAGAGTTTTTAGAGGCATGTGCTAGAGCATCCCCATCAAACCTGGAAGTAATAGGGATGCTCTAGCATATTCCTCCAAAAATTCTATGGATTCCATAGAGTTTTTTAGGGACATGCTAGAGCATCCCTGTCACTTCTGAGTTTATCTCGGAAAGGACATTGTTTTGCCATGCTACGCCACATGCACGTGGGAATTGTCCCCACTTTTAGCTGGCCTGTTTCCCCCATCGGCCAACTTAGGGGTGGCGGGCAGACTGTCGGAGGAGCTAGCAGATTATGCAGAATTCCAGGAATAAACACCAGTAGAGCCAATGCTACATAAAACAGTGCTAGTTTATATACAGTGTTCAGATTTACAGCAATCACCGACACAAACCACATCCACTAATATCTCCCCCACATGGATACAGAGAAATATACATTTATAGCTCTCCCAATCACCAGCCACCAATCAGCTAACTGCTGAGTCATTGCACCCATTACTCCTCATTGCATCAGCTTTGGTCAGAACCTGTTCAGGCTGGTTCTTGTCTGACTTCTGTCTATCAAGATGCTCTAGATCGAGTCCTGAACTGTCAAACTCTGATCTGCCAGACTTGCATTTCTTGACACAGACCTGTTAATTGACGGGCAATTGCCCGCCTTTAACAGGCACCTAGCTACCATAGTGGTTGCATATTAACAAATTACATGGTTCTAGTCAGATGTCTGGTTAGACAGATTCATGGAAGAAAGGACAATCAACAGCTAACAGCCATGTATGTAGAAGCAGCAAACCTCTGCATGCCAGCGGTAGGAGGCAATATCATAAGAAGGCCTCCTTGGCCTCTATGCCCTGTTCGTTGAGCTCCCAGGGCAACTGGTTGGCCACTGTATGAAACAAAATGCTAGACTAGATAGACCACCACTGGACCAATAGAGCAGCGCTGTTTTTATGTAGAAGGTACCATATCACAAGGGACGCCAGCTTTGGAGAGATGGCTTGGGGGAGTGGAGTGGTAATTTTGTAATATTTTTATTTGGATGGGGAGGGGGAACCCTAAACCTGTTCTTGTGTGGGTGTTGTTTGGTGGATTTTATTTATTTATTTGCTCAACGTTGAATTAATTTAGCATATAATGCACAAGTTTTAAGTCGCCTGTTTCTCCAAACCAACCAAAGCATTCTTGCTCCACCTTGTCTTAAATAGGAAAATAAGCACCTGGCCCTCTTCAAAATACACTATAAGCTTTTTGTTTTAATTATAATAATTTCTTGCTCTTATTCCCGATGGGATCTAATTATCTTGCATAAGCCTATATCAAATTTTCAGATACTTTAATTCTGAAAGGTGAATGAGTCAGAGAGAAAAGAAAAGTCAAAAGGATAAAAGAATGCTAATAAGCATGTTCAGGCACCCAAAGGAAAACACAGATATTATATTGGTCTTTAGATTTACAAAGGAAGCATAATACAGCCTACAGGTTAGAAATATTACTCATATTCACAGTGGTTATAAGAAAGCTGAAAATATAGGCATCCCCAGGCCCCATACTCCTTCACTCTCCTCCCTCCTACCCCTGAGTAATGCCAGCTGCCTTTGCCAACCCTCTGCCTCCAGGGAAAGAGAGACTGTGTAGGCCTCACCTATACCATGCAGTAAAACAGCAGCACTGAAGTAGCTACATAACCTCTGTTTTCTAATGGCTTTAAAGATAGGGTTGCTGGCTCCAGGTTGGGAAATACATGGAGATTTTTGGGGCGGAGCCTAAGGAGGGTGGGGTTTGGGGAAGGGAAGGACTTCAATGCCATAGAGTCCAATGGCCAAAGCGGCCATTTTTCTCCAGGTGAACTGATCGCTACCGGCTGGAGATCAGTTGTATCAGCAGGAGATCTCCAGCTAGTACCTGGAGGCTGGCAACTTTAAAGACCTCCTGACTCTTTGCCAGAAACAAATGATTATGACTGTGGTGAATTTACACACTGGAATGAATATTGAACTGAATTTGAAAAATTGAATATTGAAAATTTACAAGTACTATTGATGTTTATGAAGGTAATAAACATAACTATAGTAGTATGATAAATAATAATAGACCTGGTGTGTTGCTTTAATTATCAGTTAATACTAAAGCAACACAGGTTTATTGTTGGATTAAACTCCAGGTACTAGCTGGAAATCTCCTGCTATTACAACTGATCTCCAGCCGATAGCAATCAGTTCACCTGGAGAAAATGGCTGCTTTGGCCATTGGACTCTGTGGCATTGAAGTCCTGCCCCTCCCCAAACCCCACCTTCCTCAGGGTCCGCCTCAAAAATCTCCAGTTATTTCCCAACCCCGAGCTGGCAACCCTATTCATCCCAGTTTAAAGGTAATGGGCCCCACATGTGGTGGTTCAATGGAGGCACAAATGCTGCTGTTGTCCTGGCCTGCATCCATGCTGGGCACTGCTAGGCGGTTCAGCCATGTGCCTTCATGGTGATGAGGTAGCCACAGGTATACCTGCACCTTATAATACCATCCAGTGAAGACATTGGGTTGCCCAGCCCCTCAATAGCAGTTCAGCAACAGAAGCCTTTTCAAACATCTAACAAGCTACATTTAAGGCTAGGACACCAGGGCTACTATTTCTGAGAAAGGCCATTTATTGTTATGGCAACCGGTACATAAATAAAAAACTTATTAATTTTTTTGTTTAAAAATGCACAATGCAAACAATAAAACCTAGTCAGAAATATATCACATCTAGAGATCACCAGTATTTATTTAGCAGATTAATATTCGGTTTCTCTGCCCAGTGGGGACCCAAAGCGGTTAACAATACATGGAGAGGGCGGGGGGGAATACAACAGGAAAAATAAGCAAGGGTGGAGAGGTTTCCAATAGTTAAGTGGGTCTTCTTCCTCCACTGACTGACCTTCTGCCCAGCTCTAGGTCTGACCTTCAGGCTAAGAGCCAAAGGATAAGAGTGCTTTGACTCATACCTCTGCATACACTCAGCCCTTGTGTGTGTGTGTGTGTGTGTGTGTGTGTGTGTGTGTGTGTGTGTGTGTGTGTTAAGTGCTGTCAAGTCACTTCCGACTCATGGCAACCCTATGAATCAATGTCCTCCAAAACATCCTATCTTAAATAGCCTTGCTCAGATCTTGCAAATCGAAGGCTGTGGCTTCCTTTATTGAGATTGAAGAGTCTTTATATACCTGTACAAAAAAAGGAGAATAAACTCAACAACAAGTTTAGCAGGGTCTTCCCTAATTCCTCTCCTGCCAGATACAAAATACAGAAGAGAACAAATTCTTCTGAAGAGGGATGCCACTAGGACATAATCAGTGTATATGTCAACTATGGCTACCAAGGGGCAAAAAAAGAGAAAAAACTCTAGTCTTGCTAATAACTTAGAAGTTCTTATTTGATGAGATATTGGCCTCAATGAGATACTTACATACCCCCCTGTCCCAAGATTTAACAGGGCAGTAAGTCTGGCCTTCCTAGTGTACAACAGTTGTTACTCTGGCAGCTGTTAGAAGGTGAGAAATGAGTTCTTTGTGATTCTTCTGTTTGTGTCTCTGGATGAATGTTCAATAATCCAATATCAAGACCCTAGATTGATGGTACTCTGAATCACTGTGATGTGCCAGAGCAGAGCAGTGAGACTTTTACAGATGTAGTGGTGGAATCAGCCAGAGCTCCTCCCAACCCCACTAACCTTGAGTTCCAGCAGCCTCACCAGCAGTTGTTGATTGACTGTGGGCCTAACTACACTTTACATTTCCCCCCAAATCCTCTCCAAGTACATGCAATGAACTGTGTAGTTCAGGTTCTCTGCTGGGTATATGCGGTCCCAGGGTACATGTACATGTAATCCAAGGTACATGTGGGTCCAATGGGCCATGCAGCGCAAGGGATTAAGCTATCCCTCTCCCATTTTCCTGACCTGGGGTGCAATTTACCCCACTGGGCAAATCATAGGTGTATATCCCATGGAACCCTTAATGGGGCAAATAGCACACTTTAGCATGGTTTCAGGTAAGAAAACAGCATGAGGGGAAGGCAGGAGACATGAATAAATGAATACAGTCACCTCATGAAGCTATAGGTTCTAAATTCATCCTTCTCCCCAATTGCTGTATCACAAGTTAAAGACTGTTTATGTCCCAACAGGAATAAAGTATAATCTAGTTAGAACCTTCATGCCAGTGCTTCATATACCTGAATAGAAACCTTGGTCCCATAGCATTTTTCTACTGTATGGCCAACGTCAGTTTCACAAGACTTTATTACTTCAGAAGTGTCACAGATCAACCTAGGTGCAAATTTTTATAACCACCATGTTTGAACATTAAAACAAAAAACTGCTCAAAGCCCATTAAATAAGGTGTAATCTAACTGAAAATGTCATTGTTAATAGCAGTCCCGGGTTTCTTTTCATATTTTTCATAACCAATATAGCTCTCTAGTACCAGTCATTCTTGACTGCTGCTAACAGCCTACATTTTAATTGAGCCTTGTTTCTTTTCACTTAGACTTTACCATTGTATATCCAAAAAAAAAATCCTTTTCATTTGTACATGTTTAGAGACTATGGATTGCTTCTTACCCACATAATAAATTCCCAAGTATACTATAGTTATAAAAGTGAGCCTACCAAATAAATTACCAAGAACCTATTCAATTCATTTCTGCCCCTTAATTAAGACTAAGCATGGACACGCTCAATTTATCTTGAAATAGCTTAATATTAGATGTTAGGCTGGATCACATTAATAAAAGTAAAGTTCTAATGGTCAATCGCTAGATTTATGACACTTATTTTTGCACCAGTGGATAATCTGTTCTTTCCTTGCATTGTATCCTACTGAGATCCCTTCCCTCCTCAGCCTGTACCCCCAAAATCTCCAAGAATTTCCTAGCACAGACACTATCACAAAGGAATTCTCTCACCTGGCAAACCTAGGGTTGCCAGCTCCAGGTTGGGAAACACCTGGAGATTCTGGGGGTGCACCCTGAGGAGGGTGAACTGATCTCTGTAACCTGGAGACCAGTTGTAATTCCAGAAGATCTCCAGCTACCACCTGAAGATTGTCATTCCTAAATTGTGAGAATTTTACTCATGCTATTTAGAGCAGGAAACACCCCGCATAATGGAAAAGGGGAATCGCAGTGAGCTCTGCGACAGTGTATGTTGACAGGAGGTGATGCCCACAATTGCCTGCATAGGGTTGCTGCCTGGCAACTGGTGGGAGCTTGCAAGGCGAGGCATGAGGAGGCACTGGCGTTGCATTAGCCATGGTGTCACTTCCAGGAAAACCAGAAGTGATGTTGTGTCACTCTAGGAATTGCTGGAATATTGCCAGAAAGGAAGTTGAAAAGAACTGTAAGGAGGGTTAAATCTCTGGAAAATGTTTGGGGGTTACTCAAGTCCACAATACTAGAGGCTCAGCTAGATTGTGCACTGCAGATTAGGAAAGGTGGTATTAAATCCAAGAGGTCACCACCATGGCTAGTGGGAAGGACGCTATTGGAGAAAAAAATGCTTCCTTCAGAAACTGGAAGGATTGCCCAAATGAGGCAAACAAAAGCAAACACAAATTTTCACAAAGGAAATGCAAGTAAACAATTAGAGATGCAAAAAAAGGTTTTGAGGGACATATCGCTAAACACATCAAGACCAACAATAAGAAATGCTTTAAGTACATTAAGAGTAGGAAACCAGCTAGGGAAGTAGTTGGACCATTGGATGACAATGGGAGTAAAGGAACAATAAGGGAAGATAAAGTGATTGCTGAGAAACTAAATGAATTCTTCTCATCGGTCTTCACTGTTGAAGATATAGGGCAGAGGTTTTGAGATATGGGGAGGATTTGGGGGAGGGGAGAATGAGGAACTGGGGCAAATAGTGGTAACAAGGCAGGAAGTCCTAGAACATCTAGACCAAAGCTTCTTAAACTGTGGGTCATGACCCCATATAGGGTCGTGTAACCGAATGTGGGGGTCATGAAAAATTTGGCAACAGTAAAAGGTTTCTTTATGATTTATTATCAGTAAATGTTTGTATACCTATTTTATGTACCTATATACCTGGGATTGCATAAAAATTTATTGGGCGAAAAAGGGTCACACGTTGAAAAAGTTTAAGAAGCCCTGATCTAGACAAACTGCAAACTAAGAAGTCACAGGGACTAGACAGTATTCATCCTAGAGTTCTTCAAGAACTCAAATGGGAAACTGCTGAACTTCTAACAGTGAAATACTGAGCAGTGGGGGTCCCTCAGGGATCTGTGTTGGGACCAGTACTTTTCAACCTGTTCATTAATGAACTGGAGTTGGGGGTGAACAGCTAAGTGGCCAAATTTGCAGATGACACCAAATTATTTAGGGTGGTAAAAACAAGACTGTGAAGAGCTCCAAAAGGATCTCTTCAAACTGGAGGAATAGGCATTAAAATGGCAAATGAGATTCAATGTGAGCAAGTGGGAAGTGATACATATTGGAGCAACAAATCCCAACTTCACATATACACTGATGGGATCTGTGCTGGCAGCAACAGACCAAGAAAGGGATCTTGGGGTGGTAGTGGATAGCTCGATGAAGATGTCAACCCAGTGTGTGGCTGCGGGGGAAAAGGCAAATTCCATGCTGGCCATAATTAGACAAGGAAGAGAGAATAAAACTGCTGCTATCATACTGCACTTGTACAAATCTATGGTGAGACCATACTTGAAATACTGTGTACAGTTCTAATCACCACATCAAAAAAGGATATTGCAGAGCTTGAGAAGTTACAGAAAAGAGCAACCAAAATGATTGGGGAACTAGAACAAATGCCCTATGAAAAGCAGTTAAAACGCTTAGGGCTGTTTAGCTTGGAAAGCAGGCAGTTAAGGGGAGACATGGTAGAGATCTATTAAATTAGGCATGGTATGGAGAGAGTGGACAGGGAGAATCTTTTCTCCCTCTGTCATAATCCTAGAATGCGGGATCATCTGCTAAAGCTGGAGGGTGAGAGATTCAAAACTGATAAAAGGAAGTGTTTCTTCATACAATGCATAGATAAATTATAAAACTCCCTGCCCCAGGATGTGGAAGGCTTTAAGAGAGGAGTGGACATGTTCATGGCGGAGAGGGCTATTCATGGCTACTACTACTACTAGCTAAAATGGATACTAGTCATGATGCATACCTATTATTTCCAGGATCAGAGGAGCATGCCTGTTATATTAGGTGCTTTGGAACACAGGCAGAATGCTGCTGCAGTCGTCTTGTTTGTGGGCTTCCTAGAGGCACCTGGCTGGCCACTGTGTGAACAGACTGCTGGACTTGATGGACCTTGGTCTGATCCAGCATGTGCTTTCTTATGTTCTCTATTGTAAAACAATAGAGTTTCCTGTGATTTCTGCTGTTATGACGTTGCTTCTGGTTTTCCCGGGAAGTGACTCCATGCCACACATGATGCCACTATTTTTTTTCTCCTTCCCCAACTCAGTGTACTGTTGGGTAAAAAGGGGTGTTGATGGAAAGCCTCCTGCCATAGAGGGGGCCCTAGCAACCTTATTTCTGGAAGTTTTCTGTTTTTTTAAAGGGCAGCAAAGCTTTTGAAATGGTGGGCACTTTCAAAATAATGTCTAGAGTTAGTATCTATGTAGCACACGTTTTCAAAAGTGCATCACCACACAATGCCGCCGTAATCCTTACAATAACTGTGCACTATTATATTCATAACTGACAATTAATGGAGCTCAAAGAGTGCAGGTGGAAAGCTCTGCAGTAGACCAGCATGGGTGGCCCTCTCGCCCTCACTGTTTCAGATACTGGTCTGGGAGCAGCAGAGATGAAATATTTGATGGCAATTATACATATCATAGATGCCACTGAGAAAGCATACATAATGTGCGTGGTTATTGCTGATTTACCTGTCATGTGAATTTAGGGTTGCCCATCTCCTGGTGGGAACTGGAGAGCTCTGTGGATTACAGCTGATCTCCAGGCAACACAGATTAGTTCACCAGGAGAAAATGGCCGCTTTGGAAGGTGGAGTCTATGGTATTATATTTATTGAAGTCCCTCCACTCCCCAGACCCTGCCCTCTTCAGGCTCCACCCCCAAAATCTCCAGGTTTTTCCCAACCCAGAGCCAGCAACCCTATGTCTTCCCCATCCACAGACCCCTAGCAATGGTCACCCTGCTGTTCTTAAGCCATTCTCCCCCACTGGCAGTGAAATGACATTTTACCCTGCAGGTTATGAGAAAATATTCAAACTCAGAGGAGAAAGGTTTAATTTGCCCAGAAGTTGATGTAAAACTATCCCTCCAAGCAGGCAGCAGGCTGCAGAACCAGTTTCTCTAGTAAGCAATAGACCAGCCTGGCTAACAGGGTGCCAGCTGAGATGTTAAAGATGAGTAGACAGTGCAATAACAGACTTTTTCCTGCAGCATGAAGACTCATAGAAATCTCCTAGAGCCAAGAGACTCTGCAGGAAGAATGTGAGTAGTTTTTCTCTTCACTGGCAGAGGCCACAATTTAGCCATTAACTGAAGAAAGAAAAATGACTTCAAATGTTTGACAAAAGGTGGTACATAACAATCCTAAGCAGAGTTACACTAGAAGGCTGGCACTTTAACAGTATTTTGTCTTTCTTAAAACACCATAGGAGAAATTTTAGGAAAAGAGAATTGCATTTATTGCTTGTTTTATTTTTCTTTGTTCATATCCATCTGTTTTTCCACAACAGTTCAACTGTAGAGGAATTGGATGGACACCTCTGGAGCATTGAAATGCCTGTCTGCTTTCAAGCTAACCATGGCTTTGTCCCTCAAGTCTTCTGCCAGATAGCTGAGGAAGGAAATAGGTGGGTTAAGAAGTTAGTGGTTCACTCAGTCTGGCCAGAGATTGGTCCTCCTGGATGCTGATAACTGCACAACTTTGGTTGCTCCCACACAGAGATAATTTTCCATATAGCTCTCATTGCTGCCCGTGTAGCCCCCCAAAACTAGTTGGTTTAGCCCAGTAGGGGCAGAAACAGTGTGTGGAGCTTAGCAGCAGAGGAAGAGGCTGGTTGCTGGGAAGCTTGCTAAGATTTTCTGGGCTCTTACCACTTTGTATAAGGGCTATATTTTTCAAGGTGCAGATTGCAGTCTGGTTACTGCATTGTCCAGTTTGTTGGACTTGAATCCTTTTGGGTAAGATGTGGAAGAGAAGAATCCTGCTCCTTGGTAGACTTGAGAAGTGTGACTTAACTCACCGCAAAGTTTTGCAAACAAGAACCAGTTGTTCCTGTTTCTATATTTATGTGTTAGCTACATCAGTTTTGTAGCATTGTTCTGTATGATGGAAAGGTTAAACTAAAGAAATGTTTATTTTAAATCAATTTGTTGTGCAAGTTCTGTTCCTGAATTAGCCCCATAGAACCCACACAAAAAGAGGTTATTCCCATAAATGCAGAGGCATTCATGGTGGCAATGGAGCACCCACATGAACATTTTCCCCACACTTGTCTTGCTTTAGCCTTCCACTAGTGTAATTTCCCTCTGCCACTGGAGGGCTTTAAAAAAGGTATATTGTTTGAATGTTACAATGATCTATTGCAATGATGTACAAGTTCCTAGGTTTCATTTAAAAAAAACAAAAAACTATTGGTTAAAGAATTATAAGGAGAAACATGAAGCTAGTAAGTTTCCCTTTGTAATTTATACCCGGAAACTAGTACATTGTTGCAAAGGATCATGATAATGTTATGTTATAGTGATACAGCTATTACCAATTTTTAAAAGCCCCCCCCCCCAATCTTCCTGTGGACGGGGGAAATGACCACTGTGGGCCGGAGGAAAGGCATATGGTGCCAATGAGGGCAGGAGCTGAAAAAATGCACACCTACCCATCCAGAGGCACCTTGACTGTGATCTTTCCAAAAACGTTGCATCAAATCTGGTTTGGGAAATATAGGAAAGCACAGAAACAGGATGAACAGAGAATGATGGGATGTTGACCCTTGATACAAGCAGTGATCTGGACTATGCCATGCGGAACAGCAGAGATCAGTAAAGGGACTGACAGTTGTGTGTAACATTGAAGCTGAAAGGAGATAGCAGTATTTTGTATACTGTATGGCTTTCAGGGAACTGAATAGGCATATCCCAACAGACACCCAAAATGAATACTGTGGGTGAATGCCCCCTCAATTATTGAGTAATGCAATTCAAATAAATGTCGTCAAGTTATTCACATTTTTGCCCATATACCAGATTCTTGTGTTAGTTTCTAGAGTGGTTCTTGTCTTTATGCCAGTGTAGCCTGAACTAAATTGGGATGCAACTAGGAAAATACAAAATGCTGCTATCTCCTTTCAACTTCAATGTTACACACACACTTCTTGTTTGGACCACCTTATTCCAGGACCAGGATAAAATCCGACACCGTACCAACAGCTTATTACACACCATTAACCATCAGGCGGGGGGGGGGGAGTGGGGGGCAGAACCATGACATCTCAATGTTCTTTGTTGTTGTTTTTTAAACCGTGTGTTTTGGAGAAAAATATAAGCCCTATAACAAGGAACAAGCAGAGAGCAAACTTAAGACGAAGCAATTAAATCCCACAGAAAACAAATGTTTCCCTGGCATAAATGAAAGATGCGCTGAAAGGTATGACATTCATTCTCTTGCATGAAGACCGTGCGTTTCCTAAGAATCATTTTTCTTGAGAGAACAAGGCAATGATGACACTCGACAAAAAGAAAAGCACAGCCACTGAACACAAGATGCTTATAAATGACAACAAAACGTGCTTGAACTATTAATCAGGCTAAGGCATGCTTTAAGATGCCCCCCAAATGGTCCTTTTTTCCAGAGATAAATTTCCTTATTCTTTACGTAAACCTTTGAAGTGCAGCTCTGTCTTCTAAATCTTGCCCCTTGATGGTGGCTTTGCAAATCTTTGTCATTATTATCTCCAGGAATATAGAGACATAAAATCCATTAAAGCTGTGGCTTTCTCATACATTATTATTTATTTTATTTTATTATTTACAAAATGTATATTGCACCTTTCTGCCCTTCCAAGGAGCTGCCAAGGTGGCTAACAATTTAAAATATACATTCTGTGTCTGTACACATGAAGCTGCCTTATACTGAATCAGACTCTGGGTCCATCAAAGTCAGTATTGTTTACTCAGACCAGCAGCAACTCTCCAGGGTCTCAGAGGGGTCTTTCACATCACCTACTTGCCTAGTCCCTTTAGCTGGAGATGCCATGGATTGAACCTGGGACCTTCTGCATGCCAAGCGGATGCTCTACCACTGAGATACAGCCCCTCTGTGTAAAATTACATTATAAGACCATTAAAATAAACCCACCCCTCCAAACATACCTCATTAAAACAACTTTTTAAAAAGATATAAAAAATTAAAATACATATGAAACAGTTAAAATGCATACAAAACCTAAAACATTGATTAGGATGGAAGGGTCATTGAGGGAATGCCAAGCAAAACAAAAAAAGGTCTTTACCCATTGGTAGAAGACAGCAATAGAAGGGGACAGAAAAATTTCCAGCAGAAGCTGGGGTCAGGAGGAATAATCCAATCTGATTCCAGCAAGCAGCAGCAGGTCAGCTCAGCTCAGGATCTCTCACGATCAGCACAGGAGCAGCACAGGAGCAGCAGCAATGGAAGGAATACAGACTCACACACACAGACTCTCTGGCCATTTATGCACGGGAGGTTTTGCCTTGGATTTGCTGCTCTCTAGATGCACATTTTCCCCATCCAGATTCTCAATACTCTGCATGGGAGCTTATTGTTGAGTTTTGAGAATTTGGATGGGGGAAATGTGCATCTAGAGAGCGGCAAATCCAAAGCAAAACCTCCCGTGCATAAATGGCCTCTCTCTCCCATCCACCCCGGGCCACACAGCAACCCAGGACCATGAACATGCACCCCCACACACACACACGGGGATCTCTCTCACACACACACAGACACTCTCTCTTTCTCTCCCCGGGCCTCGCAGTGGCCGGGCTCACACACTCATCCACAACTGATTGGCCAGAAGAAGTCACAGCTTGGCCACAGGAGAATGCTGATTCAGGGTCGCCGAATTTGTATGAATTCATCCAGCGTCCGCCCAAACTCGCTGAGTTCGGCTCGTCATTTTTCCGCCTTTTTTTACTTCGGTTCTATCCGAACTAGAAACTGCCAAATTGGGGGAAATTCGGCTGTTTTTTAGTTCAGATGGAACCGAATCAACAGTCCTAGTTCCACAGCTGTGGTGCCATAACCAATAAAGCCCTCTCCTGAATTGCCACCTGCCTAATCTCAGAAGGTAGGGGCACCCGAAGCACGGCCTCTAAAGATGACCATAACAGGTTCATAAGGGATTAGGCAATCCTTCAGGTATGATGGTGCCAAACCATACACGGCCTTGAAGGTCAAGACTAGCACCTTGAATTGTGCCCAGAAACAAACTAGAAGCCAGCGGGCCAAGACTGGAGTGATTGGTCCCTACGAGCCAATCCAGTCAACATCCTGGCTGCAATGTTCTGTACCAATTGAGATTTCTGAACACTTTTCAAGGGAAAAGTACAGCACACTGCAGTAATTGAATCCAGATGTAACCTGGGCATGTACCACAGTGGCCAGATCTTTTCTGTTCAGGAAAGGCTGCAGTTGGCTAACCATTTGAAGCTGGTAAAAGGCACTCTTGGCCTCAGCTGCCACCTGCTTATCCAGCCTGGGTTCAAGAGTAACCCTAGACTACAGCTCTATTCCTTCACAGGGAGTGCAAGGGGGTACCATGGGATGACACCTTTAAGAACTCAGCCCCTGCCATTCTGAACTTGCACTTATCTTTTGCCGGCTTTGGGTTCTGTTTATTGGGTTCTGTTTCACGTCGTTGTCCTCTCCTCCATTTTATCCTTACAACAGCCCTGTGAGATAGATTAGAATGAGCATGTGTGACTGGCCCAAGGTCTCCCAGCAAGCTTCCCTGGCTGAGTGGGGATTCAAACCTGATTACTGATTCTCTAACCACTAAACCACCCTGACTGTACAGGTGAGCATGCAGAGATTCTTGGATGCACAATAGTTTATACAGCCTGTTGCTGTGCATGAGGATCTGTGAACTGGGTACTCTCCTAGCAGTGGCATTCCCAAATCACTATGGGATAAAGTGCTCATTTTGTTAGATAGTGATAAGAGCTCATTTTGTATGATCCAACTGTCATGTGGTAAATATGTATCTGCCAACAAATCAATGTACATGGTGCACATACAAACTGCAAGGCACAGAGTGGTGCCAGCTGTATTTTAAAAAAAGACATCTCAGACCTTGAAGGGCCATTCAGTTTGTGTTCCTTCCTCGGGAAGGAAGAAGAGTAGGTTTTTATACCCTGCTTTTCTCTACCTTAAGGAGTCTCAAAACGGCTTACAATCACAATCCCCTCCTCTCCCCACCAGGGCCATAACTAGTGGGGGAGAAGGGCCCTACTTGACCAGCTCCTCTTGTAAGAGAGGCAGTTCTGCCGCCCTCTCTGCATGCCACAGTGGATGTGGCTGCCCTCCTCCCCACCCCAGCTATGGCCCTGCTCCCCACAACAGGCACCTTGTGAGGTAGGTGGGGCTGAGAGAGTTCTGAGAGAACTGTGACTGGCCCAAGGTCACCCAGCAAGCTTCATGTAGAGGAGTGTGAATACTAACAACATGATCCACACAGTTCCTATCCCCAAATCACAGTAGGCTCACGATAACCTTGGGGGAAAACTCCCTTTAGAGTTACATTTTCTGACGGGTTGGCTGGGCAGACACTGGATGGAGACGGAGGACAGGACAAACCAGGGGGAAACCTTGTGATAATGTGCATTTGCAAAAACATTTGCAGTGTAATGACAACACTGGCAATAATCCAAATAAAATTATTTTTTTTAATGTTCAAAAGTACTGCAGATAAATTGTGATTCCAGTTGGGGGGGGGTGTGTGTGTGTTAAGTGCCGTCAAGTCGCTTCTGACTCATGGCGACCCTATGAATGAAAGTCCTCCAAAATGTCCTATCTTTGACAGCCTTGCTCAGATCTTGCAAATTGAAGGCTGTGGCTTCCTTTATTGAGTCAATCCATCTCTTGTTGGGTCTTCCTCTTTTTCTGCTGCCCTCAACTTTTCCTAGCATGACTGTCTTTTCCAGTGACTCTTGTCGTCTCATGACGTGACCCAAATACCACAGCCTCAGTTGGGTAGGCAGGATTTATTCCATTATTGGTTTGGCAGAAATATGAACATATTTTCAATAAATAGCTAGAATAACCTGGGTCTTGTTTAATAAATCTCTGTGCCCCTATTGGAATTTGTTGCTCTCTATGCCCATGACAGTGTTCATTACTTCTCTACAAATGTGGATTTCCCACATTCATTCACCTGGCCAAGCAGCTCCATGTGCCAGCTCTCCTGGAACTGTATCTCTTTCCTACTGTTTCAGCAGATTTTTATTGCTACCATTATGAGCTTGAAATGAATTTATTGCAATGTTGTCAGGAACACTACATTATCATGAAAAAATACCACAAAGAATTATCATGAAAAAAAAATACTGCAAAGAAACAATATCTGCAATTATACCAATATTTTATGATGTTGCAGAAAAGAAAAGTTCATATTTCAAAGTGTGATTTTA
Organism: Euleptes europaea; assembly: GCF_029931775.1. NCBI lineage: Eukaryota > Metazoa > Chordata > Lepidosauria > Squamata > Sphaerodactylidae > Euleptes > Euleptes europaea. The sequence goes on along the minus strand of NC_079314.1, from coordinate 83,923,788 downwards.
TTTTAAATGTTTACCTTTACTCTGCATTAAATAAGTATTGGCTAACATGCCCCTTTCCACCCTATCAGCAAATGTTAATTTTTTCAACGTAATTGCCTGTATAGATCTCCAATAAGAGCTATTACGCATAATTTGCTGCACATTTAAAAAAAAAAAAACTTAAAATTAAGAATACAAAAAGTTAACAATTAAATTACATGGCCTATTGCATACTTCCAGCAAACATCTTTCTTCCTTCTTTTATTAAAGTCTACTACTAATACTAGGTTATTGTGACAGTTGTGCTTTCATAAACCAGGTTAAGAAGGAAATAAGGTTTTATTACTTTTCCAAAGACAAATAGATAAGTTAAAAGTAAAGGAAGGCTTATCTAATTTCTACCAGTTGGACAAAAACTACTAGGAGAACAAAAAGAAAAGTTATTTGGACAGAAGTGGTAAACTCAGTATGTTTTCAGGCATTAAAATATACTACCACCAAAGCCCATCCGTGGAAGGAAGCACAGAGTTGATCTTAAGCTGACTCAGAAACAGCAGAGATCAAGCATGGCTCTTAGAGCATATAAGAAGCACTCATCATGAAATTTCCCCACATTTCTAGCTTTTGTTTTAAGCTAACATGCAATCAGAGATATGGGGAGCTGGATACAGAAAGAAAATATGCTAAGGTACGGACACTGCTGTCTCACGACGACGTCTGTTCCCACATGGAAATGGCTGTAAGCCCTTGGCCCGAAGAATCCCCAAAAGCAACAACCCAGACAGGTAGTCCTAAGGCAAGTTGACTTTATTGGAAAAATCAAACGGGTTAACAGTGCTTGCAAACTAACTAAGCCATGAATGGCTGGCAGGCGCAAATCAATAATATATATTAGCATAGCTGATATGGCAGGTTGGCATAGTAACTCAGTTTCCCACAGGAGAGGAATGCACGAGATAAAGTGTCCGTTAGAACAACAAAGCGAGGCAGCTGCGAGAAGCCGCGAGAAAGTCATAACACCTCAGAGGAGCTGAGGAGCCGAACAGGCCCGCTCCTGACATCCTGCTCCCCTTAGGGCCCCTCCCAACCCAAAAGGGGGCTGGCTTCTGGGGGTAGGTGGAGTGGAAGGTTTGCACTAGCCGAGGGGCGGCGACGTCGCAGGCGCGTACCCATTCGTCATAGGCGGGGGGGAAGTGCTTCCAACAAACAAGATACTGGAGGGAGCCGTGGCGAATGCGGGAGTCCAGGATTTTAGCAACCTGGAAATGCTCCTCCCCTCCCACCATCACCGGTTGCTCAGGAAGCGGGTTGGGATGCCACTCCCGGGAGGGAGTGTGCGGTTTCAAAAGGCTTACATGGAAAACTGGATGGATACGTCTGAGTGCCTTTGGCAGAGTGAGTTCCACTGTCACGGGGTTGATGATATGAGACACGGGATAAGGTCCCACATATTTGACACTTAGTTTGTCACAAGGACGGGTGGAATGAAGGTTCTTGGTAGACAGGTAGACCAAGTCCCCCACTTTATAGTCCTGGCAAGGAGATCGATGTTTGTCAGCCTGAGCCTTGTATTTACGTTTGGCTCGTTCCAAATTCTTTATCAGCCAGGGCCAGGTGGTATGAATTGCCTCTACCCATGCAGCTACATCTCCATCGCCCTCCCCCCTGGAAATACTTAGCTGTTCGATAGGACCAAAGTCTTGACCATATACAGCTTGAAATGGACTAAACCCTGTGGATTGGTGAACAGCATTGTTGTAGGCATATTCAGCAAAAGGCAACAGTTCAACCCAATTATCATGGTGATAATTGACATAACAACGAAGGTAACATTCTAACACAGCATTGACATGTTCAGTTTGCCCATCAGTTTGGGGATGGAATGCACTAGAGAGACCCTGCTCCACCCCCACCAATTTAAGGAAAGCTTTCCAAAATTTGGCCACATAGGTGCCCCCCCTGTTGCTCGCTGTCTTCCGCGAGAAGGAATGTAGACGGAAGACATGTGACACAAAGAGGCGGGCCAGCTTTGGGGCGCAGGGAATACCTGCGCCCGGGATGAGGTACACCTGTTTGGAGAAAAGGTCCGTAACAACCCATAGAACAGTTTTACCCTCACTAAGAGGGAGGTCAGTCATAAAATCCATGGCAATGACTTCCCAGGGTCTGGAGGTGATTTCTAAGGGTTGCAAGAGTCCGGGGGGGTTTCCCTTGAGAACGTTTGACAGTGGCACAAGTTGGGCAGCCACGAACGAAGGAGTCCACGTCAGTGCGCATGCCCGCCCACCAGAATTGCCTACGCAACAAGTGAAGAGTTTTCAAGAATCCAAAGTGCTCTGCTGTTTTAGCTCCATGGGCTAATTTTAACACTTCCTTCCGCAAGTCCTTGGGCATGTATAATTTAGAGTCTTTGTACCAGCAACTGCCACATTCCAGAAGGGAGGGAGGGTGTGAGCAGAGAGTTCAGCCTGGCAAAGGGCACGGAGTGAGTCCAGGAAGGTATCAGACAGGTCCATCTTACTCGGTGAGGTGGATGAGGCTGGTTGTGGAACCGGAGGAGCAATTGGAGGAGAGGGTGGCACGTCCGCACATACGGGCGCCGGGTGGTGGCTGTGGAGGGCGAAAGAGTCAGGTTTGAGTTCTGGACATCCCCCCCCCAGCACGGGGCTGTCGTAGGGTCTGTGATCTGGTCTAGACGGCGAGGGTGGGCAAGAGACTTCTTTGCGCTGGGGTGAATAAGGAGACCGTGGGACGGTCAACTTTGGTAGGATACTGGGGGAGCCTGGAGAGAGCGTCCGCCAGTACGTTTTGCTTGCCCGGGACATGTTTGAGTACAAAACGGAATTGGGAAAAGAAGTCAGCCCAACGAAGTTGCTTCGCGGACAGTTTATGGGTTCCAGTTAGTGCCTCCAGATTTCTGTGATCTGTCCAGACTTCAAAGGGGACCGGGAACCCTCAAGGAATTGTCACCATGTAGTCAGAGCATGGTAGATGGCGGCTGCTTCTTTTTCCCAAATGGGCCAGTTGAGTTGGGAGTGCGCTAACTTTTTAGAAAAATAAGCGCAGGGGTAAAGCAGACCATCATTGCCCTGCTGCAGAAGGGCCCCTCCCATGGCTACATCCGAAGCATTTACTTGTACTATAAACATACGATCAGGATCAGGATGTTTTAAAACTGGTTCAGAGGTGAACAAACGCTTAAGGGTATCAAAAGCAGTTTGACATTGAAGAGTCCATAGAACTTTGGCTGTGGGGAGAGAGGCAGAAGCCCCCTTGCCTTTAGTCTTGAGGAGATCAGTGATAGGCAGAGCAATTTGGGCAAAGTTGGGAATAAACCCCCGATAAAAGTTCGCAAAGTCAAGGAATTGTTGCACTTGCTTATGAGTTAAAGGGGGAGCCCAATCAACAACCGACTGGACCTTGGCGGGGTCCATGGTGAGACCTTGGTGTGAAACAATATAACCCAGAAATGTCAATTGGCTTTGGTGAAATTCGCATTTGGATACTTTAGCATAGAGCTGATTGTCCCGGAGCCGTTGTAGTACTTCTCGCACCAAAGCTACATGCTCTTCCATGGAGTTAGAATAAATAAGGATGTCATCTAGATAAACCACCACGCCCCAGTATAACAAATCATGAAGGATTTCATTAATGAATTGCATGAAGACCCCCGGAGCCCCCTTTAATCCAAAGGGCATGACAAGGAATTCAAACATACCAAAACAGCTGGAAAAGGCTGTGAGGGGCTCATCCCCGACACAAATGCGGATTCTGTAATAGGCTTCAACTAAGTCCAGTTTGGTGAAAATGCGCCCCTCCTTTAGCTGTCCCAAGATATCTGAAATTAGAGGGATGGGGTAGGCATTAGTCTGAGTGACAGCATTGAGCTTCCGAAAGTCAATGCAGAGGTGCAGGTCGCCTGTCTTTTTGCGGACAAAAAAGGCAGGAGCTGAGCAAGGAGCTGAAGAAGGTCGAATGAAACCACGAGCAAGGTTTTTATCCAAAAAGTCTCACAATACAGTACATTCGGCAGTGCTCATGGGATATATTTTACTTTTAGGCAATTTACCGTCCCCCACCACTTCAATAGCACAGTCCGTTTTACGGTGGGGGGGGGCAGAGCACCACACTCTTTGACATCGAAAACGTCCGCGAAATCCTGATACTTAACAGGCAGTATTAGAGGGGGGGTGTCAGAGACTAAGGCTGTGGCTGTCGGGAGAACTACTGCGGCTTCGTGTCGGTGTTGGGCGCAGTTGGGATGCGAGAAGGTGATAGTATCAGCTTTCCAGTCTATAGAAGGGCTGTGTCCCTTTAGCCAGTTTATTCCCAAAATGACTTTGTATCGGATGGGGGCTATAGTGAAGTCTATTTGTTCCCAATGAGAACCGCTGTGAGTGCGACGGTCTACCAGGCCACCCCTAAAAGTGCTGCCATCCATCTGAGTGAACTGGATAGGGTCAGGTAGTGTCTCGGACTTAACTTTAAGTGCCTTGAAAGTGGCCTCATTGATTAAGGAGCGCCCAAAGCCCAAGTCTGTGAGGGCTTTAACATGTAGTTTGGGGCCTCGTTTGTAATGTTGTAACACTACATCCACATATACAGTATTTTCAACTTCACTCACCATAGCAGGAGCCTTGGGTTTTGCAGGAGAAGCTGCAGGGGTCTGCGGTGTCGCTCCGCTCACCGCAGACCCTGCCCGTATTTTGGCAAGTCAGGAGGAGATTCTAGGCTGAGGGCAGGGGGATCCCAGGAGCGATCCTCATCAGAAGATTGAGAGCTGTCCCCCAATGGGGCACTTGTAATCCGAGTCCCGGATGGGATGGTAGGAGTGGGTTCACCAGTGACTTCTCCAACGTGAAGTGCCGAGGGCGCGTGTCGTCCCGGCACAGTGCTGCATGTGGCAGCAATGCCTCTGCATTGAGGTCGTCCCCAAGCCCGGGGGGGTCCTTCTGGATGAGAAGGAAGAGCGAGGTCTGGATGGCGCAGGCAGGCTGCTGTGAAGTGGCACATGGTGCCGCAAACGAGACAGGCTCCCCTCTGGAACCGGGATTCGCGGTCCTGTGAGGGTTGCGTTGGTCTCCGCGGGATGGGGGTTGAAGCCTTAGAGGGAGGCTTTTGGCTGCTCCCCTCTTTGGTCCGACGCCGAACCAGGGAGATGAACTGGCGGCGGCTTTCCACTTCTTCCACCAGCAGGATCCAATCCTCCAAGGTGTCAGGATCCCCTCGCATATATGCCCAGTTCAAAATGTCGGAGTGTAACGCCTCCCAGAAATAGTGTATGCAGGTAGCTTCTGGCCAGTCCACTATTTTACTGGTGAGTTGTTGAAACTCGTTGGCGAACTCCCGAACTGGGGTTGAGCCCTGCCGGAGCTGTAAAAGTTCGGCTTTAGCCCTTTCTCCTAGAAAGGGGTCCTTGAAACGTCTCCGCAGGGCCCTCATGAAATTATTGAGAGAGCGTATGGAGCGAGCCTGAGTGTCAAACTGGAGAATCATCCAGTCCGCCGCTTTTCCAGTTAAGAGGGAGGCGACAAAACGAACCCGGCTGTCCTCGGTGGGGAAAAACTGGCCTTGTTCCCTCATATAACTGTCCACATGATGCAGGAAACAGGTTAAAGCCTCGACCGAGCCATCATAGGTGATCTTTAGTCGGGGTTGTTTCCATTGAATTGGTTGCACAGGGAGCGGTAACGCCGGCGCTCCAGGGGGCGGCTGGCCTGGCACGACGGGCGCACCTGGCCTGATCGGCGTGGCGGGCGCACCTGGCCTGATCGGCGCAGCGGGCGCACCTGGCCCGATTGGCGCGGCGGGCACGCTGGGTCCCCCACCAGGTGCCTGGGGTGGATGTTGCGGACCTGGCTGCGGAGGCTGGGTAGGATCCGGTGGAACAGGGGAGTTTTGAGCCCGTTGCAACTGTTCATTCTCGCGGAGCAGTTGTTCCATCTGTTCCTGTAGACGATTTACCTGGTCAGCCAATTCCCGGTTCTGGCTCCTCAAGAAATAAGTGTCATCGCAGATCCCTCTGGTACGTATGGATTGGCTGACCCGGAGGTCGGAGGCCCAGTGGGATCCGTCGCCATATAAGTCCTTGTCATTGAATAAGTCCGACTCGGGGTATTGTCCAGCAAGGCGCCGGGCATGTTGCGTGGCGCAAGATGAGACAAATGTTGGGGAGAAAGAGGGTCCGAAAGAGAACCCTGATCCCACAGGTCCCTTGGGACGCACGTCTTTCGCATTTGCCCTGGCGCGTTCGGCTGCCAACTGCTGCTCTCTGTCCTTGTCGGCCTGAGCCTTGGCTGCCGCTAATGCCGCTTCCTGCCGTTGTACCTCAGCCCGTTGGTTTGCGAGCGCTTGGTCCTTTTCCAGCTTCAAAGCAAAAGCTGCAGTGACCAACGGAAGAGCTTCTCGCTCCAGAAGGGCGAGGAGCGGGGCCTGATCCTGTCCAAGTAGAGGTTGCACCTGGACAGCCAAGGCAGCGGCCCCAGTTCCAAACGACGGAGTCAACAGTCGCATTAAGTCGGCCACCGTAGTTGTGGTCAAGGGTAGATCCACAAATAATAACGCAGTCCGAATAGCGATGGCGTGTGCCTTGGCTTCACAAACTTTAGGATCAGGAACCAGGGTCTGCGGCTGTTGTCCCGCCATGTCGCGGAGCGAGTTGGGTAGGTCCGGAACCACCGCTTGATCCTGTTGCAAAGTCAATTTCGCTAACAAACGAGTCAGGAGAACCAAGTGCTCTTTCGCCTCCCGCACCTCTTCCAACAACCCGTCCAGGGCTAAGAGGTCGTGACGGGCTGCACGGTCCGCGTCCTCAGACGACCAGGGCATCATTTCCGTAAGGCAGCGCCAATGATGCCAAAGAAGACCCACTAGGCGGTTAATTTCCGCATCAGTCTGTAAAGCTTCTACTAGCACATCATGCAGCAGAGTAGGGTCTTCAGGAAAGATGGAAGATCCCACTAATAGAGTCCAACGGGTTAAGTCCTCCAGGATTCCAGGCGTGGAACCCGTGCTCGGGGAGACGACGTCTGTTCCCACATGGAAATGGCTGTAAGCCCTTGGCCCGAAGAATCCCCAAAAGCAACAACCCAGACAGGTAGTCCTAAGGCAAGTTGACTTTATTGGAAAAATCAAACGGGTTAAGTGCTTGCAAACTAACTAAGCCAAGAATGGCTGGCAGGTGCAAATCAGTAATATATATTAGCATAGCTGATATGGCAGGTTGGCATAGTAACTCAGTTTCCCACGGGAGAGGAATGCACGAGATAAAGTGTCCGTTAGAACAACAAAGCGAGGCAGCTGCGAGAAGCCCCGAGAAAGTCATAACATCTCAGAGGAGCAGAGGAGCCGAACAGGCCCGCTCCTGTCAATGGCAACCTTGCACAGACTTGAATTTCATATCTTGATAGCAATTTCCACCACCAGTGGAATCCACAGAAGCAAGCAGGTCTCAGCCCAATTCTACAGGTCAGAGACAAAACTGAGGCAATGTGGAAACATGGCTTGACATAAGCCCCTTTCTTACACTTTTTATTCCTTGGGTCATCTCTTTATTTGTCGACTGAAGATGATTTTGGATTTGTGCTTACAACCCAGCTTTTCCCTATTCACATGAAAGCAACCTCTTCTTCCACTAAAACACTCTCCATTGCATAACACATCAATGATAATGTGCTACCTAAATGCAACTTTTCACTAGTTTTTTTTCTGGTCAGGGAACATTCAGAGCTACCTTACTTTATACAAGAAAATACTTTCATGTTTATATGTTGCTGTCTTCTTTCAGGGCCAAGTGGTATCATGTCTATCAAAGAAATCCATGATGCTCTTGAAGGAAGTGCAAAAATTGCTTTAGGGCAGTCTCTCAGCTCAATGAGGTTTTGAAACTGCATTCCATCTTAAATTAAGTGCACTCAATCAAGTCTCCTTTACTTCAACAGGTGCTAAGCAATTGTACAGTTCTCTTCTGTTGAAATCAAGAGAATTTAAACATTACTAATTTTGGTTGGGTCATGTCCCTTGTTACTACACCAGAGCTATACTGTTCTCACAGGTGAGAAGAGATGTGTTATCTACAAGGCATTCCCCCTTCCAACTAGGTGCTAAAATTCACTGCTGTGCGTCATTAATCAAAGCTGGCCTTAAACAGGTGCTGAAATTCAGTATAATGACTTTAGACAGATCTGCTGCTATAACTTTTTGTGCATTTTATGAAGCTGATATTGTTGTGAATGAAAGTGAAACATGTAGTACTTATTACCAAAAGGTGTGGATCTAAATTTGCTCTCAGAGACAAAAACTGAAAAGATGTACCATATAAGGTACTTTGAATCTCACCAGCCAATTGCTCAAGCAGTCCCAGCAAGCAAATTAGGTTTGTATTACTGTTTAGCACTACACAAGTTCTTGATTAGAATCCAATCATGTGTTGTTTCCTCTTTATTGCTGGAAGATATTTCATATACCAAAGGGCAAGTGTTCAAGTTGTATGGCCACCCTATCATGAAGATTGCCACAGGGTCCAGTGAGCCATCTCCCCACTAATAGGGGTGCACAGACTGCAGTACACCAATCATTATCATCAAGGAGAGGCTGGTGTGCATGTCCTAGCCCAAGCCCTGTGAGGAAAGTCTGAGGGAGTTGGGAACGTTTAATCTGGAGAAGAGGAGGTTGAGGGGGGACATGATTGCTCTCTCACTTAGAGGAGGGCAAGGAGCTGTTTCTGTTGGCAGCAGAAGATAGGACTCACAATAATGGGTTTACATTGCGGGCGGAAAGGTACCAGCTGAATATTAGGGGGAAATTTGTACAGCAAGAGTTGTTCAACAGTGGAGCAGCAACCTAGGAAGGTGGTGAGCTCCCCCTCACTGGCAGTCTTTAAGCAGAGGCTGGACAAACACTTGTCAGGGATGCTCTAGGCTGATCCTGCATTGAGCAGTAGGTTGGACTAGCTGGCCTGTATGGCCCCTTCCAACTCTATGATTCTATGATATAATGATCCTGTCCTCCCACACCTCTCTGTCAGGACCTACTCTGGCCCAATGCCAGAATGGGCTTGAATATAATCACAGGAGCAGTATTCAGCAATAGTCCCTGCCACACACAAGGGATGTCTGGTTCCCCACTCTCAAGAAAGCCCCAGGTCCAATATGCTGGAGGATCTCCAAGCAGGGTTTCCCTGACTGGACCTGTCACCCTCCAGGATCCTTGCAATCACCCTGAGGTCCCTAAAAAGAGAGAAGGTGGTGAGAGTTTGAGGGAACGTCTGGACCACAAGAGAGAGCATACACCTAGCAACCGTGGGACATTGCATCATGCAGGAGAAGGACATTCCATCATATCAGGGGAGCCTGACTCTGAGCCTTGCAAGAATCAGGACCCCAATCAAGGCAAAAGGAGCAATTAGGTACTATCAGACTCCCTGGCAGCCTTACCAGGTGTACACTGGGAGTTCTGCGTTTGGAGTGCCCGGCAATTTTTAAAACTTTATTTTCAGGCAGGTGGCAGCTCGATATGGATTGGGACTGTGAACACAGAGAGGGAGTTAAGCCTTCCCTCCCCCCATGCCATTGTCCTGGCCTGAAATAGATCCCGGATGCTGCAGTTTGCCCCATTGGACTGAACTTACATCTATCCATCTGATAAGGCCTCCTAGAGATGAGCTCTTCTTCAAGTATGCTGCCTGGGCTTCTTGCTCTTCTTTCCTGATTTTTTGGACATTTCCTGTGCTGATCCATGCTCAGCTGCTAACAGTCCTGCTTCTCTAACTGACTGGGCTGAAATGTACTTGCCACTTTAGAAAAGGGACATGTTTCAGTATTCCAGCCTTCCACTTTTGTTATTGCTGTTGAATATCAAAGTAAAAATTAAGCAGCAGTAATAATATGAGTGAAAATCTATCTTTTTGAATATAGTTTTGTTTTGAATATAGGATTAATAATACAACATGTCAGGGAAATCTATATTTTAAAATGTGTGCCATTAAATAATCAAAGTATTCTTCTAAAAATATAATTGAATTTGTATTTTTAACACCACAAATACACCTTCTAAATTATCACTTCTAGGCTAAGCTAGTTGTGTTTATGGTAACTCTACATGTAAACAACAGCCAAAATCAAGTATGAATAGAGAATGGGGGGGTGATATTAAAAACAAAAGGGGCATGCAGAAGTGAGGGAAACAAGCTGTCCCCACATGTTTCAGCCAAGGTAATTGCTGGTATCAGAACACCAGCTCTGCAAAAAGTATCTGGAAAGGGACTTACCGTGGTTACAAGGAAGATTCTTCATTCCTCACCCTGTGTCCCTTTTACCTTTAAAACTGGATGTATCTGCTTCCACCTTTCTACTTGGTTGTGGGGAGGGATATGGGATCCTGGGCAAACTGTGAAAGATTGTTGAGCCCTTGAAAATCTCAGAGTTTTCTAATGGCACAAGCCTTGGGTGCCAGCCACAGGGGAAGAGCCAAGGAGATTACAGCCTCGAGCTTTTAGCCTGTGGCTCGTTGCTTGAAGCCCTGTCTGCACTGTTAGCACTGTGTGAGCAGGGCCTGGGGCATCATGACAGCAGCAACCAAGGTGTCTTCTTTACTGGGTCGTTGCTGCTGAGACCCATGACTGCCCCAACCATTGTAACATCCCTGAGGAAGGAGAGTGAGATATAGCTATGTGCATCTGGATCAAAACAACATTCCTGAAGAGTTTAAAGACCATATAAGAACAGATTTGCATTACTAAGTTCAAGTAAAAGTGAACCAGAAGAACTATGGATTGAAACCAGAGATGTTACCAAGAAAAGAACAAGAGACCTGTTCCACAAGATCCAAGAAATCAAAGAGAAACTTAAAACATGGTTAGGCATTGTGAAAGATAAATACAGAAATGCAGTAATTGAACAAGACAAAATAAAGAAAAGATGGGAACAATACACTGAAGATCCATACAGAAGAGATGAAAGGATGACAGATGAAATCGGCATTCCTATATGGCAGAATGCATAAATAATAATAATATTCTGATAATAATATTAAAATTATTCTACTATGTTCTTGGCTTAGTGTAGCACCTTGAACAAATGCAGCAGACAAAGCCCTGTTAATGTATTTGGGTTTAATATGTCAGAGAAAGAGTATGGGAGCCTTTGCTGCTAGAAGTTCTTTCAGAATGCAGAGCATGTCGATACCCCACTATTGATGGACAAATCATCCATCATAAAGTGTGGAGGAAGTGCTCTGAGACCTGTTGGCTGGATTCTGAAGCATTTATTCCTAGGGCAGAGGAAGTATGTTCAAACTACTCCCATCACACTTATAACCTGGATGTCAATTATATTAAATGATGCCTCCCAATGGTGCCTGATAAAGGTGAGTTTTCCCCTTCCCCCTCAGTTGCCTTGCAGCAGCCACAAATCGTTCCTGCCAGAAGGCCATTTCCTCTACCACTAACACTCAGAAGTCCCACTGTATCCAGTACAGTTAAGTCTCAGGTACCTCTTCATGGTCAGTGACTTTAGAATCTATGTTGGCATTCACCCTAAGTTCTTCAGCTTTTTAGGGTTTTGTTTAGCTTGACATTCAATGAATCCCCCAACTGGGGCAAGATGTGACACTTGAGTTTGTATGTGGTTATATACCTTGCCTAACTTGACAAGTGAAGGCAAATAATTGTCATAAATTGGATTAACAATGATCTATATTTTCATTTTCATCCAACTGCAGACTTCTTTTTGTAATGTTACATCTCAGAAGGAGCCATCATCAGTAAAGTATATTCAGCTTCTTGTAACTGTTGCATAATTTTCCACATTATTTCCCTTTCCCACTTTGAGAGAGAATATAAATCACTGTCAAATAGAAGGCATGAATTATTTTTTCCATAGAAAATCTTATTATCTTTACATTTTTTGTCTTATATATAATGTCAGAAACAGTGAAGAAAACATGAAACAGAAATGAATCCAAAGAGTAGCTTCAATTTGTATTGCTATTTTCTTCTTAACTGAGAAAGCCGTTCATTACACAAATTAGACAACTGAGGAATTTGCTCTTCAAAGCAATTGGTTTGTAAATCAGCTAAATATCTATTCCTTTAAGAAAAACACCTTAGCAATTTCTGACCTTTTAAATCAGAAGGTGTAATCAATCCAGGCTGATTCTTCGCTTTAATGCAGGATGGCAACTAAAGTTTAAATGCCAAATGGTGTTTCTTCCCTTACATGTGAGAGACTGAGGGACATTTATTGTAAAAGTTAAACAGAATGACAGCTTGCTTTGGTGGATGTGTAAAGTTCTTGACGGTACTAGTTTACTTTCTCCCATAATAAGCAGTTAATAGAAATGCACTGACCTGCAGTGCAGACTTAATTTGTCACGAACAGCAAGTTGATTTAACAGGATTTGAACGCAGTGGAACAATAGATTTTTTTTTACACCTCCTGTTGATCTTTAGACTTTTTGTCAGTAAAGAAAATCAGTCTTAACACTCAGGGAAGCCTATGTGACTTTGAATAATTAGGCAACATTTGCAAACGTAATTGATCAATATAGACTGTACCAGAGCCAAAGAGAAATTAGAAGGTATTTGTTGGCCATTTCCTTTCTGGTTTAGAACATTTTCAATACATAATGCTGGCATTGCATGATTATGGTTGACTGATGGGTTGAGTTTCTCTGTTTTCATGCACAGTTATTGTACTAAGAACAATTAAAATGTACAACTTGTGCAAGAAGATTCTTCACAGAGCACTCAACCTCAAGTATGGGTGTTTATCTTTCAACCATTATTTAAGAAACAAAAACTTCCTGCACTGTCAACATGAGAGATGTTAAAGCAGAAAGAAAAGTCAGTCTGTGAAGTGCAGCTAGAACATTTCATTTACATTAAAGGCTGACACATAGTTTGACTTTTGGATTAAATTACTTTCATCCCTGTTGATCAGTTAAATCATTATTTTTTTCTCAACCTGGATTTTTGTTAATTAGCCAAGCAAGAGAACATACCTAATTATATATTTTTCTCTTTGCTGTTTAATTAACAAAGGTTGACATTGGATTAAATCTCCTTGCCTCAATGTTGCAGTTGATACCCATTTTATAATACAGTAGAAGACAGGAAAATTACACATAAAGTGGAAATTGAAGTTGAAACTGAAGAGGACAGACATGATCCTGGACCCCTTTTTATAGGACTATGTGATCAGTGATTAAGCATCATTTTGCTCAAAAGACAGAGGTGCTCATCCTATATAGCCCCACATTGATACCATTTACACTGCAATTGATTCTCCTATCATCTGTAGGCTTGTCTGGTTTCATTTTGATACCATCTACATTGCAGACAAACCTGCAAATGATAGGAGTATCAACTCCCCTTAGCCACAGTTGACAGAGCATGAAATCTGTCCAGCCTGTCTGTAACCCTTTGGATCTTGAAAGCAGCCATAATTCTTCATAAGCATACAGCAGAGGTCACTTGTCATTGGCATGTTACTGGTTTTAGATGTCTCTTGGTTTCATTCATTATGGTGACTCACAAAGTCTGGTTTCTTAGAGCTCTGTAATAAGATAAAGGTATATCTGGAAGTAGGAAAGATGGGAAACAACTACATATTTGAGAATCAAGACAAAGCTAATGTTCCCACCTGTAGCTGCTGTTTAAATTGCCAATAAACTCAAACCCAAAGAAGAATGGAAACCCAGAGAAAAACACATGTTAACTCTTTCTTTAAAAAAGAAAATTCATTTATTTCTGGATGCCAGAAGATGCAAGAATCAATAGATCATTTTTGCAGTCCCCCTGTAATAATTGTCATAGTAGCATGTTAATACAATATAAACTATTTTTCCGAACGCTCTCCCACACCTATGATAAGTTCCCAATTTTTATAATTAGACAAGTTCCCCAGCTTGTTTACAAATTTTGTTTGTAGCTGAGAGAAAAAACAGGGTTATTTTCTAAGACATCTGCCCTCCCCTTAAATACACACATGCAAACCATGTTTCTCTGCAATGTAATTAAAAAAGAGAGAGAGGAGTACTGAAAATACAGAAGATTATTACTTGATTAACATGCCTAGTTGATAAATAGTAAATGTGAATTTGTGGTTAACTAGTACAAGGAGATGTAACTAGTACAAGGAGATGGTATGTAGATGTACCGGTAACTTGTAGTTTCATTTCTGGTGCCTGGACCCAGTAATCATCTGGATGGAAGCCAAACAAATTGAAGCTCAATCCAGACAAGACTAAGGTACAGTTGGCTGGTGTGGCAGGCAGCTGATCAGAGGATGGGAAGGCAGCCTACTTGGGTGAGGTAACACTCCTCTTGAAAGAACAGGTTAGCTGTTGGGCATAGGGCTGTTGATTCGGTTCAGTCCGAACCGAACTCAAAAAGGGGGGAAACCGGGGAGCCAAATTCAACGAGTTCAGGGTGTTCCCGAATAAATTTGGCGAATTCGGCCCGTTCCCCCCCGCCCCGCGCGCCTCCAGGGAGCTTCCCTGGAGGGGCGAGGCGGGCCCTTTAAATAGATCTGCGCCTCCCGGCAGGAAGGCACAAATCTATTTGAAGCCTCCCCCCCAGCCCTGCCGGGATTTGACAACCCCCCACCCCCTTCCCCAGAGTCCTGGCGGACGAGGCGGGGGGTCTGGAAACCCCTGTGCCCAGCCAGCGTTGGCTGGGCACAGGGGTTTCCAGACCTCCCCCCCGCCCCATCCGCCGGGACTCTGGGGAAGATGGGGTAGCCAATCCCCTGTGCCCAGCCAGCATTGGCTGGACACAGGGGTTTCCAGACCCCCCGCCCCATCCGCCGGGACTCTGGGGAAGGGGGGTTGCCAATCCCCTGTGCTCAGCCAGCGTTGGCTGGGCACAGGGGTTTCCAGACCCCCTGCCCCGTCCACCGGGACTGGGGAAGGGGGTGGGGGTTGCCAATCCCCTGTGCCCAGCCAGCATTGGCTGGGCACAGGGGTTTCCAGACCCCCCGCCCTGCCCACCGGGACTCTGGGAAGGGGGTGGGGGTTGCCAATCCCCTTTGCCCAGCCAGCATTGACTGGGCACAGGGGTTTCCAGACCCCCCAAAGCCCCCCCAGGGAGTCCCGGCAGGGCTGGCGGGGGGCTGGCAGGACCCTCTGCGCAGAGGGTTTCCAGACTCCCCTCCAGCCCTGCCGGGAGTCCCAGCAGGGCTGGGGCTGGCTTTAAATAGATATGTGCCTCCCGGCCGGGAGGCACAGATCTATTTAAAGGGCCCGCCGTGCGCCTCCAGGGAAGCTCCCTGGAGGCGCGCTGCGGGTCTTTAAACAGATCTGCGCCTCCCAGCCGGGAGGCACAGATCTATTTGAAGCCCCCCCCCCCCCCGAATAAGCTGGGGCAGGGCTGGGGGGGTCTGGAAACCCTCTGCGCTGCCTGCACAGACAGCGCAGAGGGGCTTGTTTAAAGGGCCCCCGCGCGCCTTCAGGGGGCTTCCCTGAAGGCGCGCGGGGGCCGAATTTTCCCCCGAACTCCGGATCCCCCTGAATTTCCGGGGATCCGAAGTGGGGGAGTTCGGACTTCGGCACGGCCCGAATAAAAACGGGCCGAATTTTGCCGAAGCCGAACTATATCGAATTTTTTTTTCAACAGCCCTAGTTTGGCACTCAGTCAGATCCAGACTTAACAGATGGGGAAACAAATAGCAGTCTGTGAGGGCCTGTCTTTAAAAATAGTTCAGAAGCTTCAGCTAGTTTATAATGTAGCTGCCCATATATTGTTTGACATCTGTCAACATTCTGCTGAGATCTTAAAAGATCTTAACTGGTCCCCAGTTTGTTTCTAGGGTTCAATTCAAAATGTAGGTTTTAAATCCTATATGAAACTTTATATGGTCTGGAACCAGGGGTCTTAATGCTTTGCCTCTTCCCATATTGTCTGGCCCAGACCCAGCAATAATCATTGCCAGCTCTCCTCCATATCCCTCCTACAAGTGAAGTGAGGGGGTTTGACACAAGGGAAAGATAATTGTTTCTGCTGTTGTCTCCCTAAATGCCCTCTAAGGAAGTCCATATATTCCCCTACCTAGTTGCCTTTCATTGGCAGCTGTACTCACATCTAAGAACATAAGAAGAGCCCTGCTGGATCAGACCAATGGCCCATGTAGTCCATACATCCTGGCTCACACAGTGACCACCCAGTTACTCTTGAGGACCAACAACTGGGCACAGAGGCTGAGGCCTTCCCCTGATGTTATCTTCTGGTACTGGTATACAGAGGTTTATTGCCTCTGAACGTGGAGAATTTCAGAGGATAGCCATGTTGGTCTGCAGTAGAAGAGCTAAATTGGACTCTAGTAGCACGTTAGAGACCAGCAACATTTCCAAGGAAAATATTTCAAGAGTCAATGTCCTTTTTGACACTCTGTGACCACAACTGCACACAGTATTATTTTCAAACCTAATAATCCACAGCAAAACATTTGCCTTTTTCACTGCTGCAGTACATTGGGTTGGCACTTACATTGAGCTATCCGCTACAACCCTGAAGTCTTTCTCTCTCATTCTCATCAAGTTCAGACCCTGTTAGTATATACTTGAAGTTGGAATTGTTTGTTCCAATGTGCATTGCATTACACTTACCTATGTTGAGCTTTATTTGCCACATTGTTTCCTGCTCACACAGTTTGTGGAGATCCTCCAGGAGCTCTTCACAGTTGGCCTGGGTTTTCACCATCCTGAATAATTTTGTGTCATCTGCAAACGTGGCCACCACACTGCTCATCCCTAGTTCCAGATCATTTATGAACAAATTAAATAGCACCAGCCCCAATACTGATCCTTGTGGGCCCTTACTGCTTTCTTCCCTCCATTGTAAGAACTGTCCATTTATTCCTACTCTCAGTTTCCTGTTGTTTACCCAATTTTTAATCCGCAAGAGAACCTGTCTTCTCCTATGACTGTTAAGCTTATGCAAGAGTCTTTGGTAATGTACCATGTCAAAAGCCTTTTGAAAGTCCAACTATGTAATGTCTACTGGGTCACCATTATCTACATGATGGTTCACTTTCTTAAATACCTCCAAAAAGGTGGTGAGACAGGACTTCCATTTGCAGAAACCATGCTGATTTCCCCTAAGCGGGCTTTGTTCCTCCATGTGCTTAATAGTTCTAACTTTGATTTCAGTTCTTTTCTACTAATTTGCCTGGGACATAGATTAGAATAACTGGCCTTTACTTTCTAGATTCCTTTATGGACCCCTTTCTAAAAATCAGTGTAACATTTGCTACTCTCCAGTTTTCTGATACAGTGGCTAATTTTAGTGTCAAGTTACATATACAAATTAGTAGATCAACAATCTCACATTTAAGTTCCCCAAGAGCTCTTGAGTACATGCTATCAAGACCTGGAGATATATTGTTTTTCCATTCACCCAATAATTCGAGAATTTCATCTCTTTGTTATCTCAATTTGACTCATATTTTCAGACTCTCTTCCTGTACATGTCCCAAACTTTCCACAGGGAACACAGATGCAAAGAATTCATTTAGCTTCTCTGCCATCTCCCTATCTTCCTTTTTTCTGCTGTCAAGACACAGTTAATTTATGATGACCCCATAGGGTTTTCAAGGCAAGAGACTTTCAGAGGTGGTTTGCCATTGCCTGCCTCTGCATCACTCATCTGGTATTCCTTGGACATCTCCCATACAAATACTTGCCAGAGTTGAAGCTGAGAGAGTGTGACTGGCCCAAGGTCTCCCAGCAAGTTTCCATGGCAGAGTGGGGATTCAAACCTGGGTTTCCCAGATCCTAGGCCGACACCTTCAAACCACTACACCATGCTGACTCTCTCATCTTCCTTTACCAAGCCTTTTATTAGTTGGTCATCCAAGGGATCTATTTGATCATGCTCTGGTTGAGTGTTCCTCAATCTGTTCTATAATGATTGCTTTATGCCAGGGTCCCCATCATGGCACCCATGGGTGTCATGGTCCCCACCAGTACTTCCTCTGGCTGCTGCCCAACTATTTAGAAAGTGGATGGGTCTTGTTTAGGGTTGTACATATTGATATACCCAAACAAAAAATAAACCTGAAATTAGCCATTTCAGTAATTTTCGAGTTTTGGGTTTACCAAATGCCAAAACCTGAAGATTTGCCCAAAGCCGAATAAGAGATTCCCGAAAAGCCGAATAATTATTCTGCTTTTTCAGGTTCAGCTATTTGCCTTTGCTCAGGTGCATGCCTCTGTGCTTTCTCCCATTTTTCTATCTTTTTTTTTACTGGTTTTGTTAGGACCCCATAGTTGGGGCCCTTTTGAGGTAGGGATCATGTAATCAAAGCCAACTTGGTCTGACCAACCATCCAACCACACAACTATCCGTCCATCACCATTCAGTGGGTTAATTTGGATAAAGCATAAGGGTTGTTTAAAAGACAGGGGTCACCAGTCCCATCCAGAGGGATATACTCTCCAACTAAAAAATGACCACTTTTACAGCTACTCATTGGGCTTTTGAAGAAGACTCCTCATCCGCGCAGATGAACAATCTCCTTCACAAGACCTGCCTTGGTCATGACTTCAGCTGGCTCCAATATCACCACCACCACCCCTGAAAACCTGCTCTGAAACTGAAGGTCACCCTGAGCAGAGGCTTCGTTTCCCTGCACCATGACCATCTCTTGAAATAAGATTTTTGATGACTACAATAAAGGACTGTTCACAGGATTCCATTTGCCACCAAAAGAATTGTTTTCCATGCCTTATTTGTCTTGCATTTAAGCCTTTTCCTTCGGTTTGGAAGCTAATTTGCATAGGCATCATGCTATGCACCCAAGATACAAAGGGAACCCCCAGATTTTTAGGTGCCAGCCTGTCAATAGGCTCTTTCCACCAGTCCTTGGCAACACTGAACTTCTGAACCTGAAAACCGATGGACAGCTTGGCTCACAAATGCCTGGAGGATGGGGGTGACCCCTTTGCAGGCCCATAAAATTGGACCCACTGTCCCAACATTCACCAAACTTTGGTGTCCATCTAAGGAGAATCCCTTGCAGCTACACTGAAAATGTGGAGACTCTCCCTCCAAAAATGCCCCCACAGGAGCTTTGAAAAAAAATCCCCATAGACTATGGGGCCTGAATTTTTCGGTAAACCCAGAAATAAAGCTGAAATACAAATTTACCAGTAAGGGTATTCAGCTTATTCTGTGTTTACCAAAAAATTCAGGCCCAATAAACCTGAACCCGAAATTTACCCAAAATTTTTTTTACAACCCTAGTCTTGTTATCAGCTGTCTTCATTCAAATGAATGAGTTTTTAATGGCTGCAATAGTAGCCACAGCCACTGGAGGTTTGGGGGGACTGGTAAGCACCCGGGTTTTCCAAAATCACTGTGTAATTCCATTTTCCTTCTCTCCCCCTCCCTCAGACTTTCCTCCTTCTCCAAGCTTGCTGTCCTCCCAGTGGAGAGAATAATATTTTTAAACACATGAACAAAATCTATGAAGCTAAATAGTTCTCACTCTAAACAGGAAAATGCCTGGTAAAAATGCACAAGTGTTGCTCCAAACACCTTGCAAAAAAGATGGGATACATACAGACCAAAGAAATATAAAGGTAACCTTAATCGAAGTTGTGGACAAACCCTTAAGTGATTAGCTGCCCAACAGAGACAGGGAAACATGTAGCCTTAGCCCCTTGTATGTGTAAAGTACCGTCAAGTCACACCCAACTCATAGCAACCCAATAGGGTTTTCAGGTTAAGAGATTATCAGAGGTGGTTTATCGTTGCCTTCCTCTGCATAGACGACCATGGCATTCCTGGTGGTCTCCCATCGAAGTACTAACAAGAGCCAAACCTGCTTAGCTTCTGCAATCTGATGAGATCAGGCTTGCCTGGGCCATCAGGCCATGGCCCCTGGCCCATTACTGGTGTGCAATGGCCAGCAGCATTTGTTGTAAAATGATCCATAAGATGTACTTCATTCATGTTCTTTAAACCTACAGGTAACTTTCTATAAGCTGTGAAGAACTTTCTTGATCTGAACTCTTTTTTTATAAAAAGAAAGTTGTAATGAAATAATCTGGAGAGATTGATTTTTGTCTGAAAGCTAAAGTAATAGGTCTAGGAGGTACTGTAGCAATAGAATGACCATTACAAGGGTTGATAGAACATGAATTATTCCTCTAACTACCTTTTATTTGTCGCTGTAATAGTCTAGATTCTTGATGCTAATTCCACAAGACAGCAGTAGGATATGACCTGCCTTCCCACTGCTTGATATAAATCTCCACTGATACAAATTGAGTTCAGCCACAGTGAACTCAAATGCTAATGCAGGAAACAGAAGGCAACCTGCTGTTTGTTACCAGAAAGTTTTTAACACTGGCATTCTCCCATATATCCCCTTCACAGTGTAAATCAAATTGGCACCAAACCATTAAAGGTTGCAGTCAGATTTACATAACACAACTTTGTACATAAATAAGGCACCTGTCAGTCTCGGCACAATACTGCTGCCTTTTTAATATTTATGGGCAGAGCTTAATTTGGAAAAAGAGAGGGACAGAGTCTTTTGTCCTCTGAAGGAAAGGCTCTTGCCTTTCACCTGAAACCTCTTATTCTTAATTCCTGCTATGTGCTGGTTTTCTGTGACTATTCAGCAGTAAGGATGCAAAGAGATAGCATTCTGCATGTACTTAAAAGGATTTTTTTCTTTATTATTTCTACAATTTATTACTTCTGCAGTTCTGAGTCCTAACATTTGAGGTATTTAAATTTGGCAGTTGCCCGCTGGGGAAAGGAGATCTCTTGCCCCCCACCCCCGCTCCTATTACCCACTGGCACTCCAGCAGCTGGCAGTTGAGAAAGAAATATAAAAATCACTGTCATTTCTGGGGAAACTCTGGAAATGACATCACACATCCCTAGGAATTGCCTGAAGCTTTATGGTAAAACCATAAAATTTCCAGTGATGCCTCGAGAGACATTATCTCAATTCTGAACTCCCTAGAAGTGACATAACCTCATTACCTGATGGTGTCTCCCCATGTCCCTGGCCCTTTGGATTCCTGCCAGCTGATAGCCACTGGTTGGCAACCCTAGACAGAGAGACCCAGAGGGTGTTGAAAAGCAATACAGAACACTTTCTTTAAAGTCCTAGAGGGGAAGGAAAGGCAATGGATGAGAGAACAAAAGGAAATGCACTTGCAATTAAGAGAGGGCTCCTAAAGAATGGGAGCAGGGATGAACAAAACCAGAAGATTTCACTCCAAAAGGATTTTGCAGAGTAGGATAACAACCCATGCTGCTCTTCTCAGCCTATGAAATGGATAAAATTATTCATTCCTGACCTGTGCTTAGAGGCCTACAATGCACTGGATAAGCAATTCTACTGCCACCTCCTTGTTGTGCCAAACCCCCCAGTTCAGATGAGGAGAACCCAGTGAGCATTCCCTGGTCACCATGGTGGGCATACTACACCCACCTCCCATGTGTTTTCAGGACCCACCATAAATTAGTCCTGAGTCTACCCTAGTTCAATAAAACCCCTCCCCATCCTAGATGGCAGAGAGAATCCCATGACTGAAAGCAGATGACAACAAAGCCCCTCAATTTCTCTTGTCATGACCCTTCCTCTTCACCTTTCTCAAATGCATCATTGCTTTGCATTTTTCTGTCCTGTCTCACCTTTGGTTTCTCACGGTGCATTCTCCCTGGTGGCAGTCAGATGTGCTCCGCTTCAAACTGTCACCTACCAACATGTTAATAACTACTCTTCCACTTTCACCTTTGCAGCCCTGTCTCATTGGCATTTCCATCAGAATATTCTGCTTCAGTCTCAGACTGAGTATGGCAAAGACAGATCTCACCTTTCCCTTCACTGATCTCACAACTTAACGACAAACAGAACATCTCCCTGTCAGTGTCCTCCAAGCATCTTTTTTAATTATTTCTGTCTTACTTTTCATCATCCCCAGTCTACCCGTTCCTACATGGAGCCGTGGCTGAAACCCTATATGGTCGCCCCAATCATCACTTTATTTCTACAGCAACCTCAAGCTTTCCTTGCCGCCTCTACAAAAAGCACCTGCATCTGATCCTTTTGATCTCATCTCTTTTCGTGCCCCATTTCTCAGAACCCCATGAGTTGCTTGAGTCCTGATATTTCCCAGTGCCTCCTTGGTCTATTTTGGTCATGATGCCTCACTTGCCTAAATAACACTACCCATTAAGAAAACCATCCTCCTTCCGTGTGCCTTTCACAGATCTTTTCCTGAACCACCACACTTGCTCCCATTCTGTATCACACTACCCCAACTTTTCTCTTTGCCCATTAGCCCTGTTACTCTCTTTCATTCTGCCTCTCGACTATAGCCCAGTCCTAGGATGTGCTACAGCTGATGTGACACAAAGATTTAAAAATGCCTCACTTCTGCCTTTTTCCTAACATTAGTAAGGGGGGTTTCCTGCCATAATTGTGCACCAATGATAGAAGGATGGATGGGACTTTTTCTTCAGGGTGTTGTCCAAGATCTGTGGTTTGTCATATCCACCCCTTTAATCCCCTGAAAAAAAATCCATTCCCAGGATGCCCTGTGGTATGGTTCTTCCACACATTAGAAGGAAAAAATTCAAGATGCTGGAGAATAGAGTATCCAAATACCCTGCCAACTGCTGCAGCAGCAATGACAGTAAGAGAGGGAGAGGGGAGGAACAGAAGGGGAAGGGAAACAAACATAACTGCAGCTAACAGTCTTTTGAAACAAACACAAAAAATGAACACCAAAAAATGCATACCCTTCATTGCTAACAGCTACTGATAGAACTGTCTGAGCCACCCTCAGATTTTAAATAATGTCTAGAATGCTTTCCCCTCATTCCCATTCCTTCCCACAATTGGCTTTGAAATGCGCCAAGTGAAACAGTTTTTGTTCCGTGGACAGTTCTCGTCTCCCCTTAAAAGGAAAGGAAAGGAAGTGTCAATGTATTTATTTATTTAAGTCATTTGTAGCCAACTAATCGCTGGTATTATTAATGTATGGAAGTTTTGGCTTAAGGCAATTGTAACTGCAGAAAACCTTATGATACAGGACAGTACGAGTTCATTCAGTCCAGGACAGTCAGTCAGACAAGCTTTTGTCCCTTGCGTGTTTCCTTTCCTTCACTCTCCAAGGACAGCTAAAAAAAAAACCAGTTGCTGCTACACTCTTCCTAATGATTAACAAAACACATTTCTTTCCTCATTCCCCCATAAGATACTTTTAAAATCTGCATTACCCAGAGGCCTCCCTCATAGATTGAAGGGATTCTCAGCTATGAGTTGGACTTTGTTTTCATACAAAAGGAAGCACAGCCACGGATCCTGTACTCTAGCCTTCTCTATCGAACCCAAACTTGCTGCTGCACACCCAAGTTAAGGGACATATAAGAGTATTAAATATTAATCTTTTGTTAGATTGCTTGTTTTCCATTTCAGAACTAAATGTGGCCATTTAGAAACAAGCCACCCATGCTTGTTTCTTTGTAGCAGCTGAGCAGGTGTTCAGGTAACCGGTTACCAAGACAACATATTGGCAAGGGATTAGAGCAGACACTTGTATGTGTATAACTCTGAATAATGCAAACACTGTTAAGTGATACATTTTTCATTATGCTAACATAAAGCTCCATGTGATGCTATCAGCCGTCGAACATGCCCTTATTAAGAATCCCGTTGCCAGCCTTACCAGTGGGTGTAATGATGGCTTTATTAAAACAATAAAAAATACTGGTTTGTGCACTTTCGCAATGCGTTCCATAAGTAGTTAGCGAAACATCTGTTCAATTCATTGTAATTCACTTTTACAGCAACATAATAATTGTCAAAGAGCGCATCTTCCTACAGTAAAATTAAGGTGAAGGAATAAAAGCGAGTTTATGAAGGGATATGCCCACGGTGACATTTGAAAACTGTTCACACTGGATCATACATCAGTGGCCTTCTGCAGTCTGTGAAAGTTCATTTGACAAAGTTCAGAGAAAGTTAGAACCTAACCCTTTTGAAGTTAATTTCCCCTGAGAATATCATAAATGACAACTTCAAGACATTTTTTTAAGGCTGCATTTGAGGCCCACTGACGGAGTTTGGACAGGTGCGACAGCAGCAGTCTTCACCAGGCCTGCAGTAATTCAAAACCCCTGCCGAATTTCCCCCTGCAATGGCCCTATTAAAAATTCCAGTTTCAAGGGCCAGTCCCACCCATTATCTAAGGGTGGATGGACCCATGTATGCATAGTTGGTATTCAAAGCTTTTTCAAAACCCTTATAGCCTTTTTCCTCCATCATGAAACAATACAACATACAAAGCATTCCCAGAATGCCCTCTAGCCACACACTGACCCAATCCAGGCAAGCTGAGTTGCTCCATCAGGTGCCTTCAGACTGTACCCATCAACCCTTACTTGATGACTTTCAGCTGAACATGCACATAGACAAGTATTGTGAGCTGCTACTTAATTTCTGAACTTATTTTCTGTATCCTCTACCTTTTTTGTCTTGAAACTGGTGAAGCAGGAGACCCAGCTAGTTTTATGAACTGGCATGCAGCCCTTTTACTCCAGGTAAGTGGAAGTTTACATCAAGCAATAGCAGATATAGAAGCTGGGGACAGAAGTCACAAGAACCTTGGGAAACATTTCTAGGAATATTCAGCTGGGCTTTGAAATGGTTCTGTGGAAAGGAAAATTCAACAGGGCCATAGAGCATAGCGCAAGTGGGTAAAAGTCACAGCCTAGACTACTAATTTGCCACAGCTAAGGAGGTTTTTTGAACAGGCTTTTTAATTTGTGACATAATAGCTTCCATTACAACAAGAAAAGCTGATTTTGGGAATTGGAATACTTCTAGTTTAAAAAAATATTAGTGGCAACTGGTGCCTTCCAAAGTATCATAGTACTTAAAGGACTACTCCTTCCCATAGGAATCTGCCCGGCAGTCAAGAATAGATGTCATGTTTTGTATATGCTCCATGCCTCTAAGGCTTGCCAACTCCAGTTTGGGAAATTCCTGGAGATTTGGCATTGGTGTCTAAAGAGGCTGGAGTTTCTGGTGGGGAGAGAGCCCAACAGGGATGTGATGCCATATAGTCCACCCTGCCATTTTCCCCAGGGGAACTGTAGTCTGGACATCAGTTGAAATTTTGGAAGAACTTCATCCCCACCTGGAGGTTGGCAGCCCTGAGACGAGTTGGGGGTGGGGGGCACTAGGGAGAAGGCTTTCTTAATTGTGGTGCCTGAACTGTGGGGTTTTCTGTCCATATTAGTTTTTCCAGGAGTGCTTGGCACCAAGCAAAAGTATTTCTCCTCCACCCTTCCGGCCACCTTTTATTGATTGTTGTTCTGTTGTCCTGATATCTTCTGTTGTATCATGCTGGGCTTTGCCTTGTTCTGTTAATTCTGCTGGTCTTGGACTTGTTTTTTTTTTTTTTTTACCATGGGGTGTATGCCATTTTTAATATTCTTGCTGGTTTCGGTATTATATTTTAAAGCCACTTTAGTTCTACTGTTTGTTATTATATTGTTGCTGCTAATATGATGTAACTGATTTTATTGCAGGCTTTATTATTTTGATTATATAAGTCTTTACATTTTTTTCCCTAAGGGTTGTTGGTTTCTTGTTTTTTTGTTTTTGAAGTTGCTCTGTGTGCAAACTGCAAAGAGGAAAAATACAAGTAGGGCTGTTCTACCAGGCTGCCATGAAACCTGCTGGGGGACCCTGGACCAGTCATTCTCTCTCAACCTAACCTACCTCATAGGGTTGTTGTGAAAACAAAAATAGGGAAAGTAGAACCATGTATACTGTTTCAAATTCCTTGGAAGAAAATCTGAATTATTATGCACTCAATAGACAGAAATACCTTAAATCAGCGGTTCCCAAACCTTTTCAGTCATGGAGCATTTTTCAGGAGAGGAATTTGTCACGGAGCACTAATTTTCACCTAGCACCTACATACTAAATCGAACGACAGTAGTATTTTTCTTTCCAATCTTTTCACGGAGCACTAGGAGATCCATGGAACACAGTTGGGAACCACTGCCTTAAATAAAACAAAACATTCACTTTGGACAGGAACATATCACTACAGAGTGACATAGTTTTTCCTCTATCTCTGGTGAGGATTGCTTCTGAATTCTCTTCCCCGTGTGGTAAAATTGATACTCAGTTACATTCAGTAAAATAAAAGAAAACTTATATTTTCTGGTACATGATGAAATATCAATCCAGCCACATGAAGAGAAAGATATATCTGGCAGAAGAGCAAAATAGGAACATCAATTTGATAATCCTTCCCCCATTCAAAATTGATCTATGACTTTATACCTGCTTCTCATCCAAAGACTTACAAGTGGCTTGCAGAGGATTCCAAAACAGTTCTTCACCCAGGAGACCATCTGAGTGGTTAGACCTCCTTAGGCTGAGCACTGAACTGCATCATGTGCCTTCCGATCATTTTCTTAGCCATGTATTTATACCTGAATCCCACATGAAGTTGCTGAAAGAAGAATTCTTAATGTGGAAGGAGCATAGGGTTGCCAGGTCCCTCTTCGCCACTGGCAGGAGGTTTTTGGGGTGGAACCTGAGGAGGGCGAGGTTTGGGGAGGGGAGGGACTTCAATGCCATAGAGTCCAAATGCCAAAGTGGCCATTTTCTCCAGGGGAATTGATCTCTATCGGCTAGAGATCAGTTGCAATAGCAGGAGATCTCCTGCCACTACCTGGAGGTTGGCAACCCTAAAGGAGCAGAATAACTGTGCACACTGAAACAGTATGGGATTGTTAGGACAAGAGAACATGGTCTGTGAGGCTTTCTACATGTTGATGTAATAGCAACTAACGATGCATCTAGATCACCTCCACCTTAATTGGTAGCAGCTCTTCTGATTTAGGGTTTCTTTTTTCCTAGTCCCCAACCCTTCTGAATGCCTGTGGAGTCCTTTGAACTCAAGATGCTAGGGACTGCAGTGGAAACCCTCTGCCTGCAAATTATCTGTGTACCTCTGATGTGCAGCCCTTCGTCTCCTCAGGTCTGAGATCCTTATTTCATTCAAAGCAACCGTCTCTGGAGCTGCTTTCTGTTGATAACGTGCTCAATCAGCAGCGCTGATGATGAGATTTTGTTTGTTTGCAGGCAGAAACGTTGAATGAGGGAAAGGCGAACAGTTCTCCAAGCACTGGGATGATATAGTAAATTGCAATATAATGTATAGAAGATTTGCCATTTTTAACCTTTCGCAAGCTTAGATGGTTAGCCCCTGTGCAGCCTCCTGACCAGAATTTAGTTTTTACTTTCCATAAGGCACCAGCCAGAGTGAGGGGCACTCTTTCATGCAATGGAGATAATTTGATGAGAAGCTTAGCAGATAACCTTTACATTTTTCCTCTGTGGCTCAAGCATCTATTTTTATAAAAAATATGAACAGGAAAAAAAACGGAATACAGAGTCCATTTAAGCTAGACAGGATTGACAGTTTCTCTTTTGAATTAGATCTTTGTTCCACATCCTAATTAGGCAAATATTATCTTACCTCCCAAGTACTGTCATTCTTCATCAGCCTGCTCCTTCCAAGCAAATTATTTATAGCAATCACATTTATTGTTTCTACATACAAAGTCAACCTCTCTAATTTTCTTCTTGAAAAAAATGAAAAACAGTCTCCAATTCTCTCGCCACCAAACTTGCCCTCCCACCGAAGTCTAAAGCTGTTTTATAATTCATGTAAAATGCTGGGCTCCATCTCTGTCCCTTCTTTGCAACTAGTACTTACTGCTACAATAAACTTTAAGGAATTACTCCGTTGTTGTCTTTTCAAAAAGGTTTGCATTCTGGGACATGAAAAAGGAACATAGAGGGGGACAGATACCAGCACCTCAACTCCATCCCCAAGCTGTGTCACCCAAAGTAGTATGCAAAACAGGTGAAGAAGAATACCCAGGCAAACAGAGGCAGAGTGCAAAGAAGGAAATAAGAGAGGTCAAAAATTCCTTTCCCTGATTCATTTCCACTTTAATACAGGCACAGACAGACATAAAGCAGAAGAGAAAGCAGCTGTGGATGAGATTTCTGGATGTTGTTGCTCTGTCTCATTCCGACTGCATATCGCTCGATGCATCAGGTCTCATTTACAGGCCTATTAGGGTGCAGAACACACAAGCCACCTTCAAATGTCACCTAAAAACCACCGGCAGGAAAAAAAAACTGAATTTGACACTAAGGGGTCCTTATATAAATCTAAATGCAGAATTTTAATATTAAACGTAAGCAAAAATTCACAAGGAATAACACAATTAAAAGTACATCATCCGGTAACTGTAGGCAATTCTGCTGTGCTCGGTGTGGTGCAGCGGTAGGTGTGAGAGATGGGAAGCAGACCCTCCTTTTTCCAGCCATACAAACAGAACATTTTGTAGTCCACTGAATTCTCTCATTTCATCTCATTTCAATTTGGTTCCCATTTGATGCAGGCTATGTCTGACATTTCAAAATGACCGGTTAGTTACAATGAGAACTGCAGTGACATGTTTGCATCTGAACTGCGATATTGTAACGTCATAGTAAGTCCCTGCCATCCATCAGATCTGCAAGCGGGTGTGTCCATGTGTACAGCAGAATCAGGTGGTAGACTCTCTCAGCAGAATCAGGTGGTAGACAACTCTCCAATTCCACTTTCTTCAAATGACTATCCTCAGACTCCATTCATGAGTACCAAAAAGAACTAAACAGGATTATGAAAGTATTATCCACACACTTACAGGAATAGATCTATCTGGACATACCACAAGAACCTCAACCAGGCATTTTTTATCTTCTGCCCAAAATATACAAGCATGGCAATCCAGTTATCCTGTTGTCTCAGGCACAATCACTGTAGTGGTGTCTGGATACATGGATGATATTTTCAGACCCTATGCTATCAATGCCCCCAATTATGTGCGAGACCCCACAGACTTCCTGAGAAAAATACAATCTGTTAACAATCTTCCAAGAAACACTATTTTGGCCACCATATGGGCCACCATTGAGTGTCTGTACACCAACATCCCCCTCAAAGATGGACTACAAGCTATTAGGAACATCATCTCTGACGACACCGTGGAGAACCTCACTACCAAGCTCTATCAGTTTGTCCTCACCTGCGACTACTTCAGATTTGGTGATGATTTATTCCTTCAGATCAATGGCACAACCATTGGCACCCACATGGCACCACAATATGCAAATGTTTTCATGGCTAAGCTGTAGCAGTGCTTCCTCAGCTCACATCCATTAACCCCCCTCTTGTACCTGAGATTTATTGATGACATTTTCATCATTTGGACACATGGGAAAGAAACACTGCAGAAATTTCACCAGGCCTTCAGCAACTTTCAGCCCACTATCAACTATGAACCAAACCTTACAAGAAGTACATTTTCTAGTGACCACTGTACAAATACAAAATGGTAGCATAAAAAACACCTTATACCAGAAACATACTGATTGCCAAACATATCTACACACCTCCAGCCACGATCCTAAACACACCAACTGATTCATCATCTACAGCCAAGTTCTACACTACAGATGCATCTCTTCCAATCCCTCAGACAGAGATTCTTAACTGCAGGATCTACCACAGACATTTTTGGAATTATAATACCCACCTGATATAGTAAGAAAACAGATCAGCAAAACCAGAATGATACCAATAGATGATCTCCTACAAGACTGGCCCAAATGAAACACCAGACCACCACTAGTGATCATTTACAGCTCTCAGCTCAAACCAGTTCAACGCACCATTAACAACCAATAGCCTACGTTGGACAATGATACTACTCTCACAGGCATTGGGAGGAAAACTTTTTCTTGCCCAGACAGCCCACTAATCCTAAACAACTTCTCACCCAAAAAAATCTCCAGGTATTTTCCCAACCTGGAGCTGGCAACAATAGATGTCACCCTCTTTGCCCTTATTCAGTGCAGGATAGTCTGCTGTATAGTATGACAACAGGTGTGTTTTTATTATTTATATATATATATATATATTGTGTGTGTGTGTGTGTATTTGTGAGCTTGCTGTGAGTCTGGTTACTGTGAATGAGGCTATCACATGGGCTTGATCTAAAGTGGCATGCCTAAGGAGAGCCAGAGCCTATGACTAGTCGTACAGTAGTGTTTTGTAAACAACAGTAGATATTTCCTCAATGGCTCTTCAATGTGCGGAAATGGCTCTATCCATCAGCTCAGAGGAGGTCACCCCTTCCCCCACTCCCAGCTGAAGGTATGAGAAAGGCTTGGGTCTTTGTTTAAAAAGTACAATAGATTGAATTCTGCAAGTGAGTTACTGCACTGAAGCAACTAGAAAATATACATAAGTGTAAGGAAATGTCACTGGAGACCGAGATCAAGATAATTAATACGATGGTATTCCCCATGACTATGTGTGGGTATAAAAGTTGGACAATTAAGAAAGCCAACAGGAAAAAAGTGATTAATTTGAAATGTGGTCTTGGAGGAGAGTTTTATGCATACTGTAGACCGCCAAAAAGACAAATAAGTGGGTTCCACACCAAGTCTAGCCTGAATTCTACCTAGAGGCTAAAATGACTAAACTGAGGCTATTGTACTTTGGGCACATAATGAGAAGACAAGACTCACTGGGAAAGACGACAATGCTAGGAAAAGGGGAAGGCAATAGGAAAAGAGGAAGACCCGACATGAGATAGATTGATTCAATAAGGGAAGCCATGGCCTTCAGGCTGCAAGACCTGAGCAAAGCTATTAATGATAGGATGTTTTGGAGATCATTAATTCATAGGGTCACCAAAAGTCAGAAGTGATGACTTAACGGCACATAACACACTTACTTGCAATGTCATTGACATTGATACCACCACTCCATTGTCTGCTGGAGCACTTTCCAATTGGGCCCATCTTTCTGGGAGGAGCTGCTGCACCCTCCAAACACAAACACACACAAGATTATCACCATTTCATTTTGAAAGCAAAGCAACATTCTTGGCAACATTGTGCAATGTTGTGAATGCCTCAGGCTAGCAGTCCACAAGGAAACTCAACCCACCCCACCTGGTGGTAACTTGCAATTGCTTTTTTCCCTGATAGTTCTAATGATACTACGATAGAAGGAATTGGCTCAGAAAAGGCACACATACAGGCAGATGTAACCCAAGACCCATTACTGTGACTACCACCCTTTAGGCCATAGGCTGTAGGGAAACGCTTAGCAGTCTGCTTGCTTTTCTTCAGCCTCACTACCAATCGTGGTTAGTCAAATGTGCATACTGCTCTTTGTTAACAGTGCTCCAGGGGAGCACAAGAGAAGTATTCATGTGGGCTTTAGTGCTCAGATTGTTTTTAAGGGAAAGGAAATGGGTCCCCAACATTTACAGTTTTTCTGCACACCTCAAGAATGACCCTCTTTTATCCATTTCCTACCCAGCACTAAATTTCTACTTAACTAATCAAAAGAACTCATAGCCATACTTTCTTAGGGATAGCCCAGAATAACCAAATGTGCACAAACCTCTCTAGCTGCTTGTTCTAAGGAGTGAGGAGAGGTCCATTCTGTTGGCCTGCTAGCTCAAACTCTACCCAGTTCTTCCTTTCAGAACCTAATTTAGCCACCAACCACCTAATGGAAGGTGAACATAAGACAACCATGTCCTTTCCATAGGTCAGCTGGGATGAGCTGCCAACTGGTCTCTTCCCTCCAGTATAGAAACCATCAGTGACCAAAACACCCTGCAGCTGGTAGAAGAAGGAAGAAAGGCTGTGAGAAACGGCCTTTGTAATTTGTCTGTTTTACCCCATTTGCACATTTTATCTTGAGGGATTTTTGTCAAGAAAGAAAGGCGGGCCATGAACATGAAAAATGAAAGAAATAATTAATTTGAGCATTATCTGAGCTTCCTCTTACAGCCTGCCAAGGAGAAGAGGCACAAAGAGACGGAGACAAGTAATGTTTTCCCACTGACAAAGCCGCAATGGAGCAACAAAGTCTTGTTACATAAAGCCATCACTCTAGTGCGCTAAAAAGGAAGGGATTGTAATTTATGAATTTATAATGATTAAGCGATCAGCATCAGTGACTTGAAGTACTTTACTTCCAAACATCAGTGCTTGCAAACTTATTTTTACTTTGCCTCCAGATTTATTATCTGTAAATTTAACAAGCTGTTTACCTTCTTTTCCTGATCCTAAATAAATAACGCTAATTAAAAAAAACCAATCCCTGTGGCACATCCTGGATAGGCTACATTTTCTAATTAACATCTTTATTTCTAAATTTGTAAATCAAAACACTCGTACCAGTCTCTATGAATTTAGATCAACTGATTTTCAACACTGCCAAGAACTGTTTACAGTCCTTTCATTATTTTTAAATCCATGTTGCAATCTTCACAGCCAAGCCTATCTAAGCTACTTTCGCCATGAAAGTAGATATGCGGTAGGTAATCAAAATAACTTAATGAACTTCAGACATCTACATCAAACAAAATACCTGCACCTGCTTAATCTTTTTTAAAATTAAGCAGCTTTGTGTATAGCATCCAACATCAGTAGACCAACAAATCATAACAACTCATACATGTGGTTGGGTAAACTACGACATTTTCAAAACTGCCAGCCAGACACTTACCAAAGATGGGTGGGAGGAATTTAAACCCATTTTTTCTTCAATTTAACACCCTCAAATGTGCATTCTAATACCATTTACAACCACTGAGTTTGTACAAAAAATTCTAGAGCTTCATGTTTTACAGTAAGGTGAAATATAGTTGTGTGTAACGTTCCCTAAGAAAATGCTTTCAGTCATTATTATTGACTATTATTCTTCCGACAGCAATGCAAACTCAGTGATTCAGCCTATCTAAAATATGGTTGTCTTTCATGAAAGAGACAAATCAATCAAAAGCCATAGAGCACTCGCAAGCAAACTTTAGAACCTGGAAATCATTAAAGGAAACCTGTTTAATTAAAAATAACTTAGGTAGGCTTCGTAGATTTCCAGCTCAGCAACCCTCATGAAATTCCATGATATAAGAGACCTTTTTCATTGCCATTTCATACACATTACAGGTGAGCAAGGCTGAGTTGTATACAAAGGGCATTGTGCACTTGGACTTTAATTAATTTGCTCATAAGCATCTGGAACCAAGGCATGTTCTTGTCCTAGCCTGATGAAATGGAGCTTAACAATAATCAATCCTTAGATCTAATACAAAGAAGCCCACTATGTCATCCAGTAGACTTAATATACCAATATAGATTCATAGTCATTGCAATAAATTCCTTTGTTGCATAAGCGTTCTAGCATATCACAAGGCTTGCACTTAATTTTTTTCACATTCAAATGGCAGAAGTGTTTCGACATGGGGAGGGGTGCTGCCATAAAAGCAAGCAACACTTTCATGGCATGCTCACTTTTTTAACACTGAGATCTTCATAATATTTATGAGAGAATGGATCTATTTTCCAGAAGTGTCCTGAGTAAAACATGGTTGCACTTACCTGTAACTGTTGTTCATCAAGTGACTTTCTGTACAGTCAGAAGTGTGTACTGTGCCTATGGAGTTGCTTGCTCTAGTGATCCTGCAATGGATGGTAGGCCCTGATGAACCAGTTATGAAGCGGTCTCATACGTTACTTTGCTCCACCAGAAGGACCGTCTCCTCCCATACTGTCCTGTCCCCCAGTTATGATCTGCCTCTCAAGCTCTGCTCTCTGAGCCCCTGCTTTTAGGGGTGAGGCAGGTGTAGGGTTGTCAACCTCCAGGTAGTAGCTGGAGATCTCCTGCTATTACAACTGATCTCCAGCCGATAGAGATCAGTTCACCTGAAGAAAATGACTGCTTTTGCAATTGGTCTCTATGGCATTGAAGTCCCTCCACTCCCCAAACCCTGCCCTCCTCAGGCTCCGCCCCAAAAACCTCCCACCGGTGGTGAAGAGGGACCTGGCATCCCTAGGCGGGTGGCAACTAGACGCAGGGCATTTTCTGTAATGGCATCTCACCTTTGGAATGCCCTCCCTCTTGAGGCTCACTTGACACCTACTTTGCTTTCATTTAGGCACCAGGCTAGAACACATCTTTTTACCCAGGCTGTTAATTAAGAGAGCCAGCGTGGTGTAGTGGTTAAGAATGGTGGTTTGGAGCGGTGGAGTCTGATCTGGAGAACCTGGTTTGATTCCCCACTCCTCCACATGAGCGGCGGAGGCTAATTTGGTGAACTGGATTTGTTTCCCTACACACAAAGCCAGCTGGGTGACCTTGGGCGAGTCATCCTCTCTCAGCCTCACCTACCTCACAGGGTGTCTGTTGCGGGGAGGGGAAGGGAAGGTGATTGTAAGCCAGTTTGATTCTGCCTTAAGTGGCAGAGAAAGTTGGCATATAAAAACCAACTACTACTACTACTACACCTCCATCTTCATCATCATCATCATCATCAAGGGTTTAATAATATGCTGTGTTTTATGGATAGTTTTTATGCTTCTGGTATCTAATGGTTCTATTGGGCTTGCACTGCCAGATTGGGCGGTTCTGGCAGGCATCTGGAGTCACGTTGCATTTGGTTCATCTGGGCTAGCAAATGTGCCCCCTGGTTGACTTTTTTTGTGCTGTGATTCTTTGGTTTGACAAGGGTTCTGTTAGGCTTTGCCACATTGGCTTGTGGTTCTGCTGTTTTCCTGGCTTCTGGTTTGAGTCTGTTGGGCTTGTGATGGTTCTTGGAGTGGGAGGCATTGGCCTGAGGTTGCTGATAAAAGGGAAAAAAGGGCTGTTTTTCCTCCACTGGAAACAACAACAACAATAATAATCTGTAATAGAACCCCAGAAACCACCCACCCCCCTTAAGAACAAACTGCACAGTAGACTTACTCAGCAGGGTCTCTGCTTCTTGTGATCTGAAAGCTGTTGTGGCACTGACTCCAGGGGATGGTTAGGGGGGAGCTGAAGGAACTCTAATGCATAACCATTCAATATAACAGACTGAAGTAATGATCAGAAGTAATAGCACCCCATGAAACAACATGTAGAAGCAGCCTGAGGGGGAAGGGAGTCCTCAAAACTAGGTACATTATCAAAAAGCTCTGCTTCTGGGATGACCCAAAGGCTTTGGCTACTGGGATCTATATTACCCTCTCTGCCCCTGAAATCGCCTTTGCTGCTGCCCATTTCCAGAATAGTAAGGTTGTGAGAAGGATCGAAAACTGCCTTGGTACTGGTAAGGTTGCAATCTTGGCCCCCTGTAATATGTTACAAGGTTTATAAAAAGGTTTATACTTTTGAATGGTTGTGAAGGGGTAACTCCCAGGGCCTTAGAGGTAAATCTGTTTTTATGGATTCTCTCCAAGGCATCATCTGTCTTGATACTGAAGAGCTCTGTGTCCTTGAATGGTGAGTCCTCTACTCTGGCCTTGGTGTTGTTGGGCAACGCCATGGAGCACATAAGAAGAAGAAGAGGAGTTGGATTTTATATGCCGACTTTTTCTACCACTTAAGCAAGAATCAAACTGGCTTACAATCACCTTCCCTTCCCCTCCCTACAACAGACATCCTGTGAGGAAGGTGGGGCTGAGAGAGCTGTGACTAGCCCAAGGTCACCCAGCTGGCTTCATGTGGAGGAATGGGAAATCAAACTCAGTTCTCCAGAACAGAGTCCACCACTCTTAACCACTACACCTCGCTGGCCATGAGTGTCTGTGCAAAGCCATCACAATGGTTAAATTTTAGGCAGCACAATCCTCCACATGCTTCCCTGAGTTTTTTAAATAATTTGAAAGCCTCCCTTGACCAACTGATGTTTGTCCTCAAGTAACGTAATAGGAACCAATCTTTCCCCTAGGAAGAATTGATTGTGCCCCATAATGTGCTGTTAATTAGCTATTTTAAAAGTTAATGCACAGGAGGCATACATTTTTTACCTTACTCCAGCCAATTTTGTGCCCTCCCTGGGGTTTGGAAGGGGTCACCCTCCTCTTCCATAGACAACCATTGGGAAGTTTGCAATGGTTGTCTTTGGAGAAGGAGGCAGCCCCTTCCAGAAGCCATAAAATCAGACCCCCTGATCCAATCTTCACCAAACTTTGGGATTTGTGCAAGGACAGTCCCTTCAAGCTACGCTGTGAATTTGAGGGCTTTACCTTGAAAAATGACCGCCACCGCCCCCCCCCCCCCCCGGGGTGAATTCTTCCAGGAAACCCAAAAATAAGCCAAATGCCCATATTTACCAGTATGGGTATTCAGCTTATTTCAGGTTTCCTGAAAACAATTGGGCCCAATAAATGCAAACCCAAAATTTACTGGGGGTGCTTTTTTTTTTTGGCACAGCCCTAATACACATTGGCTGTCAGTTTCTGGACTCAATTCAAGTGCTTTTTTATGACTGCTAGACCCAAAATGGTGTAGGACCACAATGGCTGCATCTAAATGGGATAACAAATTGAGAGCAGAACAAACACAGCTCACACATTTTCCTCACTCTTCCCACTTCGCTTTGCAGCAGTCTTCGTTATTACCTTATTTTAAGGCTGTCCCCATGTTGAGCTTATGACACCTTGATGATGGCCTGCACATAGGGTTGCCAACCTCCAGGTACTAGCTGGAGATCTCCTGCTATTACAACTGGTCTCCAGCCGATAGAGATCAGTCACCTGGAGAAAATGGCCGCTCTGCCAATTGGACTCTAAAGCATAGAAGTCCCTCCCCTCCCCAAACATAAGAAAAGCCATGCTGGATCAGACCAAGGTCCATCAAGTCCAGCAGTCTGTTCACACAGTGGCCAACTACTGTGCAAGATCTTTAAAATGTAAAGCACTAGACAGTAAACTAATTTGAATGAGGCAATGAAGTTACTTCAAAGAAATAAATCCAATAAGCATAGCTGTAGTATTGTGTTCTCTGGATTGTCATAGCTCCTCTTCTTACAGCAGCCATTCTTAACCCTTTGCGATCACATTATTTTTACCATTATGTATTTGTTCATTTAAAAATTTACTACATTTTTTGTGATGGCCCCCTGCTAAGTTTAATATTTCCCATTATGACTTCTCCCTCATCAACTCTTCATACCCATTTCTATCTTCCCCACTGGTACCTCCCTCATCATCACCACTAACTGAAGGAGAATGCACGATTGTATTTCAGAGTAGTTCAGATCCATTTCTTATAACCAACATCTTGCATTGTTTGCAGGGTCTTATATGCAGTCCTCAGCAACAGTCTCCAGCTGCCATTTGGTATTGCTGTTCTAAGACCCGATCTTTAAAAATCAATACAACATATTTCCACATAATATAGAAAAGACCACAATCCTAGGCAAAGATATTATGAAATATTAGCACCCCCACACATGCATCCTGTTCTCAGCAATCTTCCCCACTCCTCCCTCCTACACACTGTGGATTTAATGATGTAAGGGGAAGATCAATGTAAGATCAAGATCAACAAAGCAAGAGACATTCTTACCATTTCTCTGAAATAATTAGCCATAGAATGTAAGTCCATTGTCTCAGCACACTGACATTTATTTAAAGAGATCCCCAAGAAGCCACTTTTCAAATTTCTTCCTATTCAGAATGTAATGATTATACTGAAAATCAAAATCAGATGTTTTCTGGGCAAACAAACTCTTTTATATTATTTTTAGAAAATCTATGAAAAGTAGCAGAAGATCACACTCTTAATTAAGCTCAAGAGATCACTTAATGGTCTATCCAAATATTTTTACCTACTGCTTTTGTCTTTATTCGTAACATATTCATGTAAATTTATTTGTTTTCATGGCTATTTAGGCTCCATTAAGGCTCATACAGCAGAGTTAAATGGCATAAATAAATAAGACTAATAATACAGAGCTGAAGAGAAAGAAGGAGGCACCTTTTTTATGGAAAGCTGTATCTTTCATTTGAATTTAACAAGGTAACTTCTTGCTCACACACCCTTTGTAGTTGGTGTATGTTAAAAGTAATTTGATTGGCCGAGGAAAGTCCTAGACTAATTCTAAAACTTCTTAAGACATCTTACTTTTACATTCATGATAATGACAGATCAGATAACCAGACACAATAAGGAGCTCCAGCAATGCATTCTGCTTTCTGTGGCTTTGGGGGTCAAGAACATACATGTTACTGGACATCCTTAACCAAATCACCTGACATCTTTTTTCTGTACTTCAAGGCAGCTAATTTAGCTGCTTATTTGACTGGCGATGCCACACCAGATGTAAGTGCTTAATACTTTCCCTCACTCATTTCCCCATTGAAATTTACACACACAAATACCATTGGTTAGGGTTGCCAGATCCCTCTTCACCACCAGTGGGAGGTTTCTGCGGCGGAGCCTGAGGAGAGTGGGGTTTGGAGAGGGGAGGGACTTCAATCCCATAGAGTCCAATTGCCCAAGCGGCCGTTTTCTCCAAGTGAACTGATCTCTATCAGCTGGAGATCAGTTGTAATAGCAGAAGATCTCCAGCTAGTACCTGGAGGTTGGCAACCCTATCGTTAGTCCTGTTATTGGCCCTGCTGAGGAAGAAAATACAAGTATCTCCCCAACACGAGTAGTGATTATGGAGGCCTCGTCAAAATTCAAGGATAGGGCCCCAGAAGCACTGTCATCTCACCACTGGCCCCTCACTGGGGCCAAGCAAGGGGTGGACCTCACCACATGTGATGTGGATGGGGGCAGCAGATGCTGCTGAAGCCAGCTGCCTGAGTCCCAGATGCCGCTGGCATGAGCGGTGGCAGCAGTCTGCTGTTCTTATTCTTGTCCCCTCCTTGGGGGGTTGAGGGTGGTTTGGGCTTCTGCCAGTATGGGGCCTGGGGCAGCTGCCCCTATTACCCATTAGCTAAGATTGCCTCTGATCTTCAACCATGCCACTCTAGTCAAAACAGCAACTCCATGTGGTTGCTTTTTCTCACAAAAAAGTTAAATAGAAACCAACCAACACGAACATTAAAGTAAATCATATTAAATAAACGTAAAGAATATAGGCATTATCTAAACTAGAAGAAGACCTTGAGAGACCAGCCACTGATTGTCTGAATCACATCTGTTCTGAAATGGAGACACAGAAAGAAACAGTGTTATTTTAGTCAGAAGAGAAGGAAATAAATTTCAAAATGAAGGTTAATTTCATGGAGTAAGATACTAGGCACCTTGGGCAGAGAATCCATATCCCTCATGGGATAGGTGAGGCATTTAAGTCTGTGGTATTCATGTGGAGGGGGCCTAGGGAACCTGCCCATCCAATTCCATGTAAAAAAATTCTTAGAGGAGTGGGGTGGTCATATGCAAGAGTCATACTGACTGAAATATTTCTATCTTCTTGATCTGAACACACGAAACTGCTTTCTACTGAATCAGACCCTTGGTCCATCAAAGTTGGAATTGTCTACTAAAACCAGAAGTGGCTCTCCGGGGTCTTTCACATCACCTACTTGCCTAGTCCCTTTAACTGGAAATGCCAGGGAATGAACCTGGGACCTTCTGCATGCCAAGCAGAGGTTCTACCACTGAGCCACAGCCCCTACCCCTTTGGGAAGGGGAAGGAGCTATACAATTAGTCCAATTTATACTGGGATTACAAGCCTCGGGGGGGGTGTTCTTCTGGAATTATAACTGATCTCCAGACTACAGTGATCAGTTCCTCTAGAGGAAGTGGCAGCTGTGGAGGGCAGATTCTATGGCTTCATGTCCCCACTGAGCTCCCTCCCCAAATCTCCAGGAATTAGCCAAACTGAAGCTGGCAACCCTAGATTATACAAGAAGACATCTTTAGTGTGGTGGAATTC
Organism: Euleptes europaea; assembly: GCF_029931775.1. Taxonomy (NCBI): domain Eukaryota; kingdom Metazoa; phylum Chordata; class Lepidosauria; order Squamata; family Sphaerodactylidae; genus Euleptes; species Euleptes europaea. The sequence continues at coordinate 83,884,018 of NC_079314.1, read as the reverse complement.
TTTACCACCTAATTCCCAGTTTGTTACCCTACACAATTCCAAACTTTGTTACTGGGTTTTCAGTCTTGACATCGCATTTGACAGGTGTGCATATCCAGCTCCAAATTTTCCCCAGGTTTGGATTGATTAAAAGGGATCACCACAGCACCTTTTACACCTTTCCAAACTCAGTTTTCATAAGATTAGAATAGTTTTCACAAGCCGTCCACTTCAAAATTATTCCAGCAGCCAGGAGATTGTGTAATGTGCTATTTTACAGGCAACTGAGGTTAGAAGAGTACCATCATCAATATATCTAACTCTCAACATGTCCAAATCTGTGGATACTTAAATCTGGAAACTGGAGCCATGAACACTCGACAGATCTTTCTACAAACCTAAAAAAAAACCCAGGTTTGCAGAAAAATCTGAAATCTTAAAAAAAAATACATTGGGGGTTTTAAAAGCCCCCAAATAATAGAAGCAGTGCCTGTAACTTGATGAAAAGAACGCCTTCAGCTACTATTCAATAGCAGCAATCCCACAAAAGCCAGTGTGGCGTACTGGTTAGAGTTTCAGACTATGATCTGTGAGACCCAGATTCAATCACTATTTTATTTGTTTATTTATTAAAACATTTATACCCTGCCTTTCCTCGTGGTACATGGTGGCTACTTTACCACGGAAGCTCACTGGGTGACCTTGGGCAAGTGGCACATTCTCAGCCTAACTTACCTCACAGAATTGTTGTGAGAACAGAATGGAGGACAGGAGAATAATGTAAGCTGCTTTGGATCCCCATGGTGAAGAAAAGTGGGGTACAAATGAAGTAACTAAATAATGAATATAACCAAAGATGGGGGGAGCAGATGAAAGGTAGGTTGATGGGTGGGTGAGAAGGAAGCAGCGAAAGCTGAGGATATGGGAGTTGCCAGCAGGGGAAAAGAGGAGACAGCGTGGAAAAGGAGATTCAGGTGGAAATGTAAATTGTTTTGGCATCACCATCATGCAACTAGACCCAATCCAGCAGCCAGCACCTCACAACTGGGCCATAGTGCTTTGAGTAGAGGCTGCCAGGGGAGGGAAAGAGAGATGGACAGATAAAAGTAGGGTGAGGAGAAAAGGAAGCAGCAAAAGGGGAGAGGCTTTCAGGGAAGGGAAATAATGTGGAAGGGGGAATGAGATGCCTCCCACATGTTCTTGGTGGTTGGTCCCCCACTTTTATTGCTTATTATATTTAAAATGTTGCAGTATTGTAAAATAGATCGAGGCCTGGGGAGAATGCGGCACCCTTAGTATTCCACTGTTGCGACTGCAGTTCCCTGCCCATACTGGCTGTGCTACAGAGCTGCCTTCACTAAAAATAGTCCAATGAGAAAATGCTGGTGCTTATGATGTAACCGCATGTAAGGAAAGCAAGCATTGTAGAAATACTACTGTAATTTGCTCTATGTAGGGCTACCCTTGAGATTGCTCTGGAAACTGCAACTGAATACAACTGTGCAGGTCCTAACAGAAATACGGACAGTACATATTCAACCAGTGCTTTGCCAGCTGCACTGGCTCCAGATTGAATTCTGGATAAAGTTCAAGGTCCTGGTCTTAACCTTTAAAACCCTAAACAGTCTGGGACCACTGTATCTTCTGGACCGCCTCTCCCCATATACCCCTCCAGAGAGCCCTACGATCAACTAATAACAACCTATTGGAGATCCCTGGCCAAAAGAGTGTCTGGCTGTCCTCAACCAGGGCCAGGGCCTTTTCAGCCTTGGCCCCAGCCTGGTGAAACACTCTGTCTAATGAGATCCATGCCCTTCAGGACCTGACTGAATTCCACAGGGCATGCAAGACAGAGATGTTCCGCCAAGCATATGGCTAAGGGCAGCAACAATACCATCTAGATGCTGGTCTCTCCCCCCCCCCCTTTTCCCTTCCCTTACTCACCCTCTTCCCTTCTTTTAGTTCCCTTTCCTTAGTACTTTTTCCCTTATGTGTGCTCCTACCCCATTCATTAGCTGTTGTCCATTTCTTCGCCCCTCCTGAGGTGCGGCTTTAAGTCGAATTGTCCACCATAATAACAGCTCTCCCTGCTGGGGAATTATATCGTTTCCAGTGATTACAGTGTTTAATTCAGTGTTGTTAAAAGGCTTTAATCTGTAGGTGGTTGAATGTATTTTAATGGTATTTAATATGATGTTAGATGCCCTGAGCCCAATGTTGCTGGGGGAGTGCAGGATATAAATAAAAGTTTATTATTGTTGTTGTTGTTATTTCTTTTGTTTTCTTCTTGCTGCAAAAGAATACAAGCACAGCTGGACATTCTCTAAAGTGGCCAAAGGGAGGTAGGAAAGCTGTCACTTTATCTGTAGATACAACTCTTTAGATCTGACTGCAGTGCATTGCATGTATTTGCAGTTCTGTTCCCTACTTGACAAGATGGTCAGCTCAACAGAAATGAACTGTTTATCTGAAAATTCCCTCGGTAGATGAATCTGGCAGGCAGACATTTATGCGACAGGGAAAAGAACTAATCAGAAAATTCTACTCGTAAATCTAGCAAGCCTACATTTGTGGTGGTCAGCGCAACAGGAAAGGTCACCCCATATTAGGCATTTTGACAGGGATAATTTTTTTTTTGTTGAACTAGCCAACAGAAAATTCTCCTAGTGTTGACAATGGACGTGGGTACCCACAACATGAAGGTGAGGCTGGATGTCCAAACTAGTGTTGCAGTGAGCAACCCAGCATGCCTTCTTGGGAGATTTATCTACTGCACTCAGTATCATACTTCTATGACTGGGCAAACTCTGCTGTATTAACCAAGTATCCTAATAACTAGATCTTAAATCTGGGGAAAGGTTAAGGCTATTTTTCACTGTGATTTCCCACACCATTTAGATATAAACTGATGTGCGAACAGTGTAGGTCCCCTGGCCTCTTCCCTGCCATAGAAAAAGTCAGATTGCTGGGGGCGGAGGGTGGGGATGAGATTATGTGAGTATGGGTGGCTTCAAGTCTAGCCAAAATAAAGGCATGGCATAGAAAATATGACTGTCACCAGGGAAAGGGTACAAATACTTTGGAAATTAACTTACAACAACAAACATATACCCTATACTTTAGTATGCACACATACTTCAGGTCTGAAATGTATACTTTTCAAAATAAATTCAAGTCATTTGTCTATTGGGGGGGATTAAATGCCCTCCTTCTACCTTCAATGTGATGTTTGTTTTCCTTATAGAAACTAGCCAAAGTGCACTGAGAACAAATTCACTGTGAAGTTGTGAGTGTGTGTAAAGTGCCGTCAAGTCACAGCCAACTTATGGTGATCCCAGCCAGGGGCTTTCAAGGCAAATGAAAAGCAGAGGTGGTTTGCCATGGCCTTTCTCTACAGAGTCTTCCTTGGTGGACTCTACTGACCCTGCTTAGCTTCCAAGATCTGATGAGATCAGGCTATACCATGCCACCTTCCCTCCCACAAAGTTAGATAGAGCAGCCATAAAAAATAATTTGCACCTTGAATGGCAAGATATGGTGAGAATGGTAAAAAAAATCACTTGTGCTTCTATTAGATTGGCTATGGGCATGCAAACAAAGCAGCAGCAGAGTAGTCAGCACAGAAATGATAACAGCAGAAAAAGTTGCTCACCTCTGGGGCAGGGGAGGGAGATACTTTCTCCCCACCATGATAAAATACATATGAATTAGCAGCAGTAAAAAGCCGAAGTTAAAGGAACACAAGATACAGGACAACTCTGCCCTCTGCTGGTGGCATAAAGTTATGATCAGCAAAATCTCTCAAAAGAACTTTAGGTGGACCTGCATAGACTAAGTTAAAAAAAAAAAAATACTCTTCAAGAACATAAGAAAGGCCCTGCTGGATCAGACCAAGGCCCATCATGTCCAGCAGTCTGTTCACACAGTGGCCAACCAGGTGCCTCTAGGAAGCCACAAATAAGACGAGTGCAGCAGCACCATCCTGCCTGTGTTCCACCGCACCCAAAATAATAGGCATGCTCCTCTGATACTAGAGAGAATAGGTATGCAACATGACTAGTATCCATTCTAACTAATAGCCATGAATACCCCTCTCCTCCATGAATATGTCCACTCCCCTCTTAAAGCCCTCCAAGCTGGCAGCCATCACCACATCCTGGGGCAGGGAGTTCCACAATTTAACTATGCGTTGTGTGAAAAAATACTTCCTTTTATCTGTTTTGAATCTCTCACTCTCCAGCTTTAGCAGATGACCCCGTGTTCTAGTATTATGGGAGAGGGAGAAAAACTTCTCCCTGTCCACTCTCTCCAAACCATGCATAATTTTATAGACCTCTATCATTTCTCCCCTCAGCCGCCTTCTTTCCAAACTAAACAGCCCTAAGCATCTAAACCGCTCCCCATAGGACAGTTGCTCTAGTCCCCTAATCATCAAGAAATCTAGTAATACTTCAGTTTGTGCTCCTGTTATGTATTGGAATCAAGATGTAGTTGGATGTAACAGGAAGGAATTTGTGTTTCTGTTTAATCAATTAGAATGCAAAGGGAAGGCCTTCGGTGGCCAACACTGAAATACCGGATGGGTTCAAGACACCAGTCCCTCAACTGTGCCCTTGTCACAGATCTGGCTCAGTGGTGGGACATCTGCTTTGCATGCACAGTGAGCTCCAGATTCAATCACTTCAGTTAAATGGATTAGCTAAAAGCTGATGTGTCAAATCCCTGCCCGAGACCCTGGAAAGTGTCTGCCTGTCCCAGGAAATACTGGTTTTGATGGGCCAGTGGTGCGACTCAGAATAAGGCAGCTTCATGTGTAAGAGTCTATGAGCCCAGGGCATGTTATGGTCATTGTCCGAATGCACGTTTCCCCCACCACACACACACACACACACACAGCTTACCCGAAAAGTTATACTTGCCTTTTGCAGCAGTCTTTGGGATAACCAGCCAGACATTATTGCTCGCTTCTGTCTGGTATCTTCATGTGACAGATGTGGTGACAGCAAGATAGTCTTGCTCATTTTTTTCTAATAAGTCCCATAGGTAGCAATAGACATCTGTTCTGGCTGCTGGGGGAAAAATCTCAGCTGGAGAATGCTGTCACTTAGTGAAGAATAGTCTAAAACGGGGGGAAGCCATATCAGAAATCCACGAGTGCTCTCCCCTTCTCATGTCTACACCCTTCCTATCAAGCCACATGCCTTATTTTCTGGCATATTCATAGGCACATGTGGTACATTTACACAGCTAAGAATCTCATTTAACTACAGAGAATGCAGAATAGCCCTTTGCCTTGAGATGCTCATAGTATTTCTTTTGCGAACTGCAAAATCAACCCATTTGTATTACTACCCATGCAGTCTACTGACTCTTTAGAGATGAAGGAAGAAGACAATAAATTTTAATTTAATCAATCGTTTTTTTTCTTTGTGCAGTGTTGGTCAAATATATATTAGTTACCTGTAATCATTAAGTGCCTTTGAATGCTTCACTCTTCGAGGTTTGATTTTAGTTCCATAGTCTAGTAATGTATGAATAGAGTCGAATGGGCAGCATTTTTCATCACCACTCCCACTGTGTAGAATGTATTAATGTGTAAGATTGCGCCTGCTGTATCTGAATGCCCACGAATGCAAGTGTGTTAAATTGTCTTGTAAATTCAACCTTACACACCCCTTTAGGACGAACTGGGTTCCGTGCGCCGCCACTTTAATCTGGCCCTGGTTTTAGTTTAGCAAAGTGGTTCCCGCTCCAATTGATTTGTGAAATCTGGGTCCCAAATCTCCAATCAAGATCTCCTCACCCAATGTGTGTGCATATGTGTCGAAGTTTCAACGGCAACAAGGGGGGGAATTGTAAGCAAACGGGTTGCCAATCTCCCGGACTGGTCATGGCAACCCCAACAGATGCGTGACACCACCTTTCCAGACATGACGGCCAGCCTGAACTGCCACTGAAAGGGCTCCTAACCCATCCTGCAAAACAGGCAGCCAAGGAACCACAGCCAGATCAACCCCTCCTGTGAACCAGAAGGAATACATTTTCCTGTGCGCCCGTTCCAGCAGAAACCATCTCACAGGGAATTGTCAAGCACGTAATCGTCACCAATCCCCCCCTCTCCCTGCATCATCTGCATGATTGATGGCCCATCGGAAAACATCGAGGTAGCAGTAACAGAGGATCACTCCCCCAGCTATGCAAAGCTACCTGCCCCGGACCCAGCTGTACGCATCTTTGTTCCAGCTCATTAATCCCATCTACAAACGACTCCCAGTCCTCCCAGAATTGCGCAAATCAGTAGGAGTAGAATAGTTTGTCTCAATTGCCCTTTTGCCTCACCCCTGCAGCCGACCATTAGTATTATTGTCACCTTTTGTTTTACAACAGGAACCACAAAGGGGTAATCTCATTCCCCCGCCCCCAGGAAAAGGGTATAACTGGGGTCTCCGTAGTCCATACCTTACCCTAGGTCTTCCCCTTGCATACTTGCCATCACTCTGTTGGTTCGGGTTTTGCACAACCTGACCACGTTCCCTTCCACCTCTCTGGTCGAGTCTCAGGAATCCCTCTTCTTCTCCCTGCTTTCTCAGTATCTTAGCCCACGGAACCCCAGACATCTCCGCTTCTGGACCAGGTACAGTATTACCCGTCTTCGGAGGGCCGGCCACATTGGCAAACGTCTCTATACTACTCTCTTTAATTCCTAGGCTTTCTGTGTTGTTGTGTACATGTTATTTGAGTGTCTGTGTACATACGAGTAATAAGTAAATCTTTGAAACTAAAACCATTGAGTCCGCTTATTCTTTAAATCACGGTTTGGACTCCCGTAGACACAGGTTAGATCCTGCAAGTTATGTCCAGTGCCGGTTATTGAATGCTAATTCCCCCATATAATAATTCTTAACCGAGCATTTTGGCTAACAATGCCACCTGTTTTGTGCTCTGAATACATAAACAAATAAAAGTTCAAAGTGAACTAGGAAGGTGTTATCCCAGGATTACTGATTAAGTAAAGCCTAATTCTAATGCTTCTCCCTCACTTCTCCCCTCACCACTTTGGTATTATATGAATGAAGAAACCACAAAATGATATGATGATGTGGTGTTTTTCCAGACAAATATTGTCCACCTACCCCCAAAGGAAAAAGTTCATGTGTGAAGAAATATCATTTGCACCACTTGCATGGTTCTGATGTTCAGATATCAATGCAAAGAGCATGAGTCAAAGTCATGGGAAGGGGCACCCTCAATGCTATGGTAACATGGCTTAACTTTAGCAGAAAAGAGCAAGAGTCCAGTAGCACCTTAAAGACTAACAAAAATATTTTCTGGCAGGGTATGAGCTTTCGTGAGCCACAGCTCACTTCTTCAGATACAGCTAGAATGTGAATCCATCTGTCTTTAAGTAGAGGAGAGTGAATTCAGACAAGCATTAGTATGTAAATGTGAATAGCAGGCGTGATGGGATTAGGTGTGGTATGCAGAAGAGTCTGTGATGTCCAGGGGAGAGATGGGTGTGGAGAAATCAGCACTGGTAATGAGCCATGAATGCAAGGTCTTTATTCAGCCCAGGTAAATGCATTGTCTTTAGTTTGAATTATCAACTGTAACTGCGATATATTGGGTAAGATCAGTCAGATATTTTGCATGATTTTTGTAGACTGCAAAATCCTGTTATTCTTCCCAAATTGCACAATTAACTTATGGAACTCACAGACACAAGATGTAAGAGGAGGAAGAAAAAGAAGAGGAAGAGAAGGAGGAGGAGTTGGAGTTGGTTTTTATATGCCAACTTTCTCTACCACTTAAGGGAGACTCAAACTGGCTTACAATCACCTTTCCTTCCCCACAACAGACACCCTGTGAGGTAGGTGAGGCTGAGAGAGCTCTAACAGAGCTGTAACTTGCCCAAGGTCACCCAGCTGGCTTTGTGTGTAGGGGTGGGTAAACCAATCCAGTTCACCAGATTAGCCTCCAACGCTCATTTGGAAGGGTGGGGAATCAAACCCGGTTCTCCAGATCAGAGTCCACCGCTCCAAACCACCGCTTTTAACCACTATACCACACTGGCTCTTAGCTTTACAAGGGGACTAAACAAATTCAGGTCCATCAACGGCTATTAGTCAAACGGCTAAATGAAATTTGTATGTCCAGAGGCAGCAACTCTCTTAATACAAATTGTTGGTAGGCAGCCACATAGAGAGGCTTTGCTCTCCTTAGCTTGCTTGTAGGCCTTCCAGGACATCTCGTTGGCCACTGTGAGAATCAGGATGCTGAACTTGATGGACCTTTGCAAAGTCTAGCTGTATTGCTCTTAGGATTTTTTTTATTGAGGCATAGAGAATGGCTTGTACAAGGATATAAATGACCATTGCATACAGACATGTAGAACTAGGGTTGCCAACCTCCAGGTTCTAGCTGGAAATCTCCTGCTATTACAACTGATCTCCAGCTGATAGAAATCAGTTCACCTGAAGAAAATGGCCACTTTGGCAATTGGACTCAATGGCATTGAAGTCCCTCCCCTCCCCAAACCCCACCCTCCTCAGACTCCACCCCCAAAACCTCCTGCCAGTGGCAAAGAGGGACCTGGCAACCCTATGTAGAACCAATATCCACTTTTTAAAAAAAGCAGCTTTGGGATGAGTAATCAAAAACAGAGAAATAGCAGAGGAGTACTTAACTGTCTACTCCTTCATTCCAGATTACAGGATTCCTTTACAAAGATTGCAGACATGTTTAGCCTTACAAAAATAATTGGAAAACTGTGGGGAGGGGAGCTTGAAATATTAAAGTGGCAGGAACAGACATCAATCAATCAATCAATCACTCCCTTCCAAAACTTTTTTAAAAACAAAATAGGGCTTCGTTACCCATGTCTGTACACAAATTAGTTAGGTCCTTTGGGCTGTGTGTTAAGTGCCGTCAAGTCATTTCCGACTCATGGCGACCCTATGAATCAAAGTCCTCCAAAGTGTCCTCTCCTTAACAGCCTTGCTCAGATCTTGCAAATTGAGGGCTGTGGCTTCCTTAATTGAGTCAGTCCATCTCTGGTTGGGTCTTCCTCTTTTCCTGCTGCCCTCAACTTTTCCTAGCATGATTGTCTTTTCCAGTGACTCTTGTCTTCTCATAATATGTCCAAAGTACGACAGCCTCAGTTTAGTCATTTTAGCTTCTAGGGCAGTGGTGGCGAACCTATGGCACGCGTGCCAGAGGGGGCACGCAGAGCCCTCTCTGTGGGCACACGCGCCATTGCCCCAGCACATCTAGAGAGTTGCAAATCCAAGGCAAAACCTCCCATGCATTTTGGCCATTTGGTCCCTCCCCTCGCCCGCCAGCCACGCTAAGACCCTGCAGGATCCACCAGGGCTGCCTCCCACCTTCCTTTCCCCCCTGCTTCCCGGAGCCTCCTGATGGGCCTCCGAGCAGTCGAAAGGCTCCAGAGCAGCAGCAGCAGGCAGCGGTGGGGCGGGTATGGAGTGGTGAAGTCGGTGGCTGCTGCTGCCACTGCTGCTGGCCGCCCTGGCCGGTGCACAGTACGAGAAGTACAGCTTCCGCGGCTTCTCGGCTGTTGAGCTGCTACCACTGCAATGCGCCTACGCGCTGGAGCAGTATGAGGGCGAGGGCTGGAAGGAAAGCGTCTGCGACCTGGAGACCAGCCTGCGCCTCCACTGCCTGCTGCCCGCCAGCAAGGTGCACTGCCACCAGGAGTGTGCCGGTGGCGCCAGTGAAGCGCCGGGGGAGCCCTGGCTCAGGGAGCTGGCTTTTGGAGAGCAGGGCCCCTGCGCCGCGCCGGACAAGGGGCTGGCTGAGCTGGAGCTCTTCGGGCGCGTTCTGTGGTGCGCCTCCTGCCTGCAGTGCTGCAAGCATGGTTTGCCCGTCTTCCAGCTCCACTACCCGCCAGCTGAGACCCTGCGCAATTTCCAGTGATGCACCCCTTACCTGTACCTGCACTATGCACTCTATAAGGTGAGGGGCGCACCCCCCGGAGACCGTCCGGCCGCATGATCCTGTGCAGAGTGACGCCGCTAGCATAGGATGAAGTGGGGATGTTAATGTATGAGTTGTTTTTTCTAAACTAAAACCTCAGTATTCATGTTAAATTGCCGTGTTGGCACTTTGCAATAAATAAGTGGGTTTTGGGTTGCAGTTTGGGCCCTTGGTCTCTAAAAGGTTCACCATCACTGTTCTAGGGTCAGTTCGGGCTTGATTTGATCTATAACCCAGTGATTTGTTTTTTTGGCAGTCCAGGGTATCCGTAACACTCTCCTCCAACACCACATTTCAAAGGAATCTACTTTCTTTCTTTGGGTTACCTGGTAGGTTTTTCGGCAGAGGTGACATTTGAACTGGGAAATTACAATTCCCATTCTGCTCAGCAGGAGGCAGGCAAGGCCATAGCTACCTTAAACCTTTTTTATAAAAAAAAATCACATATAGGCCACCCTGTTTTTATTTCGTTTGAGCCCTCTCTTTTTGCCTTTTCTGTCATTCTTCAGTTGCAGTTTCTGTTTGGGCTCACTATACTGACTTCATCCAGCAACCTTTGTCCTCCTGGGTTTCACATATCCACTAAAGAAATCCCTTCAGGAAACACAATGCTCCTTTAACTGCAGAGGGTCTTAGAGCAGCTACATGAAACGATATTGCCACATTATGACAGTTTACAGCAATACATACTTCTGTGCTACTTAATTAGTTAGGAGACTTCAATAAAAAAGTACACTTCAGTAAAAGTTATACAGTTTAATACATGTTTGTGCTAAATGTACAGAGGGCTACTGGTATAAGACTATTAACTGATTTTGAAGGCATCCCTGCATCTCCCTTCTCTTCAGCATCCCCTGGCATAGGGGTCTATAGCAAATGAGGCATAGCTGGCCATCACAATTAGCACCAAACACATAGGTCATTGATGGATGGGTACTTCCACTCACGTTATCCCCCGGTCTGTCTCAGTTGTTCCATGGAGTTATGCATGAGTTTTCCGTCCATTAGAGATGACCTCACTGCCAGCCCTCACAAATCCCAGGACTTCCCGTTCCTCTGTTAACCGGATTCCTCCCTCTCCCCTGAGCTCAGCCCAGGTGAAATCCCTGTGCATAAGGCAAAGCTAGGCCAGTGTTGCGGGACACGCAAGCTTGGTTTCTCTCATAGCCAATTACAAAGTAGCATGTAAAGATGTGGGGATTCAAATACTTCCTGGGAGCTCTTTCGGAGCAGAAGAAAGGCTTTTTAAAACTGCGGCTTGGATTCCCCCCCCCCTTTCAGATTGCTCCGTTTTTGTTGTTAAAATGCTTTTTTATGCAGCAATTGGGTTTGGGGGGGGGATTTTCTCTTACAGTAAGCTCTACAAAGTAAGCCAATTACAAAACAGCATTTAAAGGGGCAGGGACTTGACTGGAGCTTGAAGACTGCTGGTGCATAGATTCCCAACAGGAAAGTGTAGGTCCAGTGAGCAACAAACTTCAGATAAAACTCCCATGCATAAACGACCTTAGTTAATTAACACTGGCCTAGCTTTCCCCTCTTACAGTATGTGAATTACGTGATTATCTAAATAAGATATTCAGTTATTCTTAAAATAGATCTGCTGCTAAGGCTACTATTGCATTGCCTATAAGCCTGTCAAGCCAAGAGTCGCAGCATGGCTTCAGAATACAGAGTGGAACACTGTGGCCTTCACACACATCCTAACTTTCTCCCGTAGTAGTAGTAGTAGTAGTAGTAGTAGTAGTAGTAGTAGTAGTAGTAGTAGTAGTACAATCACAGCACTGTGAGACTGAAGGACACTGTGGTGTAGAAAAACACAGATGCTGAGTCTGTACATTGGAGAACCTTGATTTTTAAGGAGGGGGGATCAGTTGGATTATTTTCTTACTTCCATTTTTGTTGTTACATGCATGTGTGTGTGTGTGTGTGTGTGCGCGCGCACCATCAAGTCACAGCTAACTTATGGTGACCCTGTAGGGTTTCCTGGCAAGAGATGTTCTGAGGTGTTTAGCCATTGCCTTCCTCCATGTGAGATGAGAGAGTCCTGGCAGAACTGTGACTGGCCCAAGGTCACCCAGTAGGCTTCATGTGGAGGAGTGGAGAATCGAAGTCGGTTCTCCAGAGTAGAGTCCGGCAGTCCGCCACTCTTAACCACTACACCACACTGGCTCTATGCACTCAGAAGGGTTAACTTTGCTTAGGATTTCACTGGAAAAGTATCTACTGTTCTGCATTTACGTCTTCAGGTTGCCTGTATACTGGGGTGAGGATTTAAAGCTAAACGTTTTGCACAAGAAGAAAAAGGTCATTGTCACACCCAAAGTATATTTTACAGTCACATCAAGATTCTTCATCTTTACCTGAATGTGTGGTTCTGGGAGCGGGGTGGAGAAGGTCCTGGATTCAGCCCTATGCAGTTCCAGTAAAAAGGGTCAGGCAGGTGATGGGAAAGACTGCTGCCCGAGGCCCAGGAGAGGCGCTGCCATTCAACACTAACCTTGATAGACCAATGGTCTGGACTCAGTATCAGTCGGCTTCATGTGTGTACTTGTACCTGAACAATAATATGACAACATGAATACATTTCAGGAACAACCAGCTAAACACTTGTCCTTCCTCAGTAAAAGATATCATTTCACACACAAGTAATAAACTGCTAGACGGTGGTGAACTTTCAACCACATCCACCTAAGAGGCTGTCAACTTTGTACACAATAAAGGTCTGAATGGTGAAGCTCTGGTCACATCACATGTTCTGATCAAGTTCTTCACTTCCCCAACCTGAGCCTGGCTTTCAAACTATTCTATATTAAGCAGCCATGTGCTTCACTTTCAAGCAGAGGTTAGAGATATCCCTGCCACTTACATCATTGTTTCTATGGCAACTAAACATACTTCAGAAAGAGATACAGGGTTTCATTTCAGGTCCTCTTAAAATAAACAGAAGACCAAAAAGGATGGCAAAAATACTAGGAAGGCTTTATTGCTAGTCTGGAGGATACACCGGGCTCCAAAACAGCAAAAAGAATCCCATAAGAAGCTGAATGCTGCTCTACTATTATTATTTTACTATTTCTTGCTTTTGTTGCTTATTTTGCTGGGGTTTTTTTTTTTTTTTTTTTTTTTTAAGGGAGAAGCATTTTTCCTCTTCTGAAAGATGTTACTATGGGAACAACGGATTGACCAGGTATAGATATCCTTTAGCTTCACCCTGTGTGAGAAATGAAGTTAAATGAGAGGGGAACGTTGGCTACGGGAAACCCAAATAGAGTTCTGGGGCAAATGGGATACAAGCCATGTGGTTATCTTACAAGAGAACACAAGCCCTGTCCAGAAGTTGCAGTAAACACACGTACATCTGTTTGTAAGAAAGACCCAGTGTTCATTCACTTTACAAATGAAACCAAGGACCAGTACCTGGATAAATGGGGTATTAAAATCACACTTTCAACAGTACATGTGCTGAATGTAACCTGAGAATTACCCAATGCATTTACAAAGAAAAATCTGGTGTACCCTGTCCAGAGAGTGTAGCTAATTCCACAAACAGAATTAATTAGGGAAAGCCAGCTGACATCTTCAAGTACTTGAAGGGCTGTCATATAGAGGATGGTGCCGAGTTGTTTTCTGTTGCCCAAGAAGGTCGGACCAGAAACAAAGGGCTGAAATTAAGTCAAAAGAGTTTCCATTTAGACATTAGGAAGAATTTTCTAACAGAGCAGTTCCTCAGTGGAACAGGAGGTGGGAAGCTCTCCTTCCCTGGAGGTTTTTAAGAAGAGGTTATATGGCCATCTGTCAGCAATGCTGATTCTATAACCTTAGCCATCTTCTGGTCATGCAGTAGGGGTCACTGGGGGTGTGGGGAGGGAGATGGTTGTGGATTTCTTGCGTTGTGCAGGGGGTTGGACTAGATGACCCTGGTGGTCTCTTCCAACTCTATGATTCTATGAAGAAAACCAGCCAGCCTTTCCACCTCCTGAAAATATTTGCTTATATTACAACTCAAAAGGGGAGGGAGAGAAGTAGCCAGTTCTTTTTGATGTGGTAAATTTAATGTGGCGTGTAATTTTTGTGTCAATGCACCTACATGCTGAGATAGCTGGCATTCACCATTACAGGGAGCCCATTCAGTCGCAAGCTTCCTGCCATGCCCAGTATGGTAAGTAGCAGTTGTCACTACATGAACGTACACACAGTTCTTTCCTCACTGAATAGTCACCTTCTAGAACTGACAGGGTAAAAATCTTATGATCACATGGAAAGGCAACAAAGGAAATGCAGCCTTGGGCCCACATTATGAGAAAGCAACTAACCCCCCCCCTCCCCCAAATAAAGGACATCAACACATCATCATAATCTCTAATCTAATAGTGAAATATGGCCTCATCTGCATATATCTAAATCTGCAAATGGGGGCCACACTTACCCAAAACAGATAGTTCTGCAAATGTGGGGGACTTTGCAGAACAAATCTGGAAACTTTTAAAAAATACCTTAGGATAAGGGAAAGAGGAAATACTGTGGGAAGGGGGTGCAGGACACAGTGAGGTGTTTCCCACAAGTTCTTGCAGGTTCCCCACAGTGCAAATGAGCCCAACAGAAGCAGAAGAAGCAGGAGGATGAGTTGGTTTTTCTATGCAGACTTTCTCTACCACTTAAGGAAGAATCAGTCCGACTTACAATCACGTTCCCTTTACCACAAGACACCCTGTGAGGTAGGTGGGGCTGAGAGAGCTCTAAGAGAACTGTGAGTAGCCCAAGGTCACCCAGCTGGCATCATGTGGAGGAGTGGGGAAACCAACCCGGTTCTCCAGATTACAGTCCACCACTGCTAACCACCGCTCTTAACCACTACTCCACACTGGCTCTCATTGGGCCACAATTTCCCTGGGGAGAGACTGCCAAGGGGAGAGAAGGAAGGAAGGAAGGCTGAAGGGGAGGGGGATAAAGGTAGGTTGGCTGGTGGGTGGAAAGGAAACAAGGAAGCAGGAAAAGGCTTTCAGGAAAGAGGATGTAGTGAGGGAGGGGGAAATTAGATGTCCCTCGCAGTTACAAGCC
The DNA here is from genome assembly GCF_029931775.1 of Euleptes europaea. Classification (NCBI taxonomy): domain Eukaryota; kingdom Metazoa; phylum Chordata; class Lepidosauria; order Squamata; family Sphaerodactylidae; genus Euleptes; species Euleptes europaea. The sequence goes on along the minus strand of NC_079314.1, from coordinate 83,868,988 downwards.
TTTGCAGGTCCTCACTTTTTCAGTATGACCACCATTTAATCCTTAGAATATCAAAAATACTTTAAACATCCATAGGTCTGCACAGATATTCTGAAGACAGCGTGAGCTTGCATAGTTACAATGACCATTTTTTATATTCTTGCTTTCTTATTATTCTCAAAGGAGCCAAGGGCAACTGGCAGCTGACACACAACTAAGGCATCCAAAGGAATTTAGGCTTCCTCAGATCTGAACAGCTTCTAACCAGGACTGCAGCTCTTCAGATGTTTTCCTCACTTTTGAACATTACAGGCATTTTTGGCATTGCAGGAGGGATCCACTAATTAACCTACCAATTATCTATAAATACTTTAAGAGCTTATAGGGAAGCAGAAGCACCTCTCCTGCCTGGTTAGTTGCCAGTAAAAATGGACAATATAATTAAAATCCAGCTTTTTAAGGTCAGGTATGCAATTTCATGTCCAAAAAGAATGCATTAGTTAGGTGCAATGGCCTTGTTAATTTCAGCTTAAATATAAAAGCCTAATAAAACCATTTAATCTGTTGCTATGAACATCTAGCTAAAAATAAGCACTGTTTTTCTATGCTTATTGAGATATTTCCTAGTGTTGTGTCCAAGGATATTAACAAGTTTTGAAAGTCTGATTTTGATCATGCAAAAAGTAAAGTAGCATATCATGCAAGTTCCCTTATATGCGGGAGGCTGAAATTGAACAATGTTTTGCATACTGAAATGAGGGGTAAGGGAGGCAGCCAAGTACTGTTTTGACATGTGTTATTCAAGCGTTTTGCATCCTCTGCCAACGTAATCTGCATTCTCTGTGTAAAAAGCTAAAGTAAATTCATGTGCTTAAATCCCTTTTCCCTTCACAATCCCCACAGACAAGTGTCATATAGTCATTTTCTATCCCTGAGTTGTGGAAACATTCATTTAGTACCAGAGGGTAGCTGTGTTGATCTGCAGGGTAGTACCAATTAGTTCAGAGGGTAAGCATGTTGATCTGCAGGTAGATTTCAGTCCAGTAGATTTGAGTCCAGTAGCATCTTAGATGAAGGTATCTGATGAAGGAATCTTTGACTTTCGAAATTGCATACCGTGAAAATCTTGCTGGTCACTAAGGGGCAACTTGAATCCAGCTGATGCATTTAGTACAACTCCCATATGAAGCAGCCACGTGATTACTGAATAGTATTCATTATACTGGATCTGATGTTTTTATCCCACCCTTATTTCAAGGATCTCAGACAGAGTACACTCTTTCTCCCCACTCTTATCACAACAACCCTGAGAGAGATGATGCTGAGCCTACATAACTGGCCCAAGGTCACCCAGCAACCTTTGCCTGAGAGGGGATTCAGAAGTTGATCCCTCCAGATCCTAGTCTGACACTGAGGCAAGATACGACTTTAATGGCATAAGGAAAATTGGGATTCTTCTCATTCAAATTCAAAACACTGCCCCCAGTTTTAAGAAGGGAAAGCCCAAATAACCTTAATCAGATCATCAAGTGCTATTTCACTAGAGCTGTAACACTGATCTGTTAGGTACCTCCCCCCACCACCCCAAATTCAAAGGCAACCCAAGAGAGTCTGGTGCATGCAACTAGGGCTGTTGAAAAAAAATTCGGTATAGTTCGGCTTCGGCAAAATTTGGCCCGTTTTTATTCGGGCCGTGCCGAAGTCCGAACTCCCACACTTTGGATCCCCTGAAATTCGGGGGGATCCGGAGTTCGGAGGAAAATTCGGCCCCCCGCGCGCCTTAAGTGGGATTCCCTGAAGGCGCGCGGGGGGACCTTTAAACAAGCCCCTCTGCGCTGTCTGCGCAGGCAGCACAGAGGGGTTTAAAGACCCCCGCCCCCCCTCCCGGGACTCCCGGGAAGGCAGGCGGGGGCTGTCAAGCGCCTCTGCGCAGAGAGCGCAGAGGGGTTTGAAGGCCCCCCCCGCGCCTCCAGGGAGCTTCCCTGGAGGCGGCGGGGGGGTCTTCAAACAGATCTGTGCCTCCCGGCCAGGAGGCACAGATTTAAAGCCCCCCCCCAGCCCTGCCGGGACTCCCGGCAGGGCTGGCGGGGGGCTGGCAAGACCCTCTGCGCTGTCTGCGCAGACAGCGCAGAGGGTTTCCAGACCCCCCCCCCAGCCTTGCCGGGACTCCCGGCAGGGCTGGCGGGGGGTTGTCAAGCCCCTCTGCGCAGAGAACGCAGAGGTTTTCCAGACCTCCCCCCAGCCCTGCCGGGACTCCTGGCAGGGCTGGCAGGGGGCCCTTTAAACAGATGTGCGCCTCCCAGCTGGGAGACGCAGACCTGTTTAAAGGGCCCTCTCCCCGCGCCTCCATGGAAGCCCCGTGAAGGCACGGGGGGGCGAATCTGCCGAATTTATTCACCGAACCCCCGAATTCGGCAAATTCGGCTCCCCCGTTTACCGCCTTTTTTAGTTCGGTTCGGCCCGAACCGAATCAACAGCCCTACATGCAACAAACATCTCAATAGTACATTCCCACTATTTTATTACATAGTTCCAATGTGATGCTGTTGAAAAGGGAATCTTATTTTGAAACTAACTAGCAGCAGGGCCAGGTATATCAGAAACGTGCAAGATCTCTCAGCATACCCAGCATGTTACAGCCATGTCTACAGATGGAATCCCTTAGGATCTTCTAATCTCACAGTTATATCAATGTTAAATTGTCTGAGCTTTAAACAACAACCTGAAGGATGGGTCCACCATTCAGAAAGTCCTCTAAGAACTCACACATACACTGCACGGCTTTCCACTTTCTACCCCTTGTGCTATACAGAACACTATGGAAACTCAGACTTGTTAAGCAGTGTGGGACGTCTGGCAGGAAATGAAAGAAGATGATCCCCTGCACTCAGAGAGCTTGCCATATAGGTTTCCAGAGCCTGGCCTAGATTACGAGATTGTTAAATAATCTAGCCCATTGTGAACATTTTGTGGCCATTGTCTATTCAAGGATAATACCATAAGCAGCACTAAAATATTTTTTTTTCATTCAGTGATACCAAGGCAAAAAATGAAGCATTTCCTTTTAGAAACAGAATTCCAGACTGTTAATGTTTATTTATAAATTTAATTATCAATAATACGTTATTTGTACATGAAACAGGTTATGCTGCTATGAAAATGGCAGCGCACTCCTCTTTCACTTGAGTTATGTTACCCTCTGACAGTTAAGAGATGACAGCAAGTTGCCAGCTGCATATTGTCCTTCACAATGTATTTTTATACATAAATAAGAGCAGTGCTGGGTATTTTTGTGCTTATCCAAATGGCTAGAAGAGACTAAAAGCTAATAACATGATCCAAGGCTAAAGTATTTTCCACATTGTGACTCTGCAGATTAGCTATGTTAGGAAAGTGAGAATTAGAAATGATTAGAGGTCTCCAACTAGATTCCTTCCTGAGGGAAAAAAACTTCATTATGGAAAGGCTGTTCCTGAGTTAGATTCATAACAATTTCTCAAAATATGTTTTTGCAGTCAGCTTGAGAGACAGATCCACACAAATCCTAGTGTCATAAATGATTCAAAATGTAATCCAAGCATAGGCCAACCACTCTTTTGTTTCCGCAAAGCTTCGCCTATTATCTGAACAAGCTGCATGTGGATATCTGCCTCAAGGGAACTCATGAGAGTCAATTCATAATAGGGAAAAAAAATAGTCTAGTAAAGCCCGATAAAGTCAACAACATTTACAGCAGTAATGGCTTATGTCCATTACTTACAAGATGCAGTCAAAAAGGAAAATATGGTTAAGATAAACTTTATCAGTTTGGTATTCAGCTTTGATGAGAGTCATAAACCAGTCATAAAGGGGCAGAGGACAATAAATACATCCTTTCAGACAGATTTGTGTGACGTCAGTAATGCTTATGTCTTTCAATTTGGCTTCGGTGAAGACTCCCATGGAAGACAACCAAGCCTCTGCCGGAAGAACAGCTTGAGAATTATACTGAAACTCATTAATATGGTAATAATATTAGCCAAGTATATTTACTCAAAAGATACTAAAGTCCAAATTCTATTTATTCACTCTAAATTAATCAGCTTGCCATAAAATTATGTAAATATGCCGACTAATATATAACTTGATTGAACCCAAAAAATCCTAAGATTGCACTCTACACTTACAAAGTAACATAGGAAAAAGTCAGTGGCAAAAGAGCATCCTCCGCTTCAAGCCAGACATAAGTGTCTACAAAGTCCAGCCCGAAAGAACACATGACAGAAAGACTTCTCCACAAAAATAGATGAAATTTTGAAATGTATAATAAATGACAGGAAAGAAGAAAGGTAGATAAATTCTTATAGAAAATACATTTCCTGTTTAGTTTCCCCTTAATAAAAAAGGCACTTCGTAAACAGCTAAAATTCTGGTTAACAATGCGTCTCCTGTTAGATACTTTTAGATAACCAATGTATTTCAAGTTTACCATAAAAACACTGATACAAAACATTAGTGCATATTTTTTTCTGTATTAATCTGTTACACAGCGCTTTTTCTACCAGTTTTTTTTTTAATTTCTGAATGCTGGGGGTGGGGGAACACACTGAATTTACACTAATTCAGTGTGGGCTAGATGACGCCATGATCCCTCAGCACAATGATCGAGTTCAACTAATTTTCCTGGCATGAAGAGGGACTTGTCAGAAGTGCGTCTGCAGTCTTTTATTTTCTTCACGTAATCTCTCGATTTCAGCTACTAAGCTTTCATTTACAGAGTATCTTTCAAGTAAGGCATGCATTTCATTCTAGAAAGAAAGAAAGAGAAAAGCCATTACATTATTACAGCAAAAACCTTACAATTCCTTATCTGGTTGCATGCATTTTTCAAATGAAATCCCAGCCTAAGTGTCAAGGTGGTCAGAGGTTACTGTAATTCCTCCACAGAAAGAAAAGAAGAATTGGTTTTTTATATGCCATTTTTTGCTACCTTTTAAGGAGAATCAAACCAGCTTACAATCTCCTTCTCTTCCTCTCCCCACAACAGACACCTTGTGAGGTAGGTGGGGCTGAGAGAGTTCGGAGAGAACTGTGACTAGCCCAAGGTCACCCAGCTGGCTTCATGTGTAGGAGTGGAGAAACCAATCTGGTTCACCAGATTAGATCCACTGCTCTTAACCATTACACCACACTGGCTCTCTATATAGCTTCTGAAAATGAACTGACCCCCACTGCAGGACTGCCGAACTGCTATCTCAACCACTACCTTCCCCCTACATATGCTTTATTGCTCTCTTATTTCAAACAAAGCTATTTTGCATCTGCATAAGAACCAGATATCCTGTTTCAAACAACTCAAAGGGTGGCTTCAGTGTTCTTTAGCCTGAAATGACACAATCTTAGCAAACAGAAGATTGCTTGCTTCTCATCTCTTTGTTCTTCTGAGATCTCTAGAAAACCAAGCTATGCAATGCATGGGAAAGAATTAAACAACTTTGCTGAGTCACATACCCAAACACCCCTACTTCTTTACATTTTTATACATACCAGCTGTGTATGAAACTGCTTGATCATCTCGACTTGCAAATTCACAATGTCACGATGACAAGCTTCCCTGAGGAAGCAAAAAAAAAAGTACCTTTCATTCATGTTCACAAAATTGTAATTCTCTCTCTTACTCCAGTTCTTTGTGTTACTCTAAAGTTAATGCAAAATGGCAGCATTCATGCAATTATAGATGGACATTACTCCTTCTCTTCCACCCAGTGATAACACATCTTTACTAGACACCACTACGCTTGGAAACTTTTCAAAATCCTCCACTTGTCCCCTTCCCCCTGCAATTGCCAATCAAATTCCAGGGTTGGGATCCTTACCAATGGCTATCTCACACTGTTCGTGCTGACACAGACCCTGGAAAAAGATGCAACAGACACAGGCCCTTTGTCTACCCTCAAAGAACTAGGCACAGATACCTCTTAGGGTATAGATATCCATTTTGCCTCCATCTGTCTTGAGCTGCCATTTCTCCTCTGCAAAACAGTGCCAAGATGGGACTACTTGGGGGTGTAAAGTGACAGGAGGTCAGGGGGTTAAGCACCCTACCTCTTGTCTATTTTCTCTGCACATCAACCTTTCCTGATGCCAATTTTCAGGAAAGATACTGGCCAGGATTTAAAAAAAATAGGTGTAGACACAATAGTTCTGCCCCCCGAGTGTAAGCTAACTAAGGCTAGGAACAAGGAACTAAAGTAGAAGCAAACAGCAGAGAGCGGGCAACCAACCTGTTACCCCACCACCACCACCCCAGGAATACATTGTACTGATACAATGTTAAGCCGGTTTATAACAATGTTTCTGAATTTTGGGCCAAACTCTTAACAGGAATTATTTTCAAGGACTTGACTAAATTTAGTTGATCCATATGCACAACTGAACAAATGCCAGCTGGCGTTCTTCATTTACAATGTAGGCTTCACATTGCATGCCTACAGATGCCACTGTAGGTTTTTACTGTGTATTAGATCAAGTGTGCTAGATTAGGAGACAACCCAAACCATTGTTTTCAATCTACTACTGCGTATTAAATGAGCTTTCACATATAAATGAAAAATTTCAGGACCATATTCTAGAGAGTGCTTGAACTAGCGTACATCCTGAATTAAACAGTCCTTAATTATGCTAGATTCACAGATGTATTGCAAAAAATGGTTTAGTTAACAAGAAAGGACAGTATAATATCACAAACATCTTGCTTTGCTAGGACAGAAGTAGTGTTTACCACAAGCATAAAGCTGATCTGTTTTACTTAAAACCACTGGCTTTCCTACAGTAGAAGCAAGGAATGCCGGAAAGGAGAACATGTCCACTGTCTATTGCTTGAAATCTACTGATGTGGGACCGCCAGTCCTCCAGGAATCTCTCCAGAATCAGAGGAGCATGCCTATTTTATTAGGTGCTTTGGGACACAGGCAGGATAATGCCGCTGCAGTCATCTTGTTTGTGGGCTTCCTAGAGGCACCTGGTTGGCCACTATGTTGAACAGACTGCTGGACTTGATGGACCTTGGTCTGAACCAGCATGGCCTTTCTTATGGTCTTATGTTATGTTCCTTCTTCTAGTAATCCTATTATTCTTTTTAGGTTTATCAGAGCTGCAGAGATCCATACAACACTAGAAAGGACTCAGCTGCCATCAAGCACTTCAGAGGGAAAGTTTCTCTGATGAATCAGATGGTCACTACAGGGATAAAACTGACACAGCAGCCCTGAGGCTATTCCTCACCTACCCTGCTCCCTGCCTCCACCACCACCCACCTACCCACACTGGGGTAATATTTAGAAGTTCTTACATTGAATGCAGCCATCAAAATGGGAGCCTGTCTGACTGCTGCACTACCTCAGTGTTACAGTGAATGAAGGAAACAATGTGCCTTGCAGATGCTGATTTTGGCACCGCCTCCTACCCCAGAGACAGGATGCTGTGGTTGCTACAGCTTGACTGCTAAAACCAGTGGGAGCAAAGGGCCACATTCTGCACACACATCTGTGAATGTGTCCCGCCTCTAAAAGGAGCCCTACTTAGTTGGTAACTTCAAAATGAACATAATTGGGATCTGTGGGGCTCCAACAACACTTCCTGAACAATACAACAAAAACAAACTATCTGGCACAAGAACTTTTACTGAGGCTCTGAGTGCATGCGCCAGTGCAATTCTGGAGCTTTACAGGGACATCTTCTAAAAGAAGCATGCTCTGACTACAAAGAGACAAAGTTCAGTGAATTAGGCTGCAATACAGAAGGCTGCTAAGTCCATGCAAGTGAACGGGGGAGGGGGGGGGAGATACAGCACGCCATAGTAGTAAGTGAGCTATTCAGGTTGAAATGTTTCTGTTACCTGCTCCAGTGTCAGTCACTTTTACAACTGCAGAAGAGAACTGCACTTCTACAGTAGCATTCTATGTAGTCTAAAGGTTTATAAATTCTGCATTGACTGATGTCAAGTTAAAGCTCAAAGTAATAGGCTAATAAAAGTATTGTCAAAACATCCATTCACCATTATTTACCTGAAATCATCCAGAGTTTCTTGTATCATGTTCTGAATAAAATGAATCTGGACTGATGATAAAGGTGCATTCAATCTGCCGCTTCCAATAGTATCTACTATTTTTTCAGACAGTGAATTCGCAACTCCTGCAGTTACTGTAGAGGCTATCTTTGGACCTATGGAAATTTTTATAAAATGAACACAGGGCAAGAAAGGGGAACCTGAAAACTAGTACATAAATAGGTGTCAGGGGCACACCAATGCACGCCGTCAACAGATTTCTAACCATTTGGATTTACCAAGCGATGAAGAACAGCAGCTTGTATCCAATAATATGTCCCCAGAATGCCAATTTTCTTGCATTCCTCTCTGCTCCTGAAGCCCCTAACAACTCCCAGAAAAGTAATTCCTGGGGATGTGGGACCTCTGTGGAGAAAATAGCTCCATGGACTGAGGGGCTGCAGGTAGAAGGGGAAGAAAATGAAACTGCCTGCTACTATGTTGCATCAGCAGAGTTACACTGGCACAAAAGGGATGGAGGGCTGTTTTTACCCCCCCCTTCCACCACCCCACTACAGCCTTGCAACTCTTTGCTATACCTACATGTGGGCCCCGCATCTCCAGGAATGATCTGCAGAAGCAGACAGGAAGACCCACCCAGATACAGCAATCTGGTGCCTACTTTATTGTCTTTCAGATGTCAGGCCAAGACCATTAACGTTTTTTTAAAAAAATTATACTCCTCCTCTTGGAGTTTTCTGTTGGAAGGCACATGGATCAGCAACTATAGTGAAGCTAAGCAGGTCTGGCACTAGTCAGTGTCTGAATGCGAGAATCCTTGTGAATGCAGCCTTGAGTTTCATGGCAGAATGAAGGCCAGACATATAATTATTATACAACACACACAGAGTGTAGAAGATTTCTTAACTGGCCTCCAGCTCAGCAACTGAAGAGGGCACCACACCACTCGCTTGGCAGCAAGCTGGGTAAAAGCTTGGTTAACCAGCAACCCCAATTCACCAAGGATTCTCCCTCCCCCATTATGGACACTGTGCATCATATTTTTTAGAAATCTTGGAAATTCCCTAGAACTGAGTCAGGATATAAGTAACATATATATTAAAAAGTCCTCTTTTATATTGTTCATGCGAGGTTTATTGTTGTATAGTTTTTACTGGTCTGATTGACTGTACCAATAAATATTATAAATTATATTTAAAAGTCACTAGCTAGCTTTGACAAAAAGCAGTGTTGTACTTACTTGCTGAGGTAGTACCGTTCATGGGTGATTCATATGTCAGTTGTCCCTGAAAGTTCTTACTAAATCTCTCTCTGGAATCAGGACTCTTGACTGTATTGACCAATGGGGGAGCATTCAGACTTCCAGAATCAGTACTTGAGGAGCTCATCTTGTAGGAGGAGAAAAATCCTCAGTTAAAAAAATATTACTGGGTTCTAGCGATTAGTTAAGTGGGGCAAGGGAGAAATCAAGACAGCACAAAGTGTTATGCTAGACTTGCCACTGAGCTCCCACTACGGCGCACCTCACTGGCCTATAAGATGTACAGCCTGTCATGTGTTGAAACTCTGTAGGCTTTCAAACCCCCACTACTGGTAACAGCAGGCACTCTTGCTTATATTGTCATTAAAACCCTTTATACAAAAATCTATAGTGCTCCTGGATGCAATATAAACACAATGATCTGAACATTAAACACACAACATAATCTCTCTTTAAAGAGACGAGCGAGCCTATACCTGTTTGAAGGAGAGCACAGCTACATTTTTTGAGCTTCATCCTCATCTCATACGGCTAAGAGATGACCTCACATGCTGCTCCAAGCACCTCCCTCCTCTTGTAACGAATTCCCCCACCTGCCCACTCCCTCATTTTTGCCACTCATCATAGTCAGCATTACATCTGCACAGGTATTTTCACTAACCATATCAGTGCCAAAGTAGAGTTTGGAAACATGCTTCTAGCTATGGTTACAAGCTGTGTTTTTGTGCTAACCACAAATACCCGGTGTAAGTGTAACATGGACTGTGGCTAGCTTTGCAAGTGAAAGGAAGGGTGGAATTTACAGGCAAGAAGGAGGGAAAAGATTAATGTGAATTAGGGGTACAACATCAGGGCACATTACATTTGTAGCACCCTTAAGAGGAGCTATCATTCCATTTGTATGCAGTGAAAAGCAGACAAGGAAAACTAAAACCAGAAGACAGATGTTATGAGTCACTCAGAGTAAGTGCCATAACGTACCTGTTTCAAGTGTTCTCTCAATTCCGGTCTTCCATGATTTGCTTTCCTGGCATCAAGATCCAGATTTGGATTCTCATCCTCCTCTTTAATAGGTGAGCCAACAAATATATTAAGTGGACTAGAATGTACTACTTGCGAGGCAGATCCTGCTGGGTTTTTTCTTGAAGAAAATGTGTTGAACTGAGAAAGAAAATCCAAACTTGAAAGGTAAGACTGAAAGTCCAAACCTGGAAGACAAATGAAAAACATGTATTCTTGCAATGTTGACGTACAAGATGCTCTTAGACAAGAGGTTTAACATGAACAGCTCACTAATTATCACAGAAAAGCTTTTCTTTAAGCAATCTGACTTACTGCTACACCCAGGTCGAATTTCATATTGCAGTATACCTGTTCAGTGTTGGGTTGGCTCCACCAAGCTACTATTACTTCTGCAATAAAAAGTATATTACAAGAAGTGCTTACCGTCACCCTTTCCTGGAGCATCTTCACTTGTTTTACAAGCTGCACCATCTACAAGAAATCAAAGCAATAAAACAGGCTGTAAACGATACATAACCTTTATAGGTAGAACTTGAAATCATAGCTGTACATTTTGTGGGGAGGGGTTGGGTTAAAAAGCCCTTCACTGATCAAGTTTTTAAACAGAGAAGGCAAGGAAACTTCAACTTGGAACCTCAACTTAATATTTTCTGAACAATTCTGTATGCTCGAGGGACTTTGTTACCAGCACATGAAGTGTAATATTAAGAACCAAAGATGCAGAAAATATAATCATTCCAAATGTGCAGACTGGAAAATTGTCTTGTAAGGGTTTGGGGCATGAACAGACAATGTGCTGCACCCCTTAGCAGTTGTGAAAGAGGACAGAGGAACCCTTTTTGAGGATATGCCAGGATCATGGAACCCAGGTGGGCCAAAGCCGCATGGAATGGATGCTTCAGTGAGGGGAGGCAGGTGAGAGACTGGGCAAAAACTGGCAGTATACAACCCAGCGGTGGGTTGTTGTTTTTCTGGACAACCACTTGTCTTAAGCAAATGACCTGAACAACCAGAGACCTGTTAACCATATGGAAGCTGACCCTTATTTTCTTATCCCCAGCTCAGCAAACAAACCCAATCCTGTCACACGTGATGCTGTCACTTCACATAACCATATAATGAGGGTGCTGTAAAGTCCCCATAGCCATTCATGCTCCAGGCCAGGTAACTGAGGATCCTGGAGATAATAGCGGAGCAGCCCAACTAGGACATGGTTTTCATATTCATATTCTCAATGAATGTCAAATTTTAGAAAGACAGGCTATGCCATTATAAAGAAGTTCTCGCGAGTCATTGTGCTGCCACATGAGATGCAGGCTGGCTTGCTGCAACCATTCAAAAATTTGAAGCAAAGTCTGAGCTTATTAGGAGATGATTGAGCTCTCACTGACAGTGCACACATCACGTTCTGAATGAGGGCACAGGCTAGAAATCTGCTGTTGAAAGGATATCTTTCCACACTTTCACTTCCTGTGAGCCCCAAAGAGGCAATGCAGAGTCGAGGGGGGGGGGTGCAGATAAAAGCAAACACAGGTTGGAAACCATGGTGAGAAAGGGAAAGGTCTGGCAAGGTCACTCATCCTCTCCTATTCCATCAGTAAAAAATTTATATGAGAGAACCCAGAGCTTTCTTAATAGACAGCATGAGAAAGAAAGGTTGTTTTAGGATAGAAGAAATATGCAGGAAGTTGGAACAGAGCTCCAAACAAGTAGATTTCACAAGCTATATGCAACTCACATAGTACAAAGGCTTTAAAATCCTCTCTTGCTAGTGGGGATCAGAGGAAGACAGACTGCAGAGCCACATTAGGCTGCATGCATGACTGGTTCTATGGCGTCTGTCGCCAGGAGAGCGAAAGCTTGAAGAGAACACTGTACAAACTGTCCAATATGCTGGCAATGTGGCAGCAATATGGCAGCAGCATTGCTACCTTGGGCCAAGAAGCTCCTGAGATCCATGGAAGTCCTGGAAGCCGGCAGGAGGGCTTCGGGAGAGGGAGGGATATCTACCACCAACACCCCAGTCATTCCTTGCAAGGCTGCAGTTCAGCAATAACTTAATAGCTGGGAACTGAGAGATTTCACAGCCCCCAAAAACATTCACAATTCAACACTTAATGCATTGTAGGGGAGATAGCAAGGCATATGGCTGACAGCAGTGCCTTTACATTGGGGGATATTTTCTTAGGCTGATTTACAGCTGGCATTTCCTCAGTCCCTACAGGGACGGTTCTTCACAGGTGGTATTTTGGCACTAACACAGAAAAAGGAGAAAATGGCAGCAGCAGGAAGATTTACAAGGCTCCCATGAGTTCAGCCAACCATGTGAAATTTAGAAGTCAATATCCAGGAGAAATTCTCTAAGTTTGCTTCCAGAATTTTGTAGCGTCTTAAGTAAAACAGCAAAATGAGTTTTCCTGAAATATTAAAGTGCCATCAGCATGGTGGCTATCTCAACACTTCTCTCCACTTAAAAAAACATCTCTCAGAATGGCTCTTTAATATTAAACATCTTAAAAATGTGAAAGGGTTCCCTGCCAGCCCAACATTTCATCTTCCCTGATTCAGTGCTGCCAGAATAGCTCTCAGGTAGACTCGCCCCGCACAACTACGCCCAAAAAGTTGCTTCTATGAATCTCACTGGGGCAAATCATACTTATTGTTCATGGGTGTATAAATGTGCAGAAGTGATCCTGTGCATCTAAAAATGAAAAAGAGACCTTCAAGGCTATTGCCATTTAAATCAAGAAAAAGCTGATTATAATGCTCAAATATGCGCTCCACACTGTAAGTATTCCATACTTTAAATGTAGGGTGCAACAGAATATGGCATTAAGTCTATGGAAAAGGTCTTCACTAGTAACTGAAACACCTCCATGCAGACACAACTTACCATCTCGAAGTGGGGAGAACAAGTCACCTAAACTATTTCTCCCCAAATCTTCAAAACTGGTTACATTAGAAGTATTCCCATGATCAATTTCTTTGGAAGGTATTATATCCAAACTGCTGCTGTGAGGAACTCCTAAAAAAGGAAGACATCAATTTTCTTCAATAAAAGTGTTTTAACAATGAGTTTTTGTCAAAAAATGGTTTCAGATATCAGCGCTAGCCACTTCTGCAAACAAAAGAACTTCTGTAAGTTGAAGTATCCTACAGCAAAGTTAATGAAACAATTCAACACATTCTATCAGAAGTACATATGAGTAAAAAAAATGCCTTTAAAGGCTACGTGTATTTACCTGGAAATAAATCCCACTGAAACCAAAGATAAATTCTTCTCAATAAACATGGTTCAGATTGGGGCTAAGCAAGAGCTACTGCTTTTACAAACATCAATTTGAAAATGGGTAAAAACAGAAACCTTACAGGCCACAGGCTTTGTTACAGCCATCACATCACAAGTGTGGACAATGAGAATTACTGCTCATCATCCACATTTCCAGAACCACTACAAAAGTAATCTCTCTTCATTCTATTTACTTCATTTCTATACCACATTCCCCTCCAATGGGGGACTAATGGGGGCATGGTGGCATACAACTTTCTCCCCTTCTTAATTTTATCCTCACAACCTCCTTGAGAGGTAGATTAGGCTAAGAGAGTGACTGGACCAAGGTCACCCAGCAAGCTTCCATGGCATGAGTGGGGATTCGAACCTGGCTCTCCTAGCCCATCAAGTCCAGCAGTCTGTTCACACAGTGGCCAACCAGGTGTCTCTAGGAAGCCCACAAACAAGACGACTGTAGCAGCACCATCCTGCCTGTGTTTCACAGCACCTAATATATTCAGCATGCTCCTCTGATCCTGGAGAGAATAGGTATGCATCATGACTAGTATCCATTTTTACTAGTAGCCATGAATACTCCTCTCTTCCATGAACATGTCCACTCCCCACGTTAAAGCTTTTTCCATAACTCAAGATAGATTAATCTGATTACTTCAATTTAATATGAAAGCTTTGGTTACATTTTTCATGGAAATTGTATAAATATTAAAAAATCCCAGAACATGCAGGCTAAGTGACAACATTAAACAACAAGGCTGCTCCACAAAAGTTATTTTGTAACTGAAAACAGAACTGCCCTCAGTTTTACCAGGGTTGGTAAAATTCCAATTCCATAGGAAGTCACAAATTAAGACAAAATGTTTTGCAAGAAAAAGTTCTCCACGTTAGGTGCAAAGTATCACTTGCTTGGTATACCGAAGGAATATTTTGACCAACCATTCTAAATCAGCAGCTCTATACTCAGGAAGACAAAAGCAGGGTGCCAGCACTAACAGAAGGGGACAGGGACCCTGGCCCTAAGAGTGTGCAGCTGTCCTTGACAAGAGCCAGGGCCTTTTCGGCCCTGGCTCCGGCCTGGTGGAATGATCTGCCTGGGAACATCAGGGCCCTCCAGGACCTAAGGGAGTTCCTCAGGGCCTCTAAGACAGAGTTTTTCCACCAGGCCTACAATGGAGGGCAGCTGCGAATATCATCTGTACTGGCCTCCCCCACCGCTCCCCCTTCATGTATTTGAAATGGTTTGGTTGAGGGGCAGCCGCCTAGATGGGCTCTTGCAGTAGAGCGGGATTTATAAGCCATCTCTGATTGTTGTTTTAAGGCTTGATTTTATTGACAGCTTTATTGTTATTATATGTTTGTAAAGTTTTTAAAAATGATGTTATCCACCCTGAGCCGGCTTGCTGGGGAGGATGGACTACAAATATGAAAAATAAATAAACAAATGGCACAGGTCATCTGAACACAGCACCAGAGCAGTGATGGCCATTAGTACCATTTCGCCAGACCCACCAAAGCACAGGACAGCCACCCAAGGGGCAGGACCAGTTTCCAGCAACATGCACTGCCACACCTCAGGAGGCAAAGTGACTCCATCCTCATAGCACCTCTGTCACTTCTCAACAATGAAACTAGAAGAAAGCAGATTTCACGCATTTTTAAAGTTAACATTACATTGGGGAGCACGGGATACTGATTTTTTCCTTACATCAAAAAGAACGCCATTTTGGCTGAGGGAGTCCAAGTCCTCTGCATATTTAGCCAACACTGTTTAGGCTTTTTAAAAAAATTCTACCAACATGTTATACAGATATGTTGGCACATCTTTTTTTTTAAATAGCAGGGGAAAAGAGCTTCAGTATTTTATGAGGACCAACTACGCACTTTTTAAAGGCACAGCGTTCTGCAATTTCATTGGCATTAATGCTCTTCACAGTCTGTTTACCTGATTTATCCGGAATAGCATCTGTTCCTTTACTCTCCACTGCTGGTGAAGACTGGGGCAAGAACGTAGCAGGTATGTTAGAAGTAAGGGTTTTGATCACACCAGCATTCTGATTTCCTGCAGTGTTACTTGCCATTTTGATATCAGATCTTTTGTTCACCTGCTTATTTGAAGATGTTTTAAGACTAGACTGAAAGAGAAATGAGTCTGTCAAAAATATTCATTGAAAGGAAAAAAAAGATTTGCAATTTCTTCCTGTAACATTGCTGATGATTCCAACATCAAGGGCAGGCATTATTTTTCGAGTCTGAGAAATGTATGCCCTGCCTTTCCATTTAAAAGGGTCTTAGACAGCTTATAAAAATTCTAAACATAGAGCAAGTCATCAAAGGTTCAAAATATCAGCCAATCTATAGAGTGAAAATTATACCATTATATGATCTAGAGCCAGTACAATACTTAAATCTTAACATAACTAGGCTGCACTAAGATACCTGTAACAAACCAGACACAAGCAGACCATGTAGAGAACATACGAGCAAGTCCATAGGGTTATGATTTCTCACCTTCCTTCTATCATGCACAGAGACTGAAGACTTCCTGGCTTAAAGTGAACTGCAGTTTGACATCAGAATTGGGGGGGGGGGAGCAAATTGCAGTTTGTTACCAGGATTCTAAACGTGGATTAAAACCATGGTTCGGAATCTAGACTTGCAGACTTGTTTCTTACCATGGACATCAAAACAAACTTGGATTAGTTCCAGACTGAGAAGTATTCAGCCTTACCATGCCATGCATAGAAGAGGAGGGAGGGTATATGCTAACCTGAGGATTTCCTGGCATATTCTCATCCCAAACTATGAGAACATTTTTAAGGTTTGCATTCTTCAGTATGTTTCCCAGCATACGGCTGGTTTTTTATTGTTCTGTAACCTATATTTAAGTCCTTAATGCACAAAGATGTCTTACCTTTGAAAAGCTACTACAGTACTGCAGTGCTATACATTTCACAGAGGTTTTGTGAGCACTGACTGACTTCACAGGTGCTGTCAGTTTTCTTAGATCATAATGGTAAATCTTTCCACGAGAAGATCCAATTGCAAGGGTAGTTCCTTCAGGCATGAAGTCTACTGCAGTCAGAGGAGATTCTGCTACCAAAGTCCTCAACTGCCTTCATGTTGCATAGAAAAATGTTGGGGAAAAGATATAATTTTACATAAAGTTCTCAAAACATTTTTATCCTACCCTTACATGAATTCATTGTCCTGCTCCTTTTATCCTCACAAAAACTGTGAGATAGGACAGAAAATGACCAGACAAAGGTCACCCAATTAGCTTAATGGCTGAAACCACATCTCTTTGGTCCAAGTTCATACAACAATATTTAATTCTGCATTTGAGACATGTACACATAATATTTACATCTAATACTAGTAAGAGTTTGCATTCTTCAACTGCAGATACACATATAGCAACTACAGGAAACTCCTAACCCACCCAGCTCCACATTTCATGCTGATTCAAGAGGGTGAACAGGAAACAAAACTCCTACATACTGTTCCATGTGTGGCTTGGCTTGCTCTGGACCTGAGCACTAGCTTCTACTATGTATTAAAATTAAATTCCCAAGCTTTGACCACTAAATGTCAAGATGTCTCATTTTCAGATTCTCCTAGTAATCTAGCTGTCTTGGACGATATACGTACCAATTTCCAGAGCAGCATTGTAGCAGTTTTAACACACCTATTGAGTGAGTCATAACAGTTCTTTGTGTATGTATATATTTTTGTGGGTGTATATACAGATATTAGTTAACTATTCCAATAGCTAAAATTCTACCAGATGCCTAGATCTTATGGACACTTCATAAAGAATTTTTACCAAGTTTTGTGGCGCATTAAAGTTTTAAACCTAGCCATTTTTGTGAAGCAGCTCTAGCTACTTTAGCTTACTTGTACAATTAAAAGGGAACAAACGTAATCTCAGTAAAACTTTGGCCAAACACATACTTACTTTTTACTTGCGGAGTCATACAGAATTATTCTTTTATCCAGACCTACAGTTACAAGTAGCAGCTCGCTGACTGGAGAAAAACAGATTTCATAGGCAGGAGCTTTATGAGCATTTTCAAAGTTATGATATGGGCTCTGACTATTTACATCCCACAGAGTGACAGTCCCACTGTCAGAGACACTGCCCAAAACAGCCTTTTTAAAAGGGGAATATTTCAAGTGCCGAATGGGCTGCAAGGAAAAAAATAAAACAACAATGTTGGTTAAGAGCTTAGCACCTTTTGTACTTTTGCATGTCTTAAAGCTCAAGTAAGTCACTGCTTACAACATTTTGTTGAAATGAGAATGGATATTTTAAATGACTGATACCCAGCAGCCCAAGAAGGACAGCTGGGAATATGTATAAAATGTTCCAGTTTCACTACAGGTTGCCATTAGCAAGAGTTCTTGGCTATGGCTCACGGTCAAATACCACAACCAGCTTGTGCCAACTGATTCAATCACTGTGCCAACTGATTCAATTAGTAAAGTAGTTTGCTACTGGAGTTCAAGCTGTATTGGTTAACCCTGTCATCAAACCAGTGGTCCCTTAACTTACACATTTTTACCTTCTGAGTACTCCATCATTCTTAGTAACAATGCCACTAGGCGGCTTTAAGCAGAAAATGTTCTAATCAGCAAGTTGACCACTATACATTTAATAGAGTAAAGATGAAATGGACAAAGTTACCAATTTTGATTATAATGCAACTTTATGCCCCTTGATAGATTGATTCTATTGAGAATACCAGACCATTCTTGACATTTTACACGTAAATTAGGCTCTCACATTTACAAAAGCAATTATCTTGTGTGCTGCAACTATTAGTCATTTAAGAAAACGTTTGCCATGTCATGGCAAACCCTTCTATGACTCTGTTCAGAGCAAAGGGAATAATAATAATTTCTCACAAGTTCACCTAGCATAAAGTAGCGTTATTCTTTGGAAGGTACTTGAAAAAGGTATAAGAGAGGATAAGCACGAGTTTACGGGCAACCGTCAGATATGCACTTGTCCACTAGAAAAATTAACCCTCCCACCAAGCTTATTGTTCTTGCACCTGTTCATCAAATTCAGTAGTATGGTTAAAAAATGACAATCTTGCTAACTACATGATCCCAAGCAATCAGGGACCACATCACTAGCTTGATTACATGACAAAGCTCATCAGATTTGACTATGGGGAATGTTATGTTCACTGTGAATGGGGGAGAAGAGAGAAAGAGGGAACAGGGCAATATTCCTTGACATCCTACAGTGTGGTGTTTTCATCACAGCACAACAGGAGGCATTGGCCCAGCTGTCTGGGCAACAAATATGTCCCCGCAAAATTTCATGCCTCTCCCCAAAATAGCCAAAAGGGGGTTACTTTTTCAGAGAATTGAATATGTTCACAAAATTGCTCTGCTCAATAAGAGCTGCTAAAGTACAATTGCCTACTACAGAAAAGATTGGATTTGACAAAATATCCTGTAGTGAGAAACAGAAAAACCCTGTAAGTGAACGTCAGCACTGATACCCCTTCTTTATTACAAGAACAGCCATTTCAGATGTTTAGTCAGCAACTCTGCCATCTAGACCTTACTGGAGTGACATGCAATTAAAACGTAAAAAATTCTTCAAGCTAGGCATTTTTGCAGGAACAATGGAAACTTTCGAATCCTGACAGAATGCCAAGTTCTGTCTAAGTCTATACTGCTGAGAGTTTAAGACCGGGGGCTATGATTCTACAAGACACCTGGGACCTGAAACTGATTGCATAATGTGCTTCAAATGGAATGTGATGTTTGTTACTGTAAAATTCTATATAAATATTTAAATATCACTTCTATGAAAAAACTAATTTCAGTGTAATCATTATGGGGATCCTGTATGTGTGACAAATTTGTTAAGCGCTTTGGGATAAAATTTATATTTAATCAAAGTTTGGATTGTGCTAATTGCAGTCACTGATTGCTCCTAAGGTCTCTGTTCCTAAGGTCTCTCTAAGGCCTGAGACTTTGGACAAAATTCCTAGAGACACAAACTCCCACATGACCTTCCCACTGGATCCATGTCCTTTTTGGGTAGTAAAATCTAACTGGAAAGGGACATGAAAAGGACCGTTGCTAAAGACTGTCTGATCCTTTGGGTTTTTTTTTTGTTTTGTTTTTAACAGAAGCAGTGGTAAGACTGCTTTTGACAAAACAATGCACTGATTATCAGTCAAGGCCTGATCTGCTGTTTCTAAGGAAAATTTAATAGGAGGGTGATGACATCACAAAGTTGGTTGTTTCCAGATGAGAGATTTTACAGATCCTTTTAAATCTAGGTACTATATGGAAACCTTGGTCGCCTTGGCAATGATCTACACCAGTCAGCTGGCAGAGGAATGCATCCCTGCTTGTTTTCTTTTCTTGGCAGTGTTCGACACCATCAATCATGTTATCTTTCTGGACTTTCTTTTCTTGGCAGTGTTTGATACCATCAATCATGTTATCTTTCTGGACTGCCTGACTGCCTGACTAGGAATCACTGTTCTGTGCTTCCTCCAGACATGGTAGGCTGCAGAATATGGTTCCGGAGAACTTCTATTCTGCCTCTCAGCTATTGGCCAATGGGGTGCTGAAAGATGCCATCATGTTCCCATGCTATTTAATATCTACATGAAATTGTTGGGAAAAGATAAGACACTTGGAGGAAAATATCACCCATCTGCTGATTATATCGACTTTTTGATATAATGATTATATCTAACTTTGTCCTGCTTTTGACCCTTTTAAGTCCAAAAGACCTAAGGGACTACTTCCATCCATATGAACCTGCCTAAGTACAGATACCATTTTGGAAGCAACCTGCACTCTCAGAAACTGTTAGTGGGGACCTGCAGGAGGGCTTTCTTAGCTGTCACTAATAAACTGTGGAACTCCCTCCCTCAGGAAGTACTACTGAAACCATCATTGTCGGCATTCTAACAATCTCTGAAGATATACTCCTCTAGAAGGTTGTTAAGGAAACTTGTTATGCCTGGGGTTTTAGTTGGTTTGTTTTTAATAGACATTTTTGTTTTTTTACAGTTGGTGGTGGAAAGTGCCATCAAGTTGTAGCCAACTTATGGCGACCTCATAGGTTTTTCAAGGTAAGAGATGTTCAGAGGTGGTTCGCCATTGCCTGCCTTTGCATAGACTTTCTTGGTGGTCTTCCATCCGAGTACTAACCATGGACAACCCTGCTTCGCTTCCAAGATTGGGCTAGCCTGCGCAATCCAGGTCAGGGCTTTTTACAGTTACTGTATTTCATTATCGGTGAGCCATATTGGATACCCCTTGAATAGAACGGAGACACAGAAATTCACTTCATAAATATTAAACCAGGTTGAACTGTAAAGACAGTAGTATCTTCAGAGCTGAGTCCTCTCACCTGAGCCACTTGGTCTGATATTCATAAAAAAGGAACAAAAATATGTATCTCCCAGGAATACAGCGCAATTTCCCCTCCATTTGTAAGCAAAGCAAGAACAGGGAGATATACACCAATGAAACCCAGGGGTGTGCTACCAAGCATATAAGCTTCAAGAAAGATAAAAAAGATTGGTTGATAAAGAACAAATGAATTTTAAAACCTTCCATAATTTTGAATTAGATGACCTGGGCCAAGTCTCTTATCTTTCACAGGGGTTGGGGGCAGGGGAGAAGTACACGGTGGAGAAAAACTGAAACCATCTACTTGATTTGTTCTTTGATGCCCCCATAACTCTGTTATCCCAAGCAGCTTTCCTCATTTCTCTAACACACTGCTTTTATTTGCTCTCTCGTTTTTCTAGGCCACATTATGGTTCTGTATCTCTCTTACACACACACACACACACACACAGAGAGGAAGGAGTCATAGTCTAAACAAATGACAGGAAATAAATCACAATCTTTGTATTACAGGGAGTGATACCAAATTTAGAACTGTAAATCTATTGCAAGGGTCCTATTAAACCCCAATTTACATAGAGCTAATTCACCATAAAAGTATCTGACCTCATGCTAGATTTCATCACCATAAATAACCTGTAAAGTTAAAGATTATTAAAAAGAAAGTGCAACAAGTTTTAAGCCATGGGCTCAAAGAAGTTATCTTAGTTAGTTTTTTAGGATGTATGAAGTTACAAATAGCAAGATAAACAGCAGTAAAGACAAAAAGTCCAGGAATTTTATTTATTTATATCCTGCCTTTCTCCTCAATGGGGACCCAAAGCAGCTTACGCTGTTCTCCTTTCCTCCAATTCATCCTAACAACCACCCTGTGAGGTAAGTTAGTCTGAGTGTGTGTGTGACTGACCCAAGGTCACCCAGCAAGCTCCCATGGCAGAGTGAGGATTCAAACCTGGGTTTCCCAGAACGTAGTCTGACACTTAACCACTACACCACGCTGGAAACACACAGAAGATACTAGTCAATGTAATCCAGCTGTAGATCTTCCAGCACTTTATCACTGTAGCTCATACCCACCGTGCCTGCTTTCATTGCTGTGGTCTTTAACAGATAACATATTGTTCATCAACAGCTGTCAAAGACTGTTCCCTAAATAAGCCGCACATAAAGCTCAGCTATGACAACTTTATTAGCTCTGCTGTGAGATGGCTTGTTTTTAAAAAGAGCAAACTGACTATTAAAAAGTATTTTGCATCAAATATGACTGACGGATGATAACAACAACTCAAAGCATCAGAGCTCTGAAACTGCGATTTTGGTTCTAATGAACACAAGGTCTTTCTTATGTTGTGTCTGCACAATGCTAAACAGCTTTTGCCTACTGGAAAAATATTTAAAAGAAAACCCAGCCATATCTCTTCAATTATAATTAGCTTCACCAATGTAACTTTGAAGAAGAAAAGAAGAAGAGTTGGTTTTTATATGCCGACTTTCTCTACCACTTAAGGAAGAATCAAACCGGCTTACAATCTCCTTCCCTTCCCCGCAATAGACACCCTGTGAGGTAGGTGGGGCTGAGAGAGCTCTAAGAGAGCTGTGACTAGCCCAAGGTCACCCAGCTGGCTTCATATGTAGAAGTGGGGAAACCAACCCGGTTCACCAGATTAGAATCTGCCACTCATGTAGAGGAGTGGGGATTCAAACCCGGTTCTCCAGATTATAGAGTCCACCGCTCCAAACCACTGCACTTAACCACTAGACCACGCTGGCTCTCTCTTTGCAAGGCAGCTTTCCTTGCATTGCTAACCATAATGCTAAAAAGGGCTAGGGCGGAGTTCTCCAGTAATGAAACTAATTAGAAGGACGAGAGGAGTAATTACTTCATTTTTAAACCCTTGAATTCTGCATTAATGCAAACAATAGGAATGTGGTCTCCTCTCTACAGCCTATGCTCCCCTTCAATACTAATGAATGTTGGGTTCAGATAACCCATTTTCCCACAGCCCAGCAGCTTTTTGTCACAATGGTTTTTTGACAATCACAGCCACAGAGGTAACCATGCAGGACCCCTTGATAAGACCCAAAGAACTTCCACTGTGCAGGTAAGAAGACATTCTATATAGAGATAGAAGGAACTGCTTCCTCAGAGCACTGTAAAAGTGGAAGGAGAAGATTCAGGGATAATATGTTCCTTATGTATAAGTTTGGGATAGCCTTTCTGAAATGCCATCCAAGTAAGGAAGGGATTGATGGAACAGTAGAAAGAACATTGTCTAGCACTCACCACTAAATAGTGAGATATAGTGATTACTTGATTGGATATTTTTCGAAAGAGACATTTTTTTTCTGGATGCCATAAAACAAGAGACTTAAATGGAAGTATGGGAAATGCATTAAAATGACACAGATTGTATACCTGAGTGCTACCATGTCCAAATGGAGTGCTGGATAAATTTGTAGTAAGACTATGTAGGATAATTTCACCACTCATGGACCCTGAAGCAATGTAGCAATCATTCCAATTAAACGTTACACAAGTTATTTCATCTCTGTGATCCTAAGAAATAAGAAAACACAAAGGCAAATCTCAATTAGGTACAGTGTTTTAGAAGATCATATAGCATAAGGACTCTTTAAAACCACCATCTCAGTTTTACGCTCTACCAGGTTTGTAGTACTAAAACATTTTGACCCTCCCGGGCACAGCTCACTTTTACTTCCTCCAATCTTTGTTCTTCCTAACACCTTAGAGTTTCATGAAGTATCAGCAATGGACAATGCTAATGTTGTATAACCCTTGTTACTTTACGCATCGGCCGGGATTTCTCTCAAGGTCAGCAAGTTCTTATTTAGAATTCTAAATAGCCCTATCTCTAAAAGTAAAAAATTATATGACTGCTACCCATCATACATTCATAAAAAGTTACTGTTCTTTCTCAACAGTACTCTTTTACAGATGTGGAAATCCCATGATAGCTTATTCCACACTAAAATTCTGGGCTGGAATATCTAGCATATTGAGTAAAGCCTAACGTATGCTGACAGCAATTTTTTTTTACAAGGGCAGAGCATTCAATCATGCAATGCCTTCCCTGCATTCTGAAGTGGCATAGCCCTTGTAGATTATGAGCATTCCGTTCAGCTGTTAAATACAATATACCCCTGCTTATTCCTAACCAGATGGCTTGAACTCCAGTCATCTGGCTCATATATGCAAGAGCTCTCTAGCATACACAGATACTCTTCTAATACACTGTACTTGCAATACCTATTTTTCTCCAGTGTAACATACACAAAACTACCCAGTGTTCCACATAATCCTAAATTTGCATATACCTAAAATGTCAAGGTATTCTCAGACAACAACAGTTGCTTAAAAGAGAAATCGTATTGCCATATGGCAATTATAAAGCTAGAAAGTTTAACGTTACCAGTGAAACTAAGTTCCATATTTGTGGTGGCATGGGACACAGGAATTATCAAGAGATAAAAAAGATTAACTAGCAGAAATAGAAATAAGTAGGGAACTTGGCCATGACTGTATCTTGCTATTTCCCTATTTCTTTTTATGCTAGCCAGGCAGCCCATTCTTGAAGGTAAGGGCCGGAGCTGCATAGGAGCTGGCATGACCCCTACATCGGCATCCATGACACCTGCACCATGCAAACTGGCATGGACACCGGCATACAGCGACTTATGCCAGCCTCCATAGACAATGGCAACAGTCCAGGGCTTGGGCGCCAGCCCTGCCTGCAGCATTTTTCCACCATATCTCCCCATGCCGGCATCTGGGGGGGGGGGTTCCCAGGGGCGGAGCTGCCTTTCGGGCCAGGAATGCACCATTTTGCAGGCGTTCAATTAGGCCTGCAAAATTGTGGCATAGCCTTGTGGAACTCTATGGGTTTTTCAGAAAAGTGCTTTTTAATTCTTTTTTCAGCTTGCTGTGCTGGCCGCAAGCCACTCTGGAGGTGGCACAGCTGTGCCGCCTCTGGGCACCATCTAACCACCCTCCCCTTGAAGAACAGGCTGATAGAGAATCCTGTACTTTAATTCTCACATGAAAAGATACCATTACTGTGGTTTAACCGTTACTTTCAGTGCTGTGTTTCAAAATGCATAACACACACCCCTACCAGCAAGGGCTTCCTAATCCACTAGGGGGAGAGGAAGAATAAAACGTACGCAAGGAGATGAGAACAGTAGCTGGATATTTTATTGTCAACATTTAGAGAGGTAGAGGTAAATTCCATACAGTAACTGAGAAAAACAACAGTCTCAAAAGGTGTTAGGATTCTCATTTACTAATATAATCTCAAAGCACATTGTCAACACTAACACCTTTTACATGAATTAAAGTGTCTGAGATGAAATTAATGGTAAGAGTCTAAATAAGAGGATTTGAGATCAATTTAAAAAGGAAATCAGTTACCTTAAGAGATCGATAAAGCTTTCTGTATTTTAAATCCCAGATATTAACAGTGCTATCGATGCCTCCACTTGCAATATACATTGAATTGGAACTCAAACTTACACATGTTTGTTTTGCCTGGTTACAGAAAAACAAAATTAAAAACAACATTATGATGCTCTATGGGCAGAAATCTTTAAGCCCACAAAATATTTGTCTGAATCCAACTCAGATCTCTTAAAATCAATGGAAATTTTGCAGTCAGTTTCAATAAAGTGTACAACCAACAACATTATTCTGCCAGAACCATCTGGAGCCAGAGAGGCTACAGGGTAGTGGATGGCAGG
Organism: Euleptes europaea; assembly: GCF_029931775.1. NCBI lineage: Eukaryota > Metazoa > Chordata > Lepidosauria > Squamata > Sphaerodactylidae > Euleptes > Euleptes europaea. Next base: position 83,843,239 of record NC_079314.1, on the reverse strand, counting down.
TAGGGAAAGGAAGCATCAGCTTTATCTACCATGTGATTTACAAATGGCATACAGTAAGGTTAGAACTAGAAGACATGAAAAATAGATTGAACAATACCCCTTTTATAAACCTGAATCACTTATGTAAAATGTTGGCAGATGATACACTTAGCATCATGAGAACTGAGACAATTTCATTCCTGCCTGCTCTACACAGAAGAATACAGCTTATTCTTTATTCACTGTATATATCATTTGTTTCTTACTTAATCATAAAAGAGGCTGTACCCCGATGGCTTTTAATATATTGACTAACCACTGTTATGTTAAATCATTTCTAATACACCTTTCTCCCAAATGGACTAAAGATGTGTTATCATATAAAAACATGACACAGAGCTCACTTTCCCTTTGTTCCTCTGCACATTTCACACCACTGCCAGAAACACAAAGATAAACAATCCTGCACAAACTTTGTGACGAAACTGCTTTCAAATCAACTAAAGCTACACATAGTTTTGAGAAGGAATGTGGTCATTGTGCATACTGACTTTGTGAAGAACACTTGCAAGACTTTCAGTTTAAGTCATTTGTCAGACTGTTATATTGATCAGTTTTGCTGTACTAGCTCACAAGCAATAGCAAACAATACAATATAATAAACACAAATGAATACCAAAAACCCTACAATATGGAAGCAAGAAAATGCCAGTGTTTATCATGGGACTAATATTCAGCATGACATCAAATAATCTCTGAGTTCCCTCAGACCAGGAACACTAATAGGTTATTTGTCCATCACTGCTCATTAGTCTTGAACACTTGTTAATTAAAAGTAGTTCCAAGACAGGTAACAAGCTAAACCAGTTTAACACAGGAGCTATGCAAGAGTAAAAACAAGGTCAAGCTTTTGAACTCAGTGTCTCAAAATTAATATCACTTTAGAAGCTTACATTTAGCCAGCTGAAGATAGCCTTCAGCAATCTGCACTTTTATGAACATTTCAACAATACTGCTATTGCTAGCCTATGCTATCTTGTGTATATATAGATGGTAGATGTGCTGGGTAACAAGGAAATCCTGCACAATACCTTGTCAGAGCTATGTAAATCTTAAGCAATATTATGGAATTCAGTGTATTTTTTTCAGTACATTCAATCCCTTGATCCTAAGTGGATTACTTGGAAAATTCTCTTTTCAAATCCCTAAGGTTTTTTTTTTTAGGATCAGAATACCTAGGGGGGAAAAGTTAAACATTCACACAACAGAGAGAAAAACTAGAGCCCCAAGAAGTCTCTTTCACTTACCCCTTCAGCTAGTTCAAAGAGTGGGATTGGTTTACCTTTACAATTGGAAATCACTATTTTATCACCAAGAGCAGATGCAGTGACCAGAAAGTTATCTGGAAACAAGAGTTATGGACCATAAAAGGCAGAACACTTTGCACAGTTGCTGGCAACAGAAAGAATCGGGGCCCTTTAACTATATAGGTTAGCATAAGGTTCAAAACAGAAAGAAATGTACTTTCAGGAGATATGGCAGGTTTGAAGAATTACACAATTGCTTTTGGCAGTGAAAAGAAAATATAATAGGGATGAGGAATCATTCCAGCTTTGAAAGAATCAGAATGATATATAATTTAGTATCTTGTCCTATCAAGAGATAAATTCCCCTTTGCCTTCATTCAAATCAGAGTTAATGATTTTTAAAATATTCTTCCCACAGAACAGCATACTCTAGTCTTCTCCCTCATTTCCAATTTGTTCCTCTTGAATACATAAATCTTCCCAAAATTTGAAAGCAATGTTTGCTGCTGTCAATAATTTGAAGTTGGAATGAAAAACAGAGTTTGCAACAAATAATCTCATGAACAACAATGGTAACTGCAGAACATGCCCATCAGATCAAGGCAGCAGATCAATTTAGATGTCACATTCTTGACACTTCTCCATCTTTCATGTGTTCCCTTTCTGATTTGCAGATTTATGATTTGTTTTAATGTTCAGTTCAAACTATGATTAGCACTAACCATGAATTACTATCAAACCATGGTTTGCAAACAGTGATTTGAGCAAATCCCAGCTATTGCTAACCATAGCTTAGCCGGTTTTCACATCATAGCAAATCATGGTTTGGAGGATTGAGAATACAATGTCTGACTTGAGACAGCATCTCCCCCACCCAAACCCCCAAGAATCATTCAGTTAGGCGACATTAATACATGCCTTGAACATTTTCCTAGGACACCCTGCCAAACACACACAATTTCAACTACAAGAGACAAGCCAGAAGCTGGAAATGAAACAACTGTCAAACCACATGAGCACTACTAAGAAAACTATTTCATGGAGAGAAATTACGTCTCATTTTATTCTGTACAATACAGATAATACCTGTGTTGTTACTAGAAATAACTCATAATGGCTGAGAACAAATCAGAGCTAGCATCTTTTAAGAGACTGATCCTAGGCAGAGTCAGGAGCACCTAAAGCCACTGAAATAAGGGAGCTTCATCAAGAAGAGTTGGTATTTATAACCCTGCTTTTCTCTACTCAAAGCAGCTTACAATCACCTTCCCTAACCCACCCCACGAGACGCCTTGTGAGGTAGGTGGGACTGAGTTCGGAGAGAACTGTGACTAGTCTAAGGTCACCCAACAGGTTGCGTGTGGGGGAATGGAGAATATAATCTGGTCCCCCAGACTAGAGTACATCGCTCTTAACCACTATACCACGCTGGCTCTCTGCCTTACTCTGCCTAGGATCAGGCTGCTGGCAATGACAAGGAAGCTGCACTCTGATCCCCAAGAGCTAACAAGATTGACTTAACAGCTCAAGCATACCAGTGTCACCAGAAAGCCTTGAGCAATTAGAGAAATGGGTGAATTCCAAGATGTTCAAAGTGACTGGCTGCTGCATGGCTCTTCTACGTGGCAAGGGAAAAAAAACATACAGGATCTAAGTTACCAAGTGACAGGAAAGAGAAGGCTCAGGTCTGCCTGCCACAGAGGACTTGTCAAATTGTGATGCATTAGTGTGATCCCCCAAATATAAAAATTCATCTGAGAACCTTTTCTGCTTACCACAACTACAAAAAGATTTAAAGACATAGAAAACTAATGCTTCAGTCAACAATGCAATTTCACTTCATTTTCATTCAAGGTAGACAGCAAAAATTACATGCAGACAACAGTGAGATTTGCTGCAATATCCGAAAACCACATTGTTATTAGTAGTCCCATGATGTAAATGGAAAGGAAAGCCAAGTGTTAACTAGACAGGCAAGCACTGTACTTCCTTGTCTGCAGCCTCAGACACTTTTGACTCCATAAAAAATGCAAGCAAATACCATGCAAGATACAGAAGAATATGAAACCCTATCCAGGGAACAAGTAACATCTGCACCTTTAATGAACAATTGGATTCAGACTCAGCTCTAAAACCTGGGAATATAAAAGACCTCAATTACAGCAAACTAGATCACAAATACAGATAAACCATCTGATTTGCTTTACAGCTTAGCAGGTAAATAGATACTTTAACAAGAATTATGCTTCAGTGTTGCGAGGCAGCAGGAAAATTCTATGACGTGGCCCAGTAGCTCTTCTGCATGTCAGCACTTTAATACATCACGATGTAAATTTATCTAAACTAAAAGGACTTTAAATCAAGGGCAGCTGAAGATTATCAAATAACGCAGAAATTCAACCACACAGATAATGCATCACATGACATAGCAAAGGATACTATTGCTGCCCCAGCACACAGAGCTAACTGGATGTGAGGCAGTATGTGGACTGAACTGCTCCACTACAGTTATAGATGAGGAGTCCCATATTTTAACATCATCATCTCCAGCTGAAGCAAAGCGGGTGCCATCCTGCATGGCTGCACCTGTAAGCATAAAGTGGGAAGAGGAGGGGTAGAAAAACACTATTGTTGTTATCAGCTATAAAGCTGGGAATATAATTGCAATAAGCTATGGTAAAACATTTGTTTCCCAGACATTTGCAATTGGACATTATATTATATTTGCAGCCATTTTTCACAGTTGCTGATGATAACTCATGAGCAACTGAGCTGTATACTAAGCTGCTGAGCAACGATGATCTCAATTGTGAAAATAGGACACCAATCACTAGTTTTAATTCTGTGTCAAAAATCAAGCAAAGATCAAAAGCCTTTTACCATACTGGTTATGAGACTGCATTTGATTGTGAACATTTCTGTCAACAAGGGCTAAAAACAAGTGACACTTTATGGGGGTACTATTGAGAACTCGAATCTAGCTGTTAATACTTCATAGTTTTCTAATTTTTATTTTTCATTTTTAGGGTTTTTGCAACCTGCTCAACACCTAAGACTGATCAGGAAAAACAACCAAAATAAAAAGAACAATATGCATTATGTTCACACATTTCAAAGAGATCTTATCAGCTTCTTTGAAAGACAAACATGCCTCACTTAAAATTTCGAGTTTCATCAACTGCTACAGAAGTAAGCTGACTGCAACAGGTAGAACTATTGCCTATACACCAACATATGTAAAATCTGCTAAATAATTCAAAAACATATAACAGATGCTGCAGTAAAGACAGTGTAATAATACATTATTTTGCTTTATTCAGACATGAATTCTGACCACCCAGTCCACCGTATATTAATTCAGAAGCAAGTCCAACTATGTGTGCATAAAACTGTGCAAGTGAATGGTCTGGACATATCTCTTTGTTGAAGTGAAGCAGTTAGGGCTCCCTTGGATGGGAGACCAAAGCGAGAACATGATTCACATACAAGTATGTCTATGTTTAGTTCAAAGACCGTATCGTTTTAGAAACTTTTCAGTTCAGAATCCACTAGGCAATCTTGACATGCTGTACAGGGGCACCTTTGAAACTGTCACATGTTACTTTCCCTCACTAGCCACACGCAGTGAAACTGACACTCAAAGCTTCACACTCAAAGCAATTTCTACGCCATAGCGACAGAATGGGGTGAAGTACCTTTCGCATTATTCAAGGGGACAGAGATCTACTTTCTTACACGATCAGGGCCCAACTTAGCTGCTGAAGGCAAACTGTTCAGTCACAAGACGCGTGTGTGGGGGGGGGGGGGGGCTCGGACTACTCAGCGTGGACCAACTTGCTTCTACCGCCCCACTATAAAGCGAGTGCCCTACTCGGGACAGGCCAGAAGCAGAGAAAGACACCCGAAGGGACCCTTGTCGCCCTTCCCACCTCACAACAGGAGTAGCTGCTCAGCCAGGGCTGTCAATATAGACCCTCAGATCTCAAGGCAAGGTACACAACCCTGTCAACTGGGGGGGGGGGGTCCGCCTTATAAGAGCTCCGCGGCCTCATACGGACCAGCTGCCAGGTAACACGCGCCTGGCACCACAACAACGGCGACGGACCCCGCCCCCCTCCGCTCACCTTCCCGATTGGCCGGCGACCCCGGATTGGGGGCCCTCTACCCAGCCTTACTCATCCCTCCGGCCAATGAGGAACACACACACGCGCGCGCAAAACTTTTCCGGCGCGTTTCTCCTCCCAGCCCCAAAGCGGCACGAAACTCTTCCGAGCGGACTTTCCGCGCTTCTTCCAACTTAGCGACTCATCCCAACAGCCACTTCGAGTACGGCATCCGAGGAAGGGCAAACAAGAGCAAAGCGCGCTCGGCTTCTCCCGACACGAATAAAAGGGGGAGGAGCTATCATTTAAAACGGACGGTCTGTGTCACGTGCCCGATTTCTACCGCTGAGAAGAGGGGTCGAGAAGGCTAGGCTGGAAGGCCTCCGCCCCTCTTTCAGTGGGCGTATACCAGGGTGTTGGGAAGGGATCGGATGCGCGACCTCTTTCGCGGGCTGCACTCTGGGCGTGCTCAGGTGCGCCCCTTTTCGCTTATTTCATTTTGCTGCGATGCCCATCGTTCTGACGAGAGATCACTTATATGGGGGAGGGGTGATCAGTACTGTGCAATAGTAGAGGCTGGGCAGCGCTGAATCCCCTGCAGGTTGTGTCCCAAGGGCCATTGCCCCTTCCCAGGCAGGCCCCACTGCGAGAGGAGCGTCTCGACCCTTCCTGTAAGCCTGCCTGAGGCCAGGGACTCTGGTGGTTCTTCCTGCTTCAGTATCCAAGCATGGATGGAGCACTGGACTCAGGAAAGACTGTCTTTCTTTGGTAGCAACTTCCAGCAATCCTTTATTGATACCTTTAGAAGCCTAGGAAATTGTGGCTAATATGGGCATGGGAGGGAGATTCCCAATTAACTGAAAAAAGGCCTACGGACAGCCTGTTTGTCAGGGCATCTATGCTCCCTACTGGATTTCTGAATTTGAACATGAAGTGGCTGGCTTCATGATTTTAAGCTTCCAAAATGATCTAGGCAGGAGGGGAGATAACATTTTCCTGAGAGTAAGCCTCACTAAATAACATGGGGCTTATTTTGAGTAGACCTGGTTAAGATTGCTTTCAGAATAAGGGTTTGCACTGGGTTGTTCATTTCTATGGTTCTGCTTTACATATTTAGCTCAATTGGTTTGGCAAATGCCTGAAATTTCAACAAATAAACCAATATTTAATAGACCATTTAATAAATTTAAGGAACAACGCTTTGAAAACTACAATAAATTCAGTTTGTAATTTCATACAACCTTGTAACATATAAAAATGTCTATTATCTAACATTAAAAATTAGTCATTCTAAAGAAAAACGTTTTCCTGAGTTTTTTCTAGAACTTGCAGTGCGTTCTTAATCATGGATTTATGACGAACATTGGTTGCTATGGTTACAGTGATGTCGAATTCTCAGCATTACAGTTTTGCAGCAGCATGAAGAGACAGATGAAATTCTAATTTCATTAAAAATAAAAGCATGTTTAAAAACAAAGTTGACAAGTATCTTATATACTTGTAAAATGATTTTAACAGTTGTAATCGATACAATGCTGACAAGCTGTACAAAGCAAGCTTTTCTAAAATAGGATTTTATTTAATTGCTAATATACCTCTTAATCTGAGGTTTTCAAATGTATTGAGTAATTGTAATTAAGATATGCAGTGTTCCAGATAAGGTAATTTTAAAATGGGGCCTGTCCCTTTCTTAAAAATTCTTGAAGTGCCTTTCCAAAAGGGAGAATGAAGCTTTTTCTGCTATCCCTTTTATCTTAAGGGTAGCTGATATTTATCATTCTCTTAGAGAGAATCACCAGAGACAAGTAGAGGGAGTTTTGTTTTACATTGAATCTTGTGCTGAATTTCTGTAGTACTGAATTGTCTGCTTTTTTTTGCATCTCTTATGTGTTTGAGTTAAAATAGGTCCTTTTTTAGACAATCATTTTTCAATACAAACACCTTGTTATTTTTACTTAATGACCAATTAAAGAGAATCCCAAACAGAGTGGAAGCCTCAAAACGAAGAGGGATTCTTGCAAAGGATCTGCCCACCTTATCCTCAATAACAGTTTCCACATAGCAACCTGTTGTAATCTATTTATATCCCCTTCTTGCATATATAAATATCACAACTAAGACCTGTATAGCTTATCTTCAGTGTATGAAAGAAAGGATCGTTTGCATTTATAACTTACAAAATATCACTAAACAGCCTAACACAAGAATGTTTTCAACCACCCTGTAGTAAAACACTAGACTACAATTGTTAACGTATTTTAATAATGGCAATTGTGTGAAATCACTGGGTAAGGGATACCACGTTAGGAACTTTAGGTTGAGCTGGTTAGATGCAATATGGAAATACCACAAAAGCAGTGATAACTAGTTCCTAACCCCCATAGAAAGGATCTGGGCCGTATTCAGCATTTAAAAGGGAGTATGGTATCAATGGCATCAAGCCATCCTTACTCAAAAGCAGCAAATTATACTCACTACTGATCTATAGTTCTTCTACCAACTAATAACTTATGTCAATCGAAGAGCAGAAATCAGGTTGTTCTCTATTGGAATCCTAGTGCAGATCAACTAAATGTGGAGAATGCAAAAATCTCCCTATCTCTAGAGTATCATAAGATCCTAGTATTTACTTTCACTTCATGATTGTCCCATTTTTTAAAAAGCAAAATGTCCAATAATTAATTATTGATATTGTCTAAAGTAAGTAGAAAAGACATCTTTACAAGTAACTCCAGTTGCTTTTAATCAAGAAAGACAACAGAGGTGGCAAAAATTGAAAGGCAAACATCTGAAGTTTCAGAGAGATCAATAAAAGTTATACAAGAAATTGCTGCAATTCACACACAAAATTAGCTGCATTTTTACTACTAAGAAATTTATGTAAACGCAAGTTTCTAATTTAAGATTATTTACTTAAGATAAATGACAAACTAGTATTTTATTAGCTTTAAGGGAATAAAACCTAGTTTCTGTTAATAATGTAAATCTTGTAAAATTAACTAGTTCTATTAAAATAGGTATCAGTGAAAAAAACAGAATGATACAATTTAAGAAGAATGCTTTAACCTTTTATAGTCATAAGAACGTAGGAAAATTAAGTCCAAAGAATACTGTTTATAAGCTGTAAAGAGCAACATTACATACATATTTATTACTTGAAGTATTGCTAAATATATTTTGTAAATTACAGAGGATAGTCTCCTATAACAGGCAATTTGTTATCGGTGTTATTAATACAAGATGAGACTCCAAAACACCATCAAACTCCATTAAATGCACATTCATTTTCTTCTGGAAAGATCACTTAAGAGAGTAAAGAAACTATCCAGTGGAAAATATTCCCTGCTGTTACCACACACCCATTAGCTGGATCAAATAATTTCCATAAATTGTTTATTGCTGGTAAGGAGATGTCAAATGGGATCTGCAAAAAGAAAAGAAAAACCATGAACCAAGCAGAACTATCTTAACAGAATGAGAACTGTAAGTGTGTGGTGCTACTAGCAGCCTAACAGTGGCCCTGTGAGGAATATTCTCATTGGTCAGTAGCTAAAATGATAAGACTCCTGCCTAGTGTGAATGAATGAGCTTAGAAAGAAAGACCAGCAGGCTGTCAAGAAGGTATCAGTGGTAAGCAGAGCCTGAGAAGGGCAACAGCAATGTAGTCATTGCCAGAGCATGAGAAGATTCTTCTGGAAACCCACCTTTCCTGCACTGGGGACCAGAACACTCTCCTATCTTGGGAAGGGTCAGGAAACTAACTAATATGCAACGTTGTATACATTTTCCATGCTTCAGGGTCAGAAAAGGGATATTTACTTTCTCCAGACAACAATGTCCGAGAAGAAGAAGAATATATTGTGGAGTTAGCAACTCCCATGGCAAAACCATGAGGGATGTGTTTGAGTTTTAGAAAGGACAGGAAATGTCAGTTTTAAAATGGTTTTAGGGAAAATATAAAAAGCATCACCCCAGAATCTTTACTAAAGTAATATATCAGATTTACACTGTGAGCATTAACTGACTTTATTTCCTACTCTGTGCCTAAAGAAGGGCAATAATATTGCAGGCTATAACTAAATGGAGTAAATATGACAGTAAAAATATTTTTGCAACTTTTGGATGGGGATATATGTATTTTCAAAAGCTGATGGTAATGAAAAAACACTATGTAAGATGTATACAATTTGGTAAAACATTTTTTAACAAACTCAATAATTTACCTCACTGATTGGGGTTGGCTGATTTGGACCAACTGACAACAAGGCTTTGATTTCTGATAAACACTGCTTGACTATTTCCTGAATGTATCAAAGGAAGAGAACAAATTCAATTGTTATATGCTTTTAAACTACTGTATTTCAAGGATCCTTATTTTTGTTCTGACATAATTCAAAGTGCCAGTTTATTAACCTCTAGCTGCTGAGGACAGAGCCCCCTGAGCCCTGCCAGACCACTGCAGAACCATTCCCCACGTCATTCCAATTGCACAGCTTTGGCATATCCCACCCTAGCCATTTACATCACGGTGCAGCAAATCTAGACTGGGATTACTCATTTAATTTGGGAAATGTGTATAAAATTCCACAGTGAACCAAAACAGCTTCAAAAAGTAGTGCTGTCTTCCATTTAAACCTACTGTGCAATACGACTGGTCGATTTTGCATTTCAAGACACTCAAAATACAGCTTTACAGTAATGAAAGCAGTTAGCTATTGTCTGTGCTGTCATAGTATCCATCAGGAGAAATGACAGCATGTGCATCATTAATCATTTATTATAATAGATACAGAAGAAAAACTGTCACCTGATAAAGGTCTCCTACTTTGAAAATAAATGTCTGCTTTGCCTTGGCATTCATCAAGCAGCAGTTATGCAGTGACAATATTGCACATCAAAAGGTCTGGGCTGTCTCTTGATTTCTTTGGTAACACAACTTAATTCAATCTTGTTAATAACGCTAGGAAAATGGGGCCTACAAAAATATTAAAATAAGATATCCTGTGCTGCTTTTATGCCATATTTCTGTTTTTAGAAACCAGTGGCCATCTCAAACCAAGGCAGGTAAAAGTTTTTAAATGCATTGCAAAATAATACCGATTTGAATAAATTGGGGTTGATAAATTCAGCTCAAGCTACAGACCTTCATGGAACTGTACATGGAGAACATACACTCCAATCCTGATTTGCATAGAGCTGCCCACAGCCCCAGCTTGATCTGGACACATAGACCTACAGTCTATGAAAGAGTACTGCAGCTAGCAATTTTGTCTGCATCTACTTTTTTATCCCACTGTATACATATCTATTTCTCAAGTGTGGGCAGATCTGCAGATACCTAAATCCGCAGATCGGGCCCACACTGAAAGTAGATTTTTTTCCAAACATGGGGGAATCCCAAGGTTTGCACCCCAGGAATCACGCTGGGTCGAGCAAGAGCGTGGGGGGGGGATGAGATTCCCCCCTCCTGCGAGTGTAGCAGGTCCCCTCCGCCAAGCCAGCAAGCCTGTCCTCCCTTCTTCTGGAAGATAGGTGGGGAGAGTAGTGGGGGTGTGAGAGGAGTGCCAAGGGTGGACGGTAATAAGGCAGAGTAGCAAGGGTGGGGTACATTGATGGAAAAAGGGTAGAGGGGTGAAAAAGGGGGATTAGGTTGCCGGAGAAGGGGTGGGCAAAAGAGATGTGGGTAGATTGACAGATGAGAAAGGGGGGAGATTATCAGAGAACTTGGGGGGGGAGAAAGGGTTGAAATCGTTAGAGAAGGGGGAGGATGGAAAAAAAGTGGGTGGGAAGGGATGTACCAGCAAAAATGGTGGCAGAACCCCATAGAGCTGCATCCAGCAGTTCCACAGGGGTTGGGAGAGTGTCTCTGGCAGCTGGCTTGCTGCAAGCCACTGAGGAGGTGACTCGGCTGCACCATGGCTGTGCCATCCCCGGTGCAACTACACCCCCCTTAAGATTGCACTCCCAACTGGTTAATTTTGCCTTGAAGCAGATAAAAGTTGTCATCTGTGGGGTTTTAGGTCTCTTCCTAACTTTCAAGAGAAAAAATAAATGCCACATGTTGTATCCAAGGACTGGCCATTAAGGACATTTATGTACCTCTGTTTTTTTATCAATCACCACTCTTGAGACAGAACTTCTAGATTCTGGTGAAAGAAAACTGTGTGTTACGCTTGCTTGACGAGGATTTATAGTTGAGTGAGTTGAGTGCATTAGCATTTCAATTTTTTGCTTCAGATTAGACAATTTTTCACGCACAGCAACAACACTAAAGGATAGAAAATTGTTAGCATTATAGAATGATAATCTAAATATTATACAACTTTGAAATAAAATTTACTTTGTTGAGTAAGAACATCAGAGCCTTTGAGCTTTTTCCTTTTCATTGCCTTCTGCATTAGGATGGTTTCCTTGAGTTCTTCACAAGCAATGGTATTGAAGCTGCTGCTCCATAAGTTAAATCCATGGTGCTGGAGTTAAAGCTCACAACCATTTGGACAAAGCTCTCCCTACTTATAATTATTTTGTTATTCCGGCGTAGGATGTTAAGGTTCTACTACTTTTTTTATACCATGCTTTTTTCTTTCAATTTAGATTAGGTCTCTTTAGAGAACCTCTGGATGTTTCCATAGAAGGGCTCTTGTACTGGAACGGCAATATTCTTTCATCTGGTTTTCTAGTAATTCATCCACTCTAACCCCACAGATGTTACTTATTACATTACTGTGTCACAATTAGATACCTTTCAGCATTTCTGACACCTAATTACAAAGGTAAAGGTCCCCTGTGCAAGCACCGGGTCATTCCTGGCCCATGGGATGAGGTCACATTTCGACGTTCCCAAGGCAGACTTTGTTTCCAGGGTGGTTTGCCAGTGCCTTCCCCAGACACCTAATACCGAGCCTAATTATTTTGTTCTGTTTTATTTTGTGTCACTACTCCTCAATTTTGCCCACTCTACAGCAGTGACAATGGATCTTCCTTTTGGATCCCTTCCGGCTGGGATCCAAGGAGCTATGTATGATATCTTACATGCATATTGAGTCTACTGTGTCTTCCCCACTCACCCCATCCAACTGAAGCCCTTTATGCCCTCAAAAAACCAAGCCTAAGGGGCAGAAAGCAGTGAAAACAACAGCATGGCGGGGATGTAGTGACCCCCTTGCATATGCAGAAGTTCTTTCCACATGCACGTAGAGCTCTTTGGATGCTAGCCATTGTTTTCAAACACTGATAAACAGTTATTACATCTATGCAGATTGACCAAAGTATTATACAACTGCTCCCAGCAAGCATATAAAAAAGTGTTCTGTGGTTTACATAAAACAGGCAACAAAGACTGAAAAGACTGGACAAAGTTACCTATTCAGTGGAATCCACAAATAACCACAGAACACATTGGGTGAGTGGAAATTTGTGATGCTGATAATTCTGGCTGGTTTTATATTGTAAGCATAAACAAACAAAACCTACAGGGGGGAAAAATACACAATATAATACACTTGCTGATTCAAGGAAAATATATTTTGAATAATGACACATCTTTAAAGTTCGTGATATTTAATAATATACTTGGACACACACACACACACATGTAACTGATTACCTCCAGTGAGTACAAAAAATATTGTAACATGGATTCATCATTCTCTGGTTTTAAATAAACCATATTACATCAAATGCATTCCATGTAGTAAGACAACTGTAGTCTTCATAGCCTTTTCTTGTTTAGATGTGGGCTGTCTTCTTTAGATCTGCCCATCCTTTGAACCATTTGTTCTCCCTTCACTGATTTCTCCATGTGCATAATCCTTGTGATATGAAGCACAGTGACTGTAGGGGATCATTACATCACCACACTTCTGCAACTTCTCTATTACATCATAAAGTGTTCTGTAAAGCAGTGTACTGGCCTTGCCAATCAAGGCACAATAGAAAGAGCAATCTAAGGGGGCATCAATAAATTATACCAGCACACTTGTGCAAGGCACAAATGTCATGGTCTTATTTCAAAAGTCTGAAGTTCCTTAATTACTGGTGTACTTTTCAGGGCCACAAACACCTAGTTTTACAGCACTATTGTAACATTGCAACCTCACTATTGTAACATTGCAAGTACATGGGCAAGTGTTGTCACTTCAACAAGGCTTCAAAAATTAGAACAGCATTAGCATGACAAATGAAGCAACTGAAACAGAAACATTCAATACTTATAACATGTTATTAACTCCCACCATGGAAATGAGAGCTGGGCAAAGAAATCATCACCAAGGAAATGAAATGTGTGTATTCAATGCAAATTAATATTGACTACCAATGACAAAATGGATGCTGTTTCTCTACATACAGACCTCACTAATACTATTAGATTCATCTCCTCCAGCACAGTCGACTCTAACAGCAGTTCTCCAAAGCCTTAGGCAATTATCTCAGCTCTGCTATCTGAGATCCTTTAACTGCAGATATCAAAGACTGACTCTGGGACCTTCTGCAAACAAGCTTGTGCTCTAGCACTCTACTAGGTCTCCTCTAAAAAACAGCAACAGAATTATGACATGGGGATGGACCACAAATGTCAATGATCTTATCTACAGTCTATTTGATTTGTGATTGTTCCTAATCCTATTTATGTATGAATATTTACATTTCACCTTCTGCCTTCTCATGCAGAATTAAACACCACATAAAATGCACTAGTTAAAATATCATAATACAACTATCAGTCAAGCATCTAGAAATGCAGTCAAATCACACAGGAAGACAATAGCTCCCACCCCTTCAAAAGCCTTCCAGAATAAAAATGTTTTCCTCTTGCTCAAGAAAACTGCAGCGATGGTGCCAATTTCACCTTCTGAGAGAGAGTTCACAGCTTGAGGTGGCCAAAATGGTCCTCCAACAAGTCACCTTGAAACATCCTCCCTAAGATGGAATAGTTGGATGCCTTTTAAGATTGCTAGTTGTGTTTTTAGATTGGTTTTAAACTGTATACTGTAGTTTTTGTATTTACATATTACCCACCCTGAGCCCAGCTTGCCGGGGGAGGGCGGGGTACAAATAATGATAATGATAATGATGATGATAATAATAGTTATTATTGTTATTATTAATTTCAACCTCATTAAAAGTAAGATGGGCTCATCAAACTCAAGGTTCATGCAGGCTGATATATGTGGAGGTGATCCTTTAAATATCTGCAAAGCAATAGCAATATACAGATATGAAGCGATTAACTGGAGTATCTCATACCGTAGCTGAATTAATGTAGAATTAAAAACAGACAAAACAGCTTAATTTTAATATTTGATTGGGCTAGAAAATAATACAGCATGTGGCACTACCCACATTTACATTTTACTGCATGTTCACATTATTTTGTTTGCTTAGTTTCAAAAGTAAGCACCACAGCAACTTATTTTGAAATCATACCATAGTCTCTTCTTTTGATGATTTCTCCACAGATGGAAGATACCACTGCACACAAAGTTCTTTGAGGGAAGTACAAGTTGCCTTGTTGTCAAAATAACCTTCACTCGGAGTGCCGCAAGAACTAGAGGCAGTTAGGGTTACTTTTGACAGTCTAGATGACACTCCAATAGCTTCTGAAGTTGACTGAAAAAATATAGCCAAGCATATCATTATAATTTTTAAAATGCTGTCCCCTTACATAAATGAAATATGACCCCTTTATACATTTGTGCAGTGAATCTGCATCACATTTAAGAGACATTCTATGTAATTAGTTTATTATATATGATTAATGATTAACAATTTCAGAAAGGAGTATTTTAAAATTATGACTTTCCTTTCTTGTCATGGTCAACAGAACACATGGAATGAAACACTGCACTTAACATAAAGGTTTATTCTCATCAGTGGGTTGGAAGGTATCCTCGTTTGGGTTGTGCTTTCTCCTTGCTCTGTGGATAGGGCATATGCAAATTTCTTGCAGAGGCTTCCACTATCCTGGGCTCTTTAAGGGAGTTATCCTCATCTATTTGGAGGAATCACACTCAAAACAAGACGGCAATCAGGCTCACCCTAGAAGAATCTACAGGGCTGTCATATACTTGCCATGGCCTCCTGCCCATGTAGAGTCGATGGGATGTGAGGTACCAGCTTGAACTTGGCTGTGGGTAGCCCCAATAGATGGGCCTGTCCACCACCAGTGTTTTGGAGTGGGAAAGGGCCAGCTGTCCATTCCCCATCCCTACCAGTACTTCAGCAGAGGAGAGGAGAGTGACAGCAGAAGAGAAGTTGGAGCTGAACAATGAGAGGTCAGTCCTACAAAGCCTTAGGCCAGAGTGATTTCCTCCAGAATCGACTGGCTGATCCTTCCTATGAAGAAAGATGATCAGAAGAAGTGGTACATTCCCCTGACCACTCCCCCTCTTCCTAAATGGAAGCCATGGAGTCTGAAATCAAGTTGGAGTGCAGTGACTCAGAACTGCCAGAGGGAGCAGCGTTTCTAGCTCAGGAGACAGAGGGCAGAGCTTAGTGCCAGCCTCATGGTCTGCTGGCCTAGAAGAAGAGCTAAAATAGCTACTCCTGTGAATAGTTCCGGGATCTAAGAAATAGGAGATAAGCTCCATCAAGTTATGGCTGGATCTGTGGGCTCTCCCCCCAAAACAGAAAGGTGTGGAAGAAGAATCTTTGTCCCTCCATCTTTGGCGTTGTTGTTGTTGTTTCTTCACCCTTTTACCAACTTAAATTGCAGTCCTTTATGCTCGGGCATAATGTAGGGACAAAGGGCTGTGTAAGTGAAGCTTTGTTGAGGGCAAGGGGAAAAGGAGAGCCCCTCCCAGAGGCAGATAAAATTATCTGCCCCACCACTTGCCTTGGGAGTCCTTTCATCAAGGAAGATGAAGGCAGCACCTTTCGATGCTGGTACTTGCCAGGGCTTCCTGGCCTTCTGTAGATTTGATGGGGTGAAAGGCACTGGCTCAGACGAACTGTAGGTTGCTCCGTCGATGGGCAGCTGAAGAACAGGCGCCAATGTTGCAGAAGCTAATACCAGGGTCTTGGGAAGAAAAGCAGCCAAGTTTTCATCCTCTGGCAGTTCAATTCTAGTTTCTGCCTTGGGGCATGGATCCATTCTGGACAATTTCATATACTTCCTCTCCACCATTGCCACTCGTTGAAGAGAGGCAGAGGCTGGTGATTTTTAAGGTACTTGTTCCTGTGTTTTTAATAAGCGAGGTGGGAGATCTGTGGAAGCTCATCTATCCACAGAGCAGGCAGGGCATGGACTGGGGAGGTGGAGTTCCTTCTCAAGATAGTGGAAGCCTCTGCTAGAAATCTGCATATGTCCTGCCCCTGGAGCAAAGAGGAGGCACAGCCCATACCTTGCTCCACTGAGGGAGAATGCCATTTCCTTCCAGATGCTGGTCAGTTTCTAATGGCATTGAAGGGTGAACACAAGTTTTGAACACTTAAAAAAAGTGATATGTAAAGGGTAAACATTATTATAGACAACATTACCATGTCAAGGCACATGGACATAAGAACATAAGAAAAGCCATGCTGGATCACACCAAAGCCCATCAAGTCCAGCAATCTGTTCACACAATGGCCAACCAGGTGCCTCTAGGAAGCCCACAAACAAGACAGTGGATAGTAAAAAGACATTGTAGATTGATCTGCAATGTAGCTGAATCTGTATTAATAAAGTTTTCTGGAACTACAGAGCTGCATAGGGAACTTCTATCTATACCTGACAGAAGGGTGGTTTATGAAGTCCTCTAAAAATGAAGAGAACTTGGTTGGGGGACCTTCAACCCAATATAGGAGCTGTGACAGAAGGGTAGGAGACCCATTGTATGTGCAGAACACTTGGGTACACTGAAGGAAATATCTGGATTCTGTACT
Organism: Euleptes europaea; assembly: GCF_029931775.1. Lineage (NCBI taxonomy): Eukaryota > Metazoa > Chordata > Lepidosauria > Squamata > Sphaerodactylidae > Euleptes > Euleptes europaea. Next base: position 83,825,985 of record NC_079314.1, on the reverse strand, counting down.
GTGTGGAGCCCTACATTATCTCCACAGAAACTTATGGTTATCTGATTTATTTGAAAGTTTTTTGAACTATTTGCGTAAAATACAGTGGGCCCACGGTATATTATGGAACTCTTGCTGTGGTGGCGACACAAGCTTAAATAAACCGTCAATATCTGATTAAGTTATTATGTTCTTTGTATGCCTGTGCGTTAGCTTCACAGTTCAGGAAAACAGTAAGAGCATTAAATAATGGACAAAAGATTAATTTATTTTATCCCTAAAATCTTTTAATACATATGCTAGATTGCAGAACTTGGTCATTTCGCATAAAGAGCTTGTAAAAAGTTCTAGTTACAAATTCACAGTAAAGTAATACTTTGTTATTCTTTGGACTAGCGGTTTAATTTGCAAATAAGGGTCAGCTGTTTCAGCTCAATTCTTCATATTCTGTGTACTATCATAGAATGATATAAACTGTAACATGAACAAGTAAGTCTTGTTTTAATTTTAATCATAGGGTTTTCTGAAACTTTTAGGTGGGTAGGTTTCTTTGTTGATACTTGTAACACTTTAAAGGATGGACTTGTGATTAATTCATTTATATAACAATGATCTCTTCACAATCTATACCACCCACTTGCAACAGAGAAAGCAAGTTTACATACCAAATTATAAAAGGATGTCCTGAGGGCAACTTACCAGGGTCCCAAATCAAGCGGTGCTTACAGAGTACAAATGGCACAGGAATCGCCAGATGTCTTTACAAGTTATCTCCATGAAAATGGTGCACAAGGGAATTTACTACTAACATTCAGCCAAATATATCCTAGATTCAGTGGCAAAAATCAGGAGGCATGGCTGAGAGAAGCCCCCCCCCAGCCTCCAGAGGGGGATGGGGGGGTTCAGGTTGCCAGATCCAGGTTGGGAAACCCCTGGAGATTTGGGGATGGAGCCTGAGGGGGAAATGGACCTCAGTGGGTCCAGTCCATCCTCCAAAGAATCCATTTTTTCCAGGGGAACTGATCTCTGTAGTCTGGAGATGAGTTGTAATTCCAGGGGATCCCCAAGGGATCCCACCTGGAGGCTGGCATCCCTACCTGGGACCCACATACTTGAAAAACTGTCATGTACCACCCTGGGTTAACATGGGAAGAGGAGTCCTTGGAGGAGGACAACCTGCCCCAAGTTCCACCTTAGCAGAACCTCCCAACAAGGTAGATTCTCCAATCCCTCCCTGAAGGGGTGTCAGCACCAGCACCAACCCCTAAGTCAGCAGGGCCCTCAGGCCTGGAGGCCCCAGCATGGACATACCCATGACATACCCATGACCAGAAGCACCCCATGATCTCCAGAAGCACCCCAGGAGCAGTGGAGGCGAAGGGCTAGGGCTGAGTCATGGACCAGGCACAGGAGAGTACACCTAGCAACCCAAGGCCTCCTCTCTGCTAATGAAATGCTAGGAGAGACTGACAAGTCACCACGGGATTTGGGCCCCAGTATTCCTCATAAGTAGAAAAGATGACACGGTTTGTGAGGAGGAGCCTGATGTGGGACCCAGCAACACCTGTAGGGAAACTCCTTATATAAGGCTGCAGCCAGTATGGGATCAGCTTGTCTGCAGCCTAACTGACTATCCTACCAGTTACCTGACTTGGACCGCTTTTGCACTGTGGTTCTGGATTGCATTACTTGACCCCAGATTTTGACTTTGGACTAGAACCCTTGCTGGGACTGGTATGGCCTGGGACTTGCCTCCAACCTAGTGAGCAGGGCAAGGACAGACCCACCCTCGTAAACCCACACAGCAGCTCCAGTCATCAAAGAAGTTGCTTCTTTCTGTGTCCTCTGCTGGTGCCTGTGTTCAGGCCTTCACAGTAGCAGTTCCTGTGCTTTGCTGTAGAAAGGAAGCAGGAAACAGCCATTCCACCAGCAATGCTCTGTGATTCTGTGATTCTTTGAACCCAGAGATACTAGTTCTATAAAGTGATTATCAAAACATGCATTTATATGTAACTTTTAAAATCAAGTTACCTTTGCAAGAGCAATTAAACTACCACGAATCCGCTCAAAACTGTGTAGTTGTTTGGGGGGATCTTCAAGGCAGCAGGCAGAATATACAGGCAAGTAGGTTTTTAGGAAATAATGCATTTCTGCTAAGCGTAGGGTAGTTCCTATGTCAAACACTGAAGTGAACAGCGTATTTTCTTTAGCAAATAAGCCTTCTCCTGCTTTTGGAACAGCTGTGAAAAGAGAAAATGTGTAAAAACTACTTCTAGTGAAGACATTAGTAATACAAATGTTTTGATCTTACTGTATGTTTATGTACCAAATAGAAAATGAATTGCATTAAAATTCAGTACAACATAAAAGGCTTCTATTAATACTCTAAGAAAGATGTATTGTTTTGTCATCAAGTATTCAGATCTGTCTTGTTTAAAGAAAACACAGGTAATGTTTACAGGTTAGGAGTAAATATCTGAAGTAAATATTTCTGCAATATCATCTGCATTGGAATTACAATAGTTCTGGTAGTAGTGGCATTAGGTTTTCTTGGGGCTTTAGGATCCCTAGAAATACTTACTTCTGGAGTATGACAGATCCACAGTCTGATACTGTCTTCCTTTCTTTTTTATCCCCTGCCCCCCTCCCAAGGCTCCATGATAGCGGTGGAAAGTGCTGCTAAGTTGCAGTTGACTTATGGCAACCTCATAGATTTTTCAAAGCAAGAGACATTAAGAGGTGGTTTGCCACTGCCTGTTTCTGCATAGTGAACCTGGACTTCCTTGGTGGTCCCCCATCCAAATACTAACCCTGCTTAGCTTCTGAGATCGGGCTAGCCTGGGCCATCCAGGTCAGGGCAGCTGACCTGGGCATTACTATGCAGAGAATGCAGAGCCCTCTTTATTAAACTAGATTGCTTCTTTTGTGCTATAACAATCCCAAATCACAGTCAATTTGCAGTCATTTTAGACAGATATACCGTAATTATATATATATTCCAACTGAATTTCCAAACTGAATTTCCAAATTTGTCTTCACTCAACATCTTTTGAGTGGTAACTAAAGTTGTATCCAGATAATCATTTTTCAGAGACTTACAGGCAGTACTATAAAGCTGTATGGGGGAGAGAAGTGAGTTACTTGTCCTAGCACTTTTTTCCATGGTGCTAACCAATAGGGACCCATGACAGCTGCAGCAAAATGTATATACAATGGATGATAGTGCTAGTCATGCATCTGGGGGCTTGTTTCCAGACTACAGCTTGAAGCACTGTAAACATTTGCAGAATGAATATTACTGGAGACAACAGCATCATCATATAAATTAAATACATTAAAGGTAATATCCCTCCCCTCAACACCTGGGACATTTAAAAAACAGTTCTAAATTTATTTCTCTTTAGTTCATAAAAGGACAAAGAGAAATCCACAAATCCAATCAGGTAGCCCTTTATGAAGAAAAAATGTGGACAGTTTCCCTTAATGAGCAAATTAGGAAACAGGAACGAGGAAATTAGAAAAAATTCTTTCCTGTAATGAGGCTCTCCTCCCTTCTTACATTTGTACAGCTATCAAGCTACTAATTCCAGATCTGAGCTACTATTGCAATAGTAGCAAGGAAGAAATAATTTCTGTTGTTTCAAAGAAATAATTTATGATACACAACATAAATGCTCCAGAATACTAGTCCTCTAAAAGCAAACTAGTTCCTACCTAGCAAAGGACTCATGTTCAAGAGCCTGTTTAAGTAAGTATTGTAGCGAATTAAGTGGACCCAGGTTATCTTCAGCCTGGCCTGGTTATCCTCATATGGAGAATTTTCAGCTCCATCCCTTTCAGCTCCATCTTCTTGCCCTTGTCCAGGAGACAATATGGAAGGGGCTTTATAGGTAACTTCATATCCACCTGGAAACCCAAAAATATGTTTAACATCATCCTAATTCTCAGCAACACTACAGTGTTGCCAAGGAGTAATTTTCAAGTCTATCCTGTGCACTAAGAGTAAAACAACAAAGCCCAGTCAAGCAATTTTCTAGGTTTAAAGGTTGCCAGTTTGGTACCAGCAGGAACAAAAACTAAAAGCAGCTCACACATATTCTAATAGTACACATGGCAAAAATACTGGTTGTGAAACTGCGTTTTCACACATACTGTAATAAAGCCACTAGCAAACGTGTTTGCATCCCCATTCTCTTTATTTTCCATTTTATAATTGCATACAATGCATTGAGCTTGACAACTTTTAAAATGAAGTGGATTTTTTTGCCAGGAAGGGTACACATGAACACATGAAGCTGCCTTATACTGAATCAGACCCTTGGTCCATCAAAGTCAGCAGCAGCTTTCCAGGGTCTCAGGCAGAGGTCTTTCACATCACCTACTGGAGATGCCAGGGATTGAATCTGGGATCTTCTGCATGCCAAGCAGATGCTCTACCACTGAGCCACAGCCCCTCCCCATAGCACATATGCAGATTGGTGTGCAAACCCACACACACACACGTACAGATACTAAACATTCTAAAATGCAGTATCAAAGGTCATTATGAAATCCTTGCCATGGGCCAGTTCAGGAGTTACACTCTTACTAAGTGACTTCACGCAAGCTGGTCTGCTGCCTGGAATCCAAAAGTGAGCAATTCCATCCAATTTCTGTCCCTCATTAAGAGTGTAATGTGTGAACTGTCACCTACCCAAAACTGAATCTATTAATTATATAAAGAAATCTTTCAATCAGCATAATTACATTTGGTACTGACAAATAAGTAATTGCCCTCCATCACTTTGTGTCCCCTCCCCCGCCTTGTAGTGTGAGGCTTGGTTTACTTGATTAAGTAATCTACTATCCTATTTACTCTTCTGAGGATTATTTTTCCTCCAAACCCCCCTCCTGGTTTACAGATTGTGAGCAGCACAGTGTCATTTCCTTTGCCCTTTTACTTTAAACATTTGTATACACAGTGCTCACGTATGTCAGTGGGTAAATGATAAATCCACGTCTCTCTTCATGCTCTTAAATCTGGTTTTAGCATGAGGTATTTTTCTTGCAAAATTCTCTTTTGAATTTTTTTGGATTATTGTCTTTTTATGTCCCTTATTCAATTCCCCTTTTCTTTAAGTTACAAATTGTTATGTTCAAAATAAGCTTGAAGAAATAATGTAAGACTTGAAAATGGATTGCCACAGTGATTGTTTTGTGTCACTAACACCTATCTATGTAAATCATTCTGTGTTCTTGAAATGGCCCTTGTTCAAACACCTGCAAAATTAGGAATTAGGAAGGTATATACTGACACTTTCTCTAACTCATTATTACTGACAGGCAAGTTAGTTGGGTTACCTCATTAGTAATCCGCAAAACATTTTCTGTGAGGAGAATGCTGGTAAGCAGTTTTTTGTTAGTTTTTGCATTTGGCATATAATGTAAAACAAGGTACAGTTTTCTTATATGCTACAACAAGAATATTACACAGGCACCCTTTTTCTTATCGCTGTTTTTTTCCAGTCACTGAAATCCACGTGCTTATTAATTTTCTGATTGGTTTAATAAACTTTATACCAAGTGATAGTACAAACAAGATCAGTAGACAAATACCAGACAAGTAGTCCTTATAGGAATAACCGAGGTCCAGAAGGGCAAATAATGGGATGTTGTGTTGTACTCTCTCTCTCACGTGATATAATTTAACGGCCTTCCTTCCAATTAATTTCTGGTAAGCTAGAATAGCTTCACTAACCTAGAATTAAGATACATTCAATCAGGCGGGGCTCCTTATAATGTGCACTACCTTTAAAATTGGAAGTCAGCACACTAACAGCAAAAACCAAACATCGAATATATGTTCAATGTAAAATACTGAAGAAATGTTCCTTATTCTTCTGTTGTAGGAAGTGTACTCAAATCATTATCTCCGACAAGTTAATTATTACACAAGTGATTTAAAATCATACAAATGTACTTGCACTGTCCTGGTGTTTTGCTTCATCAAAAGAGAATATGCACACATATAAGACATTTAACATACTATATTAGATTGAAGCAAAGCAAAAATACTGTCAGGATTAGATAAGACATAATGCAAAACTATGGTTTACTTAAACTATCGTTATCATTAGCATGATCATCCAAATGTGAACCACCCCCACTAGTCTGCTAAACCCATCAAATCAAAATCTGAATCCATGGTCACAGTTTACCTTAACTATGATTTCATGTGATGTTCAAACCACAGACATCCAGGTCTAATCCTGACTTGTTCCCCAGGGCACCCTTATACTGCCTGGCAACTGAGATGCCTGGCCACAGTAAAGATGATAAAACCAGCAATTTCAAAGAAAACCAGTGATCAGCTAATTGGTGAAGCCATGGCATTCTGCCATGGGGGGCGGGGAGGAGAATGGCCTGGATACACCATCTGGAGAGGCAAATGGATAGGTTGCACTTTCATGTAAATGCATCTTGGAGCTAAAGGCTGTTTAAAGTATTTTAAAACCCTTCCAGTAACATCTTCTCAGGAGGGACTCCTGTAGAGAATGCCCGCTGTGACCATTCTCTCAGTACTGATGGCCGGGCACATAGCCTTTTACCATTCATCTTTCTACGGGTTCTAGCATAAGAGTAAAATATAATTATCCAAAGTGAATCACATATTGTAGAATAGTCATGAGACTCTTAGCATTAAAAATCCCAACTTAATATCCAATTAATTTTTTTAAATTAATGTTAATCATTTTCTCACCAATACAAAATAAATAATATTACATAACATCAAACATACAGTGTGTTTTTAGTACAATTTTTAAAAATATTTTATTTCCATCTGTCTTTTAAGATGCTGTAAGCTTACTTTGGGAGCTAACTATTGGCTGAAAAGTATGGAAAAATAGAATACAAAAAGATACCAGGTACTACCAACCCATCCATGCCCTACCCCTTCATCCTTTCATTTCTGCAATATAAAGCGTACGCCCTTGATTTTTCCTATCTCAGATAAATTAAATATTCCCTGAACATAGATGCAGATTATTAAAAAACACCAACCTGTGCAGCAGCCCTTACTGCAATCCAAGCCTGCACTCTGTACATTTCCATGGCTGTAAAATCATCCGAACTCGCATAGTGTGTATTGCTGGCCTAAAATGTAGGGGAAATTTCAAAATCGGGTCAGTAGGAAATGCAAAATTAGTTATGGAAAAACCATAGAAGTGTATTTAAAGACACATAAACTTCTGTTAAAAATTGCTGTAAATCCAGGAGGAAAAAAATATTCTTATTGATTTAAGGATTTCACCTCTCTGATTCTGCAATCTTGTTCTCTTGAATGGCTAGAAGTTCATGTTGTCATGAATCTGAACATTTTAAAACAGGTGAACCGGAGGAGAAATTGGCCCTGCAATTCTAACCATTTGCACCTGCATACAGTTTGCAAGAATGGAGCAATAATCAGTGTGATGTGACAGGTAGCAGCATTTTTGTGATAGAAAGTGCTTTGAAGTTGCAGCAAACTTACAGAGACCCCATAGGGCTTTCAAGGCAAGAGGTGGTTTGCCATTGCCTGCCTCTGCATAGCAACCCTGGACTTCCTTGGTGGTCTCCAATACACATCCTAATCAGGGCTAACCCTTCTTAGCTTCCGAGATCTAATGAGATTGGGCTATCTTGGGCCATCCAGGTTAGGGCAGCTAGGATGTTTCCAGTATGCCTCACCCTAGGAGCTTATTCATGCAACTAGACTTACAATTAAATCACAACGTATATATAAACTCTTACGAGAATTTAAGGAAATAGAGATGCAAGTACCATATATGTCCCTACCAGAATTTTTCCGAGTGTTCACTCATCAAAGTGCTTTTATGATTTTCCTCTAATTTTACACACACGTCTGGGGACTGTGAACAAGAGCTGCTGGGGGGGCGGGGGGGCAGAACACATACATCAATGCCATTTTTCCTTTCAGAAGTTCTCACAGTGCCAGGACCTGACCTGGGCCACCCTTGAAATGAGACTACGACTTGAGAGGAGGAGGATTCCTCCATAGTGCTTGCTACTCCTGAGACTCCAAGCGCCTCAGGATCTCCAGAGGGAGGCCCCATGCCAACTATGCAACAGCAGGCTCCAGTTTGGGATCCAACAGAGTTGACGATCCCTTGAGTGGACCCATCCACCTCCAGACCCCCTCCATTTCCTCTGGGACCTCAAGAACAACAAATACGGTGGCCTTAGCAAAAGCCTTAACCAGGTGGAGGAAGATATGCTTTGTAGTTTCAGGAATTCTGCAAGCTAATCCTGCTTGGGAGAAGAGCATCACACACTTGCAAGACCACAGTTCCTACTCTGGCGACAGGAAGAGTGAAGGTATCTGTTCCCTATAAAGTACTTCAGTTGGGATCTGAACTCTCCAGGTTTGACAGACTGAAAACATAGATCATGCACCGCCCTGGGCATGGAGCCATGGTAAGAAGGTTCCAACTATCAAAACCCTCATCTGCCTCCTTTTGTTTCTCCATGATTCCTGCTTCAATAGTCAGCTCCAGTTGGCCTCAGTTTCCTATCCCTTGACTAGGGCTGCGCATATCGATTAACCCAAACCAAAAATAAACCCAAAATTAGCCGTTTCGGCAATAATCAGGTTTCATTTCAGCTGAATACAAAAACATGGGAATCTGTCCGAAGCCAAATAGGCGATTCTGGGTTTCGATTATTCACCTTTGCTCAGATGCATGGGAGAAGGTAGCCTCCTCCCTTCTTTCTATCTTTTACTGGTTTTGTTAGGACCCCATAGTTGGGGCCCTTCTGAGGTAGGGATTGTGTAATCGGAGCCAACTTGGTCAGCCCAATCCATCCAGCATCCTTCGGTGGATTAATCTGGATAGCAGAAGAGTCATTTAAAAGACGGGGTTCCCCCAGTCCCATCTAAAGGGATATACCCTTCAACTAAAAAGCACCAGGTTCTGGTGCTACTGAACAGCTACTGAACAGGCTTCATTCTGAAGAAGATTGCTCACCCGCGCGGATGAACAATCTCCTTCACAAGAGCTGCCTTGGTCGTGACTTCGGCTGGCTCCAATATCACTGCTCCCAAACTGAAGGTCACCCTGAGTAGCAGCTTCATTTCCCAGTACCGTGACCATCTCTTGAAATCAGATTTTTGATTACTGTAATAAAGGACTATTCACAGGATGTCATTTGCCAACCAAAGAAAAGTTTTCTGTGCCTTATTTTTCTTGCATTTAAGCCATTTTCCTCAGTGTGGAAGCTAATTTGCATGGACATCATGCTATACACCCCAGATACGAACAGAGCCCCCAAACTTTGAGGAGTCAGTCAGCTAATCAGCTCTTTCCGCCAGTCCTCGGCAACGCTGATGTTCTGAACCTGAAAACCAATTGACAGCTTGGCTCACAGCATGGAGGGCGATCCCTTTGCGAGCCCGTAAAAGTGGACCTCCTGTCCCAAACTTCACCAAACTTTGGTGACCATCTAAGGAGAGTCCCTTGCAGCTACCCGGCAAATCTGGCGACTCTACCTCAAAAACCGCCCTTCCCTGGAGCCTTGAAAATTCCATAGACTATAATGGACCCAATTTTGGGGGGGAAACCCGGAAATAAAGCTAAATACCCCTTTACTGGTATGGGTATTCTGCTTATTTCGGGTTTACCAAAAATAATCGGGCCCAATGAACCCAAACCAAAAATTTACCTTTTTTTTTTTTTTTTTTTTTTTGCACACCCCTACCTTGTTTTACAATACCTGTGCTGGCCACACAGAATGGAACACACAAAACAGTTTTGAAGATGGTGTGCATCCATAACTGTGTTATCACAGCTGAAACAAAATAATAATTATATAAAACATAAAAGCATATGACAAAAAAGAATGTTCACAAGGCCCTATAAAGAGCAGAGTCTGCAGCAGAATTTGCTGTCTCACCCCACCCAAAAACAAAAGGTGATCAGAGAAGAATGCAATCTATGGGAATTCTATGGATCTTCTGTCCAGGATTCTCACTTTTCTCTCTCTCTAATCTCCCTGGTGTCTGTAAAGACAATGGACACTATGAACAATTGTGGGTATGAACTGTGATCCAGGGATCATGGAAAAAACACCCAGGGCTTTGCCAAGAACAAGCATTGGGGGGGGGGGGAGGTTATTTTTAGATCAGTCTGCACATATTTGTGTAATTCATGCATTATCAGAAAAGTGCACCCAACACTTCAGTATGATTCTCTAAAGTGATACAGATTAATTGTTTAATGCTATGTATTAATATCAGATTTTAGCATTCATATGGCTGGCCTTTAAGATGGTAAGTTCATGTCATCAAAAACACAGGCAGCACTTCCCTTTTATGTGATTTTAGCTGTTCTGGTTATCTTGTTCTCCTAAGCAAAGAAAATAATAACCACTCTACTCCTGGGATCACAGTCTCACAAATTTGTCTTAATGGTATGAAGATGTAGGATATGTGGTCAGCCTGAATTATCCAGATAGCTTTTTCCAAGGCTGATCTTCATCATGATTAGCAAATATGCACAACCTGAACAATTATCTTCTCAATCACAGCCAGACTTGGCTGACAAACGTATGTTGACACGTACTAAATTTTAAAAGATGGTACACACCTTTGCTTTGAATGCTTTTCCCTTCACAGTGCTTGAAGGTTCCTGCTTGGCTTTAATTAGATAAAAATATAGCAGTGCTACCTCCAAGTATGCTCTTCTTATTAATCTGCAAAACCAAAAGTGATTTTAACTTGCACATTATACATTATGTGTTTTATATGTTTTCTTTAATTGTTGTTTTTGTGTCTCTGTGTGTATTTATTGGCATTATTTATCGTCTGCCTTTCTCAGAAGGACTCAGGGCGGATTACATAGAGTCAATACAATCAACAAAATAGGACATTCAATAAACAATGCATTAGGATTGTGAAAGTCTGGAACTGACCAGAAATCTAAAAGATAGAACTGAAGCATAGCACAAGTATTAACATTACACATTAAGTGGTGCAATAATCAAATAGGATCCTACTTACAGTAAGCTATGCACAGTGGTATAGACAACAGTCTCTAATCATTAATCCAAGTAAGTTTGTAAACCATTTTGTACAGTGTAGTAGTCCTGTTACCTAGGAGCCCCGTGGCGCAGAGTGTTAAGCTGCAGTACTGCAGTCAAAAGCTCTGCTCACGACCTGAGTTCGATCCCGACGGAAGTCGGTTTCAGGTAGCCGGCTCAAGGTTGACTCAGCCTTCCATCCTTCCAAGGTCGGTGAAATGAGTACCCAGCTTGCTGGGGGTAAAGGGAAGATGACTGGGGAAGGCACTGGCAAACCACCCCGCAAACAAAAGTCTGCCTTGGAAATGTCGGGATGTGACGTCACCCCATGGGTCAGGAATGACCCGGTGCTTGCGCAGGGGACCTTTACCTAGTCCTGTTACCTAAGCAGAAAAGTCCTGTTGAATAATTTTTTGCATCATTTTGGGGAAAGCCAGGAGAGTGGAAGTTTTCCTGGCCTCTGCATGCAGGCCATTCCATAAAGTGAGGGCCACAACAGAGAATGCACAAGTATGGGCATTACTTGAGTTTCCTCATTTGCAGGTTAGCACCCACAGAAGACCATACTAACATCAGCACAGCTGTCGCGGCAGTGCATAGGGGGAGAGGCAGTCCCACAAATAAGAGGAGCCAATGCCATGAAGGGCTTTGTGTGTGATAGCCAATACCTTAAATTGAGTCCAGTAACAAATGGGCAGCCAATGGAGTGTCGGCAGAATGGGAGTAATGTGCATGCTCAAACTAGCTCCTGATAATAGCTAAGCCATGACATTCTGCTCCAGCTGGAGTTTCCAAATTGATTTGGAGGGGAGCCAATGTACAGTGCATTACAGTAGCCTACTCTCAATGTTACTGTGGCATGGATCCAGGTGACCAGATCAGTCATATCCAGATAAGGGTCCATCTTAAGGGCTAGGCTGAGTTGGTACAACATCCAGTAAGAGCAACAGAGAAGCATGGATTTTGTCTACACTCAGACAGATGTCATCAACTAAACCTAGTAGAGCCATCTCTGTCCTGTAGCTTGGACTGAAGCCAGACTGACAAGGGTGTAGAGCAGGTGAGTTATCCAAGAAGTCAATGTTGCTTCACTACTGCTCTCTCAGTCACTTTGCACAGAAAGGGCAGATTAGAGACCAGGCAATAATTAATCACATTTTTTTTTGCAGGGATGGTCTTTCATCTACAGGGCAAGTGGATAACTGCCTCTTTGAGTTGCCAAGGGAAAATGCCCCTGAGTTAGTGACTGATTTATAATAGATACTAAGGGTTTGTTGATGTGGTCCTTACTTACACACACACTCACATTAGAGATCTGACTTTGTAAGAAGGCATACAGGTTTCCAGGGAGCTTACATCCCAGGGTTTGCATCCAGTGCTTTCAAATAGAACTTCTATCAGGGGGGCTGAGTTTCAAGATCAGCAACGGAGGTCAAGGGAGAGCAGGAGAGGACCCCTTTAGTCTGAGTTTCCTGAAGGAGGACATACAAGCTCCCCATCAGCAAGGAGGGTAGTGTGCCGCAGTATCCTTTCAGCACCTCATTACCAAATCATTGGCAATCATTACCAAAAGTCCTGCCTCTCTTCCAGGGCTTTGAACCAATTGTGATTTTAGTCTCATGTAAACCCCAAGTGACAGTCAGCCAATCGGAGCCCATAGAACTCCACCAGATTGGAGGGGGTGAGCCAGCCTCAGCTTAAGAAAGATGAAGAAAAACCTCTTTCTCAGATAGGGATTTTGGTGGCTCTGGATAAGAGTGTCAGTTTAGCCAGGTTTTTATTTGGCTTTTAGTTAGGGTTTGGGATCATTTTAGGGAAGAAAGCTTGTTTGAGTGAAACAAATAAGCATTCTGTTAAGGGGGCAACATTCTTAACATATGTGAACAGGTTTTGTGGTCCGGAGCTGTGTGTGTTAAAAAAGCAGCCTGGAGAGGATCCTGTCTGTTATGGAAATAGGTTCCAGTGAAACCTTGTAAGCTGAGGTAACTTGTCTGCAGAAAGGGGAATCAAATCTCCCTTCAGGGTTTAATTACGTTAATGGAGGCTGAACTATTAGAGTAGTGGGGAAAGTTTGTAACCTATGGGGGTGAAGCTGAGATCCAGTTGATTTATTGTTACTGATTACCAACTTGCTACCAACTCTAATCAAAGCCTTTTTACCTGATGGTGGGTGGTTGGGGTTTAAAGAATCCTTAGGAGAGGCCAGAATGGGGGACTGGACAGTCTTCAGTCCAGTTGCCTCAAGAGTCCTCTCCCCCCTCCCCCCATAGCTGCCACAGCACTCTATTTCAACCCTAAAATACCCTTTAAAAAAAACTAGAGTACCAATCCAAATCATGCTTACTTTGAAGCAAGACCCATTAATTATTTCCAAATAAGCATGGGTAAGATTGTGCTGCAGATATTGTGCATATGGAGGACCGAAAACTCCTGTAAGCCTGTGCTTTACAAGTAAATAAATAAATAACACAATCAAGAACTAGAAGCAAAAGAACTGGAACAGTTACCCATAATTTTGGTAATTTTGCAGACTTAACTTGATAGCTTCCAGCAAGGTCTCGACAGCTGATGTTGATTTATTGTTACTGATTACAGTGATCTGTCGCTCTAACTTCCCTAAAAAAGAAAGACGCAGGAATTAAACTGACAAGACTTTTTTCTCCTGTCAGAAATAATGAAAAAATATATTATGAATTCAAGAACTATAGTTTCAGGAAAACCATGGGAAAATTAGATGCATATTACCTTTCCAAAAAAGAATCTCTGCTTCCAGGTCTAATTCACTTTGTACTGATGCTCTACAAAGTTCCAGCGCTGTTTCTGTATGCCTGAGGGCTTGTTGCCACTGCGACTGATTTCTTTTAGGTGAGCAAGACAATTCTAGAGCTAGTGTATGACCTAGAAATTAATGTGCGAGAAAATATTTCAGGAATTATTTAATAATGTAAAATACTGTAAAAATATAATGATTTCCTTACCTTAAAATTCCTGTATGTTTGTTTATGTTATAGTCCGCCTTCTCGGCGACATAAAATTCAAATGGAATTTAGACACAAATAAATTCAGTCTAAGAGGAAATTCATATCTTGCATCAGTTTTAATTGAACTGAAGTCTGGCCAAACCACACTGACTTCTTGAAAGTCATGTGACTTTGTCCTAATACCAACTTATTCATACAAAAAGCCAATGGGGTGGACTGATTATTCATAAGTGGACTGAAAACAGCCTGACAGGGTCACTGTCTTCACAATCTAGCATTGCATTTGGCACTGGGTGAAATTTCATGACGAGGTTTGATGCTTTTGTGAGAAGCTCTCACATGGCTGCTGGATGTTGAATTTAAGCAGTCCTTAGTCTTGCAATCTCCTCATGCTGCATGCTTCCCTTATTCCTCCACCTCCAACATCATTTGTGGCTCAAAGGAGCAGCAGCTGATCATTGCAGGTTGGCCCTCTAAGAGTCAAGCACTGCCAGCTGGCTCTTTGACAACCTGCTGTCTGACAATCAGCTGTTCTGAAGCTCGTCCCAGGAGGCAGGGAAGGAGAGTAACAGAGCAGAAATTGCTCAGAAGGCACTATTGGTCTTTCACAGGCTGGGCATGCCTGAAGCCTGGCTAGGGCCTTTAAAAGCCTTGAGGAAGAGGCTGGTGAGGACAGGCTGGCTCTGTTTCCTGGCTCAGAAGGGAGTAGAGCTAGAGGAGGTAGTATCCAATCTCTGCCTGAGGCCAGTGGAAGGCACTTCAGCCAGACTGGATCCTGGTGGATGGCAGCTGAGGCCTGGGATTCTACAAAAACATCTGCTACAAAAAAGCACTGTTATATCTAATATACCTGAAAATATCTATATATCTAGATTTCTGGTTCTAGGGGCTGGTTGAGAGACAAAGGTAAAATATTATTTTTATGGAACAGATTATTTGAAGGTAAATATTTAAAGTATTTCTCCTTTGTTTCGATTGTTTATACCTTGAATATGGGTAGAACTTTGAAACATGAGAATGAAGTACTGTGATTACATCCTTAATGAAGTCCTTAATACATTGGCTCCAATGATGTTCTCAATACCATTTAGCCATTTATAGAAGGATAAAATAAGTAGGAGAAATGTGACATTAACTCCTCATGCCTGTGGGCCACTGAAACCCATTTCTAAGTATTGAAAAATTTCACAGCCATCAAGTAAGGCACTCAAACTTACTTACTGGATTAAGTAATAGACAAACAACCATCTGATCTAATCCCTAGGGAGAGAGGCAGGATAATTCTGTTTCACTGAAGGAAAATTTAGTTTGGGTTCAACCCAAGCTGTCCCCCTATCTAAGTGAATTCCTACTAGGGCCTGCTCCTCATAGCATTCCCCTTCTTTTTTCCTTTCTCAAGGAATGCTCCTAACTGTGGTCACTTTTTGTCTATCCATCCTATTTTTCTGTCTCAGAAGCCCAGACCTTTCTCCATTCTGAATTTAGCTTGGCAAATCTTCCAGCATTTGTCCTATCTTCCCATCAACTCCATCCTCCCTTGTGCCCTAAAATCTCACAATTTCCCAGCAATGGCAATTTCTCTTTCACCCTCAGTTTTACATTAATCTTCTTGCATGCCCAAGGATGCAATCCTAAGCATACTTATCTGGAATTAAGTATCCCTGAACACAGTGGGTCCTAAGTCTGAGTACAGACATGCATATGATTACACTATAAATGTCTCCCATTAAGACTCTGTTTTAGCAGCCCTTTTTTCCTCTCCCTCCTTTAACCTGTCTGCTGCTCTATATTTGGGGTTCAGTTGATACACAAACATTCACAAGGAGGGTACTGTCAAATTATTTTCCATACCAGCAACCATCTGTTAGGCTGGTTCCCATTGAGTATTTTTGCTGTGTTTTATTTCCTGCATAGCATTTAAAATGGTCTCTTTTCTGCCTTATCTATCCCCTGTAGCCAATAAAACTGAACTTTTAAACTTAGAATTGTTTTCCCATCTTTTCTAAGATTTTGCTTCTAAAATTCTTTTTACATACATAAACTAAAAAGATCCCATACAGGCTAGGCATACAATTATGAATGCACACACAAATGTTCCCTTATTCCATGGTAACAGCTGGCTGGCCATTATAATTTAAATTTCAGTCCTTACTTCACTGTCTGGTAATTTTGGTGTTCCACAAGGTGGCTATTAGCAAGCTGCGGAATTTTGGACTGTCAGAGAATTCAATCTCCTTTCTGGGACAGAGGCTGAAGATCATGTGTCTGTTGCTGTCCTCCTTTCCACTGTGCCATAGGTCCTCTATAGGGGGAGGCAACGTGGTATACTGCTGTCTATTTGTGTGCTATATGTATGGAAGTTGCACGCACTGAACTGGGTGACATTACAGGAGCTGTACTGCTACAACCATCCTTTGACTGGTTCCTTTTGTGTATAGGTAATGTGGAGGGTGTTGGTGGTGTACAATACAACCCTGTGATTGATGGGAAGACTCAGCATTGCCATGGACACTGGGGGAATGTCTGTCAATGCTGATGAAATCTATTGTTCCGATTTTTTCTGCTTTGATGCTGGGAGTGAATGGAATTGCAGCTATATTATACTGATGCTATACTGGCATTAGTAGGAAACAGTAGTATGACAGGATTGCAAAAGTTGTGGAAAGGTTCATTACAAAGTGACCTTACTGATCCCCCTGACAAATTTTTTATGGCAAAATGTACAGGGGCTTCGTATAATAATAATAATAAAGCTGTCACCTAGCATCTATTTTCCTTTTTTGGTTTGCTGGCAAGAGTATGGGCAATTTTTGCCAATTTCCCTTTCCCACTTTGCTACCTGTACTGTGAAGGATCCCATGATCCACAGGGGCAGAATGTAAGGGGGGGGGCATGAGCTGCTATGGAAGAGGGAAGGCAGAAAAATCCTGTTCTATGAGCTTTGCTCTGCTTGTGATATAACAGATAATTTCCAGTATATCCATAACTCAACTACAGACTTTGACTATAGGTGTCAATACATACCCTCTACCATTTAAACTGTTGCTGTGCTGTTGATAATTTCAGGATGCTCCAGTTACAGCAGTGGAACTCATTCCACAGCTTGCAGAGAACCACATTCGCAATTACCATCAACCGAAAGAGCTACATGAATACTGTATACCCTGTGTGCCATCCAACCAAACATACACATACAATAAGATGTAACTGTTTAATATTAAAGATCACGATGGGTAGCCATGTTAGTCTGTCTGTAGCAGTAGAAAAAAGCAGGAGTCAAGTAGCACCTTAAAGACTAACAAAATTCCTGGCAGGGTATTCCTGGCACAGGGGTTGTTGGAGAGGAAGGGGCCTTTTACTTCCAACCCTGGCATGAAGTTTACAGATTGAGTGTACCCAGGCTCTGGTCCTTGTAGTGGCAGTTGTTTCAAGGTGGGAACCACCTGTCAACTTTCTTGGGACATGGGGCAGGTGCCACATGGGGGAACAATGCCCAGAAGAGCCACAGATGGCATGTTCAAAAAGACACTTGTGTCTCCTGAGGCACTGAGTATCACTGCGTTGCAGATTTAAACATAAGGATTTATATACTTGATGACACTGAAAAAATTCATACATGTCTTGTAACAACTTAAAGCACTAAGCAACTTAAAGCACAACAGATGTTTATAATAAAAAGGCTATACAGAAAACTTAAAATTTTCTTACCAATTCTCATTTTGACTTTTGCCAGTAATCTGACATGTGGCAGATATATGTTTTTCAAAGGCAGCACCGGAGTTGTAAATGTAGGGTCTTCAGCATTTTGTTTAATTGATTCTCCCAAAATATATAGCTGTCAAAAGGTATAATTTAGTAATAAAAATGATACAACAATACATCTGATTTATTTTATACAAACAATTTCTAATCTTACATTCGTCTCTGTAATAAGTCTTTAAACACTCAAAATTCCAGTGATCTCAGAGGTATAGAGGTAGATACTGATGAAGTCGATACTGAATTACTGTAAGCTAGAAAAGGGGTAAGGATTTAGGACAAGAGAAGGCAGCAATCACAGTAAACAGCAAAGTGCTGGAACAAAGCAACCATCAGCTATGACTGTGAGCCAGAGAGCCCCAAGCAGAATACCATAATGTTGAAATGGATCCTTTGCAAAAAAATCATAAGCACAATTAGCTTAATTATGCAAGGACTTGTGCATCTGCATGTAGAAGGGGATGTACAGTTTGGACTGATTTTTGTCATATAAACTGAGCACGTGAGCAAAATAGCTACTCAGCAGACAGAAGCAGATCCTTGGATCGTAGCCTAAAAGTTTTGACAGCATAGCATTCATCTGATAATAGCCTTTGTATTAAAAAATCTGGGAAATTAGCTGTGAACACACAGTACAGTTAGGAACTATCTCTTTCTAAAAGGTGAAAGTTCTCATTAAGGCAAGAAAAAAAGGGAATCTATAATTTTTATCAATACATGCAGATTCTCCACCAGCTTTACTTCTGTTTTATACTTCTCTCAATACCTAAATCTCCAGCACGTTTACAACCCTCATAGCTATTCCTCCATGTTTTATCTTTCTGTGTGATGTTTGATTAGATGCTTGTTACAACTAATTGAAAGAAATCCTTGCTTTGAATCATAAGCGCAAGCAGAGTCACAGTAGAGGAAGGCAGCTTCCCTCCCCCCACCCCACTGCAGCCTTCTGTCCCCTCCCCCCAAATTGTGCTACTGTGAGTCAGTGGATTTGAGGGACAGCATGAGGAACAAACTCGGAGTCTGCAGCAGGAAGGTAGAATCGGTGAAAATCTCCCTCCCTCCCCTCCACCACAGATGAGAAAGCCATTCCACTGGAGCTTCCGCTTTGCTGATAGAAAATCACCTCAGGATCCATGATTTCTCAGCTCTGCAGGCCAGCAAACACACACTCCAGGTAAGGAGCAAATGCTGGAAAATACATTCACAAAGGCAGGAAAAGATGTAGACTAGTTTCAGTTGCTTGTGGGCAAACAAATGGTAGCAGCTGTTAGAGAACAGAGCCCAAAGGATGGGTGGAAATGGTATATTCAAAAAAAAAATCTGCTATGGCATAAAAACCATGTGAATAAAACAGCGAGAAAAACACAGAGGTTTGAATCCAGTGGGATCTTTACTTTTTTGTCCTTTGAATGTAGAAATTTCCCAACCCACATCACTGGATGAGTGCTAAACTACACTCTCTTTTTAGATCCCAGCTTCTCTGTTCTCCCTGTGATAGAGTGAAAGTCATTGTAGACTAGCGGATAGAGTGGAAAGCTTGGACCAGGGAGGCCTGAGTTCAGATCCGAGAGTTCATCTGTGAAGTTAATCAGGCAGCCTTGGGCAAGTCACTGCCTCTCAGCCTAAGCAAATTCACACTTTTTTTTTTTTTGGCAAGGATACAATTTTTAAAAGGACCAAGAGATAAAAAAGGGCAGGATAAAGATGTCATGTATTATCACAAACTGTTTTCTAAACTTTTTTCAGTTTCAAAAACGTTTTGTCACAGAAGATGAAGGGCTGCTGTTCCAGAACATAATTTCAAAGCTCTCCTGGAAATAATGGAATAAATCTGTAGATCCTGCCTAGAGATTGCAAAGAGCCTAGAATTCATACAAGCACCATTCTTAACTTCTCTCAACTGAACCTTGCCCCTTGTGTTCAAATTTGTCTCCTTCCTCTACCGTCTGACCTGATGGCATTTAGCATCATACCAAAGATTAAAATCCTATGTGTAGATAGACCATGCTAATGTTCTAGAGCCCAGAAAGTTGTCACTTTCAGGTTGTGAACTCTTGGGGGGGGGGGGAGTACAAGCACAACAAATCAAACATGAATGCTTACCTGTTCAATCACCAGCCTGTGTGCCAGAATTAATAAGTTCAGTTGATCAGTTTTCGAAATGTGTTTTGACTGTTCTTTTTGTGTCCTCATTATGTCAGCTAACAGAAGCATACTTTTCACCAATGTTAAAGAAGCTGGAGGTGAAATCAGCGTCTTTTCATCAAGTAATCTGATTATATCCTGTAGGAATGCAACAGAACACAGCAAAATATTAGATCTGAGTCCAGTAGCACTTTAAAGACCAACAAGATTTTCAGGAGATAGATCAGGATAAGTAGCTGTGTTAGTCTGTCATTAGCAGTAGAAAAGAGCACGAGACCAGTAGCACCTTAAAGACAAACAAAATTTCTGGCAGGGTATAAGCTTTCATGAGCCATAGCTCATTTCTTCAGATTTCCAGGGTATACATTTTCAAGAATCAGATACTTTGATTCTCAAAAGCTTATATTCTGGAAATCTTGTTGGTCTTTAAGGTGCTACTGGACTCGAACATTGCTCTTCTACTGCACACTAACATGGCTTCCCACCTGAAAGTAACATCTTGACAGCCAAAGTGTAGATCAGTGGTTTTAAAATACTGGGTCTTCCTTCTAAATTTATTCTATCTTCTGCTCCCCAGTCCATGTTTCACAAGCGGGCATGCAAAAACTTTGCATATATTGCCTGTAACCTCGGAATTGGGGTTCTAATTCAATACTAATTTAACAATGTCACAAGAAAATGTTCAGACAGTGACATCTCTGACAATCATACACAGAGAGACACCATTAGAATAAATCTGATGAGATGAGAGGTGTAATTTTTTCACAAATCAAATATGGGGGTCCCTCTCTTATGGGGACTGAAATTACATTTTGGTTGACATAGCAAAGAAGGCATCACACTGGCTCAGGATCATAGCTTTACCCTGTCCCTACGCCATAAGGTTACCCCCCCTCCATTTGATAAAAAGAATATCTAAGCGAACTAGCTAAAATAAAGGAATCAGCAATTTCATAAGAAAAATGTATTCGTGTTTGGCCTTCAAACCTGTAAATGAAGCTTAATGTCAGTCACTGGTTGTCTTTCTTGCAGGCCTAGCATGACGTCTTGCATTCTAATTTCAGCAAGTACCTCAACATCATTAAATGCTTCTGCTTCCATTTGTACCTCGCTGATCAGACATGAGCACTCTGTCAGTTCATTTTCTTAAAAAATAGATTCATATACCTTAATCAATAAAGCATACTCCAAATTGCCAGCATATAAAATTTGCCAATAATAGTATCTATAGAATTTATGACATGCAAATCCCATTTAATACGAGGCACTGACAAAAGTAATATTGATCCTGTAAACCTTAGATTGCCCTTACTGTACTCTAGTGGCTAGGCCCAGACACAGTGCTGCTGAGTTATCAAACCAGGATTAGATTCCTGGGAGTGCCTCCATCGCAGTTTTGACTATATCTGTGGTTATCATTACACAAGCAGCAGTATTATTGCTGCAATTAGTCAGTTTCAAACCAGTTTGCAACCATGGCAGAGGAAGGCTTGAAAACTGAAGTTTGATATCAACTCTAGTTAATGCTAATAAGTGTGCAGTTGTATAGCCTGTACTACCAGTTAGTGCAACGATCAATGAAACTGAAAGAGCACAGCAATGGCTTTTAGCCTGGAAGCTAAACGGAACCTCCACATTCAGATAACTAGGTGTTGGGGACAAAAGCAGGGAACAGCCAAAGCCTTCACACCCCACCTGGGAGCTTCCAAAAGCACACATGTTACAAATGCAGTGTTAGGCTAGACAGACCTTCTTTGACCCGTCAAGGCAAGGCTTATGTTTTCACGATCTGCACCCATATTTGAAGCTCTACACTCACAACCCAAAGGCTCATCAGCAGTGTACCAAATCAGAACCAGGTAACGCCAGAGATCACAGGCAACGCTAGGTGTGCCTTCTTGAGTTTCAGCATAGTACTCTCAACTATATGGAGAGGTGGTACCACATCTCTTTTTAGTAATATATCTTAACACAGCACCAGCAAAAAGCAAGCATGGTCAAGTGCTACTTCAGTAAGAAGAACATTTCTGAACGAGGCACTAATCAATGTGAAGTTGGTTTAGAGCAGTGGTCGGCAAACTCATTAGTCAACAGAGCCAAATATCAACAGTACAACGATTGAGATTTCTTTTGAGAGCCAAATTTCTTAAACTTAAACTATATAGGTAGGTACACTGTTTATTAACTTAATAAACTTTAATTAAAGTTTTAAGTCTTAATTAAACTATAGGTACGCTGAATAAAACTTGATATCATACTTAATAATGATCTTATTTATTGATAAAAATTAAATTGTAAGTAAGGTATCCATAAAATTAAATAATGACAATGACTGACAAACACTTAATGTGAACAATGGCCTTGCACTTGGGTGGGTACTTTAATTGAGCCAAAAGAGAAACTGCCACTGGTATTTCTTCTTAAAGCTTATATTTGCATTCTTTTAAAAACTCTTTTTTTATTTTCATAACATAACTTTACAAATATACAGAAATGACACATGTTGGATACCTTTAGAAAGCATAATTTTGACCATATGCCAATAATTTATTGCTCTCGTGTAGTTCTACTACATGTAGATATAATCAGTGTTCTATTCCTCATTGCTAGGTACTGCCTTATAAATCTTCGAAAGCTTAACAGGTGAAAAATGCCATTGGTGAATAATCTTAATTAAGTTCTCCCATACCGCGGCTCCTCGCCCTCCGGCTCCAGCCCTGGGCTGTTCACTTCTCAGCATGAGGCTCTGCCCCCTTTTCAAATTCCCCCCTCCCGAGTGACCTGCCCCTCCCCCCCACTGACCTCCAGGCGGCGGTTGGGCGCCTTCCCTCTTCCTCCCTCCCAGAGGCTTTGATCTTCTTCCAGCCCCATGCCGGGGCCTCTGCCCCAGGGCGCCTCCCGCAGCCAGGCCCGGGTACCCTCCTCTCTCGCTTCCTTTTTTTCAACCTTCCGTCACCATCATATATATATTACACTAAATTAAAAAAAGGCTATGCGGATGGTTTCGACCACCAATGTCTTAAGAGTAAGGAAAGATGGAAAATAAAAAGGAAACACAAGCATATTCTCCGAGGGGGGGGGAAGGAGAGGGCAGCCCACCACCGTCCGTCCCCCAGGCTGAGAGAGAGAGACGCGCGGGCTGCGGGCGGAGAGCAGCTCCAGCTCGACTCCCCAACCCCAGCTCTGCCCCGTCAGCCGAAGCAGAGCGGGGCTCCAGCCCCCCAACCCACCCACCCCAGGCTCCACGGCTCATCCCGCCGCCGTCTCTCTTTCACCGCCGCCACCACCACCGCCGCCCTCCGCCCAGCCCACCCCGAGCACCCCCCGCCTCCCCTTCACGAACCCCTTGCCCGGCCCTGGTCCTTACCACGGGGTTTGTATTAGCCAAGTTCGCCATGTCCCGTGTCAACCCCCCCTGGCAGGACAGCCTCTCCTCACACCCACCCCCTCAACGGCAGTAGCAGCAGAGCAGGCAACGGCAACACTTCTCCCTCCCCCCACCCCGCCAGGCAATGGCTGCGCTCGAGCAGGCTCCTTCCCCTCGCCCCCCACGGTGGCAAGCCCCCCTCCCCACCCTCTGTCCCAGCGGCCGCTCGATGGGGAAAGAGCTTCAACCGCCCTCCCCCGCAGCCCGGCCTTACACGGCGGCCCTTGGGCTGCAACCGCCAGCCCCTCTCTCACTTCCTCTCACACAGTCGCCTCGCCTCTGCTCCCCCCTGGCCTGCCCGGGCCGTGACCCTGCACCTCCGCCCCCTGGCAGAGGGCCGCGAGCCGGGGGGAGCAGAGGCGATAGCCGCCAGCCCGCTCGCTCGCTTGCTTGCCGGCCGCTCGCCGCCTCCACCTGCAGGAAGGAGCCGCAGCATGCCACCGCCTCCTCCTCCTCGAGAGCCGCACTCAAGGGGCCAAAGAGCCGCCTGCGGCTCGCGAGCCACGGTTTGCCGACCACTGGTTTAGAGTGAATTAGCCAACACATAGACATGAACACTAGCTGTTTCTGGATTAAATATTACCTGTCATTGTTTCAATGCCTCTTATCTGTGCTGTAATTGCAGTCACTAAAGCCAGACGACACTTCAGCCATAGATGTATGTTCATATGTTCCCGTGCTATTACATTGTGTAACAGATGGGAATCCTCAATATAAATGCCATGTTCATTTGGCTAAAAGACATAAGAAAAGTCCCTTGGAAAATAAACAAATGCATCCATTCTTGCTAGACTGACATATTATTCACAAAGAGAAAAATGTGAGCATTATGTTATTTATAAAAACACTTGTTATGTTTCTAAACAATGTGGGGGCATTTACGATACTTATCTATTAATCTAAAACTTGATAAGACACAATATATAAGAAAATTATAGAGAAACATTTTTAACTTGGACAATAACTTTACTGGCATTTGTACAATTTTCAGCATTTTGCTGCTATTGATCCCACATGTTCTATCATAAACCTGTCAGCCAGAAAATCTGTATCAATAAATACATGCCTCCTCTGATCTCTCTGTATCCTGTGGTAAATCAGAAGTTTTCTTGAAGACATCTGCATCCTGAAGGAGTTTTATTGTGGTAAAGACCAAAGCAGCACTGAAATAAACAAAAACACAATGGAACATAAAATGTTTTCAGTATTTTGTATCTTCATGCAAGTCATTCCAGTACTTCAACTGCCATTCATGGAGTTTGATTTAATCAGGCAAAAAGGAAATATAAACCACAGATATATTGATAGTACTTACAAACTAACATTTTAAGCATAATATGAAAGTGGGAAAATGTGTGATCAGGTTTTATTTCCGTGCTTACAGATGTCCTAGACTTGATTTCGAGATTAACTATTCTAAGTAGACAACCAGCTTCAGCCCTGTCTGGAAAACTTACCATTTCATCACAGTGAAAAGATGGCAGAATGTGGCATTTTGCTTAGGGTTTCTTTTTTTTTTTATATAAATTTTATTGGGTTTTATACTATAAATTTTCCATTGCAATAAACAACATCTATAACAATATAAAATTTCAATTCTGACTTAAGGTTGTTATAGTTCCATAACATATAATAAAAAAAAAGAAATTGGAAAATCTTTGACTTCCCCTTCACCTCTATCTGCCTCTTAATAAAAAGTTCATCCCGTCGTAGTTAGTCTAATCTTAATAATCTATCAATACCATTTAAAAAAAGAAAACCATAATCTGTTAGTAAATATAATTATACTTATTCATTATAAAAAAGATAAAGAAATCCTCTGGATCAGATTAGAAAATATTCTTCCATTCTCCCCAATTTTAACTCATATTCACAATAATGCATCCACGCCTCCCATTCCCCCAAAAACCGAGCCTCATTTTCTTCATTTAAAATAGCTGTGAGTTTTGCCATTTCTGCCACTTCAAACATTTTAACAATCCAGTCTTTTTTCTCGGGAATTTCAATCCCTTTCCATTTCGCTGCATAAAGCAGTCTCGCAGCTGTTGTGGCATAAATCAAAAAGGTTCTTTGTGTTGGCAAGTCGTCTGGAATCATAATAACATCATTTCTGGTGTTTTGGGTATATTTTTTTGTAATATTAGTCTCAGTTCATTGTAGATCATGTCCCAAAAGTCTTTAGCTTTGTCACAGGTCCACCACATATGATAAAAGGAACCAATTTCTTTGTTACATTTCCAACAGATAGGGGACATTGTTTTGTAAATCTTTGCAATCTTCTTAGGTGTTAAGTACCATCTATACATCATTTTATAAATGTTTTCTCGCACTGACTGTGCTTTTATTCCTTTTAGGTCTTTAGACCATAGTCGTTCCCATTTATTTAAAGCAATGTCATGTCCCACATTTTGAGCCCAGTCAATCATAGTTGGTTTAATCGTGTCCTGCTCACAATATATTGTTAAAAGGAGATTATACATTTTAGAAATCAGTTTTGTGTTATTATCTAATAAAATTTTTTGAAAGGAAGATTTTTCTTTAGAAAATCCTTTTTTAACATCTTGTACAAAAACTGATTTAATTTGATAGTATTGGAGCCATTGTAAATCATCCTTAAGATGTTGAAAGTCTTTTAGTGAGCATTGCTTTCCATCCCATTTAATTAAATCTTGATAGGTAATAAATTTGTCTGGTCTAAGTGGGCGCAATGTTAGCATTTCTTGAGGCGATATCCACATCGGTGTTTCTGGTTCCAAAATGTGTTTGTATCTCATCCAAATACGAAGTAAAGAGGACCTGATTATATGATTACGAAATGTTGCTTGTAACTTAATTTTATCATACCACAAATAGCCATGCCATCCGGTTAAATTATTATAACCTTCCAAGTCTAGCAAACGTGTATTTGACAAATTCATCCAGTCTTTTATCCATACTAAAGCTACCGCTTCAGCGTAAAGTTGAAAATTAGGTAGTGCTAAACCTCCTCTAGTTTTTAGATCCACCAAGTATTTGTAAGCAGTCCTTGGTTTTTTCCCTTGCCAGATGAAGTTTGAAATGTCTTTCCTCCAGGTATCAAAGTATTTAGTATGTGATATTATTGGCAAATTTTGAAATAAGAAGAGCATCCTCGGTAAAACATTCATTTGAATCGTTGAAATACGTCCCATTAACGACAATTTTTTATTAGACCATATAATCATATCAGTTTTAATCTTACCCCATAACTTGAGGTAATTGTTGGTTATCAGATCTTTATTCTTTGCAGTAATCCAAATTCCCAGGTATTTAACTTTGTTGGCTTTCTCCCAACCGGTATATGATATAAATTCCTGTTGCTGTATTTCCGGTAAATTTTTAAATATTATCTTTGTTTTTTCTTGATTCACTTTGAAGCCTGATATTTTCCCAAAGTCGTCCAAAGTCTCCCGAAGTATATTCATTGACTGTGTTGGATTCTCCAAAATTAACAGGAGGTCATCCGCGAATGCTCTCAACTTAAATTCATGTTTTTTAATTCTTAACCCGCGGATGTCCTCCATACTTCTTAGTTTCACACATAACGGTTCCAACACCAGCAAGAATAAAAGTGGAGACAGGGGACATCCCTGTCTAGTCCCTTTTGTGATTTGGCAATTATCTGACATTGATTCATTAACCAAAATTTTAGCCTGTTGGGAGGTATAAATAGCCGATATACCTTTCTGAAAACGATCTCCAAAATTCAATTTATCCAAAATCTGTTTTAAAAAATTCCAAGAGACCATATCAAAGGCTTTTTCTGCATCCAAAAATACAAAAGCCGCAGTTTGCTGGATGTTCTGGTCATAATATTCCAATGAGTCTAGTAGAATTCTTACATTGTCTTTTATTTGCCTTCCTGGTATAAAGCCTGCTTGGTCTTCGTGTATAAGATCCTTAATAAATTGTTTTATCCTACATGCCAAAACCGAAGCAAAAATTTTATAATCCACATTTAACAGCGATATAGGTCTATAATTGAATGTTTTTTCTGGATCCCTTCCTTCTTTGGGTATCAATGATATAAATGCATGTGACCAAGTCTCCGGGGATGTTCCCTCGTCCAAAATTGCATTATAGAGTAGACCAAAAAAGCCAGCTAGATTGTCACTAAATAATCTATAAAATAGTGCAGTAATTCCATCTGGTCCAGGTGTTTTATCCGTTTTTTGTCTCAGTATTGCTTCTTGTATTTCTTCCCTTGTAACTGGAGCTTCAATACATTCTCTCTGGGTCGTTGATAAAGCTTTCATCTGTATTGAATTTAAGAATTTATCTATTTTCTGCTTTGGAGTATTTTCTTTCTGATATAACTTGGAATAAAATGAAACAAATTCTTTTTGAATTTCTGAAGTTGAATAGACTGGTCCTTTAACAGTTTGGATTTTTGTTATAATCTTCTTTTGAAATGAGTCCTTCAGTTGTGTTGCTAAAAATTTACCTGGTTTATTTGCATATTCAAAATACTTTTGTTTAGCAAATTTCAAATTTTTATTCATTTCCTCCATTATTACCAAATTTAGTTGGTGTTTAGATGCAGAAATCTTTATTTGGATTTCTCTTTTCTCCTCTTCCTGTGTTACCGTTACCAATTTCTGCTCCAAATTTTGTAAGTTCCAAAGTATATTGTTTGTAGATTGTAGTTGAGTCTTCTTCCAAGCCGAGTGTTTCTGTATCATAAATCCTCTCAGAACAGCTTTGAATGCATCCCAAACTGTATTTAGAGAAGTTTCCCCATTAAGATTAATTTCAAAAAAGTCTTTCATTAAAACCTGTAATTCCTTTTGTATCTTGTTGTCTTTTAAAAGTTTATCATTCATTCGCCATCTAAATGCTTGTTTATTGTTCCAATCAAAAGTAACAGGATTGTGATCAGAAAAAGTTCTAGGTAAGATATGGATTTTACGTAACTGAGTGAAAATTGATTTACTGGCCCATATCATATCAATTCTGGAGTATGAATCATGTCTCGCTGAATAAAAGGTGTATTCTTTAGCCGTTGTATTCATTGTTCTCCAAATGTCTTGTAATTCTAATTCTGAAGCCATGGTGAAGAAAGTTTTAGGTAAGCATCCATCATTGACATCTTTTGCTTTTGATTTTTTGTCCAAAGATGGGAGAGTAACTCCATTGAAATCGCCCATCAATAAGATTTGGTCTTTTGCGTGTTGGGCTATCAAGTCGTGTAGTTTTTCGTAGAAGGATTTTTTCCCTTCATTGGGTGCATAGATTCCAACCACTATTGTCCTTTGTCCCAATATTTTAGTTCTGATAATTACAATTCTTCCTTCATTATCTTTATATACTAATTCTGGACAAAGACTGGGGTGGGCATAAATTACCACTCCCTTTGTTTTAGTTTTAGCTGAGGCAATAAATGCTTGTCCAAGCGCCTGTTTCTCCAAATATTTTTTATGCTTTAAAGCTATATGAGTCTCTTGTAGACAAATTAGGGAGTATTTATATTTCTGTAGATATTTGAAAATTCTAGCCCTTTTAGTTTTCTCATTCAGTCCATTTACATTCCAAGAAATTGCTTTTGCCATAGTGTAGTATTTTTTAGCAAAATAAAAAGTCTATAATTTGGTACCTCCTTCTGCACCCTGTGCCTCTTCTTCTTCCTCTTCTTCTTCCTCCTTCTCCCCAGGTAATTCTTTAAGATCCATTTTATATTTTCTCAAAAATTTCCCCACATCTGCTTGAGATAGAATTGTCGTTTTCACTTCCTTGTAGGTAAAAGCCAAACCTTGTGGCATGATCCAACGGTATTTGATACCATTAGCTTTCAATGTAGACACAAAGTCTTTGTAATTATTCCTCTGTGAAAGTAGGTGCCTTGGAATATCCTTCAGTAATATAAGAGAGGAATCTCCTGCTGACACTGGATTTTCATAGTGAATCTTCATAATCTTATCTTTAACTCTAGTGTCATAAAACACTATCATCAAATCTCTTGGCTTAGATCTTCTCATTCTAGCAGGTAATGGTATCCTATATATTCTGTTAATGGCTTGTTTTAATTCTTGTTCATCTATCTGAAATAAGTAGGCCAAATTTGGTAATGCAGTTTCTTTATTGTCTCCCATCATATCTGGAAAGTTGCGTATACGAAGATTAATCTCTCTCACTCTCATCTCCATCATAGCCATTTGATTTTTTGCCGCCATCTGATCAGTTTGTATTGTTTCAATCTGTTTTTCTTGGCTTGTTAATTTTTTCTTTGTATCCTTGTGCTCATCCATCACTTTCTTAATTGATGCATCCATCGCTTGCATATCTGTCTTCATAACAGTCATTTGTGTTTTTACTTCTTTCAAGTCTCCTGTAACCACATCTAACTTCTGATTAATAGCTTGGGATGCTTGACCAAGATTTGTCATCATGGAAGTTAACTGTGCCATCTGTGTAGACATCTGTTCAAACTGTTTATTTGTTGCCTCTGTTTGTTTAGTTAGCATGTCCTGTAATTTCTTTTCCATGGTTGAGGTTTGTAATGAGTCCCTTAATTTAGTATAGGCAGGGCTGTGTAGTGAGCCAGAGCGGGGTCGAGGTCCCGACATTTACATTCAAAAGAAGCTGGTAAAATACATGTCCACAGACAGGGCCTTTAAGGTACTAATTAAAAGATAATAGTTCAAACATCAGCCTTATAATTTTTTCGGGTTGAAAAGAGTCGAAATTGGCTTTAAAATTGCGTTTTAAAGTTTTGAAATACCAGTGAGTTTTTTCGGTCGCTCTAGATCGGGTTGATCAGGAAGTAAACCGGAAGTTGCTAGTGCCGCGGACCTTCTATCGCCTCTTCTCGATGGTTATTCCTTCAGGAATGATTTCAAAGTAACTCGAGTGCGAAGCGTATTCAGTCCCACGGCTACTTCCTGTTGTTTTAGTTCCGATGATAGAGAGGGTGTTATAGAGAGTCTTCCGTTCCAGGCACTCCCTTACTACAAACGTGGCAGGAAATTCTTTTCGCCGGAAAATCAGGAAGAAAAATCACCCTCCCCTTCCTTCGGACCTTCTCATTGGTGATAATTCTTGTCAATCTAAAAGGTATCCTTCCGACTCTTTGTTATGGTTTAGGCTGATCGATTTGATAAGGCTCCTGTCGCTAATCCCGATGACTAACTCAGATCAAACTTTTTCAGTTCGGATTAAGGAGGAGTGGGGGTCCCAGAAATATTCTTATCAGCCCCCCGTCTGTTCAAATTTCTAGTAAGTAGACGAAGAGTTCTTTTGTACTCACTTGGGTGTCAAGAGGTGAGGTTCTTTTCTTTATGTAGTCCTTATGTTGGTATTAAGGTGGTGGAGGGTAGAGCTTGAGGCCAGAGTTGCGTTTTGGCGATGTCCTTCCCTAGTGCCCTCGCAGGACCGGCGTCCAGGACTCCGAGGGGCTTAAAAAAGCCCCCTCAGAGTACCTAGGAGGTCAAACCGCGTTTGCGGGCTGCAGGGAGTTCCTGCTTTCCAACCCACTTGCAAAGGTCGGATTGGGGTATCTATGTACCCCAAAAATAACGCAAACTTGGATTTCTCCCAGGACAGCCTGGGGAAATGGAGTGCTCTCTCCAGCGGCACCACCGGAAGTCCTCATTTTGCTTAGGGTTTCAAATGATTTGTTGAATAGTTTTAGTAGAAAACAGAGAAACTGTGCAAAACTTGTGTGTGTGTTAAGTGCCGTCAAGTCGCTTCCGACTCATGGTGCAAAACTTACAATAGAGTTTATTAGATGTATTTGCTATCTGCATAAACCCACCTGAACATGTCCACTTGTCTCAAAATGCTGACTGCTTATAATCTGCTTATAGAATGTATAATGAGAATATTTTAACCCCACTAAGTATGAAACATCAAATGCATTTAGAGGGCCACATCCCACATTTCTTAAAACCACAGGTGGAATGAACTCGTTCTTCAGATATGCAATGACAGAAAAGATATATGTAGGACAGAATTTCAGAAGGGAAATTTGGGGGTCATGCTCCAGAAGCAGGCCCAAATACTGAAAAGGCAAAGACTTTCCCTGCATAATGGAAATTTTCCTACCTGCCTTCGACCATGGAAGAAAGAAGTGGGGTGGGGGGAGGAAAATGCCTGCAAAGGAGTAAACATCAGCAGTTTTCTACAGAAGATGGCATTTTGAGGTGCTTCATGCACAGTTGTGCATTGTTTCTACTTGGACACCAAAGGCCTAATTTCCCATATTCTTAAAACAGTCATGTTTTGCTCTCTCCTAATTACATGTATGCATGAGCACTCACAGAGGCAGCACTGGGCTAATGGGAAGTTTTTAAATGGGTCTGATATCTTCATTCAGCCCTCCATCGTACACTGATGATACTTGTATTGGCGTGTTATATCATATTATGATGCCAATAAAGGTATTGTATTGTATTGATACTTGTATCCTCAAGTCTGAGTAACCTTCAGCAAGCAGAGCAGAAGTTGTTGTGGGCAGCATGCACTGACTTTGCAATTCATCTTAGCAGCCCATATTCCTGCCTGCATGTGTGTTCAAGCAAGTGCATGGGGAGAACAGGGCTCTATTAAGCCTATGCAAAAGTATGCACATGAGCACTGTAACTACCAATAAAGTAATTCCCTAAGCTGGTAAAATTGCCATACAAGCAAGTGGGACATATTTTCAAGTAACATGTTTAGGAGCAAGGGTCTAATTGCAAAGCTGGGATTCTGAACATACTTTGAAGGAGCAAACACAAGAGAAAAAAGGCCATAGGCCAACTGTTGGGTGAAAATGGAGAAACTCTGACAGAGAACAGAGAGAAAGCAGAAAGGCTCAATGCCTATTTTGCCTCATTTTGTTTCCTTGAAAAACAGGCTCATCTAGAGATGACAGTAGGCAAGGCATGGCATCCAGGCTGCTGGTTGACATAAACAGAGAGGTAGCTGAGAATCACCTAGCTGCACTGGATGAGTACAAATCCCCCGGGCCAGATGGTATGCATCTGATAGTGTTTAAAAAATTTATAGACCCTTTGTCCATCATCTACCAGACATCTTGGAGGGCGGGAAATGTGCCACAAGACTGGAGGAGGGTGAATGTTATCCCAGTTTTCAAAAAAGGGAAGAGAGATGATGCAGTAAACTACAGGCCAGTTAGTTTGACCTCTGTCCCAGGGAAGATACTGGAGCAGATATTAAAGAGATCCATCACCAAATTAGGAGGAGGAGCAAACACCCCAGAAGATAGAGATAGAGTTCAGTGAGATCTGAACACACTGGAAAAGTGGGCAGATGTGAACAAGATGCAATTCAACAAGGATAAGTGCTGAGTTCTACATCTGGATAATGAAAATAAGGGGCATGCATACTGGATGGGGGATACACTTCTGGGTAGCAGTGTGTGTGAACAAGATCTTGGGGCTACGGATGGACCGTAAGTTAAATATGAGCAGCCAGTGTGATGCAGCAACAAAAAAAGCTAATGCGATCTCGGGGTGCATCAACAGAGGCATAACATCCAAATTGCAAGATGTCATAATTCTGCTCTACACAGCCTTGGTCAGGCCACACCTGGAATATTGTGCACAGTTCTGCAGGCCTCACTTCAAAAAGGATGTGGACAGAATCGAGCGGGTGCAGAGGAGAGCAACAAGGATGATCAGGAGCCTGGAGACTTAAGCCCTATGAGGAAAGGCTGAGGGAGATGGGAAAGTTCAGCCTGGAGAAGAGGAGGTTGAGGGGGACATGACTGCTCTTTTTAAGTATTTGAAGTGCTGTCACTTAGAGGAGGGCAGGGAGCTGTTCCTGTTGGCAGCAGAGGATAGGACTCGCAATAATGGGTTTAAATTGTGGGCGGAAAGGTACAGGCTGGATATTAGGGAAAAATTTTTTACAGTAAGAGTTGTTCAACAGTGGAATCAGCTACCTAGGGAGGTGGTGAGCTCCCCCTCACTGGCAATCTTCAAACAGAGGCTGGACAAACACTGGTTGGGGATGCTCAAGGCTGATCCTGCATTAAGCAAGGGGTTGGACTAGATGGCCTATATGGCCCCTTCCAACTCTAGGATTCTATGGTTCTATGTTCAGGCAGCAGCTGCCACCACAACACAAGGATCTTCACTGTGTGACTGAAGGTAAGCTGTGTGTATGCAAAAAAAAAAACCTTTAAAACAATATGTTCATTTTCAAAGGCATCCTATTAAGCACAGCTTCTGCCTCAAACATTGAAGGTTTACTGTTAGAATCATGTTCTACCTCACTCCCTGTCATTTTGTCGTTGGCCCTGTGTCCTGCAGCAGCCATTTTGTGGTTATGCCTACCACCCCGTCAGAATCCTACTGGTGCCTGCAGGTTGAAAAAGGTTGGGGACCCCAGTACTAGACTGATAACTATGGACAAATCAAAATTCCCCACTGATGCACAACACAGGTAAAACAAAAATATAGAGGACAATCATCAGTTGTACAGACAAAACAAAACACAAAGGTTCTGAGAATACAGTCCACCAGGGTTCCAGTAGTTACAATTGCCCCATTTGGAACAAAGCCAGCTTCTAAATGGTTACCAACTATTAAGTACATCAGTGGGCAATTGCCTTTCCAATCAGTTTTAAAAATCAAGCAGAAACCAAAATGAACATAGGAAAGCAGCAATACCACAAAGCATTGGGTTTTTTGCTGTTATTTGGTTTGCTTCTTAGTATGAAAACTGAGTGTCATTTAGCATATAACAGGTTCCCTCAAAACAGGAAAAACAGGTTGCTTAGCTATAATGGGTTTCTTTGAATGGTCATACAGGAATAACCAAACCTATGGAGAGCATCCACTGAGATTTTCTAAAGTTACATTAAATAAGTCATTTTATTTACCTGAAAGCTGTTTGAAGTCTTTGTTGAGCAATATCTGCAAGCTGAAGCTTGGCTTCAATGACAGTCTCTAAGTCTGCTGCCGAACACTGAGAGATCATCCTGCCATATTTGCTCTGCATGCCATCTACAATTGAACTAATCCTTTCTTCAGCTTCTGCCAATAAAATACCCTAACAGAATAAAAATTACCGTTCTGTGAAATTAATAAAGCATAAAAAAAAATTAAAAAGAAAATAGCATATTCAGCTACAGTTCAGCAGTGCAAGCAAGACTGCCTATTGCCTTTCAGTAATGAATAGGAATTTCTAGAAGTGTGATATGTAGTGTAAAAGAAGTCCTGAATTTGTGTCCTACGTGCATAATATGGTTTAGTGAATGGTTCTGTAATATTGGTTCTTCATTTTGTTCACAGATAAACACGTCATACTTGTATATTTTGTAGGTCCACAGGCTATACTCTGATTCCACTATTGTTTCTTGTTCTGTTGCATTTCCTACAGTATTACTGGTGTGGGGGGTCTCCAGCAGATGGCTATTTCTGCCAGCAGAGGGAAGGGGATACTCATCAATTTCCCCATCCCATACAGACCCCTACAGTGTGCTCAGCACTGTTCCTGGGGCTCCCCTGAACCGTAGCAGCATCTCTGTGGGAGTGGCTACAGCAGGAAAGGAATGTGAAAAGCTCTACTGTGAACAATCCTCTGTGGTTTGTCCAGAGTTAGCTGCAGACTGAGGGATGCCTCTCCTGCTCGTGCTGACGAAACCTTACCTGGTGTCCTGGGGGGCAAAGGTCAAAACAACCAAGTGCAGCCTCACCCAACAAGGCCAGCAGCAAGGCTGGGATTGGTGGGGTAGGCCCAGCCTGGCAAGGGTGGGGATGATGGGGCAGGCTCCAGGCCAGCCAGTAGGCCAACCTTGCTGATAGCAATGGGAGAGCAGACTCACTGCAAGGTGGGAAGGGCCCAGGGATCCAGTAGACCTCTTGCTATTCTGCCTGGTTGTGAGGAGGAGTCAGGAGTCAGGTAAGGGTGGGGCACAGACTGGTGTAGGCAACGGGAAGAGGTAATGAAGGTCACTGGGCTCTTAGGCCAGGGATTGGCCAAGGCACCAGCTGGATGGAACCTGGCCCAGGAATGTGTGGGGGGAGGGGAGGGGTGGAGACTGTGAAGGTTAAAAGGGAGACTCCCGATGATGGCTGAGGACGAGAAGCAGGCTTAGCTCAAGGCTGTGAGGGCTGATGCTTGTGGAAGAGAGGAACAAGGTGAAGCAACCCCCTTTGCTTGCAATTCTGAGGCTCACTGCGGCTGGGCAAGACTGGGCAGGAGGAGTGCCACATGCTTGTGGATCTCATTGAAACCACTGTATGTATTAAATAAAAATCTCCATCACTGAATATGACTTCTACAATTGTGCTTCACAGCCAGTTTTGGTAATGATCTCATAAGAATTTACCTCACATTACTGAAGTAAAATAAAAAATATTTTATGTTAATCTCTGAACAACATTTACAGTCACTAAAAGTCAAATCAGGGCCAACAACAGTCCAAAATAAAAGGCTATTCATCTGTTCCCCCTATCTGGCATAATCTACTCCTTTTGATATATGAAAACAATGATTCTGTTAATCATTAACTACAGTTTATTAGCAAACGTAATCTTATGAGACCATAACCAATATAAGCATAGGCATGGTGCTAATTTGATCATATAGAATGTAGTTGCTTAAAAATAAACTAACACCTCTGGATGGAATTAATGGAGGATTCATTTTACTCAGGGCACACCAAGGGGTTCTAAGGTATCCAATGAAAGGTACAGATAGAGTTGGCAGGTCCCCCCTCTTGATTGGCGGGAAGTTTTAGGGAGTGGGGTTGGGGTGGCCGCGCATATGGCTGTGTGCACACGATGACGTCACTTCCAGTTTTACTTCCGGAAGCGCAGCATCACCACAGGAAATTTAACACTAAACACCTCCCCCACAAACCAGAAGTGACGTCATAACGTGCACATGGCCGCATGCACACACAATCGCCACTCCAGAGTGGCTGGGTGGATTAGTGGGCAATTGCCCACCAAAACCACTCATCTGGCAACCCTAGGTACAGGTCCTATAAAAGGTAATTATATAAAGTATTATTATAAATTCCAAAATGGGAAAAATTTGCATTAGAGTAAAAATACAGTACTTCTGCTATGCCAATAATAATTAGACATTTTCAAATTTAATTGCTGACAGACAAGGTTACATTTTCAATTTAACTGCAGAGAGGAAGTTGTGTTAGTCTGCTACAGAGAAAACCTCTGTTCTCAGTTGAGCCAAGACAAACCCCTACTTCTGCTTGCCAGGCAGGGCTGGTCTGGGAGAAAAAGGGAAGCCTTTTTCCTTGGTGTCATTTCTGTCTTGTCTGACAACCAAATGCACAGCTTTCCTATCAGTCAAGGCTGCCCCGCCCCAGAGTCACTGGAGAACATGGCATTTCTCTGAACTGCAGGGTGCCATTTTTAAAAATAATTCTACACTTCCAGGGACATGAGTCACCCATCACCAAAATTTATAAACCATATGATCTAACTAACAAAATGACACTAGCCCCATGTATGTCCCAGAGAAAAATGATTTTTCTACATTTACTGAGAGGCTATTATATATTTTCATACTCTGAATTATATTATTACCTTCAGCATTGCCATATTTAAGATATCTTTATTTTTTTCAAGTTCCAAAATAAAGACTGTTGGAGTTCGTCTTGCACTTCCAGGTGGCATAAAACCTTTATAGAAGCAAAGTACATTGTTAAATTTGAGGCCGTAAGGAAAAAGCAAAGAAGCACCAAAACGAGCCAACTGAATTCTTTCCTAGGAGTCGTTCTTCTTCAGGTATCTGCCACTCAAGGAGGTATAAGCTATGCTCTTAGCTCAGCATGGGAGGCAGGCATGTAGAGAAGACCACCATTTCTTGAAGCACTCCTCCCTTTCTGCTGTGATTTAGGGTGCTATCACACATGCTGAATAATGCACTTTCAACCCACTTTAGTGATCATTTGCAAATGGATTTTGCTATTTCACATAGTAAAATCCAGCTGCAGAGTAGGCTGAAAGTGCATTATTCAATGTATCTGAAAGTGCCCTCAGTTGAAAACTTATTTCTTGCTAGAGTCTTTTTTAGGCCAAAGGGCAGAATATAAATATTTCAATAGATAGACTTAATTTGAGGCCTTTATCCACCCCATGTTGCACAACTTCCTGCATGTAGTAGAACTTGAGCTTTAGTAGGACAGATGCCATACAATTAGCATCGGGACACATAAGTCTTCCAAGCAGCATCAAGCTCTGTTGGTGGACTACCAACATGCTGATGCAAGAATAAGCATCACCTTTTCCAAATATGGCTCACTCCCTACCTAGTCACCAAGCAAGTCAGATTGTATAGATTTAAATAGACCACCGGCCTTTGTTGAGAGGTAGCAGCATCCATCTGAACTTTAAAATGACAACCACAGTAAACTCCAGCAGCTGGAGATTCGGTTCTCAATTGCTGATATGCATACTAGTATGGGGCACAGAAGTAGTCTAGGTGGAATGCAGAGGTTTTATAACAATTACTAAGAATTTGCTGTTCCTCAACCCCCACTCCACCCACAAGTGTTTCCTACGATCTCCTGCTGACACTACCTAACACAGATTGTCCATCTCTGTCCTTCTGGCAGTAACCCTGGACACCCTGTGTTTCTCATAGTCCTCTGTTTCCCCCTACCCACCACAAATGTCTTCGGTGTGCCATTTTGGTGTGCCATTTCTCTTTGTTATCTCCCCACCCCCTTTCTTCATGATT
This sequence comes from Euleptes europaea, assembly GCF_029931775.1. NCBI lineage: Eukaryota > Metazoa > Chordata > Lepidosauria > Squamata > Sphaerodactylidae > Euleptes > Euleptes europaea. The sequence continues at coordinate 83,787,963 of NC_079314.1, read as the reverse complement.
GCTGCATTTGGACTGTATGGGCCATGGACCTGTTTGGGGTTGTTGGTGGTAGAAGACTGCAGGGCCTTTGCCAACTCTATCAGCTGCCCTGTCACTACTGTTAGGCAGGGCTCTGTTCCCTTAAGGGTGGGGGGAGTGCCACGGACACAGCCCTGCAGTCCATGGCCAAGCCCCTTCCTGTCCCACAGCTGGGTCCCTAGTCCTGCCTCCCGTGATAGGTTATACCTGCCCTTTCCATCATGGCCCTGCCGTTGCACCTTGTGACCTGTACAGGACGCAACAGCATGGTTGCTGGGGATGCTGACAAGGTTGCAGCCTGTTGGCCAAACCTCAGTCTTTTTTCTGCCTCCCAATCTCTATCAAAAACCTTCAGGGAGGAGATTAGCAGCTCCATGATGACCTTAGTGCCCAGCTGCTGCAATGCAAGCTGCCCTTAGGATTGTACTATTAGGTCCTTAACTTTGGCTAGATGCACCCTTCCTAGAAGTGGTTATGCAAATATATATATATTAAGCAAATATATATTAATTATTTCAGAAATATTATAAACCTCCATGAATTCAAACAAAAGTTCCTTATAAAGATATTATTTTATGGTAACAGTACCTTTCAAAAATGCATGTGTGATTTTGCCTGCCTTTCGTAAGATATCACTGTCTATGCAATATGTTGCTTTCGTCACTTTTTCAGGAATGCAATTTATTGTTGCAGACAGGGAAAGAATGAAATGCATTTTTGCCAAGGTTAAGTTATTTATGATTCGTGAATCACACAGTGAACTCCAAACTGAATGTAGAGGCCTGTTAAATACATCTTCAATTACCTTTGAAGTTAAAAGGAAATTATGTTAAAACACATGTACATACTTCTTGTAAAATGTCATTAATTTAATTTAAAAGAAGATACAAATAATATTGTAGAAAAAAATACTGAGTTAGGAAAAGATAAAATAGTATGTACCTTCTATTCCAGGTTAGCAGTTGAAAGGACAGATAAAGCTGAACATGCACAAATTCAGCTTGCTCCATGAATTAATTCATTTTCTCTACAATAGTTCACTTACCTGTAGATTTACAGTCGCCAAGAGAGGTAACGATGAATCAAATTTTGCAAAGGGCTACAATGTAATAAAACATAATAATGAATATTACATGGCAACAACACACATTTATTCCAAATAAGATAGGAAAAATGAAATGGTAATGCAGCTTGTTCTGGCTTGGGCTCCAATTCCCACAATGTCCAATTGAATTTAATATCTTTCCTATATCTGTGCTATATTTTGTTTTTGCTTTAGCTTTCTCCACTGAGTCCTGATGCAGCAGTTACTTAATTGGTCATGGCCTCAGAAGGAGGGGGGAAATTGTAAATATTAAAGTAGGAGAGACTATACACTTCCAGTCAACCACTGGAAGAGAATCAGGAAAGTCCATTCTAAAAGACAAACATCATAGACTGGTCTCCCAGTTATATTAGGGTACAGAAGCAAGATGTCTTTACCTGACATTTTGGAACAAATTTGTAGCCTGCGGGCAGTTTCCAGGGGATTTTGTCTCCAAAGTTAAGAATACACAGTTCATGGAATGCATCAGAGAAAAATCCTAAATCTGTAAGCACCTTTATCTTTTTTTAAAAGAAGAAGAAAGTTTAGCTTTACACACAATGAGATAATCATGAAAGCAAGCACAAAAGACAGAGAAGAAATTCCTCAAAGCAAGTAGTAAAACAAGAGAGCAAAACAGAAGGTCATAACAAATTGTATTGCCATTATAAAAACAACCAGTACAGCATCTATACAAAGCAGCAAAATTGGGACTCTAGATATAGTCTTGTTTTGCATCAGATTCGTAAAGAAACTTTCAGGACAAAAATTACTCTCAACAAGTGGTATAGAAGGCTGGAAATCAGCAGTTTCTCCATAGAAATATATCATCGATAATATTTAAGATATACCATTACTTTTGTCCTAACTTCAATCATATATGAGACTATAGCATTAGTACAAAAATTGTATATTGTATATATTATTGTAAATATTATAATGTAAATACTATAGATGGTAGATCATGTACATCAGCAATTAGAAAACTAGATCCCATGTCGTGGTGTGAAAACTTTTACATAACTTTAAAACAAAGTTTACTAGAATAGCAAAATGCTGAAGCATGCCTCAACTGTGAAACATTTTTAAAATATATTTCCCATGAATGGATCCATAAAATATACTAAGCAAGAGAGATTAGTTTAGTAACCAATAAAATTAAATTATAGTGGGAAATCTAAGGTGTTGTTCAAAGGCTGTAGTACCTTGAAAATCCTTCCTTCGATACATTTAAGTGCATTCCGACAAACTTCAGAGACAAAGTATTGATACAGTGAAAAGAGCGGCAAAATCTGTAGAGAAATTGGAAAATTCTGTAAACATTTGTTTACTTCTAAATCTACTCATTGCATCTTCACTTTTAATGGCATTCAAACAGAACAAATCATTATGAAAATCATGGATTAGAAACTGTAACCTACAATTAATCAGAATATCTTTATGAATTAAGAAGGCAACCCACTCTGGCATTTTAAAGGTGAGATTAGGATTGGAGTTCCCTTCAATCCTAATTAATTATCACCCCATTTTAATTTTGAAGGAACATCCAAGTTAAAAATCCAAGGATTTTAATGGAGGAATTAGAATCAGAGGAAAGGCAGCTCTGCAATTTCTACACACTAGTGGGCTGCTACTTTTCACCCTAAAGGCCAACAGGCAGCGAGAGCTTGTCCTTGCACTACGCCCTCATACTGCTAGAATTGCATGGCAGCGCACAGTGTTCAGAGGATTGTCCCGCTGTCTTGCCTAGCTGAAATGAAAAGGTGTTTTACTGGAGCAGGATTTTCTGCATCGTGCTATGCATGTTTCGCTGACTCATCTGAATTTCCAGCCAGGTGTAATTAAACAGTCACACTATGCTTGACACAATGCACCCCGGTAAATGTTTAAAGTGACAATCTGTAGCCACAGAAAGCAGGTGATATCAGGAATTCAACAGTGAACTCTATCCTAGACCCTACCAGGACGCCATCAAACATCTATTTCATACTTACAATTCTATCCTCTTTGGAAGCTGGGGGTTTAGAGCAATGGAGAAACAGTTCTTTCTAATTCTGAAACCATGCACATAAGTCAACGACATGGTCACGGTTTATCTCTTCTTTTTTTCAAAGAATGGCAGCATGTGACTTGGCTTATTGACTGAAGCCATCTAGATACCTTGCTGACAGGACCCACTAAGCACTGTGTGCCTTCTTATCTTTATAGCTATTTTCTACATAATACTTTACAATTGATTTATACATAGTACTTACGATTAGATTGTGCTTACAACAATGCAGTTCAAACATAATGAAACTCAGACTTGCAACGACTGATGCAACATCAGCTCTGTAATTATCCACAAATAGATCAACGCCAGGAATTAATTCATCTATTTCATACTGTGCGAAGTCACAATCAGCTATAGGATGTGGTAATGAAGCTCTAAAAAGAGACTGAAAATTACAAAACATTAATATTTGAATGCTACCTATACAACAAAAATCTACAAGTAACACTGATGTCTTCCATGTTAGAATGAGTCACACATTCAGGTGCCATATTAAATAGTAGAAAAAAGCAAGAGTCCAGTAGCACCTTAAAGACTAACAAAATTTCTGGCAGGGTATGAGCTTTTGAGAGCCACAGCTCACTTCTTCAGATACAGCTAGAATGTGAGTCCATCTATCCTTAAGTAGAGGAGTGAATTAGACACACAATGGCAATGTAAATGTCAAAAGCAAGCAAATGATATTAGCAGGTATAACTGGATTAGGTGTGATATGCAGAGGGGTAGTAGGTGTGGAGAAATCAGCATTGGTAATGAGACAGGAATTCCAGATCTATATTCAATCCAGGAGAATGCATAATCTTGAGTTTCATTATTAGTTGTAATTCAGCAGTCTCTTTCTAATCTCCCTTTGAAACCCTTTTGTAAGAGAACTGTTACTCTTAAATCAGCAACTGAATGTTCTGGAAGGTCAAAATGTTCCCCCACTGGTTTCTGAATGTTGTTGTTTCTGATGTCAGATTTATGTCCATTTAATCTTTGTCGCAGGGACTGGCCTCTTTGTGGAAGGGATCCAGGTCCATGGCGTTTCATGGCTGAGATTGCTGGTGCCAACTTTGCTCTCATATAGATCCTAGCAACACCATCACTGGGCCCAGCAATGTCAGCCATACTATCTCAGGTTCATACTCCTGTTCATCTTCTAACGTGATTTATGCCATCACAAGCCAGCAATGCCCTTCCACCCTCTACAATGGACAACAGGCCAGTCCCTGCAACAAAGATTAAATGGACATAAGTCTGACATCAAAAACCACAAGATTCAGGAACCAGTGGGGGAACATTTTAACCTTCTAAGACATTCAGCTCATACCCGGCCAGAAATTTTGTTAGTCTTTATGGTGCTACTGGACTCTTGCTTTTTTCTACTGCTACAGACTACCATGGCTACCCATCGTGGTCATATTAAGTAGGACAGTTTATGACAGCTGTGTGTGTGGTTATAGACCTATGGCACATCCTATAATGGTCCCACAGTGGCAAGGGTGGGGGCAAATCATGCTGATAGCACAGAATGGGGAGCAAAACTGTGAAGAGGACTGACCATATCAGAGGAGTTAATTTCCAACTGCTGGATCCTATGCAGCACCAGTGAAAGATGCTGGTGAAGGCAGATTTTTTTTTCATCTTCACCTTCCTCCAGCAGCTCCCTAGTGAGCACCAAAACATGAGGCTGGTATGGAAAGAAGGAAGTTTGAAATCATCCCTGGTTGCATCAACATTGTTGCATCAGCAGAACCTCTACTGCCAGCAGAATGCTTCTTGCTCCAGTGGAAAGGAGGCAAAGCATCCAAACCTTACTATTTTGCAATCCCAGTTACAAATACATGAAATGCCATGGACCTGGATCCAATGAGGGCAATGTCCATGCAGAATCAGGGTTTCATCCACAGATATGTTTCTGGATCAGAATTTACAAACATGAAAGGAACAGAAGTGTCAATCAGATGTTCCGCATTGTCAGCTCTGAAAGGGCTGATTGCCTGTTTGTGAAGATGGATAATAATTCCAGGTTCCTCTTCTCTCTAGCAGATGATTGGCACTGTCAAAACTGGCAGTAGCATCTGTTGCTGCTCATGGAGGTATCTGGATCAGAACTATGACATTTGTGGTCAGAGCTCTAGCAAACAGCAGCCAGCTGTGTAGCTGTATGTGTTCTTTGACAACAAAGTGCTTCACTTCTATTTCATAATAAATAATTTTTATACACTGATGACAAACATTTCTAAGCATATATCAATTTGTGTTAAGTTGATCTCTTGCAGTACAATCTTTCCTTTGACTAACAGTTTACAGACTGCTGCAGGGAAAAATACTGAAAATAACTTTTCAAGTTACCAAGATATAAAATTAAAACATATTAATTACCTTGAAGAGAACAGCAGATAAAATGCAAGCTTTGGTTCTTAATTTTATATCATGTAGTAAGATGTGCCTAAGTGCAGAAAAGGGGGCAAAAGATTAAAAAATGGCTGTATTAACATAACCAGTGTGTAATATTCTTTCAGCTTGAAAGAAAGGTCATTCCTTCTCCATTCCAACAAAATAATAGTATCATAATGATCTCTTAGAACACATGCACATTGTGGCAGTGGAATAATATTCCCTACACACACATTACTTTAAATTAAGCTGTAACAGCAATCTCTTGGTCAAGTGTCCTCTGTGCAGGCACACATGGGTCTGTGCAGGTGCCCGCCAGCCGCAGAGATTAAATTTCTAAAGCTTCTAGAAGATTCAGCGTTCAGGACCGCTCCACCTCCCCTCCATCTCCAGCTAGAGTCAGAGTCCTTCCCACATAAATGGTCACATAACATAAATAAATAAAAGTCTTGCTTTATGTGGAATTTAGAGACTACCTTGGAGAGAAACTCCATACTGGGGCATAAAAGTGGGGTGTAAAACCACTTCGCCCCAGTGGAAATTGGTAAGAGGGGGTCACAGCATAAGGCACACAGTTCTCCCACCCTGCACCGCCAAAGTGATAGCTACCAGAAATGTAGTCTTGAATTATAGAAAAGACAAATTACAAGATGCTAAGGGTTCAAATGGCATATACATAAGTTGGAACAAAACTAAAGATAAACTCCATTGATGTACCGGAGGTTTTACAGGAGAGTACAAATTATTAAGGGCTCTTAAAAGCTTCTTTGAGTTTGGGTTTGAGAAAACTGTGTGAGAATCCGCCCCTACATGGAATGTCAAAATTGCAGCCAAATGAACTGTTATTGAGGATGTAGAGACTAGTGTCTTTGAGTGACAGCAAGTAATCAAAAATGCTGGGCAATGAGCAGCTGTCGGGCCTAATTCCTCAGTGTGATGCCCACTTTATAAAACATTGCCACTTAGCATTATACAAATACGCTTCATGTATAAAACATTGCCACTTGGCATTATACAAATATGCTTCATGTATTGAGACGTGAAAATATGCATCACTGAGGTCTAGGACTGTGAACCACATCTCACAGAATCATAGAATAGGTTCACAGAGGTGGAAGGTACCACCAGGGTCATCTAGTCCAACCCCCTGCACACTGCAGGAAATTCACAACTACCTCCCCCACACACACCCAGTGACCCCCACTCCATCTCTTCACTCAGCACTGACAATACATCTGACAACAGTAACATCCTGAATTATGGGAGTTTTAGATATGTGTTGAGCTCTCTAAGACCTAGGATTGGCCTCTTGCCATCTCCTTTCTTATCTTTTTTTTTTTTTTGAAAAATTTTTATTGGTTTTTATAATATAAATTTTCCATGTTAACAAACAACAATATACGGAGTATTAAAAACTAAATCATAAGTAATGTTGTTATAATTGTTTAAGTGCTAAATAAAAATAAAAAATAAAGGAAAATTTATTGACTTCCCCATCACCTCCGTCCGCCTCTTAATAAAGTATTCTATCCCATCGTGATATGGTCTGATCTTAATTATTCTTATATCTCAATTAGGTTTCAATCATATTATACTATCAATATAATTAATTACGTTTCTTTATGTTAACAATGTCATCTAGATCAGATTAAAAGGTATTCTTCCATTTTCCCCAGTCCTAGTTCATATTCACAATATTTCATCCACGCCTCCCATTCCCCCATAAATTGAACATTATCTTTTTGATTTAAAATAGCTGTAAGTTTTGCCATTTCCACCAGTTCAAACATTTTCATAGTCCAGTCTTTTTTCCCAGGAGTGTCTGCCCCTTTCCATTTTGCTGCATAAAGCAGTCTTGCAGCTGTAGTCGCGTAAATCAAAAAAGTCCTGTGTTTTAACAAATCATCAGGTATCATACTTAATAGCATCATTTCTGGTGTTTTGGGTATGTTTTTTTGTACTATTAGTCTTAATTCGTTATAAATCATATCCCAAAAATCCTTAGCTTTGTCACAGGTCCACCACATATGATAAAAAGAACCAACTTCTTTATTACATTTCCAACATTTAGGGGATGTCACTTTGTATATCTTTGCAATCTTCTTAGGCGTTAAATGCCATCTATACATCATTTTATAGATATTTTCTCGAATTGACTGCGCATTTATTCCTTTCAGGTCTTTCGCCCTTAGTCTTTCCCATTTGTTTAGGGCAATATCATGTCCCACAGTTTGAGCCCAATTAATCATTGTTGGTTTGATTATTTCCTGCTCACAATAAATTGTTAAAAGAAGATTATACATTTTAGAAATCAGTTGAGTATTATTATCTAATAGCATCCTGTGAAAAGATGATTTTTCTTTAGAGAATCCATTCTTCATATCTTGTGTAAATACTGATTTAATTTGATGATATTGAAGCCATTGTAAATCGTCTTTAAGTAACTGAAAGTCTTTTAGTGAGCTTTTCTTTCCTTCCCAGTTAATTAACTCTTGGTAGGTGATAAATTTGTCCAATCTAAATGGGCGTAATGTCAACATTTCTTGAGGTGATATCCACATCGGTGTTACTGGTTCAAGAATATGTTTATATCTCATCCATATATGAAATAAGGAGGACCTGATTATATGGTTACGAAATGATGCTTGTATCTTAATTTTACCATACCATAAATAGCCATGCCATCCACTTATATTGTTAAAACCTTCAAGATCTAACAAAGGCGAATTGGATAAGTTCATCCAGTCCTTTAGCCATACTAAAGCGGCCGCTTCAGCATAAAGTTGAAAGTTAGGTAGTGCTAAACCTCCTCTAACTTTAGAGTCCACCAGATGTTTATAAGCAATCCTCGGTTTTTTCCCTTGCCAGATGAAATTTAATACGTCTTTCTTCCAGGTATCAAAGTATTTAACATGTGATATTACAGGCAAATTTTGGAATAAGAAAAGCATCCTTGGTAAAATGTTCATTTGGATTGTTGATATACGTCCCAAAAATGACAATTTTTTATTTGACCAAATGATCATATCAGTTTTTATTTTGTCCCATAGTTTAAGATAGTTATTAGTTATCAAGTCTTTATTCTTTGCAGAGATCCAGATTCCCAAATATTTGATCTTATTAGCCTTCTCCCAACCTGTGTATGATATAAATTCCTGTTGTTCTGTTTCTGATAAATTCTTAAATATTGTCTTTGTTTTTTCTTGGTTAACTTTAAATCCCGATACATTTCCAAAATCGTCCAAAGTTTCCAACAGTATCTTCACTGATTGTGTTGGATTCTCCAAGATTAACAGAAGATCATCCGCGAATGCTCTCAATTTGAATTCATGTTTTTTAATTTTTAATCCGCGAATGTCCTCCATACTCCTTAGCTTACAGCATAGTGATTCCAACACCAACAAAAATAATAATGGAGACAGAGGACATCCTTGTCTGGTTCCTTTCTTGATTGCGCAGTTGTCGGACATCGATTCAGTCACCAGAATTTTTGCCTGTTGGAATGTATATATGGCCGATATACCTCTCAAGAAACGGTCTCCAAAATTTAATTTTTCCAATATCTTTTTCATAAAGTCCCATGAGACCATATCAAAGGCTTTCTCTGCATCCAAAAATACAAAGGCCGCCGTTTGTTGAATATTCTGGTCATAATATTCCAATGAATCTAATAAAACTCTTATATTATCTTTAATTTGCCTTCCTGGAACAAAACCTGCTTGGTCTTCATGTATAAGGTCCTTAATAAAATGCTTTATCCTATTCGATAAGACCGAAGCATAAATCTTATAATCCACATTTAACAGCGAGATAGGTCTATAATTTGAAGTTTTTTCTGGATCTCTTCCTTCCTTAGGTATCAACGATATAAATGCATGTGACCAAGTCTCTGGGGATGCTCCCTTATCCAAAATTGTATTACAAAGTAATACAAAAAAGTTCACTAAATTGTCACTAAATGTTTTATAAAATAGTGCAGTAATTCCATCTGGTCCTGGTGTCTTGTCTGTTTTTTGTTTCATTATTGCTTCTTGTATTTCATCCTTTGTAATTGGTGCATCTATCCATTCTTGTTGGGGCTTTGAAAGGACATTCATCTGTATTGAATTTAAAACTTGTCTATTTTCTTTTTTGAGATATTTTTTTCTGATATAACTTAGTATAGAATGAAACAAATTCTTTTTGTATATCCGTAGTTGTATAAACTGGTCCTTTAGCGGATTGAATTTTTGTTATAATCTTCTTTTGAAATGAGTCTTTCAGTTGGGTCGCCAAAAATTTTCCAGGTTTATTAGCATGTTCAAAGTATTTTTGTTTAGCGGATTTTAAATTTTTGTTCATTTCCTCCATTATTATCAAATTTAGTTGGTGTTTAGATACAGAAATCTTCATTTGTATGTCATTTTTCTCTTCTTCATGTAAGGCCATAACCAGTTTGTGCTCCAAATTTTGTAGATCCCAAAGCATATTATTGGTAAATTGTAGTTGAGTTTTCTTCCAGGCCGTGTGTTTCTGTATCATAAATCCTCTTAGAACAGCTTTAAATGCATACCAAACTGTATTCAGCGAAGTTTCCCCATTAAGGTTAATTTCAAAGAAATCTTTAATTAAGTCTTGTAGTTCTTTTTGAATCTTGTTATCCTTTAAAAGTTTATCATTTAGTCGCCATCTAAATGCTTGTTTATTGTTCCATTCAAATGTAACTGGATTATGATCAGAAAAAGTTCTTGGTACAATTTGGATTTTTCGTAGTTGCGTGAAAATAGATTTACTAGCCCATATCATGTCTATTCTGGAGTGTGAGTCGTGTCTCGCTGAATAAAAAGTATATTCTTTAGCCGTTGTATTCATTGTTCTCCAGATGTCTTGTATTTCCAATTCTGAAGCCATGGTGAAGAAAGTTTTAGGTAAACATCCTTCGTTTTCGTCTTTTGCTTTTGATTTTTTATCCAAAATTGGGAGAGTAACACCATTGAAATCGCCCATCAAAAGAATCTGATCCTTTGCATACTGAGAAATCAGTTCATGTAGTTGTCCATAAAATTTAGGTTTTCCTTCATTAGGTGCATATATTCCTACTACAATCGTCTTTTGCCCCAATATTTTGGTCTTGATAATTACAATTCTGCCTTCATTGGCTTTGTACAGTAGTTCAGGACTAAGGCTAGAATGAGCATATATCACAACTCCCTTTGTTTTTGTTTTAGCCGATGCGACAAATACTTGTCCAAGCATTTGCCTATCCAGGTATTTTTTGTGTTTTGTTGCTATATGAGTCTCTTGCAGACAAATTAGGGAGTATTTGTATTTCTGTAGATATTTAAAAATTCTAGCCCGTTTGGTTTTTTCATTCAAACCATTCACATTCCAAGAAATTACTTTTGCCATGATGTAGTAATTATTGAAGCAAAATATTCAGTCTATAACACAGTGCCTCCTTCTGCTCCCTGTGGTTCTTCTTCTTCTTCCTCTTCCTTTTGTTCCAGGGTTAGTCCTTTAAGCTCTGTCTTGTATTTCCTCAGAAATTTTCCCACATCCGATGGAGATAAGATTGTCATTTTCATTTCTTTGTAGGTGAAAGCCAAGCCTTGTGGCATAATCCAACGATATTTGATACCATTAGCTTTCAAAACAGACACAAATTCTTTGTAATTATTCCTCTGTGAGAGTAAATGTCTTGGTATGTCATTTAATAATATTAGAGGAATATCTCCTGCTGAAACCGGACTGTCATAGTGGATCTTCATGATCCTGTCCTTGATCCTAGTGTCATAAAAAACAATCATGAGATCTCTTGGTTTAGATCTTTTCATTCTAACAGGTAATGGTATTCTGTAAACTCTGTTAATGGCTTGGTTCAATTCTTGTTCTTCTATTTGAAATAAATAAGCCAGATTTGGGACTACAGTTTCTTTGCTGTCTCCCATCATATCTGGAAAATTGCGCAGACGAAGGTTGGTTTCTCTAACTCTCATCTCCATCATTGCTATCTGATCTTTAACAGCTGTCTGATTAGTTTGTATTGTTTCAATCTGCTTCTCTTGGCTTGCTAATTTTTTCTTTGTATCCTTGTGTTCTTCCATCACTTTCTTAACTGATGAATCCATTGCTTGCATGTCCGTCTTCATAGTATTCATTTGGGTCTTTACAACTTTAAGGTCTTCTGTAACCACATCTAGCTTTTGGTTAATAGCTTGAGATGCTTGGCCAAGATTTGTCATCATAGCAGTCAGCTGTGTCATTTGTGTAGACATCTGTTCAAACTGTTTAGTTCTTGCCTCTGTTTGCTTGGCTAACATGTCTTGCAATTTCTTTTCCATGGTTAAGGTTTGTGTCGCTTCTTTCAGTTTTGTATAGGCAGAGCTATGTAATGAGCCAGAACGGGGTCGGGATGCAGACATTTACATTGAAGTAAGGCTGGTAAAATACATCTCCTCAATCAGGACCCTCCAATTAGTTGTTGATAGAAAATGTTTCAATGATCAGCTTAATAATTTTTTCGCTTTAAAAAGACCCCTATTTCACTTTAAAACAGCTTTTTAAAGTTTTGAAATACCAGCGAGTTTTGCCGGCCGCTCTAGGTCGGGTCAATCAGGAAGTATTCCAGAAGTTGATTTCACTGTGGACCTTCTACCGCCTCTTCTCGATGGTTGTTCCCTTCAGGAACTGTTTCTATGTTACTCGAGTGCGACGTGTATCCGGTCCTACGAGTTGCTTCCTGTTGTTGTAAACCAGATGATAGAGAGGGTGATATAGAGGGTCTTCCGGATTAAGGAGTTCCTTGCTGCAAACGTGGCTGGAGGACCCCTTTTTTTTCCTTTTCTTCTTCCACCGGAAGAAAGAAGTTCACCCTCCCCTTCCCTCAAAAGTACTTCTCATTGGTGGAAATTTTAGTCCATCTTATAGGCGTCTTTCTAGCTCTTTGTTTTAGTTTAAGCTGATCAACTTGATAAGGCTCCTGCCTCTAATCCTGATGGATTTTATAGGTCAAACTTATCCAGTTCGATTAAGGGAGGGACAAGGATGCTGGGAATGTCTTCATCTACCCCCTAGTTATTCAGTAACTTCAGTAAAAGACGAAGGGTTCTTGCGTACTCACTTGAGCGTCTAGAGGTGAGGTTCTTATCTTAAAGTAGTCCTTATGGTGGTTGTAAGGTGGTGGAGGGTAGAGTCTTATGCCAAAGTTGCGTTTTGGCGATTTCTTCCCTAGGTGCCCTCGCAGGACCGGCGTCCAAAACTCCGAGGGACTTAAAGAAGCTCCCTCAGAGTATTTGGAAGGTCAAACTGCTTTTGTGGGCTGCAGGGAGTTCCTGCTATCCGACCCACTTGCAAGGATCGGGTTGGGATGCATATAGCATCCCAGGATTAACGCAAACTTGGATTTCTCCCAGGACAGCCTGGGGAAACGTGGCACTCACCCCAGCGGCACCACCGGAAGTCTTATCTATTTCTTATCTATTAAGAAATATCTGGAGTAAAAACCCTTATCCTAGATTGATGGGTGGACTTTCATAACAGTGCCTTTAGTGAGTAACTCAGAAACCTCTTGCACCTACTGAAGGGGTGTTACAACCCTGGAAGAGAGTGGTGTGAGATAGTCAGGTATTGATTTGAACTCCAAAAAATAACCATTTTTATTATTGAAAGGACCCAGGTGTCCCAAGTAATGAACTACCATTTTTTAACTAAACGAGATAACTTATTACTGAACTGGAGAGAGGTGTCCATTGGGATGCCACAGGGTGTACTGGCTGAGCAGGCAGGCAGGGCTGCGGCTGCAGCACAGTGAAGGGAGAGATGAGGAAGCGTGTGGCAGGTCGCTGAGAGGGAGGAAACTGAAGCTGCTGCTGCTTTTGCAGTCGGCTGGCTGCACCGGGTGAGAGAGATAGCGGGGAAAGCACAAGTCAAGTTCAGTCTAGAAGTCAAGCCGGGGGAGTACTTATCTGGAGCGAGGCAACAGCGTCGTTGAGTAGGCAGTCCGTGTTCAAGGTCACTAGCAAGGCAGACTGTAGATCTAAGTCCAGGCCAAAGTCAAAAGCAGGCAGGACAATCCGAAGTGGAGTGTCTGATACCAGAGATCTGTAAGTTGCTTCCACAAACCGCATCTGTCTTCCTGTTCCATAAATCAGGCCGGTTTCCAGAACGAGGTGGGTGTGGCAATTAATCACTGTCCTCCTCTTCTGCAACTGTTAACTCTCGCCGCCTCGGTTGGAGGCGTGCTGACGGAGTAGGTCGCTCATTAACTGCCTAATCTTCCTCCATCTTTCTTCTCCCAGAGAACATTTTTCCGAGGGGACCTGCAACCCCTCTGTCGGCTTTGTTGTTTCCATCAGCTCTTTCTCATCATCTGCTGCTTCAAGAGGTTCGGCCACTCCAGTCTCTGGAGAGACTGCTAATTGTTCCGATTCTTCCTCGGACGTGATGGAGCCTGGGGCCATGACACTGGGCTTGGTTCTGGGCCCGGTACTTTTCAATATTTTTATAAATGATCTGGATGAGTAGAGGGGCTACTCCTTAAATTTGCAGATGACACCAAATTGGGAGGAGCAGCGAACACCCCCAGAAGATAGAGATAGAACTCAATGAGATCTGAACACACCGGAAAAGTGGGTGGATGTGAACAAGATGCAATTCAACAAGGATAAGTGCCGAGTTCTACATCTGGGTAACAAAAATGAGGGACATGCATACCGGATGGGGGATACACTTCTGGATAGCAGTGTGTATGAATAAGATCTTGGGTTACAGGTGGACTGTAAGTTAAATATGAGCAGCCAGTGTGATGCAGCAAGAAAAAAGGCTAATGCAATCTTGAGGTGTATCAACAGAGGCATAACAACCAAATCACAAGATGTCATATTTCCACTGTACATTGCATTGGTCAGTCCACGCCTGGAGTATTGTGTGCAGTTCTGAAGGCACTTTGTAAGGTAGGTGGGGCTGAGAGTTCTGAGAGAACTGTGACTGCCCCAAGGTCACCCAGCAGGCTTTATGTGGAGGAGAGGGGAATCAAACTTGGTCCTCCAGATTAGTCTGCTACTACAGCACACTGGTTGTGGTTGCTCTATGCGAGATAGAGCACCATGTTTCCCCTTCTGTAGACCTTCCTCTCTAGCATATTCAACTTCCTTCCTTCTTTGTCCAAGGGGGAAGACTGTACACCCAATCTCTGGCTGGCTGGTAAAACTGTGATAACTAGTGAGTTGGCCAGAGGGTGCAAGAACAAGAACTCAGACGCTTCTTCTCTGATTTTATATAGATTTTATTGTTTTGGTAGATGCATGCCCTGAAGCAGTCCTCGCCCATATATTAGTGTCTATGTCTAGTATCCCCTTCACTACAGGGAAGGCCACCAAACCTGAGTCTGAACCATAAAGTACATACATGATCAGATCCAATGATTTTGGATTCGATGGGGTATAGTCCAGTTCAAGGACTTTTGCCATTCTAATTAGCTCCTCTAAGTATATTTCATATCCTCAATTGACAAAACTTGTGGAGGGTCCCCAATAGCATGATCAGGTTTGGGCACTGAAGTGCACTCAGATTTGCCTTCTGATTCTGGCTCACAGCCCTCCTTCGGTTCCAAAGGTGAGCAATCGGGGGGGGGGGGTATGATATCATGCTTCGTTGAAGTTGGAGGCTGCTTATCAGATCCAGAATATGAAGCACAGGTCAGCACTTACCATGCTGGGAAGCTCGGAGATGGTTCCCAATAACCCCATGGTGGCATGAACATTTGTGTAAAATCACCATGGTCCTTGTGGGTACCATTGGGGGCACAGCATGGTGTCCTAACACTTCAGCGGTCCAGGGGTGCAGAAACTGGTGAGGGGACTTCCACTACATCATAATCCAACAACTGGGAATCAGCAACATCCAGTGAAGATGACAGTATTTGCGGTTGAACATCCAGGTCCCCTCCATTATCTGGAGAGGGGTTTTGACATCGAGGTGTTGGGCTACGGCATCAAGGTGGTGGAGGGGTTTGGCGCCAAGGTAGTATCAGACTTTGGTGTTGAGGTGAGATGGAGCATCGATGTCAAGGTGATGGTGTGCTTCAATGCCGAGCTGCAGATGGAGTATGGCATCAAGGGGAGATCGCAGGTGGCAGTAAGGGGAGGGTGACTGCCATCCATGAGGCTATTTTGGGGGTTGAGGCTGTTGGAAAATCTGCCCTTTCTAGGACGGTGTCACTTGCCTGCACATTGAGAGGGGGAACTGACCAGAGTCAGACAGATAGACAGGACAGGGGAAGGTCATCTCTAGTTACACCTTGCCCTATTTCCTGCCCCTTTGATGTTTAGAGGATGTATTGTCAGGGAAACTTCCTTTTCCTCTCTCTTCCCTTTCACCCATCATCATGCCAGATATTCCAACAGAGGCAACCCCAGGATAACACATTTCACCTTTTTGGTGGGAAGTTCTGAACCAGTCCTCTGGGCCACTGGGGTCATATCAGCGAGGGGCTTCAAGAGAGAAGCTGAGATAGACGCCACTGAAGGTGTGCAAGCCCTTTTTTGTGGCTTTTTATTGTCTCTCAGGTGGCTTTTTTATTGTTTCTCCCATATGGCCGCTTTTAACCAGGATACCCTCTCATGTCTGGCTTTAGATGTGAATAACATACATGCTTGGAAAGGTGTGGTATTGTGCTCTTTTCCTAGGCAGATTAAACATTCAGAGTCCTCATAGTTTTGAGCTATTTTTGGGCCACATTGCTGGCATTTCTTAAATAAGGCCATAATTCGTCCTCTTGCCACAGAATACCTCTGTGATGAAGAAAAGCTGTTGAATATGTCCTCTCTTCACAGTTGCAGAGATCTGAGGGAGGAGAGCTCTCCCCGCCTCTATCACATGACCATTTACGTGGGAAGGGCCCTGACTCTGGCTTGAGGGGAAAGGGAGTGTTCCTGAACATTAACAGCCCATTCCTGGGGGGAGGGGTGGTTAGGCAGCTGTGCCGCCTCCACAGCAGAATCCAGCTCCTCCGCCAAAGTCAGAATGCTACCCTTACTTGCGAGCCCTGTGGAACCGCTCCATAGCGTTTCACAGAACTATGCCACCTAAAAAGGTGGCGTAACTTGCAGTAAGGGCAAAGGGGGAGTTCCTGGCCTGAAAGGGGTTAGAAAGCTGCCTAACAGCAGCTCTGCCCCCAGAACAACCCCGGGAACGCCTCCCAGAACGCCAGCACGGGGACTTGCACCAGGTGGACACCAGCAGAAGGCTGCGCTGGTGGGGAGGCAGTGTAGCTCCACCACGCCCAGGCACCAGCGGAAATTCCACCTGTGCCGGCGTAAGTGCCCATTATCACAAACAGGCACTTAACGCCAGCACGGGGTCATATCGGCTCCTAAGTCGTTTCCCCCCCCCTCTCGGAATGTGCTCTAAATCTTCTAGAAGCCTTAAAAATCTAATCTCCATGGCTGGCCTGCAGCAGCGTAGTCCCATGTGGAACTGAACAGAAGACAGGAAAATGAACGGGAGAAATCAGGTATATGGCTGTTAGACAACTATTGTTTCTAGGTCAACAGGAAACATTAGATGTGTTTTTGCTTGCCAAGAAGTTTTACACAGTATTCCCCTGGTTTTCTCCTTTGCTTTCTTTCCAGTTTAATCCTTACTAGTCCAGACGACGTCAACATAGCTGAAAAAGGGATCAGTTGTCATCATTGGCACACCTTTATATATAATGGCAGGAACAGGAGCATCCCTTTGCTTCTCCATCCAGCACTTTGTTTCAAGTAGCAAATTCCAGTACAGCCCTAAGCAGAGTTACACCCTTCTCAATACAGGCTGAGTATCCATAATCTGGAATGCTTGGGACCAGAAGTGTTCAGTATTTTGGATCTTTCCATATTTTGGAATATTTTGGAATATTTGCATATACATAATGAGATATCTTGGGGATGGGACCCAAGTCTAAACACGAAATTCATTTATGTTTTATATACACTTTATACACATAGCCCGATTGTAATTATTTTTAATAATTTTGTGTACACTGAACCATCAGAAAGCAAAGGTGAGAGAGGCTTGGCGTGCTGCTGAGGATCTGAGTATTGCCTGCATGTCAGCTCAAAACTTCCAGTTTTGGGGTCATTCCAGTTTTTGGATGTCAAGTTAAGGGATATTCAACCTGTATTTTGAATTCAATGGGCTCAGAAGGGTGTAACTTTGCTTAAGATTACACTGGTGGTCATGATTTTAATGTTTATCATAGCACTATAGTATTACTGGTAGTCATGATTTTAACGTTTGCTGTAGAACTACCACAAGTGTTTACAGTTATGATAATGAGCTCAGATTTAAATTAATGAACAAAAACTTGGAAGAAAGTGTGACACTTTAATTTCTGTTGGATAAATATCAAATGGTATACTGACATGCTAATCTAATGTGGGCAATCTTCATGTGGGAAAAAGACTGCACACGTGGGAATCTCATGAATACACATGAAGCTGCCTCATTCTGAGTCAGACCAGTCATCTATCAAGGTTCAGTATTATTTACTCTGATCAGAAGCAACTCTCCAGGGGCTTAGACAGAGGTGCTTCACGTCACCATAATTTAATCCTTTTAATCAGAGATGCCAAGGATTGAACCTGGGATGTTCTGAGTACAAGAAGAAGATATATTATTGTATAATCTTGTATCTCTTGGCTGGCCTCCATCCTTCACTAATGATATATGCATGCATGTTATGTGAATTTTGCAAAGACCTCTAGGATCACTGACTGAGAAAACTGAGTTATATATTAATTAAATACTCACTGAGCAATTTTAGCAGCTAACACAGCTCCTTGTATGCACCCCCAAATTCCAGCCCGAACAATGAATTTCTCACAGAAACCTTGAGATCTATTTGCCAAGTTGCCAATGGCATTCTCTGACAAGCCAGCTAGCTCATGCCAGTGATACAGTGCGTCGACTATGTTGAGGGCTCCATCGAGGCCTTGGCACCAGCATTTGAAAGCAGCTCTGCAATGCATTAAAATATCCATTATATTGCTGGCATTTTAGAAAATGAAAAATAAAGGCAGTTTCGTTTTGCATTGAATTCTCAAGTGCAGATGTAATGGGGCCCAGAAAATGTTGCTAAAACTGTAACATTAACATACAGGAGGAAGAGACACAGACCTAAAACAAGACTATCTGGGATGGTTAAATGTCCCTTCCTGTTGGTCACTGAATGAACTGGTTAAGGTGAAAAGGCTGAACTTGGTTGTACATTTTTATTCTTTTTGGAAGCAGTTATACAGTTTACACAGGGGCTGGGGTCCTTCTAGGAGCCAGGAAAGTCGTTTTTCAGGTAACAGAGGAAAAGTGAAATGGTTTTTTTCCATCCATGCTTCTTTTGTCCCAATTCTCAGCCTGCCACAGCTCTTTCTGGCTTGTTAAAGAAGTAAGGGTAATTACACACTCACAATAATTTAAGAAGAGCATCATTTTGTACCTGTTGCACTACTGACAGAATATACCTTTTGTTTCCTGTCAAAAAATGAAGACTTCCAAGTTCATGAAGCGCCTGCACTCTGAGGCTTTTCTGGTCATTTCTTTGAAGAGCTTCTGTTTTTTACCAATTTGAAGGGAAAATATTAAAAATGAGAACATATTCAGACTTGAATGAATATATATAAATACCGGGGAATTCAGGAAATAGTAAAATATTATCTGAAATATTGCTGCACGTGTTAGCATTTTGAATTTTACGTAAACAGACCTAAAGCTGGTCCATCACTTCCTATTACTGTAAGAGTATTTGAAGATTGCCCTGACCTGGATAGCCCAGACTAGCATGATCTCATCAGATTTCTGAAGCTAATCAGGGTCAACACTGGTAAGTATCTGGATGGGACACCTTCAAAGAAATACCAGGGTTCTTCTGACGTGGAGGCAGGCAATGGCAAACCACCTCTGAACATCTCCTGCCTTGAAAACCCCACCAGGGCTCACCATAAGTCAGATGTGGCTTGATGGCAAAAAAAATTTTTTTTTAATGAAGATTACAGTTTAGGATGTACATGTAATTTGATACAGAGAATGACCTAGGCTAGCTTGATCTCATCAGACCTCAGACGCTAAGCAGGGTCAGCTCTGACAGGTATTTGGATGGGAGACCTCCAAGGAATACCAGGATCATGATGCGGAGGCAGGCAATAGCAAACCACCTCTAACATCTCTTGCCTTGAAGACCTATGGGTCACCATAAATCAGCTGTTACAATGGCAAAAGGGGGGGGATAAAGGGCAGTCATATGCATATGACATCTTTAAAATCCACAGACCTATTAATTTAGTCAATGGGCTAATAAGAGAAAGAGGATTATAAGAAACAAAAGAATATTGTCATGTCGAAATAGATTAACTAAACTTCTATTAGACCTGAAATTATGTTTCTTTGATAACAGAAATAATCATATTTAGCATAGAATTAGAACATGTGGGTAGAGTGCATACCCACTGAATAGATTGCAACCTACCAAGAGGAAGGACTGAAGTAGAACTCCACAAAGAGAGGCTTGGTGTCCAATACTTGTATGTATACATCCCTGAAAGCAAACAAATCTTACCGAGTGTATACTCATATGAAGAGATTACTACTGACAGTTTTGACCAGGGAATTGACTTGCTTTGAAGCATACTGAGGAAAGTAAAACTTTCTTCAGACAGGTCTGGTGGTTCCTGTTGAAACGTCATCTCATCCCCCATAATAAATCCAACTTTCCCAGGTAAACTCGTCTGTTTTTTTGATGCTGTGTTTAATCTTCCAAAATGTTCTAGATGCAAAAAAAATTAATTTAATGAAAATACTCTAACCAAGAAAGTTTGAATCTTCTCAGTAAGGGAGAAGTTTAATTCTGAGAGTGCTTCTCTGTAGTTCCAAAAATGCACTAAACCTTCCAGCCAGCCTAAAGGGTGTTTAGAATTTTGAATTAACTTCAGAGGTAAAAGAGGTCACGATAATTTAATGTAACACTGCTTCTTAGATAAATTTAAGAGGTTAGAAGACAGCCATGTGATCAAGAAATTCCTTCCTTATCCCCTCCCAGTTGTGTGCAAATCCTCCCAAACTGCCTTTTTAGTAGCCGTACATCTACCCAGGGTGTTCTTTTTTTTTATCCATAAAATTTTTATTATTTTTAAAATATTTTACTGTCTGGTACTTTTCAACAACACATTCATTTCATAAATCATACAATAAAAAACTTTAACAGCGTCATCGAAAAGCATATTCATCTATTAATGAAAAGATATTCAAATAAGAGACTTCCCCTCACCTTCCTCCATCTTGCTATAAATTTATCTATTCTTTTGCAAACAAGTTCTAATCCAGAAAAATATATCAAGCTTGATTACTAAGTTAATTCTAAATTATTCATTTACAATTAGTACGTGTTTATTATTGATTTCATATATAGTAACAGATTTTATTTCAAAACCGTTCTTAAGGTAAAAGGATTAGATCAGTAAATACAAAATTCCCTAGTCATCATTTAAATCCCTGTTTAGCCCTCTGTTTCTCTCTATCACCCATAAACTGCATGTTTCCTTTTAGTTTTGTTCTTGCTGTGAATTTTTGTTTTTCCAACACTTCTGTTATTTTTGATGTCCTGTCTTCTTTGTCCAGATGTCGAGGCCAACTCCTTTTTCTCCTCTTCTTGTTGATGTTGTGGCTCCTGGTTAAGGCCAGCTAGATCTTTTTCATAATTCTTCAAAAAGTTTTTTACCTCCTCCTGTGAAGAGATAGTAAATCTGACCTCTTTGTAGGTAAAAGTGAGTCCCTGTGGGAAGATCCAGGAGAATCTTATTCCATTCTTCTTCAATGTCCCAGTAAATTCTTTGTACATATTTCTCTTCATCATCAAGTGTCGTGGGATATCCTTAAGAATGATAAGAGGATTTCCATTCACTGACAAAGGATTATCATAGAGGGTTTGCATAATATAATCTTTCATCCTTATATCATAAAAGGAAATCATAATATCTCTTGCCTTTGTCTTCTCCAAACTGGTGGGTAAAGGAATTCTATATACTTTGTTTATTGCATAATCCAGATCTTGTTCACTTATATGAATCAGGTCAGCCAATGATTTTATGATAGTTATTCTGGTACATCCCATTGCTTCTTGAAAATTGCGAAGACGTATGTTCGATTGTCTTAATTTTAACTCCATAATAGCCAGTAGGTCCATAACATTTTGTTGTTGGAAATGTATAGCTTGAATTTGATTACCTTGAAGTATCTGTTTATTTTTAATATCTTTCTGTTCTTCAATTGCCTTTTTAATTGAAGTATCCATTTTTCCCATATCAGTTTTCATTGTAGATATTTGAGATTTCATATTTGTAATTTCGCTTGCCAAAATGTCCAATTTCTGACTAGTCTGGTTGGTAGTTTGAGTTAGACTAGTCAATATGTTGGTTAACTGAGCCAGACATTGAGATTGTTGCTCATATTGTTTAGTAAAGGCATCCATGTGTTTTGTTAACATTTCCTGTATTTTCTCGTCGGCCTTTCCCATGTTTATTTCTGAAAATAGTTCTGACAATTCACCAATACCAAGAAATGCTGTTTTAAATATGTTGGCAGGGTCCAAAACCTTGTAGTGGTTCTATTCATCAATTATACAGGTCCTGGAATTAAATGGCTGCAAATTCTTCTCTCCGCTGTAAAACAATTAGTGCTGTTGTAAAGGGCCATCAAGTTTTATTGACACTCTGCTCGATTGTAAAATAAGGGGGTGGGCTGGGCATTATTTAAATCGCGAACCTTCGGCCGTCTTGTTTTCCAGTAGTAGGAATATGTTGCATGTTGCACAATAAAGGCGCACTTCAAGCCCTGCGATTTAATTTCCTGTATGATCTTTCCCTTTCAATCTCGATGGTTTTCTATGATGAATCGGAAAGACGTCATCTCCAGAGAAATTTAGCCCATTCGCTCCCACTCCTTTTAACACCTCGGCTTCTAATTGGTAGCTAGAGTGTCTGTCAACCGTCCCGTTTGTTATGCCAAAGTGGAGATCGAGTAGATAAGGCTCCTGCCATTCAACTATACTCTTTTTAAACAAACAAAGTCACTTATATTCTGGACAGAGAGATGCAGATTGCATTGATGATTATTACGATCTTCCAGAGCTTCAATTTCAAGGTAAAGACAAAAGAATTCTTGCAACTTACTCAGATGTTGGATGATAAGGTTACGGTGATGATAATTTTCTTAGATGGTGATTGAAGGGGGAGGACTGAACCTTGATTACCCATGAAATGTTCCGGCGATGACTTTCCCTCTTGCCCTCGGGACCGGCATCAAAACTTCCGAGGGGCTTGAAAGCCTCCCTCGGAGAGTTCTGGAGGTCAAACAGCATAAGTGGCTGCAGGGAATTCCTGCTTCCCAAGTCCACTGTTTAGGACCGGGTTGAGGTGCTGTTTAGCACCCCAATTTGAACATTTCTGGGATTTTTCCTGGAGAGTCCAGGAAACATGGCGCTCAGCCCAGCTGCCCCAGCAGGAAGTCCTACCCAGGGTGTTCTGAACCTACCTTTAGAAATCCCCAAACCACCTTCCTTGTTTTCCTTGTTTTCAAAGTCAGAAGCCTACATATTTTGCAGTAACATTAAGCAGGTTTAATGTTGGTCAGACATAATATCAAACTAGACTAAATGGAGGAGAGGAGTTCAAGAAAGAATGAAAATGTGTAACCCTGAAACCCGATCCCTATTTCTAAAATCTATTTAAAGGTCAGCAATATATTAAGTTTTCACTGGTTCTTACAGATTTGGTGCCCATGAATGTTGCAAAATTATCTCTACTGATATTTCCCCCACCCCCCACTCATTCTTTAAAACAAACCATGAAAAAGAATTTAATTTCCCTTGTTTCCTTATTGTAAATATGTTCAGAAATTTGAATTTCAAACATTTGCCTAACATTTGCCTAACAATCTTGCATTCATGGCCCATTACCAATGCTGATTTCTCCACACCCATCTCTCCCCTGGACATCACAGACTCTTCTGCATATCACACCTAATCCCATCAAGCCTGCTATTCACATTTACATACTGTTCCTCTACTTAAAGACCGATGGATTCACATTCTAGCTGTATCTGAAGAAGTGAGCTGTGGCTCACGAAAGCTCATACCCTACCAGAAAATATTTTTGTTAGTCTTTAAGGTGCTACTGGACTCTTGCCCTTTTTAATCTGTGAACACTTTGCCTTTAAAATTAACATAAATTACCTGAGCAGAATAAATTAGCATGTAAAAACACTAAATTGAGATGTTCCTTTATATCAAAGGAGTATCTAGATTACTCATTATCTTTACTATTTTCCAGTGTGGTGTAGTGGTTAGAGTGTCAGACTAGGATCTGAGATCTGGGTTCAAATCTCCACTGGAGATGGCTGTTCATGGGGTGGAAGTCCACTGGGTGACTCTGGGCCAGTCTCACACGCTCAGCCTAACCGATGTCACAGGACTGTTGTCACACGACTGTTGTCACAGGACACGCTCAGCCTAACTGATGTCACAGGACTGTCACAGGCTACTAAAAAGGGATGAAATGGAGGAGGGAAGAACAATGTTGTAAACCCCTTTAGGTCCACACTGGGAAGAAAAGTGGGGTAGAAACATCAAAACAAATAAATGAAATTTGCCAATGTTTGAAGTAGATTCATAATGGCAGCAGGAAAAGAGGAAGACCCAACAAGAGATGGATTGACTCAATAAAGGAAGCCACAGCCCTCAATTTGCAAGATCTGAGCAAGGCTGTCAAAGATAGGGCATTTTGGAGGACACTGATTCATAGGGTCGTCATGAGTCAGAAGCAACTTGACAGTACTTAACACACGCATACTGTCGCAGTCTCTGACATGTTACAGCACATAAACCATAGCATTCTGTTGTACATTGGCAGAATTATTCATTATAAAACTAAAAAGCTACACATAAAAGACTGAATAGTTATATAACTGAAGGTTTAAACAGAAGGAATAAAAGCTTCTGGTTTCATTGAGCTTATGTGTGTGAAATGCTCATGCCATCTGTTAGGAGAAATATTTCTTTACACTTTCAGTGAAGAAATTCCTTTTCCTTTTTCAAGGTTCTCAGTGCAGAGCTTTTACCTTTTCAAAGTAGCCTTTCAAGGTAATCTTTAAGTAAAGTGCTCAACTACCTTTTTTAATGTAGGAGCACAAAAGATTCTTCATGTCTTATCAGTTATGTCTTACTGCCCTCTTGAAGGACATTAAATGTCTTATTGCCTTATCAAGGACATTGAATGTCTTATTGCCCTACCAAGGGCATTGCATATTTTCTCCCTACAAACCACAAGGCTATGTAATGCAAAATAAGCATATAATTGTGTTTTGTGATTTAAGTGTGTAAACATTATACTATTGATTCACAAATTAATGTAACACATGCGTCTTGTGCTGGAGATGAGAATGATGTTAAAGCTGAGTATATAGAGTGATTACAAAGCTTAAAAACTTATAGTTAGTTAAAAATGACTAAGAGGATGTGGATGTCCAAATATGGTCTTATGAGGAGTAACTTAGTACACTAAATGATGTAATTTAGCATGTGCCTACTGCAAGGTTACTGCAGGGTTAAAACCTTCTAGATAACAAATATTCAGGATTTTAAAACTGAATAGTATGTAATACTTGTTTGCTTTTACTGCATACATTGTAACAGAAAACAGAAAACATTGTCACTGCATACATTGTAACAGAGTGTAAAGACTTTGTAATTTGCATTTACACATTTTTACTGGAAGTATATCAATAAAAAGACTTGCTTTTAACAAAGTAAGTAAAGTCGTTGAGTCCTGCTTTGGTGACTGGCTGAATAAGATGACATATCACTTCTCAGGAAGTGGTCCTTTCTAAGAGCCTAGTCACTTCAACAGCCCGACCAGCTTCAATACCTGATTGTTAACTAAGAAACATAGTTTACCTTGTGTATCAGCAAGAAATAATGAAAGCAATTTCCTGCTGTATTTAAGGGCTCTGCTGTGGTGTTTGGATTTTTCTAGACTCTCTCGGAAACATTTCAGCGAATCTGTCACATCCAGAGGAACAGAAACCAGTGATCTTGCTAGACTGTCATCTAAAGTGATGTAATAAAGAGATTTAAAAGTAGCTACAGATAATCCAATTTCATTGTAAAAATAACTATGCTTAGATAATTTCTTAACTGTAAGATTAAAATATTCAGTATGTCAACAATTTAGATTTATATCTGGTAACACAGACAACTAGTAATAGTCAACCATAATTTGCTATTTGGTATATACTTGGGGAAGGCACTGGCAAACCACCCTGTAAACAAAGTCTGCCTTGGAAATGTCAAGATGTGATGTCACCCCATGGGTCAGGAATGACCCAGTGCTTGCACAGGGGATCTTTACCTTTTTAATATACTTAGGACAGTTGTTAAAATGACTATTGCATACCTTGCATAAGCAAAACTCTTATGCTTCACATCCACTGACTTTACATGAAGTATTAAGGTATTCATAAATCTACTCTGGAAAATTAAAAATTACTCCATCTTTATAATTATAACAATATGACATCTAAAGTTACTGACTTTGTTCTATGGAGAGCCAATGCCGGGACACCCTAACACAAGTGTTTCAAATAAATAACAGTGTGCTTCACTTATCACAAACACTTGAAGAAAGGTTTAATAACATTATCACAATGTAACTTAAAATGCTGGAGTGTCTGTGGTTAATATGGCCTGTATGTGACTGACACATACTCTGTTGCTATACACACAAAAATATCATTTTAGTAGTTTAAAAGGACTTGAAAAGCAAACATTTTAGATACCAACAGGGCTTATATCAGAACCGTGTTCTGACCTGCTCTGTGAAAATGGTGGTCCCGAGATCTTGCATGATGATTTCCAACAACACGCAGCTTGCTCCCAATGAAATGTCTGCAGAGCACCTAAGAGAATATTTCTCATATAGTCAAATCTATTAATATTTTCAAACTTGGGTACCTACCACTAGGCCCTTAAGTCACTATTTAGATACATAAAATTCAGCTTCTGAAAACACTGTGAATCCCCAGCTGGGACTGCAAAATACTTTAGATGTGAAAATAAATAAGTAAAACCAAGGTTCATCATCAGTTACTGGTGTTCTTTAAGATAGGATTTACAAATTCACATTAACAGAAAAATAAGCGCAGCCAGTTGACATCGAGAACATTTTTTGGCAACATAGTTCCAACAGAACATATTATCAATGTCTTGCATGTATTTAATGAAAGTATGTAAAAACATTCTCACCTTGTTTCCAGTATCACTGACAAGGAAAACTGGCTTGAAATCAACTTGTGGGCTTTTAGGGTCATTAAGAAGTTGTATTCTTTCCTGCAGTTGTCTCTGAGCAAACACCAGCAGAGGAGTCACTAGCTCTGTATATCTCTCACTAGAAAGGGCCAGATAAATATTACATTAGAAATATTCCAAATAATCCATCCCTTCCTTTTCTGAAAGGCTACTTATGTTACTTACTGTGTAAGAGTGTTAAACTGTAGGGCTAAGTATGCTAGGGATTCCCATTTCTTCAAATGAAACAGAATTTCTAACGTTTGCAGGATCAAGTCATGTACTCCTTTCAAGTCAACAACATTCACATCGTCAAATGGGTTTTCAAAATAAAAATTAAAACCACCGTCATCAGCAGCAATGCCTCCTACGCAACTTGGGACACAGAAATCTCCTTCAGTTTCAATAATCTACATGAGGGAACAGAAAGCATTATATAACAGGGATTACAAACGGGGTCAGGGGGATGGCAGAGTCCCCATTTCAGATGTCAGAGTGTCAGATTAGGATCTGCAAGGCTATAGAAGCTTGCTGGGTGACCTTGGGCCACTCTCAGCCTAACCTATTTTACAGGATTGTTGTGAGGATAAAATGGAGAAGGGGACAATGTTGGGTCCCCATTGGGGTGAAAAGTGGGTATAAATGAGAATCACTATATTACCATGTGTGATAGTCTTCCTAGACAATAACACATCTAATTTGGGAGAATATGTTAGATTCCCCACTCAGTACACCAAGCAAACACATGCTGTATGCTCACACCTTCATTCATAAGTACACAAAGCTTTCAAGGTTTAACTCCAATGTTGGCCTTTTATGCACGGGTTATTTCCACTGGATATGCTGCTTTCTGGATGCAGGGTATTTGCAATCGAATTCTCAAATCACTCTGCAGAGGGGTCTGAAACTGACCAAAACTTGCTGTGAAACTGACCAAATAAGCAGCAGCATAGGTTGTTTGTGGTTATTTCAGTGTTCTCGATGAGGCTGAGATCTGAAATTGACCAACACTAGCTGTGAAACTGACCAATAAACAGCCTCATAGTATTCCAGCTTGGAGGGGGGGGGTGTATGAGGTGGAAAGACAATTGGGAGGGAGAAGTGAGAATGGGCCTGAAGAGAAAACCCTGAATTAACAAGTATGTACAGGACTAGCTTTCAATTTGGGATTGAGGCAGACATTAAACTTGGGGGAAAACAGCATCCACAAAACATGAGGAAAACGCAAGGGGAGAGCAAGGCGACTTCTCAAGGTCGGAAAATACATGTATACTTGGGGCTTGACAGTGACGGAAACAACCCATGCATAAAACGCCATTGTGTATATCAATCATTCATTTTAGTAAAAATAAATGTTATAGCATATTAGAAAATGGAAATGGAACGTGCAATAAAGATGGTGAATGACTGTCTCCTTTTAATACTTGTGGTTTTTAAAGCTAACTTGCAATGCTACAAATAAGGCTACAGGATTGTGGGCAATTGTTTAAAGGTAATAAGAGCAAGAAAAAAGAAGGAATGTATGTTGATGATAGCTATTTAGCTGGTTTTAAACTGGAAAATGATGTAATAATAGAAGGATAATGTTAATTAACATATATTTACCTTAACAGAATTACTGGACTGGAGATCAACTATCATATCAAGCAGTGAATCTGATGCCATGAAGTATGGTAGCCAGATTGTGTTAAGTAAAACATCCCTAGTAATAGGAAACGGTTCGTTTAAAGACTGTATATTTTTAGTGATTGACTGTACTTCCTGAGTATAGTTCCAAAGGCTTCGGCAGGCATTCTGAAGCAATGTCCAATGACCACCACGATGAGCAATAACCTGATGCATAAATAAAAATATTGATTTGAAGGGTAGCAATCAGAGAGATCTCCACTGAACAGCAAGATTCAAGTATAGTGGCGCCTCACCAGAACAACATATCTGATGAAGGGAGCTTCCACTGTCAAACGCTTATACCATGGAAATATTGGTATTGGGCTTTTAAGGTGTTACTGGAACTGAATCTTGTTCTTCTACTGCAGACCAACACAGCTACCCACCTGAAACTTCTCTATTGAATGGTATCACTATGAAAACACATTACTATGAAAGCACATTACTTTTGAGTTGCCCTATTGAATGCAGTGAAACTTATTTCCAAGATTAGGAGTAGACCTGATAACTGCATGTATTTCTCATGACAATTATTACCTATTTTTATTAATACATAAAACTTTATTAAACCTACAGTATTTTCCATTCATGCAGTATTACATAAATATACATCTCAATGCCTATTTGAGAAAGGTAAGAATCACAATACCATCCCTCTCTGCTGATTGCCAATAGACAAACTGGTAGCAATGTGCAGAATACTCTTAAGATACAAATCAAAATTTACATCCTGCCAGTATCCACCTGTCCCATCTTCCTGCCTAGCAGTTTCCAATCTCAATATATCTGATCAATACAACTGCCATGGAATTATTATTTTTGTACATGCACAGCCAAGCCACCACTCTTGCACAACCACATCCAACACTATTAATAACCATGGAAATTAGAATTTACAAGTGGAGGACCCGCAAGAACTTGCTGGGGGCATCTCATTTTTCCTTTTCCCACTATGTCCTCTCTTCCTCCCTCACATGAACACACATGAATACATGAAGCTGTTTTATACTGAATCAGACCCTTGGTCCATCAAAGTCAGTATTGTGTACTCTGACTGGCAGCAACTCTCCAGGGTCTCAGACAGAGGTCTTTCGCATCACCTACTTGTCTAGTCCCTTTAACTGGAGATGCTGGGGATTGAATCTGGGACCTTCTGCCAGCCAAGCAGATGTTCTACCACTGAGCCAAAGCCCCTTCTTTCCACTTACCAGCCAGCCTATCTTTATCTTCACTTTTCCCTCCGGCAGCTTCTTCTCAGGAAAACTGTGGCCCATTTGTGTACTGCCAGCTGAGCTGGGGCCATTTACACTGGGGAAACCTCCAAGGACTTGGGGGGAGTACTTCATTTGACCCTGTATTCCTCCCTGCATTCTTTTTTCTTTAACTCCTCCAAGCAACTCTCAGATCCTCAACTTTACCTGCTTCTTTCTCTTCTTCACACCCACCCAGCAACCTACCTTTTATCTACCCTCCACCTTCACCTATATTTATTATTTATTTACTTCATTTATACCGCACCTTTTTTTACACTTCCTCTCTTTCTGCCCCCACCCCATCATTCTTTCCCTCTCATTCTGCCCTCCACCCCATCACCCTCTCTTTCTGCCTCCTGTCACCCTCCCAGCCACCCACCTGCTTCCCCGCCCACAGCATCAGTGGTGGCAGTAGCTCTCCTGGAATCACAACAGATCTCCCAACTACAGCGATCAGTCTCCCTTAGGGTCACTAGATCCAGGGTGGGAAATTCCTGGAGATTTGGGGGTGCAGCCCTGGAAGGGTGAGGTTTGGGGAGGAAAGCAACATCAGCAGGGTATAATTCCATAGATTCCACCCTTCAAACCAGCCATTTTCTCCAGGGGAACTGATCTCTGCCATCTGGACAGCAACTGTAATTCCGGGTGATCTCCAGTCCTCACCTGGAGGTTGGCAATGCTAGTTCCCCTGGAGGAAACGGCTGCTTTGGAGGGTGGAGTCTATGGTATTATACCCTTCTTATGTCCCTCCCCTCCTCATATCCCATCCTCCCCAGGCTCCACCCCTCAAATTTCCAGGAATTTCCCAACCTAGAGCTGGCAACCCTATCTCCTTCCCACCCAACAGACAGTTTACCTTTATCTTCCCTTCTATCTTAAGTTTTCCATCACCTCCTCCTCTGCAGCTTCTACCTTAGAAAACTGCAGTCTTTCTCCACAGTGGAGACCAAAGCACAACAAGCCAGTGAGGTAGGTTAGGCTGAAAGTATGTGACTGGTCCATAAATATCACCCGCAACCCTCATATCCTTGTGTCCAACCCCTCCTCCCTGTTATTTCTTAGGTTCTTGTGTGAATCAGGTGCATGGTTTTTGCTGTGTGTGTTTCAAATGATTTTAAAATAAAATTCAATTTACTTGGAAATCAGCGCTTCTTTATTTAAGAGTTTTCCAAATGGGGCTCATTTCTGTAAAGGCTGGTAAAAAGATCCTGTACCCCAGCCTCTTGCAAGTTTAAGTCTTTTGTGCTAATTCTTCCACCCAAAATGAAGACTGCCTAATTGGGGTAACAGAATTTGTGGAGAATGTGGCTATACCCTGCATGTCTGAAGCAGTGAATCGCAACACGTGTTTCAGACGGGGCAGACATAGGGAGAACCCCCTCAGTGGAAAACTCTGTGGGGTTTGTACAAGCGAGAATCCTGTGTGCTTGGTGCTCTAGTGCAACTATTGGGTGGAAATCTCTCCTTGGCTTCTTCACTCCTCTTTTCTTAGAGCCATGTTTGGTCAGTCCCACAAAGGAAGCCACGAGTCCGGGAAAGGGGCCGTGATTTGCTTGGAACGCAAGGAGTCGACGCAGCTCTCCCTTATGAGTCCTTGTTGAGAGTAGAGGGTATAGTGCTATAGAGAATTCTTGGGTGGGTTCCTGAGAGTAGTGATAGGGACCCTTGGAAAGAACAGGGCACACGTCCTTTTAAAATTCTTGGTATTGATCACAGCCCGACCATCCACAGTGCAGTGGGTGACTGAGGACTCCCAGGATCCATTCCCTTGCAGGAAAAGATCCCGCCACCCATGGAGCGCATGCCGAGGAAGACCCATCGGTTACTGCTGGCATTGACAGGAGCTGCAGATAGGTGACAGAGACTTGGACATTGCACATGTGAAGCCGGAGGAGGGGCCTACAGCACTAATGCCATAGACTCCCCAGAGAAGGGCTGCTGACTGGACCATGTGGAGATCATAGAGGGACCCTTCTGCACCCAACAAGAAACCCTAGGCCCCTTGCTGCAGGCATGCTTGTTTGCGGCAGGTGGATATCCAACAATGACAGCTCTGGCTCTGAATGCTGACCCTCCATTTCATCCAGAGGCTTCCCTGCTGAAAAAGTCCATCCTAGGAAAGCATTCAGGGTATGCAAACAGCTGACCCTGGTGGTCCTCCACCTTCATGAAAAGCCGCACTGGCAGAGTGACTCCTGTTTTATATCAGGAGATGCAGAGGTGGAGACAGCCCTCAGAGCTAGGAGAACCAACTAACCATGAGGTGAGGTCACTGGGGCCCCATGGAGGGAACAGCCATCTGTACTGATGTGCAGCTCCTTCCAGGACACCTGACTTCCTGGAATAGCCACTCTTTTTTAAAACTGATCTTCATTGATCTTGGGAATTCCTAGCTCTGCAGACACTGAAGCCCCCTCCCATTTTCAGGGGAACCAACAATAATGTGAAAAACAGAACATCACACTCCAGAGGGAGCATTGACAAGCACTTCTCTCTGCCTCCAGGGGATACCTGTGGCCATTCCCGTTTTTCATCTGGGCACTATTACTATAGAAGACATTTGGCAGTGCCGTCTTCTCAATCTCACAAAACACATGTACACACATAGATTTGTAGCTAGCAAAAGGGGCTGAGTCAAAATAATTCCTTTTGCTGGTGGCAGCTCATAATGATGAAGATTCCCAAACTGGGGGTGGGGGAGTCCCTTGTTATAGAGGGGTTAAAGCACCAGAGCTCACCACAATTCTTAGCCAACGCAGCATAAGGCTGAACTCCAAAAAGGATGGAGTAGGGGCAGCCATAGGCAGCTGGGAGCCAAGGGTTATGAGATGCATTATCATACAAAACTGGTGGAGACTGTATTTTTTAAATCTGATATAGTACAAGCATGAAATTAATTCAAAAAGGTATTACCACAGCTCTTCTGAGATGCAGAAATAGTTTAGTAAAATGATCTAGCATAGCAACAGAAGCCACAGCTCGTTCACGTTCCTTGACTGTCCCTTTGTCACTCCCTCTCTCACTTCTTGATCGAGGGGTATGTTTTTCATGCAACTTAATGCTATGCTCAGGAGACTCATCTGGATCCAGAACCAAAGAGAAAAGTATTACTAGTTATACTGAGCAAGTTCTTTAAGACATTGAATCACTCATAATATTTTAATTTATATTGCAGTTGCACAAAAGATCAAAAACATTTGCATATGGTGAGGAATAGTCTTTCTAGTTCACAGCTATACTACTTAATTTATATTCAAGAGAATGATGCAATTTTGCCTAGATATAAAATTAATACACTACAGAACTTCCTGGAAATCTAAATAGGTATCCTGTTAGATTTGAAGTAAATAATCAAATCTTCAATCTATAGACCAAAATTGGATTGAATAAACTGAGCAATGATTTTGACAATGTAAAATCAATTGCTTACTTGATGTTGGGATAACCGCCCTCACTACATACTTTGCACACGGAATATCTGTGAGGTATTGCAGCATTTGAAGAGAGTACACGGAATGGTCTGGAGCTGGTTCTCTTAAACACTTTACGAAGGTGAGCAGAAACCTCCCACAACTCTCCTAACAATGGAGTCAGCAAATTATGGGGATAAAACAAATACCTTCCACTTTTATAATTTTAATGTCTGTAGCTCTTCTTTAGTCTGAAAAATTACCTCCAATGGAAACTATTTGATTCTTAGTATGTGCAAAACAGCAATCCCCCATCTGCCTCCTGTGTTAGCCCATCTGACTGTTCCTCAGTTTATCATGTCCTACCTTACACACACCCCATTATGTACCTTTGCGCAAGGACTACTGGCTATGGTACTTCATCTGCAGCTGCTTGCTCCCCAGCCACATCCAGTGCCTGAGACTTCTATCATGGTCAGAACCTGGATCAAAAATCTGACAACTAGTAATCTCATAGGGAGGTGAAGAATCACCTGAGTATTGGGGGGGGATTACCCACCACTTCCCCCATGATCTAAGCTGGCAGAAGGAAAAGCTTGATTCCTCTGTTACAAATAACAAAGTGAACAAGTAGGAAATATCGGAAATCTATAAAAATACTGCATTCAAAGCAAACATCTGGGATCTGTTACTGGAGATGGCCCTCTTAACTTCCAATTACTTCCTCTTTCATTCAAGAATTGTCAGGTGCCTGGCCAGCACATAGCAACCCACCTGTATCTGTGACAGAAGGTGACAGCTGGGTCAGATTGGTGGGATCCATCATGGCATCACTTTCAGGGGTGAGACAAACACTGTGGTCAAGTAGGCTTGAGATGGAATCAGTGTCCAAGGAAGCACTCTGTAATGTAGGGTCAGAAGCAGGCAAGGAAGGACCAGGGCTGACGGCAGGGGAAGTAGGGTCAAGTGTGTCTGGGCAAAGAAGAGCAAGGACGTCCTGACTTGGTGAGAGCACTCCGGCAACAGAATATCCAGGGTAGTATTTCTTAGGGTCCAGAATGTTACAAGTACTCTTAGACAAACAAAAGGCCAGAGTGGGTGATAATGAAGCCACAGTGAAAAATACTACCGTTTCTGATTTACTCAATGGCTGTGGCCAAAACACTTGGCCTGAAAAACTGGGTTTCTGGACCAGCTGGCAACAGACAAGAATCATGGTACAAGACTGAGAAACAACTTCAAAAGCAAAGTGATTATGATGCAGTAGGCCTTAAAATATGGAAGGGCTAATCTCTGGTTAGCTATCCAAAGAGTTTAAATAGGGCACTTTTCATTTCCTGCCATGAGACCACACAACTGTGGAAACCTTTACAGGGGACAGCTGAGGATTGCATAGGCTGCAATGCTGTTAATGAGAAAATTAAAACTTGGGAATGCTAACTTGAACTAAATAAACTATCTGCAGGCAGTATAGTTGCCCGTGTTCAGGATGAAGCATGTTCCAATTTAAAATCCATTCCCCTTTCAGAGAAATGTTCTGAAACGACTGGACTGTTTTAGGGCATATACTAATGCCTGGCTACAAAGTGTCTGTATAGCTATGGAACCATGCACATACAAACAATAAACAAATATATCAATGTATTGTATTCTCTGGAATCAGTGGCGAAATTCTTTGTTCTGGGATACAGATGTACTCTAATGGAATTTAACAGAGATTTTCATACATTTGCCGCCCAGAAGAGCTCTGACGAAGTTGCTGAAACCTCTGTTATTCCTTCAGTGCCCAAATATCTAAACTGATGCTTTAGAGTACTGGTTCCCAACCAGGGGTCCATGGACCCCCAGGGGTCCCAGGGAACTAAATTAAGGTCCGCGAAACAAAGTTATAAACCCATAATAAATTAATATTTTCAATTAAAAAGTTCTCTATTATAAAAAATATATATTCAAATATTATTCTAAGTTTAATGTTTAACTAACAGTTATGGTTAAAGTTTATTTTCAAATTCTCTGAATTTTTATTTTGAACCTTGGGGTCCCTGCACCGAACAAAAACGTCCTAGTGGTCCCTGGTCAAAAAAAGGTTGGGAACCACTGCTTTAGAGTAACTAAATAACTGTCATCAGATCACTGGCATCAAATGCAACTTCCTTCAACCCTACATCATAAAAATATATTCCAAATTGCAAAACGAAACGCAGCAAACCAATACCAAGAAACCCCTTTTATTTTGTTACCCTCAGCCTTTTCCATCATCATTCATAATTTATAGACTGGGCAATAAACTAAAGAGACGATTTCAGCAGAGACAAATATAAACTGTCAAAACAAAGAAAAGAACTAGATATGTACACATATGATTAAATGGATATGCAGCAGAATATCTGAGAATGATGCTGGTACTAAAGTAAGTAACAAACTGAATGAGTTGTTGTGAAGCACTGTTCCCAATTCAACATGAGAAAAAAATTCATTTGGGGAACTGTTTTCAACCTTGAGACATCACAGTCCAGGTAGGATGCTGACCATTTGGAAAGGATTCAGAGAAAATGGCAAAAGGAAACCCTTTGTTCTACAGCCTGAACTTGATTCAAATAGAGGAGGGGAGAATATATGCAGACCATTTTCAAATACTTATGAGGTTTTCTGAAAGAAGATGGAATAAAACTGCTGACTCAATTCACTAAACTTAAGAACATTTAGGTTAAGAGTTGTGGGGGGCTAACAGCAAGAACAGTTCAGCAAAGGAACAAACTCTTGAAGGAAGTTGTGGGAAACCCTTCTGTGGGAGTTCTAGCAAGAGGAGACTGCCAGTCTTGTAGGAGCAGTTTCATAGGGCAGGGATAATCCATTAGATCCTTTCCCACCTGATTAAAGGTTGGTCGATAAATGCTTATGACCCACCAGAATCTCCAGACTGTGGTAAGAATTCAAGAGCAATAATGCAAGACAAGCATGAGCTAAAATCCACAAGGCAAGCAAGCAGAACAAAAACAAAACGTTGGACAGATGGGATGAATGGGAATGGAATAAGAAACTATAGGCAGGGAAGCAGAATTCCTCAGACTTTTGGAAGCAGAAAAGCAACAAAGGATGCAACAAAACAGACAAGACCGTCAGCAGAAGCAGACTTTTCTGAGACAAGAGATTCAGGAACAGAGAGATAAATTCAGAAGTCGTAGTGGACAGAACTCAGACTTCACAGCAAGTTATGAGAATAGAATGGATTCAGATGGTAGACCAGGTTCTGAATCAGGGCTGGATGCAGAGCACAATAAGCGAGGGCTGAGATGGACAAAAGATGGACAAAGTGGACCAAGTGGAGCCAAGTTTGAGTCGACACTAAACTAGCCCTGTTGCATCATGTCCAAATCCTAAAATTTTAAAAAAATCATTTAAAAAGATATACTTTTACCTGTCCTGAAGCTTTTAGGAAAGAAATTTAATATGTTTAAAATAGCAGTTAAATAAAGCAAGATTGTAAATACAATATATATTTCCATTTATATATCTTACCAGTTTTTCTCCTGGATTTTCCTGATGTTCCTGCTTTTACAACTAGAGGGCTTTTAACTTTTTTTTCTTCCTGTATGGGTGACCGCACCACTATGGTGCCTGAGTTGTTTAAGGAGAATTTTTCAGGGTCTAGAACTCCATATCTGAAAAATAAAACAATTTATTTAAAATCAGAAAGAGAAAAAGAAATGCATGCTTTTTAAAAGATAACCAAGATTGGCATGTAATTCTTCTCCAAATACTTCAATACTAATTTTCATCTTTAAAGCCTTAACTGGCTTGGGTCTTGCATACTTCATTTAATTCGTCTTTCTGTTAGATCCTCCAAGGAAGCCTTGTTCCGTAGGCCACTTCCATCAGAGGCCACTTCCATCAGACTAGCCATAACTTGGAAGGGGCCTTCTCACTGGTAATGGTGGTTCCACACTTGTGGAATTCTATCCCACACGATATCTGCCTTCTGGAGACTGACAAATAATTTCCTTTTTTCAAAAGGCCCATGGATCAGTATGAGGAATATTAGAATGTAATGTTTAACTGTTTTGTGTAATTGTTTGGGAAGGCTGCAGTAAAAGATTTATTACAGAAGACAAATCAGAACTTACATAAAAATTTAAAAGGTAAAAATATATATGATAAAAACTATAGAAAAACTACACTGGCTAGGGCGAGGCCAGATATACAAGCAGGGTTCACAGCTTACTTACAAGTATGGTTCTTTGTTCCTAGATTATGGCTTAAGACATGTGGCTTTTCCAGCTTGGAGACAAAGCAGGAATTCAGCCATATTTCTTCACACAACGCATAGTTAAATTGTGGAACTCCCTGCCCCAGGATGTGGTGATGACTGCCAACTTGGAAGGCTTTAAGAAGGGAATGGACATGTTCATGGAGGATAGGGCTATCTATGGCTACTAGTCAAAATGGCTGCTAGTCATGATGCATACCTAATCTCTTTAGTATCAAAGGGGCATGCCTATTATATTAGGAGCTTGTGGAACACACGCAGGATAATACTGCTGCAGCCCTGGACACTGCTGTTTCTATGGCTTACAAAAGGGAATTAAGCAGAAAGGCATGACTCCTCCCTTCCATGTGCAGTCTTTATTCTGTCTCTCAGGAGAGGAAATTTCCTACACCTAAAAATGAACTCTAGAAGTTTATAGTTTGCACTGTACACAGGCACAAAGCCAATCAGTATGATATACAATACTATCAAGAAGTAACAAACTCTATTTTCTACAGGTTCACAACAAAGAAAGAGGCTTTGGACAAACTTTCAAAATTAAACTTGACCAATCTTAAAATGAAAATACAATAGATAATCCAACAAAAAATTCTGTAGTTAAAGTTCACCATTGATGACGATTCAATATTAATACAAAACAAAGAAAAATGGAAAAAGCAGAACAGGGAAGCTGCTTCACTGGAAATGGGATTATTTTAGCAAGACCCTGTCTACTCACTCACAATAATGAGTGATATTTGCACAGCCCATATCAAGCACCAATACAGTTTAAATGGCAGCAGTACTCATAAAGAAGACTGGCCTGCCCAGTGACTAGGTGTAAAAAATGAATTCTGCTAAGCTAAGGGCACTCACACATTTCTTCTGTTCCTTCAAAATCTCTTCTAGTCCCTGAGAATCCCAAGAAAAAAGGAGGTATTACCAGAAAGTAGGACTGGTAACAGCTAAATAAATTTCATTTCTTCTACAGGTCAATCTAGCAGGTGAGTGAAAAACAATTGTTGTACGGCAAGGCACAACAAGAGGTACAAGGGTTGTTTGACTAGTCTTCTGAATCATGCACCAGGCCTTCCTCTGAAGTACACCAGCTCCAGCTTTGAGAGACCAGGGAATCAGAAAGGAAGTGGGACATTTCTGAAAGAACTGCAAAAGGCTGCTGGGGCTCTGTAGAATGTATCATTAGGAAATCACACACATTACTGTTTTACCTGATCAAATTTTGTGCAGATTGAATTTCAAGGTTATAGAGCTCTTCTAGCCGTTTCTTAAACAAAATGAAATGGATGATTGATAGATAAATATTCATCTGCACTCTCCATGGCATCTCTTCGATACAAACTTGATGGAACCTTCTTCGTTTTAAGAAGACATCGCCATATATATTCAGCTTTTGTGTAAGTAGGTAAAAAGCTATTTTTCGTAATTGCTCTTTTTCTCTCCTAAATAAAAACACAGTATTTTAGATTCAAAGTCTGTACTGTTCATAAAAATTGATTTTTAACTTCCTAATGGGGGTAGCTACAGAAGAAAAAAAATTTGAGAAACATTTTTCTCTAGTAAGCCATGAAAAATCTTAAGTAACAATAATTTGCTTTGTGAAGGGGAAGGATTAATGTTAATTTCATAATGAGTAGATTTCCCACATGGCCCATTTTTAGAACTTTAAAAACACTTTTAAAACTGAAAGAATCGTGAAGTTCTGAAAACGATGTTAAATATTTTGTCAGGTATACAAAAATTATCAACATACCCAGAAAGATGACTAAACCTACTATGTGATTACTGCATTTCCAAGATAAAGCAAACAGAATGACTCTTGATACTCCTAGTGTAACTTATGGATCCTACCACAGATCAGTTCTCCCGAATATGCCTGGGAACCCTCTATACATCCCCCAAGAAAGGCAATGCATTCTTTTTTTCTTTTTCATAATTTGGTCTCCCCCAAGCTTTGGAATATAGAAAGGCACATAGTAATTTAATCTGGGAAGCAAAAAGGAGATCTCAGTGCACTAAGCATTTCCTCTACTTCAAAAGAGGGATGAAAGCAATTGACAATTTGCCTGGGAATGGATGCACCAATCTATCCCCCAACCCATCTAAGGTAATAGCAGTGTCTCAGTTAATTGATCCTTGCATAGTCAAAATACATAACAAGATCTGCCTGATATGTAACGGTGACATGTAAACACATCCATCTCTCAGGTTGGTATTTTTATTATTTTTACTGTCTTTTCCCCCAAAATGTAATCTTGACAAATGGCAACTGTATACCTCAGCTTGTTATTCTATTTGGCCTATAAACCCCATCAAAGAGACATCGGCATTCCCAATACCCCTCTCCTTGAGACCACACTTTCCCTCCTAATGGTTAATCCCCCAATTCACCACTGAGGTTTAGAACTTTTGGTTCCCTGAGGAATGGGTTCAAGGCAGCAAGAACTAGGCAAGGATGCTTCCCCCCAAGAGTGAATTTTCCAAACAAGTGGGCTTTTAAAACTATTTCCCTCCAAGCCACAATGATCTCTGTGGGTCAATCCTCACTTTGGGGGCTGGATTTCCAAGTTCCACCCAAGAACGGATATCTAATCCTACAAAGTTTTGCACAACCCATCCTCAGGGCTTACAGCTGGAGATATTAAAAGTCATCTGTCTTCCCTCATTTGACAGGGTTGCCAAATAGTTTCTGTTCTTCCTGACATTTATCTCCATAAATGTGTGTGTTTCCTTCCTTGAGCATAATGCGGGTGTTTTATGGCCATTTTCACCCAGGGTGTGTATTTTCTCAAGGCAAACAGCCTCTCCTCCATGACAGTTACAAACTCAGGTGCGTATAAGAATGTATTCAAAGTGCATCATCTTCTAGGCCATATCCAAAAGGCTTGTGTTTATCTTATTTACATTTATATCCTGCCTGATCTGCTTAGACTGCTTAGACAATGCAACAAGTTGCAAGGACACAAAAACAATATTAACAATTTAAAAAACACAGTCAAAGCTGATAAAATAAGTTATCCGGGCTGTGTAACCGTGGTCTTGGTATTTTCTTTCCTGACGTTTCGCCAGCAGCTGTGGCAGGCATCTTCAAAGGAGTAACACTGAAGGACAGTGTCTGAGAGACACTGTCCTTCAGTGTTACTCCTCTGAAGATGCCTGCCACAGTTGCTGGCGAAACGTCAGGAAAGAAAATACCAAGACCACGGTTACACAGCCCGGATAACCTACGAGAACCAATGAACTCTGACCGTGAAAGCCTTCGACAATATTCTGATAAAATAATTTTATCTCCACCAAATGCCCTCTTAAATAAAACTGTTTTCCTCACTTTCCTAAATACATAACATGAAGGTGCCCTCCTCTATAGTCACTATGGTAAGCCAATTGAGGAATGGGCTTACCACACAAAAAGCCCATCACATTAACTGTTGCCATACAGACAATCCTAGGAGTGGGTACCACAAGAACAAGGCTGTATGAAGAGCATAGATGGCATGTGGATGTACGCCACATGTTGTTCAATAAGTATGAGGGTCTTAGGCTGTGAAAAGATTTAAATGTAATAAGCAGCAGTTTGAAATGGGCCTGGTACAATTAGTGCAGCAATCAAATGATGTTTTCCAAGCATATGCAAAAGAATGCAGTGACTGGGTAAAGGAAATGAGTAAATCTACTACAAAAACGTATCATAAAGTAGTAAATATTGGCAGAAGCCCAAACTGATGGGGAAAGGACAGAGGAGTAGCCAGTAAGAGAAGACTGCTTGATAATGAAAATCTTATGTACTTCAGCCTGAGTCTACAGAACCAAACTGAGTACATATGTTTAGTACAGGTGTGCAGCAAAAAAAAATAAAAAACGTACTTTTTGGATCTTGATACATTGGACCCCAAAAATACCAGTATCCTCAGTTTCCTAGGTTCCAAATACCAGTATGGTATTCAGATCCTTGTTGGAGGGGGCAATATTTTTGGACTTCATTATTCCATATAGGGAATCTTTCTGGGGGGGCTTTTTTTTAAAGTACTGGTACTAAAATTGGAAAGGATCTGCTAGTGCCTGTCCTTTAAATTCCAAGTCAGTTGGAAACAAGGGGTCCAATTCAATGGGAACAAGGTACCCCAACCATCTTCCTCTTTTCCTATGGAGGGAAAAAATGAAAAAATGTATTAACCAAGAATCCGCCCCGCCCCCCCGCGGCTACTGACCGCTATTGCTAAGCCCAACCCATGTAAAACCCAAGAATCTGAAACTGAAAAGCCCTGAGAATCTAAAACTATGGAACACACAAGAATCTCATTGTACAATAAGAGAATCCACAAACAACAGCAAACCCAACACAAACCAACTCTGGCAAAGTAGGGCCTTTTTAAAAAAAACTTGAAACTGACAGAATTTTACCTAAAATAGCCTGGCAAGCTGATACCAAGCCCTTGCAGACACAGAAACATAGGAGGAAAGGAAAAGAAGCAGTCTTGGGAGCCTACAAATGCCAGCTCTCAATATTCCTGGTTAATTCTGAATATTTCGAGGATTTTTCAGGAATCATTTTTGATATCCTGAATATACATTCCTCTCAGTTATATTTGAGTGCACATCTCTAGTGTGTACAATATTGCACATGGTTAATTATTTACTTTATTATTTACAAAAGTACAGCGACACTTGTCATGTTACATGCTGCTGTTT
Source organism: Euleptes europaea (assembly GCF_029931775.1). Classification (NCBI taxonomy): domain Eukaryota; kingdom Metazoa; phylum Chordata; class Lepidosauria; order Squamata; family Sphaerodactylidae; genus Euleptes; species Euleptes europaea. The sequence continues at coordinate 83,745,796 of NC_079314.1, read as the reverse complement.
GTTATTTATTTTATGGAACGTTTTATATTAAGTTTAGTTTTCTGTTTTATTGTATTCTTTTCACATAACAGTCTGTAACAGTTGCCTTGAGTTCTCAAGGTGGAAAGGTATTTCCAAAAGTCAGTAAAAAACTGCTGTGCATGTAGACTGTCTCTGTAAGAATCTCTGCATCAGGATTATTACTAGAAGAATGTCCAAATGACCAAAGCAAGGTTGCCAGTTTCTATTACTGACTAAGGATAAAACCATCAGATAAATTTTTAATATACCAAGACAAGTTAAAACTGAAACATCAGCTATCCTTACCTTAATGTGAATGCTACAATCTGCCATATAGTCCTATTAAGATACGTAAACAAAAGGGAAAGACACCAAATAGCCTCTCCTTTCCTTCCTCTTTAGGCCCATTATCAGCATGTCCATTTAATACAAGATATAACTTGCTAGAACCCTAAACAGTCTGCTATTTTGGGTTTGAATGCCTAGGCCTGATACAGGCATAACGTTCCCTATTTTCTAATTATGGTAAAGAGTGTCTCCTGGGCTTGTGTAATCCCTCTCCTCCTGCATAAAAACAAATAATTATTTCTGCACCTATATTAACATTAACCATGATTAGGTTTTAACCAGTGTTTGAACGCACATTTCAAACTTTGGTTGTGCCACAGTTAGCACCCAGGAGGGCATGCAAAAGCCTGTGGCCTTCATCCATAACTCCAAACACATCATACTTTGCAGGATTTTAAAGCTTTTTAATTCTGTGGGGTTTAATTATGTGCATTTTTCAATTTTGTATGGTTTTAAATCTGTAGTCTGTTCATTATTGGTGCTTTTTTTGCTTTTGTTTTTACATCTTGTTAAATCAGACCAATGTTTTGTGTCCTTTGCAACTTGGTGCTGCTTTGTTAGCCACCTTGAGTCCAAGGAGATCAGGCAGGATATAAATGTTCAAAACAAATAAATAAATCAATGTGAATGTGGTATATTTATCTAACAAAGTGAATAGCTACATAACAGTGACATACAGAAACAGGTAAATAATATGAATCACCGATCTGAACGCCGTCACAACGTAGGTGCTACAATCATCACAACACTATTCTAACATATAATCCCTTACAAAATGCTTTTTTAAAAAATTCATCCTGATTACATCAATTTATGTTCACACACACATACATAGTGTACAGATTATATCAATTTAGAATAAGGATTTTCTAGGTATTTTGTGGATACTACTGTAAAAGACTAAGTTATCAAGAATTACATCTACTCTCTTTAATGTAATATGCCACACATTTAGAAATTAGCTCACACTTGATGGAAATCCACTTAAAACTTTAAAAAGTTGAATTACCTCTGTGCATCAACAGCTTTGCTTGTGCCCTGGTGTTTTGAGCCACATTTAAATTGATCTTTTTTCCTCTTTCCTTTCTTCTTAGCAGACAGTGCTCCTGCCAGCTTTAAAAAATGTATTTACTATATTATAACAATAAAACTCTCAAAAGCTATAATTTCAGAGCATGAACCTCCAGGTTTTCATCTAATGTATCTACTGTATGTCATAATTCAATCCAAGCAGATCACAGCACAGACCAAAACAAATAATTCCAAACAACGTGTTAAAAATTTTATTTTACTCTGGCTGCTATCATTTGGGCAACTCTGCCCTGGCTCCAAACTGGTTATGCCAGCCTTGTTTATCCTCAATGTGCTAAGAAGCATCAAGCTTCACCCCCCCCCCCCAATGTGCCATCCAGACAACTATGGGTTTGGTTGGTTCTGCTTAGCACAAAAGGTGTTCTTCCCAACCAGCACTGCAGCAAAATGAATGATAGGCTGTTACAGGAACAGCCCTCCATCACGCCTGGTGGCTCAGGGATATTGACAATGAATCCTACTTAGCCTGAGTGATCCTACCCTATTTCTGCCAAACTACTTACAGCCTAACCAGTCAAAGACCAGGCTTAATTATTTAACCTTCTAGAAACATTGTGAAGCAAGCAAAAACTTGTCCCACAGACAATCCACATATAGAGGAACCCAAAAATTCCTGCTTGGCCCAAAGCAAATAGTTAAATGGGATGGTGGGTAGGTCAGAAGTATGCAGCAAATGCCTCTGCAGGAAAGGTATAACTAGCTATCCTCCATTTGCTGAAGATGGATGGTTCCACCTCTCCAACAGAGGCATTTGCTGCTACTGCCAGTCATATCCCTTGTCTTATCAATTCTGAGAAGGGGCCAGGACAACAACTTTCATGGCCCTAATGGGCAGGAATACATTTGAAGAGGATTGCACTACAAATTTTCCAGGTTAATTGACTGATTGCATCTAGAAACATATGAGTTGAGACCAGTGTGGTTAAGTTGTCAGACTAGAACCTGCAAAACCCAGGTTCAAATCCCCACTCATACCATGGTAACTTGCTGGATGATCTTGGGCCAGACACACACTCTCAGCCCTTACCCTGGCTAGAATTTGGATGGGAGACCTCCAAGGAATACCAGGGTCGTGACGCAGAGGCAGGCAATGGCAAACCACCTCCAAACGTCTCTTGCCTTGAAAACCCTATGGGGTTGCCATAAATCAGCTGTGACTTGACAGGGGGGGAAGATGCTTACATGTGGCAACAAATTAACCAATTGAATCCTATAAGAATCTAAGATTTTGGCCAAAGGACAGCACCTTAAGGTTTGCAGTTTTTTTTAACATCCAGTACAAAATGTTCTTTCAGGTCAATGTTAGGCATCTTCCTTTTTATTGCACATTATAACTTACAAATTATGATCTGACAGTTCTTTGAGAGAGAGATCAAGTAGCTGAGCTGGGTTAGGAGATTGATTATCATAGCAAGTAAATGCCTTTTAAAAGGAGCCACAGTGGATTTTGGAGGCACCAAGTACCATGGTACTAAACTACAATGTACTGACATAAGGAACAATCCCAAGCACGTCTACTTGGAAATAAATCCCATTTTATCATTCCCAGGAAAGCATTCTTAGCATTACAACATTTGAGGCTTATGCCATCTTAACACTACTACCAGAACCTGAGATGAAAGAGTCTGCATTTCTGATTTTGTAAAAATGTCGCTTTTGTGTTTATGAAATTAGAATTGATTGTTGCAATACATGAAAATTAGTCTTAAGATGTTTCTTGTATTCAAATGTAATTAGGATTGTCAACATATTAAGACTTTAGCTGAATAAGAATAAGAGAAGAAAAGTTATTTTATACCCCGGTTTTCTCTACCTTTAAGGAGTCTCAAACTGGTTTACAATCACCTTCCCTTCCTTTCCTCACAACAGACACCTTGTGAGGTAGGTGGGGCTAAGAGAGTTCAGAGAGAACTGTGACTAGCCCAAGGACACCCAGCAGGCTTCATTTGGAGTGGAGAAATAAACCAGGTTCACCAGATTAGAGTCCGCCACTCAAGTAGAGGAGTGGTTATCCAGATTAGAGCCCTCTGCTCTTAACCACTACACCACACTGGCTCTCATAATAATGCAATCCTATACCAATTCAGCATTAACGGACCAGAGAAGTACTGAGCCTGCACAGGATTGCACTGTAACTCTCCAGCATTCGTTTAGTATAAATATCATCAGAGCTGGAGTATAGGCAGAAATTAAGCCTTCCTCTCTGTTCAATTGATCATTTTAATATGCATGGATTCCTTCTTTAATACTGGCAAAATGTCAATTTTTGCAATGTTTTGGGATTTTTCCCTCTAGATTCTTCAAAAATGGGAAAGTCAAACCTCTGATTTCATTGAATAGACCACCAGCTAATACAAATGAAGGAGCTGCTGAAGAAAGAACTAGTTATTCTAAACCCAAGGAAACGCTCCTAGCAAAAACATCTCCTGAGAAGAGAGAAGAGGAGGAGGAGATTTGTGTCCAACAGCCAATCCTTGTGTAGCTGCAGAGATTTCTAAAAAGACTGGGAAAATCCCAACAGCTGCCAAGCATACCAAAGAAGTATTACTTTTGGAAACAGGGAAAGATCTAGAGTTGAGCAACTCCTTTTCAACACTTCCATAAAAAGAGCAAAACAACTTAATCCAAAGGTTTCAATTCCTTCAACAACAACTGTTGCTATCCAACAAAATGCCAGAATTCAAGATGGTACAACTGAGGAATTGTTTATATTCCTAGACATCCAAGTCCAAGCTCCTCTTTAAGAGTTAGTCCTACCACTTCATGTTCTTTTGTCCCCCCAGAACCAAACGTTATTGTAGTAAACAAATGCAGACCAGCTTCAAAAGAGAATGTTTCACTACCTGATAGTGCTCCCAATAAAATTAATCAAGACTGACTCAAACCTCATAATTTGCATATCTTTTACTGGAATGTGGCAGGGTGGGCGTCTAAGAAGATCCTTCCGGAGGTTCAACACCTGCTGAATAAAACAGACATTGTCCTCTTCCAGGAAACTTGGGTGACTGGGGAAATGTTTCTTACAGGATTTACTGGGTTCTCTGTTAAGGCTCAAATTAATGCTAAGGGGGGCCATCCCAAGCGGGGGGCTGCATGCTTGATCTCAGACAGGTTTAAGATTGACAGATTAGAGCAGTTAGATTCTTCGCTTTTAGCTTTGTCAGTTTTGATACATCTAAATGATGTTAAGTTGATAATTATTACTGTTTATTTTCCACCAACCTCTATAAGAGGGAAATTGAAATACATGTGGAGCTCTTTATCGGAACAACTAAGTAATCTGTCTTTTAAATACCCTGAGGCTCTCTTAATTGTAGCAGGAGCTTTTAATGCTTGTGTTGGAACAGATGATATGCACTGGCTTCTAGTCAATGGAAGGGTGGAGGATGATTACAATGACAAGTCCTTGTTCATTTTAAATGATAGCTCCACTAGGGACAGTAGGATAAACAAAGCTGGTTTGTTCATGTTAACCTTTGTAACATTAGACATTAGACAATGAATTGATTATCTTGAATGGCAGAAGAGAAATAGATGCATGTGGTGATTACACCTTTTATTTCCCCAAATGGATGTTGTTTAATTGATTATTTTCTAGTCTCTTTTAATTTGGTCTCAGGGGTTAGGAGATTATGGTTGAGCCTTTTTTTTTGTAAGTTCTTTCCTTTCTCCCTTAGAAGCTCCTTGATTCATAAATCTTGAGCAGCATAATTGTAAATCTATTGTTTAAGGGATATAAGGCATGAGATAAATTTTGCCACTGCCAATGTAACCTTAAGACAGCTGTCAATAAATAGGGTATTCGCTCAGACACAGAGTTACTAGTCCAATCTTTTGGAAGAGGAAGAATATATCTTGATATATCTTAGATCCTCATAAAAATGACATTCCAGGAGCACATGTACTAGGGAATCAATAGAACCAGAAGAACACAGGCAGGTTTTTTCTGAATATGGTAGGTTCATGTATCTACCTTGCATAACCATAGAAGAATTAGCATTCAATCTAGCAAGAGAAAAGGCTCTTAAGAAATGAGGGGTTGTCAAGAAATAGGTATAAGCAGGCAAGCAACATTGAGGAGGAATTCTAAAAAAATGCTGAAAAGCCTTTTACAGGAGATACATTTGACCTCAACTTCCTGATTCAAATCTAAGTGAAAAAACAACAACAGCTTACTTTGTACAAATCCATTGTCATAGCCTTCTTTGTGTCTATGAATGGTTTTTGCTTTTTTCGCTTGACACCCAGAAGGAATTTATTGCGTCTGGTAAACAACAACAGTGAAAATAATCATATATGTGAATGTTTCAAAAAGTTGTTGACATTCTGTGCTGGCAAACATTTGACCATAAGTTTCTGAAACACACTTACAGCTAGTGTTGCCAGATTTCCACTGGCAGGCCCAGATTTTGCCCTTTCTGACTAGTTGCTAGGTAAAACTGTTAGGGTTTTCACCCCCAGATATTAAAGGAATAGGAGAGAAGCCAGTTTTTAATCTGCTCAGTAATTTATATGGTAAAGGAATTTGCTGCACTTTGACTTTCAGATCTTTGCAGATAATCCTTGTATTTTCAGTGAAGCCTTTTCTGTGTCTCAGAAGTAAGCTTCTCTTTCTCTCCTGATACATCTCCACACAGCCAGTATGACGTATACTCAGTGAGATCTTTGATTCATCTAGTTTGGCACTGTCTGCTCTACCAAGCAGTGGATGTCAAGGTCTCATCTACAGATCATTCCCAGCCAAGATATCAGAGATCTATTATTCTAGAGGTGCCACTGCCTGAACCTGGGGACCCTTCTGTAGTCAAAGCATGTACTCTACCACTAATTTGTCTCCCCAACCTAATATGGAAGAATTGTATCTGAAAAAATGGAGCCTACTGTATAAATCCTTGCCACCAGAAATGTGTTAGCCTTCAAGGTGCCAAAGAACATTTTTTTCTTAGAAAACCTGTTAGTTCTCTTCACTTTTGTTATAAATAGTTTAGGATAGAAATTTAAATTAAGCTCTGTACTGACTTTTCTAACAACAAATACACAGTGCTCATAACAAGCTGAAATACCATACAGCATGCACATTTTGTTCAACAAAAAAACCCCAAATGTAAGGATGTTATAGACTGCCCCAGTTTTTTTCACATTTTAAAGGATTTTTCTTCACCAGAAAATGTATATATTGTACATTACTTTTTAAGATACTCTTGTATGTCATCTGCCCACTCTATTATTCGTGAAAACCTTTCTTCATTAACAACTCGGAGCAAAAACTGAACAAAATATTCAAGGAAGCGGGGATTCTTCTTGAATTTCAGCACTGTGTAGACATAAAATAACTGCAGTTATTACATGTAATCTTTTCATTATTACTTTTTAATAGAGGATTTCACAAGGCATACACAATCATTGTATGTAAGAAAGAGTTCAAGACCCAAATTACAAAAAAAACATCTATACTTCGCGCACACACAAAAGACAAGGTAACATTTGGGTAGTGATCCTTGAATGTTTTTAAAGGTACAACTAAACATATGTTAATGATTAAAATGAGCAGTAAAAAGATTTTGTTTAATTTAAGACTAAAAACAATCCAGTGACTGAAAATATTCCCCTATGGGGAAATGTCTTCATTAAATACTTTTTAAATACAAGGAAATCTTCCAACGGGTCCTCCTCAGGTTCAACAGATAAATTTCCCAGGGGGGAGGGGTCAGGAAACCACCTTTCAGTACAGAGAACAACAGAAAGGTAGGGTTCTCTCCCCATCCATTCAAACTGTTCTGTGAGCCATAATGTAACCAGGTACTCTCATAGGGCAGAGACATCCCATCACAGACAGGCCCACTTAGTTCAAGATCTCGTACAGCCCACCTAAATGAGCTGTGCACCCTTACTCCAAACCAGGACTCTCATGTAAAAGCTAACTGAAAAAGAAATATTTTACAGCTTCCTCTGGGAGCTGATTCCAGAGAGTAGGAGCCACAGCAAAAAAGGCAATATATTTGGCCTTCTTTATCCTTTCCTGACAAATGGAGAAACCACTGATGATGCCTGCTAGCCAGATTTGAATTGGCAGGGGGGGATCAAATAGGGAGAAGTGGTCCTTCAAGTATGTAAGTTCCAAGCCCTTGAAGCAAATCAGTAGCCTATGCAGCAGTAACAACACTAGCTAGATGTGGCCATGCTGCCCTATATCAAATAAGAGGTGGGCAGTGGCATTATGCACCAAACGAAGCTTCTCAGTTTTCTCAAGGACAGTATTACGTAAAGTATATCAGAGCCTTAAGTTACAGTTACTGAAGCATGGATATCAAGGACTAGTCTGTCTAGAAAGGGGCACAGCTGCCAAACAAGATGTAGGTGAAAGAAAGCACTCTTGGCCACAATTCCAACCTGCCTCTCAAACAGCAGAGTTGGATTCAGGAGTACCCCTAAGCTGTTGGCCTGATAAAATAGTTTTGTCCTTCTTCACAAATATTAGTACTGTACTGAATTATGTCAGACTTAAAAAACACAATTTTGCTACCTGTAAGAAGTTACTATTGTCTTGTTACCAGTGACTTTATCCCCAAGTACCTGGGCACAGGATTACAGCTACAGGTCACAATCCAATCCATACCACAAGCACAAAGAGGATTTTTCTACCACCAGCAATAGAATCCTTCAGTTTGTAGTTCTTTGACTTCCCTAGCTAACAATGAGGCCTAGTTGCAAGCATTTTCCGCTGGCTCACAGTCATAATAACGTTTGCACATTAGTGCTGTATTGTTGACTTACTGTCAACGTTCTTCATAGTAACTCAGTTCCAAAGTGCAAATGGCTCCAATTTAGGCTCCAATGTGCAGAACGGGCTCCTGCCTTGCCCCATGAGCTGTTTTCTCAACCCAAACAGCCCAGGGGGGCTATGTGCCCTGTTGGCAGTCACACATATACTAATGGGCTACATGTACAGCTTCCAGAGGCCCAACTGCACTACCAGAGCTGTTTTGGGCTAGGAAAACGGCTCAGAGAAAGGCAGAAGCCTCTTTTTCCCATATGCCACAGTCCCAATCCAGTTTGGGGCACCATACAATTGAAAACTGAGTTCTCACAGAGAACTTGCAGCTGACAACTGACTGTAAGTTCCTGAGGAAGTCTCATGTCTAATATAACATGTAGTTCAGCCCTCAGTATAACATTAGATTCCTAAGCAGAAACTGATTTTACTGCATGAAAAACTGATTCAAAATCCTAATTAGAACATAATATCCCTTTCATATAGCTTCTCAAAATCCCAAAACTAAAAATATCTGTTGTTCTGATCATACTCTTCTAGCTCTGAAAATATTGATATCAGAAAGTAGCTGTCAATATCTGAAAATATTGCTTGTAAATACATTCAAACTACATTAGAAATATAATACCAATTTCAAATAATTTGGCTATTTTAGAATTCAAGAATTTTCATTTTCATTTTCAAAGATTCAAATGTTGAAAGAAAAATAAAATATGTGTATTTTCAACTTTACAATAAAGGATGTTTAAAAATTAAATATGTTAATTGTATATGATGGGCAGCCCATTCCTGAGGGGGCGGTAGATCCGCAGCAGCCAGGAGTGGCGCAGCCACACTGCCTCCTCAGAGACTTTGTGGCCACCATGGAGAAAAAACCAGCTTTTAAAAAAAATAAAAATTAGAAAAAATAGGGAAATGCTTCATTGCAAACAGTGAGGCTGAGCCACCGAAAAAGGTGACGCAGCCCCACCACAGCTCAAGGGGGCGTTTCCAGAGTGAAAGGGGTTCGGAAGCTGATTGTCAGCTCTGCCCCTTGAAATGCACCACCAACACAGGCGAAGCCTGCCACTTCCGGGATTTAGGTCCTGGGGCAGCAGCTGCAGCGGCTTGCGTCGTTCCCAGACACCAAGGCGCCGGCATGCATGCCACCCAGGACAGCATAAGTGCCTGTTATCCTATGGAGCTTCGCCCAACCCTCAGGAATGCATTCCAAGAACTGGAAACTGTTACCTTCTTTATAAGCAATCTTTGTTTGCCAGTTTTGAACAACAGGAAACAATAATAGTGAATCTTCTTCTCCCGTAAGTTCCTGTCCTAGATTGAGATTCAAATAAAACAAAGACCAATATGACAAAGATCAACACAGAAGAACTACATACATAGGGCACAATACAATTGGGAAATCGGAGGAAACACTAAAGAAGTCCTATGAAATGTTCTCTTTCTGACTGAGAAACACTTTTCCTTAAGAAACATTTCATTTATTCCAGATGTATAATATGAAAAGTCTAACCTAAGAAAGCATAATAAACAATATGTATATTTTTAAAGCCCTGTCATGTCACTAAATGCCATCTAGCAGGAAAAGATAAAGGGGTATGACAGGTTTGGGGGGACAGCACCCCCTCCCTTTTATAGCTTCCATTCACAAACTACATGGCTCCTTTAAAGGGACAAATAAAATGTATTATTTTCGTGAAAGTTACAGAAGGTTGTTTATACCACTGTAACTTGACTGCCCAGGCACAAATACCCTTTTGGCAACCAGGACCATGAGAAAGAACTGCTAGAGTTTTTCAGCTCCCTCCTCTGAGATTAGCCTCCTCTCTCTCTCTCTCTTCCTAAGTGCTCACCTTCCATTCCTTCCGTTTCTGCCTGATCTTCCACCACTTGCTTACCTGTCACTTCTAATTTCCACAATTCTTCCCTTCTCATCCCTTTTCCTTTTATACCTCTTTCCCCTTCATCCTGACTCCTATTTGTGTTCTCTGCATCCCCATCTTTCCTTTCTTTTTCTTCCTCCCTCTGTCCATTTAATTCCCTGTTCCTAGGAATTCCCAATTCCTGGTACTGGATCCCACCCCAAACTCAGCTAATTAGGTAGGGTCAGTAAAAGAACCTCAGCTCCAGCTAACCAATACATTCCTGTTCCTGTTCCCTGGGCTCCAAGGTATTTGTTGAGATGACCTCTTCCACCCACAGCTCTGTCACTTTGGTGGCTGGTTGAATGTGGGCTGTTTAGCAGCAGCATCCCACAAGTGTGGGGGGGGGGGCTCATGTCCTTGCCACCATGTGCCCACTCAGCAAGGGAGAACAATGGCCTCTAGAATGGAGACATTATCTCCTATCTGCCTGAAATACAGAAAGGAGACTCTACTGAATGAGCAAGCATTATCTCTCGATATTTCATCCCTCTTTGTACAGGGAAAGTTACAGGTGATAATGTTGATTCCCCTTTGAAAAGTAATGTAATGTCACAGGAGTACTATCAAAACCATAAACACAGGGCATAATGATACTTTAAAATTTAAATAACATTTTAACAAACGAGTTAAAAATATTGTTGAAGGCTTTCACGGTCAGAGTTCATCGGTTCTTGTAGGTTATCCGGGCTGTGTGAAAAGAAAATACCAAGACCACGGTCACACAGCCCGGATAACCTACAAGAACAAAATGAGTTAAGTCCAAATCTTGGGGGGGGGGGGGGAGATCTGCATACCTTTATTGGAAACCATGTGGTTTCCAACTATGGTATGCCATGTATCATTTGCTACGGCTTTTGAGCTAATGCCATAAAATATTTGATAATGAACAAGAAAGAGGGCAGAAAATTGCAACACAAAAGAGCTGAAGGGAGTGGGCAATGGGAAGTCCTGATGATTGTTTACTTAGCCATCAATCATGATTTATGCTTACCTCTACAAGATGAGTAGACATGACTTAAGATAAAATAATTGCATGTCTTAAAATGTACCTGGTTTTGTCAGTTTCAGCAGTGTGTTTTCCAGAGCCTCTAAATTCTCATTTACTTTTTCAGCTATAGCTATTTGTGACTTTAGCTTTTTGGAAGGAGTCTGCAATAGTAGTTAAAAATAATTTCCATTTATATAACATTTATATAATTAATTAAACATTTTTTTTCAAAATTGACCAAATAGCTAGTATTTTTATTTTAAACAAACAAATTACATTTCATTTGCACCTACTGCCCAAACATTAGTCTATGATTCATCCATGACAATGGGCTATTGAAATTAATGAGATATTGTAAAGTGCACCTTTTGTCCACAGGTGATTTCCTTGATGAGAACAACAACTTAGGCATTTCTACATTGCCTTCTAATTTTTTTTTTAGCCTACAGTTTTTATAATTTGACTTTTTCACAACTGATATATTTCCCTGTTTTCTTGAGTATTATGAAAGACCCAATAAGAGTAAAAAAAAAACCTGGTACAAAAATAATTAAATTTGTGAAGAGAAGTACAATTCAGGGCCAAATTTGACACTGGGAAATTCATTAGGAGATCTATAGCAATTTTTTTCTTGTTTCATAAGCAGCTGAAGGGTAGCCGTAAACAGATCAGGTATGGTACTTCTCCCCTTCTTTGCTGAATTTTCTGGAAGGCTGAACAGGCTGTACAAGTGAACCATTCAAAAGGTATCCTTAGATCACCAGAGTTTTATTAGTTTAAACATTCACATTTAGGACCATCCAAGCTGAATACAACCTACCAGCCATTCGCGAATGATCTGTCAGGGGCCTGATAAACCTCCTGGTTCTGTTCACCACCGAAGACTACAAAAACTGTCAACCACAATATATGGCAGTAGAGCATTATTCTATTTGGTGGGTCTCACGTATTTCACATTTATGCCAATTATTCTCATCATTTACTAAACTCTAATATATAGCATAATATTTATGTAAAAGAAAGAAGAAATTTTAAAAGGAGAGGTTACCTCATCTTCTAGTATTTCATCCACTCCTTCTGCAGGTGTAGCTATCTGGGAGGTAGACTGAGAGGAATCCAATAACCTTTTCCCATAGTTGATAATAACTATTGCTAATTCATATTCTTTCCATGACCGCAGTACCTATTGAATATATGTCATTTCCATATAATTCACTCCGTGCATAAAGTAGGGGTCACAGAGCAGTGGGGAGGGGGGTAGCTGTGAATTTCCGGCATCATGCAGGGAGTTGGACTAGATAAACCTTGGGGTACCCTCCAGATCTATGTTTCTATGTGTCCTGTGACATCTTAAATACTAAGGATTGGCTACAGAGAAGCATTTCTGTGCATGCACAGCAGAGATTGAGGAATACTCAATTTCGCTACTTGGCTGCTCAAGCTCCTAAGGACTTAAAGTAACCTTGAGGTGATGGGGGGATTTCAGGTTGGAAGAAAATTTCCCAGTTGTTTATGACTCCCCTTGCATGACTCATTGACCCTCAGCTTACTATGTTTAATGCCGACAATGTACCGAACTGCAGACTGAGAGGCAGCACAGACGCACGCAGTATGGATGTCTAGAGTTGTAGAATTCTACCTCTACAAATAAAAATCCACTTCTACAAATAACAATCAGATATGCACAATATGTGTCCCCCCCTTTTAGAGGAAGAGAAGCAATCTTTGTTTTCACTTTATCACAACTCATGGATCTGTAAAAGCAAGAGCTTCACATGCTTATTCGAGAACTAAAAAATGCAAGTGGCCTCAGCTACAGCTAGACAAAGTGGAGGGGGGGATTACTGCAGTTTATCTTTTTAACACCAAAACTCCACATTGGCTTAGAGTACATGTAAGACTTCTCACTCTCTTAACAATTATTTAAACATTGGGTGCACCTCTTAGGATCATATTCTCCTTCACTGCCTTCTCCTCCTTTCCCCTAAGGGGGGAGCATTAGACTAGACTTTGAAAGTACGTTTAGAAGTAGGTTTCAAATTCCCATTGAAAGCTAACTACATTACAGCTCACCTTGGTGCAGACATAATACTACCCATAGCACTGAAAACAGATTGGAGGGGGAATTCTCATGAGAAAAGAAGGAGGAATATGTGAGCCCAAAAAGGGTTCAGAGGAAGGAGAGGTAAATAAGCCCAAGAAGTACTCCCACTCACTTAATTATGGTTAAAAGACTGGGATACAGTACTTTTTTATGCCATCAAGCTGCAGCTGACGTATGGCGACCCTAAAGAGTTTTCAAGGCAAGAGATGTTCAGAGGTGGTTTGCCATTTGCCTGCCTCTGCATACTGACCCTGGTATTCCTTGGTGGTCTCCCATCCAAATACTTGCCAGGGCTGACCCTGCTTAGCTTCCGAGATCTGCTAAGATCAGGCTAGCCTGGGCTATCCAGGTCAGCTCTTATACTATATTTACACCAAGGCATTATTGAAAATCTCAAAATCAATCTTTAAAAAAAGAGAAAGACAGTGAAATTAAACTGATATCTGAAATGGTTTGTTAACCCAGTGTATATCCAGCACATGCAGACAATAAAATGGTGTTCATTCTACTCATGAAGAGAGTCTGATTTAATGAGAGTTCTGCAAGTCTTCAATACAAGCAATAAACAACTTTGATTAAATGAAGGTATACCGTATATATTCGCGTATAAGCCGAGTTTTTCAGCCCAAAAAAAGGGCTGAAAAAGCCGAACTCGGCTTATACGCGGGTCAATACGGTAGGGGAGGGGGGAACTTACCGCCATCACCGCCGCCATCGCCTGCGCACCTTTCCCCGGCCAGCAGAAGTCTTCCTGGGCCGGCAGGAGGCCCCTGCCGGCCGCGCCGCTGCCGCCCACGCGCCTGGGCGCCTTCCTCCAGCTGGCAGGGGCCTTCCTGGGCCGGCAGGAGACCCCTGCCGGCCGCGGCGCCGCCGCCCACGTACCCAGGCGCCTTCCTTCAGCTGGCAGGGGCCTTCCTGGGCCGGCAGGAGGACCCTGCCGGCCGCGCCGCCGCCACCCACGCGCCTTCCTCCGGCCGGCAGTGGCCTGGAGGGGCCTCCTGCCGGCTCAGGAAGGCCGCGCTGCCGCCGCTGATTCGCCGCCTCTCCGGGTGAGTAGGGGGTTCAGAGGCTCTTCCCCCTCCCCCCCTTGGATGGCACTGGGGTCGGGGTGGGTTGGTGTGGGTCGGGAGAGCCCGGGAGGCCAGCGGGAGGGCGACCTGTGGCAGGGGCCCTGCGCTCTAAAATGACGGCCACCATTTTAGAGCGCAGCATTGCCGGTAAAGGGAATTTCTTATTGACCCTTGGCTTATACGTGGGTCAATAAGAAATTCCCTTTTCTGGCCTCAAATTTGGGGGGTCGACTTATACTCGGGTCGGCTTATACCCGAGTATATACGGTAATGCTTTTATACAAGCCGCATCTTGATTTAAAATTCCATAATGAGATTTTATTGCTGAATATTTTTTCATATGTATCAAATACTGCAATCTCAAATTTGTGTTCACCACATAAATAATAAATTCTTAATAGAAAATCATAGAAACAATAAAAACCTTTGCTGTGAAAAAAGAAGAGCAAGCTATCATGTGCTGAATGCTCTCATAAGCAGCTGCTGATTTTCTTTGCAGGATACTACAAGGAATATCTTGAAGAACTGTGAGACACTTAATGAGAACCTGAAAACAAAGGAACAGAAATTTAATATCACAGCTACACAGTACTACTGGTGTTTAAGAAGGTACTCTTGTTTCAATGCATTTCCACAATGATGTTTCAGCCTTAATATTGTGATTAATTATCCTCATAGGATTGAGGGGCCAAAATATTTGTGATCAGACTACTATGCTCCCTGAAAGTTAATTTGTGCTAGTAAGTATCCTTACTTAATGAAAATCAGTTACTTTTCTTTGCTATTTGGTGACGTAATCCATGTAATCTCTGTAGGAAAGACGGTTATTACTCGATGCTGAAGAAGTGCAGCAACTGGTAAAGACTTTGATGGTGGCAGAGAGGCTCAAGGATAACGCTTTGTACTGGTACTGTACATCTCCCATAGCAAACTGGAGAAATCTGTGATGATGTCAATAGTATGAAAGTTGGCATCTTGGAGATCAATAGAAGTAAACCAAGCTCCTGCTTCTTATTCTTCCAGTCATAGTGAGGGTAGCAAGGAGAGATGAATTAAAACTGATTCCAGCAATCCCGATCATATTCATGATATCGAAGCTGTCACTGCTAGCTTCAGGTGATGAATGCCTGCAGCAGCCATGATATCGTAAGTAGGATAAGGAACTGTCACTAGGTGATACCATTGGTAGAAAGAAAGGAGATGATTGGAGTATCTCCTGAGGGGAGTCTTCTAACTGGCCTTTGATAAAGGATCCCAGGAGTTTAATGCTTGGGGAGTGGTTTCAGTCGAACAATGGAGTTCCCCAGATGATCTCTTCAATCACTTCAATGTTGGTGGAAGAATGCAGGAAAAGATTAACCTCAGGGGCTGACACCAAAAGTGGAGAGGGTCTGATCTACATTTATCTACCTTAGGCTGATGTTTCCATTGTACTGCACCTCCTTCAGTTCCTATAGCTATCAAGCCTGACACTTCAGGATCAATGGCTTGGTCTGCTGCTTGAGCAGTATCAAAGGAGTATGTACTAGTGACTCTGATGTCAGAAGGTGAATTGGCAGCACTGATACTGAGCAGATAGATGTCTCAACAATCAAGATCAATTTATCAGCCATTGACCTCAGAAGCTGAGAAAGGCTGCTTCCGAAGGGAGTGTCAGATTCTGATAGACTGGTTATGCCTTGCCTGTTTCAAACGTTTCAGGCAATGGACTGAGTCTCTGTCATGTGCTGTTCAAGGCATAGCAGACATGGAATGTGGCCATCATCTGAAGATGGCTTTCTACTCACTGCCAACAAGTTTTTAAGGTTGTTCTCTGTGCCATGGGCACCCAGGCACCACAAGACAAACCAAAGAAAAGACAGCAAAGGTAGAAAATGTTCAGAGAAGAGAAAGAAGAAAAACTAACTGGAATTTTTTAGAGAGGAAAAAAAATTAGCTTGCAGAGAAGGAACCCCTGAACAAAGTGTTCTTAAATGCGGCTGTAGCAGCAGCAGACAAAAGAGAATTGTGAGAAGATGCAATTCCTGCCCTTCAGGCATGCACATTCAAGAATGTACCCCTGAAGGGAGATGATTTTTCATGCTTAAAAGTTAGTTCTAGAAGTTTACTAAGCGGAGCTCTGCACATGTACAAAGTCCATTAGCATGATGCGCAGAGACAACAAAGAAGTACAAAATACTTACAGCGCAATCCTGAGCAGAGTTACATCCTTCTACATCAAGTAACTTCAATGGATTTAGAAGGGTGGCACTATGCTTGGGTTTATACTATTAGTTAGCTTTGAGGGTTTTTCTGTTAGTATTAATTAGTAGTTTTTTAACCTTTACCCAGTTAGAGGAACACTATGTGGTTCAATACATTTAAAAGTGCTCTTACCTGAACAAGTGGGACTGAATGAATCCTGTGAAAGATCAGGGGAGCTATAAGGCCATAACAATGAACAACAGACTGCAGGGCATACTGCACATCATTCAACCAGTTACTGAGTTCAAGCGCCATTAGCATCCTCTCACATTCACCTAACCTAGCGACCTGTAGAAGAAAAGATACGTCAGTCTATACATTTATAATACATATCACAGCAATTACAAAGAGAAATATGCTTATGGCATTGCAAACCGTGTCCTATACAAGAGCTTTATATTCCAAATGCTTCTAATGTGCCTAGCTACAAATTTAAAAAGTTGTTTTTTCCTATGTAGTGTTTAGAAATAAGTTTTATGACATGCCCAAATCTAAAATCACATCTTCATGTTTCTTTCTACTAGAAAATTAAAAGATTAAAATTGTAACTTGGAAAATTTAACAGAAGGTTTGCCATCTAATGGGTAGCAAAGTAATAGCAGCAGCTGAACTTCTGTCCCTGTAGGACAGGGATTCATTTAAATGTAGAAACCATAATACTGCTTCTGAATTAATCCCTAAATATAAAGCATTTGGGTTGTGGGGTAGAGGGAGGCAATATAATGCATTAATTTTCTTTTTAACAAGTACTGACTGAGAATCCTTACATTTTGTGACCACCTTGCTTTCTTGCAGCTCTGTGGTTTATAAAGGCCACAAGCAAAATAATATGGGCAATCCAAGAACTAGTTTCCTCACAGGGCCAATAACTTGCACAGAACAGGTTCAGGAAACAAGTCAATGAAATGAAGAGGAACAGTTAGCACCAGAGGAATACCATCTTAGCATACAAGGGTGGGTTTAGGGGCCAAGACAAGCAATTTGTGGATTATACCACAACAAGACTCCTTAGACAGCCTTTTCAGGGCTGTCTTCAGGACTTAAAGATCCCAAGTCAGTGAAACTGGTCCTATAAAACAGCCTCAAGTTCAATAAGCTAATTTTTCTCATCAATTTTTTTAAAAGTTCTATTTTATGGAAAAGACAATTTCCAGTATAAAAACCACAATCCTTGAAAATTCAGATCAATATGTGTTAAAAACCTGAAAAAGAAAAAGATCAAACCAAAGCATATTATTATACCACACATACCTGTCTGCTATATTTTAGCTCATTGAAAGAAATAGAATCAGAGAAGAGAGCGCTATCACTCACACGGATGTCATTGATAACAAAAATGCTCCTGAGAAACAGGTACAAGAGGTTTGGAGATGCATGATACACAGTATCAGGAACTAACCTACAAAATATGGGGAAAAAAACACCATTACATAGATACATACATACATGTACACACACATAAATATACACACAATAATTGTGTGTGTTAAGTGCCGTCAAGTCGCTTCCGACTCATGGCGACCCTATGAATGAAAGTCCAATAATTAATTAATGATAATTAATAATAATAAACACTAGTTTCGGAACGTCACACAGAAAGTTTTCATCTGCTAGGACAGACTCTTTGCCCTGCAGAATGCTTTGTAACATCATTATTATTATTATTATTTTAAAAAAAAGATGAACAGTGCAATCCTAAACAGTTTCATGCTTTTAAGGCCATTGATTTCAGTGAATGTAGAACACTGTAATGCTACTTAGGACTGCACTGAAAAATTCACTATTTGTGTTTACATCTAATTTCTGTTACTTTTACTAAACCAATTCCCCAAATTTTGATTCACAACCTTTCCCTTCCACAGTGGATGCAGTATGCTTCTGCATAACACTGAATAATCTGAATAATTTTAATCAAAGGGTAGTTAACAGCTTTTATGATAAACTGGCTCCTTTCTATTATCATGTATCATGCATATCATCGCATCAGTTTTTCCACTGGCATTTGAAATATTCAAGCTGCTTGCTGGTGTTCAGAGAAGTTATGTGTTTGACTCTGGGACTACCATCGTGGGTGACCTGTCCCTGTCAGAGGTGACAACATATCACTATCTATAACATCATTCTGCCTTCCAACTAAGGAGTTGTTCCCACTGCATGTGGGGTTCTATTAATCAAACTACACTGCTAGAAAAGTTTCACTTCTCAACAGAGCCGGAAAAAAACAAGGGTTTTGAGGATCTGTTTTGTACAGATATGTCCCAGCCCATTTTTGCAAGTGCACTGAACTTTTTAATATAACCAGTCCATAAACATAATGAAAATGGTTTGAATCCAGACTAGACATTTCCATGGGCACAAGAATTTCTGTCTATGCAGCGCAATCTTCCTGCCTTCCCCCACAACAGCCTGAAATGCCTCACAAAATTGTGTTCTGGGGGGGGGGGGACTGGACCCCTTTTATATTTATATACACATATCTACATACACACACACAGAGAGAGAGAAGGAAAGAGAGAGCAACAATGGATTGGATTGAAGCAGCTTTTTCACTCAGGCTGTTACCGCACTAGGTATTCTCAGTGATGTATTAAGAGTTTGAAAATGTTATAAAAAACATCGCTTTAAAAGGGTTTTTGGATGCCACGGCTAAAAAATGGTTGGAAGACGTCTTCACAGCTAAAGGGGCCAAACAAAGTGCGGACAGTATTTTTTATAACAGTTTCAAACTCTTAATACATCGCTGGGAATACATAGAAAGTGCAAACAGTATTTTTTATAACATTTTCAAACTCTTAATACATCGCTGGGAATACCTAGTGCGGTAACAGCCTCAGTCTCACCAAATTCCTTTCCACACCTCCATCCCACAAGGCTTTTGTACATGCAGGCCCCATGATCCTCAGCATAGCCTTTTTGGTTGATCAAAAGATGACATGTCTTTTCTTTTTCACATGCAGAAAAGCTGGCTGGATCCAACCCAATATTTTGAATCCAAAATATGTCAGCTTGTTTATACATTAATTTGTTCCATGTATATCCCACACTTCCCCCAAGGAACTCAGAGTAGCATTTTAAGTGCATGGCAATCTTGTGAAGTAGTTTATGCTGACAGTTAGTGATCGGAATAAGATAATTCAGAGTTCAGCAGGGATTTAAACCTAGATTTCCTATATCCAAAACCAACAATATTAGCTGCATCACACTGTCTCTCTCCTAGGATGGCCCATTTAAAATGATGAACACCGATATGGAGAGTTTACTGCCTCTGTGTTTAAGCTATTTAGATGGTAAAAACTGGTTACAACAATAGATCTGATATACCAACATAGTTAGTTCTATTGTGTCAACCTTTTGGATGGAGCTAAGTATCCCTGAATTTTGCTCCCCCATAAACCTTATCCACATACAAATAAATAAATAATATAGAAATGTTTGTTTGTTTGTTTATTGTTTGAATTTAATACCCCGCTCTCCCCGGCCGAGACCGGGCTCAGAGCGGCTTACAGAGGAATAAAACCCATTTACATCGCCCATATCTGGTTATGAGGGTTGTTGCCAGAGTAGCAGCACTGACAAGGACAGCTTAGGGCACACTGCTATACTGCAAATTGTGAAGTTACGCTAACATGCTCTTTGCACCTGACCCTGCATGTTCATTTGGCATCACAAAAGCTCACAGAGTCAGGCCGTTCGCTTTCAATTTTCATGGCTTGGGGAAATAACATTACAAAAAAATCAAAATATAATTAATGAAGAAAGAATAATATGCTGTTTTTATTATCCTGAAAACAGTTAATTTCCTTGATCACTTCTAAAAAAAAATTGGCATCTAGCCTACATACACAAGATACAATTTCAGTATTTAAACAGGTCTATAACTCTATTCATAATTTTAAAATCCTCTCTGCTGGTTACCTGTACTGAGATATGGTCAAACTGCTGCTTATAGAAACAATTTCAGACTCAGCAACAGGAGTATGAGGCGATAAGACAAAATAATCCCATAGGGGTTGAAATGCCTTTTTAGAAATTGTGTAGTTCTCAGTCTGATAAGCACACTAGAAGAAAAGAACATGTCATGATATTTGCATGCATATTTGTAGCTGGATCAATCAACATTAAAGCTAATAATTAAATCATTAACAAAAAAATCGGTACTTCTTTGGCTACACACAAATCAAAGGGTATACATCATATAAAGTAGCATCTCTCAACCTTGAAGGTAGACTCCCCTATTTGACATGAGTCGAGTCTTACTGATCACAAAGGGGGTTCATAATCCTGCTGAAATGAAGGAATGGGAATAGGATGACTATATGAGATCAGAAATCCCAGATGCTTGTGAATAAAAATGTATCCAGCTGTGAGTGTGGGGGTGGGAGGGAGAAACGAGAGATCATGGAAGGGCAGGAGGGGCCAGGGAAGGGCAAAGGACAGAGGGCCCCTAACCCTCCTTCCCTGAAACCCCTTCCCTGCCCCCCTACCCTATCCCTAATACTATCCCTCCCCTTCCTTGGGGAGTGTGGGCCCAGTCCAAATGCCGGGGGCCCCTAACCCTCCTTCCCTGCCCCACCTTCCCTGATCCTCGGTCCTTGCCCCCCCTTCCCTATCCCTCTTTCCCCGTCCCCCCCTTCCCTAACCCTAACCCCCCAACCCTGTTTCCCTGGCCCCCCTTCCCTGCCCCCCTTCCTTATCCCTAACCCTATCCCTCCCCTTTCTTGGGGTGGGTGGGCCCAGTCCAAATGCTGAGCCCCCCTTCCCTGGCCCCCCTTGCCTGGCCCCCCCTTCCATTCCCCCATTCCTAATCTCCCCTTCCCTGGCCCCTACTTCCCTGTCACCCGTTCCCTGCCCCCCCTTCCCTATCCCTCTTTCCCTGTCCCCTCTTCCCTAATCCCCTAACCCTCTAATCCCCTAACCGTCCTTCCCTGGCCCCCCCCCTACCCTGGCCCCCGTTTCGTGGCCCCTCCTTCCCTGTCCCCCATTCTCAAAAGGAGCAGGGAAGGGCAAAGAACGGAGTGAGGAAATGCAGGCACTGAGCAGCTTTAGAATAACAGCTAAAACGAATGTAGAAGCTTTGGCAGATACATTCATTTAAGTTTTTGTGGTAGGAAACATGGACAGTCTTCAAAGATTTTGAATAAGGCCTCATTTTATGAAGAGAAACACCAAGAGAAGATTGAAATTTAAAACCTATGACTGCATATGCATGTCTGGAGACCTCACATGTGAACTCTCTGCATGTAGTCAACAAAACATGCAGCAAATGTGCCAAAGGATGGGGTGCTGGAGCAGCCAAGGGGAATCAGGCAAAATTGCCTCTTGCTCCTGCTCACAGTTTACATAAGTGGCAGGGAAAGATAGGCTATTTTACCTGATTTCCCCTTGCTGCTTACAAGGCAGTTTTGATTGCCAGAAAGGAGTTCTGAGACAAACGGAAGGCTGCCTGAGCAAGGGGGAGGTGGGGAAAGATCTGCTGTGTAAGCTCCTTCTGTGAACCTTCCTACTGGATACAATCCTCTATTCTGTTTGTATTCCCAAAATGTCAAGAGCAGAGATGGGACAGTAGTAATATTGACAATCAAGAAAAATTAAAAACAAAATTAAAAACGCAAGACAGCTCATTGAAAAATCATTACTACCTGAATCAGGTATGCTCTGGAAGTAGCAGCAGAAAGAGGTACATATGCAAGAATTGGCTTTGTTGTTTCCCCAATGCTATCACCAATAAGTTTTCCATCTGAGGAATATGCTGCAACTGCAAATATGTACCTTTCATTGGGTTCTAAATCTTTTACTTCTAAGACACAGTTTTCATCAGCTTGTACCTGTTAATATAGAATAACTTTGTTTTTAAAAAGTGGGGGGGACACATTCCATTCCATTTATTAACAGGTTTGCCTATACCACTCGTGGGCTTTTAGACAAAAATTCTGTACAGAGTGCTTAAAATGAAGTACAATAGAACCAAACATCTAAACAATTCAAAACTAACAAAATCAAGTGATTAAAACAAACCTGAGTTAAAAATAGAGTAACCTAAGAAAATTAAATTCCAGAGAAGTGATGAGCCTATATTTAAATAAATACTATGACGTCTCAGAGCCACAGACACAATACAATCAATAGACTACAAGTATTGATAATGCAGTAAACAATGATAAAATAAAAGCTCTGCTAACTGACATCTGTGGGGAATGGGGCTTGCCTGTTAACAAAATATGCCAATTAGCAAAACTTTTCTCTGGCAGCAAGAAGTTAGTGGGTGGTGACTGTAACAGGGACTTGGCCAGGACCTGCAGCCCACTGCAACACCACCGCAGCTCTGCTGCAGTCTCGCCACAGCATCTGCCAGTGTCACTCATGAAACTGCCACCACCAGCCCAGTGGCTGCAAAAGAACAGTAGTGCCAAGCAGGCAGCACGCGAGTTACTTGGGTGGGTCCCTGGATGCCAAGCCAGTTAACTGAGGTGTCCACTTAATAACGCTTTTACACTAACATGTACACTATTTAACACCCTGGTTAAACAAAAAGACCAACTTGATCAGTTATAAACCCCCTACAGAAAGAAAATGTATGTGGATTACTCATATATTCAGAGACTTTTGCCATTATCGGAAACACCTCACGTACAATGTTACATTTCAGATGGGACCCCTCTCACACATGCTACCTGTGTGGCTCAGAAAGAGGCATATAAAATAGACAGACCCAAAGAGGGGAATTGTAAGAAATCTTACTAGTTCTGCAGTGTTCTGAAGATTGTAATGATTTAACCGGACTTTTGGAATACTTCCTTGTGCTACGCATCCAAAAATAGCATACCATGACACCTTAAAAAAAAAAAACAATTACTGAAATATTTGGAGCTGCTGTATTAGTTGAAGCTGCAATCCTAAACATACTCAAGAGGAAGAATATCTCCAAATTTCCAAGTTATATGACCAGTCTAACTAATTAAACAATTAAATTGTAAGTTAATGAAAAAATATTTTCAAAATCACTATACTTTAAGTTTTTGAAATAATTTTATGAATATCTATCAGATTAAATTCACTACAAAATGAATTGTTTTAGTGCTATATAATATATAATTTGCTGGATTGTACCCCAACAGAATTTAAAAGTCAGTATGAAACTGAAGATGTAAAGATTCTTTAAACATAATGGAAATATTTGCATTGTATCAATACATATTTTCTTTAACCCACTGAGCAAGACTGCTCGCTAGTGCAATAGAAATATTGCACTGCATTATGACCATAGCATCTAAAGGCTAGGACACATCTTCTTAAACTTAATAGCTAAAAATTCATTTGACTTCTAATTTACACAACTGAAAAATTTAAAATTCAAACTTTTACTGCTACTCAAGCACCACAGTTTGGGGCTCAACTGTTATAGCTTGCAATTTCAGGGTTTAAATGAGCTTTTGCCCCTTCAGGAAACTTGTAATTTTTGTAACCTAGATGTGCTGATAAAATATGGGGTTTGCACACATCACCAGTCCATCTTAAGTTTTCAAACAAAAGGTTCTT
Organism: Euleptes europaea; assembly: GCF_029931775.1. Lineage (NCBI taxonomy): Eukaryota > Metazoa > Chordata > Lepidosauria > Squamata > Sphaerodactylidae > Euleptes > Euleptes europaea. The sequence goes on along the minus strand of NC_079314.1, from coordinate 83,721,717 downwards.
TATTGGTTTATTTGTCTGCAGTATGGTAACCTTTCCCTAAAATATCACCATTTTTGCAAGCTCGTTTTAACTTTGCTATCATATATCTCCCTGTTTCAAAGAGAACAAGTTCAGTCAGTAGTTCTGGCAACCAGCAGGAATTCTAGGAGGTAAGCACATTCAAATCAACATCACAGCAACTCTACAACATCAACCCAGAAGTAACATCAGTGCATTGCCATGGCTCAGTCTAGGAGTCCACAGAGTTTTGGTAGAATCCTAAATCGTCACACCGATGCACTAACATCACCTTCAAGTTCGTGATGTAAATTTCCCCATCATTTTTCTCCCACTGCTACACCAGGCAGCAATAGGAGGCCAGGGCCAAAGAGTCTCCCACTGTAGCAGGAGACCTGGCTTCTCGAGACATGGCTGCAATAGTGCTGTACTAATACACCAATTAAAGCCATTCCTGTTATGTTCACAACCTGAAGACTTTTGTGTACCCACACCCCACAGAAATATAACAACAGTGCATCTTACTATCGGGCTAATTGTTTATAAAGTTACTCATTTTAATAAAAAATAGCTGAAAGAGATACATTATAATTAATATGATGAGCTGTACTGACCTGCTAGCTAAATAGTTTATGCATTTATATTTCACGAAAAGTTAAAAAATAGAATGAAATAATCAAATATTTATTTTTCAAACAATAGAAACCACAGTGGTGAATTTTCTGTTTCATCGTGTATCTTTTTTCTTAAGTTTAAAAGAATATTAAAAAGATAAAACTGAGCACATTGCACCACCCTGTGGTGAGTAACCTAAATTTGTACATTGTCAAACTTAAAATGTTAAAGATTTAATTGGCTGATGAAAGCTTGCAGACTCTGAACATAAACAATACTAAAGAAAAAAGTGAAACAGCCCATTCCTGAAGGGGGGGTAGATTAACGGCCACTGAGAGCAGCACAGTTATGCTGCCTCCATAGAGGCTTCCCGGCCACAGCAAAGAAAATAATAGGCATTTTTAAAAGGAAAATGAGAAAATGCCCCCATAGCACAAAACGAGGCTATGCCACCAAAGAAAGTTGGCACAGCAATGCCACAGCACGAGGGGGTGTTCCTGGGACAAAAGGGGATAGAAAGCAGCCTTCCAATAATTTCCTGCCAGCGTGGCTGCATTGGCAGTGGGAGCTGGCGCAGCTCCATGGCTTGGCAGCGTTTGCCCCTGGGACAGCGTAAGTGCCCGTTATCCTGGGTTAAATGGGCACTTATGTTGGTGTGGGGTCACACTGGCTCCTAAGGAGCTTCGTGCCCCCCCTTCAGGATTGCAGTCTCAATAATCAAGCAAAGTATAATACAAATATCCTCAATTGTTAAGACCAAACAAGCTGTCCCAACTGGAGTAATGTATACTCCAATGGTGAAAATAATTACCTTCACATCTGAAGTAAATGGAGCTGGTTTAAATGACATCGAACTATGAGATCTCGAAAGCAATATAGGAGGAGGTGGAACTTTGCTTTTCACAGTAGCTGCAGATTGTAGGAGACTAGACAATAATGCATTTTGTTCTGCTTCTGCCTTCTGGATTAAAAGAAATGCTTCCTGTGGGTTAAAATTAAAGCAAAGAGAAATGTTATTTGACTTATCAATTCATCAGATACATAAAAAAGAAGTATAACAGTAGCAAAAATATCCAATGAACAGACTATTATAAGGAGTGAGGACAAACAGTTTTCATATGATTTTTAAATGCAAGGAGTCGACATGCTCTGTCTTGTATCTACTAACTAGTCACCACATTCCAATTTGCAGGATTTTCAGGGGGTAAAAGTTTGTGTCTCAATAATAGGTTCAGCCCTTCTTGCAATTAGTACAGACAGGATTTTCTGTCCCCATCTTCACAGACCCCCCCTTCTCTCTTTTTTTTAATTTAGGTACTGAATTTGTACTGCTTCATCTGTGCTTGCATTTGGGGACAAAGGAGAGCATATATGAGATCATTACTAGTACACTGAGGAGCAAAACTTTAATAAAATGTACCAACAAGAGTATCAGTTTGGACATACCCATATACGATCTGGTAAATCTACAGGTCAACAGTTTCAGGGGCAAGGGGGCTGCAGGAGCAGAAGGGGGAAATTTCCATTCACTGGATCCAACCTATCAAAATGTCCTCAATGGGATCTTGACCATGAATACAACCAAGGGATGATACAAATTTTCACCTGCTTTAAAGTTCATACTCAAATATGGGGCATCAATGAAAAACAACAGTGATTCCAACAGCGGATAGCAAACAATGTCATTATTCACCTCAAGCACCCTAAGGGAACTCCTATGAACTACTTCATGTAGAAGCAGATGGTATAGTATGTTTCCAATATTCCCCTGAAGGGAAAAATGGTTCATTTCAAAATCTCAGGATCAGGCATATTTAAGTAAACCTTTGGATGCTCACTACTTGAGTAACTGTTACAGCTTGAAAAAAATGGAATCACCCTCTTGGCATTTATGGTTTGGGAAAAAAACTTGCTAATATATTTTCCCACATTTAAAACAATCCTTTCATAATGCCAGCTGTATCCTCAGAGATGTCATTTTATAGAGTGCTCTTTCAATAAACAATTATGTGCGATAATTAAATATTTTTCTAACATACCATTACTAGGACATTCATTAACTTCCTGTATAGTTTATATTACCTCAAGGAGCTGGTTTGAGGAACAGCAGGCTAATTCTGCTGGACGCAGCAGGACAGCCTTCTGCATCAGGAAGAGTGCTTTGGACAATTTATTCTTTTTTATTTTATTCATTACATCTTGTTCTGTGAAAAAATGTTAAACCAAGGTCATAAGTTGCCATTGTGCAAAATATGATCACTCCATAAAATAGTTTATAAGTACACATTAATGTACATTACCTGCTAAATATTTTAACCGGTTTACGTCTTTCATGGAGGAATGTAATGTAATGCTTTTATCACATTGGGTGTCTACAAGAAAGGAAGTATTAATATGCATCACACATGCTATTTACTTACAACATAGCAGAGTGTAACGTTCGATGTAAATCCTGCATCTATGATTCCACTGCAACATTAGTACTACTCTCTTTCATTTCATCTGAATCTTTGGAATACCTAAAATTGAAGCATGTACTAGAGTATATAACATTTCATTCATTTTATTTGTCTATATTCATTCTGGATAACTCCATACCTTTCACAACCGACATAACCATTATGGGTACAAGCAGAGTTTCCCACAGCAAACATGTAAAGTATTGATAATATAGCCATAACTTTAAACACCCAGGTTCCATCATCTGGGATCCCTGATTAAGGTGAGCTTCCCCAAAGCACATTGCAATCTATCAGTCTGCTTATAGAAGTCTGATTCCAAGCATCACACATTTTAAGTCTGAAAAAAAGAGATACTTCATGAAGGAAGATAATATTTTAGAGAGATAGGACAGCTTGCTCCAGGCATTACAACTTCCCCAAAACAGTCAGATCTGTCTGGAATAACTGCAAGTAACTGACATGAACCAAGGTCATAATGACAGAAGACTCTTTCCATTGACTTCCAGAAGCTGCAAACTTACCCAAAAGGTCTCCCAGTTCCTAGCCTGACACTGTAACCACTATCCCACACTGGCTCTTACAAAGCTTTGTTAATCCAAAAGAATATAATCAATGATCATGTGGGTTAATTTTCACTTACTGATAACAAAGTATATATGTATTTAAAAATAAGGCACACAGTTCATTTACTGTAAAACACCAATGTATCCTGCCTGGAAACTTGCCTATGGTTAATTATTGTAGCTATCTTCAATCTATCTTGGTTTTACTTCCTGTTACTGAAAGAAACTTTTTTTGTTGTTTCCCCCTTGATCATGAAAACAGAGTTGCACTTACCTGTAACTGCTGTTCATTGACGTCTTCGGTGCAAACACACATGTGGGAATGTACCTGCGCGCAGGCCTGCCGCCGGAAACTTTTACTAGCCTAAAACCTCAATGTGGGGATGCCCCTCCCCTTAGCAGGCGGGTCCAGCCTTCGCGCCAAGCACCCGCGTGCTCCTGGGCAGGGCATCCCCCCCTCCAGTTCCTCGCCCGCCGCCAACCATAGCAAAGATAAGTAAAGACCAGTCAAGCCCCAAGGGCAAGGTACAGAACCTGACAAGGTCAGGGGACACACAGTATGGCGCCAGGAATTTCCTCTGGACTGAAATACAGTCTCAACCCTTTTCTCTTTCTCATTATTATTATTATTATTTTAGGTCGACAGTGGGGTCGGAGGGAGGGATGTGTGTCTGCACCGAAGACGTCAATGAACAGCAGTTACAGGTAAGTGCAACTCTGTTTTCATCTTCCGTCTTCGGTGCAGCCCCATATGTGGGATATTAGTAAGCTTACCATCAGGAGATAGGTGTCGATCTTATGCGAACAACGTCTGGAGTACCGCTCTGCCCACATCCGCATCTTTTCTGGCTTGCAGGTCCAACGCGTAATGCTTGACAAACGTGTCTTCACACGCCCACGTCGCCGCTTTACAGATGTCACTGATCGGAATCCTCCTGTGGAAAGCGGCAGAAAAGCCCTGCGCTCTGGTGGAGTGGGCATGTAACCCCCGCCTGTTTATAGGCGGTCTTAATGGCTGAGACTACCCATCTAGCTATGGACTGGGAAGATGCGGCCTTCCCCTTTTTTGGACCTTGATAACAAATAAAAAATGAATTTGATTTTCTAAAGTGTTTAGTCCTGTCGATGTAGTAAAGTATGGCCCTCTTGAGGTCTAAAGCGTGGAGGGTCTTCTCAGCTCGAGATGTCGGGTGCGGGAAGAACACTGGTAGGACCAGGTCTTGTGCCATGTGAAAATTAGAGATTACCTTAGGTCTGAACCTGATACTAGGGTGCAACACCACCTTCTCGTTATATATCCTGAGGAAAGGGCTATCAATTCTTAAAGCCGCTAGCTCACCCACCCATCTGGTAGACGTGACTGCGATAAGGAATGCCACCTTAGCTGAAAGAAAAGACATCTGCGTGTGAGCCATTGGTTCAAATGGGTAGAGCATAAGCTTTGCCAATACAGTGGACAGAGACCACTGAGGTGTCAGCTTAGGGATAGGGGGAAAGAGATTATTGAGTCCCTTAAGAAAACGTTTGGACAGTGGGTGCGAAAAGACCGTGTGACCCTCAATCTTGTCATGAAAGGCACACAGGGAAGCGAGATAAACTCTCACGGAAGACACCGTGAGACCTGTTTTGGTCAGATCCAGGAGATAGTCTAGCATCCTGGGGAGTGGGCAAACAAAGGGGGACCTTGATCTGGCCCATCTATCAAATCTGTCCCATTTCCTATCATAAGAATAACGGGTAGAAGGTCTTCTAGCTTGTAGTATTACTTCCCTCACCGGAGAGGACAAACCTACTGATGGTTGGGTAAAATTCTCCAAGCTGCAAGGTGCAGTCTGCTCACGTCGTGGTGAGCTAAATCTCACCAACGTAGCAAACCCTTATGGTTGGGGAATGAGATGAGAACCCCCCTCGCCAGAGACATCAGTTCCGAGAACCAAACCTGGCGGGGCCATGTGGGAGCGATCAGTATGCACGAAGTGTTGTCTGCCCTGATCTTCCCCAGTACTCTTGCTAATAGAGGAAATGGGGGGAAAGCATAGAAGAGGCCCCCTGACCACTTGATCTGAAACGCATCTCCTAGCGACATGCGATCGCTCCCTGCTAGGGAGCAAAACCTGTGCTTGTTGAGTCTGGTGGCGAACAGATCGACCTGGGGAACCCCCCATTCCTGAAATATAGGCTGAAGGAAGTCGTCCTGTAGTTCCCACTCATGATTTGTGAGAAATGCCCTGCTGAGCGAGTCTGCCCAGACATTGAGAGTCCCTGCTATATGAATGGCCCGCAAGTGAATGTTGTTCGCTATGGCCACCCTCCAGACTCTCTGAGATTCTCTGCACAGAGGAATGGATCCTGTGCCCCCGTTTGTTGATGTAGAACACCGTGCAGGTATTGTCGGACTGCAGGAGGGTTTTGGAATCCCGAAGGATATCTGCAAAGGAGGTAAGTGCATAACGTACTGCCCTTAACTCCAGCATATTAATGTGCATGGATGCCTCATACGTGTTTTATCTCCCCTGAACTGACCTAGAACCACAGTGCCCTCCCCAACCTTCCATCGATGCATCGGTGGTGAGGGTAAAATCAGGGTTCCAGTAACCGAAAGGCATGCCCTTCAGCAAATTGGGGTCAGCTAGCCACCACTGAAGAGACCTGAGAATCCTTCTTGGGATTGATAGTCTGAACATACGGGAGTGATGGGTAATATCATATGTTCTAATAAACCAGTTTTGTAGTTCTCTCATCTGCAATCTGGCGAATGGGGTGACAGCTGTGGTGGATGCCATCAGACCCAACAGCCTCTGAATGGAAACCACAGGTTGGTGTCTACACCTTGTGAAGTGATTTATCAGGCTTTTAATTCTTGCAATTCTCTCTTGGGGCAAGAATGCTCTTCCACTGGTAGAATCCAGCACAGCTCCAATAAACTGGGCTTTAGGGGAAGGGGTTAACTTGGATTTCTTTACATTGATCATGAGCCCCAATCTCTCACATGTCGAGAGTACCAGCTTTATATGGTCTGCAAGTATTGCAGGGTTGGCTGCTGTAAGCAACCAGTCATCAAGGTAAGCAACCAGTCATCAAGGCACCCTTGCTCTGAGATAAGACATGACCACAGCCATGCATTTTGTAAATACCCTAGGGGCTGTAGCAAGTCCAAACGGGAGAACAGTGTAGTGAAACACTCTCGTTCCATATCTAAACATTAAAAACTTTCTGTGATCCGGGTGTATGGACACGTGGAAGTATGCATCTTTAAGGTCTAGCACGGCAAACCCCGTGTTGGGGGAGATAAGTTCCATAACAGAAGTCAGGGAAACCATCCTGAACCTTGAAACTCTTAAGCATTTATTAAGAATACGAAGATCAATAATAGGTCTGGAGCCACCATCTTTTTTGTCCACCATAAAGATTCTGGAGAAAAACCCAGAACAGTGTGGTGAAGCCTCTTGGATGGCACCCTTCAACAGAAGCTCTTCTAACTGTGGAGCAAAGGAGGGAAACGGATTGTCTCTAGCAGAACTAGCAGGAGAGCAAACTGGGGTAAACTTAAACTCAAGGCGGTAACCTTCCGCAATAACTCTGAGGACCCAAGAGTCCGAACAAATGGAGCTCCAGGCTTCTTTGAACTTAGCTAGCCTATTCAGGAAAAGTAGATCTCCTTGGCTAGCTTGTGGTGGTAGTCAGAATTTTTGTGTATGCTGCCTCTGCTCCTTTTGTTGCGGGGCAGGGGTGGAGCGTTGTTTGAAGGGGGGCCTGCATTGGGTATGCTGGCCCTGTTGATAGAACCTTCCCTGGGGAGGATATGGTTGGAACCATTGTGTTCTCTGATATGGGGTTCCAAAGCTCTGGTGACGGTGCTGGTATCTGTCACGCTGTGGCTGTAACGAAGAAGTAACCCCAAGGGACTTTGAAGTCTGGGGGTCTTTCTTAATGTTTGTTAGGAACTCCGTCGTGTTGGCAGTGAATAAGGTGTCACCCTCAAACGGAAGGTCCTCCACCTGGGACCTTGTATCCATAGGAAGGGCAGTGGTTCTGTGCCGGCGTAGGTCAAGGGCTGGGCGGTGCCCGCAGTCCTCAGATGTGCGGGGGGGTATCTAGCCCCTTTCGGAGCAGGCAACAAAGATTCTGCTATCTCCCAAGGTCAGTATTCAGAGGCGTCGTCAAAACAGGCAGGAGTCAACGGCTGGAAAGATCAATCATAGCAGTAGCAAGAAGGCAGGGAAATTGCACGGTTGTTTCCGCAAAGTGAAAGCGTGCCTGCACTGCCTTTATCAGTCAGTGCACTTCCAAGCTAGGCTTCATCCTGCAACGACTCAGCACCAGTTCTCTGTCTGCTTAGGCTTTCCAGGCGAGCACTCCTTCGCCTACCCTGCAAAACTATACGCTGGAGAGTCCTGATATGCCTATCAGGTTCAGGTGAGCTTGGAGGGCTGCCATTCTCAGCTTCCACTGCAGGAGTTGGGGGACGAGTAGCTTCTGTCTGCCTTTGTTCCATCTCTCTGCCTAGCTGTGGTTCCTGCTGAGTTGTTTCAGGCTCCTGTACTACTGACTGCAATGGAGGTACTGAAGGCCCAGAGGCAACCTGTTCCTCCACTTTAGCTTCAGAGTCCTCCGGGTCCTCAGCTCCGAAGGCAGGGCCCATGACAGGTTCGAAGCCAGGAATGCCTTCTCAAAGTAATCGCTGAGGCCATGGTTCTGGCTGCAACTTCAGCTGCATGCTTTCCAGCATTCATTTCTTGTTTGGATAGTCAGGTGGCTTCCGATTGGATCAGATTTAGGGCTGATCTGGATTCATCAGGAAGTAACTCGATGTGGGGTGCAGCTTTTTCCCACAGGAACAGCTGGTAGCCGCCCATTATTGTTTGGTAATTGGCAATCCGAAAGTTTAAGGCAGCTGAGGTGTAGGTTCTCCTGCCTAGTTGGTCCAGGCGTCTACTCTCCTTGTCGGAAGGGGTAGAATGCTGTCCTTGTCTTTGTCTGGCCTGCATCTCCCCGGTGACAATAGAGGACGGGGTTGGGTGCACCATAAGGAATCCAGTAGAGTCTTGCTTGACTCTATAAAGATTCTCAATCTTCTTGGAAGAAGGAGGGGTGAAAGCTGGCTTCTTCCAGACTGAGTTGGCGATCTCTGTGAGTCCCTCCAGAATAGGGAAGGTGGCTATACCTGGAGAATCTGGGTATAAGTGACTGAGGATCTTATCTTTTGGTTTGTTATCAGAGGTGGAGATGTTGATGTCCAAAGCCTCTGCCATCCTGATCATCTGCTCAGTCCTGAGCTTCAAGTCTTCGGAGGGGGACACAGCTTCTGTGTCACCTACCAGCTCGTCCGGAGATGGTTCAGAAACCCCTTCAGAACTTTCCACTGACTCTCTGGTCTCGGAACCCTCGGGGTCTGATTCAACCCTAGGGCTCCTCTAGGTTAAGGGCGTGAAGGGTGAAGGTAGCTGCGGAGTTTGCAGAACCAGTGGTTTTCCTTGTATAGTGAGCTGGCGGAACCTACAGAATTCAATCCAGTCTTTCACTAATTCAGGTGAGATTTTAGGTTGAGTGAAGGATGTAGACGGTTGAGGTGTCCTCCTTGGATCCGTAGGGGTAGGTTCCGAGAGGATCGGATCCGTAGGGTTCGGATCCGTAGGGGTCGGATCCGGCAGGTTTGGATCCAAGAGAAGCAAGGGGTCATCCCGCTGGTCAACCTCAATATCTGAGAAGCATTGCAGGGGCGACCCAGAGTGGAAGGAAGGTGTCTTCGGTACCGGAAGAGTTAGCGGTTGGTGGGGTCGTGTGTCCAGGCTCTTATGGACAGGGACGACTGATTTAGCGGAGGAGCTGGATCCGGAGCGTTTATCCTTATGTTTGGTCTTATGCTTCTGCTTTTTGGCAACGTGGGTCGGATCCGACTGGGAGGTCGGATCCGAGGTCTTCGGATCCGAGCTGGATCCGGGGGTCGGTTCCAAGCGGACGGACCGCGTGTCTCCTGGAGTCCTGGATCCGGCAGACGGAGAGGGAGCTGTCAGAGCTTTCCTGAACAACTCTGCATTTAATCGATTAGCACGGGCGTTACGGGCTCGGGTGGATAAGGGGCTAAGATAATGCATTTAGACACCTTATGTCCTTCGCCTAAGCATATTAGGCAACTCGTGCTGGTCTGAGTGCGAAATCTTAGTGGAGCACTTTGGACACAGCTTGAAAGGGGTTTTTGGAGCCATCACGGCCCTTAGCACGCGGCCGAGGGGACCGAGGCAAACTGAGGATTTTCTCTCTCTCTGGGCTTATCCTCACAAGTATCCAACTGAAGCGGTCTGGCTAGGCGGACCTAAGCGGCAGCTCCGATAATAACAACTCACAGTAGAAGTAAATAGATGTAAAAGTCTGAAGAAGGCAAAGAAAAAGCTCCGTTCTTGGCGGCGGCAAAGAAGGAACTGGAGGGGGGATGCCCCGCCCAGGAGCACGCGGGTGCTCGGCGCGAAGGCTGGGCCCGCCTGCTAAGGGGAGGGGCATCCCCACTTTGAGGTTTTAGGCTAGTAAAAGTTTCCGGCGGCAGGCCTGCGCGCAGGCGCAATCCCACATGTGGGGCTGCACCGAAGACGGAAGATGAACTTGTCTTAGCCCCAATATAATACCAATAGCATCATGTTCCAGCTCTTATATTGGACTAAGGAGTGCCATGTAGCTGTTATGCCGCTTGTGTGTGTGTAAAGTGCCGTCAAGTCGCAGCCGACTTATGGCAACCCCTTTTGGGGGTTTTCATGGCAAGAGACTAACAGAGGTGGTTTTCCAGTGCCTTCCTCTGTACAGCAACCCTGGTCTTCCTTGGTGGTCTCCCATCCAAATACTAACCAGGGCTGACCCTGCTTAGCTTCTGAGATCTGACAAGATCAGGCTAGCCTGGGCCATCCAGGTCAGGGCGTTATGCTGCTTACATATTTTTAAAAAGCAGTAGTGGATGAGTACTTCATATTTAGCTTTACACTGTAGTTCAGAGGGAGATGTTGCTGCTTACAACCTTTATTTCCTAAGCTAGCACTATGATCTGACCCTATATTTGGAGTGTGGCTGACTCAGTTGTGTCTATTATAATCCAGGGTGGAGGGAAACAGGACTAAGAATGCAGGATGCAGAGAGGAGCTTATTTACTGGGGAATACATGGGGAAATGGTGCAATTATTTTTGCTGTCTTGTGTCCTCCTCAGCCTTTCAAAGGATTGATTTATTGCAAACTCCGCATCAGGACCATCCAGCTTCTTCTCCTGATATTGGGTCAGCCTGCAGCCTAACAGTGTATATGGTGACACCTGGAACCAAAGCCTGCAGATGAGCCAGGTGATCACTTCAATATCATGAGGCCAAGAATATCCCAGACAGGCAAGCCTAAGTCCCCAGCCAGATGCTGATGAGTAGGTCTAGCACTGTGTGGGGAATACACAGCTATGGGTGACAATTTTTTAAAAAAATTAAGAAATTTGAAAAGCTACATCAATCATCATTATGGATTCAAATGTACTATTCAAGAGGTGCCTAATACTCATGAAGCAGCATTACACGCAGTATAAGAGCACTGAATACTCTACCTGGAAGGAATAATCTTATTCTCCTAATAATATAATTTGGAAGAACATGAATATTTATATTTGGGCAATTTATATCCTGCCTTTGTGCTCAAAAACATCCAATACACACAATGAAAGTACTAATTTGGTGTAAATCATCTGGATTAAGCCCAATATAGGAACGATAACGGACACTATTTTATGACATGTAACCACAGAGATAGATACTTTTGGATTAAATGTTCTTTCCAAAGATAAGAGTAAATTACATCAATCTGTGGCTATTTATCTTGTTCTTACCTTGTACCAAGTTAAATAGTTTAACAGCTACTCGATGCTGAGCCAGAATAAGTTCAAGATGTAAATCCATAATAAAATTGTTTCCTATCATTGATTTCTGAGCAGTTTCATTTTCTGGGGACCCACTCAAATTTTGCTCATTGAATGTCAGCTGATAAAAAGGAATTAAATGAAACTCACTCTTAAATATTCATATTGTACAATACCTTAAAACATTTATTTTACAAAATTGTTTTACAGACCTCAATGAAAAGTAATTATTACCCCACTAATATGGCAGGGGCAGAACAACATACCAGCAACACTTATTCTTGTAATAATTATACACTTAAAAGAAAGTTAAGGAAGGATATTGTTTTAAATGTTTTGAGTGTACTATTTCAAATTTCAAATTTTTATTAAGACATTCCTTCTTTTTTCCATTCCTCAAAACAAAAAAATAAGTTTCTGTTTTCCACTTAGAAGCAACTTCAGCTCTTTGGTGAATATGATTCACAGTGGGTAGCCATGTTAGTCTGTCTGCAGACTAGTCATTAAGGTTTAAAGACTACTGGACTTAGTCTTTAAGGTGCTACTGGACTCTTGCTCTTTTCTACTATTGGTGAATATGGTTTGTTTAGTCTGGAGAAGAGAAGGTTAAGGGGTGACATGATAGCCATGTTTAAATATTTGAAGGGATGCCATGTTGACGAGAGAACTAGCTTGTTCTCAGTTTCACATGACATGATTTCACATGAAGCTGCCTTATACTGAATCAGACCCTCGGTCCATCAAAGTCAGTATTGTCTACTCAGACCGGCAGCGGCTCTCCAGGGTCTCAAGCAGGGGTCTTTCACATCACCTACTTGCCTATTCCCTTTAACTGGAGAAGCCGGGGATTGAACGTGGGACCTTCTGCATGCCAAGCAGATGCTCTACCACTGAGCCACGGTCCCTCCCCAGAGGGACTAGGACAGGGAGTAATGGATTTAAGCTAATAGAAAAGCGATTCCACCTAAACATTAGGAAGAACTTTCTGACGGTGAGGGCTGTTCAATGGTGGAATGCGCTGCCTCGAAGGGTGGTGGAGTCCCCGTCTTTGGAGGTCTTTAAGCAGAGGCTGGATGGCCATCTGTTGGGAGTGCTTTGATTGTGGGATCCTGCATGGCAGGGGGTTGGACTGGATGGCCCTTGTTGTCTCTTCCAACCTTGTGATCTTGTGTGATCACAATTATTATCCCTTGTATTAAATACATCTCTTTCAATCCCCTGGAGTTTCTGGAGAATCTGCTGTAGTCACAAGCAGGTATCTCGTGTATTTGTTTACATTATTTATAGTCTGCCTTCTCATTGGGACAGATTACACAGAGCAAGTCAATACAATCAACATGATGGGACATCCAATAAACAATGCAGTAGGATTTGGATCGTAGAAATCTGGAACCAACCAGAAAGCCAGAACCAACTGAAGCAAAGCGTAAGTATTCACATAGCATGTTAAACATTGCAAAATTACATAGTAGAATCCTATTAACCGCAACAGGAAGTATAAGCTATACACAGCAGTACAGACCACAGTTCCTAAACCTTTATTCAAATAGCTTTCTAAACCATTCTGCACATTACAACCCTATTACGTGAGTAGAAAAGCCCTTCTGAACACTTCGGTTTTGCAGTTTATAGAAAGTCACAAGAGTAGGAGCCTTTCTGGCCCCATCAGGCAGGCCATTCCAAAAGGTAGGGGCCACAACAGAGAATTATACACTCATGGAAGGAATGTTTTCCCAACAGCTAACCTTCTGCCTGAGTCTCCTCATCCCCATTTGTTGGGTACCAGGAAATTATAAGCATCTTGTCTCTGTGTGACCTACCTCTGTTGAAATTAGCAAATCCACAAGTTACAGTGGACCCTAAGAACTGTTATACCCCTCTGAGCCCACTGATGTTAATGGATTTAGGGCCAAACTAGAAAGGGCATCCACTAGTCCAACCTGTGGGCTCCAACACCATTTTAAAGTGATTTAGAAATGCCACAAGGGCCTGATCCTGATCAGGCATGCAGTTCAGCAGGCTGAGGCACTCTTGTTCCCCTGGCACACTATTTGAAGTGCCAAAACAGGGTTGGGGCTCACCGCACAGCTGTTTTGGGGCTTGAAAAGTTGCACAGGAGGGACCTCATCGCATTTTTAAATCACTTTAAAATGGTGGCAGAATCCACAAGTCAGACTAGTGGATGCCGTCACATCTGTTTTAGGCCTTAGAAGTGTGTAACCCTGTCTTTCTACAAAAGAGTATGGTTGCAGGTATCTAAGGCTTTATAGATTTTATTATTATCCTAATACCCCAGTCCCCATTAATGTCAATAAATTATCCCTTGTAGCTAAAACACAGGCCTAGGTCTCACAAACAGATGAAATGATTCCCCACTCCTACACATGAAGCCTGCTGGGTGACCTTGGGCTACTCACAGTTCAGTCTGAACTCTCTCAGCCCCACCTACCTCACAAAGTGTCTGTTGTGGGGAGAGGAAGGGAAGGTGATAGTAATCTGGTTTGAGAAAATCGGGGTCGAAAAACCAACTCTTCTTCTTTAGCACAATCCCCCAACCTACATGGCTATTGGTCTGGGGCCTACAACGCTGGGATTCAACTTTGCTGGGGTCAGAAAGGAATCCTATGGGGAGAGAATGTACTGGATCCAACCCTATGTCTGGAGTATTATTTTACAGTCCTTACCTTTTTGCACCAGCTATCCAACACGGATGTCCCAGCAGGTAAAACTGAGCGAGCGTGCATCATTGCACTAATTGCTCTATCCAGACACTCATAAGCTACTTGCAACTGTTCTGGAGGGCATCTCTGAAATGAATCCATACATTAGGACCAGCAATGATAACTAAAATGGATATAAAATTAATTTTGAATCTAAAACACAAGAACCACTAAAATGGAGATGGGCAAAATGAAATCCATGAAATATGTCTGGGTTGTCAAGCTTATGTTTTGCTGCTGTTGGGGAATCCTGAAACTTCATCCCAGATCTCAGACTGGGGTAGGACTGCATTCTGAGCAACTCAAGTATGGTATCTCAGAGGCAGCTGACAGCAGCTAATAACGACAGCATGCTAATAAAAGAGCTAATAAAGAGGCTAAAAAAAATTAACTAAGCAGAAAAAAAGTGATGACAATATCCCTTCCTTGGGCTAGAGTTCAAGAACCAGAGATCAGTAATCTGCAGTCCAGCATCAGTCAACACTCCCTGATTCATATGTGTGTGTGTGTGTGTGTGTGTGTGTGTGTGTGTGTGTGTGTGTAAAGTGCCATCAAGTCGCAGCCGACTTATGGCGACCCTTTTTTGGGGTTTTCATGGCAAGAGACTAACAGAGGTGGTTTGCCTGTGCCTTCCTCTGCATAGTAACCCTGGTCTTCCTTGGTGGTCTCCCATCCAAATACTAACCAGGGCTGACCCTGCTTAGCTTCTGAGATCTGGCAAGATCAGGCTAGCCTGGGCCATACCAACTCTTTAATAGTTCATGTTGCAGTCACAGGTTGCTTCCAAATCTGTCATAAACATGCTGACGAGTTAAA
Source organism: Euleptes europaea (assembly GCF_029931775.1). Taxonomy (NCBI): domain Eukaryota; kingdom Metazoa; phylum Chordata; class Lepidosauria; order Squamata; family Sphaerodactylidae; genus Euleptes; species Euleptes europaea. The sequence goes on along the minus strand of NC_079314.1, from coordinate 83,706,667 downwards.
CATTAGTACATACTCATGATAGGTGTTTAAAATTTGCATGCACAATGCCGTTATTCCTGACCCAACAATCATGCAAAGAATTCATACTTTGCTCTTATCCTTATTTAACTTGTTGCTCTCAGTCTTATTTAACTTGTCCTTGTTTCATAACACACTTGGATTAAATGTGTACCTAAATACATAGCAAAGCACTCTCAATACACAGAGTTTTGAATGCTGTAGAATTTAAGAATTATTTATTTTTCTGCCTCTGGAACATCTTTTGTTTTCTATAACGCAACAACTAAAATGAAGCCTTGGATACTCACCGTAAGGGCTCATTCTCTTCTGAGGCGAGGGGCATCCTGATCAGTGGGTTGTTTTCCTCTACATCCGGGTAGGCAGGACCTAAACTTAAAACTTCCTGTCTCCCTTGGCGGGAAAACAGCCCACAGGAAGCCAGTTACCGGCTAGACTAGCTATGTTGACAGGAACAAAAAACGCTTGCGAAAAACCTCGTTAACCAGTAACAGAATAACCGCAACAATAAACATAACGGTTAACATACAGAGGTATGAAAAATCTATCGTGTGATGGTTTGTTAACTTTGCATTATACCAGGTGGGCAGGATGCCCTTCGCCTCAGAAGAGAATGAGCCCTTACGGTGAGTATCCAAGGCTTCATTCTCCACTGAGGCAAGGGCATCCTGATCAGTGGGACTTTACAGAGCTCCACACTGGGCGGGCATCCCTCTAATTTACCATACCTCTAATTTACCATTAATTTAGCACCCTGCGGCCAAATGCCACTTGCGCTGAGGACCAGGTATTAATCCTATAGTGCTTCACAAAGGTTGACACAGAGGACCAGGTGGCTGCCCTACAGATCTCATCGACTGGTGCTTGTTTATCGAATGCAGCTGTGGTGGCCGCACTATGAAGAGAGTGGGCTATAATTCCCCCTGGAATTGGAGTACCGCAGCTCTGGTAAGCCTCCTTAATACATTGTCGTAATGTGTACCCTATAGCTGCCGCTGACATTCTTTTCCCTTTGTTAGGGTTGGAAATCCCTATGAACATGAAATCTGACTGTCTAATTTCAGCTGTCTTATCTATAAAGATGCGTATGGCCCTTCTCAAGTCTAGGGTGTGCCAGAGTTTTTCTAAGGTTCCCTTAGGTTTTGGACAAAAGGAAGGGAGGTTAATTTCCTGTGCCCTGTGAAATCTGGAATTGACTTTTGGCAGAAAGGTTGGGTCAGGAGTTAACACAACTTTATCTTTATGAAATACACATAGCCCTTCCCTAATTGACAGGGCTCTAATCTCCGATACCCTCCTGGCAGAGGTGATTGCTGTTAAGAAAAGAACTTTCATGCGAAGGAATCTTAAAGATACAGAGCGAAGGGGTTCGAAAGGTGGCAGAGTGAGGGCTTTGAGGACCAGGTTAAGATTCCATGAGGGGAACCTGTGAACTATGGGTGGTTGAATTTGAGTTACCCCTTTTAGAAAGGCCGAAACATGATTGTGTTGGGCTACTGTGCCACTGTCATAACAGGGGAGAACGGTCGATAAGGCTGCCACCTGTCTCCTTAAGGTAGATGCTGAAAGACCTAGGCGAATCCCTTCCTGTAAAAATTCTAATACCTTTGGTATACCTGGTTGTAGGGGGTCAACCTTCTTTCTTTTAGCCCATCTGACGAAGGCCTTCCATGAGGCATTATACATACGTCTTGTAGACGGGCGTCTGGCCTCAATGATTGTATTCACCACATCATTGGTGTATCCTTGATCTACGAGGGCTATTCTCTCAAGTGCCATGCGGTCAAACAGAACCACTGTGGGTCTGGGTGAACTAGAAGTCCCTGAATTAACATGTTCGAAGATGGGGGAATCTGCCAGGGTTCCTGACACGACAGTCGTTTCAGGTTTACGAACCATGGCCTGCGAGGCCAGAACGGGGCTATTAGAATAACATTGGCCTTCTGCTGGCAAATTTTCCGTAGCACCTTGGGCCAGATGGGAATTGGAGGGAATGCATAAAGCAGACCTTTTGGCCAAGGACTCAGTAGGGTATCTGTTCTTTCTGCCCTTGTATGATGGTACCTTGAGTAAAATCTTGGTACCTTGTGGTTTGAGTCTAAGGAGAATAAATCTACAGAAGGGGTGCCAAATCTGGTGGTAATGAGATGAAATGTTTCCTGATCTAGCTCCCATTCTCCCTCGTCGACGTATTGGCGGCTTAGCCAGTCTGCCTGCACATTGAGGCTGCCCTTGATGTGTTCTGCTCGTATTGATGTTATGTTTTCCTGGGCCCAAGTGAATATTGCTGAAGCTTCTCGGTGCAGAGCCGAGGACCGGGAACCACCCTGTTTGTTTATATAGGCCTTTGTCGATGTATTGTCCGTCCTTATAAGGACGTGATGGCCTCTGATATTGTTGGCAAAGCTCAGTAGAGCTAGTTCTATGAGGTTTATATGTAGTGTGAACTCCTGATGAGACCAACGTCCTTGGGCTATCTGTTTGTCCAGGGTGGCTCTCCAGCCTGTTAAGCTGGCGTCCGTAAATATCTGCAGAGGTTTGGCATGTATGTATTGAGTTGCCCTGCATAATGTCGCTGGCTTGGACCACCAGCGGAGACTGTGTCTGACCTGTTTGGGAATTGAAATCGTCTTCACCTTCTTTCTGGCAATGTCTGATTGGTATGGGAGAAGAAATCTCTGTAATGGGCGAGAGTGGAAACGAGCCCAAGGGACCACCCCGATGCAAGACACCATCAAACCCATATGTCTTGCTAGGGACATGAGCAAGGTTGTCCTTAACTTGGCAGTAGCTGAGGCCAAGGAGATTATTTTGTCCGTTCTGTCTTTTGGCAGTGAGATAGTGTCGTGTTTGGAATTTATCTGTACACCCAAATGGGTCATGGTCTGGGACGGAACTAAGGAACTTTTCTGGAAGTTTGCTAGGTACCCGTGTTCTTGGAGCACCTGTAACACTAGGTTCGTGTGCAGTCTGGATTGACTCCGATTTGGAGCACAAATCAGGATGTCGTCCAGGTACGGATGTACCTGGACTCCTTGTTGTCTGAGGACTGCAATGACTGTGATCATGGTCTTCGTGAAGACCCTCGGTGCGGACGTCAATCCGAACGGGAGGGATCTGAACTGATAATGATTGGTCCCGTATGCAAATCTGAGGTATCGCCTGTGATTGGGGTGTATGGGGATATGAAGATATGCCTCGGTGAGGTCCACTGTCGTCATAAAGGTGCCAGAGAGGAGGGACTCCACTATCAATTTTACAGTTTCCATCCGAAAATGTCTGTGTGCCATCCTCTTGTTGATGTACTTTAAGTTGAGGATGGCCTTCCAGTCACCGTTCTTTTTGGGAACGGTAAAGAAAATGGGGTATACCCCCTGGCACCTCTGTTGGGCAGGAACTGGTTCTATTGCCCTGATGTGTAATAGGTGTTGGATAGCTGTAAGGGTTCTGAGATGTTTCCCCCTTTTTGAATGAGGTTGGAGACCGTAGAAAACGGTCGGAAGGTTGGGAAGTAAATTCTAATAGGTAGCCCTGTTGTAAGATTTTTGCTACCCACTTGTCTGGGTTGGACCGCATCCACTGAGGCGCAAACTGCTGCAGCCTCCCGCCTACCTGTAGAGGGTTGGCGTCACTGCGGGTTGGTTTTGGTAAACCTGTCTCCTTTATCAGTTCTAGGTTGTGGACCTTGGAATCTGTGGAATCTCCCTCCTCTGTGAAAGGAACGAGAATTGCCCCAGGCTCCCCTGGATGATTCCCAAGATCCCCTATGGTTGTCTGCTCTGAATCTAGGTGCCACCTTTGAGGAGCGAAAGGACGGATACGACCAAGGTCGATGGTCCTTCCTGACCTGCATCGGCAGCGCTTGCTTTTTGTCCTTAGTTTCTATTAAAATACTGTCCAGCTTCTCGCCAAACAATCTGCCTTCCTTTATGGGATAGGCCATGAGATTGGTTTTTGCTTTGAAGTCTGCGGGCCAGGCTCTGAGCCATAATGCCCTCCTAATGGACGTGACCGATGACATTGATCTAGAGACAAATGACATAGTGTCAAGGGATGCGTATGCCATTAGGGAGACCGCAGTTAGTACCCTTTCTAGTCCACCTATAACCCTCAGGTTATCATCTGGAACCAATTGTGAAATCTTTTTTATCCACAAATATGACGCCCTTGCAAAAATAGACGTTGTGGCATTGGCCTGGATAGCCATTGCTGAGGCCTCGTGTGACTTTCTTGCGAGGTAATCAGATTTTCTGTCTAGTTGATCCCTTAAGGATCCAACTCCATCCTCTGGAACTAGTCCTGGTGACTGGAGGTTCAGTACCGGAGCGTCCACCAAGGGAATCTTTAACATGGTTATTGCATGTGGCGCGAGAGTATATAACTTTTTTATATTGGGTGGAACTTGGCAGTTGGATGATGGATTATCCCACTCCTCTCTGACCACCCTTATGAAAAATTCAGGAAATGGCACTAGGTTAGACTGAGGATGTGGTCTGGGGAAACACTCCTTGACTCCCTGCTTTAGCTTTGATTTGGATTCATCTGAAGGATTGGTCTCCTCATTTAAATCTAGGGCTATAATGGCCTTAGCCAAAAGCCCTTGATATTCCTCCCCTGTGAATAGCCTAGAATGTTGTTCAACAGACTGAGAGGGCTCCTCCTCGTCTGTATCAAATTCTCCTTCCTCTTTCTCTTCTCCATCCTCCTCAAAGGAGGAATTTGTGGACTTGGAAAGCTCAGTCTGTGACTCCCCTTGTTCGACCACCGTAGCTTTCATGGCCGCCTTTGTGGGCCAGGTAGCATTTTTTGTAACCCCTGAAGTACAGGGCCCATAAACTTCTGTGGAGCTAGGATTTTGGATAGGAGGGGTAGACATATGGCCATCCGGGACCGCCCAAATAGGTGGGGGTAACTGTGCCTGGAATGCCTGAAAGGCTTGCCATTGACGCTGGAGGGCGCAGTTAATTAGCTCATCCGCGTGTTCCCATGAGAGAAAATGGCCTCCCGCCGCTGATTGGGTAAAGGGGGGGTTGCCAACTCCCGCCTGGGGAAAAACCGTTGCTGCCAAGTTACCCGTTCCCATTGGGAAGGAGACTGCCACCGCCGCTGAAGAAGACGCCTGAGCTCTGGGCATCGCTATCGGGTGTTTAGGAGACGAAGTAGGCGTGCTCCGCCCGGCTTTCAGGCTAGCGTTCAATTTGCCGCCCCGTCTCTTTCTTCTCCCGCTCGGCTGAAGCGGCGCAGCTTTTCGCGCCTTTTTTACCTTTGGCTGGAACAGGGCCGGCTTGTTGATCAGAGCCTCGCCCGGCTGCGGCAAACTCCCTAATGGTCCGTAATCGCGGCCGTTGGGACACGGGAAGCTTTGGAATGGTCTAGACTAATCCCCTTTCAAAATCCTTTTCGGAAAGGAGATCGTGTTCTCTGGATAAAATGGTGTCGGCCATTTTGGATCCCCCTATGCCTTAATTGCCAAGGAATAGAGGAGAAGACACACTAGGAAGGGAAGGGTAGGTAGGTATTGGAATGGAATAGGAGAAAAAGGTAATAGAGACACTCACGAGTACAGACAAACAGAACGATTAGTCAAGGCTCTGCTAACTACTCCTTATCTAGAAAAAGGCACGGAGCTCGCGATGGTGCCTGCTCTACCCGAATAGGCAGGACGGAAACTGGCTTCCTGCGGGCTGTTTTCCGGCCAAGGGAGACAGGAAGTTTTAAGTTTAGGTCCTGCCTACCCGGATGTAGAGGAAAACAACCCACTGATCAGGATGCCCTTGCCTCAGTGGAGAATAGTGACAGCTTATGCTACCATCTCAGCTTCCCAAGTGTGTTTAATAGATATAATATATAACTATATATATTATTATTCAAGTGCCAAACAGAAAAGAAAACCATACCTGCATCAATGAAGGCATATCTCCAATACAGAATTCTGATAGTGCTACAGAGTCAATTATTTCTCCTGCTACAGAAGAAAAATACAATTAATTAAGGGAACCCACAGTTCTTTTGACACCGGGGGCCATTCTAAAATTCTATTGCACCAAAAGAGGCTTTTTGATTGACCCTGTCCTGAAATGGTAACAGAAGATGGCCACTGAACACAGGCAGGACAATGCTACTGAGTTGTCTTGTTTGTTGGCTTCCTAGAGGCATCTGGTTGGCCACTGTGTGAACAGACTGCTGGACTTGATGGACCTTGGTATGGTCCAGCATGGCCTTTCTTATGCTTTAATTAATTTCTGGTGTAAGTAGACAAAATCCCCAGCTTCCCATCTCTCAAGGCAATGTTTCACCCTTATCCAGAATGGATCACTAGATATAATAGTATTCTTAATCAATATTCTTTTCTAGTTGACCCCCAGGGGGGTTCCCAGGTTATCTGCAAACTCCATGAATGGGTAAACACCTTTGATGCCTTGAGGGACAGACATACAACAATGGGCTCCAGGAGAGGCTCCAGGGAAGAGTGAGTGGAGAGTGAGTGGAGTAATACCTGCAACCTTGGGTGAGAGGATCTCGACTGACTGCGTGATCGATGCATCATCACCCTCCAGCTTCAACAAGGAGGGAAGGAAGAGGTGTACTCCCCCCTTTTTTTGTATGCTACTCAAACTGGCAGTAGTACAGCAAGACTCTTTCTGGCATCTGCCCATTCATAATAACTACAGTGGCCTATGGCTAAGAGAGTAGAGCATGTAAGGGTATGGGACCTCTGATGCAGGCGATGAGGTCAGAAGACAGAACCCTACTAAACTCTGCCGGTTTTTCCTTCTCTTTCCTTTTCTCTGTCTTGGCCACTTTTGTCTTATATCGAAGTTATTGTTAATTGGAGAAGTTAAATCCAAGTTTATAGTAATTACAGAGATAGTAGTAAGTTACTTAGAATGAAGGATAGATATGCTTTAATAATAATAATAGGTGCAAATCTAATTAATTTAGTACTTTTTGTAATGAAAGCAGAGTTAACTGATTAAGATTACGAATTTATTTAATTGATAAGGACAATGCCAAAGGGGGGAAAGCTAGTCCTCCTCATTCCTCTCTAAACTCTTTTTTGTCCTTTGAGGTAATTAGCGAAATTTTCTTAAATTAATTTCAGAAATTTGAAGAGAAAATTTATACCAAAATTGAGAACTCCCAAATAATAATAGAAAATAAAATAGGAATACTTGAACAGAGACTTGTGATAACCAAGAAAAGAACTGAGGAAATATTAAAGGCTTTGGTAAAGATTAAAGAGGCAAAAATGAAAGTAACGGAATTGTTTTAAAAAAAGGTTTTGAAAAGAGGTCAATAAGCATGAAACTTGTAATTAACAAAAATAATCAGAAAATTGAGGAATAAGATGAAAAACAAAGATCCGTTCGCATCTAGGGAGCACAGCATGATGTCCATGCAAAGTAGCTTCCTAACTGAGAAAAACAGCTTAAATGCAAGAAAAATAAGGCATGGAAAATATTTATTTAGGTGGCAAATGACATCCTGTGAACAGTTCTTTATTATAGTAATCAAAAATCTGATTTCAAGAGATGGTCACGGTGCAGGAAAACAAAACCTCTACGCGGGCGACCTTCAGTTTGTCAGCAGGTTTTCGGGGGGTGGGGGGTGATATCAGAGCTAGCCGAAGTCATGACCAAGGCAGCTTTTGTGAAGGAGACTGTTCATCCATGCGAGTGACCAGTCTTCTTCAGAACGAAGCCTGTTCAGCAGCTGTTGAAGCTGGTGCTTTTTAGTTGGATGGTATATCCCTCCAGATGGGACTGGGTGAGCCCGTCTTTTAAAATGACCCTTCTAGGCTAGTTTGGTCTGACCAAGCTGGCTCCAATTAGATGGCCCCTACCTCAATAGGGCCCCAACTACTGAGCCCTAACAAAACCAGTCAAAGATAGAAAAATGGGAAAAAGCACACAGCTGTACATCTGAGCAAAGGCGAATAGCCGAAACTAGAAAAAGCCGAATATCTATTCAGCTTTTTCAGGAATCACCTATTCAGCTTCAGACAAATTCCCAGATTTTGGTATTCGGTCGACCCAAAACCCGAATATTGCCAAAACGGCTAATTTAAGGTTTATTTTCAGTTCGGATATATCAATATGCACAACCCTACTTTATAAAACAGATTTTCATTAACACTTTCTTCCTCTTTTCCTAGAAGATGACATCATAATAATATCAACTACAAGCAACTATCTTCTTCAACAGTATACCTGACAGGCTTTCAGATTTGAGTGTGTAGTCTGCTGTGTTCTCCAACACTTCAGTTAGACGTAAGGCAACTTCAGCCATCACCACAGCATTAGCATCTCCAAAATTAATTGTGTGAATTACTTCATTAAGAACATAAAGTATATGAACCCACTAAAGAGAAAACACAATCATTTTTAAATGTGGTTTATCACAAAATACACACATATGTGCACAGATTTTGGACAATCTTCTTGCCAAGTAACAAAAAAATTATTAGTAAGAAAAGATTCCACACCTCACTGCATGAGTCAATAGGTGGATTTTGACATGATGATAAAATGTGGTTTATAAACTATAATTTGTCCAACCCCCTGGTTAATTGTAAAGTTCAAATGTAAAAGGTCCAAAACAGCAAATGTGTTGGTTGGCATCAAACCAGGATTTCAAAAGGAGGCTTTACATCTGGTTTGTTAACCACTGTTTGTTGTAATGTTTCAATTCAGAAACCACAGTTTATTGAATAGTGATGTTCTTCACAGCTGTCTGACCATAGAGTTGGGAGGGTAGGGAGGATATCCCCTTTTCTGGGAGGTGAGAAAGAGGAAAGATAAATCAGAGCTTAAACATAATGCAGGATTTGCCAGTTAACATTCAGTAGTTTATCTAACCTTAATTACACAAACATGTTTTTTGTAACATCTGAATGAAGCCTTTGACAGGAAATTGGCACTAACGGATAAGAAGGGAAAAGAACGCTTATACTGTAACAAGTCCACAAAGCTGAAGACAAAAGAGAGGAGTTAGATGTCTTAGCCAATGGAGCAGGGAATCTGTTAACAGGGTGATGAGGGTACCTCTTGTCTACACAATACACCTGAGAGAAAGGAACTGCTTGCCAAGTTTTTTTGTCAATCTAAAATCAGATCTTGTAGTATAAATCGCTCAGCTCACCACAGACTGCCAATCCACATTGGATCATATGTATTTCAAATGTTCCTTGTTAGATACAGCAGATAATGAGATTCCCATAAATGTTGAAAATACCCTATTTAGGAATTTCACATTCCAGTCGACAGTGTAGTCTTCAATATCCAGAACCTTCAAATTACTCACACAACACTGCTACACCAGTCATAGGGGATGAGGAAACCATAACCTCAATCCCACTCTGGACCCCATCATCCATACCATGCCCATCCAAGTCACCACAGAATACCCATTTCACCAAGATCACCACTATCTGTGCACTGCAAACAACCCCACACTCACAGAGATGCAAAGTGCTCAACTGACTACTCAGTTACAATCGCACATGTATTTGTAACATTTGTTTGGCAAGACCGTCACGACTGCCATTGAGTAGGCAGAGTGATAATGAACATTTTAAAACATTACAAACAATTGTAGACGAACAGGAAATGACAGGATGTTTTGCCTTCCTCAACATACATTTATAATAAGAGATTACCTTGGAAGTTTGGTATTTACGAGCAGTCTTTAAGTAGTTGTCTCCACTCACTAGGATCTTCTGAATTCCCATCTTACACTTTTGCCACAAAAACATTGTTACATCTGTTACCATTTCTCTGTCTGGCTGGAGGCCCTGAGGAAAAAGCATTTTTTCAACAGTTTCATATACAACTACTGATTAATTGGCAATGGCAGAGTACGCGCATCAGTTTGTATTTCACCATATTAGCCTTTTTTAAACTTAAAAATAATGATCCTTGCATTACTTTAGAAGTGTGGTTATTCCTGCCTGGTTACATGCCATGCATGTTTGAAACAGGAACATCCCATTGGAGTAGGAGTTGACATGTTTACTTGTCATGTCACCACTACTCACCTCCAGGAACCAACGTCACTGGAATGGGAAGTAACCATGACTCTCCCTCCAACTGGTTTTCCCACTTGTTCTGAAACAACTTCAACTAATTAATCAATGTATTTAAAATATTTATATCCCACCTTAGCTCCTTAGATTCAAAGCAGCTAGCAAGGCAACAATTAGATACAAACACATTAAAAAATGTAACAGTCCATTAGTAAGATTTTTAAAAACCCACAAAAGACAAAAACAGCCAGTTCCGCCAAAGCAGTTTACCCTCCACCAAACACCCTCTGAAATACAACTATGTTACAAACTTTTCTGAATATGGAAAATGAAGGCTCCCTTCTGCAACCACTCTGGTAAGCCATTCAAGGGACCGCTCCTACCATAGAAAAAGCCATTGGGCACCACAAGGACAAGGCTGTCTGAATAACACAGCTGGTGCATGGGAGTACACTGAGAGATGCAGTTTGGTAAGTATGAGGGCTCTAGGCCATGAAGGTAACAACCAGCACTTTGAATTGAGCCCAGAAGCAAATGGGTAATTGATGCAGAACTAGAATCAATGTACATTTCAAGCAGTTGACCCCAAACAAGAAACTATCCACTGTATTTTGTTTCTAAGACATCTTCAAAAGCAGCACCACACAGAGCACATTGCAGCAGCCTAATCTGGTAGCATGGATCAGCATAGCTAAGTAGGAAGAGCGTACAAACTTGACAAAACTGAAAGTGCTGCTATCAACACCAACCTGTCTATCCATTGGCAAGGCTGGGTCCAAGAGCACCCTCAAGCTCTTAACTTAATCTACCAAAGATCACTCCTATCTGGATTAATTGAGCAATCCTGAATGGGGGGATCGGAGTCACATAGGAGCCAGCGTGACCCTGTGTCAGCATCCATGCCACTTTGTGCTGTGATAAGTGCCTTTAGGCAGCTTCCAAAGTCCTTTCGGCTGGGGAACACCCCTTTAAGCAAAACAGCTGGCGTAGCCCCATGAAACTCAATGGGTGAGTTTCACGGGTTTTTTTTATGCTGTCTTAATTTTCATTTTTCAGCAGAGAATCCTCTCAGGGGGCGGTGCAGCTGTGTCATCCACGGCTGTCGACTACCCCTCCTTCAGGAATGGGTTGTAAGTTTTTGTTTCCTTCAGCCGCTTGATTACAACCTCAAGACACTGGCTCAGAATTTTCACACCGGCTTCCAGAAGCTTAGTTAATGTAATATAAAGCCAGATGCCATCCGCATATCGGCAGCAACCCACTCTGAAACTCTAGTTGTTCTTTTAAACAAACAAAAAGTTCTTTTAAAACAAAAAGACCTTTGGCATACCACACACATTAGGTCTCAACTACCTCATTCTGCTTCTCCTATTTATTTTCTGCCAACACAAAAATTACATAGCAAAGGTTGTCACTTTTATACTGAACATTGGTTGGCAACCTGAAACTATGAGTCAGTTTTAACTGTAGCACTGAAAGAAGTAAAGCTGTAGCACCACCTACAGCTTTGGTAGATTCAGTTATGAGTCTGGAGAAATGCCTAGATTCGGCCTTGCGGATAGTGTTGCTAAAAATGTGTTTCTTCAGTTACATGTAGCTTGTGGTTAAAATGTTACTAAACAGTATTTATTTATTTATTTTTAAGTTATAAATACCATGGTTTAACATTGTTTTAATGGCACCACCCGCATCTGGACGACACTGGAAACGTGTGTTGAACACCTACTATATATTGGATTGTAGGTAGATACCTACATCACGAACTACTGCTTGGCAAGGCAGATATCCTGTATTTTCCAATAGGTCTTCCAGCCCTTTTGCATGTTATTCCATTTCAAACTGTTCAGTGAAGCTGGCACTAACTTATTCCACCATTTTGCATTTAAAGGATTGAAGATGTAGTTATGGATCACCTTATACTTCAAAAATGTACAGTTTCTACTGTTTTTGTCATTTATGTCTCTGGGTTCATATTAAAAACACACTTGTAATGCTGACTATCTGAACCTGTGTGGCTCATTTCAAAGATGAGCCTGTACACACAGGTAGCAGGCTACATATGCTACTCTCTTTTCTACAAGCTCCTATCACATCAAAGTTTTTAGTACTAATGTCTGTTCTCCGGCTTGCAGTTTTTTTGTTTTTTAAAGTTGTCTGCTTTCTTTGGAAGTGTTATGTTGCCTTCTAGAGTATTAAAAAGCTAAAGAGATCAAATTTTTAAAATTGATGTAACATCTACATACTAGTTTTTTCTAACAATGTGCATCTTATTTTGATTTTAATTTATTGAGCATATGATCACTAAATACTTCATACATCAGTGGCCACAACTTTACTATACCTCTTTACAGATGCAGGAATAGAGTGTCCTTGCCAATCGAAAAAGATCATCTGTTGTTTCTCCAGATTTTCCTAATGCTTGTACAGTTGTAATTTGTTGACAGAGTGGGGAGGGGGAAATTATTTGATTTAAAGCAGTCAGTTTCATAAAATACAATTTAAATTCAATGTAAAATAAAACTACATCAGCTGAGATTTCAATCTATGAAGAGTAGTGAAAATAAAGAACATTCTCTGTTAGTTAGTATCAGTAAATAAATATTTAAAGGTGGCAGAGAACATATGACCATTTAAAATCTATTAAAAATCATGGTTTTTATGTGTCAGGTGATATTAACAAGACATCGCTTGCATACAAGCAATATATAGAAAATAATTCCCCCCACTCTTCTCCCTGCTAAATAATAGGCTGTGCTTTCTGGATGTGAAATAAATTAACAGCTCAATCCAAAATTTAGTGTAGCAACAAATAAATTACACAAGATTTGAATAATAATTGCTGTAGTGATACAATGTCACATGGCCTAATGCAACAGCACTTCAAGGACACCAACAGTTACATTTGCAAATAGAATTAAGGGTATTACAGCGCAATCCTGAAGGGGGGGTAGATACAGTGGGCTTGGAAACAGTGCAGCCACGCCGCCTCCTGAGCAGCTTGGAGGCCCGGTGCAGAAGGGGAAAATGTATTTCTCCCCAAACCCCATGTAAAAGCCCCACTGAGTTACATGGGGTTGTGTCTCCCTTTTTGCAGGTGAAAGTTTGCGTCTCCAAAAGGGAGCGTTCCCAAAGCAAGAGGGCTTAGGGAGTTGACTAAATTAAACCTGCCCTCGAGAATGCCCTCTTTTGTGCCAGAGGGAGCCCTTGCGCTGGAGAAACATTGCTGGCGAAGTTCTGCCAACACCCCTGTCTCGCACTGCCCCGCCACTCCCCAGCACCAGCATAACTGGTCCTGCGCCTGCATTAGTGCCAGTTTAGCCAGCACGTGACACTAATGCCAGCGCAGGGGTCACATCAGCTCCTAAGGGTATTCACCACCCCCCTTGAGGATTGCTCTGTTAGTCGCATTTGGGGAAATGTCAAGCAGTAGATTAGTATTTATTTATTATAGTTACAAGAAACCATAGAGGGCACTTTATAAAAACGTTCTTATGATCTTGGACTAAAATGCTTTAATGAAATCTCTAATATAAACTATTTCAGCTGACAGATAACTACAACAATGACAAACCTTGAAATGCAATGGATTTTCTCCGTGAGCCTCGAGCAAAAATTACATCTTTGATACTATTTTCTTGAACACACATATTATGCCTTGGTTTTCTTGGAGATAGTAAAGACTGCATTATAAGCAGTAATTTCAGTTCTGCTTCTGCCTTCTTCCTTACTGAATTATCTTGACTCTAACAAATATTTAGAGAAGGAGATTTTATATAGGCCTCGATGTATTGGGGAAAAATACAAATTAAATAATTCTGATACAGTACATTAGGTTACCTTAATAAAAGTAAAAAACAATCCAGCTGCTTGATCAAATGCATCCCATTCTTCATAGCTGAAAGCCATCTTCACAAACCTCAAGGCTGCATCAGCAGTAACAGCATTCTTCCCTACAACCATAATCCAAAATGTGGAAAAATTAGGAATGCAAAACATAAAACTTTTAAGCAACTAAGCTACAAGTGTTGATCTATTCATTTATATAACACTGTAAACAAGTGACACTCATTCAGTGGCTCGGGAACCACATGTGGTTTTTTGACATGCCACCTATGGCTCTCTTGAGAACTGTTTCCCATTGCACCACCCCATGTTTTAGAAGAGTAGACAATTTTTTCGGTCGGGATAATTTATCATTTTTATGGGTATGGCCAAAGATAAAGCTCATGGCTTTATTTTTAAAACAAAGCACAACTTGTCCATCCATGACAACAATACCAAGGTCGTGGAAACATAGTGGTTTTGTGTATGAGGCCCAGTCAATAAATGTAGCTGAATCTGGTGTTGCGTACCACTGCTGAATACTAACCCCTCAAACAAAACTTCTTGCAAGTAGAAAACCTAGCATGAAGAGAGGTTCTGCCCACTGCTTCTCTTGTAGAAGTACAGTCAACCCTGAAGGGGACTTGAAGATAGCGAAGCATTTATTTTGTAACATCCAGACTAAAAACAGGTCTGGAGAACTTGCACACTCCTGTGCATCAGAACACTGACTTGCAAGCCCCTTCCCCTCACTCCAGACACACAAAGGCTGGCTAAAATTCAATGGCAGTGGGGAGAGATAACTCTATCGGATCAACTGATTAAAAGGGTTACATTATAGGTATATATTATTGTTCAGGGTGGTGTGCAGAGCATACAGTGGTCATATGCCTCTTAGCTGTTGGGAATTGCAAATGTGGTTCTCCAAGACCCACAGAGTGATTATCTCTGCTGGAAACTCTGGAAACTTCAGCTGGCCCAAAAAGTGGCAGAAAAGCTACTGTCAAGGCAAGATGCAGGGATCATATCACCACTGTACTAAAAGATCTGCACTGGCTGCCCATCTGTTTCCAGGCACAATTCAAAGTGCTGGTTCTTACCTTTAAAGTTCTAAATGGCTTGGGGCCAAGGTACTTGAAAGACCCCCTCCTTACACACTGTCCTGCTTACTAGCTAAGATCCTTCTCACTGGCCCTACTCTCTGTGCCCCTGCCTTCAAAAGCAAGGTAAGTGGTGAACAGAGACAGGGCTTTCTCAGCAATAGCACCGTACCTATGGAATACCCTTCCCCTTGAGGCTCACCTGGCACCTACTCTACTCTCTTTTAGTCACCAAGCTAAAATGTCCCTTTTTTCCTAAGCATTTAATTAAGGAATTGATCTTATAACACCAGTTTCATAGTCTGCTTCTGCCCTGAGAACTGTTTCATGAGACTTGTTTTAAGGGGCTCAGTGTTTTATGCAAAGTTTTAAAACACCTTTATGGTGTTTTATGTTTTTACTATGTTTTACTTGTAAATGCCTTGAGCAGGTTTTCTGGAGAGGAGGCACAGAAATGTTCTAAATAAAAAGTCACTTCAATAACAGGAAGTTAGGAAACATCGCAATAACCTAACAGTGGATGGGGAGGTCAATCAATACAGGGGAGGGTTGCAGCAGGAAGGGAATATCAAGGCTGGGGCAGAAAAGAGCAGGATGAGATGAGGCCAAAAAGACAAGGGAGAAGGAGAGGAGGAAATCCTTCCTCCCCTTTGCGAGGTCTGTCTTTAAGGCACTTTTGCATATTGTGATCTGACAGTAGGAGTAAGTCAGTGGCTTTGAGGAATGCTGTGTTGTGAGAGTGGAGTTATCAAGCTGGACAGCAAGTTGCTATTCCAGGGCAATTCTCCTCAAGGGCAAAGGACGGTTCACACTGAGGAAGATGAGGGTGATGGCAATTGTCAGACTAAAGTAAGGAGGTGAGAAGGGGAAAGGGTGTGAAGTGCAGCGTCTTCTCAACTTCTCTCCCTGAAGGCACAACATGGCCCTTCCTTCTGCTGCTTAGTCCGCTGATGTGCTGCCACGGCACTACTATGAACAACCACCTCTCCCACAGGGTCAGGTCCTTTTTTCCAGCCTTTATTTGTTTTGCTTGTTTTGTTGCTTTATATTTCACCTTTCTGTTCAAACACTTTACATAGCTCACAATTAATAAACTGCATGACACTTTAATACGTACATGTTATTTAGACATATTTATTTATTTTCATATTAGGTCTACCTGTTCCACAGGGACTCAAGGCATATTACAAGTACGATAGAGCTACTCAGCCAATCAGTACCGTATATACTCGCGTATAAGCCGAGTTTTTCAGCCCAAAAAAAGGGCTGAAAAAGCGGCCTCGGCTTATACGCGGGTCAATACGGTAAGGGAGGGGAGGGGGCAGGGGGGAGGAGGGAGGAGGGAGGGGGCAACTTACCGCCGCCGCCATCGCCGCCGCCACCGCTGCCGGGCCCATGCGGCTTCCCCTGGCCAGGAGCGCCCTGTGAGGGCCTCCTGCGGCCGCTGCAAGGCCGCGCAGCTGCCGCCGCCGGGCGCGCCCGGCTCCCCCCGCCCTGGAAGGGCCGGGGGAAGCCTGATGCGGCCTCTGGAAGGCCGTGCGGCCGCCGCCACCAGGCGCACCTTGCTCCCCCCGCCCTGGAAGCCTCCTGCGGGGGGCCCGCCGCCGCCACCACCGCCTTCGCCGGGAGCCCTGTCAGGTAAGCCTGCGGGGGGGGAGGGGTTATAAGCCGACCCTCGGCTTATACGCGGGTGCCTAATTTTTCCCCATTTTGGGGGAGAAATTAGGCACCTCGGCTTATACGCGGGTCGGCTTATACATGGGTATATACGGTAAGCCAAAAATGTGACAACAGCTGAAGGATAACAATATAAAGCCCCACAGAAATGCTGAGTGGGACTGGGAGGTAAGAGTAGACAAGCACTCATTCACTCCTATGCAGAGGAACAATTAGTGAATATATCCTATCAGCCCAGGGTCTAATCTAGAAAGGAAAAAAATGTCTACCAGAGTGGTTATGTAAAATGGCTGTTTATTTCAAAGGAACATGAATGAAAAAACCTTGTGTAGAAAACGTTAGAAGGGGAAGCTTAACATTGGGGAAAACATTCCCTTGAAACAGAACTGTTTTAAAAATGGTCCGAGAAATTACTTAAGAATAAAAATAATGAATTTACCTGCTAATATTAGCTCCATAAGTGATGATGATGATGCAGTTATTACACCAGGATGGTCAGTGGATGAGATTCCATGTATACCACCTGTAACAGAACTAACTTGTTAGTTCTTTCCATTTGAACAGTTAAATTTGTTAAGTTTTAGTGCATTAAAAATAATATAATTTAAAAATGCATTTCTTTCACATCTGTTAATTAACAAAATGCTTTTCAGTAACAATTCAAAGCCATTTTAAAGTAAGTTAGCTTGCTCAAATTCATTATTGTCTCCCAGGGTCAGCCCTGGTTAGTATTTGGATGGGAGACCACCAAGGAATACCAGGGTTGCTGTGCAGAGGCACTGGCAAACCACCTCTGTTAGTCTCTTGCCATGAAAACCCCAAAAAGGGGTCGTCATAAGTCGGCTGCAACTTGACGGCACTTCACACACACACAACTTTGTACAGGATTGCTCTGTTAAGTACCTCTGGTATTGGTTAAAAGAGGGAAAAAAGGAATAAATTTAGTTTTCCTTATGTTCTATTGTCGTAACTCTACTTCTCTATTTAGATGATTTTCCAAAAGTATCATTTTTTAATTCAATTACCTGAAAGAATGTCCACGCCTGCAAAAAAGAGCTCTGAAACCACATCACGAATTTCTATTTCATCAGGAACAGGAGGACTAGGGACCAGTGTCCTCCTGTTTCTATCAAACAGAGCTTCCAATATAGCAAAAAAATGAGATGAATTACAGTCAAAGAGTTCCAGTAGTAGCCGTTCTGTGATTGTACGAGGCCATGGCAGCTAAATTAGAGCAAAAACAAAACATCAAGAACCACTTACATTTCAAATAAATCATTATAGAGTAAATCACGTCCTCCATAATACTGCAAGTAAAAACTTCAAGACTGAAAGTAATTCCATAATAGTATGGTATGGTCAGAGTTCAACTAAATTTATATAAATTATTACACTTAATTAAAGTTTTTCAAGGAAAGTTCTGCTTATTGATATTTTACTCAAAATATGAAGCAAGTCTTTAAGAAACAGAATTTCTAAAGAAAACTAATTTATAGGGAGCTGCAGAAATCATTCCCAATTTTTGTGTATATGTGCAGAATCATAAAACTGACTATTAAACACAAATCAAAATTTTTAAAAACTGCCACAAAATACCAAAACTTACATATTGTGCTTCTCTTAGATTAGTTCTCAGTCTTGTTCGAACAACCCCTTTTGGTTTTCTTCTGGGTTCAAATGCAGATCTTTTGAAGATCATTGTAGCCATCTGTCCCAAAGAGGGGGAGGGAAAAGTAGAAATGTTTATATTATCTGCCTGTTTAAATAGACAGTTTGCTTTTGTTTTGTTTTCAATTTTATTCTAACCAACTCAAACAACCATAAACAAATTAAAACATTAACACTTAAACACAATACAACAATGGATACGAAACATGCCATTCAAAGTTACAATTCTACTGTCAACCTCATTGAACTACATTACTCTTTGTTTATCATATATTCTTCCATATCAGTTATCACATTTAAATAAGCAATTTGCATAAAATATTCATACCTTCACAGTGGCTTCTTTGAATATTTGCTTTGTTTCAACACTTAATGATGAACTCATGTTTTCTAGTTTTTTTAGTTCATCAATTTTGATCAGACCACGGCGTGCAAATACCTACAGAATAAAAATATGTTTATAACTTGAGTATGTGAGGTTATTTTAGTGTAAAACAAGTGGGGTGGGCAAAGAAAAGGAATGGCAATAATTACCTACTTGAGTCCAACTGTCCTCAAGCATTCAGGTTTCCTATGCCCATCATCCTAAAGTTAGCTTCCAGCTAGGAAGTCCCATAGGAGATAGCAAAGCTGAGAAGGTTACCATGAAACAGGTCCAATCAATAGTGGGGATACTTAAAATCTATGATTTATAGCCCATTCCTGGGGGGGGGGGGATAGATCTGTGGCCGCCGAAAACAAAAACAATGACAAAACCAAAAAGGGGAAATGTTCCCATAGAGCAAAGCGAACCAACACCACCAAAAATGTGGTGTACCCACAAAGCAGCTCAAGGGTCCAAAGGGGTTCCCGGGTCCAAAGGGGTTAGGAAGCTGCCTAAAGGCAGCATCGCCTCCAGGAATGCCCCCCCTCCATGCCAGCGCAGGCTCCCGTTTCTGAGATTTCGCTGCCGGCGTAGCAGCACCGGCAGCAGAGCGGCTTTCTGGTGCGAGCATGTTTGCCCCTTATTCGGTGATAAGGTGGCACCTACACTGGCGCAGGTTCACACCACCTTCTAAAGAGCTCCAGCCCCCCTTCAGGATTATAGCCTAAGTGCTTAAAACTGAGGATACAGATAAACAAGAAGGGAGAGGGAGCAAAGCTGTGAGTTGAGTAGGGAGCACCTACCAGGGAGATTGATTAATGAACTGGAAAAGTAGGCTAGGGACAGGATAGGAAGGAGCATTTTGAGGTCAAAGAAGAAGAAAAGTTGGCTTTTACATCCCAATTTTCTCTACCTTTTCAAGGAGTCTCAAACCAGCTTATAACCGCCTTCCCTTCCTCTCCACAAAACAGGCACCTTGTAAGGTAGGTGGGGCTGAGAGAGTTCTGAAAGAACTGTGATTGGCCCAAGGTCATCCAGCAGATTTCACATGTAGGAGTGGGGGAATCAAACCTGGTTCTCCAGATTAGAGTCCACAGCTCTTAACCCCTACACCATACTGGTGACTAAATATACAGACAGAATCAGCCATAAATATATGGCAAAGTATCAACTAGTCCCTTATCACAGCTGAATCAAAAATATCCTCTGTTAATACAGAGACCTTTATAGAAGCTCCCAAGAGCAGTTTGTTTTCCTGTAAATCTTATACAACTTTTAATAAAAACTGAAATATGTTTCACAATAGTAAATTGCTACCTCTCCATGAATGCCCAACTGGCAGTCATAGTAACACTGGCAAACAGCAGCATAAAGTGTGGTCCTCCATGTCAAGTAATGCACAGCTAAAAGTGGAACTGATGACTCCATACATACACAGGCCCACAGTAAATATTCTAGCACCTGTTAAAAAATACAACTATAAATTAAGGCATAATATTATACAACAGAGTATATTAATCTGCTTAGTGCATATTATGTAATTATATATTTATAATCACATTATATTAAAATGGTAGCTTTATGCAACTGTACTATGGGAGATTGCTGTTTATGCTCAAAAGCCATCAGAAATACAAACTATGTTTGAAGAAAATTACATTGCTGAAAACTGATTTAAATGTGCAGCAGGCTAAGGCAGAAGCATTTTCCCATGGGACTCTGCCCTTGCAGTGTCCTTTTTAAACTGGCCTGCTACCTGTGCAAAGCAGTTCTGCATGTTATAGAGTACAAGTAGCTGCCCATCTTAAATGAGACGCAGTGCAGGACAAGTCTTTTTCCTCAGTCAGCATCATGTTTAATCAGTCAGCATCATGTTTAATCAATGTTTAATTAATACAATGTTTAATCAATACAAAGGAACGAGTCACTTATACAGTGCTATTCTAGTTGTTGTTGCATATAGCATCATGTTTAAAGCAGACCTGAATGGGAGGCTAACGTCGACAAACATAGCACAGGCTTTAAAAAGCCACTTGCCTAGTCTCCTGTGATAAGGAAGAATCTCAGCCAGGTGACCAAGCAAGGAAGCGTTTATAAACTGGAAGATTTTTTTCCCTTTTATTTTCTTGCAGTCAGATTTTGAGTGTATGACATACATTAAATTGGCAATACATAGGCAAATAGGCTAGAAGCTTTTGTGGACTTTATTTGCAAGTCTTTTATTTTCAACCCACCTATCATTAACGTTCTAAACACAGGTTTCACCCAAGCAGGTCGCTACAAGTCACATAACTATTTCACTATTTTAAAAATCCACTTGATGGCACTACAGCTTAACTTAAATACACCTAGTAGAAAAATCATCCATATCAGAATGAGACGCATTGCATTTAGATTGGAAATTTATTATCACATGTATTTATTTACACTGATAGCTATTCTGAAATCAAAACACTAATCAACATTTACCTGCTTGTATAACTTCCTTTCATTTTAATCCAAATTTTGGGTTGAGTACAAATCATGCAAAATACGAACTAGGAAAGCTTATATTTACAGTACAAAGTCTACAATTCTCTAAAAACCTTATGAATAAATAAATCCTTATAAAATGTTGATCTTAACAGGAGACTACTACAGGTTGTTTGTTTTTTATAAATCCCACCCAGAAGACCTCAGCTGTTCTTCTGGCCATATAAGTCTGCTCCCTAACATAAAACCTAAGCCTCTCTCTCTCTCTTCGAAGAGGCTGCACCCAAAAAATCCAGAGTGGCTACTAACGTAGCTCATGATAAACTATTTCTATTTGATTTGACATACAATTTGAAGAGAGATAAATGTTTCCAATTTATCTTGCCATACCTTAGCAGATTGACCAACAGTCATCAAATGTCTACATATGGTATACATATAAATTGTACCTGTAAGAACAAATATATAATTTTAATATGTTTAAATACTTGTATATATTTATCTGTCATTTGCATGCTGATTTTTCACCAAAGGGACCAAAACTGAACAATATCAAAACAGAATCCATCAATTTAAACAAGTAATATAATTAAACAAAACAAACAAATCAGGGCTCGCCCTAATCCTCCCCCTGGCTGTGAGGCTTCCTAATCCTTCCCCAGGATGTGAGCCACAGATTAACAGCAATGGGACAGGTGCCCTTTGACTCTTCCCTTGGTTTATACCTTCTTAACTACTTTTGGCCCCCACCCAGTCTTTAAGTACTTGCAAGGAGAAAACAAAACATAGCCCAGATATAACTAAGCTGCCACCAGCTTGCCACCAGTTTTTTAAATTTGTCAGTACTTATTTGTTTGTATTAAAATTATCACGCGAGTATGTGCATATATGGCAAAATAACAGTATAAGCAAGAGGGTTTTTTATTCTGAAGCTTGAAAATAGAGCATAGATTATTACTGTTTACTAATTAATCCACCTTTCCCAATATCAAATTTTTTTCATTTGCATTATTTGGAGTATCTGATAATGTTCTGGGTAACATAATGAGAACACCTCGAGCAAAATGCACAACACTTGCATTAAATGATCATTAAATGGTTGGACAGTCTCATGAAATCATGCCACCTTTTTATGATTCAAGAAGTCATGGTTTATTTCTAAGCTTTAAGAATGTACAGCCCAATCATGAAGGGGGGCAGATCCATGGTGGACCTCCTCAGGGGCTTTCCAGCCACCATGGAGGCTAAAAAAAGCTGTTCAAAAATAAAAAAACTAAAAAAGGGGGGAAATCCCCCATTGCCTACAATGGGTCTGTGCCGCTGAAAAAGATGGCGCAGCCCTGCCGCCACTCAAGGGGGCATTCCCAGGGTGAAAGGACTGTGGAAGCTGCCTAAAGGTAGCTCCACCCCAGGAACACCCCCCATGCTGGTGCAGGCTTTCCCTTCCAAGAAATCCCTGTTGGTATGCCTGCTCTGGCGGCGGGGCCCACCGCCAGCTGGACACCAGTGTATTTGCTCCCATGCCAGCGTAGGTGCCACCTTATTCCACAATAAGGTGGCACCTATGCCAGCGTGGGGTCATGCCAGCTCCTAAGGAGCTTCCCCCCCCCTTCAGGAATGGGTTCATAATTGCCAATATATGTACAGTGTCTTCACACAAAAGTATTTCATGCTATTCATATCAGTTTTTAATTTAACAAGTTTCTACATTTTCAGTATTCATTTGTTTGCAATGAAATTGTCACTGAAGTATGCACATAAACAGTAATTTGCAAAAGCTCGACACGGGAAATGTAACACAAATTAGCAAAATTAAAATTCTTTATAAGTTTCAGTGTTGAAAAGGACCCCGCAAGAGTAAAAACTCTTCTTAAATTGGAGAATTTACTCAAGAACTATTTCTCATGGCTTAATGTGGAAATTATATTTAAAAGTGCAAGTGGAAAGGAAAAGGAGTAACATACCATTATAGACAATCCAACACAAATGCTCATGTGGCAGAGTCATCTGCATGATGAGTCGAAATATGGACAAGATTGTGAAACATGACTTCAAAGACTCCCGATTCAGAAGATCCATATCATTGTTGCATACCATTCTGTACATGCAAATATTCCTTGCTTGCAACACATGGAACTAAAAGGAACCATAATAAATTAAAGTGAAGGATTGCTTCAAATTAGCATGTGGAATTTACACTTCTTCTCTAATTGGCCTCTTTGATTTCAAAGTTTCCTTTGTCATATTAAAGAATCTTTATGGAGAAAACCTTAATAAAGATCCACAGAAACCTAAATGTTACAGTGCTCACTAAGCTGCTACCCCAAAGCAGAGGCAGTTCAAGGAGAATGCCAGGAAGAAGGTTCCCAAGATGTCCTCAAATTTGCACCAGCAACTCCTCTAAAAGACCAGGAGGTAACCCTCACCCCTAAGTGGGAAGACTGCCCCCCAAGCCCATGGTTGAGCTTGGTATATTCTCCAGTCCCTCCCCACCAATACAGTTTGTCCGTGCTGTGCAGTGTCCACACAGAACATTGTGCAACCCTTCCACCGAAGCAGGAATTCTGCTCCCCACCCCATGGCTGAGCAGTGCAGGCTCTACCAGGAAACTTATGCAACACCTCTGGCACATGCCATGGTCTGTGATGCACACTGGCCACCTGCACCAACATGATTTTCACAACCCAATGCAATTTATTTATCTATGTAATTTATTTATCGCTCCACCCTTCACTTTCCGTTTAACCACTGTATAGTATTAATATTAATATTAATTTTCTCTGAAGTAGCCCAGATGGAGGATGACCAACCAAGACCAGTGACAGAGTGGTCCCCTGCAACTTGTATGGCAAATACCCAGAATAGAAAGCGTCGAGTGGCAGTGCTGAACAATGTGGCTAAGAGAATGCTGGAGGAGGGCAAGTCAGACCAGGACACAGCTGCAATCCAGAATGAACATTGGATGCAGATGAAAGCACAATGTCATGAAGAGATGCTTGAGGAGGGCGAACATGACAGAAAGGTATTCCGGCAAACAATGCAGCAGAACATGACTGTCCCTTGGGAAAGTGCCAGTTTCCCCCTCCCTTATACAGAGATGTTCACCAGTAGTTAACAATAGTTGTCCCATGAACCACCATATCAGCTATCTGTTTCTCTTGTCCACCTTTTTTGCCACCACTCAGGCCTCTGACTTTCTCAATCCTAGACGAAGTTTTCCCCATCCATTCTTGCTTTGTTGGTCCCTAATTCCTTTCTAGCTCATCTCCTCTGACCTTCCTTTACTAGGATTCTGCTTTTTTCCAAGTACCCAGTATCTACCTTCCCTTTTCTCCCATATAATGCTTAATCAGAGAAAAGACTCTCTAGGGCATCCCCAGATCTTGATTTCAACGTAGAGGATGGAATTGTCTCCCAGTCCCTGAGCTACTGAATTTCTTTTCATGCATCTGTTGCTCATTCATTACTTGTTGATCATAAGGGATTTAGAAGTCTTCTATTGTAGAAACTCAAGATTTTTTACCTTCAAATGACCAGAAAACTACAATCTTTAACACATAACAGAAAACATTTAAAGCCTTTCCAAGGGAAGATTTGCTGAACTGGAAATGTATGGCTGAGCTGGTTAACAGCCCTTGGTCCTAACGAGGGGAATGTGTGGTGTGGGGAGTGGTATCTTCCCAGGGGAAAGCTAGAAACATGGCTGAATTAGAGAGAAGGGGTCAGAACTGAGTGACAAAGTCTTAATAGATTTTTAAATTGTATCAGAACATTTCAAAATCTTTGGTTCGACTGAGACAAAAATTATAAGAAGTGTAAGAAAATATTTAATGGAAGCACAAATGAGTATGTTCCATTTTTTCATACCTGCATGAAGATGCTGGTAAAATCTGATCTCACAGTTTATATAATCCTTGCATGGAAGCTCTAAAAACCACTGTATACAAGCCCTTAGTATTGTGTTACCAAAGGGAATTGAAAATTACGGACAATTTCTGCATTTAAAGAACAAATCTGGCTATTAACTAAGGGATTCTATTTTTTAGCTGTTTTATTATTTGCTCTTTTATACTGCACTTTTTTAAAGCAACTCTTTATTATTGATAGTGTTGTTTTTATGATTTTATTTTATTGTTTTACTCTGTGAGCTGCCTCAAGCAAAACTCTGGAGAGGTGGCATACACACTTTCTGAATAAATAAAAATCAACAATATGAAGCATATTAGTTGGATAATGACAACTGGATAATGCTAAAATAGTAAAATGTTGAGCAAAACACCATAGTTTAAAAATAGCTTCAGAAGATAGCCATGTTGGTCTGCAGTAGAACAGCTAGATTCGAGTCCAGTAGCATTTTAGAGACCAACAAGATTTTCAGGGTAAAAGCTTTCAAGAGTCAAAGCTCCCTTTGGTATCCAACGAAGGGAGCTTTCACTCCTGAAAGCTTAAACCCCGAAAATCTTGTTAATCTCTAAGGTGCTACTTCAGTCAAATCTAAAAGTTTAAAATATATTTTGTCAGTACTTACTGTAACTGCAGCTGTTTTATCTCTAACTCCATTTGGGAAAAAACTAGACTGAAACTGATGCACATCTAATTCAGGCACGTCGATGTCTATGGTACTGATCTGTTGAAGATACTGCCCATAGCACTGTACAAGTGCCAGCTTATATTCCTGGAAACAAACACAGGGAGTTGCATGTTTATTTACATTTTTATATACTATCTGCTACAAAACATTTGGGAGAAAATAAATCTTATCAAGAACAGCCAATATACCATTCTGTAATGATGAAATGATGATGAGTGATGGCATACCTGTAACTTATGCCAGCCTGCAATTGTGCCACTGCATTTCACATTACTTGACGCTTTTAAACATCTTTCAGGGCAATCCTACATAAAGTGAATTGCAGTAATCCAATCTGGATGTCATCAGGAAATGGATAACCATAATCAGAAAGGAAAAGTCACAGCTAAAGCTTGGCAAAAGCACTGGGTCTCTCAGAAGACAACTGTGTTTCCATTAAAATTCCAGATCTAACAATACCCATGAGCCACAAACCCATTCTTTTTTGGGGGAAATACAAAACTGTCCAAAACAGGCCTACTCCACACTCTTCCATAGCTGTACTTTCAAGCAACAGCATCTTAATCTTTTCTGGACACAGCTTCAGTTTATCAGTCTTCAATCAATCCACTGCCACTTCCAGGTATTCGTTTATGTCTTCAAATGCCTCACATACCTCGGAGAAAAAGGAGAAGTAGAGCTGGGTATCATCAGCATACTGATGATGCCAGATTACAAATGTCCAGATGATCTCATACTGGTTTCAAGTAAACGTCAAACAACATGGAGGGCAACACAGAAGTCCACAGTACAAGTGCCACTAGGCCGAGCAGATATCCCCTAACAACAGTTTCTGATACTGACTTCTCAGACAAGACAAGCCACTGGGACACAGCGCTCCTGTCAAGAAACTGGCCTTGTCTTGGCCTTTCACATTTTGGTTCAAGCTTTTGGGCCTAGTCAAGTTACTGAAGGCTCCTTGCTGAGAAATTAATGTCATGACTTGCGGTTTCCACAGAGAGATAATGGATGAGATGGAGCCAGGGATGAGATGGAGCCAGTGATACCATGGGCCAGGAAGCACCAAGGTCAGAGATAAAGAGGGAGTTTTGCACTCACATTCTACCTCATTAGCACAACGAACCCTGGGCATGTGTGAGCTGCTTGATTGTGAGTATGTGCCAGCTGCCGAAGTACATGGTTACATATCACAGCAACACACCTGATTGGCCAAACACAATCAGCCTAGCAGCAGGCAGTCTGGCATAAAGCAAGACCATTCATTCTAGCTTGGACTCCTTCGAGCCATCCTTCCCTCTGGCCATTCTTTTGACTGTAGTTTGGGCCATGAGCAGCTGGAACACCTGCTTCTTGGATTTTGGATTTGGAGTTCTTTCTGGACTCTGTACCTTCAGTCTGAGCATGGAACATCCGGGTCAGAGGATTCAAGCTTGAATAAGTATTCTAGGGTATTTAATTTTATTATTTCCTTCCCTGCTTTGCACTGCTTCTATATTTGTATACTTTTGCACCTTTCTTTTTAATAAACCTTATTAATTATACTCCTGTGCTATTATATGGTTTTTGGGGCTTCAATCTAAACCCTTGGCCTATTTTGGCTAAAACTACCAGTTGTTTGTGGAACTCAACTTGGAAGTGTCCTATCTTGCAGGGCTGGCTGCTTGATTGATACCCAGTAGAGCTCGAGGCTTGATCCCTCAGTCTTTCAGCTGAGGGTTAGCTTAGAGGGGCTGGTGGTGGCATATTACCCTGGGCAGTGACGATTCACTCCCCAATATTGTGTGTTTTGCTGTTGACCTTCACCTAAAGCCTTCTTGTGGGACAAGTATGCTTTGACATCTGTTCCATTCTGAAACCAAGCTGGAGGCCAGGTTGAATTGGTCTAGATACTCAGCTTCATCCAAAAAAGCCTGGAGTCATACAGCCAACACATGCCTATTTGTTGCATTTCATGTGCTTTTAGCCACACTAGTCACAATTTCCCCTTATATATCCATGGGGACAGCAGTCTTTGACAACTGAGAATTCACTTCATGCATCTAATGAAAAAGGATCTAGTCATGAAAGGTATTCCTGCAATAAAGCTGTTAGTCTTTAATGTAGTACAAAATTCCAAATAGGTTTTGCTACAACAGGCCCACTCATCAGGAATGTATCAATTAATTTACATCAAGACTTCACGTGGTATTAGGTCAAAACTTTTGGTTTTGTTTTTTTTAAGTAGGTTCAGTCCTGACAGAAAATTACTACTGAACATACACAAGAGTGCCTTCCCCCCACCAATAAGCAAATGCAGTATTCTGCCTCCTTGCATATTTAATAAATTCCTGAGCAGGTTATCGCTGGGCACAGACTTAGGCAAAATTTTCAAATACAAGGGCTGAGCACACCAATCGCTTTGTTCCAGGAAGAAACCTCCTCTCCTGATTTTCTCTCCAGCTTGCTTTGCCAACTTCCAGTTACTTAACAAAGATGTATTTTTAAAACAGCTTACCAGAACAATGAGTAAAGGCAACTTCATTTGTTTTAAGTTGATTTTGATGTTCTATCAACAGCAAAGGAAAAAATTGGAGCAGAGACCATGAAGGACACACGTAGCTGGAGAATAAGCATATTGCATTCCCTCACAGCTGGCCAGACAAGGAGTCCCAAATGGTGGGGTGAAGGATGAAGTAACAATTAAAGAAGGGGCAGCTCAGCTTGCTCCTCTCAGCATCCCAGACCAAGAGGCACCTGCATGACCCATGCAGAGAAATGTCTCTGCCAGCAAATTGTGGGTATGAGTGTGAACAGCTATAATGATGATATAAGTTTATTGTTACTCCAAAATATATCAGAAATATCAAAGAAAGAATGAGAAAAACTGTATACTCAGAAGAAATCCGAGTAATTTCCTGTGCTATATTTGTTTGAAAGCGTTGAAAGAGGGACATTGCAATGTTGGCAGTTCTCTATTTCTCCTTCTGTATCAGAATAAACTGCTTCACAATTTTACAGGGAGATCACTGCTTCTACACTGCAACCACTTCCTGATCAAATGGAAACAGAATACATAGCAGTGCTTAAAAAGGAAGCAACAACCACGTACAGCCACTGAAACTGCAAATGCAGTTTAGACACCTGCACTGAGTGTGATACATGAGTTGTGAAAAACTGCGTGGAGTTTTAAAGAAACAAAAGCAGACCGTGATTGTATAAACATTGTACTACTCAAAAAGAGGAATTAATTGGCACAAATTTTTCTTGCAATAATCATCCCTTGCCTGACTACTGTTCTGTTACTGACTCAGGAGTTAAAATGTCACCTACTGAAATCACCAGTATTATCATTAACTTCTTACAGCAAGAATTCCTTAGTAAATCCTTAGTAACCTTGACCAATGGAATAAGACTGCACAATGCTAATTCAACTAATGTAACTGTACATGCAACTTTCTCTTCTTTTCTCCTCCTACCAGATTTTCTGTAAGGATGTGAGAGTTTATCTTCTGATACTTAAGACATGATTGCCATCTTATGCCATAAATTATTATATTTGCTTTTCCAGATTGTTTCATAAATAACTTTATTACTGCTGATGCAGATGAAAGTAGGCAGGAAGAAGTAAAGGTTAAGGCTGTCCAAGGCCCTTGCACAGAACGTGGCCATGCGCTAGAAGGGGTGTTGGAAGAGGGTTTTATGGATTCTATGGACCACCAAAGAAGACAAATCAGTAGGTTCTAGATCAAATCAAGCCTGAACTGTCCCTAGAAGCTCAAATGACTTGAGGCTATCGTACTTTGGTCACATTATGAGACAAGAATCACTGGAAATGACAATAATGCTAGGAAAAGTTGAACGCAACAGGAAAAGAGGTATCCAAATTAGATCTATACAGGAAACCACAGCCCTCAGTCTACAAGACCTGAGCAAGGCTGTTAACAATAGGACATTTTGGAGGACATTAATTCATACGGTCGCCGTAAGTTGGAAGCAACTTAATGACACATAACACTCAAACAATGCCCAATATTTTCAATAGTGCTTATTCACACGTAAATGTGTACTGAATTGCAGTACCAGTGAGTCTCATGACAGAATGGGCATCTGAACTCAGATCTCAACAGACATGTTTCACAAAACTAATAACAGTGTGACTATAGTGGATTAGAGCCCGGCTCAACAGATGCACAATCCCTAGCAACAGAAAAAACCTATAAGCAATTATTCACATTTTGATTTGTGTCAAAAATCCCCCCACAACGCAATACAACAGGAGCATATCTTACATTAATTTCCATTTATTTCCCCCACAACGCAATACAACAGGAGCATATCTTACATTTATTTCCATGAGCTGATCACCAACTTTCACAAGTTTTTCTTTGTAATACCTGTCTGGAAATCGGTGCTTGTACTTGTTCCAAACATTAAACAAAGTTGTTGCTCTAAACAAAACAAAAACTATCATATGTTACAGATTAAGTTATGGCAACAGTCTTATCATATCAAGTTAAAAAATGGGAGAAACATGCTATGGCATCTTTTTTCAAGATCCCCTGAAATTCCCAAAATTATAAATAACATCTAAATTAATCTGACTTTGGGCCTCTGAGCGATAAAGTGATTTTATCATAAGATATTTAAATACATTTGATATGGTTATTAAAATGTATTTGTTGCATTTGTTTAATATATTAGTGTATACGTGTGAAAATCATGAAATTCTGGAAGATGTCTGTTCTGCAAGTCTTCTATTATATTTCAATTGATTCATTGGATACAGTGTAGAAATATCATTGGACTGAACAATAACCAGCAACATCAGGAGCAATAAAGCAGATGGGGTAGCCACAAGCCAAGGAAGTGAAATGACATACCGGTAGTCATGATTTTCTAACGCCTGAGAAGGCATGACATTTTGTGACCACTTTCCTAAAAGCATGGCCATGGGAAATACTTTGCCGGTTGACTTTCTGCCTATGGTGCAAAGTGTTCAGGGGGTTGGACGAGAAGGCTCCGCCACATATATTGAGGACCCGAGTTCCCCCCCCCCCATAAAAATAAACAAATGGTGTGGCGGGAATGCCGAACCCTGGAGGCTTTAGCCCACCGTGTGACGATGATGATGGTTGGTGGGGAGAGGCTGTGGCTCAGTGGGAGAGCATCTGCTTGGCAGGCAGAAGGTCCCAGGTTCAATTCCTGGCATCTCCAGTTAAAGGGACTAGGCGAGCAGGTGATGGGAAAGACCCCTGCCTGAGACCCTGGAGAGCCGCTGCCGGTCTGAGTACACAATACTGGCTTTGATGGACCGAGGGGTCTGATTGAGTATAAGGCAGCTTCCTGTGTTCTTCACGTGTTGCCACCGTAAGCGATAAAGGGGCGGCTGAGGCGCCCCGATGGGCGGCAGAAGTGCTTTCGTCACTCCCCCCCCCCCCCGCCGGGTTACCCTCGCCTGTGCAGCTCCTGCGACTTGGGGCCGGCGCTCCCCGCTTCCCGGTTTCGCCGCAAGAAGCTCAGGCCCTCGCGCAGGTCTTTGTCGAAGCTGTCGGCCAACGGGTTCCCCGGGCCCAGCGGCCCGTAAGAGATCGCGGGCGGCGGGGGAGCCGCAGCGGGGCTGCGGCCCCTGCCTCGGGGACCTTCGGCCATGGCGGCTCGCCCGAGAAGCAGCGCGCGCGGTTGCTAGGAAACGGGGCCACGGACCGGGCGACAGCGGCGGAAGGAGAGGGGGCGGAGCCGGAAGAGGGGAGCTGGCGACGTGCGGAGAGAGGCCCGCTCGCGCCGGTTGCCTGCGCTCTGGGGCGCCTTTACTGTACTTCGAGAGAGAGAGAGAGAGATGGGGGTGGGGTATGAATCCATTACGTGTTCATTTGTTTATCTGACACCTTTAAAAGCTGAAAACAGCCTGACTAACCCAGACTGGCCTAAAATCATCAGAGTTTGGACGCCAAGCTCAAGGAGGAGCTGGGTTGCTATGCGGGGACAGGCAATGGCAAACTTATAGCAGCCCTGTAGGGTTCTCATGGCCAGGGACATTCAGGCCGTTTATGGTTGGTAATTAGCGTAGCCTTCCTGGCTGAAGTGCCTCTCTGATTTATTTTTTTATCCCAGACGGCACTGCGAAGCCGGCGCATACCCGCTTCGCATTTCTTAAGAGCCCGTGGCCTTTTGTATTTGCTCCACCACCCCATCGAAGCATTCACTGAAGGAAGCATGCAGAATCCCAGCCAGGGCTTAGCTAGCCAAATGACTATTGCTAATAGCTATGTAAACGAAGGAGCAGGCGAATGGGGGTGGTGGAATTTGTTTGACTTTCTCCTCTTGCATCGGGACGTTAATAGTCATTTTAAAAGTCGGATTTAAAAAATCAGCACTGAGCTAGGAGCAGAATCAACCCTGCGTAAATGGCCTCATGGGTAGCTTGTCATTTCCTGCCTCTGCATAGCATCTCTGGACTTCCTTGGTCTCCTATCTGAATACTAACCAGGGCCGACCCTGCTTAGCTTCCGAGATTGGGCTACCTTGGTCAGGGCAATCATTTTTATTAACCTACTTTAAAAGCCTCCAAAATAGCATACAATGAAAAGCAATTTAAAACAAAGTAACAAAATAAACTGAGGCTTCAATGCTAAAGATACTTTCCTAGGAGAAAACCCCCTGAATAATATAAGACTTATGTCTGAGTAAATCTGTTTAGGATTACTTCCTAAAGCAGAAGATAAAAGATGGAAGCAGGCAACAGAGTAATAAAAAAGAGTAAGTCAAACCAAAGTACAAACTAAAAAAAAGGTAATGGTCCCCTGTGCAAGCACCGAGTCATTCCTGACCCATGGGGTGACGTCACATCCCAACGTTTTCTAGGCAGACTTTGTTTACGGGGAGGTTTGCCAGTGCCTTCCCCAGTCTACAAGATTATAAATCAGCTAATAAAAAGCAAGCATGTTGCAAGAAGCAGAAAATGAATGTGAGACACAAGAATCTAATAGTTGCAAATATTTATCTGGGATAGGAAACAACACATTGTTTGCCTCAAAATGTACTCTGACAGTTTCCATCATCTTTTTCATCTGTCTGCTTATGAAAAGTGACTCAGTACATCTGTACAATAGTTATTATAAAGTAGTTTGCCCATAACATGCAGTTTCCTCACTTGATGTGTACACTAAATGGCATACATTCAGCTCACAGAGACTATTCCATATTCAAGGAAGAAATCAGGCAGTATCTTGGGGCTGAAAACATATACACTTATGCCCCAAGTGACCACTGATCACTTGGGTGATGGCACCACACAGACTACACCATCCCAGTGACTGGAGGTTTCTTTGAAGAAGTGTTCACCCTGAACCACCCTACCCTAGTGTCATCTCTCATTAGATTAGTTTGCACGCTTGCCAGAGCCATATAAATTTCTCCGTCTGATGGTGATATTTCTCATGCTCCCACTGCAGGCAAGCAGCTGCCTGAACAGATATGCATCCTTGTTTGTTTGTCTATAATGTCTAGCATTTGCAAGCTGTAAGAACCATCACTCAGAATTTTATATCAACAAAGGTAGTTTAGCTAGAGACGTGGGAACAATAGAGAGGTTTCTTGTTCACTAGATTTATTTAGCCCAACCCTTTGTCTTGGCTCAGTACAGAGGATTCCAGCCTAACCATCTCCTGCCAACAAAAACCATATAATTCACTGTAATATGGACTAAGCAATCACTGATTGATGAGTTCAGTTAATGGATTAATGGTATGGCCATACATTAACACAAACTGTAGTTGAAGGTGATCAGAGAAGAAGTAATAGAGTTGTCATGACTAACAATGGTTATGCAAAATTACACCCTTCCAGCTAAATCCATTGAAGTCAGCAAATGCACTGTAAGGTATACTTTATTTTTTTTAAAGCAATGATTACTCTTTTGACAGATCTTGCATACTTTCTTCTTCTAGAAAGGTGACTAGAGGGTAGCCAGTGGAGGTCAATAATATATGGTCTGCAAGGAGTTCACTAAAAATAGACAATTCTAAACAGACTTAAACCCTCCTAAAACCATTGACTGAAATGAGTATAGAAGGGTGTACCTCCGTTTGTTTGTGTGTGTGCCATCAAGTCATAGCTGACTTATGGCAACCGCATAGGGATTTCAAGGCAAGAGACATTTGGTGGTGGTTTGCCATTGCCTGCCTCTGTGGGGGCTGAGGGAGTTCTGAGAGAACTGTGACTGGCCCAAGGTCACCCAGCAGGTTTCATGTGGAGGAGTGAGGAATCAAACTGGGCTCTCCAGATTAGAGTCCACCATTCTTAACCACTACACCATGCTGGCTCTCTGTAGCTCTCTGTGTTCTCTATGTTCAGAGTTAGTTTGCATGAAAGCTTGTCAGTTGTCACTATCTTTCAGCCTAACCTATATCTTACAGGACAGTTGTGAGGATAAACTGGAAAGCATGTGGAGTGGGTAATCAAACCTGGTTCCCCAGATTACACTCCTCTCTGGCGAGAAGCAAGAATATAATATTCTTGGGGAGAGAGCTAGTGAATAAGCCAAATATAATGAATTGCTTTACCAGTCTCAAGGTAGGACCTCGAATTCTCCTGGAATTACAACTGAACTTCATACTGTTGTTTCCTTGGAAGAAATTGTAGTTTTGGAGAGTGTCTAGGGTTCCCAACCTCCAGGTAGTGGCTGGAGATCTCCTGCTATTACAATTGATCTCCAGCCGATAGAGATCAGTTCACCTGGAGAAAATGGCCACTTTGGCAATTGAAATCTATGGCATTGAAGTCCCTCCCCTCCCCAAACCCTCCCCTCCTCAGGCTCCGCCCCAAAAACCTCCCGCCGGTGGCAAAGAGGGACCTGGCAACCCTAAGAGTGTCCCTCCTGAACTCCTGACTCTCCCCAAACTCCACCCTCCCCTGGACTACATACGAATCTCCAAGAATTTCCCTGGCAAGAGTTGGCAACCCAATCACCAGCCATGGACTGGGGATGGCCAGGTACTTGACACTCACACACAAAGTCACCTATGCACACCACCTTCTCCATGTGTTTTTTCAGTCCTAGGCAAGCAGCAAACAGAGATGGCTTACATGAGCCCTTTTGGACTGCATTCACCTTTGTGAGTTGTATTGTGTAGGCCTGCTGTAAGGCAGAGAAATAGAACAGTCATTGCTGTTAATATTGGGATAGCCTGAAACCTCTGCTGCTTTTAAATAATAGTAAAGATTTATCAGAGTTCAATTTTATATAAATAGATGCTGCTGCAGTTTTTTTATTTTTATTTTTGCTATAAGCAGATAGAGGATATCCTTTTGCCATATAAAATGCAGGATAAAGTTTGACCTTCATTTATGAACATATGGCAGTCACCAAAAATATATATTCAAACTGTATGATTCTATAAAAGGCACAAGTAGGAAGGCAAACAGCAGCTCATAAGAACATAACAAAGGTGGATGAATGTACAGGCAGCTTCCCACAGCAGCGCTTGCAAGTTTCTTTGGCAGCAGGCAGCAAATTGCCTGAGGAACACGACATATAAGGCTGCAGAAAAAGCTATGGGGAGGAGGAGTGGGCTGAGTCATGCTGCTCCCTCCTCAGCCCCCTCTAATATGACCAGTCTGAAGGTCTGCCTCAGAAATGCCTTCATTCCCTGCCTCTTCTTTTTTAATGATCTGATTAGAGGACCAATATTATTTTAGGAAAACTTTCCATTAAAGCAAGGGCAAAAAAAGTCTCTGATGGGAAGCTGAATCCTATACTTCTCATTCACATACTGTGGTGCAGATTTCTACTGCCACAGCTAAAGCAGCAGCTTACCCTTCTGAATACTCCGGAGCCTTGTCAAAACTTACCCTGACATTTTCTTTGCCACCTTGGAAGGGGGTATGGCCACTCCAGCAACTTCTAGGATAAAACATCATTGGCTGCAGATGGACTACACAGTGTGTGTCACGGATGTGCCAAAAAGAACTGAAAATGTAATTAATCACAACAAATATCATTCTTTATTACTCAATTTGTGTGGACCTGCCTAGAGTCTAATAAAAGGAACTTGTGAAAAAATAATTCTATCTTGAGGGTTTTTTTCTTAACTATGCTTAAGTTGTCATTTTACCAAATTTGCTATCTATCACCATTTGTAATTTATTTATTTCATTTATTTATATCGTGCCTTTTCCTCCATTGGGTACCCAAAGTAGCTTACATCATTCTCCTCTCCTCTGTTTTATCCTCACAACAACCCTGTGAGGTAGGTTAAGCTGAGTATGTGACTGGCCCAACATCACCTGGCAAGCTTCCATGGCAGAGTAGGTTTTCAAACCTGATATTCCTAGGTCCTAGTCTGACTCTTTCACCACTACATCATGCTGGCTCTGATTTCCACATAGACAGAATCAACTAGATTTTTGGATATTTTGATCATATCCCTCCATCACTTGGGGTGGTCATTTCCTGGCTCACCTGCAGGCTAGCTGGTCTCAGCAGGAGCAGGCGGCCTTCCATCGGGGCAAATCACCACACCAGGCTCTGGTAAGGTCAGTCCACCCCAGCTTGATTGGCCCTGTCCCACTACAAAGTGTTGAGCCCCTCTTCTTCTGCTGGCCATCCCCAGGTGTGGTGTATTACAGCCTTTAAAGCCCTGGCAAGCTGTGCCCCCTCTCTCCCCCTAGCCCAGTGTAAGCATATAGGCTGCCTAAACTCCTGGACTGGACCTGGCAACCCGTTATGCAGGCACACGACTACTGTTCCAGCCGTGCGCCCGCCCCAAACGCTACTGGGACAGCCGCTGCGCGCTCCATTGAAACTGACATGGCCGCTCCTGTGCGCTTCGTGCAGCCGGCAGCTAGGAAGCAGAAGCAAGGGCAACCTCCAGTGAACCTGAGAGACTCCATGTTCCTGTGCAAACTCTGTTCCAGCCGCAGCCATGACGTGGAAAGCAGATAGTCACGTAGTCAGTGCCAACACCCCCCTTTCCCATTGCAACATCAGCAGCTTAATGGGCAATCAGCAGCGATTCTGATATCAGCGATGAGTCGTTCCTCCAGCTATGCAGCAGCGATCCCCAGATGTTTGCAGAGATCGCGCCTTTTGTTTGAGAATGTTAATCACTTCAGCAGAGATCTCCCAGTTCCTCCCGGGTTGCAAAAGCCATTGAAATCAGAATAGATTACCAAATTCTCACTACCCCACCCCGGCAGCCGAAGATTAATCCTTTTGTCACCTTTTGTCACAACCTAGGAGGGGTAAATCCCCTTACCCCGCCCCCAGAAAAAAACAGTATATCTGGGGTGCCCCCAGCCCATAATGTTACCTTAGGTCTTTCCTGGCATCTTTGCCGTTACTCTGTTGGTTTGGTTTTGCACAGCCTGACCACGCTCCCTCCTGCCTTGCTGGCCAAGTCTACAGGAACCCCTTGCCCCCGCCTTTGCTCTTAATTTCTTCTATCTTAGTCTACGTGAACTTGGACAACTCCTCTTCAAAAATGGTAAATATCACCCCATCAACGATCCCTGCCACGTTGGCATCTGTGCTTGTACTACTCTCTTTGCATTTCTTAGATTTCTTTGTATGTGTGTATGCACCACGGATTTGAAAGAAAAACATAAACTCTCTTAATTCTGAATCCTTTGCTTCTGTCTTTATTTAAAGGTCACAGAATACCGGCTCTGGTATACAAAGGTTGCGATACCGCTATAAAAATAAATATTGTAGTTTGTCATCTTGCTTGCTAATTCCCCAAGTTAAAGGGCAATTTGGCTAACACCAGTCTGCTCCATGCATGTCTAGAAACACTCCATCCATGCTCAAGGAGGTGGAAGACAGGATCCAGCTCTACCCCACAGTGTGCATATCAGGCCATATGCATCCCACAGGCAGTTCCTTTTTGGAGGCCCCAAAACCCAGCTGCCACAACTGATAGTTACTTAGCCAATCCAGCCACCGGCCTGGTTAGGGTTGCCAACCTCCAGATGGTGGCTGGAGATCTCCTGCTATTGCAACTGATCTGCAGCCAATAGAGATCAGTTCACCTGGAGAAAGTGGCCACTTTGGCAATTGGACTCTATGGCATTGAAGCCCCTCTCCCCTCCAAACCCCTCCCTCCGCAAGGCTCTGCCCCCAAAACCTCCTGCCAGTGCGAAGAGGGACCTGGCCACCCTCGGCCCGGGGGCTCTTGCCCCAGCCAGGCCCAACCAGCCCATCTATCACACCCCCACTAGTTGCAAATGTTACGTTTCAATGTGTTCATCAGTATTGCCAAGCAATCTAACTCCAGGGGTTAGTGGAATTACACAACCCACAGTGCACTCTGTATTTTCACTACAATTGTCACTGATATGTCTCCAAGACAAAAATTACCTGACCATGAATACTAGAGATTAATTGTGCTATTTTGTTAACTTATTGGCCCATATAATCCTTTTTATGTTGAGTTGCTACTTTCATTTCTGGCGTCATAAAAGCAATCTATAATAAAATATCTGACTACTTTTGGAAGAGAAAGCTTAATTTAAAAAAAAACTTCTAGTACAACCTCAACAGGACCACTTCCAACTGGTCAAAAGGAGGGGCAAGAGATTCCCTTCCTTCTTTCTCTCCCCTCCTCGGCAGTCCCCACCTACCACATTTGCTGTGCTGAGGGCTGTCACTGAGCAGCAGTAATGCAAGGTTTGTGGGGGCCAGCCAGCCAACAGTTGGGAGAAAGATGAATAAGCCCCTTCTCTTTCCCTTTACACGGGGCCTTGGATCCTGTTTCTGCAGCAGCCAAAGCACCATACCTTGGTGCCCTTTGTAAAATTAAGACCTCGGGTACTCTGAAGGCAACATTTCCCAGTGTGCACAAAGGCACAGCCCCTTTAATATGGCACAAACAGCACCCAAGGAATGGCGGGGTGGGGGGAGACCAAGGGAGTGAGTAGTTGGCTGGCTACTGCGATTCTGATGCAGCAGCAGTAAACAGGATTGGAGTGCAATATGGGGCAGGATGGTGAAAAGGAGGAGGAGAAGGACAGTGGTGGTATTCCCACAGATTTCAGTGGAAACAATAAAGAATGTGATAATGTAAATAGCCAATCATAAAAAAGATGAAGCTTTTGAAACAAAATGGGGGAAAACCCTGCACATCAATGTACTAACTACTACTTCCTACTGATGAAACATCAACCAACCATCCCATTCTCTTAACCAGTAAGCTGCCTAACAAAGGAATGGTTAGGTGACACCGCTTTCTTTGAAATGGAAACGTCACTTGTAGTGTCCAACATGTCTTCAAAGCTATAGACTGAAAGAAATGAAAGCTTTCCCCCCACACACACGGTTTTCTTGATGTCACTAGGTTGCTACACACATGCTGCTTTCACTGCATCCCACTCACTTTCTGTTGCTAAGTGCTTTAGGCTGCTGCAGTATATTAATTCAGAAGCTCTGTGTTCCCAAACTGTGCTGGTGAGAAAATGGATCTATTCCTCCCTGGGAAAGCAAAGGGTTAGATACTGCAATCAGCTTTCCTAACTCGATCAGGCCTCTCCCAGAGCCTATTAGGATAGGATGGAAGCTGTCTGAAGGCGAAATAGTAGCTTGGCTAACTGATAAGGTTTAGGGCACTGGTTCCCAACGGGGGGTCCACAGACCCCCAGGGGTCCACAAGAACTAAATTAAGGTCCACAAAACAATATAATAAATTAATATTTTCAATTAAAAGTTCTCTATTATAAAAATATATATTCAAATATTATTCTAAGTTTAATGTTTACCTAACAGTTATGATTAAAGTTTATTTTCAAATGCTCGGAATTTTAATTTTGAACCTTGGGGTCCCTGCACCGAACAAAAAAGTCCTAGTGGTCCCTGGTCAAAAAAAGTTTGGGAACCACTGGTTTAGGGGAAAAGTTATTTCTTACTGCCTATTCCATTCCAGCTGTATTTTAGCTATTATGGCCGAAACTGTTTTGCTCAATTATTCAATGTATACAGTTGCTGTGGGTACTACTCCACTGCTTCCTTTTTCACTAGCTTTGTGCAGTGTTGGATTGTGGATATCTATTCTGATTCTGTAAAACCCATCGTGGTTTGTTAAAGATTATGAGTTCCTTCCTAAATTAAGATCCTAGGATTGGGATATTCTGGTGTACTGTGCTTTGCAGAACTGCCAATTCTTGCCTTCTGGTCTTTCTAGACCCTCATCTTTCACTTGCCAGCCGGTGCCCCATTTCCTGAAGGTATTTACCATAAATGTTCAAAGAGTTTGCTGTTCTTCATTAAAGTCTGGAAAGTTCTGGGGAGACTTGTCAAAGATCACAAGGCCAAAGTAGCAATTGTTCCATCAACTTTTATACCGAGGGCTAATATACATTCGAACTGTCCATATAAATATCCTGTCTACGGGTGTAATGACATGATATGCCCGACACATGCTGGGTCGCTGGTGCATGACTTGATTCACAGACAAACATTGGGGGAACCCACCTTAAGAAGTGCTCATTCGCACAAAGCTGCAAGAGAGCACTGCGAGGGAGGAGGAGGAGCTTCCAGTTTCCCTCCTACCCTACTTTTGCCACCAGAAAGGGAAGCAGGGAAAAGCAGGGTATGAGGGAAACGGGAAACCCTTCCCTCCCCCATTGCACCACCAAGCGAAAAAGCACTTTTTAAGGTGGGTTCCCAATGTCTACCTGTGAGTCCAGTCATGCACCAATTATCTGCCATGCATCGGATGTCATATAGCTTGGCCCTCATATGCCAACGTTTAGGCATAGTCCCATTGCCAGACAGCAAGGATAAAGCATCTTGAAGTTTGGGATAATGAAGGTGACTTAGATTCATTTTTTAAGAACATAAGAAAGGCCGTGCTGGATCAGACCAAGGTCCATCAAGTCCAGCAGTCTGTTCACACAGTGGCCAACCAGGTGCCTCCAGGAAGCCCACAAACAAGGCGACTGTAGCAGCATTATCCTGCCTGTGTTCCAAAGCACCTAATATAATAGGCATGCTCCTCTAACCCTTTTTCAAAGCTACAGCCAAAAAAGTCTTTAGTCACAGTTTCCTATTTTCTGAATTTTTTCCTCAACAAAATTCTCATTTAACCTTTGGGTTAACTTCCAAAGACATCTTTTTCTATATACCTGGGAAGTCCTCTCAGTAGGTCATCCCCTGCCTCGTCTGTAAGTGATATGATTTTGCTGCTTCAGGATTGGCAGGAGCCAGCCGCTTTACTACAACATATAGAATAACAATAACAACAATAATCATAGAGCAGAGAAGACATACAACTTATTGGGAACACGGGGTGCCAGTGTTTCCTTACAAGTTTTTCTTAATGACATGTTTATATAGATGTCATGAAATAACCCTAAATGATCGTCACTTGGGCCCATTTCAACAGAAAGGAAGCATGCATGGGGTGACAGCCATCAGTTGACAGCTGAGTTTGCTACAGAACTATAGTGGCATAGGTGGGACAACACCAATGGGAGATGCGTCATGCAGTGTAGAAGATTCTCCTTTCCTCAAAGACTCATGGGAATCTACGTGCATGTAACACTTAATCTGAGCCAGTG
The DNA here is from genome assembly GCF_029931775.1 of Euleptes europaea. Taxonomy (NCBI): domain Eukaryota; kingdom Metazoa; phylum Chordata; class Lepidosauria; order Squamata; family Sphaerodactylidae; genus Euleptes; species Euleptes europaea. The sequence goes on along the minus strand of NC_079314.1, from coordinate 83,665,403 downwards.
TTCAAAAACTATTTTCAGTAATTATTACAGTGTCAAAGCACAGATCATCACATATGAAATAACAGTTAGATAGAAAACAACATACAAAGTGCCTTCAGCCACTCAATGCCCACGTCCATTGTGGCAGTAATCTTCAATAATCGGTATGCAAAATTTGATTTAAAATTTCTGAGTGTTAACACACCTCCTTCAAGCTATTCTTGGCATGTTACTAAGATACAGCTGTTTCTATAGAGAATTTCTCTACAGAAGTAGCAGGTACATTAAACCACTACATTTGGAAAAACAGTTAATTAACAGTTAAACTATTTTAGATTTCTGGTTGGTAACATAACATTTCTGGAATGCCTGGAATTTTTCCATCGTGAAAATCACGTTAACGCACACTTGGAATTTATTTCTCCTTCCTTTATTAGATTTCCTTGTGTATGCATTCCCAGTTATCTTAAATTTTGTATTTTCTGCCTATTGTTCTACAAGAGGATCAAAAGAGTAAGAAATATACAGAAGCTTGTGGTTATGAGTGGGATATGAATGTCAGCTTGAAATTCTTCTGACAACAGGAAACAAACAACTGCATTACGATCAACACCATAAATAGACAGAAGAGCTTATATAATAGTAACTGTTATTAGTCAGAAAGCACCTCAAAGAAATAGGTGCTGTAGAAAAATGAAAACATTAAAATTAAAGACAGGCCATGTTTGCATCTTTACAGTTTAATAAGGGAATCTAGTAAAGCGGAAAAGCAAAGAAAATGCTAAAGGAAGGGAGGTTACTATGTGTGCTTCAGAAGTCACATTGTGTATACTAGATGTGCACCTGTGTGAACAAGGCTGTGCTTCCTCCTTTGGATCATATTCACTCTGGGGAAGCCAAGCGGCTTCCCGGTTAAGCTTCTCTTCTGCCACTTCTCACTTCTGCTTGAAAGGAGATACAAGTCTGGGTATTAGCTGAAGTGTTAACACGCACACTTCTGGTCTTTAAAAACAAAGAGACGAGGTTCTAAGGCAGGCATGGAAGGTGAAACTTCAGCAGAACAATCTGAGATAATGGGGGGCAGGGGTAGGAATATACATATGTAGTTAAAGTAACATTCAAGTGTGTTATAGCTCAGAATGCTAAAATGCCTGCGATGCCTGGACTCAGTTCCAGCGCCCACACAACATGAACCTCAGAGAAGTGACAGCAAACAGAGTGGCAGGGGATACTGCGTATACTTTTCTATGTGGGGATGTCATCTGTGGGGTGGCTTTATGAGCATTTCAGACCTATACAAACCTAGAGATTTGGAGTTCCTGGAGGAATTGCTGGGGCCAGCGTTACAGCTAGGAACTGAGCAATGATTCAGGCAATAATAATAGCATCGGAGCTGGCGGTGCCTGACTGGGTTTTCCCTTTGTCCCAAGCTTCATCTTTCCTGAGTTTGTAAACTAACCATTCTCTCTTCATGGCTAAAATTAGATCACATAAAGTCGCCTGTTTTTGCCTGTTCTTCTGTACAACTTTCCTCCTTTGTCCCTTCAACTGACAACTGCACAATTCTTTCCACAAAGAATTCTGAAACTAGGGATTTCCACACCAATTTTTTAGAACAGAACAGGTGGGCTGGTCACAGACCATGGGCGAAAACGCACAGTCGCTTTAGCCTCCTTTATTCCCTGTTTCAGCCAGGATTCAGCCAGGATTGAACACATGCGTTTTCGCCGAACGTGCGTTCGATCCTGGCTGAATCCTGGTTGAAACAGGGAATAAAGCGACCATGCGTTTTTGACCCCAAAAGCAGAGCCTGATGTCAACAAGATGGAGGATGTTTTATTGGCGTATGCTGTATTAATAAATCTGAGATGGAGGATCAGGTGGAAAATGTTCAAGTAAAAAACAGGCCTTCAGGTACTGCTTAAAATGACTGATGATCCATGGTTGGTGTGTGCTGAACCAGACCAGGAGAGCAGCATTGCGGGAGTTTAATTCTATCCTAATCTAACTTGCCCTCTAAAGCCTATTTGCCCCCATGGATAGAAATGTACAATAATTTTCTGAATGCTATTTTTTGCTGCTTTTGAGGAGGCCAAACTGCATCGATGGATTATCAGGTGGATGCAGTAAAAGTTAACCAAGAGCCTCCAAGCATCTCCCTTTTATGAACATACAAAGCCGGTTTATACCTAGTCAGACTATTCCCGCAACTCATTCTGCATTGTCTAACTGTGACTGCCAGTGGCTCTCAAGGTACTCAGGCAGAAACAGGTCTTTTCCAACACCAGCCACTTAAAATAATTTAACTAGAAGCACCAGGGAATGAACCTGCACTTTCTGCAAGCACGACGTGTGTTCCACTTCTGAGCTCCAGCCACGTTCCACTAGGTGGGGTACTTTTCCAGCACAGTACAAAACTGAGAGGAGAACGCTTTGCTGCTTGGAAAGAACCTTGCGTAGCATTCAGAAGTTAAAACACAACAAAAGGGTGGAACAACAGACTATCTCAATCAATGCAAATATGTGCTTGACATGATTGCAAATATGTGCTTGACATGATCTAGGTAGGCTTGGTAGGTGAGAGCTAAGTATCCACCCATTGCCAGGCCCCTGCAAATGCCTCTTCACCCATGCATTAATGTTAGGAGGAAAACGCTGGGTTGTGAACACGATCTTGACTTTGTAACATGTAACCTGTCCCTAACAATAAATTTTGAGTACAATACTGGGGGGGGGGGGAACTGCCTCCTCAGAGGCTTCCTGGCCGCCAAAAAGAAACTTACAACATATTAAAAAATAAATAAATAACCAAAATGCCCCCATTGTCTGCAGCAAGACTATACCACCCAAATAGGTGGCATAGCAATGCCACAGTGCGAGGGGGCGTTCCTGGGGCGAAAGGGGTTAGGAACGCCACCCAGGATGCTGGTGCAAGGACATGAGCCACTGGAACGCTGCCAGGAGGCAGTGCCAGCACCTGAGCCCCGTGCTGCTGCATCGCATCACAGTGCCGAGGTGGATGCCACCCGTGATGGCGTAAGTACCCCTTATCACAGATTAAGGTTAAGTGGGCACTTACATTGGCACAGGGTCACGCCGGCTCCTATGGGCATTCCCCCTCCCTTTTAGGAATCGGCTGCCCGGAGTAAGTAAAGCATATTTTATCAGTTAAATACATTTTGTTTACCATTTTTTCACAATGCAACATGAAAGGAAACTTTTCAGGGGGATGAAACGTTCCACAAAGTTTTTCCTCAAAAGTGCCCCGCAGCTTCTCTCAGCCCTAGATAACACAGAATTTAGCACAGAAGTAGAATGAGTAGACTGAAGAGCAAAAAAGAAATGCATCAATGCATTATAACTATATCATGTGTTCTAACTGAGGTGGTCTTTTTGCCAGCACAATGATAATTTCTTGATTCCATCGACATTTATGAGAATGCATTTATAACAGACTTTGAGAAAGGGCAAGCTATTGTTTTACCACTGTCCTACATCCAAGAAAATGGACAATAAAATCTCAAAGCAGTTAGGAAATAGAAGAGGTTTAAACACATTATTGTCAACCCTAGATATTATGAATAAGTGTGAGTTTGGCTCTTGAATGTTACTAGTATAAAACTTTTAATACTTTTAATACTTTCAAACTTCTAAAATGCATTTGAGTTTTTCTCCGTTTACTGAAGCCACTCATTTCCATTTGGCCTAAGAGAGATTGTGACCTTTGACTGCACATAGGCCTAATGTCAGCAGCACTGTTCACATGTTACAGTGAAGGTGTATGTACATGTGTACAGCTATTTGTAAGAAAGAGCCAATGTGTGTTCACTTACTCATGAAACAGAGTATGGATAAATCACATAATGAACGTAGCATGAGAATTTCTCAGTACACATATAAAGAAAAATCAAGCGTACACTGTACATGGATAGTACGTTCATCTACTGTAACTTGTGAATAGGGCTGGTAAGACATACCAAACTGTCTCCCATCCCCCACCCCCACCCCCCTCTTTCCCCACTAGTAGGAGATACTTTGCCTTGCAGTCATTTATTACCTTTCTTAAATGCTTGGGAATACATACTGGTGAAAGGCACTCTATTAGCAGTTCTGTTAACAGAACTGAACTTTAGCCAATAAAATAAGAAGGAACAAACAAACATTTGTCTGACTGAAAAAAAGCAATCTTTCAAATTCTCCTTTTATTTAAACTAGTGACAGTGACTGGAATGTACATGTTTTAGCAAATATGTTTTATTTTCATTCCACTAAATTTCTTGTAGAATTGTTGACACATTAAAATATTGTGAGGTGGGAGGTTTGTAAGATGCCAGCAAAACTGTATGTGGAAGCATGATACTGGGGCTCCCATTCCTAGGGTTACCAACCTCCAGGTGCAGCCTGGACTTCTCCTGGAATTACAACTGGCCTGCCGCTCCTCTTTCTTTGCAACATTGGATTAAGTAGAGTTGCCTATAATGGATGTGTGTGCCTGTATGCGTGAATAATTGTCACTGTCACCATTAGCAGTGTGGGGATCCCTCCTGGGGGAGGAGTGGCAGTGGAGAATGACATGCCAGCACAGGGTAAAAAAAAAAAAAGATAGCAAGCTCATCCTAAGTAGAGTTATTCCCTTCTAAATCCATTGACTTCAAAGGACTCAGAAGAGTGTGACTCTGCTTATGATGGCACTGTTAGACATCTTTGTTCTCTTCCAAGAGGGCCCAGTAGTACTGACCCTAGGTTTTGGGAGACACTAGGCAAGATGCCCTTGAGTCCCCCTCCCTTCCCTGCTTCATCTACCTTCCCATCTGCTTTCTTCAACTATTCACATGGTATCTATATATCTAATAGCCAAGGGCTACAATATAGGGCTTTATAAATCAGGTAGATTTTACAAATCAGGTGGATTTTACAAATCAGGTGATTTGTAGAAAAGTCATGTAGAAATTCTCCCCTCCCCAAGACTTTTTTGGGGAAAGCTCCTTAATTTGAGATAAAGATGAGTTGGTTTTTATATGCCGACTTTCTCTACCACTTATAGAAGAATCAAACCGGCTTACAATCACCTTCCCCTCCCCCTCCCCACCACAGACACCCTGTGAGGTAGGTGGGGCTGAGAGAGCTGTGACTAGCCCAAGGTGACCCAGCTGGCTTTGTGCGTAGGAGTGGGGAAACAAATCCAGTTCATCAGATTAGCCTCTACCGCTCATGTGGAGGAGTGGGGAATCAAACCAGGTTTTCCAGATTAGAGTCCACCGCTCCAAACTACCACTCTTAACCACTATGCCACGCTGGCTGGTTTGAAGTACAAACCTTTCAAAAAGTTGACAGCTATGTTTGTGTATGTGCAGATGCTGCCACACTACCACTGCCCAGAACAGACAGCATTGGGGGTTGCCAAAGCAACCCAAAATGCCTGCAAAAATGTAGCCAAGAGCAGATGAAAAGGGGAAACGGAAACCGGCTTTCTTTACTTCATCTGCTGGCTTCTCTCCTGCATTTGCTGTGTGTGCGGGAAGGAAAGGGAGTGAGTGGACAGGAGAGATATATAAGCCTATATAGGGGAAGCCAAGCTGGAGCGGGGGGGGGGGGGTAACAGGAAGGCAAGCCGGAGCCGGAGGGGTGAGAAAGCAGAAGCAACAGTGAGGAGAGGAAGAAAGGCATCAAGTGCTCGTTAAGGGGAGCGCTGGTACAGTTTTTGCTGCTGTGTTTTTTTCCAGTTGAAGTTTCTGAACTGTCTATGGGCCGCCCCACACGGAATGTATTACAGTAACGGAAACAGGATTTCCCCAAAGGATGTGTCACTGTGGCCCTGTGGTCTTTTTTCTTCAGGCACAGCCTGCCTAAGCTGGTAAAAGGCATTCCTGGCCACTTCAGTCACCTGTTTATCCAGCAACAAAGAGACATCCATGAATTCTCAAAAGTGGCACACTTGCTCACTCGGAGAAGTATTACCCCATCTAGAACAGGACAAACACCAATTCCTGCATCTGTTTATCCTGAATTAGATTTCAATTTGTTCACCCTCATCCGATCCTTCACTGACTCCTGATATTGATTTAGAATTTCAGTGCCACCCTAGAATTAAATGGATGAGATAGAATTGCATGTCATCGGCCTACTGATGTCACTGAACTCAAAATCTATGGTTGATTTGTCAAATAGCAGTTAAATAGAATAGGCTACAATAATGGTTCTGAAACTTCTTGAGGAGGGACCTGATTCAGATGTTACTTTCTTAATGGGACCCACTTATTTATTTAAAACATTTTATGCCATGTTTCCACCCAATGCAAGGTCCCCCAGGTGACAAATATTAAAACATTTCAAACATTAAAAAGTATTTCTAATACATGTATATATAGGTAATATTTATAACCAACAAAATATAAAACTTAATATGAACACATAAAAACACAAATATGGACGAGGGTTTATAAAATAAATCACAGTGGGTAGCCGTGTTAGTCTGTCTGCAGTAGTAGAAAAGAGCAAGAGTCCAGTAGCACCTTAAAGACTAATAAAAATATTTTCTGGCAGGGTATGAGCTTTTGTGAACCACAGCTCACTTCTTCAGATACAGCTAGAATGTGAATCCATCTGTCTTTAAGTAGAGGAGAGTGAATTCAGACAAGCATTAGTATGTAAATGTTAACAGTAAGTAAATGTGAATAGCAGGCGTGATGGGATTAGGTGTGGTATGCAGAAGAGTCTGTGATGTCCAGGGGAGAGATGGGTGTGGAGAAATCAGCATTGGTAATGAGCCATGAATGCAAGGTCTTTATTCAGCCCAGGTAAATGCATTGACTTTAGTTTGAATATCAACTGTAATTCAGCAGTTTCTCTTTCCAATCTCCCTTTGAAATTCCTTTGTAAGAGAACTGCTACTCTTAAATCTGCAACAGAATGTCCTGGAAGGTTGAAATGTTCTCCCACTGGTTTTTTAATATTGTGGTTTCTCATGTCAGACTTATGTCCATGTAATCTTTGTCTAAGAGACTGACCTGTTTGTCCAGTGTAGATTGTGGAAGGGCATTGCTGGCATGTGATGGCATAAATCACATTAGAAGATGAGCAGGAGTATGAACCTGAGATAGTATGGCTGACATTGGTGGGTCCACAGATGATGTTCCTAGAATCTATATGAGGGCAAAGTTGGCACCTTGGTTTGTTGCAGGCCTTGGTGCCAGAGTCCATGTTCCTGTTAAGTAGTTTATCATCATGGGTGAGAAGTTGTTTTAGGTTAGCCGGCTGTCTGTAAGCAAGAAAGGGACGTCCCCCCCCCCCCAGTGCTTCAGCGAGGGAAGTGTCACAATCCAGCATTGGTTGTAGGTCCTTAATAATACATTGGACTGGTTTTAGTTGGGAGTTATAAGTGACAACCAGAGGTGTTCTGTTGTCATTCTCTCTGGGCTTATAAGAGTTAGTGATGGGACATCAAAGAAAACAAAGTCTTCCCTCACTGGCAGAAGACAACAATAGAGGGAGACAGATTAATCTCCTCAGGGTAAGTGTTCCAAAGGTTTGATGCCATGACCAAGAAGGCCCTTTTTGCCGCTCATCTAGTCTCAGAGGCCAGAAGCAGGGCCTCTGAAGATGACTGGAATGGTCAGGTAGGTTCGTACAGGAGTAGGCGGTCTTTCAGGTATGCTGGCCCCTAGCTGTATAGGGTTTTAAAGCACCTTGAATTGGCCTTGGAACCAAATCAGGACCCAGTGTAGATGGAACAAGCATTGAGTGATATGGTCCCTCTGACCCACTCCAGCCAGTATTAGGGCTGCAGCATTCTGTACCAACTGTAGCTTCTGGACAGTCTTCAAGGGCATAATTTCACAGACATTTTTCTGAGAGAAAGCCAAATTCACAATTGAGCTTCTCAGAGTCTCCTCTCCCAGCTCACCCTGTTCCTCATCCTAGTCTCACAACACATTTTGGGTCCTGGCCCAAACTTTGAGAACCACAAGGCAGTCATCCTTGGTGTGCTAGGAGGGATGTGTCACAGTATATATATTGTTGACAGAGGGAAGGCAGCCTGGTATAGCCTGTTCTCAGCAGATCTTGGAAACTAAGCAGGGTCAGCCCTAGTTAGTACTTTGATGGGAAACCACCAAGGCATACTAGGGCTGCTAGGTAGAGGAAGGCACTGGCAAACCACCTCTGTTAAGTCTCTCACCTTGAAAACTCCATAAGGGATCGCCCTAAGCCAGCTACAACTTGACGGCACTTTACACACACATTTATTGTTGAACTCTACCACTAGAATCGCTGCGACTCACTCAGCGATATTGACCACCAAGACGGTGCTGCAGAGATAGGGTTGCCAACCTGCAGGTACTAGCTGGAGACCTCCTGCTATTACAACTGACCTCCAGCAGATCACCCCCCTGGAGAAAATGGCCGCTTTGGCAATTGGACTCTATGGCATTGAAGTCCCTCCCCAAACCCTGCCCTCCTCAGGCTCCGCCCCAAAAACCTCCCGCCGGTGGCGAAGAGGGACCCAGCAACCCTACGCAGAGGCAATAGAAAGGGCGGAGGCAATAGAAACGGCATAAGCATTTTTTAAACATACACTCTCAATTGGTTCTCGTAGGTTATCCAGGCTGTGTGACCGTGGTCTTGGTATTTTCTTTCCTGACGTTTCACCCGCAGCTGTGGCAGGCATCTTCAGAGGAGTAACACTGAAGGACAGTGTCTCTCGGTGCCAAGTGTGTAGGAAGAGTATTATAGAGAGAAGGGGGTTGGGTTGGAGCTGAATCATTGCCCTGCAAAAAGTATTATTGTCCTGCGGGCGAAACGTCAAGAAAGAAAACACCAAGACCCGGTCACACAGCCCGGATAACCTACGAGAACCAACGAACTCTGACCGTGAAAGCCTTCGACAATATTTTATACACTCTTAAATCTCTGCAAAACAGGCCACGGGGAACAACAGGGACAGGCAGGAACAAGTGCAGTGGAAGGGCGCCGCGCAAACTTCATGGCCTTTGAGCGCTCCCGTCTCCCTCGCGCCGGGCCGAGCAAAAGAAGCCCATCCCCGGCGAGCGACGGCGCAGGCGTCCCAAGGAGGGCGAGGGGGCCCCGCGGAAGCACCGGCCCGCTCCAGAAGGGCGTGCCGAAGCCCAGCAGGGGAAGCCCGACGGGGGGGGAGGCGGGGCGGCTGTGGCGGCGCGCGGGAGCTGCAGTCCCTTCTCCGGCCGCTAGCTGTCGCCCTGGCTCCGGAGTCTGCGGCGGTGGCGACGGTTGCTGCTGGCCCCTCCCCCCCTCCCCATTCGGCGAGCTGGGCGCTGCTGGGCGGCGGGATCGTCGAGCGGCCCCGGGGGCAGAGGGAGTCCCGCGGCGGAGGCTCGGGGGAGAGCGGCGCCGGGGAGCAGCCATGTCGGCGACGGGGATCGAGTGACTCCAGAGCCGGGAAAGGGAAAACGGCCGGAGGCCTCCCTCCCTCCCGGGGAGAACAGGAAGCCGCCGGCTGCAGCGTGTGAGGAGGAGGAAGGTGGGCAGGGCGAGCGCCGCCCCCGCCGCGGCGGAGACCCGGCCCTGCTGCTGGTGGGTGAGCGAGCGAACGGGGAGGGCGTGAGGGGGGGGTCTTCATTGTCTCCCGTGGGTCTGTCTCGGCGGCGGGGGGGAAGCTGCCCCTTCCCGCGCCGGAGGCCCACGCTGCCGCAGAGGCGCCGGGCGGGCTCGGGAGAGCAGTGAGTGAGTGAGTGAGTGAGTGGCGGGCGGCCCAAGCCGGCTTCCCTTCGCGGAGGGGCGGGAGCTCCCAGGCCGGTTATGCACCGGGGGGGGGGGGTTCTGCCTTCGGGTGGGCTGCTCTCGAGATGCGCGTTCCCCCCCCCCCCGGTCCGAATCCTCCAAACTCTGCCTGGGGGCTCCTGTAGAAAAGGGCAAGAGTCCGGGAGCACCTTAAAGACTCACAAAAATATTTTCTGGCAGGGTAGGAGCTTTCGTGAGCCACAGGCAGACTAACACGGTTACCCACCGTGAATTATCTTCATGGGGGCTCATGGCTGAATTTGGACGTGGGAGGGGGGGAACGCGCATCTCGAGAGCAGCTCACCCAAGGCAAAACCTCCCGTGCAAAACCGGCCAAAGACCCGTCCCGGCTGTTGAGATAAAGAGAGATAGGTATTGATCAACGTCGGTGCTTGACTTTCTGACTCTCTCTCTCTCCCCCCACCCCCCCCACCCCCCCCACCCCCCCCACCCCCCCCCACCCCCCCCCCACCCCCCCCACCCCCCCCCCCGGGCGGATGGGAAGAGGACTCGTCCGCCGGCCGAGTTGGGCGCCTGGTCTTGTCGATGGGACCCGGGGAGGGGGGGGCTGCTCGGATGGGTCCGGGCTGCCGAGAGCCGGCGCCGCCGCCTCCTCTCCAGACCCGGAGGTTTCCCCCCGTGCGCCTCTCCGGTGTCAGGTTGCCGGGATCAAGGGCGGGATGCGGGTGGCCGGGGGGGAGGGACGACGCTTGCAATCGCACGGGAGGATTAAAACGCGGTTCTCCTCTTCGTGCGTGCTGGGGGGGGGGCTTGTTTTGATCGCCTGCTTCGGTCGTCGAGGCCTGGGTGGACGCAATTGGAGCGTCGCGCAGCTAGATCTCATGCCGCAGACCTCCGAGGGGCGCGGTTTTAAACAGATTAGTTGCCTGGGGGGGAAATGCAGCTGACAATTTATGTATATATTTTATTTTAAGGTAAGTGCCACAAACAGTGCTGTGGAATGTAATTAATGATGACGCCCTTATATTTCAAAGTTTTGTGCTTTTCTTTTTTTCTACATCTGTTGTTGAAAATTGGTTAGCAATGTGGGGGGCGCAAGTAGTTAGCCTGGCCTAGGGCACAAACATGACTGGCGCCGGCCCTGCCTCTGAGCAAGGTTTGGTATATACTTTCTTGTAAAAAGCTATGGACACTTTTTCCTGATAACCGCCCTGCTGTCTCCTTTTTCATGGCACTTTCTGCCATTTTCCTGTCCTAGAGTTTTTCACTTTTTTTCCCTACCCCACTCCCATCTCCCCACCCCAGTGCTTTTAAAATGACAGGATATATGAACACTTACTGATCCCAAAGCACTATGGACTTTCTTTCTTCTGCCCCCTTCCTTTTTGGGCTCCTTAATGAGATATTCATCAGTATAAGCAAAACAGACCATTCTGCAAGAACTGTAAAGAGACTACTTGTATGAATCACTATTAGAGTTCTTGCAGAAACCATTGCACTGTGGTGTTCTCAGAAACGGATTAGCTTCTTTTTGCTCTTTGACTGGCCTTAATCCCTGTTGATTCTTTCGTTGCAACAATTTGGGTAGCAAACCATTTTAAACTTGATTAAAACACAGTTGGTATGTTGGCTAATATTCCAGAGGCAATAAGAACCAGATTTTTTTTCCAGAATCTTTATATATTTTGTCATAACAAAGTATTGTAAAGCAAATGTGTGACTATATATGCATGCCTGCATATTTGAGCATACAAGTGTAGTATAGGGTTGCAAATCTGCTGTTCCCTTAAAGTGGCACGCTGAATACTTTTTAAATTGGTTAAAATATGGAGCCTGAACATTTGGGTTTCTTCTACTACTTCTGTACTTCGTTGTTGTTTTTAAAGGCAGGTTGGAATTGTTTAGTTTTTGTATCTTTCAGCGTATGTCTGTTAGGTGTACAGCGAAAATTGTAACGTGAATGTAACAAGTGTGCATATTGTATAGCTACATTAATTAGGAAACTAAGGATGGCTGGTTGAGGCTTCTTATTGAATGTATCCTCAATATCAGTCTTGGGTTTTCTTTGCATAATTTGTGAAGTGGCCCTGAATATAGTTAGCTTGAGGTTTGTGGCTGAGCAGGGATTTTAACTTGTTTTCCTAATATCAAAGCTACACCAGCGTGGTGTAGTGGTTTGGAGCGGTGGACTCTAATCTGGAGAATCGGGTTTGATTCCCCACTCCTCCACATGAGCGGCAGACTCTAATTTAGTGAACCAGGTTGGTTTCCCCACTCCTACACTTGAAGCCAGCTGGGTGACCTTGGGCTAGTCACAGTTCTCTTAGAGCTCTCTCAGCCCCACCTACCTCACAGGGTGTCTGTTGTAGGGAGAGGAAGGGAAGGAGATTGTAAACCGGTTTGATTCTTCCTTAAGCGGTAAAGAGAGTCGGCATATAAAAACCAACTCTTCTTTTTCTACATATTTTATTGAGTGGGCATGCTGGCCCCTTGCCATGTTACATTCAGTTTAGATGCAACATGATTTCTTGCATAAGGTTTTAGGTAGAGGGCTTAGAGTCAGTCTACATTACTGTCTGCCTTTGCAGAATAGTAAGTAAGGTTGGAGATCACAAACTATCCAGTAAAAAAAACCCTTTAATAGTCAAACAGGAAAACTGATCAACTTTCAAGTACCGGTACATTTGTGTAAGTCCCATATTTGTTCAGGGCAAAACTGAGTAAAATGGTGAAATAAAAATGTTGACCTAAATACCACCTCATGTCTGTTCCCTTTTAACAAACAGAAAGATGTGGAATGTTTTTTACAGTTTAGTGTGTGAGGGAAGATCAGTGTTACTGAAACTAATGGCAGAGATCCAGGCAGTACAAGATCAGAGATTTACAGTGCAGTCCTGTGCAGAGTTATTCCATTCTAAACCCATTACCTCAATGGGCTTAGACTGAAATAACTATTCACAGGATTGCACTACAAGTGTTTCTTTTCTAGCAGCAGGCAGAGTTGAACTTGCAGAATGATTTGGCATCACATTCAGTGTGATTACCAAAGCTGATGGTTTCAGGTAAAGCTGTTTTTGTATTCTGTTTTATGTGAATGTCTTTCAGTCTCCTGAGTTTAAAAGTGCTGGGTTGCTGACATCCGAACAACCATTCCGTGTATGTGTTATGCTTCATCATATATTTAGCATTGCATTGGCTTTTAACGTTGCTTATTTAAATATTTATATTTCCCCCTGCTGGGAACCCAGAGCAATATATATAATAAAATTAGATGAAAAAAATAATTTTGTATAGAAAACTGCTGGTACTTGAAATCCCATCTATCAGAACCTACCTACAGATTCTATCTTGTTTCATGAAATACCTTGGCATTCTTTTCATTAACATGGATCCAATCTGCCTTCTACTACCTACTGTGTTATCAGTCATTTCCTGAACCTGCTTGACTATCTCCAGCATCCCCCAAACTTTTTCTCTTGGCTTCTCATGCTTAACCTCGTGTCACTTGAGTCTTTCAGATCAATAAATTTAGACTTGAGTTACTCTGCATGGGATTGCACGGTTTTTCTCTTACTTTCCTCTTAACGCTTAAAGTCTTTACTTGCCCTTCTTCATGCAGGTGTTCTGTCCAGCCACTTCTCTTTGGCAGTTTTGTCCTTGGGGCATTCTTGGGGTAGGGCCATTTAATCTTGGCTGAATCTTAGTCTTTCTAAACCTGAGCAGTAAAAATGTATAATAATGGGTTTGTCTTGGGAACTTTGCATCAGTATGTGCATGCATATCACTTGCGTACAGGACTTTGACTGTGCTTAGGAACATTGCATACTTAATAGTATCTCAGCATGACATTGTGGCGCTATGTAGTTGTTTTTTTTTGTGTGGATTATATTTACTGTGACGGCCTTCTGCCAAGTTCTTGATAACCTTAGTAGAAATTTTATTAGCAATATCTTATGCTTATTTACTTGGAAGTAAATGCAGTGGGACTTAATCTGAGATAAGTGTGCACAGTTTAGTAGCTTTAATATCTGTTGACAGCTGCAATGTGTTTCTTAAATCAAATACGTTTTAAAAGTAGATGAAACTTATTTCCAGTGGTTCCAATAAACTCTTAGATTAGTAATAACTGTTGAGTGCTATTCTATAGTGCATAAACTTATTTAATAGCTCTGGCAGGAATGAATGGATTTGGCTTTGTGCTTTGATAAACCCAGTGTAGTTCACACAGTTCTGCATCTTACTAGGACAGGGGCTCCCAGTGTGGTGCCCTTGGGTGCCATGGTGCTGGCTGGCATCTTTTCTGGCATCCACCAAGTGTTTTTAGGAAGTGGGTGGGGCCAGGTAGGGCTTTTACTCTGCAAGGCTTCTGATTGACTATTGGAGATTCGATTGGCTGTGCAGATTTTTTTTAATGTTGCTTTGGCAGCCGCTGCCACCACAACACAAGGATCTGCAACCATTTTGTAGCTGTGCCCACCATTTTTTTACTGTCTCGTCACAGCTGACTTATGGTGACCCCGTAGGGTTTTCAAGGCAAGAGATATTCAGAGGTGGTTCTCCATTGCCTGCTTCCATGTCACGGCCCTGCTGTTCCTTGGAGGTCTCCCATCCAGATACTTGCCAGGGTCAAGGCTGAGATTGTGTGACTGGCCCAAGGTCACCCAGCAAGTTTCCATGGTGAGAGTGGGGATTTGAACCTGGATTTCCTAGATTCTAGTCCAACACTTTAACCACTACACCAGTCTGGCTCTTGTTCCCAGCATGCCATGTCAAAATTCCAAATGTGCCTGCAGGCTCAAAAAGGTTGGGGACCCTTGAACTAGGAAGATGTAAAGTAGCCAGCGTAAACATCACATGAATGTTAGTTTTAAAATATTTTAAATATGATAAATGTGAAATATTCAAGTGAGATGTTAGCAGTTTATATCGTAGTATGGTGTTTTCTACTGTGTATTATGTAATGTCTATTTGGAGAGGCTGACTAAAATGAAGTTCTTTTTCTATCATAATGTGCTTCCTTACTTAGGAGTGGATGGCTGCTTCTGCCAGTATATTCTGGCAACTTTAAAGTGACACAGAATCCTACTTTACTATTTTTCTGTAAGTTTCCTATGAAGTGCACTATTGTAAATATTGCTGCTTTTTAATGAGCAAGGAACTGGCAGAAGTTTACGCTTAGATTTTAAGAGTGCTGTTTAAATCGGTGACTGACCTAGAATCTTACCCAAATCTGTCTTAATAATAGCTGTAACATTGGCAGTTTCCTTTGTTCATATTAATTGGTGTGTGTGAATTTTAAACTAGATCATAATTACTTAAAGAAAGTAAAACCAACTTTTTGAATCATGCGGTCTCTTTAGGCCATAATACTAACCTACTAATACCAGTTATGTTGTAGCTAAACACCAACTGAGTGAACCCTATAGTTAATAAGCTTTCATACGGTCTCTGTAAAAGCATATCTGTTCTGCTAATTCAAAGAAATTTGTAGTAACTGGTTATTGAAGGGGATCCATTGTTGGTTGATAGGCAAAGAAATCATACATTCTAAGGGCCCGTATACAGTTCCTGGTAACTCCTGCTTTAAAGTATTTGAGGGAAAGACCTGTGTCTGAGATCCTGCAGAATTATTGCCAGAGTAGACAGTACTGGGCTAGGTATTCTAGTGCAAAGCTTCTTAAACGGGGGTCAAACCCCATATGGGGTTGCGTAACTGAATGTGGGGGTCACAAAAAATTTGGCAATAGTAAAAAGTTTCTTTGATAAAAGGTGTCTTTAATAAATTGTAAAATTATATGTATACCAAAGAATTGTTTAAAAATAAATGTCTTTATGATTTATTATCAGTAAATGTTTGATTTGTATACTTATTTTATATACCTACATACCCAGGGTCGCATAAAAATTTCTCGGACAAAAAGGGGTCGCAAGTGGAAAAAGTTTAAGAAGTCTTGTACCAGTGCTCTGAGTAAAGAGTGCTTCCTAGGCCCTCTAGCATCTCTGCTTTTGAGGTTATAAACAGTGCTTCCTATATGTGCATATCTGGCATAGGACTTCCTTTGATAAGCCAAACTATGGTTTAATTTGTGCTCTTCCCTGGGGTTAAGGCAAACGACCATGAGTAGTGTTCACCTTTGTTATGGCTGCGTAGGCCTTGATATGAGGCTACTTTGTGTGTTTTGACAAATCCCAGATGCCGGTTGCCATGGAATCTAGAAATTTCAGTGTGGTGCCTAGTATTTTCAGCAATTATTCTATTGTTGCCTCTCTAAGCAGTTTTCAGTGGAAGTAGAAAAATTGGTTCTTGTAGGTTATCCGTGGTACCAAGACCACGGTCACACAGCCCGGATAACCTACAAGAACCAATGAACTCTGACCGTGAAAGCCTTCGACAATAAGTAGAAAAATTCTTTACCATTTTGCACCATAATGTTTAAAGACATAAAACAAGGGTCCATTAAGTTTGTGTCATTGCTTGTTTATATGCAACCTTAACTTTACACCATTCAGTGGTGGAGGGCAAATTCATGCCTTAACTAGTTGCTTTCTAAGCTTTTTGAAGCAAAAAGCGTACCCTCCCACTTCCTCTTTAAAGCCTGTAGCCACTGTCCATCTGTTGATGGGGGGTGGACAGGAAATCCTACCTCACCCCCCCCCCATCAGCACATAGGTGGCAGCAAGAGGCTTTAAGTCTGCCTTCTAAATTGGATTGGCTCCTAGAGTCAAGGAAATTTTGTCAAGGGCTGTTTTTATCTAGAGCTTTGTAGAAATTTTAAATAAGAAAATAAGATTTCTTCTAGGAAGGTCAGCTGATGCAGTGTCATTGCTTGTCATGTTTCATGTGTTGTAATGCATATTTCTTTTGTTTTAAATTGTAGCTCAAAGTGGCTAACAGCATACTTAAAATGCAGTATATAAAAAGAGTAAAAAACACAATTTTAAAAGCCAACTAAATGAAGCCATCAGAAAAGTGCCCAGTACATGCGTAACAACTTGCAGATTCAACAAGAAGCCCCCCCCCCCCGCAAGCTATCTGCAAACCTTTCTAAAGGTTTTAGATTTTGTTGTTGAGTCCTACTTCATTGTTTATTGTAGGTCCTTGCTTTCTGATTGATTTCAAAATTTTGTGATTTTATTTGAGTGTCGGTGAATTGAGTAAATCAACCTAGAGATTATGGTAGCATGCATCCATGTAGCTAGTTTGGCCAAGTCCTGAAAAGAGGTCAACTTTTCTGGTATAACGGAAGAAAGGTCCTTTTAGCAGCCACCTGGACTTGCTTCTCAAAGAATATTATGGAATCCTAAAGCACCCCAGTCTCTTTTCAATAAAGGCAATGTTTTAGCACAGTGTTCAGCTTGCTTAAAAACCCAGATAAATGCATTATTTATTTGCAGTAGTAGCTGAAAAATATAGCCCAGGCAGAGCATTCCTACAGCAAGCACTTTTTTTTTTGCCCAACCACAAGCTAAGAGAATGAATGAGTATAAAAAAATTTAGGGGCTAAGGTTAAGACAATTTAAACACTTCCTAAAAAAGAAAAATGTAAAACTGAGCTATTACTAACTTTTGAGGTCAGCATGGTTGATTCTTCTGTGTTCTCTAATAAAAGGAATCAAAGTTGCATAACACAAGAAACATTTACAATGTGGGTAAAGTGTTAGATATGCTTTAAATGAACCAAGCTCCAAACAATAACTTTTGGGAAGGATTTTTGAAAATTTGAATGTAGTTGTTTATAAATAAATAATTTTAGTCACTTGTGAAGCTTAAAGCTGGTGCCATATTAACAAATGGGTTGGCTATAAATCAGCACAGATTTATAGTTGCTCTTCTATTGATGATTTGCATTATTTTTCTGTTTGAAGCATATCACTTTATGCCTTGTGGGTTTTTTTGTGGTTGAGGAAGTTTGACTAGTTATAATTCCATACTTCTTGTTTCTTCACAGAAGAATGAACTATTGTTAGAGGAAGCACTTCATGCTTTTGTCTTTTTAATTAACCAGTAAAATATTCTCATAGGATGCTTATATTTGCTTTGTCTGGTCCAGTTTTTTAGGCTGCAAAAGGCAGGCCTCTTGTCATTTCCCTGAAATGCTGTTTTCTGGCAGCACACCCTTAAACCTGGAAACATTTTTCTGTGGATTTTTACCCATTCTGTTGTATGATATGCCTTACCAGGTGCTTAGCATTTATACAATATTTTGTTTCTGTATGAGCACTATGAATCTCTTAATATCGTAAGTATTAGAATTTCAGATTGTTAAGCCATCATAAGGCTATCTTGCTAGCAACAGAAATAATAATAGTAAACTTTGTCCTCCTGTGTTTTGACTGCAAAATTCTTCCTATCTATTGTATACTTAGTGCAGTCCTAAGCAACTTTGCAACATGGAAGCAGTTCCATGTTCCTAAAAAAGTGTGTTATAATTCATGAGGCCAGAATGGACAGTACTGTTGCCTAAGATCAGTTTTTTAAAAAATGTCAAAGGAGAATGGGGAGGGCAGGACTTGATATAAAGGGGGTTGTGGTGATTAAATAAAAGGAAAGTATTTATTCCAAAGTCTCTTCCTCCCTTGGATTAGTGAACTAGCAGGGGGAAAGGGTTTTCCAAGACCAATGTACACTTTTTTTTTTTAACCACATTAGTATCCTGCCTTTCCTGCAAGGATCTCATGCTTACTTAGGATTTTCCTTGTTTTATCCTCCTTCGCAGTAACCACAGTACAGTACAGACTCAGCTTGCTTCTGCACTGAGATAATTCCCTGTTCTACTGTAAGTGGTGCCGCGATTGCAAAGAATTCGCAGCAGCAGCACTGCATGGTGTTTTTGCATGGTGTTTTTGCATGGTGTTTTGTTCTGTGTTTTTTTCTCCCACCTATCACTTCTGTACACACCCCGGTGGACGTTTAGTGAGCTTTATAGTTTACTAGGGAGATTCCTATGGTGTGTTAACACTAAAGTGATATATTTACTACTGCTACTTTTAAAAAATCTACCAAAAAGCCTACCAGCAGTGTTAGTGGGAAATTGCACCAGATGTGAAGTGAGGGGATGTAGAAATCCACATTTTCCCATACCTGCTTTGGGTTTCAGCATTCCAGCTGGGAAAAACCCAGAAGATTGCTAGAAAAACAATTTAGATGTTCTGGGGGTGGGTGGGTAAAATAGCAAGAGCTCCATGTGGAAGTAACCTTAATGCTGATTCAGTTTGCAGAGCAAAGTTTGCATTATGTTGAGCCAGTGTTGGGGAATACACTGTTCGTCTCCTCTCTGGCATTGCTTTCTTTCCTCTCTTCCCGAATCAGGCTTAACCATGGCTTAGCATTACATTTGCACCAGTGGTGATAAAGGTTTGCACCCAAGGTTTGGAGACTTGGTAATGTTTAGTGTTCACCTTATTGCAGATGGATCACTGAACCAGAGTTAAGGCTGACAAGAGAAAGGAAAGGGAATTTGGGCTGGGAATAGAGATACAGCATGTTCCTGACATGGATTTTGATTCATAAACCACTGTTCCCAGGGAGCCAGCATTTGATTGCTGTGGTCCCTTTAAGAGAAAGATAAAATTGAGAGAGATGGAATTTCCAGAGCTTTTGATTGAGCCTTATGGTTGAGCAGGGATTTGAACCCACGCCTCCCAACTACTATGTCTAATGTATCACATTTGTGCTATTAAGTAATAAATAATTTCCTCGGCTTTCTATAGTTACGCTCTAGTTTTATGCAGTGTCATTTACCTGCTCTCGAAGTGTGCTTCTAAATCCAATCCATGCAGGCTTTCAAGGTTATTTTTTCCTTCTCCTGAACTAGTTTGGAGACTGAGCTGTCTATTTGATTCACTGCTATTCAGCTTCCAGTGTTTTCCTCTAGCCATTGTTCAACCTGAATCTACTCTTTGGAAAGGAGTCACTCCTTTTCATTTTGCTTTTGCTGTGTGTAAAGGTAATGAGATTCACCTCCTACAGTGAGTCAGCAGGAGTTTGTAATTTATTCCAGAGTTCAACAAGGTGGATCAAGATGTGAATTTGCTGCTCTGTTAAAGTGCTTGTTTCCTGGTCTTCAGATAATTATCAAAGATGATGATGATTTGACCTCAGTCCTTGTCTGCTTTTCACTAATGCATTTGTATTTTTGTTATTGTACGTCCTATTTCGATGTTGCCACTGTTCACAAACAGCTCAACTAAGGGCATCATATCAAATGTTTATGTACAGACAAAATGCATTGAAGTAAACATTTGCTGTAGGCCTCTTTGGGAAAGGTTGTTCATGCTGATGTCTGTGTAATTTACATCCATATTATTATATTTTACTAGGAAGATTACAGCAATTGGAAGATCAGATAGATAATGATTAAATGAAGAGTAACAACTTTTAAAATACTAGACAAAATTTTAGAGCTGTATGAATTACCATTATTTAGCAAGTACGTCCATTTTTGTGCCAGTTGACAAGACTCAAATTAATTTCGTCAGCACCACCACTCATAGGAATATTTTTTAGCCCTGTTTACATTATTCATTACATTATGGAATAGAACAAGACTGCAAATTGGGTATCCTGAGGTTATATTGCTAGTTATAGGCCTTTTAGCCATTGGCAAAAAACCTTATCTGCAATGCAGTATGTCATGACATATTTACTGTAACCAATGTTGCACCATTATGACCTAACTGTGGGCTTGTTCATGTAATTGTGCTTGATGCACCAAGTGGAATGCCCAAGCTGGCAGGATACCACTATAGAGATGGCCCTATATTTTCTTGTCATGAAGTATTTCCCATGCAGTCCGGCCATCTTCAGAAACCCTGCTTCAATTGCCCCCACCATCTTGAGCTGGTTGGATGGCAAGCCGAGAAAGAGCCTTCTTGGTGATGGCACCAAAACTTTGGAACTCGCCCGCCAGGGAGACTAGTCTGTCTCACTCTATTGGTGCCTTTTGCCAGCAGGTGGAAACTTTTTTGTGTGTGTCCGGCATACCTCACTAATGGTTATTGGCCCTCCTTCTGATGTTGTTTGTTTTTGTGTTTTTAACTGAATTCTTTTATAATTTAAAATGTATTTTTAAATGTTCAAATGTTTTAATGTTTATGTTCGCTGCATTGTGGACTCTGATTGGGTGGAAAGGCAGCATAAAAATGTTTTAAATAAGCAAATATTTCATGAACCAATTACATCATGCCACTCGTTAGGAGGGGCTTCCTTGCCATGTTAGGGCTATACATACTTTGATGTAGACTTCTCCCACTTTGGATTCAGAATCCAGAGTATAAGGCCAAGGTAACATGGGTGGGACTACACCAGGAGCATCAAGGTGTTGCATTGATGGTAGCTGTTATCATCACCTCATGGTGTTTGCCTGACCTTCACAGTGGATTTACTCTCAATCTGATTAATTGCTTACACATTGTTTCTGTATGATTTGTTTTTTTAATCATTCATATTACAGTTGCCATGATCTGAAATTTTTGCATACGCTGTCTTATGACTTTTAAAAAGCATGATAGCCATTTATTTGTAAAATGAGCTATTCCTGGGAGAAGGATGAGTTGGAACCTCCTGTATTGATATTTTAGGAAGGTCTTAGTTGGTAGTTTTATCTGACATCAACATCTTGCTACCATCAGAAAGTTCACCTTATTGGCCATTTTGCTAAGGATAGCACCCTAGCTGAAGGAATTATTTCAATTAACCATGAAAGCACATTACCTGCTGCATTCACTGTTATCTGGACATAGTAGCCTAATTGCACATCTGATTCGCAAGGTTGGGTTGTGAGGCAAAACTCTCAGATGGATTGACTAACAGCCCCTTTTCAAAATGGAGAGGTGATACAGACTACTAACGATAACCTGGAAAGTTGCCTCTGTTGCTGTGAAGAGGGAATGGAAGTGGCTGAAACTAAAAATTAATAGTAAAGATATTTTTCTTCAAATGGGTTGTGTCTCAAATGGGTGTGGTTGGCTTTGCTTCCCCCCCTTGTTTGATATCTTACTTATTTGGACTTGTATTCTATATGTTAATGTGTAACTTGAAAAAATGACATCTCATTCCCGAGCCTTGTGGTGGCTGGGAATGCCCCCCCCCCCCCCCGCACACTGGCATTGCATATCTCTTCCAGGATTTAGGTCCCGGAGAGTCTGTGGTGTTGGAGGAGCTGCGTGCAGTTCCGCAGCACCTAGGCGCTGACAGAACTGCCAGCGTGCCTCTTATTCCGTGATAAGAGGCCACTTACACTGGCAGCGGAGTTATGCTGACTCCAGACCACTTTGAGCCACCCACCTCAGGAATGGGCTGTAAATCGACAAAACAGTGCAGCTTTTCCACACTTCAGTGTCTTTTCTACAGGAGGCTTTCTTTGTGCTGAGGATGTTGATACACTGTAGTGTGTTTTAGGCTCTAGCATTTACACCAAACTATAGTTGTTTCTAAGACTTTATAGCTAGTGTGAAGCTTTTTTCATGCTGAACAGGAAGCTTGTATTTCCTGTGCATTTATGAATAGGGTTTGGAAAATGAGCTTGAAGGAAAACAATTATGTATAAAATATCTTTATAGAATATCTTTGGTAAGCTAAAAGCACAGTGTCCTGAACTCTTTTTGGCAAAATAATAGTATGTACTGCAGATATCTTAATTTACATGTAAGTATTTTATTTGGATTTAGATTAACCATATTGTTAATATTCAGTTACTTTTTGTAACTTTATTTTCATTTCTGACAGAAGTTATTAAGACTGGCGTAAACCCCATTTTAACATCCTCAGTTGCCTAAATTATTATGAAATGTCTTTTAACAGAGCTTAGATATAGGTGCAGAGATTAAAACATGGCCAAGGTGAAGTAAAATAGTGAATAGGATTGTTTGACCTACCTGCCCCTTGAATTCAAAGGGGGCAGTGGCATTTGAAGAGATGAGATATGTATAATTAGAAATGGGGCTTGACAAATCCCAAGTGCCATAGTGCTCAGAAGTTTCATTGTGGCCTAGTATTAATCCAAAGCCATTAAATAACAATGTAAAAATAAAGAACATAGTACAAATTGAATTCCACATGTGACCCTAAATATTGCAGTGTGAAGTATCATCATCTGGGCAAATGATCTCCTGCCCACTTGTAAACATAGGTGATTTTTAAGCTTCAGGAAGTTGAACTGGAAAGAGACTGCCTCCCCCCCCCCGCCCACTCTTATCATTAGGTAAAGATACCTAGTTTGGCTTTGATTATCTCTTTGAATACTTCATCATCTAAATAAATCTCCAGTTTTGTTAATATGTGTTCTGCAGAGAAATGTTTAATGTGAGGGCCAGCATAGTGGTTACAGTGTCAGATGAGGATCTGGGAGATCCAGGTTTGAGCCACTGCTCTTCCATGGAAACTTGCTGAGTGGCCTTGACCCAGTCACACAGTCTTAGCCTAACCTACCTCACAGGGCTGTTGGGGGGATAAAATAGAGGACTGGAAATGATTAAAAATTGCTTTTGGTCCCCATGGGGGGGATAAATGAAGTAAATAACAAATAGTTGTTGATCTTTTCAGTTGGATCCTACCATTTTTCCTTCTTCCAAGAATGCTACAGGTTGAACTCTACAAGCACCACCTCACACTACCTAATCTGTTCCAGTCTACCTAGCATGCTACATAGGATGCAGACAGGAGTTTAAGATCAGGGCTCTAATATTGTTTGTTTTCACCTGATTCTGTCCAACCTAATTAATTCTACCGGGTAGAATTCTAAAGCTTGTACACTGTTTTGTTTTATTTCAGTTGGTCCCACTAAAAGGTATTGCATGTTTTTTAGTTCTAGAATCTTTTTTTTGGGGGGGGGATGGGACGGGGGGAACACACCAGTGTAGCTACTTCACCTGGATGGCCCAGGAAGCCTGGTCTTATCAGATCTCAGACTCTAATCAGGGTGGGCCCTGGTTAGTACTTGAATGGGAGACCACCAAGGAACACCAGGACTGTCAGAGGAAGGCAAACCACCTCTCAGGCAGCCCATTCCTGGGGGGGGGGGTGTTTAGATCCTCAGCGGCAGGAAGCAGCACAGCCAAGCCACCTCCTCAGAGGGTTCCCGGCCACTGCAGGGAGAAAACAGCTTTTTTAAAAATTAAAAAAAGGAAAAAGGGGGAAATGCCCCATTGCAAACAGCTGTGCTGTCAAAAAAGGTGGTGCAGCCACGCCGCAGTTCAAGGTGGCATTCCAGGGTGAAAGGGGTTAGAAAGCTGACGTCACCTCCGCCTCTTGGAATGCTCCCTCCCCAACGCGGCCTGCTCCTTCCAGGATTTAGGTTCCGGCATGGCGGCAGCGGAGGCCTGCGCCCCTCTGGGATGCCCAGGCATCATTGGGTATGCCACCTGGGATGGCATAAATGTCTGCTATTCCGGGTTAAATAGACATGCTGGCGCAGGTTCACCCAGGCTCTTGTGGAGCTTCGCCCCCCCCCCCCAGGAATGCATCCTAAATCTCTTGTCTGGAAAACCCTACTGGGTCACCAGGTTGGCTGCGACTTGACAGCACTTTACACACACACCTACTTCAAACTACACTGTTCTTTGCTTTGCTGTAAGAGTCTGGCAGCCTTTCTGGAATTCATCTTCCCATAGCAATCTTGCTACTTATATGAGATAAATTTGCTGAATTCCATTATTCAGTTGTCCATGGAAAATGTTGCTTCCTAGAAGTGTGTGGAAGCTACTTTTCAGGGAATGGCTCCTGTGTGGTTGGGGGTCCATATCCAGTGTTGTGTGTTGGACTACTATTATCTAAGCCAAGGTTCAAATCCTCTCTCTGCTATGAAGCTCTCTGGGTAAGCTCAGGCCAATCACTCTCAGCCTAACACCATTTATACTGTTTTGAGAATAAAACGGGGAGAAGACTGCGTACGTTGCCCTGTTTGATAATGTGGGGATCTGACCAGTGAGGATATTTTTCATACTAGTTAGTAAACCCTTGGGCCAGATGACACTTGGGAATGGATGGCAGAACTGTTAAAGTGATTTGGTTTAAGTTTACTTTGTCTCTCCTATTCACATGTAAAACTGCTTGCCCTAGGCCAGTGATTCTCAACCTGTGGGTCGCGACCCCCTGTTTTCTAGGGGGTCACCGCCACTGTCCTGGGACAGCCCCCATCCCAGCGAGGAACCGGCCGACCGACAGAGAGGCAAGGAACCGGAGAGAGAGAGAGGCGAGGAACCGGCCGACCAACAGCCGGAAGGAGCCAGGCTGCAGAGATGTGGTGCCGCTGCACACCAGCTGTAGCCCCGCCGCCAGCTGAGAGGCGGTTCCTCGCCTCTCCTGTTCCTCGCCTCGCCTCTCTGTCGGTCGGATGATGCGGCGGGATGTGTGGGAGGCCGAGGAAGCTCCCCTGGCTCGGCCCATTCAGGTCTTCAAGGAGAAGAGGGTGGTTACCCACCCCTGCCCTCATGTAATCAGGTAAAACCAGCCCAAAGCATAAAAATGTCACCATGCTCGCCTTTCGAGTTTTAATTCCATTTGCCTCTACATATCTCTGCGAGAGTGGATTTTCAACGCTTCTTCATATCAAAACCATCCCTGCCTGCTTCTCTCCTGCTCTGAGCTTGCCTTTTTCTTTCCATACCCTGATCCCTAGGGTTGCCAATTGCAGGTTGAGGAATTCTTGCATATTTTGGGGGGTGGAGCCTAGGGAGGGCAGGGTTTGGGGAGGGGAAGGAGCCCAGTGGGGTATAATACCATAGAGTACACTCTCCAGGGGAGCTGATCTATGGCATCTGGAAATCAGTTGTAATTCTGGAAGATCTCCCCACCAGGAGGTTGGCAATACTACATATTTATTTGCTCAAAGACAAGAAACAGACTAAATGTTGAGGATGACATGAGGTTGGCTTTAACAAACAGCCACGAATTTTGAAGCTGGTTACCCAGATGCAAGCACAACCATCACATTAAATATTAATTAATTATTTAATGAAATTAGTTAATTAAATATTACATTGGAATTATATTCTGAAAAATCTATTTGTATTGTGTTTTCTTTATCCTATTGAAAATGTCATTTATGGCTTTATTATGCAAATGTCATTTATGACTTTATTATGCAAATATGGCGGGGGTCGCAGGTTACTTGGCAATTGTAAAAGGGGGTCACGACTCGAAAAAGGTTGGGAACCACTGCCCTAGGCCGTCTCTTTTGCTTGTCTGAGTTTGTGAGCAGGCAACAGAGTGTGGACCTTGCTGCTTCTTTCTTCCTCATTCATCTCTTTCTCTGCTTGGTTTCCTTTCCCTGTCTGTCTTTGCCCAGAGACCTCCTCCCATTTTTCCCTTGGCTGTACTAATGTCCAGATAGTGTTTCTGTTTTCATTTTCAAAACATGTAGGTTGTGGGAACTCTGTTGTGTTTAGTGCCTACCACTTTCCAATACTTTTCATCCTCATTCTCTCCCAGTGGTGGTTCTGACCCCCAGGATTTCCTGCTCCATTCTTGCAGTTTCCTTCTCACTGCTCACCCATTTTGCAGTCATGTTTGTTGGGGGAATTTTGTTTTGTTTTGCTTTTTGTTCTGACTACTCTGGCCAGTTGTCATAGTTGGACAAAGAATAAAGGTTTGCCACATATCGTCAGATCTCCTGAATAATCCTAGCAGTCTTTAGCAAAGTGAGTTTATTATGATGGGTAGTGTTAGTGGCAATACCTTTGATAGTAAGCCTTGCAATATTTCTGTTGTGTAACTTCTCAGATGACAGTCATATGCACAGTTACTTGGAAATAAATCCCATGGAAATCAGTGATGTTTACTCTTAGTATTAATATACGTAGAATCAAAGTTAATCTGATGTTCTTACTGAAGTGACAGGAGTCACGTGCTCATACATAAGCAGCTACCCTTTGCACTCTTACTTATCTGACCCACAGGCAAATTATGTATCTGTGAACTTCAGTGCTAGTTTCGGACTAGGGCTCTGTGCTTATCCATGTGACACAACTCGTTGCTGTTTAAAAATTGCAAATAGGGGGGGGAAAGAATTAATGTATCTTCTGTGGATTTATTGGTGTTGGGCTTAACTAATTCTTAGGCTGAACATGTTACCCCCCCAGCTATATGCGAACTGCTTTTAGAAAAGTGTCTCCCTCATGGCCAGGATAACATTTGAACAGACCCTTATAGTATACTTGGTAACTCTGCATGCACTAAATATATTTGCTTTTACTAATTGGCTGTAGGTATGAGGACTACATGGGCTAGAGCAGGGGTCGGCAAACTCATTAGTCAAAAGAGCCAAATATCAGCAGTACAACAATTGAGATTTCTTTTGAGAGCCAAATTTCTTAAACTTAAACTATATAGGTAGGTACACTGTTTATTAACTTAATAAACTTTAATTAAAGTTTTAAGTCTTAATTAAACTATAGGTACACTGAATAAAACTTGATATTATACTTAATAGTGATCTTATTTATTGATAAAAATTAAATTGTAAGTCCCTGCCATTTCCTCCTCCCCGTCTGGAGTCCTCGCCTGGAGGCCTGGTCTACCGCCATAAAAGCCTATTGGTAGACCTGGCCTCCGGCTGAGTCCCATTGGGAGGCCAGGTCTACCCATTGGCTTTCTTGGCAGTAGACCTGGCCTCCGGAGGCCCATAGAAGCCAATTGGTAGACCTGGCCTCTGAAGGGGGACTTTTCCTCCTCCTCGGAGTCCAGGTCTACCGCCAAGAAAGCCAGTGGGTAGACATGGCCTCCCAATGGGACTCAGCCGGAGGCCAGGTCTACCAAAGGAAGCCCGCCCCGCCCAACAGCTGACAGGCGGGGGGAGGGGCAG
Organism: Euleptes europaea; assembly: GCF_029931775.1. Classification (NCBI taxonomy): domain Eukaryota; kingdom Metazoa; phylum Chordata; class Lepidosauria; order Squamata; family Sphaerodactylidae; genus Euleptes; species Euleptes europaea. The sequence continues at coordinate 83,637,909 of NC_079314.1, read as the reverse complement.
GAACCGCCGAGTCGCCCGCCCAGCAATCGCACGGCTAGAGGGGAGGCTCTCAGGAGCGCCGGCTCCGCAGCCCGGCTGCCGGCGCGAGCGGGCACGAGAGCAGGGGCTCCGAACCAAGTTCGGAGAGCCGCACTCAACGGGCCAAAGAGCCGCATGCGGCTCAGGAGCCGCAGCTTGCAGACCCCTGGGCTAGAGAAACATAAATGGAAGCAAAATAGCTGATAGCATTCTTCCACAAACATTTGCCCAAGAGTTCATGTAGTACTGTAATTCTGTAGCAGTTCTCATGCAACTGCTTTTGGATGACATACCTGGATTTAGCTTAAGCTGTTTTCATGCAGTGTTTAAGCGTCAGGTCTGTTCTCAGCCCTTGCATGATCCACAGAGGCCTTACCCATATGTAAAAGGGCCTTTTGGATCCAACTCGTTAACCCATTTTTATATAAATTGATGTTTATGTAAAATGTACAGACTGTTTTCCTAATGTTTCAGATAATTTAATATATGCTTTTGTATTGTGCCAAGCTTCAGGCATTGAAAGGGACTGTGCAATTGAGTCAATTTACCAAAAGGGGAAAGGTAGAGAATATTTGACTATTCGGGATTAACAGACAGCAGGAAATCTGTCTTTGAAAACCTATTTCTGCCATTCTCTTGAAGACTTCACAGCCTTAGAAAGATGTGCATTAATTACCTTGTGTGGGTTTATTAATCCACATTCATCTTCACAGGTAGATGCTTAATGTGTATTTTATTAAATGAGAATAAAACTGAACTACTGCAGCACAACATTCTTGAGCTGTTGAAACAGGCCACTGATGTAATCTGTTCTAGGTGGGTTTTATCACTGATTAAAAGCAAAAAATCATTCTGAAATTAGAATGCTCATTCCTGAAACTTTTGGTTAGTGGTAGATAGAGCTCATGGTCACAAATGAATGGACCTTTATGGGCCGCGTTGGGTGCAATATAAACAGCGCAGAGATATTTGACTAGTGGCTTACTGTGGGATCTGTGCCCAGTTAATACAGAGCCCTGTTTAAGTTCATTTGGAATTCTATGGCACACCACCAGTGTTCAATAAGTTTTAAAAAGAGCTTTTGTCATTTAGCTGCATCCTAAATTTTCGAGAGAGCGTTTCTCAACTGGACATACAAAGAAGGATGACTGGGGTCATAAGTTGCTTAGGAGCTTTAGTTCTTTTAGTACTGATTAGATATTTGAGAATGTAGTTAAGATGGTTGGATTTAAAATGTCAAAGTCCATATTATGAATGCTCAACGAAACAGACTGTGAGCATTGACCAAACTATTGTGTTTGAAATACCACCCATCATTAATTATCACTGTTGCTAGCAAAAAAAGAAAAGAAAATATTTGGGGGAAAATCCAGCTGGGTAGATTACCGGCCTATTTTTAAGCAGAGTTACACTCTTCTAAATCCATTGAGGTCAGTGGGCTCAAAAGGGTATAAGTCTGCTTTCGATGGTACTGTTAGTGTTGTAATTTATTTAGTACTGTTGTGATTTGCTACCACTGAATTTTAGACTTTAATTAGCAGCATTGTGTTTATGTAGGAACTTCAGTGTACGATAATTTAGTTAATTTCTCAATTAATGTACTTTGCTAACCAGATGCTTCTGTCCACGAATCTGTTCAGAAATATGAGAGGAGAGGATGCCATAGAATTTTTATGATGCATTTAAGATTTGTAAAAACCTGTAAAGAATGAAAAGCCATTCTGCTTCAACCTAAAGAATTGAAAACGGGGAAATCAGAGGCTTCTATTGCCAGAATTACACTAAAAAGACAATTAGAGTAGTAATTATGAAGCAGTACATCATGGGTGAGTGTAAGATGTGTAACTTTCCCCTCACATATGCAGAAGCTCATACAAGAAGTAAAATATTTTCATGGCACACTTCCCGTGCTTGCTTAATGCACGTTGGGCTTGTTACAAATGCATGTCAGGGGTATCAACATATGATTTATGCTGTGTAAATCATAAATACTTTATTCGGTATTTTCACTGTTCATTTCACAGAATCTTCTGGCAGCACTTGAGAGGGAAACCAATCCCCTGAAGAACTGGCGGCTATCGTTTGCTGCTATCGTCAGCACTATCTCCTCATTAATGTTGTCTGCAGTCAGGGCTGCACTTGGTCTGCTTGCTGTTGCAATAATGTTTTACATGATAAATAAAGAATCCTCTGTCTTAGTTGTGTCCAAGTACCAGACTTTTGTCAGAAAGTGAACAAGGGTAGCATGTAAATACGGTTAGGCTACTCTGGTATTTACTAAAATTTGTTTTTACAAAGCTATTTTTCTGTTTCAAACAGTGTTATGCATCTTAATACTTACAAGTTGGTAAATTGGTAACTTACAAGAGAGAAGGTTAGCATGTTTTTAAAGCAGGGAATGCAGAACTGAATATTTCCAGTTCTTTTTGTAGAAAGCACAGTAACCTTAATTCTACATTGCAGTATTTGATAGTAAAAAGCAAGTCTATAGAGTTTTCTGTTCTTTAACCATTTATTACATAGATAAGACCAGATTTGCCTATTAAATAAAATCCTGATTTAAAATGCATTTTTTTCATGATTCCACCTCACATGTGTGGAGTTCAGTTAAATAAAATCTATATATCTAATAGTGACGTGTGACCCCCATCTGCGGATACCTAAATCTGTTGTTTGTGACCACACCGATGCAAAAGAGATTTTTCTGCAAACTTGGAATATTCCCCAGGTTTGCAGAAAAATCTGAAAAGTTAAAAAAATACAGTGGGGGTTTAAATTCACCCCAATTTAAAAAATAGTGTCACCTGCACATGCGCAGACAATGCACTTATCTACTGAACTAGTGGCAGCCATTGATGCAGGTCTGGGCCTGGCTGCCATGTTGGAGGATGCCAGGACCTGCCCTGTGCCAGGACCTGCCCTGGTAGCGGATGCTGGGAGCAGATCTGTGCCCAGCTGCAGTGGCAGTGGCCATCAGGAGAGGCTCCGAGAGAGGCCACAGTGGCGACTGACACCAAGAGATGGTCTGGGCCTGGCCACCACTACAGAGCACTCTGGGAGCTGCTCCAGGCCCAATGGTGACAGCAACAGTGCCTGGGAGCAGCTCTGAGCCCAGAGCAGCTCCCAGTGGCAGCCGTGACTGGAATGGAGCTTAAGGTGGGTGGTAGGGCCTGGAGGTGTGATGGGAGGGGAGAGATGGGCTCCCCCCCCTTTGGGTTTCAGGGGCCTCCCACTTGTAATATATCTAATTCTCAAATAAGGCCCCACTGTGTGGATAAAAAAGCAAAAAAACTTCCAAGCACGGGGGAGCAGCCAGGCAGGGATAGGATAGAATGCTGCAAATCTGGGGAAAACAACAGGTTTGCAGAAAAGTCTGGAAATGTAAAGGGGTAATGTTTTTTTTGTTTTTGTTTTAAACAAAAAAACCCAAACTAAAGAATTTTTAAAGTAGCAAAATGACAACCTTAGAGATCTTGGCTGTCATTGTAAGTTGCTAGGCAACCCCATGGTACCCTGTGTGCTTTCAGCCTCAAGCTGTTACTGATCAGTGCACTGCCTCTGATCACTGGGCCAACAGGGGAGACCTTGCAGGTCTCCTGTTTGTGAGTATGTATATTTTCATATCCATCCATTTCATGTCTACTTTGGTGTCCCATCAGTTTTAAAAGTGTCTTGGTTCCTTTTGTTTCTTCATACTCCAGAACTGAGCTCAGATTGTTAGAACATTGGTTGGTAACCTCCAGGTGGTGCCTGGAGCTCTCCTGGGGATCAGTTTATCCAGAAGAAATGGCTGCTTTGGAGGGTGACCCTATGGCACTATATGCTGCTGAGGTCCCTCACCTCTCCAAACCCCTCCCCAGGCTTCACCCCCAAATCTCCAGGAATTTCCCATCTTGGAGTTGGCAACCCAAGATGAGTATGAGTTGTTTAGCTATGATTTGATTTTTTGCTTTTTGCTTTGCTTTAAGGCAGTGGTTCCCGACCTTTTTAGGACCAGGGACCACTAGGACTTTTTTGCTCGGCGCAGGGACCCCAAGGTTCAACATAAAAATCCCGAGGATTTGAAAATAAACTTTAATCATAACTGCTAGTTCAACATTAAGCTTAGAATAATATTTGAATATATATATTTTATAATAGAGAACTTTTAATTGAAAATATTTATTATGGGTTTTTAACTTTGTTTCGCAGACCTTAATTTAGTTCTCGCGGACCCCTGGGGGTCCATGGACCCCTGGTTGGGAACCAGTGCTTTAAGGCATAAGGCTAACTCTTCACTTGAGAAATTTTGTTCAATGAATTCATTTCCATTTTGAAGTATCAACTGTTACCCTAATTAGATAGTCTCTCTTTTTGTTCGGGGAATTAGCTAGGGAGAGTATATTTGCAAGAGGCAGGGATAACCAGGACCTTTTCCCCCTTGTATGCAGAGGGAAAATCCCAGTGGAAAACTCTTAATAAAGAAGAGATTTGTTTTAACAATTAATTGGTTTTTTTTGTAAAAATAACTTTTTAAATGTACACACAGAGCAAAACACACACAAAATCTGATGCATACAGGAACCAGGAAAATAAAGGTATGAGGGGACACAAGGACTGAAGGTTCCCAGGGAAAATATATTTACCTTTCAGAGGAGTGTGAGGTCCAAAATGGCAGCTGTAAGAAGGGAAAGAGAAGAGGACCCACAAGCTAGCAAGTGGGGGTGCGTGCAGGGTTGAACACACACATTTCCATTGTGAGAGGGCAGATATTTATACCCAAGAGAGGAGTTGGAGGTTTGGTCTCACTGGGAATGGCTTGTCATTGCCAGTGACAAAGGCTTGATTGCTCTAGATTGGATTAGGAGTAGGATGGAGAATAGAACCTTTAGGTGAGACAGATGAGAAACAATAACTAGGTACTTGTTGCTAAACCCCTCAGAGCAGAGCTATAGAATTGGAGATGAAGGTGAGGCTGTGAAAGGATCAGGCAGGGTGAGTCAGAGGGCTTGGCTAGCTACTTGATGAGATTACTGTGTCCATTCTGATTCTCTGAATGGAGCTGATAAGATTTGGCAAGGTGTGTCTGGTCTACTGCAGGAGAGCTAAAGGAATGCTAAAGAGGTTTATATTCCATGGAATGCCAGATGTTCCTCCCAGGGGAAGCGTGGTAAACAAGTCTGAACTTTGTCCAGTCGGCTTCTGTAGCTTGGCACAACCAAGATGGATGCCAGGAGACATTTGTTCTCTGGCCATACAGCAGTGTTCCATCCTTGCACACTAGCTCCAGTCCTGATCACCTTGCTGGGTGTACCAAGGTAGCCTAGGGCTATTAGCATACCACAACACAGTTATCAACAGCTGTTAAGGGTAGACCCTGTCTGGAATATTGTTTCAACCCAGGTTCATTGCTATTCAGGCTGTTGACCTTTTCTCCCAACTCTTAGTGCCTTGTTTTGTGTTAGGGATGGTTTGTATTGATGTACTTGGTTCCTTTTAGGAAAAGAGATGGAAGTCAGTTTGGAAAGGAGAGACTTCATGATGAGAAATTGTGTTCGCTTTTTGCACAACATATTTACAGAAAGCCAACATTATATCTGCACCAGTTCTCCCCTGCCCTGAATTATCTACCAGAAAACTTCCTTTATGTGTATAGCAGTCTCTGCCCAGAACCCTTCTGCCATGCCAGATGTGTTGGTACCAATCTTTATAGTGGCAGTGCTTTCAAAGTCTAGCAAAAGGCATCACATTTCTATTACTGTACCATTTAGTGTAATTTGGTTTAACGTGTCAGGAACTTGAAATATTCAGCAATCGGTACATCTGCTTTTTCTGTTTTTGATTACTCAGCAGCTGCTGTTGCTGAATAATTCAGCTTGTCATTGTAATATGCAATTGCCTACCATATATACTCGAGTATGAGGCGAGTTTTTTAGCCATGATTTTTGGCTTAAAAAACTCACCTCGGCTTATACTCGGGTCAATATGGTAGTTCGCCTGCCGGGCCCTCTCCCAGCGCGCTCCCGCCGGCCAGCTGATGGGCGGGCTGTCCCACCTTCTAACCCCCACCCCACCCGATCATGCCTTCTGCGCGGCGGCGGCGGTTTCTTCCCCACCCCACCCCGATCGCGCCTTTGGTGCGGCAGCGGCGGTTTCTTCACCCCCACCCCACCCCGCCTTCTGCTGGGCGGCAGCAGTTTCTTCCCCCCCACCCCCCTACCTCACCCGGGCCGGTCTTCCCGCTTGCCAGCTGACCCTGCGGGGCCTCCTGCGCACAGGGAGGGGGCCGCCGCCACCGCCTGCCTGCGCACCTGGAGCCCAGTCAGGTAAGCCTGGGGGGGAGGGGGTGCATTTCCCCCTCGGCTTATACGTGGGTGCCTAATTTTTCCCCATTTAGGGGTGAAATTAGGCACCTCGGCTTATACTCAGGTCGGCTTATACCCGAGTATATACGGTATTTTATCAGAATCATACAGTGTATAGCAGGCATCGTACTTCTAATATCTGGGATAATCTAGTGAAAAAGCTAACTAGTTTGAGGACATCGACAGTGCTTGCGTCTATGGTTAGTGAAATAAGCGTAGAGAAAATATTTGGGTTGGGATTTTAAGGATATACAATTGTACTGTTTGACAGAAAATATTTAATATTGCCTTTTGGAAAATGTGAAAAAAAGGTCCTTGAGAGGGCAGATAGGGAGGGATCCCCTCATTTTCTTACTCCTCCCACCCCAAGCCTTCTCATCTCTATACAAGAGGGATCAGCTAGTAAGAAAAAAATTCTACTTAGTGCCTGTGCTCTAACCTCTGAATCCTAGTCCTGTCCACGATCCTGTTTCCCTATCCTCCTCTTTGGCTAGCCCATTTCCTACCCCTTTCTCATTGGTTTCAAGACTTTCCTTATAATGTACATCTTTGTGTCTTATTAATGCTGGTCCAGTTATGTACTTCTACATACCTTTGGCAGCCATTTTATGTTGTGTGCTTGGATCTTGGCTATTGTTTGGCCAACTGTTTTCTCCCCCTGTCAAGCTGGAATAAAGGGCATTAGTCCATGAACACACATGCTGGAATAACATTTATTCTTTAAAGTGTCATAAAGCTTCTGTTTGTTATAGGCTGTTCAATTACCAGGAAGTGCCCACTGGAGCTCTTGAGTAAGCATGAAGACTAAAAATGTTCTAATGAACATAAGACTACAGCGTTCTAATGGAAATAATGTTCCTGTGTCCAAGGAACTGCAAGTCTGCTTAGAAATATTTTTTTAAGCACACTTGCAGACAAACAAAATAGGCAGTTCTCTTTAACAGTATGCACATTGAAAGTACAGATGTATTATGCATGGTGTATGTTGAAATGTGTTAGATTTTTTTTTCTTGCCATGGTAACCATCCTAAACTACTTGCATTTGGTGAGTTGTTGAAATAGTCCTTTGTCCTTAAAAAAGAAGTTAATTTACTAATATTGTCTGATGTAAGCTGAATCTTTTGAGGAGATCTTTGCTTATAAAACTACACCTACAGAGGAAATTGCCATTTGCAATTTGTCAGTGCACGATAATGTCCAGGCTGTGGTGGGAGGGCACGAGGTACAACAACATTGCTCTAGCTGAGCAAATTTGTGTCTGGGAGGCTGCCTTGGAACTCTGCATATGCCTTCTTAAGGAAAATGGAGAGGTAGTTTGATTCTCAATGATGTTTTTTCTTTTAAAGTGAACATTAGGTTAGTACAGTTTGCTTCCCTTCCTTTCTTGATGAACTGAATGCTTTAATATAAGCTATTTTATAAAAATGTAGGGATAGAAATACAGCACAACCTCTTGACTTTTTGTGAAATTTTGGTGCCTCTTCTGCAGTAGGGTTTTCAAGGCAAGAGATGTTCAGAGGTGGTTTGCCATTTGCCTGCCTTTGTGTAGTGACCCTGGAATGCCTTGGTGGTCTCCCAGCCAAGTACTAACCAGGGCCAACCCTTGTTAGCTTTCAAGATCTGATGAGATTGGGCTAGCTTTAGCCATCCACGTCAGGGCAGATACCAGGACAGGAAACAGTGCAATCAGACAGCATAAAAGAACCAATAATCCAGTAGAGAATGTGACAAACTTTTAAAGGGAAAGTATACTATAAACAATACAGAAAGTGGATTACAAGATATAAATCAATTTAGTAAAAGTGGGCGATACCTACAATAATCATAGCAGTGGACTGCAATCATGTTGCATTATGAAAGAGCCATCCTGGTCCATTCCAGTCTACTATGGTTCTAAGTTTATATTAATTATTGTTTTCTCTTGAACATCACTGTTTTGCACATTCTGTGGAATGATAGAAGTCTGGGAGCCTTCCTGACTTCCTCAGGCACACTGTTCCCCTGTAGGTGGGACCTATCGCTGTGAATGTACATGAAAGGACAGCTGCCGAGCTTAGCTATTTGCAGGGTGGCACATTTAGAAGGCTTTGTTTGGCTGAGCAAAGCAGTCACAGCAGATCATAGCAGGAGAGGCGGTCCTGCAGGTATGTGGGTCCAAGACCATGAAGGGCTTCCCTTTGTTCTTCTCAGATGGTGGCAAGGATCTGGTTTAGAAAAGTATGCCTGACCCAGGCCTTTCAATTCCCCCCACCCCTTGCAATGTCTTCTACAGCGGTCAGGAGAATTGGGAGTGATGCTGGAGAAGTAGAGCAAGTTGGAAGAGTGACCGATAAAAAGGGGAACTCTCAATCCGTCCTCCACCTAGCATACCTGACAGGCTTTAATTTATTTTTTGTCTGTAAAAGCCAGTTCTCAACATTCTGTAATGCTCTAGTGAGAATAAGAAACACAGTCTAGAATGTGACATGGAAACAATGGGTTTCTTAGTGACATCACCAAGGGCACAAAGTCCGAGCAGTGTCTCTTTACTTTCTGCTGTATAAATTAATACATGACATTCATTGTTATGAGGAAAGGCAAAGAGATGCATTTGGACACAGTTGAAGTGAAGATGAAATGTCCTTCTACCCTGACACTGGGATCCCTGCAGTATATATGTGTCCTCTCTTCCAAGCACACAATCTGTCTGCTCTAATGAACATTTTGCTAGTATATATTTAAGACATCTTTTATATCTTTCATAATCTAAAATGTGAGATTCTGGATGTGTTAAAAGAAACAGAAGTGAGATTACCTGTTCGGGGATGCATTTTAGAGAGAGGGAAGCTGAGATGTATTGTTTTGGGAAGGGAAGGTAGGAGCCATTTTTTTACCCAGTCTAAAACATTCATATGCTTACCTTTTTGACCTATGTTAAAATTTAGTTTTGATCATGTTGCATGATTCTTTACACTAAGAAGTGAACATTTAGGGACGTTTTTATTTATTTTATTTAGAACATTTTTATGCTGCCTTTCTACCCGATCAGGGTTCCCCAGGCCTAAATATACCACGTGCTGTGATAAGAATGCGAAGGTCTTTGTGTTATAAACAACTAGAAATTTTGGGTCTTGATTTTATAGGAGAATGCGCACTACTGTAGTTTGTGGTTTTAGTAGGAAACTAGCCAATATGATGTAGTAGCTAGGGTATCTGACTAAGGTTGGGTTCAATTCCCCACCATGTGATGAAGTTCACTAAGTAACCTTGGTAACCACTCTCGGTCAGCTTCACCTACCTCACAGGTTTGTTGTGAGGGTGGAATGAGGAAGGGAGAGCTACACCACCCTGAGCTCCTTGGAGGAAAGGCAGGATAAAAATGCACTGGATAGATGATTTATTGGAAATAACTTTCAGTGCACTGTATATTGAGTTGCTGTTTTATGCTATTTATGATATGTCCACATACTATTGTACTAGGCACAAAGGAAATACAATGGACAAATGTTAAGCTCTTGCATTTGTTTGGGATGGCTTGACACAGCAAAAAAAAATCCATCTGCTAGTTCTTTCAGTGTAAATAAACAAATTGCTTTGTTTCTTGTTGGTCTCCCATAGCTCCCCATAAGCTAGCAAATGTCAATTTAGGTGGTCTTACACTTTGTTCTTAGTATCATTAGGTGTGCCATGTGATTGGGGAGGTCACTTTATCAGCACTTAGCTAGCTTGCAGATCATTAAAGTATTTTAGCATTGTCTTTCAGAATACTTTGACAGGAAATCCATATGATATCGGTTTGATTATCTTGATTTCTACGTTGCTTTTATTTTGTCAGGCAATTTTTTCCTCTGGAAGTCTTGTGGGGTTGAGGCATAGGGTTACTTGGGAATTATTACTAGGCTGCGTTATAGAATCTTGGGTCTTTAGTTATCTTTATCCAACCCCTCTGGCTTGTATCTGTACTATATATGCATTTTTTGTTTGGGCAGTACATTTTGAAAATTCAACATTTTGTGCTGATGCTAGTGTAGACAACAATAAGATGCTAGGCAAGCCAATGGTCGGACTCTGTATAAAACAGTTTAATTTGAAAGATTACATATGTGAACAAGTTTGAAGGGGTTGTTGAAATATATGCTGTTGAAGTGTCTCAATTTTATGACAGCTTTACAGTGCCATCTTAAGCAGAGTTACAGCCTTCTAAGCCCATTGACTTCAATGGAATTAGACAGGTGTAACTTTGCTTAGGATGGCTCAGCTTAAAACCTAATTAAATTAGGGAAGTGCAAAATGAGGTGTGTTAGCTAAGTGAGCTGCTTTTGATAACATATTTATTATTTATTTATTTATTATTGAATTTCTATCAACGTTTATTTTACTTTACAATATCATTAATGTATAAAAACCTAACATTGAGCTGGGTGATGTAAGTGGTAACTGAATCTGTTCTGTAAATGGTACAGTTGGATTACATCAGTGACAAACCAGCATAGAACGCCTTCATTCTTTTGCAAGTGCTCTGCATTTTTTTGAGCTGCATATGAATGAACACATTTATAGTGCAGCTGCTGGAAAATATAAACATGTTCATAGTCAGGCCAGTAGGAATCAGCAGATAAAGAGCTTATAGTGCATCCAAATTTGCTATATTGTATCTAAAACCTAGTTTTTAGGATTCTACAGACATTTGTCATGAATGCTGGTTCTTTTGAGGTGTTCTCTGGACTTAGGGAACCCATTGTAAGTCCCAAACAATGCTGTGTTAGATTTCAAAAGGTGATTGGCAGGCATTCTTGATGTTCTACTAAAAATGTAAAAATAGAAGCGCAGTGAGGGTTACAAGATCCTGTACCGTGTATATATGTAAGGTGTAGCAGTAAGTGTCCAAAATTGTCGAATATGGACATTCACATATGAATGTAGACAATCCTGAGTGTCCTTTCATGTATCCAGAAACAGTGTTAATGCCAGTGCCTGTTGACAGTGCCAACATGTGTAAGAGAATGCTGACCATCACATGTCTGAAATCCCATTTAGACCCCTCTCTGTATTCAGTACACTCTCTCTGAATTTTCAGATTCACAAAGTCCATTTTGGGTTGTCAGAATTCACATATGAATGTCAGCATTCACCATAATATCTTTGTGCACCAGTAGACTCGAGCAAGTTACATAACATGGTAATTGAAATTAGAGGCCGCAGGAACAATAAATGGTTTTGTTGATCTGAAAAATGCACCCATATTAGAAATGTTTCGGTCTTACAGTAACTGTGGGAAAACAGCAAGTGGATGTCAGAGGAGATTGTGCTTTAAATTTTAGGTTTTTCTTTAGAAGTTCAATTTTGTACCAGGTTGCCTGCTGATTTAAGTTACCATGTGGACACTAGAAGTAGCATGTAGAATTCAGAGTGCACCTTTTCACCAAAGTGCGAGGTCTTGAAGTCAGAGGTCAAAAAAAGAAATTCTGCTATCTTAACTCAATCCGCCCTTTGGTGGGTAGCCAATATAAAGTTTGCAGAGTGGGCATAATATACCCATGAGTACTCATGCCAGTGAGCAAACATGCAGCTCAAATAATGGCAAATTAAGATCCTAAATAACCAGAGAGCATTTTAAAAGTTATGTAAAATAACTCCTGTTGTGGCTAAATAAAATGTGTATACTGGTAAAGTTCTAACAGTTAGAGCGGTTCCTCAGTGGAACAGGCTTCCTCAGGAGGTGGTAAGCTCTCCTTCCCTGGAGATTTTTAAGAGGTTAGATGGCCATCTGTCAGCAATGCTGATTCTGTGACCTTAGGCAGATGATGAGAGGGAGGGCATCTTGGCCATCTTCTGGTCACTAGGGGTCTGGAGGGGGGAGGTAGTTGTGAATTTCCTACATTGTGCAGGGGGTTGGACTTGATGGCCCTGGTGGTCCCTTCCAACTCTATGATTCTATGTATCTGATTTCTTGGATTGCCTTTCTTACATTAGTTGAATGTGCACAATACCCAGTCATTAACAAGCAATCGTCATCTTGCATGCCAAACTTCTGTTGTCTGTAATGAAGCAATAGTATTTAATTAGTTAGATGAGGTATTTTGAGTCTTGATGAATACCCAAATAAAATCTTTCAATTCTCAACAGATATTTAATATGCTTTAGTTTCTGAACAGCTTTTGCTTCCTGGAAAATGCAGGAGTGCTATGACATTCTTTAGTTTAACATAAGGATGTATAGAGGGGCAGGAGATAAAGGATGATAGATGACAAATCCAAAATAAAATGCAGAAGTAAATACTAATTAAAATCAAATTTCTGTGCCTAGAGAAATGGAACTACTTCTATGTATAAATTGTGCCAACTGAGTAGACTTGTATAATTTTGTTACTAATATTTTTACATTTTGGTTGTATTAATCATGGAAAGGGGGAAGTAAGGAGCTGTAGAATACTGAAATATAGGACACTGATATATGAAATGCTGAAAACTGGCACACAAGCACTAGAAATTTTCGAGAGGCTATGCCCCCCTCATTTGGAGATTTCAACAAGCATTGCCTGTATTTTTTCAGGCATGTATTCCTAGCAGGAAGAGCTCAAAGCTTTCTCAAAACAAACAAAAGCTGAGATATTTGGGAAACTAAATTTTGCATTCAGTGCCACATGGTTGCCTTTCAAAAATATACATAGACCTTGGCTGCTCTTATGTTAGTGTGGGGGCACTGTGTTCTAGCAGTTTCTCATAAGCTCCATCAGACATCCCTGCTGATTTGCTACAAAGCATCTATCTATTAGACTGGAAAAACACCACACTCTTGTAACCGTGACATCAGCAGAGATCTTTACCTGCTTTTACTGATGAGTTTACCAGTGTTCTGTTGCCGATTCTGATCTCTTCTGGTCTATTTTCTAGATGTTATCTGCCTTTCAATTATATTTAACAAATTATTCTCCCCATTTATTGTCACAGATGCACTAATTTTAATTATTTTGTTGTGCTTTGTTCTGTGATGTGCCTGTGATCTGATGTGTCACTTGTGCATTAGAAACCTTCTTCCCCTTGACAGCCCATTTGTATTTACTTTGGTATAACCAGTTGTGATTGTGTTAATCCCAGAGAATAAGACCAAACGGGTAAGGTATTATTAAAAACCAGATGGTTGAGTATTGAAACATACAAGCTTTGAATTTGAACCTTGGTCCAGCAGCATAAATCATTCTGATTGCTTTGGATTTGGTAATTCTGGTGACACCAGCTCATCACTAAAGCATGGCAAGTGGTGCCAACCAGCACCAAAGGGGGGGGTTTGGGTCTGTATTCTGGGCGAGCTTCCAGGTATGAAGAAAGTTGACTTTGCTCCTTTATCCCAAATGAGAAAGCTCCCTATTAAGAATCAGACAGAATAAGTACTGAGCATGAATACTATTCTCATGCTGTTATAGAACCCTGAAAGCATGATGGCAGAGCTAATTAAAAAGCCCTCACTCAGCTGGAAACAAACAGGGTACCCCCGTCGCACAGCTGAATCTGGCTGATGCTGTAGTCTGCAGCTAAAAAGACTGCAGGATTTGTATGAGGGCTGGATTTTGATTTTTTCGAGCTTGTGGAGCTGAAGCCTGGGTGCATCGTGGATGTTGTCAGAAGAGATGAACAACTGTAAAGTGGGGTTTACTTTGCAACATGACCTAAGGTTGATATGATGGTAGCATGAAAGCACTGATTCCTAAAGCAGGGACAGTCTGCTATCCAATAGTTTGGCATTTGAATATTTTTGTAGAGTATATTGCCTTGCACCTAGCAGCTACACAGTTGAATATTACCAGTGGAAACTGATAAAATTATTAATACCATAATGAAATGAAGGCTATGTATTGTCAGATTAAAGGCAGTTTATGTGTGTGCCTTAAAATGCATTTAGTTTTGTACTTAAATCTCTAATCCAGAATATGCTTAAAAACATGCAGCCATTGTTGATGATGATAAATGCCGCAGTAGTGCAGTTCTGAGTTGGGAAGTTCTGCTTAAGAGTAATTTCCACCATTCTTCCCGTCACGATTGGCAAGCCAGTGACTAGCAAGTATATTGTTGCCAGATCAGCATTTTTTTTTCTAGCATTAATTTATATTCTCATTCTGGCTTTCTGTGTAATTGCTGTATTTTCCCTTGAATTGTTTAAGCCAAAAAAGTATCCCCAGCATGGCTTTAAATTGATCTATTGGTCTTTTTCAAAATGTTCTGCATATGAAAAATACAATCAGTGTATTGGGCCTTTTTTGTGGCGATACTCACCAGTACTGAATACCAGCACCCTTTGTGGGGCTCTCCCAAGTCCAGAGGGGGAAATTGGTGGAAATCAGTGCAACCTTATATATGAAAACAGTCATAAAAACACACACACGCACGAAAAATAGCACTGAGTTTACAAATGGGAAGAACTTATCTCCAGATTGGCAAAGCTGATGTGGGGTTCAGCCATTCCTTTCCTTACCTCTTGATTTCTAGGCCTCATTAGTTACTGCCGTGGCGTGTCAGCAGCAACCATATCTCTCCTCTGATTTAATTCTGAGGATCCCATTGTAATGAAACTCTGATTGTACTTGACTCAGAGAGCTGGACTCAGACTCACACTCTCCCACACATACAATCCTTTTAAAAGAATGCCTGTCGTATAAAGAGTAAACCATAAATTCCATTTATTTCAGTGGAGGAAGTATTTCTACACATACATTATTTTCTGTAACTGACTGGTTTAAGCAGGATAATTTTTTAAAATGATTAATCTGTAAGTGTGTGTGTGTCCGTCCGTCCCCGGTTTGGTTACTGGGAATATCTGAAGTAGCTTTTATTGTAATTCTTGATCTGCTTTTGTATCATATTTCTGGTACTACTACTTGAAAACCCTGTTCAGCTTTGAATTGGTCAATCTAAATAACCTAATTTCAGTTTAGAGAAGCTGACTTAACTGCAATTTCTTACACTTTATATATTGCATTTATATTGTGTCTTTCATCCGCCATGGGATTCCAAAGCAAGTTTACAAAAGATTCCTGGAAGGACTTCCATCCAGGCCCCAAGATCAGACCTGGGTTGCTGCATCATATGTTCTCCAGCCTTACTCAGTGACAAGTAGTAATGATAGGAAGAGGCTTTGTTTCTATAGTTGTCATATTTCCTTATTTGCTTACCTCTGCTTTGGATACGAGCTTTAAAATGGACATGCTCAGATTTGAAAGTCTTGTGAAGCAGCAAAAAGATTCTCACAAACCCTTGCTGACTGCATCCCTCCCCCAAGTTTTTGCATGTGCCATAAGTTCAAGAAAGGGCAGGGTTTCTCTCATGCTACAGAGTGAGAGACCCTTCCCACCTGCAGGTTCTCTGCACGTGTAGAGAGCTTAGGGGAAGGAAGATTTCTCTTGCTTTGTACTGGAAGTGAAGCGGGTCATCAGCAGGAAGTCATTCACCGTGGCCAGTGGTGACGTGAAGGCCACATTTCTGGATTTGTTTTTGGGTTGTATCTATGCTTATAAAGGTGCACTTTCACAGCATCTGTACTGTGCTAGGCAGTATTCAAATGTTTTACCAGTTTTATTTAGAGAATGATTCCTTCAGCCCTCTGCCACTGCCTCCTTTTTCAATTTTGTAAGTACATTAAGGATTAGAAATTCTTCTATGCTGTTTTGATTTTATGAGTTTTATATAGTTTTTAATTATTGTTACCAGTTTCCCACTCCAAGCCAGAGATAGAAATTGAAGATCTATTTCATTTTATGTTTACAAATGAACTTTGGTATAGCTGAAATAATTGTCTTAAATCCTAAATTAAGTGATCTTTCTTATTTTAATAGGCTTTCTTAAGCCAGAATTACTGCTGATAGAATGAAAAAGTTCAAGAGGAGACTTTCCCTAACTTTGCGTGGGAGCCAGACCATTGATGAGTCACTTTCTGAACTGGCCGAACAAATGACAATTGAAGAAAACAGCAGCAAAGATAACGGTAATACCCTTATTACAATTCTGTCATGTATTTATGAAAAACAGCAGACTTTTACTGGATATTTAAATGTAGGCTTTTGAGTATTAGGTTTTAAATTGGGGAGAACTGTTCATTTTATTTTGAAATAACAAATGTGTAACCACTTTTGGTAAAATGTTGGCAGTGCCTACTGGCTAGAATTTATTTCTTGATACAGGTTCAATTGCATTGTGTGGCTGTTAAGTGCTGTCAAGTTGCTTCCGAATCATGGCAACCCTGTGAATCAAAGTCCTCCAAAACCGCCTATTGTTAACAACCTCGCTCAGGTCTTGCAAACTGAAGGCTGTGGCTTCCTTTATTGAGTCAATCCATCTCTTGTTGGGTCTTCCTCTTTTCCTGCTGCCTTTAACTTTTCCTAGCATGATTGTCTTTTCCAGTGACTCTTGTCTTCTCATAATGTGACCAAAGTACGATACCCTCAGTTGAGTCATTTTAGCTTCCAGGGACTGTTCAGGCTTGATTTGATCTAGAACCCACTTATTTGTTTGAAATCAGAAGTACAAGTGTGCTTTGCCAAGAAAGTCTTGGGTATTAGGGCTGAGAGTGAATTTTCCCTGGCACACTAGAGTACTGGCTAGATACCCCAGTGCCATTGTAAAAGCAGCTTAAGCCGTGCTCCGCAGCACTAGAAATCTTATATACCTCAAGCTGTTACGGCTTCAGAAGCTTCACCAGGTGTTACCGAAATACTTTAAAAGCTTTGCAGGCTGGTGACTTAAATTGTTTTTTATATTTAAAACTCAGAATAAGATGCACTTTTTTAACTTCTGCAGAATCAATGCAGCCTTGGATGTAGGACACAAATGACAGAAGTAAGGGTTCTAAATATAAGTTATTTATAAGTAAGAGAACGTTAAGAGGCAAGCTGGTGTTGTGTGTAAAAACAATTGGGAGTGTCTGCAGAGGATGTCAGTGAAAATTCAAGCTATGCTTGTGGATCCCTTAATTGCATGTAAATTATTTATTTGAATAGTGGTCTTGGTTCAACTGTGCGTGGGTTAAAAGTTGCTGGAAGGGGACATAGAAGCAGTGAAGTTGCTTTGTTCGTCAAAGCATATCTTGAGATGGATATGCATTGCTAGGGCTATATGTCAATCACATTACACAATCCACTCTCCAGGAGATTGCTAGTTCAGAAATGGCCTAACGTTCCCTACTGTTATTCCGCTGATTAAGAGTTTACTGCTTAGACTAGATCTATGTGCTCAGTATATCCTCTTTTCTTCACATGCAACGATTCCTTTACAAAGAGTTCAGAATGAATAATATTAATTTTCATAGCAGCCCATTTGGTTTGCCATTATGCAACCAAGTTAAATTTCCCTCCCTTGCTGTGTGCTACTGCTCCCGTATGAAAGGCATTTACAAAGTCAAGTATGCTGTCAGCTCGTGCCTTTGGGGACAGAATTCTTCTGCTAATTTTTGTTTTCCTAGGGACTGTATGAATACAGAAAGTAAAGCCATGTGAGAAGAAAAAGCGAATTGAAGCAGAAGGGAAGAGAACATTCTGTGTGTGTGGCAGTATGTGTGGGAAGGAGAAACCAGGGAGGGAAAGAGGAGTACAAAGTAGTGCAAGTAAACAGTAAATGGTGGCAGCGTGGTAACATGTAGTCAAGCTCCAGGAAATGAGATTCTTTATCTTTAGCATAGACTTAAGTATATCTTTACCCATCTGGGTGCTTTTTGGGTGCTTTCAGTTTGCATGTGCTGAATACCACTAAGACAGAGTTCAAAAGACCTGGTTTCCTCATATTACAGGTATGGAAAGAAAACTTAGCTTTATTTGCCAACCCAAAATCAGGGTTTTAGAAGGGAAATTATATAGTTTTGTTTTTATATAGTTGAAGCAACTAGCTCTCAGAATTTAATTTCATGGGTATCTAGTGGTGATTCAAGAGCTAAATCAGAAGGCCCTGGTTCAAATCTGGGTTTAGTTTATGCTAAGTGACCTTAGACAAGGCATTTTATATTGTTGCAGCGTTGAGTGATGTCATTATAATCAGTAATTAAAAAGTTTCGACATTAGATTTGTGATACTAATGCAGTTGTGGTTTTGCATACTACTTTCAAAAACTGCAGCCAAACCTACTCAAAGCTATACTTTTAAATATTTAGAAATGTCTTGAGTCGTGTTAAAATGTCCAAAACAGTCCAGCTTGGTTGTTTCCTGGCTAAATGTAAGGCTGGTGTTGCCAAGGCTGAAAATATTTCTCCGCTGAGAGATGTGGAATAGCCCAAATCAGAAGTTGCTGAGTTCTCTTGGGCATATGCCCACAGCAGTTGAGCGTCAGTTCATGTTGGACTATGCCCCGGATCAAGTTTGTTGTAACAAGGGGGTTGCTAATTTGATTGTGATTAAGAAATCATCTTTAACATATAAATGTTATTTAATAAGTAATGGTAAAGAACAGAGTTATTACTTTTATAGGCAGAACACACAGCGTAGTCTTTGAGGGTTTTGGGAAATAGAGCATTTTATTTTGTAGAAAATATTCACAGGTATTTGCACTTGAAAAAAGTTTGGAATGAACTAATTTATAATGAAGCTGTAGCAAGTGTGCGGCAAGGTTGTCAAGTCTTAATTTAGGCATGGTGCCAAGTAGGCAAAAAAAGCATTGCTGTGCAGCATTGCAGGCACCTGTTGTCCTGCTTAAACAAGGCTCTCCATCGCCGTGTATTTGATATTAGTGTGCCAGTAGTGCTTACTTGAGCTATTGATCTCTAGTGTGCTGGCAACATATGCAGCACTGCTATTTTTCTTCTGGCATGAGAATGGGGATGTATAGGCTTCTGCAGTTGGCAGGCATAATGAAGCCTCTGGATTAGCTAGGCCTTATATCAGAGGTGGGGAACCTTTTTTCCACCAAGGGCCATTTGGATATTTATAACATCATTCGCGGGCCATACAAAATTATCGACTTAAAAATTAGCCGACCAAGCCCCAAGCAGGCAGCTGCCCCAGATGACCCCCCCCGGGCATGGGCAAGCAGGCAGGCATTCAACCGGTGGCGTACTCACCCACCTGGTGGCACAGGAGGGTCTGTTGCGCCAGCCAGGCGTAGCCGTCCAGCCACACGCTGGAGTTGCTCCTGCTCTGCATGGTTGGGCCGGATTCTACAGCTGGCTCCTGCTACCTCCGCGTGCAGGGGTGAAATGAGGACACACTGGCTAAGAATTCTCCCCCCCCCCCGGCGCGCATTCTCGGCTCAGAGGGACAAAGGGCATCTTCAAGATGGGTGCTTCCTTTTCCTCTTAGCTCAGGAGGCAGGAATTAATATTTAATTTTTTCCTTGGCTTTTGAGGGTAAACGCCCCCTATAGCCAGTTCTATTTCCTGCCTTGATCGGGAGAGCAGCCTTTCGCAGCTCTCAGCTACAAGGAATAGAAAATTCAAGCCTTTCTTATATTCTTATCTAAATATTCTTGTCTAACCTACTTATTTTTCTTACCTATTCTTATTCTTCTATTCTGTCCTATTAACATAGGGGAGATAGGGGAGATATATATATATTTTAATACTAACAGGATCCTTCCCGCCAAAACAAAATGGCGGATCGGCAAGAGGACAACTATATTGCCTCAGCCGATTTGGACCCGAGCCTGCTAACGGCCATGCCTCATCCATCTGAGGCAATCGAACCCTCTACCTGTCAACAAGTTGACTCGAGGGTTAAAACAAAAAGAAAGGGCACCACAAACGGCGGAGGCAAGCGCAAAAGGGCCATCTCAGCCAGTAATAAACGCGCCAAACGCCTCAAACGCCGCCCGATCTACAGCCGCGCCTCAACGAAGCGGACAAAAGTATACAGCGGCGGGCGGCTCGGAGACTTCAGCGGCACTAGTAGCTTCTTCCGTGAAGCATTCTCAGGGGCAGAACGTAGAGGCTGGCGGCTCGCCATTAGCCTTTGCCGCTCCGACTAGAGGCGCAGAGGCTGCAGCAGCACCAGCCGTCCCCCACCCCGCTGACGCTCCGGGGACAGGAACAGAAGGCTCGCAGCTCGCTTTTGCCTCCTGATGCTTCGTCAGTAGGCGGCTCACCTTTTTTTCACGGACAAGAAGCTACAGCGGAGACACCGGCCACCGGTAGGATCTCCTTTCCCCCATTACAAGAGGGCGGGTTAGCCTTTCTGAGAACAGAGCTCTCCTCGCTCATCAGGGGCGCCTTCACAGAAGGCTTACGAGCAGCTCAACCCCCTCCCATGCCATTCTACCCCCAGCCTTTTACAGCCCAGGGAACACAAACGACCCAGATCTATTACAACATGGGAGCCCAGCTACACCAGGCTGTTGGCAATGAGGCTAGTACTTCTTATGGGGATGGCAGATGGCCCACTAAAGCAGTCCTAAAGGACAACTCTGGGCAGCAGACTATGCAAGGGGAGGAGGGGGATGATTCTATCTCCTCAGCAGGAGGAGACAAATATGAAAAGGAAGAAGGAGAATTCAGCTCCGAATGGGAAGATATTACTGAACAACCCAAACAATCCAGAGTGTTTAACACAGAGGAATTTCCTCTTTTACCGTGTTTCCCCGAAAATAAGACACTGTCTTATATTTATTTTTCCTCATGAAGACACACTATGGCTTATTTTCAGGGGATGTCTTATTCCGAGGGAATCAGAACTGTCCTCCCTCTCGGCTCCCGTTCTCCCCTTACCACCCCCTTCCGGTCCCGCCCCCAGAGGCCCAGGCGCGCTGGTTGCCGGGCCTTTGAAGTGGCCGCAGGAGACTGCATCTGCTGAGCTGGGCTCCTCCTGTCTTCCCTGCCCCCAGACGCCCGGGCGCGCTGGTTGCAGAGCCTTTGAAGCGGCTGCAGGAGACCGCCTCTGCTGAGCTGGGCTCCTCCTGGTCTTTTCCACCCCAGCCCCAGGCGCGCTGGTTGCCGGGCCTTTGAAGCAGCCGCGGGAGACTGCATGTGCTCAGCTGGGCTCCTCCTGGTCTTCTCCACACCAGCCCCGGGGTGCCTTATTTTCGGGGTATGGCTTATATTAAGCAAATGCTTAGAAATGCTGCTACGGCTTATTTTATGGGTATGTCTTATTTTCGGGGAAACACGGTATTAACTAAAACTCTGGCAGCTCTTGATCTCTCAGATGACTCTTGAGTCATCAAACCCTCAGACAAAAAAGGGAACAAGAGAGTTTTTTCACATGCACGACACACCTGATAAAGTTGTGCCAGTACCAGAGTATTTCTTATCCCTCATGAAGTCAGAATGGGAGAAACCCATGGCTTCCAAACAATGGCCTATACTCTCAAAAAAGTTTTACAACCTAGATCAGAACACCTCAGAAATCCTCAAAGCTCCCCCGGTGGAAGCACCGGTCACTGCACTACATATGTCAGATCTAGTTACTGAGGAAGGGCAGGCCATGATCAGGGATCCTGCTGACAGAAAGGCAGAGTTAGCCTGCAAAAAATCACACGAGGCTTCTGCACTGGCAGTTAAAGCCTCAGTGACATCAGCACTGGTATCCAGAGCAGCAATCATCTGGGCCAGAAAATTAACACATCTCATTCCCCAGGAGGAAAAGCAGGCCTAAATCGGTCTTAATGGGTTACCCCTATCAAGGGAAACGATTGTTCGGAGACAAATTAGACCTCATATTAGCCGAGACAAAGGACAAAAAAAAGCCTTACCAAAGAGCCTACACAAAGAATCCAAGAATTTTTCAAATTCCACGCCATTTCGATCCTACCATACACTTCAAAGGTATAGGCCAGACCAATGTAGAAACAATTGGAATCAGAACCGTAACTCCTTTCGGAGAGGAGGAAGGTTCACCAGAGGTGCAAAATTTTCCACGTTTCAGGGCGACAAAGGGAATAACCCCGTCGCCAAACAAAACAGTGACGCCACACTGCAGCCTGTGGGAGGAAGGCTCAATCTGTTTCAACCACAATGGTCAACCTCCCAGCCGGACCAGTGGGTACTAAACATAATATAACACAGGGATACAAAATAGAATTTTCCCGCATCCCACCAAACAGACTGGTGACATCACCAACATCCAAAAACAAGGACAAACTTCAGAGAACATCAGCAGCCATCCAACACCTGATGGAAATCAATGCAATAGAATCTATTCAGTATTCTTTACTGTTCCCAAGAAAGATGGAGGATGGAGGGCCATCCTAGACTTGAAGTTTCTGAACAGGTTTATCCCACTGAGACGTTTCAGAATGGAGACACTGAAGTCAGTTACAGAGGCATTACGACCAATGGACTTTCTAACGTCCATAGACCTCACCGAGGCATACTTACACATACTCATATGCCCACAACATCGGCGCTTCCTGAGATTCCTATACCAGGGAATGCACTACCAGTTCAGGGCCCTCCCCTTCGGGTTAACATCTGCCCCAAGGGTATTTACCAAAGTCTTAGCCACTCTGGTGGCGAAAGGGAATAAGAATACATCCTTATCTAGACGACATACTGGTGTGCGCAGACTCAGAACAACAAAGCGTACAGCATACAAGTCTAGTAATAGAAACATTGACAACACACGGATTCATAATCAATTACAAAAAGAGCAAGTTGATTCCTTCCCAACGACTGACACACCTAGGGGTGGATATAGACACAAGACAAAACATGCTATTTCTCACAGGAGAAAAAGTCAAACTCATATCCTCACTAGCAAGAAAAACCTACGCTGCACTGTCATCCAAACTCATGTCACTTGCAAAACTACAGAGTCACATGGTGGCTTGCATTCCTACTATTCAATAGGCACGTCTCCATGCGAGGCCCCTACAATGGCTCCTCAGGCCTTACCAAAGGGACATTCAAAAGAAAAGAGACCTAAACATTCTCCTCTCCAAGGAAGCCAAAAACAGCCTGCAATGGTGGTCAGACCAAAGCAACCTATCAAAAGGTCACAGATTCATTTACCCTGTTCCGGAGCAGATCTACACAGACGCTTGCACGACAGGGTGGGGGGCAACATTCCAAGAACACATAGCCCAGGTCACCTGGACCCCCCAGGAACAAAAGTTACACATAAACACTCTCAAAATCAGAGCGGTATTCAAAGCCCTTCAGAGCTTCAGACAACAAGTTCAAGGGAAAGACATATTAATCAGGACAGACAATGTGGCCACGAAGGCACATTTAAACAAGCAGGGGGGATCCAGATCATCAACAATTCACAAGGAAGTAATGCCAATTTTACAGTGGGCGGAGTCCAGTCTAACATCACTCACGGCAGAACATATACAGGGAACCACCAATGTGCAGGCAGATTGGCTCAGCAGGGAGACAATCAACGAAGCAGAATGGTCGCTACATCCAGACATATTCCACTTAATCACACAGAAATTTGGAATGCCAATAGTGGACCTATTTGCGACCAACACAAACCACCAGCTACCTCGTTACTATTCAAGGTACACACAAGTGGGGTCGGAACAAACGGACGCACTAACAGCGAATTGGCCCAAGGGAATGTTATACGCCTTCCCACCCCTCCCACTCATCCCAAGAGTGCTGAGGAGGATAAGAACTTTGAAGGCATACGTATTGTTCATAGCCCCGTATTGGCCCAGACGCCCATGGTTCCCTACATTAATACAGATGTCGAACAACAACCTCTGGAGTAATCAACAACCTCTGGACTAATAAATCACACCTCAGAAGAATGTTTACAAAATAATCCCAGTAATAATGACTATATTTGTAGAGGCTTCAAATAATTTTTACAGAGTAGTATATGTTTCTTATCTAACATTCAACAAATGTTATCTGTCATCTGTGAAAGAATTTGAGGATAATGTGCACAATGACAAAGTAAATAGGAGAGAGTGTCCAATTATATGCCTATACTAAAATCGTAGCCTTTGTGCATGTATGTTACATAGGGTAGATGCTTGCATGGTATAAGAACATAGAGATGAAAAAATGCTAAAAATCTACATAGGGTAGATGCTTCAAGAACATAGAGATGAAAAAATGCTGTGTTAATTATATTACCATTTATTTTATGGCACTAGACAGCACCAGTTTTGCTATTTTCATTTCACCTTGAAGCCTGCCTATGGATCTCAACTTTATCATGGTTAAGCATGAAATTTAAGCTTATATTGTCATGATTGTATCATGTGAATATGATCTAAAGGTACGCATAGCTTACACAGCTAGGCACTCTATACAGCTTCAGTAAGGGAGCTGAATATATCAGTATCTTGAGGTTTCTCTGTCCCCTGACAGCTGAAAGGTTTGTTTGAACATCTTTCAATATGAAATGCTTCCTGATCTTGTTACCAAGCAACCATTTCATGCTGTATTGAGAAGGGCATTTCTGTTCTTCTAGAATCTGTTCCTACTGCTTCCATCATAATCTCTGTTATGAAAAAAGGGAGATCTATGTTACCTATTCAGCCTCCCTCTATGCCAACAGTTATTGTAGTCTGATTTAAGGCTCTCAAGGGTCATCTTGAATGTCTCTTAGAATATCTTATATCTGGAATGAATGGAGTAAGATTGTGGCTAGACACCAGCCTCCTTTAGACTACCAGAATATCCTGTTGTGATGAACTGTTGCCAAGAAAAAGCCCTTAGGAGCTTCTTGGCACACAGAAACAATCTGCTGACCACTTTTCTTTATGGCTAGTTTCCAGAATACGGGAAGGTTCACCATCTAGAACCTTTGTGGGGTCTGCAGGAAAGCAATAAAATTAATTCATTATAAGAAGTAACTCACTAAATATGAATCTGGGAACATAAACACTTGGGTTTAGTTTTGCTTTGGAGTTCATCACTATTTCAGTCTCTTTTTAAAAGCTGGTTTAGATCCTAATACTTACTTCCACTCTGAACCAATTTTGAACAATAGGTTTTTTTTCATTATAATGTTTCCATGTAGTAATACCACAGCCTTCAGAACCCACTGCAAGGACAGAATGGATTTCAGTCCCCAAATATTTTTCAGCAACTGACATAGCAGAAACTTAAGACACAGGTTTTTCCTGGATTTTGTGGCTGTCCCAACAGCAAATATAATGCCATTAGATAATTCTATCAGCGTTCTCTCTCACTAAAAATATATATATAATATGTATGTGTTTGTATAGATATGGGAAGAGACATGAGAAACTACAGAACAGTAACTAAAAGCAAAGGCTTGGCATATATTATGATCATTTTTAGTTAAAAACAAACTACGTTGGGACATGGGAGTAGTTACTAAAATTAGGAATAGTTGGAGATAATATATAGATTTTTCCTTTATTTATCAGTGTTAGAACTCAGTGTAGTTGATAAAAGACAGCGTGAATGAATAACAAATGGAACCACAGGGTGTCTTGATGGACATTGCATTAAATGGCTTTTAAACAATGGTTAGACAAAGCTCTAATAAGTCAACTTCTGTATATACTAAACATGATATTTACATATTGTGGTGTTACTGGATTGGAACTTGAAGGTTCCATGTAACTATCGTGGAGAATAATTTCCTTTATTGAGGCCGAATAAAGTTCTCACATAGTTTAGAATACAATGAATGGGATAATTAATAATGGCACAAATCTGCTACCATATCTGAACAAATACAGTGATACTTTTCTATGAGTATTTTCCAGAAGCATCCCTCCAAGTATTCTGAGGGTCTGGTTTGAAATTGCAATGCAAAAAATGCCTTCTTACAAGTGGTATTGAGGAGTAGCTTCAAAGGTCTTAAGCTTAACTAGTCAGACATTTCCCTCTGAAAGAACAGCCCCATTTACTTGATCATTTGGAAGTGAGACTAAAGTTCAGAGATAGTCTGTATTGTGATCTAAGAGAAGCAGATCAAGGTAAATGCAGATGAACTATCTAATCCTCCCTCATGTTCCATTAACTCTCTTTCTTAGGAAATACTTCTTTTTGGCCATTTCTAGAGGCAGAGTATAGAAAGGCCTTTTCCTGCCAGTCTTGAAGGATTCTCATGACCACCTGATTATTGTATCACATTTTAAAAAACTTTTAAACAGATGGGTTCAGTACAGGTTCGTGGAAGCCGAGAGATTTTAGATTCAGTTTTTAAAAAAGGTAAAGGTCCCCTGTGCAAGCACCGGGTCATTCCTGACCCATGGGGCGACGTCACATCCCGACGTTTTCTAGGCAGACTTTGTTTTGCGGGGTGGTTTGCCAGTGCCTTCCCCAGTCATCTTCCCTTTACCCCCAGCGAGCTGGGTACTCATTTTACCGACCTCGGAAGGATGGAAGGCTGAGTCAACCTTGAGCCGGCTACCTGAAACCAACTTCCGCTGGGATCGAACTCAGGTCGTGAGCAGAGCTTCGACTGCAGTACTGCAGCTTTACCACTCTGCGCCACGGGGCTCCTAGATTCAGTTTTAGTTGACTGAAAAAAATTCTCTAGACTTATTTTGGGATTTGGATTCAGGTTTGATTCACTTCCCTAATGTAAGCATGAAAATAAATAAGCAATCTTTACATCAAAAAAGCCAAATTCTGTAACCTATATAAAGGATGCACATTTATTTATGTAATTTGAACTCTGTCTTCCTGTTCCAGCTATGAATTTCATTTAAATGCCACGAAAGTTAAAACATCAGAAGCATGTATTTTTCAAAAAAGAATTTGCATGATGTCTATTGCTTTAGGCAATCTGAATGGTAACTCTTCTTTTCTCTCCTAATATGTTCCTGAATTTCCTGCTTGTGTGATGAATTGGCTGGTGCTGGCAAATTTTAGAGCCCATTGTGAAGAATGGCAGACCTCCAACATCTCATAGTATGCACTCATTCCTTCACCAGTACACAGGATCCTTCAAAAAGCCGCCACTACAGAGACCACACAGCGTTATAGGTGGCAGCCTTGGCTCTTTCATGGCAATGCCGAGGAACGGGAGCAGACTAGGTAATACATTACATTGGTATCTTTGTATTATCAGTTCATGAAGAGAGCATGTGAGTTCTTTGGTTCTTGTTCTTTAACACCAAAGTATCAGTATTGTAACAATATTTCAGATATAGCGATAGAAACAGAATTTAAGAATATGCAATATCTCTTAAATCTTTAATCCGAAATTTACTTGAAAGGAAACTGTCCATGAAAATAGTACATGTGTTTATTAAAGGGTTCTGGTGTAAACATTGATGGATGCCAAAGAGTGTTCAATGAGAATGGTTGGCATCTAAGTATTTAAAGTATTTTCAGCCCTGAACTGACCTATTTTCAGGGAATGAATGTTTATTAAAGGGTTCTGGTGTAAACATTGATGGATGCCAAAGAGTGTTCAATGAGAATGGTTGGCATCTAAGTATTTAAAGTATTTTCAGCCCTGAACTGACCTATTTTCAGGGAATGAAAACCTTCTGTGTGATATGAGCAGAATGGGACACCTCATCACTGAGTCATGAGGGTCCTGCTAATGAGTCAATGCTCAGCAAAGTTGGTAGCTTGGCCTACTGGAAACGTGCATAATAGCTAACATGCATTGGTATTTGCCTCTGGATAGACTGGCAAGCGTATTAATTTCACCATTTCTTATAGTAGGATGGCAGTTACTTCAAACCATTAATAGAATCACATGTTTGAAAGAGACTAAAAAAAACTCCATAGTACAAGGCACAATCATCCCTCTTCACAGGGTGGAGGAGGGGAGAACAATGTGATAATTCACTTTGGATCTCCTTTAGGGAGAAAACTGAGATGTAAATAAATAATAAGCAAGAGCACATGAACAACAGATAGAAATGAAGGCTTCTGTAAGTCCCCAAATATATAACCTTTTTGTCCTGTTATAAGTGAAAATTATATTTGTTGTCATCTCCCTGTGGGATCGCTCCTGAAATTAATTGTTGGAATAAGACATGGGCACACTTTATGGGGGCTGAATGGATCCAAAATAAAGGCAGAATGTTGCTATTGGCTCCCCATGCTAAAACATTAGGATTCAAATTCATAAGTTAGAAAACAAGAATGTGCATCTCAACTTTAAGCTCATTTAGGTTAGAGATTATAGTGCAAAAAGTCTTTGTACGGAATTCATAACAGATCTGTTATTTTCATTCCCCTTCCTAAGTCT
The DNA here is from genome assembly GCF_029931775.1 of Euleptes europaea. Lineage (NCBI taxonomy): Eukaryota > Metazoa > Chordata > Lepidosauria > Squamata > Sphaerodactylidae > Euleptes > Euleptes europaea. Next base: position 83,609,520 of record NC_079314.1, on the reverse strand, counting down.
GTAACTGATTTTTTTGCAATTATTATGTTTTCTGCATCAGTTCCATGCTTTTATGTCACTGAAGCCTTGCAATAGTTCTTAAATATTAATGAATGCAGTTTTCCCCTCTCTTTGTAGAGAAATTACCTGGCAGGCTTACCCGTTCTTTGTTGGCTGCAGATGAGAATTAGGTTTCCCAGAGGTGTAATTTTGTGTCAGTAAGCTCATGATATATAAATCTTCCCTATAAGCAGAGCTCTATTTTGTATTATAAGCAGAATGTACTGGATTTCATATGGTTCATTTCCTACATCTGTTACTTGGTTGACTGTATTAGATATATTTGAGTAACAACTTGGGCATAATTTGATTGACATTTATTATGCAAGGCTTTGTATTCATTAAAAAGTCAAAGCATTTTTGTTATTCTTTGCAAGTAAAACCAGAAAAATCATATTTAAGACTATAAAAATTTCTGCAAACCCAAGCAAATCCAGCTCAGTAAACAGCAGCAGTCATTATACTTCTGCTGATTAGGAAGCTTTAGAATGGTATTGCCAAAATGGATGCCATTACTCTCAGAAGAATCTTTTGTGTTCTCACAAACTGAGTGACTGGTATTCTATTGTCAACAGGTCTGTGATGAACAAGTTATGCTGCAGTAATATGCTTACTACTTCCATGAATAATTTCTCACATAATTGATGAAAGAGTATGTTGCACATACACACGTATTTTATGGCATTAAAAGTCTGCTTATTCACTTCATGCCTAGTTTAGATTTAAGTAAGATACTAGAAAGATTCTTAACTATTGTTGGAAGTAGTTGACTATATCAACGCAAGTTGTGTAAACTTCATCTGGAGGAAGATTTAAAGAAAGCTGTGTATAACCATCTACATCCAGATTGAGATATTGTAGCCCTTAAGATTCATTCCTCTTTTTCATCCTTATTATGGTTGAAATGCAGCTAATGTGTGTTTTAAATCAAAAACTAAATATCTTAAACCTTGAGTCAAACACTGGACAGAGCATAAAGAGTCAGTAAGCAGTGTGATCCCTCTGATCTACCCTAAACTCAACCCAACATCACTGTATGCTGGGTAGGACAGTGTGATTTTTCTGTACTGATACATATAGGGTTGGATCCAGCCAGCTTCTGCACTCAGTCACACTTAATCCTTTTCCTTACTGGAATCCCTGTCACACATGACTTTCATCCATGTAGGTCCCATGAATCCCAGCATAGGTTTTTCATAATAAAAAGAAGACTCTCTCCTCTCTTTCTCATCACTGGAAAAGCTGGTTGGGTCTGTGTTAGAATGACCCTCCAAGCCCCTGAGAGAAATGAAGAAGTTACTTGGCTATCCCTGGTCACAAGCTGCTAGACCTCAGTGAGATTGCTACTCATTCTCTGTCCCAACCATTCCCTTTCACAAACAGGGTTTGTTCTCCTCTTCCACTAACAGGCCATTAGAAACATTGTAGTGTGACAGTCTGCAGTCAGACCCTCCATTCACATGCAGAATCCCCTCCTTATTTCTGCCATCATGGAGGCAGGGGAACATTTTGAGAATCTCACTCTCCATGCTTCTCTTGAATACTTAGATAATAAGCACAAAACCTTGTCCATCATTGCAAAGACGAAATAACTTCAGTGTCAGTAAAAGAAAAGTTATCCTAAGTGTATAAGCTCTCATTGTATATATTAAGTTAAAGTGTCCAGTTGAACAGCAAAAGACTAGGTGTAGGAAAAATCAAGCAAGTATAAATGCAATCCTCTTTCTCTAGGTCTAAAACTGTTTCTTTTATGTTAATGGGTCCAGGTTTGTCGTTCAGGCTCTGTTCATCTCAGTTTTATCTTTCTCCATTTGGCTGGTCACCCTCTTTATATCAATATGTCTGTGTGGGAGGTTTTGCCTTGGATTGGCCACTCTCTAGATGCACATTTTCCCCATTTGAATTCTCAAAACCCTGCATGGGGGCTTATTTTTTGAGTTTTGAGAATTTGGATGGGGAAAATTAGCATCTAGAGAGCGGCAAATCCAAGGCAAACCTTCACATGCATAAATGGCCTGTGTCTCTCTGAGTCCTCATGAAGTCTCTTTCAGTGGCTGTCCCCGTTTTTTAAAGGGAGAGCTGCTTCTTCCCACAAGCCACCAAAAGTCCTCCCTTTGAAGATTCACCAGGTAGAAAAGACAGAGGACTAGAACATTCTGGTAACTTTGAGGCTGAGAGGTCTCCATTGCCTGTGTGCTCTCAGACCACATAGCCTGGCTGTCCTTTGTCTTCTAGGGCTGCTTTCATTACCACACAAATGGCTAATTCACCAGCTTCTTCAGCTTGAAATTTAGAAGGAATTGAGAAGGAGAGGGACACTAGTTTTATATTGAATGTACTATCTGAGCTTAACCCATGAGAATTCACTGAGTGCAAATTTAAAATTCACAAAACTAAAAAAAGAGAAAATCCTTACATAGATGTTTGGCTGAAGTGTCCAATCACCTCAAGATCCATCCTATTGGTTCTGTATGCTTGTTTTGCATTTGAATAAGGCTGCACTGATCACATATTCAAGAGCTTTTTTTCAATTTCGGTCATAGGCCTTCTTTTCCAAGTTTTTCTCCATGGATCGTTTTTTCAGCTTTAGGTTTGTTGTCTTAACAGTAGAGTTTGTTTCCTTGGGGATTTGCGTGTGGTTTCAGTTTTCTCTTTTGAAAAGGAGTGGAAAGTAGCCACGTGATAGGAAATGGAACACTCTTCAGTTCCTTTCAGAATGGCCGAGATATGCCCTTTATTTTGCAGTCAGTGTTTTGTCAGTTACAGTCAGTTTTTTTTTAAATCCTAAATCGGTTTTTTAAAGATTGAAAATGAATAACCAGTTCACTTTTTTCTCTTTGAATATTTATTGATGTAGGGTATTTATATCCTACCATTTCTGCTACATACTCACATTGATTGACAAGCACAGGTTTATAGACTCTTATATCTATAGATTAATCTTTTTAATAAAAGCCGGAGCCGGTGTGGTTTGGTGGTTAGTGTTGGACTAGGATCTGGGAGACCCAATTCGAATCCCCACTCTACCATGAAAGCTTGCTGACACACACTCTCAGCCTAACCTACCCCACAGGTTGCTCTAGGATGAGAATGGAAGAAAGTTGTAAGCCACTTTGGATCCCCACTGGGAAGAAAAGTGGGGTATAAATGAAGTGAGTAACATAGAATCATAGAGTTGGAAGGGACCACCAGGGTCATCTAGTCCAACCCCCTGCACAATGCAGGAAATTCACAACTACCTCCCCCCCACACACCCAGTGAACCCTACTCCATACCCAGAAGATGGCCAAGATGCCCTCCCTCTCATGATTTGCCTAAGGTCATAGAATCAGCATTGCTGACAGATGGCCATCTAGCCTCTGCTTAAAAACCTCCAGGGAAGGAGCGCTTACCACCTCCCAAGAAAGCCTGTTCCACTGAGGAACCGCTCTAACTGTTAGAAAATTCTTCTTAATGACTAGACGGAAACGCTTTTGATTTAATTTGATTTAACAAATCTGAACATTTCATAATTTGTTATGTAAAGATGACATTGTGGTAAACAATGAAAATATGGATCAGATCAATAATTAATAGTATTGGTTGGCCCTTCAAATTTAATGGTAACTGTTAGGATCTCTGGCATTTCCCAGTATGCTTCAAAGGTGTTAAAGTATTAATAAATATCACACTTAAAGTCCCACCACTTTGCTTGAACTTTTCTCTTTACCCTCTCTTACAGCCCATTCCTGAAAGCCACAGCTGCTGGGGATGGTGTGGCTGTGGCACTGCCGTGGCGCCTCCAATAAGGTTTTGTGGCCACTGCGGGGGGGGGGGAGAGGTTTTTTATTTTTAAAATCCCGGAAATGGGGGGAAATGCCTCATAGCAAACAGCGATGCTGCGCCTTCAGAAAGGTTGCATGGCAACACCATTGCATTTGGGGGTGTTCCCAGGCCAAAAGGGGTTAGGAAGCTGTCTAGCGGCAGCTTCTCCCCCCCTCCAGAATGCCCCGGGGATGCCTCCAGGGACACTGGCTGGGGAACTTGTGCCAGGAGAACTTTGGCGTAAGTGCCCCTACGCCTGCGTCCGTGCCAGTTTGCACAGCACAGGTGGCACAGATGCTGGGTCACACCACCTCTTAAGACCATTCACACACACACACCCGGAATGCACTGTTAGATGAAAGAACTCTTAAAGTTTTCTTAAATGTTCATTTTATATATATATATATATATAATGATTAAACATTGTTTCTAAAATTTTGTACAGATGGCTCCCACATCTCTAATCTCAAGTACATATGTTGATGTACATATGTTGATGTTTTCCAAATACTAGCAAACTGAAATTGCCTTAATTAAAATAATTAAAACAAACTTCAGTTTGTTCCAGGACTCCAGGTGAGTAGCAGAGAGAGAGAGCAAGTTGAATAATAATTTTTTTTTAATGTAGACATTGTACATGAAAATCTGAAAATGGGATCAGATGGTGAAAGTGATCAAGCTTCTGGAACATCATCTGATGAAGTCCAGTCTCCTACAGGTGTTTGCCTCAGAAATCGGATACACAGGCGGATTTCTATGGAGGTAATGTAGTTTCCTGTAAGAAGGCGCTCTACTAACAAGAGCCCTGGAATCAATGTTACATTTAGAACTAACTTATTTATGGTCTGCCTTTTAAAAGTAAATGTGTTGTTCCTCAGCATAATTGAGACCGAATTTATTGCAGTAGAAATTAATTTAGTATCACAAAAATCCAGATATTCTTTCTGTATTTACAACTTTAACAAGTCACCTATTCTTTCAATTAGTTTGAGAACTCATAAGCAGATTTCGAAGTTGACAGGAAACTGTTCATTTCTCATATTCCTTCTTAGAAGGCAAGGCAAAGCCAACTTGAGTATTCCCTTGCAGAGAAGAGTTCCTTCCCCTTGACTTAATTTTGTAAGCGGAATAATTATTGCACACCAGCATAAATTTTGGAGCCTCAGTCAACCTGCTCTGTTTGATTTAGTTTCATTTTTCTTCCATAGACAGTAATGGTCAAGGCTCTGAAAGGCTCTGTAATGGTATGTCTCTGAAATATCACCCATACTGGCTAGCCCATGCCCCAGCCACACCTCCTAGTTGCTTGGATTTGGCAGAGTGAACTGTAGATGACTCCAACCCTTAGAATTCAGCTGAGGTTCAAACAAAAGGAAAATCTTTTGAAGCGCTCGTATTTGGGCAAATTAAACTGGCAGGGAAAGAGGAATCACAGAAATGAAATACACCAGTTCAAAATTGAAAGAGATTGTTCTATCTGAAGAGAAAAAAATCCCTCTTTCTCCCAGTGCCAGGTGCTCTTGGCTAGAAATCTTCCCTGTCATTGTCCAAACCTGCTTGTACCCGAAAACTATGATGGTCAACAAATTCTTGTGGAAAAACCTCAGGTTCTTAATCCCAGAGGATGTAGTAGGCTAGCAACGGTGTCGTTTTTTTACTTGTGCCCACCAAACAAGGTGAGGAGCTGTATTTCCGAACATAATAGCTATGGAACTCTGCCTTTGAAGGGTGAATTTGCTAAAGGGCTCAAGTGACTGGAAATGATGGCAAGTATATGTCTTTGGACTGCGGTACCAATTTAACCATCGCACACAGCTGCTTCAAGTCTATTACATATTTGGTAGCCAAATGGCCATACCAAGTAAAACAGATGCTAGATGCATAAAAAGTACACACTATAAATAGCATATAGGTACAAATAAACAGAAATGGGTTGTTAATAAACAGCCATATTCTGTTATGTGAGGGTCAAAGTTTACAGAATCAATCAACATTCGGGTACCATGTTGATGGCATCACAGCTAGCAGTATGTTTCAGATTTTAATGTGTTGCATTTTGTTTTGCACCCAAATATCATTCGTTCCAGACAGGCAGTTGTAAAATTGTTATCTTCCATGCAAAGGTATGTTCAGGACAAACAGCATCTTAAAACATTTGATCTGCTTGAAGCCAGATCTTTGCCTAGTTATTAACATAATCAAGAGCATCATATGTTTGCGAGTATTATCTCAAACCCTTATTACCCTTATTATATAGTTGCAACCTAGCATTATCAGTGGTTTTGCAAGTTAGCATACTATACGCACGGTAGACAAAACTCTAGATATCTAAGTAAGTAAATCTCATGCAGTGCCGCTGTCAAGATGGGGCTTCTTAAAAACTGAACAACTTTCCATCAGAGTGATGAGGGTATGTCCTGGTATGCTAATGAACAGAAGTTTAGAAAGTTCTTAGAGGTTTCAGAAGCCCTGTGACAGCGGCATAGAATGGGATAATGTCATCATTTTCTAGCTACTTCATAGATCATCCAGCTTTCAGTTGCTTTTGTGATCAGGAACATAATATCTGTATCTGAGGAGATGACTTCATGTAGCTCATAATTTCTTTTAACTGACTCATAAGCACAAAGGTTAATTGTGTGTCAGCACTTGCAGGAAATGTGGGTAAGATTACCAAAGTGACTGAATTCATGGGTGACTCTTCCATCAACTGCATTCTGTGTTCAGCTTGAGTTCTAGTTTTTTATATGGTGTTTATTTATTCAGAACATTTGTGTGCCAACTCTTCAGACGTGCTGGAGGTGGCTCATAAAGCAATCTTTTAAACTGTTATCGTAAGCCACCTTATACCACAAGGAATGGTGGGGTATAAATGATTTAATAAATAAAGAGGATCTCAATGGATGGGCTGCACAATATGTAAGGTGGCAATCCTATAAAGTACCCCTGCCATAAGCTATGTGTGGCCTTATCGGTAAGCACCAGCATTTTGAATTGTGCCCAGAAGCAGAAAAGCAGTCAGTGTATATCTTTCAACCCAGAGTGATACCATGCATGTATCCGGTCCCTAACAATAACCAACCTGGCTGCCATGTTCTGGACGAATTGAAGTTTCCAAGCAGCTTTCAAAGGCTGCCCCATGTAGAGCAAATTACAGTAATCTAACCTAGGCTCACTATGGCCAGATCATGGTTTAAGGAACTGCAATTTAGACTTTGGTTCAAAGCATAATTTGTCTGCTTCTTTTTTCCGGAGAGGAATTTTTTTACATTTTCAGTAATGTCCTTGTGATGTAATACATGTAACATTGGTAGATTGGAGTAACAGAGGGTGTTTGTGTGTGTGTGTGTGTGTAAATGAGAGCGCATAGACATCTCACTCCGTAGAATAAAAGGTAATCTAGGCAGAAAAGCGACTTGCTCTCAATTTTATATACGTTTTCTCAGGAGTCATTCCTCCTAGGCATAGATATACACACCTTCCAAGAAAAAACGTTATGAAGCTCCTCAACTGCAAAGTGTTTGTTTCCAGTGATTCTGCAGGTATAATTAAGTGGAAGTGGCAAGATAGGCATACAGTTATGTAGTCTTTACCTTTCACTTTGGGGTGACCAAAGGCATTTGCTGACACATCTTTGGTGCACAGGCAAAACGCCTGTACAAACATGGTCTTGGTCCAGAGTTTCAACATTATAATTTAACAGCATCTTGAAATCTCAAAACATGAGGTTCTGTTGTATCACACAAGTTTAAATATCCCTGATTAGTGCAGTGAAAGTCTGGTCATAGGATTCAGAATGCAATCTGTTTGTGTGTAGAAAGGAGCATTCCTAAGAGGCATATGCTGTTAATGAGTAAAGCAGGAACTTTCTCTCATTCTTTCATTCATTTTCTCTGTATATTCAGGTTGTAGAACTGCTGACTCAGTCCTTTAGTCTCCGAGCAAGTAGCTTAGTATCACAATATCAGGCTTCAAAAGGTGCCACCTACTTTGGCATCAGTGTTCCTTGACAGCTGCCATTTCCTCCCCCATGCCACGAGGTGGCTACTTTTAAAATCAGCAATGACTGGATAGCTATAGCATTATAACTATCTATCTGTTAAGGTCTCTGAATTCCCAGCTTTCATTTTTTTAAAATAACCCTCTAACCTTTTTGTTTCTGAGATACACACTTTCTCGTCTGTCTCTGCAGTGAAAGTGGCTAGAGACTTTTCTTTAAAATGACAGCTGAGAATTCAGAGACCCTAATAGATAGATTGTTATATTACAACCCTATAGCAATCTAGCAACTGCCAATATTTTTTAAAAGGTTCCTGGTAGCTCAGGGGGAGGGATGGCAGCTGGGAAGGAATGGGGCTGGGAAATTCACTATCTTGAGGCTTTTGTGCTGAATTGGCAGCCACTGCAGCTACAGGAAAAATACAGGGAAATGTTGCCATATGGAAAAAGCCCGATGTGATATGGGCAAACCATGTTTTGAAACTGCTTTCAAAAGCAGGTTACACTATGGCATGGGGATCAGCCAACAGTCAGAAATCCCACTGAGCTTGCCGCAGGCTCTTAGGAGTTCCTGAAGTAGCTCTTTAGATTCTTGTCTGGATCATGCATTTCCCTTTGAACGTTCAATATGACTCCATCTGAACAAATTGAGCTAAACATCAGCTTTTCATTGGAAGCTAAAATGGTCAAACATATATATGATCGATTGGAGCTCAGGAGCCTGGCAAGCATGTTTAAAGGGTTGCATGTTTCCTATCTATGGGCTTTAGATGCTGGAAAATGAAATTGCAAAGATTTGTCAGCAGCTTCAAAAAATAGGGATTAAGCCTGTAAAAGATGAAAAAGGGTGAATGTGGCATTCAGTGTGGTATGTAAAAGCCCAGAGCCATTCCATCTATTACTCAGGAGGTTTTTATTTAATACTGCTGACTAATCCACCTAATACTTCATAAACTAAATACAATAGAAAGCTCTTGACTTCAACTTTTCTCTCTTCCTGTTGTAACAGAATATTTCATAACAATGAACAAAGGGAGGAAAGATGACTTGATTTCCTTTATTTATAGGACTCTTTATGAATGTACCTGGGGAACATTGTAAGAAAACTGAGGGTGCTATTGCAAGTTGATTTTATGTATATTTACCATCTGTTTAATTGGAAACCCTCAAAGGTACTTGTGCAAAGAGTGTTCATTTGGTTGGATATAACAGAAGCACTTATGGAAAATGCTGGTGGAGTAGGTCTTTCCCCCATCTTCCCCTTCCCCAAGCAGTCTGTTTCTTCTGAAAATTCTTACTGAGGGTCAAGAGAGGTCAGAAGCATAATACACCGTAGTGACAAGGGGCAGCAGCAATTAGGAAAGGCAGGTAAATCACCACTGCCTCCATCCTCCACTGATATAAGCCCCCCAAGGCACTAAATGTTCTGTGTCATCTTTCTAAATTGATAGAAAAATAAACTTCCTTCATGAGGTAAGCATTACTCATTCCCATTAACTAAGGGTGTTCCTGACACAGCATGATGATACAAATAGTGTAATATGATTAATGTTTGAAAATTGTCTGGCTCTTGCACTTGGATAAGTAGCTTTAGCACTTAAATGTCTTTATTTGGGCATCTTGTTCTGTTTTTTTACAGTATATACTAATTTTCAAACAAGTTGATGGAAGGGGGGAAAGCACAAAAGCTTCATTTCTGAAAAATGGGATCCGTTCACAGGGTATCCTTCTACTGGTATCTTTGTCTCAGGGAAGGGCTGCCTAGTACTTGTTGCATGAGAATTGTGACACTGATCCAAAGATCTTGCACTTGTGCAAGTGAAAGTATTAGAACTATTATTTATTAATGTATATAATGTCATCAGTGTTCATGGTCCTTGTCCTGAGGAGCTTGCAATCGAAAATAGGACGTAGGAGAATTATGGATAAATGGAGAGAATAAGCACAGATTTCAGTTGTTTGTGCTTAGGCTTTGAGGTGGGGGTGGGGCGGCCCTGAAGGAACTCTGGTTAACCTGTGAGCCTGCATTTGTATGTCATAGGTAACTGGCGACGGTGTTCAGCTGTGAATCTCAGTAAGGGAGGAAGAAGGCTGTGGGTTGTGAGCCCAGGGAAGGGCTATGTGGTAGAGAATCTGCTTTGTATGTATAAGGTCCCAGGTTCAATCCCTGGCATCTCCCATTCAGAGGCTCAGGTGATGTGAAAAACCTCTACCTGAAAACCTGGAGCAGTTGTATCAGTCATAATAAACACTACTTACCTTCGATTCAGGTGGGTAGCTGTGTTGGTCTGCACTAGAAGAGCAAGATTAGTCCAGTAGCACCTTAATTAGTCCAGTAGCACCTTAAAGACCAACAAGATTTCAAAGGTGTACTTGCTTGATCTTGTCAGATTTCAGAAGCTAAGCAGGGTCAGCCCTGGTAAGTATTTGGATGGGCAACCTCCAAGGAGTACTAGGGGTGTGCATTCAGATATGCCAAACCGAAAAAAGCGGCACCATTTCAGTGGAGCTAAAAAGGCAAATCCAAAAAAGCAATTTTTTTCAGATTTCCCCCTCCCCGATTTTTCAGGTCCATTTTACCCTAAGGGGATCTTAGTAGGGCTCTGGGACGGCTGTGTTGAGGTAGAGGCACCAAATTTTCAGTGTAGCTTCAGGTGATTCTCATTTAAAAAACCCCAAGTTTGGTAAAAATGGGTCAGGGGGTTCAATTTTATGGGGCCCCATTTTTTCTCCATTGGAAACAATGGAGAATAAATGGGGGCTCCCTCTTTGGGGGCCCATAAAACCCCCTGGCCCAATCTTTACCAAACTTGGGAGTTCTTCTAAGGAGAGTCACCTGAAGCTACACTGAAAATTTGGTAGCTCTATCTTAAAAAATCGCCCTCCAGAGCCCCACAAAGATTTCTCATAGGGTTTAATAGACCCTAACATTTTTTGATATTTGAAAAAAAACGTGAAAAAACCATATCGGTATGGAGATTTGGCATTTTCGGATTTCCTGAAAAATTTCATGGCTATTAAACCCTAACCCAAAAAAACCACAAAATATTTGGTGCACACCCGTAGTTGTGATGCAGAGGCAGCCAATGGCAAACCACCTCCAAACGTCTCTTGTCTTCAAAACCCTACAGAGTTGCCATAAATCGGCTGTGACTTGATGGCACAAAAAAACTCAAAAAACCCAACAGCCTTCAAGAGTCAAAGCTCCCTTTGTCAAATACTATTGACCTTGATAGAGCAATCGTCTGACTCGGTATAAGGCAGATTCTTGTGTTCAACAAGCCAGGTTCATGTATGCTTGTCCTCAACTGCAATTAAATGTGTGTCTGAATGCAGACTATGTGCATACAAAAGAGGACAGCATTTATGTTAAGGCAGGCTGAAGGTTTTCATCTTGCGAAAACACTAACTCAAAACAGTTGGTTAAAATGCTTGAAGAGGGTTTGAAGAAATTTATAATGATTTGCCTACCAGAAATTGAAATTATAAACGTAATTATTTCTCGCAGACTGTAAAAGTGCCCATACTTCAGAATTTTTTTCAAACTGCGTATCCTGTCAGTTTCAAGTGTTTGAGTTCTTTCACGTCATAAAATGTATCACAATTTGATCTGACAGCCATCAAGGAGGAAGGGAAAAAAGGGGGGAACAGGGTAAGAGAACAAGCTCATGTAATACAGCATCACATAATTTAAAAAAAATGGTAGTGATCCCTAACTAACGTGGGCACGTACAGTGGTTTCTTTGTCAATTGAGTAGTTGCATACAATGTCCGTTTTTATTTGTGAGGCTATAGGGCATTTCCCTGACCTGGATAGCCCCTGGATAGCTTGATCTCATCTCAGAACCTAAGCAGGGTCAGTCCTGGTTAGTATTTGGATGGGCAACCTCCAGGGAACACCAGAGTCGTGACACAGAGGCAGGCAATGGCAAACCACCTCTTAACGTCTCTTGCCTTGAAAAGTCTACAGGGTTGCCATAAGTCAGCGGCAATTTGACGGCACTTTCTCCCCCCCCCCCCCGACCTTCTGATATCAAAGGAGTTTGGCTTCATTTCAACAGGGTGTTTAGGGTCAGTTAATCAGGAAATTAAATGATAGAGCAGACAGCATCATGAGCAAACACACCACATTAAATACTCTTCAGTGAGCAGCAGCTTGCAACTTATTAGCATGCGCCTTGTGGCTGTTGCTGACATGATGTCTTCCTAATTCTGGTTAAAGGTGGTGAGATGGTTGATTTGAGCTGATATTTACAGAAGAGCACAAATCAGTTTCATTTTGACCTGTATGGATAATTCCATTAGTGCTCACCAAGCTTCTAGCTTTCTACTTTTTTTCATTCTTTTTTCGCCTTCCATCCCTCTCCATTTTCCCTTCCTACTTAAACCCTCTTTATATATTTTCCCTTCAAGTATCACTTGCTTTGCTGCTGCTTTCTAAATAATACATCTTTCTCTGGCTCTTAAATTCCTGCTGGCAGCCAGGAATATTAACTGTTTTTGCAACCTTGTGCTAGGAAGAATATTACATATAGCACAATGGATATATGAGTGTGTGCTTTTTCCTTCGTTTCTTGTGTAGAGTTTGAAACACAATATATCGATTTCCTAGGTGATCTTTCATTCAGATACTGACCAATCCTTAATGACATGTTTCACAGGCAATCCACAATCAGATCTCCTGATGCTTTTCTGCGTTAGTACTTATGTGTGTGAGAAAGAGCCAGTAAACAAAAGCCTGAAAAACAATGCATTAGAGTGACTGGTACTGCCCTCACCCCCCACCCCCCACCCTTGACCCCTGATAATAGCAGAAAGGAGTTATGTTGATTGAGAATAGGCATGAGCAAAAGGGTTTAAGCACCCCTCAGGCCCAATTCAGTTTGCCTTTGCTTTCACAACTGCATGGAAATCGGGGATGTGTGTGTGAAAAATCTGATTACGAATTTCCCAAATAAAGTGCAGTTTCCTAAACACAATGAGTTATGAATGTCTTTGCAAAGTGTTCAAGAGGGCAAGCAATGCACAAGCATTTTAACTTATCCAGGCATGCCTCAACAATAAGGCTAGCTTAATTTGCAACACTTCCAATGATTTATGAAGTTTAGCTTGGTTGGGGAAAAACAGAACAAATTTCATATTTGAGAATTCTTCTGCTAGAACAAGATGTTACCAGTATTCTTGGTAACCATAGAACTGCTCTTCTGTTTTACTCCTGATTTTTAAAGCTTGAGGCCCCACTGTATTGATGCTTGAAGTAGGTGCACATTGGTTAAAATAAAAAAAGTGTGTGTTTTTGTATATCAGTATGAGATGGAAAAAAATGAAATTGTGGACTATATAGAATCACTGGATCATCCTTTTTTTAAATGATGAGAATTGTAGCTATTTAAACATTACAGTTTCTAGTTCTTGTGGGTATAATATGCAGTTGAAAATATGATGGCATTATATTGAGAAGAGGATTGAAAAAGAAATAGAAACGTCAGCTACTTTTTAATGTTAGATTTCTGTGCTTTTCTCTAAATTTAAAGATGTGTGTATTTCTAGTCTAAGCAGCACCTAGTTTTTTTGGGTGTCATGAGTAGCTGTGGAGTATATGTTAAGTAGTATTTGTAATAGGTTTCCAAACATACCAGAAACAGTTTTCTGAAAGTAAGAATATCTCACACAGCATAGAGTCCAATATATTTGGTTTATTTAACAAAACTGGCATAAGAGAAGACTTGGCATTACCAATCCTAATTGGGAACTCACTAAGGCAGACAAACCCCGCTGTTCTTTTGCAGCTAACTTTGGCTTGATTTTGTTTTGGTTGTAACGTTTGTTTCCTCCTCCTCCTCATAATTTTAGCTACTTTGTCTTTTGCTTAGCAGTACTTAGCAGTCATAGGAGAAGAAGCCGGGTCCTCATATAGTAAACTTAGTTAAATGACAGAAAGCAGAGAGTAGGAATAAATGGACAGTTCCTACAACAGGCACGCGCTGTTTAATGTGTTCATAAATGATCTGGAACTTGGAATGTAGTTTAGCAGCCAGATTTTTGAAGGGTACCAAATTATTCAGGATGGTGAAATCCAAAGTGGGCTGCGAAGAGCTCCAAGAGGATCTCTCCAAATTGACAGACGGGCAGCCCTTTCTTCCTCTTCCATAATGTTGGAAGTCAGAGGCACCTGATGAGGTTGTTAGGCAGTAGATTCAGGACAGAGGGAACTACTACTTCACTCAGAAAATAATTTGAATGTGGAATGCATTGCTAGTGCACATAGTGATGGCCACCAGCACAGGTAGTTTCAAAAGCAGATTAAGACAGGTTTATAGCTATTAGCCATGATGACTATAGGGAACTTCAATATCCAAATGATGTAAACCTCTGAATAGCAGTGTTAGAAGGCAATGTAAGGGGAAGGCTTGGTCTCTGTATCCTGTTTGTTGGCTTTCCGAGGAAACTGGCTGGCTGATTTTGAAACGGGATCCCCTTCTATGGGCTAAATTGGAATCTTCCTCCATCGACAGGAGGCTTTTCTTCCTCATACATGCCTTACATAATCAGACCACTCTAAGAGTAAGATGCAGTAGAGAAGGACACCTCACAGACCCAGTCAACACCTATAAGGGAGTCAGGCAGGGTTGCCTTTTAGCCCCTGCATTATTTATCTATTACATTAACAGCATCCCCAATTGCCTCAACGGAGCTGATCTGCATCCCCCAAAACTGGCACATCGGCATATTTCGGTCCTATTGTATGCAGATGACACCGTTATATTAGCCAGAGAGTTAATGATATTGAATGGCAGTCTGACTTGATGAGGGTAGCCGCATTTATGTCTACCCCTACGACCAGATACATCCCAGCCCCAGCTGCCTACCTTTCCATCCTCGAAATCCACACCCACAGAAGAGCTTTCACTTTAGCTAGGTGTTCAGCTTTACCCTCCGCGGTTTTACAGGGGAGGTATAACAAGATCCCAAGAGCAGAGAGACTCTGTCCATGCAATTCTGGGGAAATAGAAACACTGGAACACATGTTTCTCAGATGCTCATTCTACAAGGCTGCCCGCTCTAAGTTGACCCGGTCCTTGTTTGAGAAAATCTCGGGCTATTCTGAAAAACTTCAGATTAGGAAGCTCCTCTCTGATGAAATTCCCCAACAAATAAGTGAGGTCGCCAAATTCTGCACAGCAATTTATAAACTTCGTCAAAGTTTAGTTAAATAAAGTTCAAAGAAACAATAAAAAACAAAGTTAAAAAATTTTCTGAATTGATGGCAAAATGTTTATTTCTTGTCTAATCTGTAAAACATTTTAACTATATATATCCTTTTTAATTAACATGACACAACTTTTAAATAATATCAATGTACCTGTGGTAACACTGTTGTTCTAAATTTTTATTGGCGTAATGCTGCAATAAATGTTTTTGTTCTGTTGAAACGGGATAATGGACTTGATAGACCACTGGTCTGATTCAGCAGGACACCTTTTACAATGTTCTTATACTGTGGGCATTTATATTGTGAGGCTGTTTGGCTGGGGTGTGTCTTTTTGTAGGTTTTGAAATATCAAAATTCAAGCAGAACAATTATTATTATTGCTGGTGGTGGTAGTTATAGACATTATATTTCCAACAGCCAGATGCCCCACCCAGTTGTATATCCTTTTTGCATATTACGTCACTTTGAATTTATCATGCTAATTGTCTGTATCTTCCTGTTCATGGAATGTTTCCCACGTTGTTGATTATACATATAAAAATCTGAATGTAGGCATATGTATGTAAACTACTGTAAAATCACATTTTTACTCCATGCCATCTCCCCTATGTTCAGAGTATCACTCAAGATCAGACTGGACTTTTTCTCCCCCCCTCCCACCAAGATTTAGTTAAATAATGGTCAAGATATGAGGTATCGCCAAAACCACAATTATGAATGGATAAATAAGCCAAGCCCAGAACTTGGGAGTTTGAAACACTACATTGCAGTGGGATCTGGACACAGTGATATCAGAAAATAAGTCATCTTTAAAATTGCTAACATTCTGAGACTAGGAAATAAAAAATTACATTCCTGGTACTACCAGTTTGTGAGGTGCATACATGAAAAGAAAACAGATGTATGTCTAGGTGATGGGAGAACATCGTAGCAGTGTCTGAAAGTGTTTATTGTGAAGGAATTCTATACCCCATGACCTTTTACTTTAACTTGGAGATGTAGTCAGCTTTTTGTCTTGTTAATGGAAAACAAAGCAGCATTCTCTCTTTAGGCACAAGATTAGATTTGTTTTATGTAGGGATTTGTGATGTAGGAATTACAACAATAGTGCTAACTGGAAACAAGTTGTAGTGTCTTGTATTGAGACATTGTTAATTAGCAAGCTGCCTCACCTTTTGGTGTAAGATTTAATTGTATGCTTTTTTAGCATAATTTGTCACTTTAATTATAAAACACTCTGAACTGATTATTTAGCCCTACCTTCAAGATTTGAAACTGCCTTTCAACAGTAATGATTTATATTTTCAGGATCTGAACAAACGCCTGTCACTACCCGCAGACATCAGGATACCTGACGGCTATCTTGAAAAGCTTCAGATAAACAGTCCGCCATTTGATCAACCAATGAGTCGGCGTTCTCGCAGAGCGTCATTGGTAAGTTGGTAATCTGTTCATTCTTAACAGTTCCAGAAAAGTAGCTATGACAATCTGCTGCAAAAAGGCTTTTAACACATTAAGGATGAATACATCTATTGTGACCAAAAAAAAATTGTGGGCCAGAGCCCACTTCATGAAATACAAAATGGTTGTGTGCCGTAACTTTGTCATTTTTTTAACAGAAAATAGTTACAAATCAGATATATAAAACGGTAACAGAAACCTTGTGGGGGGGGGGGAGAATTTCCAGCATATTGTTTTACAGACCTTAAAACCACCATAGTAAAAAAACCCAAAAAATGTCCAGAGGGAGAAATTTCAACACGAACATACCAAATTGGAATAATTAGCAGATTTGACAATAGAGAGAAGTTTCAACAAATTCTGAGAGTGACACATCAGCTACTGAACCTTTCTCTTTCCACCTTTGCATATACTGTTTATTTTCCTATTCCTATTCATCACCGCTGCCCTTGCTTACCGGGCCACCCACATGCCAGCCAGCCTGCCCCTACAGAGCTGCTTCCTCCACCTGCTCCCCCCTCCCCTTCTTTGCCTGCTCGCAGGGCTGCCTCCTTTGCTTGAGTGGCTTTTATGGCTTCATTTAGGGTAAAAAAACCCTACAATTTTTTCATCCTTCCCTTTTTACTCTGTCCACTTGTGCATCTGATGAATTGATGTCTGGTACACAAAAGTTTGTTTAAATTACTTCAGTTCAGAAAAACATGAACAATACAACATGAATGTGTGACATAACTTGGTGCTGTTTAGACAGTTGGATTTTTCATTTGTCTTTGTCCTTATGCTCTGGTTTTACTGTTGGAATGAAGTCCACCCCATCACCTGCTATAAATTAATGGTGCCTTTACCACTTGCTGAATGCAGCTTGAGGTTCATAATGTCAATTACAAAAAGCTATTTCTGTTTAGAAATCCACCTCAATTATTTAGCTTATGACATTGCCAGTTTCCTGTTTCTGAGTTCATACCTCCCTAAAGGGATATAGTCCTCTTTCTCAGTTATCTGGCCTAAAGGATAAGGGTGTTAATGTAGAGAAAATTAAGCAGGTTCCTTCCAGCTCCTATCCTCCCAAATGAGGTTTAATAAAAGGACATAATGGTGCACATGAAGATGACAAATCCTAGCTCCATGTGGAGTCCGAACTGGCTGTGATTTACCTAGGAAAGAAATCTTTCAGTGTGGTTGAAACCTCATTGGAAAGGCTAGTTTGGTATGGTTTAGCTGTGCAGGTCTGCCACACCATGAATGATCCAAGGAAATCCTCAGGGTACACACTCCCTGTGATGTTTTCACTATGTACATATTTTGTGTGTGTTTTATTTCTGTGTTTTGATGTGGAGTTCATATTATGTTGCTGTGATTTAAAATGCAGACTTGTAGAGTAAGAAAAGGGGAGACTGGATGGATGCTTGAAGTGTGTTATGATTGGATGGTAGCTGTACCCTAGGGGATGGAGTTGACTGGTTTGTTCTGAGAGGCTTTGTGTGAGAGGCAGTTAAGAGTGGTGTGTGGAGAGAGAGAAAACTGAGTGAGATGCTGAAGAGTGTGAGAAAAATCTGTGTTCTGTGTGGAGGTTATTATCCCAAGTGGCAAGTGAAAAAATAAGCCTTTGTGACTAGGTCTATTTAAGGAACTTTAGAGGAACAAGAACTGTACATCTGTCTGGAACCACTACGCTTATGTACCTATCTGAAACCATTAAGCTTATTAACCATACAGAAACTGTAATGCTGTTATACATGTAAATAAATGCAGTTTAAGATAGACAACTGTTTTATTTATAGGGTCCACTTTAACCTCAAAGCCCCTGCCACATGCTGACTATTCTGTCATTCTACCAGTTATAAATAAGCCATCCTGTTCTTTAGTTCCAACTAAGAATTCTAAGGCAAGAGCCTTTGGTGGCACCAAAAATTAGTAGGGAACACCAAGGAAAGCAAGGAGGCAGCATAAGACACATCACCTCAGAATACCACAAAGAGGTGCCTTTACAGAGGTTACATATAGGGGGTCGCAGAGAAAGAGTAAAATCTTATACTCCCCTCCCCCCTCCTTTGGCATGTGTCCTTCTAATGATCAATTTCTGATTAAATGGCAAACTATAATTCGCCATTCAAGCCAGCAGAAATTCTGTTTATTTTTTACTTCACCTTTACCCCACCTTTATTCCCAATCCAAATTTTATATTTTTTGAAAAATATGTCTGAGAGAGCTCATGATAGAAGTTTCTAAAATTATGAATGGTGTGTAGAGGCTGCCTAAGCAGAGATTGTTAATCTTTCTAATACTAGAACTATTTGACAGTGAGCTCAGGTCTGATAAAAGGTTTTTAAAAATCAATTAACGCGAAGTATCCATGCTCACAGGAGTTATGGAACAAATTCATGAAGGATAAGTCTCTAAAGCCTTCAGTCTTAACTGTAAATGTAACTTCCATGTTCGGCAGCAGCATCTCTTGAGTAGGGCTTGTTCCTAGGCCCTGAACTGTTCAACATTTTTATAAATAACTTGGAACAGGGCATAGCAGGGGTTCTTATCAGATTTGCAGATGACATGAAGTTGGGAGAGATAGCTGACACTGGAAAAGACAGACTCAGGTTTCAAAATGATCTTGACAGGTTGGAACATTGGACCAAGCCCAACAAAATGAATTTCAACAGGGCTAAATGTGGTCTTACATTTCAGAACAAAACAAAATCAAAGCCACCAGTATATGATGATGGAGACCTGGTTTGGCAGTAGTGCATGTGAAAAGGGATATAGGTGTCTTACAGTGCAAACATACTTGGGAGTTACACCCCTGTAAGCCCATTAACTTCAATGGACTTAGAAGGGTGTGACACTTCGTATTGCACTGTTTATCACAAGTTCAACATGAATCATTAGCGAAGTTGTGGCTGCTAAAATAAGCTAATGCAATTTTGGGCTGCAGTAAAAGAAGGGTTGCATCCAGATTATGGGGAAGTAATAATTCCACTCTATATTCTGCACTTGTCAGGCCTCATCTGGAGTACTGTATTCAGTTCTGGGCACCACAGTTTTAGAAGAACACCAACAAACTAGAGTGCATCCAGAGGAGGCTGACCAGGATGGTGAGGGCTCTGGAAACCAAACCCTGTGAGGAAAGGTCGAAAGAACTGGACATGTGTAGCCTGCAGAAGAGAAAACTAAGGGAAGATACAATCACTTTCTTCAAACATCTGAAGGGCTGTCACGTAGAAGACAGAGCAGATTTGTTCTCTTTAGCTCCAGAGTGCAGGACTTAGAACTAATGGGTTAGAATGACAAAAAAGTAATTATTGGCTAAATATTAGAAGAAGCTTTCAAACTGTAACAGCTGTTAAACAGTGGGACAGACTGTCACAAAAGGTGGGAGACTTTCCTTTTTGGAGGTCCCAGAGGGCCTTCTATTGGGGATTCTGTAGTTGTGTATTCTTGCATTGAACTGGCCTAGATGACCTCCAAAACACCCTCCAACTCTAACACTGAGTTTCTGATGCTTGGAACAGACAATAGGGTAAGCTTACCTAGAACGTGTCTGAACTAGGTGACTTTTGAGGCTGCATGTGTAAATAAAATATCTTCCATCATCCTCTTTCCATATCTGTTTTCCTTTTGGATAATATCAAAGCCTTGGTTTCCAGATGGCTATTCTGACTTATATCAAATAATTGCTTTCTTCTCCAAACTCAGACCAAAGCTTCTCGTATTCTGTGATGCCCCAGTAAATCATACACTATTTAATGCCCTAGTTATAGCTATATGACTATATGTAAAAATATTGACTAAACAAATGAAACAGAAACAGACTTTGTGCAAACATCTGAAATGATATAGAAAATCATAAAATAGCCAGATAAACATTGATTTGTACACGCCCCCAGCCCCGAATAATCATAGAGCAACAGTCAAAAGCTCTGTTTCCAGGGCCTTTGAAGACATGCCAACTGGATGCTCTTCTGACTTTCTCTGGGAGGCTGTACTAAATGGACAGTGCCATACCTGCTTATGATTGGGCTGTAGCTGATATAATAAACTGGAGCAAGGGAAGAAACAGTAGAAAATTCTGAGAGGATCGAAGCTGGTGCACAGGTCATATTGGGAGAGAAAAATCCTTTTAAGTATGTGGGTTCCTGAGTCATTAAGTGCTTGAAAAGTAAGTGAATTGATCCTGGAAACACACCGGTACCCAATGAAGTTGTTTTATAATAGGTGTAATAATTACATCTGTGACCTCTAGTCAACAGACTAGTAATTATATTTTGTAAATTCCAAATTGTCTTTGAGGGAGCCCCATGTTGCAATAGTCTAGCCTTGAAGTTACAGTATGGCCAGATATGCAGAGTGTAAGAGGAGAGAGCATTTCTGCACTAAAACTTCCAGGCTTTGCTCTATCTTGAACCCCCTAAAAGGTCTGGAACCCAGATTATGTTAGGGAAATATGAAAGGAGAATGCCCTTACTTAAACATTGTTACGAAAGCCTGCTCTGTCCTTGCACTGTTAGAAGCATGGTAAGTGGGAACATGAAACATGGCTTTTTGGGTCATGACATCACTGTTGTGGAATGTCCTCCTTAAGAAGGCCAGCATAGCCCAATCACTGTTTGCCTCTTGGCAAGATGTGAATATTCACTTACTTCAGACAGCTTTGATGGGGGGTGGGGATGGATACAAGCTGGCTGTTTGGTTGTGGTAGATGTAGCTGTGGTGTTGCTGGGGTTTTTTGGGGGAGGTGTATTTTAATTGTTCTTTAACATATGAGTCATGGGTAGTGGTTTGGTTTGTAAGATGTCTTGGGGTTCTTTCTTAGATGCAAAGGTGCACTATAAATACTTTAAATGAAAAATTAACTTAACATTTAAGTATTGGATTTCTGAATAGTGTTTTTCTATTTATGTTTTTTTTGTATTTTTATAATTTTTTTATTTTTTATAACATAAAACAAACATAAAGCAAAACATGCAAATAAAAAGAAAATACAAAAGAGCACTTAACAGTTAAAACTACTTATTATAGTGAAAAGTTACAAAATTCATAGTGCCCTAAAAAACCACCACCCACCTTAATACAATGTCCCATCACCACATTGGACTTCCGGAAAAGTGTTATGACAGTTTTAAAACATATGTATAATAAAAACATTATAAAAACTATTAATCAATTATCTATAACTCATTAGCTAAATTAGTAAAATTCATTTTCGCCAGTTTGTCGCAATATGTGACGGCCTTTGACCATGTTTTCTTGAAATCTTCCATGTCCTTCCCACATAAGGACTCTGTTAGTTTGGCCATTCGCATATACATCCATAATTTCTCTCTCCAGGCTTTAATTGAAGGCTTATTTACTTGCTTCCAGGTTTTAGCTATTGTAATTCTTGCTGCTGCAAAACTATATTGACATATGACTCTATCACTTCTGTCTATTTTATCTTTTAAACTCAAAAACAGCTAGGATTTATTAAGATCACAAATGTTGCGTTTGTTGGCTGCTCCAGACATAATATTGTCAAGAAAATCTTACCATTTGACTAGAAGCATCCTGACTCTGAAGCAATCTCTATTTCTAGGAACCTCTTTTAAAATTATAATAGGAAAAATAGTGCCCTCTAATGAATATAATGTGCCTTTACAATGGACCGGTTCTTGCAGATTCTTGCCTCTCCCTGCCCTCCCCCCCCCCTATTTTGTAAAGACCTTGTACTGTGAAAGTTGAGATCTGGCAGCTGTGTTTGGGTTTGCGGGCATGCATGTGCCGTGTTGTCCTTCTGCTCTCATAGAATGCTGTGCTCTTGTTGCAAACTTTGCTTAAAAAACAAATATATTGTCAAAAAAAATCAAGGGATATTTTTTAAAAAGAAAATAGCAATTACATTGCAGAGTTAACTGTCTTCCTTTAAAACCCCTTTCCTTAAAATTATTGCTTAGTGGAGTGATCATTATGTTATTGTATCTTGTATGATGTTGGCCGCTCTGAACCAGCTTCGGCCGGGGAGGGTGGGCTATAAATCACTTAAATAAATAAATAAATTTGACCAGTTTTGTATATAGTGACAAGGGCAGTGTTGAGTTTGCAATAGTATATCATCAGGAAGTCCTTTTTAGTTCATCTGCCCTGTAAAACATAATGTATGACTTAATATTTTAGCCTTCCTATGATTATAAAAATATTTTATTAAGACAATGAGGTTTACTTTGACAGGGCCCCCAATTTAATGTAAAAAAAAAGGTAAATAGTTTTAAGGACCACTGCTTATAGCGGTAGAGGTACAACTATACAGTGTAGTATATTGGTCCGTAATGACTTCTCGCACTTTGCCTTCCTCTCAAAATCTCCCAGGGATTAGAATTTAAAACATGTTATCTCCTATATTAGTATAGAACTGTTATTGCATTAAATTATCTCACCATGCTGGGATCATTTGGACCACCCCAATACCTTGAACATTCAGTGCTTCATTTCCCCATGTCTAATAGTTGGGTCTTAGTGACCCCATTCTGTTTTTAATGAAACTATCACATTAAAAAAAGATGGCTGGGAAGGTTGAAATAGAATACATGGTGTATGATGGTATATGAAATTGGGTCTTCTAGGAGAAAATATTTTACTTCTTTAATGCTCTGTGAGGAACCCGATGAGTGCTAATCACAAGTGTGATTAATTCTAATAGCAGACATATTACTGCAAATAGACCTTGGCAAGGGGGGGAAATAAAAGCATACTCTAATTACATAGTTAATGACAAGAGTGCTCATGAGTAGTATTTAATATTCCACAGTTGGTAACAAGCCATGTCGCGAAAATACCTTTGAACAAGTGGGAACCCACAAGGACTTGCAGGAGGCATCTCATTTCCCTTCCCCCACTATTTCCTCTCTCCCTTCCCTGAAAACCCCCATAGCCTCACCTCTTTTCCTGCATCCGTCTCTCCTTGTAGGGTTGCTAACCTCCAAGTGGGGCCTGGAGATTTCCTGAAATCACAACCGGTCTCCCAACTACAGAGATCAGTTCCCCCTTGTGTGTGTGTGTGTGAGTGTGTGTGTAAAGTGCCATCAAGTCGCAGCCGACTTATGGCAACCCCTTTTTGGGGGGGGGGTTCATGGCAAGAGACTAACAGAGGTGGTTTGCCAGAGGTTGGGAAATTCCAGGAGATTTGGGGGTGGAGCCTTAGGAGGGTGAGGTTTGGGGAGGGAAGCGACCTCAGCATGGTAGAATGCCATAGAGCCCACCCTCTAAAGTAGCCATTTCCTCTAGGGGAACTGATATCTGTCTTCTGGAAAGTAGTTGTAATTCCAGGTGATCTCTAAACCCCACCTGGAGGTAGGCAACCCTAGTTCCCCTGGAGGAAATGGCTGCGTTGGAGGGTGGAGTCTATGACATTATACCCCTATGAGGTCATTATACCCCTTTCCAGGCTCTGCCCCTAAATCTCCAGGTGTTTCCTTACCTGGAGTTGCAACCCAACAGCCAAACTACTTTTATCTGCAACTTTGTTTTAAGCTGTCCCTCTCCTTCATCCTAGCCGCCTCTACCTAGGATAACTGTGGCTTAGTTGTGTGGTGCTGGCGACTGGGCCAGGCCCACTTGCTTGGTAGGGAACCCTCAAGGACTTGTGGAGTGGCACTTCACTTTCCCCTGTATCCCCATCCCCACACTATTTCCTCTTTCTGCCCTCCTGGCAACCTCCATTTCCTCTCCCTTTTCCCTAGCTCATTCTCTCCTTGTCAGCCATTCACTAACCTGCCTTTTATCTGCCTCCCATCTTCAGCTATATTTATTATTTATTTACTTCATTTATACCCCACCTTTCTCCACAGTGGGGGACCAAAGCAGCTTACATTATTTTCCCGTCCTCCTTTTTATCCGCTCAACACTCCTGTGAGGTTGGTTAGGCTAATAGTATGAGACTGGTCCAAAATCACTCAGTGAGCTTCCACAGGAAGATGGGGATTTGAACCTGGGTCTCACAGACCCCGCTCTGAAGCTCTAACCACTATACCACACTGACTTTCATAGGGTGGCTGCTGATGAACAGGAGCAAGCAGCCAGCCCTATTTGAGTCATACAAGTCAGATGGTATCAAGTCACCCAGAGGTTGCTGCCAGACCTTGCGAACCTACAAGTGGGTGCTGGAGATCCCCTAGAATTACAACTGAACTTCAGACAATGGAGCTCTGCTCCCTTGGAGAAAATGGCTTCTTGGGAGGGTGGACTCTGTGGCGTTAGACCCTGCTGAAGTCTCTTCCCTCTCCAAACCTTTCCCTGCTCAGACTTCACCACAAAATCTCCAGGAATTTCCCAACCTAGAGTTGGCAACCCTAGGCCTAGCCCCAATGAGTCCTCCCTCAAAGGCCAAAACAGGCCTGGAAAGGGCCCTGCCCCTTCCTTTTACTGATAGAAACGGAAGCCTGGAATGCTGTGGTTGCCCAGCAAAAGCCACTGAGGGAATTTGTTGCTACAGATGCTCTTTTATCATTTTTGGATTTTTAAACCCACCCCGATGGTGTGTTGTTGTTTCTTAGATTTTACATTTTTCTGCAAACCAGAGGCCCTTTTCAGGTGTGTAGAAAGATCTGTCTTGCCTGTTCACAACTCCAGTCACCAAATTTAAGTGTCCAAAGCTTTGGCTGACCTTGCTATTAGAATATAAGATACCTATTGGCATATTATTGCCAGCCATGTATTCTTACTGATGAATTCTAACTGGTGTCGGGGAGCACTTATTTCAGTAGGATTCCCTGGATTTTCAAGTAGGTGAATAAAGGCAGAACTAAAAATATTTGAGAGTACATAAGATGTATATGCAGTACAAATGTTGTCAAAAAGGGTAACAGGATATTACCTTGCACCAGATGACACCTTCTCCTCTTTCCAACTAGTGAAGCTTGCTTTCTTCTACTGTTACCACTCCTGTCAACAGATTTCTTGATACAGATATTACAGCCTGTCCTGGAGCTGGTTGAACTCCCTCTGGAGGAACATGTTTGTAGCTTGGGGGTGCTACTAGATCCTGGCCTGTGGTTAGTAGTTCAGGCACAAATCCCCTTTTGTCAGCTTCTGTTAATTTACCAGCTAATAGCCTTTCCTTGAAAAGTGTGTTGGCCACAGTGATCCATACTTTGATCACATCCAGGTTAGATTACTGTAATGCACTCTGTGTACGGCTGCCTTTAAAAGCTGTTCAGAAACTTAACTTGGTTTAGAATGTGACACCCAGGTTACTGTCAGGCAGGGTACAGGTATCATATCACCCCCATGTAGAAAGATCTGCATTGGCTGACCATCTACTTCTGGATGAAAGTCAAAGTGCTGGTTCTTACCTATAAAGGCCCCAAATGGCTTGGGCCCAAGGTACTTGAAGGACCACCTCCTCCCATACTGTTTAGCCTGCCAATTGAAATCCTCTTCTTAAGCCCTGGTTTCTGTGCCCCTGTCTTTGGTGGCAAGGTAGATGGCAAGTAGACACGGGCTTTTGGAGGCATCTACCTTACATAGGCACCAGGAAAAACCTTTCTCTTTACCAAGGGTTTTACTAAGGAGTCCAGTCCTCTTTCAGCTATCTTATGGTTGGCTCCTAGCCTATATAGACCATTTTATCAACATCATTTTAGACTGCTTTATTTTAAAGTGCTTTTCTATTCTGGCTTTTATCTGCTATTTTTACTGGTGATGTTTTATTGATATTGATTTTATTTTTATTCTTATTGTTAACATTTTATTATGTTTACTGTTTTAACTGTGACCTGCCTTGAACCAGGTCTGAAAAGATACAATGCAAGTTTTCTAAATAAATAAATAATGCAACTGTGTCATCAATGCTGAGGAATACAGAAGGTTTGAAAAGCATGGTACGGGGGTTTGCAGTACGTGTGCTTCAGTGCCCAACCAGAATGCACATGTCTCATTCGCCCAGTCCTCAGGCCAATGCCAGTGCAAGCTGCTGATTGTGTGATTCAGTGGTTTCCATGATTTCTGCAGTTCTACCTTGTTGCTGTGGAGCTTTCAGGGTGGGGATAAAGCCTGCTTGCAGGTACTTTGGCAGCCCAAGTCCACACATCTCGTTTTATCATTTGCTTGATACTGATCTCACCATAGGGTTCTGCCATAGAGAAGGAATTCAAGATTATTTCTCAATAAGATGAGAAGTTGGTGCCGATGCTGCTGGTAACAGTTCTTCCAGGTAGAAAAAGTTAAAACACAATAAACATATGATTTTTTAAAAAGAAGGTATTTGTGATGGAAACATGGGGGGAAGATAATGTAGAATGTCCATTTTCTCTCCTCTTCTGTTCCCCCCCCCCCCAAACACACACACACACACAAGTCCTTAGGTGTTCCTATGGCTGCTCTTGAAGTGTCTGCAGTATACAGGGAAAATATTATTCTTTCCCCCAAGTGTGCACATAGCAACCAGGGCTAATAACACCGGATGTTTTTGTCCCAAGTGGGTGGGGGAAAGAGCTCCTCCTCTCCCAGGCAGATAGTAAATCTGCCACTGTCTGATATTTCTTTTGTTTCAGAAAGGTGGTGGTTGTTTTTCCATCCAGGCTTTCTCTCTGCTGCATCAAATGGAACACTGAAAAGCCCACTGATATATGCTGAGAACACATCCACCGACATAGGTTTAGGAATTCATTTGGGCAGGAAATCTCTAGAAAGTAGGGTTGCCAGCTCCAGGCTAAGAAATACCTAGAGATTTTGGGGTTGGAGCCGGGGGTGGGGGTTAGATAGAGGAAGGACTTCAATGGAGTATAATGCCATAGAGTCCACCTACAAGGCTGACAGATTTGGATGTGTGAACCACAAAATGGTGGTCGGATGTAGAAATTATTAATCTGATGAAGCAATCACCAGTGAAACAAAGCTTAAACCAGTGGCTTGTCATATTGTTGACATAACTTCTGGCTGTGATTTTTACCACGGTGCTTGCTGCACACGGACAACGATACAGCCTTGAGAAAGAGAGAAAGAGACATTATTGGTCAGCCGCCATCAGCTGACTACGGAGGAGCCCAGTGCTTATACAACACAGAGGATCGCAGCAAGTGAATGTGTTGCTGTAGAGACTTGTGTGACTCTGATGAATAGTAATTTGATCCTGTCTCTTTATAGTTATTTGATAAGTTTGTGTTAGTTGTAATATTACAAGGTTACTTTGTTTATAATGATGATTCTGTGAACTGGAAGTACTTGTCTATGTGAGCATAAGAAAAATATTTATAAAAATAACAAAAGGAATTTTTGTGACAGCCTGGAGGTTGGCAACTCTACTAAAAATCCTACCTGAATGGAAGGTAGAGTTAATTATATAAAACTGTAGTGTGTATTATATTTTCTTCAATTTCTAGATTAAAAAATACCAATACACATAAATATACCTGATTCCAAGCTAGGCCCCAGAGTGTGTCTCAAAAACTCCACAAGTGAGGCCAGGGATAGGTGGATTTTCTGGTTATCTTCTAAAAAATACATTAAGCAGTTCCCCGCCCCCAATAGTAGAAACAACATTTATCTTTAAAAGATGAATGCCACTGAGATCTCATTAGACTACATTCTTCTGTCTCGGTGGCCATATTGCCAAACTTTCTAAGCCTTGGTTTCTGTTAGTCAGGAGAGGGGGACTGGAAAAGGTTAAAGAAGGGAGCAGGGAGGAAGAAGCAGGGAAAGGAGAGAGAAGGAAAAGCTGAAGGATGAGAGAAAAGCAGAAGGTGGGTGGGAGAGACAAAAAGGGAAGAAGCTACCTGAAAGAAGGAGGAGGGGAAAGTGAAGCAAGGGGCAGATAAAGATAGGTTGGCAAGGTGGGTGGGAGAGAAGGTGAGGCTGTGGGGGCTGCTGGGCGAGGGAAAGAGGCAACAGTATGGGGGGGATACAGAGGAGGAAATTAATGTCCCCATGACACCTTACAGGTCCCTTGCTTGTCTTGTGGTTGTATAAGTGCTCCAGTAAAGATGACAAAAATGTTTTGTCAGCACACTGTTCTTCTGTTTTGCATAAGTGCAATACATAGGGGCAATAAAGAAGCAGTATCTGGGACCACTAGGAGCTCCGTGGCACAGAGTGGTAAGCTGCAGTACTGCAGTCAGAAGCTCTGCTCATGACCTGAGTTCGATCTTGACAGAAGTCGGTTTCAGGTAGCCAGCTCAATGTTGACTCAGACTTCCATCCTTCCGAGGTTGGTAAAATGAGTGCCCAGCTTGCCGGGGGTAAAGGGAAGATGACTGGGGAAGGCAGTGGCAAACCACCCTGTAAACATTGTCTGCCTAGTAAACGTCGGGATGTGACATCACCCCATGGGTCAGTAATGACCCAGTGCTTGCACCTTTACCTTTACATTTATCTAGGACCACTAAAGATAAATGAATTGAAATCTTTGAAAAATGAAGTTTTGTAAACTAGATTAGCAGTTCCCTAAGAAAAGCTACTTTTAGACTGATTTAACTGGGTTAAGTGGGGAGGGGGGATAAAGAAAAGAGATGCTACTTAGGTGATGATTTGTACTCAAGTGCCAACAACTAAATGCTGGTAGCTAGCATATTGTGTCAGATAAACACCGCATTCAGACATCATGCTGAACTGTGGTTGGAGCAAACCCTGGTTACTTGTGATATCTAAATGCAGACATTCCAGAAACTCAGCTTCAGCTTGTTGGTTGGCACCAAACTAATTTCAGACTAGGGCTTGTAGCAGATTTGTTAAGCACAGTTTGTAATAATTGTGGTTTACTATTTCATTTAAATTTGCAAACCATGGTTTCCTGAGAGCAAAGCCCCTTGAGGCCATCTGGCTACAGAGACAGCAGTATAGGGAGAATCCATTCATGTAAACAGATTTACAAGATGGATTGCTTGCAAGATCGGGAGGTGTAAGCATAAATCAGGTGCATATCTGAATTTAGGGGTCTCTGCTTTTGAATTCTGTTATTCATTTTAATGCGTATACCCTATTTATGTTATGTAGCTAGATATAAATTGTCTTCTTTTGATATGTACACAAGATATCAACTCTGCTAAGCGTCTCAAATACAGTTCTGAAGATCATAGGATAGATGACAATGTTGTGCCTAGTAGTTTAAATTTTGTTTGGACATAAGATTTTTCAGTATCTTTTTTCCTACAAAGTGAACTATACAGAGACAGGCAAACATTAAGTTTTCAGTGTGTAGTTTATGTAATTTTCTTTTCTGCCAGCTTTATTTTTTTATGTTCACAACACCAGGTTTTATTTATACATCTATTGCTTTATACAGTCACAACTTGAATATGTTATTAAAACTGAGCTAAGTATAACTGCTTTAATCAGAGTCAGACCATCTGTCCCAATATTATCTAATCCCACTGACCAAGGCTCTCTGTGGTTTCAGGTAGAAATCTTTTCCAGCCCTGATAACTTCTTTCCTTTAACTGGAGAAACCAGAGATCAAACTGGCCCCTTTGCGTAGAAAGTATGTGTGGCCTAACTGTGCTATGCACCTGGTCTTCCCATAGCAATCTTGTCTGTATGGGTAGGATAGTATTAAAACAGGAAGGGTTAATACAATTAACTGGCATTAACTTTTCCCCCCCAAATGTGCAAAGAAAGATTTTTTACTAGATTAGTAAAAAACACCCTTGTGAATCCCATTCCAACCAACCCTGGTTTCAAAAGTTGCTTTCTCAATTTAGATGTATTTACCAATATAATTACTGTTCCTCTTGTTTTCAAAGAGATAATCTGTTCCTTGTGAATATCTTGTCCGTTACAGAGCTTCTAAGTGCCTTTACCTTTTGCTTTTATTACAGTCTGAAATTGGTTTTGGGAAAATGGAAACTTATATCAAATTGGAAAAACTTGGTGAGGTATGTGTACCATTTTTTTTCAAGTAGTTTGGATTTTCATTAATACTTTTGGGACATGGTTAATGTTTATATTGGCATTTTTAATGTGCAAAATGTTTCAGAATCCTAGTTTTGGGCAGGAAACAAAATTTAAGTTGTCACATTCAGACACTGTAAGAAATTGGAGTGAGGCTGAAGTCTGCTGAAACCAGGAAGTCTTCAGTTGTGCTCTGTATTCTATGGAGGATGGCAGGAGCACTAGAACATAACCAATTAGTGAGGTTTGTGCGAACGTGAACAAACCTTCACTATTTTTTAATGTAGCTGCTGTGTGTCTATGAACCAAACAGTTGAGTCCAGCAATCTGTCACATATCTTTCAGTGCTCCCCTCCTGCCTGCCAGTAGTCCAATCCCAGGAAAGTTTGTGGGCTGCACTGGGGAGAAGGAAAGATACAAAGTCACCCTTTCTGTCTCTTCTGTTAGTGCCTCTCAGTGAACAGAAAAGTAAGTAGGAAACTATTTTGCCCCCTTCTTCACTGGGGCTGGCTACCTGAATGGCTGTTCACAGGGGTTCCATGATCCTGGGAATAAACTTTCCAGAGGTCAGAAACTATGGCTAGGGTGAGGGGACCATAGAACGAATGATCCTTCGATGGGTGGATCCCCAAATCCTACCCAAGTTCAAAACCTTGGTATACAAAACCAACCTTATATCCACTGGCTTTCCTTCATAATTTTAAACGCAGTGTACCCCTTGTCCTGAAAGTAAGGGACGATGTTAAGGGTTGGAAATCTAATTGTTTTGCACAATGTACTGAAATGTTGCTGCATAAGTGGTATGGACAAGTGCTACTTTTTCAGGAATGTTTATGCTAACAGTGGGGACTGTTCAACGGATCAAAATATACATGGTGACGTGAAGAAACCAACAATTTCAGCTGATTCTGAGAGTGTGTTCTGTATTCTGTTCAGCGGTTTGGTTTCTCCTTGTCAAACATTACATAAGCAGCAAAACAAGGCTTAATCGCTTTGGGACAAGGTTATATTACTTAATATGGTTGGGTTATAAGCATAGGATATACAGTTTTGCATTTATGCCATTGCACTGAAAGGCCTTGATGATCTGGTACTGTTTCTCTGAATGAGATATGAGCTGCTTGAAAACAAGATGTTACTTTCCGTAAGGAATATTTTTGGTTCTCTAATTCTTGACGTGTATTCAAAACGTCAAACTAAAGTTGTCTGTCTGTGGGTTATTTCTCTCAAAAAATTAGGCATGTGAAAAGACCATAGTTAGTACTGGTATATGCACAATACTCTTACAATGTGATCCTAAACAGATCTACTTTTCTATTCCCAGTATTTAGGTTTAAACTAATTCATCATAGTTAGATGATTCTGTGACTGGCTTCTGATCATACATTCCCTTTTCTCTCTTGAGTGTGAATTCGTTCCACATACCTTAAGTATTAAATTGGCACTTGTATTTATTGTGCTGATCGCTAACCTGGGTTCCAAGCTTAACCAGGATCTGAAACTAATACCGTATATACTCGCGTATAAGCCGAGTTTTTCAGCCCAAAAAAAGGGCTGAAAAAGCCGGCCTCGGCTTATACGCGAGTCAATACGGTAGAGGGGGGAGGGAGGGAGGAAGGAGGAGGGAGGGGGGAACTTACTGCCGCCGCCGCCGGGCCCGCGTCGTTTTCTGCCGCCTGGAGTGGCCTCCTGCGGCTGCAGGGAGGCTGCCCCAGCCCCCGCCTGGCCGCGCCGCGGCTTCCTGGGGCCAGGAGCGGCCTGGGGCGGCTGCACGGGGGCTGCCCCGGCCCCCGCCAGGCCGCGCCACCACTTCCTAGGGCCGAGAGCGGCCTGGGGCGGCCTCCTGCGGCTGCAAGGAGGCTGCCCCGGCCCCCGCCCGGCTGTGCCGCCGCTTCTCCCCGCTGTGAGTGGCCTGGGGCGGCCTCCTGCGGCTGCAGGGAGGCTGCCCTGGCCCCCGCTCGGCCGCGCCGTCACTTCCTGGGGCCGAGAGCGGCCTGGGGCGGCCTCCTGCAACTGCAGGGAGGCTGCCCCGGCCCCTGCCGGGTGCACCACCGCCGCCACCAGGCCCGCACCGCTTGCTCCCGGGAGCCCAGTCAGGTAAGTCTGCGGGGGGGGGAGGGGTTATAAGCCGACCCTCGGCTTATACGCGGGTGCCTAATTTTTCCCCATTTTGGGAGAGAAATTAGGCACCTCGGCTTATACGCGGGTCGGCTTATACACGGGTATATACGGTATGTGAAATAGGTTTTAAATCCTCCTTAAGCAGGGACCCTAGTTAGCCATAACCACGGTTAACATTGGTGCCATATTAATTTTAACTCATGGTTAATGCCAAGTTGTGGAGATGGGAATTTTTATTTGAAAAGGAGCTGGAGGTAAAGGGAGCTCATTGGGGCAGGACACAAGATCACTTAACCGTGATTATACTACTGACAGTGTACCACACATCTAGTAGTGACTGAAGTTTTCTTTCAAATAGGGCTATGTGTTGACAGAGATACAGGGCAGTAGCAACTTCAGGTCCTGTAACAATCTTCCCATTTTGTTTCACTTCACTTCTTTTCATAATACAAACTGATGTTGCCTTTTTCCTTTGGTTACTTCAGAATTCTCACAGAATTTTTCTTATGTGTGTTTTCACTTTTTGCACAGGGCACCTATGCAACAGTATATAAGGGAAGAAGTAAGCTGACGGAAAACCTGGTAGCTTTAAAAGAAATAAGATTAGAGCATGAAGAGGGGGCACCATGCACAGCCATTAGGGAAGGTGAGCAATTTCTTTTCCTTTCAAATACAGTGTCATCTCAAGTACTAGTATTATTACTATGGGCAGCACTAAGAAATACATCAAACCCTGTCCAGATTTGGTATTATTTCCATTTCAAATTAAATCTGGAGATTAAGGCTTGATTCAGATACAACAGTCAACCGTATTTGCTATGAATGAGTCCAGCGAATTCTTTGGGCCACATACTGTTGTAGTGAACGAATTACCAAGTTCTGCTTTTATGACAAACTATGGATTTCTGTTATTGTCTGCATCAGTAGCCTATGGTTTGTGTTTGCCTGGCCCTCCAAACCAGGATTCCAAAACTATGCCTTTAAATCTCAGTTTGGAATCCTCGTTTGCAAGGAGAAAACAAATCAGTCTCGTGGAAATACCTAATGACATGGTAGAAGGAAAGGAGGGAGCAGGTGACCCTGAGAACCCCCAGGGTTGTTCAGTAGAAATTATGTCTGAACCTAGCCAAAGAACAGGCATAAAACATGACATCTGCTTATTCACTGGAGAGAAAAAAATCTCTGGATCAAGCTATACAAATTGAATATTTGTGACAGAGGATTCTTTACCCTTTAAACATCCTGAGATGTTTGTGTAATACAGCATTCTCAGCCAACAATATTAAACTGTGAAGTATGCATGAACAGCCTGCTTATTTCCTTGGACAGGTGTCAAACTGAACTCCTTTGCTTTACATGAAACATGATGCTCCTTAAGCATAACCTCGTCACAGTAAAACTGGCTATTCCTGAGGTGTTCCAGAAAATCTAAGTATCTGGATGAACTGTGAAGAAACTGCTTTGATCTTGGCCTTAGGTGGGGAATCATGTGACTGAATGTTTTCCTAAACAACATAATTCCCTGCACATAGCAAATTAGGTTTCAGGAATCATTGTAGACTGGCCTTCTCTTGGCACCTTGCTTTCTATGTGCAGGATTTCTTTTTTATATGAAGGAGTTATACAAGCTCCCACCAGCAATCTAAAGTATTCTAGGCCAAGCACAGTTTAACTGCCTGTATGAGAGCTAGGCTTAGACCTCAGGGTTAGAGTGCACAAAATTCTAGTATTGAGTGAATAACTTGCATGAGTTATAAACACATTTTCTTTTCCTCTTGGTTTGTTCTAAAATGAGTAATTAGCCTGCATTTTCCACCTTAGTCTCTGTTCCCACATCACCAAGAGAGCCTTGCACCTTCTGATCATCTCCAGGTTAACGCATACTGAGCTTCTGCTTTTCAGACTCTCTTTGCATTGGACACAGTCTAGAGAATGTCAGGTGCACTCTGGCCTCATTGAAACAAGCAAGAATTAAATGTTTTGGTCCTTTTTATTTCAGCAGGAAATTATCATTGTATTTCTTCCTGGTTTTGTGTCGCACCTGGGCTAAATTAATGATGCTCAAAATAAATAACTTATTTCTAGACCAAGCTGTTTTTACTCCATTACCCATTGGGCACAATAATGTATGTGCAGTCTAGCTTTGCCTTTTATTACCAATCTGTCTTCTGTTCATTTCTTTTTGCAGTGTCATTACTAAAAGACCTAAAACATGCAAATATTGTTACGTTGCATGATATTGTTCACACAGACAAATCTTTGACTCTGGTCTTCGAGTATCTGGTAAGTTGTTTTTTATAAATACCCTCAAGCATCTCACTTTTAAAGTTTAACATTTAAGCCGTAATGGAACTTCAGTTTTATAATATGTATGAATTGAAATGGGCTGGGTAGGTAGATTGGGTATTCTGTTGCCAGTTTCTTGTGGGACCTTGCTAAGAAGTCAGTCGACTTCAGTGTATTACAGGTACTGTGTTTGTCTTGCCTTGCAATGGCTGTGAATTATGATTCTGAAAATGAAATGTGTGCTTCTTTTTTGTAGCTGGCTATAGACAGAGATGAGAATTGTGCTGAAAATTAGCCCAGATTTTTTCCTTTTGCTGTGGCCAGTTGTGGGAAGCCTGTGTGCTCCATGTTTTCAGGATTTCAGCTGTTGTGTCAACTAATCAACATACATTTTTGCTTGGTGCAAGTGGAAAAAGAATAATGCCATTTCAGCACAGCTGTAAACTATTTATAGTGTGGGATACCTTAAATTGTGCTGGCAGTGTAGAAGGAATGATGTACCCAATATGCTCATGTTCAGATGCCTAATTGGCGCTTGTTCTGTGTTAGAGGTGTGAGCAATTAATCATGTCTTTACACCAGGTACAAGGTAGAGATCAACTGAAATGAAGTCTTTCTTTCTCTTGCGTCTGTCTCTTTGGCCAGGACACACTAATTGAGTTTGATCCTTACCAGAGTGACATAATGACACTTGATAGGGCCTGCAACCCAGGGGTGGACAGGAGAGAAGGGATTGTGAAGGGGCTCACACTGCTGGCATTCAGTCTTGGTGATTCAACTTTAGGATTTTCCTGGATCTATTGTTGTCCTGAATTGTTTCGATTTCAACAGCTATAAGGAGGACTTTTTAGCTTCTTCGCCTATTATGGAAAGCAGTGACCCATCCTTTCTGAGTCTGACCTAAGGCCTGTCATTCATGGCTTCATATCCTCAAGGCTAGGTTAAAGCAATGAAGCAGCTCAGTCCCTGGTGAGGTTGAGTCATTGGGGAAAGAAAATTGTATTGTCAGTTTAGGTTTTTGCTCAATTTACAAAGCACTAAACAGTTTGGGCCTGTTAAGAATGCACTCAAAATTCTTTCTATCGGTGCACAAAGCTCAAATGATGAGGGTACACCAAGAGACATTCTTAGTTCTTGATATACAGCTCTGGAGCTTCCCCAGATTCACCAAAAACTGAACTGGTAGAGTATCTGCTGTGCATGTAAAAGGGTCACGTTTTAATCCTGGCATCTCCAGTTAAAAGGATCAAGTAGTAGGTGATATAAAAGACCTTTGCCTGAGACCCTGGAAAGTCGCTGCCAGTCAGAGGAAGAAGTGTGGATCTTGATAGACCAAGGAGCTGGATCACTATGAGGAAGCTTCTTGTTAGTTAATTGATTAATCATGTAGCTTTTTGCTTTTAATCAAACTACTAAAGTTGCATATGAGCAAAGCCTCACTTAGCATGTCTTGGACAAGATGAAGAAACTTTGACTTGGAGTGGCTTTCTATGGAAATAAGCACTTTGGAAGAATCACCTAAGCAAATGAACATTTTCCTTGTTATATTCAGCCAATTTTTAGCACACTAACAATGTTTGTTTGTTTTTCGTTTTGTCAGGACAAAGACCTAAAGCAGTATATGGATGACTGTGGGAACATTATGAGTATGCACAATGTAAAGGTGGGTCTTATTCCAACATATTCAACTGATAGTCAACATTTTTGCAGTGTGTGTGTGTGGTGTATTCCTGTTTGAATAACTTTCCTTTGAAGTGTTTAATTATTTAATGCAACTTAAAATTTCCCTAGAAGACTTTAGCGGTACTTTAGACATAACGAAAATTTGTTACTGCAAGTATTTTAAGTTATAGAAGAGCTTACCTTTGAATAGGCCGAGTATTTGACACTCGTAGCAAGCAAAGGATGCTGCATGGCTGATGAACTGATGAGGTCAATGTGGTAGACAATATAAGAATTCCAGCAGTTTTTATACCCAAATTGCTGTTAGCTGCCCAGAGGCAGGGAGCAGTATGATGAGAGCCGGTGTGATGTAGTGGTTAGCAAGTTGGACTAGGACAGATGCCCATTTGCCGTGCTGAGTGATTTTGGACTAGTTGTTCTCTCTCAAGCCTATGTCACAGGGTTGCTGCAAGCCTTTAGTTAGCATAAAATGGAAGGACTGATCTGCTTGAAAAAAAAGGCCAGTTAAAATGCACTAAATAAATCTTATAACGTCATCAAGTCCTTTCTTTCAGAAGTCCTTTTTCATTTTGCGTAACAATTCTCTTTAAAGTTGTTTAGTTTTTCTGATTTAGATCTAACATTCCTGCTCCTTGGCACGGAAGTAGGTAAGCAGGAGCCCCTCCTCATCTTTCTGGGGTGCACCATTTCAAACTGCGGGGAGCAGCAGAATCTTTTTCAAAATGTTCCACCACCTACAAAGGTCTCTCTCCCCCCACCAAGCATACTACTTTTCCCCCTGGAAGTTCTCTCTGTCTTTTTAAAAAAAATGTGAGCAAGCATTCTGATGTTCAGTCCCCTAAATGGTAAAGCCCAGCAATGAAATATCACAGAGGGCTTCTACTTGTCTGTTTTTAGTTCTTTTGCTGCCAGGAGGAAGCCGGAGACTGTGTTTAAATAGGAGCATCAGATAGGGGGGATCTTTGGAAGAGGTCAGGACATCTAGGAAGGTGGGGAGAAGAAGGCAATGCATTTGCTTTTCCTTGGGCTGAGAATCAGAGAGCAGCAGGGTGCGATCCTTACTTCTGAGCTCAGTGTGTCACCTCCTGATGGCAGGAAGGCCTAGAGGCCACCTAAGTACACAGGAGGCCAAAGGAATGCTTTGGGGTGGATCCTGTGGATCTCTTCTGTGACTTTCAGGATACAGACTCTATGACTGAGCTGTAAAATAACATCAGAATGACTCCCTTTTTTATCTTCCTCAATTTTGTATCTAAGTTAGGAGATGGTGTTTAAAGGTTTTTTTGGTTTATTTTATTTTGGAATGCAGGCAGTTATGAGTTCTGCCACTGCCCGACCTGGAGCAGTGGGATTCACCTATGTGTATGACAGTGTTGAGACAGTTAAGCTAATTCAGTTTTTTTTCTTAAGAAAGAATTCTTAAATAAAAGGGTATTATGGTAAAAAAAAATCTACCATTGTTACTTAAGAAGAAGAAGAATTGGTTTTTATATGCAGACTTTCTCACCCACTCAAGGCAGAATCAAATCAGCTTACAATCACCTTCCCTTCCCCACAACAGACACCCTGTGAGGTAGGTGGGGCTGAGAGAGCATGACTTGCCCAAGGTCACCCAGCTGGCTTTGTGTGTAGGAGTGGGGAAACGAATCCAGTTCACCAGATTAGCCTCTGCCACTCATGTGGAGGAGGTGGAATCAAACCCAGTTCTCCAGATCAGACTCCACCACTCCAAACCACTGCTCTTAACCACTACACCACGCTGGCTCTCTGACAATGGTGTATTGATTGGTTTATCAAGATGTAGCAAAGAACTAAACAAAAGTTAGACTTAAAAAAAAAATTACATATTTTTTTGCTTATGATACCTGGACCAAAATCTCTTCTAAGAACTCTTCTGAGTTCACGTCATGTTGGAAGAATAATTTTTTTCCAGTCTCTGTTTCCTGAGTGTTATAATGGATTTTGTGGCCTGTCTTACAGAGCAGTTATAAAGATCACAACAAAAGCATGTATGTGAAGCTCTTTGAAAAGATGCTGTTCAAATGCTAAATGTGGTGATTACTTCTAATGTCTTAACAGAGCTGCTGATGGGCAAGGTGCTGTGGCTACAGTGAGGGATGTGGGAAACGCAGATTCATGCTTGAAGCTGCTTGGGTGGTTTCGGTAAAGCCCTTTTGCTCAGGCTGATATAGTTCAACAGAGGTGTGAAATTAACACATGCTTGTGTCTCTGAGGTGATTAGAGCAAAGTGGGAAATCATATGTAGCAGATAGAATATTTTCTAAGAATGCTTTGCAAATAATTAATAGCTGCTGCTGTTTATTCAGAACGGGGGTTTTGCCTTTGTCTGATGTAAAGATACCCAGCTGAGATACAAGGAAAAGATCACCCACACAGAATATCCACAAATGCAACAAATGCAGACCTTATGGTTTGACATCTCCCAGGGCATGTAGGAATTGCTGCAAAAAGGCCGGTTTTGAAACAGCTTTCAAAATAGGTTGGCAAACCCTTGAGAGAAGCAACAAAAGCATTTTATTCCCAAGCAATTCTGTGGTTTAATTCAATGCAAAAGAAAAAAAGTGGCACCGTGCCAGGGCGTTTTGCGTGTTTGTTTCCCAGTGAGCTGGTGAATCGTAATAAGCTCCTTTCTTGATTATACCTGCTGTGTGAAGTTTTTTTTTTTTTTTTTTTTTTGTCTTTGAGCAGGTGGTTCTTCTTGCAGGGTAGTTAGCCAGACATATTTTTTAAAATCCACTGGGAAAAAAGGAATTTTCTGAATGGAAGTTTCATGACCGGAGGGGGCAAATGCAGGGTGGGGAAAATGACAAATGTGATTAAAGGTATATGTAGCTGCAAAGGTTCCGTTTGTTTCCTCTCTCATGTGGTTGGCTTAACCTGCAATCTGCTTTGCACTGCCTGGTGGGATATATAAGAAAGTGGCTGCATTTCAAATAGATGCGTGTAACTATGAG
This sequence comes from Euleptes europaea, assembly GCF_029931775.1. Lineage (NCBI taxonomy): Eukaryota > Metazoa > Chordata > Lepidosauria > Squamata > Sphaerodactylidae > Euleptes > Euleptes europaea. Next base: position 83,570,091 of record NC_079314.1, on the reverse strand, counting down.
GAAGGGTAAGCAGAGGCAAGGCATGAAAATGCAGAAAGCAGAGAAAAGGGGCTTAATTCAAATTAATCACTTGATAAAGAGTAGGGTATCTGGTTCATGAGAATGGCTAGCTGCTTTAGTAGACTTTGCCTTTGTTTTCATTTACATATTTCTTTTAGAGCACAGGATAGGTTCATTAACATTTTTGAAAGTCAAATTGAGTAAATCTTCTTCTCTACCCCCTTTTTTCTTTGATAGTTATTTTTATACCAGATTCTGCGTGGTTTGGCATACTGTCACAGAAGGAAAGTGCTACATCGAGACTTAAAACCACAAAACCTGCTAATTAATGAAAGAGGAGAATTAAAGCTAGCAGACTTTGGTATGGAGCTGATGGTTTGTTTTACTGATTCACTTGTAAACAAAAATCTTGAATGTAAATTTCATTAGGTGTTAGGAATAACTGTAAGTATAACAACCACATTTCCACAACACACAGGGTTGGACATCTTTAGTTTGGATTGAATAGATAGCTTTCAAGGATTTGGTCAAACAGGCTAGGGGATTTCAGAACTCTCTTGTTCAGAGGTTGTGGATGGGTAGCTCATGGTCTGCACAGATCCCAAAGACCAGTAGTTTAAGAGCCTTGTGGAAGACAGATAGTGTTGCCACTCTGTGTGAGTTATGATGAGTATCCAGAATTCACAGAAACAGTAGAAATTTCTTCTTTTAGCTATAGACAAAAGACTGTCTCAGTGAATGTGCAAATTTCAACAACAAAAAATTGGCTCAGTTCTAAGGTATATATTTTGTGTATTTGCTGTCAGCTCCTTCCTCTGTAATGATGAGGAAGTGAGCAATCCTGATAAGCGCCCTTTGTGACATTTTCCCTTTCCGCTCTTTCAGTGCTCCAGTCCCTCTGCTTAATAGTACTCAATTACCTTTGTCAAAAAGCATTTGTATAATGCTCTTTCCATTTGTGTTCTATATTAAATTGTTCTTCCTGCCCATATCTGTCACGTCCATATATTTTGCAACACACTTGAAATGCTTGTTAAAACCAATAATTTTTAGGCACTGACAAGGAACAAGCTTTTGAAGAAAAGTACAAAAATAAGAAAGAAGAGAGGGGAAACTGAGAGAAAAAGGTGGATAAAGGAAAGTGTTATGACTTCCCAATGGCTAGTTGGCCCTTTCCTGAACCAGAGCTGTGGTGATTTCAAAGGCTGTACTAGTGAGAACTTCTGGCAGACGGCTCCACCTTCTCCCTTGTCTGCCACTCTTTCCAGCCTCACCTCAGAAAAATAACTGTTTGCTCTTTCATTGTGTGAGAATGCAGAGGTTCTTCATAGTAACTCTTGCTGCACGTGCCCCATGAAGGTAGTATGGGGAGCGCCTTATGCTGCTCTATTATTAAGCAGTTCTCTGGAGAGCTTAGCATAGGCTCTTTCTTACCAGCCGGACTGCTGCTTGTGTGGGAAACATGCTTCCAGCTGAAGGATCTTTAAGTCTTTAAAACAGGAACAGACTTGTCTTTTTAAGCGAGCACACAGTATAGATAAATGATTTTTCTGCCAAGAGTGACAGCTGCCAAATAGTAGCCCAGTTGCAGTGAAGAACAAAGAAGCCTGAGGAGGAGTAGGTACTCCAAGATGGGTAATGATGAGCCTTGATAATCTTTGTGGTCCATCATCTGTTTTAATATATCTTAGTGTGAGGCAGCTCTTAGCTGGGAATATGCATGCCCCAATGGCATTAGAAAGGAATGGATGTGCTCTATAGTGGTCCGTGTGGCTCAGTAATATGGCCTTCCTCTCTCTGCTCCCACTGCACTCTTGGTGACTTTGTATGGGTTGTATATGCATATTGGGCCTTCTGAGTGACATATGATTAACTTGATGCTGAAGTGAAGCATAATGTAGTGGAGAATGTCTCCAGCTTTGTGCTCTTCATTCTCATTCAGAGCATTAAACTCTAGAAAGTGTTGGCCTTTCAAAATCAGATGCAAGAACTTGCTCTGTAAGATCCAGCATTACATTTTTGTAAAAACTCAGTAGTACCTTTCGAACCATATGGAATTTCTGTAGAGACTGAAACAAAAGCAAGTGTGCATGTGCATCTATCAGCAGATCGACCAAAAATTCATACTATTTTGTTTTTAAAGGTTTGGCTAGAGCAAAGTCTGTCCCTACAAAGACCTACTCCAATGAGGTTGTCACATTATGGTATAGACCTCCGGATGTTCTCCTAGGATCTTCCGAATATTCAACACAAATTGATATGTGGTATGTCTTTCTGCATTATTCATCTATTTTTGTTTTCAGTTAAATTATGTATACTATGTATTTTTTAATCTTTTAAACTAGAATTATGTGATCGTCATAAAAACATTTAAAATCATAAATGGAGAAGGAAAGGATGCTATTTTAATCCTCTTGAGCTTAGTTGTAGGAAGTACTTGAACAATTTGTACTTTAAATGGATAAATATGTTCCCTGCAGTTCTTTGTAGATCCCACTGTTTGAGAGATCCAGTTTATATTGGAGCTTGTTACTTCATTCTTAACAGCATTAGCAAGAAGTGCAAATTGTCACCATCATGAGCTACTGTATATTTAAAGTAGAAATGTGTAGAGGTTTTTCCCCCACTCTCATTTTTACTTTTTGTCTCTAAAGGGGAGTTGGATGCATATTTTTTGAAATGGCATCTGGAAGACCTCTCTTTCCTGGGTCAACTGTTGAAGACGAATTGCACTTAATTTTCAGACTTCTAGGTAAATAAATTATGCTTAGCACTAACTTTACAACTGTGGCTTTACCTTGTTCTTTTTAAAAGTATGAAAGTGTGTCCTGCTGTAATTACAGTATGCATCAGGTCATAAAAGGGGTTGTACTTCTGTTGTTGAACTGGTGATTATAAAGAATGGTTACTTTATAAATTGACAAAAATTAATCTGTAATTTGCAGACCCAAGTGTAACTGTTTACTTGCCTCTTCTTCAGAGGGCTTTGGATTCAAGTACTGTGTGATTTTGATGCTTGTATCTAGTTTGTCCTCCTTTGTATGGACATCATTTGTTTAATCTTTCAACTCAGGAACTCCATCACAGGAAACATGGCCAGGTATTACGTCCAGTGATGAGTTTAGGAACTACAACTTCCCCAAATACAAGCCACAGCCTTTAATCAACCATGCTCCAAGGTACTGGAAGATACATCTTTAGTTTTCTGCTGTTGTCATAACTATTTGTGACTATGACCACAGGTCATATGAATGGATTTAGCTATGTATAACAAAGTACATCCCAATTAGTATGTCAGTCATCTTTAGACTAACTTTAGCACTTCTGTATTCTTGTTTTACACTAAACTGGGAGATGCAGCAACAGAAGGTAGTACATTCATGCTTCATGTTCCTAACAAATTTGGTGCCTCGAAATGTCATTTAAAATGGGGCATAGGTTCCCCCCTCCCCCAGGAATTTGAATATATCAGCTCTACAGGATGTCTTTTCACAATCGGCTTTTAACCAGAATGTACAAGCCTTGTTTGTATTTTGCATTTTCACATATTTCTTGTGTCATTTGACTCATCATACTAGCCTTATGCAGGCAAATAGAGGCACTCACATAGGCAAAGAGTTAAAGAACAGGCCAGGCAGGCCTTTTGCTGCAGCTGCCGGTGGAAGGAATTTTGGCTGCGTGGCGCGCCTTGATAGAGATGAAGCCTAGGCATGTGCACGTCTGTCTTTTAGACCCATGACCTTATCAGCAGAGTTTCTCACTCAGGGAGCTCTGTTTTTTTGTAAATACATAGTTAGAAAAATTACTTCCACCCAGTAATAAAGTGTGTTGAAATTTTGGAATATTTTTGGAGGGAGTTGCCCAATCATTTGATTTTAATTTGAAAGCAAGCGTGATGAATAAGTAATAGTTATCTGTGCATAAACATTGAACACTTAACTAACATATTTTGCTTTGTTTTTGTGCTGTTTTTAGGCTAGACTCAGAAGGAATTGAATTAATAATAAAGTTTCTTCAAGTAAGCAACTATTTGTTCTACTCTTCATGCATGTATGTTGAGCTTTTCAGGTGGATAGTGGATTGTTGAATGTTTTGCTTGATAGAGGTGACTATAAAACTAACGGTTGTGCATGTAAATGCATGAGCTGAGAGATTGCCCATCACTCTTGCATGTAGTGGCCAGCTTAGTTTTCCCTCCATTTTTTCACTAATATATAATAAAATCCTGTAATCTTCCTGAACTCATAAATGACTAATTAAGGAGGTTTGTATTTGTGTTTATATGTTGGATATCCATGGGAATTCTGCACATACTGTTGTAGGGAAAAACCCTGAGAATATAAGGGCAGTGGCTAGTGCAGATATTGGGAGCTTCATGAGAAGACAGAGGATGGAGCTAAAGCTGTGCAGTCCTCTGTGACTACTAACCTCTTGTCCCTACAGCCTACCACCCATAGGCAACATTCCTCAATTTTGGCTCCTGACGAACCACCCCCTCATTTGCCCCCTCCACACACCTCAAAACCTTAGGTGCTATAATGAATTATTGATTCTGCTTCAAAGCAATTAAATGCAAATTTGGTTAACTTGCATAATCATAAGCAAATTATTTTATGTCCTTGGGACAGAATGTGGGAGGGAGGCAGGTTTAGGCACAGAACATATACAGTCTTGCTTTACGGAAGAAGAAAAATTGAGTGCTCTCATCAAAATGAGCTTGGTAGAATGCACATTAGCTTCACTTAGGTTAATTTACCCAATTAGCATGTCTTGGGAAAATAATCTTGAATGTTCAGAATTTTGAAGGTAATGCAATGAGTAATGCAGTTCCAGGTGATACATATGCAGAGCAGTGAAGTACTGGTAGGAGAATTGTTATGTGAGGCTGAGAGCAACTGAGGCCATGCTAATCCAAAAAGTTGGATTCTACGAATGCCCCTGATACTGAATGGGTTTTCCTGCTGTCCAACGTATGGCGGTAGCTTTACTGTTGATGTATAGTGTGCTTTAGGGTAGATTTTACTCCCAGCTATAATAACTAGGCCCTGACTGGGATAGCCCAGGCTAGCCTGATCTCATCAGATCTCAGAAGCTAAGCCGGGTCAACCCTGGCAAGTCTTTGGATGGGAGACCTCCAAGGAATACCAGGGTCGTGGCGCAGTGGCAGGCAATGGCAAACCACCTCCAACAGTCTCTTGCCTTGAAAACTTCTCGGTGTTGCCATAAGTCAGATGTAACTTGATGGCAAAAATAATAATAAGTAGTCCTCCATTTATTCATCTTGGATATTGAGGTAAGAAGGGGTGTAAAAATTCTTGAAACAACCTCAGTGCATCAACAATAAGTTTGCAAGAAAAGATGAAAGGTGGAGAAATTAAAGATGACCCGGTAGAAATAGACTGAGTCAAGAGGTCCTGACAACCATACACATTTTTGGTGCTTGCAGGCAACCGTAGGCCAATGATATTCACTCAGTGGCTCAGGAGACACATGTGGCTCTTTATGTCATTTCTGGCTGTTCTGAGCACTGTTGCCCATCGTGGCACCTGCACCCTCTTTCAGAAAAGTGAGCAAGGCTCTTACCCAGCGGGGCTTGTGGTTGGTGGTTGGCTGCCATATTGAAACAACTGTCATCAGAGGAACAAGTAAGCTGTGAGGAACAAGTAAGCTCCCTGTGTGCAGGCCTCATGCCAGGGATGGAAGTAAATGTTGCTCTTTTGATTGATGGTAACTGTGAACGTGGCTCCCTGCGGACAGTGTACCTGTAATACATGTAGGCCATGTGATGTCCCTAAAACCTGGGTGTCATTTAGCTATTTTTTAAATTGACCCACTTCTCTTAACATTCAAAGAAGCTTACAAAAAACAATAGAATCCATTAAAACGACCATAATTGAACAAAAGAGCCCAGAGCAATTCCGAATATCCTTACTGCCAAACAGACAAGCCCATACATAACATTACTGAATTCCATTTGGGATTCAGCCAGATAAAGCTCACTGCTTTGCAAACTTTGTGAAAGCCCTCTGAAGAGTATGCTGAATGTACTTCTTCAGGCAGCTTGTCCCATAAGCTGAAGGGGAATCGCTGAGAATGCCTTACAGAGGATGAACACCCCTCCCAACAGGAAGGCAATTCCAACGAAAGATGTAAGGGCGAGTGAAGTTGGCATATAGTGAAAGGTATTCCAGTGCATTTCAAGAACTTTATATTTAGGCAGCAAAATACTTGACTTGTACAAAGTCTTGTGCCTTTTGGGCATCATGTCATGTTGAAAGTTACATTCAAGAGGGGTATAAAATAGAAGGCAACATTTTCATCCATCTCCTCGCAAGCAAGGTTCTTTACCAGCCGGAAGCCCCAGCATCATCAAAGCCAGAAATGCTAGGAATTGAATTTAAGGTCTGATTCATGTAAAGAATGCACTTGGCTGAGTATGGTGAAAATATTTGACATGTTTCCCCCCCCCCTTGGTTTAACAGTACGAATCAAGGAAAAGAATTTCAGCAGAGGAGGCTATGAAGCATGCGTATTTTAGAAGCCTTGGAACAAGGATACATTCTCTACCAGAAAGTAAGCATTCCCCTGTGTCAGACAGCATTCGTTGGGCATGGGATTGAGTGTGGTGGTGTCCTGCCTCACTTGAGTGGAGTGTTCCTTCCGATTACTTCCTAAACTCCATAATGTTCCTACAAGTCTGGTGGGAGGTGAATTAACGGCTTTTGGCCCCTCACCGGAATCCAGGAGGGAATTTTCTCCCACATTTGGATCCTGCCTTTGCCAGAGTCAGCCAGATGCGCAGTCTTAGGCAATTGGCTCTTTTTTTCCTTCCGGATTGGGGCAGATGGTACTCCTTTTCTCCTCTTCTTTCTTAATTTGTAATTGGTTCAGTAGTATGATGCCTACCCTGATTTTCCTTCCTCTGCATTTGCCTCTCTCTCTAGCAGCAGCTTTTTTTTTTTTTGCAGCTTTTCAGTCCAGTGCACATTTCTAGATGCAGCCATGTGACACTTCTGCTATTAGAGAGCTCTGACTCTCTGAGTCGCAGTTGCCTTGCTGCACCTGGGAATGTTTGGCATTTGACAGCATCACAAGTCGTCTTGCTTTCTTGACCATCAGAAAACCAGGCATTCCACTATGCTGCATTATAGAAAGGCTGCTGGAGCAGAGCCACAGCTTACTGGGAATGGGCCTGATGCAGGGGGAGTAGATGTCAGGCATGTGCCACTCTACATGTTGCTAGAACCCTGTGGCATGTTAAATTTGGAAAGCAAAGATTAAGTAGTATTGAAAGCATCATAAACATGTAACTATATATTGCAGATTGTAGTGGGGGTTTGGTTTTTTTCTTCTGGTTTTTTGCCTTGTTCTAGATGGCCTAGGCTAGCCCGATCTCATCAGATCTCAGAAGCTAAGCAGGGTCGGCCCTGGTTAGTACTTGGTTGAGAGATCATCAGGAAATACCAGAGTCACTACATAGGCAGGCAAACGGCAAACGACCTCTGAGCATCTCTTGCCTTGAAAACCCTTCAGGGTCGCCATAAGTCAGCTGTGACTTGATGTCACTTTCCAACATCTCCGGTGGATTTAAAAAAAAAAGCATTTGTTGAAAAATAGGCATTCCAGAGCTAGTCTTGAAAATGATCTGGGGGGAAGGGGGGCAGAAGTACCTAATGAGATTCTCATGTCCCGATTATGTGCAAGCTGTGATTCAGCAACTTCTTCTACTCTCAGGACTATTCTCTGCCAATCTACAGTATTCAGCTGGGGGCTCTGGAAGTCACTTTCTTTCAGGGTGTCCCAGAACTGGTGACAATGCAGTTCCTAATCGGAGAAGAGCCAGTGGCTGTGTGCCGATATCATGCCGGACAGCTAGTTGTCATGCTGTATGATGCCTTCACTCCTCTTGCTCTCAGGAGTGGGCAACTGACAGCTTCCTGGTTTGTAAAGCCTTGAATCAAGCACCATATTCACCATGATAATCCAACTGAAGGCATTTAGGTGGACTGGGAGTTAACATCTTTCACTTGGGAACTGCACTCTATGGGCCCTCATTCATTCTGTTGTTCAGAATCACCTCCTTTGCTTAGGAGGGAGATCATCCTTTAGGGGGGTTATTTGCCCCATTTTGGACATGTACAGGGCCATTTCAGCTCAGGAAAACAGCACCAGGGAAGGGGAGGAGCCCCTTCCCCCCCCCATGCTTCTGAACCAAATCAGGCCTGTCTGTGTGGCTGCCAGGAAAAGAAGTCAGACTTGTCTCATTACAAAACATGACGTGCAGTTTGGCCCTATGAGTGGCCTCACCCAGTGAGAAAAGTGTATGAGAGAAATCCAGCCCCTGGACTCACTTGCAACCTTTTTGCACTTGTAGGGTAAAAAGTGTTTTATGTCAGCATACAGAGGCATGGTCTGTTGGATCGGGTCTGGAGCTGGTTCCTTCCTCTTTTCTTCTCCCAGCACAAAATTGCAATTACCCATCACAGTGCACACAATCCACTCTTAAATTACAAGAGCTCTTTATATTCTTAGGTGATAGACTGTGTTGCAAGTTAATAGTTACTGCTCTAACCATAAAACCTTCCAAGGTTTAGAATTTGATTTATTGAAAGCATCAACTGCAGTCTGTTTTGCATCTTTTAAAAGGAGAGGGCTATAAATTTGAGATGTTGAAGTTGGAATGTTTTTGTATTTAAATTTTGAAGGCTGGTGGTTGAAACTGGGCTCAAATGCAGTCCAGCTTGGTCTTGGGTATTGCTCATATCATTTAACTGCAGGTTTAGGTACAAACCTTCTCGTATTGTTTCAGGTGTGTCAATATTCACTCTGAAAGAGATTCAACTGCAGAAAGACCCTGGCTTTCGAAATTCCACCTATCCAGAGACAGGTATGTAAGCTTCTAAGACTGCCCCTTCTTTCAGGCTTGTACTAGTTGAAGGGTTGAACTGCTAACACCTGGCAAGTGTATACTTGGAATTACTTAGATTCCTCAAACATGTTTTTTAAGCAGTTTGCAAGGGTATTTTTGCTTGAAGGGAAACCAGGGATTAGGCTGAAGAAAACCTATCCAGCTGAGCCGCTTGGCTTGGCTGCATGACACACTGGGTCACAGGGTGCATTCCCTCAGATTGGTAGACAAGTGCCGCATACTGTAGCAGCATAGTTCACTATCCCTGTCTGTTGTGATGCATGCACAAGCAAGGACTCTGTCTTATGATGTTCCTTAACAAAACTCATCATTTCCTTTTTTTTAGGACACGGGAAGAACAGAAGGCAAAGCATGCTTTTCTGAGGCGGGCAGTGCAGTTTCAAGCCCAGGGCTGTCTTACCTCCAGCAGGGACTCCAGTCTGAAGGCAGTTCTTCTCTTGGTAGACTTGAAATCTGTGTGTCTACACTGTCCTCCTCATAGTGCAGTCTTTTTATTTCAGACCTGCTGGTTTAACGTTTTTTATATTTGTTGTCACAGTGTGACAAATTTTTGTACAGTCGGTTTTAAGGTCTCCTCTGCCATTAGAGCCAGTAGGTTACAGCTGTTAATGTAATAGTAGCTGCCATTTTTGTGCAGGACTGAGAAACACAGCACATTATTTATTGCGGAATCATTGCTGCTAAATAACTACTGTCTGTATAGTTAACTAACAGTTGAAATGCCCACAGAAGTTGCAATGGCTTTATATAATCTGTGAATGCATCAGTTTCTCTTCATGAACGATTGCTACGGTTTTCTCTCTCTCTCTCTCTCTCTCTCTTTTTTTTTCCCTTTGCAATGTCTCCTGGAATGTAAACATAGCTTTTTCTGACAGTCTTTTTTAACACTCTTAAATTAATGGCCCTAAACTTCTTATTTTACATTTGATGTCAAATAACTGAAAAACTGCAGACTTCATTTTAAAAGTACTTAGTACAGAGATTGATTTGAATGAGTGAGAAATAGTTGCTTTGTTACATGCTGTTGGGCTTCATGTCTCTTAAGTGAAGATTGGCTTATGAATTTGATCAGGCTTGGCTCTTGTGGAAGAAATGTGTACATGTGACTCGGGATGCAGTTGCCTTCCCTTCCTTTTTCTAAACTGTATAGTTTTTTAAAAAAATTCTATACATTATCTGCTGCATTGTTTTGGAAACCCTTGGCATTCTTTTTGATGTCTGACTGAAAACCAGCGTTTGGGAGCCAGACTTCTTAGTCTCGTCGTGATCCTTCTCCTCCTAACCCTAACGCGGTGCTTTCATAGCTGTTCTGTGACTACGTATTCACTGGAAATCCACTGGAAGACTACAATTCCATACTAGAAAAGATATCACTCTGTACTGCAGACTTTGTGAAGCATGAGAACTTAGAGGGAGAACTTATAGATATTATCTGTTTATTGGAGCTAGTCCATGTTACTACTAAGCTTATGCATCTCAGTGAGTATCATAAGTACCCTTATGGTGATAGTAACAGTATTTTTAAGCATTTGTGTTCACCTTCCTGAACCTATTTGTTTAGTGCATCTTCAAAAGACTGTAAATTTTTATTGGTATATTTTGAAATGGTTATGTAAATCTTTGGCTGGTATATCATGAAAATAGTCATAGATAACTTAATTTTTTCCTGATGTTCACTGTAAAATATTCAGGGGTCCTACCATTTCTGTTCAGGAAATCTTGTAGTTTTTATTATTGTTATTTAACAGTATTAAGTGAAACAAATTGTATGTTTCATTTTAACTTTATTTGTGAATAGTGATTGTGGCATGTTTGGAGATGTTTTATTAATATTTCATGATCCTAGGAAATTGAATTTGGGAACATTTTTTTATTTTCTGCAAAGACACAATTTCACACCTAATGGTGACTTCTTGGACCACTGCTGGTTTTACGTTAAAAGGAGCCCTGTAGAGCTAACAGACTGCTGTTGTTTCCAACTGATGGACCTGTATTAATATTGTACTTCTGAAAGTATAAATATTATATGGAAATCCTTATCTGTGTTTGGATGTTTTATGATGAACAAACCTTCTGTTGAATTGTAGAATTTTGAACCAGTGACCAAAGTCTCTGTGCAGGTACCTGGTTTGCCCATGTGGCACAGCAGGCTCTGAAGGTGGCTGCGTCTGGGGCAGATGCCTGCCAAACATGCATTACTGCATTCCAATCCCTCACGGAAGGAGTCATAGCCTTTTGCTGCACTTACAGTTCCCAGGATCAAGGGAGACGCTTGTCGGTAACAAGAGGCTTCATTTTAAAACAAGGTTTAATTCACTGTAATCCATGCCCCGAAATGCCTTGCTCTCTTCCTTTTCCCTTATTTATTTTTTACTGAACGTCTAGCCGAAAGTTCCTGGTACCTCAAAAGCTTGCTCAGTACTACTTTGTGACATTTGCATTGGTCCAAATAAAGGTATTCTGCTACTCTTGCCTTCAACATAGCATGTTACGTGTCTTGTTATTTTATACCAGTAATAACAGAGTGTATTTCATCTTTTTAGCATACAAAACAGGTGGTTCAATGTCTAGTTACCAAGAGCCAAATTTTGTGCAGGGACAAAAAAGCCACAAGATGCAAAGGCAAGGTGGGCTAATTTCAGCACAGGCAAACTCATTGGAACTATGCCCCAAGCTGCCATTCATTTCAGTTACACTTCTATTAACAGATGTCAAACTACATCATGTACTTGAGTAAGCGTAAAAACATGATGCATGGACACATGAGCTGGAAAACACCCAAAATTCTGAAATTTGTCATTTTTCTTTCTGATTGTTTCTATTTTCATACTTAAGGGACTGAATATTTTTATAGTGAAAGCTGAGATTCTTTCTGTCGAGTGTATCATAGTAGTTGCCTATGACCCATTTCTCTGAGTACCTTCTGGAACACGACCACTCTTCCTGTTGACATCAGTAAGCATCCTGCACGCATCTTCAAGGAAAGCTAGATTACAACTTAGAACCAAAGAATTTGGTTCATTAAGAGCTTAAGATAGTCATTCATCATTTTACATAAAGTACCAAAATGGAATTCTGAGAAATTTCTAAAACTGCTGAACTATTAAAATATAAAAACAAACATTTTCAGTACCACTAGAGAAGGGAGAAAGTTATTATAACATGAAACAACCCCCCCCCCAATATTACCAAGTGATAGATTTCAGTTCTTTAAGACCTTGTTAAGCATCGTTTCTCTGGAAGCAATGCTTTATGGTTTCTCATTTATTGCTAGGGTAGTTTTAGCCATAATAATACTATGTGCCACTTAAGTAATCTTTTAATTTTTTCTAAAGCATTATACAAATATGACTGATCCTCACAACAGCCCTGTGAGGTAGGTTAAGTAAATAACTTGGATATTCCAATGTTTACAAATGCAGAGAAGGAATTAAGAAGACTAAAGGGCTTCTCAGTTTTGGAGGACATTTATAGGTGGCCGAATGGATGTTCGGGGCTGTTACCTTGCTCAGTCCATCATACCAGGCACTATGCTGGTAAAAAAACCTGCTGCTAACAATTGATAAACATTGTCATACAATGTGAGTTTGGATAGTCATTTAACTGCTTGGGTAACTTGATTTATTGAAACAAGTTGACAGCCATTCTGCTCCAAAAGAAAAATCCAGAAATCCAGAACACAACCCATATAATACTTTTTATTGGGACCAACCAAATGACACAAATTGGTCCAAATAAAAGGCATTATGTGGGTTGTGTCCTGGGTTTTTGAATTCATTTAAAAATGCATACAGTTCAATAAGCTGTTAAGGGTTGGCTACAGACAATGGATTAGGTGTGGTATTTTGGGGTGCTGGGAATGACATCAGATATTCATTAAAGGCAATAGGCCAAGTAGTATGTCTTCTGGTGTTTAAGGAAAAGCTATCAGAGGTTGGATCACTTTTAAGAATGTCCTCATTTCATAATGTAGGAGTCTAGTAGCACCTTAAAGACTAACAAAATTTCTGGCAGGGTATGAGCTTTCATGAGCCACAGCTATCTGAAGAAGTGAGATGTGGCTCATGAAAGCTCATACCCTGCCAGAAATTTTGTTAGTCTTTAAGGTGTTACTGGATTCTTGCTTTTTTCTACTGCTAGTCACAGACTAACACGGCTACCCATCGTGATCTAGCTCTTATTTCATAATGTTTATTCTTTAGTTCTAAAATGTTTTTAAATTGTGTTCATGACATTATGCAATGATAGGTGTGTTGGAGCTGTTCTTGTTGTTTTCAAAGGAAGAAAGAAATCCCAGGGTGCTTCTGCAAGCTAGCCTCAAGGCTGCTTTCGATGTTACCTTTGCTTCAGTGCAAAGCTTGTGAAAAATGTCAATGACCCTTGAGAATGGAAAGGTGAAACACAGCCCAGATGATTTAATTCATCTTGGTCAGTATCAATTGGAAGGAACTTAATTGAAGTTCATAGTTACATTAATGTAACTATTAATGTAATTAATATATTAATAATGTATTGACAAGTTTTGACATTGATTAAAAATACATAAAGGGAAAGTCCAGCACTGCCAGCATGATGATACTGTGTGTTAATGTATGCCTCTCCAAACCCATCCTACAAACTATATATATTTTGCAGAAAAAAATGTGTAATGTTGCAGTCACCCACTGTTAACATTCTGTCCTTGGTATTCAAGTTGCGTGAGTTAGATCGGTCATTATTGTATTTGCAAATTGCCCAGCATAAAAAATTCCTATTGCTACACAATAACTGATACATTCTGTTGCCCAGGATGTTCCCAATATGCTAAAAGGCACTGAGAAATGAAATTATTCATTGTGCCCCTCTTCCAGGTTTCCTTGCTGTAGTTGCAGGGGCTTTACTTATTTTAAGCAATTCTTTCTTCATAGTGTAATACAGAGATTACATTTGGTCCTTCACCATTAATGCCTCAGGATATCCTAAATCTTTTAGCTTGCTCCTTCAACCTCCAGAAATCAAGCATATACTAGCTGGATGCTTATTTTGCCTTCCAGGATTAGAATCATTGGTTGCTTGCAACGAAAGGCAGATTGGAAAGCATACTGTTGGAAATTAAAGTTGGGATTTCACTTCAGACCAATTAGGAAGGAAGGTAGCTGCTTTTATCAGCTCTTTTGTATTTCGTCTAAACAGGATTCAGTTTCATAATCCTAAGAACTCGAGGTTTATCATTCCTACCAAGGCTAGATAACTCTAATGGACACAAAAGAACTAGATTGCTATATTAAATTCACTGCAGCCTTACATGAATTCTCAAAATGACTATGGAAATATGACAAGAGTTAAAATGCTTCATTTCAACTGAGTATTGTCTATAGTTAGCCTGGCTGTGCATGTATTGTATTATATCTTCCAGATTGTAGCAAACAGACAGAACGTGTCAGGGGATAGCACAGGGGCTGTACTTGGCCAGACACTGCATATGTTGTATAGAGGATTGTTTTGGGTTTTTTGCACAAAAGGACTAAGGCTTCTTTTGACGTTTCAGTATGCAGTATCCGTGGTTTGTGGGTCGTGGGTCGAGTATAATTGCAATGGATGAAAACAATACCTCTGTAATGACCTAAAAGATACTTTGTGAACAGGGTCCCCCCTGCAGGGCCCTGCTCGCTTCTAACCTGCCCATCCAAACTCTACTACATCTCTGCTTTTTGGGGTGCAGCAAAGGAGCTCTGCATATAGCATCCGGTGTGCTGTTGTTTGGCACACAGTCCTGAACTTTTGCTCTGTTTCTCTCATGCCACCCACTAATTGAGTCACTGCCTTCAGTGTTCTAAGCAGTTGGAGTGCCCCAAAAGCCTGGCATTGTGAAACCACAATGTTCAATTTCTAGTTAGTACAGGGAAGAATTACTTCTGAAAACATTCTAGGTTAAGAACATAAGAAAAGCCATGCTGGATCAGACCAAGGCCCATCAAGTCCAGCAGTCTGTTCACACAGTGGCCAACCAGGTGCCTCTAGAAATCCAAACAAGATGATTGCAGCAGCACCTAATATAATAGGCATGCTCCTTTGATACTGGAGAGACTAGGTATGCACCATGACTAGTATTCATTTTGACTAGTAACAATGGATAGCCCTATCCTCCATGAACATGTCCACTCCCCTCTTAAAGCCTTCTAAGTTGGCAGCCATCACCACATCCCAGGGCAGGGACTTCCACAATTTAACTATGCATTGTGTGATTTATCTCTTTTGAATCTCTCACCCTCCAGCTTCAGCAGATGACCCTGCATTCTGGTATTATGAGAGAGAAAAGCTTCTCCCTGTCCACTCTCTCCATACCCTGCATAATTTTATAGTCCTCTACCATGTCTCCCCTTAAAAGCCTTCTTTCCAAGCTGAACAGCCCTAAGCGTTTTAACCGCTCCTCATAGGACAGTTGCTGTAGCCCCCTGATCATTTTGGTTGCTCTTTTCTGCACCTTCTCAAGCTCTGCATTATCTTTTTTAGATGTGGTGACCAGGTTGAGCAGTCTCTGCTTTCTGGTTACGTATAGGTTCACATCACGGCTATGGTCCCTGAGTCTTGCTATCATGGGAAGGAAACTTTTTCTTAATACCGCCTAAGATTTAAAAAACTTTGACCAAACAAAACTAGAGCTACTAGCTGTACATTCCTGATGAAGAAATCACTTGGGGGGGGGGGGGAATCTGTAAAGTGCCAGACATATTCAGGGAAATTAAGATTAAAGCATTTTTTGACAATATGATTAATACAGGAAATGAGTGGTACTGAGCAAGGTTACATCACCTTACTTTAAAAACTGTAAATATTTTAAGGCCATGTTCCTCTTTTTACAGAAAAAAAATTAAGCACCTCTATATCTCAATAGTGTCCTATTCTTAAGCATACTTCCAGGCCAAAACATTTATGACCTCTCAATTCAGCAAGGGAATTAAAAAAAAACTTCCTTATATAATTAGAAAGCACTTAATTCAAAGTTACATGAATACACTGCACCATACAGGGGGAAATACTGCAAGGAAAATAATAAAAATACTAGCAGGGGAGGGGACTGTCCAATACTTGGTTCCTTTTTCAACCTTTATCTTAATACTGGAAAATATAAAAATCATTTATATAACATTATGCAAAAGAAGGCACAGCCGGTTATAGTTACAAAAGCACAACGCATAATATGCAGAAATACAAGATTAAAAAGTTTCACATCCTTTAGATACTGTTTTTGCTCTGTTTAAGAAAGTACTTCATTAACAGTGTTCAACACTTAGAGCTAGGATATAAAAAAATTATAACTCATTTTAATGCACAACAAATTCTTATACAAAAAACACTGTTTTTAAAAAATGCTAAATAAACACAATAAAAGTAGATCCATGTAATGAAAAGTGCAAACCATAGTAAAAGAGGGTTTTCACTGTGTCCTCTGTCACCAGAAAAAAATGAAACCCATCAGAATGGCGGTGTTAAATCCAGTTTGTTAGTGAGTCCTTAAATTGCTGAGACATCAGGATTTATGCGAATTTGGAGAAAGAAGCACTGGCGAAGAGGCCCCATCCAAGCTGGGAATTGGCACTGGGATGTGACCGTTTAGCAGAGTTGGAAACTGCAAGAGGAACAAAAGGGAAATCCTCATTGTCTGAGAAGCACATTATGCACTGCATACATATAGCTTTAACTTAGCCTTCTTTGGGTAGTGATTTCACAGGTATTTCCTCTAAACAGACATTAACTGATTGGAATTTTGCAAAAGGAAGGGTGCACATGTGCCACAAAAATATTTTAACGAGCACCTTGCCAAAGGTATGAATACTGCAACGGAGACATGCCTGTTACACAAACCTATCTAATCTTCAAGGCATTAATTAGCATAGCTTCATTTGGAAACTTCAAGTAATACACTAAAGATACTTGGAGGGAGGGAACTGGGAACATCAAAGCCAGCTGAGTAAGAGCTGGACTGTGCATTTGTCCCTCCCTTGCAGCAGGTAATTTAAAGCTTGGGTGCTGCCAGAGAGGCAGAAGACAAAGGCTCCTGAGGGCCCTAGCCTGAGGTCTGGCTAGGATGTCAATGGAATCATCACCACCAACAACTTCAAATGTCCTCTTGGCTTCTTACCTGCTTGAAGTTTGTAGTGGGAGGCCTTACAGGGATATTTGTGTTTTGTAAACTGATTTTTTTTTGTAAACTGATTTTTAAATGCTTTGTAAGCTGCTCCATGTCCCCACTGTGGGTTAAAAAGCAGGACAAAAACATTCTAAAACATGAACAGTAAACTCAAACAAGAGTTTTAATCATACTAGACCAATGAAGAACATCTTTTTCAACAAATGAAAGGCTCCACATAACCAAGATCCCTCCATATTTTGACAAACATTGGTCACATGACATTTTTCCAGCTCAGCCACCCATCATTTCATTTTGTGTGATGTGCAAAATGGCTTTTAAAAGTTATGCTTTTTTTAAAAAAAAATTGCCCCCTTGTTGTAGTAATCACTTTTATGACACACAGTTTTAAAATTCCTATTGGTTAGTGCTAGTGGGTTAGTCTTTACAGTGCCACAAGTCTCTTTCTGGTGTTTGCAGCAACAGACTGATATAGCTACCCTGCTGTAATGTCATTGGTGAAAACCATTTCCTGAATAAAAAGAGGGCAGGGGTAGGACAACGGGGGGGGGGGATTTGTGAGATTACCACCACTCTGAGCAGGCACTTCTAGCTATCCCTTCACTGCCTCACCACCACCATCACCACCACCACTCCAAAAATGTGAGAGTTCAGGAAGGCCTACTGGCTATGTTGACTTTAAAAATGCTTCAGGATGGCGGAAGAGGGAATGCGAGCTGATGGTGCTTGCTGCCCTCCAAAATCTATCGCCCAACTTCCCCTCACTGTGTAATCAGTCAAAGGGAAACATATGAGGGGGGGGGAATCCAGCATCAACAAATAAATATGCTGTCAATTTAACTTTTGTCAGTTTTTACACAAATGTGCTGTTTCACAGATGAGTACCCCAACCCAAAATGTATTGCTGAAGGGTCTTTTCAGCTTACTGTGTACTAAGGTGTCCTAATGTAGCCTGTCCTTGCAAAGATTACAAAGCAAAAAGGGTGTCATTCTGGGAAAAGTTATACAAGCAAAAATGCAAGTGTCCAGTGATACATTATCAGTAGTTCAAAATCAACCACCACATGGGCACTGCGTTGATATTACTGCAGCTGGAAATGCTTGCATGTAGTACTAGCAATATGATCTAAGTTCTAAACAACGAATAGCCAGGGATGAAACCAGAAGGAATGCTAGTCACACTAAAAGGTAAAGGTCCGCTGTGCAAGCACCGGGTCATTCCTGACCCATGGGGTGACATCACATCCCAACATTTACTAGGCAGACTGTTTACAGGGTGGTTTGCCAGTGCCTTCCCCAGTCATCTTCCCTTTACCCCCAGCAAGCTGGGTACTCATTTTACCGACCTAGGAAGGATGGAAGGCTGAGTCAACCTTCAGCCGGCTACCTGAAACCGACTTCCGTTGGGATCGAACTCAGGTCATGAGCAGAGCTTGGACTGCAGTACTGCAGCTTACCACTCTGCGCCTCGGGCTCCTGAGTCACACTAACAACATATTTAAAAAGCTCCCTCAACAATCCCTTCCTACATCAAAGTAGGAATAGTGATTCCTTGGGGATAGGTATAAGAAAATAATAAACTATCCCTGGTCTATAGGAACAGTTTGAGCATATGTGCCTATTATGCAACATGCCTTCATTCACTAATAAGGCATCTTCTGACACAACTTCTGCTGATTTCTCCACTTGCCCTGTCTTGTTCTGCAGTGACTTCAAGTTCTCTTTGTTATATGTTTATGTACTATCTAACTTGAAAGGTCCAGGGGTCTTCCCTGAAGTTGTTTGGTGCAAGTAAGGCAAGTAATAAGGAAACAAATTATTCTATAAACGCTTGGTGTGCAAATAACACCAGTTGCCAGTGCCTCCTTGCTAGCGTGTAGACCTTTCTTGCAGGGTAAACTGCAGCTCTGAACAAGTCTCTCATTGCCCTAATTATGATTCAAGCTTTCAAATCCAGAGTTAATTACATTCCGCAAGAGGCTCTCCCAGTTAACCTGCACCACTGAAGTAAGCTGACTAATGCAGAGCTGTCTCCTCTCTGTGCTGGGAAATGAAAGTTGCTTTACCTGTATGCCTACTTGGACAAAATTGATTTCACCATTCAAAGACCTTATGCACCAAAATAATCTCTCTAGCATAAATCTCTAACAGCTCCTTGCCTCCTTCTCATGATGGAAGAGCTTCCACAGGAAGTCTAGGAGGCTCCATCTTGCTATCATTGCTTTTGTCACTTTCCAACCCTCCAACTGAAGCTATTTGAGCAGGACAAGTCCCATTACGGGGAAGTCAAGAATGAGCCTTTGGAGTAAGTAAGTTCACAAGGACATATAACTTCTAGTCCCTTTTTCCTCCTAAACTCAGTCTTAATAAATAGGCGTTTTATTACATTTACACGGGTTTTCTGGACACACAACTTATTCCTGCTTTTCTTAGCAGTTGATCTGCTTGCTTGAGAATCCACGTTGGGTTCTGCAGTTCTTCCTTCCCATTTTCTCACTAATGTGCCTTTAAAAATCCCTTTTTTTGAGTGATGGTGCTGTAGTCGTTGGTGGCATCAAAGCACCAACCCCTTTTTTCCTTTTTCATTCCACATGTGCTATATTGATATACCACTAGAAGAGGAGCAATGGCCCCTGTGGAAAAATGCCCTGTATTCAAAGATTCATCCCAATAGTTGGACATTTGGTGCTGCACACTCATTTAAAAAAGTTTTCCTGTCAACAAACGGCAGGCAAACAGAAAGGTCAATTGCTCACCCATCTAGTCAATTGCTTTCAAGTGGCTGGTACTTCATGTTCAGCCATGTACGTGTCTCATTCCCCTGGCTCAGACACCGGGACAGAGTCTGTTAGGCTGGGAAAAGGGGGCTGGCTCAACTGACCGTGGAGGAGGAGAAGGCAGGGGAGAGTCCCGTTCCGTTCCACCATGCATTCCTTTGGATGTTAACAGTTAGGCCACCCGGTTTCATTTGTCAACAGGGCTGATATACGCACCAAAACAACTGCCACAAAGCATCTGCTAAGGCCCTCGCATACACAACCAAACACAACAACAGTGTGGCAGCTCAAACACAAACCTCCCTTCTGTCTCATCATAGCAGCTCTTCTTCCCACTGTAGGGGAAAGGAAGTATGCATGGCACATTGTTCTGAAAACAAAAAGAACCTCAGCCACATACATACATAAACGAGGAAGAGAGAAAAAAATAAACTCTGGGTTTGGACTCCTCAGACGAAAAGTGAGCTCACGTTGTGCTTCGCAGCCCCTCCCCCCTTCCGTAACGTTTGAAGAGGTCTGCATCTTGTGAGTTACAAGTATTTGAGCACCCCATATCAGGCAAACAAAGCTTAGATTTCGGTGGGGCTCAGCAGCAAGGTCAGGATTTCTTCATACTTAGGGAGACTCCATAAATGTGGAAGAAAATACTAGGTTGTAAATTTGAAAAATAAGGATAGACTAGCATGAGGAGGGCTGAGCAATCTCAGGGCCCACAGAACGTCAAGAGCAGCTGACAGTCACAAAAGTGGGGAGAGGGGAGTAGACTGGCCTGCTTAAGACCCTAATAACTGATGGTATATTGGGGAGGAAAATTTGGGTCAAAGGGATATTTCTCAGTTGGATTGTTTTCCCCCTACGGCCATTCCTCATTGGGCCGTATGTTTGTGTCTTTTAATGCCCAAATATACTTCTGGAATACGAAAGGCTCTGCTTTGCCGTCAAAGCACAATGCTATCCCTGGAAGAGAACTGTCAGCCCTCACCTAGCCTTTATCTGCAGTGAAATATTTGGAGAGTTGGTTCCGGTTCAGCTGCTGTTGCCACTTCTTATTCAGTTCTTAGGAAGAACACTTTTCCTACACTAACAGATTTGTCATCTCGACCTTTCTCTGAACCATACATTAGACAAATAAGGCTCCTTGATGTGACGGGTCCAGATTCCCTTTTCACTTCTATTTATCACTAACATTTGCTGGATGCTCTTGGTTCTCACTACAGGGCAAGTCTTTGGATGATTCTATCTGATCCTAACTGGGCGTCTCTAATCAAGTGTGCAACGTTGCGAAAAGCTACAAAAAAGATTATTTGAGGTGAAAGAGAGCTCTAGGACTGTTATGTAGAAGGTCACCATGCTCAGAAAGAGCTACAGTAGTTCAGTAAAGTTGTACCATATTGAGGACTGGGTCCCTTGTATTTTAAAAGACTCAGGCATCTGCTGCTGAGATACACAAGTCAGGGCCCAGACAAAAAGTATGAGTGCACAGAGTTTATCTTGGAAGAGAGGTGTAGTTCTAGTGTGCAGTCCACACATTCTCTTCCCCCCTTCACTTTGGTGAACATATTCATTTCAGGATTATTACACTGCAGCATTTCTCTGCAAGGAACTAGAACTGCTTTTGTGGGTCTTTACAGTATAACAGGGACAAACCTTGTTTGTATTCATGTATTGGATGTTGTCATCTTGGACATCCTTCCCCTTGATTTTCCCATTTTTTCCTTCATTGCTACCTTGTGCCATTTAATTTTATGTGGGGTTTTTCCGCAGTTGGTGACTGTGCGCTCACTGAGCAGGAGGGGAAAAAAACACAAACTGGTTTTGCTTCTAACAGTTTGTGAGGCACACCAATGCAGATGGGCAAGAAAGACATGGAGGAAAACAAACATGTGCAGTTTTTACTGGTGAGGACTCTGACCAGTTCCTGACAGTGGCTCTGAAAGTTTGATCTGTCTTTTCTGCTTCCTTAAAACAAGGAATAAAAGGTAGCATAGTATGACAAAACAAATCTAGATACTTGAAGAAAACTTGCCACTGTGCAGCTACTATAAAAGCTTGGTTAATAGGCAGATAAGGAGCCTACAAAGAATGCATGGACATTCACTGGTACCATGCTTGGTGATTTAGGACCATGGTGGTCCAAAGCTATACCACTATCAATGGCAAAGTATCTCTGCATGAGCTCTGGACTCATCTGGAGGCCTGGTTTGCGGACCTGCAGGGGTCGGGAGGAAAAGCAACGCCGGGTGCCGGTCATGGGGTTTGGAGGCGCAAATGTTCCAATGGCCCAGGAAGCTTCTAAGGCTGCACAGACTCCCCAGCGCCTCTTCCCCCGGCCTGACCAATCAGGTGCGGCCTGATGCGGCTAAGGGGCAGGGTCCTGGGCTGGTAAACCTCAGAGAGGGAGGTTTCCTTCAGGTCCACCTGACTGGTATATATCTGGGCCAGCTGCACCGCTGAGGTCATTCTGCCTTGTGGTTTTGTCCCACGCATCCCTATTATCACGATGTTACAGGGTTTTTTGGTTTGTTCACTCATCTGTTCTTTGTCACAACTTGTTGGCAGTGTCAGTATGGGGCTGGATCCATTTTGGGGGAAATTTTGCCTGGGTACCTGTTTCCCCCATCTTTGGGGATCCAAACCATGGATCTCTGAAATTACATTTCCTTTGATTGCTCTCTGACAGGAATCTGCTTATGTTTAGCTAACTAGGCTAGTAAACTAAGCTAGTGAGCACATTTTTCCCTGTATCAGTCCAGTGAGCTCGGAGACACCAGCCTCTGGTGACTGCGCTAACAGCTCTGCCTTCTCCTTTCAGGATAAGAGTTCAGAGAGCATCATCAGGGAAGGGCCATGGGTTAGCAGAGCATCTGCTCTGCATGCAGAAGGCCCCAGATTTAAAAAATAAAGGATCACATTTGTTGGTGATATGGAAGACCTCCACCTGCACATCTGCCAGTCAGAATAGACAGTACTGACCTCAGTAGACCAATGGACTGACTCAGCATAAGGCAGCTTCATGTGTGTTCATGTAGCCCATGCTTAATGTAGACCTTTTTCTGTGGGACATATAATCTCTGGAAATGTGTTCATGTCACTTCCCTTGACAGAGCTTTGCCTACAGCACCTTCATGGCTTAGTCGCCCTGTATCCTTCTGCAGCTGTGGTACAGACAGCTTTGAAGTACAATCTGTGTGGCCTTAAACTTGGAACGAAATACCATACTGCTGTTACTCGTATAAGGCACATGCACTATTGCTAACTATGGCAAGGATGGGAGTTATTTATGCTCTTAGACTATCAACAAGGTAATCAGCTATCCTTTGGCCAATACACTACTACATAGTATGGTACACATTTTGGCAGGTGCCACTCCACCAAGCAAAATTTAAAGTCCTCCCCCAGCCTAAGGAGCCTTCCTTTAAGCTAAGTGAATCTCCAACAGAAGAACCACTTAAGACAGTGTGGCATGGTGGTTAAGAGCAGCGGGCTCTAATCTGGAGAACCGGGTTTGATTCCCCACTCCTCCACATGAGTGGTGGACTCTAATCTGGAGAACCAGGTTTGTTTCCCCACTCCTCAACATGAAGCCTGCTGGGTGACCTTGGGCCAGTCACAGTTCTCTCAGCCCCACCTACCTCACAAGGCACCTGTTGTGGGGGGGGGAGGCAATTGTAAGCTGCTTTGAGACTCCTTAAAGGTAGAGAAAATCAGAGTATAAAAACCAACTCTTCTTCAAGTCTTCTTAAGCTGGAGGAAAGGATTCTGAGAGCTGGAGGAACATACCTATATAATGGGGATTCTCTACTTCCTTTAATTTTGGGGGAACACTGAATGTCCCTCACTGCACTGGGTGCAATACTTGCTCTTTGTTAATTGTCTTACTGTTATCGGTGTGAGGCGATCTTTTCTAAAAGATGGAGAGGCATCACTTCTGCTCATCAAGTGTACCTGTTTTCATGCCTGATGTATCGTAATGGAATTATGAAACTAGGGATAAAGATTTCTAATGCACTACCAACTACTACCCTGAAAAATCGAAGAGTTACCGGGCATATGTCCTTCAAGTCAAGCCAGACAGAACCACATGTGAGAGTGCAGTTACCTACCTGAAACAAGGTATTTGGTCCTTGCAGCCTGGCAGGACTCAGTGGAGCGACAGGACTGAGGCTGCTCCAGAAGTGAATGCTGGAGAGCAACGGACTCGGAGTCAGCAGCAATCCATTTGGGGTCTGCAAGAAAAGCCACACCAGATGTGTGTTCATCCATCCTTTACCTTAGTCATATCTCAACATATATTACCATGTGGGGTGATACACAGAAGGCTCCCTCTTCTGGTCTCAACTTAACTTGCTCAGTACTGTCGTTTTTAAACTCCTGTACTCAGAAACAGTTTCCTTTTCCTAAGCTCAGAACTGGATTGCAAAAATTTTTAAATGGAACTTTGGTGGAAGATTAATATCATCATGTTCTTAATTAAAAACATTCGAAAACCATCTTTCATAACCATACGATTACTCAAGTTGCCGCGACTAGTCAACGAGCCGCACCATTATTTGCAAGTGGATCCCCTGGTGGCTCTGGGCCAGTCCACTGCAACTCTCTACCATTGCAACATGCTGGTAAGGGGTAGTGTAAGAAAAAGGGTGACAGAGAGAGAGATACAGATATATATCCTACAGCCATCACAAAGGTTAAAAACGAATAAAAATCTGAAATCTGTAATGTTTTGGGGCTCAAAAAGTTTGTATCTTCTACAAGACATTGAAAACAATTAGGACATAGTCCATATTTGCTCTTGGGTTACGATTCTGGCTCCTTTTTGCCAGACATCAGTAGAGGTGGTCCTAGAGGTATGCATAGGATTGAACCTGAGACCTTAAAGAATGCACTGTTACCAATGATATTTCTGCAAACTATTACGCTTGAAGGATGCTATACCCAACGACCATTGGCACAGTGTATACATATCTACGGAGGCTCAGAACCAGAAGACCTGACCCATTATATGTTGGTCTGCCCATTATATCTAGTTCCAAGGCAAAGATTTTTAGGGACAATTCTGGTCAATTCAGATCAATGTACTGTGTTGGAGAAAGTTCTATTTTTCCTTGCAGACACAGAGCCAGCTGTCTCTTATAAAGTCACCCTCTTTGCTCTAGCAGCAAAGAAAACTGCATATCCCATGGGCAGGAGGCTGATAACACAGTCTTAATTTCAAGCTCTGTTTGGTTTTGCTGATGATTACAAAGTCTGTTAGTTAAATTCTAGTTAGTTTGTCAGATTCTAGATAATTCTGAGTGTTTAACTTTTAACAATGTTTTATGCATAGTGTTTTACAAGTTTTGGTAGTTCTGAGAAGCATTCTTTTTCCTGTTATTATTAATGCTTGTTATTTGGACTTACTGTGTCTGGAGATTTTTTTTCTAACGGCCTTTGGCCCTACACAATAAATGTGAACCTGAACCAATGATATTTAACCCTACAACAGCGTCACCAAATGGGTCAGAAGATGCACCTGAGATTCCAAACATCACAATTAAGGTGCAATAAAAGAGAGAAAATCCTTTAATTGTCCTAAAAAGACTGTAGTTCCCCCCCCCTCGTGCCATCCCTGTGCTTAATCAGGATGTTACATGACTTACTATAAAATTTCAAGCAAACATAGATGATTTCATTTTGCTCTCACGCAGCATCATGCCACAGCAACTAACCTTCTCTTTACTATGAGCTGGTTTCCCTGACTGTTCCCGATTCTGTTTGTGTGTTTGTTGAGTCACCCATTTTACGTCCTGATGCTGCCACTGCTTGTTGGGGGCAGAGCAGGAGGCTCATTGTTTTTTGAAACACAGCAGGGATGGCGATGCTGCTCTTTTCCACGGCCACAGACATTTGAAGGCCTCTTTAGCTCATTGCACTGATCCCTTCCTTTCCCCATGAACATGTCTGCCCCAACATCAGAGTTTGGGTGACATCGGCTTAGTGTATGCATTTTTTCAATATTATTTGTGTGTCAATAAATCACCACTTTATATGTATAAACAATGTGTAAATTGCATACAATGTGTTAAAAAGGGATCAGAAATAAGTAACTGAGAGCAGCGATGGGAATGGGTGGCCCAAAACCATTCAGACCGATAACATGTGGGAACCAAAAGGAATGTCCCTCCCTATTTGTAAGATTGACAAGATGAGCCCAGTGTTGTGCGCTATGACAGGAAGTAACTTTCCAGGCTCTGAGACAAAGGCTTGTTCCAGCCATGATAGCTCTGGTCATTTATTTGAAACGCCAGGCAGGGAGAGATCCTGGGCCCTTAAAGAATGTGTCTATAGTCCCTTCCAGGTCACATGGCTGCCTCACCATCTGCATCTGGGGAGGCAGTTAAAAGAGCACAGCTTGAAAAAAACCCAGATCTTACCCTTAAGTTACCAAGTGAAGGCAAAGAAGTCCTATGTTATGTTTTATGCCAGAAATAACCCTTTCATTTAACCTCTGAAGAAGAGTTAGAGCATTTGGCATATCTTATACAACAGAAGATATCTTTACAGCCCGAAACTTGAGCCTATGTTAGAAGGAAGTCTCCCTGGGGTCAATGGGACTTACTCCCAAGCAAGAGTGCACAGCATTGCAGTCATACAGCACAACCCCTATGCAAATTTATTCAGAAATAAGCCCCACTGTGGGCAGTGGAACTTACTCCCACACAAGGGTGCTCTGGATTGCAGCTTCGGCCTATCTACCTAGTCCTGCATGGCTTTTCTGTGCTCGCTGACTGCTATTTTCAACTGAATGACTCATAAACAAAGCTGAAACTTCTCTAGCAAGCAGCCACAGCTCAGAAAGCAACTGTCAGGTCATTTATTTTTAAAAAGAACCACAAACTCTCAGGCTTTTGTTCCCAAAATAACTATGTTTCCTTTTTTAGTGTCATAGAGCAAGTTGATCACTGTTCGGGGTTCACTGTTCTACCTCATGCCTTTTGGCATCATCAAAGCTAAGCTGTAATCATTTTGAGGTGCCTGAATCTTGTTTTTTTTAAAAAATAAAAAATAAATAGGGAATTTGAACACACTGCATTCTCTAAACCAAACATGGATATAGAATGAATGGAACTGAGTCTCACTTATTAACATTTCAATCCTTAGAGAAGGAACACCACAGTACTCGTTAGAATCCAGGCTCTCCCGTCAAGCATTAGATTTTATACCGTTACAGGGTATTAAACTTTTCCTGTGTAAGGCTCAGCGTTTCAAGTTCCTTCTCCATAAAAGGTCATAAGTAATCACGGAGTTGCAGTAAGATCTGTGTTAAGAAAAGATTTCTTAAAGGGCTGATCATGCTGAAATCAGACAAGGTTGGAGTGAAAGAGCTCTTACATTTTCCTCACCTACTCTGTTCAGCTACAGTTCTGCAGCCTTCCTACAAATGTCTGTGACACCTAATCATTCTCCCCAGGTCTAGTCTAGTTCCCAAGTTACTTCTGACAGGATAGAGTAACCCTGAGGTGATTTTACATCTGCTTTGTATGGTGAATGTTTGAACACACACCCCATATTAGAAGCTAGTATTTATTGAACTGCCCCTAACCTAGCTTGATGGTCCAAATTAGCTTGATCTTGTCAGATGTTGGAAGCTAAGCAGAGTCAATCCTGGTTAGTATATAGATGGGAGTTCACCAAGGAATACTAAGGTCTTTCTGCAGAGACAAGCAATGGAAAACTAATGTCTCTTGCCTTGCAAACCCTACAAGGTTGCCATAACTCGGCTGCACCTCGATAGCACTTTCCACCACTGCTACCATTTATCCAAACAGAATGAGACTGGGATTTGCTACTTTTGCTTGTGCCATGATTGGTGTTAGATCTCACCATGACAGGCAGTGATTCAAAAATGTATGACATAAGAACTTCAGCAGTACACTATTAAGATGTGAAGTGAGCCTCTGTAAATTAACCCTGACAAAATGGAGACATTACTTGTGGTGGGGGGGAGGTCTGACCCAGAAAATGGCTTATCTCCAGTTCTGGATTGGGTTGCATTCATCCTAAAAGAGTAGGCTTGCAACTTGGGGATGTTCCCGGACTCAGGCCTCCTGTTGGATAAACAGGTGGCAGCGGTCACCAGGGTCGCCTTTTACCAGCTGTGGCTGGTGCGCCAGCTAAGGCCCTTCCTGGGCAGAAAAGATCTTGCCACTGTGGTGCATGCCCTGGTAACATCTAGATTAGATTACTGCAATATGCTCTACATGGGGATGCCCTTGAAAACTGTCTGGAAGCTGCAGATGATACAGAATGCTGCAGTCACAGCATTGTCTGGTCACAGGGACCATATCGCTCCAATCTTGCTCCATCTGCACTGGCTTCCAAAATGCTTCTGGGCTCAATACACGGTGCTGTATGGCCTGGGACCAACATACCTTAAGGACTGCCTTCTCCTATTTAAATCTACCTGCTCACTCTGGTCATCTTTGGAGGCCCCATTTCAGTCACCACTGCCATCTGAGGCTAGACTGGTGGGGGGCCCAAGAAAGGGCTTTCTCCATTGTGGCTCCCTCCCTCTATTGGTATCTTCTGCCAGCAAGCAAAGACTTCTTCGTTTTGTTTGGCACACTCTCCTCTTGTATTGTTTGTTATGTGTTTTTATTGAATTGTTTTATAATTTTAAACAGTTTTAATTGTTGAAATGTTTTTATATGTGCTGCCTTCAGGAACCTAAGTGGCTGGAAAGGCAGCTGGAAAGGTCCCAGCAAAGCAGCTGATGACAATAACCACAACACTACCTCCACTCCCAGCTGCCTCTGATAGATACCTTTCCAAAGATCCCTAGATTTAAGGTATTATTTATTCATTATTTTAAGGTTCTCAGAGGAACACTGGGAAGGCAGAGAATTGTGTTATCATCCACAATCCGAAAAAGTGGCTATACATCTACAATTGAAGAAGCTATTGAACAGAATATGTTCCCAAGCATTTTGTGATCAACTATCCTTGGAACTGGAGGGAAGGATCGAATCACATCTCAGCAATGCACCTAGTGCTGCTTCCACCCCTTGTCATGATTGAACATCTTTTGCTTCGCCTAAGTCATGGTCCACAAGCAGAAAATTGCTCCATCTGACAAAAATCCTTCGGCAGATACAAGCCATGGTCTTAAAGTACCAGACGTAGCACTGTTGTGATGGCTTCATATCACTCTCTCCAGCAAGAAGACAACCAAGGAGGAGGACAATTGCCTTTGACTCCCACTAGCCTCTTCCTAGAAACAAACAGAAACTCCAGCGCTAGCCAGTACAATCTGAAACTTTCAGTGTTAGCATACCAGCCTCTTGCCATTACCAGATGCTTGGCACAGGTACTAGACAGATGCCAGAGATGCAGTGCTAGAGGAGTTAAAAGCCTATCGAGTGTTTGGAGTAAAGGGAAAGAGACAGCTGCAGAGACACTCACTCTGTCCTTCAGGGATCAGCCTTTTATATTCTCAATACCATGAAACACCACTTTATGATTAAAGAAAGACATTTGACCTAAACATGTCGTTTCTATTTAGCCTGAAAAAAGCCATGGCCCCAGCAAAACTCAGAATATAATTAAGCTAGCTCACTCTCTCTCTCTTTCACTTTGACTGAGGCCAGGTTGCTAGCTGGCCAGAAATGAAACAGCCTAGCTTACTCTTATACATTTTTTAAACAGACCCTTGAGAGGCAGGAAGACGGGAGTAATGCTTTCACAACAAACATCACCACCTGCTAACTGCTGCCGATGAAATAGTGGCTAAAGGGCAAGGTAAGGGGCCAGTTAGAAGTTGGCAACCCTAACCAAGGCGGTGATTGAACTTATGACTTGAAACTACACCTCAACCTAGTTCTGAGGTAACTGTCATACTGTGTAATATTAGACTGCAGTAAAACCTCTATATGGTTCTTTTAGAATTGGGCTACCTAGCAGCTTTGTGCTGTTTGTACTTACTAACTAGTCCTATTATCCATTTGGACAGGAAAGTTGGATGGTTTTGTTAGTCTTCATCACTATCCCTGGCTGATATCTGCTCCTTATGGACAGATAGACCTATATTTCTGCATTAATAACTTACAAGTAGAGCATTCCAGCATAACACATCTTCCCATTATCAATACTTTAAAAATTACAGTTTTTCAGATGTGTGTGTAAAGTGCCATCAAGTTGCAGCTTATGGCAACCCTATATGGTTTTCAAGGCAAGTGGCTGAGGTGGTTTGCCATTGCCTTCCTCTGCATAGTGATCCTGGCATTCCTTGGTGGTCTCCTATCCTATTATTAACCATGGCTGACCCTGCTTTGGTTCTATCTGATGAGATCAAGCTAGCCTGGGCCATCCAGGTCAGGGCATTTCTCAGATGCACACATTTAAAACACGTTAATATGTTTGTAATCCAGAAATGTGTGTTTAGGTTTCTAGAAGATGGCTGGAAGTGGCAAGTCACCCATCTTGGCAAACTATTAATGCAATTTCCACCAGTCCCCTTGGACAGTTGCCATTCATTTCAACAGGTCTTAATCTACAATGTCACCAACTTCTTCTACCCAAAGACAACTATTTAGACTATCCATGAGTGATTCAATAGTAATGAGGAAACCACATGAGGGGAAACAATCGTGTAGCAATTTTATCACTACTAGTGAGTATGTGTGGCAGAAGAAGAAGAGTTGGTTTTTATATGCCGACTTTCTCTACCACTTAAGGCAGAATCAAACCGGCTTACAATCACCTTCCCTTCCCCTCCCCACAACGGACACCTTGTGTGGTAGGTGAGGCTAAGAGAGCTCTAAGAGAGCTGTGACTAGCCGAAGGTCACCCAGCTGGCTTCATGTGTAGGAGTGGGGAAACCAACCCGGTTCACCAGATCCAGTGCCATGATCCTGCCATGGAAGCATCCATGATACAGAACCTTCTTTGATTTCTTGAAGCAAGCTCTGGGTTGATGATGCGTTTCAAATGTCTACACTACAGTAAATTGCCTGTAGTCCTGTTCACCTGAGATTAGATTTCTCCAAGTCACCACCAAATACAGCCTGTCTTGAGAGTGGCCAAGTGGGTGAAACATAAGCACTCACAAACAGATGAAAAACTATCGTCATCCATATTTGTTTCATTTTATTTTGCAATGGCTCGTTTTCAGATTGTTTTCTGAACTCCTTGTTTCGTCTTGACACTATTAATAACAAATAAATTAGAAAGGATGCCATACACATTAAATCAAATGCAGTTCTTCTCACATGAACCAAATATGTGACCACTAGATTTCTTCAGTAAGGAACTCTGATTTCAGTTACTTCTTGTAACTGAAACAGCTAAAAGCCATTTGATATAATGAGTATTCAGTAGGCCTGTAGAGAAAGAACTGTGTAGCAAGTATTTTACAAATCTTCACAGCCTCTGAAACTGAGATAGGCTTAATGAGATCTTTTAAAATGAATGAAAAGGTCACCTTTTGTAAATAGGTACAGCATGTGACACTAGAAAAATCAACCAAGAATCCCACAAGTGTATATGGCAATGACTTGACCCACCAAGTCCTTGTGTTTGTTTCTTGGTGTTTCTGGATACCCTGAAGCAAGCTTTAATAAATGGTGCTAATGGCCACCCCAGCTGTATTCCTTGTTAACCTTCACTGGAGGTAAGGACACTGCATTGCATACTGACTGCTGTCTTTATTCTTTCAATGCATTCCCCACACATACACACACGTGCATATAGTACTGAACTGTGTGCAAACAACACCTACAACTATTTCATAGCTCCCAACCCCTAAGAGGCATAGAATGTGGAGACGTCTAAACTATCATTCAAGGTGTCCAAATCTTACCTGGGCAGTAAAGAAAGCTGGAGTCAAAGATCCTGAAGGAAGTGCGGGGCTGTTGAGGGCAATGGAGCCAAGGTCAGTGCTTGAAAGAACCATCGGAGGTGGTGAGATCTCCAAACCTTTGGGTTTCTTAGCCTTTGGGGGAAGAGAAGGAGATTTTGTCTTGGATCCTGAAGAGAGGTTCAGTGGCTCAAGAGAATCAGAGTCCTGGCAACCAGACTCCAGAAAGAGGCTTCTGTGTTCCAAGGGAAGGGGAGAGTGAGGTGACAGAGACGGTGACCGGGAGGAAGAGGGTGAAGCTGAAGAAATGCTGGCTGCATTGGGCAACATTAAAGATGATATTTTTGCAGAGACGGAAGATGCTAGAAAAGCAGAAGCAGCTGCTGCTTCAGATGTTGATGGCAATGACACTATGGGCCTCATCACTTGCTTGTCTGTTTTGTTTGTCACAAATCTTATAACAGTTCGGACTTCTTCCAGAGGAGTAGTCCCTTCCAGTTTCTCATCCAGCTTTTCCGTTTTGATTGGCTTGAGAGAATCTGCCTGGTTTTGCAGGGAGTTGATGGTGAAAGAGGAGTACAGGCCTGAATGGATATATTCATTGCGGCTCGTGCTTTTCAGGGCCGACAAGGTATGCTTGTGGTGTTCTCGGCTTTCCAGAGGTATCTTGCAGTCGCTGTCCTGCAGCAAAAGGCTCTCTCTGCTGATTTCCACAGCATGAGAATCCATCTTTAAAATCTCAGGGAATGATACGAACTTGTACACAAACTTCTGCCCAATAACCTTCTTGATGATGTTCTACACAAAACACCAAACCAGATGTAAGAAATTCAAGTTCTGACAAAGCATATAAAATATGCAATATATCCATTGCCCCTCACTGAAAACTCAGCTATTTTCCTGCCCTTGTTTCTCCTTTTCCTTATGTTTTTAAAACCCTTCTGAATCCCAAGATTTGCATGAGTAACACATTTTTATCAGCTATCAGATCAATAAAGAATCTCATGAACACAATTACATATTTTTTATTGCAATAAACACCAGCAACATTCTAGGCTCATTTGGCAATAAATACTTTTAGGCACCAGGGCATATTTGTAATCATTGTTTTAATAAAATATTGGCTTTTGTACTCTTAAATTTTATAAACATACCAAGTAGGTTGGTGAGGCTATCTTCCATGGATTTCCTAATTCATTTTGTAGACATCTAAGTACTATAACAAACTCTTGTGGCAAAGAATTCCACAAGTGACATTGCAGTCCTAAGCAGAGTTACACCCTTCTGAGTCCATAGATTTCACTGGACTTAAAATGCTAAAGCTTTGTTTAGGATTGCACTATAAGGGGGTTACCACACTTTGTATTCCCAGCGATGTATTAAGAGTTTGAAAACGTTATAAAAAACATCGCTTTAAAAGGGTTTTTGGATACCACGGCTTATAAATGGTTGGAAGACGTCTTCACAGCTAAAGGGGCCAAACAAAGTGCGAACAGTATTTTTTATAACGTTTCCAAACTCTTAATACATCGCTGGGAATACAAGTGTGGTAACCCCCAGTATCATATATTGAGTGCTAGTTTTTTTCCATTGGTCAACCTAAATTCTAGTGTTTTGAAAGACACCTTAAGTGTTACCAGACTTCACATTTTTACCTTGTCATAGTAGTATCTCAGTGCTCTGCTCAGTTTGTCATAATTCATGTTAGTCTTGTTTTTTCGTAGTCCCCACAGCTTAGCCACTTCTTCTGCCTTAAGTAATTTGAATTCGCCATCATTGGACGTCCAGCAAATCAGGTGCTCATGTTTCTGATCGAGAAGCAACTGCAACAGGAACTGCCACAACGTGATTGCACTCTCCATGCCTACAGAGAACCAATAAAAGGTGGCGAGGGAGTGGGGAAGAGAGAGAAATGATGATCAGCACATTTGCTGGAGTCAGGGTAGTTTCAACCACAACATTTTTGTAGGATCTTTGTGACATATTTAGAAAATAAATGAAGATGTATAAACTAATGAGCATGCAAGGGTCATAAAACAGTTTCCCAATACATTAACATCTAGTAAATGTGATCATTACTAACTATAAAAATTGAGTATCATAAAATTCTGGAGGGGAAACATAGAGGATTATTTCATGAAAAATAGTGAGAAACTGACCAAGGATCTATTGCTTTTTTTAACACCTCTCATTGTTCACTAAGGAAACTATGTTTACCTCCAATATTGGACTTCTGAACTGGATAGCCCCAGGCTAGCCTGATCTCGTCACATCTCAGAAGCTACGCAGGGTTGGCCCCGGTCAGTATTTGGATGGGCAACCTCCAAGGAACACCAAAGGTTGTGACGCAGAGGCAGGCAATGGCAAACCACTCCCAAATGTCTCTTGCCTTGACAACCCTACGAGGTCGCCATAAGTCAGCTGTGACTTGATGGCACAAACAACAAATATTGGACTGGAGACTGATTATAGTCAATATATTTATAATTAGAAAGGGTACACTTAAAGAGACTCCTTAACTTGAACATTGTTTTGCCTCAACTATGGTCAGCATATTGATGCGATTCTGGTGACTAAATTTATTTTTCTGTAAATTTTTCTTCAATTGGCTCCATGGAGAGAAATCACATACTGGGGCCTTCCTGACACATTGCAGGCTGTATTTTTTAAAGCTCCCTTTGCATGTAAAAAAAAGTACTTTGTGAAAAAAAGTGAAAGCTTGCTTGCAAACTGTCAGCATTTCCCACCACCCACCTTCTTTGTATATTGCTGCACTCAAATGAATGAGCTTATGTATGCTTATCTCCATGTTGGACTGTGGCCATTTTCTTCCTCTCCTGCCCCCTGTCTGCAAGTTTATCACCCATTTTATCATTATGTGTTTATTATGGTCACTGGAGCAAAATGCCCTTAATTGTCATCTCTGTGCTAACATTGATGGCATTTCTCCTTGGAACTTGATTAGTTGCAAAGCCAACTACTTTAAAAAACCCTTTGTTTTCATAAAACTTTGAAAGTTGCATCCAATGAATAATATGTTATAGAGTGGATTATCCTGGCTTTGGTACTTTGGAGCTGAATTTTATTATATATGTTACACTATTTAATACAATTTCCCCCTTAAATCTTGCAAACAGATGGAGCTGTTTGACTACTCCCTTCCACTTATCCAGTTAAAAAAAAAAAAAAAAACAGCCTGTTGATCATATTGTCTTATACTGTGTAGAACACCTTGAATCTCAGTGAGAAAGGCAGACTATAAATAACGTAAACGAATATACAAAACTGCTATCAGAAATAGTATGACTATCAGAATCAGACTGGATAAAATTCAACAAATTTCTCTATGTACCTTTTGACGATCTAGAGGGACAATCTAGAGGAAGATCCTGGAGGAAGAGTCCAAACTGATCCCCTTCCTTCTTTGTGGGCCTTCAGCTTGTTAATGTAATGTAATGGCTATTGATAACAATACTGTTAATGAGAGTCACAAATCAGTGACAGTATTATTTTCACTATTTATAAACTGCCTTTCTACCTGAAAAGCACTTAAAATCAGCATTTAACATAATTATATTATCTGTCCGGGGAAATATGTTCAATGATCTGATTTCTCATTGGCCTAAAACACGAGTTCTGCTAGTTGCGTCTTCAAAATATCTGAAGCTTAAACTGAATCATTTTGTGGATCTACCACTAGATGGCACACGCTTTTGAGTCTGAACAAGCAACTCTTTCCACTAGAGAATTTTAAACTTCTTTTCTGCAAAATTCTAGGAGGAATTTAGTGCACTGAATCACTCCTAGAGCTTTTATTTGCAAACTTATAAGGGTAGAACTTTTAAAAATGTTGTTTGCTTACCACAAAATCTTGTTCAATAGCACGGCATGATTAAAGGCATGCAAGGCAGTTTGGACAAGAAAGATTACCAAAATTTGTACACCCCCTGAAGAGTTTCATACATCTAATTTACAGACACAGCAATTGTCTTGTAGAAGGCATAGTACTGTATACCACTAACTCTTTGCCCACTACTATGTATCAGTTGTGAAGTATCTTTAAAGCTTGATAATCTTTTCCTTATTTGTTCCAACAGCTACTCAGAGAGATGGGATACCCCTATTCTTGTTTTACCTCTAGAGGTGCAGAGGCCACCTGGGAATACTGTACCAGCAAATGTCCTCCTGACCTTACTATGGTTTTCCTGCTCTATACTAGCTACACACAAAACACCATCAACCTCAAACAAACTTGGGGTCAAAGTTATACTGGAAAGGCAGATTCTGAACAACTGACTCTCTCCCTGGCTCACCACTGCCTCAAAGCACCCATCTAACACAGCACCGTCACAGCCTGACTCCATCCTTGATATTCAGAATTATTTCATTACAGAAAACGTTGGTCTTTTTTAAAATGGAGAAAATCCCATTTAAGTATTCTAACCTAAGAAACAGTGAGTGTCCTGTGAACATCTGTGCAGTGCATCAACAGTATACTGTATGGCCAGGCATAGCTTCATGGGCAGCCATTCCAGACTTATGAGGAAGCCTGCATAAATTCATGTAAAATGTATATTTAGGCTCCACTATATGTATATTTTGGCACTAGTAAAAGCAGAACCCATACTTCATTACATAATATTTTACGCATATTTTGAGAACTTACAGATAAATTTCTTTTTGGTGCGATATAAAATAAGGATGACTATATAAAGATGTGTATTTGACATTTTGCTAATAGATTCTTTCAAAGCAAAAATCACTTAAAACTATTATGTTCACACATTCATTTAAGCCCACATTAAACAATCACATATTTTGACAAGCAATGCAATTGAAATATGGTTTTAAATTTTAGTTTCCATACTATGTAAAGGCACCACCCCATAGTTCAAAGAACTGTTTATTTGTATCATCATTTTGCCTACAGTACAAGGAGTTCAGGGTACTGAACAAGTTACATCTCCAGATTTTAAACTCACAGCAACCCTAGGCTGTATGAATGACTTAGCCACATGAACCTCTCGAGACACAAATCTCCTAACTAACCACTTCATTCCACTGCAACTCCAAAAGAAAGACCCCCAAAGGCACGTATCTGCCGTATTCTTCTGAACGGTTAAAAACAGAAGAATCAAATTGGCTTCCAGAACACATTCAATCCATAAAAAATTCCATTCCAAATCGTTATTAAAAAAGAAGCAGCATTAGATCATTCTGGGTGATTGTATAGATAACACTCTGACAGTTGCATTCTAAGCAGAGTTACATCCTTCTAAGCCCACTGACTTAAGTGAACCTAGATGGACATAACTCTGTTTAGGATTGCACTGTTAATCTTCTTTGTCTGAACTTTAGTTATCTCTGCCTCCAGTTTGTCAGAATTTAATATCTTGCTCATCAGGTCAACAGACCTCTGTAGAAATAAAAAGCTAAGCCCAATCCAAAAACAGTGTCAAACCTGATCTTTTAAGGGAAATGCTACTACCCCATTTATCTCAGGCATGAAGCCACCATCCCAGTCTGAGGAACATCCATGTGCAGTCTGAAGAACATCACATGGACCTCGTCATCACCATCTCCAGTTGAGCACATTTACTGCACCATTTAACTCTAAAGAAAAGGAGAAACAGACGTGGGAATCTGATCCAACTGACCTTAAAAGACCTTGCAAAGCAAAAATAAGAATTACATTTAGTTCATTTCTTAGAGATGCTTAATTGTTTTCACATAGATTTTGTAAATTTTTGTACTTCTAACCCTTTAAATTTCCTGAAAGGTTAAATGTTTTATTTCAGAAACAAAAAACCAACAACTTCATTTCCCCCACGAAAGTCTTGGCTTCAAGTCTCCCAAATAACATGATTTACTATTACCTCATAACAAGGGGAATGCCTAATCTGAAAGAAACTTTACAAGGGAAGAGGGCCCCGTGCAACAACTTACACTGAATGCCTTACGATGATCAATTATGCCAATATAACTAAAGATCTACCAAAATGAGGAAAATGATTGCTGAAATAATATGGAGTGAAGTTATTTGTCATCAGGCTATTTGAAAAACCTTCTACTTTGCCAGTGTGCACAAGTGCATTAATCTCTCTATGGAAAATGCTCTTTTTGCAGACACTATTTTGCACTTCAGACATTTCTCTCTCTTTTTAAACGTCCTAAAGAACATACTGATATTAGGGCACAGACGGACATCTATTTATCAGCTCTGGATCTCAACTGTCTAGCAGCTTTCTCTCTCTTTCCCCCCCCCTGCGCTGAATGACGTAGGGCATTGTTAGCTTCTCGTTCTCGTTAGCACTTAGCTTCCTCTATTGCTGCAGGCTACAGGCAGGAAATGGGAAAACGAACCAGAGGAAACCTGGCCTTCTACATCTGTCCTTGTTTGTAATCTCAGCTCTGGTTTTATTTTGCTAAGTGGCGCAGGTTTCTGTTAACTCCTAAAATGCCAACTTGACTTGTCAAAACGCCTCATCAGTTTCTACTGAATTACACTATTTTTAATGCAACTAACTAAACAGTAATAACTGAATTCTTTCTCATGCCCAACAAGAAAAGTAATCACAACGCGGTGTACAAAGGACAACGTTTGCCATATGAAAGGACCAAAGGAAATTAGCGCACAGTAAAGAATCCCTGAGCTCCCTGAGGCACATCATGCGAACAAAATTCACACATATAGTTTCCTAAACAGACAACAATCCCACATTACTCCAAGCATTGCTCCCCATACCAATATTCTGGCTGCTTACTTGTAGGCAACCAACCTGCATGAAAATAAATGCAATTCGTATCAGCTGCTTTTAAGGATATCACTACTAATCTTAACTATCAAACCAAACCCACAAGTCTAAGCCTTGAAGACATTAAAAAGGGTGTTGAAAATACACAAGAAATCAACAACATGTTCATATGGGGACAATTTGGGGGATGGATGCATTTATGAAATGGCTGCATCCAGTCTTCACAATTCCCATGCAAAAGTAACAGAACAAACCCACATTTTGGAAGGCTCAATGGGCACTTAAAGTTGCATGTAACCACTACAAAAAGTGAGGAGCCGTCCTGAAAGGAAAGATCCAGGGTCTCTTATGAGCTGAGCTATCTGATTGCTGGGGTCCCCTTCTTGCAGCAGGAAAGAAGCAGGAAAACCCTGGCTTTCCTTAGGAGACATTCCATTATTATGTTCGCATCTGACAGAAGCCAATGGAAAATGCATGAAATCATGCCTTCACTGTGACATACAAACATACAGGCATTGTATTAAACTACCACAGGGCAAGGGAAAGAGCATACTGAAGAAACCCCATACCTGGCCAGGGAGAAGTCTCCCCTCCCCCCATCTCCATTCAGCCTCAGAAGGGGCAAGCACCACTGCAAAACAAAAAAGTGTCGTTATAGCCACCAAGCTGAGATCAATAAGGATTCCACAGCAGCATCAGTAGCCACATCCAATCAGAAGCTGCAAGGTTGACTATGGATGCCTGGAGGAGCAGGGATCCTGAACAGAGTGGTGACTAGTTCAACAAATGCAGAAGACCTTCTTCTCCACAGGTTGGCTGAGCAAAATGAGAGAGGATGGAGAGTACTTCTCTCCCAAAGGCAGCTGGCTGGTATATTAGATGGAAGAGGTGCAGCCCAAATCAGAGGTTAGGAGGGCCTCAGTGTAAGGCACATGAACACATGAAGCTGCCTTATACTGAATCAGACCCTTGATCCATCAAACTCAGCATTGTCAACTCAGACCGGCAGTGGCTCTCCAGGGTCTCAGGCAGAGGTCTTTCCCATCACCTACCTGCCTAGTCCCTTTAACTGGAGATGCCGGGGATTTAACCTGGGACCTTCTGCATACCAAGCATATGCTCTACCACTAAGCCACAGGCACAGAAGAGGGACAGGACAAAATCCACTTACTCTGTAGCAACAGCTGAGCAATACTGACAGCTGGAGAGGGTAGTATTTGTATTAATGGAAAAGAAGTAATGAACGTTTGTTCATGCCTTTCTTTTTGCAACCAGGGGAGAGGTTTAAATAATTTATTGTTTATTAACAGTTTTCCCCCAATAGACTTGGGTGGGTCTACACTAATTGCCTGGGGAGGGGGGTCTACAGAGCTAGCTTCTACCTACTAGAATACAGTGTCTAGTACATGCCCTGCCACATTTCTACATACTTGATATAAAATGACCTGGAACAAATGGGTGCTCCTGTGTAGGGAGATTGCCAAGAAGAACCAGCCGAACTGGCTCCCAAACAGGAGAAGTCGTTTTTATAACATTCCCGAGGGGTAGCAATGTCAGTCTTTTGTAACACTGACAACAGAGTCTTGTGGTACCTTGTCAGGTTTATTATGACATAAGCTCTCGGGGCTACAGTCCACTTCATCATATGCATGAAAGGCTTTTCTCAGTTGGCATGAGTAGACATATGCAGAGAGGAAGAAATGGGAAGAGTAGAGCCAAGTAGAGCATTTCAGGCAGCTGAGGCAATCTCTTCAGTTCTGCATAGAAATGTTACAGATCAACGGCTGCCTTCATATATCATGGGCTTTGGCTCCACTGTTTACTTTTTTCCCATTCTCTGCGTGTGTGATTGTATCTCCCAGATGAAGACGGCAATTCATATGCTGGGTGAAGGAAGCTGTAGTTTGCACAAACCTATGCCTTGATAGATGTTAGTCATTAAGACTCCATAAGATAGTTGACTTTACATCAAGGTATCATTTAATTTATTGTAAGGTATAATCATTATAAATTTATATCCAGGTTTTCTACTTTGACCATTTTTACACCAAAGCCCCAGTGCAATTGTATGAGAAATATGTGTATCATTCCCATATTTTACCCTCATACTCTTTCCCCCATTTTTCACAATTTGACCTCTAATTTATTAAACTTTGGCTCAATTTGACAGCCTGTAAATACATTTCCTTCAGTGATGATTTGTGAAACAATTTCCAAATCAAGAAATGTAAAAGGGAGTGGCAGATGCTATCTCAACATCTGCACAGAATATTTTAAAGGAACAAAGCAACGGTATGAGCCTTACTTCAAACTACGTTTCCAGACTGAGATGTTTCAAGGATAAGTAGGATGTGGTTGGTAAAAATTCAGCATTTCTGCCAAAAAAAAAAAGATGACAAACATATCAACATGTTTGCTTAAAACACGGTTGAATATTTAGCAAAGGATATCTGAATGTTAATTTAAGTAACCATGAGAAAGTGTGCAAACATACCTAGCCTGTATTGATTCAAAACTTTCTCTGATAATTGATTATCCCTGCTAGGGATTTAAGATTACTTTCTGAGAACTTTTTTACCTTACATAAAAATCAGTGATGTTTTCCATACCCAGCAAAGGCATCATTTCCAGCCAGAGCAACCTTATGCTCCCCCCCCTCCCCGTATGTTGACACTGTAAATCTAAATCAGGACTTCCTCCTATTATATTTCAGAGGCGTCTTTCTGGGAAAAGCATATCTAAGTTAAAAAGTAGGAATTCCTTCAGCACCACCCAGTGGAAACATTTGAAAGTTTTTGCAACTGCCTCACACATTCTAAAATGGCTTCAGAAAAAGATCTGCCCCAAAATAGTTTAGATGGAACATTTTTATGTACTAACAGATTTAGCAGAGTAGCAAGGTTTCAAGCTGCACTGAAATCCTGTAGGTAAAGAGCACATCAGTAATTGTTTGCATCATGTTATTAATATTATATATTGATTTTCTATCCTGCCCTCACCCACCAAGGAAGGCCTCAGGGAGGTTTACAGGGTCATATAGCAATCCATAAATCATGTGTCAATTAATAATATAAAATGTAATATATATCTGATCACAATCATAATTCAATAAAAACAGTACAGCAGATAGCATCCGATTAGCACAACTGTCCCTATACTAAAAGATATAAGCAAGGCAGTAGCCACAGTCAATAAAATGCAGGGGACAGAACTGCGATCATACCTGGGTAGCAACAACAGTAGTGAATATGATGAGAAGACCAGCAGTTATGGGAGCAGAAAGACTACTGCAGGAAGAGGTGGAATTACACTTCTAAAATTCCAAGATATATCCTTGAAAAGGGTTCACAGAAAGATTTAAATACTGAAATGCTTACACTGCAAAATATTAATTCATGTTCCACCCCACACAGAGACACACTTTTGAAAGAAAAGAGGGGCATAATGTACCTGAAGGATAAATGCAGGCAACTTAAATATACGCTGCAAATGCGTTGAGCCCCTTTCCACTAGAATAAATGTAATATGATTCTCCAAACTGTTAAGGATTCTCCAAACTGTTATCTTTTAAAGATAAAACATTCAGCTCCTGATGGAAAGATACTTATACGCAGCAATGGGCCATGCAAGCACACTGCTGTGTATGAATGTTTGATGTAGTGTGCACACTAGCCTGTCTGGGGTCAGTTCTATCAGCTTTGAGAGTACCATTGAAGTGTGTGTCTGTGAGTGCCTGTTAGTCACCAGACCATTACCGGTAGTTGTTTGGTGATATTAAAGCTGGCTGTACTAGGCTAGGATCTGGGAAACCCAGGGTCGAATCTCCACTCTCTCATGAAAGCTTGCTGGGCGACCTTGGGCCAGTTACACACTTTCAGCCTAACTACCTAACGACGATAAAATGGAGGGCAGGAGAACAACGTAAGCCGTGTTAGGTCCCCACTGGAGAGAAAGGCAGGGTATAAATGAAGTAAATAAGTAAATAGTCATCAGTTAGGGGACACACACAAAAAATAACCCTACACACTACTCAGAAGTATTAGATTTGTTTCTACTCTGTAGCCATACTTCTATGTTCTCAGGTCACATTCAGCAAGACAACCGACCCATAAAGGCCTGCTTTTGCACACAGATTGTTCTCTCTGAACAGGGGTAACCATCTTCACAGGAAGGAAGTATAGCTAATTCCTGTTCACTGAGGCTTTGAAAATACAACCTGTTCAGATGTTTCAAAGGGCAACTAGTCACTAAAGCACATAAATCTATACCAGTTCCAAAAAAATCTATCAAGGGATGGAAATAAAATTCATGCAGGCTCCTCACATTTCCTGCCCCACTCATGTGGCGAGCATCTGTGCTATACTGGCACTGAGCATGGTTGTGCATTGAACAACTTCCAGGTTCAAAGCCAGCCTGTACTGTATCTTTATTCTTTCCATATGAATCTTTGTTGTATACTTCTTATATCAATGTGGCAGAAAGATAATTATTTTGCTGACTTACATAAAACTTGAGATGGATTCCTTTCTTTCAATGGGGAAAGCATAGATGTGACTAGGATCAAACAGATACTATTATAACTGCTGCATGTATATGACTTCCTACTTGTTCACTAAGTTATATTTATTACAATCCTTACTGACATATCTGCATTTTATCTAGGTTTAGAGAAGCTGCCATTTCTCCCTTCAACTTCCCCCACCCCCTCATCTGAGAAGTAGGAAAATAACCTCCTTTAATGACACTAATAGGCTAAATAATGGACAGGCTTTGACAAGTCTACCTGTGCTATATAGTAAAGGTTGCTGGATTTACTCCTGATTGTCACCAAACATCTCCTTCCCTCCAATTCAAAGCATGAAAACAGGAGTGGTTTCACATAGGCAAGCCTCCCTCTCTCCCAGTAAGAGAGGGCATCTTCCAATGGGTAACACCCAGAGATTGGGCATTTTCTGCAGCGATCCCTTGGGCTCCCTACAAGGATTCATCCGGCTCCTAGTTTTAACTTTCAGGCATCAGGTTAAAAACCTTCGTATTTGCCCAGGCAGTAATTATTTTTGTAAGACATTAATTATTTTTGTAACTTTTGTAATCATTTTTGCAATTTTTTTAATGTGCCTCTTTAAAACTGATTGTACCGTGGTGTTTTGATATTATAAATGTTTGCTTTTGCTTTTTTTGTAATCTGAGCATTTTTGGAAAAGGAAGCAAATACCTTGAATAAATAATAAATAAAACTCACTCAGCCACTAATTCTGCGTCAGTTGTACCTAGGGCTGTTTCCCCACAGCAAGGATAGTACACATTGCTTTCACAACATGCAAAGGCATAAACTTTGGCAACAGAGCTTAGATGAATGGAAGTTGTTTGTGCACTTTCCTAGCTTCCCCCCCCCCTGAATTTTCCCTTCTGTATGCAACTTTGCATTGGCTTTCAGAGGCATGGCCGTCATGGCTGCCACAGTCAATTGCCACCCCTTTTTTCCCTTCACGCATGCGCTAAAATTGTTATATTAAAATTAGCAACAGATGAGGCAATAAATTGTTATGTCACTGCAGCAATAACTGATTATTTTAAAGCCATCCAGGTGTGAGGCAGGAATAAAAATGATGGGAAACTGTCATCTGCGAGGAGATGGCAGTATGAAAATGGCATCAAAGTGGGTGGGACCTTTGGAGGGAAGGAAAATGAACACCATTTCTTCAAGGTGCATGCTAATAAGCTCAGACCACACTACTTCCAAAAAGGTCAGAGTAAAACAGGTTTGGGGGAAAGTATACTGAGGATGGACAAAACCTGGAAACAGGGAATAACAGTATATCATCACATGGAAGCAAAAAAAAAAATTCTCCAGTATGGAAGCTAAGGCAGAGAACATTTTGTGCATGTAAGCAGCTTTGTTCAGTGCTAGGATGCCGACCAAGTTAATGAGACAAGTTTCATGTTCTGAGTTTCAACGATAGAGAAAACTATTACTACAGATTTTCTAGTAATCAGAATTTTCTAGCAATCAACTTTTTTTTTTTTTTGCTACAGAGATGCAGCTTAAATACTTCGTCCCCATGAGAGAGAAAATGGATAGAGGGATAGAGAGATAGAGATTCCAAAAGTGATTTTTTTACAGTGAAAACGTATGATGGTATGTTAAAAAATTCCTATTTTAATTTTACAACAAAAATCAGTAGGTTATAGCTGGTATTCTCTTTTTAAACTGATTTTTTTCAAGAGACAAATTATTTATGTTATGTCTCGGGTCTTTTTATGGGTTGGCCTGGTGTTAAAGAGTAAAAAAGAGAGCCCAACACTGATGTAGCTTTAAGTTCTTAATGTGACTCGTAGCATTTGGATAATTTTGGTACAGATACTGGGGGAGGTATCAGAGGAGTGGTTTGGGTACCGAATGACAGATACAGTATAAATAAAGCTGGCTTGCTGTTTGTTAATTTATATTACCGTAACCTCA
The DNA here is from genome assembly GCF_029931775.1 of Euleptes europaea. Lineage (NCBI taxonomy): Eukaryota > Metazoa > Chordata > Lepidosauria > Squamata > Sphaerodactylidae > Euleptes > Euleptes europaea. The sequence continues at coordinate 83,525,203 of NC_079314.1, read as the reverse complement.
ACTCAGCATTAATTTATATTAACCTCAACTCAGCACATATTTTTGACTATATTTTTCCAATTCCAGTGTCCTGATTTTTTACAATATATTTGAATATTTATATATATTATTTATATTTTCTCCTAGAACACAGGACTTAATCTTATAGGTAATCTAAGAATATAATCCTTCAAAATCTTAATACATCAAAACAACTATTGCAACAATGCTATTACTACAAATCTCAAACTTAAGGAAAAATACTACACCAGCAAAAAAATCCAAAAAACCCAAAAACTGACAAAAAATAGAAAAGCTGACAATCTGCAGATAAGGTGGTAAGCTGCCTTTCCCTTCTGATTTCCACACAGCAGGTCTTTAAATCAACTGTATAAGTTATATAAGATGACATACTCCCAAATGGGAACTGGTTTGATCTCTTGCTATTTTACCCCTAGATATGAATCATCTGTCTGATATTTTACATATAAATAGTAAAATGCAAAATGTTACAGGTGGAACATTTCCACATGTGCAGGAGCTCCAAGGGTTCCATCAGGGCTTCTGAATGTTCCTTCCCACTATACCTGTACTATACCCTTCAAAAAGTCACTCTAGAAAGTTAGTCCAAAGCAGCACACAGAACTGTAGTCAGAAGAGAAAATTCAGAGAGCACATACAGTCTGCACATACACACAGTTGTTTGGATCCTAATCAAATGGTGCAATTACATACTTGGCTGATTTTTTTTTAAAGCTAACTCTCTTCATCACAAGCGGGTAAAGGCCCAGCTTTTTAAAAGTAATATATTCTAGCATCTAACTTTTCACTCAAGGCCACATTCTTGAGTCTTGTCCAAACATTACAAGTCATCAGAAACTCTCAACTTTTCATGAGATATCCTCCATCTTCAGAAGAACTGAACAGGCATTGGTCCTTGAAACTAACAATTAATAGGTACAAAGTTAGAAATGTGGGGTTTGTCATTCAAGGTAAGGAACACAAATACGCAGGAGTTCAGCATACAATTCTGGATCTAATGAATGGTGAGCCAAATGAGTTCACTCTTAAGCAAGCTCTTGTTCCATTTTCAGAACAGTTCACACAAGAGAAGGGAAGATTTCTGCCTATTGCCTTTGAGCCAAAGCCCCCTGCTTGACACCCAGTGTGTTGTTTAAGGAAACCCAATCTCAGGACAGCTTTTGAGGGAAGGGAGAGAGATCTGTTCAAATTTCATTCATGTTTCACTGGCTCCAATCCAAGTTGTACAAGCAAGTGCAGACAAACAATTCCAATAAAATATTTTAGTGCACATATGCATCAAAGTCTTATGAGGTCACTTCACAAGGCCATTCAGTATATACCAAAGTTTGACATAAGAACTACTCCCATCTGAAATACCTAGGTTAGAAATTAGAAGAAATTCAGTTACACTGTCACAAAATACCACTTTATTTTCTTCATGTCACTGCCCACATTTCTGGACCATTCACAAACTATAATCAACCAGTCATTATCTCTTTTCAGATTGTGCAAGTTGCCCATTCATAAGAGGTGTGAAGGGATGGACAGGACCATTCAGTTGCACTCTGCAGAGCTTGGGAAGATAACAAAGTGAAATAACTCCAGGCTTCCAAACTCCAGACTGGACTGCAAGGCCAGGATGACTTCTGCAGTTTACTGTACGTACATACAAAAAGAAACCTACACTGGCTGAGACCAATTTCCCTGCCCGGCGGTGGGGGGTGGGGAGGCAGGGGTTTTAACCAACCCCTTACTTTGCAGAAAGTTTTACACACTTTTTTGTGTGTCACAGCTGATTCATGGCCACCCTGGAGGCTTTTCAAGGCAAGAGATACATGGCGATGGTTTGCCATTGCCTGCCTCAGTGTCACAACTCTGGTGTTCCATGGAGGTTGCTCATCCAAATACTAACTAGGGCCAACCCTGCTTAGCTTCTGAGATCTGATAAGATCAGGCTAGCCTGGGACTATGCAGGTCAGGACACACCTTATAGGGTACCCTAAACCCCAACACAGAAGTTTCTGGTATGCAGAATCCCTGTTCTCTCCACATCCCAAGATGGAAATTCTGCTATGCAACAAGTAAAGACATTGCAACTTCATTCGGTAAAGACATCACCCTCAGGCCACACTAACTTTCTCTTATATTCCCTGACTCCCGAACTGGGGGGAAGGACAAAAAACTATATCCCACTTTATTTATTTCTACAGCAGGCTTAGAATCTGCCAGAAAGCAACAGGGCTTAGGGCTGCTCCAGAAATACAACTCCTGTACTACCATAAGGACAGCACTGTATTGCACGCCAACAGCAATGTAAACTGGGAGCCAAACAATGATAATCAGGGTACCAATTTCCATGCGCCTTCCTCATTCACATATAAACCCATGATGCTGCTTATGATAATGCTTTAAACTAAAAGTCTCTAATTGCTATGTTCCTTCTGTTCATGGTTCTTTGATGAAACCAGAGAAAATGCACAGCTAATTTTTAACACATGCATGATGAGGCCCAAGTTAGAAGAATACCAGAAAGCAGACCTTGTGGGATCCAATCATAAAGTACCACAGCCATGGGACTACAGGTAAACACACAGTACTCTTTACAAGCAGGAACTATTCTATTCTTTCTATTATTGTTCCATTCACACATTTCCCAAAATCATCAGGGATGAGCAGCTTCTACTCCCAGAGAGCTTCATGTGTATATCCATATTTTACAAATACAATAGAGCTGCTGGATTCAGAGAAAGGGATACAATCCACAAACCATTTAGGGATGTGGTTTTTAAAAAAATATGCAATCCGCCCCCCCCCCCCGCCCCCTGGAAGCTTAAAATTTAACCCAAACAAATACGCAGCTTCCTGGGAGGAATTCCAATTGAATTGACTGAATTTTTCAAAACTGCAGACTTACTAATATACTTCTACTCTCCAAACAGCACTTTATTTAATTGGAAGAGGACACTGCCACACAGCTTCCTGGGAAAGATGTGAATTGTTTGTACATGTGCATATTATCTAGAAGTCTGCATCCAGGCCTCAAATTAAACACAGACCTACATATTCCACAGTAGTAAATTAACAGTGGGATCTTAAGCAGAGTTACATCCTTCTAAGCCTACTGAAGTTAATTGGCCTAGAACAGTGTAATTCTACATAGGATAGCACTGTTAGTTTACTGCAGTGGAATATAAGTAAAAAAGAACTTTTTCCAGAAACAGTAAGAGTTAGGATAGGTTAACAGATGTGTTTATTCTATCAAAGTTAGGCATCCTACTCCACTCAATGAATACTAGCACACATGTGCGGGAATTATTTCTGCAGAACACATAGCTGTTGTCCAGAGATGTGTTATTACTACCATATTACAAGAAGTGTCTAGAAATTACCCCCAGCTTGCATTTGCCCTGGTGTGTATAAAAGCACTGTGTGAGACTTCCTATGCATGTACATCTGTACACATGGTGCAAAATAAAATGCTTTTAGCAAACCATAGCTAAAAACAGCAACAACTTTATACTTGGTACACAAGTGCACGTCCACTCTAGTGGGCACTGAATTGACTTCTGATATACAAATACTAGAGTATCATACTCTCACCACAACATTTAGGAGAAACATATCAGAAGTCTATTTTGCACATGCACTAGTATGCAGTACAAAACCACTGGCTGAAGCTTTAAAAAAAATCCTATAAAAATGTAAAGTATTATATTTCATAAATATCTCTGTTTACATCTCTTCCTTAGCATGGCCTCCTTTCTTACCTCAGCACAGCGGCTCACAGGGTCAAGTAAACAGCCAATAAGAATGTAAGAAGAGCCCCGCTGGATCAGAACGCCGGTCCATCTAATCCAGCATCCTATTTCACACAGTGGCCAATCTGCAGCCCATGAGGGACACCAACACAGCATAGGAGCCAAAGCCTGCCTGATGCGGACACCTCGCACTGTTTTTTTGTTAGTCGCCATGGCTAGTAGCCAGTGATGGACCTATCCTCCATGAATTCCCCCTTAAAGCCATCTATACTTGTTGCCTTCGCAAAATCCACTGGCAGTGAATTCAGCAATTTAATTTTTTTCATTGAGCAAAGAACTTTTTCCTTTCTTCTGTCCTGATTCTGAATGTATCACACATCAACTTCACTGGGTGCTCCCAAGTTCTACTATTATGGGAGGGGAAAGGACTCTCCCTACCCACTTTCTCTGCCCTATGCATAGTTTTATAAACTTCTATAGTGTTCCCCTTTAGTCAACTTTTTTCTAAACTGAGAAGTCCCAGACTCCTTAGCCAACCCATGAATCACTTTGGTTGCTCCAAATATATAATGTTCACACAAAACTAACTGAATTTTCATTAGCAAAATCAAATAAACGAAGTCAATGTACAAGGGCTGCGCTGGTTTTCTTCTCCATCAGTTTCTTTAGGGTTCTAATGTCTAACTTGAAATACTTGCCAAAAATGCTTCAGCGTAAAGGGAAATTTGTAGCTTTCTGCTTTTTTTCCAGTCCCTTTGAGGGTCTTCTATTTCCCTTTTTGTTTCTTCTCAGCGGGATACTGAGGGCCAAAGTACCCATTCGTGTTTCTGAAGACTTGGGTCCAGGTTCCCTGGGTTCCATGTTGGGCAGCATAAATAGGCAAATAATCTTGCACAAGATAACAGCTTGGGGGGTGGGCAGAAGCCCTTCCTCCTTTCTGCTGCAGCATTCCATTCCGAGCTTGTTTGATTTTTCCTTTATTTTAAAAAAGCCATTCCCTGCAGCTGCTGTGTGGCTGTGGGGAACCCAAACCCAATTCTTTAAAAACACAAATGTGTAGTTTGGCTCTGAAACATCTTGCATCCACCTGGAGGATGCTGAGTATCAGGCTGTGTATCAGCAATAATTACGACCAAAATACATATGTGTATTAGTCACACATACAGTGTAACAACTGGACATCAAAATATTTCTTTGTTCCATTCAATTCAGGAGCACTTCTCCCAGAAGCCTGAAGCCCCTCCTCCCCTCGCAGCACTCCTGAGTCAAACAGAGCAATGGAACACTTTGAAAGTCAGTTCCCCCCCCCCCATCCTATGGGAGACTACAAGTCAGGTCGGACATCCCTGACCCAATTTGTGTCTCATGTATCATGTATTTTGGCCCTTAGTGTCTCCCTGGAATAGGATACCTACTGCAGAATCATGTAAGTCCACCTTCAGTATACAGCAGTTCTACTTCATTTAAGTAAACCAATGGAACAGTTTTATGTTTCTGATATAGGGTTGCCAGGTCTGGGTTGGGAAATACCTGGAGATTTGGGGGGGGGGAGTCTGAGGAGGGAGTGGTTTGGAGAGGGGAGGGACTTCAATGCCACAGAGTCCAATTGCCAAAGCGGCCATTTTCTCCAGGGGAACTGATTTCTATCACCTAGAGATCAGTTGTAACAAGAGATCTCCAGCCACCACCTGGAGGTTGGAAACCCTACTCTGATAACTGGTCTACTAATCTGGATTTCTTGATGTGATGGATATATTCACACTGTCTCTTCTCCTAGACAAATCATAGCACTCTAGCATTATCAACAAATGCTAAGCACTTGAACATGTTATGTGAGAATGTCCAAACGTAGCCCTGTATGTCCAAATGTAGCCCTGTTTCCAAGAAAGGCCCTCTACAAACCAAAATGTATAAATTTTAGCTACTTTCTTCCTTGAGGGTTTTATTTTGATGCTTATTGAGCCTGACTTCCTGTTCCTGCATCTTGATATTCTGGTCTAAATCATGACTAATTCTTAAGTCATACATAATTCAATAAAATTCTTAAGAACAGATACATTCTTGTCTTTCAAGAGCTCTCAAAAAGTCTCCAGAATACTAGCTGATTCATTAAGCAAGCAGCTTCAAATCAAACAAACATGTATAATCACTTAGGTCTATATGATACCACCGTTGTGTAAAATATCAAAAGAGCAAGCCACAGAAATCTTTCTAACAAACCAAGAGTTGGCACAGAAAAGCATGCTTTTTAAAGCAAACATGCCACTGTGGCCTGTTGTAACTGGGCGTAGTTACAAATGGCACCAAAGTGTCCAAGGCTAACATATAACTTACTGGAAGCCATGAAATGGCCTTACTTAACATGGTGAGAAAAAATGAATCCCTGCCCACTATTCAGTACCACCACACGAGTCAGTATTTATGGAGGTGAAAGGCGTAAATATACATGCTAATTTTGACACAACTCAGTTAAAATTTATCCTAGATTAGTCCCACCACAAACTAACCTACTGAGCATCCAATGAAAACACAGCAAATGAAAGTATGAAAATATCTACTGGCCCTCACTTATCCATTTTTATGGTATCAAATCATGAAACAATTTTACTACAGGCTGATACTGGGCCTTGATTTCACAGCTCCAAATGAACTCGTATTTAATCTTGAAAGGATTTAAACTTCCACCAGACATTTCTATAATTGTTTTGCTGGAAGTTATAGTCTTCATTAAAGAAGACTTCATTAAACTTCCTAAACCACAAATCCACAATTAAAGGTTTTGTTGCGGGGAACCATTAAGAACATAAAAACAGAACTGGTAGATTGAAGCATATTGTACAACAATGTTTCCAATATGAATTCTGGATAGCTCATAAGCAGCGCATAATGGAAATAAAGAGCCATGTTCTTACATACGATACCAGATGGCAGCTGCACATGTTTATAGCCACGAACAAAACATGGGGGAGCTTTCAAATGCAAGGTGGTGCTCCAGAGGTTTTTACGAACACATAGTACAATCTTAAGTAGAATTACACTTTTTATTTCAATGGATTTAGAAGGGTGTGACTCTATTTAGGATTGCACTGAGTATCCTTGTAATGAACATGCCACTCCCCAAACCAGGAAGACTTTGAAGACTGCTCCCAATGCAGTACAACGAGTTGTCCTCAGAAGAGGAAGCTGGGGAAGCGCTGGCATGCGCACAAAACATCTTGAGTTTGCAAATGGGGCTCTTGGCTTCCAGCAGCCAAATTCATAGTCTACAGTTTCAGGGGGGAAAGTAAAAGTCAATTTCCATCTCTGATTTCTAAGATATATTTAGCATAGTTATAACAAACATGGATCAATGAACTTCTTGTTCAGGCAACTGAAACTACTGTAGCATATTTTTTTTGTTACTTTTGCTACAAATACCATACTTCATAAACAATTGTACAACAGGCTTCTTCACATTTGCTAATCAGAATACAAATGTACACTACCAGACTACAAGCCCAACACTTGTAATATAATGAACCAGGCATATACCTTTTACAATGGGTACAGTATTTTGGGTGTGGAGGCAAGAAGGAAAATGGAACATAAGATGAAATATATAAAACTCCTTAACTTAAAACCTAGTTATTTACCTGGAAATAATAATGATTTCCTAGTTAGAAATTATGTGTGCCAGATCTGAACCTTTTAAAAAGTATGTGGATGGTGTCTGTGGGGTAGTTTGAAAACAGCAGCCATTTACTTATGTTTCTCCTGAAAAGAAACTAGTGTCTTTTATATAACCTATATTTGAAACCTGATCCTAAGAATATATTCTTGGAAGTGACTTCCACTGAAATCAGTGGGATTTATTCCCAATTAAGTGTGCATTAAAATCCAGCCTTAAATATTTAATGTATGAAAGGCTCCAAGGCTCACAGTACCCCAGAAGTCATGAGTTTCAATCAAGAAATTCAAATGCCAAATTTGTGTAGAATAGCTATAACTACACAGTTGGAGAGAAGCAGGCATTCTGCATATGATCAGATGCACTGTCCTATCCAGACAGTAAAGGTATACAGAAAACTGTTTTATTAATTGTAATAATTAGAAACAATACTGTGTATCTCATTATTACAATTATTAACTCATTATTACTTCTTCTGATTCTCTCAAGTTTTATCTGATGTCAAAACAAACTGTATTTAAAAAGTATGCAAAGTAATTCTCAGGGTTTTTTTAGTGAGGTTTTTGTTATTTCACTACCAACCGACACCAACAGTATGGGAACAGCCTCGGTGATAATTTGGGAAGCTATAACTGGGGCTTTGCCTATTCTGAAATTCTATGCAAGCATTGGGGGGGGGGGCAGAAATCACTGGCTTTAAAATTCAGCATTATGAGAACCTCAGCTCTCACTTTAAAGTCTAACCTTTGTAGCTGCAGAGAGGTTTTAAAATGTGTATAGTGAAATTTCCAAAGCCAGGGAAAGGTTCAATAGGCTTTTCAGTGGTTGAGGGTTCACCACTGAACTACACAGCTTGTTTGCCTATTCCAACAGAATTATGCTATGTAAATAGATGTAAATATACTTGATTTGCATAATGCAAGTAGGAAGATTCGACACAAAATTATGGTTTTGGGGTTGTTGTTTTTGGTAAAACAGAGTATAAATCTCCCTGATTATAACCTAGAGAGGCCAGCTTCCAGGTGGGGCTTGGATATCCACTGGAATCATCTCCCGATAACAGAGCACAGTTCCTCTGGAGAAAATGGCTGCTTTGGAGGGTGGACTCTATGGCATTGTACCCACTGAGGTCTCTGTTCTCCCCAGGCTCCATCCCCAAATCTCCAGGCATTTCCAAACCTGGATCTGGCAACCCTACCCCCCAATCCCCTGCGGGTTGGCCAGGGGGAACCTGGAAATGCTATTATAATCCCATCTATTTGTACTAGACAAATTACCTGTGTTGAAAATCAGAGGCATGGTATGAATATTGCCACTTACCAGAGTTTAGGCACTGATAAAAGATGATGTATCTTCAGTGATTACGAAGGCAAAGAAACACTAATCGGTGCAAGGGAATTATATTATATTATAATACATTCTCTAACCCCTATGCGTTTCGCACATGCTTCTTCAGGGGGGTCTTTTTTTCCCCTTCAGAGTCCCATGCAAGCAATCAAGCAATTCCTTCATTGCTCGCATGCAACTCTGAAGTAGAAAAAGCTCCCCCTGAAGAAGCATGTGCGAAATGCATAGGGGTTAGAGAATTTATTAATATATAATTCCCTTGCACCAATTAGTGGTGGTGGTTTTTGCCTGTGTTTCGTTTTGGTGCGGCCCCCTCTTTTTCTTCAGTGATTAAAAATCTCCCTGTCCTCAAAAGAGCACAAATCCATTTGTGAACAGGACTCTTCTGCTCTCTTGCATCTATCTCTGCTTACTGAAGACTGAGGGCTGATTCACATGTTGTAAGTCCTCGTGGCCACTATGAAGACTTTCAGCAGACATGTTCCAGGAGTTGCCCAAAGGGAACAATTTCCAGGTGTGTGCAAGCTTGATTCAGGTAAAGAAAAGAGGGGTGTGCCTTTCCCCTGCACCATTTTCCCAACCTGAAAGAGAACAGGGAGCTACTACTTGCCCCACTAGGGAAACCTTATATAGACCATCAGTACATACAAGTGTTCTCAATGGTGCAAACAGCAGCACCACAAAAGCCCTTCTAGGCTGAGAAAACAGTGCAGGGGGGGGGGCTGAAGCTCCTTTCCCTGAACACCCCTATTCTGCTCCGAATCAGGTCCACAGTCTCCTGACAATGAGGATCCCAGTGGAGAAAATGCAGCACGTGTCCAATCACCGGTCCTTGTGGTTACCATGAGAAGTATGTAATATGAATTAGTTTGTAACGTAACTAGTTTGTAATGTAAACTTGCTCAGAAAGAGTTAGTCCCACCCTCTCAGTTTCAAGTAACCAGAAAATCCTTTCTTATTTCTGAGTAATGAGGTGCTTTTTCAAAACCTGTTAGGTATTACAATGTTCCCTTAGTTTTATGGTATACAAACACTTCTGTTCAAAGTATGTTACAGGCCTGCACAGCTAGAAGCACAAAAATGGCCAGAGAAACCCCTGAAACCAGGCAATCCTCATCAGGAGGGAAAAGTAAAAGCAAGGTGAAACACAACTATATAGGCCCACACATGGTAAAGCTGCATTTATATAACCATGATGTTTCCAAACATTTCATATTGTATTAGTGATGTCTGTGGCATAAGCACAACTTCCAGAGTTGCTTATACTGATTGTTGTAGGCAGCGGAGATCAACCATAGGCTAAATAAAATTCAAGTAAATCAGTTCATATATCCTGATCTACTGAGAGCACAAACAGCAGTGACTCGAAAAGCTCCCTGTATGTATCCAAACTTTGGATTGTAATCATAATGTAGACAAGTGTTCAAATTCCAAGGACTAACTACGGGTGTCTCAGACAAACTCAGCACTGACATGAACAAGCCTTACAGCCCCAAACTGGAATTTCCTAATAAAGCTCATGCTTTCCCGATCTCTGGAAGATCACAACTAGATGGTGTGCGCATTAGCATACATACAAACAGGAGCAGAGGCACTGCAGAAGTACGTTCACAGTGTTCTGCCTGTTGTAAAATATTCTCTCCAGGACAGAGTTTAGGGGAAATCAGTTCTGCCAGTTTGTAGAGAATCCAGTTATAAACAGATCACTGTTTTCATAAACATAGAGCACCAAATGAATTTTAATGCCTAACTGTACAAGTGGCACTCTGAAACAATTATTAAGAAAGAGACAATCTGTTGGCATATGGGAGGGGGAAAACCAGAGATTACATCAGTGTTGGAATCAGGAGCCAATGTACCTGCTGTGTGCATGTGCAATGAGGTTTGGAAAAGCAAGGTTCACACACTGGAGAAAAACCAGAGCCAACTCTTGTTTGAGGTGCGCATTCTTATATTTCCCTGAGAAGGAATCAACCATTTTAATACCTAAATTCCACAATACCAGTACAGAACAGGAGTACCTTTGTTTGGAAAAGGTAGTAGAGAGGAAATGAAAGCAAAAATCTCAGCAATAAATTACAATCTGCTTCATGCAACTCTTTCTAGATTCTTAATTCAAATAAAAAAGACACATCACTGACAAATTATGACACTGACATATCAGTTTGATTTGGCTATATAAATTTTATTTGGTCAGTGAAGATTCAACATTTTACATATGGCCTACAGACTGTCTTGGGCAGGATGCTCCGATGTTTTGGGATCTCTAGTGTAAAAAGTCCCAGTTCCATTCTACCACTAACTAACCTTTGGTGACCAGCAGCATCTCAGCAGGACCTCTTCAGCAAACCTAAGCAGACAGGGCACTCCTTAATGCTTAAGATACAAAGGACTTGTCTAAAACAGCCATTTTAATTACTCCTCAAAGTAGACTAAAGCCTAGTACAGCTACTGAGGGAGCCAATTAATTACAGTCATAACTTCCCATTACTGAATGATGGACAGCCTTATTCTTCAAAAGCTTTAGTTTCTAAAAATGTCTTCACAGACAGCCCTGTATACAACATATTACAGCAGTCAATCTGTGAGGTCACAAAGGCACTGATGAAAGTTTCTCTCAATAAAGAGTGGTGCAGTCAGTACAGCAAGTGTATTGGGGGGGGAGTGCTTCTAGCCCCTCTAACCACCTGGAACTCATGGAGAAAGGACTATTGCTAGACACCCCCACTGGAGAATTGGGGCAGGCAACAACTTTACAGTAAAAGTTCAACCTACCAGTACATATCAAAATACACACACACAGAGTGTGATATAGCCCAGAGTGTGTCCAAACAGGTCCTATTCCTAGACAGAGTTTTTGTGCAATGATACAACTCCAGGTAGAAAAGTTTCCAGATGTATGGTTGCCTTCAGTGCAACAGATTTTTTTTGCCACCAAGTCACAGCTGACTTATGGCAACCCCATGGGGTTTTCAAGGCAAGAGACGTCCAGAGGTGGTTTGCCATTTCCTGCCTCCACACCACACCCCTGGTATTCCTAGGTGGTCCCCCTTCCAAATACTGACCAGGCTGACCCTACTTAGCTTCTGAGGTCTGACCAGAATCAGGCTAGACTGGACTATCCTTCTAAATCCATTGACTTCCATGGATTTAGAAAGGTGTAACTCTGCTCAGTATTGAACTGCTTGCCATCTTAAAGGTCGATGCTGATGCCTGGGAATTTCCAATATGTACTCAGTCCTGAATCAGACAGGAAAAATTCTCCAATAAACATTCTTTAGAAACTGCAGACAAGTATCAAAATAAGTTTAAATGTAAATGAGATTATTATTAGCTTATGTTACAATTTAAAATAATTATATAAAACTCCACACATTTGTTACAAATGGACAATTTGGACAAATGCTATTATGTGTATTTGTTTCTGGTAAGCATTTGTAATTATATTAAACAGAGGGAAGGAAGAATGAGATACAGAACCATCCTTGAGGTCTATCCATCCATCCTTGAGTTCTTTCATCATTTCACAGTTATTTTCTCAAGAGGAAGTGTGAAATTCTCCACTATGTGTACCTCAAAGTTTTAAAACCAACAGAGTTTACAAAAGCAAAGATGAGTCATTATGTTAAGAAAATTAAAGTGAAACCTTTGTGCTCTTTAGTTGTCATTAGAAGTCACTCAAGACGCATGACCAGAAAGATGCTGCTTTAAATTAACTTGGTCCCACCCCTCCACCAAATAAAGATGTAGTTTGTCTTGCTAGCAACAGTAGTGGTAGAAAAGCTGAGAGGGCTTCACAAAACCCTCCTGTGTTAGGGAACGGAAACTCCTAATGAGATTAGTTGGTGTGTGCAGACATTACTTAGCCATGACTAAATGGGCTCTCTTCCTGAAGCCAATGGAAAATTCAAGGAACTTTTTCCTTCTGAAGCATCGGAGTCCCTCTAACCTTCAGCAAAGTCAGATCCAAAAACAACTCTCCCGTTTTGTTTTTCCTTCTTCTCTGCTCTCTTTCTGAGCTCAGGGCGTAAAGTATGGAAATGGTCTGGGGAGGAGGAGGGGGAGGCGGTGAAGGTAAAGGGTGAGAGTGAGGGGGAACTCTCCCCCCCCTCCGAAGACTACAAAGGAAACTGTAAAAGAGCAAATACATAAACCTGAGAAGGAGAAAACCACAGAGTTTCTTTGTGAGCTGCAGTGACTCATTTTCAAGATGTTGTCTGCTGCCAGTTTCAAACCGGAAGCGCATGGCAATTAGTCTTGCTGTTTCCAGACAAGCCAGAAACTCTCCCAACGCTGTCTCCCCCCCCCTCCTCCGAAGCCCCCCTTGGCCGTTCGTATAGCCCCTAACCACCATTGGCACGGCTCCTCAGCAAACTCCCCGCGCTCCTCTCCGTTTCAATCGGGAGCCCTCGCCCTCTTCCCCCCCCCACCCCACCCCACCCCACCTGCAGACCGCCACATTCATTGTTGCAATAAAAGGACCCATGTGGCTGTCTGCGAGGGGGGGGCGCTCCCCCCCCCAGGCCAGGGGCGCACGCGGAGGCGCGCGCATCCATGCAGCAAAGACGGGATAGTTTATGGCGACGTCGCTCGCTCTGTCTGAAGGGGTTTCTTCTCTCTCTTTCTCTCTCTCGTCCCCCCCAAGCCTGTCACAGGCTGCCCCGCTTCACAAAGGCCCCGATCCCAGCGCGCTTCCCCAACGCCAGGCGCCTCTCCACGCAGGACTCGGACCCCCGCCTAGCCCCCAGCGCGGAATACCCCAGACCCCCCTGGTGGGACGCCCCACGCTCGCATTGTCTCCCCGCACCCCCGCTCCCCCACCGCCGGGGGACCCCGCCTCGACTTCCCCTTCTGATCAAAGGCAGGTGGAGAGCCCCCTCCTTCCATAGGAGCCGGCGGCTGCTGCCCGCGTCCCCCCCACCAAACCCCATCCAGCCGGGGCCAACATCTGGCCCAGCCCGGCGCTCCAGGAGAGGCAGGGGCCCTTCTCCTCCCCCCCCCGTCAACCTCTGGCGCCCCCGCGGCCAGATGGCACTCACGTCCCGCGGCCAGCAGCCCCGGCGGGGTTCCCGCTGCCGCTCCGTCCGCGCGCCCGACGCCCCGCTCCCCCGACGCCTCCCGGCAGCCAGGCAGGGCACCCCTCCTCCGCATCCCTCCCGCCCAGGGTCAAGCCAGGGGACGGACGGCAGGGCCGTTGGCAGCGGCCAGCCGTCCAGCACCGGGCACTTTCTGTCCCCGCTCTCCCCAGCTCCCACCTGTCTACCCCCCCGACCCCCTTTTCCAGTCTCCCAACTCCCACTCGGTCCAACTTTAGAGCTACGTACCCAGAGTCTGGTGGGCTTTTCCAACCTCTCCGTGCAGGTTTAAAGGGGACTGCGTAAAACCCCCCGGTTTCCCATGCTGACAGTCCTCTAAAGCGCTCTGTTGCTCTTGTAATGAGATCCTGGTTTTTCTCTCTCTCTCCCCCCCCCCTTTACTTCTTTCTTTCTCTCTCTCTTCCCCCCCCCCTTGGTTGGTGTGTGAGTGTGTGTGTGCGCGAAAGAGCGAGAGAGAGCAGGAAGTTGGAGCAGTCAGACAGAGAGCCGGCTCACTTCCTTTCCTGCATTATTCCCCAGGCGGTTTGCAGTCTGTGTAAACAGGCTTTTCCTCCCTTCTCCCCTCTCTCTGGCCACTGGTGTGCAGCATTGCTGTAATATAAGACACGCACACATAGTAAAATGGTAACGGTAACTTCGCTCGCGCGCGCACCCCACGGAACTCCAGCAGCTCCTGCTGACCTCCACCTCTTCCTGTTCTGCACCCCCGGGGAGGAGCTTCACATAAGAGCAACAAACTTGGCGCAGCAGCAGCAGCAGCAGCTACTTAAAGAATTAGGTGGCCCTGCAAAAAAATGCCCCCCCCCCCGGAATAATTTCACAGTTCTGGTTGACTTGAACAAAAAAAGGCGTGGAGGGTCTGCCCGTACGCCTATCTGCTTGTCAGATCTGTTTAAAATAATTCTATAATAATAGTCTAAACCCACAAAAAGGCACGTAGCTACATGTATCATGTTGCACTAGAACCAATATTTCTGCTAGCCTAATTTTTAACAAAAATATATACTATGCAGTTTCCATATGTCATTAAATTGGAAAAGTACTCAGAGGTCTGGATGATGCTTCAGTCTAGTAAGCAGACCCCTAGAGGTCTCTGGGCCTTAATCCCGCCTTGAAAACTCTGGCAGTTGGAAGAGTCCCACTGAGATTCTTACAGACTTGAATCAGGATTCAAAGGTATTCTGATAAATGCAGTGTTAGGGGAATTCAAAGCTAAAATCCCAAGGGGGAAAAAAAGTCAAGCCATTTTTGAGCTCAGAAGCCCGGCACGGAAGCTTAAGGCCATAATGCTGCACGCAAGCTGGTAAAATCACATTGCCTCAATGAGAATTGTAAAGTGTACACAATTCTGAACTCTGATGGGTGGTGATGCAATAAATATAAAGGCAGAATCAGTACATAGGCCAAGTCCAACCCTGAAAGTTATTGCCTGCCTTCCCATTAGTTGCATGTTTGAAGACAAGATAGAGGTATGAACAGTGATGGGACGCACTGTGGAAAGGGAATGAGAAAAGTACGATATACAAACAATGTATGTTGAATAAGAAATATATATTTCAAACATGTATAGCAAGCAAGAAAGAAAGAAAGAAAGAAAGAAAGAACAGTGATGGGACCTACTTCTGTGGGAACAGGATTTCCTCCAACAGGACCTTGAGGAAAACTAGCTGTTGATCATGAATACAAGGGGTTTTGAAAAATCCAGACACCACATTTATAGGTCGGCAATTATTATATCAAGTATTAGTGAAAATATACAGGATATTTTTTCTTGCAGTTTTCCCTGTCAGAAATTAATTACATATATTTTAACTCAACGGAGTAAGCACAGAATCCTCCGTTTGGTACCTATTCCACTGCATCAGCAGTATTTAATCTTAAACATCGCACTCCAGAATCACATGAAATATGTAGCACACTGGGCATGTCTCTTGGCTCATGCACAGTGTTGCCAATGCCAGATATACAGTCTACCGTCATCTGGTATGATGGGACCAGATAGTCTGGGTTCAAGAGGGCATTTTTTTTTTTAATTAGGCACTGGCGATGATGCCGCATGAAAAGTGATACAATGCCCACTCCATTCCCGCATCATTTTGTAAATGTTCCTTTTTTTAAAAGCCTCCCTTTCTTCCCTTTTTAAAAAATCCTTAGTAGTTGTGCTACCACTGTGCTACTTCAGAGACTACATGCTCATCCAGCAACTAATTTATTTATTTTTAAATTTTAAAACCAGCAAAGGCACTTTCTTCCAACACTGACCCACCATTTCAAGAGCCTTTACTGGAATTAATTCTTTCTGCTGATTTTGTTGTTCACTCCCTGCCTGGCTGTGTAAAGCATGCCTGAGTGCTGGTGCGAGTAGTCATGTGCAGCCACTTATTACCAAAAGAAATTGCAACGAGGCAGCAAAGCAGTGGCCCCTACAACAAGCCTATCTTTCATATGTTGTGCTGGGACAGAATATCCTGTAAGTAGTGCTAGATCAGGGCCAGCACAACTGAACGTTAAGCGGGAAATCACTTTGTGGTCTTTGTTTTCTAATTGCCACTCTATACTCCCTCAGTGCACTCATACATGTGCCTAGTTAGAGCTGCACATTCAGCTTCTCCCATATCTCCATCCTCCTGATGCTGATGTCTTCTTAGTGTCTCAAGCTGAACATGTCACCTTTCCACTCTAATCATTACTTGTCTTGTACTTACCTATAATTGTCCAGCAGATATGTTTTATGTCTGAGCAGAATGTGCATTTCAGTAGGAGTACTGTGGTTTCTCTGAGTTTAATATCAAAGATTACAGAATCTCCCCAGAAAATGCAGTAATCTCAATTGTCTGTACATATTTTTTGATCTTTAGCAGGAGGATTGATATCTTAAGCTCCATTAAAGTTAACAAACATATTTAATTAAATAGATAGATTTTCTAACAACTAATAAATTCAGGGGCCAGTTTACATGTTACACAGTAGATCTGTGATTCAATTTGCTTTCTTTTTCAAACCATCATGGGCTGTGACAGAGATATGCAGCCCTCTCTCCTGAATAAAATCACCTGCCCCAGGGCTGCTTTTTGCCCCAGGAAGGAAACAAATACAAGAAAGAAAGAGGAGTGGCGAATGGTTCCCAAAGAGTTAAACAACACAATCCAACAAAATCTTAACAAGAATATGCGAACAAATATGAAAAACAAAATAATGGCCAGCAGACTGGAAATGGTCCATTTACATTCAAATTCTGGAAAAGGAGATGTCAAAGACTGCAGCAATTATTGGACCATCGCATTAATTTCTCATGCAAGTAAAGGGATGCTTAAAATCTTACAACAAAGACTGTTACCATGTATGGAATAAGAAAGGTCAGATGTTCAAGCTGGATTCAGAAAAGGAAGAGGCACCAGAGATCATATTGCAAATTTGCATTGGTTACTCGAGCATACAAGAGAATTTAAGAAGAACATCGGCTTGTGTTTCATAGATAACAGCAAAGCTTTTGAATGTGTGGATCATGAAAAGCTATGGTTGGTTTTTAAAGAAATGGGTGTGCAGCAGCAACTGATTGTTTTGATGCGCAACCTATAACCTGGGAAAGAGGCTACTGTTAGGACAGAATATGGGAAATAGAATTATTTCCAATTGACAAAGGTGTCAAACAAGTATGTATTTTATCTCCTTATCTGTTCAGTCTGTATGTAGAACATATCATAAGGAAAACTGGATTAGATTTAGATGAGGGAAGAGTGAAAACTGGTGAAAGGTAAATTAACAATTTGAGATATGCAGATGATACCACATTACCGGTAGAAAATAGCAAAGACTTGAAATTATTCCTGATGAAGGTTAAAGCAGAAAGTGCCAAAGCAGGACTACAGCTGAACATCAAGAAGACAAAAGTAATGACTACTGGGGAATTACACAACTTTAAGTTTGAAGAAATTGAAATTGTTCAAGATTTTCTATTCGGTAGTTAAACCATCAGCCAAAAGGGGGACTGCAACCAAGAACTGAGAAGGAGATTGAGACTAGGAAGGGCAGCCATGAAGGAGTTAGAAAAGATGCTTTAGTGTAAGGATGTGTTGATGGCGACTAAGCTCAAGTTAATTCATGCCATAGTATTCCTATGTATGAATGTGCAAGTTGGACAATAAAGAAAGCTTAGCTGACAAGAAGACAGTTGATTTTTTGAAATGTAGTGCTGGAAAAGAGTTTTATGGATACCGGTCATTTAGGCCTGGGTGCTTGCACTCACGTTCGCCCCCTGTCTGACTCGGTTGTTCCTTGGAGTTCTGCATGAGTTTTCTATCCATTAGAAATGACCTCGCTGCCAGCCCTTGCAATGTCCAGGTCTTCTTATTCCTCTGTTAACTCAACTCTTCCCTTTCCCCTGAGCTCAGCCTGGCTGAAATCTCCGTGCAGAAGGCAAAGCACAGGCCACAGGAAGCTGGATTTCTCTCACAGCCAATCACAAAGCAGCATGTAAACAGGCAGGGATTCAATTGCTTCCTACTTCCTGGAAGCTTTTTTATGCGGTAAAGACGTTTTTTTGGGGGGGATTTTCTCTCACAGTAAGCACTACAAGTAAGCCGATTACAAAGCAGCATTTAAAGGGGCGGAACTTGATTTGAGCTTGGAGACTGCTGGTGCAGAGATTCCCAGCTGGAAAGTGTGGGTCCAGCCAGCAACGAACCTCAGGTAAAACTCCCATGTATAAATGACCACCGTAGACCACCAAAAAGACAAATAACCACCCTCATTATTTTTGCAGTCCTAAGTATGTAAGCAAAACAAGAGATTATCTTAACCCAGTTGATCTGGCTCAGCACGGTAGACTTCAAGGCTAGAGTATTGTAACACACTCTACATATGACTGCCCTTGAAGACAACTCAGAAAATCTAGATGATACAAAACACTACTACTCAGTTACTATTGGGAGCTAGGCACAGTATAAACATTACACCCATTCTGCAGTTGCTCCACTTGTTACTAACTCATTTCTATGTTTAGTTCAAGGTACTGACTATCACATACAAAGCCCTTCATGGAAAATTCCTGAAGATTTGAGGGTGGCACCTAGGATGGTGGGGAGAGAAGGGGCCTTAGTAGGCAATAACGCAAACAGTCCATCCTCCAAAGCAGCAATTTTTTTTCCAGGGGAACTGATCTCTGTAATCTGGAGATCAGTTGTATTCCGAGAGATCTCTTTAATCTGGAGATAAATTGGCAACCCTATGTTAAAGTTTAGGACCCACATATCTATAGGACAGCCTCTCCCATTACCTGCAGCAACAGTTTTGCTCATCTGAACCAAGCCTTCTAAAAATGCCACCTTACAAATGGGTAAAATCAACAGCTGCCCATACCCAAGCATTTTCAAGAAAGTTCCAACACTCCTATCATTCAGCAGAAGGTGTAAAACAAAGTTGAGAACATAAGAAAAGCCCTACTAGACCAGAGCAGTGGTCCATCTAGTACAGAAGTAGGCTTGCCATTTGCCTGCTCATGGCAGCCATGCTGCCTCCAAAAGAGGTTTCGAGGGGCCCCCCGCTGAGACCGAAACCTTGCCGACGTGGAAAACTGTGCAACCTCTCCATTGGGTTGCATAGTAATGCTGGGGGAGTACATCTGAAAATTAGCTTTCTTTATAAGTCTTATTTTCAAGTCCATTTAGGTAGTCTGCAATCCTAGATGCACTTACCTGAAAGTAGGACATTGAGCTTATTTCTGAGTAAACACATACTATTGTGCTGTTAGAGATCCTGAATGGTCAAGGAGTAGAAGCTAAGAAGCCTGCCTTATAGCAACACGCTGATTTAAATTTACTTAGATTTTTACAGAATGAATGTAAAGAAAATGATGATTGCTTTAACTTTTTAATACTGTATTTGCATTTCTTTTGGTCTCTGCTTTGGCACACATAGCAGACACATTCACTTATTATTTTATTGCAGTGACTTACACTTGAAACAAGAAGCCAGAGGAAATCTAATGAACTGTTCATAATTTTTGGCCACTGTTGATGTTTGAACTTTTTTCCTTCTTCCTGTTGAAACTTCCGTATCCTCTTCCTGTGTCCTGCAAAGGATTGTACAATGCTGAACAAGAAATGCTACATAGGCAGTACTCCACCTTTCTCCTTCCTGCACGGATATCCTTTTCCTTGTAGAAATGTTAAGAATGCAATGTTCCTAAAAAAAATATTAGTTTATTGTTTTGCATCTATCTGTTTTCTGTATTCAGAAACAGGGGAAGCTAAATGAATTTTTAATCACACATCTTTCCTCTTCTGTATGCAAATTTAACTGTCAAGATTTGCTGCAAACTATTTTCAAGTGTCATGTCTTTCAAGGTCTTATCAAAAGTGCAAGTCCTAGCCATGTGAGAAGAGGGTGGGTAAGCTTTTTCTCTTCATTGTTTCAATTGAATTAACAGGAAAAAGGGTTGGGGAGAAGGTTACCTGTCTGCCACCAGAGTAATATTAATGAACTCCAATGGAGATTTGTCACTGGCCAACTGAACTCATCGTTCTGCACTTTTCCTCCAGAATCCATGACATACATCTGAGCAAAGCCTTGCTGAAGACCAATTTACATGATCAATTCACATAAGCCTGAATTACTCATTACTAGATAACAGTTTGCAGACTACCACTCCATTCACAGGGCCAATTTTGTGGTGGTATATCTAATTCCAGTTAACAAATGTGTGATTCTTTCACAAGTCTGCCAAGTACATGGTGCTATTCTCTCCCCATCATGCAAAAAAAGAAAAAAGAAAAGAAAAATGTTACTGAGTGTGTTCAAGAAACATGTATACACAAAACATAGGTCTATGTGAATGAGGTCTGCATCTTACTTGGGTTCATATTAGGGATGCCAGCCTCCAGGTGGGACCTGGGGATCCCCTGGAATTACAGCTCATCTCTAGACTATAGAGATCAGTTCCCCTGGAGAAAATGGATGCTTAGAAGGGTGGACTCTATGGCATTGTAACCCACTGAGGTCCCTGTCCTTTCTAGGCTCCACCGCCAAAATCTCCAGGAGTTTCCCAACCTGGAGCTGGCAACCCTCCCCTCCCACTCCCTGCTGATGGCCAGGGAGGACCTGGCAACCCTAGTCCATAATCACGCTGGGATAGCCAAGCCTAAGAGAAAAGCATTTCCGCTGCCTATTACTCCTGTTCTAAGGAAGCTGCAAATTTAGGGTGCACCTGTGGCACCTGGCTTAAGAGAAGAGAAATGGAAGAGGTATTGTACACACTTAAAAGGCAATCATAAAACAAAAGGAATTGATTGGATTGCACACTTAAAATAATTACAGAGCTGCCTGATAGTGCTTGGTTGGTTCATTTCTGAATTTCTTTATTGTGCTGGACTGCACCTTTCTGCAGCTGAGCTATTCATGTACTTTGCTTCATTACTAAAATTTAGTCTTGTAAGGGATCTGTTCATACTTTTCCCCACTGCTCAGTTTTTTCTTGTTTTTCCTATTCTCCATGTTCTTAACTCCTAGGTAAAGACTTGCCAGACCTTTCTGAATTTAGCAGAATGGGTAGATTGGTAAGAGATCAAGGGGTAGAGATTAATGCCAACAATATGGCTAAATGTCCATTGCAACATAACTCACAAATATAAATTCATAGGCTATTAAACATCTGCGTGAGGAGGAGGGTAGGAAATGGGTGAAAGAAAACAATTACAGGCTAGTACCAAAAAAGCTCAGATGCTAAGAAAGCAGTTGAAGGAGTATCTCCCATCTTCTCTTCTGAGCTGCTCAAGAAAGAAAATACCAATAAGAAACTTCTCCTACCCCTGCTAAAAAATAGATAATTTTTCAGCCCATGCAACAGATAAATCCTAATCCTATGCATATTTACATAGAAGTATGCCAAATGCATTAGGACTAAATCTAAGACAGCCTTCAGATGGAATTTCACCAGCTCAGTTCAGAATTACAGATATGAGCTACACTTAACATCTGCCACTATGGATAGAAGTCTGGATCACCTCAGACACTTTTCAAGCAATCACACATACAGCTACCAGAGAACCAGTATGGTGTAGTGGTTAAGAGCAGTGGACTCGGATTTGGAGAACCAGGTTTGTTTCCCCGCTCCTCCAGCTGAAGCCTGCTGGATGACCTTGGGCCAGTCACTGTTCTCTCAGAGCTCTTTCAGCCCCACCTATCTCACAAGGTTGCTGTTGCGGGGAGAGGAAGGGTATGTGATTGTAAGCCTCTTTGAGACTCCTTTAGGTCGAGAACAGTTGGGTATAAAAACCCAACATGGCTTCTGTAAAGGTAGGCCCTGTCTCACTAACCTTTTAGTTTTTTGAAAGTGTCAATAAGCATGTGGACTGGAATGAGACTGTGGACATTATGTATTTGGATTTCTAAAAGGCTTTTGACAAAGTCCTTCACCAAAGACAACTAAGCAAACTTCATAGTCATGGGATAAGAGGACACGTGTGTATTTGGATTTCCAAAAGGCTTTTGACAAAGTCCCCTGCCAAAGACTGCTAAGCAAACTTCATAGTCATGGGATAAGAGGACAAGTCCTCTTATGGAGTGAGAGCTGGATGAAAAATAGGAAGCGGAGAGTAGGAATCAATGGTCAGTTCTCACAGTGGAGGGATGTGAGCAGTGGGGTCCCTCTGGGATCAGTGTTGGGAGCTGTGCTTTTCAACCTGTTCATCAATAACCTGGAGTTGGGATTGAACAGCAAAGTAGCCAAGTTGCAGATGACACCAAAGTATTTAGGGTGGTTAAAACAAAAAAGTATGTAATAGCTTTAAAAGGATCTCTTCAAACTGGAGAAATGGGTATTAAAATGACAAATGAGATTCAATGTGAGCAAGTGTAAAGTGATGCATATTGGGGCAAAAAATCCCAACTTCACATATACACTGATGGGATCTGTGCTGGCAGCAACAGACCAAGAAAGGGATCTTGGAGTGGTAGCAGATCACTCGGTGAAGATATCAACCCAGTGTGTGGCTGCTGTGAAAAAGGCAAAATTCCATGCTGGCCATAATTAAACAAGGAATAGAGAACAAAACTGCTGCGATCATCCTGCCCTTGTCACATCTGTGGTGAGACCACATTTGGAATACTGCGTACAGTTCTGGTCATCACACCTAAAAAAAATATTGCAGAGCTTGAGAAGGTGCAGAAAAGAGCAATCAAAATGATCAGCGGGCTAGAGCAACTGCCCTATGAGGACCGGTTAAAACACTTAGGCGGTTAAGGGGAGATATGATAGAGGTCTATAAAATTATGCATGGCATGGAGAGAGTGGACAGAGAGAAGCTTTTCTCCCTCTCTCATAATACTAGAATGCATGGTCATCTGATGAAGCTGGAGGGTGAGAGATTCAAAACAGATAAAAGGAAGTATTTCTTCACACAACGCATATTTAATTTGTGGAACTCCCTGCCCC
Organism: Euleptes europaea; assembly: GCF_029931775.1. Lineage (NCBI taxonomy): Eukaryota > Metazoa > Chordata > Lepidosauria > Squamata > Sphaerodactylidae > Euleptes > Euleptes europaea. The sequence continues at coordinate 83,501,902 of NC_079314.1, read as the reverse complement.
GGGATGTGGTGATGGCTGCAAACTTTAAGAGGGGAGTAGACATGTTCATGGAGGATAGGACTATCCATGGCTACTAGTCAAAATGAATATTAGTCATGATGATGCATACCTATTCTCTGCATATCAGAGGAGCATGCCTATTATATTAGGTGATGTGGAACACAGGCAGGATGCTGCTGCAGTCATCTTGTTTGTGGGCTTTTTAGAGGCACTCTGTGTGAACAGACTACTGGACTTGATGGGCCTTGGTCTGATCTAGCATGGCTTTTCTTATGTTCTAGTCATCAGACAATTAAATCTATGTATATTCACGTGTGAATCAGTGTCAACTGTATGTTTGTGTGTGTTTATTCCATGCACTTGTACCTCAGTCCAAAGCTGTGCCTTCATGTACCACAACAGAATTTTCCCGCAGACCCGTTGCCATCTGTGTTTCTCCTATATATCACCTAGCCTTAATCCCTGTCAATATCAACAGCTAACTAGCCTAGCTATGGAGGATTCAGTTTTAAACCAAATATGTTTATAACTAAAAGGCAATCTCATAATTAATTTAAAATGTAGTTTGTTTATTTTTACAGCATGTGTTTTCTGAGGGAACTCCATTTTCTTTTCTTTTTTATTGGATTGTTACAAATGTTCCAGATGTTCAGTATTCATTAGTAAGAGGCTTCTTTGTCAGGATCAGGGATGCTTTCAGCGCAAACCCAACCGCCAGCCAAACTTACCTTGATTGAACCCCTCGTTTATATGCGAGTCAAGTCCCCTTTGTGGGATTGCCTTGCTGTTGTTGCTTGATATTGCCTTTGAATGTACTGCCAAACAGGTTTGTGACCTCACAATAGCCGCTGTGCTACAGGATCGTGGCTAGACAATTCCTTTGCAAATAAACGAGGTTCATAATTTTTATGTCGGCACTTGCATCCACTTTGGCACCTGCACATCTGGCGAACAAAATTTTTTCTTGATCACCAAAGAAGAAGGTAAATATCTCCTGGGGTTATGGCCAGGTCATTAAAGTGAGATACTTGTTGAGCACGGAATCATTTGCGGCACACCTGTTCTCTGCACCTGCAAAGTTGGAGTCGTTCATTAAATGACTGACATTGGATACTCAGTGAAAAAGTGGACTGCACCGAGTAAACGTTTAAATAATTGTATGAATTTATTCCTGAGTTGAACAGTTAGTCTGCCTTACCTTTTAGATGTCAACAAAGGTACTGCCAAGACACATGTCTTTTAGTCATATAAAAGTGGGTTTTTTACATTGTTTTCCTGATACATGGGGGAAACTACAATTCCTGTGGGGCTGTGAAAGAACAGGCATACATGAATTAATCTGAATCCAGTCAGCTCAATAGAGATAGACACCAAATACAGGTGTCATAAGTCACACAGAATCACCACAGTAGTAAGTCTCAACTAAAAAATGTAAAATATTGTTTGTCTTTTTCTGATTACATCCCTTTTCAGTTGGAGGTGGCACCAGATGGTGAGGAGGGGGGGAACAAGTGTAAGAAAGCAATATTCACAGTGCAGCCCTAAGGACACTTTCTTCTGAGTAAGCCTATAACAAAATTGGGCTTAATTCTGAGCAGACCTGTTTAGGATTGCTCTCTTTGAATCGTGTGTATGCAAACTATATTTTCTTTCTTTTATTTTCTTACATTTTAGCTGTTCTGATGCAAACCAAGTGGAGAGCATACATGGCCAGGATCAGCCAGGACTGAAACAAAGAATACAGATTGCTAGCTAACAGATTTACACTGATGTATCAATCAATATTGATAAATGTATCAATGTAAAGGCAGAGCTGACCACAGGCCAGAGACCAAGCTGCAGAATCTGTGTGGCCTGCCCGGCATCCCATCCCGGCTGTTGCCAATTCTGCTGGAACTTGTACTTTCAGCATATTGCTTTCTTGATGGTCTCTGACCCAGGACTCTTCTATTTCAGGCTTGTTTTTGTTTAAAATGCACCTTTCTGTGACACCCACATCTGTTTCTTTTTGGAATATGTTGTAAGGGAACCATATCAAGTTTCTTGTTGTTTGCTTTTATGCAAGTACTACAGAATTAGTTAATTCCCGGCTAGCATATGTAACAGAATAACCGTCAACTAAGGCTTAAGGAATCATGTTGGAAACTGCATCTTTTTTAACTTGAAGGATGCAGAGGAAGCTAGGCAAAAGATGACAGAGAAACATCACTAATTGTTAGGGTTGCCAGCTCTGGGTTGGGAATTACTGGGAGATTTGGGGGGTAGAGCCTGAGGAGAGCGGGGTTTGGAGAGGGGAGGGACTTCAATGCCGTAGACCCCAAAGGCCAAAGCAGCCATTTTCTCCAGGGGAACTGATCTCTATCACCTGGAGATCAGTTGTAATAGTGGGAGATCTCCAGTCACCACCTGGAGGTTGGCAACTTACTGCAGACTGACTTCAGTGGAGTTAGACGGGTATAATCCTGCATAGGATTGCACAGCAGTAAAACATTAATATGTCTTCCACAAATTAAAGCAACTGTTATACAACTACCTATTATATAACTACGACCCCGTCTCAAATGTATCATTTTTGGACAAAGTGATAGAACAAATGGTGGCTGTAAACACCAGGGATCCCTGGATAAAGCAGATTGTTTGGATCCATTTCAGTCTGGTTTCAGGCCTGGTTATCAGCCACAGTCACCCTGGTGGATGACCTGCACTGGGAGATGGATGCAGAGAGTATGATCCTGTTCATTCTTGTGGCCCTCTTAGTGGCTTCCAATACCACTGATCATGGTATCCTTCTGGTCCACCTTTTGGGATCAGGACTGGGAGGCACCATTCTGTGGTGGCTTCAGTCCTACCTGAAAGGTAGGTTTCAGGTGATGCTTGGGGACTTCTGCTTGGCGTCTCGGCCTCTTTCTGAGGGGTCTTGCAAGTCCCATCTTGTCCCCTATATTATTTAATATCTCCGTTAAGCCACTGGGAGAGGTCAACTGAACATTAGGCCTGGGTTTTCATCAAGATACGGATGATGTTTTCCAGTAAATCCCAGGAAGACTGTGGAAACCATAAACCAGCACCTTTTGGAAGTGCCCTGCACTCTGCAGGCAGACCCCGTCATGTCTCCTTGGAGGCAGTGCCATCATGTCTAGGTAGAAAGGGCTTGAGAACATCAGCTGGGGTACAGGCTTTTGCACCTAGTAGAATGGTTGATCCAGCTGGGCAGTTTTCCCAAGCCTCAGTTAAATAGGCCATAGGGTTGCCAGACCCCCAACTAGGGTTGCCAGGTCCCTCTTTGCCACCGATGGGAGGTTTTTGGGGCAGAGCCTGAGGAGGCAGGGGTTTGGGGAGGGGAGGGACTTCAATGCCATAGAGTCCAATTGCCAAAGCGGCCATTTTCTCCAGGTGAACTGATTTATATTGGCTGGAGATCAGTTGTAATTGCAGGAGCTCTCCAGCTAGTACCTGGAGGTACTCTCATTAGTTGCTCATAGGACTTTATATGCTTGCAACAATTTGTTTAACTTTTCTTTATTGTATGGTTCATATGCTCGCAGTAAATTTCATGTGATATCTTGAATGAGCCTCGTGCTGTTTTTTAGAATTACAGTACCTGGAGGTTGGCAACCATACCCCCAATGGAGGCAGCACTGGTGCCCAAGCCTCGCACTGCTGGGCTGTTCCCCGGAACTGGAGTAAGTTGCCCTGCACCAATGTTAGTGCCCACTTAACACAAGTGGCATTAACACTGGTGCAGGGTTCATGCTGGCTGGCTCCAAAGGCCATTTGCAACACACACACCCGAGGATTGCTGTGTAAGAGACCCACGTTCAGAGACCCACTCTGCTACCCCCACAGAGTTGTTGTGAGAATAAAATGGAGGAGAACAATATAAGCTAGTTTGGGTCCCCACTGGGGGAGAAAGGTAAAGTAAAGAAATAAATAGAGGAAGGAAGGCCAGTAGCGTGGCAGAAAATATACGGAGGGCTTTTGCATTCTTAATGTTCCCTAGAAAGTGTCCATGATCCTCTTAAAGTGCGCGCCCCCTAAATTTAACTGCATGTTACTTGGGCGGGAACAGGAAAAAAATGATAAACTACAACAGGTAAGATACAACAATGCAAAACTCAAACTGAAACATTCATCTCAGAAAAATGCACATTTAGAAAACAGCAGCTACTTATGCAAAATCAAAAACAGCCAAAAATTGAGGATTATTCAACCAAATTCAACATGCTCAGCAAACCTTTAGAAGTCAGGCCAGGAAGGAGGAAATTGTCATATTGTTTGCACACATGTGGAGCAGAGAATTGCAGGACCTGCATGTTTTTATAAATACTCATGGGAGCATTTCTAAAACATTTGTTCCAGGACACAATCATGTCTAGCTTTCTCCAAACCAAGTTCCTTGACACTTTGTTCCTGGAATAAATGATACTGCATGGAAGGATATAATTACATAGGCATCTTCATGTTGCTTACATTGCCCAGTGCTAATGTTAGAAAGCACTTACTCTGTGGGTCAGACACGCTGGTGCAGCATCCGCTGCCTAGAAACACAGAGCAGCGAAACCCTAGGCAGACAAAGGAGACCAACTTGCAGGACTTTTAAACTTTCTTTTAAAATTGCAGACCACAAACACTGACAGAATGCAAGCTGTTTTCACTCTAGACAGGAGGAAGAAATGGAGGCCCATTTTCAACAGCTTCTGGAGGAACCATCCATTTTTCTCCTAAAGTGGATTCATGGTCTTTAAAAGTAGCAACAAAAATATCACCAGTCCCTGCTAATAGATCTGAATTATTCATAGAGCTCCATTATATGTATGGTTACATGGAAGTCAACAAGTTCAATAGGACTTCCAAGGATGGCAACTTTAGTCAATTAGAACAATATCAGGGAATGTGGGAAAGGTGAGGATCACAGCTGTCCTTTTAAACTTAATAATGGCAGACTGAAAGCACAGATGCAGCCCAACACCAGTACTTCAGGAAAACTGGTACTAGACACTGTCAATTGTGCTAGAGGCCACAGCAACACTGTTGACACCCACCAATCACCGAGCAGCTTACCAACAATGGCCCATATCAGTCATTTTTGGAAGCAGCCAACCAATGAGCACCAGCACACCTCCCTGATGCCACCTTATCCCCAGAAGAAGGGAGGAATAGAGGCAACACAACAACTTCCACTGTATGGAGGACTAAGTTGAGCCCAGTAGGAGTCCTCCTGAGATCTTTGTAGCTGGGAGTTCCAATCCCCTCTTCAAACATGTTCCCCTTTGGTGTGCAGACACAAAGGGGAGGAAGCATGGACAATCCAACCATGTAACAGACATCTCTGCAGCCGACTTGGCAGAGAAAAACTGGACCTTCTCCCACACAAGGATTCAGATCCCAGGGCAGGAATAATGCCCTGAAGAGCAGCTTTTTGCCAGGCAATGAAGAAGAGTTGGGAGTCTCAAAGCGACTTACAGTCGCCTCCCCCACACACAACAGGCACCTTGTGAAGTAGGTGGGGCTGAGAGAGTTCTGAGAGAACTGTGACTAGCCCAAAGTCACCCAGCAGACTTCATGTGTAGGAGTGGGGAAACCAACTCGGTTCAACAGAGTCCACCACTCCTAACCGCTACACCAGTCTGGCTCTCAAAAAAGGATGACATCCTAGGACAGCAACAACTGCTCATCCAAAGAAGGCATAGGGAACCCTTTGCTGCTGTGGAAAACACCTCAGACCAGTGCTCACCATAAAAACGTTGATTTCTATCCTGCTCTGCTCTGCTCTCCCTCAGCACCTGGTCTTCATGAGTCAATTGTAATGTGAGCTACTGCTGTCTCTCTTGCCCCAGTACTTCTGCAGCAGCTCCAGGTTCCTGTGCAGTTGCAGGTTCTTTGGCCCATAAACCAGGTCTCAGCTCCCCTCCCCATTCACACATTCAGGGCCCTTGCAATCCGACATGTGGTGACATGTCTTGAAAGTCTGAGATTCAGGTAAGACATGGATAATGCATAATGGCAGTGAGGCATAGATTTTGAAAACCACAGAAATGTTGAGGAAAGGAGTGAAACTGGTTGGGGTGAAAAACTATGGCAGGAGAGGGACCAGATCAAAATGGACCTCGCTGCTAAAAGAAGTTTTAAAACACCTTTTATTTTACCATCATTTACCTTCAATTGTTATAATCTATTTTTGGAACAAACTCATTAGAGAGAAAGCAGAGAGGCCGTTTTGAAAAACAAAGTAGAATTCTCTTTGCTCTAGAGACAGGATGGAAGAACTGCGGCAGTTCTATCTTGACTGTGTAGGCAGGACACCGACACGCAACTTCTCTCCTGACAAATGTGATAAGAGCTCCCTCTCCTGTCTTTGTCCATTTTGACTGCAGTCCATGCTTGCACTCATCTGGTGCTACAGTGGTTCCCAGATCTTTTGGACCAAAAAATAACCATCTGCTTCCTGTAGTTGGCACTCAGTCCCTCTGCTTATTTAGAGCCAAAACAGCAACAACAAACTCCCAACTGTACATGGTCTCATCTTTGGAATGAATAGTGAGATAAACCAATATGGCTCTTTTGGATTCTCAGTTGCAAAAGACGGGTGTCAAGGAGGCACAATTGAGTTACTTGTAATATTTCCAATGGTGACACTAGATGCCGAGTGGCTGGCAGGTTCACCTTCTGGTCTTCTGCTCAAGTCAAAATGCGGAAGCAAGTGTGGCATAGAAAGAAAACAGTTGTTAATATTATTCTACTACCCATGAGAGCCAGTGTGGTGTAGTGGTTAAGAGCGGTGGTTTGAAGTGGTGGACTCTGATCTGGAGAACCGAGTTTGATTCCCCACTCCTCCACATGAGCAGCGGAGGCTAATCTGGTGAACTGGATTTGTTTCTCCACTCCTACATACAAAGCCAGCTGGGTGACCTTGGGCTAGTCACAGCTCTCTCAACCCCACCTACTTCACAGGGTGTCTGTTGTGGGGAGGGTGAGGGAAGGTGATTGTAAGCCGGTCTGACTCTTCCTTAAGTGGTTGAGAAAGTCGTCATATAAAAACCAACTCCTCTTCTACCCATGCTTAAGGGAAATAATTTGGACCCACCTCTGTAGGGAGAGCTGTTTACTAAAGATTAGCCAGTGTCTAAAGTCTATGAATTCTCAATTTTAATTATATATTATTGGGTGAAATACAACATCCATGGAATAGACCCACTGATTCCATCTCCCTTGGTTTTGCAGTTGAGAACTTCACCCACCAAAGATATTTGTACACATAAGAGAGAGGTGGCTCAGGAGGCCCTCATTATGTTGAGACAGCCCTTACATATCACTTCAATTTCTGATTTATCTATCAAATCAATGAAGGAGTTAGAACATGAGAACATAAGAAGAGCCCTGGAGGATCAGAGCAATGGTCCATCTAGTCCAGCATCCTGTCTCATGCAGTGGCCTCCTAGTTACTCTGGAGGTCCAGCAACAGGGCACAGAGGCTGCCTTCCCCTGATGTTGCATCCTGGCACTGATATTCAGAAGTTTCTTCAAGAATCATTTGAATTCATGGTGAATGTTGCCATGTGGCCTCCCTTACCCCGTTTTCTGCCTTTTATTCCATCCCTGTGGAAGGGCACAAGCCATTCTGCAGACTTTAATGAGTTAATAACTAGGCTAGCAAAGGAAAGGGTGGAGAAGGGAAATGGAGTGGAGGGGGCTACAGGAACAGTGGCACTACTGCAGTCATCAGATCAAATCACAGGGTGGAGGAGGATTTTCCAGATTCTCTGACCTTAAAGTTGGGGAGTAAAAGGAAGAGGAAGCACATTTGCACAGACCTTCTGTCATAGCTTCCTTAGGGAGGGGTGCCTGCCCTGTCCATATGCAATACACAGCTCAGCTAAACAAGCATGTACGTGAAGTTCCAAACAGAGACACACAAAAGAAAATGTAAACAACCGGAATCTTTTATTCATACTCCTGTTTTCGCATGTTGAACATATAGAAGCATTGATTATGTGAAATAATCTAATTCTCTGCCTCCCAAAATGTATTAACTGCTCAATAAAGGGTCCATCCAGCCCAGAACAGTATCTTATGTAACAGTGTCTACTTATAGGGGCTAATACATTTTTGATCTTCGGTGCAGTGTATTAAGTGTAATTTGGTGTTATGAGCATGATTCTCTTGTCAGGAATTATAAAATTAATTATGCTGCTTTACAGAGCAACCGGCTTTTGTTGCAGCCAGCATGGTGTAGTGGTTAAGAGCGGCAGACTCTAATCTGGAGAACTGGGTTCGATTCCCCACTCCTCCACATGAAGCCTGCTGGGCGACCTGGGTCACAGTTCTCTCAGAACTCTCTCAGCCCCACCTACCTCATAAGGTGCCTGTGGGGGAGGCAATTATAGGCCGCTTTGAGACCCCTTCGAGTAGAGAAAAGCAAGGGAAAGACCATTTCAGTGTTATGAGGTAACCACCCAAAACTTCCCTACTTTTATTTATGTGTACTTGGTGTCTAGATGATATTCTAATGTAGAAGGTGCTCTTGGAGATCAAAATGAGAAAAGAAGAGTCAGCCTTTTAAAATATATTAATTTCAAAGTTAATATGTGAATGTTGCAAATTTTATGTCACTGATTTTTACTATTAAAACGTTTTTTAAAGTGACTATTTTAAAGCACATCTTTTAAAACATCACTCGATGCTGATGCTTAAAAGATGAACGAGCTGTTCCTCTAGGGTTGCCAGCCTCCAGGTACTAGCTGGAGATCTCCTGCTATTACAACTGATCTCCAGCTGATACAGATCAGTTAACCTGGAGAAAATGGCCACTTTGGCAATTGGACTCTATGGCACTGAAGTCCCTCCCTTCCCTAAACTTTCGTCCTCCTCAGGCTCTGCCCCCAAAACTTCCCACTGGTGGTGAAGAGGGACATATATTGTACCACATCTACTATACAAGGCTACCTGTGGCAAAAAACAACAACCATGTCTCTTTAATGAAATCTCATAAAGGGAACAGATTATATTTATTTAAATGGATCCCACCTTGTTTGGGTTGTGGAATATTTCTGGAATACATCTGCAACTTCAACAAAATGGAGTGATGGTCTCCTTCTTACTCAGAGTTGTTTCTTTAGCTTTTCTTCAAGGTACACTCTGCCAGGAAGGCGGAATGATGTCTGTCTGGCATAACAGCTCCACTGTAGCAATTAAATGTCTGCCTGCCAGTCAGCTTACTTCCTGAGCCATATTTCAGATGCTGGAAAGTATGCGCATTGTATTATATTAGCACTTAAGTGTGTTACTCTATTCATGTTCTTTCAACGGCGCCAACGTTCCTGATAATTAACGTGCCCTAGCAAAGCAGTTTAAATATATATATATATAAGTATAATCTGTACTTTGCCTTATGATTTTGATATGTCTATCTAGTAAGACATAATAGAGAATGGATACATACAGGGGATGAAACCAAGGAAGCATATTACAATTTGGCTGTACAGAAGCCTTGGGATTCTATCTTCCCAGAAATATATGCTTGAAGTACAAACCTAAGTAGAGTTACCCCCTTCTAAGCCCACTGATTTCAATTAATTTAGGAGGGTGTAACTCAGTTTAGGATAGCACGGGCAATATTGTATGTGAAGGTTTGTTTATTTATTTTATTAGATTTATTCCCCACTCTCTATCCCGATCAAAGCCGGGCTCAGAACAGCTAACGACCATTAAAAACAACCCAGCACATACTATATACAAAGTCATTTCAATACAGCAAAAAAAAATTAACATAAAATTTTACAATAAGGCCAATAAAACCAATTGGTGCCAGTTAATAGCACACTGGTCCACAGTGAGTCAGGGGGAAAGGCGATCAGGACCCCACTTAAAATGCACTAAGATGTAACAGTAAAGCAGAAAGGGGGGGAGGGAGGCCAGCTATAATACACACTGTGGCTGCCCTCAGCCAAGTGCTGCAGATGCATCCCCGGCAGCTTATTTTATTTATTTATATTTATATTTTTCTCCCCAATGGGGACTCAAAGTAGCTTATCACATCTTTGTTCCCTCCTCCATCTTATCCTCACAAAAACAACCCTGTGAGGTACATTAGTCTGAGAGGGTATGATAGCAGTACTCAGGGGGAGAATTGGAATCCCTTCTGCAACACACCACAACGTGAACCACTCTCGAACCTAACAACTCGCAGCACATTCTCATCCTAGACAAGTTTGTTTGTGGCCTCTGAATGCAGCTCCAAGATACCATCTTAGTATTTTTGTTCTTGTTATAGATGGAGAGAAAAAACTGCCTCCTGTTCATCCCATATGAGGAAGGAAGGAAGAAAGAAAGCAAGAAAGAAAGCAAGAAAGAAAAGAAAAGAAACTGAGTGCTATCTTGGTTTGCATGTGGGTGTGGAAAGGCCTGTAATGAGTAAGCATATTTTGCCAAAATAGTTCCCAGCTCCTCTGCGTCTGCTGTAAGTATTTCCTGAGTGGTGCTTGGAAAAAATTATCTCTGGGAGAGAGTGAAAGGAACTCTTGCTATTAAACTCATTAACAGTGCAATTTTAATGTTGGGTGTAAATTGCTTAGGATTGCAACTAAACCCCATGCTGGTGTAACCTATTCTGTACTGGCTGAACAACTCCTCATCTATCAGTAATTATTATCAATGTCTTTCACACAGAGCAAGCCATCCTACGCAGGGCTGTTTTGAATCCTTCTCAAGTCTACTCAGTGGAGCTTAACTCCTAGGATGGCACCGAGCGTCTCCTACAGGGTAGTTATACACAGTGCAGAAAAGATCCTCCCTAGAGATATGCTAGTATAATATCACTGCAACATCTGTGCAATGTCACACCTGTGTAACTCTATGCATACGGGGGGGGGACCAGGAAGATTACCATCTTTCAGGGTAACTACCCTTTACTTCAACCATTCCTTCTGCTGGGGAAAGACTCAGCTCTTTTTGCCTTGCAGATGAGAGCCCCATGGAACAGCCCCAACAGTAACCGCAGACAAGGTTCCAGTGGAGCTCCCTACAAGGGGTTGGGAAGTAGTAGCCTAGTGACTACACTATTTCCCTCAATAGATGAATCTCACTGTGCAAACATCCAAGGAACGGGGTGGGTAGGGTGTCAACGGAAGAGCACCATGTGCAGAGCGCTTGAGCCCAGATGCTAAGTGTTGCTACTGTGGAACATTACTCACTCCGGTCCTCATGTCTCTTTTGGCCCTTTCCAGGCAGCCTTCCAACAGGGGTAGAGGCCAGAATGGGCCACATTTGTAGCACCTTGCCAGCCATCTGCTGAGCCTACAACATGACCAATTGCTGTTCTGGCCACTGGGCATATTCAGTTGCTCTTTTGGAGGGTTACTGATTCTCTTCTCCTAGCCCCACTCCTACACCTTTGCAAACTGTTTGACAGCTGTTTGGCTACCACAATTGTACCTGTCGTGAGCATCAGGACCATAGCGTGGTGGAGGAGAGGCTATGGCATCCCCTCACACCCCATTTTCCTGACCTGAAATGGCCCTGGGAGTTATTTGTGCAGTCAGGGGTTGCACATGTGCTGCATGCTTGCAAGTGCATCCGCTGAGGGGGCAAATAACACCCTGGGACTGTTGCGGATCAGGAAAATGGCTTGAGGGAATGTAGAAGCCCTTCCTCCCCCTGCACTGTAGCCCTGATCCAAATATATTTTGTTTCATAACTGGGTTGTCTTCTGGGTGTGTAGTGATGGCTACTTGTTCTTGCTGCTTTCATGATTGTCATAAGGCCTGGCCTATGGTTGCCAGACTCCAGGTGGTTAGGAAATCAGTACAGGGGCGACAAAAATGTACAATAACAATTACTGTTAAGTGCAACCAATGTTTATCCTATGGTGTCTAAATACAACTATACATATAAACATACAGTGTTATGTACAAGCATACAAAAATAACAAGCACAACCAAACAAGTCCACGTGGATGGTGACACAGACACTAACAAAATTCACAAAAATGCAAGGTCTTTGGCAAGGTGCTGCATTCTTCTATAAGTCCCATGCAGGTAAGTGTGCAATTCTAGCAGAAATACCAATTTTAGAGGAGTAACTTGATGGAGGATACGGCCGTTTCAAATTCTTATGGGTAGAATTCTTCATCAGTCCTTCATATAGATTCCTCTAATATTGCACATCTTAAAGATTAAATTTCAAAATGCTGGATGCATGTTAGTTCCCACGAAGGGTAGTTATCATTAAGGCAACCATGTATGCAAAGACTCCAGGTGGTGGCTGGAGCTCTCTCACTATTACAACTGATCTCTAGGTGACAGAGATCAGTTCTCCTTGAGAAAATGGCTGCTTTGGCAATTGGACTCTATGGCATTGAAGTCCCTCCCTCTCCAACCCTCCCTCCTCAGGCTCCACCCCCAAAATCTCCAGGTATTTCCCAAGCCGGAGCTGGCAACCCTAGCCCAGCCACTTTACTGTTATGTATCATCTGCAATTCTAAGAACACTTTCCTGGGAATAAGCCCTACAGAATAAGAGGGGTTTACTTATGAGTAGGGTTGCCAGGTCCCTCTTCACCACCGGCGGAAGGTTTTTGGGGCGGAGCCTGAGGAGGCAGGGGTTTGGGGAGGGGAGGGACTTCAATGCCATAGAGTCCAATTGCCAAAGCGGCCCTTTTCTCCAGGTGAACTGATCTCTATCGGCTGGAGATCAGTTGTAATAGCGGGAGGTCTCCAGCTAGTACCTGGAGGTTGGCAACCCTACTTATGAGTAACCCTGCGTAGGCTTGCTCCCATAGTGATACAGGATTGCATGCGTTGTATCTTTACTTGCTGGAACCCTAAGTCTCAATCCATAATATTATCTTTTAATCCTATCTTCTAGAAGGTGTAAAGACTGTTTTATTTTGTTGCTTTTCGGTTGATGTAGTTAGATATAAAACACAGCAAGCAGTTCCACAGCCTGTGCGGTAATGCACAAATTACTCATTTTAGATACAGATGGACAGACTTGACATCAGTCTGACTGGAAAAGAAGAACTGTATACTAATGATCTTTCCAGGGATTCTAAAAGCCTAATATATTATTAATGTTAACAGTTGAGTTCTAATAGTTTAGCCATATGGTTTTAAAATTCTAGCCTAAGTAACAATAATTACCACGCTTTCCAAGTTACTCTGATTCAGTTCTTATTGTCTGCTGCTTCCATCATAAGAAGGTATTTATAATAGTCTCAGAAGACGAGCACACACACATAGCGGGCTCCGCTGACTCGAAGTCCATAGCATGGGAGCAATTCCTTATTTGTGCCTGCAATGAGAGAAGGGAATCCTTGTTTTCCATGGTCTGAAGACTCTGCCTTTAATATTTCTGGCAATAAAGACCTCCATTTTTGGTTGATTTCCTGTCATTCCCTTCTCACTGTATGATTTTATGAGTTTTGCAGCTCACTGGAAGAAAATGAATGCATTCATGTCTGTCATTTCCCCAAAAGGTTATTTTAAATGCATTTTCTTATGAATGGAACATATAATGTGTGATTTAAAGAGAGAAAAAGAACTGAAAAAGAATCTTGTTGATCACCAAGTTGTAATGTGTTGCACATAGCTATATGTAATATATTGATAAAAATGAGGATTATTAATAATTGTCTTGTCCCTCTTCTGCCCTCCATGTTTGTTCATTTTTATCAACATTTTAGAGATGCAATACATTGGACTAGATTATTATTATTTTTTATCTCCTCTTCGAAAAATTTATGAGCCAGTTATTCCCACATTATTTTTAACTTTATTTTTGCCAATTTGATTAAAAATGATCATCACATTCCTCATATTCTTCAACTGCTCATTAACAACAGGAGTTAACTTGCATTTTCACATGGTTACTATTTGAGCTGCTGTAAGCCAGCAGTTTGTCAGTACTACGTTTGGAGACCCAGGCATGCAGCAATGGCCTGTGCAGGTTATACCACCTAATCAGACAGTAGCGTAGGGTTGCCAACCTCCAGGTGGTAGCTGGAGATCTCCCACTATTACAACTGATTTCCAGACGACAGAAATCAGTTCCCCGGGAGAAAATGGCCACTGTGGCAATTGGACTCTACGGCATTGAAGTCCCTCCCCTCTCCCAACCCCGCCCTCCTCACGCTCCACCTCCAAAATCTCCAGGTATTTTCCAACCCGGAGCTGGCAACCTTATAGTAGCAGGATGGTACCAGTTGTTGTTGGAGGGGACAGCTTGTAATGGTGTAGCACCCATAAGATTCAACTGGGGTTGCCAGGTCCGGGTGGAAAATACCTGGAGATTTTGGGGGTGCAGGCTGATGAGGGTGGGGTTTGGGGAGGGACTTCAATGGGGTATAATGCCATAGAGTCTACCTTCCAAAGTGGCCATTTTCTCAAGGGGAACTGATCTGTCGCCAGGAGATCAGTTGTAATAGCAGAGCTCCAGCCACCACCTGGATGCTGGCAACCCTAGGTTGAGCAGATGCTTCGGTCAGGGCCTGGAAGAGCCTAGAAGGCTTTTGCTGTCCACCACTGTTAAACTAGGTTTGTGTTAGTGTGTGTAAAGTGCCGTTAAGTCGCAGCCGACTTATGGAAACCCCTTTTGGGGGTTTTCATGGCAAGAGACTTAACAGAGGTGGTTTGCCAGTGCCTTCCTCTGCACAGCAACCCTGGTATTCCTTGGTGGTCTCCCATCCAAATACTAACCAGGGCTGACCCTGCTTAGCTTCTGAGATCTGACGAGATCAGGCTAGCCTGGGCCATCCAGGTCAGGGCAAACTAGGTTTACTGGGGAACAATCATAAGCAGGGCTACTCAGAAGAAAATTCCATGTTAATCAATGGGGCTTAATACAAGGAAAGTGTCCTGTTTTGCCATCGAATCATAGCTCACTTGTTGCAACCCTGTAGGGCTTTCAAGGCTGTAGATGTTCAGAGGTGGTTTGCCATTGCCTGACTCTGCCCAGCAACCCTGGACTCCCTTGGTGGTTTTCCATCCAAATACTAAGCAGGCTGACCCTGCTTAGCATCTAAGATCTGACAAGGTCAGGCTAGCCCGGGCTATTCCGATAACAGCAGGTGTCCTTAGGACTGCAAAATAAATCAAACGTCCAGTGGCCCCCTAACAATATTTATTTCAATACCAGCTTTCACAAGTCACAAGTCACTTCTTCAGATGATGTAACCTTTCCCTGATTACAGCAGCCTTTCTGCATCACCTCCATGTAGTGGTTCTTACTCACCACCAGGGGGCTGAAGGGCACACGTGAATGAATAAATACTACCTCGGAGGTGAGATTTGAAGGCATTGAACAAAAACAAGTGGATTTTGCTAGAACAATAGATGTCTTTATATACTTGTCAGTAAAGTATTTTACTGAAACCTTTGAGGGGCAGGAGTGAGGAAGGAGGGAAGATTGAATAATTAAATGTGGACACAATTTAGTCAGATATACTTGCATATTATTGTGGGAACAATAATTTCTTTTGAGCTCCAGATCCGAATTCCTTACTCCAACAGAGAAGGAGACAATGCTTACTAATTCCATCTCCCGCTGCAACCTCACCTCATGGGGGGGGGGTCACCTGAACCCAAGGGGCAGCATTTGGAAGGGGCAGTAGGGTGCAAGAGAAAAGGGGAGTGGGGGAAAGCACCGTTCCATAAGCAGAACTCTGCTTGCAGATTTTCATTGGTGGCTCTCCTGAAAGGGACAGGGAAAGAAAAATCGCAAGCATTCTTTGTGTCTAACTCAAGTCCTGAAGCTACAGTACTCTTGACAATCTGAAGAGTTTATAAGGCTTAAAATTAAAGGAAAATGCAAAGTGTGTGATATGATATGCTTAAAGGTAAAAGTAGTCCCCTGTGCAAGCACCTTTTACTGGGCAGACTTGGTTTCTGGGGTGGTTTGCTTCCCCAGCAGTATGTGTTCTCGTGTGAAGGAGGGGACAAAGCAATGATGGCTTTTGCCACAAGGGAAAAAAATAAGAGATAATCTTGAAGAACTGTGGTTCAAACCTGAAGAACTGAAAAGACTGGTTTTAAGACGAGCAGACTAATCACAGAGATTTCAACACCATCGTTGAACAACTAATGCCTGAGAAAGCAAGAATTAAGCAACTGCTAAGGAGTAGAATACTTCCCAGATGAAGTTTACTTTGCTTTTGCAAAATTTCGGGGGTGGCAAGTCAAGGACCGTGTCTTACTTTATGGCAGTCAACTATCTTAAACAAGCATACCTTTGAACAGCTCGAACAACAAGTGGAATAGCCTTCTGTTACAAATCTCCCTCCCTGCAGACCCCAGGAAGAAGTCGGTGCCTGCTCCTTTAGTTGATTTCAGTAGGGTCAAAATTATCCCCATGAAAAGAACACAACGCTGACGTAACTCAAACAAAACAGGATGGCTGTGAACCAAAGATCTACTGGGGCAGCAATAGCTTCACTGTGCATATTATACTGTGCATAAGCATCTATATACCAAAAATTCGTTGAAGAGGGGAAGGGAGGCTCTGGATTTAGGCCCCTTAAACTATCTTTAATCAACTCCATAAAAGCAGACAATCGTTCATCACGTCTGAGTTTGTGAAAACCAGAATCAGGGTAACTTTCCCCAAAAGTGACACCATATTTTGGTTTCGAAGCTCTCTGCTTAGACCCAAGTCTGCATCTGAAATGTAAAAGATATTTGTCAGTAATTGACCTCAGAGTAGCATTAGTGCTTGGAACTCATTACCACTATAAGCATCTGACTTCAAAAGAAAAAGGTCAGATTCCTGGAAAAGAAAACTAAATATGGTACTTAAACCAAGATAATCAGAACACTGTAATTTTTATGGCAACCCTTGATATGAACCTCCCAGAGATTTTTTTTTGGGGGGGGGAAATTACTGGTGAGTTGACACATGCACGTTCATTCATGTGAGCTTTATATAGCTGGGTATTACTGGGGAAACTGTAAGCGGAAAACTGAACGCTTATTCTATAAATTGGCAAATACTGAAAGGTGGAGAATGCTTAGGAGAAATAATGACAGATAATCTGGAGGGGGAAAAAATTGGGGGCAAATACTGAAAGGGGGAGAATGCTTAGACGAAATAATGACAGATAATCTGGAGGGGGAAAAACAAGCACCTCCCCGTCGGGGAATCGAACCCCGGTCTCCCGCGTGACAGGCGGGGATACTCACCACTATACTAACGAGGATTTACTTTAAAAAAATTTTTCCTTTCGTAGCCTTTAACTTTTCCTTCAACCATTGGACATTGCCGACACACTCATATACTATTCGACCAATCCCGACAGTAGCCTTTCCCGCGAAGCATCATGGGAATAGTAGTCCAATCTTCACAAAGCGCTAAGCAAGAACTACCCTTTGCAAGAACTACCTCTCCCAGAGGCGCTCTTCACGCAGCTCCCCGGGATCGGCCGGCTAGCCGGGCGACTATCCATCACTACGCGCTGACTTGGCTCGAGAGCACCAGTCCGGAGCGGAGCCATGGCGGATCCCAGCTCGTTCGCGGCCCCCGACGCCTGCCGCGCCCACCACCTGCACCTGCGCTGCCGCGTGGACTTCGAGAGCCGCTCTCTGCGGGGGGCCGCGGCCCTGACCGTGCGGGCGGAACGCGACAGCCTGCGTTGCTTGGTAACGCCGCCGCCCTTCCCTCGCAGGGCCCTGGGTGGGTGGCTGGGCCCGAGGGCCCTCCTTGCGGAGAGCCGCGCGGGAAGACCCAGCGGGGGGCCCGGGGGGCGGGGCGGGGGGGCCTTCGGCGCGAGGGGGGTGTCTGTAGCTTCACATCGGACGCCGAGGGGGGGGCGATGGGGTATTCTTGACGGCCGGCATCAGCCAGAGAGGCACATGGGGAAGAAACACGAGCTCACGCTCGTGTTTCTTCCCCATGTGCCTCTCTGGCTGATGCCGGCCGTCAAGAATACCCCATCGCCCCCCCCCCTTTTTTCTCTCTCTCTCTCTCTCTCTCTCTCTCTCTCTCTCCAAAGCAGACTAGACTTTGGTGGTTACCGCACTTTGTATTCCCAGCGATGCATTAAGAGTTTGGAAACGTTATAAAAAACATCGCTTTAACAGGGTTTTTGGATGCCGCGGCTAATAAATGGTTGGAAGACGTCTTCACAGCTAAAGGGGCCAAACAAAGTGCGAACGGTATTTTTTAATAACAGTTTCAAACTCTTAATACATCGCTGGGAATACACAGAAAGTGCGAACAGTATTTTTTTTATAACGTTTTCAAACTCTTTAATACATTGGTGGGAATACATAGAAAGTGCAAACAGTATTTTTATAACGTTTTCAAACTCTTTAATACATTGGTGGGAATGCATAGAAAGTGCGAACAGAATTTTTTTATAACGTTTTCAAACTCTTAATACATTGGTGGGAATACATAGAAAGTGCGAACAGTATTTTTATAACGTTTTCAAATTCTTAAAACATCTCTGGGAATACAAGTGCGGTAACCCTAACTGGGGGTTACCGCACTTGTATTCCCAGCCATGTATTAAGAGTTTGTTACAGAAAGCTGGCACGATTCCAGTGCGGTTATAAAGTTACAAGCAATGTCGCCTTTGCCCTTTCCTAACGTTTCAGGTTCCTCAGCGTTGGCCTTTGCTACTCACTGATACTGTATCTTTACTTGCAGGAGCAAACGCCCTGGAGTTTCGGTTTTACTGGTTAAGATTTTTTTTTTAAGTCGCCTGTCAGAGTATTTATTATAGCGTCAGCTGTTTTGTCTGTGAGTCCACATCATCAGATGCTCGGTGTGTCCACAGACCCACACACACACACAAAATACTTTTACACGGTGGGGGTTGAAACACAATGAAATGCAATGGGTACAATTTGTAAGACTGGGGTCTGCGTGGAGCTGTTATGGGGTCGATGGTAAGAAAATCCTCAGGTTGGTAGAGAGGCTGTTTCTGCCATTTTAATTCTGTCTCGACCTAGTTCTGAACTGTTGACAGAGACTGAGTCCAAAGCTTGTTTTGCACCAAAACCTGGCTTGCAAACCGGTTGCGTGTTTTCTTGTCAGTTTCTGGGATGCCTTCCATCAGGGTTGTTCACCCTCTCAAATATTCGATGACCCTCGAGGATTACGTTACAGAAAGTTTTACTCATTGCTGCTTTCGTGTAAATAAACTTCTGGTTTTCAGTGCATTCTTCCAAAACATTTTGGCTACAAAAGCATTTAATAATTGAGCCAAAATAAGGTGGTGAAATCTTCCGTTCGCTGTTTGGCTTTAGTCCTGTGCAATAATATTGCAAAGAAGATATGCTTTTTGTAACTACTTCAAGGTGAAAAGCATCTGACTTTGCAGAATGATATGTTTGCGGTTGAATAGAGCTGTTTTTGAAATCTTGTCCTTGTCATTTAAAGACAAATAATGTGTAAACTGGCCAGAACATGGCTACAGTCACATATCCTTGTAACAGTTACACACCATACTACACAGAAACTTTGTAAAATGCTTGCTTTTTCCCTATTAGAGATGCTGGGAGAGCCATGAATTGTACTTTATTGGTAAACAGCAAGCTGCAGAGCCCTCAATTTAGAGTGGCGCTGAAACGTAGGGAAGGAAGGATGGAATTCTTTTTGTGCCCTCTATTTGCCCCATTGGGGTAACAAAGGTTGCTTGAACTTGTGTCTGCCTGATTTGCAAAACTCATTACTTTGTTTTTTAACTTGGTTTTTGTGCTCTGAAACTTAATTTTAAAAAGAAAAATACATATTGTAATGCAATAATACAAGTGTTGAGAGTTTGATGTAATTAACTCTCTGAATACCTGTCTAGTCCACATCTAATAATTAACTTTTTCTCTATACCAGACTCTCAAAATTTTTGTATTTTTTTAAGCCCTTGTGATTAATTGGACACTTGTTAGGTTCTTCTACATTTGTTTGATTCACTGTCGATAGATGTTTGAGCAATTTCTGTACGTGGCTAATGTATAACTCATTTATTTATTTGCAGGTGTTGGACACAAAGGATCTAACAATACACAAAGTACTTGTCAATGGACAGGAGGCAACGTTTGCTCTTGGGGAACATCACAGCTTCAAAGGAACACCAATGGAAATCACACTACCTTTTGAGCTGGGGAAGTATGTCTGTTAATGTGTCCTCCTTTCTTTATGTTTGAAAACCCTTGTTAATGGCCTAGTCCTAAGAATTAATGAGATAGCATGTATTAAGAGTTTGAAAATGTTATAAAAAATACTGTTCGCACTTTGTTTGGCCCCTTTAGCTGTGAAGACGTCTTACAACCATTTTTTAGCCGTGGCATCCAAAAACCCTTTTAAAGTGATGTTTTTTATAACATTCTCAAACTCTTAATACATCGCTGGGAATATCTAGTGCTGTAACAGCCTAAGATAGCCTGATGTTATGCTACTGTAATGTCTTAGCATGTAATATTATGCCAGTATTGAAAATAGCAGCATAAAACTGGGGCAAAAGATTTTGAATAGTCCTTGGCATGTCACTAGTGTTATCAAGTGTCTAAGAAACAATGCAGTGGAAACAGTTTTAAATAACCAATCAGCATTAAAAACAGGTTTTATAGGAGATCCATTTTTCTACCAGCCTGTACAAAAAGCCCTCCTAAAAGGTCATCCCAGCCTAACATCAAAAGCTGTAACTGTTGGGAGGGGGGTTGTGGAGCCTTTTCTTTAGGGAATGCCATATCCACTTAATCTCATTACTTCTATCACACTACTATACAAAGGAAAGGAAGGATCACGGCTCAAGCTTTAATTAAAAATATTTTCAACTTGAGAAATTTAACTGAATGACAGTAACCCATCTGACAAAAGTTGCCTCCAATCCAAAACTAACTTTATGTTGCAAGTCTTTGTTGAGCACATTCTGCTGAATGCTTTTTTAAAAAATTACCCCCATGGTTATATTGTAGGTAACTGAAGTTGTTGGTGTTCTGCTGGAAAAGTGTACAGATTGTGTATATATTCCTTGACAGTGCCTTTATGGCAAAGGAGTTGTTTTTATTAGTTTAGTGCTCCCTTCTAGTTCTTATTAGTTGCTATTTTCTTCAGACAGAAGCTGGGTGAGGCCCTGCTCTGTTAATTTAGAAAATGTATATCCCACCTCAAGACCCTCTCAAGGCAGCTCATGACTAAACAATAAACCATAACAAAGCAAACAGCAGTAAACATAAATTGTAACAATAATAACATAAATAATCCAAAAATAAATATAAGGCAATAAAACATGCCAATATAAGGCAATCAACAAAAGCAATCCAGTTCTAATAAAGTTTTTACCCTTTTATGCTTATGACCTATAGAATTATTACACTTTGCAAAATGCAATATTTTTTTTAAGTGTGGCTTACCTTAAAAAAGGGTTTTTTTTGGTGGGCAATGTTATAGTTATTGCCTGAATACATGTTTGAAAAAAATATTTTAAAGTAGCATTTAGACATTTGTAGACTGAGGTGGGAGGGAAGGCAGCATGGTATAGCCTGATCTCATCAGATCTCAGAAGCTAAGCAGGGTCAGTATTTGGGAGCGAAACTACCAAGGAAGACAATGGCAAACCTTCTTTGATTCTCACGTGGCTTGAAAGCCTCTGGCTGGGGTCACCATGAGCCAGCTGTGAATTGACAGCACTATACACACATGCAGACTGAAGTGCAAGACCATTCTGGCAAACTTATTCCTGTTGACTGGGAGCCCAGAGAAGCCTTCGTTATAGCTATTTTTATTGTCTCAAAATGTGGTAGAACTCACTTTTTGATGCCAGCAGGCAGGCTTGATTCCTTTGCAATAGAAACTTTCAAGCAGCCAATGTTGTTTCTTGCTGTGGGGGCTACTTCCTATCCAAGGACAATCTATAAGCTATGGTTTAAAGAATTATGAATCTTTCCCAAGGGGCTTTAATTAATTAATTAGCTCAGTTGTTTCAGATTCCAGCAAATCACATCTTGGCCCAATCACAATTACAAATTGTTTTCAGTGATTTATACTGTAAGAGAAAATGTGATAAAGTTTTTGTATAGATTGTGCATAACAGAGGATAAAGTAGCTAAAATGGAAATTGTCTTCTCTAAGGGGTGTTGGAGGTATACTATTAAAGTTCACTTATTTCCCCTCCGCAATAAGGTAGCAATGTCCAGTAGCAAAAGAATATATGAATGTATTTAAAATGCTATAATAAATTACAAAGGAAAAACTATCATGCAGTTCTAAAATTGCCCTGCTGGGACAGCTTCCCAGACATCTGAAACAAAGAATAAAGAATTTGGTTAAGAACTTGTAGCTGCTTGAATGATTTTGGCACAATATTGGATGAAAACAGCATGTGGCCAAGCTCAGTAGTTTGGGTTCATAAAGCCTGGTTTAGTGTGTTAATGAATAAGGTAATGCTCAGGAAGTTTTTATTAAGACTTTGCAGCCATTTCTTCTTTAGTGGCGCTCAATCAAACTGGAAGAATGCTTAAGAGGAAATGTTGAGGATTGTACCATTGAATGTGTCATTTGGAAATATGAAAGCTATATGATCTTGTCTGTTGTATTGTGGATATGTTTTTGTGTTTTGTTGATGTATAAGACTGGTAAACATAAAGTTTTCATATATTTTTTTAAAAAAGATTTTAACTCAATGAAGCCAAGATATTTCCTGCTGTAGTCCAGTTCTCAAACACATGTGCATGCCAATATAAAACCAACCAATAAAATGGAGTAATGGTTTTTTTTTTTTTTTTGCAGGGGGCAAGATGTGGTTGTAGAGATCTCATTTGAAACTTCTCCGAAGTCCTCAGCACTCCAATGGCTTTCTCCTGAACAAACATCTGGAAGAAGACATCCATTTCTCTTCAGCCAGTTTCAGGTGAGCGAGTTGTGTTGTGCTTTTCTATCATTTTCTGCAGGTTATTAACTTTTTTATGATGCTACCCTGTTTATATTGGGCCAGACAATGTCTCCTGCAATCTCTTGAGCTGAGACTTGGCAACTGGCTCTGTCTTAAGTGTGTGCAACAGAATTGTACTATGTGACATAAAAATTCTCAGAATGTAAATGTCTTTTTCTCTTAGAATGCATTGCATGGTAACGTCTCATTGCACAGTTGGGCTAGCTGGGAGCTGAGACAAAAAAGGGGTCAATTAGTGATAACGGAGGGACTCACTTTTGCCTTTGGCATGTGATTTTGTGAAATGACATATCCATTGTTTCTCTTTTGGAGGAGTTATAGACCTGGTGCTTGAGAAAAGGAGGTCATTTGGCTTTCGTATCCAACTATGAATCACTTTGCAAATAAAAAGATGACAACATTATACATCTAAGATCTTGTATTGTCTTGGAGTGCCAAGTGAAATATTTAAAAGGCTGTACATCTGTTACCAAAGGCCAAAGTAACAGGCCATCTAAATTATGTACTAATTATGTTGCCTTTCCCCATGGCCTTGGGACAGAAGAACCCTAAAGAAGAAAATTTCCTGTCACTTCTTGCTGGACTAGGTGCAGATGAGTGCCGGATCTGTATATGGCTTATGTAAGGGGTGGGAGAGATGTTTGACAACTCTCATGCTGATTTTACAGGCTAAAAGTCATCTTTGACCATTAGACTAAACATTTCATAAAAGAGAGTTGGTGTTACTTATTTTGTTGGGGTTTTTTGTTTTGCATTTTTTGCAATATCCTTGCTTTAAAGGCTCTTTGTATTATATTTAGTGTTATAGTTAATTTAAATGTTTAAAATAGTCTGTCAAATAGTGATTGCATTTAGAAGATAGTTTCAGTGGGTAGCCATGTTGGTGTGCAGGAGAAGAGCTAGATTCTAGTCCAGTAGCACCTTAGAGACCGATAAGATTTTAAGGGTATATAATAGTGGAGCAGATCCTGCCATTTGAATGAGCAAAGTTTGGAGCCTTCCTCCAACTTAAGTGGCTCTTCTGTTAAAGGAAGGCGCCTTAGGCTATAAGAAGGGTTCAGACATTGCTCACTGGAGGGGTAGGATCCACCCCAGTACCTTGGGCACGTTTCTGGAGAGGTTCGCTCTGTATCTCCTACATAAATTGGAGTCTTCCACCCCCTACTGCTAGTTTTCATATTTCTACCTTCATCCTCTAAACGATCCCTGGAAAGTGCATTTTCTTAGGCTATTTTTTTAAAGACTGGTTTATGCTTTTCTGTTTTATGAAGAAGAAAAATGAGTGTACAAAGTGTGATTGTAGGCTACCTTAAAGAGGTCCTGTTAGCTTTGCATGATGGTGGAACAGCCTCTCCTGCCAAATTTCAAATTGCCTTCTGTAGTTGCAAGTTGGACAGCAGGGCCCACTGTAGAGGAGAGAGCCTGATGAATTCGGGTGAGTACTTGGAGCATCTGGCTTGTGCGCATCTCTGAATTGTTGCAGTTTTAGACATCTGGTGGTGGTTAATCTATTTCAATATTAGGAACCGCTTCTTGTGGTTTACTGCAAAATTCTTCTGTAAATTTAGCAACCTCTGATTTTTGTGTCTTCCCCCCCCCCCCCTCAGGCTCATCACTGCAGAGCTGTTCTTCCCTGCCAAGATACGCCTGCTGTGAAATTAACATACTATGCAGAGGTAGATACAACCAAAAGCCCTGTATCTCCAAGGTGCACAGTTGGATTGTTCATGTACATAATTCAAATTGCAGGTTCTTAGTGAAGCATTACAAATTTGCTGGTGTATGGTCAAGTATGAAAGTGTGTATTTGCTCACAGTCTAAAATATGTAGCTGGGCTCAGCTGATTAGATGTATCAGCCCAGTGGTCCATCTCATCTAGCATCCTGTTTCATACACTGGCCACCAAGCAGGACCTAGAGGCCAAGGTCTTCCCCTGAGGTTTTTCCCCAAGGTACCAAATTGTGCTTTTCACTTTTTACAGTCGTGGAACTCAGCTGCAAATGTAATCTGTTGTGAGTCCAGTTCCGGTTAGTTGGCTTATTGGGCTGTATCTGAAGAATGCTGCTCTCTCAAAAAATAGCACAATTTCAGTGTGTGAGTATGCAGGGGTGTAGATATTGCTTCTCCTGGATCTGCAGAAACCTGCTGTTTTACACTAAAGGTTAAAGGAGAAGAAGAGTTGGTTTTTATATGCTGACTTTCTCTACCACTTAAGGGAGACTCAAACCAGCTTACAATCATCTTCCCTTCTCCTCCCCACAACAGACATCCTGTGAGGTAGGTGGGGCTGGGAGAGCTCTAACAGAGCAGTAATGTGTCCAAGGTCACCCAGCTGGCTTCGTGTGTAGGAGTGGGGAAACAAATCCAGTTCACCATATTAGCCTCCGCTGCTGATGTGCAGGAGAGGGGAATCAAACCTGGTTCTCTAGATCAGACTCCACCGCTCCAAACCACCACTCTTAACCACTACACCACGCTGTTTGAGCCAGTCTTATTTCTGCCTTTGCAAAGACCATAATAATAAAAAACAATGTTTTTAGAGACCACAATAGTTTGATCTGAAAGTTTGGTAGCTATACTTGGGGAACGTAGTGTTTTAAGATGTCTTCCTATGCTTTAATGCCTAAGCTGGAGGTAGGCAACCTTTTTGACCAATGTGCTTAAAAAAACCTGTCTCTGCCTGAGAAGATGTTAGTATGCTGGCAAAAAGAAAGAAATAGGGGAAAGAGACAAGGGCTGCATTAGGTCCGAGGTGAGCCCCAGCAGTATTGCCAGAGCCTCAGGAGTTTGCCTTGGTCCCTTGGGTAGCAGCCTGGCCCTGGGCACCAAGCAAAATGATCTGCCGTACCACTGTTCAGCACATGTGCCAGGAGATCTGTACCCTGACCTAAACACACTTGTGAAACTGGAAGAACCATGTTCTTGAGATTTATTCCCCATATTTGACTAAAGTAGGCTAATTAATTGGAATATTCTGATAGAAGAGTGCAGTCATGTGTAATGAATCCGGCCAGTATTATCAGGGCCGTCCTGCCAAGAGTATTACTATACAGATGGCACTTCATTGTTTGGTTTTCCAGTACAGAAAAACTGAATTCTCTCTCCCTAAAATGTGCACCCCAAGGTCCCATAACCTAAAAGTCATTTGAGCCATGAAATTGTTCAACATGTAAACTGGATTTAAACTTGTATGCTCCATTAAAAATAATTCCGCTTGTGTGCAAGGTGTATAAAGTGTTTAGCAATCTCAACCTGATAGCATTTCCCATGGCCTCCATACTCTTGTTTGGGCCTTAGGAAATATTAAAAAGACATCAGTAAGGATGCTGAAAGGATACTGGAAGAGGCCAGGAGATTATCAAACATAACTGTCTTGTACAAGGCAGGATGCCTGTCCTCCCCAGATTAGCATCCTAAATTATTCTGCAGTATGAGAAACAGATCAGCCCCATCATGACACTGAAATGTTAGGTGATAAGTACTATAAAAGGAGGATTAAGTAGAACTAAAAAGTTGCAATGTATGCAGTTTCACCACTTAGCTCTGCAGAATGTGGAAGTTCAAATGTGGTGTAGCATGGAAAAGCCCATATTTTTATAGTCAGCAATTTTACTCAAGTTTCTGTTCTCTTTGAAATGTCTTCCATCAGAAACCTGCACAGTAATGTGTTGTTAGCTGGCCACCTTGGGTTTGAGCTTCCTAGTCCACATCTCTAGGGCCCTAGCTTCATGGAAATGCATGCTGATTTCAGACAGGCGGTGTGGTGCACTACGAGGTTGCATTAGAGGAAGGAACTGAAGAATACAAACCATGGTTCTAAAGTTGTCATATTCATACATCAGCAGAGAACAGTAGCTCTAGACCTCACACAGTTAAACAAATAACTGATTTTCCCTTCAAAAACAATTTATTATGAGGAGTAGTGCCAAAAAGTGTTTCCCTTGGAAATGCATGGTATTCATGAACAACAGCATTTTTGTGTAACTGATACAAAATACTCAGCTGTTTTGTCCTAAGCTTTTGCTCATACAAGATGTTTCAGTTATGCTCTCCTTGGTGTTTAATATGGGAAACAATCCTTACCCACATATTATAATGTATAATGGCACTAAAAAGATTATTTATTGAAACATTTATGTATTTCTTTTCTTACCAGTGATGGTGGCTCAAAGCACCTTACAAAAACTTGGCCAGAATGCAACAGACAATTTAAAAGCATGAAGAACAAACTACAATAGATAGTGCCAGTTTCAGTAAACCACACAGACACTCCAACAGGATTCCACAAGGTTAAATTTCTGCCCAAAGCCTTAAACTTGCATAAATATGAACCACCTCCATACCCTTGGGGAGGCCATTCCACAGATAAAGCTCTGATTTTACTAATTTTAAGCTGTTGATGATGTACAATATGGATTCTCTGCTTAAGTTGATTTGCATTGCTGGTTTCCAGAGTTCTTGAGCTTATTAGAAAAAGGGACAACATATTTAAAAGGAAAAGCCACTCGCAAGATGAGAACATGGGCAAAAAGTCACCTATTGGCTGTTCCATTCAATAATTCCTTTTAGTATCAGCCTGTATTACTTCTAGGTGTTCTTTTCCTTCCCAAGAAATGTTGGTACTACAGTACACCAGGATAAAAGTTGAGAATCTGGGGAGAGATGGGGGAAATTATTATTTATTCAGTTTTCTATCCCTCTCTTAATGCAGTCAGGCTCAGAGTGGCTAACACTAGATAAAACAGAGCATACACTGATAAGTAGAAACTATAAACCCCAGATTAATAATGTCTAAAATGCTTAAGTACTTAAAAGATGGTGTTTCCCCCATTTCCACTTAACAAAACGTGAGCAAGCAGCAGAAGCCAGATATAAAAAAACGTAACAGGGCGCAGCACAAAGACAGCAAGAGGCTTACATCCCCTTGGCTTAACATCCAATAATACTGCTGATCTGCAAGTATCAGAGCAGCTTACCTAATTACTTTGCCTAAGCTTCTAGTTATTATTAATCTAAAATGGTAGGAGGAAATTTTTTTGTGAAATGGATGAACCGAGTTGCTCTAGGATTGGCATTCTAAGGAATAATATCATGTGAGGTGCTGAATAGTTCAACATTTACTCCAATAGTAATTATACATATATTTTGTTCTTGGTTTAGATATCTGTTCCAAATGAGCTGGTGGCTCTTATGAGTGCTAAAAGAGATGGAGACAAGCCTGATCCAGAAGATAGCACTAGGAAGATATATCGTTTCAGTCAAACGGTACAATTGTTCACACATTCAGTACACTCAGGTCTCTTACAGAATTTAGAAAATACTGACTT
This sequence comes from Euleptes europaea, assembly GCF_029931775.1. Taxonomy (NCBI): domain Eukaryota; kingdom Metazoa; phylum Chordata; class Lepidosauria; order Squamata; family Sphaerodactylidae; genus Euleptes; species Euleptes europaea. The sequence goes on along the minus strand of NC_079314.1, from coordinate 83,473,694 downwards.
ATGATGTCCTTGAATGACTTTGTCAGCAAATATATTTGAGGATATGAAATGTGACTTAGAGCTCTGTTTTAATAAGTTTGTTTCTCTGCTTTTGGTTAGGTTCCAATACCCTGTTATTTGATTGCTTTAGTTGTTGGTGCTTTAGAAAGCAGGTGAGTGTTGCTAGTCATACCTTCATAAATAAACAGTCTGTAGCATCTAAAGGTATTTAGTTTCGAGTTCTTGGAGAGGAATTTACCAGACTTGGAAAGGTCCATGTTCTTCTGGCTCCATTGACTCATTAGCTCATGTGTTCTTGGAATGCTGTTTTTATGAGGACCTTAGAGCATGATATATCTCTCCTCTTTTAATAACATACATTTAATGCCTCTGTGTCTGATATAATGCCTTTTTTATTAAGTGATAGGGATCCCAAGGCTACATTGGCAGTGGCAAAATTTATCTCAGTCCTTATATCCCCAAAACATTAGATTCAAAACTATGCTGCTCAAGATCAATGGATCAAGGAGCTTCTAAGGGATAAAAGGAAGGAAAGGAGAGGTATTACTTCATAATGTTCTTCTGTCCTATCACAAAGACTCAAGAGTAGGTTGCAACATGTGTTCAAACTCCCTTTTCCTTATATGAATTGAGAAACAGTTGTCCTATGAGATTGATGGCTGAGAAGGAATCTAAACCAGGAGGCCTCACAGCCACACCAAACACTTCTGCTGTTGTGCAGCTGTGGCTGTTAGGCTGATCCTAATAATATATTAATGCTTAATAGACAGATGGATTTTTTCTGTCATACTGAACTTCTGACTACCCAAAACAAAGACTGCGAGCTGTTTGGGCAACAATTTTCTAGAATTTGTTTATAGGCTCTTTCGCTTCCCTTTTCCTCACTGCTATCGTGACATTGCTGCCAAGTTGCTGGGAGAAGGGGAAGTTATACACAATCTGCACATGTTGCTGAGTTTATTTTGGACAAGGTGCCTTTCCAGTAATGGCCCAATTGCTGAGCAGCAGAAAGCATTTAAATTGATACTGTAAACAGCTTTGAGTACTACTCTGGATTCTAATAGCCAGTGTAGACACATAATGGTGCACACATAATGACTAATCATGATTTCAGGCTGGCAGGTAGAACTTGCTTGCAAGAGAAGGCTGATGTCTTTGTGCAGTTTGTTCCATATCACAATATGATACCCATTTCCTGACTATATAGCGACTATGACTCCCTTGGTAACGCTTCTGCATCCACCTTGTATGCCAGCTGTTAAAATATTCATAGGTTGGTGTTTCACAATTATTTTTATATATACTTGTATTTTAAATCCTTTTTAATGATTGAAGTGTTTTAATGGTCACCACCTTGTGGACCCTGAATTGGGTGGAAAGGTGTCATAGAAATGTTTTCAATTTATAATTTTATTTAACATTGCAATCTGTGAGATGAAAAGTCATCAAATTGAAGATGGCAGTCTTGGTTTTTCTAACTAAATTTTATTCTTCAGAGAGATCGGCCCAAGAACCTTGGTGTGGGCTGAAAAGGAGCTGGTGGAAAAATCGGCTTATGAATTTGCAGAGGTTGGTGAGAACTTCTTGATTATGTGGCTGAACACACAAATCAGCCTTATAATGAGTCAGATCATTGGTCTATCAGCCAGTTGCATCCACTCTGACTGGCAGCAGCTTTCCCTGGTCTCGTGTAGAGATTTTTCACATTGCCTGTTACCTGATCCCTTTAACTAAAGATGCTGGGGATTGAACCTGGCACCTTGCACATGTAAAGCACATCTTCAACCATTGACTCCCTCTGTTTTGTAGAATATTAAGTTTGCAGATGTCATCCCCCCTCCTTTTGGTGGTTGTAAGATCTGAAGAGGAACAAAACAATGGGTGTTCTGAGAGCCTATCTAAAGCAAGACATGATAATTCTATATGCCTAGCAGTTACTTTAAAAAACCCAACCTTAAATAGTAATATCAAGCATGAACATTAAGAGCCAGATTCTTTTTTTATTTCAGACTGAAGCCATGTTAAAAATAGCAGAAGACCTTGCAGGACCTTATGTGTGGGGTCAGTACGACTTGCTAGTTTTGCCACCATCATTTCCATATGGTGGTATGGAGAATCCCTGCCTTACTTTTGTGACTCCTACATTACTGGTAAGTGTCATTTTTGCAGATTACGTAGCTTACTTTTCTTCAGGTATTACTTTGAACCCAATTAAGTCTTAGAGCTTATATAGTACCTTGTGTTCAATGACAGCCTTAAAGCTCACCTTATCTTTGCCCAAATTTAACAAATAAGTTTCTAATTGGGCCTCTCCGTTGTATGGTGCATGAGTTTGACTTGAATTTATGAAGTAATATATGAAGTGTTTCCTGGCCTGAGAATTACATACCTGAAAGACCACTTCTTCTAGTATAAGCATGTGCACTGACTTAGATCTTAGGAGACCTTTCTTCTGAATGTCCCTTCCCTTCCCTGAAGACCCCTATCTGCCACAGCCTTAGTCTTCCCCATCTGTGGCACCTGTACTAGGAAACAGTCTTCCAGAAGATACCGGATAAGCACCCTCTGACACAGCGCTACAGGTACTATAAAGCCTTATTGTCTAAGGAGGCTTTTACGGTCTGTACTGCCAACTTTATGGTCAAGTTAAAATGTGTGTGTAGCATCAGCTTCACTGGTATTTGTAAATACTTTGAGACACCATTGACAGTGGGAAAGTTGAGGTATAAACATTTTAATAACTCCTAATTTGTTTATCTTTTGCAGGCTGGTGACAGATCACTATCCAGTGTAAGTGTAAGGTATATTCATCTGCTGAAACTGAAGATGCTGCATATATTGTGTGAAATCAAAATTTAAGTGCCTGAAAAGTTAGGTGGTGTACAAAATTAGTAAAATCCCAAGACAAGACTCTGCCAGCAGGCTTAAAATTTAAATTGCATGCAGCAGATAGTCTTTCTGTCTTCTTAAATTTAAAAGGGATCTGCAAGTAGTGCAAATTGCTGTATAATATTAATCCATTTCGGAAAATTGAAGAACCCTTATGGGTTGTTCCTGTCCTTTAAAAATATCAGTTCACCTGATTTTTAAAGCCCACTTGCAAGTCTATGGGCAGTTAACTCCAAAATTGTGTGTAGGAATTGCTTCCAAAACTGCACTTTTGAAATCATGGTTTCCAAACTTGGGTTAAAGCTTGGCTTAATAACCAGCTATTTGTGGCTATCATGAGCCTAAATCTCACAAAGACTGCTGGTTCCCCCATTCCCAAGAAGTAACTTTGCATCAGATGTAGGAGGAAGAGAGAAGCAGTGAGGAGGACTCTTTTCCAGACTGAACATTTCCAAGTACCTCAGCCTTTCCTCGTAAAGCTTTGTCTCCAGGCCCCTGGTCATGCTTGTCGCTGTGAGTGAAGGGAGATCACAATACACTTCTGATCTTTTTGTGCTTTTCAGGTTATTGCTCATGAAATTTCTCATAGTTGGACCGGGAATTTGGTAACAAACAAAACGTGGGAGCATTTTTGGTAGGTGAAATCAAAATGTTTAAAATGGTTGGGGGTGAATCTTGCTTCTACAGAATCTCATGCAGGTTACCAAATCAAGTTATTTGCTGTTTTAGGCTAAATGAAGGACACACTGTTTATCTGGAGCGCCGAATTGGTGGCCGGCTCTTTGGCGAACAGTTTAGGCAATTCCAGGCTCTGGGAGGCTGGAGAGAATTACAAAATACTGTAAGTGCTTCTGTCTATCCAAAGAATAATTCAACTGTCTAGAATCATGTTTACAGAGCATGCATGTTCATAAAGACAAGGACTAAGTCTCTAGCCCCTGACATTAAGGTGAAGCACCTGACAACAGACATATTAAGAAGTTGCTTCAGGGCATTAAAATAACCAGTTAGAGGTGTTCTTATTGTAAACTGTCTTCAATTTAAATAACGGGACATGGCTATTATTATAATGGTATATATTTTCCTTTCTTTAAATAATTTGAGGATACACTGCTATTTGGTGGTGGAAAGTACTGTCCAGTCACTGCTGACTTAAGGCAACCCTGTAGGACTGTCCAGAGTGGCACGGCTGCTGGCACAGCGCAATTTATGCCGGAGATGAGAAGCAGCGCAGCAGCACATGCCCCATACTATTGCTGCCTCCCCGGCAGTGTTTTTCTGGCACAAGACCTTACATCGGCAGCCAGGAGAGTGTTCCTGAGGGTGGAGCTGCCTTTAGGCAGCTTCCAAACCCCTTTTGCCCCGGGAACATGACATTTTGCAGGCGTCCAGTTACAGGCTTCCAGAAAATAGCTGTGAAACCCTATCGGGGAGTTTCATGGGGCTTTGTACAAAAAAAAAATTTCTTGTATTTTTCCAGCCAGGAAGCCTTTCAGGAGGCAGCATGGCTGAGCTGTTCCCTGCCGTCATCTATCTACCCCCACCTCAGGAATGGGCTGCTTGAATCATAGATTTGTGCTGTCTTTGGGCAAAACTTGTTCTGAGACTCTCTCAGCAGCTTGGTTGAGAGCGGTGTGTGTGTGTATGTTTGTGTGGTGCAATAACATTTTTGAGGGCTTGGATCCACCCTTAATTGACAATTTCCATCGAATCCACCTTCCAACTGCACACCCATTTAGTCTTCATAATTGTGTGTGTTCTAGATAAATACGCTTGGAGGCACAAATCCTTTGACTAATCTGATCCCTAACCTGAAGGAAGTAGACCCTGATGTTGCATATTCTTCAGTTCCATATGAGAAAGGTTCTGCTTTACTGCTTCATCTTGAGCAACTTCTTGGAGGACCAGGTATCAACAAAGAAACTTTTTTAAAAGTCTTTCTTTTTTTCTTGTGACAGCACTCTACAGCTGTTGGTTGAAACACTTTATTTGCTCCTAGATATCTTCATTGGCTTCTTGAGGGCGTACATCCAGCAGTTTGCATATAAGAGTGTAATGACTGATGACTGGAAGAATTTCCTGTATTCCTATTTCAAGGACAAGGTTGAGTGCTACTCTTGCAGCTTAAGATTCTGTGGCTATAATTGGTTGAAAATGGAGAAGATGAATGGCCTTTTGAGTGTCAGACCAGTGGCCCTTCTACCCCACAACTGTATACATGAACTTGCAGAAGCTACCCCAGGATGGTGGGAGGGTCCTTAACCTTTTTAATATATTCCTTTCAATTGTTAATGCTGGGGGAAAGAACCTGAGGAACTACGAAACATAGGTCCCATTCATTCTACTATCCAAGTCCCATTGGGTCAAGGAAAACTGCATGTTGTGTTGGTGACTGGCCTTTCTTCAGAGTAGAGAATCCAGACTGGAATCTTTCCAGGTTCAAGCTTCATAGAAACAGTCCTAACCGTACAGATGAACAGATTTCAGGCATGCAGTGGTGTGTGTTGTTCAAAAGAACAAGGCTTTATTGAGAGAATTACGTTCTGAGAATGCAAATTTATAGTTCAGAACTCATCGTATTTATACTCTAGGAGAGGTTCATTATGTAACATACCCATGACAATGTGAGTTTGGTCTTGTAGGTAACTGACTTTCCTCACCCCTGCCACATGACAGCAATGCATTGCAGAGAACCATCCACCTGCGAGACCCCCAAATTGTGTATTCAGCTTGTGATTAACTGAAGCTGATCCATGTTCGTCATAATAAAAGGTTAAATTAAAAGCTCAGTCTCCAAAAAAACACTCAGAGTTGTCTGTCTTGAATAGCCATTTTGCTGAATCATTCAGTGGGCTCAGTCTGCTGGATTCCACAGCTTTCAGTTGAGCCTTTTTGGTGTTCATGTGCTGAGTATAGCAAAGTGATATCAAGCCAGATATGTTACTCTGAATAACACAATTTGGGATCAGAATCAGTTGTAGCATTGACAAAATACTCAAGAGTAGAGTAACGGTCTGCCTGACTAAAGTAGTGTTAGTATTTTATATTGAATGAAACATTTTTCCAAAAAAGAGAACAGATGAACCCTCAGTTCTCACAATTAGCTATTCAAAAATAAACTGATATAAATCTTCTTATATGGCTTGTAGCTAAAATTAATCTGACATTAATTCAAAAGCAGATATTATGTTTTACCAAACTTCAAGAAAGTCCTGAGGTCCTGTGTGAATGGTCTCCTTTCTATATTTGTTTTTTCTAGGTTGACATTCTTGATACAGTGGACTGGAATGCATGGCTGAACACCCCTGGCATGCCACCAGTCAAACCAACGTGAGTGTGTGCTTTTCCTTGTGCTATTTCTTGCTAAGTATCTTTATGTTTCCAAGACAATCTCAAAACATTTTAGTTTCCAAGGAACAAACAAATATGATGCTAGAGTTTGTTGTTGGAACTGCAGACATGTTACTTGACCCTTGAAGAGAAGTCAAAGGACAGCTGATATGGATTAGGGCTGCTGCTCTGGAACAAGGGGCAGGAGTAATTCTGGTCCCACCCCCAGTGAACTGTCCACTGTTGAAAGTGGCCCTCTTGATTTCTTTGTAGGGGGGAAAGACAGGACCTGTATGGCACCTAGCTTTTCTCCCTGCCAGAGATGTAGCCTGGGGGGCCATTTTTGATTAAGAAATAGCATGTGGGGGAGGAGAGGAAGTAACTCCTTCATCCTTCACCTGCCCTTTTCTTCCCTGTGCTGCAGCCCTGATCCACTATATCTCCCCTCTCATGACTGGTTTTTCAGGACCATCTGGAGCTCTAGTCACTATGAACTTTTGTACTGTGTGTAGTTTAACCCTACAGGTGCCTTCCTCTTGGATTTCATTTTTTTGCTTCATTTGTGGTTTGTAACAAGTTTTAAACATTTTTATATCATAATTCTGTTATACAATGAAATCATCACAGTAGATAATAATTTCACTGCAAGAAATCATCAAAGAATTTGAAAGGACTGTTTGTAGTCTGATAAGAAGTTGGTCCAAATAGAATATAGGTGAAACAGGATGTGTGCTCTGTGCTATAGTTGTGCTTTCCACAAATCTAAGGAAAACCCTGATAATTTTCTCTGTCTTCGTCAGGTACGATATGACTCTATCAAATGTTTGTGTTGCCTTGAGCCAAAGATGGATAAAAGTGAGTGTATATTCAGTGGATATACGATGAAGCCAGCCAGGCATAACATTTCACCTGAAGAATGTGAACCTGTTCATGTAAATGGATTGGTACCAGGGTATCAGAAGGACAAGCTTAAAATCATAGAGTTGGAAGGGACCACCAGGGTTATCTAGTCCAACCCCCTGCATAATGCAGGAAATTCCAAACTACCTCCCCCACAAACCCCCAGTGACCCCTACATGCCCAGAAGATGGCCAAGATGCCCTCCCTCTCATCATCTGCCTAAGGCAGGGGTGGGGAACCTTTTTTCCGCCAAGGGCCATTTGGATATTTATAACATCATTTGCGGGCCATACAAAATTATCAACTTAAAAATTAGTCGATAAAGCCCCAAGCAGGCAGCTGCCCCAGATGATCCCCCTGGCACGGGCAAGCAGGCAGGCATCCAACCGGTGGCTCACTCGCCCACCTGGTGGCACAGGATGGTCCGTTGCATCAGCTGGTCATAGCCGTCCAGCCACACACAGGAGTTACTCCTGCTCCGCATGGTTGGGGCTGGATTCTACAGCCGGCTCCTGCTACCTCTGCCTGCGAAATGAAATGAGGATACACTGGCTAAGAATTCGGGGGGGGGGGGGCACACGCATTCTGGCCTTGCCCCCTTTAACCCCTTCATTGTCACCACTTTTGCCCCCAGCCCTCTTGTAGTACAGAGGGAATATGTTTCTCCACGGCCCAGGTCGGAAAGGGTTAATAAAGTTTCTTGGGCGGTCCTAGCAGCTCCATAGCTAACGACTCTTCTGCAAGGGGGGAAAAAGGTTCCTTTTCTCGGCAAAACAAACTCACATCTGCCTTGAATAGAGACTATTCCTGTCCACGGGAGGGGACGGATCTCCAGTCTTAGATCCTTCTGAGCTACAGAACTGCCAGGACCCACGAAGGGCCAGACCAAATGATTTTGCAGGCCTGACGTTCCCCACCCCTGCCCTAAGGTCATAGAATCAGCATTGCTGACAGATGGCCATCTAGCCTCTGCTTAAAAACCTCCAGGGAAGGAGAGCTTACCACCTCCCGAGGAAGCCTGTTCCACTGAGGAACCGCTCTAACTGTTAGAAAATTCTTCCTCATATCTAGATGGAAACTCTTTTGATTTAATTTCAACCCATTGGTTCTGGTCTGACCTTCTTGGGCAACGGAAAACAACTCTGCACCATCCTCTATATGACAGCCCTTCAAGTACTTGAAGATAGTTATAATATCCCCTCTCAGTCCTCTTCAGGCTAAACATACCCAGCTCCTTCAACCTTTTTTCATAGGACTTGGTCTCCAGACCCCTTGGTCTCCAGACCCCTCACCATCTTTGTTGCCCTCCTCTGGACATGTTCCAGCTTGTCTACATCCTTCTTAAATTGCAGTGCCCAAAACTGAACACAGTACTCTAGGTGAGGTCTAACCGGAGCAGAGTAAAGCGATACCATCACTTCGTGTGATCTGGACACTATACTTCCGTTGATGCAGCCCAAGATCACATTTGCCTTTTTAGCTACCGCAACACACTGCTGAGTCATGTTCAGTGTTTGGTCTACTAAGACCGCTAGATACCATATGCTTCTCCCATATGTTCCTGCCCAGTAATTAAGATCCCAGGGTGACACTTGCTTGATTGTCCACCAGTGAAAAAGTTTGTCTGGTAGGAGTGAGGGCCTTTTTGATGGCAGCCCCATGATCATGGACGCACCATCCCAGGGAGGTATGCCACTTTCGATCTTTAGGAGGCAGTTGACAGCTTTATTTAGGTCAGCATTTGATTAATTTACTTTTTCTATTGTCCGTCTTCAGTTGTTATTTAAAATTGTGTGTGTATGTTTTTATGGTTATTTTTTTGTTTCATTGTAAGCTGCCTTGAGTTCGATAAGGTAGAAAGGCAGCTAATACATATTTTAAATAAATACGTAAATTGTAAATGTTGCATTTTTGCCTTCTCTCAAATTTGTATTTCTTGATCTGCAGTTGTAAAATGTAGTGCCAAATACATATGTAATAATTTTATAAAGACAAGATTCCATTTTTAATAGAAAACTTAGTCACTAGCTATTGTGACCCTGTGCTTGCAATGCATTATTTCCCAAGTCTTTCACCCTTATCTTTTGCTACTTGATATTTGTAGCAGTGAGAGAGAAACTGGTAAGGTGGTTTGTATTTTTGTACAAAGGTGGGAATGATGCATCTTTGCTCATAACAGTGTCTCTCCAAAGTGTACACATAGCTCTGCCTAAGCAGTAGCTCCCATGTTCTCTTCTGCACCCAGGAGTGGGTAGTATAAAGGGTAGGCAAACAAACTTGTGTTCAGTTCTAACTTGGGTGCATCAACATTGCCTAACTTCCTGGTCCGGTTACTAACTTAATGTGACTTGTATGGAAACTTGGTAAATCACTTGGAATCAGTTCAAACCCTTTCCAGAGCAAGGGGACTGCTCCCTGTATGCATACTGTGAATGCCCATGGGCAAGCACCTCCTGCTGCAGGAGAACTGCAAACCCTTGAGCATATGGTACTATGAATCACACTTATTGTTTCTGTAATTTCATTTCTAAATGCAGTTTTTGAGTGCCGTGATCTTGAATGGAACTGCTAATGTTTGGAAACAAGATCTATATTATGCATCCTGCCTGGAATTTCTTAGAGCAGTGTTTCAAATTATTGCCTGTTGTATGTTCCAGGCCAGTGAAAGTGACCTCAGGTCCTTCAACGCACCTGATATAAAACCAATGTCCTCTCACCAGCTTATTGAATTCCTTGCGCTGCTGCTGGAGGTGGGTGCAGTATGTATGTGCATGCATCTGTGTGCATGCGTGTCTTAAAGTAGCGAAGAAAACATCTGTAATTTTTCCAGTTGCTCATGCAACTTCTTGCTATGCATTAGGATGGCTAGCACAGCATTTAAAATGTAAAATATCTGGCATCTCTTTGATTTTATCGTGTGCATGTCTGTAACACCCTAAATAATAACAGAAGAGCTATAGTGGTCACCACCTCCCCCCCTTTTGCTGGAAAGAGGTGCATCCCAACAATGTTTTTGGTTGGATTTTAGGTAGAGTACATAAGAAAAGCTATTACTGAAGAATCATGTCTCCATTTTATCTTTTTATTAAAACATAATTGTTTACATTTTTACCATATACTAACTTAAAATAATATAATATCATCCACTGATTTTATATGAATCATTAAAGGAGAGCAATTATTTGAGCTCATTATATTTTCTTATCAAAAATAAGCAAGTTACAGGCAAGGACTTCAAGCATCATACAAAGTTATCTATATTCAAATATCATCTTCAGATATATAAAAACTTTGTTCATTTGATCATATTAAAGAGTATCAGAAGTAGGGATTCTTTCATACATCTTTTGTACCCCAGCCAACAAATTCCATCTTTTATTTATATCATCACTTCCGTATTTAGTTGGACATTCGTTCCATTTTCAGATGCTTATTGCACCTGGACCCAGACATGTAAAATTAATATCAATATATTTAATAATTTCTAATCTAAGTGGTCATATTATTCTGTTACTCCTTTGTTCTTTGTCTCTCTGCAAGGCTGTTTTATTCTGGGTCTCTGAACTCCCGATTTGGCATGTTTAACTGAGAGACCAAGCCAGCCTTTCTCTGGTCTGCTGAAGCATCCTCGATGATTTTTAGTCAAGACCAACAACTGTTCCCCTATATTCCTGGCCATGTCCATGACAGAGGATTTTGTCAAGAGCCAATGCTATTTTGTTTCCATCCTCCATCTTTTTCACTTTAAAAGCAAGTAACCCCAGTAGAGTGGGTACAATCGTGACTTTTCGTTTTTAGGTGTAAAATGCCTAGGCTAGCACAGTCATCTTGATCCTTCTTTCTCCACCTCCTGTGTCCCTTTTTATTTTTTTAGAATCCTCTTCAAGTGAGCCATGTAAGACGAATGCAGGAAGTTTACAACTTCAATGCAGTGAACAATGCTGAAATTAGATTCAGGTTAGTAAAATCTGAAAAGAACTCATTCTGCCAAGTGGAAGTCCTTGGATCCAACCTGTAATTTTGAAATGTTTATGTAGGTGACACAAACAGTTGGAAGTTGTTACTAAGTATAAAGTTGAATTTCTCATAGGAACTTTAAAAGGAAGGAGAAGTACCTGGAATTGAATAGCACAGTAAAACATTCAGGGAAGTATGTGCCTATTGTATAATCACTGGAATTGTCAAATATCAAATAAGTGTGATATTGCACCTTGTTCTCAGCATGCTGTATTTTGCACCTAAAAAAAAATGCTCATAGCCATTATGACTGGGGACTACCTTAAAACATGATGGTGTCTGCTGAAACTTCAGCGGGTGGTGATTGAGGAGTAACTGATGAGGTGGATTACCCTGCCAGACAGCTTCTTGTGTGTGTTAAGTGCCGTCAAGTCACTTCCGACTCATGGCGACCCTATGAATGAAAGTCCTCCAAAATGTCCTATCTTTGACAGCCTTGCTCAGATCAGCTTCTTACTCCTGTAATAATATTTCCCAGACTATTATTTCTGCTTTACAGGCCACATATTCAATTTTGCTATACATTGTTTACTATTCTCTTATTGATATAAAATACAATTCTTCTGAATTCTTGGGTGGTGGGAGCCTGAATAAAGTGTGCAGCTATGTTCATAAAGCAAAATGTACATATACTTAACTTGCATAATCTAGTAAAAAAATGGCATTTGTTTTTTTGCAGAAGCTGGATTCTCTGGATTTTGATTAGGTCTTCACATAAAATTAAGGCTAATCTTATTTTTCAGGTGGCTGCGCCTCTGCATCCAAGCCAGATGGGAAGATGCCATTCCTCTAGCTCTGAAAATGGCTACAGAACAAGGCAGAATGAAGTTTACTCGCCCCTTGTTTAAGTAAGGAAGGCTTCTCGTTTCCAAATGAGCAAGCCTTTTCTTAAATCGGGGAAAATATGGCTCACTGCTGGATGCTCTCTGCTTAATTCTAAATATGGGCACAGTGCCTCTGTACTCTCCAGGTTTTGAAACAGTAAAGAAATTAGCTTCCTCCTTGGCATTCCAAAAATTTTACCAGTGCCAGAGCTTTGAAGTATGGACAAAGCTTACCTTATTAGCCTTATTTTGTCATAGAGGAATGAGCGGGGGCTTTGAACCACATGTCACAAATTGATACAAGTTTCCCATGACAGAAAGGTAATAATGCAGCTACCATAATGACCTGTTTTATAACTAGATGGTCTGCAAAGCTGGCATATGCTTGATCACAGTATTTCCCCCAGTCCAGCTATCTTTATATACTGCTACAAAGCAGCTATGCACCTTCTCTCTCCAGGGGATATTACAAACCCTTTTTTCACATACCAGATTCTGCATCTAAAGTAAAATGTTAAATTCTAAATATGGGGAGCGGGTGTTTAACTGATGGTGGATAATAATTTTCTGTCCCTTCAGGTTAGAACTATGTGGTCAGCAGGTGACAACATCTCTAGTATTAAGGCCAGGAAGGTCTTCCAAAAAGAGTTTTTGACTCCTGACTACTAACCTTATTGTATCTTCTCTTTGTTGATTCCCTGTTGTATGTGTTCCCTCCTTCCACTCAGCACCCCATCCAAAATCTTGAAACAATTGGACACAATATATTATGCTGTTTTTCAGATATGAATATCTGCTTGAGTCCAGTTATGGGTTCTTCATGCAAAATGCACACTGATCTAATAATTACAATTTGGCAATATAATCTTTAGCACTAAACTGAAAACATTTAACCCAGACTTTAATCAATTTTGTGTTTTGGAATTTGTTGCAGGGACCTCTATAAATTCGACCAGTCACGTGATCAAGCTGTCAGTGCTTTCCAGCAGCATCGAGCCGAAATGCACCCAGTGACTGCAATGCTGGTTGCCAGAGACTTGGAAGTGGCTGGACAAACAGCCTAACCTTTGCAAAATTCTAAGGACTAACTCCTGCAAAATCTCTTCTGCTCCCATCTCCCTCAATCATGATAACTTGCATGTTTGATTACTAACCCAGATTTCTGTTCTGAAGCTGAAAAAATTAAGGCCTTTGTGGTGATGCTGTACAACTTCAATCTTGTGCTGCCTCCAAAATTTAAAAAAAAAAACCAGCAACTGGAAACGTTAAAAATGTTTTGGCACAATAATTACTAGTACACCACACAGTGTAACATTTTGCTACCATTTTGCTACCTGTAATTTGAAGAAATAAATCTTATTTGAAGAAATAAATCTTTTGATAGATCAATTTGTGTTTCCATAACCACAATTAAACTCATACAACTTAATACTGTGCAAAACTAACTTGCAAATTAACATAAGGACATAAGAAAGGCCATGCTGGATCAGACCAAGGCTCATCAAGTCCAGCAGTCTGTTCACACAGTGGCCAACCAGGTGCCTCTAGGAAGCCCACAAACAAGACAAGACAACATGTCCTGCTAATACTCTTCATTTTTTAAAAGGTTGCTCTGTGTTATTTTCACATAGTGCTGGTTGGAAACTGACCAAGAAAGTATTTCTGAAGAATTACTTGTAAAGAATGCCTTACTCAATCTTCTTTCCCTTGTAGAGAAAGGAGCAGCATGCCCTTCACTTAATGGAAGTTAGGAAATGAATCTCTACCACTGGGCTGGAGGATGTAGGCAGATATGAGAATATCTATCCAGCATGTATGGTTGGCTTCCTCTCACCTGCACGTTTCTCCTTGTATAGCGTTCTTTTGTGAGGATTGCTGGAAAGTATGGGCCATGTTAAGACTGTATACCAATCAGTTCTTTGTCTGAATCTCCTGTTATACATGCAGAAAATTTCCTATGTAGCCTTACATATAGGACTACAAACTAGTCAAAATTTATCTGCTTTATTTAAAATAGTACCTATCTTTAAATTTAATGACTACGTACATTTCTCTTGCAGGCAGCTGTTATAGAAAAATCTACTAAATGCATTGCCTGAATTCAGATGTTCCAGTGCCAGATAAATCCATGCAAAGCATTGTCAGTCTTGCTACCCACATGACGCTTGTTTAGATTGCTGTGGTCTAAAGGTTATGTTTTGATAGTTACTTCATGACCTACACTCTTAATTGACCTCTAGGTTCACAGATCAGGCAAATAATACATTTGGATAGCATTCCATTACACCATATAGTAACCTTAATACCAGAGGATGAACATATTACGTAATTTTTGTAGTCTGGTCCAGATGGATTATGAGAAGAGTGACTCCTTTATAAGCAATAACAAGTTGTCCAAATAACTTGGAGTCCTGAGAAACTAGGCTATTCTTGCTAGTATTTAGTGAGACATAATTCTAGTTTGGTGGGTCTGGTGAGAATGGCAGTCAAGAGTATATTTCCTCCCTCTTGGCACCGGCTTTGGCTTTGTTTGGTACATCTTTTGTATAAACATCTTTATTGTTTTTCAGTCTATGTCTTCATGGGTGTGTGTGTGCATGTGACCAGATGGATGAATAGTATGGAACAAACAAGTTAGCATACATCGAGGGTTCCAAGTACTTCATTATTCTTTTATCAGTTATATTTATAAGGCAGGTTTTTCTATCCTATCCTTAATCTTTTGCCTGTAAAAACTCAATCACTAAAATTGCCATCTGTCACCACCCCAAACTAGCCTTCTTTGAACTGGGGGGTATTTCTCATAAAACTAGCCTGTATAGAGGATTTAAGTGCTTAGTTTGTCAGAGGGTTGAAATACATAAGCACACTAATACAACTGATAAAAGTAAGATGTTAAAGAAATTTAGAACGTAAGAGCGTTTCTATCACAGCTAAAGCACATACGTCTGAGTCTGAAGAGTCCATTATAGCATAGCTACTATTAGCCCAGAGCACAAAGTCACAGGAACAGGAATTTTACTCCATAACAGCAGCCGCCACAATGAAACAGCCAATTTGACTCACCCAGGCACTAGATTCTTAGAACAGGAAAGAAACTGTCTGTATTAGGTAAGAGATATCCAGCTCAGCTGTTGGGATGTGAACCCATATACTCTGCATTACTTACTAAGGTAAATTTCGAGCCAAATTCTGTTCTTTCGGATTCTTATTATTTGAGAATTCCTCTCCCCACCACCCAACATGGTTCTACAGCACTAGCAGGACAGCTAAAAATGGCAATCAAAATAATAAAACACCAAAAGCATAATTAAAAGCAAGTCAGCTGCAGCTTTAAAAAAAAAGCATAACATGGCAGAAAAGGGGGGGAAATCCCAGGTAAAAATGAACATTGTGTGAGTTGAATGCTTGCCTCTTAAGTGCCTGGAGTAAAAACCATCCTTTTTAAAACCAACCAGAGCAGCTATGGACACAAAGTTCCATGGGGGAGTGGAGGACTTGGATGCTTGTTTAGATGCTGAATCCAGATGATATATTTGAGGATGAGCAAGAGAACAGTGAACATATGAAGCTGCCTTATATTGACTCAGACCTGTGGTCCATCAAAGTCGGTATTGTCTACTCTGACTGGCAGCAGCTCTCTGGGGTCTCAGGCAGAGGTCTTTCACATCACCTACTTGCCTAGTCCCTTTAACTGGACATGCTGGGGACTGAACCTGGGATGCTCTACCACTGGGCCACAGCCCCTCCCCAAAACAGTGAGTTTGGAGAAGTCAGTAAGTGATCACTGACATAAAAGTGGCTGTGTTTGCATATGTTAAGGAGAAGTGAATAAAAAGAAAAAGACTGTAACAAAATGTCAGGAAATTATTTAAATATTTCCTGGAATTTCTTGGGGGGAGGACCCCCCCAGCAGAGTGTTTTGAGAATTCCACTGCAAATACTGTGCAGATAGCAGCAGATCCAGCAGAAACAGACTATGCATAAAAGGCATTTGTAGGTAAAATGGCTAGACATTTCCTTTTCTTTAAAAATGAAAGGGAAAATCCAGAGTATCCTTAAAGGCCACAGCCCTTACTCTGCTATCAGAGCTGGAAATATTTAGAAGTACTTTTTAGTAAGTGACCGCTTTCCCTCAAAGGCCTGTGGATAAGCCCCTACACTGATGCTTTTGAACTACTGATATCAACGAATTTAGTTGAAACTGCCTTCACCATAAAATGATACTCGAGTAAGTTCCAATATCCTGTACAAATCTGTACACAGTTACGTACTGCTGTATTAGAAAAGGGCAAGAGTCCAGTAGCACCTTAAAGACTAACAAAAATAGTTTCTGGTAGGGTATGAGCTTTTGTGAGCCACAGCTCACTTCTTCAGATCAAAGCTCACGAAAGCTCATACCCTACCAGAAACTATTTTTGTTAGTCTTTAAGGTGCTACTGGACTCTTGCCCTTTTCTACTACTGCAGACAGACTAACACGGCTACCCACTGTGAATTATCTTCATGGTACCGCTGTATGGTTGCCAATATCCAGGTGGGTGAGTAAACAATAGTACAAGGCTCAAACACTCAAATAGCAAAGATGTATATTTGAAGGTTACAATAGTGAAAGTGCAATCTTTTTAACTAGAATTAAGTCATCACATTTAAAAAAAGATTACTATGCATCAACACCGATACAGTGAGCATACCTTAAATATTCATTCAGCAGTTTCTTAGATATAAAATCTCAGGTGGACTCTTCCTGCTCCCAACTGGGCTGCTCAGTGAAAATGCTTGCTAACTCAAACACAGGTGTTGCCAATATATCTGCTAAGCCCTCAAGGGATCTTTCTAATTGCAGCTGAAATAAATTACTGTATGAGCTCCATGCTTTTGAAAGAATTAAAGAAAACAAGAAAAATCTAATTCATTATTCAAACCATAAGGATGATAGGATTTAAATAAATAAATAAATCGTAATTCTTGCCTAAGTAAAAATTTTTGAACGTTGTCAACATCAAAAGAATTGCCTTTGTAAACCCAGATGGCAAAAAATCTAAGATCATTCTCATTATGCTTCTGATTAATAAAGTGCTGAGTGAGAGGGGCTTCCAAATTCCGTTGTCTGATTCTGGATTTATGCTCCCCTATTCTTATTTTTAGGGGGCAACAGGTGCTACCCACATATAATTTACCACAGTTGCAAGTAACGCAGTAAACACATCTGCTCGTAGAGCAGTTGGAAAAATGTTTAATTTTGAATCTGAAGTTAGAGCTAGTAGAGCTAAACTCTTTAAGTGGTAGACTGAGCGGACAGAAAGAGCAAGATCCACAGGGAAAGTGCCCAACAACAGAGGGGGTGGCCCGCTGTGGCATAATGTCAGAGTGAATTAGTTTGTCTCTGAGCGAGATGTTTCTTCTCAGGCCAAAAGTAGGGGGAGTGGTACAGCCAGGGATGCTGGATATGATGTGCCAATGATTTCTGATAATCCGCTGGATGGATTGAGAGTGGCGACTGTATGTAAGAGAGCAAAAGATACCAGTTCTAGAGTTGTACTGGGTGGTGCTTAGCATAGACTCCCGAGGTCTCAAGTCTGCTTTCTGTTTAGCATCTCTTAAGATTGTGTCTGGATAACCCCTTTCTTTGAGATCAAAATGTAGGCTCCTGGCAGTCCGCTCGTAATCACCAGGAAGTGTGGAATTCCTTTTGAGCCTGATGAACTGGCTAAACGGGAGATTTTTCTTAAGATGCGAAGGGTGATAAGAATCAAATCTCAACCCTGAGTTCCTGGCCATCGGTTTTTTGAAGGGTTTAAAAGCCAAGGATCTGTCTTTGTTGACAAAAAGCTCGAGGTCCAAAAAATTAATGTGTTCTGTACTGCATGACCCTGAAAAGTGTAAGTGTTGATCACGCTCATTAATCCAGTCAGTGAACTTGGAAAATACTTCAGAATTGGAAAAACAAAACAACAAGTCATCTACATATCTCTTAAACAGAAAAATATCCTCTTTAAAGGGGTTATTATCAAAAATGAAACGTTTCTCAAATGCAACCATATAAAGGTTGGCAATAGAGGGGGCACAGGAGGCTCCCATTGCCACCCCTTTGGTCTGAACATAAAAATCATCTCCATAACGAAAGACATTATTCTCCAGGATTATGTCTGAGATGTCTAGCAAAAAATGTGTAGGAGGATTGTGGTCAGGGCGACTGTCTAGGTGATCAGAAATAATATTACGGGCTATGTCTAAGGGTACATTAGTATATAAAGCCGTCACGTCTAAGGACGCCAGGACGGCTTGAGGCGGTACCGAGAAGCCTTCTAGCTGCTTGATAAGGTCTCTTGAGTCTAAAAGGTAGGACGGGGTATCCTTAACAAACGGCTGCAAGAAATAAT
The DNA here is from genome assembly GCF_029931775.1 of Euleptes europaea. Taxonomy (NCBI): domain Eukaryota; kingdom Metazoa; phylum Chordata; class Lepidosauria; order Squamata; family Sphaerodactylidae; genus Euleptes; species Euleptes europaea. The sequence continues at coordinate 83,455,352 of NC_079314.1, read as the reverse complement.
CTAGCATTTGAGATAGGGGTTCGGTTATGCTCCCTCTTGAGGAAATAATGGGACGACCAGGAGGATCGGTGGGGTGCTTATTATGAACTTTTAAAGATTCTATCGAGACATAATTATTGACTTTATCATATTTATCGACCTTTAGATCTTAGTGAATAGATTTTGTGTTAAGTTTCCTTTTTGTCACTTCCTGCACTTTCACTATTGTAACCTTCAAATATACATCTTTGCTATTTGAGTGTTTGAGCCTTGTACTATTGTTTACTCAGCCATACTTTGTTAGTACTTGTGCATATTTATCTCAGCAATATCCAGGTGGGGCCTAGAGATATCTGGAGTTACAATTGAGATCCAGACTGCAGAAATCAGTTCCCCTGGAGAAAGTGCAATTTCAGAGGGCAAACTCAGTGGTATACCATCTAGGTGAAATGCTTTCCCAAATTCACCCCTCCCAAATTCACCCCTCCTAAATCTCCAGGTATTTGAGAAGCCAGAGTTGGCAACTCTTCACTCCAGTAAGTTCACCAGATTTTTCTCTCTCCTCCCAATGTGTAAAAGCTTTTAAAAAAGAATGAAAAGGATTGCAGTCTTCATCTGGCCTGTCACATTTAGTGTCTTTATTCCTCTTTGCCCATCGCTTTCCTTAATGCAAGAGGTGTTATGGGTATTTTTGTATTAGATACTTGGGCAAATACACATGCTGGTCTATCTGCAGAGCAAGAGAGCAGGAGAGGGTGGATGCCTGTTTGGTGTTTTCTGATTGGGAGACTGGAAGTCAGTCAGGTGATACAGACTGTCACTGGTGCTCAGCCTAATACTCTGGAGTAGAGACAGCCCTAGATAAACGACAAGAATGCCAAGGTACACAGTACATGTCCGAGGGGAATGGCTCGCTGTGCCTTGCCAAAATGGTACAAACACTGTGAGGTGGCTGGGCAGGGAAGCTGTGAGGCGTTATATGAAAAACAAGCCTGATAATGGTGGGTTTGCGTCTGTGGAAGAAGTGGAATTCTATGTCCGCCGTTGCAAAGGACTTGGGCTGCTGGATCATGATGATAAATTGGAGGTTGCTCTAGAAGACAATGAATTTGTAGAAGTTGGTAAGTAAGTTGCAGATGACTGATAAGAAAATCACTGCCCTTGCACATCTTTAGAAGTCATGAACAAAAACACAACAGAATGGCAGGAAGTACATGAAATGTCGTGATCTTATGCTGAGAGAGCCCCATGTGAATCCCATAAAGATCTATGGGACTTGAATGTGTTTTAAGTGTGTGATATTTCAACCATACATGTTTCTTGGAGCACAAAAACAGAAATGCCTTTTCACAAAAGATACCAAGAGCGGTATTTGTATTTTCCATGTTTGTAAAGTAAATGAAAGGCTTACTTAGATTGCATCAAAAGTATATTTGGATCAATCTGCTACTTTCTATGACACGTTAACCTTAATGTTCCAGATTCTGAATGCACCATCTGTGATCATGCATGTCATTGTATTTTATAATTTTCTCCTCCGATCCTTTCTTTCCCTGCTGTTAAGCTTTACCAGTGCAATCCTAAATAGAATCACACCCTTCTAAACCCATTGGTTTCAATAGACTTAGAAGGGCATAACTCTGTTCAAGGATGCACTGATTATAAATGCTCTAAAGTAGATGTATTTTCAGTTTTGTTATGTACGTTCATTTGAGGCATGTATTTTGGTTGAGAGGGGTTCAAACTACTTGGCAAAATTCTGATTGCAAGACAAAAGTTCCTTGACAACATTCAGGGCTGAGAGAAATGTCACATACTTGTAGCTGCTGTTGAAAACAATGTGATAGGAGGTGAAGTGACGAAGGTGAAGAGGAGTGAAATGGTTGGAGGTGTGGGGTTCTTCATGTGGCTTAGTAAAACGTATTCTGATTTTGAAATATAGTCAATGACTGCTGATAAAAACAGAACTATAGAATATAGATGAGGGCCAAACACACAAAAACTTTAGTTAATTGTGAAATGGACACACACTTGTGTCACTTGGACTTTCCTTGTAGGAGGCCGCACACTTTAACCAAAAATTAAGTGTGTGTATATTGGTTAGAGTGTTGGACTACAACTGGGAAGACACAGGTTCTGGTCCTCATTCAGACATTAAACTTACTAGATGACCTTGGGTTGGCTATTCTCTCTCAGCCTAACCTAACTCATCTATATGCTACTCTAACGTACTTGGAGGTGGGATGGGATAAAAATGTAATGGACGCCCGTAAGAGAACCAATCTGGTGTAGTGGAAAGAATGTTGGATTAGGGTCTGGAGATACCCAGGTTTGAATCCCCAGACTGCCATGGAAGCTTGCTGGGTGACCCTATGCCACTTGCACAGTCTCAGCCTAACCTAACTCGCAGGGTTGTTGTGAAGATAAATTGTAGGAGAGGAAAATTATCTGAGTCGCTTTGGGTCCCTACTGGAAAGAAAGGTGAAGTATAAACAAAGCAAATAAATATACATAATGACATGCTTTGACACATGCTGTATAGAGCGATAGCTGTTTGCCTGGAAATAAATTTTGTTCATCTTTAAGGTGCCATTAGACTTTTGTTTTACTTGCCTGGATATAACCATGGATAGTGTGGATCCGTATCTCTTCATCAAAAATATCTGCTGGCAAGCTCCTTCTGTCCATATCCTGATATCTGTTTGCTTGACACTTGAACTCCAGAACTTCGGTCAAGGGTCACTACTCCTATGGAAACCCATTAATGACTCAACACACTCCGCTGTCCTTACAGTTTTTTCAATAACTACTCTGGCAGCAAATGAGTGGATAGTCAGTTTTCATGAGGCTTGTTTTCCTTTTCCCCCCAGTAATACAAGGAGATGTAAGTTCTCCAGACTTCATTCCGTCACAGCCAGAAGGAGTTTATTTGTATCCTTACTAAAAATGGTCTATTTCTTGTCTTATTTTTTGAAGCTGAATATACATAGTGTGACATGCTGTATTTCCTGTCATCATTGCCGTCATCACTCTAATGCCAGACTTGGTGCTCCCATGCCTATTATAGGGCAGAAAAATGGGACCATTCAAAGACAGAGTAGAGGTTTCTGCATACTCAAGGGTTCCCAAATATTAGCATGTAAAGAAATGACACCCCCTCAAGGGGCAGGTGAAAACTTAGCAAGTTTCTTCACCTTTAGGAGTTGTGGGATGATGAGAGCAGTTGAACATAATTTAAAGAAAAGAAAACAGAGGAGGAAAAATAGGACAACATCCTTATCACTTACGGAATCCTGGAACAGGAGATTGAGTCTGGCAGATGTGTGTGATGAGGGATTCATTCCCCAACCTGACACACCAATCTAGGACACTATTAGTTTTGAAAGGTGCTAAGTACCACTTTAATGCAGAAAGATGCTATGGGGGAGGGGTTAATTCAAATGAGAGGGAAAGAACTTCCTCTCATCTTAATCAATTGTACCTCTAAAGGCCTCTTTCAGCTGAAAAGGAGGGAGTGTTTCTAAGATGTGTTCTAAAATGAGGCAGTGATTGGGGCCAGAAGATTACTGCACATTTCACCATAGAATCATAGAGTTGGAAGGGACCACCAGGGTCATCTAGTCCAACCCCCTGCAAAATGCAGAAAAATTACAACTACCTCCCCCCCACACCCCCAGTTCCTCTTTGTAATATCACATGGAAAAGAAAAGCTAAAAACAACCTCCCTCCTGAGTTCCCCCCCTAAAATTCCCCCCCCCATACACACACCATTTCTTGCAGGTCCCCAATTTGTAATGATAAATAAACCAAGTGTGAATCAGCTTGCAGAATGTGTTTTCCTATGTGTTGCTTCAGATATAGTAAATATCGAGAACCAGAAGAGGTATGGATTAATGATCATGTAAAATAGTAACAAACTCTCCAGTTTTCTAACATTATCCAGTTCTGTAATGCCTGTATATTGAATTCACTTAATTCATAAATTGAAATTCAGCATTTCACTATGACGGGTCTGTTAAAGAGTTCTTAAAGTGTTTTCCCATTTGCAATAACACTGATTATTGGAGAAACATCACTTTAATTTCCATATTTCAAAGCTAATACAATTACACAGTTCATATGCCTTGATCTAACAAAATTATTTTCTACAGTATATTTCTTTAGATGGGAACAGTCTGACCACAGAGAAGTTGGTCAATTTAGGAAAGGGTCTCTACAAGATCAAAGTGAGTATTTGGAAAGATTGCAATTCTAAATACCTGCAGTTATTGATATAGAAAAGTAAATAAGGGAAATTTTATTTCCAGCTTACTCCTGAAGCTGAAATTAAAGTCAGAGAGTCAAGTGATGTTATTAAAAGTATTGTAGAAGATGCAAAAGGTAAGCTTTACTATGGTCTTTTTAAATGAGGGGGTGGCAGTTAGGAATCCAATTTTCTTATGCAACAACAGTGGTGATTCAAATTCTTATTTTTTATTAAAGTAAAGCCTTTTGTTTCTGTCTTTTTAGATCCTGTCTATGGAATTACTACAGGCTTTGGAAAGTTTGCACGGATCCGTATTTCAAAGTGTAAACTACAGTATGTCTCCCCTGCTTCCTTTTAATGTCTGTTAAATGTCTATAGACATGGCCAAAAATGTATAGTGTTCCCCCCCCCTTTAACTGTATTTCATTCTACAAAGTGACATTTTTACTTTTATTTGCTCAGTTTTCAAAAATTGTCTTAAATTCTGTATGTTATTGCTCTAATATTGTGTGTTTTTTCTTCTCTGAGGGAGCTTCAAGTGAATTTAATTCGGTCACATTCTGCAGGTAATGGAAAAACTGATTTCAAGCTGTTTTTTATATAATTGTTAAAGGCTACACTAATAACCCTAAGTTGGATGTTTACCATTGTAGGTGTTGGGAAGCCTTTGATCCCTGAGAGATCTCGTATGCTTTTGGCTTTACGGATCAATGTCCTAGCAAAAGGATACAGCGGGATTTCACTAGAAACACTTCAGCAAACGATTGATGCATTTAATGGTAATATGATCCGTTCTGCACTGGATTTTCATGGGGTTCAATTGTTGGCACAAATGTCACCATTTTGGAGGTGACAGGGCTCTTATGGGAAGGTATTTTGTCAAGAAATGATGAGGATTTCACTGTGCATTCCTCTGAAGCAATAAGTGCTCCTTCGAAGGAGGGGAGGGTCCGTAACAGATCTTCCCAAGGGGAGAAAACGCATGGTCGCTTTAGCCTCCTTTATTCCCTGTTTCAGCCAGAATTCAGCCAGGATCGAACGCATGCGTTTCGCCGAATGTGCGTTCGATCCTGGCTGAATCCTGGCTGAAACAGGGAATAAAGGAGGCTAAAGTGACCGTGCGTTTTCGCCCCAAGTCCTTCATCAAGAGAGGGGAATCTTGTGGATCTTTCAAAGGAACTGTTACTACAATCTGTTATATGCCTTCATGTCTTTTGGGAAAACACTTTCAAAGAAAAAGGGATCCAGTTTTGGATTGCCTCCTTTGAAGTGGCAGCTGCTCCTCTAAAAGAGACAATCACATTCCAGTCCATTTTTTTGTAAAAGGAAGTGAACCTTTTGGCTCTTTGTATGTTTTCCAAAATGTGTTATGTGTATGAAGGGTGAAAGGTTATGCAAAATGGAACTCTCATTTTGGCTCATCTTGAAACATATCACCCCTTCCTGACTCAAATAAATGGCACAAATCTTTCTCAAGTTACAATTTTAATCACGGAGGAACATTTTAGCGAGAACAGCTTCATGAATGGAAACTATTACATGGGAGTAGTGAAGAAGAGGAGCTGGTTTTTAAACCCAATTTTCTCTACCTTTTAAGATAGAGAATCACATTCCCTTCCTCTCTCCACAATGGACACCTTGTGATGTAGGTGGGGCTGAGAGAATTCTGAGAGAATCGTGACTAGCCCAAGGTCACCCAGCAGGCTTCATGTGGAAGAATGGGGAATCAAACCTGGTTCTCCAGATTAGAGTCTGCTGCTCCTAACCACTACACCATGCTGGCTCTCAGTCAATGGTTAATAGCACAGATGGGAAGGTGATTGCTAAAGAAGTAAATCGGAAGGAGTGGAGTGGATGATGGTCTGTGTGCTTCAAGAAATCAGGAGTCCTGACTAAAGCCCAGCTTTTCTTTTTCTAAGCATCCTGCCTTCCCTTCATCCCTGAGCAAGGGACCGTTGGAGCCAGTGGAGACTTAGCCCCTCTTGCCCATCTTGCGCTGGGACTAATAGGGGAAGGAAAGATGTGGTCCCCAAAGAGTGGATGGGCTGATGCAAAATACGTAAGAATTATATAGATAATGCTCTGCCGTAATTGTTTGTTTGCTGTTTAGTTTACTATGCCTAATTTGCCTGGATTTGTACACTATAGAAACATAGGTTTTGTAGTTTTTGATGCCAAAGAGAATTCTTGCGCCTTAAGTAATAAGACACCATCAGCTTCACAGCAACCCCAGTTTTCCTTGGCTGTCTCCCATCCAAGTCCTGACTGTGGCCAATCCTGCTTAGCTCCTGAGTTTAGACAAACTGAGGCTAAGATGGGTCATTTGGGCTGCAGCTGTGATATGCTAGGTTATAAGTCCCAACCAGGGGGTCTTTATGTTACTCAATGAGTGCTCGTGCCATGTCCCTTGTAGCATGGCTTCTCCCTACTGTTCTTGCACAATCATTTTTTAATAATTGGAAAAATATTTTTGGAAAAGTGAAGCAAAAATTATTTAAACGAATAATACTGAATGTAGTGAAAATACAGACAAACGGGGCACCATCTGCAAAGCAAAAACTTTGTGTCCTTTTTAGTATACACAGGTCAGACAACTACTTTGAAGTGCAAATGATCTGGCAAAAGTTAAATTATTTTAAATTATTAATGTAAGCGTTGATCATGTTCACATGGGAAACTCTTGATAGTTACATTTTGACCTGGGTTTAATTAATTTTTCTGCTTCTGGAATGATATAGATAAAGGCTTCCTAAAATAATAGTCTTGTTCCATAAATATTGTCTTTTAGCTAGTGAAGCTGCTACACACTAAAAGGCCTCTGTTCACATAGAATGAAGACGTTTTTTTGGTATAATTGGAATATACTCATTAAACCAGTTCTTTAAAACTGGGAATGTGAAATATAGCTGAGGTGAAGCCCTATTGCCTCTTTTAAAATCAAAGTTTGAATAATAATTAGCATCATTTATACTGCTTTACAGGTGTTGGAAGCCCATGGACTGAAACCAATTAACTTGAAGCCAAAGGAGGTAATGAAGCGCTGTGCGTCTTCTTTCACTGATTGATAATTAGGCACACAAATTAGTTTACTATCTTTAAGACCACTTGTGGAAAGTGATTTGCCTTACATGATATGAACGATAAGACACAGCTGCTTGAGGTAGGGTTGCCAAGTGCCCGGTGATGGCGGGCGAATCCCCAGCAATTTGCCCCTCTGCCCATTGACTACCTGAGAGTCAGTGGCCAGACTTGCTCGCGCGAGCACACACCGGTTTACAACTGGAAGTGCCGCCTCGCGAGGGGGCTTTTCCTCTTAGGGCCGCTTTACCACTCAAACTAAAAGGAAAAGGCCCCTCGTGCACGTGCAATTGCAACCGCAGCCCTGTAGCCTCCCACTGGAGGAGAGAGGAGACCTGGCAGTCGTAGTTTGAGGACAGTGGAATCAGGGAAATAACATAAAGAAAAGTTAACAGCACATCCTGTCCCAGTACTGTGGCCCAGATCAACCCCCACCCCCCAGATAAGTTTGCCAGGTTCCTCTTTGCAATCAGCGGGAGGTTTTTGGGGTGGAGCCTGAAGAGGGCAGGGTTTGGGGAGGGGAGGGACTTCAATGCCATAGAGTCCAATTATCAAAACAGCCATTTTCTCCAGGTGAACTGATCTCTATCGGCTGGAGGTCAGTTGTAATAGCAGGAGATCTCCAGCTAGTACCTGGTGGTTGGCAACGGTACCCCCAGATTATTTTTAAAAGGTTAAACCATCAATTATAGAGCACTTACATGTGTATTTTAATCCTGAGAACAGATAGGAAAGAAAACAAGGAATAATTGCTTATTGTAATGTTGATTTGTTGATTTGTTTTGTTAATCTTGGATGGCATCCCACACAATTCCTCAAACCTCTGACTAAAATGAAGCAAAAAGCAATTTATTTTTATTTTATTTATTCAATTTATAACCCGCCCTCCTCAGCCAAGACCAGGCTCAGGGTGGGGAACATCACACATATAATATTAACAGTAAAAGTAATAATTCTAAAATCAAACAATAAAACCCAATTAAAAACCATTAAAAACTACAGATGGTGCTTAATTTGGCCCATAGTGCCCGGAATAGGCAGTAGGTTGCCCCCCCCCCAATTAGAGTAACATAGGACAAGGGGGGGGATAGGGAGGCCAGCAGAGGATGATACCCGCAGCTGTCCTCAACTGTAGGCCTGGCGGAAAAGCTCTGTCTGACCCTGCGGAACTCTTTAAGAATATTGAACATATCTATATCAGATATAAGATTGTCACCCTCCAGGTGGGTCCTGAAGATCCTGAATTACACCACATCTCCAGATATGCTTTGGAGGACTCTATGGCATTAGACCCTGCTCTATGGCATTATATACCCTACCCAGGTCTCACCCTAAATCTCCAGGAATTTCCCAACCCAGAGCTGGCAACCCTATCATGATATATTCATGATGGCATGTCATATCACATGTTAACAGGTGCCTAGAAATGATAGGCTTACTTAGTCCAGTTCCTCTCTTGGCAGATGTCATTGGAATTTTTTAGTCCTTATATGTCCTTTCTAGCAAAAGATTTTCTCACATGTACGAATGAATACTTGAATATTTCTAATGAATTTAACACACTGGTCACCAGAAGGTTTTTTTTACATTGGTGAGGCTTTAAAATAGTTTATGAAAGAAGGCAATAATGCAGTCAGAAAGACCTGTATAATTATGCACACATTACTGATGAGGGGTGAGAAAATAACCGAGTTAAGCTTTGGACCAGGAATTTCAGTTTTTATATCCCTTTCATGAATGAGTTGAGTTCTGTTATTCTTTCCTCTGTTAACCTAAAGAGGCCTATATCTTTACAGAAGAAGGAAGGAGGGTACACAATTCTTCTCAGATCAAAATCACTGTTCCCAAGCTGGTTTTTGGCCCATGGATAGAGTGGATTGGCCATAATTTAGAGGGGAAGGCCCAGTGGGGTACTTCCCTGAACAGCCACTGCTAGGTAAGAGAAAGCAGAGCAAAACCCTAGTAACTCTGCCAAAGCTTTAGGTGCCAGTCAGTTCAGCAGGATTTTTATTTTATTTACTTTATTTATATCCTGAATTTCACCCCAATGGAGACCCAAAGCAGCTTACATCATTCTCCTCTCTTCCATTTTATCCTCACAACAACACTGGGGGTAGGGTTGTCAACCGCCAGGTACTAGCTGGAGATCTCCTGCTATTATAACTGATCTCCAGCCGATAGAGATCAGTTCCCCTGGAGAAAATGGCCGCTTTGGCAATTGGACTCTATGGCATTGAAGTCCCTCCGCAAACCCTGCCCTCAGGCTCCATCCCAAAAACTTCCCGCCGGTGGCAAAGAGGGACCTGGCAGCCTTAACTGGGAGGTAGATTAGGCTGAGAGCATATGACTGGCTGAAGGTCAGGATGAGGCAACAGGTAGGGTACTTCCTGGCAACTGGCGGAGGAGGGGGTTTGTGAGGGGTCTTACCAGCCACAATTAAGGCCTAGGCCCCAGCACTGTTGGTGTGTTGATGTCACTTCTGGAAGTGACGTCATCAAGAGCGTCTCCCAGGTTGTCGCAATATGATGACATCACTTCCAGAAGTGACATCAAAGTATCAATGGTGCCAGGGTCTAGGCTTTGATTTGCAGCTGGTAAGACCCCCACCGGCCAGCTGAACAGTGCTGGGGGAGGGGTCCCAAAGCAGTGGATCCTCCACCCCAAGTGGGGGCCTGACAACCCTTGTAGGGTTGCCAGCCCCAAAGTGGGAGTGGGGTATTCACCACCTCGAGGTCTTTTTTCACCGAAGACCCTCTGGGTAGCAGCAGGATTTCTTTTTAATGGCCAGTGGACCAACAGCATTATGTCACTTCTGGGGAAATCCCAGAAGTGATGTCACAACTCTCTAGGAATTGCCAGAAATTCTGCAGTAAACCATCGAGTTTTCAGCTATTCCCAAAGGGGACTGACATCACTTCTGGGATTCACCTGCAAGTAATGTCATGCTGTCACCAACAGCTGACCCCCACATGTCCCTGCCCCTTCAGTCTCCTGCTGGTTGTCAGGCCAGACACAGCAACCCTAGCAACAGGTGAGGCAACACCTATTGTTGGAGCCACTGGCCAGGTCTGAGCTGAATGCCCCTTGCAGCACTAGCTTGTTCTGCCACAGAGGTCACTCAGCCTGGCTTGCTCCTGGGCCATTTTAAGTTCGTAATCTACTGCTGCCTGTGGAGAAAAAGATAAGAGGACTCACCCTATGAATGAAAAGCCATGTTTGAATGGGTGATTCTGAATACAAATTTCTTGTTTGAGTCAAAATGTTCATGCATCTTTCTAAAGACAGAATTACTGAATATAAAAAATGCTTGCTGTTTCCTTGAAGGGTCTTGCTCTTATCAACGGGACACAAATGATTACCTCACTAGGCTGTGAAGCAGTTGAAAGGGCCACTGCAATTGCCAGACAAGCGGACATAGTGGCTGCTCTCACACTTGAAGTTCTGAAGGGCACGACAAGAGCATTTGACACTGGTTGGTTATTAATTTTCTAAGGCTACTAGACAATACTTGACCAACTGTTTGTTTGTTTGTTTGTTTTTAATGTGTGCAGCGTGTTGGACTAGACGGCCTTATGGTGCCTTCCAACTCTATGATTCTGTGATGGTAACATTAGCCCTGTACTGTATCATTTACACATTCTCTAATTTAGATATAATAAAAAGCAATTCCTTTACATGTATTTATTTATTTATGCATTTATCCTCCACCCTTCTTCCAAGGAGTTCAAGATGGCGTATATTGTTCTTTCAGCCTCCATTTTAGCCTCACAGCAACCTGATGAAGTAGTTTAGGCTGAGAAAGAATAACTGGCCCAAAGTCACCAGCTAGCTTCAATGATGGTGCGAACTAGAAAATGATGAATCTGGCACGCTAACAGCTTAGCGCCCTTATTCAGTCTTGAAGAGCTGGAGGGCCTGAGGGACCAGATGATAGGGTGAGAGAGTGTGATCTAAAGGGGGATTAGGGCAGAAGTGCCTAGGGAGTTGATTGCTGGTGGCAGGAAAGCCCAAGAAAGCCCGGAAGCTGATTGCAAAGAAAAATCAACTGACTTACACAATGACCTTACAAAGAGTTCTCACCTGTTCTCCCACTCTTCAAACCAGTTATGGTATTCAGGGAAGTATTACTCATCTATTCACAGCCACTGTTGCTGCTGCTGGGAAAACACAAGGAGGGGAATGGTGGGGTACTCAACCAATTAGAGCTCCAAGGGCTGAGATATTAGTTCTCCAAAACCACTCAGTGTATTTTATGGCTAGTGCACGAAGTGATCTGAAATCTAGGTGACAGCAGTAGGTGGAAAGTATATGAGTTCCCACCCTTCCAAAGTGAAATGGAGAATCCCAGCCTCCCTTCCAAGAAAACCGAGGGCTCTATTTCCACATTAGCCAGAAGAGCAGGAGAAGAGCTCACCTCATGCCCTGGAGCACCCTGGACTCCAACTTAAGAAACACATCCTTAGACTGTGTGGAGAAATGCCACACCTTAGAATCCACTCCAATAATTAAACTACTGCATTACACTGTATCATAGATCTAATCTATAGCTGACAGGAATGATGCATCCCTAAGCATGGAGCACTCAAGCACTTAGTTATGCAAATAGAAGACCAGGGTGGGGGACAAAAAGGGTCTGCCATCTCACAACTTGCTAGCTATCACATCTCAGGGGGCACGATGGGAGACAGCCAAATGGCTTCCTCTTGAGGTAGGAATATCAGAATAACCCCAGGGGCAATGGACTCTCCAAGGGGAGATTATAAATTCCCAGGAGGTGGGAAAGAAGCTTTATCATCTTACGGTTTGTGCCCAAGGAGATACAAGCCATGCAGGCCTAAATCTTTACCTAGGGACTCCCATCTTGCCCATGTGGTGAGGGTCAATGGGGAGGAGTCCCAACCCTGAGAACTTAGGATAACTACCAGGTGTAGGATGAAAGGACTGCATGTTTTCATCTATTCTTTGTATCCTTTCTCAGCCTGGTGCTTGAACAGACCATGTATACTTGTTTTATTCTTTTATTAAACTTTCTTACATTTTGAATGCTTTAAGCCTGACCTCTGTAAATACACCATGCCTATTCAATCTTAAGATCTGCATGTAGTAATGGGGGGATGGGTAAGCTTGCCACCTCTTGGGTATGGTAGCCTGAAATTGCGAAAGTACAAGCAATCTTCTCCACGCTAGCTTTCACGAGTGAAGCAGGAGACATGGCGACTACATGGAGCTTCTAAATGGTAACTCTGGTATATAGTGCTGGATGTGCAAATCCATCCAGGGGACATACTCTCTGTTTTGCTGGTCATGACTATTAATATCCAGTTTTATTTGGACACCCCCCCCCCCCAGGGAAAGAGGTGGCAGCACTGAAGAGAGACTTGGGATGACTGTAGGGTTTTCCAGCCTCCTGGGAACCCAACTGAACAAGGCTAGTGAGTCTGTTCTTTCACTGACTGCTTTCAATTTGATTTTTATTTTTGCATGTATGATATTTGCATGGTGATATCATACTGTTGTTCATGCAAATATGTTCAGATTTTTAGACTTACCAATTTCATAGTGCTTGCCAGATGAATTAGAGGGGAGCTTAAATGCTATGCTTCTGTATACTAAACATGCACTTGCACCAAGCAATTTGCATTAAAGGGCCACATTTTACTTGACTGTTGTTTGAATTAAAAATGGTTCTTTCCCATTTCTATTTTTCATAACTGTACTTTAAAAAAGCATTTTAGTGTTACTTGTGGAAATGCCCTCAATTTACAGAGAGGGAATAGCCAAAGTGTTGTACTTAGATTCTCTTTGTCTTTAAACAGATATTCATGCATTGCGACCACATCCTGGGCAGAATGAGGTGGCTTTTCGATTCAGGTCACTTTTAAACTCAGACCATCATCCCTCTGGAATAGCAGGTGAATAACGATGTTGCGGGGTCATATTTAGCATACTTGCATAGAAAAGAACCTGTGGTGTGGCAAGGGAGTCATTGGTGGTTGCCATCAGACCTGTCCCCAACAAGTCCTCCTCCATCAAAGAACATGACAGAGGAGAGGGATGGGATCTTTTTCAGGGCAGTTTTGGCCTCCAAATCCACCCCTGCTCCCTCTCCATGGATTTTCTTTACAGAAACCATGGCTTTGACGACCTCCATAATGTCATTTGAGAGTTCTGTGTCCATTCTTTTCTTACAGCTACAGATGTTTCTATTATTTGGGAGAGTTTTAATCCCCCATTTTTTTAAGATTTCAGATTTTTCTGCAAACCTAGGGCTTCCTTCAGGTTTGTAGAATAATCTCCCCTAGCCGTCCCCAGCTCTATTTTGTGGATCTACTAATCCATACTCTATGGCCTGATTTGGAATTTGACAGTGGGGAAATTCCTTCTTTGACTTGGCACTAGAGAGACTTAGTATTAAAATGATAAACTTGCTGTTTTAAAACAAGGATTTTTGGTTGTGTTTTATAGAATCTCATCGATTTTGTGAAAGAGTGCAAGATGCATATACATTACGTTGCTGCCCTCAGGTAAAGATAGTAATACACTTTCGTACTTCTATAGTCAGGGACATGTTGAATCCTACATCCAGTTCTGTAATGGTGGTTGTTCAACACAACCAATTACATGAGCCTGATATGTAGAGAAAATATGAGGAACCAGGAGAATGATAAAGCAATCAGGCCTGCTGTGTGATCATTGATAATTTATATTTGTCTCATGGGGTAAGAGAGGGCCAACTAGAATCTATGCACAATTATATTTGCATATAATAATAATGGCTTAGATCCTGTGATGATGGGCAATCAGAGACATAAATGGACTAAATGCAGTTCTGCTTGTGCAAGATCTTGTGTGACACCTAGCACTTTCCTCCTTGTTATAGTGCCCAGAAAATAGTGGCATAGGATCTTGCACAAGTAGAGATGAAGATGGGGATACAGTAAGTCTGACTTAGCACCAGTGACTACCATTTTCTTGCATTCCCACTTGCACAAGAGCTCCAGTGCAAGCAGAAATTTTGTGCTGGATCCAACCTGATATTTATAATCGCCAGTATTTGATCAGCCCTCTCAAGCTGACATTACAAAATTGGCTATTTAACAAAATAAAAAGGCTACTACACACATTATTAATATAGTGTGTGCAAGTTCTTATTCTGAAGGAACCTGTAATTTGTTAGATTAATACCTGCCTTTTTTGACGGAAGTCAGTTTCAGGTAGCCAGCTCAAGGTTGTCTCGGCCATCCATCCTTCTGAGGTTGGTAAAATGAGTACCCAGCTTGTTGGGTGTAAAGTGTAGATGGCTGGGGAAGGCAATGGCAAACCATCTTGTAAAACATAGTCTGCCTAGTAAATGTCGTGATGTGAGGTCACCCCATGGGTCAGTAATGACCCGGTACTTGCACAGGGGACTACCTTTACTTTGTTGTTGTTGTTGAAAGCATGCATACAGTATATACATGGCATGGGCACACAGGATTAGCTTTGGATCAGAGGTACAAAAAAAGTCAGGTTTGATGTTGGACAATGTGTCATTTTAAAAACTTGAGTTGGGTTCATAATGCCAATCATCAGTCCATTCGCCGTTTTAAAAAAAGCAACACATTTCAAAATGTGACTTTATAATTTCCTGCCATTACGAGGAAATTCTCGGGGATTGTGTCATTCATTCAAGGGATCCTCGTTCCTAAATTTCAGCCAGATAGACGCAAGAATCTCTATTCAATAGGAAATTAAAATTGTCCCTCCTACTGCAGGCACAAGGAAGTGTGAATTGGTGATGAGTTTCCCCCTCCTTCCTTTCCCAGGAAAGTGGTGGTAGGGGAGTGCCCTAGTGTTTACAAAAACAAAATGGGTGGGTAAGTGAATTTAAACCTTATACCCTCCCATCTTACCTGGGTGAACTTAATTTTGGGGGACATTTTTCCCCACTTCATCTGATTTCTCATATGGAAACCTAGCTAGGAGGGAGAAGCTGAAAGCTTTGGAATAACATGCAGGATGGGGGCTGTAGCTTTGCACACTATTTATTTGTATAAAACTAGACCCACAAACCCAGCTGGCTTTCTTGTCATGTGATCCAGTGGGGCTACCTGCTGTTTTCCCCTGCTGGGACTTACCTGGGAGAAAAGGTTCAACTGCTTAGTGCTGTGCTGTTACAGGACATTACACTTGTAGTGAGATTGCAGATCCTGAATTAGCAGTTGTCTCTCACTTGAAGAGATGAGATGATCTGATCCTTTCTAATTAGTGATCTTTTGAATTGTATTGATTTGCTTTGTTTCTAAGAGAAGCCATGGCCTTTCATCTTTAATTCAGTATAAGTACATAGCATAAATAAAATCCTTGCCCCATCCAGCTGTTTGAAGGGCTCTCATGTTGCCTAATACTGGGTGAGGAAAGCAGGGGTGTCTGCCTCTGTTCCTTTCCACTCTCTTTAACCCTGTGTGCTAGCGGATACAAAGTGTTCTCCCTCTCTCCTTCATAACATTTTGGCTGGCTGGCACTGCCTACCTATTAAGGGTAGATTTTAACAATAGATGAGCCATAGACTTTTTGTGCTGCTATCCACCCCCATTGTTTTCCCTGCCTGTGTGCCAGCTGACACAAGCAAAACCTTTCCCTTTCCTAATAACGGATTAGCTCATGCAAATGGTTATATCAAATCAGAAGGCTGCCCCCAAGCCAGTGACAATCCTGTTCCCAACATCCCTACCACATATATACCACTGATACTGATTTATTCTTTCTCTTACTACTCCTCTCACCTCCTGTTCTGTGGGAAATCAAAACCCTGACAGCAAAATAAGCATCTGATCAGAAGGCTTCTGCTGGCACCCAAATGTTGGATAGAACTGTGTTCAGATTTGGAGCATTTCTGGCACTTATGACTGGATGCCGTTTGGGTTGGATCTTGCATCCCTGTAGCACATGTATTAGCCTAATCAAGAGACTGCAAGGAACACCTTGTATACCTCAAATGTCATGAATACCTTACACAAAGTGTGAATCAAGATAAATTCCCTAAAATGTGAAGCAATGCGAAAATAAAATGTTTGACAAGCAGAGATGGGAGGCCTGGAAGCAGGACAGAATATGCCTTTAATGTAAACTTGTCTCAATTAAAATATTGAATTACCAATAGACACAAAATACAGTTAATACTTGTCATTTCTTGTAGGTTCATGGTGTTGTGAATGACACAATAGCTTTCGTAAAGGAAATAATCCAAACAGAAATCAACAGTGCAACAGACAATCCTGTATCTTTTTTTTAATTCTGCTGTTCAAGGAAATCTGACTTATTTATTTACAGTATTTATATCCTGCCTTCCTGCTCAGTCAGGGCCACCAAGATAGCTTGTGTTTTGTCTGTTGTAGGCTATGTTCGCTGTCAAAGAAGGGAAGCAATGTTTCTTCAGATCACTAGGCACTACTTCTATTTTTAATAAAAGCAAAACAAAAACAGCTAGTTGGACTTAAAAAGTTATAATATTGACGTCTATTCATAACAGATATCATGTCTGCTGATGAACATTAAATTAAATTAATCATTCAGAGGGTGACCATAAAACATGACATTTGACCAGATGTAGAGACACTAAGTATATGTATTATCCTTCTGAACAAAGACAAAGCCTATTTTGAACCACTTGGGGTGGGGCTGTGACTCAGAAGTAGAGCATCTTCTTTGCATGCAGAAGGTCTTAGGTTCAATCTCTGGAATCTCCAGTTGAAAGGAGCTAGTAGTAAGTGGTATGAAAGACCTCTTTCATGAGAACTTTGAAAGCCCCTGCCAGTCAGAGCAGACAGTCCCCATCTTGATAGACCAATAGTTTGACCCAGTATAAGGCAGCTTCATGTGTGTTTGCTTTGGATAGGCTTAGGAGCAAGGCTTTGCTAATTATTGAAGTTCTAGCATTGGCAGTGTATGACTTCAGACTCCGAGAAGAGATTGGTAGTGGGATCCTAAGCAGAGTTACACCCTTCTAAGTTCATTGAAGTCAATGGGCTGAGGAGGGTGTACAGTCAGTCGCTGTTTTTTAGAGACCTGGCAAGGCCATCAGAAATATGCTCAAAGCATAAATTAACTACTTGGAACTTATATACTTCTGTCACCAGGACCAAAGTTCCTGAAACAGTTCAGGAACTCACCATCATATGTTTTTTGACAAGCCAGATGGGTATATGGGGCGGGGGGCTTTTTACATTCTCATTCTGCAATTTATAGTTAAACAAGAAGTGCAGATGTAGTTCTATAATGCAGGGGGCCGTGTTACACAGAGTTTTTTTGCCATTCCCTTTTGCAGCTTTTGCCTGCTACCAAGCTGACAAAAATGTTTTGCCCAGTCTAGTTGTCATGCAAATTGAGGGGGCTTCATATGTATTATATGTAAAAAAGAAGATACCAAGTTTCGTGGGCCTTTGTAGAAAATTCCCAGCTGGGAACATCTTTTTACCCACCTCACATTCTCATCTGGCTAGCAGGGCTCAAGTGAATGGATTGGTATGTCTGCCATGGAATCTGTACAGATTGGATGTGCTGGATTGGTATACCTGAGCCCAGTTAAAGTTTCATGTAGGGGCTTTAATCATTTCCTCAAAGCTCTCCAGACAGAAGAGCTGCTCAGGGAAGAGTTCCTGCATAAAAGGTGCTCCTCCTGTACAGTGGGAAATGTTATTCCATGATCATAGGCTTTGTTTTCAAAGGCAAGTGAAAATTAGATACTGCTTATTCAAAGTTAAGTCTTAACTTGTCTCTAAAGATGGTTTTTGCTGAAAGGAAGGAGACAATTTCTGGAGGAAATTTCCATGGTGAATACCCTGCAAAGGTAATTGAACATTTGTTTTGTTTTTTAATTTAAAGCTTTATTACATCTTAAATAGCAGTACATTTTAATATAATATTTACCTTGCATCCCACTCTCTTGAAGTAAATTGACTTTAAAATTAAAACCTAAGTAAAGTGACTTTAAAATTAAAAGGTGAAGAAGGAGAATAAGGGAAGGGGGAAGGGATTTTTTAAAATCAGGTTACTGAACAGTTGACAAAAATATGTCAGCTTGTCTTCTGAAACGTAAGGATTTGAAAATCTAAATAAAGAAGCACTTGTCTTGCAGGCTCTGGACTATCTTGCAATTGGTGTCCATGAACTTGCTGCAATTAGTGAGAGGAGAATTGAACGGCTGTGCAACCCATCCCTCAGTGAGCTGCCACCATTTTTGGTCACAGAGGGAGGTCTGAACTCGGGATTCATGATTGCACACTGTACGGCAGCATCCCTGGGTGAGTAGGCAAAGGCTCACGATGGTGCCTAGAAAAAGCGATCATAACATACTTCAGTGCTTTGACCTTGCATATTCACTTCAGGTAACCTGACTATTACTATACCTGTGTACTGTATGATTGCTAGGGTTTTATTTTTGCATTTGTATAAAACTATCATGGGACCACATCAGTATTTGAATATAGCTCATCTCTTCTTTTTTATTTACAAAGCTAGAATTCAAAGGTTTCCCCCACATATACCTTCCCTCCGCTGCTTATAGAATAGGTTTTTCCCTCTTAAACTTGCAGTTTGTAGTAGAATAATGCGTAAGGGAAAGTAATATTTGTTAAGAGACTTTGTTCTGTATACCCAAGCTCTTCCAGTTAAAAAAAATGCATTCAGATGGCGCAATGAGTGGTGGTGCCTTTAACCAGTGGTTGTGGTACAAATCTTAGTTTAAACAGCTACATCCATGATGATCTGTAGTTCAGTCTACCATATCTATATAAGAGACCAGAGTTTTGTTTGCAAGTCCCAGTTTGTCTGCTGCCTTGTCTCCTTTCCCACCTCCAAGCAGAATCTTCAGATGCTGCCCAAGGCAAAGCATCATTACAGGTGCAGCCCACTTGCTATCGCTTTGGGCTTTTCCACATGCTTGGCTTCTAATTTTCTTGGCAGTTGATCCACAAGTGCTGGAATCGGTTTGGGCAGGGTTCTTCTGCCCTCCCTGAACATTTTCACAGTTGTGGAGTCAGTTTATTTTCTTCAGCACATGCCTTAAATAATCAGGGTTTTCAAGGGAGAATACTGTCATCATCGGTGTCATCATTGGTGGCGTCACAGTACCCCCCTCTTTTTATTTTTGGCACATGCTTATATCAATATTATGACTGCATTTTTTTTAAAAAGACACTAAAATATTGATATATCAATATACTGTTGTAACAAATTCCTCTGAATTCCCAGCTTAGCTTTTTTAAAGTAAGTCTTTAGCTTCTTCCCTCTTGAAGATATCCCTTTCTCCTTATATCTCCACAGTGGAAGAGGCTAGAGACTTACCTTTAAAAAACGAGAACTTGGTCAACTTATTGTTATAATGGTGTAGCAATATATGACATATATAGATATTTTAGTGCATTTTTTAAAAAAATGAAAAAAGAAACTTACTTCTGAAAAGACCTGCTTAGGGTTGCTCCCCTAGTGTATGCTTGCCTTGGAGCGCACCACTTATTCATATTGAACTTTTGCAGTTTCTGAGAACAAAGCCTTGTGCCACCCCTCTTCTGTGGATTCTCTTTCAACCAGTGCTGCCACAGAGGACCACGTGTCCATGGGAGGATGGGCTGCAAGAAAAGCACTAAAAGTCATCGAGAATGTTGAACAAGGTAAAGTGTGGGGGAAGATCCATGTATGGCACCTTGAGCTCCCTGGAGGAAAGGTAGGTTTTTTAAAAATCACTAAATAAAGAAATAAGTACTTCTTTTGCTTGGCTGTAAGTTCCGTGGCATTTTCTTGTATTTCTCATGACATTTATAATTCAAACTTGTTGAAAGATCAGAACGACAGAGGCTTAGAACCACAAACTATTTAAGAGATTCTGTTCAATACATAGATCTTGAAACTATGACTTTCTGTCTGCCCTCAGCATTGTATGAATGGCAAGGCCCCTTTCAAATATTTTCATTGTATTTAGTTAATTCTGATTAAACAGTTAAAGGATAGTGTTAGTTTGCCCTCACTCTAATAGTAATTTAGGGACTAAAATTCATCCAAAGTTTTAAAAAGTAAGAAGAAATTGCTTCTTCTGCCTTAGATATATAACTTTTCCCCCACACCGGTATCACAATTGCTTTTTCTGAGATGCAGGATTCTTCAGCAATAAAGCAGCATATGAATTTTTGCATTCATTTCATATCATATTCAGATATAGCTGAAGAAACAAAACATTATCATACTACTTTTCTTAGCAGATTTAAGTTGTTTTCATAACTTCCAGTTGAGCTCTTGTTTTGCTGGATAAATGGCAAAGCGTTCACTTCACGTGTCAGACTAAGTATGTATTTATTTAACCCACATTCTCAAAATGCCAGTTTGACTGTGTGAACTGCCCCATATAATATAATTTCTATGTGTTCTGTGTAAAACCCAGACCACCTTTTGATGTGCAGATTTTACCACTGTCTTTTCCACTGTTTTTGTTCCCTAGTGTTGGCCGTAGAACTCCTTGCAGCTTGTCAGGGCATTGAGTTTCTACGCCCTCTGAAAACTACAACCCCATTGGAGAAAGTCTATGACCTTGTGCGCTCTGTTGTCAAGTATGTCAAACAAATGCTTCTCCAGAGATTATAAGTTTTCAGAACATTGGCCAAACATTAACCTCCAGTACTACCAAATTTAGGAGGTTTTCTATTTTTCTGCTTTCAGGCCATGGTTAAGAGATCGCTTCATGGCCCCAGACATTGCAGCAGCTCACGGACTGCTTGTGGACCAGAAGGCAAGTAGTGGCACTGGCAACTGATGACATCGAAGGCCCTCTGTTCCTTTAGCTACTTGTTACAGAATGGTGTTTTTAGCCTCACATGCCACCACATTCTATGAAAAAATACCTTTTATGGTCATTTCATTTATCCTCCAGGAATAAGGAGAAATAGGCTGGACAAACCTATATCTTCAGGACATTTGTATGGCACTACAAATGTAGCTCCATGCATGCGAAGGCTTCAGGCAAAGGACAATAAGTGCTTATCGTACAGTGAGAGGTTGTATTAGCATAAGAAGATAGTTGCAAAATATCTATTGTTGAGGCAGGTGGCTCAACAAACTTGATAACAAAGGAATGACTTAGATCTTTCTGGGTTAAAAAAAAAAAACCCACACAAGACACCATCCATATAGCGGATTCATTTCCCAGTATTTTTCTTAGTTCCAAGCACAGCTTTTGAGGTATATTCTCAAGTATCAGCCCATAGCATATGAGGGACTTAGGACAGGATTGCCCTCACTGGCAGGGGTGGGGAATCCTCCACACCTTGTTTCCCCAGCTGGGAGAGAAAAAATGGCCACTGGGCTGATAGAATTGCCGGGGAATCCAAAAGTGCCATGAGTCCACTCTAGGAATTGCCTGGTGCTTCCTAGAGAGGCATGACATCACATTGTGGCTAAAAACCACCCCCACAGACCCCCCACAATCTTGCGCTGGCTGCCAGGCTGGGCCTGCAACCCTAACTTGAGATGGTGAAACAAAAGCAACCAAGTGCTCTATTGGTGTTTTTATGGATACTGCCTTCCTGGGGCACCAAGAAGGAGGGCTGCGAGGGACAAAATTCTAGGGTCCCTGATCACTCTGAGGCCCCATGACTGAGCTTGGGCTACTCAAGTGACTTGTAGTCATTAGGGTTGCCAGGTCCCTCTTTGCCTTCAGTGGGAGGTTTTTGGGGTGGAGCCTGAGGAGGGTGGGGTGTGGGGAGGGGAGGGATTTCAATGGCATAGAGTCCAATTGCCAAAGCAGCCATTTTCTCCAGGTAAACAGATCTCTGTCGGCTGGAGATCAGTTGTAATAGCAGGAGATCTCCAGCTAGTAACTGGAGGTTGGCAACCCTAGTAGTCATATAATGTTTGGATTGTGTTTTGGTAATCAGGGAAGAACACCCAGAGGCCCATGGAAGTCTGGGGGCCCATAAAGGCTGTTGGCAGCCCTATGACTGCCACCTGTGTTGCTATACAGTTGTATAAGTGTTTGGTGATCTCATGCTGCCTAGCAGACACAGGAATTGGGGGTGGGTGGGACTAGAATTCCATAAGAGGATATGGGAGGTGTTAGTATGCAAATGTTGGATGCAGGAGATGGATGGATACTGGCTGCACATCAGTGCTTATTCATGACATACCCACAGCATCTATTTCTAGCAGTCATATGTACTTTATTTCATTGTATCTATTATTTATTTATTTAGAAAAAAATTCAGAGACCTGCTCAAGGGGTCTCTCAAAATAAACACAACACATCATAGGAATTATTAGTGTTAAAATGAGCCATGAAAACATGTCAGGGGCAGAAAACAGCATACAACTACATTCAGCACCTTAAATAACATCCATAAAACTGTCCTTCAAAACTAACTATGGTTTTTTAACTACTTTGTACCATTTAGGATCTCCAGTCATTATGCTCTTGGTTATTGCCTGCTAATATTTAGCTGAGGTTCAAAGTTAGTCTTTGCTTTTGACTTCAGTCTCTTCTTTTGCATCTAGGTTTGGGAAGTAGCTGCACCGTACATTGAAAAATACAGAATTGAGCACCCTCCGGAGCAGAGACCAGTATCCCCCACTGCTTTTTCCTTAGCACGTGATGACGCCTCACGGAATCGTCATCCACACCACCACCATCATAGTGAATCAGAATGATTCAATGGACAATGTATCAGCTCATGGCCTTAGAGCCGCCATTTGAGAGTTATAGGATAAAAAACCCTCTTTAGTTTCCAAGGAGAATTACAGGGCATTCCTAAGGAGAGTTACTCCAGTCTAAGCCCGAATGGGCTTAGACTGGAGTAACTCTCCTTAGGAATGCACTGTTAAGATGCTTACAAATAGATTCATGAACTAAAAAGCAGTGGAACAAAAAGTGTGCCTTAATTTCCATGTCAATATTGTAAGCAATAAACATATTCTATATTTTCCCATATTGTACTCTTACATCTAAGCCTGCATGTAATCACATTTTTCCTTGGTCTTTAGCCCCCAATCCATTACTTTTGCAGGCTGGTGAAACTCTAAAAAGCAGGACACCATGGAGGTGATTCCCTCCTTTCATTGTATGTTTTCACTTGGGGTTGAGAACATAGTGTACATTAGCAGGATCAGGCTGTATATATGGGGTTAATATAGGGAGAAACACAAGACCAGAAGCAAGTGGCACTAGGGCAACACATAAAGCACCAAGACAAAAGGTTAAGTTAATAAGTAAACCAGGCATAAAATGGGCTTTAGCAAAGGCTGGCTCTGTTTAAAATGAATTAATTAAATCAATCAAATTTACAAGCAAGGAAAATCTACACATCTCATGTGTTGATACTACTATTCTGGCTTTACCTTTTATTAAAGTTGCAAAAATTGTGCCCTTCACAGATTAAGAGGTTGATTGTTAGAATTAAAAGATTTATAATTTACAATCACAGCCAGCCAAGTTTTGTTAAACTTGCATAGGATTGTGCTATGCAGTTTAGCATAAACATTTGGTTATCAACATTAAAATTTCCAACTTTAAAAACATGTATTTTACTGAAAATTGACGCCATTTACCTCAGATTTAGGGTTTCTGCAGCCTTTAAACAATACTGGAGTTGAAAGACCAAGAGAAAATGTGTGTGTAAAGCCAAAGGTTTGTGAGCACAATATGGGAGACTGTAGAATGTGTATTCATAGCATGGAAGTTAAAGTGGGAATTCTGAGGTGGGTAAGAGTCCTATTTCTGCTCTTAAAAGAAAAGGCATTTTTAATTGTAAATTTTTTTTGAAAGAGAAATTTACTGAATTACTTGAGCCCTTGAGGGGTAGGAGGGTAATATTTAATTTTGGTATGGCTTTATAACAACATTTATACTGCATGTGTGGATATTGAAAGCAATTAACATATAGTATCTCAGTAATCTTTACATCAGCCCTGTAATCAGTTTTTATTATTATTTTGTTTGTCCAATCATTCGAGAAGCATACTAGGCATTCAGTGTAACACACAGCAGTCCCCATATTACCCTAAGGGGCGAGAGGGTAAACCTGACACAGAGTAGCCTACAACAATCCTGGTAAGCCATAGTTGTTGTTACAGAGTGCCAATCAAATTAAATCATGATATGGATCTCAACACACATGTAGAATAAATCACTCAAGGAAATGAGCCAAACTGCACATTACAATTGAAGCATGTAGGAATCATTAATCGATTTTACAGACAATAAAGACTTAATAGACATGATGTCTCATGAAGCACTCCTCTCTCACACATGTACACACACACCATAATCAAGTTAATTCATGCCATAGTATTCTCTATTATGAGTGTGGAAGTTGGACAATGAAGAAAGCTGATTTGTTTAAATGTGGGGTTGGAAGAGAATTTTACGGATACCATGAACTGCCAAAAAGAATAATCAGTGGGTTCCAGATCAAATCAAGCCTGAACTGTCCCTAGAAGCTAAAATGACTAAATTGAGGCTATCGTACTTTGGTCACATTATGAGAAGACAAGAGTCACTGGAAAAGATTATAATGGTAGGAAAGGTTGAAGGCAGCAAGAAGAAGAAGAGGAAGAGTTGGCTTTTATATGCTGATTTTCTCTATCACTTAAGGGAGAATCAAACTGGCTTACAATCACTTTCCCTTCCCCTCCCCACAACAGACACCCTGTGAGGTAGGTGGGACTGAGGGAGGTCTAAGAGAGCTGTGACTAGCCCAAGGTCACCCAGTTTCTTATGTAGGAGTGGGGAAACCAACCTGGTTCACCAGATTAGATTTTGGAGGACATTAATTCATAAGGTCGCCATAAATCAGAAATGGAAAAAAGCTGGGTCATCCTTTTTGGGGGCCCATTAAATTGGAGCTCCTGGCCCAATATTCACCAAACTTGGGGGTTCTTGTAAGGAGAGTCTCCTGAAATTATACTGCAAATTTGGTGCCTCTGTCTCAAAACATAGCCTCCCCAGAGCCCCACAAAGATTCCACTTGGGTAAAATGGACCTGAAAAGGCAAAAAAAAATGGACCTGAAAAGGCCTTTTTGGCTCCATTGAAATCATGCCTCTTCTTTTGGTTTGGCATATCCCAATGCATACATCTAATATAGACAAAATCACTGCTGTCCATTGCATTTCATTGTTTTTGCAGTAATCTCATTATTTAAGATCTGATTTATGGTTACTTTATTACATTTAAAAAGCAACATGCAGGTTTATTTTGTATCGGACAATAGATTAAGGAGAACATGGCCTCACGGCCTTCATGAACACAAATAGGAAGAAGAACAGCAACCGAGGTCCTACAGCTTGTCCCAGTAGGCAAAGGAGAAGTGAAAGGGTGTGTTTTCCTTATGTGAGCCCAGTTGATCAATCTATTGGTGCTCTTAAAGTTCTACCAGCCCCATCCACAAATGGGTTAGTGACATTTTCAGACAGGCTAACTTTTAATTTAAGAAGACCAATGTTCGGTCTGGATAATGGCTGAATTATCCAGACGGAGCATTGGCAATACAGTGCTGGGCCACCGAGTAAGCATTAAAGTGTTTGAAAAATGCAGATACAGACTTCTCTTGATGTTTTGTAATCAAAACCATCTCAGTATCACTTGGCTGTAACCAGGCATATAGTAAGCCGTTAGTAGTCCAGAATGTTTGTGTTTTTATAGATGACTTTTCCTTTGACAATCACATACTCAATCAGTTCTTGATGGCCTCCAAACTGGTATATCAAATGCTCCCACCTAAAAAATAATAATTAAGAGTGTAATTTTTCTTCCACATAAACAACACTGTTTAATATACTGTGTACAAAACCTGAAGCATAAGAGGCAATCTACACGGTCAGTAAAAATCATGCAGAAGACACAGGGCTGGATACTTGAAAGCACATTTTAATTTAAAAAATAACACTGCAGATATAAAGCTAGGATATCAGGGAGACTATTTCCCATACTGACCATATGAAGGTGCTTTATCAAGGTCAGTACTGTCTCTCCTGAAAGGCAGCAATTTGCCAGAACCTCAGGCATAAGATCATAAGAACATAAAAGCCATGCTAGATCAGACCAAGGCCCATCAAGTCCAGCAGTCTGTTCAACATAGTGGCCAACCAGGTGCCTCTAGGAAACCCACAAACAAGACAACTGCAGCATCATTATCCTGCCTGTGTTCCACAGCACCTAATATAATAGGCATGCTCCTCTGATCCTGGAGAGATCCTTTAACTGCAGATGCCAATAACTGAACCTAAGACTTTCACATGAACAGATGGGTTCACATCTGGGCCACAGCCCCCCCCCCTTTAAGACTAGACTTATAACCTTACTCTCGGTCCTTCTCTCTGGCACTCTAGCTTTCCATGGCAAGGCAACTCTTGACACATGGGAAAACTCAATCTCTCCTCATCCCACTTTCTACGACATCTTTTCTTGAACACGTAGACCATGACTATTTATGCCCTTGTTGTAGTAGAAGGGCCTAGCTTCAGCAATCATTGGAGATACAGAGCTACTTGCTGGGGTTTTTGTCTTCTCTTTGCACCCCCTCCCCAGAGCTGGGCATTGCAATTACAGTTATACGCAGCTCTGGATCCTTCCACCAAGGTCCTACGAGCATTTAGGGCTTAGAAGAGCTATGAAAGCAATAGTGTGGCCAATCAGAGAAAAAAGTAGTCTAGTAGTTTATAACTAGTGCTCCAAGCTGTACTAATAGCTACTGTGCTGGGCTTCACCCTTGGACTTAACAGAAACCACTGGGCTCCATTCCAGATACCCTACCAAACTTCTGGGCTCTACTTCCAACCTTACCCTAGATTCAGCTTTCTCACCCCGAGTGCTTCTAATTGTAATAGTTGGCGATCCTAGAAGGCACCTAGCTGCAAGCCAAGACTGGTAGTTATTCACAGTAAAGCCAGGAATGGAGTGGCAGTCCTGCAGGCTCATGTTAGATTCTATGCTATCCAGTGGCCCAAGTGGTGTGCACGGTCATAGGAAAAGCAGATGAACAGACCTGGTCTCAGCATTTAAAAGAGCTGCACATAAATATCATGTGATAACACTTTATGTTGCAGGTCAATTTTAGTCAGTTATTACCTGTGGTTTTTTTTTAAAAAAGAGTGTTGAGCCACTAACAAAAACAGGTAAGAGTTATGTTAATGCCTACCATTTTGTATCTACTTTGTACAAACATCAGGAAGGACAATAAGTTTAATACTACATGTGATATGGAATCTGGACTGTCTTTCCCAGAAATCCAGCTCATGACATCACCTCATAGTTGTGGAGAGGCTTCGCAAATGCCACAGAAAACAAAAAATTAACATAAGCAGGAGTTGCTGTTTCCCTCTTCTTTTTTTAGGAAAAAAAATTCTGAATTGCAGAATGGGGGGAGTCGAATTTTTCAGCAGGTCAGAGATTCAGTAAAATCAATTATACAATCTACTTCATTCAGAAGCAATTTTTAAATATTTGTGAGATAGAAGTGAGCCAGGGGTCAAATTGGAGAGAGGCCTTTCTCTGGTTGTGCCTGATGAAGGCTGAAACCATCTCTGTCATCTTTTAGGTATTGTGCAAAATGAGCCCTGTTCACCCAAGATTGTGATGGTTAAAGGGTTGTTTTATTTGGCACTCTTTAATTTTTATTGTTGCTGTCTTCATTCTTTTATTCTGTTTGACTGCTGCTATTTACTGTGGCTTTATATTGTAGGAGGTTTTGTGTATCATGAGCTGCCTTGAATGCCCCTCTATGCAGATAAATAAATACCCGGGAGGGCAGAATTTCATTTCTGTTTGTACAGAAGCCTCAAACAGTAATTTAAGTTCTTACCTTGATGAGTTAATGATAAGGAGATCTCCTTGTTTGCCAATCTCTATGGAGCCATGAGTGTCGGATTTCCCAAGAGCATAAGCAGCATTGATGGTAGCAGCTGCTAAAGCTTCCTTCATGGACATCTTCATGTTTACACAGGCCAGATGCATTACCATGGGCTAAGAAAAGATGGGAAGTAAAATATTCACATCATAAAATATGTAAACATATGAAAGTAAATTATGAAGTGAACAAATGTACAGTGAACGAGTGCACCAACCTATGTTTTGCTGAGTCAACTGAAAGCTTCACTAGAGCAGACATAATTTTTGGACTATATTAATTAATTATTTTATTTATTTATTTATTTATTAAAACATTTATATTCTGCCTTTACTCTTGATTCAAAGCAGCTTATGACGGTAGGCAAAACATCCCCAGAAAAAAACAAAGATAAAATCGCAAGCCCCATATCCCTCCCCTTCCCCCCTTAAAAGATGCCCGCCATTCAAACCCCCTCAAGAGCCCTGGCAAACAGGCAGCACTTCCTGAGCATCTCCAAGGAGGGGGGCCTCTCCCACCTCTTCAGAGAGCTCATTCCACAGAGCCAGAGCCACAGTGGAAAAGGCCCGGGCTTTACTCGATACCAAATGAACCACCCTAAGTGATGGGATAGCCAACAGACAGCTGCCTGATGACTGCAGTTGGCACACAGGGACATACGGAAGGAGACGGTCCTTCAAATATGTGAGTTTCAGGTCATGAAGAACTTTAAAGGTTATAACCATCACCTTGAATTAAACTCAGAAACAGACTGACAGCCAATGTAGCTGTTTCAAAATGGATTACATATGTTCCTGGCAGCGAGCCCCTGACAGGCTGCCACATTCTACTCTCGTTGCAGTTTCTGGGTTGTCTTCATGGGCTGCCCTACATAGAGCCTGCTGCAGTAATCCAGCCATGAGGATGCAGAAGCATAGATCAGCATGACCAGATCACCTGAGTCTAGGCTGACAAACCTACCCTTGACCAAGCAAGGACAGCCCAGTGACATCCCATGGAGCACTGCCTGGCTGGCAGCTCACGGGTATGATCTTGGCTCTCAGCTGATGTGAAGGACAAACGGAGAGTTTGCATTTGCTGCCACTTGAGCCCCACTTTCCAGCTGGTAAGGTTGGGCAGGGTCCTGCTGCCCGACAATGAATTTAACCACACCCACAAGAAATCTGTGTTAAAAAAATACTCTGCTTGACAGCTCTACATAAAGAAATTCACATGGTATGCAAGTTCAGAAAGCAGAGAATGTCCGTTCCCAAAGAAACAAGATGGTATTCACAGAACTTAGTCATATGAATAATGATTTTGCATCTAATGATAGTCACTAAAGAAACATCTTACCATTGAACAACAGTAAGCATTAGGGTTGAAGTCACTGCCAAGAGCAACAATCACTCCTTCTTTTAACATTTTCCTAGCTTGAGGCTGTTTTAATCTAAAAAGAAAAGGAATTTTACAATTCAAACTGCAATGTAAACAAACACAGAGAGAGAATCTGTAGTTTTATCTATATGTCAGTTGTCAGATGCTGGCATATTCCAGAAAATCATTATGCATTGTTTAACATAGGCAATAGTTTGTCTGGATATTTCAAGGCACAACAATCACTTAAAATTAATTAAGATTTGCAAAGTTTACAGACTCAACAATGTTCTGAAACACAGAAGTAAGTTAGCGAAAGGCTGAAGGTACAGTCCAGCAAAAGTTAGTTGCAATTAAATCCCACCACAAGCAGTAGAATGGGGCAATGCCCTTGTTCAGTGTATGCTGTAACAGTGTGATAGACAAGCACCATAATTCATCCTTCATCATCATGCAGATATCTTCTAGCATCAGTCTGGCTTGCAGCATGGGTGCCTGTCTGCATGGAGGCTAGGTTTATATGATGTCTCTTCGCTTTTTTGAAAGGGAACTAACACAGGATCCAGGCCTCTGCGAAGTCACAGAGAGGGCCCAGATGGACTGTATGTAAAAGGAGAGGGGCTTGTGTTGGCCCTCTGCCAGTGCTGTGTTAACTGCATTCTACTGTCCGAACAGCCACACTACGGATTTGTGGCCACTATGTGTGTGTGTGTGTAAAGTGCCATCAAGTCACAGCCGACTTATGGCGACCCCTTTATTTAACTTTAAATATCACTTTTTCATCTATTAAATGCCAATTATATTTACAATGTTTTTTAAAAGTATTTTTCATGCTGCTTGCACTAACACTGCATGACAGCAGGCAGAATGGTAATCGAAACCTTCTGCCCTGCAATGTTGGTTTGCGAGGTTATCAAACATCAGCATTTCAGAGAACCCTGCCAAAAGTAATTGTTAGGTCAGTGTATGATCTCAAAAGATCCTGTAAGTATTTGTCATCACATTCAAAAAAGTTATTTTCATTGGAATACTCTTGCATTCCCTGGATGCATAGAGACTGCTACGGGGTCATGGGCACAGCCCCCAACTGAACCTCTTTGCATAGGTTCCACCCACATAACCTGTACCTCGTATTTCTGCAGGGCACAAATCACGCCTGCAAGCCATAAATGTGTGTTGCATTTGGAGGTTTGCCGGCATATGGAAAGATGAGAGGGAAAGACCAGCAGGAATGATTCTGCTCTTCCATGCTTGTATTTGGGAATACAGATTTGTTGTCTGAGCAGGGCTACAGTGTCAATATGACCATATTAGAATCTACCTCAGCATGTAGGCAGTTGTTGGTAACAGGACAGCTGCACACTTTGCTTGGCCCATTGCAGTAATACCTTCATCGCTAACTTCTTCCAGATGACTTATAGCCTGGGCTCCTAGGTCAGCTCCAAGCTAAAGAGATGGCAAAACAAGACTGGACTGAAAAGTTACCAATAGAGAACATTTTTAATGGCAAAATGACATCCAGCTTCTATCAACTGCCGTACAATTTGGTCTCCTTCCCACCATTTTGCAGTTTGCTTTTTAAAAGAGATAATTATAAAATTTTGAAGCTGACTCTACAAGAAAGTTTTTATGCTGAATGGATTGTACTAATCACACATTAGAACAATTAATTAATATTGGTACAATCTATACAAAATGCAGGGGAGGAGGAATGGGCGTCATGCCACCCCAGCGCTGAAGGTGTGATGCTACAGATGGGTGGGGGGGGAGGAGGCAGGTGGGTACAGTGGGAGGGAGCCCCTACCACTCCCCTACACGCCATGCAGCAAAGGTATAGGCATGCAGGGAAGCAGGAGGAGGCAGGGAGGAGCAGGTCCCCCTCCCCACAACAGTAAAAGTGGGTAGGGGCACAGGTCAAGGAGTCAGGCAGTGCAAGAGCCACCCTCCACCCTTGCAGAGGTGATGAAGCTGCAGGTGGGCAGGTTGAGAAGGGGGAGGAATAGGAGCCACCACTGTCCTCCCACTCCCTTTCTACTGCTGAGGCAGTGATGCTGAAAGCAGGTAGGCTAGGGAGGAGGAGCAAAGTGAACAGGGCAGTAGAAGGCCACCTTTAGGAATCCCCCCACCTTCCATGAGTTCCTTGTAGCCACCAGTTGTTTCTTAATAATACATGCACAATTACCAGGAAGAAAAGTGAACCAATAGATTTAATGGACAAAATGGACTTGTTTGGCTTTACTGAACTGTATATCATACTTACAAATATTATAGAAGTGAGTAATAATAAATAACAGTCACATATCCAAAGAGACAGCAACAGGACATCTATGTACTCTTTTTGTACCTTTTAAAGAATATTAATGACACACAAACAGTACAAAATAGGCATATCCACCAATGCTATCACTATTGAAAACCATTTCCACCAGATGTCCTTTCTAAAAAATTTATCTCACTGGGAACAGATAAGCAAAGTCAATGTTTGAATGGAACATGAAAAGGTATCAGCAAAGGTCAGAAAGTCCAACTTTCTTATTTCCCTTTGACATTGCTTGTTACATTTCCATGTAGTTCATTGCATAAATGCATTACTGTGCTTTAGTGTTTCATGATTGTGAGGTTGTCTGAGAATTCAGGATTCAAAACCAAACTGCCCTTTTGTTTTTGCTTTATTGAAGAAATACCTCTGCGCATTTCATTGGATGGAGTTCATCCCCATGGAAGTTAATCTGTAACCCTATCTCTTTCCCGGCCTGAAGAATTCTTCTGGTAGAATTTAGATCAAAGACACCCTTCTCACAGAAAACATCTATATTGTCAACATGTATTTCATCATTAAGGTCAAGTTCCTTCAGTTTGGGAAGGTGGACGTTGATAATGTCATCAGTGGCTTCAAGGGCATCTTTGTCCCTATTAAACAAAACAAAAAAATAACAAAACCCCACAAGATTAATTACATTTTACATGATCTACATTCTTGTGTACATGAAGTCATGAAATTAAAAAGTGCTTATAGAACTCAAAGAGGATTTTACTTGATCTAAGTGAACAGTGTTACATAATTTTGATATAATTATTTACTGACATTCCTAACTATTTCCCCCATATTTACAGTGCATTCCTGAAGGGGGGAGCGAATGCTCTTAGGAGCCAGCATGACCCCTACGCTGGTGTCTGTGCCACATGCACTGTGCAAACTGGCAAGGACGCCAGAGTTGGGCCACTTACACCAGTCCCTTTGCACCACGGCAGCAGTGCAGGGCTTGGGCACCGGCAGGTCCTCCTGCCAGCGTTCTCCTGGCACAAATCCCCATGCTGGCGTCCCAGTAGGCATTCCCGGGCATTCTGGGGGGCGGAGCTGCCGTTAGGCAGCTTCCAAACCCCTTTCACCCCAGGAACGCCTCCTGGGATGGCAGCGGTCCTGAGCCACCTTTTTGCGTGGAGCAGGCTTTCTTTCACATATGAGGGGGAAAGCCTATTTTACTGGTTTTATTTTGGAAAAAAAATATTTTTCCCTTCTGCAGCAGCCGGGAAGCCTCTAAGGAGGCTTCTCAGCTGCGCTGTCCCAGCTGTCGCAGTTCCCCCCCCCCTTCAGGACTGCACTGTTATTTATTTATAACATTTATATCCCAATTTTCTGTCCACCAAGGAGGCTATATACGAAGGAAGCTATACCTTCTACTGTATTACAAATGTATTCTGCTTACTTTCCCCTCAGCTCCCCTTCCTGTCTGTATCTTGCCTTTGATGGCCAAACTAGTCTGCTTTTAAAGTTATAAATACTTTTGGATCAGGGCAATAGTGTGGAAATTTGCTTGCGGCCCCAGCCCTATGGGGGAACGGAACGGAACGGGGGGGAAAGGGGGGCCACGGCCATCCCAGGGGCTACCCCTCCCTGGAGACGGAAAGGCGTGCTCTTACCAAGAATGACTAGTACTTGATAGCTGGAGTAAACAGGCCACAACTTTATTGATTACAGTGTTCGGCATTGGCAAGCATGGAGGGTGGGATCCAGGGATCAGCTGACCCATCTGTCAGCTGATCACACCCTGTGCCCAACCCGCCTGCTGGGCGCAGCCTGAAATGGAAGTATGCTGGGACCCACGTGGGCGGCAGCCAACCGTGTGGTCCACTGCCACTTGGGAGGAGGCCAAACCGCAGCCCCCGAGCCAGGCTTAACCATTTCTGGCCTCCCCACAAAACCCCTTATTAGGGTCCCCAGAATGGGAAGCGGGGCACGCAGGCCATCTTTCCCCCAAACTGGATCCGGCCCCATGCCCAAACCGCCAACCATTAGTTGTGACAGATAACAGCTAAAACCCCATGCACAAGGGGAGGGTGGGCGGGACAAGCGGCGTGGAGGGGGAACGAATGGCCGCAGCCAAGGGAGGGGCCGCCTTTTATCCCCCTTCCCGGCACGCCAGCCAGAGTGGGCCCTATTGGGCCAGGGTGGGCCCCGTGACCCCCGGCAGAGCCCGCCGAAATCTTGTAAAGGGGGCGGCCGGCCGCAGGGGCGGACAGGAGCCAGCGGCCACCATTGTCCTTCCCAGCCGCCGCGCATAGGACCCGTGCCGCCCCCTCCTTCCACGAGGGCCGGCCGGGTCCCCCCCCCCACCGCCTCCGGACCGCCGCCGCCGCCTGGATCAGCCGCGGCGGCCGGTAAGTGGGCTCCAGCCCCCGTTCCCCCCACTCCCCCCCCGTGGGTCCGCAAACCCGGATCCCCCCAGCAGGATACACTGCTTTGCGGGGAAACCACACAGATACTATACAGGTATCAGGGAGGAAGTTAAGATTATGCAAATGGGTTAAACCCCCACTTTCCGACATTGCAGCCCCAATCTTAATTAGAATCTCCCCCAATTGCTATTTACAGTTAAAAAACCAGTAGAAGAGCCATTTGTAGACCTCTCAATGCCACATCTAGTTTGAAACATACAGTCAAACCACACTGAATGTACGAATTCCATGAACAGAGCACCTAGCATTTCTTTTTTCTTTCAAAATCAGGGACATGGGGATCCAATTGTGATCAAGACCGTAACATAAGGGGAAGAAAGGGTTAAGCCTTCCCCCAGGACTGTTTTCCTCACCTGAAAGGGCCCCACAGAACCACTATATGCAACACTGTGACAAACATACAGGTAATGGTGAAGAACTGTTTCAAGTTGACAAAATGATGCAGGGAGAAAGGCTTAAATCTCCAACCGCTTTCAGTGTGGACTTGATCAGAAATGGTGGCCTGCACCTGATTTTTAAACAAAGGTTTGGCTCTTACTTTATAACCCTAACAGTAAGGCCCATGCTTCATTTCTGAACAACAGTACTATGTATTTTAAGTCTGAGAAGCAGAATAATAATATAATAAAAATATATAGCAGTGTCCCAGTCCAGAGCCGATGAACCTGTAGATCTGTTTTCACTATTGAGATGGGTACAGTTCTATGGGTGCATCAGAATTTTCCTACCTGTGAAAAACTGCTGGATCAGACTGAAGATTTCTTTCTATCCTCTCTTTGCAAAACAGTTAACTGAAATCTTCTTTCTGCTTTTCATAACTAAGCTGAATTAAAGTGGACGCTTCAGGCATGACAAAGATACAAAGATGCAAACACATTTCATCCATCATACTGAAATTAGAACTTGTGACTCTCTCCTAGATGGTACACAGGAAGTTCTGTCCTCACATCTTCACCATGCCTGAATTCACTGTTGTAGAATTTTCAAACATCATTCTGATAGCAACTGGAAGCCAATGGGATTTCAATGCTTTATATTTAACTGGAAAATTCTAACTAGTGTAGTGGTTAAGAGTGGTGGACTCTAATCTGGAGAACCGGGTTCGATTCCCCACTCCTCCACATGAACAGTCACAGTTCTCTCAAAACTCTCTCAGCCCAAGAAGAGGCAGGCAATGGCAAACCACCTTCAAACCT
Organism: Euleptes europaea; assembly: GCF_029931775.1. Lineage (NCBI taxonomy): Eukaryota > Metazoa > Chordata > Lepidosauria > Squamata > Sphaerodactylidae > Euleptes > Euleptes europaea. Next base: position 83,419,897 of record NC_079314.1, on the reverse strand, counting down.
TTTGCCTTGATAACCCTATGTGGTCGCCATAGGTCAGCTGTCACTTGACAGCATTTTTCACCACCAGCAACTAAGAGGTAGCGCTTGGAACATGAGCATCTGTTTCCTCAGCTGATCTTGCTGGACCATGAAGACCAGTAGCTACTGGAATAAAGACTGTCTCTTGGAAAACCTGGTTTGTAAATGATCAGCATTCTGATTTTGGAGAACAATTACCCATAAACCCAAGTATGGAGCAATATTTTACACTTTGCCTCTCAATTTCCTAGAGGTTCTTTTTATAAATAATGAAGAATTACTCAATCACACAAATAATTCTTATGCGTAAATCAAATACATCGTGTGATAGCATGATACTTAAAATGATAATGGAAGAATATTATATTACTTTGGAACAGAATGAGCTCCGCAGTAGGTAGAAGATATACCAATGCTCAGATCTTGCCTGGCCCTTTCAATCACTCTGAGCATCTTAATTTCCGTTTCCAGGTTTAAACCATATCCACTTTTACATTCAACCAAAGTGGTGCCTCCTCTGAGCATGCGGAGCAGCCGCTGCTTTAAACTTCGGAGGAGGTCATCTTCAGAGGTTTTCCGAGTGTGCTCCACTGTGAAATGTATTCCTCCTCCAGCTTGATGGATATCCATGTAGGAAGCTCCTGCCAACTTACAAACAAAATAATCTGATAAGATGTATTATTGGGCAAAGACCACCTTACAATGCAACTATATGTGATTACAACTGTCCCTTCTCCCTTTGCCAAATGCCTTGGGTGAGGAGGGGGCACTGTGGGTTTGCTGTATGTGATTAACTTTTCAGCCTTATGTTCCTCTCAAAATGAGAAATAGAGACGTTAAATTATATGGTTAATTGACCAATTAATCATTTAAAACACTGCAAAGTCATAGCTGCCAACTTTTACAAAAATCAATGCATCTTTCAGCATTTAGTGTTTACGCACAGGAAATCCGGTCAACTAGTTCCATATGCACACACATTTATTTCAGCACATGTAGGAAATATACAGTGTGTTTTTGTAATTTACACACAATGTCATAAATTGATGCATTCCATTCAAACATTCCAGGCTTCACTATAAGCATGTTAATCTTTAATGGTTTTCCCTCTAAAAGCATGACATGTCCAAGTAACAGCATGACGTAAGTTGCTATCAGACCAGTGGTTAACATTGAAAGAGAGCTATGAAGCTAAGATAGAAAATCCTAAACCCAAAGCTGTGATTGTGGGCTGTAATTACTCAGTGGTGCACAATGTATACTCTGTACATGCTCGGATGACATCTTTTATTATTTCTTATAGTCCAGGACTGAGGCTTGGTATCTGAAATCAAATTCTGGGCTAAAATTTGGTTCCAGTTAAACCTTTTTAAAACTTATTCTTATTCCATCATTTTTTAAGTCGGGGAACCCCTTCTAAACTTGGTCTACCATCAGAGATCCCCAGTCATAAAGCTGAGTACAGAGAGATTCTTGCACACTTGCTGGATTTTGTAACGACAAAAGCTCCTACAGGCAAGGCAGGAAATCTTCCCAAATTTCAGAAAATGTGATGGCACACCTCCATAGTACATATGGCGTAGGCAGGGTGCCCTCTACCACTACCCCTGGAACTTTATCTCTCCCTGTTCTCAAAGTCTCATGCCAGGACAACAACAGCCATAGTGCCAAATTGTGACACTGGTGGGAAGAGTGACGGTTCACCTGCTTCAGGGGTTTTCTGTCTTCTGGAACTTCCCATATATACACACCTCTAGGGGTTCTGAATTCCATCTGGGGATGCCTATCTTGATTCAAGTCCAATAGCACCTTACAGACCAACAAGATTTTCAGGGTATAAGCTTTCAAGACTCAGTGCTCCATCAGATATCCCTAGCTTGAGCACCAAGGAATTAATTAGGATTCTCTCTTTTTTTCTTTGCTAACCTACTAAATTATTTGACATCAAACCTCTTCCTCCTGCTTTCCCAACTGCCAGGAACCTAACATTGTCCTTGTGCTCTGCTATTGTACATCACATATAATAGTACCATATTTATGGCTTCTCAAAAGATGTGACATTACAGAATCATTAACCTGGGGAAAAGGTAGATGTATGCAAAAATGTAACTGACAAAAAGTCCAGCCTCACGCAAATTTACCTTCATAGCAAATTCATGAACCCTGTCACCAGCCCATACTGGATGTGTATGTGCATCCACCAGACCTAGTGAAAACATTGTTTTTAAAACCTCAGTAAAATGTGCAGCATAGAGATGTCATTTCATATTTATAACAAACCTAGAAAACAAAATAGTGGGACTCTCTAACAATAATTTTGTCAGAAAATTGCTTATGGTTCCATAATCATCCAGTAAAGGTCCCCTGTGCAAGCACCGGGTCATTCCTGACCCATGGGGTGATGTCACATCCCAACGTTTACTAGGCAGACTTTGTTTGCGGGGTGGTTTTCCAGTGCCTTCCCCAGTCATCTTCCCTTTACCCACAGCAAGCTGGGTCATTTTACCGACCTCGGAAGGATGGAAGGCTGAGTCACCCATGAGCCGGCTACCTACATAGACCAAGGTGTACTGGTCAGAAGTCTGGCAGCCGCTTTCTGGACAATCTGACATTTCTGAATCATCTTCATGGGCAACTCTTAGGGAGGTTTTGGGGGCAGAGCCTGAGGTGGGAGGGGTTTGGGGAGGGGAGGGTCTTCAATGCCATAGAGTCCAATTGCCAAAGCAGCCATCTCCTCCAGGTGAACTAATCTCCATCAGCTGGAGATCAGATGTAATAACAGGAGATCTCCAGCTATTACCTGGAGGTTGGCAACCCTAGGAACAGTGGAGGAACAGTGTAAACTTGGGCATCTCTTGTACTATACCATTAATGCTTTTTCACACTGGTTACATCCTTCCTTCAGAATTTCCCTCCCCTTCTGTATTCTCCATACTTCTGCCCTGTGACAAGCCACTACATTTCTATTATAACCAAGGGAAAAAAACACATATAATGATTGGCCAATTGAACACAGAATTTCTGCCTATGTAAACACAGCATCTTTCTGCTTGGCACAGTGGACTATGGAATATACACCAACCTGGTAAGATGCATTTGCCTGAACAATCAACTATCTTTTCAAAAGGCACTCCTGAAAATTGGTTGCGAATGGCATCAGCATCTCCTGCTGCCTTTATAAAGCCATCTCTGTTAAAAACACACACACCAAAACAGTCATCTCAGATGTGACAGACAGCAGTAACTAACAACCAGTTGCAACAATGTAACTCATTTAAAAAAGAAGTTTTAAGCCTGTCAAAAGATCAATATTTTTATTTAGTTTTCTTGCAATAACATCCTCTATTCTTTTGTAATTTGAGCTACTTGAATATGGAAAGGAAAATTATCTGTTTGGGCAGATTATGCTGGACAGTCTGCTTTCCCCAAAAACACACTTACTTGCCAATCACCACACTGGCATTTTCTAACACTGCCAGATTTTGCATGCCAGACTCTAGGAGATATTTTTCGCCTTTGGTACAGACGAGCACCAGCTGCTGGGCGCCTTCGAGGAGGAGTTCATACTGGCCGGCCATGTCTCTTCCCAGACACAATAAGTGGAGGGAGGAGCAGAGAACTAAACAAACCCAGCAGCAACACTCCAGGCTTCAGCAGGGAGGGGAGAATGGTTCAACATTTGCCAGGTCAGAGTCTCTCTCTCGGTTGGCTGCATTCACCCAGGGCAAACATAACATTTATTACTCTTGGATTTTCCCTTGTAAACTCCTCAGGCCAATGTGTAAAAATGAGGACACACTGCACAATGGGGCATGCTCTGTCTGTGAAAACGTTGGGGGTTACCGCACTTGTATTCCCAGTGATGTATTAAGAGTTTGAAAACGTTATGAAAAATACCGTTCGCACTTTGTTTGGCCCCTTTAGCTGTGAAGACGTCTTCCAACCATTTATAAGCCGTGGTATCCAAAAACCCTTTTAAAGTGATGTTTTTTACAACATTTTCAAACTCTTAATACATCGCTGGGAATACAAAGTGCGGTAACCCAAGACTACAGTCCTAGGCACACTTACTCAGGAGTCAGCCCCACTGAGACACTGCATGGTCAGTAACTTATAGTGAGTGTGCACACAGTTCAGTTGCATGAAGGAAGTTACCTGTGAAAGAGAGGGTGCATCTCTTGTTCTCCAAAGAGTTATGGTATTTAAGAATGAAAGAGAAGAGTCCCGGTGCTTACAAAGGATCCATGTTTCTGTCTCAGTGCCCTATTCCTTGTCCTGGGGTTTTTCTTTTACTTCAGTGACTTTACTTTGGCTAGGAGCAGTGGCCCCGAGAGAGAGGGACAAAATTCAAGAGGTCTTAGTTATCCTGGGGACAAGCCATGCAATTAAACATGATGTTTGGGTCTTGAGCTGTGTGAGAGGAAGCCCAGAGGGAATCACTGTCAGGGGCCCATGGTGGCTCTCAGCAGCACTGTCAAGGAGCAGGTATGTCTTGCCAAAATACTGATAATCGATGCAAACATAAATACAGGTAGAGTTATTAAATGTTATTGAACTTTGTGGGATTTACTTTGCATTCTCCCATAAAGATCAGAATGAGGGGTAATTTATGAAGCTGATCCACAGTAGATTCTGGATAGACCAAAGAAAGCACTTCTTCACGCAACACATAACTAATTAACGGAATTTGCTGCCACATGATGTAGAATGGCCAGTGGTTTAGATGACTTTAAAAGGGGATTAGACAAATCCATGGAGAAAATTAGGTCTACCATTTTCAAAATATATTGATCTGGTTTTCATAGTGGTTAGAGCATTGGGCTAGGCATGGTTTAAATACCTACTTGCCATCAAACTAACTGGGTGACCTTGGGCTAATCATTCTCTCTCAGGTAATCTAACTCATGGGACAGTTGTGAGGATAAAATGGAGGAAGGAAGAATGCTGTTTTGAGCTCTTTGGAGGAAGCATGGGATAGAAATGTAAATATATACAACAGGCTTAGTGCAATATGCCTGTAGTTGCTGGGACAACAGCAGGACAGGGACATTGTCTCGATTTGCTGTTTGTGGCCTTCCCAATACTTCTGGCTGGCAACCATTGGAGACTGGATGCTGGATGAAAAAGAACTTCAGTATTCAAAGAATGGTTTTTAGGAATGTGCATCTATTTTTAAATCAGAACACAAGTAACATTTTACTATGAAACACAGAAAGGGATGTTAGATCACAATGGGTAGCCGTGTTAGTCTGTCTGTAGCAGTAGAAAAGAGCAAGTGTCCAGTAGCACCTTAATGCTAACAAAATTTCTGGCACGATATGAGCTTTCATGAGTCTCACAGCTCAATTATCCAGAAAGGGCTGTGTTAGAATACACAATCATCTTGAAATGGTTTGATCATCCATGCCTTCCCTTTCATACAAAGGAGAACGCAATCATTTCTCTAAGAGATCACTAACATAATTCTTATATAAACCTATATTCATTTCCTATGTGTTCTGGGGTCAGAGCATCAAAGCCAGTTTACAGTGGTGTTTATATTACTCACTAAAGTAAAATATATCCTTCTCTATACTTGGCAAACTACCTGCCAATTTCAAGCCAAAAGTATCTGCTAAACATGGTTCTTCCATAAATATGACCTGCATTTGCTTTCTAGTGCTGTCACAGGGAGGAAAGAGCTGAGCAGGCATCAGCTTCTATTTATATTCAGGACATTTTCCTATTTACTACCAACCTCACGATCTTGAGCGTGTACATGTACTAATTAATCTATTATAACTACAGCCCTTATCCAGACAAAAAATGCCAGGAGGTGAATGGTCACAATAGTGTAATACTGTGTAATACAATTTGTGGATCTTCTACAAACCTTACAGCATTAAGATCCTCACTCTCCCCCGTTCTGCGTAGGAATACTTTGCCGGCAAGCCGATCCTATGCCAGCTAGGCGCATTTGAGTTCAATCTATTCAGGCTACAATCCTTACTTGGGAGGCCTTCATTCCTAATAAACACAAGGGGTCAGGAAGCAAGCCTTTCTCTTGTGAACTCAAAGACTTGCATAGGCACAAACATTCACAAGACCGGGCTGCATGCTGATACGCCTTCCTCAATCTTCATGGGTACAGAACAGAATGGGTAACGAAAAGGCAGCCACCATGAAGGAGCTAGAAAAGGTTCTTAAGTGTAAGGATGTGTCCCTGGCGGGATGTACTAAAACGAATGACAAGTCAGCCCACTCTCTTCTCCCATTATCTTCAATGGGCTGTGCAGCCTCTCCCATTGCTTCCATTTTGTTTGTCATTTGTTTTAGTACATCCCGTCACTGGCCACCAAGATTAGGTTCATTCATGCCATCGTATTCCCTATTACTATGTATGGGTGTGAAAGCTGGACAATGGAGGCAAGAGTCACTGGAAAAGACAGTCATGATAGGAAAAGCTGGTGGCAGCAGGAAAAGAGGAAGACCCAACCAGAGATGGACTGTCTCGATTAAGGAAGCCACAGCCCTCAGTTTACAAGACCTGAGCAAGGCAGTCAGAGATAGGACGTTTTGGCGGACTCTCATTCATAGGGTCGCCGTGAGCCGGAAACGGCTTGATGGCCCTTAACACACGCACACATTGCTATCATTGCCGCTATGACGACTCGCGCATGCGTGACCGAAAGGAAGCGGAGAAGGGGCTCGCGCCGCGAGCGCGCGGGTTTTGGTTCCAGTCTCGCGCCCTGGAGCGCCTGGTCGGCGGAGCTCAACTGTCCCTTTGCCGGGAGGCGTTAGCAGCTGAAGGGGCGCCGTTGCGCAGCGGGGCTTTCGCATGTCTTTTGCAACTCTTCCCTCTTGCCCCGAGCGCTTTTTCGGGTAGGGAGGAGAAAAGTCCAAGCCAGGCTACATGTTGGAAGACCGAGGGGCGACTTTGGGGCTCTGCGTTTGTTCTCAGTGGAGGAGGGTCTTTGCCAAATAGTAACCGGCGCTGGCTTGTGCTCTGTCTGGATTCCAGTGTGTGGAAATTGGCTCTGTTGAACCACGTGTGAGCAAGAGGAATTCTGCGCATGCTCAAGGCGTCGTCTGTTCCAGGGATTAGAGTTGGAAATAAATTCTGCTTAGTTGTTTTTTGTTTACTTTATCTTAGTTTTAAAAGTTCTGTTCCACTTTCTCTAATTTCAAAAAAAGGTTTTTTTAATTAGAACTTTTGGGGTACACTGAAAAAAAAACCTCCCTATGAAATGTTTTCTCTTTTGGAACACGTGAAATGCTTTCTAACATAAGGTTGTATTCACCCATACTAAAGATTTTTTTTATGTATACAATGGTAATATACAATAAACCTTCCAAAATATATTTTTTGCACAATTAATATGCTATAATGTATAGGATGGTAACATACTACTGAACAAGGGGTTTTAAATGCTACCAATTTAATTCAGATATGCTGCTAGTCCTCTTGTGACTGTGTGAATCTGTTTCTGCCCAAATAATGCACTGGGTTGGATGAAGCTCAGTCCACACAAGACAGAGGAGTGAGCCTCTGCTACAGGGGGTTGCAATCCCCCTGAAGGATCAAGCTCAGGAGTGTCAAACATAAAGCCCAAGGGCCGGATTCGGCCCCTTGAGAGCTCTTATGTGGCCCAGGAGTCATGTGAGACAGCCACCCCACCCATTCTCAATCTGGGCCGGCAAGGCATGGCCCGGCCCAACCAAGTGACAATTTATGTCATGTCCGGCCCTCGTAACAATTGAGTTCTACACCTCTGTTCAAGCTCATAGCTTAGAGGTGCTGTTGGGAGTGCTGATATGCCAGCGATGGCCATTCCTTGATGCATGATCTGGCCTCAGTGATCTGTGCTCTGATTGTGTCAAGGCTATATTGCTGTAATGCATTTTACATGGAGCTTTCTTTTTAAACTGTCCAGAAATTTCAGTTGGTCGAAAATGCAAAGATTGTATCACCAGTGTGTTAAAAGACCTGTACAGGCTGCCCATCTGTTTCTCGGCATCATACAAAATGCTGGTTCTAATCTTTAAGGCCCTAAATGGCTTGGGGCGGGGGGGGTATACATGAAGGACCTCCACCTCCCATGCTGCCCCTCTGGCCAGTTGAGATCCTGTTCTTGAATTCTGCTCTCTGTGCCCACTTCCTCCAGGGGTGAGGTGAGTGGTAATGAGAGACAGGGCTTTTTCACTGGTGTCACCTTGCCTGGCTCCTATCTTGCTGTCTGTTAGGCACGAGGCCAAAACATATTTTCCTATACATATTTTAAAAATACAGGTTAAAAAAAACTTAATCATGCCTGTTTTCCCCATGTATGTGCTGGCAACTCCCCCTTTAGGTATGCACTAGAAGCTCAGTTTTACACGTTGAGACCTCTGCAGCGTCTCAGCATGTCACTGCTTAATCTGCAAAGTGCCCAAATGTTTCTTGGCTCAAGACGTTATTTAGCTGCGTGTTGGATTTTCAGAACTTTAAAAATGATTTTAATTTTTCTTGCTATTGTTTTTCTTTCTCTGTTTTGCTAGATCCAAAGAGAGTTTTATGGTGTGGAGATGGCAACATTTGTATCACAGTCTTATTCTCCATGTGTGGGATCCAGAAAGAATAACGGTAACATCCCTCCCATGTGTTTTTGTATAATCTTAGTAACTGTAAATGGTGTGTGCTATGAAAATCGAGAACAGCCATATTTGGAACCTGTCACAGAATGGGGAATGGGTGGCAATACTGAATTCTGTAGTTGTATCTGTCTTAACTGAGCATGGATTGAGACATACCTTGGTAAACTATCCACATGTGGAGAAAGCATGGTCTGAGCCAAGCAAGCTACAAAATGTCTCAGTTGCTCTGGGTGCCTCCACATATGTGTGCTACATCTTGGCCATGAAATACTGTGGAACTATAGTTCCCATGATTATTACAACCTTGAAAGTTCAGAGAACCTGGGCTTTCTGAGACTGACTGATGCCTTTCTCTGTTCCCTAGAATAATTTGACAGGGATGGGATGCAGGGCCTGGTATAGCCATGGGGGCAAGAGGTGCTTCTGACTGGATATGACATGGACTAGTGACACACACTGATTTCTTCGGAGTTAACACGGTTGTGATTGAGTCATTTTTGTCAGCTGTGTGAATGCTCTCTCCGTTATCATATCTGATCACAGGTTTGGCAGAGTGTCAGCCCCCACCTCCCAAAATTGGGGAGGGGGCAAAGGAGTGGGATGTAGCTTAATATAAAGAGGAAAAAGAGAATTCTGTTAGATATTCTTGGATCATATTGTGGAAAGATAGTCAGGCAAGATTTTCTGCTGACTCAGGTGAATTAAAAACTATTCTGTTTCCTTCCTGTATCAACAATTTGCATATATATTCTCTTTCTCGTCACCTTATGTCAGAATTCTAGAGGTGCCCTCAGGTTCAAAAAGGTGGGACTCCTGGTCTAGATTGTAGTTAGATGTTTCTGTGTTGGGGATGGTGTGTGGCCTCTAAGAGACTTGAGAGCTCTTCCTTCTCTAGTATAAAAAAATGGGGTGGTTATAGCCTTTTTCACACCTATGAGCTGCTTTTCTTTATACTGGACTATAGATGGTGGTTCCATGGGTTGACAGCCAAGAACATAACTCCCTTTTTCCAGTGACAGAAAGGCTTCAAGGCTTACCAAGAACTTTCGGTCCTTGGAAGTTATCAATATGAGTATGTCTGGCTTTGCAGGCACTCCCCAGTCCCAAACGCTTTTGGATGTGTTTTCACAGCTATGTTATTTAATGTTTAACGAAGGTTAAAAACTCAAGTAGATGAAATTAAAGCATGTTACTTCAAACCGATGTATTTTAAGGTGAAGTCTGTCATTTAAAAGTTTTCTGGATCATAGTTTGGTAGCCATCTAGAACTGTTTTGTGGTTGAATCTTAAAAGCTATTGGAAAATTAAAAAAAAAATCTTCTTTATTTTAAGATGGCAAACCATCAAGTCCTTTCAGGCATCTGGACGGTGAAATCTATTTTTATAGAGATGTGGAGTGTGCAGAAAAAGAAAAGGTATATGTAGCTATCTATTGGTCAACTATTACTGATCACGATAAACATTAATATAATTTTGTTCTTAGTTTAACAAAGACCTTAAAATTGTTTACTATACTAGGTCTGTTTAAAAAAAAATATCCAACAAAGCCAGCAGAGTAGTAAAACTTCTTCAGAGGGTATACTCTCAAACAGTTGCTAATGTAATTAACAAGCAATAACCTTTTTTTGTCTTTTAACAAAAAACAAGCTACTGGAAATTCTCCTCCCTGCAAAATATTTATCTGTTTTGTTGATTGCATGTTTATGTCAAATATACATCTTTAGAAAATGTGTCCTCGGTGCAATTGTCATTTACCTTGGATAAAATATACCACAAGTATTCCGAACAGTGAGTGAAACTGTGGGTCCTAAACAATGTGTTTCTCCTTCTAACATGGAAGATAGCTAGAACACAGGTGGTGGGAAATTCAGGCTGAATCCAATCAAACAATGTAGATCACATTTGAAAGATTATGTTGTGGTTTGACTACAGCCAAGAAGGTTTGCTATCATGCCATATGTAAAGTCATCCACTAGAGTTTTTCTAAATGGTGAAGGGGTTATTATCCCTTTTTTGACTGAGATGGACCTACTTACGGACCACTGTGGCATGTTTGTGAAACAATTTACGGCCTTTCTCTCTTCACTTGTTCTTGGAGCATTGTTTGCTTCTTCCTTTGAGGCTCTCATGGTGCTTTGAAAGGTGCACATGATTTAGATTCCTGTCTCAGCTAAGAAGAAGAGTTGGTTTTTATATGCCGACTTTCTCTACCACTTAAGGAAGAATCAAACCAGCCTATAATCACCTTCCCCTCCCCACAACAGACACCCTGTGAGGTAGGTGAGGCTGACAGAGCTCTAAGAGAGCTGTGACTGGCCCAGCAGGCTTCATGTGTAGGAGTGGGGAAACCAACCCAGTTCACCAGATTAGTGTCCGCCGCTCATGTGGAGGAGTGGGGAATCAAACCCAGTTCTCCAAATTAGAGGCCACCGCTCCAAACCACTGCACCACACTGGCTGTAATTATGTACGTGGGTGTGTTGGTCCTTCCTATGTGGCCAAAGCAGAGGAGGTTGCTGTCTTCTTATATCTTATTTTTATTTAATAAAACGTTTATATATCACCTCTCCTTTTGAACACATGAAGCTGCCTTATACTGAATGAGACCCTTGGTCCATCAAAGTCAGTATTGTCTACTCAGACCAGTAGCGGTTCTCGCGGGTCTCAGGAAGAGGTCTTTCACATCATCAACTTGCCTGGTTCCTTTAACTGGAGATGCCAAGGATTGAACCTGGGACCTTCTGCATGCCAAGCCAAAGATAAAATAGCAAGCCCCAAATCCCTCCCCCCCTTAAAAGATGCCTGCCATTTAAACCCCCTCAAAACAACAAACAGGCAGGCTTTGCTATGCCTCCTGAAGATCTCCTTTACCACTTCAGAGAGCCTATTCCACAGAGCTGGAGCCACAATGGAAAAGGCCCATGCTCTGGTTGACAGGCCACCCTAAGAGGTGGCATAGCCAACAGATGGCTGCCTGATGACCTTAGTTGGCGCACAGGCATGTATGGAAGGAGATGGTCCTTCAGATGTGTAGGTCCCAGGTCGGCCAAGGCTTTAAAGATCAAAACCAGCAACTTGAATTAAACTCAGAAACAGACTGGCAGCCAATATAGCTGCTTCTGAACAGGCAACGTATTTTCCTGGCAGCTACTCCCTGACAACAGTCAGGCTGCCACATTCTGTACCAGTTATCGTTTTGGGATTGTTTTCAAGGGCAGCCCCACATACAGCACATTGCAGTAATCCAACCATGAGGTTATAGAAGCATGGATCAGCATGGTGATATCAGCTGAGTTTAGGTAATGAGAAAGTTGGCGAATCAGATGCAGCTGATAAAAAGCACTGCTGGCCACCATGCCAGTCTGCTTTTCAAACAGCAAGGCCTATGGGGGTCTATGAGCACCCCCAAGCTCTTAACCTGCTCTGAAAAACACAACGTCACTCCATCTAGGAAAATGGTAGTCAGACCATTCTTAAAAGGAGCATAACTGTGGGCCGATAAGACTTTGATTAACTTCATACCAGCATCCAGTTTTTGTGTTTTCTGGGATGAAATAGTGCAGCTTTTCAGAACCAGTTTCTAAGGCTGAGAAATAGAGAACATATCAAAAATGTTTTGAAGTTAATTGCAATGGAAGTTATTTAGGTTCTGGCATAATTCAGAGTTCTGTTTATTATTTTTCAGATGGCTTTGTCATGTGTAACTGAGATCTGCAATACTCAAAAACATAAAGAACTAAGCATGCCAAGACATCATGGGCTGTTAGTGATCATGTAATTTCTGCACTTACTTTGTGTGTTCTTCAAAAATTACATGTTTGCTGAATATATTAAATGTGTTGGTAGTCAAGATGGGGCTGGGGATACCCAAAGCAATCAAAGTATTTGAGGATAGCAGGGTTTCAGAAGGCCATCACAGAAAATTAACAGATTCCTAATGTCCAGACAACATGTGTACACCTGCCAGGGCTTAGGTACAGTATGTGGGAGAAATGTTCATTTTATTCGCAGTAGATTGCTTGCACCAAATGTACTATGGTTTTCTAAGATGAGACTAGAGAACCCCTTTACATGAAAAGTGAATAGTAGATTTAAATGTGCATGTATTTAAAAAACCATGTCTTGCTCCCCTACATGTTCCATAAATGTGAAGCCTAAATTTGATTTTTTTTTTCCAAAAGAAGAAGCTAAGAACTGGATTCAAACATACACTTCAATTTCAGGTCAGCTCAAATCAGCATTCTTTGAAGGTGTATGAAAAGACTACCATTTCATCAAGAGCAAGGTCTCGAAAAGCTATACGACAGCTGGAATATGCTGTTGAAAGAGATACAGCAACAGAAAAAGAAATTCCCAGTCTGAACTGGGCTCTTGCTTTCGCAAAGTGTAAGTGTGTGTGTGTGTGTGTGTGTGTGTGTGTGTGTGTAAAGTGCTGGCAAGTTGCAGCTGACTTACGGCAACCCCGTAGGGTTTTCAAGGCAAGTATGCACAGTTACAAAATGATCAGTTGGAGTGCCTTTGTGCTGAAGACTGCACATTCAGTCTGCATTTAAAATATGTTGAAGACTATTACATGAAATTGAATCTTCATAGATGAACCCTTACCAAGAATGCCTTTACCAACCCTTGATTTTAATCTCATAAGCACCTAGTGGTAGGATCTCTTAACATTTACTGGTTAAAATATATAGCTTTGGACCTGAGTTAAGATATAAATTTAAATGCAAAAGAAGACATACAACTTGCAGTCATCTTTTATTTCTTCTGAAATAAGAACATTAAATGTCATTAAATGATATTTCACTGGCTCAATTCAGCCATCAGGCCAAATTGTGTCTTGTACTAACCGTAACTGAGAATCCAACATATGCTTTGAGCTTCCAGATAATCAGGAAAACCATGGTTGGAATTGCTTATCTTCTTTCATCTCCTGTCTACTCGGCGCTCCTGTCATTGAGTGCTGCAGCTTCCAGAGACAAAACAACAGTTGCAGTTGTAGTTTATCAATTCATATATCACATCACTTAGTTCAAATGGGTGGGGAGATATCTAGAGCACTGTTGGCAGAACACTTGTCCCAAATCAGAAAGAATGCTCTGAGGAGCCCATTTTAAGGCCTATGGGCTGGCAGTGATTGTGGCAAAAAAGGCTCTTTTTCCACTATCGTTGTATTGGATGAATCTTGTCCAGCAAAACTATTTAGGGTGGTTTAATGACTTCTGTGTCTCATATTCCTGACTCTGATTTGGCTATGACAATTTAGCTTGTTTGCTGATAAAATCCCTCTTATCTGGTCTGACTTAGATGCCAGTTTGGCTGTACATCGTGTGCTGGGGATATCCGTGGCAACCTCTTGTCAGAGTTCTGTGGATAGCTGCAAGTTGGTTTCCTTTAATAATGTTGACAGAGTGCTTGGAGTTGTGAAGGCCACTTCCTGCATACTGGATCATTGCCCATCCTGGCTATTAAAACCCTGCTGAAAGAAAGGAGGATTATTTTAATATGTCTGTCTTAAAAGGAAGCTGTGCTTGGACACCTGTTGAAATCATCTTTGGATAAGAGGGATGTGCACAATTATCAACCTGTGTCCAGTCTTCTCTTCCAGGGCAGGATGATTTAGCAGGATGTGCCAGGCCAACTGCATTTCTCGATGAAATAGCTGCCCTTGGCCCATTTGAGTGTGGTTTTAGGTCAGAATTCAGGACTGAAACAGCCCTGTTGGCCTTGGTTGATGGTCTCTGCTTACAGTTGGATATGGGTAATACATCACTGCTGATACAGTTAGACCTATCAGCAGTGTTTGATACAGTCATCTATGATGTTTGGTGGATCAGCTGTAATCTGTGTGGGCTAAAAGGGACTGCTCTCCACTGGTTTAGCTCATATCTTGTTGGCAGGAAGCCAAGAGTTATGATAGGAGAAGCAGAGTTAGTTACTTGGGACCTGATGTGTGGGGTGCCCCAAAGATCAATTTTATCACTAATGTGCTATAATCTCTATGTAAAACCACTGGCCAAGATGACAGGTAGATTTGGAGTGGGTTATCACCAATATGCTGAGGAGATGCAGATTTATACCTCATTATCCAAGCCTCTGGAGGCAACTGTGGTCAACTGGCTGAAGGTAAACAAAATCAAGCTTAATGCAGACAAGATGGAGTTAATACTGGCTGGGAAGGCAAATTTTTTGGGTGGTGCTGATTTACCAGACTTAGATGGAGTTAAGCATTCCATAGTCATAAGAACATAAGAAGAGCTCTGCCGGATCAGACCAAGGTCCATCAAGTCCAGCTGTCCGTTCACACAGCGGCCAACCAGGTGCCTCTAGGAAGCCCACAAGCAAGACGACTGCAGCAGGACCATTCTGCCTGTGTTCCACAGCACCCAATATATTAGACATTCTCCTCTAATGCCGGAGATAATAGGTCAATCAGATTAAGAGCTTGTGTGGGGGAAGCCGTCCTCCTGGACTCAGACTTATTAATGGATCAACCGGTGGGTACTTTCAATAGGAGTGCCTTCTAGCTTGTAAATTGGCCCCTTATCTAGATCATGCTGGCCTGGCTATTATGATCTGCTCAGAACACATAACTGCAGTGCTCCATTGACTGCTACCCATTTGCTAGGCACAATTCAGAGTGCTGACTGTCACCTTTAGAGCCCTTCACGGCACAGGGCCCTGATGGTTACCAAAGTACATCGTCTGTATTCCAGTTACATTCTTCAGACAGCCACCTCCTTCAGCAAGATCATGTACATATTAACCTTTTTAATGTAGTTAATTGAACTACTATTTATGTCCTCACAACTTAGTTGCTGCATTGTTGGTTGCCTTGAGATAAGGTGGAATATACATTTTTCAAATAAAAATAAATAGGTGAATCATGAATTGTAAATCCACAGACCTTTATTTCTGGTTCTGGTTTTTTAGCCAAGCACAAACATGATTTTTCAGTTCAGATATCTCAAATTGTCATTAAAATTCTTTAATCACAGTTTAAATTAAGCCAGTATATAAATTAAATTAAGCCAGTATATAAGAGATCCTATTCAGTCAGTATCCTGTATGTGGGGGAATTATACTTCCAAAATGTTTATTGTCAGTCATATAATTCCTTGAAAGTAAGTATAATTTCTTTAAACCTAAAAACTGCAGAGATCTAAGAAATAAAGCTACCTATCCTAATTTTCTTAAAGGTTGTCAAAGTGACAAGCAGTCTATAGTAGATTACATCAATGAACAGAAGGAGCTTTTTCTGTTGGAGGTAAGTTTGAGTTCTTTTAACTGATATTTTTAATGAAAGGAAAAGTAGTGGTCCTAAATCAGTGAGAGTTACTTTGTATATCTAAGTAATTTGTAGTAAGGTAAGAGGTTCAATTTTGGCTAACAGAACTTGCAGAGGGATACAAAAAATAGAGTTTGCGTCATGTGGCCTGTCCTGCAGCAAGCTAACCAGGTTTAATGTATCAATATTCCACATTCATGCTTTGTACAGAGAGTTGAAAATTGCTCCAGCCATGAAGGGGCATAATGGTAAAAATAAAATCTACAGATTCAGAATAATTCTTGTATGTAAAGTCTGTGACCCATCTGCAGTTGCACTGAGCTCCAGAATATAGTAAGGGGGAAAGAGTGCTCCTCTGATACTGTAGAAGATAGGTATGCATTTTGACTAGTAGCCATGGATAGCCCTATCCTCCATAAACATGTCCATTCCCCTCTTAAAGCCTTCCAAGTTGGCAGCCATCACCACGTCCTGGGGCAGGAAGTCCCACAATATTCATTATCTCACTAGATAAAACCTGGAATCCCATCTAGATTTTGACAGGCACAGGGAGAAGGGCACTTTTCACTGGTGCACCCTCCCATGGGACATCTCCCATTCCCTCACTAAGCTACTCCTGGGAATCCCCCTCCCTTGGCAAAATCACCCTCTTTCCCTGCACCCACAGAAATTTGCACGAGATCCAAACCAAATTCTACTTGAACCAGAAATCCACATGTGCTCATACACACACACACTGAGAGAGAGAGAGAGAAGGAGAGAGAGCGCTCTTGAGCAATCCTAGTTATTTCTATGAATTAATGCATGTATGCAGTGGAATGCATAAGGCAAGCTTGCTCTGTTGAAATGGGAAAATTAAAACAAGGGAAGCTGCACCTGTGAAACAGTTCTGTGTGTATGTGAGGGCCCTTGTGCTGGATCAAGGCTAACCTGTTGCTTAAGGAGAGCCTCCTTCAGTGCCACATTTGTGATAGGCAGGGTATGCGTTTTGTAAATAAATAAATAAAACTTCTCTGTATTGTTCCTAGTCAAGACTCCAACACTATGGCTACTCTGTAGCAAGTACTAGCACTCTCGGTTTTATGAAAGAAAATAGGATTTCTAGCACCACTGCCAAGCTGAGATAAGATTGATCAGTTATCATTAAGCCCTTGATATAGTGACCCAGAAGATAAATCATCTGTCCTCACAAAGCCTGACTCACTAGCTCACTTGAAGATTAATATCTTTTTGAAAGTGATTTTTTTTGTAATTGGTTTCTTAGTACAGAGTAAAAGTGAAACAATGTACTATGGAAAAGCTGGAGAAACTGGCAGAAAAGGAAGAACGAAGGGCCAACATTGCTGAAACAAAGCTGGAAGAAGATACACTTGCATTTGAGGAGTTTCTCAGAGAGAATGATAGAAGTTCTGTAGATGCCCTTAAAATGTAAGACACTGTTACAATTTGTTATTGATGTCTTGATTCAGTATGTATACAGTGCATGATCAGAGATGACACCTACATAACAGGGTTGATTTCCATGAAACAGTGTTCACAGGATAGAGACCCTGGACCCAGCCCGTGAACTCCATCACAGTCATAAGTTAGTTGCATATTTGCTTCTGTTCCTTGCGTGCACTGTTCCCTCTCCAGGTCAGACCATGGCAGTGTGTAGGAGCTTTAGCTATCCTCTTAACAGGTTTCCTGGGGGCTAGTCCCCCCCCCCCAACAGAAATTTTCCACCTGCCACACAATTTCCCCCTGCCCTTCTGCAGTGGGGTTTCCAGTGGCACATAAAAAAATGGTTCAAAGGCAGAGACTATGGACCTAGATATACACTCTTCCAAGTGTGGATTGATAACTGAGGTAAACTAACAGGCTTCCTTTTAAAAAAATGAACAAGAACGATATTTATTCAGAATAGAACGTATAAGATGAAGTAAATATTAACAATCAACCAGGTGCTGTGGGATGTTCGGTTTCAAGTCTTACATGTCCAAGGAAAAGCTTCTCTCAGGCAGGTTTATAAGGCATAAATACAGAATGCTGTATTTATGTGCAATAAAACCTGCCTGGGAGAAGGTTTTCCTTGTTGGGGGTTTTCTCAATCGAACTCACATCAGCATGTGACTGAGGACTCACCTTTAAAAGCATTTTCTGCCCCCATTCTTGTTCTATGTAGCTCAGCGTGGAGAGAGGATGGGCTTCTGCATTCCATCCCTTCCACCTCACATTATATTGGCGACTAAAAAACTTCTGGGGGCAGACATACGGACCCTGGCAGCAAGTGGCCCTCCAGCCATTTTTTAGTTGCTGGAAGGGGCTTGGAGTGGAAGGAAGGGAAGGTTGAAGCCTCTCCTCCAGATGTGTGGGGCTGCAGAGCAGAATGGGGGCAGAACATACTTTTAAAGGTAACTCTTCAGTCATATGTCTGACATGAGTTGGGTTGAGGTTTCTCCCAGCCTAACTCTCATCAGGCAACTCATGAAATATACCTTGGCTGCATTCTACGGTTAGTTCCACCTCTTAAAATCCCAAAATATCCCTCACTTTACATTGTAAGCAGCTGGTAGCGGGTGTGGGTGTGTTTGGTTTTCTGTGGTGAATTCCCATCTTGACACAAGATTTGTTTTTTTTGTTATGCCCCCCCCCATTTTGGTTTGAAAACTATGTCTACTTTTTATGATTGGCAGGCTTTCAAACCTTCCTGTCATTGGCCAATGAGCCCTTTCTGCCAGCTTTAAAATAGAATCTTCCTGTTGAATTTTGTTTACTGTGGAGTAAGCTTTTGTTTAGTGCTTCCTACCTTTGACCATTTCCACATGGGTTATTTGCACTGGGTTGAATGCTGTTGGGAAGCAGGTTTCCCCCCTGCTTATGCACAGATTTGTGGAGCATCCATGTACCTCACACGTTTTCCTTGGCTTTTCTCCAATCTTTTCCAAACCTGCTTTGCTGCAAAATTTTGGGAAAGGTCACAACAAAGCCTGCATGGCTGCCATGTGGGCAGGAAATTTTGTGTTTTCCTGTTCCTGCCCACATGGCAGCCATTTCCTCCCCCCCCCCCACACACCAGCAGGAGAGCTTTTTGTTTAATTGGCAGTTTAATACTGTTATATCATTACAGCAATCTGTGCCACATGGCATGGAAGCTACAGGGAAACCTGCCATGTGAAAGCCCCACTACTACTGTGCTGTATTAGCAGCTGCAGCAGCAATGGGGAAATCACACAAGCCTATCCCCACATGGAAATCACCTTTCATGCTGACATAATGATAGGACTCTTTGTTTCATGAGAGAATTCTAAGAAGTCATTCTAGCTGCCTGATTAATAATAACGTAGTGGAAAAGTACAAAATTTCTATAGACTTCTGAAACTTTTGGTTTAGAAAATGAATAGGGTGGGGACAGAACAGAAGGTGAAAAAGGCTGTATACCCCCTCCCAGTATTATAATACACCTGTGTTTGTGGGGAACAGAAAAGACATCTATTCTTTCTCTCTGCACCCACATGTACATATGTAAACAGAGTTAATAACAAATGTGTTATTTTAGAGCATCTCAGGAAGCAAAATCTAAACTGGAACTGACAACTGAGGTGAATGCAGCAATGAATGAGGTGTTTGCAATTACAAGGTGAGCTTTTTGTTCTGCTTCTTTTGTGATCCAATTTTTTTTTTGTCCAGCCAACCAACTTAGGTCATTTATGCATGGGTCCTTGAACTCACGTTGGCCCCCTGTCTGACTCGGTTGTTCCTTGGAGTTCTGCATGTGTTTTCCATCCATTAGAAATTTCCTTGCTGCCAGCCCTCAAAATGTCCGGGTCTTCCCGTTCCTCTGTTAACCCAACTCTTCCCTCTCGCCTGAGCTGAGCCCGGCTGAAATCTCCGTGCAGAAGGCAAACCACGGGCCACAGGAAGATTGTAATCTCTCACAGCCAATCACAAAACAGCATGTAAAGAGGTGGGGATGCAAATGCTTCCTGCTTCCTCGGAGCTCTTTCTGAGCAAAATAAAGGCTTTTTAAAACCAAGGCTTGGATTTCTCCCCCCTTTAAAATGCTTTTTTATGCGGCAATTGGGTTTTGGGGTGGGGAATCTTCTTTCACAGTGAGCACTGCAAAGCAAGCTAATTACAAAGCATCATTTAAAGGGGCAGGACTTGATTTGAGCTTGGAGAGAGCCTGGTGCAGAGATTCCCAACTGGAAAGTGTGGGTCTAGCCCGCAACGAACCTCAGGTAAAATTCCCATGCGTAAATGACCTTAGATCCTCTTTCCAAGCCCCGTTCTCTGTGCCTCCATCTACAGAAGTGAGGGCAAACTACATGTTACCTGTGACACCAGTCAGATTGGGATTCTCTAGCCTGTGACTGTGGTATATGGAGCCCCATAATGAGGCAAATATGGCCTCTCCCTGTGGCCATTTCAGCTTGGGAAAATGGCATAGGAAGGAACACTGAAATCCCTCCTCCCTTATTGTTTTCCTGAGCCAAACCGGGCCCCAGCACTCTTGGGAATGTTTAGTTCCTTGCCATCATGTCCATCTACAAGTGGGGTGCAGTCTTATTGTTTTTACCTTGTGAGTTGCCTCGAGCAGGTTTCTAGAATAATGGCTTATAGATTTTTTAAATACATAGAGGGAAGGTGATTTCCCAAACTGATTCTCATTGTGCCGCTGTCATCCTGCAGAGAAGAAACAACAACATTTATTAAACAAATAAGAAAGACTGCAGCTGATGTTTTCAAGGACCCAGTAAGCTGGATACACACCACCCATAATCAGAAAGAAAATAGCTGCCAATGAAAAAGTTGATACCTCAGTCTGATAGTTTTATACCAGTTCCTGAACTTCTTCATGCTCAACCAGAGTAATAACTTTGGCTTTAGCTTCACTTTTCTTGTACAATGCTCTCCTGTGATGGTCTTTAACCTTTATAGAGCTGGGATTCCCATTTAATGCCCCCCCCCCCAGGTACAGCCTGTGACATCAGAGGCAAGTGACATTAAGAGGGGACCCAGAATTATGACTTCACTAGTGTTGAGTCCAGGGCAGCAAGCCAAGAGCATCAGGGACAGGAAAGGCAAGCCAAGGGTCAGAGCTCTGGAGGAATCCTCTCTGCTGATGGGTGACCTCTCCTTGCTGTCTTCCTAATTTTCTCAGCATGAGAACTAAAAAGAGGCAAGAGGCATAGCAACCTAGGTCTCTGTGCATCTGCACTAGCAGCAGGCCCTTCCAAATAGCAGCCAAAATGGAGCCTCTAAGGGGGTTGTGACCCAGCAGGTAGGACTCCACTTACTCAATGATCCTGACCACTACCCAGTGCAACTTGTTAAATAGCCCCCACAGCAAGGATACTGGAAGCTTTCAGAGGACCGTGCTGAAACCCCTCCTTTCTCCCATTTTTCTTTTTTCAACTTTAACTCTTGGAGAGCAACGAGCATGCTTGGCTCTTGTCACGCCATTTTATTTTATTTTTTTAAACCTGCAAAGTAATATTGTTCTCGATAATGGAAGTTCCCGCAGGTATGCACAAATTTCTATTTGTGGCTGGCCCTATTTCACAACCTACTGCTATGTAGGGACCATCAAGTTTGCTGTAACAGAATGATGTGAGGAATGTTCAGTAGCAGAAGTTTTGGAAACATTAAAATACCCAAATTGTTTGTCAACTGTTAACTTGAACATTTGCAGTGAGATTGCAAACACTGAAGATATTCTGAGGAGGTATTTATCTTATGAAACGTTTTTGACGAGTGTTTCTCCTCAAGAGTGGCAAGAAAAGCAACTGGAAAAAAGGGGGAAAAAGAAATCAGAGAAGAAAAGAATGTCAAAATCTTTCCTTTCTACTCCTTTTAATGAAAAACCTGGTCTAAAATCACAACCCGCTTATGTATTAGGCCGCAAATTAAGTAAGTATTCTTTTTTTAACACAGTCCATAGAACTAGTTTGCACTGTAGCCCTGTCTTTGCTTCATCCTGCAATACATAATATATAGTGCCATCCTAACCACAGTTAGACTCTTCTAAGCCCACTGACTTCTATGAACTTAGAAGGGTATAACATGATTGCACTAATAATTTCCTAATAAAAATAAGGGTAGTGGAAATACAGTTTGATATGAGTATAAATCTTATTACACACGGACCCTGCTCCTGTATAGTGAGAGAACTTCTTCAAGATACCATAACTAAAGATCTGTAACAGTACAGTTTTTACAGTTGTTACAATATGGGGTGGGAGGTGCAGCTACCCCCTCCTCCCATATTGTCCAGCCTGTCTCACAAGGCCTGTTCTCTGTGCTTCTGCCTTCAGAGGTAAGGTGAATGGCAATCAGATACAGGGCTTTTTCAGTAGTGGCACCTCCTCCTTGAGGCTCACCTGGTGCCTTTGTTGCTTTCTTTTATGTGCCAAGCCAAAACATTTCTGTTCACCCAGGCTTTTAATTAAGGCATTGGGTTTTTTTTAAATACTATTTTAGTCTGGAGCAGCCTGAGTAGCCCTGACTAGCCTGATCTTGTTAGCATTTGGAAGGTAAGTAGGGTTGGCCACAGTTTGTACTTGCATGGGAGACCACTAAGGAAGACGGGTTTCTATGCAGAGGAAAGCAATGATAAACCACCCGTCATTGAAACCCCATGGTCCTGGGGTCACCATGAGTTGGTTGTGACTTGATGGTACACAATCATTATTAATTATTTTAGTTCAGAAGCTGTTGTTTTGAGCGGTCAGTCGTCTGTTTTTATGGTCTATATTTTTATGCTGGCACATGTTTTTTAATGCTGGATTTTTAAAATTTTAATACCTTTCAACGTTTGTTCTTTGTAAGCTGCCTCAGGCAGGTTCTTGGAGAGGCAGCGTAATTTTTTTCTAAACAAATACTGTAAAAAGGCTAGTTTCATGTTAGGAATTATAAGGAAAGAGAGAAAATAAAATAGCTCGGATTGTAATAACTTTACGCAAGTCTGTTGTACAGCCCCATTTAAAATACGAAGTACAATTCTAGCCACACCACATAAGAAAGAATATTGTAGTGCTGTATAATATTCAGAAAATGAGATGATGACAAAGCATTTATCTGCAGGAACAGGCTAACATTTGATGCTCTTTAGCTGGAAAAAAGGATGACTAAGGAGAAACATAGAATTGTTTTCCCTTTTCGATGATGAAATAATTTGGGGATACCCGGGCAAACTGATCAGTAGTAGTATCATAATATATTATATTATGTTATTTTAATCTTAATATTCTGATAGGTTGGGGATATTTTGTCTAAAACCATTGTGCTACATACCCTTTAATTCATGCTGATATTTGAACTTGTTCAGTAGTAAATTGAGGACATACAAAGGAAACATACAATCAATAACTTACCTAATCTGCGGTCTCAAATTGTGCTAATGGCCACTAGTTTGATTTTGAAAGGGGACTAGACAGATTTGGAGGGTAGGCCTATTAATAGATGTGAGACATAATTGCTAAAGGGAATCACTAGGTTCAGTGGCTGTAGGGCACTGAATATTAGTTTCTGGGGACAAAAAGGAGAGGGCTATTGTATTTTTGTCCTGCTTGTGAGTTTCCTGGAAGCATTCCAGTTGATCACTGTGGACCACCTCCTCCCATACTGTCCAGATTACCAGTTAAGAGCCTTTTCCCAAGCCCTGCTCTCTATGTCCTACACCTGTACAGGTGATGTGGGCAGCCAAACAGAGAGAGCTTTTTTAGTAGTGGCATCTTGCCTTTGGAATACCCTCCCTGCTGAGACTTTCCTGGCACTTACCATTTCTTTTTATCCAGGCTTTTAACTGATGCATCTTCTTTAACTGTTTTTAATAGTCTGCTTCTAGCCTGAAGAATATTCTACAAATATCATTTTAGTCTGCTTAATGTAGTGTTTAGGGTTGGGTTTTTATGGCATATCTATATATTTTTTAATTGTGAGCCACCTTGAGCAGGTCAGTGGAGAAGGCAGCATGTATAATTTCTAGATAAATAAATTTATTTATTTTATAAAATTTATTTCCTGCCTTTCTGCCCTCATAAGGGCCACCAAGACCGCTAACAAATTTAAACCAACAAAAAGCACTTCATTAAATCAAAACCAGAGCTAAAATACAAACAAAAACATAAAAACAAGCATTAAAACATTTGGCAAGAAATAGGAATCACTGAGGAAACACTAAACACACAAAAAAAGATCTTCACCTGCTGAGAGTAGATGACAATGGAAGAGGACAATTTAGTCTCCCCAGAGAAAGAGAATAGGATACTAGATTAGATGGACTTTTGATCTGCTGTAGCCTGTTTACGGTGACTCTTTGGCTTAGATCCAGAGATGCACAAGCAAAAATGGGCTTAGGGCATTTCCTCTGGAGCAATAACCAGTGATCTCCTCCCTATATATTATAGTGCCCAGAAATTGATACAGAAGTGACAGTGCAAGCAGCAACCTCAGCCTTTTTCTTGCATTTCCACTTGTGCAAAAGCTTTGGCCTAAGCAGAAAATTTGTGCAGGATCCAACCATTTACTTTGTTTGAATTGTATCATTAGGCAAAGCTCCAGAAAGTCCATATGGAAAGAATGTGTTAAATAGAAAAACATCATTCACTATTCCTGGTCAGGATCGTAAAAGCAGACTCTCAGTAAGCTCAGGTAAGGAGAGGTTGGCTGTTTGGGAAAAGGCAGTCATAACAAACTCATACCAGACGTTCTAGCTGAAAGGTGTTTGCTGTAATGGAGCAAGGGCTGGGTTTCAACTAGAATTGGTCTCCACACCATCTGTGTGACTTGGCTAGGAAGGTCCAAGAAGATAAATCCCAATAAAGTTCCTCTGTAGTGAATATATAGAGTCTGGACTCCATTAATGGGCTGTAGGTATGCCCCCCCAAAAGGATTAGTGTGCCTAGTGGAATCTTGGCTTCTTTACCTTTTTAAACAGCAGAACCCTGTCACTGAACTCCCACACATCTTCATTACTATTTAGATCTCTCCCCACTTCATTGGTGCCCATTTTTCACAAGGTATGCTTCTTCTGCCTTAAATACCACCTTTCCAGGCAGTGCAGAAGAAAACACTATCCTTTTGTCTGTTCCTAATACTAGCCTATAAGACTCACTAATGCTCACTGCAATAGGATTTAACTGGCTGTCCTACAATTTCCTTCTAGCATGGCTGCCATACATTCCAGGAGAGACCTGCTATTCCTGTCCCCAACAAACATGCTACTGTTCACTTATTGCCACTATCTGACTTCCTGTGACTTTGTCCATTCAGGTCTGCTTAGCCCTGGCTTCAGCTTTTCACAGCTCAGATGGGGCTACTGGGGAATTGGGAACTTACCCTTTGAAGGATCTAACTCACAATAGATGACATGTGGGTGGGGAGGGGGGGGGAAAAGCGACTTCCCTGTCAACTGGCACTTCATATTTACATGTCATCTAAATTTCCAAAGACAGAGCATCAGGTAAACAGGTGCTAGGAGGGAATTCTGCGGCAGGAAAGGCTCTCGTCTGAAGTTTCACTTCAGAAGATCTCACCAATCTCACACAGTAAAAATCTTATTTCTTGTGTGGAAGTCTTAAGGCAATACTTTTATCATGAAACTACATCCTATTTGCTGAATTATGGTAGCATATGATGCCTCTTTGTTTTTTAATTTCAATGTTCAAAGTAACTGACTATAGGTTTTTTAGAAGTGGATCAAAAGGAGACATGAGTCGCAGACAATCCTTGCTAGAAAGGAGAAGATCTGTAGTAAGGTACAGTACAAAGCTTAATGTCTTGATCAAGTGTTATTTATTGGATCAATTTTACTATTTTTTTAAATACTTTGAGCAGCTAAACACAAATGATGACCAAAAGTAATGGGTTGTATTTGTAGCTTAGTGAAATATGTTAGTATTGGAGAAATGAGAGATTGCGAGGGGCTGTGGCTTGCCCATCTACATTTTTACAGAGGTAAAAATAGCCCAGACCAGCTGGAAGCTTCAGCTGGTTGCAGCTTGGAAGGAGTTAGTTCTTTGGCTTCTGGCTCTTGATTACAAGCTGTGACATCTGCTGAGAAACAAAATGGCAACCATGAAGGTCTGCAGTGTGCATCATCAGCTTTATTGATGTATAGGGCCATTTATGCTTGGTAATTAGCAGCATGTTCCAGGCTGAAGTGCCCCGCATATTTTTTAGTTTTCCATGCTGAACCATCATTCAGGAAGTGACTGCAAAGCCAGCGCATACCTGCTGTGCATTTCTTAAGAGCCACTTTAACACAACCTTCCCCCCCACTCAAACATTTACTGAAAGAACCATGAAAAATCACAAACTCGGCTTAGCTATGCAAACGACCATTGCCAATGGCTATGCAAGTAAAGGAGCAGGTGAGGGGGGGTGTAATTTCTCCTTTTGCATTTTGACTGTGAATAGGCATTTTAAAGGTCACATTAAAAAAAAAGAGCTTTGAGTGAGCATCAAAATTGACCCTGCATAAATGGCTTAAAAGTGACTGTATTTGTGTCAAGAAAAGCAGACCACATTCAAATTCTTCCAATGCTTGGTCAGTAAGGTTTATTGATGCCGTTTCTGTTAGCTAAAGTGTTAGGCCCCATTTTACAAAAAATGTTTTGCGGCCTTTTGACATGAAACTTTAACTTGCTTAAGACTGAAATGTAAACCTGAGTTAAATTATTGCCTGCTCTAATAGCTATGCAAGTGAAAAAACCGCTTCTTCAGACGAGGAGTTTTCCTTGGAAGACATACCAAGTGATGTGGTAATTATATTTGTTATTATGTGTTGTGATTATATTTGTGCCATCTGTTTAAAAAGGCGGCCCTTTTGCTTTTAATTAAATGATTACACAAACATTTAGAGAACCTCTGCACCAAAACCTGTGGGCTGTGTGGGTCCTGTGACTTGACCATCAGATTTTCAGAGGTTGGGCAAGGTTGCATTTTTTGCAAATGCCAATTTTGTTTTTACATAGTACCCAAGCTCCAGTTAAAATGTGAACCCAATCTTGGTACACTTCCTCTGGGAATTGTGGGTTGGAAAATATTTATGGGGGAAGAAGATCCAAGACTGTCATTTCCTCATACAGGGTTGGGACAGAGGATATATACCGTTGTCAGCAATATATGCACTTGGCACCCTGGAACTGGTATAAAAGGGTTTGTTTTACAGATCCCTGCTTTCAGGCTAAAAATAAATTATAGTATTTGAAGAAAACATTAGCAATGATGAGGCACATTTTGTGGATTTCCAGAAAGTGGCTAATTGGAAAAACAAAAGGCCAATTCCTGTTTCCATTGCTGCTCATCTTTGCCTTGGTGACTGCTGTAAAATAAGGAAAATACTCTGTGGCTTACTGGCAAGAGCCATAGCCAGTTACAGTTTCATCCCTCTGTGTCTTCAAACAACTTTATTTCTTTCATGTACACTTTAAAACATCCATAGGAGATACACAAAGAAAACTTATCTTTTGAATAATAGGTGAACTGCCGTTAATTTGGCTGATAAATATTTTTGCTAATAAAGGGATTAGCAAGGCAAGTGCCACCCACAGTATCTAATGCAATGCAGTCCTAAAAAAATTCCTGCTCATCCTAGCATGGATTTTGAGTCTTCGGTTATTTTTTAAGTACTCTCTCTAACAGATCTGCAGCTATGTTGATAGCATTATTTCTTCTGCATAAGGAGCCAGAGATATATTTCAAAAACCCAGAAGAGTTACTTCAGATGTTCGCATTTCTTGAGGAACAAAATCTTACGCTATTTCAAAACATTCAGGACTTAGCTGGAACACTGGAAGATTGTCGGCAGAGGGAAAGAATTGTTAAAAAGCAAATGTAAGTTATCTAAAACAAGGCAAGACAAAAGGGCAAATGCTAAAGTCTGCATCCTCTGCTTTTTCTCCCCTTATTTAGGGTTGAACAAGATGTGATGACAGAAGATATGTGTATTGAACTGAGCATTTTTACAAAGAGTACATAGCAACAAAGTGCCCATTTCAGATAGGAGCTGTGACATAAGAGAAGAGGAATTAAGCTCTTTTGCCCCCTAAACACTATATGCTCCACTGAACAAGGTGCCAGTACCAAATCTAGTTTGACCATCAGACACATGGCAAGGCTGATAGCCAGTAAGTAGCTATATTTAAGCTAAGTGTCAAGAATGTGATAGCCAATGTACAGAACAGAGAAGTAACATTATCTCTGCCTAGAGCACTTGTATTTGTGTTACAGAAAGAGGACAGAACTTGATGTTAAAAAGACCACAGCTTACCTGTAGCAGGAGGGGTCTGGAGAAGGTAAAGGATGAGGACCAATAAACTGAAGCCCCATCCAGCTAAGGCTGAGCCACTGTTTGTTGGTGATAGAACTAATCATGGAAGAATCATCCTGTTCTGGTTGGGGTTACTGTCTCCTGGAAGGAGCAGATGCACTATTTACCGTAAGACAATTAGCTGATAGCTCAATTTCCTCTGTCATAGCAGCTTCAATAGTTTCTTAAGAAGCATGGTTTGGCTACAGCCACACAAGTTCTTATCATATCCAGGTTAAATTAGAGCAGGGCTCCCAAACCTTTTTGAGTCTGCGGGCACATTTGGAATTCTCACACGGCATGGTGAGCATAACAACAAAATAGCTGCTACAGGAGGCAGAGCCAGCCACAAAATGATAGTAACTTCAGTTAACACAGTGTCAATCCTTGTGCTGTGGTGGCAGCTGTTGCCAAAGCAACATTTTTTTAAAAATCTGCACAACCAATCAGAACCTTTGCTGGGCAAAAGCCCTACCTAGCCCCTCCCACTTCCTGAAAACACTTGGCGGGCACTATATTGGGGACCCCTGGATTAGAGAAATGCAATCTACGATTCAGCCTAAGAATATTTTGTACCAATTGGAGTTTCAGTTGGCACAAAAGTGCAGTGGCAAAGTTTTTGTCAAGAGTAGGGTACAGAGACCATATAACCCCTGTACTGAAATAATTTCACTGGCTACTGTTGGTTGTTACCTTAAAAACTCTAAGTGGCATAGGGCCAGTTTCTGAATGATTGCTTTCTCCCATACCTGTCTGCCTGTCACTTAAGAGCTAATTCTCAGCCCTTACTCTGTGTGCATCACCTTCCATGGAGATGAAAGAGTGGCAGCCAGAGACAAAGCCTTTTGAGCAGCAGCACCTCAAGTGAAATGTTCTCCTGCAGGAAGCTTACCTGGTGTCCACTCCTAACATCACCTGTCTTCAGCATGCAGGCCACACTTGGAAGGGGCTAGGGCACAGTCTAGGGTTGCCAGGGGAGCATCGTCACCCAGCAGGAAAATGAGGGTCTGGGGACATGCAAATAGCAATACTATCAGTTCTGGCACAAACCTGGAAGTGCCATAATTGCATCAAGTGCAGAATTGCCCCCGAAATTGGGGAGGGGCTGTGGCTCAGTGGTAGAGTATCTGCTTGGCATTCAGAAGGTCCCAGGTTCAATCGCCGGCATCTCCAGTTAGGCAAGTAGGTGATGTGAAAGACCTCTGCCTGAGACCCTGGAGAGCTGTTGCTGGTCTGAGTAGACAATACGGACTTTGATGGACCAAGGGTCTGATTCAATATAAGGCAGCTTCATGTGTTCATGTATAGCTTTTACCATAGAGTTTGGGTGGAATCCTAGAGTGTTGAGTAAGGCCCGCCCCCCCAGTGGGCTATAGTGGAAGATCTAGCAACCTTAGAAAGGTCTCTTTCAAGGGAAGGGGTATCCAGATCACCCATGCCCCACATTGCAAAGACAGTAGTAGAAAAGAACTGGGATTTCATGGGCAAGGCCCCCACATAGAGCTTTGAGACAATCCAATTGTAAATTAACTGAAGTTCCCCCCAAAAAAAACAGTACCATGGATGATGGCTTGCTCATGCTGATTGGTACCATACATGTCCATCATTTTGACTAGCAAGCTCCTACACACCATTTCCTTCCAAACTCAAGGTCTCAACCTCACCGTCAGTTCGTTTGTCCCGGCAAACTGCATGGCTTATCAGATACCAACAGTGATGTAGCAGCCTTTCTATAAAGTTAAGAGCTAGCAGAAATATAGCCACTGTGAGTTATATCAGTTTAGCTACAGAATTATGAAACCTGTTTATAACTTCTGAGCACCATTTTTTGTTTTTTTTTTGGCAGGGAACAAAAAATAAAAAGCCTAGTGGACGAAAAAGAAGCTGTTATAGCTGCTTCCATGAAAGAAGAGGAAAAAAGCAATGAACTGGCATTAAAAGCCAAGATATTTTCTGCAGGACAGTATAATCCAACAACCATGGTAACTTTTTGCTGTGTAAACAACTAACAATAAAAGCAGTCTCCCTTTTGTTATATAAAAGCTACACTAATATCTTCTGTAGGGGCATGACAATTTCTGTGCTGGATCCAGACTAACATTTTCTGTTAGGACTCAGCATTCCCATTCCATCAGGAGCCCAAAATGTCCCCCTATTCCTGTCCCTGCCACAGAAAAGAAAATCACACTCTACATGCAGAAGTCCTTGCACATGTGGAAATGTTACTCTGGTTCCAAGGCTTTATCTGTTTGATATTTAAGAGTGAAGACTTTACTGTTGTTTGGGAGGCGTGGAGAATATACTGTGAAAGTTATTTCTCAATAGGTCAATTTAAAGGTTATTCCTTAATATAATCCCTAATTTGAACTTATTATAGATATTTTAGAGTATTTTACAATATTATATGAACTGGATTTGATAATATAAGATAAATATAATGTAAATCTACAAATAAGGATTACATGTTGGCAAAAGTATATACAAATTAAATGCTAGACAGACTAGAGTGAAGGGGAAGTCCCCTTTTTTTGTAATAGATAATTGTCTTTGATTTCTACTTTGTTTAAATTTATAAGAATTATATGATGAAAACTGATTTAGTTTGTAATAAATGAGAAAATAAAAAATAAATAAAAAAAAAGACTTTACTGTTGTTAGAGCACTATTTGGTAGGGGTGTTGACATGGGAAAAGCATATTCTCTCCAGGATCAGAGCAGCATGCCTATTATATTAGGTGCTTTGGAACACAGGCAGACAATGCTGCTGCAGTTGTCTTGTTTGTGGGCTTCCTAGAGGCGCCTGGTTGGCTACTGTGTGAACAGATTGCTGGACTTGATGGACCTTGGTCTGAGCCAGCATGACCTTTCTTATGTTCATAGCGGGGAATGGCTCAAGAGAGCCAGCCCTTATCATTATATCTAATGGTGTCATTAGAGTGAGTAGAAAATGGGAGACGGTGTAACTATATTAATACCTAACTTTGCTCTCTGTCTTAAGAGGCTATGATAGCCCAGCTGGCTCTACTTTAAGTATACAACCCTCTGCTACTGAGATGTGATAATGCAGACCTACGCTCATGCCCATTTGCTGCAGTGGAATGGACATGAACGCATTTGGGTATCAATATGCAGCTGCAAGGACAGGCTTTTAATCTTAAAATTATGTACAGTGGAACAAAGGGCTATTTTGAATTAAACAGTGTTTGTTCATGTTCCACAATCCCAGGATATCAGCTGACAAAGTTCTGCCCCGAAGATCCTAACACCTACTTCACATACCATGTACAAATGCCACAAATTGTAGTTTTCAGAATTTCAAATATTCGGATTTTTATATATAAAAATATTTTTCTTGAAATAAAGATAATTGAAGACAGACAAAGAAACAAAAATTGCCTTTCAATCATCTATGGGCTATTGGATCCCCTGATGTGCAGAGAAAACTTGCGGCAGTTTTCTTGCTGAATCATTCTTTGCTACTTTAAATACATACTGGCTTATTGAAGAAATGTACATTTGTATCTTTATTAGATTTAGTTCTCTTTACTTTCAACTGTGTATTGTGTTATTTGTACAATGAATCTCTACCAGCCTGCCTTGTGAACTGAAAGGAAACCATCCAAGAATTTGCCTAAAAAAGGAAGGAAATACAATCATGCAACTATAAAAGTGTCAAATTTGGAAACTGTCCTTTTCTAGGGTACATCCTAATATTTCATTGTGGGCTTTGGTATAGATTTAACAAATTGTTGCTGTACCTTATTAACACTTTTTTAAATCATAAGGATAAAATTCTGGATGTGCTTAATAAAAAAGTAACAGAAGCATACAGAGCTTGTGGTGAAGAAACTGAAGTAACCAGTCTGACTACCTTTCAAATGCTGAAAGTAATAGAAACTAGGGTTTCACAATTGTGCGAGTTGTTGGAAGCAGTTCCAAGTGAATACCGTGATGCTATTGAAGCCAATGAAAAACTTAGATTGAAAGAAAGAAAGCAAAGGTAAATGAACAACCAATAAGTAATAAAAGTATTTCAGACATATATTGTCATGATTGAACTTGGATTTAAACCTAGATCTCAACACTACCACCATTATTTCTAGACCACACTGGGATTTGCAGTGAGTAGGTTACCACTTCAGTGCATATTTTACATAGTTCATTAGATTCTTTATAAAGTATGATTAGCGCTCTTGACTTTAAAAAAAAGTCTAAAATTTACCCTTGTGCTTCCTTTCTGCAAGAACCCTCCATAAAATTTCTAGGTATTTCTTGATGCTTCACTCCTGAGTGCCACAAACTAATCACAGTAAAATGCAAAATTACCAGACCGAGAAAGTGTGGGAGGTTCCAAAACCAAGTTTTCTTCAGGTAACATAGAAGTAATGTCTCCTAATTGTGCAAACTGTGTTTTAATTCTTCAAGATTACGTGAAGAGAAATTGGAAGAACTGAAGAAAGCTCAAGAAGAAAGAGTGAAGCGTGCTCTGAAAAGAGCAATTGCAGCACCAAATAAAAGGGTTAGTTGTGAATTTTAAAAAAGATGTTCATCTATTTATTTTAAATCCCTCAGTCTAATATAGCTGTGGTCATGCACATATTTTTGAGGTAAATCCAGTTGAATAATGGAATATAAGCCCGCATATATTTACATAGTCACAGCATGTACCACATGTTTTGCATGCATGACCTTTCGCGGCAATGACATAGCTCTTCTCACTTGAACTGTGCTTGCTATTCTTTGACCATTGGACAATCTTGCCTGAGTCACTGCATGATAATAGCCTATCAGCAGGGAAACACTAGTTGTATCTTGAGTCTGGTTTATCATCCAGAATTAATTCAAATGCTGATTAAAATACGTTATAATTGTGCTGCAAAGGGATTTAGCTCAAAGATGTAGATTAGAATATCTTCACTTCAGATTAAAAGCTAACACATTAAAGAGCACCACTTTCACTGAAGTGTGCAATGCAGTGAAATTATAGTTAAATGGAAACAAACTTACCTGAGTCCCTAAACACAAAACCTCCAGCAGCTTGACCAAAATCTATGGACCCGCTCCAAAGCAGGTTACCAGTAAAGAATAATTAACTGACAAAAAAAATCTGACAGAGTGATACACTTACTGGCTCCAATAATAATGAATGATGGCCACATAAACCCAGTATTTGGAAGCATGTTAAAGCACTGGGTTTGTCCCATATTCTGTAGGCATTTCTATGGGGGATAGAAAGCAGCAGGCAGACAGCTTGTTGTTGTAAAGATTGCAGATCCTGGGGCTTTGAGTCACAATGGAGTGAAACCCTACACAGTGCTGCAGTGCTAAACACCTTCAACTCAAGTGCTAACACAAAATGCATTCAACAGAGACCTTCCCTATGGATATATTGATGGTTGCACTGCAGTATTTACATAGGGTTGGATTCAACCCTTCTGTGAACAAATCATGTTTGTAAAAGCTGTTTCCTTCTGCAGCCTCTGTTCCACAAAAATGCACATCTGAGGGTTGGAGAACCCTCAAAAGATGGTGGGAGTTGGGAACGGGGCTGCACCAAGGAGGAAAATCAGCGGAATTCTCTTCCCCTGCCCAGGTTTTATGCATATGCAAAAGAAAAGGGGTGGAAAGTAGATTCTGTATGTTATCCTTTTTGCTACAACCTCCATGTTCCCAGTAGTCTTTTGATCACAGAAGAACTGGCTCCAGCTCTCAAAGTTCAAATACATTTTAGCATATTGCAGACATTTTAGACAATAATCTTAACACTTTACCAAATGTGAAAGAAATGCAAGTAATCACAGACAAAACAGAACTGGAATGACAGTTACTAACTTTTACTAACCTGAAATAAAACCAAACAGAAGCAACTTCAGATACAGCTCTATCTCAACCAAAATAATTTGACGCTCCACTTGCAAGCAATGCTCAATGACAGCACAGGCAAATTTTTGCTAGAACCTGTTCTTGCCAAACAAAATGATGATCTGTGTGAGTAAACAAGAAGAATCTGAGGTTGCAACACTAAACTCACCAGGGAGTCAGTCCCACTGAACTCAGTAAAACTTGCACTTCAGTGTACACAGTTATGGTTTTACTTCTAGATAACGTGATGCCCCCGCATGGTCCCAAGAGCCCATGTAACTAATACAGTTGTATCTAATAGATTTGGAAGACTATTAGAACTCAGAAGTTAATTTAACAAGGATTGTGTTTATATTTTCTTACATTTTTAGGTGGGTAGAAAACTGGTGTATCGCTCACAACCTCCAGAGATTCAACAAGGAAAAGAACAAGTTGTAAATGACACTTCAAGAATCGAAGATGACTACTATTTCAGTTAAACTGCATCACATGGCTTTTTTAAAGATAGATCCAGATGTTGCAATAGTGCTTGTAGCTCAGTTCAGTTAAAGTAAGTAAACTGTGGCAGAGGAAATTTCATCCAGTTTGCTTTTAAAAAATTCTTAACCTCACACAAACAAATCAATTTTTAAAAAAAGTCAAATGGAGTCTTTATTTCACAGTGAACATTTTCTGTCAACAAAAATTAACTTTTCCTAACCACAAGATACAGACAGTATGCAGGCTCTTTTACAAATTTACTAAACCCAAACGTGACATATATTGTATTTTTTAAAAAAAGATTGAACACCTTTAAAAATGTTTCCAAAAGCAATAGTTTATTCTCTCATTTCTCCATCTTCTTCCTCCTCCTCCACACCCCTTATATAAAGGACATTATTACACCTGCAAATCAAAACAGAAGTTGTTTTTGCTATGATCAGCATAAATATATGTGGTTTATATTTTTAAAAAATTAATGTATACATCATACTATATTTCCTTTAATAAGTCAAACTGCTTGTAAGTTTAAGTTAAATACAAGTATTCTATGTTTGCAGCTGTATTTAATTTATTGGTACTAATAAAAATAAAAGTTACTTCTGTTCACTATATATATTCTTCCTTATATTAATACAGTTTCCAATTGCAATCATAGAAGTACTATTACACAGGAAGAGAAATAATGAAGCAGCACTTTATACCAACCTACCAGATTATTTTGTGACTTGGTATTCTAATCCTAAAGTATTGTGTTTAAAATACTGCAAAGGGTTCTGATGGTTTTAAACCAAGTACTGTTGCTGGAGGATTTTAGCACAGTGTAAATATTGCTTCAGGATAAAACTGCACATGTTAATATTATACATACCTTATCAGAACTTCACCAAGATGTCCAGATAATGCACCATCAATATATTCTTCTGTATTTGCAAGCTTTAGCAAGGAAAACAAAACAAAAATTAAGGACGATTAGAGGATCTATGTATGCCCGTAAAAATAAGCTTCTTGTACAAAAGATCTTTAAAATCAAATATAAATTCAAGCACTTAACATTTTCTTACTTTAAAAGTGCATAACATATTGAAACGTTGCTAATGTTGGGCTGAATCCTATACTAGCACAAGCGTAACAGCCTGTAGAGGCAGATTGTTTGCTGTCTTATCCTTTCACTTACGTCAGCATCCCTCAAAATTCTCTGCTGAAGTTTAAAGGATAAAATGCACCATGGTGAGCAGGTGCAACAAGGAAAATTTTCCATTTTAAAAAACTCATTGTTCCATAAAACTGATAACCACAAATGGATGCCACTGTCAATACAATAGAAGGTAAACGTACCAGTTTTATAATTAATTTTTTTCAGATTATTGTTCCTAGGAATTGTGTGAGCAAGTATGTATTGGGAGGAGAGCAATAAAAACTACAAATATGAAAATTTAAAAATGATTTTACACATGCAACTAACTGATTAGTTGTATATGGTCAAATCAAAACCAAAGCTCAATTTCTTATTGATGTGCCTCATCTTACACTGCAGAAGGGATACTGTGACCACCCATATTATACGGAACAATCAAGTAAAGCTCTAGTGACTTCTGCAGATGAGAATTAAATTCCATTGAAGTAGATGAGTAGACAACCATGGCATACTATGCATTTATTTGGCGATACTAAAATTAGCATGTCAACATTTTTCAGTTCCTTCGGGTTTTTCCCCTTAAATGTAAACAATGGAAAGGAAGTACATCTACATTGTCTAAATGTTCACTAGTATTATTCCAATAAAAATAAGTTTTCCCATAAAAATTTGATTTTGTTTATGCACTTAAAACCATACTTGATTTGACCCCCCATCAAATATTTCAGTCCAAATATTGGTTGCTATTGAGACAAAATTAACATGAGGTACTTTAAAATTTGATTACAAAACCAAAGTAGACATGATAAATCAGATAACCATGTATTTAGCATACTAGTTTTTTTGGGGGGAAATCTACTTTTTCAGAAAACCCATCTTGCTGGGTGTCTTATGGAAACAAGCTACATTCCAGTTTTAAAATTCTTTAAACAACTGAACATGTGATACAAGCCCCACAGTTATCCAGGTACGGATCCCCACTTTCATTCGTAAAGTTAATGTGTTGGCTCTGCCTCACAAACAGATGTATGCATGTACAGGCAGGGTGTACTAACATGTGAACAGGGCTACTGTTTGACAGCCAAAAATATAATTTTCTGCAGTAACCAGTTTTACAATTTTAAAGGTTTACTTCAACCACATTTTATTTTATTCATATTTTTGTCTGTTAAATGGAGAAATATAATTTAGTATCAACGTGGACATCGACATGCATCACTAATTATGAAACTTGCTTCTTAGCTCATGAATAAAGCACAATGATTCTGAAATTGTCAGTCCCTTGTTTGATGTAACTTACCGCAAGCTTGGAACTGACTTGAAAGACAGAAATGAAAAGGAGCTTGCAGCATACCGTTCTCCAAAACTTGAAAGCAAGGTATGCCATTTATGTGTGAAAGATTTAGAGTCCCAGAATACAGGAAAGGGATATTTTGTAAATAAATGCTTACTAATTGGTTATAACCAATTATATATATATATATGTGCATATATTTGGGTTCCAAGCCAGTGGTCAATACGTTACATCAAACAAAAATCTGACAATTTTAAGAGACAAATATCCAGGTTGAAGTTATACACAAGTTTTTTGAAGGGTGTGAAACAATGAATACCAATACTTAATGTGCTAAGAAGTCTTCTAATGTCATCAGCATGACCATTTGTTTTCCACTACGTTCTGCATTTCGTGACTATATATCCCACATTATTATGAATGCTTCAAGGTGGGATAGGTCCTCACCTTTCTCTGTAATAAGCTGGAAATTACAGATCATTTTCAACATTTTAAAGAAACTGTGTCAGCAAGTAGAACTTGCTCCATAACATGTTCCTTACCTTACAAACACAGCCATTCACACACAGAGATGTTTGCATTAAGAATTAGGAGTAAACATCAAAAATATATAGTTGGGAGGGAAAATAGCCTAGTCTGCTCCTGCCCCTTTAACAAGGGTCTGATATACACAAGTCAGTAGGTGAAGGATGACTTTTTTTTTAAGGGGGGTTAAGACGATGGGGTGCAGAGCTTAGCTGTCAATATCAGGACTGGTAAAGGTTAGGTACAAACTACAGCTCCAAAACTGAAGCTGCCTTCTACTGAATCAGACCCTTGGTCTATCTAAGTCAGTATTGTCTACTCAGACCGGCAGTGGCTCTCCAGGGTCTCAGGCAGAGGTCTTCCCCATCACCTACCTGCCTCTAGTCCCTTTTGCTGGAGATGCCGGGGATCGAACCTGACACCTTCTGCATGCCAAGCAGAGGCTCTACCACTGAGCCACGGCCCCTCCCCAAAGCCCCTGGACTGGTTCTTTCTATCTCCTCCCCACCCCCAAAAGTCCTTTCCCCTAATCCAGACGAGGGTGTTGCGCACAGAGAAACGTTGGGCATCTTTGCCGGGAAGGAGACCCATTGGCTCGGAAGGGGCTAATTCTCTGCAACGATGCAGGGTAAGTCACTCTTTTAGGCTAACCTACCTCACAGGGTTGTTGTGAGGATAAAATTAGGAGGAAAACCCACATGGCACTACCCTCAGACCCTTGGAGAACGGGCGTGACACTAATGTGGTCTGACTACCGCACGCCAAACTCGATGAGAAGGTGCAAAAGCACAGCCAAAGCCCTTGACCGTGAAGCACGGGCTTTTGATGGGCGGCCATCAACCTGCAGTAACGGCATCGGTAGCCAACCCTCTCCCCCTCTCTTACCTGCATGTTCATGTAGCCGTCGACAGAGACAAGATAGCCTTTGTATTCCATCCCCCACTTCAGCTTCACCATCACGGGCTTCCCAGTCAGCCCGTTGAGGAAGGGCTTTGGATTCAGAGGCAAACTCTGCACGGGGAGGAACCGGAAAAGAACGCATGAAAAGGGGGCGACAGACGGCCCCGCCGCGCCACACACACACACCCCCCTCTCACCCGCGCCCCGGACTCACCATGGCGACCCGACCCGGCAGGAGGCAGCCGCAACAACAAAAATTACCCGCCGGGCAGCACGTGTGCCCGCCAGAGGTCCAAAAGGCACGACCAGGAAGTGACGTGCCACCCTTCAACTTCCGTCACACGGCAGCCAATTCCCTGCCGACCTTTCACCCCCATGGAATCGCGGTTCTTAGGGCCGCTCTAGTAATTTAGAAAAAGCCTTTTTCTATTGTCTGGGCTGAAGGCGCCAACTGGACAGCGACGCTCTGATTGGGGAGTTCCCAAGGGAAAGGCGTGGCTTGTGCGGGTGGGCCGGCGCCAGGGGCTGTTGTCGTTGCAAACGTGTGTGGTGTTGTTGGGTTACACGGCGTTGGGTCTTTTATTTCTTAGAATTAAAACGCCTGATAATGTTAGGTCCTTCTCGTAGGCTAACGCGCTAAAGAGAGGCTGCAGGTTAAAGGATGCGATAGATGTGCCAAACATTAATCTAGTAATAAATTATAATAGTCTTTATACACAGGGAAATGGAACAGCAAACACCAAAGAGACGGTATTTGGATTGTTTTGCAACGCGTGAATCTTTTTCGTCTTTTAAATATATATATATATATATATATATATATATATATATATATATATATATATATATATATATATATATATATATATATATATGTATGTGTATGTATGTATGTATGTATGTATATTTGGTTTTATATATAGGGCTGCCAAGAGCCCATGGGCCCTTGGACAAAGAGTCCACCTGCCCCATCTCTATAGGACCCTGATCCAAACTCAGTATAGTAACAAAACAAATCACTTTGATTGCTGTTACCATGAATCTATAATAATAAAAGAATCGGCCTGTCTGCCCATTTATGGCAGGCATAACTTTTCAGAGAATAAAGCTAGGAGACTAAAAATGGGCTACCAGCTTCAGGATGATTATGGGAGTCCCAGTGCCAAAACTGAAAGGCATGGGGAATATTGTGGCGCAGGTGAGACAAACCCTCCCTTCCCTGTGGTATTTGCAATGGAAGCAAAGGGTGTCTGTTTGTGGCAGGCATAGCTCATATCTCTGTTTGAGGCAGGCATAGCTCATCAGAAAATAATGCTACGGTTTTAAAACTGGCCACCAACATCCGAACGATGGAAGTTGTGGTACCAAAAATGAAGGGAATTGAAACACCCTGAACCAAGTTATCTTCCCAATGGGCAACATATAATAAGAGAGCTTTAAAGCAACCTCTCGTGAGTCTCTAATACCCAGATTCCCAATCACTCTCAGTGAGACCAACCTTACAGGGTTGTTGTGAGGATAAAACGAAGGACAGAAAATCAATGCAGCTTTGGGTCCCCACTGGTTATGATAATTGTTATAAGCCTAATTTAAATTACATTAAAAGATTACATCATTTGTCATATAGCAAAGTAGACTTTACAAAGGGCTATTAGATCTTCAACCAATACAATAATGACAAGAACCCTGTTCTTGAATTGGGAGTTCTAAATTCTGTTCCACATGTATAACCACTAAAACAAATTACTGTTCCATTACTATCCCTGTAAAGGGAGAGGGTAGGTTACTTATCCATGTGCCTTCCAACCATATTATTATTTCCCAAAAAGTGGCTCATGGATCGTTAACACCAGTAAACACCAGTAAACCCACACTTGCCAAAAGATGCCATGGGCCCCCAAACAAAGATTTATCTGAACTTCCCTCATCTCACCCAGCTCTAACTCAAACGTCTTGTGAAAATAAATCACATGACTTCCTCAGACCATGGATCCACCAGTGACCTGGGCTCCTAGAATTTTCTCACACAGACCCACTGCCCACACTTGGCCGAGACCACTCAACAATATCACTGTGCAACCTGAAGTAAAGAAAAGCCTAATAAACTAAGTGCTCAAGTGTTTAGATACAAACACAGTTCTATTTTAATGTAATGTATCTATGGTCTTACTGTAAGAGTCAAAAGGGCACAGAATGACCTTGGAGCAATAGAATAAACAGCTAAAGTTGAGCCTTGGATTCTGCAAGCTGCACTTTATACTCTTTTAAAGGGATTGAATTCATTTGGCTCAGATTCCTCCCTGCAAGTTTTTGGTACAACATGCCAAATTCCAGTCAGAATCATTTTTAGGAATAATTGGGAAATTTTCTGGTTGACATTTCAGTATTATCTTCATCTTAGAACTATGTATTCTTAGCATATGGAGTGCCA
Source organism: Euleptes europaea (assembly GCF_029931775.1). NCBI lineage: Eukaryota > Metazoa > Chordata > Lepidosauria > Squamata > Sphaerodactylidae > Euleptes > Euleptes europaea. The sequence continues at coordinate 83,379,057 of NC_079314.1, read as the reverse complement.
TGTGTGTGTTCAACCACCAGGTGGCAGAAAATAAGTTGTCTCAGTGTTGCAGTGCACAAGGAAACACTGGTTAGGAAATGCTGCAATCAAAACATACTTACTTTGAAAACAAATATTATCCTATGAATAATACTCAAAGTGGCACACATTTTTAAAAAGTCACACAATGAAAATAATAAAAACTTCAACAGAAACAGGATCAAACAGCCAGCAGTAAACTTTTTTTTAAAAAACCCAAAATTAAAACCGCTATAAGCAGAAGGTGGGGAAGATTAAAATTGATAGACCCAGTGAAAAGGGTTAGCAAAATAAAGAGTGATAAAATGAGCAATAAAAATCAAAGCAGGGAAATAAAAGTAAAGTAAAATAAAAGACTACTGATTCAAACATCGAGTTGGGAAAGAAAAGCACCCTCTGGAATTAAAAAAAAAATCTTGAAAAATTTCCAGATGGTCAGATGCGGGGGTGGGGGGTTGTCTGATGGATTTCATGGGACAGTGAATCCTCCAGTCTGGAGGTTACAGCTGAAAAAGCCCTGTCCTTCCAACCTGCCGATGTTACATGAGCAGGGCCACCAAAGGTTTCACGTTGCACTGGCAGCTTCATAAGGGGGGAGGTGGTTTAAGAACCCAGGCCCTGAGCCATTTAATACTTTAGAAGTCAATAACTGACATTTTGAACTGGGCACAGAAGCAAATATCTGAATGTAGCCACTGCGGTGTTGGTAAGGGGGCAGTCCCTCCAGTAGCTGTTTCCCTGTGGCCTGGGCAGCTGTAGCGTTCCTGGAACAGAGTGCCAGTTTGTGACATGGAGGTTTACATGGACTTTCACAAAGAAAGCACTGGGCATGAATTTGGTCATCTCCTTGGCTGTCTTTACAATTTTTCAGGGTTCAAGTGTCATCACCATTAGATCTGTTACAGATCTAATAATATAATTACTAAGTGAAAGTCAGAGAAGCCACTGTACCATGAATCATAGAGTTGGAAGGGACCACCAGGGTCATCTAGTCCAACCTCCTGCACAATGCAGGAAATTCACACCTCCCCACACACCCCAGTGACCTCTACTCCATGGCCAAGATGCCCTCCCTCTCATGATCTGCCTATGGTCATAGAATCAGCATTGCTGACAGATGGTCATCTAGCCTCTGCTTAAAAACCATGCCCTGATGGGTAACAGGTTTGCTTAGAAAAGAAATACAGGCGCAATACCCACCCTAAAGTGAATTACACCCTAAAGGGAATTACTCTGTCTTCAATGCATTTTGAAAGATGTAACTCTGCTTAGGATAGGAGTGATAAGGTTGCCAGCTATGGGTTGGGAAATACCTAGAGATTTTGGAGATGGAGCCTGAAGAGGGTAGGGTTTGGGCAGGGGAGGGACTTCAATGGGGTATAATGCTATAGAGTCCACTTTCCAAAACGGCCATTTTCTTCAGGTGAACTGGTCTCTGACACCTGGAGATCAGTTATAATAGTGGGTGATCTCCAGCTGCCACCTGGAGGTTGGCAACCCTAAGTGATCATGTACTACCATTTCTTAGTGTGGGCCATGAACTCGAACACTGTCCATAACCACCAGGTCACCGCCTGGAGTTGTTATTTTGACATCAGCCTTCACAAGAGACCCGTGCTGCACAGATTCCTCTCATGTGCCACTCTGCTACAAGAGAGGGTAGGAGTATACTTGCCTCATTTACAAAGCAGCCAAAGACGCCTTGAGCTCTATTGGAGTTAGATGCATTGGTCAAATTTTTCTGCAGCAATTTTGGCACAAAATGGTTAGCTGAAGTGACTGAAAAGCTGAGGTGGTACTGAGAGGGGGGAAAACACCATTTTTAAATAAGAGAATTCTAACTATTAGTAGAGGATTCTCAGTGAATTTTTAATGTTCATTTATGACACATATATTAATGTTGCTTATTAATTCCACATTTGTGACTCAGTTTATGTATTTGAATAACTAGAAAAAGGATAAAATCCATTTGTCCTTTTGCTGGTATAATGGTGAAAAGTGACTTGTACTATTTCTTGATACTCATTTTTGTACTATAATTTACTGCCAAACTGTGTAAGGCTGAATACTTTAGCAAATCTACTTTGTATGTATAATTTAAAACACATGGTTTCTTCTTCCATCCTGGTAATTTCCCCCTCCTCCATAATAGAAATATAAAATGTACTAAATAATGTGATTTTAAATGCTGTCTCATGGGGAGGGGGGAACTCAGACCTTCTGAGGGCAAGCTTTGTACTTAAGCTCTCTGTGGATGGAAAAGCTTCATTTGTATGCACCATTAACAAAAGCAGAAATTATGCAGGCATTCTATCGGGAAGTCCTTTAAAATATAGGACTCTAAAAACACGATGGAGTATGCTGAGAGAAAAAACACAACTTTAATTATCAGCTATGGTTTTAAGAAAATAATGTTCCTTCTGTATTTTGACATTAATTAATTGGAACTGAAAGTATGTGCTGAGGAAAACAAAGTCATTTGTATTAGGAATCAAATGTTATTGTTGTACTGTCAGAGAGGAAGAACATCAGTAGTGTGCTGAAGGAATTTGGAAACTCCACTTTCGCATCAATGTTTTCTCAACCGAAACTCTAAGCTGGCTTCAAATCTCAGGAATTGCTCAAGAGCAGAGTTCATGCCAAGGGAGATTAGGAGCATGGCTGCAAAAACAGTATCCCTAGGGGACAATCCTAAATCTAACATACATTGTGGTGGAATAATCATTTAGAATGCAAGCATTTAGCCCAGATTTTAAAATCTCGTTGGCGGTGGTAATACAGCCCACAATCCAGATGCTGAACCACTGGACTTGTTTTTAAAGAACTTTGTCACATCTGAATCAATAAATATTGGTAAACAAAACAAAATTCAAGGATGTTGTAGGGGTATGGTCATCAGGGCTGTTTTGTTAGCCTTGATTTCTAGGGCTATTGTTATAGCCAATACTACTGCTATTATTACTACTACAGCTGTAACCATAACACTGGCATAAGCCCGAGGTGTGTTGCTAGTGGGACCACAGGATTACTCTGCTCTCCTCCCCATGTTAAGAGGTAGAGTACCTCTCAATAACAGATGGAGACATGCAGCGTGGGGGGGAGGGGGGTACTGGCTTTTTCATCCTGTTTGTAATCTTCCCAGAACCACAAGGTGGCCTCTTGTTGGAAAAGGGATCTCAACTAAACAGATTCATTTTTCCCCAAATGGAGGCCTGTCATTAGAGCAAATGAGAGTGGCAAGAACAACATTTCCTGGCACCGCATTTATATATTTTCTGTATAGAATTGTGCTGAAAGGTGCTGAGCCCCACCAACACAGCTAGAGCTCAATTTAATGCCACCCGGTACCAAGCAATTCCCCGTGCCTTTGGCCATACAGCCGATAAGCAGGTGGCTGGCTTAGGTGAACTCCCTTCATCGATAGGCGCTCACCAAGTTTTCCTGCCCTGGATTACTGTGCTTGAAGATGATGCCAAAATTCGAATTTCCAAGCTTGCAGTTCCACTTTTGAATTCTGGGAGGTAATCTTTATTCATCACAATCAATGACAGTACAGGCAATGGTATACACCGCCTGTCTGTTGCATCGAATACTGTGACTGACGATGATCATATGGAACTATATACCATTAGAAGGGTTCAGACATAAAACAGCTAAAAGATAAAATGTGGGGGAGTTACAGGAACATACAAATTACATTATAGGGTGTGACTTCCCCTCTGGCATCCAGTGCGGTGGGCTGAAACCATACCGCTTGCAGAACACTGGCCCTTTGCTTGCACACGCCTCAGTATCATATCTTTCAGCAGTTCTAGCATTAAGATCCTTTCATACTGCCAGCCCTGCCTCTGGCAACTGACACAACAATATTACCAAACTCTTTGAATTGACTTCACATTCTTGATTGACATCATGAGTTGAAATAGCCCAAACTGTGTAGCCTGTTCACTCTACGCAAGGGCAAGGGGGCAAGGAGGAAATATGTAGCCAAGAAAGGACTCTAGAGAGACTAACCTTGGCAAGCAGTGGGAGCAGATCAGGTGCTAGATACCTGAAAACTTATCCCAGCACGATTGCACCTGGCTGTGACGGAGTTCTTCATTCTGGGCTGTTGTTGCTGCTGCATTGCTTGATCCTGAGAGGGACCTCTCAGAATTCTCAGATTAGCTGCCCCCACAGAGGCCAAGACGAGGGAAGGCAGCATGGTGTTGCCCGATCTAATCAGAGCTGGCTAAGTACTTGGAAGGGAGACCAACAGAGAAGACTCTGCAGAGGAAGGCAATGGCAAACTACCTCTGCTTCTCACTTGCCTTGAAAGCCCTTTGCTGGAGCTTCCTTAAGTCAGCGGTGACTTGACAGTAGTTTACATACACACAAAGAGGCTAGGATACTCCAGTTTACCAGCTCACCTAAGTCCTAGCTAGAACCCTTTGAAACATAAAGCATTAAAATCCAACTGAACTAAATTGTCACTTTGAATTTGTATAGTGCTTTCATTATCCAAAGCACTACAGTAGCCCTCTAAAGTAAGCCAGTATTATTACCCCTGGGTTGTAAATAAAAAGGGGGGGGGTTGATTTGTCTAAGGCCACCAACTGACTGTGTGGGTAAGATGAAACTGTAAGGGGTGGTTTCCAAGAGTCTATCTTGGCCAATCTGCTACCACAGCTCCAAGAAGTCTTAACAATTCAAGGGACACGTAAGGCAGGTAAAAAATGGTCCTGGTTCCAAAGACAAGCCCAGCCTGCATATTGATTTCCTGCAAAGAGGCTTGGGGGGGGGGGGTTTTGACACAGGCGTGTTTAACTACACAACTGGTAGGTCAAACTGAGGTTAGCAATTGTGCTAGACTATCTAGATGGCTGAATAAGGACTTTTCACAGTCTGCCAAGGAACATTAGACCACAGTCATAAAACTGTGCAATACTACCCCATTCCCTGCAGATCAGCTGATAGCAGGTAGTTATTGATTGCCTATCAGCCATGTCCCATCTCCTTATTATTCAAAAAAATGTATGTTCTCTGATTGGGGTTGACTTGCCTTATCTTCTTCTCTACCTACATTATTATTGTTATTGATGTTGTTAACATCTTGAATTCTTCTCAGGCTTCAGTCAGTCCCCTGCCATTAAGCTTGGCTTACTTCTGCCTTTACCTTGGGAAATGTTCTGATTCTTGACAAATAGCTGTGTTATTGAGCTTAATTTTGTCCAAATAGCAGATAAATACTTGAAGGGTTTATTTGCTTTCCAGAAGCTTAGTGCTTCCAGAACTATAGTCCAGGGTTTTGGCCACAGGGTAATATGTAAGATGGTTTTAAACAGAGACGTGGTGGCTTGCTTAAGGTCACCCACTGACTCTGACAGCTGAGCAGAGTGTCGACCTGAGAAAAACAACTAGGGTTGCCAACCTCCAGGTGGTGGCTGTAGATCTCCCACTATTACAACTGATCTCCAGGCAATAGAATTTTCCTGGAGAAAATGGCCACTTTGGCAATTGGACTTTATGGCATTGAACTCCCTCTTCTCCCCAAATCCCACCCTCCTCAGACTCCACCCCAAAAATCTCCAGGTGATTCCCAACCCAGAACAGGCAACCCTACCAACAACTTCTATCCAAGTCCAATATTATAATATGCTTATATGGTATAGCATACAATATTGGACTTGGATAGATCATTGTTGGGTTGCCAGTACAGTGCATAACACAATACTTCCATCTCCACACTTATCCCAGGGGACTGCAAGCCCCACCAAAGGCATGTGGCACCAGCAAGCACCAGGTCTGGAGATGTCACCTGTCAGATTGCAGCAGGGTGTGGCCTTGTTGCAGTTAGTCAGCTTGAAGGAGCCCAGCTGGCTATCAGCAGGGTGTTCAGCAGCAGAAGCCAATCCACCAGAGTTCCTACCAGAGATGACCCTGGCATTGAGTCCCCAAAATGTTCTGGCAAAGGGTCAGGGAGAACAGGCAGTACTGATCTTCTAGAGGAGGTCAGGCAGGGCACCCAGCTATTTAAAGAAGTCCAGGTGGAAGGGCCCGTGAGCTCACCACTCCAAGGCAAGTATCCACTGGCCCAGAGGCTTGTAATTCCCCAGGATGGGATTGGGGAGAGAAAATTAGCTGAGCATGTGGTTGGCCCTCCCTTGGGGAAGCATTTAAAGGCCATGCCCAGGAGCAGCCAGGGAGGAAGAGACCAATCCATTCCAAGGCAGGTGGGAATAGGTAAATGGCAGAGTAGGGAAATTGGACAAAAAGAAACCCCTCCTCTTGCTGTGTTCTGAGGATCTATCCTGGGGAACTTGCCCGATGGAAAGCAACCCTGGAGTTGGAGGATGAGACAACCTTGGACTAAGACCCTGACCCCAGCGGAACCTGACGAGGTGTAACTCTGCTTAATGGTGCATTGCAAATTGGTGACTTCCAGAAATGGATCACAGGTAAAAAAATGCTCTGATTTCCAGTCAGGGTGGATGGAAGAAATTCAGATGACAATCTTTTAATTCTAGTATGGGATGTGTAGATGGAAGCTGGGGGGAAACTAATTATGAAATCTCAGACTTCATGACATCTGCTGTGCTCTGCTACTACTATAATGTAGAGATTCATGAACCTTTCAAGCAAATCTGAATTCAGCTTGAAAGAAGCCTGGGTAAAATCACTATAATGCACTAGTTTAATTCTATGATCATGTCAACTCAGGACAGTGCTTCAGGATGTGAAACGTGCAAACCTGTCGAAAAAAATGCATACAAACCTTTGCATTGTCGAAGGCTTTCACGGTCAGAGTTCATTGGTTCTTGTAGGTTATCCGGGCTGTGTAACCGTGGTCTTGGAATTTTCTTTCCTGACGTTTCGCCAGCAACTGTGGCAGGCATCTTCAGAGTAGTAACACTGAAGGACAGTGTCCTTCAGTGTTACTACTCTGAAGATGCCTGCCACAGTTGCTGGCGAAACGTCAGGAAAGAAAATTCCAAGACCACGGTTACACAGCCCGGATAACCTACAAGAACCAAACCTTTGCATGTCAAAATGAATACGACTCAAAGAATGTTTTTAGTATTTGCAAAGACATACTTTCACAGTGTTTATGGCGTTCCAGTGAATTAACCGCTTGGCTTCCAACCAGCCATGAATTAGAAAAGCCAATAGATTTATTTGCTAAAGACTGCAAAGCGAAACTCAAGTTTTTGCAAGCAGAGTCTAATTCCATTGACATAATGCTTGTCAGATCTAGTACTATCAGTAAACATCTGGCAGCTAATTCCAGATAGAGATAGCGAGAAACTGCTAATGCCCTTGCATATGAATGTTACACACCTGGCAACTCATGAATTATGATGTCTCAACAATATTTGATGAAAGCAGATAGAACGGTACTCTGTAATGGTTAAGTGGTTATATTATTCTGCTCTACCTAGTTGATCAAAGTGGCTTACTAAATTACAGGGTAAGATTAAAATGAACCCATCAAACCCAATTTAAAATAGATTTAACCAATAAGAGATGTGGTGTAATGTAGTAGTAAGGTTGCCAGGTCCCTCTTTGCCACTGGCGAAGGGAAGGGACTTCAATGCCATAGAGTCCTATTGACAAAGTGGTCATTTTTTCCAGGTGAATTAATCTCTGTCAGTTGGAGATCAGTTGTAATAGCAGGAGATCTCCAGCTACTACCTGGAGGTTGGCAACCCTATGTAGATAGGGTGTAGTACTGGGTCAGAGAGACCAGGATGCAAATCCCCATTCAGCTATAAAGCTCCATGAATATCTCTCAATCTAACCTTTCTCATAAGGTTCCTGCGAGGATAAAATGAAGAAGTGGAGAACCTTGTATGTAGCTCCAAGTTCCTCAGAGGAAGGATGGGATAAAAATGTGAACTGATGGAATATGGCAATGCTGTAGGCTATGAAAGATTTTTACCATCACAGTCTTGTCATATACCATCAACCACATTTTATCCCCTCCTTTCCCTGAGAAACTCAAATAAGGTTGCCAATGGGCCTGGAGAAAAATGTCCTGTCTTTTTAATAACAGCTTAATGTCTGGAAATGAGCAGATGAAGGCATGGAGGTTAACAGCATCATCTGATAAATACCATCCCATTAAAGATGGCATTTTTCACTAGGAAGCTGACAACCCTACCAACAAAAACATTGGACTGGAAAGTTTGGGCAGAGATAGGTCTCTTTAAGAGCCATACTCCATCGAGTCAGGGCCATATCTGCCAATGCCCTGCTTGACACCACTGAAAATTTGAATCTGTAGTAGAAGAATATACCAGGCCTTAAAGGTAAAGTTCCCCTGTGCAAGCACCGGGTCATTCCTGACTCATGGGGTGATGTCACATCCTGACATTTACTAGGCAGACTTTGTTTGCGGGGTGGTTTGCCAGTGCCTTCCCCAGTCATCTTCCCTTTACCCCCAGCAAGCTGGGTACTCATTTTACTGACCTCGGAAGGATGGAAGGCTGAGTCAACCTTGAGATAACTACCTGAAACCAACTTCCGTTGGGACTGAACTCAGGTCGTGAGCAGAGCTTGGACTGCAGTACTGCAGCTTACCACTCTGCGCCACAGGGCTCCTATACCAGGCCTTAGCTAGGCAATTTTTGTGAATCAAACAACCCAAAGCCAATAAAATCTATTTATTAAACATCAGATTATCAATCATGTAAAAAAAAAAGTCAGCCCAGTTGGTGTAATGGTTATACTGGAAGGCTTTAGATTGGGGAAACCTGGGGTCGCATCCTTGTTCTTCAGGAAATTCAGTCATTCTTGGCCAGTTACATATGCTCACCTACCAAACCCTCACAGAGTTCTTGTTAAAAAAAATGGGGGCAAATCACCCTGAGCTGCTGAGAGGGACAGAAATGTGAGAAACAACACAAGAGTGTTTAGAGTCTGCTCTTGGGTAGCCAAAAGCCTTGTTTCAGCAAGTCTGTAAAGAGATGCCACAGTGATGTGAGTTAGGTTAAGAGGAGGAGGAGACTTCATGGCCATTGGATGGGGATTCACATTCAGTAGCTGTGGCATAATCTGTGTTTCCTCTGCTGGTTTATGTAGGCATCATACAACCACAATGGCAGCTGCACTGAGATCAGTCAGAATCAACAGCTTTGTTTGTCCATTCATCCAATTGGCTTTCTGCATTCCTAACCTTTGTAGGTGGTTGCCTATGACAACTCAGGTCACAAGACAACCAATTAATTTCTAAACTGCCACAGTTTCTGCTACTGTTATGCAGCCTAACTGCATGCTGCCACTGATTTGTTATTCTAATTACAAATGTACAGGCATTTATGCCAAAGGGGTGGGGGGAACCTGAAGAACTGGAAAGGAGATACTATCTTCAAGCTGTTGGGAATAAAACTGTTTTCCCATCAGGAAGGGGGAAACTTGAACATCATTAGACACAAACACATCCTACAGTGTTACAGAACAGCACAATACCACAACTGACATAATCCAAAGCAGGCCTGGTCAACATGTGAGCCACCAAGGCCAATGTAGACCACATAACAGCCTACCAAGAGCTTACTACCTAGATTGACTGCATATATGTGACTGCAAAAATATGGGGGCTGTTTAGCATCTCACAGGTTGCAGTGTGGTCCACTGAAGCTAGTGAGCTTAGAAAGGTGTAACTGTTTAGGATTGTCGTGTTGCAAGTTGTGTTCAGCTGAAGAGGGGAGGCCCCACATTTTGCAGGCCTGTTCCCACACAAGACCTTTATAGACTATTGTCTTCATGATGGCACTGGGGATGTGGAATCTGGGCTTGTACTACCCAAAGAATCCTGAATGGATACGATGGAGGATGAGAGCTGCTTGAGCTGACAAGGAACTATGGAAAATGGAAAGTATGGTCTGATTTCCTAAAGCCAGCTGCTTCTGTTTCTATGGAGGCAGGGGTGATGGAGGTGGAGAGGGCCCCTTTGGTGTGCTGATTCCCAGGACCTTCCTTCCTAAACACCAGGTGGATTGCATTGGCCTTTGAATCTATAATACACATTCCAACCGACCCATTTATAAACGTGTCAATCAGGATAACTTTCTTGGCTCCGCCAAATGTAGACACTTTCACTTGGAAATAATGGTACAGCCATAATGTGTTATTTGTGCTCAAACTGGATTACACAAGCAGGGCACTTTGCCTGGCCTGATATTATTTTATCAAGAGGACATTCCTTTCCCCTCTGAAGCTTAAGATCTGTCAAAGAAACCTAATTCCAATGGTGCTGCCAACCGGGAGATTGGGAGAAACACTGGTGGTTTTCTTGGAAAGATCTCTGAATAGTGGTTGCCTCTTCCTAAAGCATGATGGGAGTCAAGGGGGGCAAAAACCCTCTCTCATCACCCTCTTGTTTTAGTTTGCTAAACCCTAGTGTTTAAAAACAGTGTCGCATGATTAGCAACACACATCAGAGCTTGCTGAAATAAACACAAAGGCTTTTTTCTGAGTTCAATGGGCTTTCGATTAAGAATCTGAGTAGTCCTACCCGTAATGCAATTGAGAACAAACAGCAGTTCCAGTGGCCACTGAACATTAACACTTGGCAAAATCACTTTTTTGGTTTATTATTTTTTTATGCCTATTATTTTGGGTGCGGTGGAGCACAGGCAGGATGGGGCTGCTGCACTCGGCTTGTTTGTGGCTTCCTAAAGGCACCTGGTTGGCCGCTGTGTGAACAGACTGCTGGACTTGATGGGCCTTGGTCTGATCCAGCAGGGCCTTTCTTATGTTTCTATGTTTCACTTTCAAGGGTCATTGGTTGCTCCTGCAGTAGAAAAGAAGAAGTTGCCAGGAACAATTATCTTCCATCTGCCTCGTATACATGTGGTTTATGGTCACACCTACCAGAAAAAGGATCCGGAAGATACTGAAGGATGAAGAAGATGAAGAGTTGGTTTGTATATGCTGATTTTCTCTACCTTTTATGGAGAATCAAACTGGTTTACAATCTCCTTCCCTTCCCCACAGCAGACACCTTGTGAGGTGAGAAAGCTCGAAGAGAACTGTGACTAGCCCAAGGTCACCCAGTTGGCTTCATGTGTAGGAGTTCGGAAACCAACCCGGTTCACCAGATTAGCATCCGCCACTCATGTGGAGGAGTGGGGAATCAAACCCGATTCTCCAGATTAGAGTCCACTGCTTTTAATCACTACACCACACTGGCTTTCAAGTCCATACATCCTTATCTGCAGAAGTGATTGGTTCCGTGCAACTATGTGGTCACTGCCGCTACGTGCTTCAGGGCAGCTCTAGGCTTTGGGGGTCTTTTGGCTAGTTGCTATCAGATGGGACACTTGCCTGCCTCCTCCCTTCCCTCCCAGCTTCCCCGCTTCTCCCACCCATGCAGAGCATGCAGCAACTGGACACATGAAGGTGCCTTATGGTGAGTCAGACCATCAGTCTATCAAGGTCTGTACTCTCTGCTCTGGCAGAGAGTGGGTCTCCAGGGCCTCAGATGGAAGTCTTACATGTCACTTGTTACCTGATCTTTTTTTAACTGGAGATGCCAGGGATGGAGCCTGGAACCTACTGCATGCAAAAGCACACACTCTGCCTTTGGACAACGGACTCCACTCTGATGCTTCTAGGAGCAACTGCACCACTTGCTTGTGTACCCTCTTTTTCTGGGCAGCGGCAGAGAAGAGAGCAGTACCCCTTGGTTTATAGGCAGCTGCTGGCATCTCCCCAAGGGCAGATAAATGAGTAACGGTGACCACTCACCTGTATTATGCTTGTCTTTTCCCCTTATGGGAGTTAAAGCAGCCTGCTGGGGGAAATTGTGCATGGGGAAGAGTTAATCTCCTTTTCCTTGTAATGCAACACTGGTTCATTTCCTGCTTCAACAGCTGAGTTTTAGGGCCAAACAATATGTCCAATCATAGACATGGAATTAGGCCATGAGAAGCAATTCTGGTAAGCAGATGACTCCACAACCTGCCTCCTGTCTTCTGCAATTTATCCTGCATTGTGGCAGTTCCACCCTGGAGAGAAGTAATACTGATTAGGCTTGTTCCCACAGTCACCATGAACTCTGTTCCTGATTCTCTAGGATCGAGCACCTGACTAGAGAAACATGTCCAAATTTGGACTCAGACTATCACATTTGGTTATAGAGATTGCTGCCAAAGTGAAATGGCTCCGAAGAAAGTTGGAAGAAAAAAACATTGGGAATGCTGGAAAACAGGAATATTTATTGAGCAGAATATAACATATACTTATGGAACCAAAGGAATGTCAAGCACAAATATGGTACCCATAATAAATATAAATATTCTAAATGCCTGCAGAGACACTTGTGCAGTACGAATGCTCAAGAGAAAAGTTGGGGGAGTGTTTGTTTGTGTGTGAGAGAGAGTGAGTGAGAGAGAGAGGGGGGGCACAACAGGGAAAGCAGAATATGATGTTATTTACCCTAAACGGGGGTCTGTCTCAGAAAATGCCAAGCATCTGGGAAGTCAACAGTCTTCAGATGTGCACATACAGTGAGATTTTGAGTTCCTGTAAGAACTTGTATTTTCTAATGAGACATAAGGAAAGTATGTGCAACTGGGAAACATACATTGTCCTGTCATTTCAGGACAACGTAACATTAACAGAAGGATCAATAAGTGTCATTTCCATCTACAGCTGCCATGTCCGGGAAGGCTCAGGTCTGCAATTACAGTATTTTCTAACTAAAATAAGAAATAATCTAAACAGGCACTGAGAATATTTCAGTTGAATACCCATTTAATAATTGATGCTGCTTTGCGCTTTGAGTTATGAGATTCAACATCTGAATTATGAGATTAGCAGGAATGTCCCTTTGGGCTGATCGTTCAATAGCAGTCCACTCTGGAATTCAATACCCATTTATGTTCTCAGCCATTTGGCTTCAGATAGTATGCAGAGATAGAATATTGAGCTAGATGGACAATTTTATATGCCTTTCCTATTTAATGATTCCAAGAAGGAAATAAAAGGAAGGAAACTTAATCATGGTGATCAAAAAAAAAAAAAAAAAAAGGAATCATCTAGACATTTAATATGCTTATCCTGTTAAAAGGATTGTAATCTTGATGGTAAGTAAAATCCTTAAAAACATTTATAAGAGATGAGATCACAAAACATCTGGAGATATATGAGCTGAATAGAGAGTTGTCATCAGGTTTTCAAAGGGGATAAATTTAGCCTGAGAAATTTAGTGGAATGTGTAGGGTGAAGATAGGGTGAGATGATGGGGCTTGTCTTTTTGAGAGGCTGTCTCATGCAGATGGTTTTTATCTACTTGGATATTACATCCCCATAGAAGAACCACATGCAGCCTATAACATGTGACAAACACATGTGACCCATAAGATCTTGGAAGCTAAGCAGGGTTGGCCCTGGTTAGTACTTGGATGGGAGACCACCAAGGAAGCCCAGGGTTGCTATACAGAGGCAAGCAATGGCAAACCATCTCCGTTTGTCTCTTGCCTTGAAAACCCTGCTGGGTGGCTGTAAGTCAGCTGCGACTTGATGGCACCCTCTGCTGCCAACAGGGCATATGAAAAAGAATGCAAAGTAAACAGAAAAGGTATATATCAAGGCAAATTATGAATGCAGTCAAATTTATAATAACCTAAAAAAAAAATGCCCATTGATGTTGATGCTGGTGGGAATTTTTTTTTCATTAACATCTCTGGAATCAAGCTCTGATATATGGGAAAATACAAAGAAACCATATTCTTTGTGATCTTCAGTCTGCATTAGATTTCCATGAAGAACGTGGGCTTTGTTCCTGTTTTCTTCCAGACTACAGTGCAAAGTACCTCTGGGACTTATCAAGCAGTAGCTGAGTTTACAAGGTACAGTGTGTTCCATGTAGACTGTGCTACTTTTTTCATGGGCATCAGCGTATTTTTTGTTTGTATGTTGTCAAGTCACAGCTGACTTATGGTGACCACTTAGGGTTTTCAAGGCAAGAGATGTTCAGAGGTTTGCTATTGCCTGCCTCCGCGTTACGAACCTATTCCTTGGAATTTGCCCCTCCAAATACTTACTAGGGATAACCCTGCTTAGCTTCTGAGATCTGATGGGATCAGGCTAGCCTGGAGCTATCCAGGTCAGGCACAGGCTCTGATGAACCAGCTACAGCATAGCGAATGTGTTTAGCCTAGTTAGTGTACTTGCACTGCTTTTCATTTGAATATCTCTGTGTTGTTGTTGCTGTGTGTTTTCCCTGTATTTTGTTTCACCTTTTCCCACCTCCTTTTAAATTCAACCACCCTTTCCCTTTTTTATCTTTTTATCAATAAACCTTTTTATAAAGGCATTTTTTTGGCTTCACTTAGTACACTCTATTTTTGGGGGGATATTTCTCCAGCAGCTAAGTCCAAAGAGGGGGTAGTTGTGGTATTTTGTTTCACTTGTTTATTAAAAACCCACTTTGCACAGAGTATACAGATACCTGATTGAGGAGGCTTACAACTAATAAAACAAAACAATTAAAACACAAGCATCTACAAGAGCACTATGGTACATTTTTTTTAACAAACTAGAAAACCCAGCTTGCTGGGGGCAAAGTGTAGACAACTGGGGAAGGCACTGGCAAACCACCCCGCAAACACAGTCTGCCTAGTAAACGTCGGGATGTGATGTCATCCCATGGGTCAGTAATGACCCGATGCTTGCACAGAGGACTTCCTTTACCTTTAGAAAACCTGTAAAGATGAGTCTTTAAACTTTTTGTTACAGTAGGCAAAAATTTCCATGAAAAATATTATTCCTTTAAATCATTGAGGCTTTACTAATATAAAACATGTAAATTATTTCAATTAAAATGTATGCTAACTCATTCTCAAGATGTCTTGTGATATTAACTGAATTGTGTCAAGCATTTTCTGTCAGTTATGAGATTTGTTACAAATCAGAAGAAGTCTATTGCAGTTCTGGGATTTACCCTTTCCAAAGCTTCTACCATAATGGCGAATACTGGCTTTCTTCTGCTCTTGAATTTCTCTCATTCCTTCTCCTTCATATGGGTCTACACATAGGGATTTTTTTTTTGCCATCAAGTCATAGCTGATTTATGGCAACCTCATAAGGTTTTCAGGGTAAGAGCTGTTCAGAGGTGGTTTGTCATTGCCTGCCTCTGCATAGCAATCCTAGACTTCCTTGGTGGTCTTGAATCCAAGTGCTAACTAGAGCTGACCCTGCTTTATAGGGATAAAATACAAGAAACTATTAAGCAATTAGCATCACCATAACTGAATTTAAAGTATAGTTGCAACAGAAGAGGGATAGTAGTTACCCTTGAATTGACTTGGGCCAGAGAGGACTGATATTAGAAATATGGTTCATCTATTTTAACTTTGATGGGGATGTGGAGAAGGTTAAATGACCTCTTTTAAAATTAGCTCACCAAAATCTCCTAAAGCCTTGGTATTCTGCTCTCACCTGGGTCCTGGAGATCTACCAGCTGGGTCACAAAGCCCTATACAGCAGCCATATTTTCTGCTGCTAGTGCACAACATATGTGTGTAGGTGCCATAACTTCATCTGCTCTTTGCACCCAGATTGAGAAGAACATTTAGGTTAGGTCACAGCTGCAAAGCTGAACTTCTGAATCTCTTGCTATATTGGAACATCCTATAGTCTTACTGAGGAATGTAAGTATTTTGGCGACCTACTCTGGAGAATGTTTTGCAAAATTTAACATAAAAAGGTTTTTTTAATCCTTAGCACAGGCAACCTCATCTTTGACCCCCTCTCTCACTTCCATCTAGCACACCTGGAGATTTATGGGTGGAGCCTGGTGAGGGAAGAGTTTGGGGAAGGAAGGGAGCTCAATAGGGATGTGATGCCAAAGAGCCCATCCTCCAAAGATACAATTGTCTCCAAGGGAACTAATCTCTGTAGTCTGGAGATCAGATGTAATTCTGGGAGTACTCCAGCTCACACCTGGCAATTGGCAACCCTATACTGGAGGTAACTTACCACTTCATCTCTTTGTTTGTATGATGCTTCCATGATGCACCAGGAAAGGGTAGGAAACATCTGGTTCTAAACAAGATTTTGCTCAATAACCAGTACATGGAAAACATTCCGTTTTCATTTCTGCATGTTCTGAAGGGAGAAAGATGATCAAGTACTTCTTGCAAAAATGAAGCCAGTACTAATAACTAGATAGAAATGCATTCCAGGACTGGATTTAAGAGTGAGGCATAGGAAAGAGGATGTGGCTCAGTGGGAGAGCACATACGTTGTACGCAAGAGGACCTGGGTTCAATTCCTGTTATCTCCAGCTAGAGGATATCAGGTGTAGGGAAAGATTCCGGAGGACTGCTTCACACAGTCAGACCAGTAGTCCACTTAGCTTAGCGCTGCCAGTCAGTGTAAACAATACTGAACAAAGTGGCTCCGTATAAAGCAGCTTCAAAAGTTTCACTGTTTTGTTTCTCTAGTCACTTGCCAGGCTGATTTCTGCCTGACCTTAGAAGTTCTTGGACTATCAATGCAGCACCGTGCAGATGTGCCAAATTCACTCTTCAACACATGAGAACACCGCATAATTGTTGCACATTCCTGAGTTGCTAAAATTATTTGACATTTGGATTCATGCCTTAAAGCACAAAGTAAAGCATGTTAATAATTGCTCTGAAGAAAATGGTCTGTCGTGCTTTAGTGCCTGCCCTATTATTTAATTGCTTTGCGTTCATTTGAGATAATTCCTTTCACGCAGCCTTGAAACGCTTTCATTTTTGATGAAAGAAGGGGAAACCTGGAGGGCAGGAAGGGGTGAAGAGGCAGAGATGGTGTCACAGAATGTTGCAGGATGACCCAATGGACAATAAACAGGGATCAGCATAAAATCACTATGTCCTCTCTAGGGCTTTCCGGACATGGCGGTTCTCCTGTTTGTAGCAACCAGTGTGTCTGAGCCATAGTGAATGCAGAACCATGCAGGCCAGACTGGCAAGTGAAAATGGCCCGGATACCCTGCAGTGCTACAAACTAGTGCCTGCTGGGGCCACTGGGCTCAGATCTGGCCAGTCGTGTCAATAATGGGTGCTGATTCACCTGTAACTTCCTCCTGCACCATCACCACTGTGGCTCAGGAGGAGACAATAAGAGGGCTGGCATCTGGGGTGGAGTTGAGTGGCCCCTGCAGCCAATCACTGGCAGAACTACAGGGACTTTGTTCTGCTTTCTGCTGCTGCCAAGACAGTGGCCCATCAGGAACTTGCCCTGTAAGTTTAATGGCCAGTCTGCCCCTGAGAAGTAGACCTTCCAAGAACAAATAATGTTGCCTTCCAGCAGGCTTTGCTGCAGCTCATGGGCCATTAACACATGGCTGTGTGTGGATTTATTTGTCCCTGTACTATTGCAACATTTCCCCCAAAAACTGAACGCATGGGGAAAAGGAGCTGCCGCCACTCCCCGCTCCTCCTCCCCACCGTCCCCAGGGGAAGGCAAGGGGAAGCCGGCGGGGGGTGGAAGGAACTGCCTCTGCCGGGTGGAGGTGAGAGGAAGTTGGCGGTGGGTGGAGGGGGGAGAGGGAGGGAGAGGGGGCCACGGGGTTGGGGGGCGCTGCTGCTGCCGCCGCCGCCATCGGGCCAGCCAGGCTTCTTACGGCAAGGGAGTCGACCCGGATGCTGAAACGTTCCGGGCATCTCTCGCTGTTGCAATGGACTTTAAATTAATATCGTGGCAAACCCGCATTTTGAAGACCCGGGGAACTTCCGGGATTGGGTAGGTCGATCACGCAGGCCATGACTCGGAAGATTCACCACAAGCCACAGAGATTAGCAGGATAAACAGCCATGGGTTAACGGCAGTGGAGTCTCAGCCTGGGGAGGTGATAACCTTGCTAGACCAGAAGCTGCAAGGAGTTAAAATTGATCTGGAGGCCCAGCTATGAATGCAGAACACAGCACTGCTGTTGATAAATAAATGGTGGGTAATATTGGTAGTAGTCGTAACATTCATAATACCTAATATTAATATGTCATCAATATTAATATCAATAGGTCTTTATTGTTTTCTAAAAGTTCAAAACTATACAAATAGTTAACGCCAAAAGAAGGGCAATTGCTAGGCAGCTCCCCATACCCCCATAAATCAGGCAGCTGTTGCACCTCCCATACAAAAGAAACAAAAGCAAACCACCCTTCAGGGTAACTGTTCCAATTGCCCATAGGCTAAATACCATCCTTATCCAGCCAGCAAAATTGGCAGGGAACTAAATAAGCTATAGCCATAAGAGACAGCAAAGGAATTCTTGGCATTCTTTATTCAAAGTATATGCCAATAGAAATTCTTTGTTCTGAGGCACTATTTAAAATGACCCAAATGACTGTTTCAGTTTACAAACCGTGTGCCCTGGGTGGATAATTAATAACAAAGGTTATGACTGAAAGGAACTGTAGTAATGTATTGTCTGCACTTTCTTAATGCTGTTACTTCAAATGGAAGTAACAACTCTTCTACGATACTTCCCTCCTCAAACACTATTCTTTTCCAAACACAAAAGTCTACTGTCAAAAGACATATTGCAAGCAAGAATCCTGGGTTCAGCAAAGAGCTCTGTTGTTTAGTGCATGGTCTGCAGGACACCAACACAATGCTACAGGCTTTCTGTAGATTTGATTACTGTTTTGAAATCCTGTCTGAGGCCATTTATGTGTGGCTGTTTCCTCGAGGTCACCATCAGAGGTCACCCCGCTCTCCCTGCGCATTTCTGAGCATTTTGCCCACATTTTCTGGATTCGTGTTTAGCTAGCAACCAGAAAACGCAGGCAAAACATGTGAAAATGCACGGGGAGAGCGAGGCAGCCTCTGACAGTCGGAAAATGCAAGTGTAATCAAAGCAAAGCCCCAAAGTAGTCAGTGGAGTGACCGCGAGGAAACAGCCAGGCATAAACGGCCTGAAGGTTTGCAGCCTTAATTTCTCCTTCAAACAAATCTCCATATCGGTTCTTGTAGGCTATCCGGGCTGTGTGACCATGGTCTTGGTATTTTCTTTCCTGACGTTTCACCTCCCATACAAAATTGCACTGCTAGCAAACGGCTATTCCAGAAATGAAATCAGAAGGGCCATTAAACCAAACAAAAATCACAAAACTCAGGAAAAACAGTCTCCCATAGGAAAGGTATTCTTGCCATTTATTAAAGGAGTCACTGAAAGGATGGAGAAACTTTTGAAAAAACATAACCTACAAACAGTGTTTAAACCCACAAAGAAAATACAACAGATGCTACGATCAGCAAAAGACAAAAGAGACCCCCTCACCTCTGCAGGAGTATATCTTATATCTTGCAGTTGTGGACAAGTTTATATCGGGACCACAAACACAGCATACAAACAAGGATAAAAGAACATGAAAGATACTGCAGACTTTGCCAACCTGAGAAATCAGCAGTGGCTGAACATGGACGGACCCAAACAGGACACAGGGTCTTATTCCAAGACACTGAAATACTGGATAATTCTACCAACTATTTTGTCAGATTGCACAGCGAAGCCACTAAAATTCATAAACATCAGCACAACTTTAACAGAAAAGAAGAGAGTTTAAGAATGAATAAGGCTTGGCTTCCTGTCCTGAAAACCTCCAGACTTTCAAAGACTACAGTCCACAATAGCCATGTGGATTAGCTTTGGATTCCACATGTTAACAGATCACTTCAGGATACAATGGTTCCACATTAACATACCACACCCTCATTAGCTCATTATCTTGATACTTACAGGACAATGATTTGCACATTACCTTTAATACTTTGCAGGACAATGACTCAGCTCAAACCCAACACCCTTCTGACTATATATTACTCTTCCTACACACTTGACACTGAGAGACACTGTCCTTCAGTGTTACTCCTCTGAAGATGCCTGCAACAGCTGCTGGCAAAACGTCAGGAAAGAAAATACCAAGACCACGGTCACACAGCCCGGATAGCCTACAAGAACCGATGAACTCTGACCGTGAAAGCCTTCGACAAATCTCCATATCATTTTTACACAACATTATAGCACATCCTAAACATGAGTATTCCTCAGATGTAAATCCCGTTATGTTTCATGGGTCTTACTGCTTTGTAAGAATGCTTAGGAGGATTGTATTCTTCTAAAATCAGGTTTTGATAGCTGTTAAAAGAACCATTTAGTAATACCTGCAACTTTATAAAATTGAAATGTTAAACCTTTGATGACCATAACTTATTCTGAATATATGATCACAAGAAAGTGAAATGTGCTTTAGATTAAATCTGATTGAACTCAGAGAGATTTGCTTTCAAGTAAGTATGTGTAGGACTAGTCTGCACAGTAAACATGCGTAATTTTCTCTTGATTGCTCCTGACATTTTTCATACTTTTCAAGACATTGCTGGCAATCTTTGTTAGAAATCCAGTTATGGGTTGACTGGAAATTCAAGGAAAAATTGTCCCTATTCTCCTTAAAAATGCAGACACCTTTTCCAACATGTTTTAGTTTAGGCAGATTTATATTAAGAACCATACTGAATAACTTATTTCAAAGTTCAACCCTTCCAAAAACATTCTATTTACCCGCATTCTGAAATAACGCTGAACATGTCTGGACTTAAAGTAGGCTGGCACTTAAATTCGTTGCCTAAAGCTCCTGTGGGTTACCACCCTCATCGAAAAAATGTGTTTATGGTGTCTGCTGCTTCCAGACAACCTGCTTAAACAGGGCCTTGGTCCTTCTTCCCATGCAAGGTTCTTCTGAATGTAGTCCAGCACCACATTCTTGCCTTCTCTAGCATGGAAAGCAATCTTAATGGACCAACATAACCTTGTACTCATTGAACAGAAGCAAATCGTACATCCAAGTGTGCATCCACTCGCCTGCCTTCCCTCCTGCGCCTGTCCTAGGACGAGGGTAGGGAAGGAACGAAACTGCAGCAGGCTCACTGCTGCTACTACCTCTTCCTCCTCCCCTGGGAACAGCTACTTGTCAGCCTCATCTCCCTGGTTGGGTGGAGCAGCAAGGCCTGGAGCAGGAAAGGCAAAGCAGCACTGTTCTCTCCCAGCAACCACTGCTTTGTTGCCTACCCGGCTTCTGCTCTGTCTGGCCATGCAGGGTTCCCAACCTCCAGGTACTAGCTGGAGATGGGGTTGTGAGGTCCCTCTTCACCACCGGTGGGAAGTTTTGGGGGCAGAGCTTGAGGAGGGCAGGGTTTGGGGAGGGACTTCAATGCCATAGTGTCCAATTGACAAAGCGGCCATTTTCTCCAGATGAACTGATCTCTATCGGCTGGAGGTCAGTTGTAATACCAGGAGATTTCCTGCTACCACCTGGAGGTTGGCAACCCTAGCTGGAGATCTCCTGCTATTACAACTGATCTCCAACCGATAGAGATCAGTTCACCTGGATAAAATGGGCGCTTTGGCAATTGGACTCTGTGGCATTGAAGTCCCTCCCCTCCCCAAACCCCTCCCTCCTCAGGCTCCACCCCAAAAATCTCCAGGTATTTTCCAACACAAAGCTGGCAACCCTATGGCCATGGCTTCCACTACCATCCACCTTCTTCCAAACCCCACCCCCGCCGCCAGTTGGCCAGCCCTGCTTGCCTCTCCCTGTCCGCCGTTTCTTCTCAGCCACTGTGGCCTCTTTAACCTCCCCCCCCACCTCTGTCCATCCTAGCAATGTTTTCTGGGGTTGCAATCTCTCTTTTGCCTTTGTTTCCTGTTCACGCACAAACGAGGCTTCTCCAGTATGGGGGTTCCTGTAAACCCTACCCCCATTTTTTTCAGTGTTTGGGATTTTTCTACAAACCAGGGATTTAGAATTAGATATAATGATTTCAGCTGGAAGAGTCATTGAGGTTACCAGGACTACTTCAAAGTAATGATGCTTAGGATTAAGTTATGATGCTGCCTAGGACTGCAATGTTAGTCTCACAGGGCAAGTGAGGCACTTAGGGATTTAGAGATGGCACCAATATTGCCTGCCTGATGAAAAGGTAGGGAGGGGGGGAGATTACTGTGATTACTTGTTCAGAATCTCTAATAAAGCAAATCTAAATTTACAGAAATATAGAAAAATCATGGCACCTCATGTTCTGCTCATGCTACCACTTTTCATGGAAATAGAAGCACAAAGGGCAGCATGAGAAATGGCTGGATATTGCTGCTTCTATTATGTTGCTGGACATGTTCTTCAGCCCAAAGGGTATATTAGGATAGGCTAGTAATTGCTGAGATTTTTCCAATCTGTTGTTCTAGTCTTACCCCAATTCTCGTAAAAGATTTACAACATTTTATCTCGGATAACTCAAATATAATACCAGTGAAGCTACTTAGACTTTGAACTCATAGTCCATGAAAAGATTCTGCTGTGTAATATGTCTGCTCTGCTCTAAGCTGCATTTCTTACATACTATAGTAATAAAGCCCTTGGCTTTTTTAAAGGAACTTAAGAGATGTAAAACAAAGATTAGATTCAGAGAAAGGAGAGAAATCGTATTGAGAAATGGAATGCACGTACTGATTATTGCAACAGATCATTCCTAGAAACACTATGAGTTTGAATTTATAGAATAACCCACATTGGATTTTTTAAAATCTATGATTATTTTAAGAAGAGAGGTTAATATATAAAACAAAGATTCTTGCACAATCACAGTGAAAACTTAGTGAACCTTACAATTGCCCATAGCCCTCTGCAGACCAAAGAATGCTTTCCTGGAAGCAAGTCCAAATGAATAGACTTACTTCTGAGTAGACCTGATTAGGATTGCTCATGTAGCAATTACCCCTTCAGGCTATGTTGTTAATATCCTGCTTGGGGTCCCATTCTGATGTAAGCAGCCTATAAATATTTTAATTAATAAATAAAAGTAATTTAGTGTGGATGTCCAGAGTAAAATCTTAGATGTCAGTGGGAGGTATGTGACATATTTTACGGTACTGTGTAACTAAAGAGACCACAGACAAGCACTATGGTATGTCTGCCAGCAACAGTGTGAATAAAATCTGACATTCTGGTGGCAAATACAGCACATGGGTACTGTTGGGCAAATGTCACAAAGGCCTTTTGATTCATGAGAAGTTCTAATCTTAAAAAAAAAATAATCTCTAAGATTCCTAAAGGTATTTTTATTTTCAGTTTGTATTAAAAAGTTGGCTTGTTTACTCCCCTAACTGACACTAGATGTCACTTTCTCTCACTAATGGACAATGATGAACAATTCTTAAATATTTTATTAACGATTTTTTTTCAATTTAGTTTATTACATGTTTGATTTTTGCTTGTTAGTTTTTGCTTCACCAAGATATTAGCACTGGGCTAAAAAATTAGCCTCCGTAGCAACAGCATAAAATTCTTTCAGGGAATTTTGCACACGGCAGATTTGGCTCATCTGTTGTGGTCCTCTGTGGCAGCTTCCAGAAGGGGAGCATTTGGGGGGGGGGTGCTTCTCCAAAGCACAACTTGTGGTGGTCAAAGGAGAAAGTATAGGGTGGCTGCAGACTCAGTATCTGAGTGGAGGCTCCACCCAAAGCCAACCTGAGGAGTCAGGAGGAGTAAGCTCCTCAGCCCCCCCCTCCCTCTTCAACCTAATTCCGAAGATGCTATTCATGTTCTGAATCTGTGCTTGGAGTCAGTAATGGGCTGGATGAGAGCGAAAAAGCTGAAACTTAATCCTGACAAGACAGAGGTGCTCTGGGTTAGCAGAAAGGCAGACCAGGGATTTCTCCTGTCTTGGATGGAGTTACGCTCCCCCTGAAAAGCCAGGTTTGCAGCTTGGGTGTGCTACTCAACCCAGCGGTCACATAATCATAATAAACCTTTAATGGCATATAAACACAGCGGTCACATTAGAAAACAAGGTGGCTGTGGTGGTCTGTAGTGCTTTTGCCCAGCTTTGGCTAGCGCATCAGCTACGTCCATTCCTAGGTCAGTCAGATCTAGTTACAGTGATCCATGCCTTCGTTACTTCTAGACTGGACTATTGCAATGCTCTCTAGTTGGGGCGACCCTTGAAGAATGTTTGGAAGCTGCAGCTAGTGTAGAATGCTGTGGTTAGACTTATACTCAGGGCCAGCTATCAGGAGTGTTATGTGGTGTGGGCGATACATGAGGCAGGAGGCAGAGTTAATACAACATTGCTTTACTGTGATAACAGCTAGCTAACTCAGTGCGCATCGTGCTTATATGCTCGCACAGCCCTGCAGGTCACACACACACCAGTACTCTATTGGGCGGCTACAGCCGTTGCAGCCAATGAGAACACACCAGCACTCGAGTCTGTGATTGGACAGTTACGGTCTTACAGCCAATACGAGCACGCAGCTCAGGAGCCTGGAGAAGCTCCAAGCTCAGTATAGATGCTGCTTCCCGCTGCATACATAACAAGGAGCATGTGACCCCGATATCACAGCAATTACACTGGCTACAGATCCACTTCTGAGCCCAATCCAGGGTGTTGGTTTTGACCTTTAAAATCCTACATGGTATGGGACCAGTCTTCTCCCGTATGTTCCTGCCCAGGAATTAAGATCACAGGGAGCCGCCCTCCTGACAGTCCCATCAATCCAATAAGCTCATTTGGTGGGTATGTGAGAGAGACCTAGATACAAATCTTTGCGGTCCCTATGAGACGACACCTACTAAGGCACTTATATTTATTATTGATACAGGTCACCGAAGAAGCCATATGCGAAACGTGGTCCCGATCTAGACGACACGTCTGACATCTTTTTCCTGTGGCTTTGCTCCAATAACTGAAACCTATAATTTGAAAAGACTCAAAAAACTTTTACATCAAATGATACCTTAAATTGGTTATATACTTCGACTTACCTGTGTAATTAGGATCCGTGATATCCTTTGGACAAATTATATTTTTTGGATTGTTTTTGTAAATTTTGTATCTGGTTGTACTCCTATTTGTACATGTTGTATATATTTATTCACTTTGCACTTTATAAAATTCACTTTTTTGCCTTATATTGTTATAGTGCTGTTTTGGGTCGCTCCAGTACCTGGAGGTTGGCAACCCTAGAACAGCCGCCAGTTGCGGGTGGGTAAGTCCCTATCCCCTGACAGCACTCTTCTTTAGTCACTATTCTAAGAGGGAAAGGATAGTCTTAAATTTTTCAGTAGTTAACTCACATATGAACAACTATGAAACCAAGCTCTCTATATATGTGATGAAGAATAAGTGTGGCATGGTCTCTGTTTATTTTATGGTGCTTAGACAGTTTACAGTCTTTTATGACAAAACAAAAACAAAAAGAAAAGGTTTGGCAGAAAAAAAGTTTAGCAGATTAAACAGGAACTGATTCATTGGGAAAGGAAAATTCTGAGGTCCTTATTTAAATGAGAAGGGAGTGCATGGCGAAGATATAGAATCCATACAGGTTATTTCACCATATATTTTACCACATACCTAATACACCTAGTCGCAGAATCCTCTTTACAACTTGGCAAGGTAATATACATGGTTGAGCTACCCATGATTAATTTGCTCCAAGATATTTGTTGCAAATATGGCTCTTGGCAAAAACCATATGCTTGGATGCAGTGATGTGCAAGGGGAAAACAGACTTGCTGCAGTTCTGTTTGTGCAAGATCTTGTGCAACACCTAGCACTTTCCTCCCTATACATTATAGTGCCCAGAAATTGGTTCCACAAGATCACAGAACCATAGAGTTGGAAGGGGCCACACAGACCATCCAGTCCAACCCCCTGCTTAATGCAGGATCAGCCTAGAGCATCCCTGGAAAGCGTTCTCCAGCCACTGCTTGAAGATTGCCAGAGAGAGGGAACTCACGACCCCCTCAGGCAGCCGATTCCACTGCCTTTCCACCCATAATTTATACCCATTATTGTGAGTCCTAGCCTCAGCTGCCAAAAAGGAACAGTTCCCTGCCCTCCTAAGTGACAGCCTTTCAAATACTTCAAGAGAGCGATCTTAGGCAAGGAAAATTGCAAGTGGGCACAAACAGCTACCACAGTCTTTTTCTTCTATTTCCACTTGCTCAAGAGCTCTAGCCCCAGTGGAAATTTTGCACTGGATCCAACCCTTGATACTTTTAATTCTCACAAAGTTTTGTTTGTAACAAGAGGGTTAATATCTTACTTCAGATCCATAATAGTCTGAGTATAGATGTCTTAAACTGTAAAATATCAAAAGTGCAATCATATGCAGAGTTATTCCAGTCTAAGCCTACTGATACTTATGAATTTATATAGGAATGATTCTGCATATGACTGCACTGCAAATGAAAGTGCCATCCAGTTCACTGATAAATCATACCATAGACCTCTTATTTGGAAAAGAAATCTCTCCCATTAAAATCAAGCACCATAAAGCATTGAAGATCAGGGTACCAGAGTAATTTTCTATAGCTCTAGTACTAGGTAACAATGTTACCACTGTACAGTTCTTAATGCCTAAGGTAGAAGCAAGTTCCAAGTTCACAGGAGAAAATAATAAAGACATTGGCAGAAACAAACTAAAACACATGACACTACTTCAAGAATCCAAAAGCATCTGAATAATTGAACCCCATGCAAAGTCTTCTTGTTAAACTATAACAAACATGCCAATAAATAAAAAGTGATCTTTGATCAGACTTGTAGTTAAAAAATAAACTTCACCGTTCACATTTGTCACATCCCTGTGCACCTGGGGAGAGAAGGGGTGGAACAGGTTGCTGCCCTGAGCAGGCCAACAGCACTGCAGCGGGGCACAAGGAGCCACCCTGTGTGTTGACGGGAGGAGCAGATAGGAGAAAGGAAAGGACATCCAGGGCTAGTTCTGGATGGAGTAAAGCCCTACTTGAGGGCAAAGGTCTCATTTGGGGAAAAGACAGCTAGGCACAAGGAAGCAGGAACTGGGTAATTCTAGGCGAGGGAGGATTTAAAAAGGCCCAGCTGAAGGAGGTGGGGGGAATCAGCAGGCTGTGAAAGGCTAGGAGGTAGAGGGAAGGTGAGTAGCCAGCTAGGCCTGAACTTGCTACGGTCTTCTGAAACACAAGACTCTCTGGACCAGGAAAGTGGCATACTTGGCCAACGTGGCAAGAATCGCCTGCCCATGCCTGGATGGCCTAGTTGCCATCCAGGAAGGGTATGGTGGCCTTGGGTAGCAGGGTTGCCAGCCTCCAGGTACTAGCTGGAGATATCCTGTTATTACAACTGATCTCCAGTTGATAGAGATCAGTTCACCTGGAGAAAATGGCCATGTTGGTAATTGGACTCTATGGCATTGAAGTCCCTCCTCTCCCCAAACACCACCCTCCTCAGGTTCCGCCCCAAAAACCTCCCACCGGTGGCAAAGAGGGACCTGGCAACCTAGCAACGTGGTTTATAACTCCAGCCTGTACAGTGGACCTTGTAGTAATCACCTGAATGCCAAGCATATCTTACATGAAAAGGTTAATAAAGATTGGTTTGTTTAGTTTAGCAAGAAAGAGAGTAGACAGGAATTAATCTGCTCAGTGGTGAAAAAAGCCCGTAAAGGGGAGGGGGGAAGTGTATCTTAGCTCTACTATTGTGAAGGTAGACTTCGGCTGCACCCCCTCTCCATAGTGGCTGTGAATTGAGTACCCACTGAATGTTCTGCCAACAGCCACTCAACACTTTCTCCAAAGAGCTGAAACTGGTTCAGGTTGCCGCAGCTCAGCTATTAACCAGAGCTACATGGAGTGGGCATATTACTCCCATTCTGTAGATGCTCCATTGACTGCCCATCTGTTACCAGGCTCAGTTTAAGGTATTGGCTATCACACACAAAGCTCTTCATGGCCTTGGCTTCTCTTATTTACGGGACCACCTCTCTCCCTACGTTCTGCCACAACAACTTCACTCAAGTCATCAGGGGCTTCTGCAGGTGCTGACCTGCAAATGGGCAAAATCAACAACTGCCCATACACGTGCTTTCTCCATTGTGGCTCCCACTTTGTGGCATGGTTTGCCCAAGGAGATCAGGAAAGCTCCCACTCTCTTGGCTTTCTGCAACCCCTCTGAGCCCGGCCTCAGCCGGGAATTTTTTAAAACTATGCAAAACTGAACTATTCAAGAGCGCATTTCTGAGCAGATAATAGGGTTACACTGTACAAAATGGTTTTACAAACTTGCTTGAATAAATGATTAGAAACTGTGGTCTATACTGCTGCATATAGCTTAGTGTAAGTAGGATCCTATTTATGTCATTTTGGTACCGTTCGATGTGTCTTGTGAATACCTTTGCTATGCTTCAGTTCTTTTTGGTGGTTTCAGACTTCTAAAATCCCAATGCATTGGTTATTGAATGTCCCATTTTGTTGGTTGTACTGACACACTATGTGTAATTTTCCTTGAGTACCTGTGAGAAAGGTGGACTATAATGTAAACAAATACAAATAAATAAAATAAATTGCTTATCTTGGTGCCTTTTCATATGGAAGAAATACTGGGAAAATAATATTTACTTATCCAGGAGATTACCAAGATTTATGATTTTTTTTTAAAGCATATGATAAAATATAACAGAAAATGTGATGGTGCTCACTGCTGTTTTTCTGAGTTATGCTATGTGGGCCCTCCTTGTATTCAGTAAACAAGTAAACTGTATTATAAATAACTTTTGGAAAGAAAGAAACACTTCTTCACATCATTCACTATCACATAAGTTTCCATGAGTAATTTATCTTTTTCGATGGAAAAAAAAAATTAAGGATCAGATCCTTTGCTATTAAAACCAATTCAAAAATTTATAATTACTTCAATCGTTTGCTTTTAAGTTGTAGTTCTCTATAAGAAATAAGCAAAACAAAACAAAGAGAGGAAAAATCACTATGTGATTTATGGAGCCTAATTCTATTCTTTTAAATAGAGGTTTAATCCATATGCAAACTAAAAAAGATATCTGGACAAGGGCTAGGGATTAGAATTAATCTGTCAAACTGTACCCTGATTCAAGGTCAGTTTAAAATGTTTCCCATTCCTTCTTGAACTAATCAACCAGAAGAGAAAAAAGCTCTACATATTTTAAAAGACAAAGGTACAAGCAGAATATGCCATTAGCTATTTGCATGGAAATTTGGGTGCAGTCATGGAAGTTATTTTTCACAATAATTTGCATTGTCATTTTCTGCAGCAGGGGAGGAAAGTATTATGGAACAAAATAAACGAATAAGGCACAATGTATGAAAGGCCTCACTTCAGATGTCACAATAAATCTATTTTTCATGTTTTGGATCCCCTTGAAAACAGGTAGAAGGGTTAACCAGGGGTTTCAACTGCAAATATAGAATTGATGTCTTGAATGTGCACACTTTTATCCTGATATCTTAATCTCCAAGGCAAATACTGAATTGTTATACCTCTTTAAAGGCCATTTTAGAAATAAATGCAGCAAGTAGGGTTGCCAGGTCCTTCTTCACCGCCGGCGGGAGGTTTTTGGGGCGGAGCCTCAGGAGGGAGGGGTTTGGGGAGGGGAGGGACTTCAATGCCATAGAGTCCAATTGCCAAAGCGGCCATTTTCTCCAGGTGAACTGATCTCTATCGACGGGAGATCATTTGTAATAGCAGGAGATCTCCAGCTAGTACCTGGAGGTTGGCAACACTAGCAGCAAGTAGAGCTAAAATTCAAACCTGAAGAGCAGAATTTTCTCCTAATTGCATGGACCAAATTACATTCAGGAGTAAATACATTCAGATTCAGTAAAGATCATGTTACAAACAAGCAAACAACCTTTTCTGATAAGTGAATGGAAGAATTGTTAGCTGAGGGGATGTTTTTAATTCTCCCCCCCCCATCATCTGTCTTTTGCAAATGCCCCCCTGGTAATTTTTAAACATTTTTTCCTTAGCTGGGTTCCAAATTAACTGCCTGGAGGGAGAGGAATCACCTCAAGGACACTTACATAGAGAAGAGGCAGGCAGTTAAGTCTCCCTTGCAAGTCTTCCTACCCCCAGTTCATATCCTGGCAAATGCAGATTTAGGAACATAGTTTCGACAAAATTGCATGCTGTTCTCAAATGCTGAATGCCTCCTGCTTTTTCTGCACCACCTAAATGAAGCTAAATGTTAGAGGAAAATCTGTTCATCATGGGATGAAAACTTAATGAAATGTGTAATTATAGAATTTGTTTAATTTACCCTAAATCTTTACATGTCTGTTCTCAGCAGAGAACAATTATGGGGCAGGAGGACATGAATATTGATTGTAAATTACTGCACAATTGTGCAATGTTTTTAAAGCGCTAGATGATTTTAGGATTTTCCTTTCCATTTGGGAGCTGGACTTTAGAGACACAGTTGCTGCCTTCATTGACTTGGTTGCTTTCTT
The DNA here is from genome assembly GCF_029931775.1 of Euleptes europaea. Lineage (NCBI taxonomy): Eukaryota > Metazoa > Chordata > Lepidosauria > Squamata > Sphaerodactylidae > Euleptes > Euleptes europaea. Next base: position 83,348,761 of record NC_079314.1, on the reverse strand, counting down.
TTGACACTTGGATTAAAATAGCTTTTGAAACAGTCACTGTCATTATAGACAGTTATAATAATTTTGTGCTTATGAGTTGTGCCCTCTCATAACTTTGTCATCTATATGATTATAATAATTTAACATTTGCTCTAACTTGTTTTATTATTTCCATTTCTGTAATGGGAAAAGCAGGTAGTGTGGGTATCTACTGGTTATTTAATTTTCAGTGCAAATGTACATAATATGGCAAAAACTGTTCATTTTCTTCCTTTACTATCATTTTCTTTAAACACCAAAGCATGTACAGTATGTGCCTGTGTCTGGACAGGAACTTTCAGTCAGAGAGCTACTTAGCTAATCTCATTCTTGCTGGCTACTGTTTTTGACAGTTCTGGTCATGTATTACTGACTATCGTATCTGCAAGAAGCCTGGCTCTGCTATAGGAAGTCAGCAAGCTGGTACTTCTAATGCTTTCCTTTTCAACATAACATCACAGAAAGTAGCAGTCACTCACAGATCCATTTTGGCAAATGTCAGTTTGTTTACAGAGTGGCAGTCACTCTAGAGCTGGAAAACATGCAAAGAAAACATTGGATGTGCAAATGTCAGTTGCTCAGTATGCCCCAGTGTTCATGTGTTCAGTAGAGGGGCTGTGGCTCAGTGGCAGAGCATCTGCTTGGCATACTGAAGGTAGTAGGTTTCAATCCCCAGCATCTCCAGTTTAAAAAAAAATAGGTAGTAGGTGACGTGAAAGACCTCTATCTAAGAACCTGGAGAGCTGCTGCCAGTCAGAGTAGACAATACTCACCATGATGGACCAATATTCTGATTCAGTAAGTGGCAGCTTCATGTGTTCAAAATGTGTACAGTTCAAACTTTTCATGTTGGTGCTTATCAGTGCAGGGAAAATTTCAATCTTCACAGCTGTTATCTTTCATGTTACTACTGTGCCATTTCATACATTTCGAGAACTGTTAATTTCAGACATAAACCATCATTGGCTTTTAATAGCTTTCATTCCCTAGAAATCAGTGTTTTCTCTTCAGTCACCTAAAGACAAAGCATCTGCAGAAGCTTGAAAATGGGTTGTCATGATGCTAAATGATCTTTACATTCTGGAAAGACAACACACAACCAACACATGGAGGGTGTTTGCAGTTGTTCTCCATGGTTAGTCTCTTTCTGGTAAGTTGTTTGTCAGCTCAAGGTATGATTTGGGGAATTTTCTCTACCTCATAGCAAACCTTTTTTGGGGGAAATTAGAGTGGAGAAAATCTTGTGACCCAGTTAGTGAAGCTCTGCATGCTAATGGCCACCATTTGGATTCGACATGTCAGTCATTTTGTGTGGGAAAGGTTAGGAAAAGATGTGTTTTGTGTTGGGTTAGGAAAAGATGACCTAGAAGACTAGGAAGAGGGCTAGATTGTGGCCTAGAACAACACTGGATTTATGTAACTATCACTAAAGTAATAGTTTGGAGAAAGAGAGAGGATGACTGTGAGGCCAGTAGACACAAGCATTAAATAGAACCATGATTAATCCCGAAGGTCAGCAGAATGTCATAATCCCCCTCCCTCTAAATCTGTTCATTTCCTTTGTTCCAGAATATGCTTTGGATCAAGAACAAAATCTATAGTGTCAAACAGTTTAGGAAGATGTGTAATGGCACTGGAGATGTGGAGAGAAAATTATTGGATTGTTGTAAACTGCCAGATATAAATAACTGCCAGACATTTCTGTAACAACACTTGGGGTGAACCGGGAGAGAAGAACAAGTCATGCCTGAAGAAGCTGTGACAGGGGATCAGAGGAGATGCTTGGAGCGTGGACTGGAATGCAAATATGGGTGGCAGAGGCATGGGTGAGAAGATAATGCAGCTGAGATTACTGTTGTAAGGGGGAACGGGGGGGGGGGAGGCAGGGAGACAGCTGGAAAGGGAGAGGGGAGGACATCTCAGGCAAGGAGGAGAGGCTGTTTGGGACGCAGATGAGCGGCAGAGAAGATGCCCCCGTGGTCAAGGCCGGTGCTACCATTAGGCGAACTAGGCGGTCGCCTAGGGTGCAGACCTCAGAGGGGCGCAGACCTGGCCTGAGGGGCACCGTTTTAAACAGATTGGTTTCTTGGGGGGGGGGATGCAACTGACAATTTATCTTTTTAAATTTGAGGATAAGTACCACAACAGTGCTATGGAATATAATTAATTATAATGTCTTTATATAAAAAGTTTGGTGCTTTTGTTTTTCTACAAGACACCTATTTTTGAAAATTGGTTAGCAATGGCGGGAGGGGGGGGCGCTGCACAAGGAGTTAGCCTTGCCTAGGGCGCAAAAAGGACTGGCCCTGGCCCTGCCCGTGGCGACAGGCCCCTGCCAGGGGGCTGCCTCAGGGGTGGGACGAGGGGTCCTTGCAGGAAGCCGGGCCAGAGAGAACGGGGTGGGTGGGGGCAGGGAGACCCTCTCTCCCCCCCCCCGGCGCCGGGTCCGCCTGTCAGGCTGAGGCCCCTCGGCGTGCCGCGAAGTGACAGCGGGGAGAAGTCAGTGGTTTCGAGGAATGCTGTGGGGCGGGAGGGGCGAGCCGGGCGGCGGGTTGCCGCTGCGGGGCAGGCCTGCTCCCCCCGTGTCCCCCCAACGCCCCCCCCACGGCCGCCCTCGGCCTCCTGGAGGGCAGGAGGCGGGTTCGCGCCCGGGGAGGGGAGGGGAGGGGAGGGGAGGGGAGGGGAGGGTGGCGCTGGGCGGGTCGCCGGGGGGGGGGAAGAAGAAATGAAAGGCGCGCTCGCGCCGCCGCCTCTGTCTCCCTCGGGGGGTGGGGAGCAGCAGCAGCAGCAGCCCGGCCTTGCCTCCTCCTCCTCCTCCTGCCGGGGCTGCAGCACTGCCAGCCGCCGTCGCCCCCTCCTCAGGACTGTCCCCCGCGCCCAGGGGAGGCGGCGAGGGGGGGAGCGGGCCGGGCGCCTCTTGGCCACGCGCACCTGGCCGGCGCAGGTGGAGGAGGAGGAGGAGGAGGAGGAGGGCGGCGAGGCGGCGAGGCGAGGCGCGGGGCGGGGATGCTTGCCCCTTTCGGGCCGGCGGCTGCTCGGCGGGGGCTGTGGGGGGTCGCGGCTCCCCGCCGTCCTTGAGCGGGAGGCTGGCGGCGCCGGGGCTCCTCCGCGTGCCCTCCGCGCGGCAGCTGCGCCATGGGGAGCCCCCTCCGCCCCCTCCGGCCCCTCCTCCGCCCCCTCCTCCTCGGCTGGCTGCTGGGCTGCGCGGCGGCTGCAGGTGGGTCGGGCGCGCCTCCCTTCGCGGGCATCCCCTGGGGCGGGGGGGGGGAGGCGGTTTGGAATCTCCTGCACTGTTGCCCGGGGGTGGACTAGATGACCCCGGGGGTCCCTTCCGACTCTCTGATTCTCTGGAGGGGGGCCGGGCAAGCCGAGCCCCGGGGTGACCTGCCGGCGAGCGGGGACGCCAGCCAGACCGGGAGGGGGGGCATCTTGGCCGTCTTCTGGGCGTGGAGTAGGGGTCGCTGGGAATGTGGGGCGGGGGAGGTCGTTGTGAAATTCCCGCGTTGTGCCGGGGGTTGGACTAGATGACCCTGGGGGTCCCTTCCGATTCTACGGTTCTGTGGCCAGGAGCGCTTCCCCCTGGCCTCTGCGCGCAAGGAGAGCGCCCTCGGGCGAACCTACCTGGCGGGGCTGTCGCCCGGGCTGGGGAGAAAAGCCGGGGGTCCGTGCAAGACCGACAGAATAAAACAAAAAAGCCCCCTGAGCATTCGCTCCAGCTCTCGGGTGCCTTTCGGAGCGGATGCGTGCAAAACCAAGCCCCGGGCAACGGAGACCAAAGGACGCCCTTGGCAAGCGGGCCCGCCGGGGAGGAGAGAAGAGAAGGGCCTTCTCCCCCGGAGCCACCCTCGCCGCACCCTCGCGCGGAAGCCGGCTCTGCTCACGGCTCAGCTCCATTCTGGAGAGCGAAAATGTAGCGGCGCCAACTATTTACTCCTTTCTGTCCTGCTGCCCACCTTTTTCATTGAGACGCAGGGCAGGTAGAGGAATCGGCCCCTGGGAACGGTGCCCTTGGCATTCCCTTCCAGTGTCCCACTGGAATCATGGGGCACACATCTGGTATTTCATTCAACCTAAGAGAGGGACCCGAGCAATAATATTTAGTTTGGTGCAATGCATTATTCAAGGTAAGTGCCTAAACTAGATACATTGCATGATTGGGAGATTTTGTTTTTTTTTAAGAGCTCAGCTAACTATATAGACCATGTAAAATCATAACGGCTTACTGTCTCCCTGAACCAGAGAGGAAAGCTGGACACCTACATTCTTTCTGACTTCTATGCATTTATTTGCTTATTGAAAATATTTATCCACTTTATCTCCTTAGACTTAAAACAGCTAACAAAGCAACAGCAAGTTGCAAACACATAATATACAATATACCAGTCAATCAGCAAGATATGCAAGATAAAAACAGTACAGTCAGATCTTGACTGCTACCATTGTGTTAACCAAGTAAAAGAGCTTGCAGATCTATAAGGAGATAAGCACCTAGACTGGACTGTCACCCCTGTCTGCACCATTGCACTTCTGATAAAAGAATGCGCTCCCTAATGTGAGTGGGTCTAAAGCAAGAAAATCCAAGGCAGGAAGATGATGTTCATTAACTGGTATCTTGGGGGCTTTCAGTGTGACATTTCAAAATGCTTTGCAGAATATTAGATATGAATCCCAGGTTATAATATAATGTTTGGTTCTTGTGGGTTATCCGGGCTGTGTAACCGTGGTCTTGGTATTTTCTTTCCTGACGTTTCGCCAGCAGCTGTGGCAGGCATCTTCAGAGGAGTAACACTGAAGGACAGTGTCTCTTTTAGTGTCAAGTGTGTACGAAGAGTAATATATAGTCAGAAAGGGGTTGGGTTGAGCTGAATCATTGGCCTGCAAAAAATATCCAAGGTAATGTGCTAATCATTGTCCTGTAAAATACCAAGACCACGGTTACACAGCCCGGATAACCCACAAGAACCAATGAACTCTGACGGTGAAAGCCTTCGACAATATAATGTTTATTTGGATATTTTCAGCCTTAATTTTTTTTAAAAACAAACTTCATTATTACCTTAATATGAATGCCACTGATGGAATTTATAACATTGTTCATGAAACATTACAAAGACAGGTATGTTTTGGCTGAAAAGTGCTTCAACAGGAAGCTTATGATTTACCCCTGAATGTTTTAGAGGTGAGTCATGCTCTACCTTGTGCACTCTTGTCCGTTACAACAAATTTTTGTTCTGTGACATGTACAGTATAGGCTGGGAGCTAGTGTGCAGTTAAATGAGAGAGAGAGAGAGAGAGAGAAGGAAAGATGGAAAGGAAGACTATCTTTCTGAGAATGGGGAAATGCCTTTAATGTTCTTGTGGTTGATAGTGTAAAATACTACAGCTATAAATGGCAACCACAACACAAACCAGTAATCAACAGGCTAAAGTACATAGATTACTAAAACCAGCATTTTGGATAATAAGATGACAACAGTAAAACAATCAGATAGGTCAAGGCCACAGAAGAATCCCATGAAAAGCTGTATAAGGCAATCATTACAGCTTCAGTAAATAAAAAAAAAGTTTTTACCAGCTATTTAAAAACTTTTACATTTGGCACCAGGCAAGCCTCTGTGATGAAGATGTTCCAAAGTCTTGGAACCATGTCAGAAAGACCCTGCCTCCATTCCTACTTTCTCTCTGCCAGCAGGGGCACACAAAGCTGAGTCCTTTGAGAAAAATGTTTTCAAACTTTCTCCTCTGTAGGGGCTAGATATTTGGTTTCAAAAACAAATGCTGGAACACTCAGCTAAAAATTTGTCTCAGATCACACACCATGTAGTGCATGTCCAAACTCACAAAATATTCAGAAACATCTTGCTTTTGAAAGATAGATCACAAATTAAATATTTCATATATGTTTCAAAAAGGCATTTTTTGTAACCCAGTTTTTTGTTTTAAAAGATTTGCTCCAAAATATATTAGAGGAAGCTGTTGCAGTAAACAGTCACCTGTTTATTTAGCAGGTAACTTGACGACTTTGCACAATGCAGCTGAAGACTCTTAAGAGAGCAGCCAGCATATAAATTAAAGCCAATCCATAGCAAGCATACCTAATAAAACACATGATAATAATCCTTCTCAAAAGATCTGTTCAGATTAGTTAATGTTTATACAGTACTTTGAAAAGGGCTAAACGGTATTATGTGATTTTTACAGTTGTATTTGTTTGTTTTTGTTGGAGTAAGTGTACACTATGTATTTGAGCGTCCTGACCTAGATAGCCCAGGCTAGCCTGATCTTGTCAGATCTCAAAAGCTAAGCAAGGTCAGCCCTGGTCAGTATTTGGATGGGGAACCACCACGGAATCCCAGGGTCACTACAGAGAGGCAAGCAATGTCAAACCACCTCTGAATGTCTCTTGTCTTGAAAACCCCAGGGGGTTGCCATAAGTCAGCTGCAACTTGACAGCAACCCCCCCCCCTGAATTGAGCTAAATGGGCCAAATTCACCCTTCAACCTAAAACACCCCTTTATTATTTTATAAAATTTATTTCAGCAGTACTTATTGTATGTTTATACTGTCCAGCAGAGTTTACTTTGTGGATCCTTTTCCATGGTAAATCACTGTCCGTATTATCCCTTTGGGGGGGAAATTGTTAGTGTGATTTGCTAGAGTTCAGAGTTCTAATTCTTCAGAGTTCAGCTTCTTCACTAACTGGTCAATTTTTGAGTAAGTAATGGTTGCATCTTTTGTCCGTGTGAATAATCTCTAAGGCACCATGGTTTTTGAAGATTCCACATGGGGATTATTCCCCATGTGGAAAGCAGGAAACCCCCGGCATTAAATGAGGAAATCCACACGATATCATCTGAGCATGACTTGTAGTGTTCCTGGGACTTCCCATTTAAACCAGTTTTAAAATAAACCTATTTTAGTGTGGTTGAAAGGGGAATCTGTGGCTGAGTGGGTGCATGGACACTCCTTTCAATGTTGATATGCAGAGGAGGCAGGATGAAACACTTGCAAATTGGTGAGAGGCAGCACACCTCTTTTGCCTTGCAAATGGCTGGGCTGCACTGTAGCACTGCAGTGTGGGAAATTGGATGGCGGTTTCAGGGCCAAGGGGGGGGGGCTGCAGAGAAAATCACTGCTGCCCTCTTTTTTGTGGAGGTGCCATGGGGAAAAGAAAGAGGAGTAGCTGGTGCCCCTTTGCCTAGTCTGCTTGTGGCTGCTGCTGGCAAGGGCATTGTATTCACTTCCCCCGCCCTGCCCGTGGATGCAGCCTAGCTGTTCAGTGTCTAAGCAAGGAATGCATGCATCTTTGCCCATGTGTATAAACTCTAAGGCACCAAGCTTGTACATAAACACTTAAAGAACCATGCAGTGCACAACTTGCCATTTCATTATATGCAGCCACTGAGAATTCAAGAATACAAGCTGAGGACTAGTGGGGGAGGTTATCTTTTCCCCCTCCCACACAATTTCCTCTTTTCTTTCCCTGAAAGCCCCCATAGCCTCTCTCCTTTTCCTCCTTTCTTGTCTCCTTTCCACCCACCTAGCTTTATCTGCCCTCATCTTCAGCTTTCCCTCCTTCCCTCCCCCTGGCAGCTTCTACCTGAGAAAACTTTGGTCCACTTGCACAGTGCTAGCCACCAGCCCAGCCCAGTTGTGTGGTAGGAAACCTTCAAGGACTTGTGGGGTGGCATCTAGTTTCCCCCCTGTATCCCCTTCCATACACTGTTTCTTCTTTCCCTCCTCCTGACAACTCCTATATTCACACCTTTCCCTGCTTCCTACCAACCAACCATCCTTTTATCTGCCCCCCATCTTACTTTACTTATACCCTGGCCTTTCCCCACAGTGGGGACCCAAAGTGGCTCACATTGTTGTCCTCTCCTGCATTTTATCCTTACAAAAACCCTGTGAGATAGGTTAAGCTGAAGTGTGTAACTGACCCAAGGTTACCCAGAAAGCTACCACGGCCAAGTGGAGATTTGAACTTGGGTCTCCCAGGTCCTAGCCTGAAACTTTAACCACTACACCTCACTGGCTTTTATGGGGTGGCTGCTGTTGAACATTAGCAAGCAGCTGAGCCTGAGTTAGTCAAGCAAATCTCATGTTTTAGTCAACAAACACCTTCTCTGAGCCTCCATATCCAGAGGCAGCAAACCTATGAATACCAACACTGGGAGGCAGCAGCAGCGGAGGGCCTCAGCCTCTATGACATTTGTTTGGCCCTCCAAGCCAACTGGTTGGCCACCGTGTGAAACAGTATGCTGGGCTAGATGGACCACTGGTCTGGTCCAGCAGCTCTTATGTTCTTACGAGTCTTCAACATGATATTTAATTACAAATAATCTGAGGAGTAACTTAGTTTGAAATCCACATTTCCTAGGACCAGCACTGTGTGAGGCACATTTATACCAGCATGACACTGTAGGTGGTTTGTCAGCTTGTCTCTTACCACTCCCAGGGATGCAAATTGTATTTATAGATGACTTGTAGTATCACACATTTTGAATAGTTTCTACTAACATGTAGTATTACAACAGAACAAAACATTTGCTCTGGCGTGTTTACATTTTAATATCAGCTGTATGAGGTATTCCATGATCTTGGTTGCATATACAAATGTTTAATATAATAGAAAAAATCTTTTTGTATATCATCTTAAACATGGGCATCACATCAAAAACAATGAAGAGCTGACATTGTGTTGTGGCTAAGAGGCTGAACTGTAGATTTAATATTGATGCTTCCATGAACTCAGTAGGTGACCTCCATAACCCATCTGCAATATGGGGATAATTTTACTCACGTGCCTAACAGTGCTGCTGAACACTTGAAAGCACTGTACATATGCTGACTATTGAGAGAGAAGCAGCATGGAATGAGAAGACCCTTTCAGTATTGTAAGCTTTCATTCCACTGGTGAACAGGAAGGGTCATTGTCAGATAAGAGAGGAGGAATTAACGGGACTAAGTTTTGCTTTTTCAGTATTGTATACTTGCAGTGAAACAATAGAGAACAGGTGAAGGTGGCCTAGTTGGCACCAGCTACTGTCTTGTTTAAAACACATCTCCTTTCTTTATCCATTCTGGTCAAGTCAAAATTTAACTTGCTTTTCTCATTCAGAAGATGCTACAAAGTCAAAACTTCCATTAGGTATTGGTACTGTAGTTGGATATTAGTTTATGGAGGATAATTTATGTTAACTTTATTTTAATTGTTAAAACATTTTTCTTACTTAGGACTGAGCAGTTTTGTTGGAGTTGGGTCCCACTGCGAGACAGCATGCAATCCTCGAATGGGAAATTTAGGGCACGGACGTGAATTGTGGACAGATACAAAATGTGGGGGGAATGCCACAGAGTTTTACTGTTCTTACAGTGAGAGTGCAGACCTCATATGCAAATGCCCCAAGTACAACAAATGCAACTCGATGTACTCTCATCTGGCTCACCCTCCCTCTGCCATGGTGGACTCTTCTTTCCGATTGCCACACACATGGTGGCAGTCAGCACAAGGGGTACACCAGGAGAAGATCCAACTGAACTTGGAAGCTGAATTTTATTTCACTCATTTAATCATGGTATTCAAGTCACCAAGACCAGCAGCCATGGTCTTGGAGAGATCTCAGGATTTTGGGAAAACGTGGAAGCCTTACAAATACTTTTCCACTAACTGCTCAGCAGTGTTTGGGCTGGAGGATGATGTAACCAAGAAAGGAGCAATTTGCACTTCTAGATACTCCAGTCACTTTCCCTGCACGGGAGGAGAGGTGAGTTAATTAAGAGATCAAAGACCTATAATTAACTAAAAGCTGGCTTGATTTAAATTTATCTGAGCACCTAACTTTATCTTTTTTTATAATAAGAGCAACACCACATTTTAAAATTATTTCAGGTTTAAGAAATGGCACTACAGTAATATATTTCTATGACTTAATAGTTCTCCTATATTTTATTATGTGTCACTTTGCTGTTGTCATAACTAGAGAATAACTAGCTTTTGAAGCCTTGTTTACATTTTAGCATACAATACCCGTTTATTTGGAAGCCTTGGAGACAATGTGCCCTTTTCTTTGTATCTGTGGATGGTAAAGAGGGCATAGTTTGTTGTGCATTTTATCACAGCTCTGTACTAATGGTGTCCATTTGCCTTTATGTACATGAGTGAGAAGAAAATTATCTGTAGACAAGCAGACTACTTTTCTTGCTTCATGCCCTAACTAGAGAAAAAAACAAAACCTTGGCAAGTGGGCACAGCTGCAAAGTTCTATATGTCAGATGCACAGTACCCAGCTGGCCCAGTCATGCCATGTCCCTTGTAGGACTCCTGCCTATCCCATCCTCCATTGTATGTGCCTGTCTAGCAAAAGATGTAGGCAGACATGCTGAGATCTAAATAATCCCAGTTCAGTGGAAGAGAGAGGAATTATACAGACAGGTTAGTGGTAACTATTTTTCCCCTGAAGAGCAAAATGCAACTGAAAAACACAATTTAGACCAAGAAAATTGCACAGTGGGAAATAGTTAGAGGGGAAATAGCAGTTTCTTTTGCCTCCTGAATTTGTCTTTTTTTTAAAGTCAGGATATCAGTCACAAATCTCATGCTTTATTAATCGTTTGATATTGATGCAGCAACAATCTTATTGTGACTAGAGGAGATCAAAGAGAAGATGCATTGGTAGAGAGTCTTTTCTGAAGAGAAAGGTGGGAGTGAGTGGGTGAGTCCACTTCCAGTATATGGGCCCCAGGCTGTGAAGGACTTTAAAGGTAGGCACCCGCACTTTGAGTTGGATCTGGAATCAAACGGCTAACCAGTGAAATGAGCTCAGAATAGGTGTAATATGCTCCCTACATTGAGCCCCAGATAGCAAATGGGCTGCGGTATTTTGCTCCAGTTGAAATTTCTGAGTTATTGGAGGGCCGCATGAGAGAAGCGAAACATGGGGAGAATGATAAATAGCAACTGCATCAACAGATGGTCTCTGTGATTAAGTGTTCATTAGACAGTGGTAGTAAATGGTTGAGAAAGTGAGCTGTCATTCAGGAGTTCTTCCATTTGCTATAACCTAATCCCACTCCCTACTCTCCCACTGGTAGACTCCCTGATATCTATGTTTGAAGCTTCACTTTTCAGGAAGACAATGAAGCCAGTGTGATGTAGTGGTTAAGAGCAGTGGTTTGGAGCGGTGGACTCTAATCTGGAGAACCAGAGGTTGATTCCCCACTCCTCCACATGAGCGGCAGATGCTCATCTGGTGAACTGGGTTGGTTTCCCCACTCCTACACTTTAAACCAGCTGGGCGACCTTGATCTAGTCACAGCTCTCTTAGAGCTCTCTCAGCCCCACCTACCTCACAGGGTGTCTGTTGTGGGGAGGAGAAGGGAAGGTGATTGTAAGTAGTTTTGATGCTTCCTTAAATGGTAGAGAAAGTCAGCATATAAAAACTAACCCTTCTTCTTCTTCAAGACAATATTATCAATTTCGTGAAGGGCTTTGCACTAATAAGCTGTCTGCATTTACAGTTTGTTCTGTTTCATGGGCCCCTGCTTTGATCCTGCAATGATTAATGGGCCACAAATGTTTAGCTAGCAGTTGATATGGATGGGACAGAGTTTTAGGTATTGGCTGTGTTCTCTGTAGCCTTCTCAGGTGCATGCTGGGAGTGCACATGTCTTTGGAGGTTTGTGGCCAACAGGGTCTCCTTTTGCCATAGAGCACAGTTACTTTGTTCCTCTCTATGAGGGAGACAACGCTCACATTTCATTAAAGATGGTTGTTAAATTCACATCCAGTTTCCATTTGTTATGAAGCAGAGAATTGGAGGCAGTGGTGTGTTTCAGTGTGTTGCACACACATTTGGTTTTAGCAACTGTGTGTGTGTTATGTGTGAAGAGCTCCTGCCTTGAGGCACAGTCTCCCCCTCCCTAGTGAGCCTTTTCCCCACTTGTGCTTATCTGTGTGGGGTGCTTTGCCCTTGCAGCCCAGTTGCGCTTAACAGAATTGAAAACCTAAATGAGAAGACAAGTGTTATTTATATTCATTTTTTTGTTTCCCTGGGTGATATTTTGAGTACCTGTATGCAGTGTTCATGCAGTGAGCTTCCTGTGTGCACAGTGCCTCATTACCAAAGTCTCCATTTATGTATTTATTTTTATAGACATCGGGGCAGGGTGATGTAATCCCATGAAGAGCACCGTGATAAATCATATCTGCCTTCCCTAAGTGGGTCTTACATGTTTCTAGATGCACAAGTGGTTTATGAGTTTGCAGCATATTATCCTGTGTTGTACCTGTGGAGGCAGAGAGAGATAAAGGGGGGAGCCAACTATATGGGGCTTTCAATTTACTTTAATTGGAATGTTTAAAGTTATGTCACTTCTTTTGTAGGCATAATATGACATTATATAAAAAGGGTGAGAGACGGCTCTAAATTAACATAGAATTTGAACCAACGTCCATTCCTCTCTCCCTGTACTCCGATTCTGCCCATTTCCCCCTCTGTGTTGGCAGAATCCTGATGGCAAAAAATCAGTACAATGTTGTCCTTTGCCCAGGGATGCCAGCCTCCAGGTGGTACGTGGGGATTCCCCAGAATTACAGCTCGTATCGAGACTACAGAAATCAGTTCCCCTGGAGAAAATGGATGATTTGGAGGGTGGACTTTGTGGCATTGTAACCTATAGGCATTGGAGCTTCACATTGTAACCTATAGGCATTTGTGGCATTGAAAACCTATAGGAGTTCTCCAACTTGTAGCTGGCAATCCTACCGCCCCCAACCCCTGCCAGAGGCCAGGGAATACCTGGCAACCCTAGCTCTGCTGATGTAGCAACACCTGAGTATACTCGTTAGTCTTTAGCACCAAATTCTGACAAATGGTTTGTTTTATTTTTGCACCAGCATACAGGGATTTAAGAGTAGTACTATCTATCACGCCACAGTGGGCATGTCAGGTGTATGATCATGCTAACAGTTTAGCAGCAGCTGTGAAAATTTCAACATTATTTCAAGATAATACTGTGTAGAATGCAGAGTTTTGGAGATTAGGCAGATGGCATATTAATGTTGGCTACCTTTTAACATGACATATTTATTTGCAAAGTAATAGCCAAAAGTTTCTGGTGACCAGATGGCAAGACTGCACATTTTGCAAACATGGTATTTAATTTATCACAGCATGCTACATTCCAGCAGTGACTCTTAACTACCAAAAGCAACATGTATCCACGTTAATAACACCAGAGGTTAATGAATTGTTTTGAATTACGGAAGGCTCACTTACAGCCCATTCCTGAGATTTCGGCAGCCGGGGACGCCAAGGCCGAGGCGCCACCGCGGTGCTTCCAAAGCTGTTTCCCGGCCACTGAAATGTCAAAAAAAGCCTTTTAGAGTCTTTGTTTTTTTAAATGGGGCTTTTTGCCCCATTGAAAACAGCTGTTTGTCCTGGTAGATACCTGGGGCGAAAGGGGACAGGAGGCTGCCTACAGGCAACTCGGCCCCCCTGCACGCCCCGGGAACACCCCCTGGCACATCCCCCAGAACACTGGCATGGGCCTTTATGCTGGTAGGACACCGGCGGAAGGCCCAGCCGGTGTCCCTGGGCAGTGCTGCTGTGGCAGCGCCGGGAGACCAGCGTCCGGGCCTCCCTGCCAGCGGCTGTGCCATCCTGCATAGCGTAAGTGGCACTGCCGCCGGCAGCCGGGCCACTTACACCGGCGTAGCCCCTTCCTGGCCTCCTGAGGACTTTCATCCTCGGAGGTCAGGAATGCGCTGTTATAGTAGTGCTCAATTTCCAACAATAATTTTGGTTGAAACAGCAAGTTAAACTGCATAGTTATCACAGGGTATATTTATCTTTAAAATGGTCTTATGCAGTAGTATTTCTATGTTATGTATCACAAGTGGCAAGTGTTAGCAAAAATAAATATTACGTTCAATGATGAATTAAACGGTCCTACTATTAGTTCAAGCACTAAATATAAATCCATAGCTGTCACTGAATTTCAAGTTTAAGGCAATAACAATGAGGCACAATTTTCTGGGGCGGACCCTGAGGAGGGGGGTTTGGAGAGGGGAGGGACTTCAATGTCTGTGCGCAGTCTTGCTCACCACCCGAAAAACCTTCTGCTGGAGCAGAGGAGGGACCTGGAAAGCCTAGGGTGACATCACATCCTGATGCTTACTAGGACTGTTTACGGGGTGCTTTGCCATTGCCTTCCCCAGTTTACCCTCAGCAAGCTGGGTACTCATTTTACCAACCTTGGAAGGATGGAAGGCTGAGTCAACCTTGAGCCGCCTACCTGAAACCAACTTCGGTTGGGATCCAACTCAGGTTGCGAGCAGAGCTTTGACTGCAGTACTACAGTTTACCACTCTGTGCCACGGGGCTCCTAAATTATACATAAAGATTATTAAAATATATGCTTCCTTATGGACAAAGTCTCAGCGCTGAATTTGGCCACTTTAGAGGTGGTCTCATTGGAGCACATGGAGAACTTTGCAAGTACCGTATATACTCGTGTATAGGCTGAGTTTTTCAGCCCCAAAAAAGGGCAGAAAAATCCCAACTCGGCCTATACACAGGTCAATACGGTAGGTGGAGGGAGGGGGGGAACTTGCCGCCGCCACCTCCAGCGCGCCTTCCCCCGGGCCAGGAGCGGCCTGCGCAGCCTCCTGCGCACCGGGGGGGGGGGCGCCGCCGCCAGCTGATCGCCGCCTCTCCCGGTAAGTAGGGGGTTCAGGGGCTCTTCCCCCTCCCCCCCTAGGGTGGCGCTGGGGTCGGGGTGGGTCTGGAGGGCCTGGGAGGCCGGGCGGGAGGGCGACCTGGGGGTTGTATAAGCCGACCCTCGGCTTATACGCGGGTGCCTAATTTCCCATTTTTGGGGTGAAATTAGGCACCTCGGCTTATATGCGGGTCGGCTTATACGCGAGTATATACGGTAGGTCCCCAAAACTACAGAAAATTTAGAATTTCCCCAAATGTACAAATTTAGAAGTGGGTCCTACTTCATAATGTTTGAGAATCACTGTTTTAGCCATATGCTCTGTGCATTAATAGTGAATAAATATTGTTCAGTTTTCTCTGGGCTAATTATACATTAGTTTGTTAACTCTTCATTGATTTCGAATGTCTGACCTATACCTTCTCAATATAAAATAATACATTTTCAACAGCTTCGGGTGTTTTTAATGTGTATTGTCTTCTGTCTTTTCAAACTGCTTAGGTGCTTTATTTCACTATATATTGATCAATGCATCCTGGTAACAATTAGGTTGTTTGGTTATGAGCTT
Source organism: Euleptes europaea (assembly GCF_029931775.1). Classification (NCBI taxonomy): domain Eukaryota; kingdom Metazoa; phylum Chordata; class Lepidosauria; order Squamata; family Sphaerodactylidae; genus Euleptes; species Euleptes europaea. The sequence continues at coordinate 83,333,453 of NC_079314.1, read as the reverse complement.
GTCAGGAGACCATGGTTAATCTAAATTATGCCTTGTTAATTTCCTGCCTCTGGCCATTTCTGCTAAAAGACTTTTGATCCTGACAACAAGAGAAATAGTCTTGTATTGGGATGTGGCAAATAGAACTATTACGCTGTTGTAATATTTATTTCAGGAGAACTATCACTTTAAAAGAATATCTGATTTTCTGGTGTGGTATAACAGCTTTAACAAAACTAAAATTTCTGACAGAATATTTTTTCATGCTAAATATGGGATGCCGCTTGTGAACTCCTGTTTAGAAGAATAATAGGATGCAGACTACATTCAGATAAATAGTTCCAGCCTGAAATAACACAACAAATATCCAGAAGCAACAATATTAATATTATTTTGGTAGCTACTGTTTGTCATATGGGAGTGAGAAAAGGTGCACTGACCTGGAAAGGCTGAAATTCAATTAATTAGTGATAAATAAGTTCTACCTGATCTGGATAGTCCAGACTTGCCCAATCTCATCAGATCTTGGAAGCTAAGCAGGCTCTGTCCTGGTCAGTATTTGGATGGGAGACTACCAAGGAATACCAGGGATGCTATGCAGATGCAGGGAATGGCAAACTACCTCTGAACATCTTGTGCCTTGAAAACCCTATGGGATTGCCATGAGTCATCTGCGACTTGACAGCAAAAAGAAGAAGAAAAGAAAGATATAAGATGTTCTAAAGATATATAGGTCCCATTCTCCTTTACACCTGGTCATCTTATTTATCAATCCTTATTTGAAACTGAATGATGGATAATAGATGTGCTGCAAACCAGCCAAGACAATTCTTCTACAACAAAGAGAAAGAAATATTATTATATTGTTGCCCAATCCTCACCTGGAGTGTGATACTCTTTTCTTTGCCAGTTTTTAAATTCTCCTGTTTGGCATTCTTATCATAATCATTTATTTCATACATTACTTCAGTGGAAATGATTTTCCTCTAAGTTTGTTTAGAGTCACAGCACCATGCTGCCATCTGATTAAGATAAGTGTTTTATCTTAGCAAAACTAAAGTAAACTTAAACTGGATATCTTGTCTACATCAAGGATACATCAAGTAAGGGCATCTGGCTGCTGCCTCCTGTCCTTTGCTCATGATAGTTGGTAAGAGGAGGGGAACTCTCAGCTGAAGATGGAGCCTGGCGTGATGGAAAAGTGCCTTGGCCGCTGCCTTGTCTCCCTCGCTGATGACTAGAGTTGTGCACATGCACAAAATCGGTAAATTTTGGGTTTATTGGGCCCAATTTTTTTCTTTAAACCCGAAATAAACCGAATACCCATACTGGTAAATTTAGGTATTCGGCTTATTTTCGGGTTTATCAAAAAATTCAGGCCCATTATAAATTATGGGGATTTTTTTCAAAGCTCCTGGGGGCATTTTTGGAAGTAGAGTCCCCAAATTTGCAGCATGGCTGCAAGAGACTCTCCTTAGACGGTCACCAAAGTTTGGTGAACATTGGGACAGGGGGTCCAATTTTATGAGCCAGCAAAGGGGTCACCCCCATCCTCCAGGCATTTGCGAGCCACGCTATCCATCGGTTTTCAGGTTCAAAAGTTCAGCGTTGCTGAGGACTGACAGAAAGAGCCAAATGCCTGGCTGGCACCTCAAGATCTGGGGGCTGCCTTCGTTTTTTGGTTGCTTTGGATGATGTCCATGCAAATTAGCTTCCAATGGGGGGGAAAAAGCTTAAATGCAAGAGAAATAAGGAATTGAAAACATTCCTTTTGGTGGCAAATGACATCCTGTGAACCGTCCTTTATTGTGGTCATGAAAAACCTGATTCCAAGAGATGGTCACGGTGCAGGGAAACAAAGCCTCTACTTAGGGCAACCTTCTTTTGGAAAGCAGGTTTTCATGGGGGGGCGGATATCGGAGCCGGCTGAAGTCATGACCACGGGGGATGTCTGAAGGAGATTGCTTATCCACATGGATGAAGAAAATCCTTTGGAAGCCTGGTGGGTGGCTGTTGAAGCCAGCTCTTTTAGTTGAAGGATATATCCCTCCAGGCTTTTTCGGGAATCGCCTATTCGGCTTTGGCTTTATCCCCAGGTTTTGGAGTTTGGTAAACCTGACATTTACCAAAACGGCAAATTTCGGGTTTATTTTCAGTTCGGGTTTATCAATATGCACAATCCTACTGATGACAAAGTTTCTCATGTATCAAAGCTGATAAAGAACTCTGAGTCCTTGGGGGATTTTTCACGGAGATTTGCTGCTGCTTTGATGCTGATTTGCGTCGGAGTCAAATTTTGGTTATTCACTGCAGATCCGGCTTTTCCCTGATAGAGGTATAAAAGCCGCGTTATGTCAGCAGCAAACCAAACCACTTCTGAGCCGTACTTTCCAGTAGAAGCGCGTTTTGTTGCTCGGATGCCCATGAAAAAATGTTTGCTTCGGTTCCGCTGTCCCTCCCCATGATGTCTCCTTTCTCCTCCCCCAAGAACGGTGATTGGCTGGGGGAGTTTCACGCTCGGACAAGAATACCGCCCCTTTTGCTGCCTGCCTGCCTAGAGTCCTGGCACTTCTCTCCCTCCGTCTTGGAGGCTGGCGGGCGGGCAGGCGGCACACCTTCCCCGCCCCTCACCCGGGATGGGCCTTGGAGCTGGGCCCACACCTCCAAGCCCAGGGGGACGTCGGACAGACGGCTCCAGGGGGAGACCGGCAGGGCCACGCCATGTACTCCTCGCGCGCTGGGGGTGGTGGTGGTGGCAGCTCAGTCTAGGGCAGCTGGACCCGTGGGGGGGATGTTCAAGGGAAGGAGCTGTTGGCCCCTCTACCCCAGCGGGGAGGGGGATTTTTGAGAAATCGGATGGGAAAAATGTGCATCCTGAGAGCGGAAAACCCAAGGCAAAACTCCCTCCCATCACTCTTCTGAAGAGGGGCGGCCAGCCTGCTCTGGGTCTCCCTCCTCTCTCTCGATGCACTGTGGCCGGATCATAGCCGGCGTGCAAGCCATGGGCCTTCTTTCCTCTCCCCCCCCCCCGCCATGCCCCTCTACCCCAGTGGGGAGGGGGGATTTTTGAGAATTCGGATAGGAAAAATATGCATCCTGAGAGCCGTAAACCTAAGGCAAAACTCCCTCCCATCACTCATCTGAAGAGGGGCGGCCAGCCTGCTCTTATCTCCCTCCTCTCTCTCTATGCACTGTGGCCGGATCATGGCCAGCGCGCAAGCCAGGGGCCTTCTTTCCTCTCCCCCCCCCCCGCCATGCCCCTCTACCCCAGCGGGGAGGGGGGATTTTTGAGAAATTGGATGGGAAAAATGTGCATCCTGAGAGCGGAAAACCCAAGGCAAAACTCCCTCCCATCACTCTTCTGAAGAGGGGCGGCCAGCCTCCTCTGGGTCTCCCTCCTCTCTCGATGTACTGTGGCCGGATCATGGCCGGCGCGCAAGCCAGGGGCCTTCTTTCCTCTCCCCCCCCCCCCCCGCCATGCACACTGGCTGGATCGGGGCTGGCACGCAAGCTAGGAGCCCTCCTGTCTCTCACAATGCAATGTGGCCGGATCATGGCCGGCGCGCAAGCCAGGGACCTTCTTTCCTCTCCCCCCCCCCCCGCCATTCCCACTTTCAGCTAAACTCTTCTCTGGGCACATGGATGCAATTCCTGCCCCCCCCAATCCTGTCTATCATTAAAGGGCAATGGGTTCCACACTTATAGAAAACAGAGGGAAGCTTTGAGGAAAGCGCTGCCTTTGCCCTCCCCCCCAATTTGGAATATGACTGTTCCAAAAGCAGAACAGAGCGAGGGTGGAAGAAAAATGGAGGAGACCAGAGGGACTGGTGCTTGTTTTTTGCGCTGGGGCTGGTGAACCGCATGAGGTAATCTGCTGGGCGGAGTTGGGGCGGAGCTGGGGGCAGGCATAAACAATGAGCCTGTTGGAAGGGGAGGCCTCCTGCAAAAGGGACAGACCAAACCGTTGTCAAATACAGCGTGCTTTGTTCCCATGAAAAGCCAAAACTACATCGAGATTGACAGGGATAAATCGCGGCCATGAAAAAAAATTTAAATCGTGTTTTTTTTTAGTCCGTGGCAAAACGGAAGCAAAATCTACAGTGAAAAATGCCCCCTTGGGAAACAGCTGCTAGATGGACCAGTGTTCACACTCAGTGAAGAGCAGCTTCATATATTTAAGGTTGATTCAAAGAAGATTTAAGTTTTTATCCCTTCTTACTATCTGGCATACGTGATTTTTTTTTTGTAATGAACACATCACAGTCTATTTTACCAGCTAAACGATAGATTCCCATGTTATTGAAAGCAACCCGTTTTAGACAAAGGTTATACAAGTCTATAATGGTACACGCAAGTGGTATTTACCATTTTAGTATATACAACTCTATAATGATGCCTCATAATTTGAAAAAGCAAGAGAATAATGCTACATCTCATTGAACCAGAGAAACCCAGGTAGGCAGAACTCAAGTATCCAAACTGGGACTTCAGCCAAGATGCTTGGAATAGTAGGTTTACTCTCATGGAAAGTGCCATGGAATGTTTAATGGACACAAGAAACTAGGCTGTTGGTCTGCATCTCATTACAAACATGTTGCTTGGGAACTGGTTCAGTTGCCAGAAAAAATATGCCATTCCTATTGACCTGCAAAAGAAATTCCTGCAAACACCGTATCTTATATTGAGGGGGCCTTTAACCTAAGCTTGCATAGGTTTTAAGAGCGAATCAACTTATGAATAGCCTGTACTGACTGTTGTTTTTGCACAAGGACACTTAACTGTTGAGATTGCCCCTCTTCCTTGCTGATGCTATATTGGGAAGGCCTTGGACAAGATGCAGATCCTCAGACATAGAGTGGTGAGGGAGATCTATTCCCATTGTTTGCTTCCCAATCATGAATACATCGAAGGAGAACAGCAATCACAGGGGAGAAGTTCTATAAATGCTAAAAATCAAAAGAACACAATTTATACCATCATTGCTTCCATCAAACTATATACCCTTTTCTGCTGCCCCCCCCCAGTTGAAATGGGAGGAACTGTAGGGGGGTTGGTTCTTGTTGGTTATCCGGGCTGTGTGACCATGGTCTTGGTATTTTCTTTCCTGACATTTTGCCAGCAGCTGTGGCAGGCATCTTCAGAGGAGTAACACTGAAGGACAGTATCTCTCCTTCAGTGTTACTCTTTCAGTGTTAGTCCTTCAGTGTTACTCCTCTGAAGATGCCTGCCACAGCTGCTGGCGAAACGTCAGGAAAGAAAATACCAAGACCACGGTCACACAGCCCGGATAACCTACAAGAACCAATGAACTCTGACCGTGAAAGCCTTCGACAATATTTTGTAGGGGGGTTGTTTGGGGGGGAGGGAACTCTCTGTGTATGTTGCTGGGTGGATTCTGAAGTAGCAGAACACCATGTGTATGAGGAGGGGCTGTGGCTCAGTGGTAGATCATTTGCTTGACATGAAGAAGGTCCCAGGTTCAATCCCTGGCATCTCCAGTTAAAAGGACCAGGCACTGGCTGATGTCAAAGATCTCTACCTGAGCCACTGCCAGTCTGAGTAGACAATACTGACCTTGATGGACCAAGCCTCTGATTTGGTATAAAGCATGTGTTCCTGTGTTCATTAATATGGTGTCAGTTCTGGCAGTATGCCATAAGACTTTGATGTCACCATTTGAAGATTCACCCATTGGGGTAATGATGGCAAACTCGCCTCAGCTTGATTTGAAGTGGGCTCAGCTAATATGAGCTCTTTTCCCAAAAGAATTAGAAAAATAGCAACCTTGCCCTAAAACCTAGCAGTGGGGGAAGAGAAGGGCTTGCAGGAGGCTTCTCTGCTGGCCTCCGTTCCTTCTTGGCATCTTGAACAACTGAAATGTCACCATCTCAGATGCCAAGAACAATTACGTGTCCCAGCATTTCTTTCACCTATAATGTTATAATCTATTTAGACCTGGTTGTAATTAGCAGAATAAGTAGGGTTGTCAGGTCCCTCTTTGCCACCGGCGGGAGATTTTTGGGGTGGAGCCTGAGGAGGGTGGGGTTTGGGGAGGGGATGGACTTCAATGCCATAGAGTTCAATTGCCAAGGCGGCCATTTTTCTCCAGGTGGTCTGATCTCTATCGGCTGGAGATCAGCTGAATCAGCAGGAGATTTCCTGCTACTACCTGACAGTTGGCAACCCTAAGAATAAGTGTGTCTTAAATGCATTCAGCAAGGATTATGGATAGGAGATTATGATACAATGATACAAGGAAAGCAGCAAACATTTTGTATTTACATGCATGAACTAGAGTAAAGACGTGTCTGTCCCCAACTCAAAACAGAAATCTGGGTGAGGAGGCAAACCTTGAAGAATGTGCAAAAACGTGCGTCTTAGAAGGTCTCCCTGACATCTCCACAAATGGCAAAATAAGGACAGCATGTTAAACAAATGTTGTACAAGTGGGCTCTGGCCTCTGAAAACTCTTACGGCAACACATTAGTTTTTAAGGTGACATGGAACTAGCTGTGCGTTTTTGAAGCTGCAGGCTTTTGCTGGTGTGTGTTATGCACAGAAGTAGGGGCTTGTTCTGTGGTTCTGGGGAGTCAGCCAGTTTTTCGGATGACTTTGCTTCTGCAGCTCACTTGTTCTTGCTCTCCCTCTCTCTTTGGCTTAGTTTTGGGATGAGGTTCAACCTTTGTTGATCTGACATACATCAACAACTAGTGAAGGCATGCCAAATCCAAGGACATAAATCTTCAGGGAAGGAGGAAACTTGCCTGAGGGGAGAGAATTTAAATATCATCTTTCTTGCTGATGGACCAAAAGGCTTCTCCATAGTTCAGGATAGTGTTTATTGCTTTTCCCATGCAGTACAGTGTAGCTTCTTTCAAAAGAAAAGCTCATGATTAAAGAGCTCATTGAAATGAAGATTTTGCTTTTAAATGTGGGTATCTTGCCTCTTATCTACAAAGATTTGTGGCAAGGAAACAAAGACTTCATTTATATATGCTTGATCTTGTATTCTCAAAGTAGTTTAAAGAATGGAGTTTTTTAAAACAAAGAATTGTGGGGATTTTTTCTCCTTAATGAAATATTAATTCACCATATAAAAATGCATTATATTTTAATTGAACTGTTATCCCCAGTTTTAAACACTCAGGATGAGAGGGTTAAATAAATAAAAATAAATGCAGCATGGTAGGTAGAAACTAGATAAGTGCATATTGCCTGTGATTCTATGCCACATTTGTTTAATTTCTTCCTCTCATGCGACTGTTAAATGTGCACAGGAAAATGTGGTAGCAATATCTGTGTCAAGATGCTGCCTCTGTATGGTGAATGTACAGGCAGATTGGGGCACTAAAATGACTTGGGAGCAAGCCAAGCCAAGGACACCCCCCACACACACACACACACACACATACGCACAGCCCTGGCAGACCCACAGGGACCTCTGAGCTCAGACTCAGGCAGCCAGTCATGATGACAGGTGTCGGCTTTACCTGTCACGGCTGCTGAGTGGCCACTGCAGGGCTGCCAACACTACTTTGACTCAGTTTGCTCCTGGCTATCATCAGCCCTCCAGGGTGGCAGCAGCCCATTGGGAACTTTCCTGATAAGCTAGAGGGCCAGCAGCCCCTGGGAGATGGTGATCCATGTTATCATCTAAACAAATACTAGCCTGAGATCCAGGCTGAAAGTCATGGTGCCTCTGTGCTGGATCTGTGGTAGGAATAGGCAGCAGTCCAAACATCCTCTTCTGTATTGTGGTGTTAATTTAATTTCAACAAGGAGTGGCTTGTGGAGCAGGGCAGATAGTCAATGTATTTTTAAAAGGGACTTTTTTAGTGCTCTAATCACATTATATTTGATATAGCTATAGCATTAGTATTTCATTCCTTCATAATGGTGGCGGCGGGGGATGAGGGTTACAGCCTTGTTATGAGGGGGAAATTCTGTTGGATGCTGTTTCAAACATTAGGGAGAGGCCTGCCTATCACTGGAGAAGGAACAGGCAGCTTAAAAATTTTAAATAGTGTAAAAACATAGAAGTACCATCACAAATGGAACAGTATACAGTATCAGATGAGGAATATACAGTTTACTAGTAGCATATACTAGAACAAATCACATAAAATTGACAAGTAAAGACATATTTTTAATAACAGACTCACAAAACCTGTTTTAACTTTAGCTTTGCACATAACCAGATTGATGCAAATCTGTAAACAGCTGTCTTCACAAAACACGAGGCAACTTTTCAAGCAAGGATGGTCATGGGGGGAAAAACACGAGTTCTTGGCAGAGGGAGTTTGACTTTGCACTCAAATTTAGGAATGCAGTGGCCACATCTAACCATGCAGGGCAAAGTGTGGAGGGGAGAATGGCAGGAGCAAATTAGATTGTGACTCAATAAAATGCTATCCTAAAGATCCACCTATATAGATGTAGGCTTCTTTGCCTGACTAACACACTGCAAGAAGTAGTTATTACGAGAGACGTATGGACTTTCATGGTTTGTCTTGACTAGGTTGCTGCTGTTAGCTGTACCTGTCATTTTGGTGATTGATGCACATCTGTAGCATCAGTTTGTGGGGGGGGGGAGAACAGTTCATTACCTCCATAGATCACTCTTCTATAAAAAGCAGCACAACATCAAAAGCTAGTTAACTGGGAATTTCTGGGTCAGGTGATAGAAACAAAAATTGGGTCCTGCACAAAGATAACTCCCATGAATAAAAGTCCATTACCTCTCATAATATTTGCTTTTTAAACATTACAATAAAGCAGAGGAAACCTTGGCACTGCACAAGTGGCAGCAGTCAGAGTGGTGTATTTTGTCATACTGGGCTGAGCAGAAATCTGCCTTAACGGGCACAAAATGTATAATCTCAGCAAACAATTAAACAAGTGTACTTTCTGATTTCCGTCAAAGTATCCGTTTTTAGATTATGGCAACTTTTTAAACAATTTATCTGTCAATACTCTGTGGGCCTCATGATTTCTAATTCTGCACTTTTTGCACTGGTACAAAATGAAAGCTGAAATGCACAATGCAACTTTATAAATGCTATTATTAACACTTTTCACTACAAAGGGAGAGGCATCTGTCACCCAGAATCCACTTCATTTGATAGCCAGACAAAGATACTGTATAGTAGAAGAGGACTCTAAGCAACAGTGGTCCACTTGAAGCTTAATAAACTTCCTGTGTCTTGTTAATCATTTACAGTTTCTGTCAAGAAGTCTCCTTTTACAAAAGGTGTGCTATATACAAGTTCATATTTTTATGTAGTTTAAGATTTGAGGGTATATATGCCAAGCATCTCAAACAAATCTTTGATACTTGAAAATAATTTTAATGGTAGTATGGGAACAGTTTAGAGGTTTTATTGCTGTTTTACTGATATTAGCGAAATAGGATAAATTTGTAGTCTGACAATGCATTTCAAACTGAAAAGGCCTAAAATGATGTACATTTAAATTGTTGACGTCCATGTCAACTTTAATCATTGACACTCAGCTACACTGCTGTTCTTTGAAACTGGCTCTTCGGATCTTCTGTGTGCCCCCTATTTGGGTGGAGAAGGCCAAACAGAAGCCTTCTGTTATTGGTGAGGGAGAGAAGGCAGCGGCCAGGCACCTTTCCATCATCCCTGGCTCCATGAACATAGCAACATTTGCAGAGACAGGATCTTCAGTGCCCTTCGGAAAGGGCACTCAAAACAAAGGCAAACCCTAGCAAAAAGTGCCCAGTAACACAAGGAAACGAAAAAGTCCAAAAAGTTAACTTTGAAATACAGGGCTGCTTCTTCCCCATATGCTCTTGAATGACCCTTGCTGCTGCTCCTGCTCCGGGTGCTTTCTTTCTCTGGCTTGGGCCTCCAAAGAAATAAGCAGTTCCCTCAGTTCAGCTCTAGGTCTTCTCTCTCCATGCTGCTGCAGACCAGAGGGGTTGAGGCTGTTGCTGTGGAGCAACTGGACTAGCTGCCCATGCTCTGGGACCTTTTGCTTCTTAGGCCCTAAATGCCAAACCTTTTAGTAGAAATGAAATAATACGTTAAAGAGAAAATGACATGGATTACACAGACATTAAGAGCTAACTGAGCAAGGTTCTGGGTCTGCTGTATGGGCATGGAAGTATGAGAGCAACCTCCCTTCACCCTTTGAAGTTGAAGTGCTTGGCTTGGACAGATCTCACAACATTTTCCCACTGTGGTGTAGGGTTGCCAGCTCCAGGTTGGGAAATACCTGGAGAATTTGGGGTGGAGCCTAGAGAAAGTGGGGTTTAAGGAGGAGTAGGGTTGCCAGGTCCCACTTTGCCAGGTTTTTGGGGCGGATCCTGAAGAGGGCAGGGTTTGGGGAGGGGAGGGACTTCAATGCCATAGAGTCCAATTGCTAAAGCAGCCATTTTTTCCAGGTGAACTGATTTCTATCGACTGGAGATCGGTTGTAATAGCAGGATATCTCCAGCTAGTACCTGGAGGCTGGCAACCCTAAGGAGGGGAGGGGCTTCAATGGGGTATAATGCCATAGAGCCCACCTTCCGAAGTGGCCATTTCCCCCAGGTGGACTGATCTCTGTCGCCTGGAGATCAGCTGTAATAGTGGGAGATCTCCAGCCACCACCTGGAGGTTGGCAACCTTACTGTGATGGCATGATATACTGTATATTTTATAACTCCACTGCAGATTCTTAAATAAAAGTTGAAAGCAGCAATTACAGAGGCAGTCTTCACATTATGGAAATTTCCCCTGTGGGCATACATATGTTTTACCCCACTCCTCAATTTACAGTTTCTACGAACCAATGAAACTGCCAGCTGCACATTTCCATAACACCCAGGAGTAATTGCTTTTAACTTTTACATCCCACTATAACCAGAGCTCAGTTGGCCCAATAAAATACTATACTTGTGCTTTTCAATTAATAATAATAAAGGTTATAAATTCATCAGCATTGTGGGTTCTTTCGTTGACAAAACTTTGCATTTAAGGGATAGAGTTGCATGCACAGAAAAGAAATGTGTGTGGTAGGAGCAAATAGTTGATCTTTAGGGTGTGAGCACTGAGATGTTCTACTTGATTTATTCAAAGCTCCTGCTCAGATCAAAAATCTAATATATCCTATGCACACATATAAAATGGAAACAGGGTGCAAAAAATGGGGTGGAAACCAAGACAGAAGGTGCACAGAATCAGCTATGCCAGTCATTTAAAATTGCCCTGATAAGGCTTTCTGTTTTCCCATACAGATTTTGCTAGATCATGGTTAATTTTAATTTGCATTGAAATGACCAGGCAGCATGCACATGAGTCACCAACAGATTTGGAAGGGACAGGTACCCTAGCGGCATCCCTGAACAAAAAATCTGTGCATATAATAGATAATTGGTTCCCAAATTTTTTTTTAATAAATATTTTTATTAGTTTTCAGTAATAAATAAGGATACAAGGGAAAAGAAAAGGGAAAGGGAAAACCATTGGTTAAACAATATTTAACATTTAAAAAATTCATAGTTCTACCCCCTTATAAGGTTCAAAATTACAGTCATTTATTAACGTAATACATTTGATCGTCGACTTAACTTTCTTATGACTCATAAGATTTTGTTGTTATTTTTTTATTTTGATATATTCATAGAAGGAATTCCATTTGTCTTTATTTGGTCTTTGAGTGTCTTTTTGTAATATTTCTGTTAAGTGTGCCATTGTTATATATTCGTAAGCTTTATCAATCCAAGTTTCGATTGTTGGTATTTTATCTGTTTTCCACAGTGATGCTAACACTGTTCTTGCCGCTGTAATTAAGTATTTTAGTATGACCTATTGGTCTTTACCGCTTTCGTCAGGTGTTTTACTCAGGAGGAATAGTTTAGGATCATATGTTATAGGTTGACCGATGATAACTTCTATGTTCTTATGTATTTTCTTCCAAAATTTTTGGACTGATGTACATGTCCACCAACAGTGATAAAAGGTGCCTCTAGCTTTACGACATTTCCAACTCAACCCAGATGTCGAACTGTTCATATTCTGGATAGCGCTCGGCGTGATGTACCACCTATGTAACATTTTCAACCAATTTTCCTGAATCCCTTGGCAGAGGGTAAATTTAAGATTTCTACGAAATAGCTGTTCCCATTCATCTGTTGTTATAATTTCATTAAAGTTTTCCATCCATTTGATTTGACATGACTTTACTTGTTCGTCTTCTGTATCGTGTGTCAGCAATAGCTTATATATTTTACCTAGTAGATGTTCTGTTGGCTTGCTTATCAATCTGTTCGAAATCTGTTTTTCCTTTTAGTACTCCCCGAGTTCCCAAACCTTGAACCAAAAGGACTTGTTTTTGTTGTGGACCTTTTGTTCTCACTGCCTGGCCTGAACATTCCTAACTCATTAATCAATTTTGCTGTACTGGCCTCAAAACTCACTGCAAAACCAGTCAAGAGGTGCACTAACATTTTAGATTTGCTGGACTATGGAAGAATAGAAAGCAAATTAAGCTGATTAGTTTTTTGGTTTGTTTCATACGCCTGCCTCTTTCATTCTGAAACCTTTAGTTTTGTTAAGTCCTTGCAGTGTTACAGTTCTTGCTGGAATGCTTATGAAAAAGTTCTACTGTCATTAGTAATTTCTATGCGTACAAGCAAAATCCTAATTTCTCCCTGTTAACTCCAAGCTCGAGCATCACACACCCTGGATTGATCCCTGTGGAAACTGTTTGGTAGGGTGAGCCCAAAATAGTTATAACTATTTAAGGATACTGCTTCTGAAAATATTGTCGAAGGCTTTCACGGTCAGAGTTCATTGGTTCTTGTGAGTTATCCGGGCTGTGTAACCGTGGTCTTGGTATTATACCAAGACCACGGTTATACAGCCCAGATAACCCACAAGAACCACTGCTGCTGAAATTCAAAATTAACAGTGCTCCTATAGACTGCTATTATTGTTTATTGCTGTACAGAGTCTTCTTAGAAACTGTTTTTTTTAAAAAAAACTTTCTGCTGTCCTGTGAATAGCAGGTGGTTAATGATCTAATTTCCTTCTTCCCCATTAGTAGTATCCAACAACTGAATGTTTTTAACTGTGTTAAGCTGCATGCATAGCGCTGCTCTGCCTTGCCAGCTGCTCTCACTAAGCCTCCAAAAGTTATATCCAGTTTATCATCTCCTGCCTTGCAAATATCTGGGCGATATCTTGCACAAATACTATTGATCCAAAATAGAAAGCTAAAGAGAAACCATATACATATTGATGTGTGTTTGTTTTTCAACTCAATCAACAAACGTAGGAAGTACAAACACCACACTTATGAAAATGTCCAAATTTGATAACAGCACTCTAAGCATGCAGTGGGCTTGCCTAGATAGTTGTGGCCTAAGGCAAGCAAGCTAATAGACTCAGTTGCAAGTGACATTGTGAGTTCCGTGAATCAGGTGTGTGGGACCTGCTGCTGCATTTACGATTTTCCAAAATTGCAGTTCATTAGGATCAGCTGAGTCCAAGAAACTGGACAAATGGATTTTAATCTAGAAAACTAAGCAACCAAAGCACTGGGCAGCAAATGATCTTTGCCTTGTAACTATAAATTTGGTATTTATGTCAAACACTGTCCACGTGTTTGACTGAAAATCTGCAGGCAGGCCAGAACACTAAAAAGCTATTGCTTGTCCAATATTAATTACTTCATTTCTCTACAATCTCTTATCTGAAAATTGATAAAATTGAGAGAAGAAATAAATTTATGATGCTGTTTTTGTTTATCTTTAATCAAAGGAAGCTATAGTGCTGGGTTTTATTGGGAAATTCTCAGCCTGTATTTTCCATCATCCTGCAAAAAGGAAATGAATGTCTAAAACTTGGATGTCATCCAAGCAATTTTCTTTCATATCTGAAGGCATCTCATGTTCATAAAGCCACTAAAAAGCCATTGTGGTCAGGACTGTACAGCATTTAAATAGGGATAAACAGAAAAAGCCTAGGGAAGTACAGAACTCCCAGCACTGTGATTTCTTTGGGTTTGTGTTCAGACCTGCCTTGTAGAGACTTTTTCCCTCTGGATAAGTATTAAAGGTTTGATGTATGATAGAAACAGAAACAAAAAGCTTTTAAAATTACTAATTATTTAGATTCCCCCATCAAAGGCTCAACATTTTGACTTAGGGCTAACACAACACATGAGCTCTGTCTTGCTGCCTTTTCTAACCTAAAGTTCCTACTGCTTCCAGGTTAATTGTCCTTTAAAGAAAAGGGTAGATACCAAAGATGTAGCCAATATATAGCAGAGGTGTCTAATTTCATTATACATGCAGGGAAGACTATTTGATGGTGTAATTGTCTCGGTTTTTTTACGTAGCTCTTCTAAAAGCTATAGATGCTTTCTAGTGCCTTCGATGCAGGCACTGAGACATCCAATTGTGGTTGTCTCCAGCACACTGGCCACAGCCACTGCTGGCATGTTGACAAAGTGCACAAAGCATACTGCTTCCATTCAGGTCTGAAATGTAAATTCTCTAAATACTTTTCTGTTCCCTCACAATTCTTCCCAACCCCAAATGCCCCAGTCTAAGTGAAGTCTGGCAGTTCTGGAAAGGAGCCAAGCCTTAGCCAGGAGAGAAATCCAGCTAAAACAAATGTAGGAGATGAGAAAATTACAGAGGGTTGGACTTGACAACCTTGAAGTCAACATCATTAATCTGTGGCACCCAGAAGTCACAAAAGGGACAGTCCATTGAAATGGTAGAACCAGGCTTCAGGTTATTATTTCCAAGCAATGAATTTGATAAAAGGGATGGCTTTTGGAAAAGTTTGCATTATCAAGACTTTGTACAGATGTCAAATCTCTTACTTTAAAACAGGGGTCCCCAATGTGGCACCCATGGGTGCCATGGTGCCAGCCAAATGTTTTTAGAAAGTGGGCAGAGTACGTTGGGACTCTTGCTTCTAACTGGCCATTGGAGAACTGGTTGTTAGTATTGCTAGAAACATTGTTAAACTCTGGAAGTTATCTGTCAGAAATTGTAGAGATATTTCAAAGACAAAAAGGCCCTTAGTGCAACCAGGAATAGAAACATCAGAATGATCTTGTTTAGATCAAATTATTAAGTCTTTCTAGGTTTCAGAGCAAAGTTCATTGCAAAATTTCATATGCAGTACGTGCAGATTCTGTTGGATCTGCCCTCACCTGGAGTATCTGCTGCCAATTACTGATAAAACTGGCATAGTTATAATTGTCGTGCACTGGTAACCTTGAGGTTAATGTACCCTGCACTACAAGAAAGGGATCAAGTGGATGACTATTGTATCGTTTTATTGATCTACAACTCGGTGGTTTCATAATTCACACAAAGAAGGGGGAAACTAAAGTTAGTCTGTCAGAATCATATGGCAGAATGACCACTATTGAAATGTTTGTACTCTTATGAAACTGTATTCTGCAGCCTCAAAGACAAGACACCATTGTTTGTTTGTTTGTTTACTTTATTAATTGTCCATTTTTCTCACTGAGACTTGGCAGATAATAGCAGTGGGGTAGCTGTGTTAAGTCTGTTGTAGCAAAACAAAACAGAAGTTCAGTGGTATCTTAAAGACTAACAACATTTATTCCAGTATGGCCTTCTGTGAGACAGAGATTACTTCTTTAGATACAATTGGAGAAAGCTTTCACCTATTGTATCTGAAGAAGTAATCTCTGTCTCACGAAAGGTCATACTGGAATAAATGTTGTTACCCTTTAAGGTGCTACTGGATTTCTGTTTTGTTTCAAGGCAGATTACACAGTGTAAATTGTAAATTGATGCAATCAACAGGGTGACTTGTCTAATAAGCAATTAAATAGGATGAGGATCTGAAACGAAGCATTAAGTAGGAAACATATTAGCCAGCATACCACTTCTTTCCTTTTGTACTTTATTTTTATACCCCACTTTCCTCTCTAGTGGGAGCCCAAAGCAGCAGACAACATTGTTCTCCCCTAGGGTTGCCAGGTCCAGGTTAGGAATTCTTGGAGATTTTGGAAGTGGAGCCTGAGAAGGAAGGGGTATAATGCCATAGAGTCCACTCTCCAAAGCAGCCATTTTCTGATCTCTGTAGCCTGGAGATCAGTTGTAATTCCAGGAGATCTCTAGAACCCACCTGGAGATTGGTAACCCCTTCTTTTTTTTATTCTTACAACAAGAACCTGTGAGAGACTAGGCTGAGAGAGTGTGACTGTTTCAAGATTATCCAAAAATCTTCTGTGGTAGAGTGAGGATTCAAGTATGGTTCTCCCTGATCTTAGTCAAACACATGTTGCTCTCACATAGGGTTGCCAACCTCCAGGTAGTACCAAGCTCAATTGTTAATTATAACAAGACTTTAGAGTTAAACAAAAACACCAAATACTATCATGCAGACATGAACATATATTAATCACCATATATGCTATAAAGATTACAATCCAAATCTCCAGTAAGATACTGAAATTATACAATAACAAATAAATGTATTATTTCAACTTTCAATAGAAAAATAGTCTCAGGGTATGTTCCATCACACAATTTCTAAAAGAATCCCTTCAAAATATAAGTCTCATAGGATTGCTCCACAGTATCAATGCAAGTTCCAAACGTAGGTATGAAGAAATTCAAACTAAGGCGAATCCAAAGGAAAAGTCCAAAGAAGTCCAAAACGACACCTCCGGGTTTAGTGTTCGTTTCGCGGTTGCTTCATCAGTTGTTGTCTCCTTATCAATTCATGTCGGGTTAATAAACCTCTAAAAATATTTTTAATAGCCCAAAGATCACAGTTAACCATTCAGTCTAATATAACCATTCATAAATTAATTACTACATTTTAATCAAGCATGCAACGGCTTACCATCATTTGACCAGCGTCCCGTAGGGTTTCTATCTATCTCTGATAGCTGGTAAGAAACCTCATTGCAAGCCTCCATTAAGAGACCTGAGTCTGCCGGCACAGCTGAGTGAAATCAAGACCACATAGCGATTTTTAAAGAAAGACAGATAGGTCGAACTCATCGTTCAAACCGGTGGGGGAGAGCGATTTAAATAAATAAATGTGCCTAAGTTCTTGCTGATGTAATATTTTGGCAATATCCTCCTGATGATAGGAACGAGGTTTATATTGCCACAGGGCAAAAAATAAAATGTCATTCTCAGAATGTCCCATCTTGAGATAATGTTCAGTAAGTGGTGCCTCAAGAGTTTTGGAGCGGATCCTGGTTTTATGCTCACTGATGCGGATTTTTAATTGGCGTAATGTTGAGCCAATACAATATTTGAAACATGGACAGAGGACCGCGTAAATAACATTTTTAGACTGGCAATTAGTGAAGTGTTGAAGAGTATATTTAAAATTGGAGGTAGAAGAGCTAAGTTCTTTAATAGGAAGGCTATATGGGCACATCACACATGAACCACATTTATGATGCCCACGAATATTGATCCTGGGTTTCTCCTCAAGTCTATCAGTATGGACCAGAAAATCACGAAGAGATCTGGTCTTCCTAAGACCAAATATGGGAAGTTCAGAGCAGCCAGGAATGGTGTCAATGACATGCCAATGACGGCGAATAATCTTCTGTATTTCATGGGTTAAATGAGTAAACTGCAAGGATGCAAAGACACCATTCCTGGCTAAAGAACTTAGCTCTTCTACCTCCAATTTTAAATATACTCTTCAACACTTCACTAATTGCCAGTCTAAAAATGTTATTTACGCGGTCCTCTGTCCATGTTTCAAATATTATATTGGCTCAACATTACGCCAATTAAAAATCCGCATCAGTGAGCATAAAACCAGGATCCGCTCCAAAACTCTTGAGGCACCACTTACTGAACATTATCTCAAGATGGGACATTCTGAGAATGACATTTTATTTTTTGCCCTGTGGCAATATAAACCTCGTTCCTATCATCAGGAGGATATTGCCAAAATATTACATCAGCAAGAACTTAGGCACATTTATTTATTTAAATCGCTCTCCCCCGCCGGTTTGAACGATGAGTTCGACCTATCTGTCTTTCTTTAAAAATCGCTATGTGGTCTTGATTTCACTCAGCTGTGCCGGCAGACTCAGGTCTCTTAATGGAGGCTTGCAATGAGGTTTCTTACCAGCTATCAGAGATAGATAGAAACCCTACGGGACGCTGGTCAAATGATGGTAAGCTGTTGCATGCTTGATTAAAATGTAGTAATTAATTTATGAATGGTTATATTAGACTGAATGGTTAGCTGTGATCTTTGGGCTATTAAAAATATTTTTAGAGGTTTATTAACCCGACATGAATTGATAAGGAGACAACAACTGATGAAGCAACCGCGAAACGAACACTAAACCCGGAGGTGTCGTTTTGGACTTCTTTGGACTTTTCCTTTGGATTCGCCTTAGTTTGAATTTCTTCATACCTACGTTTGGAACTTGCATTGATACTGTGGAGCAATCCTATGAGACTTATATTTTGAAGGGATTCTTTTAGAAATTGTGTGATGGAACATACCCTGAGACTATTTTTCTATTGAAAGTTGAAGTAATACATTTATTTGTTATTGTATAATTTCAGTATCTTACTGGAGATTTGGATTGTAATCTTTATAGCATATATGGTGATTAATATATGTTCATGTCTGCATGATAGTATTTGGTGTTTTTGTTTAACTCTAAAGTCTTGTTATAATTAACAATTGAGCTTGGTGCTGCTTGGTTCTCTCAACTTACATTATTCAGCATACGTTGTTATTGTTTAACCTCCAGGTAGGAGCTGGAGATTTCCCCCTATTACAACTGATCTCCAGCCGATAGAGATTAGTCCCCCTGGAGAAAATGGCCACTTTGGCAATTGGACTCTATGGCATTGAACTCCCTCCCCAAACCCTGCCCTCCTCAGGCTCCGCCCCCAAAATCTCTAGGTATTTCCCAACCTGGAGTTGGCAACCCTACCCTCACATGTTTCATTCAGAGCTGCTTCCCCAACAGAACTAGCAGCCCTTTCCAGGTGGAATGAGATTCTAAAATCCTTGCCATGCCCTATTTCCCAAAATTACTGTCTCTTCAGTAAATGAGCTATCCAGGGCTTGCTGTAGTTGTAGTGTCTGGTGATACATGGTGCCAGTAGCCCTCTGCAAGTATTTTGTTTGTATCTCTCTTTATTATGTACTTACTTAGCCTTCTTTTTTTTTAACAGGTCATATACCGAGCTCTGCCTCCACCTTTTTTTTCTGATGATCCTTACAGCCCTGAAGCTCAGACACAGCTGAAGATCACTAATCTTCGAGTGCAGCTGCTTAAACAACAATCTTGCCCTTGTCATAGCAATGACCTGAATGCAAAACTCCCACTGTTAACCTACTATGCTGTTTATGACTTCATTGTAAAGGGGAGCTGCTTTTGCAATGGCCATGCAGACCACTGTGTGCCCATCAAAGGATTCAGGCCTGTCAAAGGCGCAGGAGTCTTCCATGTGGTAAGTGTATGTTAGATGAGCTCTTTCCAATATCCGGGGTGGCCAGATCAATCTTGCAGCAATAAGAAATGTTGCTGAGACTGTTGCTTTCCGTTCGGTATTCGTGCCCTGAAGTAAGAGAAGCTTGTAATGCTCTTTTGGAATTATGATGTTCCAGACTAAGGAGCACCAAACAATATGAGATTTGTCATAATTTGAAGAGAATCTAAAAAAATTATCTAATCAGGCAAGAAAGACCTGGACTAGTTTAATCTGAATTAAACTGTCTATACACATCAACAAAGTGGGATGTCTAGAAATATCAACAAATGTAGTCCCAGCTCTGATATCAGTTGGTTTCCCTAAAATTGTCTTTATGTGGCCTAGTTGGAATATGTGTGACATAACACCCATCCCCAAGTTCTAATACAGACAGAACTGTGTTTGAATTGAAAAGAAGGAAGAAGTAGCAGGATTCGACAAAGAGCAAGATACCCTTCCTTCTTTATATGGCTTCTGCTTGCTAAAGGCACCTTAAATTGCTGCGAAGTTGATTTATAATTCCCTTTTGTCCTATATCTTTGCATATTTGGCCTATGAAAGCTTTTTTCTCTGTGTGTTCCTATAATGTCTACCATCATTGCAGGTTTGTTGTGGCAGGGAGTTCAAAACATTCTGCAATGTAAATAGAAATCGAGAGAGAAAAGTAGGCAACCTAGACTGCAAGTGGCTAGAGAAATTACACTGAGAAACACACATCATGAAGTATTTGAAAGTTTCACACACACACCAAAGACTCCAGGCAATTTGAAAAGAAGTAATTGAATATATTACTTCAGCAACAAAAAGACAATAGAAGGAAACATGCCCTAGTAACAGTCCATGTGTGAAAACTAGTCACTCATTTATCTTACACAAGTCATCTTTTGTAACACTGTGTGCAATTGTATAGTATAATGAGTGACATTATGCAGGAGTTGTCAAGCTCAGAAGGAAAGTGGTCAAGTGAAGTAAAATGGAACGAGTTAATGACAGAAAGAAAAATAGTGTGACAAAGGATTCTGGTTAAATTAACTTGCTTGTGTCAGTTTGCAAAATAGTGAAACATCTTGGGAAATGTGTCTGTTCAGCAATCCCCCATAAAGATTCAAAGCACCAGTGTCTAAAAGGAATGGATGAATGGAAATGGCTAGAAAACATCATCATTTTACAGTTGCTGCAATTTTGTCTTTAGAAACACATTGTGGCTATAGGTGAAACCCAAGGCCATGTAAATGAACATCCCAGTACAAAATTTCACTCTATACAACAGAAACGACTCCTTACTGATTTTGCTTTTTGAGCTTCTTTATTCTCCACAGCTGTTTTCTTATTGCTTGTTTATGAATTGTAAAGCCTGACAGCCACATTGTATTGTCAGCACTAACATAAATGATGCACAGCTCACCAACAAGCACCAAGTATTTATTTTTACTGAATTCAGACTTTAAAAAATCAACAGTAGTTTTGTCACTGACTTCAATTAAACATGAATGGCACCACTTGCATATTAAAAATAATCTCTTTAAAAAGCATACTAAAAAGATTAAGACCAGAATAAAATTATCCACACTGCCATTATACATAAAGAGAAAAATGAAGCATTTGAACAATAAACAAGTACCAATAAGGTGTTAGAACCAATTTCTAGGCTTGTTTTAACTGGTGAATAGGTATTCTATTTTTGAGAAAGCACAATGCAGGATCATGGAAAAACTTGGGAGACTAGGATTCCAAGGGAAAAAAATAGTAAAAGTATCTCCTGAGTTCCTGAAATGGAATGGCATAAACCACACTCCTTTGACTGAATTTGTATTCATTTATTGCGTTTTTATCCTGCCCTTCCTCCAGTATGCTGATGTCTGCATCAAGTCTGTAAGGTCAGTCAGACTGAGAGAGAGTGACTGGTCCAAGCTTACCCAGTAAGTTTTAAGGTTTAGTGAGAATCTGAACTCAGGTTTCCCCAGATGTAGTATCCCATACACTGAGGACTATACCATATTGACATTGCTCTTTACTTTCCAAAAGTGGTTTCAGAACCATTCGCCCTGTTGCCATACCTCTAGTCATGCTAGCAAAGCCTTCATATAATTTGTATTTCAACATCAAAACATGTCACATACCCAATCAAACCACTGGTCCACTTAGCTGAATACTGTCTATCCTGACTGATGGCAGCTTTACTGGGCAGAGAAACGTCTTTCACTATCTGCTACCTGCAATTTTTTAACTCAAGGATACCAGGGATTGAACCTGGGAACCTTCTGCATGCAATGCATGTTCCCTCCCACTGAGCCACAGCCCATTCCACAACCTACTGTTAGGATTTAATTCCTATGTGGGAAGCACATTACAATCTCCTCCAGGCTGCCATGAAGTGGGCTGATTTGGCTTGGGGCTTCAGCATATGTGAAGGAGTTTCAACCACCACCGCCTGCCATTTCTGCAACCTGAAACTATCTCTGGGAGCTGCTGTTCATCCTGTTGGGGAAGCTTAAGCTACATGTTACAACCAGCAGGATAAATATGAGCTCCATGGGGCTGCTTTTGGTCAGGCATGGGGGGCAGGGCTGAAGTCCCACCTGCACGCACCCTGGGGTCCTTATCTAAAATGGAACTGTGCATGCCTGGGAAGCGTAGAGCTCCGAGTGCATATGTGTGATAACCCAGCCACATGCATGGAATTCCTGCCAGGTAATAAATAAATAACAGAAGGCTTATTTTTACATTTGTTTATTTAATACAGTTATAAATCCACCATTTTCCTCAGATAACTAAGACCTAAGGCAGTCAACAACAATAAAATCAGCCTAATATAACATATTCTAAACCCAACAAAGTAAAAACAACTAGCAAAAACTTTAAAAATAAAATTTCATCAGAGACCGCTGTCCTTCAACACACCCCAGAAAAAAACTTATTTTTGGCAGCCAAAGGCTCTTTCTTTTTCAAGCCAAGTTTGTCTCTGTTGAAATTTCAGTGTGTCTTTCTGGGTTCCTCTGGTCTTTCCTCACTCATTGTTTGATCCTCCCCTGATAGGACAGTGAGTCAATCCATGTCACCAATTTATTTCCTTTTTCAGTATTTTATGGATGATGAATAGGGTTGCCAACCTCCAGGCACTATCTGGAGATCTGCTATTACAACTGATCTCCAGCTGATAGAGATCAGTTCACCTGGAGAAAATGGCATATTTGGCAGTTAGACTCTATGGCATTGAAGTCCCTCCCCTCCCCAAACCCCGGCCTCCTCAGGTTTAACCCGGAAACTTCCTGCCGGTGGCAAAGAGGGACCTGGCAACCCTAACAACGAACCACAACACAACACTTGAGCTGTGATCATAGAATCATTGTACTAGAAGGGGTCAAAAGCCCACCTATTTGCCAACTCCCCAGAAAGCCAATTGTGATTATATTGTACAAGTGGAGAGAGGTGTTTACAGAACAAATAGCTTCAAGCACTGAACCAAAGCAGATGCTGCAGGAGAATACAAAAAGGCCATAGGATTACAGAGCTCAATCTGACCTGGGGAGGGATTTTTTTCTGGGTGCTAAATATGGTAAGCAGCCAAACTGCAACGTTCCACACCATAAAGATCATCACATGATAATCCCACTAGTAATTTAGTCTGAACAAACAGGCTTAATGCTTCTTTAAAATCCATTGTAAATATAAGAGCAAAGTATACGTCCAGTAAAATTCCTCCTAAAATTGTAACAACAGCAGTCTTATAACTTGAAAACAGTGTCTCACTCTTTATGTGATCTGCCATTTTATGGCTGCCCACCCTGTCTTGATAAGAGCTGTTTTCTCTGGAGATAAAATAAGGAGTTCAACATGGAGCTATTCTGTTGTGTATATTCTTGATTTATAGGCAAGACACTCCTGGACAAATTATTTTCCAGGGCAAAATCTATGACCTCTTTTGACAGGAAAACATTTCAATATGACACTCAAAAACAATTCATTGTAAATACTGTTTAATATATAAATGGGAAAATACCAGAACACCATTTGACCTTCCGAATGCAGTAACTTAACAGTGTCTAATTAATAAGGGAACTCATGACTGTCATTTTATCATCACTCCTAGTAGGAAGTAGGAACATACTGAAGTAGGAAGATTACTATAGCTACTACTACTTGGTGCTACTACTAATATTTTTAGAGGGTGGCCATGTTGGTCTGCAGCAGAACAGCTAGATTCGAGTCTAGTAGCACCTTAGAGACCAACACGCTTGGGCGCTTTGACTCTAAAAAGCGTACACCCTGAAAATCTTGGTGGTCTCTAATGTGCTATTACTGAAGATGGGTGCTATTGGACTTGAATCTAGCTGTACTACTAATCTTGATCCTTAGCACTGATGTGAGACATTTCAGGTGAGGCATCTCAGTAAACCTTAGAACTGTCCTGTTAGACAGACCACAGTTGTTATCGCTCTGTTATAGATACTGGGAAGCTGCAAGAAAGTGACTTTGTGGTCGAGGAGAGATTTTAATCAGGGACTTCTGCTGCACCAAGCCAGGATTCTGCAGAGCTCCTTTTCTTTTAACCAGTTTTTACCAAGTAACTGCACATAAAGCTTATTGATATTTCAAGCATTATTTTACTAGATGCTGTGCAATTATGTGCTGGAATACATTCTGTACTCCAGTGAATATGCAGGTTAATTTTTATTTCCAAAGAACTCTGTGAATTTCCATTTTTCCCCAAAGCCAATTATTTTAGGTCCAAAACAGCATTTAGATATCTTCATGAGTGCCAAGTATCCATCTGTGGATTAATACACAATCCAATTCTCCTGTATACTTCACAGATTGCTGCAACACTGCAAACTACATCTTGTGAACAGAAGCAATTATTTTCAGTTGAAAAGAGCTGTTTTGTCTCCCATACCACTTTTGATATGTAGAATAATCAATTTCCAAACATCTGATTATTGAAACATCAGATTACCAAAATACTTTCCATGTGCACCTGCCAAATAGATTTGACCACTGCCATAGTCAAGCCAATTAAAATGGTTCTGCACCATCATACTTTGCAATACCATTTCCAACAATGTACTCTGCGGAATACCATTCCAAGATGCTTCTATCAAGAACATTACCACTGCCTTTATCTTGGCCTGTCAAAATACTTACTTCATAAGGGCATCCTGTGTGTGTTAAGTGCCGTCAAGTCTCTTCCGACTCATGGCGACCCTATGAATGAAAGTCCTCCAAAATGTCCTATCTTTGACAGCCTTGCTCAGATCTTGCAAATTGAAGGCTGTGGCTTCCTTTATTGAGTCAATCCATCTCTTGTTGGGTCTTCCTCTTTTCCTGCTGCCCTCAACTTTTCCTATCATGACGGTCTTTTCCAGTGACTCTTGTCGTCTCATGACGTGACCAAAATACAACAGCCTCAGTTTAGTCATTTTAGCTTCTAGGGTCAGTTCAGGCTTTTTACTGAAGAGATGGAAAACATAAGAACTAAGAGTCAGTATGCCCTGAAGTCTGTTATTGAACTCCCATGCTACACACATAGACTCTTCACTCCTGCCCTTAGGAAAGTATGTGGAGCAGCAGGGTATTCTCTTCCTAAAGGAAACTCAAAGCAGTTTACATTGTCCTCCTCTCCTCCACTTTATCCTCACAACAGCCCTATGAGGTAGCTTAGGCTGTGTGTGTGATGGGCCCAAGGTCACCCAGCAAGCTTCCTTGCCAAGGTGGAGATGTGAATCTGGGAGTCCCAGATGCTAGTCCAATACTCTAACCACTATACTACACTGGCTCTCAAGTTATTAGAGACCAAAAGGAAGCAATGAATCCCTTAGTTTATGGCATCTGGAAAATTAGTGTAGGTGCTATGTTAGTAGGGTTGCTAGGTCCTTCTTCGCCACCGGTGGGAGGTTTTTGGGGCACAGCCTGAGGAGGGTGGGGTTTGGGGAGGGGAGGGGCTTCAATGCCATAGAGTCCAATTGCCGAAGAGGCCATTTTCTCCAGGGAAACTGATCTTTATCAGCTGGAGATCAGTTGTAATAGCAGGAGATCTCCAGCTCGTACCTGGAAGTTGGCAACCATATATATTAGAATGTTGTAGCAACAGTGGTCATAGTTTGCTTCCATTTGTTAGGTCCACGGAAGGTGTATGTGTAAACACAATACTGCAGGAATTCATTGTCAATATTGTGCTTCACTCTACAACGATCAGCCCTGGCAAGCTGCAAATGGCAAAACCGGAGCCCCGAATGAATGCAGATGTAAGTATGAACTTCATGCCAGTGCATCTAGGCTATCAGGATGAACAAGATTCTTTTCTGCCTTCAGATAGCAAATAACTGTGTGTAAAATACATTAGGAAGACAAAACCAACATTAACATGACTTGTATTTCATTCAAACAGTGATGTTTGCAGAGCAGCTAGTTCACCCAGAAATTTTACCAAGGATGTGCTATTTATTTGGCCTCCCTGTGGAATCCAGAATCATCTATTCCAGGCATTTTTTTCACACAACACTTAAATACATTTTACAGTATATTGAAACAGTGATTTTATTTCAAGAAAACATAGAAACAATCATAATTACTGGGCCCAGTGCACACTATGAAAATAAATCCAGTTGATTTGATACAATTTAACTTCTTTGCAATGTACTATTAGTCTTTGTAACTATCTCGTAGAATATCAGGTTATAAACTTCTTACTCCACAAAAACATTAATACCCACTGCTTTTTTATTTTAATTTTAGAAACATGTACAAGTTGGCATGTGGATTTGGTTTCATTATGACTCAGCTATCACCAAGTGTAATTGTTTTAAACACTGATGTCATTTTTAAAAAACAAAACAAAACAGCAACATCTTTTGAATTTGTCTTTCCTGTTCATCTTGGCTGTGTTTCAGCCTGCCAGTGCAATGGGCATTCTGACACTTGCCACTTTGACATGGACACGTGGCTGGCATCAGGGAACCAAAGCGGCGGAGTCTGTGATAATTGTCAACACAATACGGAAGGCCAGCGCTGCCAGCATTGTAAGCCAGGCTACTACCGAGACCTTAGAAGGCCTTTTTCTGCCCCAGATGCCTGCAAGGGTAAGTCAGTATCTGTTTTTGAATGTGGGGGATATGCCTCAAGACCATATTGTTCTATCACTAATCGACATACCGTGTGTGTGTGTGTGTGTGTGTGTGTGTTAAGTGCCATCAAGTCGCTTCCGACTCATGGCGACCCTATGAATCAAAGTCCTCCAAAATGTCCTATCTTTGACAGCCTTGCTCAGATCTTGCAAACTGAGGGCTGTGGCTTTCTTTATTGAGTCAATCCATCTCTTGTTGGGTCTTCCTTTTTTTCTGCTGCCCTCAACTTTTCCTAGCATGACTGTCTTTTCCAGTGATTCTTGTCTTCTCATAATGTGACCAATCTACATACCATAGTAGACAATATTGACACCCTAATATTTATAAATTATAAAGTATACCAGTATTTCATTAGACAATTTCCTTGTAACATTCACCAAATTTATAACTAAAAGTTCACAAAAAGGTATTAGCAATGAAACAGAGGAAAATGTATACAATCTTTTATATGTATATAGTATCTCTATTTTTAAGACTGTGCATGCGCTGCGTATCCATGCCTACCTGGATTTTCACTCCATTGAGCTTGTAACAGAACCCATCCCATTCACCCAAAAAACTAATACAAATGTGTGGGATTTTTAAAAGCACATTGCAGATGGAGGGGGAACTGCTGAACGAGAAGCATACCAAACAATCTGTGTACATGCGATGGATATGCTATAACTTCTGCATGCATTTTCCACCTCTCTGGGCTGCAACCCAGGAACTTAAGTGGGAAAAGTCTAACCTTGGTAGACCAAGTTTAATTTTATTTTGTAGAATTAGCTATCTGTAAATATCATCACTGTCACCAGTTCCTTAGGGATTGCTGAGAACCAGATTGAAAAGTTTAACAATCTTGGCAAGATGCAGGCATCTGCAGATGGAACGATTAATGGATTTTTGTTACTGATATAATGATGGCTATAAACACTGGACTAGACACATAATTGTTCCACATTCACTTCTAAACAACCAAAGCATAGCTTCAGATATGCACTTCTTTTACAAAACCTAGCTTGCTTATATACCTCAAATAAATGCTAGACTTTCACCTCCCAACAATGACTTCTTTACATTTTAAGTCAGTTTCCTATGTTTAGAGAGTCTTTGGTCCTCACAATCTGAAGCTTGTAATGATTCATAATTGTGTACATTTTAGAAATAACTGCAGGAAAAGGTCTGTCAGAAATATGTTCTCACAATCATGAATGTATGTACCTGTTCAGCATCTGTACTTGTTCTCCATATTACACTACTCTATAGTAAAGATACTTCATAAAGTTATGTCAAAGCTTACATTTCATGGCAAAGGCCAGCAAACGTTAGCACACAAGAAAACTCCTATTGGATTAGGTCAGGGGCCTCAAAACTGCGGCTCCAGAGCCGCATGCGGCTCTTTGGCCCGTTGAGTGCGGCTCTCCGAACTTGGTTCAGAGCCCCTGCTCTTGCGCCCGCTCGCGCCAGCAGCCAGGCTGCGGAGCTGGCACTCTGAGAGAGAGAGAGAGTGGGTGAGCGGGCGCGCGCTGTCTCTCCCCCCCACCCGCCATGGAGAATGGCCGGGTCCCCCTTTCCCTTGCCCTCAATGGTTGGGAGGCTAAAGCCTCCCGTCCCCTCTAGCCGCGCGATTCCTGGGCGGCTCAGCGGTTCCTGGCCCCCCCCCCGCCTATCAGCTGTTGGGCGGGGCGGGCTTCCTTTGGTAGACCTGGCCTCCAGCTGAGTCCCATTGGGAGGCCATGTCTACCCACTGGCTTTCTTGGCGGTAGACCTGGACTCTGACGAGGGGGAAAAGTCCCCCTTCAGAGGCCAGGTCTACCAATTGGCTTCAATGGGCCTCCGGAGGCCAGGTCTACTGCCAAGAAAGCCAATGGGTAGACCTGGCCTCCCAATGGGACTCAGCCGGAGGCCAGGTCTACCAATAGGCTTTTATGGCTGTAGGCCAGGCCTCCAGACGAGGACTCTGGATGGGGAGGGGGAAATGGCAGGGACTTACAATTAAATTTTTATCAATAAATAAGATCACTATTAAGTATGATATCAAGTTTTATTCAGTGTACCTATAGTTTAATTAAAACTTAAAACTTTAATTAAAGTTTATTAAGTTAATAAACAGTGTACCTACCTATATAGTTTAAGTTTAAGAAATTTGGCTCTCAAAAGAAATCTCAATCGTTGTACTGTTGATATTTGGCTCTTTTGACTAATGAGTTTGCCGACCCCTGGATTAGGTCAATGGTTTATCCTGCACAAAATCTGGTCTCCAACAGTGAACAGGTCCAGATATTTGAGGATGTAGGCAAAAAGAGTCGGACTTCTTTCTTTTGCTTTTGCTGCAAGATATATTGATACAGAGCGAAAGCTGTTGCCTTCAATCCATAATAAAAGTCATTCTTGGGCAACTGTCCCACTTTTAAGTTCAATTGCTGTGAGAAGTCCACAATAATGGAGATAGAGAGTGACACACAGTAGTGGCGGTGGAGGAGATATATATTTGCTGCATGGGATAGTTCAGCTTTTCACTTACTTGTGGATAGGTTCAGCTGAACATAAAGATTGTGCTTTGAAGATGTCAAGCAGAGATTACAATCTCAACAGAAAAAACATGTTTCATTTGTGTTGATAAGACATGTCTGATAACCTTGTATTCATATTTGGCAAACAGTGGATTTCTGTTACAATTACCAGCTCAAGTCAACACTATTGCTCAACTGTTGAAGAGCAATGAAAATGAAAAAAAAGTTCCAAGGTCAAAGCAAATGAAGGAGCTGTTAAGACAAGGTCCTTAGGCTACATTAAGCACACTCTCAAGTTAACAATGTGTAATATTTTCTTAGGAGTGGGTGTGCACTAGATAAAACAGAGCATTCTGCTATTTGACATGGAATCTGTGGCAATCTGCTTAAATGTTACATATACATTAGTTCCCCTCTCCTTTTTTATCTCATAAATTTTAAAGACTTTGCTACAATGTAATTGGAGCTAATAAAACAGGTTCCCTCACTGATTAAAATTATTGCTTGTACTTCATGAATGCATGTCTGACTTCTGCATTCTAAAACTGAACTGGTGACTCCAGCAACCAGAACAAAATAATTTCATTTCAGTTTGCAAATTCAGAGACTCATATATAGCTATGGTTTACTGAGGGTTCAGAACAGTTAATTATAATTTGCCATCCCAGTTACATTGAATTGGAGGTGTTCTGCTAGTCCTAGTGAGCCACTGGACAGGGGGAGCACCCCTAAACAGGATTTATTCAAAATCAAATGTCATGTTATTCAATTGGGCTTACACTCAGGAAACAATCTTTAGGAATGCAGCCTAAAATAACCAATAATTTCATTCACTTCTTTCTTAAATTCTGTTAGCATTCCTGGAGCCACTTCCACAAAAGTTCTCGTAATTTTAAGGACAAACTAGGGACCTGTAAGGAATCACAGCTAGTGGGACAATTTGGAACTTCAACCACACGCCCCAAAATCTCCTCATCCAGGATTCTCCAAGCCTTCCTCCCCCCTCTCCTTTTAACTATTCATATCAGCTCTCAGCATTCTGTCTCTTCTGAATATTTTGAGTCTTCAGGCTGCTCTAGGTTGTTCTTTGTTTTCCTTTTCATAAACTTGCAGTGTCATGTTTTTCTGGATAAGTAGGGAACCTCTTGAGTAAGCAGAGGCCCATGTCTTGACTGTGGGTGGCCCAGTTTTCCTGCATTCATCATGGGGTGTGTGTGGAATCTTAGTTTAATAATGCGTGGTGTAGCCGCATGGTATAGTGGTTAAGAGCGATGGTTTGGAGTGGTGGACTCTAATCTAGAGTACCAGTTTTGATTCCCCACTCATCCACATGAGCGGCAGATGCTAATTTGGTGAACTGGGTTGGTTTCCCCACTCCTATACAGAAAGCCAGCTGGGTGACCTTGGGCTAGTCACAGTTCTCTCAGAACTCTCTCAGTCTCACCTACCTCACAGGGTGTCTGTTGTGGGGAGGGGGAGGGAAGGTGATTGTAAACTGGGTTGATTCTTCCTTAAGTGGTAGAGAAAGTCGGCACATAAAAAACAACTCTTCTTCTGAATTTGGGAATGTTTTTTTCTGAAAGCACTGAAAAACTGTTGCATGAAGTAACCATATGATTTTGAACAACATGTACATTAAGCCAGATCTTGATAATCATGCAAGCAAAATTCATCTACTATCATAAACCTGAGAAAAATCCTTGGTATTTAATACTTAAGTATCAATCTAACATGTAACAGTAGTTGGGTGAAATCAAATCTTTATTGCTATCAGAAGCTAGTCTCTGTACTTTTCCTCTCCAGAGGCGGTCATCTCATATGTCTGCTTTGATATTGCAGTGTGCTCCTGCCACCCTGTTGGATCAGCAGTGCTTCCCTTTAGCAACAGCACCTTCTGTGATCCCAGCAATGGTGATTGTCCCTGCAAACCTGGTGTGGCTGGTCCTCAATGTGATGGGTGCATGGTTGGATACTGGGGATTTGGATATTATGGCTGCCGGCCATGTGATTGTGCGGGAAGTTGTGATCCACTGAGCGGTGAATGCATCAGTAGGTGAGTGGACAAACAATTTCCCCTGTAAGCAGTTACCACAAGAAGAGGGAAATCCATCTACAGTGAAGATGTGTTTGAAATAGTGATGATGAAAAGGATAAAGACACAGAGCAGTTACAGATGTAGAAAAGTACTAGATAAAATGTGCTGCTACTGTTTCAGTTTTGCAGCCCAGAAATGCATATTTAACCCTTGCATTATTGTAGGGATGAGAGCAGAAGGAATAACCTCCAGATTCACTTGACTAGGTCATTATGCATTAAAAAAAAGTAAAGGTAGTCCCCTGTACAAGCACTGCGTCATTACTGACCCATGGAGTGATGTCACATCAGCATATTTATAGGTAGACTATGTTTTGCCATTGCCTTCCCCATTTGTCTACACCTTACCCCCAGCAAGCTGGGTACTCATTTTACCAACCTTAGAAGGATGGAAGGCTGAGTCAACCTTGAGCCAGCTACCTGAAATCAACTTCCCTTGGGATTGAACTCAGGTTATGAGCAGAGCTTTGACTGCAGTACTGCAATTTACCACTCTGGGCCACGAGTGAAAAATAATAACTTCTTTACAATGATTGATTGTGTGGGACCTGCTGGCTTGAAAAACCAACTGACATCAGTCTTGATATGGACTCACTAAAAATTAAGATGTTCCAGTTACTTGCATTGACTTTTCATGCCTTTGTGTATACTCTGAAGTATTGATCTCCCCATGGGGGAGATGCATTAGCTAGATCTAAAAATTCACACATTGTCTTGTAGGGGAAATACAGGGGCTCTGCCTTTAACTTTGTCAGAAACACTGAGAAAGGATGTGGAAGTTGCTTGTGTATTTTATGGGTTTTTTTGGTGCTTCTGGGTAACATCCAAAGCTGCAAGCAAACGAAAAATATGGGGGAGATATCTTGGCCTACAAATGGGAAATAATTATTCACAAACATATTTTTGGAAATGGTAATTATATTCCAATCTTCCAAATATTAACTTTTAGAAATCAATTTACCAGAGATTTCAGTAATTTTGTTTGAATTTCTTAAACCTGCATTTATGTGCAAATAGTTATGTTTCTGGTTCCTCTGTCCAGAGATGATAACTTGGTCTATATAGTCTGAAGAGAGCTCCTAGCATTTTGGGGCTAAAAAGGTCAGCTGGTCACTGCAGTCTAACTGCAAAGACAATAGAGAAGGAAGATCTGAAGTCTCAATGGCAAAGTTTTGCTGACTTATTTGGGAGCCTGGTCAAGTTGCAACCCTTGAGATGCCAAAGAAGAACAAACCATATAAGGAAAAGCTATCAGTATCTAGCTAAACTCTGTGCCTGCCGAGACAAAACTATACGAATAGATCCTTTTATAGATGTTGTGCATTCCATACCTCAAATAGGCTAAAGTTATACATATCAGTGTTTCTACAATAAAGTCATCTTCCACCATACAGGCTTATATCAGATGATAAATTTCTGAAATTCTGAACTGAGAAGTGGTGGCGGCTCCATGTGATTTAAATATAAGCTCTTGCCCTTCACTAAGCGTTGGAAATCAGAAGGCAAATTTGCTTTAACAAATTTGAAATGAATTGATTTTTTAAAAAGAATTTCAGCACATTCCTTTCATTTCAGCAATGCAGATAACAACTGGTACCATGAAATCCCTAGTTTTTATTCTGCATATAATGAAAGCGAACCTGCTTGGGGGTGGGAAGATGAACAAGGGTATTCTGCCCTTCGACATTCAGGTAAGACTGAGCACCGAACAAGATAGTAACCTTATGGAAAAACTAGAAACATATTGCTTTGGATCTGAGAGATAACAAGCAAAGAAAAGATGGAAGGGAGTGAGATTACAGATACCACTTAAAAAACAACAACCTAGATTTTAAAAAGGTTAAACTGTAACATTCATTGCACACATTTCTAAACGTCAAAAGGAAGAAAATTAAGAACTTACCGGATGCTTGCTACTGTTTAACAGCAGCCATCCCATGAAATCCAGTGTGGTGTAGTGTTTAAGAGTTTCACACTAGGATCTGGGAGACACAGGCCCAAATCCCCAAGTTGTTGTGGATTCTCACTGGACGACTTTAGCCAGTCACACACTCTCAGCCTGTTGTGAGGGTAAAATGGAGGAGAGGAGAATGATGTAAACTACTGTGGGTCCCCATTGTGGAGAAAGACGGGATATAAATGAAGTAAATAAATAATACATATAGCTGAAGATGGGGGCAGAAAAAGGTAAGTTGGTCGGTCAGTGGGTAGGAGAAAAGAAGCAGGTAAAAGTGAGAATATTGGGGCTAACAGGAGGAGGAAAATAATGTGGAGAAGGAATAGAGAGGAAATAGAGCTATCCCCCACAAGTCCTTGCAGCCTTCCCACCATGCAACTGGGCCTGGCTTCAGTGGCACTGTGCAAGCTGGCCAGTTTTCCCAGGGAGAGGCTGCCAGGGGAGGGAAGGAAAGCTGAAGACAGGGGGACAGATTAAGATAGCTTGACTGGCGGGTGACTGTTGTCATCATCCATTCACAACACTATATCATTGCAAATAAACATCATCCATCTTTTCATGAAAGATTTTATTCTCCAAAATCAGATCTCAGTACTGGAAGTATTTCGTTCGCTCCCAGTCAACAGGTGGACACAGACAACCATGTATCTTCCCATTATCACATGAGATAATATTGATTGTTTGAAGATCTCATCAGATGACAGCTCAAAGCAAGAAATATTTTTTGTTATGTTTCCACAGGAAAATGTGAATGTAAAGATCAAGTTTTAGGGAATTCCAAGATCTTCTGTGGCATGAAATACACATATGGTGAGTTAATTAAAAACATTGTATTTCATTGTAAAGCCGGTTTGATTCTTCCTTAAGTGGCAGAAAAAATCAGCATATAAAACCAACTCTTCTTCTTATTCTTCTTCATATTCTTTATTCCAAAACTTTTATATGGCTTGAGATTTTTTGCACTGAACACATCCAAGTCAAATTAAGCCTGTTTAACACCTTCTCCATTGTATTTTAAGGCTATTACAATCATAGACTTGTGCTTTTCATCATGTTTGGCAACATCCTTTTGTTTCCTTCCTTCCCCATCCTCTTTTTGGCTTAGTACCCTGCCTGAAGTTCTGTTGCGTTAAAAACCTTACTGCTTACTGTGTGATGACCTTAATAAAAGTATTATGCTGTGATATTTTTGTGTTTTCTGATGGACCAGCATAGCTGCCTGTATATTTTTCTACTCTGTACAAGTTTCCCTACAGAATGCCTCTTCCAATATTTTGATGTATCCTATAAATAATGGCCTGAGAGAGCAAAGCAGCATTTGATCTACAAACAAATCTTTATATATCTCCAGTATAAAGTGCTTATTGTACTATTTGCATTGTGTTGGCAACAGGCCTCTGTCCGTTGAAATCCATCCATGCATGATTTAAGGTGGGGGGGGGAGACTCCCCCTGGAACTATTTGTCTAGGAATTTCCATGAACAAACCTAACCGAGAATGACCAGACAGATTTAAAATAATTACCTTTCTCTGCCAAAATATATGTGTTTTAAACTTATAATGAGCGGAGGTGGCCAGCCTACATGACAGCACTCTTGTAGTTTGCAAATTTGTATAAACATTTAAAATGATGAGTAAGCAGGGCCAGTTCCCCAATAACTTTAGTGGGAAGGAATGGAGCTGTGTGCTCCGTATTTCCTCAAAATCAGGTCACTGAGCATCTCTCTGCACCCTGTCTTTGGCAAAGGCTGAACAAGCTCATCAAGTAGACGGCCTGGAACTTTTTCTCTTCATCTAGATCAAGTTCTCTTTTCTTTTCAACAAATCGAATATATGGAAAAACTTCTGCATTGTATTAGTCTGCCATAAAAAAACAGTTACAATCACCCCACAAAGTGCAAATCAGCATAGTTATGTAGTGTACAAAGGGTACCCAATATTAATGTGCACCAATACATTAGAATGAAAGAAGATTATGATTTTTGGAATTGTCTTTCGCAGTTCTGAAGGCAAAGATTTTATCAGCCCACGATAAAGGCTCTCATGCTGAGGTCAATGTGAAGATCAAAAAAGTATTGAAATCTACAAAGCTAAAGATTTTTCGAGGGAAGAGGATTCTTTACCCAGAATCGTGGACCAACAGAGGATGTACTTGCCCAATACTCAATCCTGGTAGGTGTTTATTATGAAAATTGTATCTATGCAATACTGATTTTTTCTTGATTTTTAAAAATTCCTTATCTCCATTCCCTGCATAATTTAATTAACAAATAATGAAGCCAGACAATGAAATCTAATTTCTTTACATGTGAATGCCAGATGAAAAGACTGCCTTTATATAGGTACATTTGGGTAGCTATGTTAGCCTGAAGTAGTAAAATCTGAGTCCATCAGCATCTTAAACACTAGCAAAATTTTCTAGTGTTTAAACTTTTATGTTTCAAAGCTCACTAATAAAGGCTTTAATAAAGTAAGCTTTGACTCACACAAGTTTATACCCTGGAAAAATTTGTTGCAGAAAAATCTGAATTCTTTAAAAAAAAAAAAAACACCCTGGGGTTTAACCCACCCCAAACAAAATAATAGAAGCAGCACTCATAGCTTTAAGAAATGGGTGCCCTTTGAGACCTCAGTGGTCATTTGGGTGGGGTTGCTAAGCAACCACAGCAATATTGTTAGCTTTCAAACCTTGGTTTCTGTCAGTAAAGGGAAAAGGAAGTTGCAGAGCAGTTTCCAGGGTTATTTTGGTGTTGCAGTCCACCCCTGCTTCCTCCTTCCTACTGTGGAGGACTCATCAAGGCCAGGGCCAGAAACAACCACCAGGCAATTTGTTACCATTCACTTTGTGCAACTTACTCAGGTGCAGTGGAGGCTATGGCTTGATGCCACACAGTTCACCTAGGCCCAGTGGCAGCCTCCACACAACTTGAGCAACTTTGCCAGGCCTGGCATTAGCCACCACATAATTCACCTGAGTGACCTGCTACTGCACAACTTTTGCAACTTGGCTAGACTTTCCCAGATAGAGGCTGCCATGGGGAATGAAGGAGAGAAAAGTGAGAGCCAATATAGTATAGTGGTTAGTGTCAGATAAGGACACCAGCGTGGTGTAGTGGTTAAGAGCGGTGGTTTGGAGCAGTGGACTCTGGAGAAGTCGGTTTGATTCCCCACTCCTCTACATGAGCAGCGGACACTAATCTGGTGAACTGGATTTGTTTCCCCACTCCTACACATGAAGCCAGCTGGGTAATCTTGGGCTAGTCACAGCTCTCTCAGCCCCATGTACCTCACAGGGTGTCTGTTGTGGGGAGGGAAAGGGAAGGTGATTGCAAGCTGGTTTGATTCTTCCTTAAGTGGTAGAGAAAGTCAGCATATAAAAACCAACTCCTCTTCTTCTTCCTCTTCCTATTCTTCTTCTGAGAGACTGAGGTTCAAATCCTCACTCAGGATTTGCTGGGTGACCTTGGGACAGTAACTCTCTCTTAGCCTAATGGTCCTCACAGGGTTGTTGTGAGGATGAAATAGAGAAGAATGATGTAAGTTGCTTTGAGTCCCCACTGTGGAGAAAGGTGGGGTATAAATTAAGTAAGTAAAAATAAAGCTGAAAAGTGGGAGGGGGCAGGTAAAAGAAAGGTTGCTTGTTGAGTGGGAAGGAAAGAAAGAAGCAGACAAAACGGAGAGAATGTTGGGGCTGCCAAGAGGACAGAAAGAGGAAATAGAGTGGGGAAGGGAATAGAGGAGAAAATGAAATGATCCCTGCAAGTCCTTGCAGGTTCCCCACTTGTACATCCACACACATGTAATAAATAATAAAAGACTTCCTTACAGCAGCTCTTCCACACATTATCAAAGAACGGAGTGTTCTTCACAGTTGGCAAACATAAAAGCAAAGATTCCAGGAATTCCAGAAAATATTTGTAACCTTGGACAGCAGGATAGAACATTTCAGTCTACTTTTAGTTTTATACTCAGAAACAGCAGCCATACCTATTTACAGCAAACTACAACTGACGAGATAATAAGACATTTTTCCCATGTGGCAATGCCGTGTGCTTCTAGGGAGATATTACAAATAGAGTCCCTTGAAAGTTACATTTGCAATGAGAATGTTGATTCAGCTGTGGAAATATTTTGCTAACAGCAATGCTGTTAAAGTGTACAGGCCACCTAGAGAACAAGAATATCCTATATTTTTATCCTTGCTGTCCCTAAACAATCCATTCATCTCCCCTTCTCCCACTTTGTCTATATCGCTATAGATAGAGAGCCAACATGGTATGTTAGAGTGTTAGACTAGGATCTGGGAGAAACAGGTTGAGATTCCCATTCTGCCATGACAGCCAGTATGGTGGAGTGGTTAAGAGCGGTAGTTTGGAGCGTGGAATCTGATCTGGAGAACCAGGTTTGATTCCCCACTCCTCCACATGAGTGGCGGAGGCTAATCGGGTGAACCGGGTTGGTTTCTGCACTCCTTCACATGAAGCCAGCTAGGTGGCCTTGGGCTAGTCACACTCTCTCAGACCCACCTACCTCACAGGGTGTGGAGGGGAAGGGAAGGTGATTGTAGGCTGGTTTGATTCTTAAGTAGTAGAGAAAGTCAGCATATAAAAACCAACTCCTCCTCCTGTTCTTCTTTTTGCTGGGTGACCTTGGGTCAGTCACACTATCTCAGCACAACCTATTTCACAGGATTGCTGCTGTGAAGATAAAAAGGCGGAAGGAAGAACAATGCTGTAAGCCACTTTAGGTCCTACTGGGGAGAAAAGTGGGCTGTAAATACAAATGAACAAACTTTCCCTCAGCTCAGCCCATCTCACAAGGTTGTAAAAATAAATGTAAGAAGAGAGAATAATGTAAGCTGTCCTAAGCTCCTTGAAGAAAAAGGTAAAGGTAAAGGTCCCCTGTGCAAGCACCGGGTCATTCCTGACCCATGGGGTGACGTCACATCCCGAAGTTTACTAGGCAGACTTTGTTTACAGGGTGGTTTGCCAGTGCCTTCCCCAGTCATCTTCCCTTTACCCCCAGCAAGCTGGGTACTCATTTTACCAACCTCGGAAAGATGGAAGGCTGAGTCAACCTCGGCCGGCTACCTGAAACCGACTTCCATCGGGATCGAACTCAGGTCGTGAGCAGAGCTTTTGACTGCAGTACTGCAGCTTACCACTCTGCGCCACGGGGCTCCTTCCTTGAAGAAAGGCCACGATAAAAAGTTTTAAAAATTCTTGAAACTATTTCCCCCTTGGGTAGGTATTATTTAAATCTTAATCTCAAAAATGCCTATTTTTTATTCACAGGTTTGACATATCTTGTAGCTGGATATGAAGACGTCCAAGCAAGCAGACTGATAGTCAATATGAAAAGTTTTGTCCAGCAGTGGAAACCAGCTCTTGGGAAAAAAGTCTTTGAGATTTTCAAAGACTGCAGCTGAAAGTGCCAAACAGGCCATTTATTTATGCACAAAATGCAAGCTTCGTGGAGAGAAGACCTCTGAAATTAAAACTGGAATGTAAGGGAATAGTGCCAAATGTGTCAAGAGGTATTCCGGCTGACAGCGTTTCACCCTGGTCCTAAACACATTGGTTTCAATAGAGAGGGAGAGGACATAAAGAAACCAAGATCTGTGTGAAACTCCTGCCCAAGAGGGGGAGCCCCGTCCCACAGAGCCAACTGAATGTACAGGCATAGCTCAGAGCCTGCACTCAGGGCGTGCGGCAGCAGACAGTGTAGATGCACCTCTAAAGCCCCTCCACCCACTCCACCTCCCTGCTGGTCATCCGTTTGATGGGGAAAGGGGTCTCTGTTAACAAGGATGCACTCATAAATCTTCTCTGCAGTAGGACCATCTGCTTGGAAGTAAGTCCCATTAATTCTACAGAAAGTATCCTTATAATCACATCCAAACATTTTAAGTTTTAAATTAGGTTTTCATTGTCAGTATTGACTTAATGCCCAATTTTACAAAAAGATTTGTTGGTGCAAATCTTGCCTGAACTGGCACCAAGGAAGTGATTTGAGAATCCACACCTCGTTCATGTGTACTTCTCTGGAAGGATGCATGTGCGCTATTGATGGACTGCCATCAGCTGCAAATCTTAGAGAGAACCAATGCAATATTTTTTATTTACATTGGTGTATTAAAACTAACAGCATGAATGTGATTACATTTACTACAGATTTCTAGGGAGTAACACATGTATGGAAGCTAATAGTTCACCAGTGAGAAAATGCATCCAGTAAACTGAGAAGTATCTGACTAGGGCATGTCTGTATTCAACGGAGCTGTGCAGAATATTCTTTAAAAAAACAATGCATAGGATTTTTATTCAGGATACTTTGAAAATGGTGGGTCAAATTTTTCACTCAGTTAAACCAATAGGAATTTGTTGCAGCCAGCAGAGTTTAATTCTGTGTTGAGCCAGCATAAATGAAAATCCTTTCATCAGATCTTTGGTGATTTAATGACTGATTCCATAAGGGAGTATGAATGGGAGGCATTAAACATATGTAAGTATTTCATTGTCTAAAAGCACTTTATTGCCTGCCTCTTTATAGTGTGAAAATTCTAAAATGGCACAGGAAAAGATCTAGTGGAAAAGAAACACTCCAAGACCAGGAAAATTATTCTTTTTACATCTGGCAACAGTGAATCAGAAAAGTTAAGGGTACATTTTGAAAAACTAATATATTTGCACTGAAGTTCCTACTTCAGACCAATGGCTTGATTCTATAGATATCAGCTATAAAAAGACTGTATAAACTACTAAAAGGAGCTCTTAATTTTTAAAAACAAACCTTGATAAAAGCTCTTCCTGTTGAAATGTGATGGATGTAGTTCATTATTCATGCTGGTCTTGATTTATAATATTTGAACCTGTACAGGAAAAACTGCAATTTGATGCACGCTTACTTGGAAGTAAATCCCCTTCAACTAAGGGGGACTTACTTCTGAGTACACAGGATGGGCTGAAATATGCTTTGTTCTATGCCAAATTGTAATACATATACTTCCACAATGAAGTTAGTTTGTGGG
Source organism: Euleptes europaea (assembly GCF_029931775.1). Taxonomy (NCBI): domain Eukaryota; kingdom Metazoa; phylum Chordata; class Lepidosauria; order Squamata; family Sphaerodactylidae; genus Euleptes; species Euleptes europaea. The sequence continues at coordinate 83,293,300 of NC_079314.1, read as the reverse complement.
CTATATCACGATTTTTTTTTACCATTTCCTTCACTAGATTATACACTTCTCTATTAACACATCTTTAAAACAAATATATCCTGTGATACGTATAAAAACAAAGGAAGAACTGCAAAGCATTTTTTTAAAGTCTCACTTGTCCATGTTTCTGCTGTGCTTTCTTTTGTGGTCCTGTGGATTCACAAAATGATACTGTTTTTAAATTTTGGGTTTTTTTATATCTTATGTACATAATAAATATACTATGATTTCAAATAATTTGCATTTTGTATTTTACAGCGTAGCTTGATGTTTCCAGTATTTGTAATGTCCTAAGATTTTTGACAGACACAAATGTAGCACTAACATTGCAATATTTTGCCACTGAGAAAATATGATTCTTCCCTAGACAGTCTCTGGGTAATACACTTATTCCTACTTTGGAATGTGGTCACATAAGTATCATTGGTTCCTTTTTGACAGTTCCCATGACTTCATGAATAAGCTGTGACAATGGCTCGTGCCCCCATCAACATTGTGTGACCTTTTAAAATATCTTTAAACATTATTTAAAGACTCTGTACTCTATTGCTGTACCCTACTTACAACAACAAAGGCTCTCTTTAGCAACTGTTACTGCATCACATGAACTTTTCCATTTGAAGGTTGTACTGTTGATTTCCTTCTCTGTGTGGTGTGAAAGTTTTGTCAATTTCAGTTCGCTCTGGAAAAAAAAGCACTATCAGGTTGATTCACATGAATTCTCTATATACATGAGATGTGCAATAAAGGAAGGAAGCTTTCTCAGAACACTACTTTGGGTCCTTACGTTAAAAAGGAATTTCCAAGTTTTTAGTCTACCTTACTTACAGAAGTTATAATGATCATACGAACTAGTGACCCCACTAGTTCGTATGCCCAGCTTTCCAGAGCTGAAGCAATAATAATACCAAACATCATTCACAATGCTGTAATTCCACCCTGAGAGAAAGCAACTTCCTAAAGCAACAAAAACTTTTCCAGTACATTCATATTCTTTTCAATGTTGGAAACATGTATGCAGCATTAACACTTCAAATATTGTCCCTTGATTCTCTGAAGCATCTCAGAAGTATTGGATGCAACAGAAGTAAAGAAGTCACAAGGGGCCAAGCTGTAACTCTCCCATGCTGAGGGTGACTGGGGTTGATTCTGCGCAGGATCAACTGTGCAAAAGGCTCTAGGGGATTTCTCCGAACTGTCTCACTCTCTCCCAGAAGCACTGGATGCTTTCCTGTCACTGAGGATTTACAGAGTACGTAACGTTATGGACCATACTCTTTTTATGACCCCAGAATGAATTCAATTCCAGGAGTAAATATGGAGTAACATATAGTCACCCAGTAAACCATTCCAACTCAAGATATCTGCCAGTAATCACGAGGCTACAACTCTTTTTGTCACTGGAATTGAAGAAGAGAACAATTACAGGGTCTCCCGTAAGAAGCTCTTTCATCCTTCTAATACATCACTGACAACACAGAAAAGCAGGTCCAGTAGATATGCATGAGATTGTCCTTTAATATAATTACTTCCCAAAGCTACTTACAGGGACATGTGTTGTTGAAAATAACAAACATCTGGTGCTACCAAAGTTTCTAAACAGAGGGCCAGCCTGGGCATAAGTAAACACAGCAACTTTGGAACAAATATACAATGTATATTTTTAGTTAAGACAGTTTCTTCCATATCTGCAGTGAAGTGTTACAACCTTTCCCCCCAACTGTCTAGCACCACTTCCTAGCACACAGAAGAGATAGTTTACTGATAAGCCGCTAAAGTTGCTGGTCCCCAGGGTTTCTGTATATTTTTGTTGATTTTTTCAGTGTTGGTGAGTTTCTAAATTTAACCTTGCACAAAGGTCAAAGTAGCTCATAACTACTTTCCCACAGCTGAGTAAGAAAATATTTACAAATGTACCTCACTAATTTGAGGGAAGGCAGAGATGGGGGGGGGGAATCAGGAAGAATATTTCTGGAAGTATTCTGTATATGGAAAGACTTCAAGGAACATTGAAATACTAACATAATCTAGTGGGCCGGAGCAAAAGGTTATATATAAAAATACTTATTTGCTGGCCCCTTTTCAAGAGTCAAATATTTTGCTGCCCTTCTAGAAATATTCTCTCAGTACACAGACCTGTAGCATCCTGAGTCTGGCTGTCTCACCTTCCCATCTCAAGTTGATCCCACTCTTTGGAGTCAGTCTTCTAAATAGCTTCTTTAATTCATTTTACCATCAATTTATAGTACATTGTTTTGCCAGTGTTTCTTGCCCTCATCTTTCTGTTCCCTGATAAGCCAGAGACCATGACAGCCATGGGTTTCTGATGGGCTGTCCTTATTCAGCACTGTTCTTTCAATATACTTCCCATAAGCAATGCTGGACTCGCTGCATCTCCAGCAGAAATTCACTCCTTGGGAAAACCTTGATGTTATGCTCACCAAGTACTTGAAGGTTTGAATTTACTTTTTTATTAACAGCATGCAAAAGCCTTTCCCATCCAGCCTAAACAATTAATTGCCACCTGACACTTCCATGGCCTATTTACCTTGTTCCATTCGTGAGTGAGTGACCCACATGTCAGCCACCTATTCCTTAAAACTCCAGCAAGGATTGCTATCCCCCAACTCATCTACTGAGAACATTAGTAAGTCCTGCTGGATCAGATCAACGTCTGCCTAGTCCAGTATCCTATTTCCATGACCAGTCTCATGATCCTAGAAAGTACACAAACGTGAAGGCAACAGTCTTGTGCTACTCTTTGGTCCCCCACAACTGTTATTTAGAGGCACATTTGTTTCCATCCCAAATCTCAAATAAATATGTAATCCTAAATATGGATTACTTTTTTTAAAATCCTGGCGAAGACCTAGAGCAGAATGGAAAATTAAATGTACAAGGCTGTCTTATTACTTCCAAGAGGCATTTTCAGGGACATGATGATGTTGAAAATAACTGAACATCTGGTACTGCTGAAGGGTCTAAACAAAAAGCCAGCCTGGGCAAATGTAAACACAGTAACTTTGAAACAAATATACAGTATATATTTTTAGATTTTATGTCACAGAAATTGAAATTGGGGGAAGTGGCTCAGTTTTAAAAAGATGTTTCGCTATTCCCTGGACTGGAAGATGAGATCGTGAGTAGGGTTTCTTCAGCCAATTTAAGTCTCCCATATATGACATTGGTTAGATTTGGGGGGGGGGAGAAGAGAATACCTTGCTGCAGATTCCCCCCCCCCACTTTTTAAAAGGGAGAATCTTGCCACTCTGCAGATGGACAAGATCAACAACTGCACATACACAGGTCTTCTTTGTAATGGCCCCCATCCAGTAAAATGTCCTGCCTGAGGAGGTCAGAAAGAAGAAGAAGAAGAGTTGGTTTTTATATGCCAACTTTCTCTACCACTTAAGGAAGAATCAAACTGGCTTACAATCACCTTCCCTTCCTCTCCCCACAACAGACTCCCTGTGAGGTAGGTGAGGCTGAGAGAACTAGCCCAAGGTCACCCAGCTGGCTTCATGCGTAGGAGTGGGGGTGGGAATCCAGTTCACCAGATTTGCCTCCACCGCTCATGTGGAGGAGTGGGGAATCAAACCCAGTTCTCCAGATCAGAGTCCACCGCTCCAAACCACTGCTCTTAACCACTACACCACGAAAGGCTCCCACACTGCTGGCATTTCATAAACTGTGTAAAACAGAATTGTTCAAAACGGCTTTTTATAAAGTAAGGCTACATCGTAACAGATTGGCCCCGGAAATTGCACTTTGTTTCTGCCAATGTAATACCATGCTCTGCATTGCTCAACATGTCATGTTCAGTGCTTGTGCCTTGTTCAGATGACAGCTCCATTTCAAATTTCTGCCATTCCTGGTCCTATTGCAATGCTTACTAGATGTATCATCCTATTGACTGCATTGATTAATGTTACATAATCTGATTTGAGCCAGAGTATCACATAATATATATTTGGCCTTTTAGAGTAGCAATGTGAGTGGAAATGGAGTAGCTAATTTTCTACTGCTTTGCCCATGGTAGCGAAGCTTCAGTATGAATAGTACATGCATTTGCAGGGACAAGAAGGGAAAGCCAAGGAGGAATGGAAAGACATAGGGCTTATCTAAATGATGCAAAGGACTGAGGAGTGTTGGAGTATCCTTACCAGGAACTGATATTGTGTGTACTGGGTATACAAGTTGAAGCCTGAAGTCTGGCACTAGGTCCATGAAGTACACCAGAATAATGCTATAGGATCAGACAGTAAGAAACAATATAGAAGAATTATTAGGTGCATGAAGGGGAACTGATGAAGAACTGAAACAGCTGTCTTCCTCTTCTACCTTGAAACTCACCTGAGATTCCTGTAATATAAGAAAAGATACTACTATACCATATATTTGGATCTTTTTGTACTTACCTTAATTATTTTGGATGCTATATTGAATTTAAGTAAAAATTATGTATATATTGGATGTATTTAAGATACATAAAACACTTCTTAGCAGTTAGCTACTATTTGTGTGTCCTTCTGTGTACATTTGGATGTAACCTCCAGGTACTAGCTGGAGATCTCCTGCTATTACAACTGAACTCCAGCCGATAGAGATCAGTTCACCTGGAGAAAATGGCCATTTTGGCAATTGAACTCTATGGCATTGAAGTCCCTCCCTTCCCCAAACCCTGCCCTCCTCAGACTCCGCCCCAAAAACCTCCCACCGGTGGTGAAGAGGGCCCTGGCAATGCTAAGCCCAGCCCCCTGCTGGTGAAGTGCCCTGGTTGTCTTATAGAGTCCAATGAAGACAACTAGGAGGAGGTTAAAATAAGCAACAGCTTTTTATTTAGCTAAACAGAGACCCTGGGGGTGAAATAACCCACAAATAAGATGCAGAGTTACTCACCCAAGAAACAAAGGAAAGTCAGTATCATTTATGCATTCGCATGGGGCAGGCCCATGGCTGCTGACAAGCAGATTGATACACAAAAGCACCAATGCACAAGTGTCTAATTTACTCTAATTAGCATAACCTATAGATATTAGCTGAAGGCATCACTTAGTGAGTGCCTGATCTTGTGAGCTCGGTAACCAGAAACCACATTCATGAAGATGAACGTAATTCAGAGCTCTCTACTGGTGAGAGGCTGTACCAGGCACAGAGAGCATGATTTGTTGGTTCATGGCTCTCGGATGCCAACTTCCCCAAAGCTTCCATGTGTGTGCGTTTGAATACATAGTGTTCTAAACCAGCCCTTATATCTGGGCATTACATTTGCTGCCATGCAGTCCAGCTAGACTTATCCCCAGAAGAGGCTGCCATGGGTAGGGAAGGAGGGAAAGGTGAAGACAGGGGGGCAGATAAACGAAGGCAATCTGGCGGGTCAGAAGGAAGGAAGCAGGAAAAAGGAAGGGGCTATGAGGGCTGCCAAGGAAGGGAAAGAGAAAATAGTTGAGGAGGGTGATACAGTGGATGCCCCTCACAAATCCTTGCAGGTTCCCCCCCCCCCTTGTGCCCTTCTAAGTCCATTTGTCAATAGTGTAATTTTGCTTGGGATTGCACTATGTGTATCTCAAGTCACAGTATCTTGGGAATATTCATCTGTTTTTTCACCGAACAAAAATAATTGTATGAAACCCCCAGTACATTCCAATGAAAAGTTAGAATATCTTATAAACACAAGTAGCCAACTTCACATTTCTTACATACCATGCAAGGACAGAACAGAAACTACACATGGGAAACATATCTTCAGTTCTAGAAACAAATCTATTTCTCTCTCTCACACTGCAGCACTATTCAAAAGAAAATCAGCATTGATGAAACAGAAATTTTAAGAATTAAACGTTTTTTTAAAAATGTATATATTTAAGGAATAAATGTAGTATAGGTGTTACATATGCTAGTACAGTATATGTAGACAAGGAAACCACTAACATGGTCAAAGTGAAGCCTATGTCTGAGTATCGGATTTGTCCTTAATTGTCCTGGGGCACAGGAAGTTTCCTGAATGGTAACGAAAGAAACACAAATAATTTTCTGAACCAGACTAATTTCTTATTTTATTATCGGCATAAAGTTATATTTCACTTTACCATTTCTGAGCAAAGGGATTGAGAGGGTGGTTGCTGGCCAGATGCAGGTATGAAATTGATAATTTTGATTCAATTCAGTCAGTTTTAAGCCAGGTTTTGGGATGGAAATGTAAATGTTACTAAAATATTTATATACCTTGATGAGTTAAACCCTTCTGATCAAGTCAGTAAATATTTTAATATCTTGCTTGTAAAGTTTTCACCCTCCTAAAGGCAGCAGATTCTACTAGCTCTAGCCATGATTTTTTAAAACTCCAGAAACTACCCGACTAGTAAGCATTGACCTAATGCTGACTTATCACAGGAGTGCCTATGGCGTAAACACTGTATAATAACTAGTACTGGAGTACACCAAGGATCATTCACTTTTGTTCTAGTCCAGGAAATGAACTGAATGATTGTCCTATAACTCTTAGAAGGAAAGCATTCATGCCAAAGAAGTCAATAAATCATTTTCTCTACAGTAAACTAAGAAACAATCTTCAAAAATTAATACCCAGAAAAAGCACATTTGAGTACTTTGTAATAAGCATATTACTTTTCCCTGAGTGCATTCCTGAAGATATTTAATTAGAATTACGTTTTATAAAGCCTTCCGTGCTGTGGATAATCAGGGCATTTCTTTGTCCATAGAAAAAAAGTATATTTCACGATATAAATGCTATTGATTAATGACAGTTTTTATTGGTGCTACCCAAAATGTAGAGCAGGGGTTGTAGTTGAAGTTATTTAATTAGAATTAGAGTTTATTAAATGTTCTGTGTTGTGGATAACTGGGGCCTTTCTTCATCAATGGGAAAAATATATTTCTGGACACAAGTGCTACTGATTAATGCTAGTTGTTACTGGTGCTACCAAAATTTTATAACGGGGAGGGGGCAATTTTGCAAGTAAGCTAAAATGTGCTGTTTTGCCATAGAAGTGTTGAATAAATTCAGACTAGCTTGTAATGAAAAAGTATTGATCAAATTCAGCCCTTAAAATATATGTAACAAATGGAACTTCAAGATTCTTGCCCTTTTCTTTAAAATGTCCAAGTTCTCTTGAATTGTTAGCTGTTTGTGGACTGTGTAGCAACACCAAGCAACACGATTTTTATACAATTATAGTTTTAGTGGTAAACATATATGATGTGTTCTATATAGGATTGGTATCTAAAGCTAGGTAGCAATTTCAACATGCACATATTTAAATTAAATCGTATGGTCCGTGTAATATCAGAGTCATGACGTGGAGGCAGGAAATGGCAAACCACCTCCAAATGTCATAAGTCAGCTGTGACTTGATGGCAAAACAAACAACAACAACAACCCACACTTGAAAACCCTGGCATCACATTTGGAAAACCATGCCCAATATGAACTGATGGAAATATGGGTTCAAATGTTTGCTAAGATATTTTGAGTGCCGTAATTTATTTTCAGGGAAGCAGTCATAGGTTTGGATTCAAATGAAATCTTCTGTTAATGGAAGGCACTCCTTTCAGCTAAATGGAACTTTCCCCGCCACTCTTGACACCACTGCAGCCCACTGATCTCCCTAAAATGCTCCTCCTGGGGGACAGGGTACCATTTGGAGGAGCTTAGTGGGCTGCAGGGGGGGAGGGGAGAGGCAGAAAAGTGGACAGAAGTGCTTTCCATTAATGGAAAATTAACTTTCAATCCAACCCACGATTTGTATGTGTAAGGTCCTCTGGGTTCAAGGCCAACCATCTCCAGGGCCATAGCTTGGGGGGGGGGAGCGAGGAGGGCAGCCACCACTCCTCCGGCATGCAGAAAGGGTGGCAGAATTGCCTCTCCTACATGAGGAGAGGGCCGGGCAGGAAAGGCAGTTCTGCCGCCCTCTCAGCCCTCCTCACTCCCCCCTAGTTACGGCCTTGACCATCTCTAACTTCAGACAGAAGAGCTGGAAAAAAACTTTGCTGGAGATCCTGCAACCAGTCAAAACAGGTACACTGATGGGCAACATAAGGCAGCTTCTTACAATATAATAGCTACATGTCTTAACACAAGTATACTAATAGTGGACTACTGTTAACATTCTGGGGGGTGGAAACATGGGTGGAGCGAATGAAAAGAAGCTTAAGAACCTGGATATAGTAATACAAATATTCAGTATTGTATCGTTCTCTTCTCAAACTAAGCTAAATTTTATAATGTCAGCAGACTTGTTTGATTAATCAAACAGATCTGCCACTATCATGTCTAGTCTGGCCTTTAGTAGGGTTGCCAGGTCCCTCTTCGTCACTGGTGGGAGACTTTTGGGGTGGAGCCTGAGGAGGGCGGGGTTTGGGGAGGGGAGGGACTTCAATGCCATAGAGTTCAATTGCCAAAGCGGCCATTTTTCTCCAGGTGATCTGATCTCTATTGGCTGGAGATCAGTTGAATTAGCAGGAGATCTCCTGCTACTACCAGGCAGTGTGCAACCCTAGCCTTTAGGGACCATAAAATCTCATAGATGTCAATGGAACTTAGAGGCATACAACAGCTCTGATTCAGACACAGACTGGTTTTTTTCTGTGTGTTTTCCACCCAAGAATTGGAAACATTTCTGCAGTACAATAGAAACCAAGAAAAGTCCTACTTTTGGTGGCCAAAATGGCCTCTTAATTCCAGAGGCATAGTTTGAAATAGCCCTAAGATCAACAGGTATGAAGGGGATGAATTTGCATCAGCATGAGAGAAGAATTTGGCTTCTTGTACACAGTACTGTATTTTGACTCTGCAAAGCTAACTGTAATTTTCCACTTGGTGCTCCGTGGGAGGTATGGAAAGTGTTCACAGCACTTCAGAATTTGCATTTAAAGAATTAATAAAAATTCCTGGCTGGTCAGAAAGCTTCCATGAACATGATGACCTTGACATTTTTATCACCTCCGAGTTTGTTTTTTCTTCTTTAGTTGACCAAACAGACCTGCTATGAATCTGTTTTCCAAAGTATGCAAGTATCATTTCTCTCCTAAAACTATGCAGTTCTCCTACCACAGAGCTTCATAATGGGGAAACAAATGATAATGAACAAAGGGCAAGAATTCTTAGCTCCCATTCCCGCCCCATGCTAGGACACCCCTGCTAATGATGGCTATTTAAAGCAGAACAATGTTACCTAAACAATTTGACCCAGTTAAAGTTGTGTTACACATGATCAGTCCTGACTAGTGAATGTCATCCCCAAAAGGAAAGTTTTGCAGCTCTTCCAGAAAGTAAAAAAGGTGTGAGGCGTGGTAAGTATGGGGAAGCCACTGAGAATGACTCTTTCCTGTTCAGTTGACCTTAAAAACTGTGATGATACCAAAGAGCAGTCTGTGTGGTATTGAGGGCCCAAGCCAGTAAGAGTTTTTGAGGCCAAACCAGCCCCCAAGTTGTGTCTGGAAAAAGTATAGACCCAGTGCAGATCCTGGATCTATGGTGTACTGTGCTGTTTACAATCAGGCAAGGAGGCTCTGCTCCAACTGTAACTCCACACAAGACCCCTGTTCGCCCAGCATACAGAATGGTCCTTCAGTTTCCTGGAGTTATTATTGACCGTTGCAGAGAGGACATGCTGTGCTGTCTTTTCTCAAAAGGACTATCAGTATTTTATACTTCGCCCTGACTGATTCAGGACCCAGATAATGTAAGAGTGAGAAGAAGCACTGAGAAAACATATGTAATGTTGTAAGTTTTTATTTTTTTTATGTGTCTAAAGAGTTGAGGAATAGGATAAAAAAAAATCCTGAGAGTCATTGAAGGTAGGACTAGGGTTGCCAGCTCCAGGTTGGGAAATACCTGGAGATTTTTGGGGCAGAGCCTGAGGCCTGAAGGGTTTAGGGAGGGGAGGAACTGCAATGCCATAGAGTCCAATTCACAAAGCGGCCATTTTCTCCAGGTGAACCGTTCTAAATCGGCTGGAAATCAGTTGTAATAGCAGGGGATCTCCAGCTAGTACCTGAAGGTTGGCAACCCTAGGTAGGACTGAAATTCAAAATGTTCCAATAAACATAAAATATAACAAAAAGTAAAGTAATATTGTGATGTTTGCCTTATATCAAATGCCTAAATAGGTTCTGTACAAATTATAGTTTCAAATTAAAAATTAATATTTATATGCATGGAGTCTCCAGCTAAAAATATGGTTGTGAGCTACACTTTCCTCCCTAGAATTGGTAAATAGTTTGACTGCTAAAAATAGTCACTTAGAAGCAAGTAAATTAATTTCTGACAAAATGTACCTTAGTATGCTGGCTCATGTTGATCATGGTGAGCTGAATCATGTTAATTTATTTAATTATAAGATTTATATGTCATTTATCAAGAGACCTTGGCGGCCAACAAAATGGAAAAACCAATTAAAACACAATGAAACAGCACAATAACACTAACCCTACAGCAATAAAAGCACCCTAATTATATCATAAAATCAGCATCCAGTAAAAGCAGTGTGAAAGTATAAAACATCATAAAAACAGCACAAATACAGAATAACAGTAGCACAGAAACCATATAAAAATGTACAAAAGCAGAATACAACTGCCTCAGCATGAGTCATAAAAACAATTATCAGGTGGGACAGTAGGGTTGCCAAGTGCCAGGTGGTGGCGGGCAAACCCCCGCCAATCCACCCGGCTGCCCGCTGACCAGGTGAGGGTCGGCGGGCAATCTGTGCAACAGGCGACACGTCACTTTCGGTTCACATCCGTAAAGGCTGCATTGCAAAGAGCCTGTTTCCGGGAGTTTGAGTGGAAAATGCCCCCTTGTGATGCGTTTTACACCCGGAAGTGCCGCATTGCAACAGGCCTTTAGCACTCAAACTGGGAGTTTGAGTGGAAACCGGCCCTTTGCAAAGCTGCACTTCCGGGTGTAAACCGGAAGTAATGAAGCACTTCCAGGCGCACGCGCCCCCCCCCTTCCACTCTAATAACCTCCCGCCGAAGAAGAAGAGGGACCTGGTAAGCCTACGGGACAGGCTATACAAGAAAAACGAGCAACTAAAAGGATGGGATAAAACTTCAATCAAAAACCTGGATAAAGGGGAATGTTTTAGTCCACTGCTCAAATGGCAGCAGGGTAGCCACAGCATGGTTGGCACCTATCCCACCTGGTGGGAGGGAGCACCGAAAGCAGGGCATGGCCTAAGGAGCAGGCAAGCCACCTGCTCTTTGAATTGTGCCTGGAAACAAATCGGCAGCTACGACAGAGATGACATGAGCCCTGTATCCAGGCTCAGGCAACAATCTGGTTACCAGTGGTTTGGACAATTGCAACTTCTAGATATTAGATTAAAAAAAAATACTTGACTCCCTTTTCTGCGGCCATGTTATTGTGATTGCACGTTTCACGCTTTTCATGAAAATTTCATTTTCAAGTTCAAGTTTCAAGTTTGCTTTCAAGTTCTAAAGCTCATCATACCCAAGGTGTTTTGGGCAAACTGGAGGAATTATTTACAGGGCTGTCCTAAAAAACAAATAGCAGCTTGCCTTCAGTTGTCTATAATGAAATAAAATATCTTATTGAACCACTACAGCACTAGCTGATCACAACCACAGCAATATAACAGAAAACGAAAGACTGTGAGACATGATTTGAGATCTTCCAAGTTACAAATTCAATCAATTTTTTTAGAATTTCTGATTTCTGTCAAAATCAATGCTCAAGGGGATATTAAAAAGTGAATCATTATCAATAGAATCGTAAACGTAACTATTTTACTCACTGAAATAGGTCAACCTTTGTTTCCAAGTGGCTCTTGAAAGTGACCTCTATATTAACACTGCAGTGACATTTTACCTCCTGTGTGTTCTTAGATAATTCACGTGTCAATAATTTTAGCATTTTCAGACACTTTTCACGTTTCTCATATGTAAATTATAACCTGCCCATAATGATGCTGAGCTCATAGTATGCAAACAAACATGCTAAGGGCATAATTTGATCTTTTAGGCATGAGCTCCCAACATAAGAATTTCACAATGTAATGTAAAGAAAACAACTTTGCTTTTCATTCCTTTATCAATGTAACTCTACTACTTTGTCAAGAGATTCCACTGTAGAGATGTAGGGCTAGTTCTGAATAATTTGTATAGTTTATCCAGATAGAATACTTAAAACGGCACTTTCTGGAGAATCGTTCTACTCCTGTGGGAATGTTTCACAGATTATCCACCCTTTCTCTAGGATTTACACCATTGAACGGAAAAAGTCAGAGGATAAAAGCTCCATCCATCTAATTATGCTCATCAGGAGGCTTTATCGCATCGGCAGCAAGATTTCCTGTATGTCTGAGAAAGACCTATCACTATCACTTTTGTTTTGTTATAACAGACAGTCTACTAACATACACAACACTTGTGCTCTTTCAACCAGTTATGCCAAGAAATTTAAGCAACACTAAGTGATAGGATACAAGTATAAAAGCTCAGTTGGTTTAGCAAAGATCTTTAAATTAAAGATCCACAAAAATAAGAAGGGGTTTTCTTTATTTATTTATCTATTCAACCAGAGGGCAGAAAGGGCAGAGAAGCTTAAAAGGCCTATTCATGCAAACTGAACTGGTGCTTTGAGTCAGCTATTTACACACTGCAAATGTGTTTCATTCACATTAAAACAAAACTCACTGAGTAAAATGGATACAAATTAAGTATCCCTATCTTTTCTATGGCAGCAGAGTTCAAAAAAGAAATTACTGAAATTGCTCTTAACTTTTGAGTTCTTAGACAAAAAGTTCTTCCAGACAAAAGTGCTAAATGGATTTTTTTTTTAAGTTATATTTGCTTAAAGTTATATTTGCCCCGTACAGTGCAAAGGAAAAGAAGGAAATACAGAGAGTTTTTAAAACTGGAAATAAGTTAATATAATAATTTCTTTGTGGGGTCAAACCAATGGTTATTCTATATCAGAATTTTGTCCCCAAGAGAAGCCTATAATCCAATTTAACTATACTAGCTACCACACATTTGCACCTAAATGGTCAAAAACTCTCCTTACCATGGGTATCACACCAATGACCAAGATTCTGTGGGTCCAAAAAGTTCCATCTGACCAGCCCTAGCCCCAGACTCACCAGTTTGCCAGAAACTGCCACCATCTTAACTGGGTGCTAGTATGCTGCTAGGGTTGCGATATGTCTGCTGGGGGTGGGAGATCTCCCACTCCCAGCAATCATAGCCCACCAGCACTCTAGTAGATGGAGGGAGAACAAAAATTGCTGTTGGTGACAGTGTGATGTCACTTCTGGGAAAAATCCAGAAATAACACCAGTCCTTTCTGGAAATTACCAGAAACATTTCTGGCAATTCCTAGAAAGGACTGGTATTACTTCTGGGCTTTCCACTGAAGTGGCATCACACTGTTGCCAACGGTGCCCCCCCATCTCCATACCTCTTGGATTCCCACCAGTTGCCAGGCATGGTTTGGCGACCCTAGATGCTCCATTGCCCCCACTGCCTGGGAGAGCACAGCCTAGATCGCCAATGCCCCTATCGCCTAGGAAGGACAACTGTGCATCAGCCCTACCCTGCATCTCTGCTTACTGGGCACAGGGTAGGGGAAGTCACACCAACTAACTGCAGGAGCAAGGGAAAGGACCAGGAAAGCTGCAACACAACCTCCCAAAGGCAAGAGTGATGGCAAAACAGGCACAGATCCTGTGGAAACCACTTTACCTAGCTCTGTGGGTTCTCAATGATGAGAGATAGGCTATGGGAATACTGTCTTTTACAAAACAGAAATCAAGTATTTTACAAAAAATACTGTGTCAGTATAGTTCTCTTAAAGGTTAATGTCCTCATGATAATATAGTTTAATAAAAAATAATACATATTTAAAAAGATAAAAGTTTAATTCTCCCCTGGTCTCTTTGTTACCTGATCATTTATGAAGCCACCTGGTACATAATGCATTAAATATTTTCAATGTCTTCTAGAAAAGTTAATACATTATGCCAGGTGAGAGAAATTTCTCCTTCATGTATGATGCCTTCAGGTTATTTACACTTCACACACAACTGCAAGTTGAAACTTGTTTTAGTGGTAAGAACTTCTATTTGACCAAAAGTTATTTGTAGCTGCACTGTAGTAAATAAGCTCAGAAGTCATTTAACTTAAAATTAAAATATTGCATTAATTATTTCTGCAGCTATTGCAAAAATTCTAATTAGTCTTTGTATTTCTAAATGATAGATTTATATTCATACCAAAAAATACAGCAGCAATACTCAGTCAAGAATGCCCCCAAATTCCAAACTTATTTCTTAGGACAGTGTGTGACCTCTTTTGAACAAGTGTTCTTTCAAGTAACTGATCTAGAGATATCCTTGAAAACCAATGACTTTTCGATTCTTGTCACAGGCACAGGGCACATAGGAATAGTCATGTCAATTCAACATTCCAAAAGTCAACCAAGGCATTGAAATATTTTCCTGCCAAGTCAGCTGGAATTTCCCCAAGCACCAAAGGAATCCCTATGGATCCAGAAGACTCTTATAATGGTCCACTTGAATTGTTCCTCCATTCTTCAGAGAAGAAGAAGAGTTTGTTTTTATATGCCAACTTTATCTACCACTTAAGGAAGAATTAGACTGGCTTACAATCACCTTCCCTTCCTCTCCCCACAACAGACACCCCGTGAGGTAGGTAGGGCTGAGAGAGCTCTAAGAGAGCTGTGACTAGCCCAAGGTCACCCATCTGGTTTCATGTGGAGGAGTGGAGAAACCAACCCAGTTCACCAGATTAGTGTCCGCTGCTCATGTGGAGGAGTGGGAACTCAAACCTGGTTCTCCAGATTGGAGTCCACCACTCCAAACCACTGCTCTTAATCACTACAACACGCTGGCTCTCAGAGAGTGGAGGTTAGTATGACTGATTATTCCAATACACACCAGAGAATGATCTGTTCATTACAAGTCAGTCACCAGGGGTTCTACCAACTACAGACCCCTTGCGTTTAACTGTGTTTTGATTTGGAACAAAAAATTCAAGTGTATGAACTGCTAAGTGTGCAGAGATTACTAAACACTGGGGCAGCCCTATGGTAATCATTGTAGCCATGAAGTCTTGAGCTACTCCTGACTAGGTTGCCTTCGCTTTAGTATTAAAATCCCCTAGAAATCTGAATTAATACCAAATCTACAACAACTGCTGTGAACTCATTCAGGGAGTCTGTTAGACAGTTGGTTGGATGGTGCACCAATTGAATCCCTATTCTCTGCCCAATCACCAAATGCTGGGTGGCGAGCAAGATAGAATTTTTAGATAAAGGCAATTTTGCTTCCCCGCCCTGTCTCCCTGTGTTAACACTGTATTGGATACCCAACTGGGGGTTAGCTAAGACAGAGCCTGCAGTTGGGTACTGGCCATACAGGTCAGGTTGACCTCCAGGACTATAGTTGTTTTATGAACAACTGATCCATCATTTAATAGTACTACTCAAAACAAACCTCAGAGCTCTATTCCTAACATGTGCTCATAGAAGAGGCAGGAAGACAAAACTGAAGATGGGTGAATACTTCCTGCCTAACTGAAGACTGAAAGATCAGCCTGCTTCCTGCCTCCAGGGACTGTAGCCAGGAGAATACCCAAATGTTCCAGACTGATCTTCTTTTCTCAAGTGAAGAGGGTGAGTGGGCTGACTACTACTTCACTAGCAAGAGATGGGAATAGGACCAGAAGTCAGAACTGGCCCCATTTGTCTATTCCTCCTTCTCTTCGAGTGTCTATGCTAGACACTGTATTTTTCCTCCAACCCACTAAAATCAGCCTGGACCTGGGTGGCAAAGGCTAGCCAGATCTTGGAAGTTGAGCAGTGTCAGCCCTGGTTAGTACTTGGATGGGAGACTGGAAAGACCATTTAAAACTAATAATTGATAATTTTGTTGGCCTTTAAAGGCACCTAAATTGTGCCACTGAGGTAGCCCTAGGGTTGTCAGCTCCGGGTTGGGAAATACCTGGAGATTTTGGGGGTGGAGCCTGAGGAAGGTGGGGTTTGGGGTATAATGCCATGGAGCACCTTTCAAAATGGCCATTTTCTACAGATGAACTGATCTCTGTCGCCTGGAAATCAGTTGTAATAGCAGGAGATCTCCAGCCACCACCTGGAGGTCGGCAACCCTAGGTAGCCCCCTTGCTCTGCTTTCATGGTACGACTAGCTCTGACAAAGGATTCTGAGCATGGGAATTATATTAGGAAATTTGTGCAAAATGTGTATTTCAGCAGAGCAAGGTAAAACCCAAACCTGAATATAAGGGAGAGGCATTTAATTAGAAAAATAGTGGGAGACAGCCATTTTAAAAGCAACATGAAACAGAAAATATCATTGCTCAAGATTTTCCAAGCCAGCTCTTCTGCCTTCAGTCAAAAACTGATCGCACTGGGATTGCACGACTAACACCAATTAACCATGAGGATCCACAAGCAAGACTGGAATACTCCTAAAATCAGAGGACAGTACAGATTTAGGCCATATCTGCATCTTCAGATGTCCACATCAGCATGTATGTTAATATGCATGACCTGCACTTTCCACATAATATGTTGTCTATTTTGCTGAGTGGCATATGGGTATACCATTGTAGCTATGCAAATTAAACATTATTTCAGGGGGGAAATGGAGTACACAGTTCTATGTACTGTGTTCTGGAGTACACAGAGAGCCAGCGTGGTGTAGTGGTTAGGAGTGGCAGACTCTAATCTGGTGATCTGGGTTGGTTTCCCCACTCCTACACATGAAGCTGGTTGGGTGACCTTGGACTAGTCACAGCTCTCTTAGAGGAGGGGGAGGGGAAGGAAAGGTGATTGTAAGCCTGTTTGATTCTTCCTTAAGTGGTAGATAAAGTTGGCATATAAAAACCAACTCTTCTTCTGAGGGAATCAGACCCATTTATACAGGAAAAACAAAGTTTAGTACTGAGACTGTGGAAGAAAACGGAATCTGTTTTTTAAAAAAAAGTCAGTATGCATTGGTAGATTAAATAAGATTAAATCTGGCTACTATTTAACAAGCTTCAATGTATTTAGATAAAATCAAGCAGAATCTTCAAACAAGCTGCAGAAGTCATAGCAGCATATATTGATGACTTTATTCTTTAGCTTGTACACTAGTTTCCTGTAAGTGCCATTTTAAGTGTCCTAGTAGATAAGAAGAGTATACATTGTTAAATATTAAACAGAACAAATATCTAAGGAAGTCTATTCCTTTGTTTAAAGGCAAGCCCTCCCATCCATTTAAGAAGATCCGTAAGCAGGTATCTGTAAACACATCTCTTGCTGGATCAGGAACTGTGATATAAACTGGATGTACATCAAAGTATGGATTCCATCCATCAGAATTGCATTATTTTCAGTAGGATTTACATTCAAATGTGTATTCAAATCTACATTCTGGTGCACTTAACCATGAATAAATAAGCATATAAAAATGGTGGCTAGAGCTGGATTGTGATCACAGTTGTGTGAATGTTTACAGTATATTTAAAGAAAGAGAATAGGAAAAACAGAAAATGTTTTAGTATGCTATCTCTACCAAAGGAGGAAAAAAGAGATTTTGCAGTGCATTCTTAAGGAGAGTTACTCCAGTCTAAGCCCGTTGAAATGAATGGGCTTAGACTGGAGTAACTCTCCTTAGGAATGCATGGTTGAATTGAGCTTGCAAAGCCAAGGCAACAACAAAATAAAGGGATTAAAATTATGAGATTTTAATTTACTAGCGGTGCTGTCCTAAGAAGAGTTATACCCTTCTAAGGGCATTGATGTTAATGGGCTTAGAAGGGTTAACTTTGATTAGGATGACACAGTAAATCATCCATAATTCTATCACTAAGTATCCTGAAAACAGAGTACACCTCACTCTCTGTCTTTGGAGAGAACTCCATTCAAGAGTCTGAATATTTCACACAGCTTGTGTCATGTTGCTGCTTCTCTTTACAAGAAACTCCAGTTCATCAGTCTCTGACTGTATTCACACATTCACTGGTACTGTCGCGGTTCGGGCCGTTAAGTGCCTACACTCTTAGAAAGGACCCCTTCCTGAGAAGGGATATGTTATCTTATTCAGCGAGACACCACTAGACCGGAATCAACGGTTCCTAGAAAGTTGTTATTGCTCCTAGGACATCTCTTGAACACACCAATAAATGTATAATAATGGACAAGAGTAGAAGTATATAAAAAACACATTTATTTACATTATATAATATATGCTTTTTGGTTGCAAAGCCTTAAAATATCATATAAGGATAGACATCATTAGTCTTAAACATGTTTATGTAGCAAGTAATCATTCACATTCTCTATGCCTCCATAAAGGAGTATCTTAGTCAGAATATACTCATAAAGTATCCTTAGTGCAATGCACCTTCATTCAGAATATAAGGTTACAGAGATCCTGTCAAAATATGGTTAATTCTTTGGAGAAAGATTTGGTTAGAAGCATCCTAACTTAAACCATTCAAAACATCATAATATTTCTGTACAGAAGACACACTATACCTTGCTGTGTCATCTGGAGTCCTTTAAGAGTCTAAGCTCTATGAGAACATATGAAGTTATCCCAGAGTATCTGTATTTGCTAAGTCTTGAATCCTTTAAAGACTTCTATTAATATTCTTAACTGATCATCATTAAGATCAGGCATTGTGTATGTACATGCTATGCATGCTCTTTCTAGTTTTAGACAGCAATGCTGAATATATAAATACTATGTGTTAGCTTAAAGCTGTTTACAGTCTTTTTGACTGTGCCAATCTGTGTATGCACTGTATAATGTATCAGCATTGTGCATATCTCACAGAGTACAGAGAGTCTCCTTTCCCTTCAGGAACATCTCTGGTCTCTTGCTCTGAGTAGGTTCAGAAGTCCCTCTGTTAAGTAGAGGACGTTCTGACACTATCTCAGAGGTCTAGCTATTAGCCCTGTATTCAGGATGCTTTTTAGCATTGGTAAGCCAAATAGGCTTAGCTTGTAAGAATCCATAAATCCAATGGACTCTCAGTGTTCCAATATATGGAAAGATCACTGCACTTAGATTCCTATTCAAAGAATAGGAATTCTAAGGGTCTCTAGCCTCTTCTAGAAATAGAGCAGTCTCACAAGAAGACTGTAAGTAAGATATGTTGAAATATCCAGATCTTGATACTTCAAGATACCTTAGAGAACTGCTGTCCTACGCAAGGATCAGAGTTTCAATGTTTTACGTCTCAAGCCTTTTGAGATGGAGAAGTGTCATTCCAGACAGCTGCAGTCTGCCAGTCATAACACTCTGAAGTGCTGGCTGTACTGTGGCTGTATTTATACTGTTTCTAGACTCATTAAGAGTGAAGAAAGCTCCTTTATCCCCTCCTTCTTATCCTTACAGAGGTGTGCCTTTATTTCCTCTTATCAGATGTCAGGAGCAATGTAGAAATGGCTTGGTAAGCAGCTGCTCCTGTCTTGTGTCCTTATGTCCAAATATGGACTTCCTTTCCTTTTAGTCCACTTTGTTTAAAATATATACACTCATTTCTGAGTTACATGATTATGGTATATACATTATTTGTATACCGTATATACTCGGGTATAAGCCGACCCGAGTATAAGCCGACCCCCCAAATTTGAGGCCAGAAAAGGGAATTTCTTATTGGCCCGCGTATAAGCCGAGGGTCAATAAGAAATTCCCTTTACCGGCAATGCTGCGCTCTAAAATGGCGGCCACCATTTTAGAGCACAGGGCCCCTGCCCCAGGTCGCCCTCCCGCCGGCCTCCCAGGCCCTCCCGCCCCACCCCACCCCCAGTGCCATTCAAGGGGGGAGGGGGAAGAGCCCCTTACCTGGAAAGGCGGCGAAGCGGTGGCGTCGGCGGCGGTGCGGCCTTCCTGGGCTGGCAGGAGGCCCCCCCGGCCGGAGGAACGCGCCCACCGCCGCCGGCGGGGGCCTCCTGCCGGGGCGGGAAGGCCCCCCCCGGCCGGAGGAACGCGCCCAGGCGCGCGGGCGGCGGCGGCGTGGCCGGCGGGGGCCTCCTGCCTGGGCGGGAAGGCCCCCCCCGGCCGGAGGAACGCGCCCAGGCGTGCGGGCGGCGGCGGCGTGGCCGGCGGGGGCCTCCTGCCTGGGCGGAAAGGCCCCCCCCCGGCCGGAGGAACGCGCCCAGGCGCGCGGGCGGCGGCGTGGCTGGCGGGGGCCTCCTGCCTGGGTGGGAAGGCCCCCCCCTGGCCGGAGGAACGCACCCAGGCGCGCGGGCGGCGGCGGCGCGGCCGGCGGGAGCCTCCTGCCTGGGCGGGAAGGCCCCTGCCGGCCGGAGGAAGGCGCCTGGGCCCGGCGGCGGCGGTGATGGAGGTAAGTTCCCCCCTCCCTCCTCCCCCCTCCCCTCTCCTACCGTATTGACCCGCGTATAAGCCGAGTTCGGCTTTTTCAGCCCTTTTTTTGGGCTGAAAAACTCGGCTTATACGCGAGTATATACGGTACCATCCTCTTTGTTAGGACAATATGCATTAAATGAGACTACTTAGAAATCTGTAGCACAACATTTAACTATATAACTCATAAAACACAATTATTGTTTACATTTGTCACTTTGTAACATCTTTTAGTAACTGACAGCCTTGGGCAGATTACAGAAGAGCAAGTAAGCTTGTTACTCTTATCTTTGAGAGAACTTTAATGCCTTTAAGCTATAATAAGCACAATTTCAGCTATTAATGCACTCTTAGTACATTAAGATATTTTAAGACCTTGAAAAGGACAAGTGTTCTGCCTTTGAGGTGACTTTTGCACACTTTATGGACAGATAAGGGAAGGTACCCTGCGCTGCCCCTTCAAGGACAAAGCCAGAGTAACTTTAGTAGTTAGCTTTGATAGAGCTAACCTTGAGCTAGCCTGTCAGCATGACACAGAGCTAGCCTGTCAGCATGACACAGACTTTCATTATACATTACACAAACCTCTGTAGTGGCTCAGTTTGCATGATGTGTTTAAGCTCTATATGGAATTAATTCTGCACACGTTCACAGAATACCATGATTATGTCATAGCCCGGCACAGTACAATTACAGGGCTGAGGATGCATGCAAATGTTAACTTTATGATTTCTTTCAGGAGACAAACAACTCCCATTTACTTAGAACAGACTAAGACCTCAATTGTACCCCACCCTTCCCAATATTGGATTCCCCCCCCCCTTTTAGGCATCAAAAGTTCCTTAAAAATCCTGGGATTTTAGCTTGGTTAGGTGCTGATAATACTTAATTAGCAATTACCCAGAACTTCCTCACAAAGTTACAATTTGCAGTTTCTCAGAAACAGGAAATAAACCATGTGAAAAATGCAATCCTACATTTGAGTTGTGCCAACTAGACAAGAATAGGATTACTATTAAACACCCTAAGGCCGGTGGAACGTTAACCACTCCAATAGATTTACACTGGTCTGGTAATAATGTTGCTAAACATTTGCTCCTAAGTACAGACTGTGGTTTTCTCTCCAAAGCATTTATATATCGGTAGCTCAGTAAAGCACCGCTTGGAATTTTGGCACATTTGATGGTTTGCCAAGTTGATCAGCTCATCCCATAATATTGGGAATATATTACAAAAATAAAATTAATCTCTTAATCAGTAGTAAATGATTCAAATACTATTTCTAGCAAAATAGGTACAATGATGAAAAAAGAGATAAAAAGCATTGATGTCCTTAAGACCTCTCAAGCAGTGTTGGCAGGCCTAATTCCATTTATTGCAATAACAATTGCCTCTGGAATTCATCATAAAGAGAGTCAGTTTGATGTAGTACAGCAAGAATATCTGGATTCAAATTCTGGCCCATATGTGAAGTTCCCCCCTTGTTAGTTTCAGGCAAGTCATTACCTCTAAACCTAAACTACCTCACAGTGTTGCTGTAACAACTTGTGTATTAAGCTCAAGGTGCTAGAAGTCAGAATAAAGTAGAAATATGATAATTTTTGAACTAATGAAAGAATGCAAAGTATAATGTTTTCGGAAAAACCTTAGTAATGAAAAATGTGAATATGTGAATGGCATCTGTACGTTACAGCATGCACAGGGTTTCGGATGGATGACTGAAAGATCTATGAAAGCCAGCCTTTTCATCCAGTAAATGAAAGTCAGGTGATTATTATACTATATAAATTAGCATTTTGGACCTAGTTAATGATTTTAACAAAGATCCAACATAATAAAAAATAAGAACATTTTCAAAAAAAATTGCCTTTAACAAAATTTGACCAATCTGCTAGCAAGTAGAACTTCTGAGAAGTTATCCTGAAGTGCCATCTGCTGGCTAAATGTTTTATCAAGGAATGAAAGTATTTTATAAAACTATTCAAGGTACTCATGTGTTGTATGGTAGAGACAGAACAGAACAGAATGCAGGCTGTTTCCTAGTTGACCACCAAGGGCTTAGTGGTTACAAGTTGTTGTTGTTTTACAAAGAATTCTGGATTAAATGAAGCTAACAAAACAACTCTTACTTATGATCATTTAACACAGATTGTTTATGCCATAATTTTTGAAGGTATCCTGAATATGCATTCTTTTTTGTAAAAAATGGTAGATTATAAATGCATCGCTGCTCAAGTTCACCACTGTTGTATGGTTGGGACACCCAAATATATCAGCTCAACACATTACAATATTTTCAGCATCCTTGTCAATCCTTATAACCTGATCACTATGATCTGAGGTTTGTAAAGATATGGCTGTAGTAGAAACATGAGTCTGAACAATAGTTAGAGCCGTGTTTGCAAGCCACAAGTAATTTGAAAGCAGAAACATCAGTGTAAGCCATGGATTCAGAAGACAGAACTCCAGCCCATTAAAAGTTCGTGGTACGACAGAAGGTAGATTATTAAAGCTCAACAATCTAGGTGTTAAGTTAGGTCCAATAAACTCCAACAGCTGGAAACATGATCATCTGCCTTAGAGGGTATATTTATTATTGGTCTCTATTGTTTCAAAATGTTGGGTATGATTAATAGGGTTGCCAGGTCCCTCTTTGCCACTGGTGGGAGGTTTTTGGGGCGGAGCATGAGGAGGATGGGATTTGGGGAAGGACTTCAATGCCATAGAGTCCAATTGCCAAAGTGACCATTTTCTCCAGGTGAACTGATCACTATCGACTGGAGATCAGTTGTAATAGCAGGAGATCTCTAGCTAGTACCTGGAGGTTGGCAACCCTAATGATTAATGACTTTAGATTTATTCCAAAGGTTTTTTGCCTTGTAATCTGAAAGCATTTTGCCTTGTAATCTGAAAGCATACTGTCATATGTAGTTGGAATCAACTGCTAGAAAACTAAAGGCATTGGAATCCCATTCTTATACAAATCAAATGAGTATGCTGCTTAGGGCAGAGAGGCAATTTGGACAGTAGAATTAGCTGTCAATGAGAGACATCTGAACGCTGAGACAGACTATTTTGCAACAATTTATCTTCTGTGAATCTATGAGGGAGCATAAATATTTTTGGCAGTGTCTTGGAAATTTTCAAAAGGACATTCACATTTACTATCCTATTTTTTGTTTGGATAACAAATCTCAGACTTGTTAACAGTGCAATCCTAAACAGGGATTGCACTCTTCTAAATCCATTGACTTCAATGCCCTTAATGCTACTTTGAATTGCATTACGATTTCAATAAACTGTGGTAAGGACATCAGAGGCTAAATGAATTAACCAACATGATATCTTGGCTGGACTGGCAGGTTTGCATTGTTGCTCAGTTGTGAAACTCCTTAAGTGGATTTTGGAAAGTCACTGAAGGTTTTTACAGGCAATACTACAACACAACTGAGCCTCCCTTACATTTTGTATGTTTCACAAGAGCTCTCTTAATAGTACTTAGCCTCTACAAAGCATGTCTAGTGTTCAAAGCACTTCATAGATATTATTACTGTAATCCTTAAAACAGGTATTTAATATACATTAATATGTTTATCCGATCTAGCTGATGGAAGTGGAAATGAAGGCTGACTTGCAGTGCCATAAAAAAAGTAAGATTCTGAATTGAATTGCTCAGGATTGCTCTCTTTCGGGGCTTAGGGTTGAGGTATAACTTGCTTAAGGCCACCTAATAGCGAAAGGCAGAGCTGAGAGCTGAATGGGTGTTGCTGATTCCCTCAGACTCGGGCAGCCCATTCCTGAAAGGGGGGGGGTAGATCCGCGGCGGCTGGGAGCGGCGCAGCCACACTTTCTCCACAAAGACGAAAGGGGTTAGGAAGCTGCCTAAAGACAGCTCCACCCTCAGGAATGCCCTGGGAACATCCCCCATGCCAGCATGGGTTTTCCCTTCTGGGAATTTCCTCCTGGCATGGCTGTGTTGGCAGCAGGGGCTGGCGCAGCTCCCCGGGTGTTTTTCCCCCCGGAACTGTGGGCATTTATGCTGTCACGGGGTCACGCCAGCTCATAAGGAGCTTTGCTCCCCCCTTCAGGATTGCAGCCTTAGACTCTACACTACGCCAGCTCTCATTACTAATGATACTAAGGCAAGTATCTCCCTCCTAGCAAAGCTTACAGAATTTATTTAACAAAGAGTTGACCAATCTCACTTGTGAAAATATCCTCAATCTGACCTACCTCACAGAATGGTTTGGCTAAACTCTTGCTCTGAGCTCCCTTAAAGGGTGACCTTGGACAAGTCACTATCTCAACCTGGCCTACCTTACAGGATTGTTGTAAGGCTAACATAACAACACCAATGAACCAAAGATACACAATAGTAGTAGGCTTCGAGGATCTGCAGATCCAGTATTCTGTACCAGTACCATGAAAGCAAGCCCCTGCTGCCAGAAACTATTTTAAGTATTAAGAGTATGAAATTTGTTATCATAATTTCAGTTGTTGCTCAGTAGGTATGTTTTGATTTTATTTCTGTTTCATCATTACCTTTTGAGGCCAGTTTATCTTGTGAAATAAAGCTTGCACTTTTTAAATGTGGTAATATTCTTCAAGAGGGATCCAACAAAAGACCCAGATAAATATATACAAGCAGCCCAAATTGTTCCAAGATATACCTGTTTGCAAATGTTTAAATGTTATGGCTGCAAAATATTAGGCTTTCATGATTTATGTTATTTTACCTATTCCACAAGGGGTGGGTTGTGTTAATTCCAAAATGCAATGACCTTGTCATGTACTGCACTTTAAAGGTATAATGTCAGGGCTGACAACTGTGAAAAACTCATCCTTTAATTTAATGCTGAAATTTAAAACACTCAAACTGATTGTTATTATTGATGCTCCAGCAAAAACCAAATACAAGTATGTTATCCTGTAAATAACATTATTCTGTTCTGCATTAGGTTAAGAAAGCA
Organism: Euleptes europaea; assembly: GCF_029931775.1. Classification (NCBI taxonomy): domain Eukaryota; kingdom Metazoa; phylum Chordata; class Lepidosauria; order Squamata; family Sphaerodactylidae; genus Euleptes; species Euleptes europaea. The sequence goes on along the minus strand of NC_079314.1, from coordinate 83,267,925 downwards.
CTGGAAAAGCTTTTGAGTAAATATTACCACATAGCTAAAAGCTTTTCAACCACTCATTGTTTTGTAAAGCTCCATGAATTATACTGCAGCTTAATTCAAGATGGGCACTTCCAACCATTTGTGTGTAAGGAAAGAAAGCTTGCAATTGCAAATTTTCAAACCAGTGTAAGGAATAGTCTGCAAAGTTCAGTCCTTTGCATATCTTTCACATGCTATATCTAATTTACTTTAAAAATTCTGAAGTATCTAATACATGCTGAGTATTGTTTTATCATTTGACTCTGCAAATGTTAAAGAAAAGCAAACAAAACTAGCTCAAGAGAGAGAACTCTAAGAGACAATCTCAAATGCTGCCACTACCGAGGTAAACAAAAAAGAACAGAGTGGGGAAGGCTTGACTCCTCCTATTTGGGCATGCGCAGTCTGAAGCTGCATTTCTGAGGAGGATCTTTTTCATGCCTAAAAGCTAGCTCTAAAGGTTTCTGAGTAGTAGCTTTGTGTAGATGCAAAGTTCATCAGCATGATGCACAGAGAACACAAAGATATAGCAAGTGCCTGAGAAACTTTTCCATGCAGTGACAAAACTTCCATCTTGTCTGGACTGAACTTCAATTTATTAAGCCTAGTGCAGTTCACTACTATCTCCAAGACCTTGTTCTGAAAAGGGAAAATAGATCTGGTTACCATCCAGCTGATGGAATTTCATTCCACATCTCTGAGTGAGTGATCTCTTTCAATGATTTCATGTAGATGCTAAAAAGCACAGGAAAAGATGGATCCTTACTATATATCCCATGAGATGGAACAGAAGCCCCTACTACCACGATCTGAAATCGACCTGCAAGGTAGGAACAGAAAGAACAGAATACCTTGCTAGCAATTCACAATCCAGAAGAATAAGATCGACAGACTGAAGGCTGCTGATAGGCCCATGATCGGTTTTGCATTCCCCCTGTCTCTCGCAGGGTAGGTTGTCTACCGGACAATTAGAGCAGGGACATTACAAGAAAAATAGGTGCAATTTGTCAAAATTTTGCAGGTTATTATACATGTTGAAATGTCTCCACAGCCAAAATAAAAACAAATCCTACCACTGGGCCACACCCCTCTGAAAGTTTGATTAAGGTCACATTTCCCATAAAATATGTGCTCATTCTAGTTACCATATAGAATAAGATGTATTTTACCTGTAAGAATAATTAAGGAAGGGGTCCCCAACCTTTTCCAGCCTGCAGGCACCTTTGGAATTCTGACACAGGGTAGAGAGTGCAGCCACAAAAATGACTGCCATGGGGGGCAGAACAGAACACAAAAAGGAAGTGAGGTTGTGGCTATCAGAGCGGGCGTGAGAAGCCTAAGTGACATCAGGAGGCTACAGACAGCCTGAGTGGAAGACAACATGGCTGGGCTGTCGTGGGTGAGGAGATGGAGCCTGCATTGGCGAGCCGCACATTTAAAAGGAGGTGGTGAGCAGATTGGGGGGACGGGATGCAGATGACAACTGGATCTGCCCAGGAGGCTGCACCTGGCTGGAGGGGCAGCAAAACAGATGGGAATGGCAAAGCAGCCCTCAGGTGCAGGCTGCGGGTCTGGAGGAAGCAGCTATAGGGGAAGCCTTGGGAAGGGCAAGAGGAAGCTGCACCAGCCAGCAAGGGTGATGGAGCTCACCAAGAGAAGGCAAGGCAGGCACAGGCAATGGCTCTATAGACTGAGGTCTGAGAGGTGGCACGGGTGAGCAGGCCTGGGGAGGGGAATGCAGCACCATGGCAAGGCCAAGGAGGACTCCCTGGGGAGTGGGGCCCAGCTCCCCGTCTGAGGCCACAGCCCATCCGTCACAGAGGTTATACATACATAAAGGTAAAGGTAGATGTGCAGTAAGATTAATCTCTGATGCAGTCTGCATCATGCAGACAATTTCACCCTTTTGGAATCTGTAGGTAATTTAATCAGAAAGGATTCTATCAAGCATATACACCACTCCACATTTTACTCTGGAGAAAATGAGGTTACTATCTTAAGGGCACTTTCCTGGGAATAAGTCCCGCTGAATTACATGGGCCTTACTTCTGAGTAGACCTGCTTATGATTTCTCCCTGAATCCCACAGTGTCGCCAATATGACCTATGAGGAAGCCTCTCTTTCAACCCCTAATGTACACAAAGAATAAAATAATTATATTTTTAAAAAAGAAACATTATACTAAGCAAATATTGCTTACAAATATATTTGACCTTTTAAACTCTGCTAATGTTTCTAACAATGGCTACAGCAGGGTTCAATTGATATATATATGACATAGCGCTGCAATAAGAGAATTCCTTAGCTTTTAAATGAGGCTTCAGATCACGTTTTACAGAACTAAAAAAGCAACAGAAAAATATGGTGGAAATATTCCTGTTGCATTAGAATCTGTTTCTGGTTTGTTCCCTAGGATTATAATTAATTTAATTTATATGACAGGCTGCAAAATTGTTTGAGAAAAATAGCATAACAATGGCTGAGGAATCATGAGCTCAAAGAAGAAACATTAAAGTTTAAGCAGTACTTTATAAACATGTAATCTCTAGGCTAGTTTGCTTGATCTGGAAAACCTCTTCTCTATTAAAGTTAAAAGGCAAACCTTAATGAATTTGTACTTAATGTTAATACATATTTAAAGAAAATATAAAAAAATATTGTCAAAGGGTCCGTTGAACAAATCAATGAAAGACTGAAAGGCAGGAAAAGAACTGAGAAGCTGAAGAAGGAGGAACAGCCATTAGGAAGGCTCAGTCCAAATCAGCATTAGAATAGATTGTGGCCTCCTTCTTCATTCTTAGGCAGAAAAAGCAGGAAGATCAGGGATGCTTAGTGAGAAGGGATGCTTCTGAGTAGTACAGCAAACTTTGCAATGTTTGGAGGCTAGCTTTCACTATGAACATTAACAGTAATTTTGCTCATGAGTTCTATAGGCTAAGAACTGTGCTACTAATAGGAATATTCTAATTTACTTTCTGTTTAAAACATCAAACATTTTATAGTAGGATGATGTTTCTCAAGGGTCATACATTAACTGAACAATCACAAAAATATTCAGAGCTTTCCCAGGAGAATGTCAAAATATCCTATTGTAACTAGTTTATACAGACTAGGCTAGAGTAATTCTGTACATGCTAACCCAATATACAATCAACTGACAGGGACATACATAGCATGAGGCAGGGCTCATATTGGAACGTAGTGTTCCAATTTACATACACCATTTTGTTGCAATCCTTACAACACTGTATGGTAGATGTATTATTATCTCTATATTGCACGGGAGCAGGAAAGCTAGGAGGGAGTGGCTTCCCAGAAAAATGAGATCTGAAACTAGGTTTTCTAGATTCATCTTAGTCTCTTACAGTGCAATCCTAAACAGTGTTAAAGCCTCCTAAACTCTTTGAACTCAACAGTTTTAGAAAGGCATGACACTGTTTAGGATTGCAGTTGTCACCTGTTCTATATTAGTGATGTCTCTTAAATTTAGTCCCTTTACTAAATTTTAGAGGCAGTTTAGTAATGGGTAAGACTAAGTACCTCACAAAAAAGTGCGGGGGGAAGGCAGCAACAAAATCAATGGATAAATGTACATCAATCGGTAAGCGGCAAGGCTCCGAGCTGTGGGCCAGGGATTGATGTAAAGGGCCTATCCTCTCCAACAACATCCACCTTTCTCCACAGCTTCCATTCTCTCAATTCAGCACCCAGGCAGCTATCAGGAGGAGAGAATGTTAGCCTCAAAGAAGACAAGAGTAAAACCACCACCACAGCCACCACACAGGAAAAGAGAAAGCTGACCACGGGGTAGGGTGGGGGCTTTACTCCCCATTCTCCACAGTCAGTTTACTGTTCTCCAGGTGCCTTGGTAATCTCATTGTTTGTTACTATTTATGGTTTTAATTATTCATATGGTATCGTCAGATCTCAGAAGCTAAGCAGGGTCAGCCCTGGATAGTATTTGGATGGGAAACCACCAAGGAATACCAGGGTTACTGTGCAGAGGAAGGCACTGGCAAACCCCCTCTGTTAGTCTCTTGCCATGAAAACCCCAAAAAGGGGTCGCCATAAGTCGGCTGCGACTTGATGGCACTTTATACACACACACACATTTATGATTTTAATTGTATATCATTGACCGGTACACTCCGTCTATCTGGGATGGTCGTCCTCTTCCACTGAGCGCACAGCTTCGGGAGGGACGCACATGGAGTGGTGAGGTAGGTATGGAGCACCCGCCTAGCCAGCCAGATCAGCCGAATCAACCCTGGCGATCAATGGGGTGACAGATGTCGCAGCCAGATCGCCCTCACATCCGATTTTAATTGTAATATTCTTATGACGTTAGCTGCCCTGAGCTTGGCTTTAGTCAGGAAGGGTGGGATTAAAATATAATAATAATAATGATGATAATGATAATAATAATGGCAACCGATATCAAAACATATCTTTAAAATTTAATTTCACATTGCTAATTTGTTTTGGTAATTTTTTTGCCCTTTGTTATTCCTTAACAATAAAAGACATCAGTTGCTATAGTTAAATAGAACCTTCATGTTGCTGAGAAACAAATATAAGGGACGGAGGAAGAGTATACATTCCTTAACAATTACCTGCCTATCCTATCTGTATTGAACATACAGAATGCAACTTTTTCTGCCAGGTGACAGCAATGCAGTGATTCTCAGATTGGATCAAGGCCAAAAGATGGTTTCCAGTCGCTCACTGTTGGTTCACATGGCAAGGAGAAAGAAAAGGATGAGCTTGATTGAAATTTGTATTTTTTCCCCTGCATAATCTTGAAAACAGTTATGACTCAGTAATGCTATAGATTTATAAATACTAAACATTTAAAAAGTTCAGTGTTGAATGATATACAATTCCTGCATTTTATGTTGAAGAATGAGGACAGCGGGAATGTAGTGTGCTGTTACTTTGCAGTCAGTCCCAAAAAAGTACAGAATGGTTAGAAATAACTTTATTTATTTACTTCAATTATACTTGTTGTTTCTCACAGAGAATAAAGTTTCTGAAACGTGAAACAAAGTTACTAAAATAAACAATTAACTTAGAAGCAAATTCCACCTCAACAAGGTTGAGAACTACTGCTATTACTATGAGACAGATTGCTCCTCCTTACAGTCTACCCTTCTTTGCTCATGTTTTCAAGAACTGCTCTGAGCTGCAAAAATAGTGCAGGAGTAGATAGGCCCTTGATTTGATCCAATAGTGCCTTGAGCATAGACTGACAGTAGTGCCTTGAGCATAGTGTCTTGAGCATACACTGCATAGGAGGACCTGTGCCTTTTATTCATTTGCAGTGCATAGCACATTTTAAGCAACTTCTGTAAATAATAAATACGATTAATGAACTAGTGTCTTAAATCTAACCTCAGTTTTGTACTCCACTAGCTGACCCTGCCATGGATAGCCCTTGGAAGCTAGATCTTGGAAGCTAGGCAGGGTGACCTTGGTTAGTATTTGGATGGGAGACCACCAAGGAAGTCCAGGGTCCCCAAGCAAAGGCAGGCAATGGCAAACCATCTGTTAGTCTCTTGCCTTGAAAACTCTATGGGGTCACCATAAGTCAGCTGTGACATGGTGGCCAAAAAAAAGCAAAACAAAACTGACCCTAGGTGCAAGCAATATGGAAATAATACTTGTTGAAATATGTGAGACCGATGTCAGACATTTATGATTTTAACCTATGGTTGCCAGCCTCCAGGTGGTGGTTGAATATCTCCCGCTATTACCACTGATCTCCAGGCGATAGAAATCAGTTCCCCTGGAGAAAATGGCCACTTTGGCAACTGGACTGTATGGCATTGAAATCCCTCCCCTCTCCAAACTCCACCCTCCTCAGACTCCAACCCCAAAATATCCAGGTATTTCCCAACTCAGAGCTGGCAACCCTTCTTTTAACCATGTTTACTTATAAGTAAGTTCTACCGATTTCACTGCTGCTTCACACTGTATGTAGAGGCAGGGTAAACAGAACAATGATGAAGAGGCAGCACGGCTTGCAGAATCATGGGATTGGAAAGGACCATTAGGGTCATCGAGTCCAACCCCCTGCACAAGGCAGGAATTTCACAACTACCTCCCCCCCCGCACCCCCAGTGACCCCTACTCCATGCCCAGAAGATGCCCAAGATGCCCTCCCTCTCATCACCACTGCTCATGTCCACCATCGACTGAGAGGCGTCTCCCACCTTCCCACTTCGCGCGTTCTGCAAACCCCATTCGTAAAGATAATTCGCAGTGGGTCGCCGTGTTAGTCTGTCTGCAGAAGTGGAAAAGGGCAAGAGTCCAGGAGCACCTTAAAGACTAACAACAATATTTTCTGGTAGGGTAGGAGCTTTCGTGAGCCACAGCTCACGCTGTGGCTCACGAAAGCTCACACCCTACCAGAAAATATTCTTGTTAGTCTTTAAGGTGCTCCTGGACTCTTGCCCTTTTCTGCTTCCATAGACAATGGAAGGGAGCTGTGGCTCACGAAAGCTCACACCCTGCCAGAAAATATTGTTGTTAGTCTTTAAGGTGCTCCTGGACCCTTGCCCTTTTCTACCCATTCGTAAAAGGAGGGCTGCACGAACTGCGAAAGGGGTCCCCACTCCGAGGGTCGCTGGCGCTTCATAGGGTTGGGGCGGTTGTTCGCGTTTCGGCGCCCAGCCTCAGCTCGGAAAAGGCGGTTCCTTGCCTCCAGGTTTCGGCGCCTTGGCTCCACAACAAGCCAGAAGCGGGCTTTCTGAGGAGCTCGAGAGGCCGCTTATTCATGGGAGGTCCTGCCGTGGGTTTGCCGCTCTCTCGGTGCCAATTCCCCCCCCCCCCATCTGAATTCTCAAAACTCTGCCAGGGAGGCTTATTGTTGAGTGTTGAGGGGGGGAAATGTGCCCCGGTAGAGCGGCAAACCCGAGGCAGGACCTCCCGTGCCTCACTGGCTTTTGCCAAAGACGGAACTGACAAGGCGGAGGGAAGACTGAAGCAGCGGCTTGTTTTGGCCTCCTGGAGCCGAGCGGCCCTCGAGGAATCCCCGCGGCTGGCGCGGCTGTGCGTGCGAACCTGAGGGGACGGCCGGCCGGCGGGCGAGCGGCGGCGCTGACGCCCCGAGGGGGGCGGTTCCTCACGGAGCTGAAGCGCGCGGCGCACAAGATGGCGGCGGCTGGCGAGCGGCGGCTTCGGGGACGATGGCTGAGGCGAGGAGGTATGGAACGGCTCCCTCCCCCCCCCACCCCGTGGCCTATGCCCCAGGCCAGGCCGGTGACGGTTGGGCCGCGGCCGGCCTGACGGAGCTGCGGACGTTCATTCAGGCGGCACCTACCGGTCGGGCAGAGGGGGAAGAGTCGGAGGAGGAGGGAGGCAGCCAGCCAGCCAGCCGGGGTAGCCCTGCTGCTTTGCCTGGCAACGGTCCTCCGCTCCCCCCGTCACTCGGGGGAAGCCCTCTCGCGCCCGAGTTCGGTTTTGGCGCCTCTCCCAGGGAGCCGGAGAGAGGAGGGAACTTCTGCCCACGCTCGCCTTGGGAAGCCTCTTCTCCCGCTTGCCGCCACGAGGGGAGGGGAGGCAGGCGGTGGGGGGGGGGGCTTCTGTCGTGGTGGGGCTCGGCTCGGAGGGGCATCCCCGTCGAGGCGGGAGCCCAGCGATGGGTGTGTGTGTGTGGGGTGCTGCTCGCCGGTTTTCCGCCTGCGTTGCAGCAGGGTGGGCCTCCTCTTCAGATCTTGCAGGTCGTTCAAGGGGTCGCGGGAAGCCTGTGCGGAGGCAGCCTCCGTGCGCGATCGGCCTCGGGAGGTTGAAAAGCCGTTCCAGGTGACTGCGTGTTTTCCTTGGGAGGTGGTCGGAGGAGAAAGGAGGGTGTAAAACCTTGTAAAAAAAAAAGGGGGGGGTTGTTGTTCCACGATCATCTGTCCGGGACTTCGTGCGACAAATCGGGAGATGCTTTTGGTCGGTTAAGAGAGATGCAACTTCTGACTTCCAAAGGAAGCACTTGTTGTAACTGAAATGAGAGTTATCTGAACAGTGAGGGTACTGTGAAGCATAACTAGTGTAATATAGTCAGTACATTGGCACTTCTCGCGAATCTGTGTCCCCCATCCCCAGCAATATGCGTTTATTATTTTGAAAGTTGATGCAGTATGATTGTAGAATGTAAGATCTCCCCTGTTTACTCTTCATTGACTGATCTAGAGTAAAACACTTCCGGCTTTTGGATGCATGAATCTAATCAGTTGACTAGATTAGTTTCATTTTTTAAAAAGAAGATAGCTGTGTTTGTTAGTTCCAAAACCAAACACATGTTATGCCTTTTATTAAGACCAACTAAAATAACTTTGTGCAAGCTTTGGAGTTTTCCAGAGCTCTTTATCAGGCTGAATGTGAAAGCATGCCTTACTGTGTGGTGGGTTGAATAATAAACATACACAGGAAATCGTGGGAGAACCCCATCTTCTTACTATGCCTTTACTATCCTGATTTTAACAAAGGATCACCAAAACTGTTAAGTGATCTTGAGTATGCACCTGAAGGCTGCTATCCTCAGCAACATTCTTAGATATGTTTTATTGACATCTGATTTTGTTCCCCACAAGCAGGAGCCAGTGACCATTGGGAGTATAGGAAACAGTTATTTGTGCTAAGTCCTGAGGCATTTGCAACCTGCATGTTTAGTCAAAAGTAAGCCTTAGTGTTCGTTTCTACTTACTTCCAAGTAAATATGCCTTAGGCATGTTGCTTTATAAATCAGAGTTCCTAGAATAAGCAGTCAAGTGCAGTGTTTTGGCCCCACACTTGCATTCTTTTGTTGTGTTTAAGTAACTGGTAATGAGGCACAGACTCTTTTGAGTCTCCTTTCCTTAGGGCCTCTGGATAAATCTCATTGAAAGAGTTTCAAAAGGTATGGGGGAGAGAAAATCTATGAGACATTGTGAGTTAGCAGATTTGCTAATGGGTGAGCAAAGAGCTGTAATTAAATGTAAGTTATAATATAGCAACAGTATATGTAAAAAAAGCAATGCCATTATTTCTGGAATTCTGATAGGCTTCCTATCTTCAAATACAATTGGGTTTTAAAGATTGAGAGACCCCCTTAAAACATCTCACTGAATGACTATGTTTGTTTACTTCATTTTTATCCCTTACCTTTCTCCCCAGTGGGGATCTGTTGCTCTGATTCGATTAGTGCTATTAAAGGAAGTTTAAACAAATGGAAGATACATTAATGGATCTCCAACATTTAGTATTATTTGGCCCTCAGTTCACTGGAGAACTATGTAAGCCTCTCTGAACTTGTTGGAATAATGACAGGATGAAAATAGAAATACGTGATTGCTTCCTCCCTGGTTTGGGCAGCTATTGAAAGAGAACAAAAGAACCTAAATGGCCATAGAGAGTCTTATAGTCCTTTAAAAAAAAACTTAAAGAACCACTATAAATAAAAACAAAGCTGCTTCCCATACTGTGTGAGTGTATGTGTGTGACTTAGTTATACCCTGCTTTTCTCCCTAATGGGAACCCAAAGCAGCTTATATAACATAGCCTTCCTCTCCTCCACTTTATCCTCACATCAACAACCCTGCGAGGTAGGTCGGGCTGAGAGTGACTGGCCCAAGGTCACCCAGTGAGCCTCCATGGCAGAGTGGGGATTCAAACCTGGATCTCCCAGATCCTAATCTGACACTCTAATCACTACAAACTGGCTCTCCCAACTATAATACAAAGTTTAATTTTATTTAAAGATCCAGCTTTTCCCACCAGCTGCAATGGTTTAAGTACTTAAATTTTATATATAAATTAGTTATTATGATAGAACTGGAACTTTATGATGTGAGAAGTTAATAAAGATTTGGGTATGATATACAAAGAAATAACTTTCCATTATCAGATGTGGGATACCGTACTCAACAGTAAGGGCCACATCATTAACTTGAACATGGTTATTTTCTCTCACACACAAACATTTGCTGCTACCACCATTTTGGTTAGGTAAACACTGTATACCTTAGACACATGACCTTTATGGGAGAGGATTATGCCAGACCATTGGTAAAAATTGGGTCATTTGTGAAATCTTGCAATATTGTACTCACAACTATCTATTCCCATTTCACAACTAGGAAACTGAGGTGAGACTTGGAGAGAGTAACTTTCCCGCCCCTCAAACACAGCTCTGTTTCTTGAATCACCCTTGATTTCAAGTCAAGGGCAGTAAGCCTTTGGGACTTATTTTGACATATTATGTTGGCAGTTGGCGAGGACAGTTGTTTTGCCACTAAAGGAGTGCTTGTATCTGAAAAAATAAACCCCTAGTGGTGGCTGTGTTGTGCTCTTGGAGAAGACTAATTACTGCAGGCATCTTATCAAATTACATGCTTTTGTTGTTTAAATATTAGTAGATATTAAATGTTCAAAAATACAAGCCTTTCAAAGTAATCCTGGTGCATTTTCTATTTACATCAAAGTAATACTTTCATTTCGGACAATAGTGTGTATTAGCAAAAGGTAGCTTCTATGCCATCTCATTTATTGTCAGGTGGCAGGGTTGCACGTGAAAGTGTTTAACCGTAAGGTACAGGTGTTATTGTTAAAACAAATGTCAGATTTCTACTTTGTCTTCCCTTGTTAACAGCACAATCCAGCAATTTTTTTCTGTTCAGTTGTATACCCAGAAACAACAGTAGTAAAGAAAAACAGTAGAAAATAAATTGGGGCTGCATTCATAAGAACACTTTTATGAGAATAAGCCCCACTGAATAATAAGGCTTATTTCTAAAGAAACATACAGAGGATTGTACTGTAAGTGACATCTATCATGTGTTAGCTGCACTGTCTGGCTTTTTTTTAAAAAAAAATTCTTGCTGTCAAGTCACGGCTGATTTATGGCGACACCGTAGGATTTTCAAAGCAAGAGACTTAACAGAGGTGGTTTACCATTGCCTACCTTTGCATCACGCCTCTGGTATTCCTTGGAGGTCTTTCATTCAAATACTTACCAGGTTTGAGGCTGAGAGTGTGTGACTGGCCCAAGGTCACCAAGCAAATTTCCATGGCAAGGTGAGAATTTGAACCTGGGTTTCCCAGATCCTAGTCTAACACTTTAACCACTACACTGTGCTGGCTCCCTTATGCAGTCTGACTACACTTCAGTATTTTGTCACGTTCTCTTTATAAATTATGCTAAAAAAGCATTGCTTGAAAAATAAATACGGTACTAACAAATACTAAAAATAAATACGGTACTAACAAATACTAGCCTTTGACAACTGTTTACTACAATACTGAATTTGGTGCCCATTTTATTGCAAAAATTATGTTTTACAGTCAGTTGCATACAAAGATTTTATATATTTGAGTAATTTCTTTGTCACTATTATCAGTAATTTTTAACCCATTCTTCCTTTAACCACCTTTTCTCGCTGATTTTGATAGCACGTACATTTCCACTCTTTCTGTGTGCTTGATAGTACACACAATCTTTCTGTGCCCTCATCTCTCAGCTATCCCTTCTTGTTCTTTTGCTACTACACAATTCTCTCTGCACCCCATCTGAGCCTGATTGTTTCAGATCTAAGGCTCAGCTAGTCCAGCACTCTTTCCAAAAGAAGAGTGCTGTGCCTTTGGAAAGCTTACAAGGAGGGTGTGGGCAAGAGTTCCCAGTTGTTTGTCCTTATCTGAAACTGAGAGCTGTATTCAGCAATCACGGCTAATAGCTGTTGATAAGCCTTTCCTTTTTGTCCTCTGACCCTCCATTGATAAGCTTTTCCCCTCTAACCAAGTAGCTACCATCTCATTTTGTACCAGTGAATTCCATAAGTTCATGTGTTTTGAGAAGTACTTTCTTCTTTCTGAGCCTTTCAGTAATTTACAGTGGGTCATTCCAAGTCTGAATTATTATGTGTGTGTGTGGGGGGGATCATTCTGTCTGCACCATAATTTTGTGAATCTTTGCCATGTCATGGGAAGCCAAAGCTTTTGAATACAGAGCAGGACCTCCTCTCTTTCTCTCTGCTGGCAGATCTTCCTAGCAGCTCTAGGCCACAACTTTCAGAGGCTACAAGAGTGAGTGTCCACAGGCTGGCTGTGAAAGCCCAGGCCTTAAGTATCTGTGAGCAGAGGAGAACTAACTGAGCCTCATCTTACTGTGCTGCTGTGGAGCTGTTAGACCAGGGGTGGGGAACCTTTTTCCTGCCAAGGGCCATTTGCACATTTATGACATCATTCAGGGGCCATACCAGGTGTAGATCTCCCGGTGGGGGGGGGAAGAGGCTAGGGTTTCCAGGTCTCCAGCCACCACCTGGAGGTTGGCAACCCCAGGGGAGGCCACACAGAGAAGGCCTGCACGGTGCCTCCACTCCCCCTCCCAGGCGGAAGGGCAACCAGCAGTGGGCCCGAGCAAACGAGGTGCCAGGTGGTCGCAGCCCACAGTTGATCTGCAAGGGAGGAATGCAAACAGAGAAAGAGGAGAAGGGAGGGAGAAAGGGAGAAAGAAATGGAGACAGAGGGAGAAAGAAAGAAAAGGACGAAGGGAGACAAAGAAAAGGACGGAGGGAGACAAAGAAAGAGACAAAAAGAGGGAGAGAAAGGAGAAAGAGTGACAGAAAAAGAGGAAGAAAAGAGAGAAAAGCCTTCCCCCCCCTACACACACACACACCCGCTGGCCCCGCGCGACCGGGCCCCAGCCTCCCCTGCCCACACACACACACACACACACATACACACACGGCGGCGCACAGAGCCCCGCGTGACCGGGCCCAGTCTCCATGCCCTCTCCTCCCCAGAGTCCACAAAAGGGCCCCCCCGAAGCCCGATCGGCTCCTGCATTCATGCTCTGCCGCCGGGATCCATCCTCTTTCCCCCACCCTCTCGCTGCTCAACAGCCGACAATCGGCGAGAGGAGGTCCAAAGGGCACCGCAGCACCGCTGTAAGCCATGGCGCCAGGAACACTCTCTGGGAGGGCCACCCTGCGCCCCGCCTCTGCAGCAGGGCCCTGGAGCTCCCGAGGGCCACAAAAAATGTCCTTGGGGGCCGCATACGGCCCCCGGGCCTGAGGTTCCCCACCCCTGTGTTAGACTGATAGCAGAATCTTCCCTACTTCCTTTGTACTTTGTACTCTGCTGTTACTAAAATTGGACTTTTAGTTGGTTAAAAATCAAGCTGTGGTATAAAAGCATGTCTCAAGATCAGTGTCCTATACAAAGACCTAGTTCCTAAGCAGGGTCCTGTTTAATTACATTGTGGACAACTCTAACATGGAATTCATTTAAGGGACACTATTTGGGATAGTGATTAAACTTTCTTTTCATTGTGCTGTTGGTGTGTATGTTTTATGTTAGAGTTTGTAGAAGCTAGAGTGTTAGTTCTGACTCAAACAGACTTATATTTCTGAAAACAATTTTGTTTTAACACTTTCCTCAAACATCTGATTTAAGTAACACAGATTGGCTTTTAATTTAAAAAAAATGAATATAAGTTTATGAGCAAATGCATACACTGCCTGAAACTACAAGCAACACTAATTTTTAACCTCCCTTGCAGGTCAGAATGCCTACTCTAGGGAACTGTTTGGATGATGTCTTTCTGTAGTATTTCATCAACACTGCAATAGTGACAATGGATAAGTGTAAACATGTAGGACGGCTGCGGCTTGCTCAGGATCATTCCATCGTGAACCCTCACAAATGGCATTGCATGGTGTGCAATACTACAGAATCTGTATGGACCTGCCTCAGCTGCTCACATGTGGCTTGTGGAAGATACATTGAAGAACATGCACTGAAGCACTTTCAGGAAAGCAATCATCCAGTGGCATTGGAAGTTAATGAGCTGTATGTTTTTTGCTACCTTTGTGATGACTACGTTCTTAATGATAATGCAACTGGTGACTTAAAACTCTTGCGAAGTACATTAAGTGCAATCAAGAGCCAAAACTATGACTGTACTACGCGTAGTGGCAGGACTTTGCGATCAATGGGCACAAGCGATTATGTTTCCCATAATAATGCCCAAGCTTTACTTCATAATCAAGACCGTATGTTCACAGCTCTGTGGCATAGGAGGCATGCGTTAATGGGCAAAGTGTTCAGATCTTGGTTTGAACAGACACCAAGTGGGAAGAGGATTTTAGAGGAAGAGAAGCTAAGAGAAGCGGCAGAAGAAAGAAGGGTCAATGCTAGGAAAAGAAGAGAAGAGCGAAAGCGCCAGTTGAAGGAAGAAATGGAAAAGATGCCTCCAAGGAAGAGCTTTCGCTTGCAAAATCAAGGTAGAGAATCTTCAGAAGTATCTTTGTATGAACTAAAAATGCCGCAAAGTTTGGACTCTGCTGTAGAGCTGAAAGTAACAGCTACCTCAGAAGAAGTAATATTAAAAAAAATTAGTGACTCTCCAGTTAAGCGAAGGCCTACAGTGACTCCTGGTGTGACAGGATTACGGAACTTGGGAAATACATGCTATATGAACTCTATTCTCCAGGTGTTGAGTCATTTGCTCATATTTCGGGAATGTTTTTTAAAACTTGATTTGAACCAGACTCAAGAGTTGTTAGCCGCTGCAGCAAGTGGGAAAACAAGATCATCCTTTAAGCAGCACCCTCCATCTGCTGGCTCTGTTTTTCATGTGAACAAAAGCCAAGTCAACTCAAAGGCATCTTTAACGAGGCGATGTAGTGTTTCTTCAGGCTTAAGTGGTGGAGCATCAAAAAGTAGAAATATGGAACTTATTCAACCTAAGGAGCCAAGTTCAAAGTACATTTCTCTTTGTCACGAACTACATACATTGTTTCAAGTCATGTGGTCTGGCAAGTGGGCTTTGGTATCTCCTTTTGCCATGCTCCATTCTGTGTGGAGACTCATCCCAGCCTTCCATGGTTATGCCCAACAAGATGCTCAGGAATTTCTCTGTGAACTTTTGGATAAAGTACAGCAGGAATTGGAGACAGCTGGTACAAAATGCCCAGCTTTCATTCCCACTTCTCAAAGGAAGCTCATTAAACAGGTTTTGAATGTGGTCAACACCATTTTTCATGGACAACTTTTAAGTCAGGTATGTTGTGTCTATTTGTAACAAAAAGATTGAAATACATATTGTATATTTCATTTTTCCAACCATTTCTGTCTTAACTTATAATTATGTAAGCGTAAGAATGTCTAGCAACATTAATCAGAGCTATAGAGACATATCAGGACCTCTCTTAACAAACAAGCTTTCAGGTATTTTAATTTTAAATTTGGAAGGTAAACTAAGGGTTTATCTTTTAAAACCTCTGTGCAAGGTAGTTTCATATATTCCTACAACTACAGACGTAATGCACCAATTAAAGGTTTCAGTTTCTAGGAGTATTTTCTTATCTGGTGTAACTCTATTCTGAGAATTTCAGTTTTTGTGTTATATTGGCTACAAACATACAGCTGTCAAAATAAGCTCAGAGCAAGTAACTATCTCCCCCCCCCCCATGCATAAAGAAGCTGACCTGGACTTTTGTCAGGTACTCTGCACTTACCTGGAGCAAATTTACTGTAGTTACTGATGACATCCAGGAAGAGAGCTTGAAAAAATATTGTCTGATATAGCCGGGGCTGTAAGAGCTATAGCTGGTACATGCAACTGCAGTACTAACACCAGAATACGATTATTACAGGCCATTCCTGACTTCTGAGGATTTTTGTCCTCAGGAGGCCAGGAAAGGGCTGTGCCGGCATTGGGGCCCCCCGCGGCGGCTTCCCAGCTACTTCCGCAGCCATGAGTGGCCCCAATGCTGGTGGGGAGGCCTGACACTGGTCTCCCGGCGCTGCCGTGGTAGCACTGACCAGGGATGCTGGCTGGGCCTTCTGGCATCCCACCAGCATAAAGGCCCGCACCAGCATGCCGGGGGGCAGAGCTGCCTGTAGCATCCTCCTGTCCCCCTGGGTACGCCACCTGGACGAATAGCGAGGCTGTGCCTGTTTTTAGCAGGCGCTGCCTTGCTGTTTCCAGTGGGGCAAAAAGCCCCATTAAAAAAAAAAAATCGACATTTCAGCGGCCAGGAAACGGATTTGGAGGTGCCACAGCGGCACTTCAGCCACCCTGTCCCCAGCCCCCGAAATCTCAGGAATGGACTGTCAGTGTCATTGCATCTATGGAATGGGGTTCAATCATAATTGTAAATGATGTTTGCCTTGTGGGTTCTGCAAACCAGTAATTATAACAACTTACAAGCTCTTAGAAAATGTTTATAAATGGAAAACGGGTCAGAATTATGAAATCCTAACAACTCTTGAATACAGAAGATGCTAGTTTTGCAGCAGCTGTAGTAACTTCTTGCTGACATGAAGGGAACCTAAATTAGAAGGTTAGAGAAAAGAATGTAGAAGGCATTACACTATCTTTTCTCCTGAAGAGTAATGAATACTGATCATGACGAAGCAGAAGAAGAGTTTGTTTTTATACCCCGATTTTCTCTACTTTTAAAGAGTGTCAAACCAGCTTACAATCACCTTCCCTTTCTCTCACCACAACAGACACCTTGTAAGGTAGGTGGGGCTGAAAGAGTTCAGAGAGAACTGTGACTAGCCCAAGGTCACTCAGCAGGCTTCATGTGTAGGAGTGGGGAGACCAACCTAGTTCACTAGATTAGAGTCCGCGACTCCTGTGGAAGTGGGGAATCGAACCTGCTTCTCTAGATTAGAGTTCACCACTCTTAATCACTACACCACATTGTTCATACCAGAGTGCTAAGTAACAAGTGAACACATACAGTTGTAAATTAATATATTCGGAACAGTCTTGGCCTTTTGCTTCAATGAGCAAATGGTTTAATATATCTATGCAGTCTGGTGCAGCCTGTAGTGATTTGAAAGACGCACGAGAAGAAACTGAGATCTAGAACAGGAGGGGGTTTTCAGGTCAAAGCTGACTTGAATTTCTATCACTGAATTGAGAGGTTTGTATAATGCATGCTTGCCAACATATGTGGCTGCAGCTGCTGTAGCTTTTCTACTTACCCAGTGCAAACCCTTCTTTTAAAACCGACTGGTTTTGATACGTTGCTGAATCATCTTAATTGCCATCATTTCATGTAACCAACATCCTGTCAGCCTTTCTTTTAAAAAGGTGGGTGCAGCTATTAATATCTCAGTTAATTTAATTCACTAATCAGTTAACACAGAGCAGTTTCACTGACTGACTCTGCTCTGGAATAAAAGGCTTGTGGATTTCATAATGGTTGTTTACAGCTATGGCTATTAATCAGAATGCCCCCAGTATTCCTGGCATTCTGATTCCTAAATGTTTGCCTTAGTCTTCCTGCCTAAGCGCCAGACCAACATCTGACATTGCTGACGTTAGAACATTCCATCATATGGAGTGATCTTTGTGAAGCAGTTGCAGTACTGGACTTCAGAGCTGATCTGGGGAGGATGTTTTCCTGAGTTGGCAGTGCAACCCATTTGGCATTCAGATGACAAACTGATAGTTCTGTGTGGCTACACTTCTGACTAAGATGCACCTGCTGTATAAAAAACAAGGCAGAAAAGCGCTTAACACAAACTAAGTATATTCCATAAAATACATAAAATACACAAAGGAGCTTTCACTGAGCAGCAGTGTTACAGCTTTATTGAAATAAAATTACCAAACAGTAAAAACCTATAACTTTTATTTAGGCTTGAAAGTACAGAACAGAAAGGGTAGCTGTGCTGGATCAGAAAAAGGAGGTTCCTCTTAGTCATCGTAGTTAAGATCCACTGATGGACCTAACCATCATGAATTTGTCAATTGAACCAGTAGCTGTTGCTATATTTTGTGCGTTCTGTAGATTAATTGATCGTTGTGTGAAGAAGTACTTCTTCTCCATCTTGAATCTGTTACACATCAGTTTTTTTGTGTACCCCCAAGTTTGGGGGCCCATGGGAGAGGGAAACTTCAGTTCTCTCTGTCCATCTTCTTCACTCTGTGCCTTATTTTATAAACACTTGTCATATCCCTTCCCCACCTTAGCTGACTTATCTGTAAAGTGGTGCTG
Source organism: Euleptes europaea (assembly GCF_029931775.1). NCBI lineage: Eukaryota > Metazoa > Chordata > Lepidosauria > Squamata > Sphaerodactylidae > Euleptes > Euleptes europaea. Next base: position 83,249,923 of record NC_079314.1, on the reverse strand, counting down.
CTTCTTTAGGGTAAAATAGAAAAGGTTCTGTTGGTATCCATGATTCCTATATATTTACCTGCTCTGTTATTGTTAGTGAAGGTATCTGGGTTGAGAGTGGAATATTCCAATTTAAGTGATGGTTTGTCTTGGCAGGTTACATGTCTTGTTTGTGACAATAAGTCAAATACTATAGAACCCTTCTGGGACCTGTCACTGGAATTTCCAGAAAGATACCACTGCAATGGGAAAGAGACGACCTGTCAGTATCCCTGTTTGTTGACAGAAATGTTGGCCAAGTTTACAGAGACAGAAGCCTTGGAAGGAAAGATATACGCTTGTGATCAGTGCAACAGTGAGTAAAGGCAGTATGTACTCATGCATCTGTTCTCCATATAAAATGTGAACTAGCTTCAATTAAGAAGGCTGAAATTATCAGTGCACTTTTTAAAATAACATCAGGAAAAAAAGACATTTGTCCTGAGCGTTCAATAACAAGGGTAAAAATATGGTGCAGCTTTGAACTCCTACATGATGGTTCTTGACAAAGGAAATATGATTTGAGCAACTTTTAGCATATAAATGTATAATGATTAAATCATTTTAACTAGCAGTATTGCATTACAACTCCTGCTATAACTATTGGTGGTCTTGAATATTCACCAGTGTCTCATAAATAATATAGTTGTATTTTGAACACTTTGTGAGTCAAAATAATGTTTGCAGGCTAGCTCAAGAAATGGATTCTGTTTAACTTAGCTGTGTATATGAAATCCTTTATATTTTTATCTCATTGAGTAGAATGAAATGCAGAATGAGAGTCTGTTTTGAAGTGTGTTACCTGAATTGTGTACATTTTCATGTAGGACTTGGTCTATTGTTTTATGTAAGTGGAGGATTTTTTGTCTCTTACTTCAGCAAAACGAAGAAAGTTTTCTTCCAAACCAGTTATACTTACAGAAGCACAAAAGCAGCTTATGGTATGTCGACTACCTCAGGTTCTGCGATTACACCTTAAGCGGTTCAGGTAATGAACTATACTTTGGATATGTATATAAATAGAATATGGGCAGGCAGCCCTCTCAAGGAGTCTTAGCTCTTTTTGCCTCTAAGAACTATACATCTAGTTGGTCTGTAAATCATGCTTCTTGAGATTCCAACATATGTGTTCTTCAGGCATTGGTTAAAGGGATCCTTTTGTCCAATGTTTTAAATCTATTGTGGCCAAATTTTTGGTAGTGATTGAGCAGCTGTGGATGTTATGGAGCGTTCTTGAACTTTTCAATTTCTGGAGGAGCAAAGGTATTTGCATCAGAGTATTAATGTTCCAGCTTCTAAAAGGAGGGAAATATAATATGTTTTGTAAAAAAAAAAATGTTCTAACAGGAGGAACAATCTGGGGCAAACTGAGGTTTTCTGAAGGTCCATTGGTAGTGTAACTAAAAGAAAGGGGGCAAAATAGCTTGGAGACTTGCAGACAGATATATGAGGAAAGGTTAGATGAAAGAGATGGAGGCCTGGGGGAAAATTTACTAACAAGGGATGCGGTGAGAAACTTATTCGGGGCCCTAAGCTGTATGCTTTTGGTGGGCTAGTCAACATGGTTAACTGAAGTTTGGTAGTAAGCAATGAACAAAAAACCAGGAATCTGATTGTGTGGTGGACACATGGAAATAAAGAAGTGAGGCCAAGGAGACAGTGAGGCTGAGGCAAAATTACATATAAGGTGCAGTTGACAGGAGCAGTGGAGCTTTTAGCAGCAAGGGACTAGACAAGCAAAGGAACTGTAGCAGGAGATTGTGGACCAAGAAAACAAGGAGTGCATGTGTGTGCCGGAACAGAACAAGGGAACTTTAAAGAGTTGTACAAAAGTTAATGGTTCCTCATCCACTTGGAGAGAAATGACTAGTGGAGTTCCTCAGGGATCTGTGCTGGGCCCTGTGTTGTTCAACATCTATATAAATGATTTGGATGAAGGAATAGAGGGGATGCTTAATAAATTTGCAGATGATACTAAATTGGGAGGGGTAGCAAATACGGTAGAAGACAGAGCCAAGATGCAGGATGATCTTGACAGGCTGGAGAAGTGGGCTAGAACTAATAAAATGCACTTCAACAAAGACAAATGTAAAGTTCTGCATTTAGGTAGGAAAAATCAAATGCATAATTATAGGATGGGGGAGACTTGTCTGAGCAGTAGTGTGTGTGAAAAGGATCTTGGAGTCTTAGTAGACCAAACACTGAACATGAGTCAGCAGTGTGATGCGGTAGCTAAAAAGGCAAATGCAGTCTTGGGCTGCATCAACAGAAGTATAGTGTCCAGATCACCCGAAGTGATGGTATCGCTTTACTCCGCTCTGGTTAGACCTCAACTAGAGTACTGTGTTCAATTTTGGGCACCACAATTTAAAAAAGATGTAGACAAGCTGGAACTTGTCCAGAGGAGGGCAACAAAGATGGTGAGGGGTCTGGAGACCAAGTCCTATGAGGAATGGTTGAAGGAGCTGGGTATGTTTAGCCTGAAGAGGAGAAGACTGAGAGGGGATATGATAACCATGTTCAAGTACTTGAGGGGCTGCCATATTGAGGATGGTGCTGAGTTGTTTTCTGTTGCCCAAGAAGGTCGGACCAGAATCAACGGGTTGAAATTAAATCAAAAGAGTTTCCGTCTAGACATTAGGAAGAATTTTCTAACAGTTAGAGCGGTTCCTCAGTGGAACAGGCTTCCTCTGGAGGTAGTAAGCTCTCCTTCTCTGGAGGATTTTAAGAAGAGGTTAGATGGCCATCTGTCAGCAATGCTGATTCTGTGACCTTAGGCAGATGATGAGAGGGAGGGCATCTTGGCCATCTTCTGGTCACTAGGTGTGTGGGGGGGAGGAAGTTTTGAATTTCCTGCATTGTGCAGAGGGTTGGACTTGATGACCCTGGTGGTCCCTTCCAACTCTATGATTCTATGAAAAGGAGAAATCCCATTAGTTGTTATTCTCATTTAATGCAGAACTGTGATGACAAAAGCCATAGCTGATGACACTTACCTTCCATACAACTTTTAAAAAAGAGAAGAGTTTGAGCCCCAGATGCAATGGGCAGAGGCTTAGTTTCACAAATAGGTGTAAATTAACCGGCCAGGCTTGCTGCGAAGAGAAGCATGTTGAAGGCAAAACCCTGAACTGGGATATTTCAGCAGGCTGTTATATGAGCTCCTACAGTGGAGCATGGGACATTAATATAATGGGCAGCTTTGTCTTATTCCCATTTCACAGTAGCTCTGCTTTCTGGGAAGCACCTTTGCTGTCACAACTGAAGCAGATACATGGACCCAGACATCACCTATACCCAAGCTTTAATCCACAGGAGAGCTTTTCAGCCTGCAGTTGTATTGAAAGTACCTCTGTAAGAAGTAGAAAAATAATTTTATAATTTTTTGCTTAAGATGGTCAGGACGCAATCATCGGGAGAAGATTGGTGTACATGTTAGCTTTGATCAGATGCTAAACATGGAACCTTATTGCTGCAGAGAATGTCTGAAGTCCCTTGCACCGGATTGTTTTATCTACGACTTATCTGCTGTTGTGATGCATCATGGGAAAGGATTTGGCTCTGGCCACTACACAGCTTATTGCTATAATTCAGAAGGAGGTATGAATTTAAGTGTGTAATACACTATTTCTGCTTCTGATAGTAATTTTCTAAAATGAGTTTTTAACACCATAGGTAGAATTTCTGAAGACTTGTATGTCACCTTATAACATTTCTTCAGTTTAGAATTCAGTGTCTAATCTGGACACTGCATATCATCCTTCTAATAGATTTTGTCGTCGTCCCCACATAGTACTCTGAGACAAAGCTATTTCTCTATATGTCATGCTTGTTTCTTAGTAAATTTTATGGTGTTTAATAAGAAATATTAAATAGTGATAATTTTCCATTGTTCTGTTCCAGGATTCTGGGTACACTGCAATGATTCCAAGCTCGACATGTGCACAATGGAGGATGTATGCAAAGCCCAGGCCTACATCTTGTTTTATACGCAACGAGTTACTCAGGCAAATGGACAATGTAGAACCTCCTGTCTTGGTTTATCACCTGGAAGATGGCTGAACAATGAGGTTAATTGTTCCAGCTGAGATGGTAAAAGCTGATCTGGAACCAAATTTACTGTGTATAGGTTGTGAGTTGTACATATATTGAGACATGCGAGTACAGTATCGTTACTTCATTTTGTCCTGTGAAACAATGTATGTGTTGATCCTTTTTTATATTAGCTAATCTGGAAGTGTTTAGCATAAATTTGTACTTCATAGTGAGGGTAGGTATCTTCAAAGTGTTTAGAATTTTGATAGAGCTATTTTTAAAGAAAATTGCAATTTGAATTTTGAAATCTTACCTCAAGCTGTTTTTCAGCATTTTTATATTTTGGTAATCTTTTTGTTGTAGAAAGCATAGGTGAAGAATTTCAGTGGGCAACTTTTGTGAAAATCTGGTTTTTATTAAAAAAAAGTGTGTGCATTTTATACAAAACTCTTCTGTTGCCTTTCAACTGCAGGAATCTCACCCATGTCAGGTGTCTCCTTTTATTTTCCCCTGGTTGTAAAGATCAGTGAAGCCATCTTTCGAATGAGGTTCTAGTAGTTATAGTTGATAAAGGGATATTTATGAAAACTTAGGTCATAGGATTTCACATATCACTCAACTAGCTGCATCCTTCTAGTTATTTCGTGGCCAGTAATTAGTAATGTACCTATGCTTTATCCATGCACATATTTTTTCAAGATGATCAGGGATTAGAAAATCTGTTAGTGGATGGAGGATTACTGTGGTAATGAATCACCCAAGTCAGCTGCACGGTAAGTGAAGTAACTGATTAGCAATGGGCAGTCAGTTAGGTTAACCTCCCATTTTACTTCTGAGAGTTGTTTCATAAACCTTGTATCTTCCCCCCCCCAACTCTTTTCATAAAAGCCATGGTTTTTTCTACCTTTGCTGCAGTGGATACCAAAAAAGGATACCCATCACTTTGATTGCTTTAGGTTCTGATACTTTTTTTGAGATGGGTTGACCACAAATATACCCACAGTAGTCAAATACTGCTTGCAATGATATTGCTAGACCAAGTAGTTTACTGAAGACACAAGGGAACTTGGCAGTAGCAGGCAGATTCCTGCATTTCAAACCTATCAATCCATGGCCAGCTGAGAGAAGGCATTTTTTTTCTCCTACTCTTTTGAAACACTTGTTGGGCAGCTTGCAGTAATTTAAATGGATGTTTGGAAACGCCACTTACTTACCTCAATAAGGAAGAAATACAAAAAAGGGATCAAATGGATTAAAGGAAGGGCAATGAAATCTCACAGACAACAAGCACTCTACAACTCTGGGCCAGTTTTCCCCAAAACCCTCTTTTGAGCACATTAGGTATGTGCAACACACACATCTAACTGGCACAAAAGACTCATAACAAAATGTTCACAAAGGAACAGCAGGAAATACTCTCAGCATGGTAAAAAGTCAGCTGGTGTCCTTGTGCCAGGCCCACATTCATTCTAACCCCACTTGGGTTGTTAAGAGGGGAGAACTGTCTACCATCCTAAAGCACCTAGTGGCTTAAATACAGACAGAATCAAAACCAATTAGGTGTTTAAATTTTGCATACTAGTAATTTGGTATCCCTTATACATATTTTGAGATACTGTCAGGTTTTCAAACTACATTAAAAGAAGGGTTGAGAAGATTGTTCTATTTGCAACCTTGTTTAACTTTACCACACCTCTTCTAGCTACTAAAAGGCTTGATAAAGGTATATTCTGTACCCATCTAATATGAGTGTGGAAACTAATTTAAATTATGTCTAGTTTTCAGGATTAAATAAGAAATCGGTATTAAAAGAATTTGGACATTTAATTAAATACTGCTAAATTTAACGAAAACAGTAATCTAGACCAAAAAATACCCCTCATAGTTCCTGTTGTGGAAGCTCAAACTTTATTACATTAAGACAATTTCCAGGGCATATGCTAATGTACTCAAGTAAATTTTACACAAATGTCACCTGTAGTAAAACAAAACTACAGCTTACATGATACACCTCCAATCATAACACCCTAACAAGTTGCAATACTTATTCATATTACTGTTTATTTAAAAAATAGTATAGATTAGTGTTATGACATGTTTTCTGCTCCTTTGCACAGCACTAACAATATGCCTCTCAGCTCAGGAACTAAGGTGGGTATTTTGCCTAGTTTCAACATTACTAATACTAAGTGGATACAGAACTGAATTTATCAAACTTTTATTATCAAAGTGTTCTACTGAAAGTTATTTCTGAATGTAGTAAAGAAATACCAGCAAAGCTCTGATAAATACATTATTTGCAAACTGTTACACTAACTTAAATGTTGCAAGTCTGTGGTATATGCTAGCGTATTTACCGCCAATGCCACCCTGCTACTTAAAGAACCTATTTGTGTAACAGTTTATAAAGATCAGCCTGTATAATCTAGGCCAGAATATACCTTTCCGAAAGGTGATCACTTCATAAATCGAAGCAAGTCAAAATGTCAGAAGTATGGACCAGTCATTGTGTTAGCTTCTGGTGGAAGTACATACAATAAGAACATTTCCAAAACAATTTAATGTATTTTCCAGTGTACGGTTGCCTAGGGTTGTAACAGACTTTTAAAAGCATGTTTGGTTTTAGATCTGAAAATCTGTATTTATTTTTTTACAAAATGGATTCCAGGAAGTTTAAAAGGTGATACCAGAGATGACTTAGTTGCAGAAATCAGGTGTAGTCATTCAAAGCATTCAAGTAGGAATATGATAATATAAATATTTGAAAAGCCCTCTCAAACATGTTCCAAACAATATGTATAACTCATTCCAAACTAAAAGTTGTATTTTATAGCATATTTCCCAGAAAAGAAAAAAATAGAAGTAACTTCTGAAATATTCTAGAGGCTTCAAAAGCTCTTTTTTCTTGGTTAGTTACATTTGTTTAAATTCCTTTCTTTCTGCACATGGAAAGATCATATTGGGTCCACAGTTAAAACTGCAAATTTATTCTGGCATAATGTGTCCCAACAGAGCCTAGATGGCCTTGAAATTTTAATAGTCATCTCCTCTGCTGACAACTTCTTTGCATGTTGGGCGCAACAATATGGTATGCTCAAACTGTGCTGTGTATGAGCCTTTAATATCACACAGTGGAGGGTATGGATCCACTATACCCAAGTCACACAGGTTCTTCAGAGCCATTAGGTATTTACTTTCTCCCAGACGATCTAGCCATCTGCGGCAAAAGGCAAGAGTGCCAAAATTGTCATTGATAACATTCAGCAAGTGTTTTGCTCTTGGAAGCCTAGAACAAAGAGTACATTGAGTTAGCAGGAAGAAAGGCCAGGGCAAAAAGAAACATTTGCTTCTGAAATCAAGACAGCCATTAAGAAAGAATTCAGGGAAGAGAAGCCATTTTCTTCATATTATATGGTCATATTTCCAAATAAAACTGAAGAGCTACAGAATAATAAAATAAACTTCCATTTCTTCTATACTATTGTGATCTTAAAAGTTCAATTGATCCACATTTCTTCTCCGTAGAAGCAGATAAAGTTTTAAAGGTAAAGACACTTAGCATTTAAAAAGATCCTGAATACACATTTTAGATGCACTACCAATAATTCTTGCTTCTAAAAAAATCCCTTGATTTATGCCTCACTTTTAAGGTGGACTACTTACCGAAAGTGCCTTACAATTCAAATTTATTACCTTTGATTAAAACTAGTTACTGAAATGCACTTTTTTCATTTTTTCTTGCTGCTGTTTTACATAATGAGACCATCAAATACCACAGCATCTGGTGAGATTTGCTAGAACTCAGTTCAGAGGATGATGGTAATGCTAATCCAGAAGTTAGTCCTCCATTTTCACCTCTACCAGCTATTGGTGGCTTTAATCGCTGGCCCTATCATATCCCTCCCCAATGATAAGGGCTTTCCTCCTGGAAAAGCAGCCCAATGAAATTAATGTGGCTGCGCAGGGAGAAGTCCAGTAGCAGTTAAGACCTAGCAGAACTCTGGGAAGCTGGGTCTGTTTGAAAAGGAGGTCCAGTTTCAAACCCCTGCTCTGCCATGAAACCCACTGGCTGAGCTCAGGGCCAATCCCTGTTTCTAAGCATAACCTACCACAAAGGGTGACTGTTGTGAGGATAAAATGGAAGGAGGGAGAGAAAGATGCTGTAAGCTGCTTTGAGTCCCCATTGGAGAGAAAAGTATCAAATATGAGGATTTACTGAATGTGATTCACAAACTGCTTAAGGTCTGATTTGGGCTAAGCCTGATTTGAAGTTCCAGTAATGTAAATTATGTGACAATGAAGACAAATCATCCACAATCACATAATTTTATTGACAGCCAGTGTGGCATAGAGGTCCAGGAGACTTCAGTTCCAATCCTAGCTCTCCCATGAAAAGCTTGCTGAATGACCTTGGACCTGTCATATACACTCTGTCTAACCCACCTCATAGGGCTGCTGTGAGGATAAAATGAAGAGAAAACAATGTAAGCTGCTCTGGGTCCCCATTGGGGAGAAATGCAGAGTGTAAATCATGTATACAAGTTGATCACTTACAAGGAGCTACTTAGGTAACCTCATGTTGTTTACATTTACACCTAAATGTTTTGTATAAGCATTATTTGCATAAAAACATCAGGCCAGCTAGGACATCTTGTTTTACATAGTGGTCAGTTATGCATTGGGAAAAGCCCACAAGCAGGACACGAATGCAACATTTACACCACAAGTAACTTACTCAGGTATACCATTTTTGAACATGGAGGTTCTTATTTCACTAACGTAGGTAACAGATATTGATAGATCTAGCCTCTTTAAATCTAAAATCCTTCTAAAGTTCCAAATGCTTTATAGCCTTGTAGGGAAAGTTCAACTCTTAACTTTAGGTGCTATTTTCTGTGCTTTTTTTTCAAGCTCTGCTTTGAGATGGGGCAATCAGAACCGTCAAAAATATTCTTGCTACTATACCAGTGTGTGTGTGTGCTGTCAGATCACAGCTAACTTATGGCAGCCCTGCAGATAGTTTGCCATTGCCTGCCTCTGCGAGGGGTTAGAGTTCTCAGAAAACTGACTGGCCCAAGGTCACCCAGCAGGCTTCATGTGGAGGAGTGGGGAATCAAACTCAGTTTTCCAGATTAGAGACCCCTGCTATTAACCACCTCATCACGCTGGCTCTCACTATACCTTAGACATACTATATAACAGAGTGTATACTGGCTGTTCCGTGTTCAACATATTACCATTCTTCTTTCCAAGTCTTAAATTATTCAAAATATGTAGTAAAAGCAGGATTTACCTTATTGGCACATGTCCAACATCAAAGTTCTTCATATAATGAGAACATTCCATATCATCATGAACAACACCTTTTCCTGTGCTACCAAATGTTTCTATAGCATACACTTCTCCCTCCTAAAGTAAAACAGATAAACAGACTGTAACTAGAATTACTCTGAAATGTTGTTTGCATCTGAAAACATGTGATCTGGCCCATAGTGCTGCAATGCTCTTGGTTGATTCTGTGGCAGGTGTCATAAAACTGTTTTGCTACATACCAACATTGCCTCACCTGGAATTTCTCAGCTATAAAAGTGCAAGATCAAACACAGCGGATATGAGTAGCACACATGCAAAATATACAATGAATGTAATCAATTCCCTAAATCAAAGATTCCCATGATTTGTCAGGGTGTTGTATTCTATCCCATCAAGTTTAATAGTCTGATCCAATGCACTGATAATGGTTAGTGCAATGGTATTTAACTTTTCAGTCCACTAACCATCAGCATTGTGAGTGGCTTACGTATGGTTCTCAAGCAAACTCACATCCAGGCAGTTTCAGATCCTTCTATATGCCAATGGCCTGGTAACTAAAGTGATTTTCTATACTAGGATCACATTAGCAAGAGGGGCAGTGAAATCGAACAGTTAGCTTACACTGGCAATACCACAGAAACAGAAGATGTAGAAGTTTAGTAATAAACTGGATAAATTCTATGAACAGTGGGTAGTTTCTGGAGAGCCATCTAAGCCATAAAATGGTAAGAAATATTTGTTTTTAAAATTATGTAGGCTGCTTTGAGTTTTACTGATTGAGAGAAAAGTGAGATATAAGTTTTAAAACATTCTTTGTTGGCTTATCACAACAATCTCAAAGCCTTTTATCAGTTCAAACAACAAAAGGCTAACCTTATTTCTTCCTAGTGGATAGCTTTACTTCTATCCTTTTCTTTTGCATCAAAAATAATTTCTGATGAACTTACACTCACATTTAATGCACAACTGATTTCAATTAAATTTAAGGCCACAAACTATGTGGGAAATGTTTTTTAAAAAATGTTTTTTAAAAAAGTAAGCTATACATATACAGGCCATGTTCACCATTCACAAGTATTCCAGGGGAGAGAATAGTAGTATTTTACAGAAGATAGTTTTTAAAAAAGGCATCAGTGTAAACAAAGTTTTGTTTTCATTTAAAGTGTGTTCAGTATTTTTACTACTAAAAGGATACAATCTCACGTATCATTTCTTTGGAGTAAGCACCACTGAACTCAGTGGGACCCACTACTAAATGAACACACACAAGATGAAACAGTAATAATACACAAGATGAAACAGTAATAACATGCTTACTTCCATCCTTGTTGCTTCTCCTCCCTTGACAATGGGCACAGTTTTACCTGCATGTATCCTATACTGTCCAATAGAGTGTCCATTCAGATTGCGAATTGGTTTCACTGTTAAATAAAATAATGCAAAACATTATAAAATTAACATATTTAAATAACATTTAAACACTATTTTATAATTAAAAAGTGCTTCAAACTTGTAATCTGGAATACTTAAAAAATCAAACACTTTGAGAACTGTTCTCGCAGTATCTTCATTGGGATTGACAATTGCAATCAACAGTCATGAATGGCTGTATCAATATATCTTAATTAACACACAATACAAACAAATTCTTTTGGGTTAGTCACATGTAGCAGACAAGTTAGGAAACTCACCTTGATACGTTTTGCCATCAATTTCAACTTCATAAGATTCCATAACTTCTTGAATGGCCTCACCAACATCACAAAGACGAACATCTATTCCAGCACACTATATGGCACATAAAGGATTGAAATTGAAGGGAAAATGATTCCTTCTCGAAGTACATTGATAATAACTTAATTACAGTTTCCCTGATGAGTTTACCTTTATTCCAGTATTAGTTGCATCTTTTACCGCTTCTAACAGTCTGTCATATTTTGGATTGAATGTGACAGTAAAAGCACAGTCAATGATTCGACCTGAAATTAGACAGAAGTTAAATAAATAATTTGTCTTTAACGAAATTGCCCAACTGCATAACAGTAAAGAACACACCTACCACTGACATGGGTTCCAAAATCTATCTTGCAGATATCATCATACTGCAATACAGTTGGATCTCCAGCATTGGGAGTGTAGTGGGCTGCACAGTTATTGAGAGAACATCCCGTGGGAAATGCAAGCCCAGCATTTAGGCCATTCTCCTTGATCAACTTCCGGGAACAATCTTCTAATTTTTCACTAGAAAGAGCAAACATTGAGGAACTTTACTAATATTTTACAAACCAATATTTTTTTCTTTTGCTACATTGAGTACAGCCAACAGTCTCAGTACAAGTGCAAACACAAGGATGCTTGCAATGTAGCTCTTTCCCACCCACCCGCTCCCTTTCCCCAATAGCCCTGAGACCTCAAGAACACCAGTTCTGCAAGATACAAACTCAAATGGATAAAAATCCACACAGCACAGGTGCGGCAACGGGAAGACAGAAATGGGCAAAAGCACCTCCCCTTCCATCAGCAGTGTTTCTACTGGACAAGAAATTCCACTGGCACAACAGTGGTGCCTGTCTAGCTGTCCCCAGGCCACATGGCTTTTTGTTTACACAGGTTCTGCAATCTTGAGCATTAGCTTTTTGGAGATGACAGCTGCTGATGGAAGGGAGATGCAGAGCAGTGCGCAAGCACCACTACAGTCATTTTATGGGATCCAAGCCAATATTCTTACTAACATTTGCTGCCTTGATCACAAAAGTCCTTAGGAAATGCCATATCTTGTCAAGCAACCAGCAGCAATGTTATGACTGCCACTTGCTACCTTAGCTTTGTAGCCTGTATAAGCAGTTATGAAAAATAATATAAATACAGAATGGATTATTTTTTTAAATGAGAAAAAGACTTATTTATGTTCCGGGAACATAAATGTCCCAAGGACATTGGCAGAAGCAAAACAGAGCCTTGCAATCTCTGCTGACTCTGCAATCACCTCCAGTGACCTCAAGGATTGGCTGAGGACCAGATTCGTGCATTTAATGACACATACAATCAATCCCATGAAGATTTAACTCTTGAAGGAACTCCACTAAAAACTTTTCCTGGATTTTCTCCTTCAATAAAATAGTTTATTCTCACCAGATTTCTATCATTGTCATTCCAGGTCTGATCCAACTCCTAACGTATTTCCTCACTTGTCTGTGTGCTTCAGCAGCCTCTCTGAAATCATTCCACACTTCTTCATTTGCTTGATCTAGTGCTCTCTTTTCATCACTTGTAGTTCTCCAAGCAGCAGTTCGCCTTGAATATATAAGCAAAATCAGACATATGTCACCACAGCACGTAATCAGAATTTAGATGACAAAAGTAAGGAAGCATTAAGTAAGTTTCCATGTAACAGGAAAAAATATTTTAAAATACATTTTCAATCATCAGAAACATCCTTACAAATTGCACGGGCAGCCCAATCCTGAAGGGGGGGGCGGGCAGATCTGAGGCGGCCGGGAGCAGTGCAGCCATGTCACCTCTCAGAGACTTCCTGGCTGCCGCAGAGGCAAAAAAAGTTGAAAAATTGAAAAAAAGGGGGGGGAATCCCCCATTGCTTCCAATGGGGCTGTACCACCAAAAAAGGTGGCACAGCACCACCACAGCGCAAGGGGGCTTTCCCAGAGCAAAAGGGGTGAGAAAGCTGCCTAACAGCAGCTCCTCCCCAGGAATCTTCTCCATGTCAGCTTTCCCTTCTGGGAAAGCCCTGCCAGCGTGGCTGCGCTGGTGGTAGGGGCTAGCGGAGGTGTTTATCCCTGTGCAAGTGCCATCTTATTCCATGATAGGGTGGCACCTACACCAGCAAAGGGTCATGTCGGCTCCTAAAGAGCTTCCCCCCTCTTTCAGGAATGGGCTCATAATCACTTTTAAGTTCTTCAATTTTATTTAGCCAACAGTTAAGACAGCACGTATGTTATCAACGCTTGCTGTTAATTTACTCTTAAGGTGCCATCACAGAATCTCCAAACTGCTTTTTAAACTGCTAATGTGAGTTTGGCAAGTGTGTTAAGTGAAAGATGGGTTCCAGTGCATAAGCCCACAATGCACTGTAAAAGCCACAAAGAAGAGATCCTAGGGTATCTGAGAGCTTGTGAAAAAACAGATGAACATTGAAGTGAAAGCCCTGAGACCCGCTTCTTACATCACTGTGACTTCATGACCTCTCTACAATACGCATGGACAGTATCAGACACACACATGTATTTTGTTGGCTTTGCCAGCAAAGTACAAGCAGAGGCCTAAGGCCTTCCAACACTCAAGTATACTTTTCTGGCAAACCCAGAGTTACGTATGTATGTGGCACTTAAAACTGTCCCGGAAATCCATACCTATCCTGTACACAAGAAAAATTACAAAACACTATGCTAACATGATAGGCTAACTTTATTAAACATAGTGTCATTCTTCCCAAGGACATTGGCAGAAGCAAAACACACACGTAATGATTTACATTTATTAGGTGCCCTTTCTCCCTTGCAGAAGGTGGCATACAATATAAATAAAACATAAAAACAATAAAAACAATTATAAAAACGAAAAGTCACCATTCAAAAACTCTAAATAGGACTGCCAATGATAAAAGCTAAATCAATCAAAATGCAGTCCTAAATAAAACTGTCTTCAACTGCCTCCTGAAGACTGGCAATGAAAGGACCAGGTGCACCTCCCTGCAGAGAATGTTCAATTAATTGTTGAGATGCCAGGGAAAAGGCCCTCTTTTGTGTACCCACCAAATGAGTGCCTATAATTGGTGGGACAGTCAAGAGGGCATCACCTGTGATCTTAATTCCCAGGCAGGAACATATTGAGATAGGGAGATGAGAGTTCTTTTAGATGCATTGAATTTTTAAAAACTATACTCCAAGGCTTGTTATTGAAGGAATGGAAAACTGTAAAATATAAAAAGCAAGGTGTTATAATGTGGCTCGTTTGTGGGGGTAAAATGCCAGTTTGGGAAATATTTCTGAATATTTTTATGAGATTAGGCAATTAGTTGATCCTGCAAAAATTCAACCCCCTGTATTCAGATAACATGATAAACTGTAGTTTCTAAACTTCGGTTTGGTCAAACCTTGTTTAGCTGTGATGTTTAAATGCTTGCTGGCAAACAGGGACTTCCGTCTAGGGTTTGTAGTTGCTTTGTTAACCATAGTTTGTACTAATGGCCATTGGTTGTTACGCCTCAACTAACAAACCAGTTTATTTAGTAGTGTTCCTTTCTCAGCTATTTAGCCAAAGAGATAGCAATATAAGGATGCTGTCCCTGCCAGGAGACTGCAAAAAGCAGACAAAGGTTTATGCACAAACCAGGATTTGTTACTTATGTATGATAGACTAACCAAAGTTTGTGGCACTTGTGACAATCACCAACAGTTTAAACACCCCATGTATCTCTATGAAGATACATTGTCAGTTTGCTGCTCTGCATTTTAAAACTTCAAAAAGGATACATACCCATCTTGTGTTGGTGGATACTCACACTGTTCACCTTTTGGAAATACCGCACTCGGAAACAAATCGCATATTGGAATAGATGGAGGATCTGTCTGGACTTTAGCTGTTAGGTAAAATGCAGAATTTAGTTCTCTTATACTGCAACATCTGGTTCTATCACTTTAAGATAAGAGCAAAGTAAGGCAGCCATGCTTCCTGTCTGGTTCACACCCAAAACAGAAGACATGCCAAGATGTTCTCCAATAACTTAGCCAATTCTCAGAGTGCCTTTTACAGTCACCAAGATGAGCTGCACTTATCAAAAAGGCCTGTCCTTTGCATGCAACAAACAGCCATAATATCTTTGTATACATGCCAATAGCTCCTATTTCTTGGGATAGACCCTATTAAAAAGGATAAGTCACTGGCTCTTTAAAAAAGTTTGTGCTCACGCACTAAAATTCTTCAGCATTCACTCTGCTCCCCACATCTCCATAAATTAAATCTGTAAGGGAAAGATTTCTCACTTGGACTCAAGGCGGATTACAACACAGTGAGTCAATACAATCAACAGGATTACAACACAGTGAGTCAATACAATCAATGAACAATGCAATAGGAATTAGGGCTGTAGAACCAATCAGAAGTCTCAAAACAGAAC
Organism: Euleptes europaea; assembly: GCF_029931775.1. Lineage (NCBI taxonomy): Eukaryota > Metazoa > Chordata > Lepidosauria > Squamata > Sphaerodactylidae > Euleptes > Euleptes europaea. The sequence continues at coordinate 83,234,424 of NC_079314.1, read as the reverse complement.
TGAAGCAAAGCATGAGTATTAGCTGTAAGCCTTCTATTTAAAATAAAAAACCCAATCTAATCCCTGTTATAGACAATACTGGACTAGGTGGACCAATTGTCTGACTTGGTATACAGCAGTTTCATATATTATGTAATCCTTAAAAGGACACAAATAAAGACCACACAACGCAAATGCAATCAACACCTACGTCCTTTCTTCTTTTTCTTCTTCTTCTTCTTCTTCCCTGCTGCACCATCGCCATCACCTTCTCCACCTTCTCCATCTACAGAAGACAAAACACACAGAAACAATGAGGCAGCAGCCCTAATACAGCCAGGCATCATTCCATTGTTATAAAAGGAAAAATGGGGTCACCTCAGGGTTGGCTAACACTTACAGCCAAAGCCACATCATAGCAGCCTGACCAGCCTCACCCAATCAGCATGCTGTTAAGAGCATCACACTAGGACTTTCTTGCAGAAGCAGGCTAACCGGATAAGGCAGATACTTCAAACTCTTAATGCAGCCTTGCTGACACTGTGTAACTATATCACACCAAACCGTGCTGAGAAGACTATAACGTGTAATGCAGTCCTGCCCACTTTCCAAAAAAAGTATTCATCTGGAATGCAGTGCTATGAGCCTGCAGCATGGAATGTGAACACTGCTGTTATGGAAGTTCCACTGTGTGGCCTCTGGGAAGGCTGACAGCAGCCACCTCATCACAAGCCTTTTCAACCACCTCTTATGAGTACATACACAAAACAGTGGCTGATACCACTCAAAGTAGTAACAGAATCCCAAACCTTCAGATACATATACTTAAAGAAATGTCTCTCTGTGCTACAGATCACTAAGAGATCCTTATATAGGTGAATTTAAGGAAAAGTTGGAGGTCCGCAACCCCAATTTCCTCAGAAATCCTGCTTCTTTCATTAAGGCCATAGAGGTTCTGGACAATAGTTATGAGCCCAACGGTTTCTGGATTTTGCTGTGCGTGCCTGCAGTATGCATGCTTATTTTTGGTAGCATGTTTGAGAAATGTTACACATTGTAGAAATTAGTAGGCAGACTATATGTTCACACTGCCAATTCAAATTTCATGGGAAATTATCTTTTGCAACCATTGTTCAAACCATATATTTTTATTTGAGTTTTCAGACCAAATGCAAACCAGTTTGTCAATGTAAACACCCTGCCAAACTCTGACCAACTGTCACAAACCATTGCAGTGATGTGTAAATTCAGCCAGTGTCCTTTATAATATGAAAGTATTTTTATTACATGTATGCTCCATTCATACAATGTTTACAAAATCAGAATTTTAGATCATCCATGCATGTAAACAGGTTTTTTAAAGTGATATAGGATTCTTACTAAGAGAAAACACTACATTAAATGTAATTAATGTTTGTAACAAACAAACATTCTTATTTTGCAGTCTTTAAAAATGTATTCTAAAAAACCCAAGTTACATGTATTCTAAAAAAATCAAGTTACAAATATTTCAGTCTATCCTGGCACATTCTGAAACAAGATACATTTGTTATTTAAATAGTCAATGCTTATGAACACCCTCATTTTAGTGAATGAAAACTTTATCACATTTCTTTTGCCCTTGGCTGCGCTTAGTCCATTTATATCCCCCCCCCCTTTCAAAAAAAAGTTCTGGCATTCAGTTCATTCATCCATAGATTTGGAATACTTTCCAGCTAACCACTGCAGAGCCTGGCAAACTCAGTTTTATAGCTCTTGCTATTCACTTATAGTTTTTTTCTGCAGTACTGCTGGTGAATTTGCCAGCCAGCCAGCCAAACTAATGGGGCTGCCATGTCGTTGAAAACTGCTATAAACATTCCATAATTCTGCCAGAGTCATAGCCACCATTTCTGATTAAGGCACACTAGGAAGTAAGTTCCATCTGACTAAGAGGGACCTTTCCAGGTAATTATTCTTAAACAGACTATAAATTTGTTTCTGTTGCATATTATTGGGAACTAAGCAAAAGGCTCTTGATTTGGTCAAATAAGGCAAAATTGCCCTTGTTCTTTTTAAAAGTGGGTTCGAGATTACAGAAATATACACTATGCAAAATGATGACATTCACAGTAACTAAGCCATCACGGATCCACCACCACCCCTTCAGGAATGGACTATGGCCTTTAGTTTGACCTTGTGAAACAATTCTTATTTCTAAATATCTGAGACTCCCCCCCCATAGTTTTTACCATACCCACACAGCACTATCTTAATAGTCAACTCATCTTCACAGCTTCCAAGTTAGAAGCTAAATTCTAAATAGCAAAAATTGTCAAAAGAAAAAATGAAATGTTCTAACTCAAAGATTCTTCAGAGTTAGAAAACAAGTGCTGTTCTTGACGAAAACCATATGAAGGCTGTATATAAATAGAGCTTAGAGTCACCCCAATATGATTTTAGCAGATTTTGTTTTTAATTTTTGATGGTTATCTTTTTAAAACCAAGACCAAGTGAAACCGATCAAAAATATAAAAATGCAACAAATGAACTCAGCAATAGTACACTATATACTGAAACCTCATTCTTTTTCTACTTAGAAAACTCCTTTATATGCAGGGAATGGGAATCCTGTCATTCATCTCATCAACCAAGTATACATGGTGCTGATCATTAACAGCCGTAAAAAGTTAATCTATGCATGTACATGTCACACAGAAGTCAACAGACTTCAGTTTGTGTTGCATGGTGTAAGACGGCATCCATGATTTGGCACTGAAAGGATCTATATTTTGTTTAATAAAGTAACCCATTTAAACTATGTTATAAACATTAAGGACCCAAAGAAATCCAATGGAAATGAATAGGATTTACTCCTGAGTAAACATGCACATTTACACTGAAGACACTAGCCACCTATGAAGCATATAAGTCTCAGAAGTCTTTTTTAATGCACACTTTGATTTCATTTGTTGGTTTCACTCTTAGCCAGTACAAGCCTACACACCATTTCTTAGGAGGGATTTACTTCTGAGTAAACTTGGACTGAAGGGAAAGAACAATGGGCTGAAGGGAAAGAAAAGAAAACCCACAAGCACTCTCTTGCACAGCAGGTGCAAAGAGCAGCAGTGAGGTACAGGGGCTCATTGAGCAGTTCCTGCAGGCAAGCAAACCAGGAATACAGGCATGCAGCAGCCGAAGACCATGAACTGGAGCATCTTCTGTTTACCCATCCTGGCTCATGATGAGTGTTCCTGAGATCACTCTCATTCTGAGCATGCTCCTTCTGTGTCTCTTTCCTTCTAGTTTCCCACAAAGGGAAGAAAGACAGCAACATGCTTAGCTGACTGTTTAAACCAGTGGTTCCCAACGTTTTTTTGACCAGGGACCACTAGGACTTTTTTGTTCGGTGCAGGGACCCCAAGGTTCAAAATAAAAATTCCGAGAATTTGAAAATAAACTTTAATCATAACTGTTAGTTACACATTAAACTTAGAATAATATTTGAATATATATTTTTATAATAGATAACTTTTAATTGAAAATATTAATTTATTATGGGTTTATAACTTCGTTTCGCGGACCTTAATTTAGTTCTCGCGGACCCCTGGGGGTCCACGGACCCCCGGTTGGGAACCAGTGGTTTAAACATTTACAGCAACGCATATAGGATAAAAAGATACTTATTGTTTAATCATTGAAATGTTTGCTATTTTAATCCCTACTAACAGAATAATCTAAAAGTGATCATAGCAAAAGAAATTTAACTGGTATTTCAGGGCCTCCCATACTATTTCTAAAGACCAAAAAAAGACATACACTTTGCACTTCATTTGCAAAGTTCTTTCTGAACATTAATAGCTATAACTTTTAAACGTGTTTCAGATAATGACTGATGCAGAATTATGTACGCTAATAAAATTGACTCAGTAACTGGATTAGCCAGATTGTTATATATTATGATCAATACTAATTTGACTCTCTACTGCCATTTCTAAATAGGGATGCCAACAGCCTACAGAAAGAACCGCCCTTCTCCTTTAATAAATGCTTAATACGATGTTATTTACCAGATGGTGTTATTTACTTCAGCTGCTTATTTCCAAACATTAAGCCACAATATATAATGTAACCAGCCTGCAGTAGCAGACAGGGTGATGTTGGCAAATCCAGATTCAAACTCCCACTTTGGACCTGAACCTTCCCTTATGTAAGCACTATACTATCATATAACGTTGTTATGAATAAAGAATTGAGAATCATTCATGTATGGTGCTAAACTTGTTCAAAGAAGCATACTGTTGCTTAATTGTTTTTCAAGCTGCTATCCAAATTAGCTTTTGAAATCAGATGAACTATCACAAATAAATGGTTGGTTAATTAAAACAATGACAAGCCTTTCCAAGCAACCACACAAAACTACTGCAGTATTAGATGATTTTCCCCAAATTCCTGTAATATGGAAAGAAGTTAAGTATACTTGCCTTCATCATCTTCATCTTTTTCCTTTTCTTCCAGTGATTGTTTATCCAACTGTTTTGTAGTTTCATCAATAGTCGCATCCAACTCTCTTTCAGCTTCCTGTTGTCCTGTTTGCAAAATAAGCAGGTGGTTCAAGAAATCGTGGTACTAACACACGCACATACACAAAGATTTCCCAATGTAGTTCCTGCTTATCTATAAACACTCCAGATGTGCAACACTCCACAATGTGTCTGTCAATAAAAAGACAAGGTAACATTTTTATTCTCTTAATTTTCTTAGCTAGTCATCTCTTCTTAGTTCCTGTGGCCACCCCAGCTCATAAGATAATTAAAACATTTCAAGCAGTCTCTTCCCTGTCCTTTAGTGCAGATGCAGGGTGCTTATCCGATATACACTTATTTTCCCATCTTACGTAATAAAACAACTTGTACTTTTTAACAGACTTCTACACTCTTACACCTTCATGAAACTAACAATTAACAAAAACATGGATGTAGTACAATAGCTTCTTCCCTCCTCACAGGGCGATCACATACCCCATTACAAGAACGTCTATCCTATACAATGACTCTGCATAATAGTGAACCCAGAATGCAGGCGCCTGCATTCTATACGAGTTTTGTGCATCCCCCTGCCCACTCACACAAAAACCAAAAAGCGTTACTACTTTATTTTCCAAGCTCCCCGCCCCGCGACAACTGCACGACAGCCCTCCAGCCAAGAAACCCCACTCTAACCTTCCCCAAACACCCCGCGTTCTACTTTAGCAGGCTCAAGGATAACCACTTCCCGCTCCCCCCACTTTTGAATTCGAAGAAACTTTACCCACATCGGCAACCGGCCATCCCGACGCTCCCGGAGAAATCCTTCGGAACAAACGGACGCCAGCAAGGTGGGACAAACACCACACCAGCCCGCCTCCCGCACACACCCGGTTCCCCCTTTCCCACCAGCAACCAGCGCTGTCAGCGGTTGCCCCCGCGGCTCCCCTCGGCCGGGCGCCTTGCCGCGCGGCCTCTCCTCCTCCCTGGCCGTACCCGCGCCAGCTCCTTTGCCCTTCTTCTTCTTTTTGCGCTTCTTCTTCGCCCCTTCGTCAGCGCCGGGCCCCACAGCGCCTTCCCTCTCGTCGGGATCCAAAAGCAACTCTCCATTCAGGTGCTGGGTCTCCTCCTCGGGGCTGCCTCCTCGCTCCACGCCCGCCATGTTGCAACGCCCGCCGTCACTCCCGCGACTGCCACAGGCGGGCGGACAGACGAGGCAAGAACCGCCGCTCGAGCCCGAGCTACTCTATGGCGCAGCACAAGGCATGCCGGGAAACCTGGAGGACTGCGTTCCGGGGGGGAGAGAGAGAGAGAGGGAGGGCGTGTGAGCCACGGCAGGCACGTGCGGCGGCGAGAAGCACGCCCGATAGGGAGCGTAGAAGGCGCGAAACTTAGGTTTGTTTGCATTCTCAGGGATACTTCATGCTTTCTTAAAACCCTAGCAGTAACGGTATATATGGAACTTACTATCTCAGGTTGCTAACTTCGCGTAAGGAAATTCCTGGGAGTTTGGGGGGGGAGTTTGAGGGGGGGGGGCTCTCAGCAGTTAATAGTGTTCACTCTTCAAAGCAGGCATTTCCCCCTGGGGAACTGATCTCGGTAATTTGGACATCAGTTATAATTCTGTGAGATCTCCAGGACTCACCTGGAGAAAACTGACAGTTCAGGATATTGTCGAAGGCTTTCACGATCAGAGTTCATCGGTTCTTGTAGGTTATCCGGGCTGTGTGACCGTGGTCTTGGTATTTTCTTTCCTGACGTTTCGCCAGCAGCTGTGGCAGGCATCTTCAGAGGAGTAACACTGAAGGACACTGTCCTCTGAAGATGCCTGCCACAGCTGCTGGCGAAACGTCAGGAAAGAAAATACCAAGACCACGGTCACACAGCCCGGATAACCTACAAGAACCAATGACAGTTCAGGCTTGATTTGATCTAGAACTAGGGACCGTTCAGGCTTGATTTGATCTAGAACCCACTTATTTGTTTTTTGTTTTTTTTTGGCAGTCCATGGTATCCATAACAGTCTACCCTAACACCACATTTTAAAGGAGTCTACTTTCTTCCTGTCACCTTTCTTCATTGTCCAGTTTTCACACCCATACATATTGATAGGAATACTATTGCATGAATTGCTTTGTGAACCTGGAGGTTGGGAGCCCTACTCCTTGATATGCTGAAACTGAAATTGTTCAAGACTTTCTATTCCTTGGGTCCATCATCAACCAAAAGGGAGATGGCAGCCTAGAAATCAGAGACTGAGACTGGGAAGGGCAGCCATGAAGGAAGTAGAACAGATCCTTAAGTGCAAAGATGTGTTACTGGCAACCAAGATCAAGTTAATTCATCCTCTGTTGTGTTCACTTCTGCACTGCTCCCTGTGAGACACACAATATGGCAGTTGCTCCCCATATTCTGCTGTGTGCATTGTGGGACTTGCTCACAGTGTTACTCTGGCAGTACATCCATTCAGGTTGAGAGGCAGGGTGTGCAGAAGAAAGGAGGGCTGGCAACATCAGCATAGCTGAAAACACAGTGATATCACTTACAGCACACCAGAAGTGATGTCATTGTTACATTGCTGTCAAGGGTACCCACTCAACTGATAAGTCTTTGATAAAATCAAGGCTTGTGTGTGTTTTAAGTGACATCAAGTTACTTCTGACTCATGGTGATCCTATGACTCAATGTTCTCCAAAACTTCCTGTCATTAACAGGCTTTCTCAGGTCTTGCAAACTGAGGGCCGTCACTTCCACCTAAACATTAGGAAGAACTTTCTGACGGTGAGGGCTGTTCGACGGTGGAATGTGTTGCCTCGGAGGGTGGTGGAGTCCCCGTCTTTGGAGGTCTTTAAGCAGAGGCTAGATGGCCATCTGTTGGGAGTGCTTTGATTGTGGGATCCGGCGTGGCTGGGGGAGGGTTGGGGTCTCTGGGGATGTGGGGGGAGGTAATTGTTTATTTCCTGCATGGTGCAGGGGGCTGGACGAGATGACCCTGGTGGTCCCTTCCAACTCTATGATTCCTTTATAAAGTCAATCCATCTCATGTTGGATCTTCTTCTTTTCCTGCTGCCTTCTTCGCAGAATAGGACAAGTAATCTTTGCTCTCCCCCGATCTATTCCCCCTGTTTTCCAAACCACTGTTCCCCATTTTCCACACCTTTAGCTCAAAAGATTACCTCCTCCTGCAAATTGGAGAAGCTCTGCTAAATGTTTGTTAGTTGTTGCTATGTTAATTGTGATAAGGAATGTGTTTGTGCCTTGGTATAACACTGCTATGCTTAGGATAGGTTCTCCCCCACTGTTGTACCAAATCCCTCAATAAATTCTGTATTCCTTTTAAATCAGATCTCTGTCGTCCTTTTCCTACTAAAGATTTGCTACTCACAGCCACCTCTTCAGGTAAAAGATCCTGGTTTACTGTGCCCTGCACAAACATGCAAGCTAATTCCCCATGTTCATCTGCATGTGTGCTCATGTGTTTGTAGGGTGCGGTAACAGTGATTGGCCCCCATTTCTCTTTCTCGTTTTTCTTTTGTGGCCTAGCTGAATGATGGTAGTGAGAACAGCCAATGGGAGGTGGGGGGATCTCCCGCTGAAGCTGGGCATCCCTACCATGCCAGCTTCCACAGCAGACTGGAGATTCCAACCTGATTGTCCCAGGTCTTAGTCCAACTCTCCAATGTTTGTTGTTAATCTAAGATTCTGATAGGAAATGCTCAGATGTATGCCCACACACAAAATTTTCTATTTCATTGTTGCTGGAAAAAGAAACCTACTGTTGATGAGAATTGGCTGATAGCATCTGTTGATGAGAATGGGGGTATGGATCCCCAAAAAACCCACCAGTTGTCCACAAAACTCTTTCATTAGAGCTGGGTCAGGAGAATTATATAAGTTATGAAATAATTGTAATACCATGAAATTTAATTTTAATAAAATTAAAGAAAAACAGTGCCAAGTGCCTACCAAGCTGTTCTGGAGCCAGGATAAAGAGCTCCATATTCACCAATGTATTCTGGAAGCCAAGAAATTGGGTGCCTAAACTCTCCTGCCAAGGGAAATAAATTGAGCCAGGAATATAATGCATCCATCGCCAACTGGAGCAAAACTCCTACTGTAACTAGTGGGAGGGAAGTACAGAAATCCTGCCTTCTTCTCCTTCATTGATTGCTATAGGCAACAGAACGAAATGAGACGAATAGCTGTCGTGGTCCCCCAGCACACACACACTGAACAGTTTCAAACCTCTCAGGGGCAAGTCCAAGGGTTCAAGCCAAGGTCCAGACAGAGCAAACAGTTCACAGCTGGCTCAGCAAGGTCAGGAGTAGATAGACGTGTTGCTTCCACACAACTATGCCCTTTCCAGCTGCTTATAAAAAGGATGCCATTCAGGCTGCCTGTAATGCTGGGCACCTGCCAGCCTCCTCACACCTGCTCTTGCAAACGCTCATCCTCACTGTCGGTGCTGGTTCAGTACCGAGCTGCCAGTCGGGCACTTCTCCTCCTGTCCTGTAAGTTCCTAAAAGTTTCTCTCCTCTGCTGTTCCTGAGGCTCTGGTGACGAGGGGGGTGAGCAGACAGCCAGCTGGCTTTCCACAGCCAGCTTAGCACTGGAGGGCTGAGGGGTTGCTGTGCTGGTTCCTGGCTGCCAGTTTGGGTCTGGCCCCACAGGGGCTGCTTCTTCCTGTACCATCTCAGTCACTGGCTGTGGATAGGAGCCAGGGCTGCCAGGTCCCTGTTTGCCACTGTCAGGAGGTTTTGGGGGCGGAGCCTGAGGAGGGTGGGATTTGGGGAGGGGAGGGACTTCAATGTCATAGAGTCCAATTGCCAATGCGGCCATTTTCTCCAGATAAACTGATCTCTATTGGCTGGAGGTCAGTTGTAATAGCAGGAGATCTCCAGCTGCTACCTGGGGGTTGGCAACCTTATTCCTGACCCATCCTAGTTCTTTTGCAATCAGTAGTCAGAATATTGAAAGTCAGGAACCAGTTTGCTTCTTACTGAGCAACTGCATACAACAGGCTTTTAAAGTGTAGCTAGGGTAGATTATTTTAATCCTTGTGAGTATGAAGGGAGGGGCTTTCTGCATGAAGTAAAAAAACCCTATCATCTTCCAACATTATGCAGTTTGTAAGGTGTTTCCTCCCCAAAGTGTTACTGCTGCTATACTACTAATGTTGAGTGCCATTTTTCAAGAGAATGTTATGATTTAGGGAAAGTGAGTATGTATTTGATAACAAAGGTTACTCTTAAAATGAAACAGGGAAAAAATGTGAAATAGAGTTCAGGCCTACCTGATTCCTAAATACATTCATTTAATCTTGTAACAATGTTTTCCCTTCTCTCCATTTCATTAAAGTTACAATATGCTTCTCAGAGTGGGACACTAGTAGCCACTAGTAGGTTGTAGTAAACCACAAAGGATAAGAGCCCATTCCTGAAGGGGGGAGGTAGATCCACGGCACTGCAGACATACACAGAAAAGACATTTTAAAAATAGAAAGCCGGGGGAAATGCCCCGTTGCCCAAAGTGAGCCTGCGCCACCAAAAAAGGGTGGTGGAGCCACACTGCTGATCAAGGGGGTGTTCCTGGGGCGAATGGGGCCAGGAAGCTGTCCAATGGCAGCTCCGCCCCCAGGAACGCCCCCCCCCCCCAGGTACGTGCTTTCCCTTCGGGGAAATCTCTGCTGGCGTGGCTACGCTGGTGGTGAGGGCTGCTAGCTCCTGAACGCCAGCATGTTTTCCTCTGTGCTGGCATAGGTGCCACCTTATTCCTATGGAGCTTTGCCCCCCCTTCAGGAATGGCCTGCCTGTGAAAGCTTAATTTCAGTGGAATATATTTCTAAATCATTGGGTTCAGTTCGGAGCAGAACTAAGCCTGCATATCCATTGATTTCTGTGTGTGTAAGGTAAACTGCACTGAATTGTTTTTAAGATAGCTGTTAAAGCCTGGAAAAAGCTAGAGAAAGGGAGTATAACCCACACTATGCGGTAACCAAGCAACAGGGCTTTAAACAGTATGCTGACAGCCAGTCCAAAGAAAACAACTCCTTTTCTGTTTCTGAAAATAATTTGTTTGCTAAATTTTTGTTTATTTTGCTCTTTTGTTTATTAAATTTTACATTATTTATCAAGCAAGTTGCTGTCTGTAGAAAGTGTTTTTCCAAGGTATGGTATGATATTTTTTTACATAAGTCTACAAATTCATAGTTAACAAAGGAAATCTGGAGTTTCTCTATGAGATCTTCTCTAAGAAGCAGGTAGCACAGGAGTAAGAAAGGGAATTATTTGTGAAAAAGCCCAGCAAAAGAGTTGGGATCAGAAGTTGTACTGGTTCAGTTTAAGAATGTTGCGCTTGTTTTGCTGATCCATTTAATTTGTAAATGTGTTTGTAAATTTGATTATTAACTTCCAGTCATGGAAACAAGATAGTTTGATGTCTGCATAAAGAAAGCAGTATTAATCGTATCTGGCTAATAGGCTAACATTATTAGATGAAATATGTCATAAAGGCAGTATTGTTAGATATAACAAGAGTACTTTACTTTTCCTACCAAGTCTGAAAGCAGAGAATTTAGGATGCTGGATGTAAACTTTATTAGGAGTTTTTGCAAACTACTATTACCAACAAACAATACTCTGGAAGGATTAATTGTTGATTAGCTATATGTTGCCGAAATTATAAAAACCTGCTTTTCAAAACTATTGGTTATTGAAGAGACAAAATTCCTGTAGCTAATTTATTAATGTATAATACCGTAGATACAATCTAAATTAATTTTAATGTTCACATCATTAGGCTGATTCTAGAACAATCTACTGAAAGTAATAAATCAGCAATAAAGACTGTGATCCAGAAACTGTTAAAACTTGATGGGCTTCCTTTATGGACCATGAGAAGAAAAATCTTGTGAGCCTTAGGAATTTACTGACAGAATACTGTCAGCATAAATTGTAACTCACAAAAATACCAGTCATACATTTTTGATTGATGTTTTAGTTCAACTTTGAAATAATAATTGTTGTCCCTGTAGGTTCAAAACTTTACTGAGGAAAATGACTGAAACCCTGGAGCAAGGACCCATATTTTTCTTTGACCAGGTAATCCCTCCCCCATTTTTTATTTTATTGCTTTCTCCAAAGCTCTAGTGGCCTAATTAAAGCTTATATTTTAGTAAAATCTATATTGTATTTAAGCCAAAAATTAAAAGAAAATGCAACCAGCAGAACAAGCTGTTGATTTAAATTCAATCAATACAGATCTTCATGGGACAGTGCATTCATAGGTAATGGTTTTGGTGAATGTTTTTCTGCTAATGTTGAGGTAATTGATTAATCATTTAGGTGATACTTTATTATAAACTAAAACATGGACTTTTTTGTTTTCTTAAAGGTTTAGATGTTTTAGAAATTGTAATTCAATATTTTTAAGCTAAAAATTTATAACACAAAGGTTTTGATCCAGCTATAGTCAGACATGCCAAGTTCAATTGTAACCAAATAGAACAAATTAATCACTAACTTATGCTCCATTGTTCAGGACTTAGTTGAAACTATTTTAGATGTATTGCTGCCAAAGCACTTTGCCCTGGAGTTTCAAAGCAGCATTCAAAGTTAAGCAAGTTCACATCCCATTGATTTAAATGGGAGAGTACAGTGCACACATAAACCTTTCCTACTGATGTCAGTGGGGGGGTTATCCATTTTCCAAAAGGCAAACTAGTCAGGCTGAGAGAAAAGTAACTTGTCCAAAGCGACGGAGTGAATACAGGAATGGGGTGTGTGTGTGCAGGAATCCCCAAACACAAAACCTAGTTACCATTCCTTTGACTCCCCCAAAATTTACTGAAAAGTCAGGGAATACCACTGAAATGCTCTTCAGCCCATGTTTGTAGAGAGGCAAAGTAATAACAACTGTAAATTTCTTCATACATGACTTCTTCCAGCAATGTGTAATTAACTACTGCAAGCTGTGGTGGTCACTACCTTAGATGGATCTTTAAAAGAGTTAGATAAATTTATGGATATGTTCATGGTTTATCAACATCTATAAGCCTTGATCTCTAACTTGAACATCCATGCTCAGATAATTCACAATGGGTAGCCGTGTTAGTCTGTCTGCAGTAGTAGAAAAGGGCAAGAGTCCAGTAGCACCTTAAAGACTAACAAAAATATTTTCTGGTAGGGTATGAGTATCTGAAGAAGTGAGCTGTGGCTCATGAAAGCTCATACCCTACCAGAAAATATTTTGTTAGTCTTTAAGGTGCTACTGGACTCTTGCCCTTTTCTATCCATGCTCAGAGTCAGTATGTGCCTGAATATGATATGCTAGAGACAGACAACAGAAGAAGGCCATCCTTTCATGCACTAATTTATGCACTTCCAAAAAAATGATATTTGGCTGACTGCTGCAGAAAACACACTGCTTCCACACCGAACGTTTACCCTGGATTGGATGCTAATGTGAAGCAGGATTTTCTGCATAGCATTGTGATGGTCTCCTGCATCTTCCAGGTTTTCCCTGGCTTTCCTGCAATCTTTCCAAAACCAGCTTTACTACATTCATTTTGGAAAGATCACAACGAAGTCAGGGAGGCTGTCTTGCGGAAAGGAACGTTCAGATCTTTCCCAGTTTTGCCCACATCAATGCCATTTTCTCTGTCCCAGTCCTCTGAGGCAGCCATTCACCTCCCCCACCATTGTGGGGCTTTTGGGATTTAAAAAAAAAATAATTATCACTTTTTTAAAGTCTCCCAATGCAGGAGAGAGAAAATTGCCTCCTTTGGCAACTGGGGCAAGAATAATGGGATGCCACCATGTAGAAGCCCCATTGCCACTGCACTGAACTGGAAATGGCAGTGGCAACAAGGAAACCGTGGGGAAGTCATCAGAATGCTGGACTCAGCAGAGCTTGGTTTGATCAAGCAAGACAATTTGTAATGGGTTGTACTCTACGACTCTTGTCTAAAGCTGATACTTTCCAGCAGTCTAAGGAGTCTTATATCGAAGAAAGAGTCTCTTTTGCTGACAGAATGCATCTTGTGCTGACAAAGTGTACCACATTTGGCTGACTGGAGTGGTAGGATACATCCATTCTTAGGCAGTATCGTGTCGTTACCTGCACTGGTGCAGGGGGCTGAAAGTTTTTATTTCTGTAACGTTCATACATGCTGATTATTACTATATTTTTGCCAGTTTCCCTTTCTAAAAATAGCAGACAAGCAACCTATGCCCTGTACATAAGAAGCCAACAGTGCCCTTAGCCACAACCTATTTAAAAGTTGTGTTTGAGTAAGAATGGGACTTGCTTCCAAGTAAATATGTCTCCTTCAAAATCATTTTCAAGCTCACATCTTTAGCAAAGCCTTTACAGAACTATTTAGTCTCAACCTCTCTGTTTTTGCATCATCCTTATGACTCAATGCCTTTGTCGAGCACAGATTACGCCCTCTCTTTCTCTGCTTATGTGAAGTAGACTATCAGCCCATTCCTAAGGGGGGGTACGCTGGTGGCTGTGGACAGCGCAGCTGCACTGTCCCTGTGAGGTGTCGTGGCTGGAAAAAAGGGAGGGAAATCAATTTTAAATCCAAAATCCAGAAAAAAGCCCCATTCAATTTATGGAGGCCAGCAAAATAGCTGGTGTAGCAACACCGCAGCATGAGGGGGCGTTTCTGGGTCAAAAGGGGTTAGGAAGCTGCCTAAAGGCAGCTCCGCCCACAGGAATGCCCCGGAAATGCCTCCCAGAACACCACCGCATGGAGATACGCTAGGGCAGTGATGGCGAACCTTTTAGAGACCAAGTGCCCAAACTGCAACCTAAAACCCACTTATTCATCGCAAAGTGCCAACACGGCAATTTAAACTGAATACTGAGGTTTTTGTTTAGAAAAAACAACTCGCACTCACTGCACCACCAGGCACTAAACGCCGGGGGTGATGGAGAAAACAGCGGGTAGTTTGCCAGTTTTCATCCCTTGCCCCCTCCCAAGTCTCCTCGGAAGAGACTAGGCCCCCTACTCTGCCCACGACAGGAGCCGCAACAACAGGTCCTGCTGGATGCGCCCGGATCAGCCTCCCCCAAAAAACGCCCCAAACCCCACAGCTGGTGCCGGGAGGAACAACAGGCACCCCATCCTCCTCCACTCACAGTCCCGGCTTTGTCAGCCCCCAGGAGCCGCTGATCGGGAGAACGAGAAGACGCTCTTCCAACTCTGGGCCGGGAAGGAGAAGGCTTCTCCGCCTCGCGCCTTCGTAGAGCAGCAGCAGCACCCTTCCTTCCCTCGCTCCAGCAGCCGGTGCCCGAGGCGAGCTGTCCTCTCCGCGCAGCGCCGAACTCAGGCGAACTCTGCGCTGGGGCGATTGCACGCGTGCCCACAGAGAGGGCTCTGAGTGCCCCCTCTGGCACGCGTGCCATAGGTTCGCCACCACTGCGCTAGGGAAACATCAGCAGGAGGCTGCACCAACATCCAAGGGCCACACTGCTGCCACAGTCCAGGGGGACCAGTGTCCGTGCCAGTTTGCATGGCGCAAGTGGCACGGACACCAGCGTAGGGGTCACGCCAGCTCCTATGGGCATTTGGCCATCCCTTCAGGATTGCAGTGAGCCTGCAAAAATCACTTTCTGTCTGAGCTTTATACAGTGACCAGCATATAGTGGTCAGTAAATAAATATTTAGAGTTTAGGAGGGATTGTTCATTTTCCTCACTAGTTTTAACATATAGCTGTTTGTCTTTTCTGCTCCCATCACTGCTCCCATTACTATGCATAGGAGTACGCTTGCCTCTAACATGTGCGTTGTTGCTCACAGTTACCTGACTGGAGCATCTTGCAAATTTGGCATGCTAATAAAACCAATTATTATTGAAATGAGTCACACAAGTAATTTTCAGGCACTCAGTCGATTTATTAAACTCCTTTGGACTGATACTTTGTGAATCACCAATAAACCACCATAGATAGTAGAAATGTTTATCAACCTCTTGACATTCTTGTGTAGAATTACTGGCTGTACAGTTCAGATGGCAAGCATGTGAAAGGCAAACTGCAAATTAAAGATGGTCTTGGACTTTAAAAATGCTTTCGTTAAGATGAGTAGGATATAAAAGATTATTCCACCAGGATGCGATTCCATTTATCTATACTCTGTTTATATTGAGCCCTTTCTCACCATAGCACAAGTGGTTCTTACATTCTTAATGTAGCCCTACAAAGTAGGTTGGGCTGAGGAATATCTCTGTGTTGCTGCTGCTGTGTTCTTTCCATTGTATTTTGTTTTGCCTTTTTCATCCCTTTTTGAATCCAACCACCCTTTCTTTGTTTATTTCTCTCTTTTACAATAAACCATTTTATAAAGACATTTTTTGGCTTTGCTTAGTACAATCTATTTATCTGGGGTAATCTCTTCCCCATGTGTTAGACTGCACGGGTGCTAGCAGGTTGGTTATAAGTTATTTTGTTATTGCTCTAGTACTGCGCTGGAAGACTACCTTCTCAGCTGGTCAGAGATGTTGTCAGGAGGTTCTAAGAGGCGGCAGCTGGTTATCAGAGTACTTTCAAGGGAACCCTTGGTCTAAGAAGTTTCCCAGCAAGAAAAGGCACCATTCCCCTCTTCCTACCATAACAGTCACCTAAGACGTTAATTCTGAATGGGGCTTCCAGCCCAGGTTGCCCTATTCCTAGCTCAACACTAACTGCTACACCATCCTGTCTTTTCCCCCTCTCCACTGAAGCTCTTCTGTTCAAGCCATTAATTAAGAAGTAAGCCTGTAAATATATAAAGGAATGTCTGAAATTTTTGTATGTATAAACAAGTTCCTTGAAGATTTATTGTAAAGGTAGAAATGCAATTATAATATATATTCAAACAGAAATGTACATTTTTTGTCCACATGCAGAAATCCTGGGTGTACAGAAGAACAAATAGAAGGAAATGATAGTTTGTTGAGAAAGAATACAGCAAAGAATGATGCAGTTTCCTCAAGCTTATTTTCCTTCTGCGTTTGGACTGTGAGGACCCTCTTGGTCGGCTCTCCCAATGCCTTCCCACCTACTTACAGAAGAAGTCCTACCACCAACCTTGTTAGATGAATATAAATGTGTAGCTCCTGCCATGTTGTGTGAACTGGAAGAAATGTTGAACTATTTTTCCAAGTCTAAGTTTATTTTACCTCAGGGAATTTTAGATGTTGTGAGCTACAGCTGGAAAGAGCTTGTTGAAGGTGCCTGTTATAATAAGAAATTATGGCAAGGACTTACATATAACAAAGTAAAATCAGGGATAAGACAAACAGCAGAGGATTACGCTGGGTTGTCATCTAAATTTCTACATACTGACTACAAAATGGCTGAAAACGTTAAAAGCCAATGTGGAATAAATGCTATTATTTCTACTGGTGTTGTGAAAGGAAACAAGAACCACGAAACTGTATTAAACAGTCTTCCAGAAAATAAGAGTAAGGAAAAGTTCTCTTATATTATTGCTGTAGAGTCACAGGTCAGAGATTGGTATAACAGGACCAGTATCCTCACATTCATATATGTAACACCAGGTGCAAAGTGACAGATTTTAAAGCTCTGCTTGACTGTTTTGGATCATGAAGGGGTGTGTGCAGGTTCTTCCCCTTATGCAGTGTTCTCAGTTTGAATCAGGTCCCTGTGCACCTGCTATTTAAAGAAAAAATATCACAGGAAGCTCCATTCAGGGTAGTCACATCTCATTTGGCCATCACAGTTTGCAGTGGCCAATAAATTAAAGTGAATACCTGTATCATGTAGAAGTCCTGCCTGACGTAACATAGGGGCTTGCCAATCTTACTATCTTGTCCCAGTTAAACACTGTTATCTATATAGTTTAAAAATAAACAGTAGAGGATTGTTTAAGTTTAGGCCAAAGATAACGAATCTAAGACAAAACTTGACAGTATTTAAAATAAATACAAGTTTATCTAGAGAAAGCAGAAGAAAATACTATACAGTTATACAATAAAGAAAATAATCATTGTTTCCTGTAAGATAATAAATATAGCCTGGAAATGCAAAAATTCTACTCCATGCATGAAGACCTGGGTGCAGTGAGCACAGTCTTTCCCCGACTTCAGGTATACTGTTGACAATCTGGAGCCCCTTCAATGAACCAGGCCCTTTTGCTCTTCACGTTGAAGTATCTGTTGATGTGTTTTTTCCATGGTTCCTGTGAGCACTGTCACTCCTGCATAGGGTTGCCAACTTCCAGGTGGTGCCTGGACATCTCCTGCTATTACAACTGATCTCCAGCTGATAGTAATCAGTTCACCTGGAGAAAATGGCCACCTTGGCAATCTCACCTCCAATCTATAGGCTATAGGGACTGCGAGGGGGTGGGGAGGAGTCCTAGAAAGAGATAGGAATGAAAGAGGGAGTTGAGGTGGTGATGGGGGGAATAAGAAAGAAAAGATAGCTGGGGGAGATGGGAAGCGGGAACCAGAGAGGAGGAAGCAGGGGAAGCAGAAATAGCATGGGGGGCCAGTGAAGGGAACGGGAATTTCCCCTCCTCTTTGAGTCTTTGCAAGTCCTCCACTTAGTTCTTAAACTTTCAACTTTCTCGGCAAGAGAAAATGTTAGCTGTAAAATTTTCTGCCTTTTCCTGAGAGCAGGGTCACTAGAAGAGGTGAAAAATTGCTTGTAATAGAGTAGCTGCTGACAAACATAAGAAAATGGCCTTGTAGCTGTACAAGCATTTTGGATTAAAAACTGCAGAGAAACTAGCCAATATTTCAGACCCTTTATTAATGGTCATTCATATTTCAAAGTGAATGCAAAAAATGACCGTTGAATTCAGCCAGAAGCCATATCCAGCACACTTTTTATTCAATGATGAAAAAGTTAACAGCACAGAAGTACTTATTCTAGCTCTTTGTTGACTCTTTGTATGTAAGTATAATTGAAACAGTAGGGTCCATTCTTGATTAATATTGTTCTTAACGGATTAGAGTGCTTCTGAACAGTTTGTTTCCTTTCTTTTTTATTCAGCTGCAGTCTCACAACAACATGCCAGCAATTTACCTGTGGCAATCAGCTTCTCACTGGCGTCAAAACTATGTGATAAAAGAGGTATGGTATACAAATTCTCTTTTGGGCTCTCTGTCTTTCATTAGGATAATTGGTAGATTAATCAAGTAGAGTTAGGGTGGAGACATGTATCATGCAAAGCTGAGAGTTATTGTTTTAGGCTATTTTAGTTCCAATGTGTTGTATTTAAGGAGAATTTAAATGAATATGTTAAACACTGCTTTTCTTTCTATCAAGGAATGGTACGTTTTCTTTGTAAAACTGTAAATAATTCATTCTTCCTTCAATATCCCAAAAGTCATGCACTGGTAATGTAATAATTTATTGAAATTTCCTAATGTAATTTATTTTTCTGCTTTTTGGTCCATCAACTGACATTTCTTAAAATGTTTGAGAAAGAGAGAGAAGCACACACGCATGTGTATATGCACTCCTACCATACCAGATATAGGTGAACATAACAGTTACATATTCAGCCTAATATAGCAACTGAAGATGCATTCCTTTGCACATTGCAATGTGAACAGAACTTCTTGTTTTTGTGTGTGATCAGAACTAGGAAATAATTTTCAAAAATCATTGCCTTATTTATTTAGTTAGTGCTTGTTGTTTCAGGTCTGTAAGGTATGTCATTATTGTTCCTGTTTTATAGATGCAGAACAGCAATGAGACAAGGCAATTTCCCCCAAAGCAACTCAATTGGTCTGCAGCTAAAATGGAATGTACAGCAATGTCTTCCACTCTGCAATTTGTCTCACTGTGCATTTTATCATATTGGCAGTCTTAACGCTTCAAAGATTATGTCAAACAGCAAATAACATTGTACGGTGTGCAGACCAATATCTTGGGATTTGACAGGCATTTAAGATTTTTTTCTATAACATTTCTGATAACTAATTCTGAGTTGTCATTTTGTTGTGAAGGTTGGGTCTTTCAGCATCCTGACTGCAACTCAAGAGACCTGGAATTGAAAGAATCCTGTGACTGTGCAGTGGAGAAACTACAACAGGATAAGATCCAAATGTATTCAAATGGAATTTTCTGAGGCACTTGTTTGCATTGTGGTTAAGTGAAAGTTAAACATCACTGTTTAAAAAGCTATAATAATCAGAATTGTTTGAGATATGTTGAATTACTAGTAGAAGTCCTGCTCAGACAGTCAGTGAGCCTCTGCCCATGGGAGTGTGCTGGGTCTCTGGCAGAATCCCAGTTGTGTGGAGATCATGGGAAGGCATCAGTTGTATACCCTAGTGTTTCCATATGTGCAAACACTTTTTTTGTTCCACTATAACTGCACCGATCATAGCCACTATCTGTATAGGCTCCAGATGAACACACTATTGTAATTCATGATATGGCATGAGACGTATGGCAACCCTACATCTCCTTTGGTGAGTCACACGGAGAACACTGAGTGCCCAAGCCAGATCATAGAAATGTGATTCTTCTGGGGGGCGGGGAATCAGTGTTCGAACTATAGATACAATATTCAGTATTTAACGGGGGAAATGAAGATTTTTTTTTTTTTTAAAAAAAACCTCAACAGATTATATGTTGGAAATAAACAGTTATCCTCAGTGTAGCTCCCCCCAATCAGCATTAATCTTAAACTTTTTAAAAGAATGATTAGCTTCTTTAGTAGTCTTAAATTATCTTATGGCCTGTATTTCCCTCTTCAATAATCTGATCAGGCTTGTTGGTTCTGAATCAAATGTCTTCATTGTACTATCTAGAGCTGTTTATGCACTGTTTTCTTCTTATTATATGAAATGTATTTTCATTTAAAATATAATTTTATAGGCAAAACTTGTGTAAATCAGCCCACCCCAGAGAGAAGAGCATGTTTTCTTTTCAGCGTTACCATCCCTGTTGGCACACACAGACCTGGCACTGAAACCTGGAGCCTCATTTTGGTATTTACTGTGCTGACTGTTGCCAGGTTTCCCTGCCAATACTGTAGCACTTGACTTAGTGTCATTGAATGCTTACGCTTAGCCTGGTCAGCAAAAAGGTGTCCTCAATGATACCTTGTTTCACAATTTAAGATGTAAGGAGTGCTGGCTTGCAGTCAGGGGTTCTCCTTAGATTTCCTCTCCTTAATGTTTAGACTTACAAGCTTCTGGGATGTTTTCTTGCTTAAATGCTGGTGGGTTTTTTTTTAGTTAATGGTTTGGGTATTCTACTGATTCTGAGTGTCTTTCAGAGTCAGCTATGTGTAATATATGGGGCAGATTAATACCGTATCCATACATCACTGAATATTGCACTATCATAGTACTGAAGCAATAATTTTCAACAGGTTTTTCCTGTGTGGACAAGCCAGTCCAGTCACAAACAACTGCTGTATGACAATGATAGTGCCATATCCAACAAAGTGTGGATGCATGAGAACATTTAAAAACTACTGAAACAATGCTACATGAAGCATGCAAAGATTCTGTCTCCCAGTGGAAATTACAGTCCAGTCCAGTGTTTTTGCTTTAATGGGAGAGGCCCTGGTAGTAGCTTGTGCTGCTGGAAGCCAAAACAGCACATATGCTTGAAAGTTTAGTCAGTCAAACATTCTTCATCTTCACAGTGAGAAAGCTAGGAGCTTCGTTGTACTTCCTTCCCCATTTAGCTTAGCGTCCTGAATATCCATTGGGATTATTGTTTTTGCACAGCTGTAGATGGCTCCTCTCCCTTTGCAAGGGGTGTGCAAATGAGCATGTATGAAGAGGCGACACTGGGCAGCCCTGGTGTAACAAAGCTGGCAGCTGTATCTGTGGCAAGTCTGGGTCAGGGAGTTGGCTCTGGTTGTGGTTGATGTTTCTTTACTTGTGCACTGAATTTAAGAGGCAAAGCATTCAAGATGCGGATGGTGAAAGTCCAATTAAAAAAAGAGAGAGCAATCAAATTGTAGTCTGGATTGGGGAGCCTTTTTAAACATTGATCTGTTAGGACACCGGGAAATAATCTGATCAGCAAACTTCAGGGTCGTTTAAGATCACAACCTGTTTTAACTGATTTAAAACAGACATTGGGGTTGGGGTTCAGCTAAACTGTTTTTTTACTCAGTTGATTAGAAGATTGCTGCCTTGAAGAACCTGCGACTAGCAGGTTATGCAAATCTTATAGATTGGCTAAACAAGTGCTGTACTGAAGTACACCCTTAAGCTCTAATTCAAGTCAACTATTCTTTGATTTATTGACATTTTATATGGCAAAAATGGTAGGAAGTAATCCTAAGAAGGTACCGATCTTCCAAACAGAACCGATCAGCTGCCTAAGCTGAAAGAGTCAGGAGAAGCCTGTGAGAAGCCGGTTATTCTCCATCATTATGGAGATGTTAGGAAGAACATCAGAGGATGGACCTTCTCTTCTGAGGTGCTGGATGAAAAACTTCAGGTGCCAGTGGTCAAGCAGGCTGAGCCATTTTTTAAAAAGCTACTCTACAGACTGGCTGATGGATCATCTTTCATTTAATATCCTTTGAGCTTATAAAATAAAATGCAATTCCAGTTAGCTGAAAGTGGTTTCTATTACTAGATGAAGAGTAAAAGTTCAGAATTAAGCCACTAAGTCATAGATCATTTTAGGATTTTAAGATTATACCCATTGGTTTATCTTTTTTTCTTTTTGTTTCTAAATAACAATGTAAAACTGTATGCAGGTAAGCCTGGAATAGAAAAGTTGATATATTTTGGAACTTGTAAAAAAAGTAGTGTGCAACTTCTGAGATAGCCAAACGAATAAGGAATAAAAATGGTTTTATCAGAACTCAGATCTGTTGCTGATTTTAAAAGCTGATAGGATTCGTTACCTTTCATCTTGAAGTCACTGGGCCTGAGGGTGCTTAGCAACTGTTTACCAAGTTTACAAAAGTAATATTATGATATTTCTAAAAGGACAGTCTATTAGAATATGCAGGCAAAAATCCTCTTGTCTACAGGATAAGAACCTAAGAGTTCTGCAAGACTAGGCCAGTGGTCCAGCTGGCATCACCCAGTGGCCAACCAGGTGCCCTGAAGGGCCAACAAACAGCGTAGAGGTCAAGGCTTTCCCTGGACGCTGTCTCCCAGCACTGGCATCCTGAGGTGTGCTTCCTCTGTATATGGAGGTGGACATAGAAAGCCTGAGGCCAGCCATTTTAGCTCAGAATAGGTTGTCGCTGTATAAGTACAGAGGATGGTAATAACTTGGCAGCATTTAAAACTATGGCTAGAAAGCTCTGTGAATCTACGCTATGCCAATCTGAACTACAGTCAGATGCAGGATAGATAAGAAGTCCAAAGGATGAGTAATTTACTGTTTCGTCATAACAGCCACTGATTTTTATCCAACCCCACACTGACTTCTCTGCTTAGTTTTTTTAAATTCAGTTCTCCATAGTTTATTCTGGGGAGACAAGAAGCAGGTTCTGCTAGTAGAATTGCTTAAGTGATGGTTTCATGTGGATCTCACAGGCATGCTACTAATATATCTGCTGATCAGCGTCATACTTGTGTTTCCTGTGGCTGTGCAGTTTTACAGAGGTTTAAAAATATTTTCCCTAATGTTTTATAAACTGAGTAGACCCAACTGTACCTGTCAAGGTACTTAACAAAATCCACACTGACTACCCATGTGTTTGCCTTCTCCATGCTTTTTCCTTTATTGATTGATTGACTGATTAATTGTCCTTTTCCAGAGAGAGAATGCAAACGCACTCTCATTACCGAAGAGAAAAATTACACCAAACCAAAGATCCCTTCACAATCTGACAATCTGTTCTGCTGCAAAATTTTCCATCCTCTGGTAGCACTATGAAGGCTCATTCCCACTTTAGTAGGAAGGTGAAAATGCATTCTTTTTAAACATCTGGAAAGAAACATTTCAGACAAATGCTAGAGATTCCTTGACTGTTTACTTATCCCTCTGGCCACTGTGCGGTCTGCCAGAGTCGTTCTGATCTTCCTGGTGGAGGCATGTATACCAACCTCTTTAATGATTTCCCTGACCGAGCTTTACTTGGAACTTTTACTCCTTTTGAACATGGCAGCATTTACTTTCCCAACAGGTAGGAAGAAATGTTTTAGAGGGCTTCCTGCCTATATTTGAAAGGACAGATTGTATGATACCGGCAGCACAGGGAGGGCACGTGCATTGCTGGACACGGCCCGTGAATCCAGGCTCTCATGTTACTTTCAACCTGACTGTCTCTCAGTGTGAACTGATTGGACCTGGGCTTGACTACACAATACACTTTCCCCAGGTATGTCCCTGGGTATGGTCAACAGATGACAGGGTTCTGTGCTCAGAAATTGATTCCCAGATGTGCAGGAGCCCAGTTTGTTTTGGGACAGCCATGTGGGGAGAGTCTTTATTTTATTTTATTTCATTTATACCCCGCCTTTCTCCTTAATGGGGACCCAAAGCGGCTCACGTCATTCCCAACTCCTCCGTTTTATCCCCACAACAACCCTGTGAGGTGGGTTAGGCTGAGAGTGTGTGACTGGCCCAAGGTCATCCAGCAAGCTTCCATGGCAAAGTGGGAATTCAGCCTTGGGGTCTCCCAGACCCTAGTCTAGCAATCTAACCACTCCACTGTCCTGGCTGTAATGGCCACTGTCACATTCCAAACCCAGGACTATGAGACTGCACGTGTCAGCTGAACGAGGGAACATACCTGGGAACAGTGTTTTGTGTTGAATGTGCCTCAGAACCTTCTGTTCACATGGAAATTTTCTCACCACACCTAGGGCAGCACAAAAATCTTGAGGCAGCCCTGATTCTGGCAATTCTGTGCCAATATCCATTCTAACTCTGCCTGGCGATGGTGGCTGCTTATGGTGTAACTGCACTGATCGATCTGGTTATTCCTGTGTGGCGCTTTGGGTTGCATCACAGCACACCACAACAGAACAGGTGGTGGTGCTGTGTTGACACAGCCGTCGTTACACGCTTTCGTAAGAGTCTATTTTGTTTGCAAAGTGGATCAAGGGATCAGACTGCGTGATATGAGCGGAATCACTGAGAACTCAGATCATGAGATAGGCTTGTGCTTTTCAGTGTGGACTCACAACCTATTCTTGTTTGTAGATAGCAGTAGCCTATATTGTTTATCCCTCCATAGATACACCCCCTTGTAGATTTTCAGATATCCGTTGCACTGCTTCAGCAAAAGCACTTGGAACAAAGTTGTGGTTGGGTTGGTTTTAATGAATGACAAGTACGGAAAAGGAAAGTGGTGTGATTTGGGAGAAACAGAATCTTGTGCCATGTAAAGTTTTAAACAAATGCAAATCACCTTTATTTCTAATCTTTCTCAACACTGTTAACTCAGACAGTGCAGCAGCAAGCATAGTCCTTCTGACTTTCACAGTTCCAATGAGTTTGGGATCTTTTGCATGAATTAGCTTACTGTAAATACTCCATAATTGATTTGTGAATCGCAGCCATAGAAAATAAGACCACAGTTTGGGGGGTTTGCCATAGATAACTGCATAATGGAATATATAGCTGATCCCTGCAAACTGTGCTCTAAAATAAAGGCTTGCAAGAATCTTAGCTACTTGCAACTTTCATGGACTGTCCCATTTTGAAATTGCAAAATAATTGCTCCATTATGAAATAAGTCTATGACTCTTTGCCTTCTTTATCTCCAAGGCTGGATTATTCATTTCTATCCATCTTGCACACCTGTGTTGCATACGTGTGGGGGAAAAAATGATGATAAGGTGATGTACATGTAAATTATTATGTTAAGTAACCTCTCAGATCAAAGTAAAGTGCTTGGGTTACTAATTATGTTTTACTAAATGATACCATGAAAAACTGGCTTTTGGTTTTTGTAGTAACAACATAGCAGTGATCTTTAACCAGGAAGGAGGCATGGTGACTAAGAAAGATGGAGAAATGCCACGCCAGTGGAAATGGCTTGGAGCTGGAAAACTTGATGACCCAATAATTATATGGGTAAGATTTTCTTGAGCTTCTTTTACAGTGAAGGAAAGCTATCTACCTGTGCTTGTTCACAATAGAATTAATTTTTGCTTAAAGAATGGGAAGCTGGGAATCCACTTTCTTCCTCCCACCATGAAACAACATGATCATTACTGATGGTGTTGAAGGAGGAGAAGGAAATCACGGCTGCTTGGCTCTGTTTCTGCTCCTTCGTTCCTGAAACACAAAATGATTAAGCTGTGTGGAAGGAAGCTCTGTTTACATTGATTCCTCTTCACACATTCCAAAATGAAGACAGGTCAAAGCGTATCTGGCATCTGAACCCCATCCAGCTATGATAGTTGTAATGCAACCAGCAGCTGCCTGCACTGCTGCAGCTGTTGCAGCATCCCATACTGTCAAGATATATAAAAGCATCATGACCTCATCATGTGCCCAAGTTATAACATGCACAAGGGAGTGGTTTTTTTAAAGGGTGTGGAATTTTGTTCTGCCATTCCCATGTACAGTGCAGCTAATAAGCTGTTAGGATGCTACACAGTCATGGTAAAGGGACCGTGTTCCCAGTGGGCTCCTGCCCTGCTTTCTCATTTTGATACCACCCATTCTGCTGATGCAACAGTACCAATCACTGCTTGTGCAACATCCGTACAAACCTGAGGATCCTGGGCTTTTTCTTAATGCAAGCCTAGGTCTGTATGTACACAACAAGCACCCACCCATGGCAATGCTCCTTTGCTTTTGGTCATCTGGGCTGCCTATTTGGTCATCTTTGATAATCTTGTTTCAAAAAGGGAACCCTAAAAGCAATAGCAGTAAATAAGAATTAAAATGTGCTATTTTTAAGCAATTGCAAAGTCCCATAACCTATTCATTTAAATATTGCAATCTCCTTTACTTTGCTTTCCCCCCTGAGCATTCTTTTGCCTTAATCTAGGTTAACAAATACATCACTGTGAAGATTGAAGGACGCTTTGCTGTCTGTTTGGTTTACAAGTGGCAACATAAAAGTGTCCAGCTGTCTTTGTCTCCAATGCAAGGTGTGGCTGTTCCATACTTAGAAAATCTGGTAAGATGCATAGAGCTTGTTGTCAAAGACCATACAGCATGTCAGCTGCTATGTGGTATCTGCATGGCTGGTGCTGCAGTGAAGGGAGGGGAAGCAGTGTCTCGGACAATGGGGTTTGGGAACATGCCTAATAATGCTTCTGGAACTCTTGTGAGAGCTCAGGAAGCCTTTTTGGATGTGCACAGCTTGCTGAACTGTGTTTAAAGATGCCTGGGGAGTGAGAAGGGGAGAGCTGTCACCTGCCCTGGCTCCTGGGTAATTTGGTATGGAGGCAGGCAGTGGCTGCAAGGGGACATGTCCTCAGGTGACACCCCTTGTTATTCAACCACTGAGTAACTGGAAACGAAAAACATGCATACTGGATGGGGGATACACTTCTGGGTAGCAGTGTGTGTGAACAAGAACTTGGGGTATGGGTGGACTGTAAGTTAAATATGAGCAGCCAGTGTGATGCAGCAGCAAAAAAGGCTAATGCAATCTTGGAATGTATCAACAGAGGCATAACATCCAAATCAAAAGATGTCAAAGTCCTGCTGTACACCGTATTGGTCAGGCCACACCTGGAGTATTGTGTGCAGTTCTGGGGGCGTTTAAAAAAGTTGTGGACAAAATGGAGTGGGTGCAGAGGAGAACGGCAGGGATGACCAGGGGCCTGGAGACCAAACCCTACAAGGAAAGGCTGAGGGATTTGGGAATGTTGAGTCTGGAGAAGAGGAGGTTGAGGGGGGACTTGATTGCTCTCTAAGTATTTGAAAGGTTGTCACTTAGAGGATGGCAGGGAGCTGTTCCTGTTGGCAGCAAAGGGTAGGACTCTCAATAAAGGGTATAAATTACAGGCAGAAAGGTACTGGCTGGATATTAGGATTTTTTTTTGTTACAATAAGAATTGTTTAGCAGTGAAATCAGCTGCCTAGGGATGTAGTGAGTTCCTCATCACTGGCAGTCTTCAAGCAGTGGTTGGACGAACACTTGTCAGGGATGCTTTAGGCTGATCCTGCATTAAGCTGGGGGTTGGACTAGATGGTCTGTATGGCCCCTTCCAACTCTATGATTCTGTAATTTTTTCTCATTCAGCTTGCTCTGGCTTTTGACACCACTGTACCACAAATCTTGTTTTTCTTTCCATATGTTCTCACAACCAATGCTCCCACATACATCCACCTTCCATTAAATCTTTGTAATTCCCAGTTGTTAATCTGCATAGAAAAGAGCTTCCATGCACAGCTCTGTATGCCCTCTTGCACACACATTGCTGCCATGAAAAAGAGTCTTCACCATTTAATTCAGTGTTGAGGCTAGCTCCATGCTGCAATGGGGAATGCTCTGCCCTTGATAGAAAAGTCAATGGAGAAGCCCTTGAGTTCTTAGAACATCCCTTGTGTATAAATCCCGAAAGTCCTAGATTGGATTAAATGCACCTGGATGTTGCACCTGGATACGCAGAAGGTGGTACATTCTTTTCTTCTACCTATAAGATGAGCCTCTATCTGATGTAGCGCCCCCCCCCCCGGCACAGATTCTCATGCACAATAGCACTGTGTAGCAGTTTGAAATCTAGGCCACTTGGCGGAAGCGTTGGATATAAATGTAACGATAAAGATGTGCTGTGAGATATTCATGTGCAGCAGCTCACCATGTATTCCTTGGTGTTTTAAAGTAGCACATCAGCTGGAGGGCAAGTGATTGGCAGTGGCTGCGTCCCAACCAATGGGGGGGCGAAGGTGGAGGAGCTGCTGTCTGTGATGGTGGTCCCTTAGTGGGATTGGATTAGTTTGCCACAGAAGGCATTTTGCTGAGAGGGGCTCCAGCACCTGAAATGAGCTCTGGCACCTCCATACCAGGCACATTCCCCCTTTGAGCTGTGTGTATTGCCGCTGTTGAAAGCTCAGGGGACTCGCCAGGGGAAAAAAAGATGAAAATTCCACTTCTGCACATAATCACATTGCCCATAAGCAAAACTGCTTTGTTTGCTTGCTTGTTCTTTCTTTCTTACAATTCTAGGATCAGATATTAACAGAAGCTCAACTAACATCCAAATTCGTCAAAGGATTTTCTAAATTGCACAGCAAAACATTAAGGGACGAGGAAGCAAAGAAATCTCAAAGAAAAGAAGCAAGCAGCTGTGTGTGTGTAAAGGGCCGCTATTCCACAGCCAATTTAGGGCGAGCCCATAGGGTTTTCAAGCCAAGTGATTAAGCAGAGGTGGTTTGCCAGTGCCTTCTTCTGCAACGTCTTCCTTGGTGGGCTCAGATTAGCTTCCAAGTTTAGCTTCCAAGAGCTGATAAAATCGGGCTATACTAATACCATTCCACATCCCAGTAAGCAGATATCAGTATTAAAAAAGAAAATGTAATGTTATTCCCATACTGTTGCAACTTATTTTTTTCTAGCAATTTTCTTCCTGCTCTCTATTCATTTAGACACTGAAACAATACTATCTCTAGCTTATTTTTATATCCTGTAAAACTGTAAGCAAAATATTTCCGAAGCTAATACAGTTTTTATTTCTCTGCGCAAGTGTCTAGGAACTTGTTCTTGGCAAATCCAGCAGAAAAATAAATACAATTGTGCAAGAGCTGCTTCTATTTGCATTGGGATCTTGGGTGCTGTTGCGTTGTTTCACATGTCTGCAGTGACCCGTTTGCCTTCCTGCCCTTTCTTCCTGAATTGCTTCACCAGTCTTGGGGCCAAATACAATGTTGTGAAGGAGATCAATAACTGGGTTCCCCGGTGTGGTTTTTACTTTAATAAGCAGCCATGAGGGTATGGGTATTATTCATACAGGGGTTGTAGCACTTGGCAAAGTGTAGTTTAACTCTTTCATGATTGAAAATTCCTCCTGCCTTTGGCTACAATTATTCTTTCTGTTTTTGCCTACCAGGGCTATGTTGCAGCTCAGAGAGGAAGTGGAAGAATGGTTTCAGTGAGAAAACCATTTGTGGGCGTTCTCTCTCTCTCTCTCTCTCTCTCTCTCTCTCTCTCTCTCTCTCACACACACACACACACACACACACACAGCACAGAGCATCCTTCATAAATGCATAGTAGGTTCAAAAATCATGGCAGATAATCCAGTCTGAACATAAAAAATACTTTGGTCCTCTGCTGAGAGTGAGGGGAAGATACTCTGTTGGTTTAGGGTGGCAGAACCTCTCCTCTTCAAGTTTCCTGGGCCCCAATCCCTGCAGTCTTGAAAGGTGCAAAAGAGAAAGAGACCTTCTTAGCTATGCAGGCTTTATTGTCTTTATGACAACACCTGCCTTTTCCAGTGTTGCTAAGCAACTGTTGCTAAGCAACAAAAAGGACCTTCTGGCATGTGTTGTGGGGAGAGAGAGGTGCTAAAATTTTCTCTACCTTCCCTCATTCACGTTTTATCCTGCTATTCCTACTATTAGCTCAAGTGTGGCATAAGTGGTTCTCCCCTACCCTGAGAGGAAGGTTAGGCTGAAAGTGAGTGGTCCAAAATCACAAAGAGAGCTTTGTGCCAGAACGGAGTTCTGAATCTGGGTTCCACTGGGACTCTGATCTGTGATGGCATCTTATGTATCTGCCCAGCATTTGGGCCCTTTGGGGAGAAAAGGATTGGTACATAATCAGAAATGATTATTAATACCATTAATTAATATGAACAAAGTGGGAGAGCAAGCAACCATAGAGGGAAATGATTGCCATACATAGCAGAAATGGGGAAACCAAGGGGTTGGATCCAGCAATCCATCAGTAGAAGTTGCTGACAGATGCAAGTATTTCCCTGTTCCCCTGCCCCCAGCAGCCCTTTCCAGCCTTGGGAAATGTGAACCCCCAGGAACTAATACCCACGTGGGTCAGAGGAGGGGTGATTTCACCTTCTCTCCCCCTTCCTAGTGTAGCCCCTTCCAGCCCACACGGCTGTTAGATACACGAATCACACATCCCTGGAAATAAATTTTCCTGGGGTCAGAAAGGGCTGCTGGCGCGGTCAGCAGATCAATGATGCTCCAAGCATAATCCTTTTTGTTAGAGCTTAAGAACAGTCCTGAAAGGAAGAAGGAAAAGAGATTAGGGGTAAGTGTAGGGGCACAGGCAGCAGATGTTGTAGGTAAAGGGACTATGGTCATGTGGGATGGAGGATGAGTGCAGCTGGGAAAAGGAGGGTTAAAGGAAATGGAGGACGAGAGAAAAGGAGCTTGAACAACATCCGCTGAGGAGGTTAGGAACATTGGAGGAAACAGGAGTAAGGAAATGGGGAGGTGGCACAGGTCTAAGAAAAGGAGAAAGATGGGGAAGTATCAGGGACAAAGAGACTAAAAGCCAGAGAGAGCAGTGACCAAGTACAAGGAAAATTATTTGAAGCCCGCTAGGAAATTGCCATTGCTGCTCATGTGCCCACTTAGCTTCTGGCCATGTTTGTGTCCATGTTGTAGTATTTATTCCTGTCATTTCAGGTTCATTATTATGGGGTGTAGCTGAGAATGAATGAGAAAGAAAGGAGGCAGGTCTCATAAGATGTGAGGGTATTGAGGAATAGATGAGACAAGGAAGGATGGTTCGCTGAAAGCAGTTGCCAAAGGGTAGTTTCCTGACAATGAAGGAAAATGAGTGAGAATAAGGAAAATGGATCAAAAGGCCTGTTCACACATCAAAAGGTGCATGTGACCGTCACAAAGACTTTGGGTCAGACGTACCCCTCGCATCCTGTCCTAGGAACTCAGTCCCAGGGATGCAGGGCCCCACTGTGGATTGGGACCTGTTGAGTTAATCAAGACCCAATGGATCGTGATTGTGGTTAGAAAGAATCAAGTCAAGCACACACAAAAACAGTGTCAAAGACTTTTCTCTTAAACAAAAATCCTTTACGTTCCTAAATAGGGAGGGTTACATGGAGTAAAAACAAATACCAGTCTTTCTATCTAGTTCCCTATAAATCTTGCTAGAAATGCTAGCAGGTACTAAGGCTTAAGTCCCTTTTGTCTGTGTCCCAGCTCAGGAGAGCTAAGAAAAAGCAACTGGCACATCCTGCCCCAAAATTTCACACCTTTAACAAAGGAACAGGGTAATAAACCATTCTGACTCCGTGCCTTTCTGCACGTTTGCAATGGCGATTCCCTAGCCAATAGAATACTTACATCTGTCATTTTATCATTACCTTGAGACTATCTAAACTGTTAATGTAAACAAGTTAACTCTTTAACTGCCCTGACAGAAATGGAACTCGCACTGAATCCTCAACAAAGGAAATTGCTATTGCTGCTCATGTGCCCACTTAGCTTCTGGCCATGTTTGTGTCCATGTTGTAGTATTCATTTCTGTCATTTCAGGTTCATTATAATGGGGTGTAGCTGAGAATGATTGAGAAAGAAAGGAGGCAGGTCTCATAAGATGTGAGGGTATTGAGGAATAGATGAGACGAGGAAGGGTGGTTCGCTGAAAGCAGTTGCCAAAGGGTAGTTTCCTGACAATGAAGGAAAATGAGTGAGAATAAGGGAAATGGATCAAAAGGCCTGTTCACACATCAAAAGGTGCATGTGACCGTCACAAAGACTTTGGGTCAGACGTACCCCTCGCATCCTGTCCTAGGAACTCAGTCCCAGGGATGCACTGTGGATTGGGACCATGGCATGCAAGGAAGAGGGGTTTCAGCCTCCCCCTCCTCCATACTGTCCCAACCTGAAATGACCCTGGAGAGCCACTATTTGCTCCGTTGAGAACATTTATGTATAGTCTTCAGTGTATACTTATAGGTTTCCCCAATGGGAATGTAGTGGCTCCCCAGACCCATTTTAGGTTGTGTTGGGAGGGGGGAGAGCTGAACCTCTTGTGTGCTGTGGTCACAAATCAAATAAAACTCATGTACAACTGGGAAGTAAGTTTCCAATTACAACTCACAGAACATGTCTGTACAAGTTCCATGTGGGGAACACATGGACTTTGTACCATGTGACTTAGGCAATGGTAGTGAGGAATGAGCAAGGGCAGCAGGGACTGGAACGGATCTGTTCATTCAGCTCTATGGTAATGTTTCTGTACACATTACTACCATTTGTGGGTATCCCATGATCTTTTGTAAAAAGGCCTGTAGATTTTATTAATGTGGATCAGGGAGAAAAAGTGGGTGTTTTCCCCTGACCAAAGGGAAAACAAAATCAAACATTCTCCTCTTTTATAACATCTGCTGGGTTTTTTCTTATTGTCATCAATTTGGATAATTAAAGACAAGCTTACAGTAAAGCCATATAAAGTGGTTCATTGCTGCACAGCAGCAACCGATTTATCATCATGTCAGAAGGAAGGGGGGGAAATCTAACAAAGATTCTTTCACCCCTTCTAGATACTGCTCTTTCTTCACAGCACTTTCAAACACTCTGTGCTTTATAAAAGAAGGAAATATAAGTAATGGAAAAAACTCTTTTTGAAAAGATAGTGTTTTGTCTCTAATATTTTTATCCCTTGCTGACAAACAGCTCATTCCTGAGCCTTGTGGCGGCTGGGGACAGTGTAGCTGAGGCACTGCCGTGGTGCCTCCAAAAAAGTTCCCCAACTGCCGCAAGCCTTAAAAAAGCTTTTTTTTAAGTTTCAAAAAAGAAAATGGGGCTTTTTTGCCTCATAGAAAACAGTAATGCTGCACCAGGAAAAACCTGGTGCAGCAACGCTGTAGCTGGAGGGAGTGTTCCTGGGCTGGAGGGGCTTTGGAAGCTGACTACTGTCAGCTCCGCCCAGGGAATCCCCCCCCCCCACATTTCTCTTCTGGGATTTAGGTCTCGGAGAGACTGCGGCATCAGAGGAGCAGCACACAGCTCCGTGGCACCCAGGCACTGGCAGAACTACCCCCACTGCCAGCATAATTGCCTCTTATTCTATGATAAGAGGCCACTTACGCTGGCAGCGGGGTCACACCTCCAGAGCACTTTCAGCCCATCAGACAGTGTAACTTATGCTGACGGCGGGGTCACACCTCCAGAGCACTTTCAGCCCATTGGACAGTGTAAAGAATTTTGTTTGCGGTTATCTTTAGTAAGTCCACTCTTGATCTGGGCTGGCGAGGCATGGCATGGCATGGCCCGACCAAGTGACATTTATGTCATATCCAGCCCAGGTAACAATGGAGTTTGACAACCCTGTTCTAGAGTGTATCATTGGACTGCCACAGAAATTCATGTTAATCCTCCTTTATGTATGTTGCTAAGTACATAGGGTTTTTTCTTTTTTTTACAGTGCTTGACCACTGTCTATCAAAATAATCCTATTCCTTAACTGCCTTGTATTAAAATACCAATTCACATCCATATAGTACTATGTATGACTGCCTACAAAATATATTTCTTTCTCCATGTTTTGGCATGGAAATAAAACTCCCATTAGCAAGTAGTGTTAATGTTTATCACACTGATGAAATAATAGCATTTTCAGTGTGTCTGTATATTCTGTAGCTTAACTTAAGGGGTTCTTGAACTGTAATGAGCACTTTATATTTTCTTTCACTTTGTACATGGCATGGTCTTTTGTGTTCTACATGAGATGGGTTGACTCACTAAAGGAAGCCACAGCCGTCAGTTTGCAAGACATGAGCAAGGCTATCATAACGATAGGTGTTTTGGAGGTCATTAATTCATAGCGTCACCATAAGTCAGAAATGACTTGATGGCACTTAGCGTGCACGTGCGCGCACACAAAGCACTTCATTAACAATACAGCACAGGATTTCAGCAACAGAATGCTCAGATGATTATGAAAATATGAGAAAAAGGACTATCCCCCCCAAGGCAGTTCCCTAGGGTAACAACTATAGTCCTGTAATTTTCTTCATTAGCATTCTAATCCATGACATCTGAGTGTAAGCCATGCTTAATGATGAGACTCTATCAGCCAACTTCAATGGTTTTCTATTTTTGAAATTTAGTCAGACACCCTGAAAAAACGCCACTAACAGAACGGCATAGCTATCCTTCATTCTTCAGACACGAATTCTAGGTCTTGAAAACTCCGTTCAAGTAGCCTTGTGTTGAAGCCATATCTCTTAAGACCAAATAGCCCAACTGCCTTTTGGTATTAGAGATATGGGTGGATTGCTCAACAGCAGACACCCTGTTCCTTCAAATATATGTCTCTTAGCAAAGGAATGTGCAAAGTGTCCATACAGCAATAATAAAGTTGCTCCCTTTACTTTGAACCTCCAAGAATGACTTACATATGGCAAATCATTGATTACAGTAATTAATTCCACTACTGGTATGTCATAGGAGAAAAAGTAACAGGCACAACTGTAACTGTCTGAGGCAGATGAGGAATTGGAAACTCCAGGGGAAGGGACAGCCATAATTATTTGCTTAGGAAAAGAGGCAGGTGGTATTAACATGGACTGTAATGGTGAACTACAGCCACAGCCATGAGTTCTGGTGTAGGACTTCCACTATCATTTAGAAAGTTCTGTACAACTGAGATACTCAAATGCACATTTGAGGATGGCTGGTATGGTCTAGTGTTGTTTTAGTTGTTGACTTGTTTTAGTCTTGTGAATATGATTTTAATTTTTACTATACTCCACTTTCGGTCTCGTTGTTTTAATAAAATAAATATCTGCTGATAATAAGTTCAACAGACAACCCAAATACCACAAGGGGAACCCTTTTTCAGTAGAGCAATTTGGCCCTGGGTATACAACCAAGTGATAATGAGGGTTTAAGTGTAGATCAGGTACTGAAGTCTGGGGAGAATGTGTGATAAAATGATGCCGTTAGTCCATCCCTTGTTTTTAATGAGCTCATGGCAAGGGAGAAACTATGTGGGTATCTATTTTTTTAAGAAAACATTTGCATTGCCTGTTGCTTGTCTTTTGAAAATGCAGTCAAAATCACCAAGGTTGACAAAGATACATGGAATTTTAGAAGAAGAGCTAAACCATTTCAAAGACTTCAGAGCTACCAAAGAATTAAAAATTCTACAGCGGAAAATCAAGAATATCCTGGAAAACTGGATGGAATATTACCGGATTGCTTTAGGTTAGCCCTTAATTTAGCAGCATAAATATTGGAGGACGATGTTAAATGCTTCTAAAGCCATTTTTATTTTGTCATCCATTTGATTGGAGTGAGTTTGGTTTACAAATATTGCAGCCTGATATTAAATGCCATAATGATCTATATATACTGATCCATTAAAAGTCCAAATTAAATATTACAGGGCCCCTATTCATAATGTTAGCTACTTCTCCTTTTGCAAATCACCATCAGGAGGAGGCAGTTTGCAGGGGAAACAGGGTGGGATGGGATAGGGTGCCAGATAGTCTCTCTTGAAATTTCCCTTACCGTGCCCTTTCTCCCACAACCCCCACCTGCAGGTTTCCCGAGCTGTGTTGACCTCAGACTTTCCTCTCATCCCTTCTTCACTTAAAATTGCCCTCTCCTGACAGTACACTTCCCTAGGGCCTTCCCTGAGTCTGGTAGATGAGGGAGTTCTGTGCTTCCCAGGCATATGAGGTGGGCCCAGTTTGGATTGGGACTTTGGTGTACAAGGAGAGGGGCTTTATTCTACCCCATGCTATTTTCCCTGCTTGGAATGACCCTCAGGGAGCTGCTGTTTGCCCTGCTGGTGAAACTTAATTTGTAGCCCATTATTAAATGTGCATTTCGCTAATGGGGCAAGCAGCAATTCACCAGGGCCATTTCAGGATGGGAAAATGATGCAGCAGGGAGGTTTGAGGCTGCTCTGAATTGGGCCCACACATGCTTGGGAAGCACAGAACTCCCAGTCCAAGTCTATCAACCCAACCCAGGAACAGACTTAGGGAAAGCATATAACATGTAGTTAGGCCTCGAAGGTGCTTCATTGACAGTGACTATGCACCAGTTCACATAAGCAGGTTCATCATTTGTTGGCAGATTACTTGTATTGGCAAATGAACCATCCCAGATGGATCACCACACATGATGTTACCCTGTGACTTCAGAGCTTTCTCCCTATCTCCTGGGCCAGAACTCTTTGCTAGATCACGATGGGTAGCCGTGCTAGTCTGTCACTAGCAGTAGAAAAGAGCAAGAGTCCAATAGCACCTTAAGGACCACCTGAAATTTTGTTAGTCTTTAAGGCGCTATTGGACTGTTGCCCTTTGCTAGCTGTCAGATGCCCTACAAATGCAGAGGTGAGAGAAATGGCACTCTACCCCCAGTCCCTGGTTAGAGGTCCAAGTCCTGCAGGGTAGTTGCACTACCTCCATCCCAGCGAGAACGCCCGCAAGGAAAGATCCAGTGGATTCCAAACATATGTATATGCTTGCTAACAACAAACCTTTGTTCCAGCACTGTCCTTCAGATACCTTTCCTCACTTCTCACCTTACTTTTTGTTAGCCTTTACACAGGTTTGTGTTTTCTGTACACGTCTATATACATGTGGCAGAGTGTGTATTGAATTTTAATTGCTGTGGGCTACTGTGGAAGAACATTTTTATCCACAAAGGATAAAAATATAATAATCCCAACACAAGTTTTTGAACAGGGGTCATCCATTCCACTATGAACCATCATGTGTTGAATGATTAAGTAATGAGCAGTCATATGATATAAGCACATCCTAGAACTAAACCAGTGTGTTGGTTAGCAGTTTCCTCTTACCTTGGTCCCCAAACCTATGACAGGGCTGGAGGGGTGGATGATTTCCTGGTTCCATATTTCCTGGCTGGAGAATGTTTGCAATTCTTTCCTTGGGGCATGAGTTACAGGGTAAGCTCTGCTATAGGTTCCCTACATATGAGCAGGGAGGAGATATTGCCTGGGAGCTTGGGACAAAAAGGGAAACAGAATACATATGGTAAATGGACTGTGGATTTTTTTTTCTGGGAGCCAACATTTTCTCTTAAGCTGCTTTCCAGTCCTGTGACAAAACAGTATTGACAGTAGTATTGGCAAGCAGGGCAAGGAATCACCGAGAGGGACCAGTATACGTTATGAAACAGAATTACTGTATGTTATGAAACAAATTGTAATGATTTCTTGTACACTTCATTCAGAATGTATATTTTATGTTCTTATGGTATAAAAACAAAATGTGTTGGAATATCCATAATGGGAAAGACTCTTTCTGAAGGGATTTTTCCCCTTTAAACTTTCAGCTGTGCCATTATGCACACAGATGTTCAAATTCCCAAATTAAGCAAACTTACAGTCCATTCCTGAGGAAGAGGGCTGAGCTGGCAGCTGGAGGTGGAGCCGCTGTGCCGCCTCCAAAGGAGGATTCAGCTCCTCCCCCACCGAAGCCAAAAGGCTGCCCTTGCCCTCGAGCCCCGTGGAACTGCTCCATAGGGTTCCACAGGGATATGCCACCTAAAAAGGTGGCGTACATCAAAGTAAGGGCAAAGGGGGTGTTCCCGGCCCAAAAGGGCTTAGGAGGCCACCTAAAGGCGGCTCTTCCCCTGGACTTCCCCAGGAATGACCTCTGGGAAGACGGTGCAGGGAAGGGAGCTGGTGGGAGGCTGAGCCAGCGTCGCAGGGAGGACAGCTTTAGAGGCCCGACGCTGGCGTCTGTGCCAGTCTTGCTGGTGCAAGTGGCACGGACGCCAGCACGGGTCCCTGCGCTCCTCCTAAGGACTTTCAGCCCTCAAGGTCAGGAATGGGCTGTTAGTTACAAAACTAAAGTCCTGTTTATATTTAGCTACCTGGATTGACCTCTTATCGGTGTGTTGTTGCACTTCAGGAATCCGCTTACCACATACAGGCCAAACCTTGGCCTTTCCTCAGAGAGCTGGCAGATTACACAGAATGCAACTTGCTGGTGCTTCCCTAGACATCCGAATGGCACAGGGAAGAGAAGACAAGAAGAATGACACTAAGGCCTCTGTGTCAGAACACCCCCTTCAGTTCCGATCTGCTACTGTTTGCAGCCTAATACAGGAATTTTCAGCTGGGGCCTTCAGGTAAAAGCAAAAGAAGTTAATGTATGTTTATCCCCCAAAAGACTCTGCAGCTGAGAGAAAAGGCTTAAGCATCATGCTGAATTTAGATTGTGCTGGCAAAGATAACATTCCCTACTTGGTTCAAAACTGTAAGGATAATTTTAACTTTGTGTGGAGTAATTTTTTTATTGGCTTTTTTCAAAATGCAGGTAACAAACTGTTATCATGCTAGTTCTGTCTCTTAAAAATTATGACTGCAG
The DNA here is from genome assembly GCF_029931775.1 of Euleptes europaea. Taxonomy (NCBI): domain Eukaryota; kingdom Metazoa; phylum Chordata; class Lepidosauria; order Squamata; family Sphaerodactylidae; genus Euleptes; species Euleptes europaea. Next base: position 83,195,780 of record NC_079314.1, on the reverse strand, counting down.
CTGCCAGATTTTCTGCAGTTCAGAACCATGAGGTTATGAGGTCTGCCGTTCCCCTTCGTGTATAGAACATATGCTTTACTATTTATTTTATTTTTATTTATTTTTATTCCATTTTTCTTCCCAATGAGGACCCAAAGCAGCTTACAATAAAAAAAACCCTGAAAATAAAATAGCAATAAACTCTGAGAACAGAGCAGTTCTTCCGGCCACTCCTAACTGATCATCCTGCCAACTCAAGTCTGTGATCCTCAAGCTAACAGCCAAGGGACAAGAGCCCTTTGGCTGGCATTTCTGGGCACTCCCAGTCTTGAGGAACTCTGGGCTGGCATCTCTGGGCATTCCCAGATCTGTGGGACAAGAGGAGAATGAAGTCGTCTCAGTGTTACTTAGCTGCTGCTTACCAGCTAGCAGGCTCTTCCCCTTTCCTATCCTATTGTCTCAAATACCTCTTCAGATAATTGTACAGCATTTATATCTTGGATGGATAATTGAAATAAGACAACGGGATACATTTCATGTAACAAGAATATAATGAATCATTCAGACATCACAACAAACTGAGATTGAGCACAAACACAGCTTGTTGCCCTTCTCATAATCTCCCCTTGCCCCTTCCAACTCCTATGGAGCTTTTCAAAACTTCCTGGTGTCATCAAGCTCCAAGTCAATATGGAGCTGTTTGTCAAACTGGAGTTTGTTTATTCCCTACAATCCCCGATTGTAAATGAAGGGGCCTTTGTGTGGATGTTATGGTTTGAACTGGAAGTTTTGCACAAGACTCTGTTCACACAGGGAGAAAAGAACTGGGGCTCTTGAGTGAAGTAGGTGCATGAACATAATAGCAAGTTATGTTCACGCCTTGCCTCTGTTTAATCACAGGTTGTGGTGGTGTCTGAATGCAGTCAATAGCTTTGCATTTCAGCAACACGCTTATTTCTTAACTACACAGGATGTTTCCAAGGCAGTCTAGGCTGTGGCTCTGCTTGACATGCACAATGTTCTGGGATACATCACTGGCATACAGGGCCATAGCTGGGGGGGGGGGGCGAGGGCAGCCACCACCCCTGTGGCATGCAGAGGGAGGCAGAACTGCCTCTCCTTTAGGTGCCTCTGTGCCATGTAGGAGAGGCAGTTCTGCCGCCCTCTCTGCATGCCACGGGGTGGCGGCTGCCCTCCTCGCCCCCCGCCCTGTTACAGCCTGCTGGCATAACCAGTTAAGGGTCTTGAGAAGCAGGTGTTTGTGAAAGACTTTTCTGTGCCTGAGATCATGGAAGAAGAAGAAGAGTTGGTTTTTATATGCCAACTTTCTCTACCACTTAAGGAAGAATCAAACTGGCTTACAATCACCTTCCCCTCCCTACAACAGACACCCTGTGAGGTAGGTGAGGCTGAGAGAGCTCTAAGAGAGCTGTGACTAGCCCAAGGTCACCTAGCTGGCTTCATGTGTTGGAGTGGGGAAACCAACCCGGTTCACCAGATTAGTGTCCTTTGCTCATGTGGAGGAGTGGGGAATCAAACCCGGCTCTCCAGATTAGAGTCCACTGCTCCAAACCCCCACTCTTAACCACACTGGCTGGAGTGCCTCTATGTATCAGTAAACAATACTGAGCTAGATGGACCAACAGTCTGACTTAGCACAAGGCAGATTCATGTGTTCATGAGGTCACTACTGGTTTTTCTTTTGGCTTCACTTTCTGTATTTAATCTACGGATCCTGAGTTGGATTATTTGTGATTATTTCTATTTTTTTAGAAAAAAATATGTATTCCTGTCAGCACCAAAGAAAGAAAACCAGTGCAACATCGGCTGTTACCGCACATGTATTCCCAGCGATGTATTAAGAGTTTGAAAATGTTATAAAAAATACTGTTCACACTTTCTATGTATTCCCACCGATGTATTAAGAGTTTGAAAACGTTATAAAAAATGCTGTTCGCACTTTGGCCCCTTTAGCTGTGAAGACATCTTCCAACCATTTATAAGCCATGGTATCCAAAAACCCTTTTAAAGCGATTTTTACAACATTTTCAAACTCTTAATACATCGCTGGGAATACAAAGTGTGGTAACCCCCATTTCCTTGTGGAGTAAAATCGATTAGCACTGTGTTTCTTGTGATCTGATTAACTAGATTTTATTCCTCGGTTTACTTGCATGAGACCAGAGAAGTGGCAAACTGCAACTAGGAAAGTTTACCAGCCTGTTTCCCCCCCATAGAAATCCACCCCTCTCATACCTTGCATTTGTAAAATTATCAGCCTCCTGAAGCAGGATCAGGGTAATAGTGGGTAGTGCTATGGTAGTACCTAGGGCAAGTTGCTGCTGTTGCTCTGTAGAAATAATCATTTGTGCCTTAAAATCACAAGCAATAGCAGTTGGAGATGTTATCCCTGGTTACGCAATGAAATAGACAAGTCACCCATATCTGACTGCACTCAGTTTTAAGCTGTCTTTAGAACTGGTTTAACCAGTTTAACTACCCAAAGAGTGAGTCCTAATCTGGCGAGTTCCTCTGCTGTACAGGACCAACAGTACATAAATACTGCATATACATATTAGACCTTCTGATAACCATGAATTTCAATTAAAATCAGCACAAAATGTTTTTTTAAAGAATCATCTTTCTGTGATCAGTCCCTGTAAGGCTACATTTTCAGTTTTGTTCTTTAAACTAAAAAAAAAAAAGTTCTTACTAACTTCTGCTAATGCAAGAAGAAAAGCAAAAGTGAATTTTGCTCCTCTTGCCTTAAATGGGGAGATTGTTGGAAAGTGGTTCAGGTTCAAAAATAAAAATGGTTTTCCTGAATTTAGCAACAAGGTACGTCTGAATCCACTAAGACCAGTTCTGTAGTTAGATAGTTCAATGCCACATAAATAGCACACCTAATCTTCATAGATCGCATCCTCCCCACTGGCAATTAACTAGGAAATGAGAACTTGAACTTGACATTTTTTAAATTTTGGGTGCCAGAAGAATACGCATTAGACATGCATTGGCTTTGAAAATTAGTACAATGAAAATATTCATTTCCAAATTAGATTATTCTAGTTTTTGAATTCAGAATCTGATATCAGATTTCAGTTAGCAGATCCTGGGATTCTGTTCTTATTTGACATTCTTTCATGTGTATTTAGAGTCAGCATTTCTGTACTACAAAGTGTACCATCATGTCAGCCTCTCAGGGAGTCCCGGGAATAGTAGTTCTGGAGAGCAGTGACAGGGTAGCTTTAACAACAGTGACTGAGCAAATCTTGAAACTACAATTTACAATGACACATGATGCAGTTTAATTACTGAAGCTAAGGAAAGAAGACCTTGGGAAGAGCCTAAGAAAGAAGAGCAGTTTGGAATCATGACCGTTAAAGCGGTATAACACTGATGAGTTATGTGGGCAGGTGAGATAGAAACATAGGAAAGAGGAAGAGATCATTAAGACAGTGCCTTTTTGACTTAGCTGGAAAGCAAAGAGTCTTTCTTTTGAGGATCCGGCGGGTATAGATTCCACTTTTCAGGCAAATGTTCCTAGTAAAACTTTCCTACTTTTTTCTGTGCTTCCTTATATTACATCATTCTTATGGCAGTGAAAACTCATGGTGTTCATCACATACTCCATGTCCTGTTGCCCTTCGAAGAACAATGCTGGGAGATAAAAGGAAGATATGTCGGTGTAGCAATCATCAGATCCCCTATGTTACAGACCTGGAGTACAATCACATTGTTAACAACCAGATGTCTTCTCCAGAACAAATCACTGTGGTTTGTGTGACATCTTCACTGAGGGCAACAGGTTATGGTCCAAGCTCAGATAAGCATCTCGACCAGCTGTATGAGAGAATGAACAAGAACAGGAGTATGCCCTGTAAACAGGTGAGTCTTTTTCTGGTGTTGGTGTCCCAACCAGCGTTTTGCCACCATTTCTGCTTGCTATTCTTTCTCACCCTCCATTTTGTAATCATGGGACCAGCTTCTGTCTGCTACTCATGTGGTGTTCAGAAACCAGTTTTCTGGCTCTCAGCATCTCAAGACCAAGGACTAGCAGATGAGGTAGACGTATGCCATGCAGTTCAATCCTAAGGAGAGTATACCCTTCTAAGCCCATTGACCTCAGTAGACTTAAAAGGGTCTCTGGCCTTTTGCTTTAGGATCTTGAGTGGAACATCTCACATGGTGTGTGTGGATGCTTGGAAGATCTGGCTGTTAACATGAGCGTTCTGATTTGGCTGTCATCACTGTATGCTTGATATTACTGCTTGATTTTGCTAATTCTCTAGGCAAGCTTTTCATATTATTCCCCTCAGTTAGCTTTCATTCTATCCAGATTCTAAGTATTTCTTCCAAGCTTGTAGAGGAGCTTCTCCATATTGTCAGCATATCATTTTGCCTTTTGTGTGGGTCACTAGTCAAATTAGGGGCTTTCCTTAAGCTGGGTGCAGAACATAAGACAGGAGCTCCTTTGACATATTAGTGAAAGGCAGCAGAAGGTCGTTTTAGTGTGCATTTGCGCCAAATTGGAAAGTGGGCCTCATTCATACCGACACATGTCTAGAATACATAGAGTACATTCCTGACCACACACTGATATCCCCAACAGTTGGTGCAAAACTACGAAGAATTTCGTGGTCCAAAAGGATATTTTTCCTTAGTAGCTAGGCAGGAGTTTCATGTCTCTTAACAAGTACAAACAAATGTAGTAGCTGGCACTTGATTTTTGTTTCATTAATCTTATTTCAATTTGTTTAGGACTGGGATATTAAAGATTAAGAGATCCAGATGAAGGAACCTTTTCTGGGTATTAATGGTGAGGCTTCTTGTTTGGTCTAGATATAAACAAGCAGGAACGACTCTTTTTCTGTCATTTTGAAAGGAAGAATGTACCAGAGGGACAATCTGATAATTAGGAATTCCCTCACTAAGTTAAATGTACTTGGGACAGTTTCCAGTCTAAGCAGCAAAGAGCAGACTAATCCAATTCTTTTAATGTGAACTTGTTCAATGGGAACATTGTGCTCTGACAACTGATAAAATAAGATTGCTGACATATTCCTATAATGACCCTTCCTTTGTTTTGTAGGGTTGCCTGGACTCTTTTCGCCTGCTGAAATACAACATCAACTCTGCAGATGAGTTTACAGACCACTGTGGAGCATTATTAGTGAAAAAGCACAACATTGGCTCTGGCATGATTTTGGTGGGTTTGCAACTCTTCTTCACAGCTCACTATTTGCAGACTGTTCAAAGACACAGGCAGCAAATTTCCGCTTATGGAAGAGGTTTCCATCAGCAGAGCGGGACTTTCCCACTTCCCCCTTCATACTGCAGTCTGAAATGACTACTGCACCACCCAAGCCATTGGGGCTGGGCAGGCTGAGCAGTGATGCCATGAGCAAGCCATGCCTTTCGCCTCATCTTCCTATGCCCCCTGCCAAATGGCTACTTCAAACAACCACTTTAATCACACTGGCATCATAGCCCAGGAAGGTGAAAAGTAGTCTCTATGGCTACTTCCGCATGGGGGCACCAAAGGGAAGCATGCGGGAGCAAGCTGCTTTCTATTCATGGGCAAAAAAAACCTATGGGGAAGCAACATCTGTTGAGAAAAGCAGTGCTATCTGTAGTTCCATGCTCAGTTCTGAACACACATGAGCGGGGTTGCATGTCTCTGAGCAAAAGTACTATATGCTTTTTGGCATCACCTTCTGTCCAATTTAAAATCGACAATGTGGCAACTAATCAGGACTAAGTTCTAGGCCTCTGAATGTCTCAAGATTAACATGTCCATTGGTTATAATTTCTGCCGATAACCTAACATCCTCATTTTCTGCGAAAGGTGGCTTTTCCTTTCAATTTACTTCACAGTCTTGTATATGTTTTGTCAGATGTACATTCGTGGAAAGTTGCTCTTTGCCAACTACATTTTCAATGGATACAGCCGATCAGCCAACAACCTTCAAAAACAAATTGAACTAACCAGGAGCAACTACCATAGAGGATACTGTTTACCCATGGATTATAGATTCAGGTATTATACTTTACAAGCCCGGGTCCTGTAATGACTTGTGCGGGGGGGGGGGCATCTCATTTCCTCCTCCTCTATTTCCACTGTTCCTTCCCTGAAAGCTCCCACAGCCACTCTGCTTTTCCTGCTTCCTTCTCTTCTTCACACCTTCTGGCCAATCTACCTCTGTCTGCCCCCTGACCAACTTTTCCTCCTTCCCTTCCCCTAGCAGCCTCTCCCTGGTAAAATTATGGCCAAATTTTGGGTTACCAGCTGCTGGGTCCAGCCCAAGTGTGTGTTGCCGACTGCTGGGCCTGGCCAAGCACACAGTGGGGAAATCGCAAGGACTTGCAAGGGGGCACCTCAATTTCCCTTGTACCCCCTCACCAGACTATTTCCTCTTTTCCTCATCCTGGCAACCCACATACACTCACCTTTCCCTGCTTCCTTTTCTCCTTTCCACTAACTAACCAACCAGCCTTTTATCGGCCCACCATTTCAGCTCGTCAGATCTCAGAAGCTAAGCAGGGTCGGCCCTGGTTAGAATTTGGATGGGCAACCTACAAGGACTATCAGGGCTGTGACGAGGAGGCAGGCAATGGGAAACAACCTCCGAACATCCTGCCTTGAAAACCCTCCGGGGTCAACATAAGTCAGCTGTGACTTGTTGGTACACACACACACTTTCTTTACAATGGGGACCCAAAGTGGTTCACATTATTTCTCCTGTCCTCCATTTTATCCACACAACAACCCTGTGAGGTATGTTAGGCTGTGTAACTGGCCCATGGTCACCCACTCAGCTTCCATGGTAGAATGTCGATGTGAACCTGGGTCTCCCAGATCTTACTCTGAAATGCTAGCCATTGCAGCTCATGGGCTTTCTAGCCGTGGCTGCTGTTGAATAGTAGTGAGCAGCCAGGCCTGGCCAAGAGTCCTGAAAAAGGCCTTGTTCCCTCCCCTTGCCGTTTACTGATGAAACCAAGGCTTGAAGGCTGACAAAACTGCTGCTTCTATTATTTTGCATTTTTAACCCCCCAATGTTGTGGTTTGTTTTTTTTTAATTTGTTTAGATTTCATATTTTTCTGCAAACCTGGGATTTTTTAAAACAGAAGCCTCTGTCTTGACTGTTCATGGCTCCAGTTATTGGATTTACATATTCACAGAGTTGGCAACATTGAGAATCAGATATATTGATATATATATATTTATCCTTCTTTACAAGCAGTATCTGTCACTCAGTTTAGATATGAGCATAACCGTGGTTACAAGAAACCTTCTGGCATGCATGTATGCATACTACCTCTCCTTCTCACTCCCCCCCTTCCCCTGCAGTTCGGTTATTGAAGATTTTCTGGCTCTGGAGAAACGGGAGTTCATCATCATTTTCAAGCCATTTATTCATGGTTTAGAATAATGGTTTATAGGCACAAGTAGAGACTGCATTTTCTGGTCTGTTAGAATCAAATGCCATGACAAGCTAGGAAGTCTTAAATGTCTGAATTGCACCAGTGAGCAGGGGAAAACAGACAAGCCTGAGGATGTCAGATGCTTGTTCTTATCTGAATGAAGGATATCTGTCTGTATATCAAACCATCTGCAGAAGACATTGTCTTGGCAGAAAAGGTAACCTTTTAGCGCTCTTCTAGATAGAAATGCCATTGTAATATTGCCTGTCATTCAGTAGTCTGCCTGACAGACTTATTGACATTTAGATTTAGAAAATTGTTGCACACCTTTCATTTACAAGGTCTTAATGTTTTCTGTCTTACCCATGAACATTTAAATAATTAGATCTGATTGGTGGTGTTAAGACAGTATTAGCTACTGGTTACAGTCATGTAAAACTAACTCTGCTCTGCTCTTGTCAAAGACTGCCCTTATTGTGTGTTAGAAACATTTGAAATAAGCTGAAACTCAGTATATTCCCATGAGAAAGCAAACTGGTTGCCACTTTATGCAATTTAATCACCTTGCATACTTTGCTAGTTAAAGGCTTAAAGAGTAGATTTATTCCTATTTTTTAATACAAAGTCCAACATGATATCAAGTTTTGAACCTATATTAGCATATTGAGCCAGGTACTGGTCATAACTGTGGTTTAAAATAATGTGGAGAAAAAAGGTGTAATCAACGGAGTGAATCAGTATCATGTCCAAAAATTGGTATAACAAACACAGAAGAAAGAGGGGGGAAATACAGCTTTTAATGAGAGAAAGGAGAAATTCAGAAAGTCATTATAAAAGTACAGAGTTTAGTAAGTCAAGCATCTCAAGAATAAAGAAATCCAGAAACAGGAAAGAAGTTTTATTACACAAAGAGAAGTTACTAGTTCAAAATTTACAATCTCAAATCTTTATATGTAAGAATACATTCTTGTTACATACAGAAGAGAAGTATGTTTCTTTACATAGGAAAGAATGACAGTACAGACTGGTGATATAATGCCTCAGTCAAAGGATATTTATATTTGTCCGTGAAAACTGTAAGAATATATTAGACAAGCATTCAAAACTAGCTGCAAAAGGCAACAAACTGAAAAGGACTTCCTAAGCAAACAAACTTACCAAATAGAATTAATTAAAACGCTCAGATGGTTTGCTTTGGATGCCACACATCTATTCCCTGGTTATTAGTTAAAATAAACTGTCCTACTTCCAACACCGTCAGTGTTGACATAACTGGACACTGAACTTCACTCCTGGGTACCAGTATCAGTAATAGTGAGGTAGAGATTGGATATTGCCCAAGAATCACATAAAGGTAAGAAATGTCTCCTAAGCAGGATTTTAATGTTCAATCTTACAGTGAGCTTGCAGAAACAGAGAGATGTCTTCATGCAGAGATCATGCAAGCCCCCACAGTGAGGCTGTACAAATGACAAATTTTCAGATACTTCAGGGTGATACTGTGGAGTTCTGGTCTTTGCTCTGCAGAAAAGATCTGTCTGTACACATGCTGCAATACTGAGTTCATATGAAAATGTCCAACCCGGCCTCTTTGTACCATCCAAAGCTCACAATGTGTGTCTGGGACAATATAACTTCTCCACAAACCAACTGAGACAAAAACCATTCTTTACAGACCATTCTTTCCATGTTACCAATATTCTCCTTCAGCTTCCTCCGCTGGCACCCACTTCCCTCTTCAGTTAAACTTGGAGCTATTCGTTTAATGGGGGGGGGGGGCTCTCTTGGCAGAGGCATTACTACAGCAGAGACATTAAGATCTTAATCTGAATCACTAAAGGTGTCCCAAAGAGCTAATGCTTGAGGGGGTGGGGAATGCATATTCAGTCTTATTTCAGTCAGCAGGTATATGAACAGGAGTAACCAGTGTTCATTAGTAAAGTGCTTGCAACAGTGAGCCAGTACTGTATACTGCAGAAACTAGCTACTGCCAAAATAATTTAGCAAGGAATTAATCTTCAGAGGAAAGTAAAGTTATAAACAACCATCTGTATAAATAGACCAAAACTGCAGCACTGATGAAGCAGATCTACTTGCCCCTTCCCATTTTACAGTGAACTGGACTAAAAATATCTAGTTTCATGACAGAAATACAGGTCTTCTAGAGTAATATGAGCACTGATTGCTAGAGAAGGAGGGACAAATGAAAGCATAAACCAGTATCAAGCAACAAACTATTAGGTTACAAAGGGATTTTCTTTAAAGCTGAAGTGGAAGAACATAAGGACTTTCTATGAGAGTACAACAGAACTTCCGGCAAGATGGCTGATCTGATCGCAACTTCTCTCAAGAGCTCTTGAGAGAACCAGGAGGCGCTTTGGATGCGAGTCACTTTCAGTGACTCGACCACGTTCCTAAAAGGTGGAACGTGGAGCAAATCACCAACCGGACTGAGGATCATAAATCTTTCTTGCGGCTAGACATAACAACTAAGGATTTGAGTGACATTGTATGCAGCAACTGAAGACTCCGAGTCAGAAGGGGGAGGGAAGAAGATTTATTTCCGATTTGAAATACTTTCGCTTTTGAGTCTTCCTGCCACGTTTAATTGTGAGAGTGAGGAGACTCAGTGAGACATACCGGATGTCCCTACAGACCTAACTAGAAGACTCTTGAAACTCGATGGTGGGTGTTACATCAATATTGCCCGCCTATGCAACTGATTCTACAGGGAACCATGGATTACAAAAGAGTGGAGGAACTTACAAGCAAATTCAACATCAAATACAGCATATGACTCAACTACTCGACCAGAAACTTGACAATCTTATGAATGAGATTAAGTCAATTAAAGAACAAGTGAAGGTATTAAAAATAGACATGAATAAGATGGAACTTACTATAACAAAAGTGGAGGAGGAACAAAAGGAAATTTACAAGGAAACTAAAGATAATGAGAAACAAATTGAAAACCTACACATACAAGGAGAAATTTTGAAGGACCAGATGGCATTTTTGGACATGAAATCGAGAGAATCAAATCTACGATTACGCAATCTCGCGGAAAAATATGGGGATACCAGAGAGATTATGATAAAGTCACTTGCTGACATTTTCCATTTAAGTGATCAAAAATTAAACTATGCAATAGATAAAATTTACAGAGTTCCCCTGTCACCAAACATACAGAAATCAACACCCAGGGAGATTGTGATTGTCTTTTTTGATCTCAAAATGAGGAATCCAATCATGCAAATCCAATATGATAATCCTCTTTCGGTAGATGGATTACCATTAATAATGCTAAAAGATATACTTTGCCACTTGGTTGCAAAGAGAAATGCTTACAAAGACTTCACAATGATACTGAGGAAAAGTGGAATAAAGTATGCCTGGTTAATACCACAAGGACTTACGTTCATCTATAAACAGAGCAGATGTGCCATCAATTCACCAGCTGAGGCTGAAAGATTTTTATTAAGCCACAAAGAATTGACAGATCCAATTCAAGGAAAAGACCAAGAAGAAATGCGACGGGATGAAGACTCAACTGGGCAAGATGTAGTAACTGGACACCATCGACTTCAAGAGACTATACCGAGGAAGCAAGAAAAGAACAGTAGAAACCCCCGACAGAAGAAGTCTTTTAAAAAGGATGAAGGGTTAAAGGGTATTAAAATAATGGGAATAAAGGGAGGTGTAGGGAAATAATTATAATTTTTTTCTTTTTTAAATTTACATAAGTAGTTCTATCCTAGTTTTTGGAATAATTTATACTCTGTTAGCACTTTTAATTACTTTCAATGTTAATTAATCATATCAGATAGGGTTACAAAGTTATGGCGTATGCATGGATATAAGAAAGAAATACATAAATAAAAGTAAATATATAATGTTCTAGAAGGATAGGCAAAGAGTAATACAAAGAAGTGACTGGATTAAGAATGGTTTAGAGGAAGTTGGGCGAAGTTCAAATTGTTATATGTATTTTACTATGAGGATATCCATTCAGCACTGTATTATTATTGTTTATATATGGAAAAATAAGCTAGATGGTATATCGAATGGGATTATTGTATCAACTTTATGGAAAAAGTAATAAAAATTTTATTAAAAAATAGTTATGTACAACAGAACAGGACAAATTTAGCTGAGTCCTGTATTATAGAAAGTGAACAAACTAAAAACCTTTACGAAATATGTAAAGCCTTTGGAGTTTTATTCACACTGATTATTGCAATGGCTTCAATAGAAGTGTGCATTTGATGACACTTAACTAAATTCTATTGAAAACAATACTAGTATATCAATTTGCATTGTTTATTATATATGAAGTAACCAGTTTAAATGGATTCTTAGTTTTTAGGTCAGCAAGCCTGTTTTTTTTAGCTTTCCGGTATAGTCACCATACTAGCCTTCTTTACAGGGCTGTTGTAAAATTTACTGAGATAATTCAAACAGAACCCTTTGAACATTCGTAAGTACTCTGATTATATTAACTGAAAATGTATTTGCGGAAGGCTAAGAACTTGCAGGCTGTGACGGAGCTAAAATAGTCAGTGAGAAAAATGGCCAGTGCCCAAAGCAAAACCACAAAGACTCACTGGACTTTACAGGACATGTTATTTGAAGATTCTTGCCTTTAGCCATGAAGTATTAGCAACACCTCTGTTAACTGACCCGTATGTCACAAATGAGTACAGATATAAAATCTGATGTTCAAAAAACTTTAAAAAAAAAACAGTCCTGAAAGAAAAGTTTTTAAATTGCCAGAAATCTTAAGAATGTTACCAGTCAGATTCAACATACAGAGCAAACTTACCTATGAATCCATTTCTAGGTGATTGTGTGTAGTAACTAGAGAGGATGACAAATAAGCAAGGTGAAATTTTAAATTAAGCTGGTTGTAGGAGGCTAGAAAAATAAAAAATGAAATTTGATCTGAGAACCAAGAGCAGTTTCTGTTCAGAGCCAATGTCAATCACAAACTTCTTGGCATGTTTATGTATCTTATGCTTTCAGAGCTCCCAGCCCACTGGAATAATAGAAGAATTGAGCTGATGATTTAAAATGCTCTCTTACAAGGACATTTCTTTATAAAATAGTGAACTTTTTTTGGGGGGGATTCTTAGCACTTGCTCTGACCTGCTAAATTGCCATTCCACGGCATGGAGCAGCAGCACAGGGTCAGCCAACTGCTGGCCAATGATGATCAGCAGTTGGAAGTTGGTAGTGATTGTATGAACTGTCTCTGCAGGGCAGATTGCTTTGTATTACTGGGTGGTGAGGCTTCCTTGACCTGGTAACCTGTAGGGCAGCTGTTCTCAGAGCACAAAGCCATGCAAGGACATTTGTTCAGCATGATACAGTTACTACAAGTCTGAAGACTGCTTTGACCCAAAAGGGTACCTATATGCCAGAACTAGGACTTGACGTCAAGCATAATGTTTGTGGATTTTTGTTCCAGTCTGAGAGCATCCCAACCATATTTGCTCCTGCAACAAGATGGCAAGACCTTTGTACACAACCTCTTTTGAACCACTCCTTTTGCTTGCTTCAGATTTCTTCGTCTTCTACATCAAGTGAAGAAAAGTAATAGCACTAAGAGCTGATATGAAAAGTTAAAAAGCTGATTTCTATTTGTTGCCATCTTCTGGGCTTGGAGTAGGGGTCACTGGGGATGTGGGGGGGGGAGGTAGTTGTGAATTTCCTGCATTGTGCAGGGGGTTGGACAATGACCCTGGTGGTACCTTCCAACTCTGTGATTCTGCAAACTGTTTTTCTGAAGTCCATGAAAGCTCATGGTGAGATGGAGTGTATTAGAATCAAATAATTAAATACAGGTTCATGGCAGCTAATTTTATATGCAGGTCCAACAAATAGAGATGCCGCTGATCATATGACATTCTAGCTTGAAACTCAGCTGTGCCACACTCGACTATTACAAGGACAGCTAACACTTATTTATCAGAAGAGCTCTTAAGTAACTCTAAAGCAGCCCTTTTCATGTGTGTACATTATGCACAGGAGATGGGAGCTTTTCTTTCTGGCAAGAAATCTGATAGCCTCCCTTTCCTTTGCTTGCCCTTTAATGCATAAATATTAGAGAGATCCTGCTGGAATATGGGTAGGGGAGGAATATAGAGGAAAAGATAATCAAGGCTTGACTTTGATAGGAAACCCAAATGTTTCCCTTTCCTTGATCTGCCTTAGCTTCTCCTAAATATGAAAGTAAGTGAAACTGCAAAACCAGTGAATGTACTTGGGAGGGTGAGCACCATTGAACTGGGAGGAAAGGGCATTCATAATTTGGCTCTTAGATTCATGATCTGCATGAGGCTGACTTGAATCCAAGGAGAGACAGGGAGCTTGCCCATCTCCAGCCTTGATCCTGTGTATGATGGATGAAACAACATTGAATTCTTCCAATATATTTCTGCTACTTAATTATATTATGGAGATGCAGGCCTGTAGCCAGTAATGTTATGGTAAAGGAAGATGAGTACACCAAAAGGGGAGGTTAGACTCATTAGATAGGGCCTGATGTCATGGGGTGGAGCCTAGTGATGTCACATCGAATACTTATATTAATAATAGTGCTTGCACACACAACTAGGTGTGTACCAGATGGAATCCATGGGCAGTCACAATCATGTGGGTTTGAAAAGGGCTGTTTACCAGATGAAAATATAAAAACACCATGGAAATTAACTGTTTGAAATGTAAAATATAATTGAGTTGTTAATGCCAGATTACTGCCTCCCATATCTAATTTACAGTAGATACACACAGAGGCATGCAAGGAAATCTTAGAAGAAGCCATATATCTGTTCCTTACCTTTCCTTTCCTTTCTCCACTCCACTTGTCTCTAACCTCCTGCCTGTTCCCGTTTACTTCCCCCCCCTTTTCATTCTCGGGCGGGTAAAATGGCGGACAGGAATCAGGCGAGGGAAAACGATATGTCACCACATCAGCTAGTCAGGGGAAAGTGTTTTGTTTGTGATAGGGTTGGGATTGGACCAGCCTGCTCTCACAATCTCCAAGCGAAAGGAGATCGTTTTCCGTCGCCTGATTCCTGTCCGCCATTTTACCCGCCCGAGAATGAAAAGGGGGGGGAAGTAAACGGGAACAGGCAGGAGGTTAGAGACAAGTGGAGTGGAGAAAGGAAAGGAAAGGTAAGGAAGTAAGTAAAGATCCTAAAAGCAATATTTGAATTAATTAACAAATAAATAACACTCAGCAAAGAGCTGAGCATATACACTGCTCTCCCCTCAAAGGCAGGACGGAAAGTGGGAAGCCGAGGGCTGTTTCCCGCCTAGAGGAGACAGCCAATAAGATTTGGTCCTGCCTCCCCAGAGAGCATTGGTAAACACCCACAGCTTCAAGATGCCCTAGCCTCAGAAGTGAATGGGGTTTGAGGATGGAAAGACTTCAGTGGGATATAGTGCCATAGAGTCCTCCTTCCAAAATGGCTATTTTCTCCAGGTGAACTGATCTGTCGCCTGGAAATCAGCTGCAATAGCAGGAGATCTCTGGCCACCATCTGGAGGCTGGCAACCGTAGTTTATTATACAAGGAGTCCCTTTGCTGATGAAATTACCTACATTTTTCTCTCAAGAGACATTTCGGGACATAAGAATGAAATAGAATTCTAAACTGGGTTGGGAAAGCTGAAGGAGGGGAGACTATAATTAAGCAGTAACTTTTTTTTTTATAATGGGAGATTCCTCAGTTACATGCACAGCAGAGTATTTGCAGTCTGAACATTCAGATAATTGATTATTCTTGGCAGAGAATTCAGACCCACCAAAAGATCTTATTTTTCTGTAGTAAGAAGTGAAGGGGTTAAGATTGCCCTGGTTATTTCCCCCCCTCAGCCCTTTGGCCTTCCATAGTAAAATACTTCCCTTTCTATAGTGAAAGATTTGGGGTTTAAACCTGCCTGAGTATTATGCCTCTTCAGTTCTTAAACCCTAATCCCAAATTTTGGAGTTACGGACAAGAGCTTGACAATGGTTTTTCATTGGTAAGTAAAAGGTAACATGCAGAAATATACATTCTTTCACCCAAACAAGTTACAGCAAGGTCATTGGTAGTTAATGATTAAAAAAAGAACCTAGACTGAATAATGGTATTTTTGCTCCTACAGCCCCCATGCCCCACCTACTCCTGAGGTAAATTTCCCACTGCTAACAGAGGAGGCAACCCTAGAATAGGATAAACCTCATTCCATTTTTCTGCCCAGTGTTCTCACTTGTCATTGTGGACGTGAACAGGGAGAGGTGCTAACAAGAAAGAAGGAAAGGGCCATGGGAGAAAAGGTGATCGAATAGAGTGAAGGAGAATGAATTTTGTCAGGAAAGTGTTAACTGACTCAACAGCCTTGCAGTTTCCCCTCCCCCATTCCTTCTCAGGCAGTCTGGCAAAAACTGCAATAAAAAATGGCTAAAAGCTCTTAAAAAGATGAAAAAGCTGTGAATTCAGAGGACAGCTCCATAGCTGTGAGCCTGTAGACATGCTTATTTTGTGAATTTTACTTTTATAAAAACACGAGTTCTTTCTATTTCTGCCTGAATATGCTGAAGTGTAAACACTATTATAAGCACAGATATTAAAGCTTTTCATTTGTTCGCTACAATGTTAGTCTGGTTTATTTTAAAAACTTTTACTCTATTCCTATTTTCCGAACTGGCAAAAACTAATTCAGATATTTTGGGATGCGACTTTATCTCTTGTGCCATGTATACTTGAAGAAAATAAAGGCATTTATGCTTAAATTTTTATAAATATACCAAATAATACAATTTAACGTGCCAAGTTACACATAAAGAATTGTATGTTCTGCAGCAACAGGGGAAGGTACTGGCAGAGGACTGCTTTTACCTCCTCCTCCTTCCCCTGGCAACTGCCAGGGAGCACAAACGGCGAAGCTGGTGGTTGGGGACCTGTGCGGATGAAAAGCCACAGAAAACAGACAGCTGCAGTGAGGTGGGGGCAACAGCATTTGCCCATTTCCTGTCTTGCATCAGTGAATCCTCTATCACTTTCAGAAGTCTGGCAGAAAATCCAGCTTAGTACATCTAATATTTGTCAGGTAGTACAGTTAAGGTTGGGCTATTAAGAACACAGAGATTATATTTCAATTTTGTATACCATTGGAAGGTGTTGTCGTGGTCTCTAAAGTTTCCCTGCTGGCTGAGAAAACTCACATTCATCTTCCCAAAAGAACATCCAACTGTCAATATCTATATTAGTTGCCACATACTATGAAATGGCTGCCCAACTGTATACTTGCTGTGATTAATCAAGGGATGAATTCTTTGATGTTCTTTGTCGTTTTACAGCAGCAAGCATATGTTAATTTTTCATGCATTACTTCTGCTCACTGAACCCACATTTTTATCTATTAAATATTAAACATAAAAGTTAATAAACCTGAGTAAGGTGCACATTCTACTGTTTTTAAAAGAAAGATGCCCAAGTCTTGCTCCCTAATGTAATAACTAGTGGGCGGGAAGTCTAAGGCAGCTATTGAGCAATGGGGCCTCTCTTTTTCTTAAAAATCAAAATCAAGTGGCAACAGATACTGAAACTATTTGGTATTTATTAACAATATCTTGACTATCACTTTTCATCAAAAGTACAAGTTCATTCTTCATGCTAGCTATTGGATCTGAATGAATATTTTAAAAGGATCAGACATAATTGGCATGTATTGACAAATTAAAAATGGGTATTACATGCTTCCTTTGAAATGCAGTTAAAGCCTCCAGAGAGGCTTTACTTTCATGTACAAGGATTGGAGGCTCAAGAAATGTATTTCAGAGACACATCCCAATTCTGATATGCATACTGTCTTAAAGAACAATTTATCATGAGTCCATTTGATATATTACTTTAATAGCACTGGAGAGCTTGGTAGCTACTGACATTGCTTATTATTGAGACAAATCAGCTCTAGTCAAAGCTGATTATAATAAATGGAACACTGTCTCCACACAACCTATGGCATTAGGCTATAGCTTTCTACAGTTATTGTGTTTGTAAACAGGAATGCATCATTCAGCAGAAATATTTCCATCAGAAGATTCTGACAACATTCACCTGCCAATTTTAAAATAAGGGAAAATAATTAGATGCACGTTTAGGCTGTTATTGCATTGAATGATATACTTGTTTTACTAGTAGCACTCTATCAATTTGTCCCTCTGGTGCTGGATAAGTCCCATTTGAGAGCTCCATCTGGAGCTGCAAAACAGGCACCATGATTCCCACATTTTCAGGTAAGATGCATTTACATATGCCTCAAATGGCCTTCAGGAATCAGCTAGGGCAGCCATAATTTCAGAATATAAACCTAACCAAATAAATAAATGTTATCTCCTGCTAATGTCCAGTTCAGCTCATTGTGGATTTCTTGCTCGTTTGTTTAATTTTTCATTTGATTTCTGGTACCTCCTAGCACAGTGCCAACTGTCTCCTTTAAAATGTTTGCTAGGTCACCTGCAAGCCCCTCTGGTATGGGAAAAGGTTGACTTGAATCCACACCCCAAAGGGCACAAGATTAAGGCAACTACAATAATTTTTTGGATTTTGGAATTTCTTTGTAAGCCACCCTGAAAAGCAGTTTGGTTGAGGCCAAGGTACAAATATTTAAAATAAATAAATGCTTAATGTAGAAGCACCCTTGCACATGCTGCAGCAAATAATGCTGCACCCTTTATATGGTATCTTCAGCTCTCAGGAGAGTCAACTGAAGCAGTTGCAGTTGCTCTTCAATGACAGGGAGGAGATGTAGAAGCATAAGATATGAAAACATATTTGTAGACCAGACTGAAAATTAAACAACAGAAAAAGAATCCCAGTTACCCAAAACAAAAACAAAGTAGGAACTAAAACTGAAAGGTCACTAATTACCAGTTATTTTGTCGCAGAAGCAAATTTTGTTTCACCCACTGAAGGACATTAATGGAAACAAATACCAGAGGGCGGATCTGTTTGAAACATATTTATCTTCTTCTACCTGCTAAGGGTATACTAGTAAACACAAGATACAATTTAGGATTGTTTTGCATATGGAGAAATCACTTCTAGATTTTGTCTACAAGTTAAGACGATATGCAAAATCCCCTCCCCACCCGCTTAGTAACCCTTTGCCAGCAACCCTGTATTAGTGTAGAGCAGCATTCCAAGACATACCTTCTATACCTTTCATTTTTAAAAATGTAAAAACATTCTCTCTCTTAGGCTGAGAGACCGATGAACCAACAGAACAAAAGCTCTAATTATTGATACCAAACAAATTACAGACGAAGTTAAGCTGATAGGGAGACACACAAATGATGCCATTTATATTCTTGTAAAAGAACAATTTCAAGTAGTGTTACAGTTACGGTTCTTATTAAAGTCAGTATTTAGGAAGTGACAAAGACAATTTGCTCTTCCTGTTAGGAAGAAAAGCCTTGTTATATAAATAAATAAAGATAAAATATTAAAAGAAATTCCACATAGACATCCATGACACATGTAAGAACCATATTACATACCGTGAGCTTGGTTTATTCTTGCATGTGTATATATTACCAAAGACTAGTAAAGTCAAATTGATATCACAATTTTAAAAAGCACAAGTAGTATCTTGCCATTTCCATTCAGTATTTTCAAGCTCTGAATCTCTTTGCATGTGCTGATTCAGTTATTCCACTAGCCTTCTGTAATATTCAAACAGGCAACGTTCAAGTACAATCTATAAACCTTCGTTTTCACACTCCTTTACTTCATCTTTGTTTTGTTTTACAAACAAGTCTTCACTCTCCTGTATTTCCTCCTCCCCATCTCCAAACGTCTGTTCTTGCATGGTTGTAAATGTGAGTGAACGAGCAGCAACCTGTGCTGCTAGACCTGATGTGAAATTGAAATCTGTTGATATGTGGAGCTGTGCCAACCTTTGTTTGATGGAGGACTTTAGCACATCTCTCTCAGGTGGCTGCAGCACATTCACTCCGTCCATATCAAATGGCTCGGATTCTTCTTCTCCATTGCACTGGTAACATGCTCTTTTCTCAAACACTGGTGAGTCACCATTAGCAGCAATGGCTTCTTTCCTCACTCCAGGCCCATCAGATAAGTATTCCGTCCTGCCTTCCTCATCATCACTGGCATGTGATTTTGGATTGGAGACTGTCTCTTCTAGCGTATCCTCTTTTCTGCTGTAAACCTGCATGCCAGAGTCTGAATTTGTAGGCAATACTGAAATATTGATAGGTTCTTCTGGCTCTAGAGTAAACGAGGGTTTCACTGCAGCTTAAAAAAAGGGGGATGAAATAACTGAGTTAAAAGTTTTTATTAATGGATTAATGGATGCAGGAATACTGGATGCTAAAATTGTTAAGGCTGAAAAGTAGACCCCAAATGCTAATAAGAGTTAAGCAATTTCCAGTGAGCTGCTTTCCCCACACCTAGGTTTAGTGCTATAGCCCTGATCCAGAAAAGTCTTATCGTTTTGCAGTTTGGATTTTGTTCTTATTCTTCTAAACTCCCTCTTTGTTTTCTTTTCACATTGTATTTTCCAAAATATATTGTGCAAAGCACAGAAACCAAAATCAGTAAATTGCAAATGGCAAGCCTCAAGCCACCCATAAAGTATTTTCAATAAGAATCACACACAACTAAATAACCAACTTGTTAAATCTCCCACAACTGTAAAAAATGTGAATTTATTAATGTTACATCAATACTTATAACTATTAGTTCAAAATAAAATGCCCTTTCCTTCTCTTATCTGCATATCTTCTGTTATCAATCATGGACATTTCTGCAGTTTTCCAAACTTTCGGTATCTATTCTCAGAATAATACCAGTTAAAAGCATTCAAAAGACCCAAATAATCATTAAGCTGATATTAGAATGCATAGTTACTAATCTCTGGAACAAAGAACAAACACTTACTCTGTGGAAGGACACACACAAACCTTGAGTGTACAACTCACCTTAAGAGTGTTTTCCTATGCGTAGGGCACAAAAACCTCTTCTTCATAGCTGATGTGAAATACTGTTAAGTATGGCAGCCTAGGACCACAGGTGCTCTAAAGCATTACATCTGGTCATACCAAACAAAACTACTGTCAAAAGATAGATATATGAAGATTTTCCCAAGCTATTGGAAATAATGCTTACCATGGTCACTAAATAGGAGTTGCTTCCATTTCTGCCTTTCTGCCTCTGAAGCTTTAAATCCCAACACAGATTTTAGTTCCTGCAGGACTCTCTTGGATTCTTCTCTTTCACGCTTTTGTCTCTCTCTGTCTTCCAGGGAAAAGTAATAAAAGTCATCTCTCTTATACTCGCTGTCTATATCTGTATCATCAACATATGCTTCAAGTTCCTGAGGAAAAAGGCAACAAACATCCTGTTGGATCTGCTTTCTACCCAAGCCCTACACGGTGGTAATATTTCTGATCTCCACTGACTGTCACCATAACTGATGCACATTTTTATAAGCTTCATTCAAATACTTTTAAAGTTCTCCCTCCTTGAGAAACGGGGTATCTTACAGCTCAGGGTCCCAGCTATTCTGTATATGTAAAGTGCATATAATTAACAAAGGGCTGGATCTGAAGTTGTCCTTCCACAAAGGCAAGTGTCTTCTGCTTAGAGAAGAGCCATTTTATAAACACTGAATGACAAAAAGTGATCTAAATCCAATCCAAATGTGCAACTACACATGTATTTAACAGCATTTATAGTCTGCCTTTCTTAAAGACCTGAGACACTCACCCCCTACACAATCCCAAAACTACAGAGAGAATGGCAGAGGA
The DNA here is from genome assembly GCF_029931775.1 of Euleptes europaea. Taxonomy (NCBI): domain Eukaryota; kingdom Metazoa; phylum Chordata; class Lepidosauria; order Squamata; family Sphaerodactylidae; genus Euleptes; species Euleptes europaea. The sequence goes on along the minus strand of NC_079314.1, from coordinate 83,174,557 downwards.
GTGCCTTTGGCCAAAGATTCAGCACAGGGGGGAAAAGATACAAAAATCACTAAGCTAATATTGGGCAGTTACAGAAGTGCAGTCCTTTCAAACACACCCTTCAGTCCTGTAAAAGTCATTTCACATGAACAGAAAAATGTGAGATTTACTTCTCAACCTGCACTACTTCAGAAGGTTGTCGACCGATGTCCTCTACTCCATATCAAAAGTTCCCTGCACACAGAAAACTAGCATATCAAGCAGAGGGCTATGCCACAATACTATTGGGAGTTTGGGACAATGTCACAACCCATAATATCTTGAAGTAAAAAACTGGTTTGAGGGCGTATTTTAAATACTTTGTTCTATACTGCACAGAATAGACAATACTTTTGACAATACATCATTTATTCAGTCCTTATATTTTACTATTACTACAAGTAGGTGTTTTTTTTTTAATACAGACTTTGCCTTATCCAAAGTCTTGCATATACCAGTAGTAGTACTGTATATTGCAGTGTTTAATATTAAATCAGGTTGTATTTATTTAGCGAGGCTGGAAACTCCACCATGTGGACTATGTGTGTACTACAAAGCCTATCAATAATTACTTATTTGACAGTTCCAAAGGAAATGGGTCTTCCCTGACTTGCATAAGGAAATATGTAAGAAAAAGAGTATTGAAAACATCAAATCTAGAGACCATTCTTTCAAGGCAATAGAGATGTTACCTGTTCTTCAGGAATTGGGTCTTTGTCCTCTATATGTACAGCAGGCTGTAGTAATGGTATCACGGTGCAATGCTTGTTCTCACCTGACACTTCTGGTTTGTCTAGAGGAAAGAGGATAAAAAGGAGTCAAATTTGTATTAAAACTTGTGGAACAGCCACTGATGGTAGCAAAAGTGCTCCGTATTTGGAAGTTTTAATTTGATTTCCTAACAAAGCTTCAAAACAAGATTGTTCCTTCTTGAACACATACTCGAAGACCGGCTCTTTCTAGTGTAAATGAATGTATATATTCCTGCCTATTTCTTGTTCAGCTCATGGGATGGCTTTGGGGAAATAACTGTCTCACTGGACTTTGTGAGACTTAACTGCCACTGCAAGAAAGAAAAGGCTGGATATGTATTTATTAATACATTCTTTAATCACTTTCACTTACAACCACAACAATTATAATTAACATTACGTTAGAATAAACTTCAAAGAGGTACAACTGCACTGTAACTATTAAAACTGACATAATGCAAGATTAGCCCCAATTAATACAGATAAAATTTAACATGTGGGCCTAACATTCTTTTACTGAGAGCAGCCTTCCTCAAAGTACTTGTATACATGCATGCCATGAATTAGGATCCTTTCCATCTTGGTGAGTAAACTGCCTGGGGCAGATGACACGCTGAAAGGATGGGCAGAATGTGGGTCCCTGGCTGCTGTACAGCAGAAAGGGAAGGTTTCAAACTCTCTGTTCAAATGCTGTATTTTGTGTTTAACTTTTTCTTCCCCATTCACATATAAAAGGACAGTATTGGTCTGTCAAACATCTCTCATCCTCCTTCTTGACAGTAAGCCTCACAATAACTTTGCTGGTTTTGTGTGTGACTTCTAAGGCTGCAATCACATGTACAGTTCCTTGGAAGTAAGTCTTATTAAAGTCAATGGCACTCACTTGCAAGTATTAATATACATACAATCAGCATTAATCTGGTTTTCTTATAGAAGTGACAGGAGTTATGTGTTCAAACATAAGCTGCCATTCTCTGCGCTCTTACTTGCTGGATTCGTATGCAAGTTATTTCCATACATGTAAGCTTCAGTGTTCCCCAGCTTTAAACTGGTACTCTATGCTCTGTTCCTCAAATGCTTCAAATGAAGAATGAACTACCATAGATTCAATAGCTAGCTATGGCTAATTCCCAGGATGAATGCCTTAAGACAGAACCAATCATGGGGGGGGGGGAAAGTGTGTATAAGTACTTCTGAGGGGGCGGGAGGATGGTAAGGTTGTGAGGAGGAAGATGAGTGAGCCACTTCCCTTATCCAACATCTTGTTTGTGGCTCCACCCAGTAGCCTACCATTTTAGGATAGGTTCTGGTTGGTGGATCTCTATATTTTATAACTTGAAGTTTGCCTATCCATTTTATGTATTAAATCCAACTTCCTGTTAACAAAAAACAAAATTAAGTTTTAAGAATTATTTCCTTTTATAAACGCAGTATAAAGGCCCAGTTATACATAATATTGGGGGTTACCGCACTTTGTATTCCCAGCGATGTATTAAGAGTTTGAAAATGTTATAAAAAACATCAGTTTAAAAGGTTTTTGGATACATGGCTTATAAATGATTGGAAGACGTCTTCACAGCTAAAGGGGCCAAACAAAGTGTGAACGGTATTTTTTATAACGTTTTCAAACTCTTAATATATCGGTGGGAATACATAGAAAGTGCGAACAGTATTTTTAATAACATTTTCAAACTCTTAATACATCGCTGGGAATACAAGTGCGGTAACCCCCATTATGATGGGGATAAACTAACTGCTGGCTACCAAGCCACAACCTGTGAACCCCTCATTTAGAACCAATGCACCAAGCCAAACTGATAACAAAATATATCATAAAAATGAGAACTACATACTAATGATACTTAAAGTTTCTGAGAAAACTGTCCTGAGAAGGTTTAACTTTTCTATTCATACTAGAGGAGTGGTAGAAAACAATAGTTGAAATAATAGTACAGTACAGTTCTCAAGCTGCGACCTGGATAGCCCAGGCTAGCTTGATCTCAGCATATCTCAGAAGCTAATACTCGTTGACCCTGACGAGTATTTCGATGGGAGACCTCCAAGGAAAACCAGGGGTGTGACGCAGAGAATGGAAGGGAGAACAAGTAGTAGCAGTGCAGGCTCCGAGTCCCAGCCACGTGTGCTGCCTGTTTACGCTGCTGACAAGTGGATGGTGGCACATGGCTGGGAGTCCCCCTTTGTTCCCCTTTCCACCACCAGGCCACCCACTGCACATCTCATCAGTGCTATGAAGACAGAGGGTGTGTCCGGCAGCGGGATTCACTTGCCTACACTGTTGCTGAGCAGGTGGCACCCATACTGGGAGCCCACCAGGCTGCAGAGGAACAGGCAGTGGGTCACAGTCATGGTTTCAGTAAAAGCTTGGTTAACCAGCATTTTTGGTTAACTTGCAACTTTGGTTCATCAACGATGCCAGTTAGCAAAGATTTTATTGTATCAATATTGACACTGGTAATGTTGCTATACTTCAAGGCTCCAGGGAATCTAATATAATTAATAAATATTACAGTGAATGTATACACATATTTAAACTTTGGCATGATGTTGTTCAACGAAGCCTAAAGAGTAAATCCCAAAAGCAGACCAATCTTATAGCAAAGAGTATTTTGACAAATTTATATAAACGTATTGTTGCATGAGATTTCAAGAGGCAAGAGTTGCTTTCATCAGATGCACAATTTGGAAGTGTTTAATACAGTTCTGTTCGCATAATGACAAGAGGAGTAATATTTAAGCAGTAGGGAGGGTAAGGGGAAAGCATCAGGTAATGTAAAGACACCTACATAACTTGAGATAAACTATTATACAACCAGGTACAATTGGCAGGCGAAACCCAGCTTTCCTAGGTCTCAAATTATATATATTTTTGGGGGTCGGGATGGTGAGTAATGACAGCATATTATGTCTAAAGAGAATACAATTTGCACGAGACTCCAATCTATTCTTCAAGGACAGAAATACTACTATATAGGCTCTTGTACACTATTCAAATCATCTTGATTAATGGACTATATTATTATATTGTAGAACACCAGATGACCACTATACTACTAAAATGAGATGACTGTGAAATATAGTATCTACAGCAGACAGGTTCAGGCATGACAGGCGACGGTGAACTGATTACAATATGTGCAAACCTCCCCACAATGTTTAATCAACCAGAGGTAAACAAGAAACAAGAGGTAAATAACCCACTGAGTCTGCTACCAGGCAACTGTCTATTGTCTGATAACATGGAAACATACCATGAAGCCAAGAATGTCCTTATTTAGCAGGGTGCCCTACCTTTTTCACTGAATCTAGGTGCCACCAAAAAGCAAAGGTTTCTTGCCTCATGCCCTGCAGAAATTTGGCTGCATACATGGATCAACTTGCAGATCTCCCCACTTTTTTTAATAATGGAATTTTTCAACTGCTGGTTAATCATGTTGTGAAAACATACCTTTTTTATCAGAATTTCTTCGAACCATTTTTTCCACCTGAGAAATGGCTTCTTCCCAGCAACTGTTGCTAGCTTGCATGTGAGGCTGAATCAACTTTAGTTTTTGTTCTACAACTTGGTAGGCCTCTAAAGTGTGTTCTTGGCTTTCCTTGGAACTAACAAACTTTTCAAGTTCATCTTCCAGAATTATTACTCTGGACAAAAGAGAAATGTTAGGACCTTATTAACATCTAAATCAAAATTTTTGTGAATCTCCTCATAATGTATACTTCCCCCAGATAATAGTTTACAATTGACAATTTGTCCTATTCTTTCTCTTGTCCATACAACGGGTATAACCATTTCATTTTCTGATGTATTTTAAAATATACACATTACTGCCTCCTCAGCTGACTGGCAGCATCCCAGAACAGCTTGGGAGAGACTGAAATAACAGTCTAAATTACTCCCAGACTCTCTCAAAACCCTTTTTCCCTGTAAAAAAACAAAAAACAAACCAGGAATGACAAGGAGTCATGCATGGCTTTCTGTGGTACCTTCAAAAGAGGCTACGATGAAGGCTTGTGAGAAGTTCCCAGATGCTCCTCACAGGCTGCATTAAAGACAGTCAGCCATGAGGAAGAGGAGGCACCCCCACCTACAGTCCTGGACGACCAGCTAACCGAGGCCCCCGCATCTGCATAATTAGTCTGCTAAAATGTGTAGCAGAACAAAGTTGCCAGATTACTAAGAGAACACACACACACAGCAAAGAAACACATAGGCAAATCCAAATGGAAGACTCCCCTTTTCCTCTCAATGAGATGTGTGCACTACAAGCATTTCTTTTTGAAATAAACACTGACTAATATGTGTAGAAACAGGAAATTCTGATTACCAAATTAAGCACACACAAGACTTATGAATGCTTGAGCCCATTGATTTTAGTTAATTTTTTCTAGGGTATTAACAGACTTATCCACAGTTTTGTGTCCCCTGACTTCTCATACATAGTACTTAACTGTCAATACAGTCCTATGCAGAGTAACTCCAGTCTAAGTTCATCAATTCCAGGTGTCTTAGACTGGAGTAACTACAAAGGTATCAGACCTCTGTACGATTCTGGGATGAGTTCCAAATATTGAACCTGTCACACACATTTTAAAAAACCACAATATGTTATTTTATACTTAACTCCTGCCCAGGTACAGCAAATTCTAATTTGTAACTATTTTTGCTTTACTGAACATAATTAAATTGTTTGGTTAAATAGGGGTCAGGGAAAGTTGCAGCAATACCAGCCACTAGAAATCAGCATGAAACTTCTTTAAAACTTTTTTAAGCCAACAACTACAACTAGAATTAGACTACTAGCAAGATGTACTCTCAGAGAGATCAACTTACTCATTCAGTAAGGCCTTTAGATGGAGCTGCAAACTACGCACTGCGGTATGAAGATGGTTTAGCTCTCGTGACTTTTGGTTGGTTTTGATTGAACGATCAGGACCAGACTGATGATGAGTTTCAAAATACCGATAAAACTCATAGCTTCGCTTAAGTTCTTCTAAACAGGCAGCGTGAGCATGAGGCAGACCTTGAGTCACGTCAGAAAATATACAAAGAGGCAAACTTTCCGGCGTAATAAGATTCTTGGGGGAAGCATTGGAGGGAGACAGCAGAAGAACCAGCCGCCTGAAGAATTCAGAACTTTGCCCTACCCAAAGTTGAAATAAAACCTAAAATCACAGAAACAGTCACTATAATCTTTATTGCTAAAAAAATCACCTTTTTTCATTTTCCACTTTGTCACATTATGCTTTGAGTAAGTCAACAACAATCTGATTAGCAGAAAAAAAAGACCATTATGAATGATGGGGGAAACAGCAATTTTTTCCTAAATAAACACAAATTATTCTGGGTTAAGCTTCGCAGAGATCTGGATGACTTTTCCCACAATAATTATTATTTTAATATCTTTATCTAAATGCATGTTTTAGAGGCCATACCAGTACTGACCTTTTCGCTATCCATCCTAACCCTGTTGGATAAAATGAGCTTACAAAAATATGATGAAAAATAATCTTTTTTTTTTTGCGTTAAATTGAAATGGGCCTGGATTTGAGTGTAAAATAAATTTATGCAATAATAAACATTAGTCTCCAAAAGGGAAGCTTTGGTTTTGGAAAAGATTACTACAATTTAATATTTCCAGATAATTTAATGAATTTTGGACTGTTTTTGTGGATTACGTTTAAATATTCTAAAGAACAACAAAAACAACAACAATAGGCTGCTGCCAAGACTAAAAGGCAGGGTTACCTTCAGTGCAGGCAGGCTGAAGCCATCTGTGAAATTGTGTGCTTCTTCTTCAGATACTTGCTCTTCACTCAGTCCCAGGCCAAGTTCCTTAAAAGGCACCTCACAGATGTAGTTTGTCACATTGTCACTCTCAGAATTCAGTGGATATGTTTAGCTGGGGTTAAGGCATTAACAATGAAGCATTTGTATTATGTGAATCATGGAGACACACAAGTGAAAAACAACAATGGGCAACATTCCTAAAAAAAAAAAAAAACACAGCGCAGAAAATTCACAGAAATAGCCGTGGCTGATTGTTGTGTTTACCAATAAGTCATAAACTAATATTACATACAAAACTAAAGCTGTCAGCATTTGTGAATAAGCAGTAGCCAATATTTATTTACTCTCATATTTAAAAGGGCACAGTCACATTATAAATCATTACAAAGTGACAAAAATAACTATATAAAAAGCACACCATTCATAATAAGTGGACAATTTATTAGGATTTATCAAGACAACTTGCTCAGCCTGAATGATTTTAGCAAAGCAACAATGTACAATTTCAATGTACAATTTCAAATGAATAGGAAGTTCTGATAAGCAAATGAAATTCTGAATGTTATGTGGTACATATGAAGACTCCTCTCAAATTTTGTTTGCATTTGGCAATGCCTTGACCATTTGTTAATTACATAGCTAGGTCACAAAAAAATTCTCTGCAATCCAATTTTTTGCTCTTCAGACTCCCAAAAGAAATTTCTTCCAAGTATCAAGCAAGTTCTTTAAATGATATCAAGTGTCCATGTCAGGGTTTTCACATAAGGCCGATTTAAAGGCCCTGTGTTTCTGTTTCTAGCTAGCTAAAATACTGCAACACAACTAATTCAGTAAGTGCCATAGACAATGAGTTTACATTGTCACAAAAGTAAACGCCACCTGTTCCATAAAAATGTTCATCAGCTGAACAGAATGATGTTCAAAAGAAAGTTTGTGGCCTATAAAAAAGCAGGGCATTTGAAGCCCTGCTTTTTTATAAACCAAGCAAAGGGGTAAAATGACTTTATACCATTATATAGTTAGGCATCCCATATGGATAGTCCAAAACAGGCAGCTGCCCTGCTTAAACACCCTTATTTCTAAGGAAAAGTGGGGACAGAAACTCCAGCCAAATCCAGAAAAGGGAGATAATGTTCTCTATTGAACTACAGACATTCATCTTACTCAGCGCTGTAAAACTATGAAGCAGGTCAAACACCATCTTCCAAATAATGCTTTGTCCTGCTTCGTATTTTAAGGGATCAGTAATCTGCCTTTGGGTAATCTTTTCTGCTTACTCCCTTTCCATAAGCTCAATTAAGAATAAACTGTATTCAAGTGTGGTGCCTTATGACTAGAGGAAGAATAGACTACCTGAGAAGAGTTACAAAGACAAAAAGAATGGATGGTCAGAAAAGATCAGAAGTGCTAAGACAAGGACAAGGACAGAAAGAGAGTTTAAGTGACTAACAGTGTGATCCTAAGCACAGTTAGCCTTCTAACCCCACTGAATTTGCTGGACTTCAACATTTGTGTTTCTTCTCAGGATTGTACTGTATGGCTGCCGCCCCATTACTTCTGATTATACATGCATAGGACTAGGTTGTAAGCAGACCTTTTGACCAAATATACCTAAGATTTGGCAGTACACAGATCAAAAAAAGAAAATGATTATTTGGAAACAGAGATGGGTGCGGATTGAGAAAAACAGTGGGAGAAGGAATGGTGCAAAAAACACAAGTGGACTGTGTTCATGAGGAAAAAGAAACAAGTTCTTCACCAAATTCTTATAGTCCCAGAAGATACCGCTTGTGATTCACCTGTATGCTGTAGTTGATAGATTGCTGGATTTGGAACACTCAGTTCAAACTCCCACTTAGCTATGCCCTCAGTGGGTGACCACAGACCAGTCACCATCTAGCGGCCTAATCTACCTCACAGGGTTTATTGAACGTAACGTGTTAGGGAAAAACCACATGTACCACCCTAGGCTGCTTGGAGAAAGTCAAGGAGAAATGTAATGAAATAAACAGAAACAAGGCTCTAAATGTGTAGGATATTAATGTCATAGCCACACTGACGCAGTGAACTCAAAGGCTTGTAAGTTTTCATGAGTTAGAAACAGAATGAATTAAGAACCAATTCAACAATCTCTCATTTTTCTACCTGACCTATTTGAGAAAGGATATTGTTTCAGCATGTACAAGGTTGCTAGTCTTGAAGCTCTGAAATTGGCTCTTACTGATCGATACACGGCTTTCCGAAGACCAATAAGATGCTGACAAGGATGCTGTCCAGCTTTATTAAATGGGCAAGCAGCACTGACCCTGTCAAGCAAACTTGAAAAGTAAAATGTGATACAACTGTACAGATGTCCTACAGCATTATAAAAATTACAACACTATTAGCTTAAGTTTTTTTCTCTTCATGAAATTCACCTTTATGCAAATTGGGGGAAAACACAAGCAAGAGCTTATCATCCGGACATAAATAATATACTCCATTAATATTTTTTAAATTCAGTTAGGAAAGGCCCTACTCCCAACAGAGGCAATAGCAATATTAAGTTAGTGCTAAAGGAAAAAATCCGATGTGTAATTTGAATGTGAAATAAAATCAAAGAAAAACTATTTTAAAAGATGCATCTTTGTACTGTTTGTGAAAATTTATAAATAATTTATAACCTGCTTTTTGCATAAATATGCGTCCTCATAATCCTATGAAAACTTCAGTCCCAGTTTCATGGTCTTTAAAAGAAATGGCTTCCAGCTTGAAGAAGGTGGCAGAAGCAAGAGTGGTAAATGAAGTAAGCATATAGTGATCTTCTATATACTTAACAAGAGACTTCTATTGATCACAGTCAAGGGTTCAGGAATAACTGCTGAAGCTGGTTGCCCACAAGAAAAAAAAACTGCTCTCCTGTAGCTCAACAACAACAACAAATAGGACAGGTAGTTCTTTAGGAGGAGGTGACAATTTTCATGTGTATCAATTTGGCTCTGACACTGGAGAGGAACAGGGGTTTCATTGTAGAGTGTAGGAATGAACACAGAGATAGAAATATTAAAATAATCTGTCTCATAGTCTCCAATTTTATTTCGCAAATACATCAACCTCTGCCTGATCTGCCGGCTACTGGCACAATGTTAATGTCACCCTGGCAACATGGTAATCCTAAATTATATTACTGCAATACACTCTGTGCTGGGCTGCCTTTGAAGACTATCTGGATGCTTACAATTGGTACAGAATTCTGTGGCCAGAATGTTGACTGGAGTGGGTCATAAGGACCATATCATTCTAGTCTTGTTCCATCAACACTGGCTCTCAACTGCATCCAGGCTCAATTCAAGGTCCTTAAAGCTCTATATGGATTTGAGCTAGCATACTTTAAACCTTCTCCCATATGAAACGACCCATCTGCTCTGGTCATCTTTGGAGGCCCTGCTTCGAGTGCCCTTGGCACACGCCCATGGCCTTTTCAGTCATAGCACCAAAACTCTGGAACTCCTTCCCCAGGGAAATCAGTCTCCCTCCCTCTATCACTGCCTTTCGCCAGCGAGTAAAGACCTTTCTGGTCATTTGGCATACTCGCAATAACTGTTATTGACCCTCCTCCTGGTTTTGGTGTTGTGTGCTTATATGTTTTTATTTAATTAATTTATACATTAATTTAAATGCTGTTTTAATGTTTACCACTTTGGGGACCCTATTTGGGTAGAAAGGTGGAAATAAAAATGTTTAAAATAAAATAAATAAATAAAAAGAATCCTACCTCAATAAACATGGTTATGTTGAGATGAGATCCATTATGAAATAAGATGGATTTCATTCAATGGATAAATAGGAGTTTGTGAGAGAGACAAGGAGCTGACAGCATGAATTGACAGAATTAAGTTACAGGATCTGTGTCTTTCTTATTAGTCCAGCATTTGCCTACTGAAGTGATAAAAGAACTTCATTTTCACACAATATTGTGGGTGGGGCTGGCCATGTTTAGTAATACACAGTAGTGACATTTTTGTCACAGCTGCTTTTGGCCTGTGGCCTTTAAACTCAGGAGTAAAGTCAAATCAATGTTAGATTTACCCACAGTAGCAGCAGATAAACTTCTGAGCGAGCATGCATTTTGGAATGTCTCAATTCAACCTATGATATTCCATCTAGGAAATCATTCCACCAATTATAGGCACTCAGAAGTTTAGCTGGAGCTGGACTTCCGCTAGGGCTGCTGAGCGAAGCACTGCATCTCCCCAGGGGCTCCCGGTGGGGAACCAAGAAACGTTTTAAATAGGGGTGCTAATGTGCCCCTCCCGATTCCTAAATAGTGGAATGGGTGTCAGGGAATCTCCTGCTGCCGATGAAGAGCTGTTTGACTCCTGAACTCTCTGAGTTTTAAGACTTCGGAGATTCAGTAGCAGTCCCGCCTGGCTTGAGGGGTTATAAATCGCCGCAGACATCTCTTTGGAATTAGGCTTCGCTCTCCCCTATCTACTACCATCTAAGCAACTATACAGAAGTAAGAATACCTACTCTCCTAAAATCTGAGTAAGTTTAAAAGAATTCTTTTGTTTTACCTGGATTTGGAAGTCCCGGGAGACTGCTAAATACATCTGTCGAATCGGTATCTCCCCACTCAATGTTTAAATGACTCTTTAAAAACAAGAAAAGATCAGATAACCCGGCAGGAATCTTATCAATTTGATCAGTGGGAAGACATAACAACTAAGATTTGTGAAAGACGCTTCAGTTACCAATCAGGAACTACTACATATAAAGGGGAGGGAGGAGGAGAAATCTCCCCCACCCCGAAGAGTTGTCTTTCTAACTAAACAAAGCTTTCCTGCCACGTCCTTCCCGGAAACAATCTATCATCGAGAGAGAGCCAGAGAACTTGGAATCGGAAGTGTGGCATTAGTGGGTACTGGCAAATATCTCCCAAGTTCCTGAACACAAGGAACGGAAGGTTTACAACCTTAATTCCTGCAACACCTCTATTTACTACACTGGTATATTTGCCTGGATTTTACCAACTGAGTTTCAACAGAAATTCTCAGAAGAAGAAACCATGGAATATCTGACTAAACAGATGGAACAATTCTCTGCTTTGATGAACATTTCATACCAACTTATTAATCAAAAACTGGATATCATCTTAGACGATCTTAAAGACATAAAAACCCAAATTATCACAATGAGGTCAGAGGTGATACTAGAGGGCCCTCTAGTTGACAAGAAAGATGAAGAACAGAAGAATCCTGCAAAGGAAATCGAGAACTACAATAAACAAACTGCAATAGCCCAGCTGACAACAATGGATCTGAATGTGAGTGACTTTGACCTCTGTTTCTTCAATCTGCCTGATGAACTTTTCAACATCTGCTTGGAGGACTTAATGAGTAGAAAAACTGGGGCCGTCAGGATCCTTTTCTTTGAATTTGAGATGCAAGATATTGCAACGTGGATTTACCATGGAGATCATCTATCTGCAGAAGAGACTCTACCAACAATTTCTGAGGATGCTCTTCGACGCTTACTGTTAATGACAAAAAGAAGGAAATGCTGGAAATTCCGGACAAAGGGACTAATTTAAAAGAGTCTAGTTTCTCTTTTGGATGAGATTAAAAAGGAACCAGTTAAAAGGATTGGCTATAATGGAAATAGAACCATATATGATATTAATTTACTGGAAATATAAAATGTATTAAATGAGTGTTAGGGAGAAATGGAGGACTTACAAAATAATTAATTTTTAATGGAAGTAATACTAATCCATTTATTATTAGTGAGATTCACTATTTTTCTTCTTCTTTCTTTTATTTTCTTTTCCCTTTTTTCTTTCTTTTATATGATAGTAATAACTATTAATAAGAATTAGCAACAATATCAGGATTAGAATTTTATGCAAAAGAGATTACTAATTTATCACAAGATGGAGGGAGGTGTAGGGGAAGTCAATAGTTATTTGATTATACACAAATATCTTTAACAATGTTTCCTATTTGTTTCTACTTTTTACTGTTTATGTCAATTGTTAAACTATGTGATTAATAATTCTGGAAAAATAATAAAAAAATTATTAAAAAAAAGAAGAAGTTCAGATGGAGCTAGGGAAGTAAAGTGAGAGTGGGTGGGACCATCAAGAAATGGAAACTATTTAGTTATTTTTGAAGTTGTAAGCATTGCTGCTTCTGGACCCACACTTTGTCTAGGGTGTTCAAAAGATTAAGGATACTTAGAAAGGAGACATTACATCATAGACAGAATGCAACACTAGCACAAAATCTTGCCCAGACCCATAACCTTCTATGCCACTTCCATTCACCTATGAAGCCAAGTGCATAAACTACCTTAACTACACTGTGGATCATCACCTGATAATGTAGCTGTTGGCAAGAATCAAGAGAAAAAACAAAGCAGAATGCTGAAAACAGACCTTTACTATTATTGCCTATTCAATAAGCCCCCAAACACCGGTGATTTGAAATATGTGAAGCTTGAAAGGTCCTCAAGTAAGCATTAGAGAAGTTTGACTATGTTAATAACGGACTATGTATTAAATAGATTTCTAGCTCAAGGTTTATTAGCAGGAATCCGAGCTACTGCTGAGAATAAAAAGGTATCTCAAGCACTTTAAGACATTGATGAATTCTAAAACACAGAACACAAGGGGTAAATCACCACAGAAATGTTACTGCACCAGCAAAGAAAAGGTTATTTTAACCATAATGAAATTATTTTAAAAGGGAGTCCAGAAGCAGTGAATATAAAATCTACCACCTTATTTTCAAAGTTAAAGAGTTGATAATTCTATTCACAGCTGGACGTTTATCTGCTCAAATTAAGGAAAAAGTATTTGCTTTGGGTTTTGCCCAGACTGCAGCTAACACTAAACTCGTTTTCAAAAACAGCTTTAACTATAAAATTAAGTATTCGTAATTGTATGCTACCTTGTCAAGACTGCCTTCTAACATGCCTGAACACTTTAAAAGAGAACAAGAGATTTTGCCAAAGAAGCTTAACACAGACTTCTCATCATTCATGGTTAGGAAATTTGCTCTCTGTAAGATGGATATAGTTTCAGTTTTGCATGTTGCAGCTTGCATTTGCAAGCTTCCCAGTAATTTACTAAAAGCATATGCTCTGCAAGTTTAGATCAATCTGTTCTGTGTATATGGCAATGTTTAAACAACTCAAATATGGATTATTTTAATGGTCCTTTGCCTTTTTCATTCTGTGTGAAATTTTTTGCAAGAAATATCTGAAGAGGACAGAGCATATACACTAACATCTATACTTATTTTCACAACTCACTGCGATCATGTATGTAATTTGTCATCAGCAAGTCAGAAACTAAACAATCCCCATAACATCTGAAGATAAACGAGTTGTCAGTTACATTGGATATTCAACTTCTGTACAGTCAACAATGGGAGGGGCAGATTTTCCATAAACTGCATAATATCCTGAAAATAATTTTATAAAATTACATGGGGATATTTTTAACTAAATTGTATAATCTCACCATGTACAAATAAATAAATAGGCAGAAAATATGGTTCTGAATAATGCAAATGAATATTCAGGAAAAACAAATTAATATAACCTTCATGGTTGAGGTGTGAGGGAGTTAAGTGCTGTCAAGTCGCTTACGACTCATGGCGACCCTATGAATCAATGTCCTTCAAAATGTCCTGTTATTAACAGCCTTGCTCAGGTCTTGCAAAACTGAGGACTCTGGCTACTCAAGAACAAAAAAATAAAGTTAGAATTGGCTCAAAGGGTTACTTGCTAAATAGGCTTATTAAGCTCTTCTTCCTTCTTCAAATACCAGGAACTATCTACTAGGCCGCTGTCTGTTTCACAGATATCCTTGGAAGAATGTGTCAAAGGTCACGACAACAAAAAAACCTAAATCCCGTTCATGCCCTTGTTACCTGCCATGTCCTTTACAAATCTGGTGTATTTCAGTACCAAGATTTAACTATCACAGTATGACACTTGAACATTTAGAACTAAGATTTCTTGACTATCTATTGATCTAAAATCCAACAGGTGTATCAATGCATAAAATAACCTAAAATTTAGACTCACAGAGTGAATCCTCGGGAAATGACTTCTGTTTCTTGAATGAGTCGTAAAGCTTTCCTCACAAGGTTAGTGAAAGCTCGGCAATTAACCACTGTGTCTTCTAGCTGAATTTGGCATTTTCTCAGAGACATTTGCTGCTTGGCTGTCCTCAAAGTGTCCAAAATTCGTACAAATGTGTAAACAAACATGCCTATTCCCCACACCAGTCCCAGGGATCCATTCCACCAAGAAGGAAGCATAATCAGTGTGCTGATGAAGGCAAGCAATAGTGAGATATCCCTGCAAAACAACAGACCAATAAGAGCTACATGTTTTTGTAGTTAACTAATAGATAAAGCTGCAAAATTAATTATAATACTGTTGACATTCCAATAAACTGGAATGTACATAAGTTACCATATAAAACAACTTCTGAGATTATCATCAGCAAGACTGTCAGTTAAATAATGTTTACTTTATTAATGAATTGTTCATTAACTGACTGTGTCAAAGTAAAGTGGCATTTAACTAGCAGTCACACCAATTCAAATTGTTCCTACAATCAATTAAAATTTATGTTAATTAGCAATGGCTTATAACCATATTAACAAGCATTAACATTGTTTAACCAAATGGCTCTTGTAGAGCTATGAAGTGTTAACTTGCTTGGATTTTGTACTAATTGACTGTAAACGCACCAGTTTGAAATGGTTATCCCTTCAAATATACGACCTGAAGAGTGACTGTTCAGCAAAAAAGGGTGGGAACTTAATATTTTTCCAGGTTCAAGGGACAGTAGATAAAAGGGCATGTTTCTTTAGTGTAACCAAACCCTACTATAGTAACAACAGTTTGCGTTTCCAGAGTCTGACTCATTTAACCTGTACAAACAATTTTTAAAGGTGCCTCTAAAAAAATTGGTCTTTACAATAACATTTCATCTATGATCCCAATAACAGAAAAGGAAGAACAGAATCACCAAAAAAAGAGACAAAGAATCAGGTATTAAATAATCTTCCATAAATGCCTCAAATTTGTATAGTGATCCTTCCCCAAGGGAAGACCAAACTGATTTATCCAAGTTTTTGTATGGCACTATTTATGATTGTTCTTAGCCTCCAAAATGGGCAGATGAAAGAAAAAGATAGGGGAATGAGCACAGTTATGTGGTTCCAGAACACATTTCCTGATGAAAAGATTCATAGATAAAAAATCTCAGGATAGTTCAATTATGTCATATCAACTGTGATCAATGTAAGACATGGGACACAAAATCCATTGTATTCATTCTGGAATGTGCACCATACCATATAACAATCCACAGGGAACTGTATTACTCCAAATATAAGAGGCTGTATAGATACATTCTCCTATCTAAATGAACGTGGACATATTGGAAAAGGACAACACGAAGTTCATTGTGACCCTGCCTCATTCTTTGAAAATTATGTACTGACAAAATAAAAGGCCCAGTATTAATTGTACTAAAATGGATTCATATACTTATGGGTAATCCTCTCCCAGTTCTCACAGCAGTCTTCTAAAAAGCCCATAAAGAAAATGTAGTCCTGTAGCATACTGTGCAAATGAATATAAAACATAGTCCTGGGAAGTTAGCAAGGAACGCATGCAAGGGAAGCCAATGTCACAGCCTTGAATCCATGGGAAAGGGCAGGGAAAACATTCAAAATAATAAAGATAGGAAGAAAATATTTCTATATATTGGGAGACCACACATGCAAAGACCATGACACTTTATCCAACAGTGTATGTAACAAAAGCATAGGATAAATGGCTCATGTCAATACCAAATATTAGGAGTTGCTAAGGAGTGTAGTGTTGGAAGATGTCCATGTTCCTGTCGCTTGGGCTGTCCTGCAGACAGGATACTGGGGTCAAGTAGCTCAATCAGTTCAACATCCTCCTGCAGCAGAACTTCCTGTTGCAGGATGGTGCAGAGAACCTCCGATCGAAAACCAACATCCTTAAACATGAAGAGATAAGGGAAACAGTATCAGTTGAGCACATTCAACACCCACAAACATTTTTCAAATGAAAACTTTTAGATAATGATAGCACAGTTATCTGTTATCTATATAAAAGTTACCTAACATATTAGCTATGTTTTGAGGACTGTCAAATGGCACTAGGCAGCTACTATCTCTCCTGCTGTATCAGCTGTAAAATACAAAGCACTATAAATTACTATAGCACTCAATAAATAATCCCTGAAATTAGATGGGGTTTGGGACAGGAAGAAGAAAACTGAACTGAACACAGAACATGATGCATGACAGCATGTGCTCTAGTATTCAGCTACGAAGTCTCCATGTATGATTCCTGTTAGGTACATTTAAACATCAAATACTTTGTTAGTCAGCAGCTCTTGGTAGCAGCAATCCACCTCTCATTGACCTCCAGCCCCTCTCTGATATATCTTTGCAGCACAAGCCCAATTGCTGGTGCTGTGTGCCTAAGCATCAATTGTAACAGTGGATAAGGAAAAGCAAAACTATTGTAAACTCTGAGGCCCAGGAGTGCACTGCTTCTGTGCGGATCACATTACAAAAAACAAACCAAGGGAAAAAAGGGCACACTTCAGCCACAACTGACAGGACCATCAGGTAGACACCCCACCATATTGCCTGGACCATCTTCTTGAATGGAGCTGCTGTTTTATTATACTTTAAGTACTTTACCATTTTTATGTAAACCACTTAGAAAGTATTTGTGTTGAAAGCATACAACTGTAACACACACAAACACTCACTTTAGTCCACTATACAATTTGTAGAACAGGTAGTGACTTACTGATATAGCTTTAAAAAAATTAAGGAATAAATAGTGTCATTAAGAAATGTAATAAAAGATTACTGGGGAGAAATAAGAGATGTTTGAGGAGAAGCAAAGGATGAAATCAAGTGTGCTTACCATTTGATGGAGTATATCATCTTTTTTCTTATATGGTAGAAAAGGAAGCCAGCTTTTAAATCTCTCAGCTAGTTTTGATAGGATGTCTTGCTATAAAATATTAGAAAAAGGAGTGATTCTAGTTTATAAGCAATTATCCTAAAAATATCAGAGAAAGCGTTATTTATTCCCTCTAGTCTAATCTAACTGCAAAGATGATGACTACTAAGCTAATTTAGAAAGCTTTTCATACAAGACAAGGGCTTTTTTACTCTGCGCATTTAGATTTTGGATTTGCAAAAGTATTATGTTGTACCACCTTCTCCACAATATTAGTTATTACCATAGGACAACAATAGAATAATTGCATGACTCCCAGAAATCCAAGAGAATGCTTTAAAAGATCTCCAAAATTTTAACAAACATAACATGGAAGGCAGTGATGATACAAATCGGCAAATTTTACTAAAATGACCTCTAAAGGTAAAGGTAGTCCCCTGTGCACTGGGTCATTCCTGACCCATGGGGTGACGTCACATCTCGACATTTACTAGGCAGACTTTGTTTACGGGGTGGTTTGCCAGTGCCTTCCCCAGTCATCTTCCCTTTACCCCCAGCAAGCTGTGTACTTATTTTACCGACCTCGGAAGGATGGAAGGCTGAGTCAACCTTGAGCCGGCTATCTGAAACCAACTTCCACTGGGATCGAACTCAGGTTGTGAGCAGAGCTTGGACTGCAGTACTGCAGCTTACCACTCTACGCCACAGGGCTCCTAAAATGACCTCTATCTGGTTTAAATTATATGTGGCCATTCTTTTTAACAAACACAGAGCCATGATGCTAAATTTAGGGCAAGATTACTTAACCTTTAGCATGCTTATGGCCCTGACCTGGATGGCCCAGGCTAGCCTGATCTCGTCAGATCTCAGAAGCTAAGCAGGGTCAGCCCTGGTTAGTATTTGGATGGGAGACCACCAAGGAATACCAGGGTTGCTGCGCAGAGGAAGGCACTGGCAAACCACCTCTGTTAGTCTCTTGCCATGAAAACCCTTAAAAAAAAGGGATCACCATAAGTCAGCTGCGACTTGATGGTACTTTACACACACACACAGCATGCTTATGAAAAGTTGGTTGCAATTGAAAAGTACAATAAAAAGTGGTATATTGCTAGCTCTAACCTGAGTTCCTGATTAAGAAGAGCAGCGACATGCCCTTAACCTGAAGAATATGATCCTGTGCAGCTACTCTTTTAATTCTAAGAACATAAGAAAGGCCATGCTGGATAAGACCAAGACCCATCAAGTCCAGCAGTCTGTTCACACAGTGGCCAACCAGGTGCCTCTAGGAAGCCCACAAACAAGACAACTGCAGCAGCACCGTTCCATCTGTGTTCCAAAACACCTAATATAATAGGCATGCTCATCTGATCCTGGACAGTAGATTTATGCAGAGTAGATAGACTATTGCTTGTCACTGCCTTTCGGTAACAATGCTATCTTAGGAACATAAAAATTACAAAGGAACAAACTAAGGCTCCATCCAGCCTAGTAGCCTGATTTCAGCAATGAGCATTCTTGGATGTATCTAAGGTGTACAAGAAAACTGGGGTAGTTTGCAGCATACACCCTCTCACTGAATAACCAGATATTATGAGGACATAGCCTGTTGCAGAAAATCATACTATAAACTTTCTTAAAGTGCAATTCTGCGGGGGGGGGGGGGATGAATAGGCTCAGGGAGCCAGCTGACCCATATGCCGGTGTATTTCCAAGATCTCCGTGCTGGTGCAGGGCTCCAGTGCCACTGCACCACTCTTGTGAACTGGCACAGCTTAATGGCGGCTGTGCACCGGCACAACTCAGGCACAAGACTCTGGCCGGAGTTAGTCAGCTCCTCAATGCCTTTCAGCCCAGGAACACACCCTGAGAGAGGCACATAGTTGTACCCAGAAAAAATGGCACAGCACATAGGCACCCATGGAATGGAAAAAAACAAGTGACACCCCCCCCCCCCCCGGGAGCCCTGTACCGCTGTCAGGTGCCCAGGGTCTTGCGATTCAACTTGATCCCTTTAAGGAGGTGGTTGGGTGCGGCAAACAGTGAACAAGCCTCCCTGGTCCCACCTCTCTCTGCCCTGGGCTGTGATGGGCGCTTGGCTCAACCCCTGTGCCTAATGACCCCTGATTGGTTCTGGCTTCCCTGCCCATCAGAGCCCCGCCACCCTGCCATGACACCTACACAGAATGCAGTGACGTGGCTACTGGGGATGCTAAAGTGAGATAGAGGGGGGTATTCATAGCTACTAGTAAAAATGGATACTAGTCATGAAGGATACCTATTCACTTCAGGATCAGAGGAGCATGCTTTTTATATTAGGTGCTGTGGAACACAGGCAGGATAATGCTGCTAAAGTCGTCTTGTTTTTGGGCTTCCTAGAGGCACCTGGTTGGCCACCGTGTGAACAGACTGCTGGACTTGATCCTTCATGGCTTTTCTTATTTCTTATGTAAAGTGGTTGTGCCCAAAGAAAGACAACCCCCCTCACTACTTTCTTGCCAGCCGCCGCATAACTAAACCCTATAGGGACAGGACTAGTGGCACCATAGTTGCACAGTGTCTCCCCGCAGTAGCACAGACACAGGATTGCTCTGCCCATCTGAGAACTCTGGTAGTAACAGCTAAAAGAAGTAATGAACTACAATGGCCAACTCAAGGGAAGACAGTGTCCAAAATGAGTCAATAGTTAAACTGATACTGGCAGAAGTGGAAGTCAAGAAATCAACTGAAATGGCTCCATTCCAAATGAACTGGAATTATAAACCTGCATCCAAGAACCATGAAACCAGTTGTAGGATCTACATACTTACTCCTGTACTTTCCTATCTGTTACACAATTCATTTGAACAAACTGCTTATATAAACCTCATTTCATTTGGGTTGTAAATGAAAACCTGAATTGGCATAAATACTAGATTTTTTAAAAAAGCCTGGAAATACTCAGTATGACAATCCAGTATTCTAAACCGTACCCTATTAGCGTTCAGCCTCCAGTTACAATATTTATGTGCCTTGGAATGTCATCAGATTTTATTTCCTTTGGGAATGTTACTGGTAACATGCCAGGCCATACTGCCTTGAATACTTCCCATTTGGGAAAACATGTAATCTGTATTATTTAGCTATCAATACATAAGAACAAGTCTCCTTTGAGACAGGAACAGCTAGTTAGTTGACACTGATTTAAATCAAAGAAAATACAATATTCACTATTTTCTGCCTGCAAAGGAGGGCTTTAAAATAAGCACACAATACTCATCTTTCATTTATCTTTACTTGTTTGATACTGAGTTATTTTTATCTACCACTGAAACTCAGTCCTTTATTTTGCAGCAGGTTAAACAGCATGCAAATTCATACCATGACTGAGGAGCTAAAGTGATGACAGTTATTTTTTTCTAGTGCAAAGTGTGTTGGATACTGAAAGTAGATCAGGTTTAGTTCAGTCCGGTGAAAAATCACCAAACACCATTTCCTAAGCAGTGAAGCAGAAGAAGTTATCCAAACATCCGAACCATCTACATTTGCCCCATTTTGGACAATTTTACCAGTGAAAGAGAATTCAGCTGATGGTTTCTGTCATCCAAAAATATTTAAATTTTAACAACTTCTTAAATCAAGTATCTCCAATGAAGGCCATAGAATACAATGATATATTAAAACCATCTGATAAAATTATGGGGGGAAAACAACATTTGACAACTGGAAACACCACCATTAACGATCAAATTACCAAACCCTCAATCATGAAGTTTAGCTCTCAGTTTAGAAAGCCCTCTGAAATAATTCTACCTTCCATGGTTTCTGGAAGCTCAACATAGAAGCCTTTTTAATATGCTCTGGGAGACCATTCATTGTGTAAATCGGGTACAATCTGAACTGAACAAAGTATTATTCTTCCTTAGTGTCAGTTTTATACTGACCTGGGTAGAGAATCTCTAGCTATCTCATAAATGCCATCATGTCATACTAAATATTCTTTGCAGAACTGACAGTGCAATCCTGAACAGAATTATCCCCTTCTAAATCAGTTTGAACTCAATGGGCTTATAAGGATGTAGCTCTGCTAAAGACTGTAATGTAAGAATAATTTAATTTTAGGAAAATGTCTTATTACAAAATGCAAATCCTTTAGAAATAAGCAATTAGGAATAGTTTTAATGTAATCAGCAGTACTACAGGATGAAAAGGAAGTAGCCTGTTGCGTTTCCTTAAAATTACAGGAACTACGTTTCAGTTCTGGTACTGTTACCCTCTAATTCACCACAGAGAGCATGCTAAATATATTTTTCTTTGTGTTCATTACCACTGGAAGGTGCTCAAGTGTAGTGTCCGAGGCAGAATTGCAAAAGCCTGGTGAATAATTGCAAAGTCCCTATCAGGGTGGATACTATAACATACAATGAAGCTAGAACTGCAATTATACAGCTAGGTCCCAACATGGTGACTTTGGGCATCACAGTGCCTACTGACATACTTTTTGGTGCCTGCCAAGTGTTTTTAGAAAGTGGGTAGAGTCAGATTTTTCAATCGTTGCTTTGGCAGCAGCTCCATGACAGCACACAGATATTCACTGCATGAAGAAGAAGAGTTGGTTTTTATATGCCAACTTTCCCTACCATTTAAGGAAGAATCAAACCAGCTTACGATCACCTTTCCTTCCCCTCCCCACCACAAACACCCTGTGATGTAGGTAGGGAGAGAGTGTGACTAGCCCGAGGTCACCCAGCTGGCTTCATGTGTACGAGTGGGGAAACAAATCCAGTTCATCAGATTAGCCTCTGCCACTCATGTGGAGGAGTGGAGAATCAAGCCCGGTTCTCCAGATCAGAGTCCACCACTCCAAACCACCGCTCTTAACCACTATGCCACGCTGGCATGACCAAAGGTGAATGCAAGAAAATATTTTAAAACAATTTGTTCATTTAAAAGGCATCTTGTTACAGAGAGCTTCTGCCAGAAATGCTGAAGAGCTACTATTAGAGTTATGCATAACCCTCACTCACTGACATTTTGTGGCTGGCTCCGCATTCTGTGGCAGCCATGTTGTAGTTGTGCCCACCACCCTTTGCCAGACTTCCAAAGGTGCCCGCAGGCTCAAAAAGCTTGGGGACCCCTGCTCTACAGATACCACAGAAAGGCTTATATCAGAAAGTGAATTTGAAAGCAGACAATGTTCCTTGCTTGACAATCACTTTGAAATCTAGGGTAGAACCTAAGATTCTCATAAAGAAAGCTCACCACAAAGATATCCAGATTAGAACAAGAACAGTCATTATACTTGTAAAAAAGCACTTCATAAAACATGCCTATCAGTTAATAAAAAAGCAGTCATGGGAGGAGAGGAGCTTGTGCAGGAAATGACAGGCAGGAGGGCGGATATATAACTCTCTCTCCACCTGCAAGTTCGCCCTTGCAACTATCCGCTTTCCCAACATCCAGGCTTTTCCCAGTCTTGGAGCGCAGCTGGTGGAAAAGAATAAAACTGTACTTATAAGCCAAAGTGCAATGTGTGTGCAAGTGTGCCATCAAGTCACAGCTGACTTGGCAGAGATAAATTAGGTGGGGGAGTATGCCCTTACTGACAGGCAGTTTTGTCCTTGCCCCACATTAGTGTGACAAAGGAAATCTGAAGCTGGGAACCCCATGTTTCCTCAGAACTTATAACTGTTATCCTTAGTACAATGACAATGAGTCATAGCCCTTGAGAAATGTTAGTCCTATGCAAGGGAGGGGGGGATTTGAAAGCAGAAGAACTAAAACTGGCCATTTTGATTCAGCTCCTAGGTGCCAACATTTTTCTTTTCTAACATCCTGGATCTCATAGACCTATCCCCAATAACAATACCATCTCTATATACTATCACTGGGCATCTCCTGTACCAACTCTTCATCAATCTTGCCTTTATATGCTTGAATGGCAGGCATTGTGTTATTATGTGAGCTGGATTTTATCCTGTCACTTAAATTGTATGTATATCAGTCAGCTCTTCCAACAAAATAATTTAACTGATTAAGAAAATATAAAACGGATGACCTTCCAGAAAGAAGTCAAATTTATGTCATCTGCAGTGGGTATGTTGTAGTTGCCCCATAATGGCAACTTAATAGGTTGGTGGTTATTCTGGCTCTGTTTTTGTCCCAGTCTGCCACAGAGGAGAATGCAGTGAAAGTTCAGCTCAGGATATGCATGAATTGTAGTAAGCAGACATAACCGTCTCCTCACACATGCACTATCCCAAAAATCTGGCCTCAGCTGATGTTTGAAAAATATATATCTTACTCTAGAACAATGCAGTTTAGACAATGGAGTCCTTATATTACAAAATGAAGTCTCTTTACTAGTTTTGACAGTTCTGAATGTTTTTTTTAATTTTTAACTTGGAGGTATTTGTTCTTCTGAAACTTAAATATTCTAAACAAAACTTTCTAATGTTTTAAAGGCTGCTTTGGAGTGGCAGACATATTCACGATGAGCAAAACTCCTTTTTTTATATATATATATATTATTATTTTTCAATAATAGCTTACATATCATTTGACCATACATCCTCTAGTCTATATCAATAAAAGAATAATAAAAAACTTAAAAAATTATTTGGTGTATGTCTCCAATATTTATATATGATTAATAATAGTTGACTTCCCCTCTGTCTCCCTCCCTCTCTAAAATATCTAAAATCTCCTTTGCATTCTTACATTCTAATTTGTTATAAGTCATCATATTCATATTATACTTTCACCTTATCTGGTAACTTTCAATAAGCAATAATCATATAGTGTTAATAAGAAGAAGGAAAGAGAAATAGAAACATTAAAAAAAAAGATACAAATCGCATTTAACATAATTCCCTCCAGTTATTCATCTCTAAATAATTCGTAAAAATCTTTTTTTTAAAGTTAAAAAAAGACCTTATATATCCCAAATAAAAAATCATATTGATAATATTTTTCCTCCGCCCCCCACTTTTCCCATATTGAAAGTCAAATTAGTGTTCTTCCAACTTTCTCAGCCTTTCTTCTTATACTTTTTCTTCTGTCGGGAATTTCTATCACCATTCGCTTGTTTTCTTGAAGTGGTCTCCTGTCTAGAACAGTCAATACTCTGAGCTCCGTGGGCTGTTGAATCTTCTTTTTGTGTTCCAACATTTTGAATTGACAGCTCACTATTTCTTGTCAAAAAATTTTCAACGTCTTCCAGTGAATTGATAGCATGTTTAATTTGTTTGTAAGTAAAGGTAAAGCCTTGTGGTAGCAGCCAGCTGTATTTTATTCCTTTGTTTCTTAGCAATTCAGCAAAATCTTTATATATGGCTCTCTTTTCAATCAGGTGACGTGGGATATCTTTGAGAATTATCAGCGGTGTATTATCGACACTCAGTTGATTCTCCATTTGGAATTTCATGATAATATTTTTCATCCTGATGTCAAAGAAAGAGATCAAGATCTCCCTGGCTTTTGTTTTCTGTACCCGTTTTGATAAAGGAATTCTATATATCTTGTTTATTGCATCATTCAATTCTTGTACATTTAAATGAAATATGTCAGCCAGTGATCTTATGATAGCCTCTCTGGTACCCCCAAGTCTTTCCGGTAAATTACATATGCGTAAATTAAATTCTCTTTGTTGTAAATCCAAAATGGCTAATTGATCTTTCATTCTTTGTTCCAGGAGTTGTATTGCTTCAATTTGTTGTGCTTGGGATTTCATGTCTTTTTTAAGTCCTTTCAAGTCTTCCGTATTATTTTTAATTGAAAGTTCCATCTTGTTCATGCCATCTTTCATTGCTATAATTTGGTCTTTTATTTCCTTGATCTCATTTATGATGCCATCAAATTTCTGGGTTATAATTAAAGTCATTTGTGTAGCTGATTGTTCTTGTTGCTTGGAGACCTGTTCAAACTTCTTCTTTACTAGTTCATTTATTAATTCATTTTGCTTGGCCAACATTTCCTGTATCTTTTGATAATTAACTTCCATGATTCTCTGTGGCTTTTTCTTCTTTTCCCCGACTGAAAGTAAATGTAAGCAGGCATTCCAGTGTTAGAAAGCTACTGAGGTAATGAGAGTCTATTGGCTTTGGTGCTGTTGCTAGGCAGAACAGGAAGATACGAGGTTGTGAGATTTCCATCGCTCTCACTCTAATTAAAGAAGGTAGGATCTATTTTGTTGCTGCACAGAGTGAGGCACATCCGGCTCAATCATCCTCTTTGGTTTCCAAGTCCTAGAAGGGTCACTTCCT
Organism: Euleptes europaea; assembly: GCF_029931775.1. Taxonomy (NCBI): domain Eukaryota; kingdom Metazoa; phylum Chordata; class Lepidosauria; order Squamata; family Sphaerodactylidae; genus Euleptes; species Euleptes europaea. The sequence continues at coordinate 83,148,722 of NC_079314.1, read as the reverse complement.
GAGTACGTGCCTGGAGGACTCTTCCATGATAACCAAATGGGGAATCGAAAGCAAAGAAATACTCCTCCTCCCCTTCACTCCGCGGCTGCCGACTGGAAGCTACCGATGCCACTCAGTTCTTTCAGGTTGTTTTTATTTGCCCGCTAATTCAATTTTTGCTACTTAAACAGTCTTTTTAGTCGGAAAATCATTTAAAATCCTGGGTAATGGGGTGCAAAGTCTTAAACGTATTTTATAAAGTTCCAGTCGTCCAAAATCAGATTTGATAAGCAAAGGGAGTTCATGTAACTTACACGGAGATTGGAAGACGGGGTTCTCTGTTATTTACTTGTTCAATGTTCGGTGTGAGGTAGAGGAGATCACAGCTTCTATCCTCGAGGAGTTCGCGGGGGTGGATATCCTCCTCAGCCGGCGGGACTTCAACCAACCCTCCTCCTTGGCGAGAGCTCTCACGGGAGGGGGTTGGGAGTCAAACTGCTCTTCTACGGCAGCAGGGGGTTGCCTGCATTCCAATCCACTATTTAGGATCGGAGACGGGGCTTTTTGATGGAGCCCCGGTTCAAAATGCCTCTTGGTTCCTCCGAGCGATCTCGGGGGACATGGCGCTGGGATCAGCGTCTCTACCAGAAGTCGCGATGAGCAAAACTCCTAAGGGAGTCAAGCAGCTTGAATCTTTCAACAATTCACTGACATTTCAATGCTAAAATTAGTCTTCTCTGGATCCATTCTAGACTGCTTGGAAGTGTACTCATTTTTTAAGGCTTTAGTGCATAAGAATAAGTAAAGCCATGCTGGATCAGACCAAGGCCTATCAAGTCGAACAGTCTGTTCACATAGTGGCCAACAAGGAGCTTCTAGGAAGCCCACAAGCAAGACGACTGCAGCAGCATTATCTTGCCTGCGTTCCACAGCATCTAATATAATAGGCATGCTCTTCTGATACTAGAGAGAATAAATATACATTATGATTAGAATTCATTTTGACTAGTAGCCATTGATAGCCCCATGAACATGTCATTTATGCCGGTCCAGATGCGTATATATCATATAGGTATACTCTATAGGATATAATGGAAGAGATTTATCACAGGCAAAAGAAATAGGTCACAGCAGCCTCTTTGCTTTCCTTTTAACCAGGAAAAGAGATGCATCTTTCCCCTAGTACAGTGCAGTTAGACAACATTCAGCTTCAAATATTACATCATAGTCTTGTGTGTATGTGTTAAGTGCCGTCAAGTCGCTTCCGACTCATGGCGACCCTATGAATCAGTGTCCTCCAAAATGTCCTATCTGATAGCCTTGCTCAGATCTTGCAAATTGAGGGCTGTGGCTTCCTTTATTGAGTCAATCCATCTCTTGTTGCGTCTTTCTCTTTTCCTGCCTCCCTGCATACAACATGGCACTCTTTTGCTATCTTAAGAACTAAATACATTTCTGATGCCTGGGAAATAAATTATATTTGTCTGCAGACTGATCATTCTGAACCAACTAAACAAAATTTAGTAGATTAATTCATGTTAAGAAGAAGAGTTGATTTTTATATGCCGACTTTCTCTATTACTTAAGGAAGAATCAAACTGGCTTACAATCACCTTCCCTTCCCCTCCCCACAACAGACACCCTGAGAGGTAGGTGAGGCTGAGAGAGCTCTAAGAGAGCTGTGACTAGCCCAAGGTCATCCAGCTGGCTTCATGTGTAGGAGTGGGGAAACCAACCCAGTTCACCAGATTAGTGTCCGCTGCTCATGTGGAGGAGTGGGAAATCAAACGCGGTTCTCCTGATTAGAGTCCACTGCTTCAAACCACTGCTCTTAACCACTACACCATGCTGGCTTTCAAAAACTTTAAAATGTTGTAATTCCTTTTAGTTATTTGCATATCTACCCTGAAGTAGCAAATAAATTGATATTAAGGTATCAACTTGATAATGTTGATTCACCATGTAAGGGAGATGTAAGATATTCATATTGCTAATTATATTTTACCTTTTGCAATAAATCACAGCAGACACTAGAAAATTATAGGAAGTCCATACAGATTTATCCCTTTAGCAATCTCTGGCTGCTTTCTGAAGAGAAAGCAATAGAAACTAATATGATGTTTTCCACATTCTGGATTTGGGAGGCCAGTTTTTAGATAACTGCAAAATGTCTATCCACATTACATGAAAATGGCTAACCAGGGCCAAAATATTGGTTTCACAACTGTACGGACATACTAATTTGGATCTTACAGTTTGACTATAACAGCACAAAAAAGGAAACCCCATCCATTATCTCATCTCAGTTGTCCCCTGAGAGCTAGCATTCTGGACAACTGTCAGAAAAAAAACAAAAATAGGACTGTTCCTCAAGAGTCTATTCGATAGGAACTGCCATTTACAGTTTCATTAATGTACACACTATAAAAGTAATGCTGACACACACATTGTTATGTAGAAAAGTGTGGGGTGAATTTCTAAACTGAGAGATTACATAGCAGTTGAATTAAAAAACTCAGGTCTTACCTTGAGAATAGAACTCATATCCAGCTCTTTTTGCTCCTCTTTGGATGAGCATTCTTCTGGCTTTTGCAACAATGGTGAACATATTTCAAAGTCAGTGTGTCCCAAGTCCTGTAGGTATTGATAAAGTGGTGAATTCTAAAAAATATATAAAAATAAAACACAGTTAAATAGGCTTCTTTTTAAATGTGTGGATTCATTATTTTCAATTTATGTAATACTCAATGGGTTGGATCCAGTCAGCTTTTCCACTTAATATCACCCCAATTTCCCTCCTTACTACTGCCCCCTCCCACAAGGCTTTTGTTCTTGCAGCTCCCATAGTCCTCACCATAGTGTTTCTGGGTGGGCAAAGGTGATCACTCCTTCCCTTTCACTAGTGGAAAGGCTGGCTGGATCCAACCCAGAGTACACACTTTTATATAAATGTGATGTATGTATCAGGAAGTAATGTCAAGAAATCACATCTGCAATAGTCCAAAGTGGCTGGATATATATAAAGCATGATTTAGGATAGGTAAAGGGATTCTAACTCCACCACTTGATCCCCTTGTTCCACTATAGAGGAGAAAGTCCCATCTTATTCCAGTTAAACCAGTGTGGTGTAGTGGAGGAGAGCGGCAGACTGTAATCTGAGAACTGGGTTTGATTCTCCACTCCTCCACATGAAGCCTGCTGGGTGACCTTGGGCCAATCATAGTTCTCTCAGAACTCTCTCAGCCCCACCTCCCTCACAAGATGCCTGTTGTGGGGAGAGGAAGAGATTGTGATTGTAAGCCACTTTGGGACTCCTTAAGATAGAGAAAAGTGTGGTATAAAAACCAACTCTTCTTCAGTTAGAATGAACCACTCCAATTAAGCTGATGCTGCACTGCTCAGAAAATACCTTGAGGTTCTCAAAGCACTCTGCATGGGCTTATCTCAGCTCAGCTCTCAAGATCTGCCTTGACAATCCAGTACACAAAGTACATATTTATTTATTTAAACGCAGTACTCTGCATGACCTTGTCTGAGGTTAGGGGGATGGGATAAGGCCATCTACTGATTTCATAGCACAGATGCTTTGAACCTAGAACTTTCTGCTTTTTAGCTCAATCTCTTAGCCACTGTGCTTTAGAAAATAAATAATTTTATCAAGTGTGGCTTCTCTCATCATAATGTTGGAATAGCTGAAGAAGCTACACTTAGTAGAATATCCCCTTCTACCCATATCTAAAAGATACAGAATCCTCTTAGGTTTGGATACAGCAATCCTAGATCGTATCTGTGGTTTCCAAATGTTATAGCTTGTACGTTTACCAACTGCATCTTTTAGCGGTGCTCCTGTGTCTTTAGTAGCAAACAGAACATATGAATCAGCTGTTTTTCTGTTAAGGTTTTCTGGCAAAGCGCAAAAGTAAATGGAACAACATTACCATCCACTCTAAATGTTTATTAGTTAACCTGAAGTCATCCCAAACTGTTCATAGTTAAGTCTGGAGTGGGATGAATATTTGTGCACCCCAACCTGGTAGAACTTGGTAAAAGTGCAAAAAAATTCTGTTAAACATGCCCCTTCCATCCAAAGCGCCATTCCAAAGCTTCCTTGGATTAAGAGAATCACTACTAAACCAGCTGAAGGCCACAGTATAAATTGGCTCCGAGACAAAATAAGGATAGCTCATCTGACAACACTCATGGGCTAAGGAGCCTGTAATGCCATAGCAAGTTTGAACAATTCCACAAGATCATATATACAACCAAGAATATGGAACTCTCCAACTCCCATCAAGTACCAATCAGTTATGTGTTATAGTTTTGCTTTGTCATAGTATCAAATATATTGCTAGGTGTGTGGAGGGGTTTGAACACTGTTGATCCTATTGCTATTTTGTGACATTTTAAAATAGTTTGCTGCTACTGGGAATGTAGTGGCAGGATAAGAACATTTTATGTCGTGTCTGCTTACTAAACTGGGTCTCATAGAAGCACACTGGAAGAATGTTTTTCATTTCGACCTATAACTATTGGATTAATTGAGTTAAATACACTGCAGAATTTTATGATGATCCCCATGGAACAACTGGCCAGCCAGATGTAATATAGTAGAATGTTTTCAAACATTTCAACTTTCAGGAAATGGAGCTATCAGAATATTCGCAGTGCAAATGCTGCGAGTAAAGAGGAAAGAACCTCACAGGGGTAATATAAGCTGTGTCGAACAACCTGAAAATCTGAATGGGAAGAGGTTTCAGGGAACAGAAACTACAAGAGCAGGGAGAATGAAAGTCAGGGCAGAGCAGGCGAGGGACTGAAAAAGTGAGCAGAGTGTGAAGGAAACAGGTGACCAAGGAACAGAGGAGGAGACAGGACATTAAGCTAAGCTGAGGTTATAAAAAAAAGACTTTTCAGGTTCTAAAGATAGGATGTATGCTGCTGGTAGGCAGAAGGAAGAAACAGTTCTGACAAGTGGGCAGAGACACTAGCCAAGAGTAATGGTGGCTGGCTGAAGGAGGTGAGAAAATGGGACAGGTGGCTGAAAAGTAAATGTCTGAAAAAACAGTGGCTGATGCAGGAACAGAGCTGAAAAAGAGAGAGGCCAAAATGGGGCAAGAGCAAAACATTGTACTGGGCCTTGGGATAGAAAGACTGACTGTATGCAACTAACATGAAGGAAATTGGCAGACAAAGGTGCTTTGAAGGCTGAAATATGATGGGCCAAGGGGGCACAAGATTGCCAGGTCTGGACCCAAAGAGGACTTCTCTACCTTTAGGAGTTGCAGAGAAGTGAAAATTCGGACGCATCCTACCAGCACAGGATTGTAACCAAGCAATCCTAACAAGGAAGCAAACTGGGAGCTGAATGTCACATGCTAAGCTAAATACAACAACAAAGTCCCTCGTTTCAGATTGTCGGTCAGAAACAGAAACAGGAATGTTTACACTATCAGATTATTGTGTGCACAACTCCCCCCCAAAAAACAATCCAAACAAACCCCTCAGCTTTGGTTAGCTGCTCCCAGAGATTGCTGAGCTTCAGGTCTAAGGAGACCTCTGACTACTCGGCTTGTGCAGTTATAACCTAGTAGTAGGGATAATGGCTAGGTGAACATCCCCTGAACAATTTTCTGACCTACTCGATACATGGCTCACAGCTCTGATAGTTGAAGGCAGGGGCTTTTTCCTAGCCACTATTTGAGGTCTCCCAGATATATGGTATTATGTGTGCTGGCATAAAAACTTCCAGACTTGTGTGTGTGTGTGTGTGGGGGGGGAACACCCACAGAAAGATTGACCAGCTCCATAAAATAAAAGATAATGTTAACATTTTGTCCCCAATCTCTTCTCCTTCTGCCAAAGCCTCTAAACTACATATCAAGTATAATGGAGCCCTGGAACTAGTCATCATAATCTCTCCACATAACCTACCTTAACAGATTGTTTATAATATTTCATTTGCTATTACAACACAGTATACAGCGAAAACTACTATGAATGTTATTGTTAATAGTAACAGCACATGCTCTAGCCCCAGTTCTAGGCTTGTTTTCATAACTGAAGTCATACAGTGTTATACAGGTTACAGATCCACTGGAGTCTAGCTGATTAATTTGCTGAAAAGATCAAACCCTCCTTATCCAGCGGGAGTGGGGGGGATCAGATCTATGATGCAAAATAAACTTGTAACATATGATAAATAGCAAAGACAAACCTTTCAGCAGCAAAAAACTTATTTAAGGAAAAATGCTAAGGTTTAAATACAATCTACTTGTTACGATAAAGTTGAATACCTTCTCAGCTCATTACCACAGCTTCCAAAATCAAGGCCACACCTAAGGAATTTCTACTGATGCATTATAAAGGAAATGACTAAGGGTTTCTTCATCAGGTCTCTCACATTTCCTCCCTTTCCCACCTCAGTACCTTTGGCGGATCTATTTTTTGATTCAATTAACTAAAGAAACAGTACAATTTTTTAAATTTACCATAACACCCTTGCTTTAAAACATTGCAAAGCTAAATACTGTCAATTAAACCAAAGACAACAACTTCCAACAGCAGCTTTAAATGACTGTATTAAAACATTTCATCCTTGAGGTACAACGAATGTTGATATGAACTCAGCCAGTGGCTGGAACAAAAGCAAAGTATAGGCTTTAAAAAATAAAAAGACTTACAGGCAGTACAATCCTTGTCTCCTGGAATATGTGATTCCACCTCTGTCTTAGATACGCCCCCAGTGCATCTGAAATAATTTCTCCCGCCTCCCCATTTTTTTCCACTTGTCTCTCCAGGATGACTGGAGCAGAAAATTAGAAGTATACTGTATCAGGCAGGGAGACAACACCTGTACTCTTGTACAGTAGCATTTTCCTAGCATCAGCAGCGAACGCAGCCGGTAATTCAGTAGGACTTAGCAATTTCTCTTGCTACTGTATGACAGGAGGAGCAGAGAATCAGATGATGAATTCTTAAAGGCTTTTAGGAAGCTACTGCTTAAAAGAAATAATGCACATCAATATTATATAAAATCCCTTGCAAAGGCTTTCAAAGCAACTGTGTCTGAAAGGTCTTAGTCATATTCCCTTGGCTCATAATCTTAGCCTGTTTATCATCCAGGAAATTACTCACAAATCTCATCTTAGATGAGTTCAGGGGAGAAGTTCGGGAAATTTATATGATCTGTGATTTTCTTAATGTCAAAATCAGTTTGTTTCCCTTTGTGCTTCACTCAAAATACAGTATTTTCAAAGGTATTCAAAATAGGCTAAGTCTTTCAAAACCCTTCTCACAGCCACATCACAAAACCATCTGAGCTAAATATGATGTTTTAAGGCTATTTAATTTTTTTTACATCCATTTCTTTCTTCATATAATAATACAGTATATGATTCCATTAGCATTTCACTAGAACAGTCTAACTTCTATGTTTTGCATTTAAATTTCTCATACACCTACTCATATATACATGTAAGGCATACAATTACTTTTAAGGGGCTTATTGGTGGAAAACAAGATAGGAGGAGAGAAGGAAATCAAGCAGGGGGTATTTGACTAACAGCTTGGTCCTGCATGACATTCATCACCTCAACAATAGACTTTGGGGGTTAGGGTTACCGCACTTTGTATTCCCAGTGATGTATTAAGAGTTTGAAAATGTTGTAAAAAACATCGCTTTAAAAGGGTTTTTGGATACCATGGCTAATAAATGGTTGGATGAGGTCTTCACAGCTAAAGGGGCCAAACAAAGTGCGAACAGTATTTTTTATAACTTTTTCAAACTCTTATTACATCGCTGGGAATACAAGTGCGGTAACAGCCATAGGCAAGTCAGATACTGAAAGCTGATAACTCTGAATCTCCTCTGGAAACAGGCAGAGAAGACTGAAAAAGACAGGAGGCAAACACAAGGAAGCAGGAGTCACTTTCCTGCTCATCTTCACTTATTGTTTGTCCCTAAAAGTTTGGGGACAGGGAGCACAGGGACATTTAGCGGTAAAGGAGAGAGAAAATAAGCAACTGCAACCATCTCTGCTTGTTTCTTGTGAAGCATCAGAATTCTCACCAATCAGAGTGTGGCTTGTTAGAGACTATTTTTAATGGAATAAACACAATATGTAGCCTAGTGTTACAGCTGCATTTTTAAACTACTATAGATGAAGACCAGAAAAAAGGAGAAATACATGACAGAAATCCTTGGAATGCAATGGGTTGCCAACAATGTCATCTGGATTCTCTACTAAAAATGAATGAATAAATAAATGACAATTCCAGATTAAATGATTAATGTGGAACCACTTCAGGGAATCCTTAAAAAAAAAGGAAAGGAGAAAGACAACACTGCCAGTTTTGTGTAATGTGTTTCATTCTAGTGGCTCCGGTATCGTTTACTTCCAAATGCTTCCATTACCCCTAACAGATATTCAATGAACAATTTCAAAAAAAAAATGCTATAGTACTCAAATGTTTCTAGTGACAGAATATGCTTCATTAATAAATGATAGCAAAGAAAAAAGGTTGTGGTTGCAGTAAAGAAACCCTTTAAGCTAATGAGAACCTTTCATAAACAAATAACACCATTTAAAAATTTTAATTTGCTATTATAAACTAAAACCTATGCTGCTTTAGGAAAGACGCTGAAATTTGCTCATATGTTGAATGTGCATTTTTTGTGCCTTTTTGCTACAAAATCATAGCAATTGCATAGCAAAAAAGCACAAAAATACACATTTAAAAAGGTAAAGGTCCCCTGTGCAAGCACCAGATCATTCCTGACCCACGGGGTGAAATCACATCCCGACGTTTACTAGGCAGACTTTGTTTACGGGGTGGTTTGCCATTGCCTTCCCCAGTCATCTTCCCTTTACCCCCAGCAAGCTGGGTACTCATTTCACCGACCTCAGAAGGATGGAAGACTGAGTCAACCTTGAGCCGGCTACCTGAAACCAGCTTCCGTTGGGATCAAACTCAGGTCGTGAGCAGAGCTTGGACTGCAGTACTGCAGCAATTTAAAAGATTCTGAATTCCAGAAAACTGAAAATATTACATAGAAAAAAAATCAAAGTAGTGTTGAAGTAGTATCTACTATTCACTTTACATCATAATTTGTAATAATTATTTGTAATCTTGCAGTAATTTCAAGAGCAGTATTACTTGGACTTTAGTCTGATCTGGAGAACCTGGTTTGATTCCCCACTCCTCCACATGAGCAGTGGAGGCTAATCTGCTGAACTGGATTTGTTTCCCCACATGAAGCCAGCTGGGTGACCTTGGGCTAGTCACACTCTCTCAGCCCCACCTACCTCACAGGGTGTCTGTTGTGGGGAGGGGAAGGGAAGGTGATTGTAAGCCAGTTTGATTCTGTAGCAGTCTCTGACATGATCATGGTATCTTATGAACATGTGCAGAATTAATTCCATATAGGGCTTAAACACATCATACACATGCAGAGGTTTGTGTAATGTATAAAGTCTGTGTCATGCTGACAGGCAACTCTGTGTCATGCTGACAGGCAACTCAAGGTTAGCTCTAATCAAAGCTAACTACTAAAGTTACTCTGGCTTGCCCTTGAAGGGGCAGCGTAAAAGCCTTAGCTACCAGATGTCAGAATCTTAATCTACTAAGAGTGCATTAATAGTTGGAAGTGTGCTTAAAATATAGTTCTCTCAACGATAGGAATAATATGCTTCCTTGCTCTACTGTAATCTTGCAGTAGAGAATGCAGCAGAATGCAAACCTGCTAAACTAATGTAAACAAAACACTTTGTAAAGTGACAATGTCAGCTATAGTTGTGTTTCATGAGTTATATAGTTAAACGTTGTGCTACAGGTTTCTAAGTAGTCTCATTTAATGCGTATAGTCCTAACGAAGAGGATGGTATAGAAATTAAATATGTAACTTGATCATGTAACTCAGAAATAAGGGTTTATACTTTGGGCACAGAGGACTGAAAGGGAAGGATGTCCATATTTGGACAATAAGATATCAGAAGACAGGAAAAGAAACCACTAAAGCTCCTGATTTTGGATACGAAAGGGAAATAAAATTATCCTTTCGAGGGCTAAGGAAGAGAAGTTCCTGAAGGAAAAGGAACATTCTTCACTCTTAATGGGTCTAGAAACAGTATAAATACCAGCCACAGTCCAGCTTGCATTTTAGAGTTCTATGGCTGGCAGACTGCAGCTGTCTGGCATAGCACCTCCATCTCAAAAGGCTTGAGATGTAAAACATTGAAACTCTGATCCTTGCGTGGACAGAAGTTCTCAGATATCTTGAAATATCAAGATCTGGATATTTCAACATATCTTACTTACAGTCTTCTTGTGAGACTGCTCTATTCCTAGAAGAGGATAGAGACCCTTAGAATTCCTATTCTTTGAATGGGAATCTAAGTGCAGTGATCTTTCCATGTATTGGAACACTGAGAGTCCATCAGATTTATGGATTCTTACAGACTAAGCCTATTTGGCTTACCAATGCTAAGAAGCATCCTGAATACAGGGATAATAGCTAGACCTCTGAGATTGTGTCAGAACGTCCTCTACTTAACAGAGGGACTTCTGAACCTCCTCAGAGCAAGAGACCAGAGAAGGGAAAGGAGACTCTCTGTACTCTGTGAGATATGCACAATGCACATACACAGATTGGCACAGCAAGGTATAGTGTGTCTTCTGTACAGAAATGTTATGATGTTTTGAATGATTTAAGTTAGGATGTTTCTAACCAAATCTTTCTCTAAAGAATTAACCATATTTTGACAGGATTTCTGTAACCTTATATTCTGAATGAAGGTGCATTGCACTAAGGATATTTTATGAGTATATTCTGACTAAGATACTCCTTTATGGAGGCATAGAGAATGTGAATGATTACTTGCTACATAAACATGTTTAAGACTAATGATGTCTATCCTTATATGATATTTTAAGGCTTTGCAACCAAAAAGCATATATTGTATAATGTAAATAAATGTGTTTTTATATATACTTCTACTCTTGTCCATTATTATAAATTTATTGGCGTGTTCAAAAGATGTCCTAGAAGCAATAACAAGTTTCTAGGAACCGTTGATTCCGGTCTAGTGGTGTCTCGCTGAATAGATAACTCCATTTCTCAGTAAATGGTACATTCTAAGAGTGTAGGCACTTAACGGCCCGAACCGCGACAATTCTACCTTAAATGGCAGAGAAAGTCAGCATATAAAAACCAACTCTTCTTCTTCTTCGTGGAGTTCCATTAATTACAATGTTCGGGACCAGCATTTAGATAAGGGCCCAATTCATTTCCCGGTGTCACACTTTAATTTGTCTATGTGTACTGAGCTCACACACTTACTGATATATGTGGTAATCACAGTTTGCCAAGAAGTCTCAATTGGCCAAACTATGGCCTAATCAGAACCTAGTTTTAACCCCCCCCCCAAAAAAAAACATTTGAGCCCACAGCATATTCCTAATAGACTAACTATAGTTTGACTTTGAAGTCTGAACTCAGCCAATGACTTGTGCCTAACACTGCAATCCTAAAGGGAGTTACTCCAGTCTAAGCCCATCCATTTCAATAGGCCTAGACTGGAGTAAATCTCCTTAGATTTGCACTGTAAGAGTTATACATAAGCCACTTAGGTAATACAAATAGTTCTTTGCAACTTTTACACGTGTAACTCTAAAGAGTTTATGCTCCAAACAACAGTAGTACTGCAATTTATCTAAAAGCAAGTCCAACTGAAATCAGTAGGATAATGTGAAGCAGTTTGTATCCAGCAGAAACTATGTTTCCACCTTTATTACTCCTTGGCCATCCATTTGTTTTGATTTGAAGCTGTGAATACCAAATATGAACAAATGTTTATTAAAACATCTTTTCATTTTAGTTACATGCATCCACTTTCAACCTGAGTTTAGGCCCACAAACCATTGATATCAAGGAACATGTGAGGTGGATAAAAAAGCAACACAGCAGTCTTCTGCTAATGACACAATTAATAGAGCCAAAAGGATTGCTCCCTGCACAGGAGCATGGAACTGAACTGCAGAAAGCCTGAGACAAATCCCACATCGGAGGAAAATGGGTGCAATGTGAGAAAGTGACACACATACTAACTTCTAGAAACAATGTCCAAGAGTAAAATATGGATTTTATTTTGTATTTAGATGGCATGTGGCCAAAAGTACCACACAGAATACATGATACAACCAGGCAGGCCAAAGGATAAGATACCAACTAGCTTGCATTATACAAGCAGGAATGCATAGGGGACATCTTGGCAAGAGCAAAGGGATGGGTTAATAAAATAAACAATGAAACTGTTATTAGATTGAATTCCATGATGGGGGGGGGGGAAGCAGAATATAAAAGTACCAAGACAGCCTCCCTGCAGGCATCACCCAGACCAGTATTTATTTATTTACTGCATTTATACCACACCTTTCTCCCCAATTCGGATCCAAAGTGGTTTACATCATTCTCCTGTCCTCCATTTCATACTCACAAGAATCCTATGAGGTTTGTAAGGCTGAGAGTGTATAACTGGCCCAAGATCACCCAGAACCCATGGAGTAGTGGGGATTCAAACCTGGGCCTTCCCGTAGCTTCGGTAAGAATGTATGTACCTTCAAGACCACATCCTAGGACTAGAAAAGAGTAGTAGTCCAGTAGCACCTTAAAGACTAACAAAATTTCTGGCAGGGTATATACCCTGCTAGTGACAGACTAACATGGCTACCCATCATGATCTACATCATAGGACTAATATAGTTAAAACTTTCTCACCAAATACAGACTGTACAGCACAATAAAATTGTTGAAGTTCTGCTATGGTTTCCTACTATGGGTCATCTCATAATATCAAGTTATTCCCATACCATGACCCATGTAATATGCCACATGGATTGCTTGTCCCCCTACCCATGCTGCAATATTTGTGCATATTACTAAAACGTAACAGATGGAAACAATGAATTAATATGGATTATTGTACTGGAATTCTTGTAAGCACTGTCATTGGACAAGAAAAATCATTTCAAATACTGCGTATTATTTCCTAGTTTAAGGCAATTGTTTTATGGCCTTGAGAGATGGTGTACTCCAGTTGCTTGGGATGAGGACCAAGGAAATACTTTGGTAGCTTTAAAGAAAGAGGAATCAGGCATTTTTGTAATACTTGCAAAACAAAACTTGGGAAGGTCAAAGACTGTGTTGCTGTTTTTTTGGAACTGATACTGCTTTGGTGCCTACTTGGCCCCCTGTGCTCAATGTGTATGTTTCTAGGTTAAAAGACTTTAAAAAAAACATACATTTTCAGTATCCTTGCAAGAAATCTGACCATGTGGCAGGTTAACTTTGGAGTGTCATATAGCTTGAAGAAGTAAGGAGCATGAAATACTATTTACCCATTATAACCCTGCTTCAAGACCCTCATACCTGAAAAATAATACCTTCCATTTATGATTGGCAACTGCATGCACCAACATGCAAGAAAGACACTTTCAAACATTTTTAGAGATTCTACTCAAAGCATTTTTTAAAATTGTTTTAAGATCACAGATAATTTAAGAATCTGTCTGATAATATGGAAATAAACCATCATATATGCCAACTCTACCATCCTTAGGGGCAAAGGAAAACCCAGGGGGGCTTAAAACAAATACATAAATCATTTGGATAAAGTAACCCCCCCAATAGTATTTCACTAGAAGCCAGTTTTTTTTAAATCTTTGTATGTATACCAATTTATGTAGACAGTAACTTTTAAAAAAAGATTGTCACAAATCCACGAAGAAATGTATATGGTAGGTTTTCATAATTCACACTCAACTGTAGTGCAGTAGCCTTTATTAGGACCAATGAAAAATCACGAAGTAGTGAGCAATATTTTGAGCTCCCTGGAGCTGTTTCTTAGGCTAGATATTCAAAATTGTGTCAAGAAGCTTGCAGATTGTGAGACTTTCGCATTATGACCTGAAAGATCTTTCCCCTCCCCTTTTAAAAACCGAACATCCAGCTTGAAGAAGAGCTTGGGGGACCATGAAACCTGGCTCCTTGCTTTGCATTTCAACCGATCCTAAAATATGACACCGCTGGTGTTTCCGGATTTTATTTTTCTAACGGACCAGCGCAGCCTTCGGTTTCTCCCACGCCAACATCAAGAGTTAGACCGGCAGAGTACCCACCGTCCCTCTCAAATTAGACTTGAGTGTTAAACTCGCGTTCTTTGTCAGGGCCACAAAGGGTTATTTAATTTAAACTGGGACAGACCAACTGCCAGGCGTTTGGGACAGAGCGCCTTTCCCTCCTCCTCGCCAGTCCTTTTGTCTTACTCTCGGCCTCCTCCACTCCCACTACTAGGGCCGGGTCCTCTGAGGGGTGAGATTTCAATCCTGGGACGCCTCAGGCTCTCCTCTATGTAGGGGCCACCCCACACGCGCACACACATACACACACACTGCCCCCGCGGCCCTCACCGAAGCCCCACCCAGATCTGTCGCCTGAGGCTATGAGGAAAGGGACCACTACACCCCCGCGGGCCGGCAGAAACGGTCGCCCGAGCCCTCTCCCCTCCGCACCCACCTCAAACACCACTTCGTCGTCAAACTCCGGTGTCATCCTTCTCCGCCATCCGTGCCACTCTCTTCGGGCACTCTGGGAAACCGAGTTCGCCGAGCCCCCGCGCTATAATCCCTCCGTGGGGCTCGACCGGCCATCCATGAACAACTACAACTCCCAGACGCCTCCGCGCGAAAGGAGGCGGGGAAAGTCGAGCGAGGGGGGGCAAGTCAGCGCTGATTGGAGGTTTATAGCGGAAGGTGAGAGAGGGGAGTCAGCGGCCCTGAAGTTTCTTGCTTTCGATCTGTGCTTGCGGCTCTTGGCCTGTAGGGGGCTCAGTGGCGCAGCTGGCTGGATTCGCCAGGCTTTGATTAGCGCTCCTGGCTGTTCCGATTCGTTCGGGCAGTCGGTCGCGCTCTGAGCTACGGGAATGTTACACAGCAGCCGAAGGCGCAGGCTGCGCTTCTCGGCACCTACCGGGGCATTTTTCTTCTCGGCGGCGAACCTGAGAGGAGCCACTATGTCTTAAAAACAACAACAACACAGGGCCGACAGGAAGAAAAGGCGCATGGGAGGGAGGCACCATGAACTCAGCCGGTGAGTGCCCAAGGGAACTTGCTGGGGACTTTCTTCTACTGCCCGACTGAAAATACAGCTGGTTTAAGGTGTAACAACAGGATGGGGGCAGTTCAGCCTCAACCCACTGAATACACAATAGAAGGAAATGGCTTATATCGCCCCCCCCCCATCCTTAAAGCCCTGGGGAGCGAGGTTGGTCTAGGGTCTTCTTTCCTCTGCTCGCCTTACTCAGCGCTCCTATCTCTTGCTGCTTCTGCTCTTTTGTAAACTTTTCTCTCTCCCCCCTCCACAGCATAGGTGGGCGAGTCTAACTTCTGGAAGCGGATAAACGCCCCTGGGTCTTTTTGAACGCCTAAAAAGTCTCTTTTCTTATTTTCCCTCTGGCCTCCAATTTCTTGTCTTCAGAGACAACGTTTTTGAGAGTTTTCCCCCCAGACTGAATGGCTTTGTGAGGTGTAGTTCGAGGGTGAAATGAAGAGCGCCTGTTGTGCGTGTGGTAGTTAGTGTGTGTCGTTGAGCTGGTTTTTTGCTTTTTTGCAAACTTGTAAACAAAGCCCCGGTTTCCTGCCTGATTCAGATGGAATAAGAACCCACTCCTGCATTGCTTCTATTAAGAAAGAAAATTCTCCTCCTTCCTTCTTAAAAAAAACAGCAGTAGAGTGGTCGTCCCGTAGGAGGATACCTATAAAGCCAATGCGGACTCAATAGAGGACCTTTTCCATTTGTTCCTGAGGGCAATATAGTGGGGTTTTTTTTTTTTACTGGTACATTTATGTTCTGCTTCTGGTAGTAGTGCATATTGCTGTGAACTTCATGGGTTTCGTCAAGCACAAAAAGCTACAGGCTGACAAATAGGTAAGGCAGCTATTTTTATCGGATTCAGCGTTGCTGTTGAAAAAATATGCAGCAAGCTGTTGATTTGAACAGAAGGCATTATGAAGCGGGAGTCTGGTGTGATTTTAGAGACTAACAAAATTTATTCCAGTATAAGCTTTTGTGATTCAGTGCTTACTTCATCAGATGCAGCAAACTATCTCCATTAAGTGGATCCTTAACAGAAAGGGGGGGGCACGTGGATGTTACAAAGAGAGGCAGGTTTAAAACAGGATCCATTAAAAAGGGTAATCAGCTCACTCAGAGGGAGTGAGGTCACTACCAGCTGTTAGGCAAAGTAGGATGTGAAATACAATGCATTGTGATGCCAGCTATGCAATGATAAAGTGCCTTTCTGATATTCTGTGGAAGGCTTTCTTTGGATTTAAATTGATTCAATTTTGATATTTTTGAAGCAGAGATCTATACTACTGTCAGTTAATCTGCAAATGCTCCTGGGAAGATGGACTTTTAGTTTTTGCTGTGGCGAGTGATATAGAACGTTTTATAATAAAGGTTTTCTTGTTTGGGTTCCTGACTTTTTGGCTTGCTTTTTGCTAAAGTTTGACATCAACTATTTGTGGAAATGTTAAAAAAAACCAAAAACATAACATTATTCTAATCCTAGAGCCTAAATCAGGGACAACAACATTAGCATTGTTTTGGATTATGACATGCTGTGTATTGTTTGGTTTGTGTTTTTGAATAGTGTTTGCATCTATCTGTGAAATCCCAATTCTTTATTAGTTTGTTTAGTCTATTATGAGGGCTATTAGTTAATATGCTTTTATTTTGATGCCTTCATTCTGAGCTATTTCTCGTGGTCACATTTTGCATTACACTGTACAAAACTGCAAGTAACTAAATGACATCCTGAAAATATTTTCCTTGGTTCACGGCTGCATTGACGTCACTGTAATGTCCATGCGATTGCACTTACTGTTTCAGCATGGCTAAAATTTTGCTAGACAGCTATATTTGTGTGAGAGTACTGGTTAACGTGTTCAAGCTACTCCAACAGAGATTGGCTAATAAAAGAGGTCAGTTTTAGCTATTTCCTATTTCCTGGCAACAGCTTGAGCGACTGAAAAACATGTGCAATGTCCAAGTGCCATTAATGAAGCAGCAAAAATCCTCAATATATAAATGGTATTAATTATGTTTACTTATACTATAAGGCTATTAGACTTGATATTTTGTGTACTGCTTTGATATATAGAAATGCTAAATATTATTGGTGGATGGATGTTTTTGGGATCTGTTTGTTCACTTCATTTATAGTTCACCTTTCTCATTGAGACTCAGGGCAGTTTATGGAACACGGTACTGGCATGGCCATGAAGCTGAACCTATGTGGATGGAGGCAGGCTTGGTTCTAAGTTGAATTCTGTGATTCAAGGCAGTTATATACAATGTAGGCTTTATGCTGAAAATGTGTGGAACCGTCTAAATAATGTATTTACATGTTAAAAAGATTGGTTGCTGCTGTTTCCACACCACCCTGTGGTATATACATCTTTTATCCAGATGGGAGTGTGTGTGTTAATGTTGGTGGCATGTTGTGTACATGAGCAAAAGAGTTACACAAAGCATGAAGTCAAAAGCATATATAACACTTCGGTAGACATAGACAGCATACCTTTAAGGGAATTAGGGAGGTTCAACTCCAGCAGTTTTTTTTTACTGAGCCTTGTTTTGTCCTTCATATCGCACCCCAGTGAGGCTATCTGTGTCCAGTGTTATCATGTATGATGGTATTTAAAACAATCCTGTGACTAAGTCTTTGCAGAAATGAATCCCAAGTGGCTGGTCTTATCTGTTGTCCTTTTGGTGACACACAGTTTTACTATTGGACTGAGCTCTGGACTTTGTAAAACTGCCATTACGTTCTTGGTAGCACACAGCAGAAGTTTGGATTTGTTTTCGGTGGGGAGGTGGTGAGCAGAACTTTCTTCTTGTGTGGAAAGCAGCCTTAAATATTTGTGCTTTAGTGCAAAGTAAATACTTTTGCTGCCTTTTTTCACATTATGTAGCCTTAACTATTTTGACAGTAATATTTTATTTTCCAAAAGCATACTCTAACTCCTCGTATCTGTTACTCAGTAACAAAAGGGGTAATATATAAGGACTTTCTGTCACTAACAGTGCAATCCTGCACAGAGCTACACCCTTCTAAGTTTACTGAAATCAATGAACGTAGCAGGGTGTAACTGTCTTTAGAATTGCACTATAATTCACTTTAGCTATACTTAGTAAATTCTGGGTTTAAAATTAGAAATGTATATGCTTATGGTTTTTTTAATCTTACAAAGATACATTGTCCATATTGATGTCTGCCCATCTGTTGGACTAATGGCCAATTTTCATTGAATTAAAAATATAATATTGGCTATATCATTCTCTCCAAAGCTACTGTAAAGCAAACAGATGTAAAGCAGAAACAGACATTTTAAACCATAAGAAGTTTGTGTAAGGGCGGGATACAATTAATATTGGTCAGAGGGAGGGTACCCAAGACACACAGTTGTGAAAGCAGTACGCATTAATAGTTGTCCATGTAGTTACTCCACAGCAGAAATATTTTTATAGAATAGCAGGCTTCAGTTTGTTAAATTTCTGTGTTACACTTGCACTTTTAATTGCCAGGTTACTAAGATCCACCTCTGATAGTCTGTTGCCATGAAAACCCCGAAAGGGGTCGCCATAAGTCGGTTGCAACTTGATGGCACTTTACACACACACAAAAACATAATTACCCTTCTTTAAAGCATTCATACTTTAATTCTTGATAATGTGTTGCATGCTCACTGATATTGTTGTGATCCAGCTTAGTGCAAATACAGCTGACACCAAGATTTGCAAACCGCCTACATACCTTTGTTGCAAACTGTGATTAAATGCTAACCCTGACTAGCATGAACCCTGGTTATCACTGATCAGAGCTGGCTGTATAATTAAGTGAAGTGGTAATGTCAGGTAGTAGACTTGTGGGGGCAGCAGCCTCCCTGCCTTGCTCCCTTTGCCACCACTGCATCATTTATTTATTCATTTATACCCCGTCTTTCTCCCCAGTAGGGACCCAAAGCAGCTTACATAATTCTCTTCTGCATTTTATCCTCACAACAACTCGGTAAGATCGGTTAGACCAGGGGTCAGCAAACTCATTAGTCAAAAGAGCCAAATATCAACAGTACAACGATTTAGATTTCTTTTGAGAGCCAAATTTCTTTAACTTAAACTATATAGGTAGGTACACTGTTTATTAACTTAATAAACTTTAATTAAAGTTTTAAGTCTTAATTAAACTATAGGTACACTGAATAAAACTTGATATCATACTTAATAGTGATCTTATTTATTGATAAAAATTAAATTGTAAGTCCCTGCCATTTCCCCCTCCCCATCCGGAGTCCTCGTCTGGAAGCGTGGTCTACCGCCATAAAAGCCTATTGGTAGACCTGGCCTCCGGCTGAGTCCCATTGGGAGGCCAGGTCTACCCATTGGCTTTCTTGGCCGTAGACCTGGCCTCCGGAGGCCCATGGAAGCCAATTGGTAGACCTGGCCTCTGAAGGGGGACTTTTTTCCCCTCCTCGGAGTCCAGGTCTACCGCCAAGAAAGCCAGTGGGTAGACATGGCCTCCCAATGGGACTCAGCCAGAGGCCAGGTCTACCAAAGGAAGCCCGCCCTGCCCAACAGCTGATAGGCGGGGGGGCCCAGGAACCGCCGAGCCTCCCCAGCAATCGCGCGGCTAGAGGGGAGGGGAGGCTTTAGCCTCCCAACCATTGAGGGCAAGGGAAAGGGGGACCCGGCCATTCTCACGGCGGGTGGGGGGGGGAGAGACAGCGCGCCCGCTCGCCTGCTCTCTCTCTTTCTCTCTCTCTTTCTCTCTCTCTCTCTCTTAGGCGCGCTGGCTGCCGGCGCCAGCAAGCGCAAGAGCAAGGGCTCTGAACCAAGTTTGGAGAGCCGCACTCAACGGCCAAACCAGTTTGCACACCCCTGGGTTAGACTGAGAGTGTATGACTGGCACAAGATCACGCAGCAACAATCCATGGCAGAGTAGGATTTGAACCTAGGCCTTCCAATCAATACTCAACACCAATGTATAAGGCAGGATGTATGCTGAATTTTGTGTTCTCTGGATGAGATAAAGTTTAGATTATCACAGACAGACCACTGGTAAAGTTTGGAGGCCTGGAACCACTTCAGGGGTTGGTAGGTGCTTATTGAAATGTTCTACCCTCTCAAAATGAAAGGTCAAGTTGATTTCTTGGCAGTCTATGGCAACTGGTTTCCACTTAACATGACTAGTTGTCCTCTCAAAGCATTGATTGAGCTTTGAAATAAGGAAACAACCCAGACAGTGGATTTGATTGTTTCAGAATGCCCTGCCACACTGGCGTCTCTGCAGCTTTTAATTCCATCAACCTTCATATTCTTCTGAACTGCCTAGCTAAGATGGGATTGGTGGCCCTGCTGTGTACTGGCTACTGCTTTTACATGTGCATCATTCATGAAGAAGGTGCGGGGAGACTGGTGCTGTGCCCCTTCCTGAATGGTTCTGCAAAGCCCCATTTTGTCAATGTCAAATAGCATAGTAAGCGTGAGATTGCTGTGATAGGTTATCTGGGTATTTGGGATGCAATGTCACCAATAGAACTTGCTTTACCTCTCCATCTAATTCTAGGTAAGTGATGTCAGCATTAAATTTGGGGTTGCCAACCTCCAGGTACTAGCTGGAGATCTCCTATTACAACTGATCTCCAGCCGACAGATCACTTCACCTGGAGAAAAATGGCTGCTTTGGCAATTGGACTCTATGGCATTGAAATCCCTCCCCAAACCCCACCCTCCTCAAGCTCTGCAGCAAAAACCTCCCACCGGTAGTGAAGAGGGACCTGGCAACCCTAATTAAATTGGAGGCAGTGAAGGGATGGAAGCGGGCAAACAAACTGGATGTTCTGTTGGTTGGATATAGTGTTGAACCATGATTTAAATTCACAGCCTGTTTTGAATGGGGATGCACTTTCACTGAAGGATAAGGGTTTGTGGTCTGATGATACTTTGGGATCCTGCTCTGCTGCTTGAAGATCAGGTTGGCAGAAGTAGCCAATACTGTGTTTCGCCAGATTAGACTGGTTTACCTTGCGTAGGTGTTCCTGGGAAAGGCGGTTCCGGCCACAGTTAAACTTTCCTTGGTAATATCTTCACTCAGCTACTTCAGCAAGCTGTATTTGGTGCTGAGGAGTGCTTGGAAACTTTATCACAAAGTGCAAAAATTTCAACAGGAAATCTTCTGGGGAGAGGATGTTTAACCAGTGTTATGTTTATTGCATTGGTTGCTGATTTGCTACTGGACTCAATGTAAGCCATTAGTATTTGGCTTTTAAAGCTCTAAATGGCATAGGGCCAGGATATGGGGGGCTATCTCCAACCCATATGAGTTAGCCTGTGACCTAAAATAAGCTGCTATTGTCATGCTCCATGTTAACTGAGCTGAGATTGGTAGGCATGTTTGAGATGCCTTTTTTGGCTGTTGTTTTTAGCCTCTAGAATTCCCTACCTGAGGAAACTCAACTTCCCCCTAGCTTCTGGTCTCCCAGACACTTATTAAAACTGTTTTACTCCAGAGGGCATGTGGTAGTTATTTAATTAACCTCCTGGTACAGGCTTGCTTTATTTTCCCCTGCTGATTTAGGGATTTTTAATCCTGACATTTTGGTTTTGGACACATGAACACGAAACTGCCTTATATTGAATCATAGCATTGGTCCATCAAGATCAGTATTGTCTACCCAGACTGCCTCTCCAGGGACCCAGGATAATGTCTTTCACATTACCTACTACTTGATCCTTTAAACCAGTGGTTCCCAACCTTTTTTTGACCAGGGACCACTAGGACTTTTTAGTTCGGTGCAGGGACCCCAAGGTTCAAAATAAAAATGCCGAGAATTTGAAAATAAACTTTAATCATAACTGTTAGTTAAACATTAAACTTATAAAAATATATATTCAAATATTATTCTAATAGAGAAATTTTAATTGAAAATATTAATTTATTATGGGTTTATAACTTTGCTTCGCGGACCTTAATTTAGTCTTGCGGACCCCTGGGGGTCCACGGACCCTTGGTTGGGAACCAGTGCTTTAAACTGAAGATGCCGGGGATTGATCCTGGGACCTTCTGCATGTCAACCAAAGGTGCTGTCACTAAGCCAGAGTTCTTCCTCTTTATTGCTGTTGTTGTTGTTCTAGTTCTTTATGTTGCTACCGGTTTTATATTCCTTTTATGCAGTTCAGTCCTTTTTACTGTAGTTTATCTGATTGTAAATCTTATTTTGTAAGTCCCTTTGAATTTTTGTTTTAGTAAAAAAAATTCTCTTATTTTTCCCATTTGAAATGCCTTTATTAGTCACCTGACAAGTTATAAAATGTCGAGCAAGCTTCTGAAAAAACATAAAAAGAGAAGGCGTTAAAAGGATGTTGCAGGGCATGATGACAAAGCCCTATATAGAAAGCTGTAGGAGATCCACAGACTTAATTAGGTTAAGGTTGCGCTTGGTGTAAAAACCTCCTGGGTGTTGCACCCAAGCTTGCCGGGATAGAAATGCATAGTTGTTTTCGTGTTGAAATATAATAGTAGTTTTTTTAGTTCTGTCCCAGTACTAACTGGAACATACAAATCTCTTGTGGGGCAGACACCAGAAGTAGAGAAAATCATAGTAAAAGAGCAGATTATATTAATCATATTAAAGAGCAGATTAATTTGGGGTCAGTAGATACCAAATTGGGAAGTGTTAGCAAGCGGTTGGAAGAAAAATCCCATCACTACTTGGAAGGAAGCACACCTTTTCCAGTTCTAGGATCCTCATTTTTTTTTTCCTTGAGGCTGAATTTGTGTTTAAACAAAGGGTTTTATTGTTTCTGTAGTATGAAGGAATCCGTGGTGTGTGTTTGCCTTCTGAGCACTCTGAATTACTGTACTGTCTCAGTTGTGACTGAGATGCTGGCACTAAGCAAGCTTGTGCTTTCAACCTGGAAGACGATTATAAAACTAATAAGTAAGATTCAGGTGGATGTAACCCTGTTCTTAAACTGCGTTGGGGATTTTTAGCATTGGAGGAAGCATGATACCACATACTTCTTCCCATAGCGTCAGTGTTGCTGCAAAACCAGTATAACATCTTAATGCCTCATTTTGTAATACTATTCATTTATTTAGAAAATACCACCTCTCCAGAGAGCTTCTCAAAACAGTTCACAAAGCGCTCAGGCTGGAAGTGTACTAAAAACAGCTAACAAAGAGAGAACAGTCCAGAGTAAAGACAAATGTCCTGGCACCTAAAGGACAATAAAATAGGCACCAGACAAGCCTCAAGGTCCCATCAGTGAAGAAGCCCTGTTTTTAGTTGCTACCTGCCTCACCTCATAAAGTGGAAGTGCAGAGTAAGGTTGGGAAAGGGGCTCTTAAGTGGTGGGATGGATCATTTTGGAGGAGACAGCCCTTTAATTACTAGCTGTCAGAAGCCATTTAGGGCCTTAAAGGTAAGATCCAGCACCTTGAATTGTGCCTTCACATCCAGAGGCAGCAATGCCAGTGCTGGGAGGCAGCAGCTGTGGAGGGTCTTGACCTCTATGCTAGAGTTGCCAACCTCCAGGTACTGACTGGAGATCTCCTGCTATTACAACTGATCTTCAGCCGAGGGAGGCAGCAGTATTAAAGCCCAGATCTCACTCCTAGGGTTGCTAACCTCCAGGTGATAGTCAGAGATCTCTTGCTATTACAACTGATCTCCAGGCAACTTCAGTTCACCTGGAGAAAATGGCCCCTTTGGCAATTGGACTGCATGGCATTGAAGTCCCTCCCCTCCCTAAACCCCGCCCTCCTCAGGCTGTGCCCCAAAAACTTCCTGCCGGTGGTGAAGAGGGACCTGGCAACCCTACTCTATGCCCTGTTTGTTTGGTCCTCCAGGACAACTTCTTGACTGCTATGTGAAATAGTATGCTGCTCTAGATGGACCTCTGTTCTGACCCAGCAGGCTGTTCTTATGTTCTTATATGCCCAGAAACAAACATGTGTAAACATGATCATATTGGAAAGTTTACTTGCGTGTTCACGGATTGACACATGGTCTACAGGCATGAGTGAAGTGTTAATTGTTGTAGTGAATTAGATACTGTTTACATATACTCTAAGAAAGGTACTGTAAAGCTGTAACAGGTTCATTCTGTGCTTGTTTACTTGGAAGTAACTTCTACTAAGTTCAGTGACACTTACTCCCAAGTTGTCAGCTCAATCCTGTGTGTATTTGCCAGAACATAGGCTGCTTCCATAAAGAGATTTTGCTCTTGTTTGACATCCAAAGCTGGAGTGGGTTTTTTGGGAGCATCTGCAAATGTTGTACTTCAAATCATCTTCTTTCTGGATTTTACACTGCTTTGCTGTGATCTTTCATAAATCTGGCTTGATAGGATCTTCTTGGAAAGAGTGCAGTGAACTTACTCTGCACACTGTGTGGACAGGAAGGTAGAATTTTTGAAGCCCCCACCCACATTGGGATCAGTTTATGAGAATAAAATGGATCTACAGCTAAGTGAAATACTTTTACAAATTGGGGACTGTCCCATGCAATAAAGTTTTATACACAAAGAATGACAGAAATATGGTGGTGATAATTATAAATTTATTTTTCAGCTTTTCCACTGATTTTGTAACAATAAAATTTTATTAATTTGTTTTTTTCAATTAGGAACTCAGAAGAACAGCAATGAGACTATGCAGGGTCTGTTAATAAGAAAGAAAGCAAACCAAAAACCTTGCTCTTGCGATTTCTTTACTTTAAAACAATTTCCCAAACGTTTTGAGTCACAGAGCACTTTTCAGAAGAGAAATTCTTTTTTAAAAAATAAATTTTTATTATTTTCTAGTTACCGTTTTTTTCGCTCCATAGGACGCACCGCTCCATAAGACGCACCTAGTTTTTAGAGGAGGAAAACAAGAAAAAATCTTGTTTTCCTCCTCTAAAAACTTGTCTTATGCAGCGAATGCCGGCTGGGCGCGTGTGCGTCGGGACGGCGCAAGCCGTCGTTCCCCGCCCTGACGGCCAGCTGGGAGGCGGGCGGGGCTGCACAGAGCCGGCTGGGCGTGTGCGTGTCGCGCTGGAACGACCCGAGCTGGCTCTGTGCGCCCCGCCCGCCTCCCAGCTGGCTGTCGGGGCGGGGAAAGCCGGCTCGCGCTGGAACGGCGCAAGCCGGCTCTGTGCGCCCCGTCCGCCTCCCAGCTGGGAGATGGGCGGGGCGCACAGAGCCGGCGGGGCGCACTGGAACGACGTGAGCTGGCTTTCCCCGCCCCGACGGCCAGCTGGGAGGCAGGCGGGGCTCACAGAGCCGGCGGGGCGCTCTGGAACGGGGCGCACAGAGCCAGCTCGCGTCATTCCAGCGCGCCTAGCCGGCTCTGTGCGCACATTCGCTCCATAAGACGCACAGACATTTCCCCTCACTTTTGAGGAGGAAAAAAGTGCGTCTTATAGAGCGAAAAATACGGTACATCATTTTCAATTCCATCATTCATTTAATATAATTGTATAACAAAAACAATATCTTTTCAACCAATGTAAATAATTCTAACTTATTGACTCCCCCCCTCCCCTCCTCTATCTGTTTAATATCTCTGTTCTTCCCTTTGTATTTAAATTCTAATTCATTATAATATTTCATTTATAAATTTAATTACATATCCAACCATCTTAAAACATCACTTTTAACAATAATATTATTTCTATTTTAATCAGTTGAATTAGATCAAAACATAGCCTTTAATATTTCCTAGGTTAAATTCATTTACACAGTATTTTGTCCAAGCCTCCCATTCTCCCACAAATTCCATATTCTCCTTTTGATTTACTAATGCAGTAAGTTTGGCCATTTCTGCTAGTTCTAACATTTTATTTATCCAGTCAGTCTTATCCGGTGTCTCAGACACTTTCCATTTTGCTGCATAAACCAACCTTGCGGCAGTAGTGGCATATATCAAAAAAGATCTCTGTCAGTATAGATTCCGGGATAATACTTAACAACATCATTTCCGGTGTTTTAGGGATATTTTGTTGTAATATCAGTCTTAATTCGTTGTAAATCATATCCCAAAAGTTCTTAGCTTTTTCACATAGCCACCAAACATGATGAAAGGAACCAATCTCATCTTGACATTTCCAACAGTTTGGTGACATTGTTGGATACATTTTAGCTAACTTTTTTGGTGTCAAATACCATCTATAGATCATCTTATAAATATTCTCTCTTAATGATTGTGAAAGTATATATTTCATATCTCTTGACCAAAGTCTTTCCCATCTATTCAAAGCAATATTGTAACCCAATGTCTGTGCCCAAGTTATCATCGTAGGTTTAATTTGATCTTGTTCTATATATATAGTTAACAATAACTTGTACATCTTTGAAATTAAATGATCATTGTTATCCAATAGCGTTTGTTGTAGAATTGATTTATCTTTTGTAAAACCTGTTTTCATATCCTGTATATATACAGATTTTATTTGATATATTGAAACCAAGTCAAATGTTCTTTTAAGTCTTCATGATCTTTTAGGACACATTTGTTGTCTTCCCATAATAGAAGGTCCTGATATGTTACAAATTGAGATGGTCTCACTGGTCATAGTGTTAGTATTTCTTGTGTAGAGATCCATAAAGGTGTTCTGGTTTCCAAAAAATGTTTATATCTTAACCAAATTTTTATTAATGAAGATTTTACAACATGATGTTAAGCACAGCTGACTTATGGTTTTCAAGGCAAGGGACATTCAGAGGTGTTTTGCCATTGCCTGCCTCTGCTAGTGACCCTGGAGTTACTTGGAGGTCTCCCATCCAATGACTAACCAGGACAATCCCAAACCATTCCTATGAGAAAGAAAAATGGGAGGAGGCTAAAGAGGCCAGGGTGGCTCCATAAACAGCTTTTTAAAGAGTTGAGAAATAAAAAAGACTCATTTATGAAGTGGAAGGAGGGCCTTATAACCCAAGAGGAATATAATCAAATAACTAGTGCTTGCAGGGAGAGTGTTAGGAAAGCTCAGTATGAACTTAGGCTAGCGAGAGATGCAAAACGCAACAAAAAAAGGTTCTTTTCCTATGTACAGAGTAGAAGTAAGAACAAGGACAAGATACGGTAAGCCCATTGCATGGACCTGAAAATGAAATTGTAACAGGAGATGAAGAGAGGGCAGAACTCCTCAATTCCTACTTTTCCTCAGTCTTTTCTCGTGAGGGAAGTGGTGCTCAACATGGCATAAACAGAACATGTGATGAGGGAAGGGATTTGCAGCCTAGAATTAGGGTAGTGCACAAACATCTGGTTTCTTTAAATGAAACAAAATCCTCTGGGCCAGATGCATTGCACCCAAGGGTACTCAAAGAACTTGCAGATGTAATTTCAGAACCTCTGTCCATTATTTTTGAAAAGTCTTGGCAAACAGGTGAGGTGCCAGAAGATTGGAAGTGGGCAAATGTTGTCCCCATCTTCAAGAAGGGGAAAAAGGAGGATCCGGGTAACTACCGACCCATCAGCTTGACTTCTATACCAGGAGAAGTGTTCGAACAAATAATCAAACAGTCAGTCCTTGAGCATTTAGAAAGGATGGATCTGATCACTAAGAGCTAGCACGGGTTTTTCAAGAATAAGTCATGTCAGACTAATCTTATCTCCTTTTTTGAGAAAGTTACTACATTGCTGGATCAGGGAATGCTGTAGACATAGTGTAGAGCTAGCGGCCTCTAGGGGAACCGCCCTCTTTTCTTCAGTGAGCTGGAAGGGTCTGGCCAAGGGAGCCTCCTTGGCCTCAGACCATTCTGAGGGACAGTCTGAGTCGCCCTCTCCCTCAGAAGACGCCAGGGTCACACAGCGGTCTATAGCCAGCAATAGGACCTTTGACTGGGCTCCTCCTCGGCCTCGGCTTCCCCGACTTCTTTTATGGGCCTGCCTCTCATCCCCGCCCCCTGGGCTCCACCCTGCAGCCCTTATAAGGGCGAATCAGCCCCCACCCGGGTGTCTTCTGGCGTGTCCCCTGCAAGGCGGCCACGCCCAGGGCGTGCCCATCCGCCTCCCAGCTGGTTGGTGGATCCCCAGCTGAGCATCGCCGCCACGTCCTCATGGCCCGCTGACGCGCTCCTTCTTTCACGACATTTCCCCCTGGGGTGGGGTCGTCCTGCTCCTCTCCACCGGCTGCGGGCGTCGCTGCAACTTGTGCAGGTTTGCTCCCCGGTTCCGCTGCGTCGCCTGGGGTCCCCGCGAGCCTGGGTGGTGCCGGGCAGCTGGGGCTGGGGGCTGTCTCGGTACACATAGTTTATCTAGATTTCAGTAAAGCTTTTGATAAGGTTCCACATAGTATTCTAGTTGACAAATTGGGAAAATGTGGTTTAGATCCTATTATTGTTAAGTGGATCTGCAACTGGTTGACAGATCATACCCAAAGAGTGCTAGTTAATGGTTCCTCATCCACTTGGACAGAAGTGACTAGTGGAGTTCCTCAGGGATCTGTGCTGGGCCCTGTGTTGTTCAACATCTTTATAAATTATTTGGATGAAGGAATAGAGGGGATGCTTATTAAATTTGCAGATGATACTAAATGGGGAGGGATAGCAAATACGGTAGAAGACAGAGCCAAGATGCAGGATGATCTTGACAGGCTGGAGAAGTGGGCTAGAACTAATAAAATGCACTTCAACAAAGACAAATGTAAAGTTCTGCATTTAGGTAGGAAAAATCAAATGCATAATTATAGGATGGGGGAGACTTGTCTGAGTAGTAGTGTGTGTGAAAAAGATCTTGGGGTCTTAGTAGACCAAACACTGAACATGAGTCAGCAGTGTGATGCGGTAGCTAAAAAGGCAAATGCAGTCTTGGGCTGCATCAACAGACGTATAGTGTCCAGATCACCCGAAGTGATGGTATCGCTTTACTCCGCTCTGGTTAGACCTCAACTAGAGTATTGTGTTCAGTTTTGGGCACCACAATTTAAAAAAGATGTAGACAAGCTGGAACGTGTCCAGAGGAGAGCATCAAAGATGGTGAGGGATCTGGAGACCAAGTCCTATGAGGAAAGGTTGAAGGAGCTGGGTATGTTTAGCCTGAAGAGGAGAAGACTGAGAGGGGATATGATAACCATGTTCAAGTACTTGAGGGGCTGTCATATAGAGGATGGTGCCAAGTTGTTTTCTGTTGCCCCAGAAGGTCGGACCAGAACCAGTGGGTTGAAACTAAATCAAAAGAGTTTCCATCTAGACATTAGGAAGAATTTTCTAACAGAGCAGTTCCTCAGTGGAACAGGCTTCCTCGGGAGGTGGTAAGCTCTCCTTCCCTGGAGGTTTTTAAGAAGAGGTTAGATGGCCACCTGTCAGCAATGCTGATTCTGTGACCTCAGGCAAGTGATGAGAGGGAGGGCATCTTGGCCATCTTTTGGTCACTGGGTGTGTGTGGAGGGGAGGTAGTTGTGAATTTCCTGCATTGTGCAGGGGGTTGGACTTGATGACCCTGATGGTCCCTTCCAACTGTGATTCTATGACAACCACCCTTGCTTTGCTTCTGAGATCTGATGAGATCAGGCTTGCCTGGGCTATCCAGGTCAAGGCCAGCACCACCTGAGCTAAGGAAACTGTTCATCTCCTTTGTATCCATGTTGAAGTTATTCTTAGTTCCTATTTTTCTCTCGGGATAAAGTTAAATGTTAAAATTTTCAATTAACGTTTTCCTTTTAAATTTCTGATGAAATTAGGCTATTTTCTAAAACAGTGCTTGGGTAACCCCCACACCCCCCGCTGCTTCAAAGAATGACTGTCATAATCTTCCGGGATGTTGTGAGTAATTTCCTTTTGTATTTTATGTTGAACACTTGGGAAAAAATCACATCCACTGCACAAACAATATGCACCATGGAAGAAAGAGTTTGTAGAAGTTTTAGCATAAGCCTCTGGGAAGGTAGAATAATTGTATTTTTGCACAGTGTACTGTTGACACACAACAATTACTGAAGAACTACTCAGAGTTGCACTATTACAAGGAGAAGAATACATTTTAAATGGGAATCTAAAGGAGATAGCAAGTTGGTGCTAAAGAATAAGAGAAGAAGCATCTGTTTAGTATTGCACCACAAAGGATAAGAAATGCCGTAGTTAAAGTCCAGAGATAAAGGGCATGACAGAAGGCTATTGAGGCAGACATTCATTGGGGGGGGGGTGTTCTCTTTGTTTATGAACAGGTGCTCTTACTACGAAAACTCCTGGGCACATATGCAAATGAGGAGTGACTGAAACAGAATGTGTCAATATACTCTGATTGTGACAAGGCGTCTGAAGTGCTCTGATGGGAAGATGGGTTGGGTGTATGAAACCCAGGCAGAGTGTGATTCATGCTAAATAAAGCTGTGTGTGGGAAGTGCACTTCGTAATATAAATAAAGCGAAAGGCAAGTTTAGACCTGGATTAAATGGAATTGTCTGAGGCTGCTCAAAAATTCTGAAGGGATTTCTACAAAAAGCAGTGTACTGTGCTGTGAGATCATTGGTGGTTATTCTTTTGGATTGATGGAGAACCAAGATGAGACAGTGACTTACCCACAGCTGCATTCTAAGTCTGTGGCTCAGTGGAAATTAATATTGGTCTGCAGCTCACCTTGGGACAGTAGAACAATGAAGACTTCTGCAAGTATGCACATTTCTGCAAAATAGGATTGGGTAGGAAGGGGCAATTGTTCTTTGAAATATGAAGGCTGGCTGGTGAATAGGGTAATCATTGTTTCTTGGTTTGGTTTAGATATTAATATTTACAGAAAAGATACAGCAAGCTTTCCAGTTTGCTGTTAAAAGTTATAACAGTTTAGTTTAAGTGCAGTTAGCAGAGTTCATGCACACTGCTGAAATGTGTATGGTGACCACTAAGCTTGATGTCATAGACGCAAATTTGTATAAAGGCAAGCAGGTATTTTATGTTAACCTCTGTAAGAGTGCAATTGCAAAAAAAACAGAAAAAGGATTTGCTTTCCTGTAAGAGACTAACGTAGAGGCAGTCGCTGATAACATTTGAATCCAGAATCACTTTTGAACTGGCATGCCTACGTGTTACCACCCAGTTGTGGCTGGAATTGGGAAAGAAGGAAGTTTACTGACATCAGCTCTTGGGTATAAGTATCTGTTTCAGTTTTTCTTGCTGTTCTGAACAGTTGAGGTCCTACTCCTGCAAGCTATAACTTCATCTTACTCTTTGTCTTTGCCTTGCCCAGCCTGGAGCTGTACAGAAGCTGAATCCAACAGATAATTGGGAAGGAAGCTGTTGTGTGCATTGCAGAGGGTTCACTTTGGAACCTTTCCCAGGCTGCTCTAGACATTATGATTTATGTCACTGCTTTGACTGGAAAAGAGTAGGCTGGAAGGCAAATGCTCTTCTAATAGATGGATGAAAGATTGCCATGTCTGAACTTGTTTGGTCCATACATTCAGAGAACCATGTTACCTGATAATTGTTGAAAGATTCCAAAAGCTATCCATCTTCTGATGGACAAAGACAAAGTATCTCTGTTGTTGTTGTTAGATCTGTCAAGAGCCTTTGATACTGTGATGGTGCTGAGGCACCTGGAAGGTGAGATGGGCTCTGGTAGGAGCAGTGTGGAGATGGTTCTGGTCTTTCCCATCAGACTGTTTACAAAAGGTTGCAGTGGGAGGTGCTGATGTGGGCAGTGCCACAAGGTTCAGTGTTGTCTCCCCTGTTGCTGAAAATCTGTGGAAGGCCCCTTAATGAGATTGTCCATAGTTTTGGACCACATTTTTTATCAATATGCTGATAATACCCAGCTCCATTACTCTGGGTTAGCCACCGGCTTCTGCCGCTGCCCTGACCAATTATCTAAATATGATGGTTGAGTGGCTGAGGGAGAATAATCTGAAGCTGAATCTAGATAAGATAGATGTGATGCTAGCAGGAAAGACTACTTCTTTATATGGGATTGTAAACACTACAATTAATGGTGTCCAGCTTTCACTGAAAAACTCTGTTGACTTGATCTCTCACAGAGTTATCCTATTGAAGAAACAGGTGTCCATGACAGTGAAAAAATTTTTTCCCCCAGGAAGCTGGTTCCCTGTTTGCAGACACCTGATTGAGCCATACTGATCCATGCTTCAGTAACCTTGAGGCTAGATTACTGTAACATTACTGTAACACTTGAAGACCATCTAGACACTGCAGGTAGTGCAAAATGTGATAGGTACTCAGCAGGACCATGTCGCTCCAATTCTCAGCTCTTTTCACTGGCTGCTAAGTAGTTTTGCTATCCAATCCAAGGTGTTGGTGCTCACCTTTAAAGTCCTTCATGACCTGGGGCTGACATACTTGAAGGACAACCTCTCCCTGCATATCCCCCATGCATCAGTTTTGTTTTTCCCAGAAGGAAGTACTGCGCCTCCTTTTTCTGAGGAACGTTTGGCAACAGTCTAATGTAGATCCTTTTCACTGGCTCTCATGCCTCTGGAGCAATCTTCCAGAAATAGTTGGGGAGCTTTTACCTTCCTGGCTTTCCAGATAGGCTGCAAAAAAGAAGTTTTCCCAGAGAGCCTTTGTGGCAGCCTGAACCTGGGCAAAGGGAGAATATTCTGCCTGAGGGGGCATAAAGTATTTTTAGAGTGATTTAATGCACTCATGTCTATTTTAATTTTTTCATAAATTGTTTGTTTGTATATTGTTACCCATCTTGAGTCCTGAGATGCTCAGGGGGAAAGGAGACATATAAATATTTTTATTAAAAACAACTGAATTCCTGTGTTGGAGAAGTAGATTTGAATGTTGTATCTCATGTGATTGAGTGGGTAGGTGCCAGCAGCAGAACACTGGGTGTTCACAATGCTGAATAGCTTAATCCTTACTGGGGAATATCACTTAATGGACAGTTCTTTCATGTTCCTCAGATTACTCAGGCTTCATACTACCGTAAGTAGAAATTATTTTTGGATCTGAACCGTTCAGGGGAGGGTCTGTGGCTCAGTGGTAGAACATCTGCTTGGCTTTCACAAGGTCCCAGGTTTGAACCCTAACATCTCCAGCTGAAAGGATTGGTGATAGGTGATATGAAGGACCTCTACTGGAAATCCTAGCTGCCAGTCTGAGTAGGCAGTACTGACCTTGACGGACTGGTGATCGATTCGGTATGAGGCAGCTTCATGTGTTCAGATTTGGGTCAACTTAAAAATGTATCAAGTCATGTTTAATTGGGTGTTTTGCTTCTAATTTTAAAATGTTATACCTCTAATGCTACATTAACTGGAACTATATTATCTCCTTAACTGAAATTCACGATGCTTCAAGCATATAGTTAAAATTTAAATTTCATTCGTAACTGAGTTACAGATTCTTATTTATTACACTTTTATCCTTTCCGTCCTACATGGTGCTCGGGGGGACATACATGGATTGTCTTGGAATTCTAGAAGAGTAACCATGTTAGATTGTTACATCAAAATAATCAAGAGATTCAGTACTGGGAGACAGAAGTAAAATCTCCCAGGCTTTTGTTCCCTCATTCACTATAGGTATTAATAGCTCAGCATGACCCACCCTTTGCAGTTGTTAATTAGTTCTGCTTATCTATCTTCACACTGTACCTTCCTTGCTTTTTTGTTTATCCTACTCTAGCTATCTTCTACTGTTAGGAGTGGTACTGACCCACACTGAATTGATTTGTATGATTGGCCTTTCTTTGTAACATCTCACAACCACCAATCTGTTGCTTGTCACTTGAAGTGGAAAAAGTGTTAAGGATGTACAGCTGATGAAGGGAGTTCTGACTCACAAAAGCTTATGTTGGAATAAATTTTATGAGCCTTGAAGGTACTACTGGTCTTCTGTTTTATCTTGTATTTCTGTTATTTAGAGTAAGTTAATTAGAATCATAATGACGAAACTAATTTCTCTCTTTCTTTTTTTGCTATCTCCCCTTTCCCTTCTAGAAATTAAGAAGCCACCAGTGGCCCCAAAACCAAAATTTGTGGTAGGACACAAACTAGTGCCACCTCCTGTTGCACCGAAGCCAGATGTTGTTCTTGCAGATATCTTACAACCCACAAAGAAAACAAAACCAGCAATAGCACCAAAGCCAAAGGTTCTCAAGTGCTCATCTTTTCCTGATGTTAAAATAGCACAACCATCCTTAACAAAAAATTCTGAGAGTTTAGAAGCAGACCAAGATGACTCTTCTGAATACTTAGTTAATTTGAATTACAAAAATGGAGCACCAAATGACAATACTGCTTATATTATATCAGTGTGTTCATGCAATTTTGAATGCATTCATAAATATGGGGAAAATACATGTAAAAATTCTACCATTTTTGAACAATTGGAAAACCTAGAGAATATTGATATAGGTGAAAAACCAGCATCATCTTTAAAACCTAAAACAATACTTGATAGCCATAATGAAAAAGTTATAAATAAAAACCGGGTAGTCTTAAAGGCTAATTTTACGGAAGAAAAACTGAAAGGTGTTCTAACACATAGTGTTCTCCCCAATAATGGACATTTGAGGCAGAAACCCTTGAATAAACTTGAAAATAATGGCATTAAAATAGAATTGACAGACCTTGTCCAGTCTGCATCTAGTTTGGAAGCAACTACAGTCAGTTCAAATACCCATACAAATATAAATGAGGTTACCCCTGAAATGTCAGAAACCCCTATGGAAAAGGTGAATACTGGTGATTCGTGTCCAGATACCTGCACAAAAGAAGGTGATGTGTCTCTTGCTTCCTTTGGGACAGATGTACTTCCATCAACTAAAGCTCTCCCAGTTCCAAAACCAAGAAAGATACGTGTTCCTTGTCTTGTTCGACAAGATGGTGTAGATCTCCCAGCTGAGGAAATAAAAGGACTAGATGCTTCCAAGTGTCATTCTGCTGGGCTTTCTGAGTGTGGATTCAGAAAAACAGCCAAAATTAATGTTCTTGTTCAAAGTGTTTCCTATAACAATAAAGAAATTTTGCCTGTATCTGATAAATCTGATATTACTACTTCCGCTGCTGAGAAAATGTATCCAGCAAAAGAGTCTTCTGATTCTAATGAACGGATCCCACAAAACATTTTGCCTCAGGTTCTAAGTGAAGCCTCTCAGCTGGAAGAAAATGTTAAACATTCTATAGATTGTAACACTGTATGTTCTGCCAAAAGTATAGTGGATGATACTGGTATATTGACTGCTAGCGATAACAAGACTAGCTTTATAAGGTGTAATAATCTTTCCATGAGTTTGCCTAAGCAATTAAAACTGTCATGCAATCAGCATTTGCCTGCCTTTAATAGCCTTGATTCTGCACAAAGGAAAGAAGATAAAGATGCACACTTAAAAGGTGAGAGTTTACTAAAAATCATTCCTAAAAAACCTCAAAGGCACAGCCTTCCTGCAGCTGGGCTGTTGAAAAAGGCTGCCTCAGATGAATTTGTAGAGAAAAGGACTTACCTTCTTAATGAGGAAACACTGTCAGAGACTCTTCTGGAGAGACAGCGAGTAAGACATTTATCTGCCAAAGAACAAAGTACATCACTATCCTGTGATGTTCCAAAATCATCTTTAGAGAAGCCTGTCTGGAAATTACCTCATCCTATCCTTCCATTTTCAGGCAATCCAGAAGCCTTAAAAAACACTAAGAGTTCAAGAAGCAATGAGCTTCCAGTTGTTGTGACAAAACCACGAGCCAAATCATTGTCCTCTGTTGATATGGACAGAATAAACAAGCCACAAAGAGAAACTCAAAAGAAAAATGCATTAAAGAAATTCCTAAACATGAAATTATCTGTTTGTATAATAAAAAGTGACTTTCAGAGGTTTTTGGCCAAAGGCAGCCAATCTGCAGATGATACTGCTGTTACTTTTTCTAACAAGGAAAGGCATGGCAAAAACTGGAATGTAACTTGTACAACCAGTGGAAGAAAAAATAAAACCTCAAAGGCACATTCTATAGAAAAATGTAGCACATCCTCACAAAAGGGAAAGCAAAGATCAAGGAGTCGGAATGAAATGACAGCTAGTCAGAAACCACAGTATTTAAACGAACAACCATCCACATTGCAAGGGCACTTGAATTCTCTTTCACATGACCTCACACCAGAATATGAAAATGTGAGCCATTATGAGGAAATTCCAGACTATGAAAACTTGCCTTTTGTATTCACTGATAAAAATGCAAGTTTTGAGTGGCAGAATTCCAGCAGTATGGAAGACCATGACGCTACTGAAGACCATGATGCTAACATATATGAGGTGGAAGAACTATATGAAGCCACGAGGAGCAATTCAAAGCTTAGCAGGTAATATATTGGGGTTGGGAACAGAAAGGACATGTAGAATTTTGAATAAACACTGTGGAACATGTCATGTTTTAGGGAATATTTGGATGATGTAATAGTAGAATCTTTCTTTGCACCTGTTAAAGCAAGACCATATAGTATGGTCTTGCTTTAATATCATTATACATTCTGTATAGTATGTTGACACATCTAGTTCTGACTAGAAAAAGTAACGGGTAGAACTAAGACTTGCTGCTAGATTAATGTAATTTCATATCAGGGCTAGCTCTTCCCCACCAATGCTCAGCAGGTTGGCCATGGTGGGGGGAATAGGAGGTACTTTGCAGTGTCCTGACGCTCTGACATCACTCCTCACGCATCCAGCCCCAGGACAACTTTTGTTGTTGCCTTCTCCCCCGCCCCATCTCTGTCAGTACTTTTTCTGCTACTCCAGCTGGAATTTTTGTAGGCATATGGAGGAGAAAATCCAGTGAAAGAGGTGCTTTTGATGTGTACCTTTTTCAGCAGAAAGGTTTTCAAACTATCCCATGTCCTTTTAACTTTATTTGGACCAAGTCCAACGCAGGGATGGACAAGCTTTGTTTTTTAAATGTCTGTGGAATTGTTTATTCTTGGACATTTCCCAAGAGAGAAAAAGGATGTTGTTTTAACTCCAGTCCTTCTGAGCTTTCCTTCTTTTTGTTTACTTTTGCTGTGCAGCATTGGTGCTAGCTGATCATCTGTCCTTTTAGCGTCTTCCAGCTTAAGCCAGTTTTTCCTTTTCAGAATTTGGTTAACCTATACCTACACTTTTCAGGACAGAAGAGGAAGGAATAAGGCATGAATATGAAGAGCCATCATCTAAGTATTTTCACAAAGTATAGAAAAATACAGCCTATTCCCATAAAACCTTCTCATTAAGATCTGCAACAAAGGCCCTTCTTTTTGGTGCCTGTTTCAGAAATAGTGACTGAAGACTAGGGAGAAGGCCTTTCTGTGGAACCCTCAATTGTGGAATGTCTTCCCTGCAGTGGATCATCTAGCACAAAACTTATTAAATGTTAGGTGCCAGATTGGTGAGTGGGTATGGCTTATTTTTAGGGGGGTTATCTGGCGAAGACCCTCATGTCATCCTGTTTGAATTTAGATCCTGTTTTCTCCTTGAATTATTTCAACGTATGCAGTTTTTTTTCCCTAAAATGTTCTAACTGATACTTATATTGTTTGTTCAGTTGCATTTTAAAATATTAGCAATGTATATTTTGTGTGAGCTGCTTCAAGCATTTTTAATGGAGCGAGTAATGAACTAAAATGTCTGAAGTGATCTTTCAGTATATGTGTGGATAATTCATAAGACTCAGTGAAAACTATCCTCAGCTCTCGTTAATAATTTACAGTACAATTTTGAACAAGAGATGTGTCCTTCTAAGCCGTTGACTTCAATGGAAGTGTGTGTGTATGTGTGCCATCAAGTCACAGCTGACTTACGGCAACTCTGTACGGTTTTCAAGGAAATATGTTTAGAGTTGGTGATGGACCATTCTCTACAAATTATTAGCATTTTTGATCAATTATCTTCTTGCATATTAAGGGAAATAGTGTTCTCAGGGACACTTACAGTTATGTGGTAGTAGTATACAAACCTATTTAATCTAATCCATCAATTAAATGCCAAATGATTAATTTAACTGTGCAATCCTAACGTAGAGGGGAGGGATCGGAGCCTCTGGTGCTGGTATTAGTGCCACTTGTGCTAAGTGCCGGTGGTGGGGCACTTATGCTGCGGCAGTGCAATCTACAGGCACTGGCAGCATTTTTCTGGCTCAAGGCCTTGTGCTGGCATCAAGAGGGCATTCCTGGGGGATAGAGCTGACTTTAATCAGTTCCCTAACTCCTTTCAGCCTGGGAAGGCCCCTTTTGGCGGGCACCTGTGAAACTATGGAGGAGTTTCATGGGGCTTGGGGAGATCTTATTTTAGTTTCTGCACCACTGCAAGCTGCTCAGGAGACGGTGCAGCTATGCCATCCCCGAGCCCATTGTAAGAACCCCCCCCCCGCGGTTAGGATTTGGCTGTAAATATTTATTTAGTTTGCACCTCTAGTTTTATATTTTATTATCTTAGAGAATGAAAATGATGCCATTCTTTCTTCCTATGCCCCTTCTCAATTCTCATTCTGTCCAGTTCATGGTCGTGTTCCATGCAGTAAGGAACTGAGTTGCTCCTATGTAATGACAGCTGCTATAAAAGTGCTTTGTATAATGCACTTTCAGTCCAAAATCAAAGCACTTTAGTAATTGTTTGCAAGTGGTTTGGCTGTTTAACACAGTGAAATCCAGTTGCTGTATGCACTGAAAGTGGATTGAAAGTGCATTATTCAGCATGTGTAGAGAAAGCCCAGACAAAAAGTATAATATGGGAATGGTAACATCAAAATAGTACTGGAAGAAGGACTGGAGCTTTTTTTGTTTTCCAACACAAATCTTCCTGTAACAGCAGTGCAATGGTATATGAGTAGGCTTACCAGGTGCCCGCTAATGGCGAACAAACTCCTGGTAATTCTTTCTGATGCCCGCAAACCCTCATCAGGTCGTGGGCAGAAGCAAAACAGGGGTGATGAACTTTGTCACTGTGTAATGATGTCACTTCTGGTGTGACCCAGAAGCTCCGTCATTGCACGCTGACAAAAATGGACACCCCCCCACACACACACAGTAAGTACCTGCCTCTCCCCATCACCTACCAGTTGCCATGCTATGCCATGCCTGGCAACCCTATTTATGAGGATCAGAAAGCCATATAAAATAAGAATGAATGAAAGGTTTATTCATATGACTAGATAACAGCCTTTTTCTTGTATGTTATTCTCAGCACTTGCTACCTCAGGAAATACAAATTAGTTTGAAATGTCTCTTCCTTCTCTCCTATCATGAGATTACAAATACACTTAGGAGGACTAATTTTTATTAATAGTTTGTATAATCAACTTTTAGAAAAGGGTATAAAACTTGGGGGAGAAGGGGATGGTAAGAACTGAACTGTAAGAATACAGTTTTATTCTTGTTTAATAAACACAGAAGGGATTAGTGAACCATAGCTAAGACTAACTAGTGCAATTAAGAAGCTTTCTAGACCAGCAAGTCATCCTATGGTAAAGACTGTTTCTAGACTCTTCAGTTTTAATGGTTCCCTGCTTTTGTTTGTTAAAAATATCCAGCTTATGAAAATAAGTTCTTGGGGAGAGTGGATCTAGCCAGACTTCTTGCTGACATTGTGTGTTTATTTTTACTCATGTCATTTATACCCCGCCTGTCTCCCCATTGGAGAACCAAACAGGCTTTCATAATTCTCCTCCATTTTGTCCTCACAACAACCCTGTGAGATACTCCAGGCTGAGAAGTATGCTACTGGCCCAAGGTCACCCGGCAAGCTTCCATGACAGAGTGGGGATTCAATCCTGGGTCTTCCAGATACTAGTATGCCACTAACCACTACACCATGCTGGCTCTCAGTTCATGTAATATTTCGCCTGTAGTAATTAACCAAACTATCCAGAAATAGTTTTGCCCCATGAATGGTGATGTGTCTAGGGACTTTCAGGAAAATCAAAATACTGTACATTTCAGTCAAGGTTCAGGTGTTGTACTTCTTTAGAATGCAGTTCAGTAGATTGGGAAGGGTGTTGAATTGAGGATATATTAAGTGAAATGCGGCGTGCTGGGGAAGGTATGCATCAAGACAGAGCACATTATCAGAAGCGCATAGAAAATCCCAAAGCGATTACAAACCACCTGAAGCAGGCAAAATCGCAGTTCCTTTCAGACCTATTTCCCTTATTACTATTACCATTCCCTTTGCTGGGACTAGTATGGTAACATGCGAATGGGTTTGAGATGACTGCACCTGAATGTACAAAGTTCTTCTGAAGGTTACAAGACGGTTCAAATGTTTAGGAAGGTGGCTGGACCATTACAATAAGCCCATGGTGGTTGTAAATCAAACTTGCATGACATGTTGGTCTTTTGGCATTCTGATTGGGAGGTGCTGTCATAGTATTTGTTTATACAGTGATGGCTAAAGAGCTAATACCTAGCTGTGAATCGGGTTTAAATAGACTGCACAGTGCACCTAATTGATCATTTATTTAAAATTATTTTATACTATCTCTGCACAGGCATGTTCCCACAGCAGTTTGCGTCATGTGCAGGTCAATTATAAAATCAACCTGTAATCAATGAACAATAAAATCAGTGAACAACCGGGAAGCAGCCATATACTTATCAATCAAAAAGTCTGCTGAAACTTTTAAAAAGCCATCCATGGGTGGTGGAAGGCATAGGGGGAGGTGATGGGCACTCCACATCTGGGAGTGACCTCTGAGCAAGTTTTGTCCTTCATGGCCACTCACCTCACCTCTGGAGATAAGGGATCCTGGCTGAAGATTGGGGGCTCAATCCATGGCACGTAGCACCTTTTAACAGCTATGGATGGTTCTCCAGCTACAGCTATTCCTCAAAGCATGATCTATTCCCACTGATCCATGCTCTGGTCACATCCAAGTTAGATTACTGTAACACTCTCTTATGTGGGGCTGCCTTTGAAAATGGTTTGGAAACTTGAGTTGGTCCAAAATGCAGCATTTTGTATCTTGCTCTGCTGAATTAATTCCCTGGTGGAAAAGAGCCAGACTGTGTCAGGTATTGCTTCTTGATCAATAA
Source organism: Euleptes europaea (assembly GCF_029931775.1). NCBI lineage: Eukaryota > Metazoa > Chordata > Lepidosauria > Squamata > Sphaerodactylidae > Euleptes > Euleptes europaea. Next base: position 83,107,690 of record NC_079314.1, on the reverse strand, counting down.
TTGCTTTTTCCTGTTGAGGGTGCAGCCCTAATGAGATTTCTGCCCTAAAAGGCTGCACTGCAAAGCTTGAAAGCTGCACTCAAAGAAACTGATGCTGCTGTGGGATGCATCACACACAGTACATGATGATACAATTTAGTATTAGGTGTGCCATCAAGCCTCTGTAAATTAGTATACTTAAACATAGGGGGTTGCCTTCATGTTAGGGGTTCTCTTTGATTTCCTTCTGTGAATCACAGAAAATGGCCATTGTTACAAGTACCTGTGTACCACTGACAGATTAAGGAAGAAATTGGGGCCTGCACCAAGGTCAGGATCTTCAACCCAAGAGAACGCACTACCAACTGGATAAGGGTGGTCCATCTGCTCCCATCTGCTGAGAGAGCCAGTGTGGTGTAGTGATTAAAGTGTCGGACTAGGATCTGGGAAACCCAGGTTTGAATCCCCACTCTGCCAGTGTGGGAAACTTGCTGGGTGACCTTGTGCTAGTCACACACTTTCAGACGCAACCCTGGCAAATAATCGGATGAGAGACCTCCAAGGTATACCAGGATCCTGATGTGGAGACAGGCAATGGCAAACGACCTCCAAACGTATCTTGCCTTGAAAATCCTGTGGGGTCGCCATAAGTCAGTTGTGATGGCAAAACACACACATCTGCACCTACCAGGAATAGAGGTCTCTACAAGGCCTCAGAAGTCTGAGTAAATTTTCTGTTTCCTGTGGGGGTGATACAGGGAGGGCAGTAGAATGCAGCTGTTACTCTAATTTACGGTAATCCCTTTTGGTGCAGTTGTCATAAATAAAGATGAGAGAGTCATGCTTTACTTCCTCTCCTGGCTGTTTTCCCATAGGTAATGGATTATCATCACATAGGCCTCTCGGATAGTCTCCTGGGTTAATTTCCTACTGGAGGGAATGGTGCAGCTCTTCAGTACTTTTTTTCCAGCCTTACTTGTGCTGAAGGGGCTTAAGTGAATGTGAAAGAGTTACACTCTACTTCCTTGTCCATAAGGAAGGGTGTGTGTGTATGAACAACAGACAGCTGTGCATTTAGAGTCCCCCTCCCTAGCCTGGATCCAGCCTTGGAAGAAATATTTTGATTTTGCAAGAGAGAGAAAACAGAACCACCAGTGCAAAATAAGTATTAATAGTTCAGATCTTCAAAACAAAAACTGAATAGGTCATGTTTGGGGAATAGATAAATCTAGTTATATGCTTGTTTGTTTTTATGTATTTGCTTTATAGCCTGCCTGCCTGCCTTGCTGAGACTCGAGGCGGGTTACAGAATAAAAGCAAGGTACAATGCAATAGTGTTTTTCATTTTCGTTACCTGCCGTAAGATGAAGGGTGAGCTAATATTAAAGCAGGACACAGAACAATGCTGCTGCTGTTTTGGTTGCTGAGCTGATGTATTAACAAAGACGTTCAAATTCCTAAGCATAGCAAACCAGAAATGTCACTTTGTGTCCGAGAGGCAGCTGGCTCACATGATCTGACAGGGTATTCTTACTCAAAGAATTAATGTGGTGACTTATTGGTGACTTGTTTCACATGACTGTTAATGCAGAAGTTTCTCTTTCAAAAAAAAGCTTAGTGTAGCAATCACTGATATAAAAAGGGAGTGCTGAGTTTTAAATGCAAACTGGATTTCCGTAGCATATCTCTTAATATTTTTTATTACATTTCTGAGACAGCTTGTGCATAACTGGGATATATTGACATGAAGAAAGGGTTTCTCATAAACATTGGCCTACAGGCAAACATTTAGCTGCAGATTTTATATGGAGTTGTTAAACAATCCACATAGAGAAGGTTACGACGGTAGGACAGGTTCTATTGCAGGGCTGCCTTCAGTCTTTGGGGTGCCCTGTGCAAGATGCCCTCCAGTGCTTCCCACAGTGTGCTCTTGCACATGGAGGAGGAAACAGAGCATGTATTTCCCACTTCCCAGCATTGAAGGGGCTTCAAGGAGCATGAGGGCGGTGCTCTACTCTTTCCTGCAGCCACCTTTTTATTTTGGCCGTCAAGTCACAGCTGACTTATGGTGACCCCATAGGGTTTTCAAGGCAAGTAACATTCAGAGGTGGTTGCCATGGCTTGCCTCTGGTATTCCTAGGAGGCCTCCCATCCAAATATGGGGGTTGAGGACAACAAAATACAGAGCTACATTCTGCTATTTCCAGGTACAACTTCCAGCAGAAAATGGGAGATTGCGCCGGAGGCTCCTGAGGTCTTCTGGAGCAGTCTTCCATTTATAGTAGGAGTGGACGGGCCGAGCATCTTTGGTTAAATTTGGATGCTTTGTCGGTTATGGAGTTTGACAGATGGCTGGCAATACTAAGCTTTGATGTCAGCCCTGTTCAATTGACAGAAGCTTCTAGGTACCCAGTTATATGTTCCTTGAGACCTAAGCAATATGCCCTGGCAAAATTGATTCTTAACCTTTGATCCACTACTGCCCACCAAGCATGCAATATTATAATTAAACATTCTCGAAGTCACAAGTAAAAAGACAAAAACAACACGCCAGACAAGGCATGTTATATGCATCCAGTGTACAGATGTCAGGCATAGCCAATAGGGACAAGGGTCCCATTGAATCTATCAGCCAACTTGTTTGAATCTGTTTGCGGTGTGCCCTGTTTTTTAGGGCCAGGGGAGGGATGTAGCATCAGAAAATGCCTCTCAGCTTTGCCAACTCCTTGGCAAAGATCTTTTTTAGTTTCCTTCTGTTATGAGCCTTCTTGCAAGAGGGTGCAGCCAGGTCTCTTGCTGCAGTTACAAGTTTATTTCTGAGACTTGGCCTTTTCCAAGCCAGATAATTGTCAGCATTGTCGTGGTAAGTTTTATACTGGTTCAGAAGTACATAAGCTTTGATAGATGCTTTGCCTCTAAGGTCTGCAGCCAGGGTGTTGCTTTCATTTATAACAATCACTCTATAAACCTGATATTGTGGGAGATGCATGATGGATTATTAGATTGAAAAAGGGCCCGGAGCTACCCTTTGTGTTTTCATGGCTCAGACTAGCTTTAGACTGAACAGGACTAGCAAAGGAGTTTTTGCTGATACTATCAGTGTAGCCTAGCTAATTTTCATTATTCTGTTCTGTATCCTACATAAATCTATACTGGCAATGAGTTAAAGCCCATTTAATGTGCAAATACATTACTTCGTACAATACTTTGTTTTCTTTCTCCAAAATATTTGGTAAATTTGTTCCTAAGCCTTGTATGTGTTTTATAACATTGACTATAGGATGGTGTCTGGACAAAGCCTGTTCACAAGGTCAGCGTGCCTGCTCAGTATTTATGGCAAGATAGGAGTGTCTAATAAAAACTCGATACCATATTATGCCCCAGAAGTAAAGTCTTTTTTATCAATTATAACAGCTGTTAGAGATTCTTGTGTTTGTAGGCTTTGGCTGATTCTATGGCTGACTTCTGTGTGTATATATAATATGAAATAGGTAAAGGGTTGTATCCAGTGATTTTCCACTGGCAGAATACTTATGTCAGTGGAGGCGGTGAACCCAGGAGTTCAAGGGAGGCAGTGGGCTGCAAGGGAAAGAGCGAGGTTCCATTCCTCAAGCAAAGCTCCATTTCTGTTGCAGCCCATCTACACATCTGTATGTTAACTGCTTTGTGTTTTGAGGCATTTATCTTGATTCTTGTATAGTACCAAGGTGCTTTTTGGTGTCCTCTTAAAACTGAGCATCTGGAATCAAGACATTGCTGTGTCTCAGAAAACAACAGTGTTAATGAAAACATCTGAGTTTTGAATGTTCATGGTGACTGATTTTGGCTCTTTATAGTAAGACAATTGACTGCTATTGGTAATAGTTACGACTATTACCAGTTGTTACTATTGATAATAGTTGGCTAGGGCTGGTTAGCTCTGCCTTGGAAAATTCCAGGAGATTTGGGGACAATGCCTGGGGAGGACAGAGTTTGGAGAGGGAGCTGGGGATGTGTGACTACATAGTCTGCTCTCCAAAGCTGCCATTTCCTCCAAGGACACTGATTTCTGTAGTGTAGAGATAAGTGGTAATTCCAAGAGAACTCCAGGCCTCACCTTGAGGTTGGAGAGCCTAGATACAGTCTTCATTTTGGGTTTTTTTTCCTGGAAATTTTTGTCCCTTTCTCTCTCGGAATTATGTTACAGAGCTCAGAATAAACTCAACCGTTTCTATAATGAGCAGTGTTGCATTTCTCCTTCCAAATCAAATCAAAGCGAACATATGTTTTCTAGGCCATCAGCAGAGGATCCTGGTGATTCTGGTTTGGTGCTTGGAGACCTACACTCCGATGAAGAGGTGATATCAAGAGATGCCAACAGTTCAGATGAAGATGATGATAGCAATTCAGACTCTAGTAAAGGGGAACTTGATACCCAAGAAAATAATCAGGTAGGACTATAGTGTTCATTTGCTGAATTTTGAAAAGCTTAATTTCCCCCCTGAAGATGAGTCTGCTTGATTATGAATACAGTGCACATCTTGCTTAAATACTCTTTTTTTTTTTAAGTTCAATATTATTGTAGATCTGTGAGCCAATGTGTGATGGCAGGAGATCAGTAATCAGAGATGGCTAGCCTTTTGATTCAACCCGTTGGATATAGTCTTTTCCCCCTTAGCCATATGTAGAGTGTAGCCCTGGTCCTTATGAAGGGATTAGTGGTAATTCTTGGATCCAGTTCAGTATTTGCACAGGCACAAGAAGTTCCACCCATGGAGTATGACTGTCTCAGCTCCCCTCTCTCACACCAGCCCAGAACTATACCCCCAGTGTTCTGCTGCAGAAGGAAAGGGGACACCCCTCCCAAAGCAGGATTTTAGTAGAAATTTTAAGATGCTGTAGGAGGGTGATGGCAAGAAAGCCATACTTTGTGGGTGGAAATCCTTGTACCTGTAAAAACGGTAGTCTGAATCCTATACCTGTTCTCTACAGTATCAGGGGAGCATGCCCATTATATTAGGTGCTGTGAAACATAGGCACGATGCTGCTGCAGTCATGTTTGTGGGCTCCCCAGAGGCGCCTGGTTGGCCACTGTGTGAACAGACTGCTGGACTTGATGGGCCTTGGTCTGATCCCATATGGCTTGTCTTATGTTCTCATGTTAAGGCAATACTATTACCAGTCTGCATCTTCAGACAAGAAGATTGGTAAAAGTAGCCTTGGCACTAATCTGCTTGCAACTACTGGGGCTGCATTCTGTGTGTAAGACCCATATCTTAGGAAATGTGTTGGTGGTATTACCGTCTATAACTTCTCTCTCCCCACTCTGACCCATGGAGTATTGATTTTAATAGATGATTTTTCTCAACTTGATGTCGGCTTAAAAAGCCTGTATTAAAATGCGCATTTTATTTTAAAATAGTTTATTTCAATTCAAATTTCAAAAAATATTTTGCCTACCCCTCACATCCTCTCCCCTTATGGTGCTATATTAGCTGCTTCTTTGACTTTTCTTACCATTTTTTCCTTTTTTCTCTTGGTCGCTTCATGATTCTCATCTTGTAAAGGTTTCATAAGTCATGCAAATATCCCACAACATTGATTTAACTTGTTTAAAACATTTATATGCTGCCTCTTTAAAAGATATGCTCAAGGTGGCTTACAAAATAAAACAAGATAATACCATAAAAACATAAAATTCAAACCATTAAACACAGAACATAAAACATCTGACAGCCTAAAAAAGTACTCTTAAACAATCCACAGGCTAGAAATTTATTGTAAAAACTATGTTAAAGGTTAGCCCCCTAGTTAACAGCCTGAGTAAAAATAAATGTTTTGGCTTGGTGCCTAATAGAGTAGGGCAGGTGCCAGGAGAGCTTCATAGGGAGAGCAATTCGATGAGTACATTGCCACTACCAAAAAATCCCTGTCACTTCCCACACCTTCTCTGAATATAGCTGCCTTTTCCTTGACAGCTGTCTATTTGTATTGATAATTAATCAACTCTGTTCAAGGTCATCTTCCACTCATGGAAAGAGTCCTTCCTTGAATTGCAGATTCCTCCATGAGGTGATTACCTTTTATACCTAGCCTATGTTTTCTATTGTCAAAGGGTTTTTTTCCCCTTTCTACTAGCTTTTGTAAAACATCCTTGGAAAGTCAGAGTGGACAATTTATGTCTTTGCTGCAGAGCCCTTTATGTTTCACCTCTGTTCACCTACATTAATATATGGGAAATGTCTTTCTTTCCCCCTCCCCTTGCTTCAGCTTGCCCTGTACATGGAATTTGGAAAGGGGTGGTGGTGGATCAAATTTACTAACAATCTGCTTCTTCCTCAACCTTTGCAAAAAGAATCTGCAGCTGTGGAGGAAATCAAAACCATGTATAGATGGTTAACTGTTTAGTTTCTTTGAGGTCTTCCCCCCCACCCGGCTTGGTCTAACAAATATCTTGGACCTTGCTGATTTTCTGACATTACAGTGTATATAGCAAGTATTTCTTCCCATTGGTTAAAGGAGAGGACACAAGGTTTCCATGTGGCTGTTGAAAAGCAAAAAAATAAATGCAAGAAAATAAGTTGAAAGTTTATATCCCAGCATGTCCTGTCTGACAAAGCTGCCTTTAGTAGAGTCAGCAGTGTTTGTCCCTGCTTCCAATCAGCTTTTAGAAACCAAAGAAGGAATGTCTGTGTTCTCCTTATTGAGCCATAATTGGAGAACCAACATATAACATTATCCTAACTCCATTTCTTTCAACAGATGACAGATGCCATTTTTAAGGCAGGGTCTGCTCCTTTCCCGAGTAGGTAGAAAGGAAGGCAACTGGCAATTAACTGAACATTAGCATTTAAATGGAATTCTGCCCAATTATAGTCTAAGCATGAGTCTGCTTGCATTTTGAACCCTTGAATTCAAATGGATGTTAGAACTGTATGAAATATTGTAACAGACTTTATGAATAAGATTCAGAGCTATTTAAAAATATTCATATTTTCATTCTGTGAAGTTTAATTTTGTTTTTAGGCTAAAGCAGCTGGGAAAAAAACAAAGGCTCACCTTATTGCTAAAGAAATCATGAGCTCAGAAAAAGTGTAAGTATCTATTCTGAATTCAATTATTTATGTATGCATTTTTATTGCAGTTGAAATAACGTGTTTTATTTTTTTAACAGGTTTGTAGACGTGCTAAAGCTCTTGCATATTGTAAGTATTCTGCTCATGTGTTTGGTTGAGAAATTATTTGTAAATAATTTATTTGTAAAACTTACAGAAATTGTATTAAATCAGGTTATTAGTGTCTTCTTGTAAAAGCAGCTGAATAACCCAATTAAGTAGTCCTAAAATGTTCTGAACTGCTTGAAACTCTTCATAATGTACAGAGAGAGTGATGTTTGAGATGCTTTAATTTTTCTGTTGAAATGAAAATCTTACTTTGCCAGAAGCTTCACACTAAGTGTATTGGGCTTTCTTAACATAACAATTACTTTGGGGCCAACTTGTGTCTGGGCCTGGACCAACGTAAATAGAAAGAGAAACACTGAAATTAAACACAAGGCTGGGTGTCAGGAATTCATGTGCATTTCCAGTTAGGTCAGAATGCGGTAGAGCAAGAGGGGTGCCCTTTCATGATTTGTTTTTCTCCTGATTCTTCACTGTGTGCACAGGTGAACGCAAAGGAAATGGAAAGCTGGCATAAAACAGATTTAATTTGTTTGTGGCTGTCATCACTAATATTCTGTTGTGCTGGGAAAGAAAATAATATACCCTATCAGCTTTATATGACTGAAAAATTGCTCGGTGACATACATTGAAGTATGAGGTAGACAAGGACACTGTCACCTTTTAGAAGCTGCTCTTGTAAGGCATGTAAAGAAATTGCTGCCTATTGCTGTACACGAATGAGGGTTGTTCCAATTTCATGCTGTGATGATGTTTTCACTCTTGTTACCTTCATTGCCTTTGCTTAGAGAGTATAGGCTTTCTTTCTAAGTGTACTTTGAAGAGCATCCAAGTAAGGGAAAATGATACTCTAATTATTTGGGCGTGTTCCTATTTAGGTAGATTTTAAAGGAACATAGTTTTCCACTGGTTTTGTTTTCAAGTATTACAAAAAGTATGTGAGTTTGACTTGTTGGGCAGCCAGGTTTGAATCTGACTGTTCACGTTTTGCTGTTTCTTTAGCAACCAGAGTTCAAAGTATGGGGGCTACCTGGACAAGGGCTTCTCAGTTTCATTGTCAGTCTTATAATAAAAGTTTGACCTTCTGCAACTATAGATCAACACAAAGACTCCAAAGTCCAAATTCTCGTATTAAATTCTGCGGCAGATTTAGGAATTGTGGAGTGTGGGGGGGTACTCATATGTGTATGGCTTCTTGCACAACCCGAGTTTTATTGGAGTTTAAGTAATTCAAACATTGGAAGGCATTAACTAGACCACCATTATAGGCTCCAAAGGGGAGAACTTTGGATTTTATTCACCCACCTACCCAGAAGAAGCTGTTCAGAGGACTGGGCCCACCTCACCAGTTTCCAACTTTACATGTGTGTGTGTGTGTTTAAGGTGCTGTCAAGTCACAGCTGACATGGTGACCCCAACAAGGGGCTTTCAAGGCAAGGCAGAAGCTGAGGTGGTTTGCCATTGCCTTCCTCTGCAGAGTATTCATTGGAGATCTCCCTTCCACAAACTGACCCTGCTTAGCTTTTGAGATCTGATGAGATCGGCTGTACCGTGCCTCCTTCTCTCCTTCCAACTTTATAGATATTTCTTTTGTTCACATACTTTCCACAGTCTGTTCCCCATTCATTCTCTTCTTTGTCTCCCTTTCAAATTGCTTGCTGCCTGTCTTATACACCTACCTTACTGGCAGAAAGTCTTGCCATGGAGTACTTTACATGTATAGGCCTGAATGGGTGAAACAGGTTTGGTAGACTTGCAAAGTGAACCATAAACCTGTTCCTTCAGAACTTTGTTTTAGACTGAAAGGGCTTCTCTGGGGTAAATGGACTGCAGCTTAATCTGGATACTGGTTGTAATGGCTGATTCCTCTAAAATTACAAGGCTTCTTCTGATTGCAGGCATTAGGAAGGACTTTTAAATGATGGAGAAAGATGTGTGTAAATGTGCAGATCATAGGATGTCTGGTATCTTTATATATGCACAAACCTCCTTTAAAGAGTACCTTTAAAAAATAGAAAGGCTATAGCTGACTGCAAAACTGTTCTAACATGTGTTTTAGAAGAGAGAGAAATTATTTAAGAAGTCAATACCTGAAATTGTATCTTGCTAATAGGTAATTCAAGTATGAGGCACCTGGACACCATTAACATTTATTAGAGTAATTGAGCCTTTCCTGGGACTCACCTGAAAGCCATACGTGCATATTAGTATTTGATGTGATGAAGCTATGGATATCAGAGCTTGACAGCTGTGCTTTTATCACTCAAAACAAATAAATAATTAACTTCTGAAGTAATTGTCAGTGAAAGGTATTTTTATAAAGTAGAGCCATTAAAAGTGCTTTTTAATACCTATACAAGTTACATTCAGAATTTTCTCTTACCTAGCTAAGCAGCTTATATATATATTGTGTGTGTGCATGTGCCTGTACGCATTTGTTAATTTGGATTCCTGACAGGTCTGGAGGAAAAATCCCCTGTCCCTTTAATAGAGGCTTAATGTATGGCAATAGGCAGCTGAAGCTTTTCATAGTATGGAGGTCAGTATAGATAGTATGGTAGGCAGTACCATATAAATTCAGGACACTTTTCTTTATGCCTTTTATCAATGCTAGGGCTGATTAAAGAGCAGAAGTAGAAAACACCACTGTGTGTCTTTGAATAAAGAGCTTAGTGGAATGCAGCCAGTATTCCTTTGCTAGCCTTGAGTCTCGGTGAGAAAGGCGGTCTATAAATGAAGGAAATAATATTTAAAAATAACTGAGACCTACAAGGGAAACTTGTTCAGTGCAAAGGTCTTAACACTAGAAGCATGAAATAAGATGGAGTATCCTGTTGTGTGAATTTGTGTGCCTGTGTTCTGTGCCTTTAAACTGACTTTTTCTGGCATGGAGCTGCAGTGGTACAAGACAGCCGTGTTATTAAACTGCTTCTTGAGGCTCCTAAAAACATTGAACCTCTATCAGGGGAGAATGAGGGCACTCCAGATATGTAATAATGAAAACACAATGTAGCCTTTTCTAGGACTCTGTGCTTGAGCCTTTAGCACATTTTGTCAATGTGACAGTCTGCTGACTCTCATAAACCTCTGTGGTTACATGCTGTCCACCTTCAGTTGCAGCTTATAACATAAATTCTCCGTCCGCCTACTTGTGTTATAGATTGATTTTACTCTAAATGTTTTGGGGTAAAGCTCCTGCTGTATAACTTAACAACCTCAGGGGGTGCGATCACTAGATCTGAACTTGTTCAGACCAAACTTCTGTTGTTTCACATGGCATGCAAAACTGCCTGTTTTTGTTTTCTTTTGGAGCAGGAAGGTATGTCTGCCAAGGAAGAGAAGAAATTATTGCTGTAATGCTTAAGCCAAAGAGCTCACCATTTTAGTCTTTAACTGCTTATGTACTCATAAATAAATATGTTCAGAATTGGGGCATAAATGCTGATCTGGCTTGTGCAAGTTAAGAGTGCACAAATTCCCAGCATATTTCCCCCAGTATTTCTATGCGTTCTTGTGTTCAGCATGTTGCATTTTGCCTAAGTGCCTCTGTGGAGCTACTGTGTTCCACCTGGGTTCTATTAGCCATAGTTGTCCCTTGACTTTAGTTCTACGTGTATGTGAAGGCAGCGTTTTAAGGTCACAAAAACGGCAGAATGTAAAAACGGCTTTGTGTTGCTAGTTGGTTCACAAGATATAAAACAGCATTTCCATCTGAATGAGGCCGTCTGTGTTCATTGAAATCTATCACAGCAAGTCTCCAGTGTCGAAAGCCCCCTTCTATTCCTTCTTCAAGTCACCCAAGTCACTTCAAGTCAGTCTTGACAGAGGTGCATGAAAATAAGAATGTAGGAAAATGTGGACCAATAAATGCTTTCTTTGCCTCTCTGTGTGTGACACTTTTTCATCACCCTTGAAAGACACAAAACCAGCTTATCCACTTAGTGAATGAATGTAAGGATCCAGTGGTCTTGTTGCATCAAAGGCAAAAGGAGTACCACCTTCTCTGATCTTTGGCCTCGTGAAAGGTGGGGTACAGAGATGCATTTCCTCTTTTCTGTCCCAGGTCTATCTGCTGATGTGTGAATGTAAGAGAGGAAGAACAGTATTAATGCAACTGTGCCTGCCAATCACTGCTGTGCCTGCCAATCACTGCTCTTCGATTTGCACATCTGTGTGTGTATATCTATATCTATATCTATGTCTATATCTATATCTATATATTTTGGGAAGACAAGAGTCATTGGAAAAGACAACCATGCTAGGAAACGCTGAATGCAGCAGGAAAAGAGAAAGACCCAACAAGAGTCTATAAAGAGATGGATTGATTCTGTAAAGGAAGCCACGTCCTTCAATTTGCAAGATCTGAGCAAGGCTGTTAAGGATAAGACGTTTTGGAGGACATTGATTCATAGAGTCGTCATGAGTCGGAAGCGACTTTATGGCATTTAACACACATATTTACTTTATATTCTGTCTTTCTCGCTGAGACTCGAGGCAGACCCAAGATAAAGCAGTGTAATCAGATTGCATAAAACCGCCAATAAATAATGTAATAGGACAAGGACTACTGAATTAGAGAACAGTGTGACAAACAAACTATTTAAAGCACAGTATACTATAAATGGGAGCCAGTATGGTGTAGTGGTTAAGAGTCTAATCTGGAGAACCGAGTTTGATTCCCTTCTCCTCCACATGAAGCCTGCTGGGTGACCTTGGGCCTATCACAGTTCTCTCAGAACTCTCTCAGCCCATGTGGAGGCAGGCAATGGCAAACCACCTCTGAACGTCTCTTGCCTTGAAACCCCTATGGGGTTGCCATAAATCAGCTGTGATTTGATGAAACTTTCCACCACCACTCTTGGCCACAGCTTCCACCTGCTTATTCAGCAGCAGCAGCAGTAGCAAGTAAGCACCCATGCTTCTGTGAACTTCCTCTTCCCAAAGCTCAAGCATCTGCTTAATCTTAGACTGTGTGTCCAGTCCTATGGAAACTGGCCAAGTGGGTTTGCGACATGTGTGTCAGAGAAATACTATAGTATCCGTTGTTTTTTGGAGGCCATTTTTCAGAGGGTTTGTTTGTTGCCCTTTGTATTGTCATAGGATTTCCGGGATTCAGTGACACATGCTTCCAGGCAACTTGGAAAGCCAGTTATTGAAGACAGGATCCTGAACCAGATCCTGTACTACCTACCTCAGCTGTACGAGCTAAATCGGGACCTCTTAAGGGAACTAGAAGAAAGGCTGGCTCACTGGTAATTATACATAGAACATATATTCTTGTTCTTCCTTTTGGGGGTGGGGGGCGAAGTAGGATGGCAGTCCTAAAATCAATGAGTTCTAATGCATGCTTTTTTTCAAAATTGCACAGTTAGTTCTGAGTATAAGCATCTGGTGTATTACAAATGACTATATTACATAATCAGAATTTTTCATCAGGTGTGTGTATATGCAAGTGCATAGGTATTTACACTAGTGGTTTACAATGAGATAGGCTGTTGAACAAACTTGAGCAAATAACAGGGGTCTGAGAGGCCAAGTCCCTTCCGCGCTTCCTCCATACTTCAGCCTCGGCTCATTCATAGATAGATAAGCCTGAATGCCCTTATCAGTTGGCCAGGGGCAGATTGGGATGTTAAATTGGGCCCAGGGGTACCATAGGAGGAAACAGGTGAGCCTGTGTTTGTTGTTGCCACTGGCCAGATTTGAACTGAGCATCCCCTCTGGACTTAGCAATAGCATAGCGGCTGCTCTGCTGTGCTTGACCCTGACTACTTGACTCTGACTAAGTTAAAGTTGCCTTCCAGGGCAGCAGCCCACCAGGAACCTTCCGGTAAGTTAAAGGACCAGTCCTCCCTAGGGGTTTTTTACCTGTCCAGCAAGCAGGGATAGGAAGGTTGAAGGACACATGCAAAGATTTTTACCAGGTCCTCAACCCTGGTGAAACCAAGCATTTCAAGTTTTGCTAAGTGTGAACAGGCTCTTCTAGCACATCAGCTGGCAGAATAACTTTACAGCATATTAAATAATATAGTGGCCCAAACAAATGTTTAGCTGGACAAAGTAGCATCCTGTGAGCGAAAACTGGGCTATGGGAAACCACCAGTTTGCCTAAAAAATAATTCCATTTTACTTGGGAGTTAATAGCTAAAGGTAATTTTACTACATATACATACCAGGTGATTTACAGTGATCAGAGTATCATCTGTTGATATACTTCCCATCCAATGAAGTGTGTAGACACTGAGGGAAGGAAGGGGGCATAGGAGAGAAGCTCTACTAAAGGGTCGGGTTCCATCATATTTGCCTAGAAATCGTGGGATCAAAAATATTCCCTATCCCAAAGCCTAAATACTGCTGTGATATAGCAGTTTTTCTATCCACAATGTAGAGGTTAGCAGATATATGAACAGACACCGAAGTCTTCAGAGGGTCATAAATAGCTGTTTGGTGAAGAGATGTATCCTGCTCCTTGCTTCTCTTCAGCTGGACAAAAGGCTTTGGGTTCTGGGCTGAAGAGAATCTCTATCCTTTGGCTCCAAAGATAGTCCTTCCAGGTACTGGACTTGAGAATTTGAAGGATGCCTGTTTCTCCAGCTATGGAGTTGAAAAATGAACCTTCTCACTTGTGGGGTGGGAGGCTTGTTAGTAGGAGAGAGAGGTGGAGGGGAATAACCACCCCCTGCTGCATACTGCAGATGCAAGCTTTAACGATTCATTGTACAAAATTCTAGGGTTGACCATCAGAGAATTTCAGATATTTTTGTAAAAGAAGGACCTTACTTAAAGATGTATTCAACTTACATCAAAGAATTTGATAAGAATGTAGCCCTCCTAGATGAACAATGCAAGAAGAACCCCAGTTTTGCTGCTGTCGTTCGAGATTTTGAGGTAATAATTTTTTTTGTCATATCATTTTATGAAGATAGTTCTTTCTAAGGGTTGCTTTATGCAAATGATTTGTACATGGGTGCAGTATCAGAGGAAAATATCTGTCTATTATATGTGGATGCACATTTTTCACTTGTTATAAAATGTAAGCAAATGGGGCCTCATCCATCCTGTGTTAGCAGATCATATTAATTTTAAAGGGACACGTAGCCCCCCCAAAAAGTCTGTGCTTGACATCTGATGTAGTGATGTAAGAAAAAATTCAGTAAAATTCAGATTCAGGTCTAATGGACCTGATTTTTTTTTTGTAAACCTGGATATTCCTGAAACCCCGTATCGGGAAGATCCAGATTCCCAGGGAAAAATTCAGGACTATTTGACCCGAACCTGAATTTTACCACCTCCTCATTTCCCCCTCCCCATTTTCCCCACTTACCTTGACTCCAGGGCTGCAGTGTCCACCTCGGAGTCCCGCGTGGAGTCCGGCCGCCATGGCTGTGATGGGCGCGGAGCTGCTTCTGAGCCCCACGTGGAGCCTGGAAGTGGCGGCAGCCTGGACAGAACTGCATGCTGGGCCAAGACCAGCTTGTAGCTCTGCCCAGGTCGCCGCCTCTGAGCCCCCCTTGGAGCCCAGAGGCGGCAGCAAGAGAGTTCTGCGCTAGCCTGGCCGATTAGCAGGTAAGTGGGGAAGGGGAGAGAAGAGATTCCCCGCTTATTTTTTTAATGGTGGTGGGGCCAAAGCAGCCCAAATCATGCTGAAAAAATTTGGCATGATTTGGGGATCAGCTTTTTGGTTCCCTTTAAAGTGCTGGGAGGAACAAATCTGGAAAAAAACAGATTAAGGTATTTTTCAGGTTTCCCCCCAATTCAGCTTTGCCAAACGCATGCACCCCTAATCTGATTCTTCACATGTCTATCTTATATTTTGGTATCATTCCTAAGTTTAAAAACGAAATCTTTGTATTTATTTATTTTTATTTATCCTGCCTCTCCTTGTGGCTTACAAGTATGAGGTTGCCTACTACAGAAATACCCTGGCGAAAAGGAGGGAAATAAAACTAAAACTTGAACTAAAGCTAAGCATTATGAATGACTCACTTTCCAAAGGACCAGTATAAGAGTTAACTTTTCTCAGAATCTGTGAGTTGAACATTTGCTGATTTCCTCCTCCCCCACGCACAGACAGATGCCTGCTGCAGATCTCCACCTCCCCTCTCATATTAATCCCATGGGTACCCTGTCCCCCAGAAGCAACACTTTGAGGTGAGGAGAAAATCCATTATGGAAGTCTCGCCGCTCAGTGGAGGTTTACTACAAAATTCAAGCTTGTGTGTACTAAAATTTTATCATTAATTTTGGTTACTGAGTTTGTCATTCGTAAAAGCTGCCATGCTTTGCTAACAAATGGAAAATAATAAATCAAAATGCCTATATGTAAGTTTTGTGTTTATTAATATTTGTTAGTTTCATTTAAGTTTCCAGGATGGAGACAGATACCAATTCAGTTTTGTTTTTTTGTTTTAAACTCATGAAAATTTCTCCAGTATGATTCTTGAACTCAATTTACTCAACAAGACCAGTTTAAAACACTGGTCTAACTCAGAATCAAAACTGTTGGGGCATTAGTGAGCATGAGTTTTCAACAAGTTTCCGTGAGTTTTAACTACGGTAATTGTTGGAACTGATAAGGAACACTATTCTTGGGACTAAAAATCATTATTTTCATGGAAGTTTTTTGGTCACAGCAGTCTGGGGCTTGTCCCTAGAGCTAGCAAGCAGAGTTACATCATATACAGCTGAGTAACAACCGTGTATCTGTTTATGCATCAAATGCACTGTGACCAAGTTTATCATTTATGACTATATTAATAGAAGTTGATCAACCCTGTTCATTGCCTTAGATGTTTCTGTGGAACAGAAAGGTGAGTTACAAACCCACAATAATTATGGAAAACAAAAGTAAAGAAAATGAAAGTAAACTGGAGAGATCATTTTTCCCCATTAGCAAGTGTTGGCCTTAAAGTCATGTGTCCACAGTTTTGGAGTGAATGGAATGCTAGAAACAAGCCAAGCTCTTGGATAACGCTCTGTTCCTTTGGGATTAAATCTTCTGCCAAAATGCAAGTCCAAGGCATTGTGCCTCTATTTATTCTTATTGGGATGTGCCTAGTTTACTTAATGTAGAGTTATGAGGATAAAATGACCTGGAGGCATGGCACCTTGGATTTATTAGGCAGAAAATTGTTGTGTTTTGTAATACTTTGCAGCTGCCTGTCTGCCTAGCATGTAGCCCAGAGCAATGAGCAATTATACTTGGCTTATATGAGGAGTGGTACAGGTGGGTGGGAGTGATGAGAACAGTGAAGCTGCTGATGGCCTAGCATGCTGACTAGCAGAGTGTGGTTGCAATCCCTAGGACACTTTCTTGGGAGTAAGATCTACTGAATTAACATGACTTACATCTGAGTAGACCTGCTTAAGATTGCTCCCCAAGTTAAGAACGGCTACTAAATTGGAGCCAGCCTGCGGTTTCCTGGTGGTTGTACCATGTTTACCTCTCCGACACACAGTAGCAAGATGGTTTAATGTGTCATTGTGCTTTGGCCTGTTTAAAAGAATGTTGGCTTTCCTTTTAAGAGTTCTGGGATTTTTTTTGTATTCTAGATGAGCCCCCGCTGTGCTAGCTTGGCACTCAAACACTATTTGCTCAAGCCTGTTCAGAGGATCCCTCAATACAGGCTGCTTTTGACAGGTAAGAGTAAACTTGGCAAGCTAAAAACTGTTTCATCCATGCAGCAGTCACAGCTTACTCTTTACTCAAATTCAGATGTGTGGTAAAATTTATTGTGCAGCTAGAAATTCTTCTGGCTCCTACTCCAGGGCTGATAAAATATTCAAAGGAAATATGCTGTTGATTCTACTTCATTTTCAGTTAGGTAAATGCTGATGGTAATAAGCATCACGCCTGTGATGTTGTACTATGTTTCCACAGCTGTTTGGCTTGGTTGTGTTGTTTGGAATAGAACAGTATTGATTTCAAAGAGAGGGAGGGTCTGCAATCTGATATAATACAAATATTTGTCTTATACCAAATGCTTATACCATGAATTATAATTCTGGCCACATTGCTAAAGTTAGCTAGAGGTTTTTTAAATATATTGTTTGCTCACACTCCTCCTCTCCCCTCTTTATTTTAACAACAGTAAGTAAACAGTAATATGCTGCTTCCTTCCAAGGTTTTTGACACCTGTTTTAAATATATAGGGATGTAGGCATTTAATGCATTATACAGATTATTTTTCTTTGCTCTTCCCTATTCTTGGGCTTTTTTAGTGATTGCTCTGATGTTCTGCAATCGGCTACCAATAGGAGTGAAAATGTTTCTTCCCTGCCAGTTTTTCCATCAAGCTTATAAGGAAGTTTAACTTAGAAGAGCCTCTAGATAGCTGTTTGAAGGGTGTATTGTTTTATAAGCTGTCATGTTGTGCAGATTTAATGTGTTTTGGGTTTATTGATTTGTTTATGCTATGTGCATATTTTAAACGCCTCCCTACCTCTGTGAGGTGGTGTAGAAATATTTGAATATCATCAACGAATCTGATTATTTTGGGCTGTGTGTATTTTTCCTCTTTAATTTCTGTTTCTCAAGACAATGTTAGTATTTTGTTTAGGTAGCTATAAAATCATGAGTGATCCTTGAGTGGATCTTCTAGATTTGAGTCCAGTAGCACCTTAGAGACCAACAAGATTTTCAGGGTATGGGTTTTCAAGAGTCAAAATTCCCTTCATCAGATATATGATGAAGGAAGCTTTGACTCTTGAAAACCCATACCCTGAAAATCTTGGTCTCTAAGGTGCTACTGGACTCGAATCTAGCTGTTCTACTGCAGACCGACAGGGTCACCCTCTGAAACTATCTTGTGTGGATCTGTGACCATTATGAATGGTTTTCTAGCAAGATCTGAATAACCGACAATAGTACATGGTAGAATAAAGGTAAGAAATACCAGTGACCCGTCCCCATGCAGGGACCATTGCATAAGACACTGTTGATGGTAGACTGCTTCCTGTCCTTGTCCCCAAAGCCAAATCTAGGGATTATCAGAAGGGACTCCTGAGAGCCTGGGAGTTGATGCAACATGTGGCTGCCTTGCAATATTTGAAGGTCTAGACTGAGCACACACAACAGATAGCTCTGGAAGGACTTGAAAACAATTAAGCAAGATCATAATGGGTAGATCAGTCAGTGACAATAAGCTCTGATAACTAAATGGACTCTTGGTACTTCAGGATCCTTAGGGCATTAGAACTTTAAAGCATCTAAGGAAAATGGGGGGGTATTACTCCCAGTAAGAGAGAATTGTTGGTGGAAGGACACAGTAAACTACCTCCTCCTTTGGGGAGGGGAAATGGACACTCTTCAATAGGATAAGGTTACCCTACTGCTTTGCTGCTTTTCTTTGGCTATGTGATTAGTGCAAACTGGAGATGGAGGAAGAAGACTGCCCTACTAGTGCTCTGGTCTCTTGTTTATCAAAGAGGCCAACGTTTTCTATATTTTTCCGAAATGTCAACTTTGCTAAGCGCCCTGAACATTATTTATGCTGAGTTGGTCAATGCCATGCTGCTCAGGCTTCCTTAATCATTTTTTAAATCATTGGTTTATTGGCAAGCCAAGATTGGCCCTTTGCTTTTACTTCTCATTTTATGTTTAAGAACTGGCTGTGAATCATCACTGATCATTAATCATTTACATACTGAGCACATCTATCATTTAATGGTTAACCATTTATTAGACATCGCAGTATTAGAATATATTAATTAGTTCACTGAATTCCTCTTCATCCCAAAAAGTTATAAAATGTCAACAACCATACCAAGGGAAGAGAAATAAGTAAAGAGAAATAAGTAAAAATATATTAATTTCCAAATTAGTCTTAAAATTATTGTCTTATCCCCTGTTGAAACAAAGTTAAAGTACTTGTAATTCTTCACCTATTTTTCTTTCTTTTCATCCCTTGTCCCCACCCAAGACATTAGAATGCTTGATACCAACAAGTTCATGCTTCTTGCCACAAAACCTTACTCATCAATCTATTCATTTTTGAGATGCCCCCCTGAGGTGTTCTGGATACAACGTATCCCTTGTATCCCATCATGGTGCCCTTCCATTAAAACTTTAGATTGTACCCTTGCTTGAATATGAAAATCTCAGCTTTCTGCTTCATCATTTTTAGTTCCTCTACATAATGACTTTCTGTAATGATCATTTACTGAAAAGACTATTTGTTCTGTCCATTTGACCCAGCTCTATTTTGCTCTCCTGCCTCTTATATCTGTTTCAAGTCCCTGGTATTTTGTGTAACTTTCGGCTAGATGGCTGTTAAACATGCACGATCTCTTTCATTCTGACTCCACCTATCATACACTATTGCGATTCTTGCTACCTGTAAGTAGTAGGGAAGCACTCCATTTGGGAAAAGCATTCACAGGCTCTAGGATCAGAATGCTGTGTATTTAATCATGAAGAGCACAACTATGGAAAGCTGAGCACTTTTAAGCCCCGTTACAATCAGTGGGTAAAATGAATATGTAAAAATGTAATTCAATTTAATTTTGATTTTCTTATAGGTCAGTTAAAAATTGATTCTCTACTGCTATGTTTAACCTTAAAAAAACCCTGATTTTCTATATTACAGCTTCACGGTTTAGTCCTCTATAAAATAGCTAGACTATCATCGCTGAAAGTTGTCCTTTCCCACCCTTGATTATAAGATTTTCCATTTTATTTACAGTTTGTAACCATAGCTCGTCTAGGTTCATTGTATCACAATTTTTCTGATATGTTAACTTAATTAATACATATATTTCTTTTACTTTAATCAACCAGGAGTCGTTTTTTGTTTCCAATGTCTGGCAAAAGTCATTCTAGCAGCAGTTATCATGTGTAACCCCATACATCATTTATCTTTAGTTAGGTTAGGGGCTAAATTTAACAAAAGTATCTCAGGTTTACATGGGATATCAGTCCCCATTCCAATAGACAGATGTTTCACTATTTCAGTCCAGAACGTTATAGCTCTCTCACACTTCCACCACATACGAATGAAGTCTGCTTGTTTTTTATCGCAGTACCAGCAACTATCATTCATTGATTTGTAGATTTTACTTATTCTAATTGGAGTTAAATGCCACATTTATACCATCTTAATTAGATTTTCTCTTATTTGCAAGCTAACTGAGAAATCCAATCCCTTTGAAAAAATATATTCCCATTCAGTGTCCTTCAGTGTTACTCCTCTGAAGATGCCTGCCACAGCTGCTGGCGAAACATCAGGAAAGAAAATACCAAGGCCACGGTTACACAGCCCGGATAACCTACAAGAACCAATATATTCCCATTCTTGATCGCTCAATGGTTTATCTAAATAAATGTTCCATTTGTCCCTATAGCCTAATGTTGAATTTAAATTTTCTTTTACTAAAATTGCAGATATTTTTGAAGTTGAAACTTTATCTTGAAGCATTAATTTCTCAAACTCAGTTTTTTCTCTAATTTCAGTTAATTCTTTTTCTTTTAAATTATTCCAATACTTTTTCATTTGTAAATATTCTATAAAGGTAATATTAACTTCTTTCTTATCCAAATTTTTTTCTAGAGGTTCTAAATTATTATTATTTTTAATCCAATAATGATAATCATTCTGTTTATCTGTCTTTATTCTGCGAGGGAGTTGGAATTCTGGATTCTTGGCTAAAATGTTCCAAAGGAAGGAAGACAGTGGGGAAATATCTGGGGCTAGTGTCTCTCTTAATACTTCCCATTGTTTTAGAATGGTATTAATGCAGTTATTATCTTTATTATAAAAATTTTCCTATCATTTTTTTTATACCCCATGGCCATCTGTTTAGTGGAAATTTAACAAAGTCTTGTTCAATTTTAATATAAGGTTCCTTTTCATCATTTACTACCCATGATTTTAACCACTTTACCCTAGCTACCTGATAATATACTAGTAAATTTGGCATTCCTATCCCACCTTTGCCTTTAAGTTCATATAGATTGCTATTTCTGAATCTGTTTTTTTAATTCTGCCAAATCTATTACAGATCTTTTGCCATTCTTCAATCATTTTCTTTGGTATATCTACAAATAAGTTATTGAAAATAAAATTTATGTTTGGTAAGATTATCGTTTTAATTAAATTGACTCGACCTAGAACTGTGACATTTAGAGGAAGCCATTTTTGGACATATTCTTTTAGTTCTTTAGCTGTTTTCCCGCAATTTAAATTTAAACATTTAGTTCTATCTTAACTTAGCCAGCTACCTAGATATTTAACGTTTTCTGCTTTTCTTAGATCTTCTGCCCATATTTGTTTCTCCTTTTTGTTGTCAAATTAAAAAAAAATAACTTCTGATTTATTTGCATTTAATTTGTATCCAGATATTTTACTAAACTCTGTGATAACTTTTCTAATCTCAGTTCCAGATGTATCTGTTTCTGTTAGTAAGAGCACTATGTCATCTGCATAAAGGCTTAATTTAAATTCCTCACCTTTAACCCATATGCCTTTAATTTAATTATTATCTCTTATTGAGATTGCTAAAGGTTCTAGAGATAGAGCATATAATAGAGCAGACAGAGGGCAGCCTTGCCTAACCCCTCGCATGATGTCAAATGATTCTCTTTTTAATGAGCTGAATGATTTTGTGGTTCTACTAGGCCATCTAGTGACCAAAACCAACATTATTTATGGACCAAATAAACTTAGTTCTTGTTTTGTTTTTGATAAAGCAGCTCCATGATCCACTCAGCCACATGACTAGAAGTGTTTTTAGGCACAGTAGGAAACAAGCATGTTCTTATCTCTCCCAGTGGGAACTGAAGTTTTTATTGGACTGTGTCCTGAACATTTAATTATTTTACAGTAATGCACCTGTACAGAATTTATTTAATTTATGTTAGACAAAAATCGTCAGTCAAATGGCTTCTGGGGCAGTTTCCAGGAAAGATAATTAAACAAGTAGGCAAGCTGCATAAAATCAAATAAAATGTAACAATATGTAAAAGCCAGTTTGTATTTAACGTAACAATAAGTGGAAAAGGCAAAAATTCATAAATGGAGCTGACAGCAAACAAAACTCAAAACGAGAACACAAAACAAAGTGACATGAAAAGCCTGAATGAACAGTAATGAAAAGTCTTCACCCAGCACCTAAGTCTAGATAACCTAGTCATCAGACAAGCAGCTGTGAGGAGGGAGTTCCAGGGATGAGGGACTACGACGGAAAAGGCCTGTCTCTCGTGAATACCTGTTTGGCCTCTGAAGATGGAGCAAAACCTTCACCAAAGATCTTAACTGAGAAGCTCGTGAGAAGCTGTCTTCTGACAATCAATAATTTACCTCTGAAAAGCCAATTAGGATTGTGAACGAACGAATGAATTGTTTATTGTGGTCGCAGATTAGCACAATAGTGCTTACAATACTAAAAATATTTGCATAGAAAGCTGATACGTAGGTGATATAAAAATAGCAAATCAAATTCATCAAGTCAGTACAGAACTACAGTAGACTCCAGCGGCTGCACAACTTTTGGCAACTTTATCTGTAATCCAAGGTTCATGGTTTGAGAGAAGGAAAGTAGATAATTCCTCCGATATACCAAGGGGATATGAGTAATAAAAACATATCTGAGATCGCCATAGAAAGGGAATGCAATAAAATGTGATCAACAATTTCAATTTCCCCACTTGCAAAAGGGCAGCAATTTTTCCTTGCATGTACAGTATAATTTATTTTATGTTTTTTTCCTGACTACTTGGTGTGAGAAATGGAAAATTGTGTAATATATACTCTGTTCTGTTCAGATTAGGGCAGAGACTGTGGTTCAGTGGTAGAACGTCTGCTTTGCAGGCAGAAGGTCCCAGGTTCAGTTCTCAGCATCTTCAGTTGAAAGGATGAGGTAGTAGATAATGTGACAAGACCTCCCCTTGTAACCCTGGGGAGCTGCCAGCAGTCAAAATAGACATTAGTGACCTTTTACGCAGATTCAGATTGC
Source organism: Euleptes europaea (assembly GCF_029931775.1). NCBI lineage: Eukaryota > Metazoa > Chordata > Lepidosauria > Squamata > Sphaerodactylidae > Euleptes > Euleptes europaea. The sequence goes on along the minus strand of NC_079314.1, from coordinate 83,084,600 downwards.
CACTGTCTTTTTCTTCATTATTTGAAAATTAAGCATGTATCAAAATGTTTCTTGAGAGTATTGTAAATATCAGTCTCAATACTCATACTCATTCTCCTCGTTAATATTTTTCTTTCCCCAGATTATTTAAAGAACCTTTTAGAAGATTCAGCTGACTTCAAAGATACTCAGGGTAATTGCCTTTTATTGTTATCTTCTAATGAAAAACCTTCAACTCGAAAATGTATAAGTTAAAATGATACTGATTAATACTGATTCAGTTAATATTATTAACTAAGCAGTGGGCTTATGTACAAAGGTATACAGACCTCTATCAAGAAAAGACTTGCCTATGCCCCATGACAGCCTTTCTGGCCATAGCAATGTTATGCAGTGTTGCAAACTCTTGAAATAAACATTTTTGGTCAGGTGGGTGCAGGGAGGTCTTTGTGGTAGAGCCAGGGCAGAGTCCAGAGCCTGGCCAGTGATAGCATGTCACTGAACAGAGCCCAACAAAAAAGTTGGTTTTAAAATGTAAGCAGCCAGCCAGAAAACAACCCCAGTGCGTCATAAATTCTGTGATTCAGGATTTATGTTAAAACAACTAAGACGTTATCACCATGACCTGGGAGAGCTCTGTCTGGCATCCAAGTGGCTCAAATCTCCACTCTGCCATGAAGATAACTTGATGACTTTGGGCCAATCATTATCTTTCAGCCTAATCTTACCTCACAGGGTTGTTGTGAGGATAAAATAGGTAACCACATATTAAACTCTCAGCTTCATGGCAGGAAGTTGTGAAAAAAAGTAAATTAAATCCCTGCTGCCACTATACTGCAATGCTGCATATGGGTGGAAGAAGGAAGAAATATCAGGAAGGAGCCTGGGGAGTGCTTGTGTAGGTACTGTACAAGCATTTCCTAGTGCTCCCAGGCTACTGGAAAGCAGAAAGGATTCGCAACAGATGCATTAAGTGGGCTTTGAAGCTGACAGGGTACAGCTATGTTTTCAGAGAATAACTATACAGGTGAGTTTTCAGAGAACATGGAGCAGACAGGAAGCATATATGGAGTCTGACCACGTGGGAAGCCTTAATTGGGCTCAATGAGGCCTTGGGGCAGCTTGTTTCCATGAATTATTGATAAGGTAGGTTTAGTTTCCCCCCTCCCCCAGTTGAAAGAGTTAAAACCTCATAACGTGTTTTTGCTTACATTACTCTATAAAGTGCCACACTGATGATGATGATGATAAACACTTATTTCTCTTCAGTGTTATTCCATATGTTTTTCTATAGAATCAGCATGTGTTTCAATACTGATTATGTAGCCTATACAACCAAATGTTCTTTTTTTGCTTTTAAGATGCTCTCGCTGTTGTCATAGAAGTGGCCAACCATGCAAACGACATTATGAAACAGGGAGTAAGTATCTCAACTATGGAAGCATACACAAAGTTAAAACTAATTTAAGGACAAAATATTTTTAAAACAATGCTAATAATGTTACTATAGATATAGTCCATTTCAATCTGACTGTTGTGCAGACATTTTGAGCACAGGCATGTTTGGTTCCTGTTTTATCTGAAAGTTCAGCATTCACGAATTTGCAGAAATATAGCATCTGTATGAAAACTGTCACCGATATTCAGAAACAAAAAAAAAAAACTTTCCAGCTGTTGAGTTTTCAGAGTATGAAACCCATGGGTGCTACAGAGGGGATGAGGGAGAAATATGGCTAGCTTAATGCAGCATGAAAGTGAAATTACAAGTTAGAAACATAGAAACCATAGAGCTGGAAGTGACCTAAAGGGTCATCTAGTCCAACCCCCTGCACAATGCAGGAAATTCACAACTGCCTCCTCCTCATTCCCCCAGTGACCTCTCCTCAATCCGAGGAAGGCCAAAACCCTCCAGGATCCCTTTATTAACCTGGCCTGGAGGAAAATTCCATCCTGACCCCAAAGTGGCAACTGGCATTACCCTGGGCATATAAGAATGGGCCATAAGATTTGAATACTGGCTCATCCCTACCTGCCCTTCCCCTCATGATCTGCCTAAATTCATAGTGAGTCATTGAATCAGCATTGCTGTCATATGGCCATCTAGCCTCTGCTTTAAAACCTCTAAAGGAGGACAGCCCACCACTTCCTGAGGAAGCCTGTTCCACTGAGGAACTGCTCTATCAGGAAGTTCTTCATAATGTTTAGCTGAAAACTTTTTTGATTTAATATTAATCCATTGGTTCTGGTCAGACCTTCTGGGGCAACAGAAAACAACTCCGCTCCATCCTCTATGACAGCCTTTCAAATACTTGAAGATGGCTGTCATATCACCTCTTAGTCCTTTCTAGGCTAAACTTACCTAGCTCCTTCAACTTTTCCTCATAAGACTTAGTCTCCAGTTCCCTCACTGTCTTTGTTGCCCTCCTTTGGACATGTTCCAAGTTCTGTCTACATGGAACCATGTCTATAATTCTAAACCTAAAGACCTGTGTCCTCGCATTCTGCACTTCAGGAAATTGGCTTCTGGCAACTTGTTGCATAGAATGTGAAAGATAAAGAACTATTTTTTTTTAAGCCAGTTTGAGCAATAATTGCAGATTTTAAGTGCTTGGAAAGAATTGCCTGTCTGTCTTTCTCCCCTCCACCCCCATACTTCTGGGAAAATTCTCAGATCGCCATTTGTTTACAGTAACCTTATTCATGCTTCCTCCCTCTAGGATAACTTTCAGAAGCTTATGCAAATACAGTACAGTTTAAATGGTCACCATGAGATTGTACAGCCAGGAAGGGTAAGTTATGAAAGGATACTACCAAAAAAAAGTCAGACTGCATGTCGTCATTGAGGCCCCCCTGTGGGCTGGAGCTGTGCATAAGAGGGACAAAGCTTGAGTTTTTCTTGGCTTCATATCACCAACCATCTTCAGGTGTGGAGGCAGCTGAGCTCTTCAAACGAATAATGGTAGTAGGGGGAAAAGTGGAGCCACTATCACAGTCCCCCCTGTATCGGTCCATGGACCACCCCAGCCTAGTGTTTGCCATTCACCCTGGTAGCTGGCTTAGTTTGAGCTAGTTTGTGACAGTTCAGCTTATCTTCTCACCCCATATCACACTAGCTCTCCGTGTGATACCGCAAAATGTGTAGCTTCCTTTCATGGCCTGCAACATCATCCCCTGGCCACAGACTTCGCTGTCATGGTGACAGTTTCACCTCCTTTTTGGCTCTCTCTCCTGCCCTTTGCTGTTCTGCTGTTTTTGTTTTGCTATTGTTTCAAAATCTTTAAAGGTAGGAGCTCCCTTTCCTCCTTTTGAGAAAGTTTGTAAACTCAACAGCTGACTTTATTTTTTTATTGTATTTCCAGATCTTTTTGAAAGAAGGGACGTTGATGAAGCTGTCCAGGAAGATCATGCAGCCACGAATGTTTTTTTTGGTAAGATGCCAGAAATGTTTTTTTGCAGGCTAAGCTGTGTCATAATGCTGCAGCCAGTCCCACTACAAATGCCAACAGCAAGCAACTTATTTTGGTTAACTTACTTGGCAGCTACTTCATGCTACTGTTTTTTGCTCTAACTGTGGCTTTCTAAATCTTCCATCCAAGCATTTAGGGCATCCTTCCTCAACCAGTTGGAGCCCTCTTTGTAAACATAGTTATGTTCAGTGTTCAAAATTCAAGGTTGGGATTTCAGATAGACTGCTTTTTTCAGAGATGTTGAAGTTTTGCCTAGACATATATTGAGCATTTAGGTTTTATAGCAAATAAAGTAAATATATACAAAATCTGCTCATTGCCAAGAAATTGGGAATATACTACAAAAGCTTGTGGCTTCTGAAATCAAATTGGCAAGTTCAAATTTGATTAAGCTTCATACAGCCAGCATAATTGGGATTAATTTTGCTAGAAAAAAGAAACAGCTACCTGTAGTATATTTCACACTACTGGCTGTAGCATACTGACAAGTAGTGTTGTAACCCTGTGGAGCCCTCTGTTGGAGTCTAGGGAGGAAAGTATTTTTTTTCCTGAGAGGAAGCCATAGGAGCACCCTGGAGAAATGGAAGGTTCTGAGGGGGAAAAAAAAAGGGGAGTTCTGAGGAGGAAAGGGAGAGAGAAGCCATCTGGGTGCCGGTGCACAGAACATTGAGATCTAAGAAGGTGTCTGAAGAGCTCTGCAGTTTTCAGAGAGCTGCAGCAAAACAAAAAAGCCCTCAGAGAGCAGCAGCACCACAACCACACTTCATCCAAGCTGCAGCATAGTGTGTGAGAGACAAGCCTCAGAGAGTCAGTTAAAAGACTCCAGTCGCCTCTTTTCGTTCCCACTTTAAGTAGTGCTGCCTAAGTTTGAGTTTAATGAACGTGTATGCTTTGGTTTTCCTATCCCTTCTGGTTGAATTAAACCCTACTTGTATTTTAAGTCCTACTTGTGAATGGTTATAGGGGAGTGGAGGTTCCGGGAGTTGGAGAAACTGGGGTTCCCCTTTTAAATTAATATCATTCCAATGGATGCTGACCAGTCTTACTTACTTCACTCCATGCACGGAATTTACTGACATTTTTGTGGTAAGCAGTCTGCCTTGTAAGGGGTCAGAACATGAAGAGGCCCCAGGTTGTTCCCAAGGGAGGAGTAGAGAACTTTTGAGAGGTTGTGTCTGCCTTCATGCATTGCTGCGTGCACAACATGGTGGGTGCAAAGTGGCCGTCTGGACTCATCCCTGTGTAGGTAGAAGATGGCCTTTCTATTTGGTATGTGCTATATACACCTTTTCTATATCATGAAAGCAATCTAATTTCAGCTACATTTTTAAACATTTTATATTTCAGTTTAATGATGCTCTGCTATACACTACTCCTGTTCAGTCTGGAATGTACAAACTCAACAACATGCTGTCACTGGCTGGAATGAAAGTGAGTTAATGACATTTTTTGCTCTATCGTGTTTTGTAATTCAGTTTGCACTCCTGCACCAAACCCACCTGTAACAAATATCAAAGTGTGCCAATATACATATAAGTAATGCCATTACCTTCATTATAGCCAGCTCTACTAACAAATTAGTCCATGTTAGTGAAGTTAATACTCGTAAGAGAGGAAATGCTTTTTTAAATATATCGATATTTCAGTCAGTACATATACATAGTAGAGCGATGAGGTGCTGTGTAGGTATTCGGAGCACAAGTAATATTAAACAGGCTTGCTGTTTGCATTGGTTCTTTACTGGAGCGTATTGAATTACTGCAAAAAGCAACCCTTTGCTCTTTAAATCTCATTTTCCTCTCTGTATGGTTTTAGTCTATTTTCGCTTTGCTTCACCTCGTGAGATGACAAGTTGACACAACGCTTCATTTTTTTAGAGCAAGCCACATTCAGTTGAATTGTTCTGCTCCTTTGTCAGGTTAGAAAGCCAACTCATGAAGCTTACCAGAATGAACTGAACATAGAAAGCGTGCAGCGATCTTTCATTCTTTCAGCCAGGTAAGCATCAGGCCCATAGTTGTTTCCTTAAGCACACAAAGTACTGTTTATTGCCTCAGACTTGTCTTAATGCACAGCTAAGTGTTGTGACCAAAGTAGGGGATAAAAGCTGCTGAGTTGTGTTTGTGAGCAAGAGTGCTGTTGAGGAGTCTAACCATAGTATGCATTTGACCCAACAGTTCTGCAACAGAAAGAGATGAATGGTTAGAAGCCATCTCAAGGTCAATTGAAGAATATACAAAGAAAAGAATTACCTTTAACCCTAGCAGAAGTCTGGAAGAGGTGGGTTCTTTATTGCACCAGTATAGCTCAGCATGGTTCCCTACTCTGTCCCACCTGACTTCATACCTCATATGATTTGTTTTTCCAGAGCATTTATATTTCCAGGCCTACACAATAAGTGACTGTAGTTTATAAACAATTAAATGAGACCATATATCAGTTATTCCCCTTTGCTCCAAAAACGGTTGCATGTTTGTCCTGGGTAAATATTAGTTGTGTAGCTTGCTTTGTTTAAATACCTTTTTACTAGTCTAAAAAAAAATTACTGCCTGCGATGGTTTTCAAAATGAGCAATTAAGGTAAAATAGAGTAACAGAATCAATACAGTTCTAAAAATGTAAAAAGCTAAACCATCAGACACTATAAAGTAACTTTAAAACACAGACTGAAGTAGCAAATTCAACATAAAGATTGAGTAATTAAGGCTGCTGGGTTTATGTGCTCCATCCTTCCTTGTCCCTCTTCCCCCCAGCCTATATACTGACCCTGATCAGTGTCTTCCTGGCTTTGGAAGACTTCATTCAAACTCGTTTGCCATGATGTCAACATCTAGATGCACCTTGGAGTTTGTTTCCTCCTTGGAAACTGGTATTAAAACATGGTTTCGAATTATGGTTTGTAGGGTGGAAACTCCACTCTGCCCCAGGCGCCTGCATTTGGACATTGCAACTGCCAGCTCCCTCCAGAAAGGATGATAGCTGGTGGGAGTGTGCTGTATCTAGAAGGAACAGAATCAGAATTGTGTAGTTGTCATTTTCTTCCATCTCAAAACCTGAAATGGTGCCTCAGGAACTATAGCTTGTTATAGGAATCATGTTGGTCATTGATAGATTAATTAGCAAAATAGAAATTCATGAAAGATTCTGGCTTTTTAAAATCTAGCCAGTGTAAATAGTGAAGGTATTGTCATGCTTTTTGTATCTTTCCCTTTCTTCCTTAGGCAGACCCAGAGAAAGAGGAGGAAGACAGTCCTTTAGGGTCAAAGGCTCCCATCTGGATTCCTGATACAAGAGCAACCATGTGTATGATATGTACTAGCGAGTTCACACTGACATGGAGAAGGCACCACTGTAGAGCATGTGGAAAGGTTGGGAAAGTTTTACAGCTGATCTTGTATCTCTCTCAGTCAGTAGATTGGATTTGGCTGTTCCTGGACCCTGTTAACATAGCTCTGCAGTTTGCAAAATGATTGTACTCCAGTACAACGGTAGTCACTCTGCAGTTTGCAAACTGTGTCAGACCATCTGCAGCCATGTAATAAATATCTGCTATTGTAGTAAAAGTCACTACAAGCATAAAGTACAATAAGTGAGGGAGAAACCTCTGTTGAAGGCTTCTAATTTTCAACTGCTGATTTTCTTTTTTTAATTTTCTAAACAGGCTTTCTAAGAGTGTTCAAGGTGATATTTACAGTATTCATTTAAACTTGCATAAAAACCCAAGATTAAAAAAAACACATATTAATTGTTCAATATGATTTGTGGCGGATTGGAGTTCGTAGGAATGATTCTTATCTGGGTCATAGATGTTACCACCTGACTAAAAATTGCTATCATGAAACTTTTTCATTGGTTTGTTCCTCACTCCCTTCTTCCTTTGGGTATTTAACCCTCATGAATATTGAAGCTATAGTTTAATGGTCGAAGAAATAAAGGAACTTGGGAAAAAGTGAAGTGGAAAAAAGAAGTTAGAAAGAATAAGTTCATAGAATCACAGAATCATAGAGTTGGAAGGGACCACCAGGGTCATCTAGTCCAACCCCCTGCGCAATGCAGGATATTCACAACTACATCCCTCCCACACCCATTGACCCCTACTCCAGGCCCAGAAGATAGCCAAGATGCCCTCTGTCACATGAACTGCCTAAGGTCATGGAATCAGCATTGCTGACAGATGGCCATCTAGCTTCTTCTTAAAAACCTCCAGGGTGGTAAGAGCACTTACCACCTCCCAAGGAAGCCTGTTCCACTGATCATAAAATCATAGAGTTGGAAGGGACCACCAGGATCATCTAGTGAGTCCAACCCCTGCACAATGTTCTGTTAGAAAATTCTTCCTAATGTCTAAACGGAAACTCTTTTGATTTAATTTCAACCCATTGGTTCTGGTCCGACCTTCTGGGGCAACAGAAAACATAGTATACAGTCAGAGCTATCTGTCTGGGTTTTTTTCAGGCCACTGTCAGTTTGTCCAGCTGCTGTAGCCTCTTGAGGTGTGGTTTGGCTTGCTCAGCTGATAAGCAAAACGTTACCGAAGTGAGGAGATTGTAGCAAGTCTAATCTTCTGTAGTCAAATTAAATTGAAAGAATTAAATCCCTGGTTGTTCCCTAAAGGGGTATCTGCTCCTCTAGGATGAATGTTGCTCATGCCCTATCAGTGCATTGGAACTTCAGAGTTAAGCTCTTGTAAAGTCATTTGTTTTAGTACTCATGCTTATTTTCACTACTTTTCCCCAACTTTTTTGGACGCTAACATAATATTCAAGAATCTTATTTACATAAATTGATCCAGAATAAATGAGTTCTGGGTAGTCCTTCTAGGAAAGTGCTCTTGATTATTTTGAGGTATATCTCTGAGTATGCTTAAAACATAAACCTGAAAGAGGTGTATGTAGGCTTGAGTGTTAGTATGTATGGTTCACAGGCTTCTTTTTTTCCAGATAATCTGCCAAGCTTGTTCATCAAATAAGCATGGATTAGACTATATGAAAAACCATCCTGCAAGAGTATGTGATCTTTGCTTTAAAGAGCTCCAGAAACACAGTAAGCTTTGCCCAGGTATGTTTTTAAGTTTCCTGTATTTATTTGTTTGCCTTAGACTTCTGTTCATGGACTGCTGTTTCCCAGGTCGTGACGCTATTAATTTCAGTAGGATTTGCATTGGCACAGAGCAGAATTCTTCTAAGTGCTCTATGAATGCATTCCCTTATAACATACAATCTGGATTATGGTTGGAATCAGCTTTGCTAAAGCAAGTCTGTGGCTTGTGGTGCCTGGTTGGGAGACCACCTGAGAACACCATGAACTGTGTGCTGCAGAAAAGCATGATATAAATTAAACTGCAAAAAACAAATCTGGATTTTAAAGTTGTATGTTGTCAACTTTGTGAAAATACACATTTCAGATTTAAAGTATAATAGGGGCATAACTTCCTACTTGCTATTTTGAAATTTCTTTTTTTTTCATAAGTGTATTGGTTTATTTGAATTGTGTTCTTCAGTTACTCTTTTCAAGAAGCTACATGGGTGGCTACTTCAGAAGACAAATTCCAAGAACAACATAATGCCTTTGTTTGAAGGAGCAGCTAAAATGCTACAAAGCCGTGTACCAGCTTTCAAGGTCCCTAGAAGTCATTGACCTGAGTGTTTAATACAAAAGGGGGGGAACCCTAAAAAGGTGGGGGGGCACAATGCTCCTGTCCAAATAGTACAAGAGGAAATGGCTGTTCTGTTGGTAGCAGCCATTCCAGGCAGGGAACAATTTTATAAAAACCGGGGGTAGACAAATACCCTTTAAAGTACAAGATGTGTACTTGCAGGTTGTGTGAAAGTTGTAGTCTATCTTACAGTAACACTCTCAGACCAGTTTCCGTTGCATTCAAGGCTGCAATATAATTATTCACACATGGACAAATAGTACCCAAGAAGCTAAAAGGTGCCTTTTGTGTAATCTGCTAGAGTTAAAGCTTAACATTTGTAAATAAAGTTAGAAAACTTAGCTTTGACTGAAGCACAACAATAGCAATAACTATTGTATTTGCAATGTGTTGTTGCAAGTTGCTTTGAAAGGGAGTGAGGTAGAAATTTTGGAATTAAAGTAACCTTTTACTTGTGCATTTTAGACAATCTGTGCACTCCTTCTAAAAACGGGTCTCCAGTAAACCACAGATCGCCATCCAGTGCCTTGTCTACAGTGTTGCACAGTATCCCATCAGGAAGAAAACAGAAAAAGATCCCAGCAGCTCTCAAGGAAGTATGTGTGATGCATTATTAGCATTCAGTTGTGTGTGCTTAGTAGCGGAAAGTTTATTGCTATTGAACTGTTTCCAGTACTACTACTACATTGAACTATTTCCAGTAAATTTTAAAAACATTTTTGAGTTTGAAATTTCTGTTCGCTTTGGCATGATTAGAACCAAAGATCAGATATGGTAACTGGTACTTGTGTTTATGTTACTCTTGATACAGCCCTTGTCACTTGAATTTATCTGTCCCCTGCTGCTATACTCATTCTTGTCACATTTTTATCCCATCATTCTTCCAAGAATCTCATACCCACATACATAACTGTTTCTTCTCCCCATCTCTGAGCAGGCCAAGTTCCACTATACTATAAACTACATATTATCTGCATCCTGTTTTTTACCCTTGGTTATTAACTGAAATGTGGAAAGCATGGCAGAATGAGTTTCTTACAGCCAATTTACCTCTTTATGAGGGACCTTTCTTTGCCTGCAATCAATGCCAGTTCTGGTGGCCGTTGCAAACAGCTGCAGAGACACGGGGCCTATCTGTCTTATGTCCATGTTATAAATATTCCTGTCAAGAAAAGTGTGAGTGTGCGCTAGATTTTTCTGTTGAATATATTATTTAAAAGAACTCTTAGCTTTACTAAGCTTAAAGACTAACAAAAATATTTTCTGGTAGGGTATGAGCTTTCGTGAGCCACAGCTCACTTCTTCAGATGCTTTATGTGAGCTGTGGCTCATAAAGCTCATACCCTACCAGAAATTATTTTTGTTAGTCTTTAAGGTGCTACTGGACTCTTGCCCTTTTCTACTACTGCAGACAGACTAACACGGCTATCCACTTTGACTTTACTAAGCTTATTAGCCATGTTTGCTGAAATTATGTCTGATTCTTGCAGTGCCAGGCTTATTCACACCAAACAGTCTAAAGGTTTAATTAGATTTTAGGAATATTTTAATACCGCTTTCTACATTGCTTTAAAATTCTTACTGTGAACTATCTAGAAAATAATAAGTAGAATATAAATTCCTTGCACTTGATCAGGCAGCCTTGTAATTTCTTTTCTTGAACTTTGTTCTCCGTTTTAAACTCCCAGTTTGCCTAAGTACTGCTCACCATAACTACCTATGGACTAAAATGCATGTTACCCTGGAGGTCTATGGATGGATATGATGATTTGGGCTTTTTAAACTTTACTTTCATGCAGCTGGTTGGGTGGATGCTTTAAATATATTTGAAACAGTAGTGCTTGGGGAAGAGAGTGTTTAACTCCTTACCAATCTAACTCCCCATCAAAGCTGCTGTTAGCTTCAGCTTCATTCTCCCCTTCAAGTCCCTGCTCAACAACAAAGTCTTTGCTAAGGTGGCACACACTTCTGCTCTTAGCTTCTTTTCCTGCCTTAGCTTTGGTTTTTCTTCATTCTCTGGTCTGCTGAGAATCATTCTCTCTCCTTTCTCTCTTAACTTCTTGAAACAGCTAGGAGGGTGGGAGAGCAAGTGTCGGCAGCAGGGGAGCCAAAGATGGCCCTCTGGCCACCTGGTATTAGCCCATAATATGCGCTGAGCTTCTCGCATGCCTTTTAGTGCCATATTGAAAGTGGAGGTGCTTCTCAACATGCTCACACTTGTTTACTTTGAGCTGTGCAAAAAAGGTTACAACTGGACCTGGAAGATGCAGCACTAGGTTGGGAAGTGGTTGTGGCTCAGTGACAGAGCATCTGCTTGGCATGCAGGAGGTCCCAGGTTCAATCCCCATCATCTCCAGTTAAAGGGACTAGGCAAGTAGGTGATATGAAAGATCTCTGCCTGAGACCCTGGAGAGCTGCTGCCGGTCTGATAGACAATACTGATTTTGATGGACCAAAGGTCTGATTCAGTATAAGGCAGCTTCATGTGTGTTTATGTATGTTCCATAGTCATATGACTTACTGTGAAGCTGAATATTTTCTCTGAAGGTAAATGCTGCACTAATTTTCACTTCATATGCACTCACCAAGGAACACTTGCATGGCTATGCAGAGGAGGGCAAAGGCAAACAACCTCTGCTTATCCCTTGCATTGAAAACCCCATGGTTCTGAGGTCGCCATGAGTTGGTTGTGACCTGCTCCTCTCTCTTTTTAGCAGAAATATATAAAGCCTGGTATTGCCTGGCAGTTTTATATAATTTGACCAGTTGTGCTACATTATCATGTATTCTTACACCACTTTGCTTTGTTTTGAACTTAGGTAACTGCAAATACAGAAGACTCTTCAATGAGTGGCTATTTATATAGATCAAAGGGCAGTAAGAAACCCTGGAAACACCTGTGGTTTGTGATAAAAAATAAGGTGCTGTACACATATGCTGCTAGTGAGGTGAGAACCAAAACCTGAGAGCCAAGTTCTGTAGATAATTGCATGGAGTGGGTGGAATGTTAGAGTTGGACCCAAAGGTAACTTCAATCTATATGTTACCAGAGACAGTCCCTTTTTTCTGGTACCTGCGTCTAGTCTGTCTTTATCTTATGGGGAAACCTTTGTTAGTGTTAATTTCTGGGGATGGCCTCAAGGGTTAACCTACTGTGAAATATTAGTGTGCCTAAACAAGTTGTTGATGAAGAGCCATCTGAAAACCAATAAGTGTAGTGTTCTCTATTGTGGGAATTGCACAATAGAGATGGGTGTTTAACCAAAAGCAAAATAACTGAATAAGAACAAGGATTTGACACTATCATGCACATTGGATACCATTGAGAGTTCTGATTATTTTTCAAATGTCTATGAATCAAGAGAAAGTTGAATTTATAAGAAAGCCATGCCTCATTCTGGATTTCTTCGCAAAATTAGGATGTAGCTGCTTTGGAAAGTCAGCCTTTACTGGGATTTACAGTTGCTGAAGTCAGAGATGAAAACACAGAGTCTAAAGTATTCCATTTACTGCATAAAAATACCTTATTTTACATATTCAAAGCAGATGACATCCATTCAACCCAAAAGTAAGTGGCTACTGTATTGATTTAATCTATATGCTAATAAGTACTATACGTTAATGCCAATAAAGGTTCTGTTTTCTGTTAGTGAATAAGTACTATACAGACACTGCTTTAAGTTTTGTACTATAGTGGTATAGTTATGATTTGGGTCTCCACTTGGAGCATAAACTGAGGTTCTAGAAACCTACTTGCAGGTTGCCAGCAGTAAGAGCCCTTCTCCTTGTCCTGTGTACCGAACAGCAACATTCCTCCTGAGTGCTCTATGAATTACAAAGCACTTTGGGGGGGGGGATATTTTTACTGTTTATCCTCTGAGCTTTCATAGAAGGTCTAAGCAATGCTTTGCTACCACTACTGCAAAAACCTAGGAAGAAACATAGGAATTACACCCTCTCCTGTAAAGAATTACAATTATCTGTAGCTCAGATAAAACAAGATCAGGGTTTTTTTTGTCCCCATTCCCACTAGATCTTTCTGGAGTTGGAAAAGGGAGATCTTTGAATTTATTTCAAAAACAAAATAGTTAAGTGCAGTTTTTTCCCCTAAAATGCAAATCATATAGTTTAATGGAGTGATAGTTTGGTTCTCAGTATCACTATTTGGGGTGATTTTTTTTTCTTTGCAGAGATGTTCAGTCAACTTGCAACATTTAATAATCGCTGGCAGTAGTTTACAGATAAAAACAAAATTTTCCAAAAGATATCTTAAACAGTCTTAACAAACTAGTTCTCAAACCCTAGCAAGTAAAAGCATTTATTGTATATCGATAAAATTAATGGCAATATAGTAGCCCTAAGACACCTTGTATGTTCCTAAAAATAAGTGAAAATCTGAAGGGCATTCATGACAAACTTGAATAATGCAACATTTTAATGAAACTTTGTCTATCAATTATGCAAGTGTTGAAGACAACATACTGTTTGCTCCTAAATAATGTTTTCTTTTTCAACAGGTGGATAGAAGCGTTTCAAGAAGCGACAATATTGTAGCATGGCTGGTGGTGTCCTTTGTTATCAAATGACAATGTGACATACTACAATTTTTTTTTTAAAACAGAGTGATAGAATTCTACAAAGATTGTTTATCAGAGTTAGGAGATGCTGCCTCTTTTTTGTTTAGTCCGAATACTTTTTCAAGAAATGTGTATACTTGTCTTTTTTGTGATACAAAAAGTGTTATTTATTAAACTCTGCCACTGTTTTACTTAATGGTCAGAATCATTTCTGAAATTCACTGTTGAATTCCAAAGTGCCCTTGACCTTAAGAAGAGAGTTTTGTTTTGTTAGAAAGCTACAATGAACTATTGGTCCTCGGTCTGCTGCAGCATTATTATCAGCTCAGTTTCAGAGCTGCTGCTTTTATCATTGCTCTTGGATGTTAGAGGAGCAAGATCTTTCAGCCTCTTCTTGTGTTCATTTGTGATAGCTCGAGTTACCAGAGCTACTTAATCATACACACGTATTCATGGACTCATAAAACTTGCATATGTGCACGTAAGCCAGGCTGATCTTGTTTACTTCAATGCGTAAACATTTAATTATCAAACAGTGTCTCAATAGTTCTATGATTGTGATTATACTAGTGGACCCTTGTAAAAGGAAAAGAACATACCAACAATAAGTGGCTTGTACTTTTTAATATGTGGTATCCTGCGTTACAAGAACTCTGGACTTAGCATCCATATGGTAGAAATAGGAGAGTTTCTTAGCATGAATCTATTTCTGGAAAATGGAAAGAATCATTCTGCATTGTTTGAACGTTGCACAAAAGAGATCAAACCATAAACTCCAAAAATATTTTGAAATCCATGCACAATGTACATTTCTAAAGCATGAATAAGATCATGCAAGAAGGCAATAAATTCATCATGAGTGTGTTTTAATATACATTCCTGTTGAGGCCAATTTGAGGTTTATGTACCTGATGTTAAATATGGTGATTAAATCAGTTAAATTTTCCTATTATATAACAGGAACTGAAGCTGGAATTGCCATGTCAAAAAAGCAGTGTTTTAAGAAATGACAATGGTTAGCCATATCTTGATTTCTAGTTTCCTGTTCCATTTGATGTGCCGCACACTGCCATACATTATTTTAACTGTATTTTAACGTCACAACCTCTGAGAATAGTCACATAATTGGTTGTTTGGTGCAATTATTGGTAGTTTGGTGCTTTTGTATGAATTTTTTTGTATGCAATAAATAAATTTTCTACAATAATGTAGGATTAAGTCAGGAAAACGTTTTAGAACATTGGAAAAGTGTGCGAGTATTCAGCTAATAAGTATTGTACCTGCCTAAATATCACAATGGGCCTTGACAATAGGATTCCTCTGTGTTTTTCAACTCTCAGTCTACTAGTTCTTTCTTGTTAATGATTTAAAGGCTGTATCGACCCTTAGCACCTCTTGATGTATATAACAGGACAGTAACCAGTCACTGCAAAGTATTTAACAGCCTTTAATAACTTTATTATTTTTGTTAACCACCTGGATAAAAAAAGTTCTGTCGCTGAAGGTTTTAGTAGGTCTAGCAGTATGCTGAATATCTTGTCAAAACTAGAATGTAGCTGAATTTCTCCCAAATTGCAACCAACTAAACCAGCTATTCAGCTCTGATGGAAATTGTTTTCTCTAAATAGCCCCAGTATAGGCATATAGCCATGGAGAAGATAATTCTCTCATTGTTTCCTACCTTCGAATGCAAATATGGTTAGATCAAAAGCATCACTAATAGAATTGTCTTGCTGCCAAAGATGATCATGAAATCCAAAAACGGCTCTTTCTCTTTGGAAGTGGTTTTTTTAAAAAAAAAAAAAATATTGACTGGATTATGTGGGGAAAGCTCTGTGTTTTATGCTGCTACTTCCTGTTCTGTTAGATGTCTATTTAGGTCTACGCAAGCTATTTGAATTTTCCCAACTGTGAGGAACAAGTACTTGAAATGTCTGACCTGCACTTAAATGTCCCAGTGAATTAAGCCACTCCTCTGTATAGCCTGATCAAGAAAACCTGTCAGTGCTCACAGCAAATTGTATAGTTCCTTTTTCCTGCATTATTAAATTTATGTGGATGAAAGCAAGACACCAATGAAGTTTTGAAACAGCTAGTTTGTATTTAAGTATCAGTTTTCCCCAGAGATATCAAGAAGAAAATGAATGATAGTTTTGATGATACCGCCCTTGCTGTGAAATAAACCAAGTTGTCAGTGCCCAAAGTCAAATGAGGAAAAAATGTCCTATTTCATGTGATTGTTAAGCTTTTAGGCATAAACCACCAGGCAATTTTCTGTACATGCTCCACTACTATAGATGAAAATTGTGCATAAGCAGCTATTTCAGATCTCATTCACCTTCTTCAAAACACTTGGGGCTGTAGAGGAACCTTGAAGGGACAGGCTGAAACAGAAACTGTAATTATTTGAACAGATGTAAGCAACTTACTTGGTTATTTTATGTAAGACACTGAATAAATGAAATTTTTTACATTTAAGCATGTACGTACTTGCTGGTTTCCTTTATATGGAATGCATTCAACACTTAATAGAAAAGTACTAAGAGTTGTTACCCTGCAGTCTTTAAAACAAAAGTACCATCTTTCAAAATTAAAATGGGAAAGACACCAGAAGTTAGTGTATTTAATTGGTGGATAGAATATGATAATGAGGTAGCATGATAAGTTGGCAAAGCTTAATTTACTTCAGGTTATTTAAAAAGAAGCAGTTCAATAATGAGAATCACAGATTTAAAGACCAAAATAACAACAACAACAAAGTGACCAATCCAGAGAGCTTCTGCTAGAATTCTGGAATTTCTGAGTCTTCCCTCTCCCCTTCATAGAAACTTCTCGTGCTAAATCAGTAACCACTTCGACATGTTACAAGAGAGGTTTGGTAAGTAGGGCTACCATTTATATGCAAAGAGAACAATTGGAAGCCACACTGTGCATATGGACATCATCAGCATGTGAGCTGCTGGACTGTGTGTGTGTGTTAAGTGCCGTCAAGTCGCTTCCGACTCATGGCGACCCTATGAATGAAAGTCCTCCAAAATGTCCTATCTTTGACAGCCTTGTTCAGATCTTGCAAATTGAAGGCAAATTGTGGCTTCCTTTATTGAGTCAATCCATCTCTTGTTGGGTCTTCCTCTTTTCCTGCTGCCCTCAACTTTTCCTAGCATGACTGTCTTTTCCAGTGACTCTCGTCGTCTCATGACATGACCAAAATACGACAGCCTCAGTTTAGTCATTTTAGCTTCTAGGGTCAGTTCAGGCTTGATTTGATCTATAACCCACTGATTTGTTTTTTTGGCAGTCCACGGAATCCGTAACACTCTCCTCCAACACCACATTTCAAAGGAATCTATT
Organism: Euleptes europaea; assembly: GCF_029931775.1. Taxonomy (NCBI): domain Eukaryota; kingdom Metazoa; phylum Chordata; class Lepidosauria; order Squamata; family Sphaerodactylidae; genus Euleptes; species Euleptes europaea. The sequence continues at coordinate 83,067,571 of NC_079314.1, read as the reverse complement.
TTCTTCCTATCAGCTTTCTTCACTGTCCAGCTTTCACACCCATACATAGTAATAGGGAATACGATGGCATGAATTAATCTAGTCTTGGTGGCCAGTGACACATCCTTACACTTCAAAATATTTTTTAGCTCCTTCATGGCTGCCCTTCCCAGTCTCAATCTCTTCTAATTTCTTGGCTGCAGTCTCCCTTTTGGTTGATGGTGGAGCCAAGGAATAGAAAGTCTTGAACAATTTCAATCTCCTCATTGTCAGCCTTAAAGTTGTGTAATTCTCCTGAAGTCATTACTTTTGTTTTCTTGATGTTCAGCTGTAGTCCTGCTTTGGCACTTTCTCTTTTAACTTCCAGCAGTAGTCGTTTCAAATCTTTACTCTTTTCTGCCAATAATGTAGTGTCATCAGCATATCTCAAATTATTAATGTTCCTCCCTCCAATTTTCACTCCACCTTCATCTAAATCTAATCCAGCTTTCCTAATGATATGTTCTGCATATAGATTGAAGAGATAGGGAGATAAAATACATCCTTGTCTGACATCTTTGCCAATTTGAAACCATTCCGTTTCTCCATATTCTGTTCTAACTGTGGCCTCTTGTCCAGAGTACAGGTTGCGCATTAAAATGATCAGATGTAGTGGCACACCCATTTTCTTTAAAACTAGCCATAGCTTCTCATGATCCACACAGTCAAAAGCTTTGCTGTAATCTATGAAACACGCTGATTTTCTTCTGAAATTCTCTCATATGCTGGACTTCAATCTGTATAATTTTCATGGTTTTTTAAAGGGAAGTTATAACACGTGAAGGTGCTGAGTTTTAGTATGTTGTTCCTTGTCAAATGAATCCTTAATGTGACTAATTTAGAAAGGAACATTCAACCACTACTACACAATTGTAACAGATGAAAACAACTCCAGCTATTTAATTTATATCGTTACAATACTGCAGCAGTCTGCCAAAGGGTAAAATAGGCACAGAAGTTAACAATAGTTAGCTTCCCCCCCCCCCATGCAAATACTGTCCTCCAATTTTCCAAGTGTTTTTATGTTGGGTGCTCTAAGTCTGTACTTGTCTAATTCTAAGTGGAATAGTAGAAACGTTTTATGTTGCAAATTAAAACTGTTGTCAAACAATTACGAAAAGCCTGATGTATTTATCAAGTTAACTTTATAAGTATCACACATGAACACCCCTTGTACTGAATTGGTCCATCAAAGTCAGTATGGTCTACTCAGACCAGCAGCAGCTCTCCAGGGAATCAAGCAGAGAGGTCTTTCACATCACCTACTCGCCTAGTCCCTTTTAACTGGAGATGCTAGGGATTGAAACTGGGACCTTCTGCATGCCAAGCAGATGCTCTACCACTGAGCCACAGCCCCTTCCCTTGTTCTTCCTCAAGTGAATGTTACAAACACAATTTCTCTTGAATTGAGTAGTGTATCATTAAAATAGGCAAAATATGCCCATGCTGCTGTTTTCAAAAATATTTTAATCCAGAGTTAGGTTAACTTTGTTATGGATTTGTGCAGACTCAATGTGGCAGATCAGGTTCCTAATTTCCTTAACCATCCATTTCTTTCCTAAGGAAACCTTGTCATCTAGCTGAGTGGGTTCCTAACTAACATTAGCTGGAGCTCAGAAGTTTGTATTTAAAGTACAGCTCCAACCATCTGTGTAAAGTGCTATCAGGTCGTGACTGACTTATGGCAACCCAGTTGGGTTTTCAAGGCAAGAGACTAATAGAGGTGGTTTGCTATTGCCTTTCTCTGCAAAATGATCCTGGTATTCCTAAGTGGTATCCTAGCCAAGTACTAACCAGGGCTGACCCTGCTTAGCTTCTGAGATCTGATGAGATCAGGTTAGCCTGGGCCATCCAGGTCAGGACCAGTACCAACAGAAATGCTGTAAATTATGACAGAAATCTCTTTAGAAACAATGAGCATCATCTAATCCAGGTTAAGCACTCCAATGTTATAGAATAAGGGAGAATCAAGCACATGCATAATCCTGACAGTGAAATCAGTGGATTCTTAAAACATTTGCCTTTGATTAAATTAAGCATTTTGCACTGGACATCATCCAGCTGCATTAATGTCTTCTAATTTTTCTTAGAAAATGGGCTTGCTTTTCAGCACTGGGTATACTGGCTCAAATGGAGCCCTTTTTAGTTTATTTCTTTTAGTAGTATGTACAGGAATTCCCTAAAATGTTGGCATTAATATCTTTTAATACCAGGTGCCTAATATTTTTTAATACCAGGTGCTAGGGATATATCAGGATAAGTTGGGTAAGTTTGTTGTTTTTCTGTCCTGCTTATAAGCTTTCCAGATGCAATTGCTTGGCCACTGCTGACAACATAATACTGGGTTAAATGGACAAAAGTAACTTGCCCACAGCCACAAACTACAAGGCAAAGGCTGATCTATGAACATCAAATCCCACAAACCAGTTCAACTTCAGCTATATCTGACATCTCCCATAATTAATATCCTACCTCTATCTCATCAACTTCCATTAGTATTTTTAGATTGCCATCTACAAATACATAAGGCAGTCTGAGATGAGAAACTAAGGAATGGGCTGGAGGCAGGGATGAGCAAGAATATGCATCAGTTTATTTTAAATGCATTTTCCCCGTCCCTACTGTTATGCAGATATATTTCCTAGAAAACATGGGTATTTGAAGAGTTGAAGAGAATGAATGGGTGTCCAGGTGTCCTGAGATGCAGTCCCAGGTGTTAGGAACCACAAGGGCTCAGTAGTCACTTCAGGGAGCAAGAGACATTCAGAAGTGCTGAGGAGGGTGCGCCTTGAAGGAGCAACGTTCATGAGCAGGGACATGTCAGGATACGTTAGCGGTAAGGAGGCAAAGCCACAGAGAGCTATGAATAAAACGTTGAGAATTGGCTGTAGATTTGAGGCAAAGAGAAGTAAAAGCAGTACTGGAGAGGAATGAGAAGACCAGGGCTGGCTTTTGGGGAGGGGGAGAGGGGAAAGCAGCATGCTTGAATGCACAGGACTCTGACTGTAGGGTTGCCAACCTCCAGGTGGGACCTAGAGATCTGGAATTACAACGGATCCCTGGACTATAGCAATCAGCGCCCCTGGAGAAGGTGGACCGAACTGCTGGGGTTCCTCCACTTCCCAAAATCCCACCCTTCTCAGGTTTTACCCCTTCCCCAATCTCAAGCAATTTCACAACCTACAGGTGGCAACTCCAAAAGCAGAGAAGGGAAAACATCGTGAGACTGGGGCGGGGGGCGCAGCGGACAAGCGCTACCTATCAATACGGCCTTTACATTTCACATGGATGGCAGCACCGTGCTTTTTCTGTATGGATCTGCCTTAAAAAACAACTTTTAATTCGCTCTCCCCCCCCCCCCGATTCTGAAGGCGGAAGCCGCTTTGACGATCAGGAGACAGCCGCTTCTCTCCTTCCCCCCCCCCCGCCTTTCTCGTCTACACAGTGGTGACATTCGCTCCGCCTCCCCTGTGACGAGCTCGCTCTGCGCAAGCGCAGCCGTGCTGGTGGCGGCGGAGGAGGAAAGGGGGGGGGAAGCGGAACGCCACGCGAGACGGGACAGGACCGAACGTAAGGGGCGGGGTCACGAACTCTGACCCCCCCCTCAGATCCGGACCGCCGCCGTCAAATCACCACCCCCCTTCCAAAAGCTGTTGCGCCTGTCAGGTAGGAGTACTGGGAGGAGACGGGGATGGGTGGCGGTGGCCGAAGTACCTCTTGCACCTATGCTGACTTGTGAGGCCTTCCCGGGCCGCTGCAGCCTCGGTTGGTGGTGCCTTCACACCCCACCTCTCACGGGCATATTCCGTGTTCTGCGGAGGATGAAGGACGCCCGTTCCTCATGTGGCAGCTCGTGCTGCCGCCGCCGCCCCCCTGACCTTTCACCCACAGGAAAGGCTTGCCTCTCCCCTCCCCGGATCCTGGCCGCGCCCCCGGGCCCGCTTCTCTATGCAGGCCTCGCCCTCTCTGCAGCCGGGATACGCGGCGGCGGGATAGGAGCCGCCGCGGCCGGCCCTGAGGCCCCGTTGGCGTTATGTGGGAGGAGTGCGGTTGGGGGGGGGGGTCGTAGCCTGGCTCTCGGCAACCGCAGCAGCCATTTTGTGTGCGCGAGTGACAGCGGGTTCATTAGGCCTCTCTGGAGCGCTGCGGTCACGGCGCGGCCTGCCTCTTGATCAAATGTAGACGTCTCACAGCCGACGGATGGATAGATTTATGGGAATAGTAACCCCCCCATGTTATCTCCTGTGATTTGGGGGGGGTTAATGCTCCCCCGCCGCCCTTCTTTCTATACATTTATTTATTTATTTGCCATTGACTGACGTTCATGTTATTTGGGCCTGCCTTCTGTGGTGTAAAAGAGTGTGTTCCAGCATGCGCTGTCTGGCTACTGCCTTCTCTTTGACAAATCGGAGAAGGCTCCTGGTCCTTTCTTGACTCTTTGTACCACACCCATGGGATGTGGTATTCTGCCAGATAGTGCAATCAAAGGGTACACTTATTAGCTGTATTGGAAGGAATGTGACATTGAAAACTTGCCATGTTTTCCATCTTAACTTACACTTGTGCAATTAATTAACTGGCAAATTTGTCCACAACTTGCTATTAAATATGGTTCATGGGACTGTGCTTCTCTTTCCCCCCTCCCCCCTTGCTGATTTTGATGTAGCAAACCTTTAGGTATCCCTGTAAATGAGGTTTTGCCAGTTCTGCATGTAAACGTCTTGGGAAGATTGCAGCTGGCTTGTATATGTGTACATATAAAATAGTATCGCCTGATTAGAGCTGTAATGCTTTGTTAAGGTAATTTTTCATTTAAACTAGAAGGCTTACAGAGTAGACGTTCCTTGTTGCTGGTGAGCATGCTGCTTTTCTTCTATGAGTGATTTATTCCACCTCTTTGTATGTATTCTTGTAGAGGACAATTGTCTTGAGGTTTGGTCAATGGCGCTTATTTCCAGGGATGTGTTCTTAAGATTGCACTGTGAGATTAACTAGTTCAAGGAAGTAACAGCCCATTCCTGAAGTGTGAGGCCGAAAGGTCTTAGGAGGCGAGCAACGGCCTGCGCTTGCATCTGTGCCACTTGCGCTGCCAAGACTGGCACGGCCGCCGGCGTTGGGGGTGCCCACACCGGCCTCCCTGTGCTGCAAAGGCCGTGGGACGCCGGCCTCCTGACGGCGAACATTCATGCGCTGTAACCCAGGGGGAAGTTCCCGGGGTGGAGCTGCCTTTAGGCAGCTTCCTAACCATTTTCAGGCCAGGAACGCCCCCTTTGCCCTTTCAATTACGCCACCTTTTTAGGTGACGTAGCCCCGTGGAACACTATGGAAAGTAAGGGCAGCTTTCTGGCTTTGGTATGGGGGGCTGAATCCTACTTTGGAGGTGGCGTGGCAGCACTGCCTCCAGCCACCGGCTCAGCCCTTCCCCTCAGGAATGGGCTTTATGTTATCTAATATTGTGCTGTTGCTGTTGTTTAACAGCTGCTCTTGTAGTATAAAGCTAGAAATGAAATTTGGGAACAAGAGGTTTTTCCTCTACTTTGGAGGTTTTCTAATGCTGAAATTACTTTTGGCAGGCGTACTGTCTCAACACCTGACCAGAGAGAATTCTATTAAAATATGTTGGTGTGTGAATTATTAGACCAATCACTCTTAGACTGGTGCTATATATCCTAACTGAAATTGACCTTCAAGAACTTCAAGGAGAATTATTTCCCAGCTCTTCTAGCTAGAGATTGTTTTACTTAACTATAGCCTCATCCAAAGAGGGTAACACATTCAACATACCAGTTTCAGAGCTGCTAATAGCCTTGTGTGCTTGCAGTAACATTTTGAACATTTATTTATTGTAAAGTTTCTTTATAAGTTCAAAGTACCATTATATCTGAACTATAAAACTAAAGATCTACAGAATAATGTGCTCAGTCACCATGACAATAACCTACAGACATTGCTACATATTTTCAGTGTACTATCTAGTCTGCTGCATTGTGAATAAAAATCATATTGAACATGGGGGGGTGTCTGCTAATCCACATTCTGCTGCAGACATTGCATTTCTCATTAGTGGTCCACAGTTCTGTCTTTAAGTTTCCTCTACAAATATCAAATATGTGATTGTAAAAGGAAAAGATTAATTTGTGATTGTGATAATAAAGATGTTCTCTATTTCATTTTATTGCAAATGTATTTGGGTTTTTATTGTAACATTGCTGTGATGACATGTATAGTATAATCTCAAACTTTAATTTAGCCCACGACTCACTGATGTGAGTTGGATCTGAAGCTTCCTACTGCTTTATTGACACATGATTATTTCCTGTGCTTAGCTAAGGTGGTGGGGGTCTATAAATATCTTACAGAAACTGGCTTACTCATGAATAATTCTGTTCTTGCAGGTCTGAATTGTGAAACTCAAGAGAGCAACAGCTGTAAAATATTCTGGGAGGAAAATTTGTCCCTTCTCTGCACTAAGTAGTAAATAATTAAGGGCACTCCTTAGAGAGACTTGGGTAATGGGTTTCTTAGGGTCCCTTGAGACCATTGCTCCTTAGGGAAAGGAAGCATACCTTGTCAGTTACTAAATGAACTGCTGACTTTCCCGAATATTTATCTGACATAGTACTTTGGCTCATGACTTCCAGATCTTACACAAGCCCTCGTCAAACCTTATCAATATCTGACAGGCACATTTTCCTTTCTACTTGTGTTGCTACAGATAGAGAAGCTGTGCGCCCTACTATTTCATGGCTTTGCTTATCTACAGAATGAATGTGTCTGGACAACCAAGTTGCCAGTAAGGTTCCACACTTGCCTTCGAAGGAAATTAGGGTTGCCAACTGTTCTTTATGTGGGCATAATGAGATGTTATTTATGCCATGAAAAGCTTCACCTGCCCATTTCCACACATTAAGCCTCTGAGGCAATGTTTTTAAAAATCTGCACACCCAATCAAATCTCCAGTGGCCAAGCAGAAGCCTTGCTGGGCAAAAGCCCTACCCCACCCATTTTCTAAAAACACTTGCTGGGCACTAGGAAAGGTGTCAGTGGGCACCATGTTTGGAACCCCTGATCTAGACAGGTCCTTTTTTCCTGTTTTCTAGAACAGATAATTCCAAAATAATATGGTATCTGTTTGAAACTACACATCGGCAGCAAAATTATTAAACAATGATTATATAGTAATCTGGCAAACAAAGTAGCTATTGTGATTAAATAAAAAAAACTGTACAATTGAAATGTCATTGTAAAAACCACCAGTCTTGTGGAAGAAGAGTTTTAGAAAGTTTGCTTGGGCCTAGATCATTTGAACACGGAACACTCTGACTTAGAAGGCCAAAGCCCAAATTGCGCTAGAGTGGAACTTTAGCATATTGCCTTGTTTGTTGGGCAGGCTTTTACTCAGAGATACAGAACTCAGCCATTTAGGATTTTAGGTGCTCGGGTTAGAGCAGAATTCTGTTTTATCACAATTATAAATTAGGCAATAATGCAATTGAAACTGTTCCTTGTATAAATTTGTGGGAATCTTTGTGTATAATTTTAATTAGCCAAAGGGAAGGGCAACAGGATTGGAGCTTTAACATAAGTCACAGAAAATCTTATTCAGTCATTGCTATAACTTCTAAGACTTCAGAATGGCCTTTCAAGTATAGTTTTGCCACTGTAAGAATTAGAGATTTTTAAAAAACAAACGAATAAAACCCTAAAATTTTGAGCCTAGTATTGCCTTGAGTACCTTTTTCTGGAATACATTGAAAACGTACGCTGATAAACATAGATGAAGTTTGCATCTAGGAACAGTCAGTTGAAATGTAACCACCTACTTCCCTGGTGGGAGTACCATGATTGCCTCTTTCAGGAAAACACGTCTGCCCTTTGAGAGAAAAACACCTTGTTTCCCTTGTGCCTGCCTCAACTATCGGAGGGTGGGGAGCACAGCAGAAATGCTTGAAAAGTAAATGTGACAACGCCCGTTGGGAGGAGCTCTGGATATTGATTTGTAACATTGGCCACCCCCATGCCTACCATTTGCCGCTGCTGAGGAGAGCTGAGCTGCAATCCAATTTTATCTCCGCCTGGATGAGGAAAGCCCACTCATGGGGCATAGACATCCAGCACTGCTTGGCAGTTTGCATCTTGGGTAGTTATTTGCCCTACAGCCACTGTGAGCAGTGTGTCTTGGCCATTGTCACTGCCAAAGGGGCAGTCCCAAAAAGAATGATCGCATTTTTAGAGGTGAAATAAGGGTGATTTGCCCTCATACTTTTATGGGAATTGGTGGCACAGTTCCCCCCCCCTTTTAATTTCTTTGGGAAATGTTTAGCTCGTAATTTTCCATATTCTTCATTCTTAAATGTTCTAATTTGTGATGCATTGTGGTATTGACTGTTAAGCAGTACCACTGCAGTGTTAAGTTCTGTCTCTGCAGATATTTTGGTTTTGATCAATTTTAGGAGCCTGAAATTGAACTGTCCTAAAGTAATTGTGTTGCTTAAAACATTGAGCCATTAAAGTGTAAATTATTATTTTATGGCTTGCCATTTAATAGTAATTTGAGGTCAAGAGTGGAATTCCCTCACCTTCTTTACTAAGGAGATTCCACAAGAGGCACAGTGTACCTTTACTCACATATGTGGCTGCACAAAAACAGTCCATTGCTGTAAACTCCAGTCTTCTGACAGGATCCTTTCTGTGATGGCCTCCTCTTGTCTGACTACCTGATGCCTACCTAATCTTGGTTTCAAGAGCCAAGTTAAATTGGTCTTGCCATATACCCCCTCCCCACTTCACTGTTTCATAGGCACTGGCTGATTGTATAAAGCTTTTACTGTTTTCCATGGTTTGTAGTTATTGATTTCCAATTTGTTTTGAAATGTATTTTGGTGGTTGAGAGGCAGCATCTAAACCTTTAACAGATATTTATTTAGCCCATGCTATTTATGTAATTTGTTGGATGAAATCCTGCCTATAAAGATTCATCCCCTCCCTGTACTTCCTGTTCAGTGAACAGAGATTCCAGAATAACAGGAAACGTATTTACTTATACAATTCACTTTTATTATACAGTCTTTTTGGCAGGTGAAAACTGAACATCTGCCACTGGATTATCTGGATCATGTAAATGTGAGGGGATGAGCATTTTGACTAGCGGACTCCTCCAGACCTACATATAAAAACATGATTGTTAAAACATTGCAAACTCAGTGAAAATTTAGAACTTTGGGAGGAAATATTGTATATAGAATAATGTTTGATAAGGAGAACTGTTTCATGTGTCAGATAAGTATATGTAATACTTAAACACTGTCCTTTCCCCCCTGTGTACAACAGAATGTTTTGCAAAGCTGAGTAAATAAAACAGCTGTCTCTTGCCATGAGCATCTCCTCCCATGAGACCTAGGTTCAAATCCCCATTCTGCCATAGAAGCTTGCTGGGTGACTGGGGCCTGCTTCAGGTGCTGCCATCTTCTTAGATCAGGTGGCTGGCAGCCTGGGAGAGGGACCCCTCAATCGTGGTGGCAAAACTCTGGAACTCTATCCCCAGGGAGATTTGTCTGTCCCCTTCGGTTGCTGTTTTCCACTTGCGGGTGAAGACTTTTTTGTTTGCCATTCCCTCAACGATCCCTCTTTCCTAACCAATGGTTTTATCTTTTGTACATTTGTAACTCCGTTTTTTTTTAGCTCTTTTTAATATTGTTGTAATGATGTATGTTTGGGAGGAAAAATGATTTTAATGGTTTTGTAAAGTAATTTTACCTTGTATGTTTTAAATTGTTAGCTGCCTTGGCAGCCCTTGTAGGACAGAAAGGCAGGATATAGATGATGATGATAATAATAATAATAATTAAAATTATACGGTTGGGCTATGGAACCCATTGTCACCAGGTAAAGTGAAAGCCAAAAGTTCAGTATATTAAGAAGGGATTTGAGTCACTCATGAAATGTATGAACCTGTGTTAGAAAACAGTGTCTCACGTTGGACTTCCCATAACAGGATCTTGCTATTGAAGTGTGCAGGCAGTAGCTGGATAACATCTACCAGTACAAAATGTTTGTATTTTAAAAATATGTTAGATCTATTTATTGCTTGTACAGATGTGTTATTTTATTCATAAAATGCATCATATTTAAAAGAACAGTATATGTATGAATTAATAGTTGTGATTTGTTTTTTAAAGGCAGTCACTAAACCTTAAATAATTAAACGTTGTTCTATAAATCTTTATAATTGGTATTCTATTAATTCTTTCAGGAATTGAAAATTGGAAATGTATATTCATCCTATAGACTTTTTACAATAAAATGTTTGAAATTAAAGTTATCTATCTTTATATTTTATCACAGGGGACGTCCATAAAATAATTATGCATGCAGGAAATGGAATGTAACACCAATAACTTCGGTAAGCAGAATGTTAACATACATATAATCTTAACTGGGTTTGGACTTTACAAAAATGCAAAATTGAACCCTGAAAAATGCAAAATTGAACAACAATATTTTGAATTAATAGCTGGAGAGAGGAGAGGAGCTACAGTTTTTCAGTGGAAGCTTTAATTATGCCAAAGAGAAGTACAAGTTGTTAAGATGTTAGCAAGTTACAAACAATCTAAAAATGTGATTCCACAGTAAGGACATCATATTTACTTTGCTCTTTGTGTAGCTGGCTATAGTAAGACTTCTGGGTTTGTTGATACTGTGGAAGCATTTTCTAAAATAAAAAGGTGTCTGTGCATCCTAAAAATGTTTAGTTATTTGCTCCCAGAAGCCATCATGCTACTTTGGCTGTAATGTGATGTGGCTATGTATGAATGGGTTTAATGCACAATTTTTAAGGCTTGTGTTTGAGTGCTGTTACTGTACCATCAGAGAAACTGTGATTATTATTTTTTGCTCTGGTTTTCTTTCCTTAGACACTATAGAATTTTCAAATATCTACCTCTTTTTAACAGGAAACACTGATGATTGAAGATCATGTCAACCATTGAGGAACTGGTCCATCAGATTATTGAGCACCAAATGGGAGAGGTACTGATTTTGCGGACATCTTATAAATAAATAATACAAATATAAATTTTGAAAGTGCAATATAAAAATCTCTCCAGTAATTATTCGTCTGTAGTTTAGAATGCATGATCTGTTCTTGACATATTTAGTTCATCATCATGCAAGTCTAAGGCTTTATGCAAGGGCACCCGAGACCTCAAATAATAAATTTAGAATTTGGCAGAAAGTAATAGTAACCTAGTAAAACATTGCATGTTCTTTTAGGTATTGGATAGTAGGGACAATTAGATTTGTTCCTTGCAAATTCTAAATGTAATATGCAAGTTGTGTTCTGAGGGCCTGGGAAGCTCTAGTATGTGATATTTTATGATGCTCTGGTATGGAAAGAATAACAGCTGTCCAGGCAGAATCAAATTTAGTTCCTTCCAAGGATTGTTCTTAGAAAGAAGTAATTCCAGTGTCTGGATACTGTGGACCCAATGTGCAGTACCATCTGACTTGATTCTTTACAGTCGCTGTGTTCTGTCTACTTGCAAGCAATAACTTTTATTTTGCGGGGTATCCAGACACAAGAATTACTTGTGAGGAAGGGTGAGTTTTTGGAGAGTATTGTGTCAGTCTGTCTTAATAGTTATTTAAGGTTTGGCATATTGTGTTACCCCTGCAGTAAATCAATGAATCTGTACTATGGTTTCATTGAAGTTATGCCATTAAAAGTATCTAGAATGAATGTGTAAAGCATATAGTTCTTCCAAGGAGGAATAATTTTTGTTAGATACGTAGCCCTCCCCCTTCAGCAAATTAGTTTGTCCTGTGTTTCAGTTAGAACAAACGTGTTGCTGAAATTGGTCAAATTTTGTTCAGTTATACAGTTAATGTTGTTGTTGTTTTTACATTTTTCCCTTCTAGATAGTACATTCACAAGGATCTATCACACAAACACTAATGGATGGGTCAGCACAAAGAATTCAAATTGTCCCTGCAGATTCAGGTCTCACTTTACCCCAGCGCATGCAGGTACATTGGATCCAAAATATTTTGACAATTTAACTAATTTACAAAAAAGAACATCATGATACCTATCGGGTGTGCAATGATTTTTTAGTCTATTCAGTGGCAAATGGAGTTGTTCATTCTGAGGCACTCCTTTGAATGTTCTTTCACTGCCCATGGGCAGTGACCTAACAGCTTGGATATAGCACAGATTTTATTTTCTCATCCCTTCAATGGATTAATGTTGAATACTGTCAAACTATACATTAAACATTATTTGTTATGAAACTGTATACACCGCTCAAGCTTTTATGTGATGGTTCAGAGCAATTTATGAAATATTTATTCTGAGGTCTGACCTTGCTACCAAGAAAAGAGAGAGCTCAGCATCCTGTAACCAACACAGTTATTCCATTGCCTTTATTCATTCTGAGATGCCAACATCAATTAGCAGCAGCTCTAGCATTAAGTGGTGCCTAATAAGTACTTTATATAAATAGTACTTCTCCCCACTTTCTTCTATGCCTCCATAGTATGGCAGCAAGGCTGTTTCATGTAGTTGTGCCCACTGATAGTATGGGTGAGCTTGCCAGGTCTCAGACCTTGGGAGCCAAAGTTTGTTTGTATACATACAGTCCTGTCCTGATTCTGGTTCGTTACCTTGACAATTAATTAAGTTTCCTGGAGACCCTTAGAAAGAAGCTAAAACTCAGAAATATCAGGTGAACTTTGAGACCTGGCAGCTTTAACTGTGGATTATTTTGTGAATATTCAGCAAAATCCTTAAGCAGATACAGCCTTGCTAAATTGTTAATTAGAACAGGAATAATGATATAGGTCTGTTTCTTGCCACAGCTGGAGAAATCCCACCTATACACTTGAAGTTCCTCTAAATATATGTACATACTTTTAAAAGAGGTTATTTAACATGATCTGCTATTCCATGCTCTACAAATAAGATTGCTTTTTTAAAGAATGAAATGTGGATATCAGTTTCCTTTTGCAATATCTGACTGTTTTCCACTTTTAACTACTTGAATAACTTGAGATAAAATATGTTACCAGATTGTCACAGATCAGCAGACTGGGCAGAAGATCCAGATTGTTACAGCACTTGATCAAACTGCAACAGGCAAACAGTTCATTTTAACAAATCATGATGGTTCTACTCCAAGCAAAGTGATCCTTGCCAGGCAAGATGCCACTCCAGGAAAAGTTTTCCTAACAACTCCAGATGCTGCAGGAGTCAACCAGCTTTTTTTTACATCTCCAGATATATCTGCACAACACATTCAGGTGACTTCTATTATTAAGACTTCTTTGGATGACTTTTATGTCATGCTAGTGCTGATCCATGAGCAGTAGTATGAAGTTCTGTCTGTGTGCTGGGGCCTGATAACCTTGTTATGCACGTGGAAGGAGACAACCTGTCTCCTGTTTTTAAAACAACATATTGAAGAACATGTATGCTTCATAACTTGAAGGGGGAAGGATGCATTTTTCAGAGAATAATGCTATAAAACTAAGTTTCACAAAATGGGAGGGGTTCCTTTAGTCCTCCAGGAAGCTCATGATTTGCCTGCCTTCATTTTCATCCATACAGCAGTCCTGTGAGATAAGTTAGTCTGATTGGTAGAGCAGGAATTTGAATGTTCACAGTGTGGTTGTGAGGCTGTTTGGCCCGCTTTTTCTTTGATATTTTGGGTGCTATGATTTTTTTGACAACCATGTTGCATTTGCAGTACCAAAAACTTGGGAGTATGTTACCTGGGGAAGGAGTGTCATTTTATGAGTTACAAAATATTGATGTCTTCGTGCTGGGTAAAAGCAAAGTCCTTTTAATAAAGTCCCTGTAGGAAAACTATTTCCTAAGGTCTTCCCCCCAGTCATGGTAGTATGTCTGTCTTTAGTATTGCATTTTAGGGATTCTATCTTTGTTGGCGAAATGTATGGCTTTCATATAACTAGGTGTTTATATCCTTACAAAGAAACATGAAATCAGAAAAAGCACAGCAGGACAACACTGTTCTTGCAAAGCAACCTGGATGTTCTAGATCCTAATTTTTCTGCCTGAAACACTACATTTTCTACATTGTAAATAAATATTTCTGGTAAATAGAAATTCATACAAATAGCAATTCAGTTCAGCATGATTCAGTGAGCTATAAGGAAAATAAACACGGGAAGCCAAAACAATGCTAGAGATGTCACAGTAACTGAAACTCTATACCTTGTATTTTCAGTTTTTTTCTTCTCAAAGACGTTTCCTGATTTTTTAAAAAAATTGGCAAATGTATATTCAAACCTTTGGAAGGAAATATGCTTTGTATATTCATATTCTAGTGCATCAGGCATTCGGAAGTAGGCATGTATTCAAGAGAAAGAGCTGGTCAAAGTGAGAGCTGGATTACAGTAATTCTTTTCTTCTTTTTACCAGATTTTAACAGACAATTCTTCCACAGAGCAAACCCTAAATAAAATATTTGATCTCTGTGTCGTTTGCGGAGATAAGGCATCAGGTAAATAACTTTGTACTACTTTGCAAAATTAATTTTGAGTTATTTTTACTTGTATTAAAAAGTAATTTAACGCATAGTTAAATTGTGGCACTCCCTGCCCTGGGATGTGGTGATGGCTGCCAACTTGGAAGGCTTTAAGAGGGGAGTGGACATGTTCACGGAGGAGAGGGCTATTCATGGCTACTAGTAAAAATGGATACTAATCATGATGTATACCTATTCTCTCCAGGATCAGAGGAGCATGCCTATTATATTAGGTGATGTGGAACACAGGCAGGATGGTGCTGCTGCTGTTGTCTTGTTTGTGGGCTTCCTAGAGGCACCTGGTTGGCCACTGTGTGAAGAGACTGCTGGACTTGCTGGACCTTGGTCTGATCCAGCATGGCCTTTCTTATGTACTTAATGTCACCGAGTATTGAAAATAAATGGATTTTAAAATTAAGACAGCATGCCTATTTCTGTTGCCCACAAATTAAATTTTTTGCTAGGTTTAATAAGCAACTTCTAATTAAGTTCCCAAATTCCCAACATAGTAATTATGACTGCTGTGAGTATCCAACATCATTTATTTATTTATTTAACATATTTATTTAGTTATTTTTTGCTTCGTTTATATCCCACCTTTCTCCTCAGTGGGGGACCCAAAGCAGCATATCCTCACAACAACCCATTGAGGTAGTTTAGGCTTAGAGAACGTGATTGGCGCAGCAAGCTTCCATGGCACAAGTGGGGATTTGAACCTGGGTCTCCCAGATACTAGTCTGACACTCTTTACCACTGTGCCATATTTATGATATGTGAGTTATAAAATACACATGTTTTTGAAAAGCCTTGCAGGGTGTTTCTAGAGAAACGTATTTAAATGGACATAAATAGGTAATAGAAATAAAAGTGATCCCTCCAGCATAATATATTACGCTCCCATAAAGTTGATACAGAAAGCCCTTTCCACATGGAGAATATATTGCAGGTGACTGGAATCATGCTACCCCCACCCCTTTGGCAGGGCACGTTCAGCTCCTACATGCATAAAATCTAAAGCATGTAGATCCTAGAATCTGTTTCTAGTGTGCACATCCTGCAATTCAGTCCTGCTTGTCTTGGTCTAGACACATGTGTTATGTTTTCATAGGTATTTGTGACCTGAGGAGCCTGCGGGTAGGGGAAGCAGGATCTCTTCAGTTTGTCTTATATGGAAGGAGGCTGTTAACTAGCAAGCTAAATACAATAACAGTGTAATGGACTTGGAAAGGTGTAACTCTGCTTATGATAGCACTATAAATTGCCTGTTTTTACCACAAACTTTCTTTTAAATTTTCTGCTCAACAGTCCTGACAGACAAGCTGTACTGAAAGGAATAAGGCTTGGTGTTTGCTTGCTTTGTGATGTATAAGGAGGTGTGGGGAAGTTTATTATCTTTATTTTGCTTCATTTATGGTCCACCTTTCTCACTGACACTCAAGGCGGTTTGCACAATTAAACAGTATCTCTATCAAACTATCCAATTAAAAATGGTTAATGTTATTGGTTAATGTTATTGGCCCAGCAGCTGTTCCATTCTCAGTCTATTACTTGTTAGCATGGCATCTTAGCTTTAGGTAGAGAAGATGTAGTTACACAATTGTATAGCATTTACTAAATAATAAAGGCATTTGTTTTATTTTAAACATCAAAGGCTAGTTGGTTTACCCTATAAATGCTTTGATGGTTTTGAGAACTGTGCCCTTTTCTTTAGTGTTTAGTTGAGTGGTGTATTTGTTCTAACAAAACACAGCAGCTGTATTGTAATTGTTGTATTTTGTTGTTATGAAATCAGGACGACATTATGGAGCAGTAACATGTGAGGGATGCAAAGGATTCTTTAAAAGAAGCATACGAAAGAATTTAGTGTATTCATGCCGAGGGACAAAAGACTGTGTGATCAACAAACACCATAGAAACAGATGTCAGTACTGTAGGCTACAGAAATGTATTGCTTTTGGAATGAAGCAAGATTGTAAGTATGAGTTGATTGGGGGAGGGGGGTAGTTGTTGAAAAAACTCAGATTTGTGCTGTCCTGCTTAAATTACTTCTGGAACAGCCATTCTTGCTCAGAAGGGGAGGGCATCCTGACTGATGGGTGATTCCTTCCTTCTGGATGCAGGGCTTATCTTCAACTGAATGTTTCCTGTGGTATCATGGGAGGATATCCCTACTTAGGAGAGTAAAGTTCTGGAAGAAGTTCTCATAGCACCAGAGCTCTTAGGCCTTTCTTCAACTTTTCTTTAAATAAACCTATTTCCCTTCACTTCTGATGCTTAACATGCCCATTTTTACAGGACTCTTCTGTGAGAGTGTGAGAATTAATGCCTCATACAGGAAGACTTTAGAGCCTTTAAGGACATAAGTGACTGGGTGTGTTGCAAGAAGTTACTTACAGCCATGCCAGTCTGAAAGTAACATCCAAAAGCAAAGAATACAATCCACATAACAATCCACATATGACCAACCAAATGGCATGTAGAATTTCTCAGAACTCTTCATCAGGCTGAATGTTTATATAACACACATATATGTATGAGTTTGGAAAGGGAAGGGTATTTGCAGCTTATTTTGCATAAAAGATGTTTAGAGTCTAGATTTGATAAGACTTCCTTCTACACTGAAAGGGTTTTCCCTTTGAACAGCTGTTGATACAGCCATTGTTAGAGTTGCCAACCTCCAGGTGGGGCCTGGAGATCTCCTGAAATTGCAGCTGATCTCCAGACTACATAAATTGTTTATTTATTATTTATTTATTTTAAACATTATTCCACTCCTCCTGCGTTGGAAGGTGTACTGAATGGTATTATACCCTACCAATTTCCCTCCCCTCACTAAACCTCATTCTCCCAGGTTCCACCCTCAAATCTCCAGGTATTTCTGAACCCAGAGTTGGCAACCCTAGTAATTATATGATTGAGAAAAGAGCTCTTGCTGATTAGAAACAGAATAAGGAGAGAAATCAAAAGCAAACATTTCTTATATGACGGTGGTTTTCAAAGAATCCTGGGATATCTTAGATGCCTAACTGAGGTTCCTCAGAAAATCATGTGTGGTAACCAAGCTCCCCTGAAAGACAGCTTGTTTACCACTGTTGTTCTCCTGCAATGTGCAATCAGGTAGGACCGCTGGATATGTTCAATGATGAGCTTGGTTTATGTGGAATGACAATGAGGGAGTCCTAAACGTATTCTTTGTATGAATTCAGTTTGCATCTTGGAAAACCCTCTAGATTCTAGAATCATCACCCCAAACAGGTATGAAGCAGTTGTTTAGCAGATGAGTTTGCAAACTACTGTCATTTTTTTGTCTGATATTTAAACTATTAGATGAACAAGCAGACATAACACTGGCAATTTCTCAGTCCTGGCTAATGACCAGGACTGGGTTGTGGAACAGAAAATTCAGAGTTGCTCAGCCTTCCCTTCTCATGCATTCGTATTCATCCTTTTCACTTCAGTTAAATATTACTGTGAGGCAACATTGAGAATGGTTAATGCTAATTAAGATTCCTTCTTAGGGTTACTAAGTAGGTACCTATTCTGGGTAATGGAACCAGATTAACCATAGCTAAAGTCAGCAAGAGGAATTCACGTACAGAGGGGAAAGGGCTTAAAGATCACTGACTTGTTAGGTTTAGAAAAGGGCAAGAGTCCAGTAGCACCTTAAAGACTAACAAAAATATTTTCTGGTGGGGTATGAGCTTGTTAGGTTTAATTTTTCTTCTATTTAAAAGAAAAAATATATTTTCCAGTAGCAACTGAAAATCAAGATAGTTCTCTAGAAAATAGCATGTTGCTCCATAGCTAATTGTGTGTGAATTTTGGATTATTACTGATAGCTCCACACCCTTTTGTAGCTGTTCAGTTTGAGAGGAAACCTGTTGAAGTATCACGAGAAAAATCTTCAAATTGTGCGGCTTCGACAGAAAAGATTTACATCCGGAAAGATTTGCGCAGCCCGCTAACAGCAACTCCAACCTTTGTCACAGACAATGAAACAGCAAGGTATGCAGTGCTACATGAGATTAGATAGCTCTGTAACTGTTCTTGAAGAAATAAGCAAAAATATGTTTCTTTTTATTTCAGGTCAACAGGAATGCTGGAGTCTGGAATGTTTGTGAACATTCATCAGTCTGGAATAAAGAATGAGCCTGCAGTGCTAATGACTCAAGATAAGGTATAAGATTTATTTTAATTTAATTTAATTACATTATTTATAGTCAACCTTTCTCACTTGGACTCAAGGCAGATAACACAGAGTGAGTTAATATAGTCAATAGGATAGGACATTCAGTAAACTACAATGGTAATAGGGTTGTAGAACAAGTCAGAAATCTAAAAACAGAACTGAAGCATAGATATTAACATGACAAATTAAATGACGTAAAAACGATGCAAGCTAAACACGATAGTATAGTCTGCAGTCCCTAATAATTTATCCAAGTAACTTTGTGAATCATTTAGTACAGTGCCACTCTATTGCCTGCATAAAAAAGCTCTCTTGAATAATTCAGTTTTGCATAGTTTGCAGAAAGCCAGGAAAGCGGGAGCCTTCCTGAACTCCTTGAGCAGGCCATTCCACAAGATGGGGGCCACGATGGAGAAGGCACGTTTATGGGCAGTTGCTGATCTTGCCCATGTGCAGGTTGACACCTGCAAAATACCTTGCTTATATGAGCAAAGCTGTTGTGGCAGTGCGTAGGAGGAGAGGTGGTCTTGCAAATATGAGGGTCCAAGGCCATGAAGGTCTTTGTGATGGCCAGTACCTTAAATTTAGCCCAGTAACTGATAGGCCAGTGGAGTGAGTGTAGAATGGGGGTAATATATGTGCTTCATCTAGCTCCCAATAATACCTGAGCTGAGGCATTCTGCACCAGCTGGAGTTTCTGAACTGACTTTGAGGGCAGACCAATATATAGTGCATTACAGTTGCCTAGTCTTGATGTTACTGTGATGATCCAGGTGGTCATATCAGCCATATCAAGGTAAGAGGCCATCTTTTGGGCTAGGCTGAGTTGAAAGAAAGCCTTTTTTGCAGCTGCATTAACTTGCTTCTCCAGCAATAATGTTGGGTCCAGTTTAACCTCAAGGCTCTTAACTGAGTCAGCAAGGATTGGCTGAATTCCATCAACAGCATGAGCACAATGTCCTTCAAGGTTTCTGCCTTCCCAACCAGCATTCCCTCTGTCTTTTCAGGGTTTAGTTTCAATTTGTTCTCTCTTAGTCAATTTACCACAGCAGCCAGGCTTTGTTGGTTTCATACGTTGTAGGATTCAAGTTTTGTTAGGAGTGTGTGTGTTAAGTGCCGTCAAGTCGCTTCCGACTCATGACAACCCTATGAATCAATGTCCTCCAAAGTGTCCTATCCTTAACAGCCTTGCTCAGATCTTGCAAATTGAGGGCTGTGGCTTCCTTTATAGAGTCAATCCATCTCTTGTTGGGTCTTCGTCTTTTCCTGCTGCCTTCAACTTTTCCAAGCATGATTGTCTTTTCCAGTGACTCTTGTCTTCTCATAATGTGTCCAAAGTACTACAGCCTCAGTTTAGTCATTTTAGCTTCTAGGGTCAGTTCAGGCTTGATTTGCTCTATAACCCACTGATTGGACCATTGGATGACAATGGGAGTAAAGGAACTGTAAAGGAGGATAAAGCGTTTGCTGAAAAACTAAATCTTCTCATCTGTCTTCACTGCTGAAGATACAGGGCAGATTCCTTCTCCTGAACAGAGATTTTGGAGAGGGGAAAATGAGGAGCTGAGGCAAATGGTGGTAACAAGGCAGGAAGTCCTAGAACGTCTAGACAAACTGCAAACTAACAAGTCACTAACAAATCAGACGGTATTCATCCTGGAGTTCTTCAAGAACTCAAATGGGAAATTGCTGAATTTCTAACAAAGATATGTAATATGTCCCTTCGATCAGCCTCTGTACCAGAGGACTGGAGAATGGCCAGTGTAACACCCATTTATAAAAAAGGTTCCAGGGGGAACCCAGGAAATTACAGGCCAGTTGGCTTAACGTCTGTTCTGGGTAAATTAGTGGAAAGCATTATTAAAGATAGAATTGTCAAGAAGGGCAAGGTCTGCTGGGCAAAACCCAACATGGCTTCTGTAAGGGTAGGTCCTGTCTCACTAACTTATTAGAGTTTTTTGAAAGCGTCAATAAGCATGTGGACAGGAATGAGCCTGTGGATATTGTATATTTGGATTTCCAAAAAGCTTTTGACAATGTCCCCCACCAAAGACTGATAAGCAAACTTCATAGTCATGGGATAAGAGGACAAGTCCTCTTATGGATTGAGAGCTGGCTGAAAAATAGGAAGCAGAGAATAGGAATCAATGGTCAGTTCTCACAATGGTGGGATGTGAGCAGTGGGGTGCCTCAGGGATCTGTGTTCGGACCGTTGCTTTTCAACCTGTCCATCAGTGACCTGGAGTTGGGGTTAAACAGTGAAGTAGCCAAGTTTGCAGATGACACCAAATTATTTAGGGTGGTTAAAACAAAATTGGACTGTGAAAAGCTCCAGAAGGATCTCTGCATACTGGAAGAATGGGCATTAAAATGGCAAATGAGATTCAATGTGAGTAAGTGTAAAGTGATGCATATTGGGGCAAAAAATCCCAGCTTCACATATACACTGATGGGATCTGTGCTGGCAGCAACAGACCAAGAAAGGGATCTTGGGGTGGTAATGGATAGCTCAATGAAGATGTCAACCCAGTGTGCGGCTGCTGTAAAAAAGGCAAATTCTATGCTGGCCATAATTAGACGAGGAATAGAGAATTAAACTGCTGATATCATAGTGCCCTTGTAGAAATCTATGGTGAGACCACACTTGGAATACTGTGTACAGTTCTGGTCACCACACTTAAAAAAGGATATTACAGAGCTTGAGAAGGTGCAGAAAAGAGCAACCAAAATGATTACCATATATACTCGAGTATAAGCCGACCCGAGTATAAGCCGAGGCACCAAATTTTGCCTCAGAAAAGGGAAAACTGTATTGACCCAAGTATAAGCCAAGGGTCAATACTGCAGCACTCTAACATGGCGGCCGCCATTTCTAAATGGCGGCCGCCATTTTAGAGCGGGAGGATGATCTCGGCCCTGCCCCAGGTCGCCCTCCCGCCTGGGCTCCTGGGCCCTCAAGACCCACCCCAACCCCAGCACCATCCTACGGTGGGAGGGGGAAGAGCCCCTACTCACCGGGAGAGGCGATGCGCAGCAGGCCCGCTGATCAGCTGGCGAGTGGGAGGACCGGCCCTGGCCCCCGGGCTGGCCAGCCAGACAGGGCTGCGGGGAAATGTGGGACAGCGCGGTGGTGGTGGGGAGAAACCGCTGCTGCCACGCAGAAGGCACGCTGGGGTGGGGTGGGATGGGGGGGAAAGAAGCCGCCGCGCAGAAGGCGCGCTGGGATGGGGTGGGGTGGGATGGGGTGGAAAGAAACCGCCGCCACGCAGAAGGCGCGCTGGGATGGGGTGGGATGGGATGGGGTTGGGGGGAGAGAAACTGCCGCCACTGCGCAGAAGGCGTGCTGGGGTGGGGTGGGGTGGGATGGGGGGAAAGAAGCCGCTGCCGCCACGCAGAAGGCGCGCTGGGATGGGGTGGGGTTGGATGGGGTGGGGTGGGGGGGAAAGCAACCGCCGCTGCGCAGAAGGCGCGCTGGGGTGGGATGGGGGGAAAGCCGCTGCCGTCACGCAGAAGGCGCACTGGGATGGGGTGGGGTGAGATGTTGTGGGGGGGAAAGAAACCGCTGCCGCGGAGAAGGCGGGATGGGATGGAGTGGGATGGGGTGGGGAAAGAAACCGCCGCCTCTGCTGCGCAGAAGGCACACTGTGGGGGGGAAAGAAACCGCCGCATGGAAGGTTTGCAGGCAGGCGGTGGCAGCCCCCTCCATGAGCGCAGGAGGCCCAGGCGTGCGGGCAGGCGGCGGCGGTAAGTCCCCCTCTCCCTCCACCTACTGTATTGACCCGCGTATAAGCCAAGTTGGGCTTTTTCAGCCCTTTTTTTGGGCTGAAAAACTCGGCTTATACGCGAGTATATACGGTAGGGGACTAGAGCAACTATCCTATGGGGAGCGGTTAGGACGCTTAGGGCTGTTTAGCTTGGAAAGAAGGCGGCTAAGGGGAGACATGATAAAGGTCTATAAAATTATGCATGGTTTGGAGAGAGTGGACAGGGAGAAGTTTTTCTCCCTCTCCCATAATACTAGAACACGGGGTCGTCTGCTAAAGCTGGAGGGCGAGAGATTCAAAACAGATAAAAGGAAGTATTTTTTCACGCAACGCATAGTTAAATTGTGGAACTCCCTGCCCCAGGATGTGGTGATGGCTGCCAGCTTGGAGGGCTTTAAGAGGGGAGTGGACATATTCATGGAGGAGAGGGGTATTCATAGCTATTAGTTATAATGGATACTAGTTATGCTGCATACCTATTCTCTCTAGTATCAGAGGAGCATGCCTATTATTTTGGGTGCGGTGGAACACAGGCAGGATGGTGCTGCTGCAGTCGTCTTGTTTGTTGCTTCCTAGAGGCACCTGGTTGGCCACTGTGTGAACAGACTGCTGGACTTGATGGGCCGTTCTTATGATTTGTTTTTTTGGTGGCCAGGGTACCGGTAACACTCTCCTCCAACACCACATTTCAAATGATCTACTTTCTTCCTATCAGCTTTCTTCATTGCCCATCTCTCACACCCATACATAGTAACAGGGAATACGATGGCATGAATTAACTTAATCTTGGTGGCCAGTGACACATCCTTACTCTTAAAAATCTTTTCTAGCTCCTTTATGGCTGCCCTTCCCAGTCTCAATCTCCTTCTGATTTCTTGGCTGCAGTCTCCCTTTTGGTTGATGATGGAACCAAAGAATGGAAAGTCTTCAACAATTTCAATTTCCTCATTGTCAACCTTAAAGTTGTGTAATTCTCCTGTAGTCATACGTTTTGTCTTCTTGATGTTCAGCTGCAGTCCTGCTTTAAAAAAAATATATATATTGGTTTTTAATACAAATTTTCCATGTTAACAAACAACAATGAAAGTTATCTGAAAATCTAAATCATAACTAATATTATTGTAATTATTTAAGTACTTAATAAAATAAAAAATAAAGGAAAAATTTTTGACTTCCCCTTCACCTCCGTCCGCCTCTTAATAAAATGTTCTATCCCATCGTGATATGATCTGATCTTAATTATTCTTATATCTCAGTTAAATTTCAATTACAATAATCTGTTAATATAATTAATTACACTTCTTTATATTAATAGTGTCGTCTAGATCAGATTAAAAAGTACTCTTCCAATTTCCCCAGCCCTAATTCAAATTCACAATATCTCATCCAAGCCTCCCATTCCCCCATAAATCGTACATTGTCTTTTTGGTTTAAAGTAGCTGTAAGTTTTGCCATTTCCACCAGTTCAAACATTTTCATAATCCAGTCTTTTTTCCCAGGGATCTGCCCCTTTCCATTTTGAGCTGCAGTCCTGCTTTGACACTCTCTTTTAACTTTCAGCAGTAGTCGTTTCAAGTCTTCGCTATTGTCTGCCAGTATTGTTAGAAATAGTGATTAAATTTTACCAGATGTCTTTGTATTGGTAAAGTTGCTACTATTCAAACCTGTAAAAACATTGAAAAATGTATACAGTGTTTGTGGAGGGATCAAGACAGAGACAAGACAGGAATCTCTTCTTCCCTTACCCATCTCACCTTGTTACATGATATCGACCCCATCAGCCAACATATCTTGCTATCTGTTGAGTGTGATGTGTGTGGAATATTATCCTTGGAATAAAGCCAGTGCCGTTCTATATGATTGCAGCTGTATTAAACCACAGTTGGGGAGAAGCATCTACATTCCACTACATACTTGATATCAAAGGAAGTGGAAGTAGAAGCCTGAATCAAAGCCCCCCTGAAAAATTCTGGGAGTCATTCCAGATGATCCATTTGGCAGCTGTCCCAATAAGTGGAGCAGAGTGGGGAAAATGAAGACAAAGTTGGTTGTTCAGAGCCCTGAAAATGGCATCAAGGCAGTTTGAGTGAGTTCATAGTGGTTTTATCCCTGAAGTTATCACACTTTCCTTGTCTTGTATCTAATACTGGAAGAAGAAAATACCTATGCTGGAAATAGTAGAAACTATAATAAATGGCAGCACATGGCTTCAAAGATAATATAATGTGAAATATACCAACTGGAAAAGAAAACAATATTATAGAATATCTATTTTTTTGGAAAATCCAAAACACAACATATATTAATAAACACTGTGTTGAAAGCCACACAGAAACCTCACTAGGTCTGAAATAACAAAAAAATGTATATATACAGATTGCTTTTAACAACAAAATATGAACAACATACCGTATTTTTCGCTCCATAGGACGCACTTGACCATAAGACGCACCTAGTTTTTAGAGGAGGAAAACAAGAAAAAATCTTGTTTTCCTCCTCTAAAAACTTGTCTCATGGAGTGAATGCCGGCTGGGCGCGTGCGCATCGGGACGGCGCGAACCGGCGTTTCCCGCCCCGCCGGCCAGCTGGGAGGCAGCCGGGGCCGTACAGAGCCGGCTGGGCGCGTGCACGTCGGGACGGCATGAGCCGGCGCACGTGCCCAGCCAGCACTGTGCAGCCCTGCCTGCCTCCCAGCTGGCCGTCGGGGCGGGGAACGCCGTCCCGACGCGCACACGCCCAGCCAGCTCTGTGCAGCCCCGCCCGCCTCCCAGCTGGCCGTCGGGGCGGGGAACGCCGGCTCGCGCCATCCCGACGCGCACACGCCCAGCCGGCTCTGTGCAGCCCCGCCCGCCTCCCAGCTGGCCGTCGGGGCGGGAAACGCCGGCTCGCGCCGTCCCGACGCACACACACACAGCGGGCTCTGTGCAGCCCCGCCCGCCTCCCAGCTGGCCGTCGGGGCGGGAAATGCCGGCTCATGCCGTCCTGACGCGCAAGCGCCCAGCCGGCATTCACTCCATAAGACACACAGACATTTCCCCTCACTTTTGAGGAGGAAAAAAATGCGTCTTATGGAGCAAAAAATACGGTAAATTCAATAATTATTTCTGTGGCCTTAACAAAGGCTCATGTATACTCAAGAATTATAGTCCATGAAAAATCACGAAGAGACTAAGAAAGGTCCAAGGTGGGTCTATCACAAGTACGCGTTTCGGAATCCAATCCTTCCTCAGCTTGGCGACCACAACAATGTTTAAAGAGACCAATAATAATGTCTTCTAAAAATAATGATAATCATAATAATAATAAGGCTTATCAAAATGGCTACAGTGACAACTTATGAGTGTTGAGAATACATTTGTAACAACATGAATGCAATTTCAAAAATAAGACTGCTTACCACTGCTTTTCAAAAAGTCCAAAGAATCTTCAAAAGGAAATTCACGGGAACAATTTTTCCTATGGTACAATGAAGCTAATCAATAAGGCTAATGTTAAAAATGAGCCAAAGATTGAACAACTCTCCATACTAAAAATGAAGTCTTACCCCATATGAAAGGGATCTAGAAAGAGTAATCAACCCATTCAGAAGTCAGTATTCTTCGAAGTGAGAACAGGAATGCAGGGACAAACTCAAATACACACAGCTGTGAGAAACATTTCTCAAAAGGATCCAACTGATTAAAGTGACCACGTTACAAAAAACAAGAGAGGTCAAATTCTGTATTTAAGCCACTAGGGGCTAACGTTTTAAAAAGAAAAATGAAGCGTCTCTCCTGGCAATTGAGAATCTTCTTAACATCTTGTGCCTGGTATGCTTTAGGCTGGTATTGCCAAAGAACAAAGAATTTGAGATAGTGGTCACTATGACCATGAGAGACAAAATGGCTGACAATTGGTGCGTCCTGAGTTCGAGCCCTTATCCTTGCACGATGTTCACCAATGCGTAAGCGTACTTGGCGTAAGGTACAGCCAATGCACATTTTTAGAACTGGGCAAGAACACAGAAGGGCATAAACAACGCAGGCTGATGCACAGTTAGAAAACTGTTTAAGAGTGTACACAAATTTACCACCATCAGCAGTGACCTGCTTAACAGGTAGGCTGTACGGGCAGGCGGAACATCCATTGCATTTAAAATGACCATGTGCAATGATCTTAGATTTCCTGGGTAGCACGTCGGTTTTAATAAGATGATCCCTCAGAGCAGAGGTTTTTCTTAAGCCTAAAATAGGAGGAGAATCACAGCCCGGTAGGTGATTGTTGACATGCCAATGCCTCTGAATAATCTTTTTAATATCATAAGAGAGATGTGTATAGGTGAAAGAAGCTGTCAGTCTCTTGGGAGTTTGTGAATCAGATTTCGGAGACAAAAGCTTAGAACGATCAAGAGACATTGCTCTCTGGTAAGCTCCCCTGAGAACAGGCTCAGGGTAAGATCTGGAACGAAGATTCTGTGTTAGAAGTTGTGCTGCTGTTGCAAAATCTTCAGAAGTAGAAGAGTTGCGCTTCAAGCGTAAGTATTGGCTGTAGGGGAGGTTCTTACATAAGTGTTCAGAATGATGAGAGAGAAAATGTAAACCCCCTCCTGTGTCGGTGGGCTTCCTGTATGGTTTGATTGCAATGGTGTTACAACTGGTGCAAAAAGTAAGTACGTCTAAAAAGGAAATGGAGGTATGATGCCAACTGCCAGTAAACTTTAAATGTGGATTCAAAGTATTAATCTGTAGTAATACTTGTGAGTAAGACTCAGAAGATTTGCATAGGAGATACGGATCATCCACAAACCTGCGGTAAAGGACCACGTGCTGTTGGAAAACTGAAGTAGGAGGAAGAAGATATTCCTCCTCAAACCATACCATGTACAGATTGGCAATAGAAGGTACAGATTGGCAATAGAAGGTGCCTGGCAGACTATCTAAATTACTGCCCCATTTATCCACTCTTAGATTGCCTTGGCTTAGAAATAGCCTAGGTACAACTTGCACATATGGGGTTTTTTAGTAGTTGTCCACAGCTGGCACTTCTAACAATCACAAATGGGAATTGTGCTGGAGCCTTGCTCCCCAGCCATCACCTCTGCTTGACAAATCATGATCCCATCAGCCTTACATTGCTTTGTTAGCTTCTTGTTTTGTTCTGCTGCTCAGTGACTGGTCAGGGCCTTTCCTTGCTCATATAATTTTCTGTCCCTATCTGTAGTCATCTGTGAAACAAGCACTTCCTGTGCGGTGACTCCAAACTCTATACGTTTCTGTCCTTTTCTTGCTTCTTGACTGACAAGCCCCGCTGTTTGGCCTCGTGTGCCCACAGAGCTTATTTCAGCTGCTGTCACAGAGCTGACCTGTCTGCAGTTGTTTATAGCAGCTGATTAAGGAATATTTTTGCTTTCACTTTTACCCCATACGGTATGGTGCCAAGGGTCAACTGGGCAGGCTGGCAGCAGACTTGTATGTTAAAATGCTGATCTGCACCAATCGCAGAGAAAGCACAGATTGGAGGGGTAATCTGATTTCAACAGCAAAAGAGACAGACTGCAGGGAGATAACCTGAGCTTAAGGGGAAGATTTCATATTCTTCACACTCGTGCATTTTTAAAACAGACAGGCCCCTCTCCATCTGCCTCTTTCTCTGTGATTAAGGTAGATCCCAGTTTCAACATTGTCACATCACATTTGGCCTTAAGTGGACATTTTAAAAATAATATGCAAATTTAATTCAGTTTGTACTTCAGTTTTATAAGCAGAAACCCTAATCAGTTACCTGCCATCTGCCTTGAGAACCTGTGTTAATATTTTACATACTAGCTTATTTCAGTTATTTAGTTTTCTCCTACCTGCATCTCATTCTGGACAGACTTTACTACCATTGTTTATTTTCCAGTAAGGCCTTTTTAATTCATTTACATATTTCATGTAATTTGATCAGGATGAGTTAAAAGAAGATGTGTGGGCAGAAGAAGACATTTTTTAATCAGTTATTTGCAGTATTCTGGTAGCTTCTTGTACATTTTTGTCTGTATCTTGTAAAAACCATCAATCGATAAATTTATGAGAAGATTCTACATAACACGATTTCTCTTATCAGTAGGGGCAAGTAATTAAGAATAATAAAACCTACCATAAACTTTCAGATGCTTTTGGTAAATCGCACCGTTTATGCCTGTGGCTGTGTTTCTTTAATTATGTGCTGTAAGTTCCACAGAACTACTTAGTGTAAAAGGAAGTTGAAACTTTTGTATCTTTTTTCCTTAGATTGAGACATGTCAGGGAGATTTAAGTACACTGGCAAATGTGGTAACGTCATTAGCAAGTCTAAGCAAGTCTAAAGAAATGTCTCAAAGTAGTCCTGACCTATCTGTAATAGAAAGCTTAAGCAATGGAGATGCATCATTGTCTGAACTGCAGCAAGATGAGCATGCAAATACTGATGTTTCAAGGTAAGCAACAGTGGAATCTGAAACTATAGATCAGGGTGTCAAAGATAAGGCCCGGAGGCTGGATCCGGCTCCTTGAGAGCTCTTATCTGGCCTGCGAGACAGCTGTCTCCCCCACTCTTAATCTGGGCTAGTGTGGCATGGCCCAGCCTGACCAAGTGGCATTATGTCATATCCAGCCTTCGTTACTATTGAGTTCTATACCCCTGGTATAGATGTTCTGAGGACAAACATGGGAAAATGGGGATTTGAATCTCAGTCTCTCAGATCCTAATCTGACTCACTTAGCCACTACTCCACACTGACTTTCAAACCATGTACATAGTTAAGCATTCACAGATGTTTGCTGTGTAAAAGTGTGTAGTCTAACTAGAACGGATGTCCTTCCAACTCGGATTGGGATCAGAGGCTCCCAAACAGCAGTTTTAAGTCAGGATGGAGATTACAAACTCAGTGCACACTCACATGGAATTGCACTGTATTTCTGTACCTAGCTAGCAAATAGCAAGCTAGTGATAGAACTTAAATCTGGTGTTTCTTGTTTCAGGGCATTTGATACTCTTGCAAAAGCTTTGAATCCTGGAGAAAGTGCTTCATGCCAGAGCTCTGCAGAAAGTATGGAAGCCAGTGCACGTCTCGTTGGTGAAGAAGCAAGCATTAATATTGTTGAAATAGAGGGCCCACTTCTCAGCGATGCCCATGTAGCTTTCAGGGTACTTCAAAATACACCTTTATTTATAACCATTACAGCACTTAACCTCTGTATAGATGCTTTTAAAATCTCAGTAATATGAATTTTAAAGAAATAATTATCGTTTATTACTGATGTTTAAGATGTCAGCTAATATGTATGCAGACTGCAACTTGAGTAGTAGAGTGTTTCTTGTATATGAGATACGTAAATCCTGCTCTCTCAAAACCATTCAGAAGCAATAGCATAAAATTATTGTAAAAAAAGAATTCAGTATAAATTTGAAAAAATAAAGACACAACAGAAATGTAATAACGAATGTATCCTTACACTACATAAAACTAGGTAGTGTGGTGGCTTTGGGGACCGATTTGGTGAACTGCAAAATGAGATGCCACATTGTGAATTATTCATCGTAGGATGTTTATGATTTTCCCAAAGCAAATCCTAGCATTCGGTCTTACCATTCACCCTTCATTATCGTTAAGTGGCAACTGCTTTCACATATCACAAATCAAATCAGAGATTCCGGTTCTTAATCCAATATTGTTGTTTGTGTAATGCTAGGGTGAGCATATACTGTTGGAAAAGAATTTGCCTAATAATAAATAGAAGAAAGACTTTGGGAGAAAGAGACTGCTTTAGATTTGGCTTAGAGGAGGCAAGACGATTGTAGAAATGTGGAATGTGCTTTGGGTAGAACGTGCTTTGGGTAGAATAAGGACAGGAGGTGCAGCAGTTGTAGTAAAATGCAAAGGTGTAACTGAGGGGGAAATGTTTGATTTTATTAACAATAGCTAAGCACTCAAAAGTTCTGCCAGTAGCTAATAATTGTGGGAAGAAGACCACATATTGATGAAACTGAACGAAAAATACGTCAAAATAGCAGGCATTGTTTCTCTGCACATTCACAGCTTCATTTCTCAGAGATGTTTGTAACTCATACTAGTAAATCCAGACTAGCACATCCATTTTTAATCAAGCCCTATTTTGCTTGTTCACTGAGTTTGTAGTAATCATGCAAGAAAATACTGGAGAAGCAAAGTCCAGCTGATCATCTAAGGTTCAGCTGCAGAGAAACTGGAAGTACATCCCCTTTTGAATCAGGCCTTCCCTGATCAGAAGACAATCTTGGGATCCAAGCAGTAACCTTTTATTGAAGGAATAGAATTTAAATTACATTTGCATATTTTTTATTGCAAGTTACTTGTTTATCTACAGAGATGAATTGTAGTAAATGAAGATAGTCATGCAGTTTTTCAGTCTTGTATCTTCTATATTGTAACACTAAAACTTTTGTTATTTTATTTGCAAATTTTAATATTAAATTGCTGATAAGATATAATTTATTTGAGACACAAGATGATTAATGTCTAAATACACCTCTTTCGTGGCAGCTCACCATGCCTTCTCCTATGCCTGAATACCTGAATGTTCATTATATTTGTGAATCCGCATCTAGATTGCTCTTTTTATCTATGCACTGGGCACGGTCCATTCCTTCCTTTCAAGCTCTAGGGTGAGTATTGAAAAGTTTATTTAATACAGTTAGCGTTTCAGAAATATATTCCTCTTAGTATCCTATGCAATGCAAAATATTTAGATTGTGCTATTTCATCTTGTGTAAATTTTATATTGCTTCTGCACTACACATGTATAATAAGCATTTTATGTACATAAGAAGATCTGCATGTTTCCAGAACGCTGTGTTATGTATATCTTACTGTTTTTAGATTTGTCAGTAGTGGCATAAATTCTTTCAAGAAAACTAGCTTGACTTTCCTAGTGTTCAAGCAAGTCATGATTATATTGTTAGTATTGTATTTTGATGGCCGAACTAGGCTGGAGTTCATGTTCAAATTTATGATTTGATTCAGTATGCCTTAAGAACAGCAATAACAAAAAAGATTTAATGAAAGAGCCTTCTCCCAGCAGTCTCTCACATCCAGTATGTGCAGGTTCATTATCTGCTCCCAGTGGTACTATGAGAGTCATAATGGAGAAACTGAGATAAAGAGGGCATCTTAGAAGTTCTGTGCAATTTTCCTATTGGGTATTTTTAACTAGAAAAATGTAATTTAATCCTCTTTAATCCCCACACAAACCTTGAAGAAAAATATAGTTGTGTTTTTATTTTTAAACTCAACATGCTTGGTTCCAGCAAGTTTCAGATATTGGCACTCATGTTAAATAAACACATTAACTAAACATTCAGATACCTGCATGCAAAGGATTCTCATACTCTTCTCTGACTAGGGAATTTTCTGAATGGGCATGCATTTAATACTTTATATGTATATGCCAATAATGTAATTTTCATGGTGAAAAAGTTCTTAAGAGCATATTGAAACTGTTGAGTTCACTATTGTGTAGCCATTTAAGTTTTCATTCATATTGTTTTGTTCTTTTTTGTTCTTAGGCAAGACAACAGCATATCATTAGTGAAAGCCTGCTGGAATGAACTCTTTACTCTTGGTCTTGCACAGTGTTCACAAGTAATGAATGTAGCAACTATATTAACTGCATTCGTTAATCACCTTCATAATAGCTTACAGCAAGGTAAGATGCACCTTTACAAGCATGAGAATTTGCTTGACATCATTGTTCACTCTTAAAGGCCTAGTTAATAGTGCTGTATAAATAATATCAAGTTGATAGGTGATCTCTAAATAAGCCTCTCTCCAGTTTTAGGGTTATAAAACTCACAAATCTTTTTTCTGCCACATAGTGCCAAGGCAGTGTATACTTCTGAAGGAATGGTGTGCATAAAGTGTAGGTGATAGTTTTTGACATTCTTTGCTGTACCCTCTCTTGCACAATGTAATTAGGAGTTCTACAAAATTATTTTAAAATGTGGCCTTCCCTGAAAGCTTACATCATAAGTGTCTTTCATGATCAGCAGAGACTCACCCAGACTCAGTAGTGCTCCTTTTGCAAGGAGCAAAGTCCACACAGGTATCTACATGCATGCATGCAGTTCACCTGGCTGCTTTGGCCCTTTAAGAAATGGAGCTGAGCTGTGCCTCTGCCAGAGGTCAGTTACACCAGGGCTGCGCTGGTCTGGCTGTCTTACCTTGCCCAAGGCCAAAGCTCCCCCCTCTAGGTTCCTCTTCCTTCCTTCTACAGTTAACTAGGTTTTTTAATGCTTAAACAATTCAGCTGTAGCTTAAATCAAACTTTAAATTAATCTTTATTAAAGACATGACACTATTAAACCAATTAGGCAACCTCTAAGAGAATCGTTTACATTTGAATTGTTTTATATTAACCAGATAAGCTGTCAGCAGATAGAGGAAAGCTTGTGATGGAACATATCTTCAAACTGCAGGAGTTCTGCAACAGTATGGTAAAGCTTTGTCTGGATGGTTATGAATACGCTTACTTGAAAGCAATTGTCCTCTTCAGCCCTGGTATGTAAAAACTTGAGATCTACAGCCTTTGACCTTATTCTGATAGTATCTGAGAATATTTGGTCTGCTGAAAAATTGCCCTCTACATAAAATCTTATATGGCTGACATTCTGGGTAAACTTCTTGACTGCTTAAAATGAATAGGTTTTGTGTGCTATTTTTAATAAAGATTGCACTTTTTGAGGATGTGAAACTTAGTTTGCATATGACTGATATTAGTGAACCTTGCAGAAGCAGCTTCACAGGACCAGGCAGGCATGTCCTAACTCGCTTGGCACTTTCAGCACAAGATGGGATCTCAGTGTTCAGTGTTTTTTAAAACATTCATTGTTGCAGAATAAATTGTTCATTTCCCTGATGTTCAGAAGTCACAATGCTTTAAAGGAGAAAATTCAAAATATCAGATGTTCTTATCTCTAAATCAGCGTTGAGATTTTGAAGGACTGAAATTGTTTTGACCTTTGAGTAGTAGTATGACAGACCGGAGGCTGTCCTGCCCCTGAATGGAAGAACAGTCGCTCAGCTAAGCCTGTGGGAGTGCTGCTCCAGCATCCAGTCACCTTTTATAGGGGGGCGGGGATGTAACGTTGGAGGGGAAGCACAGCAGGGGTTCAGATCTGCTTCAGGGAGAGTGCAGTGATAGTTGAGGGTCTGGCTCCACAAAAGAGCAGATAGAAGGGTAGCTCTGCCTGGTAGCTTGTCAGGGTGGTTTAACTCTACCTCTGGTAGAGGGCAGAATACCCCAGTCATGAGCCTTGTCTGTGGTGATGAGCAGACCTTGTACTGTTCAGTCTGGCTCTTGAGAAAGGGCAATCTGGGGTAGGTGGAATCGTGGGTGGGTGAAAGGATCCAGCCTAGTGGCTTGTCTGCGAAAGAATGATTGCACCTGTAAGCAGTAAAGAGAATTCAAACCACACACTGAAGCCACAACTGGCTTTAAATTATGTGCCTCAGCCAGGTTTCTCCTCTGACTAATTGGAGGCTTGTGCTGCTGATCTGTTCTTTAAAACCAACCTGAAAATAAAGAATTCTTTGTATTTTTTTTATATGCAACTCCTGCCTCAGTGATCTCCGCACACTACTTGCTTACCACATAATGATCCTCATGGCAGCGAACCCAAAGACGTTATACTGGCTACCCTATGAACACATTATAACTGAGGGGAAGGTTTACAGTTTAAAACAAACCTGGTTCCCCACAATGACAAGATGCTGTGTGGGTCCCCTCAGTCGGTAGAAAAAGCCAGTCACAAGTAGTTCCATCTGACTTTTAGTCACTGTAGCTGGCAGATAATCCACCCAAAATCCAGAATCCAGTTAGGGGCATATAAAATTTAAGGGAGACGACATTTGGCCTAGTAGTTGACAGTCCTTTAAAGAAATAATATTTCAACAGAAGGATACGTGTAGTGTATTTTGCAGTATTATACACCAGAGCCAGAAACTGGTGTAAATAATCATACATCTAGATAGTACTGCATTGGAACTATGTGATCTCTTTTATCTGGTCAGTTCGAAGAAAAAATGTAAAAAGTGAAGCAAATAATGCCCTTGTAGTTTTACTTTCTGCCCTGACCTGGATGGCCCAGGCTAGCCTGACCTCGTCAGATCTCAGAAGCTAAGCAGGGTCAGCCCTGGTTAGTATTTGGATGGGAGACCACCAAGGAATACCAGGGTTGCTGTGCAGAGGAAGGCACTGGCAAACCACCTCTGTTAGTCTCTTGCCATGAAAACCCCAAAAGGGGTCGCCATAAGTCGGCTGCGACTTGAAGGCACTTTACACACAAAGCAGTTTCAGTGAGGGAGAGGTGGCAACCTCACCAGTCAAGTGCCAGAGGTGGTAGCCCCACAAGGGCTAGAAGGCAGCCTTCAGTCAGGCACACCTCACCTGGAAGTAGAAATGGGTCGACAGAAGGAGGTGAAGCAGCAAGAGCAGGGTCCATCACCAGCATGGAGAGTGCCAGGAGGCAGGAAGAAAAAAGAACAACTGAGAGGGATGGAGAGATTCAGGCAGATGGAGCAGGAGGATGAGCAGAGGAGGTGGAAGAAAGGGAAAGAAGACAAGAACAGAGGGGCAAAGAGAAAGAAAAGGGGCTAAGAAATGTAGAGAAGGAGGAAGGGACTGGCTGGAGAGCAAAGGAGATGGCCTGACAAAAGCCACTTTTTCCTGGCCAGACTTACCTGAAGAGGGGTATGGTACCATCCACGTCTTTTATTATGTTTTAATGGAAGCTCTGTTTTAGAGCACGCGGACATACATACACACAAGGTTTTAAGTGTTTTTAAAATGACATTTTATTGTTCCAGTAACATTGCTTGAATTTTCTGGTTCTTAACAGGTCCTGCACAATGAAAATAACAGAATCTGTTTGCATTTGGGGTGGTTAGAGACTGAATCTTACGGTGTTTTAGTTTGTTGCCAACTTTTTATATGTCCTGTATTCAGAGCATATCTAACAATAGATTTGTTTTAGATCATCCAGGCTTAGAAAATGTTGTACAGATTGAAAAATTTCAAGAAAAAGCATATAAGGAGTTTCAAGATTATGTAACAATAGTATATCCAGATGATACCTACAGGTATG
The DNA here is from genome assembly GCF_029931775.1 of Euleptes europaea. Taxonomy (NCBI): domain Eukaryota; kingdom Metazoa; phylum Chordata; class Lepidosauria; order Squamata; family Sphaerodactylidae; genus Euleptes; species Euleptes europaea. Next base: position 83,031,938 of record NC_079314.1, on the reverse strand, counting down.
TGACTTCTATATAAATGTCTTTACTTTAAAAATGTGGGTTTTTTCAGTTAGGTAACTGGAGAAGGATAATGCCACTTCTGTATACTGGGTGCCGCATGAGCAGTAGTTCTGAGTCTTACTTTCTAATTATAATGGAGAATCCTAAAATAGCAGAATCATTACTGTGTGTAGTCAGATTAAAGTCAATAGGACTGTACACAGAAATGAAATAAATGACCTGATTATGTGTAAGCCATTGCTCTGATGCAAGAATTTCTAGGACTGAGTACCCGGCCCCCATTGGTATGACAGCACAAATGGTACTTTTGCACATATTCACGGGCTTGGGGCCTGTTCAGATGTTTCATGCCATGAAAGTCAAGCCTGTAAGAAGTTCTCTTACTGCACAGAAAAGATAGGTTTGATTCAGGCCATACTGCACAGTATCTCCCTGTTGCTGTGATAGAATATCCCAGTTCTCTTAGTGAGTGAGGGAGATAATGTTGTTTAAAACTACACAGTACAGTTTAGACATTATTTTGTTGCTTTGATTCCCCGAGGGGCATTCATAATCCCAAGAACCTTACTTGGTTGAGTTTTCTCTGTGCCAAACAACACTGAAACAGGCACCAAACCCTCACTCTGCTGCTAGTGTGGGAATGCTTTTACCTCCTGCCATAATGCAAAAGGGCCATTGCTTTACTGTGGTGGAAAGGGGTAGATTTCCTCTATCTCTATTATGCTGTGCTTGTAAACTTCTCAGTAAGTTTGGCTGCCTGCTATTGGAGACAGTGTTGAACCTGTAAAAGGATCTTTACCCTGATCCAGCAAATAATTCTTGTATTTTTATGCTTGTATGGAATCTGGCCCATTTAAGTTGCAAATGCTGGTGCAAATATACGCTTACCAAACGTAATATTAACAAAGTGTATACAGGTTGAGTATCCCTTATCTGGACTTCTTGGGACCAGAAGTGTTCTGTATTTCGGATCTATCCATATTTTACAATATTTGCATGTACATAATGAGATATCTTGGGGATGGGACCCAAGTCTAAACACAAAATTCATTTATGTTTTATATATACTTTGTACACATAGCCTGAATGTAATTTTAAACAATATTTTTAAAATAATTTTGTGTACATTGAACCATCAGTGGCACTGCTGAGGGCCTGTGAGTAATACCTGCATGCCAGCTCAAAACGTCCGGTTTTCAGATCAGTCTGGATATCGGATGTCCAGATAAGGGATACTCAACCTGTAGTCGGTAGAATGCTGGGCAGAGTTGCTTGTCTCCTGCCTGGAATAAGGATGATCAACTGCTGAATCAATAAATCTTGGCTTAATTTTGCAGCAGATTCATAACATTTCATGTACAACATTTGAAAAATGTTACTTGATTGGCTAACTAAATGCATCCTCACTTTAAAATAACAACAAATCTACATACATAAAATGCCTATTAACTTTACACCATCAAAAATATGAATAATAGTTTAACATGTAGTAATTTATAACTGAAAAACCTTTTACTTTTGTTTTTTTTTCTAATTAAACACCAATAAATAATCAAATATTTATTTTGCATGTAAAATTGTGCCACCCTTTTGTCAAATCTATCTTCCAGACTGTCTCGGTTACTTCTCAGATTGCCTGCCCTGAGATTGATGAGTGCTGCTATCACAGAAGAATTGTTTTTCGCAGGACTAATTGGAAACGTTCAAATAGACAGCATCATACCATATATTCTACGAATGGAGACTGCAGATTACAACACCCAAATAATTGGTCATGCTGTATAAATGTTGAACCACGGATTCTATACCATGGCAATCATGGGGATGTAAATGTACATTTATCTCCAAGAGATAACAAGAAGCTTTCCTGTGCAGTTAATAAGAAGAAAAATAGAAGAAGGTGCAACTTTCTCTCTTCCTGTACATTTGGGAAACACAGCAGAATAGATTGATACAGGATGACTTACTTTTTATCTGGTTTTCAAGAACTTGTAAATTACTTAGAATCTAATGAAAATCAAGAGTAGTCCATCCTATTTTTGTAGTTTAGCTGTATCTGGAACACTGACAATAAAAACTCCAGACAAATGTACGACACTTGGTTTTTGGTGGGGGGAGCAACTTCACAAAAGACATTTCAGCTTGATGTTTTAGAAAAAAAATAAATTAACTTTCTTCCCAATGTTGTGCTTTTGGTATCTTGTTTCTACAAATTCACTTTTGTCAGTTTAGATGTAAGTCTGAAATCCTGAGCAAGCCAACTTATTTTCTGATGTCACAGCTTTAGGATTTTTGGATATCTTTCAGCTACTTTCAATAGAATTTAAAATTTTTGTTCAACAAACTGGGCAGGTTTTAAAAAATTGAAGGGAAATCACAAGATGACTGTGAAATTGGCTTGACATTTTTAGCACTCCAAAGTAATTGCTATATTATTTGGATTAATCTAGGTAACCACTAGCTGTCATGTTCAGTTATCTGCTAGTGTTATGATTTAGAAAGTATTACAGATCCTTCAGTGACATCAAGTTTTATTGTGTGCTATTACCTAAGTGCTGCCATATACTCTATATAGGTTATCAGTGCCAACTCTCTTCCTTTTAGTCAGGTATCCCCATTCACAGCTAAGAATTAAATTGACTAATGTTGGAGGTTCCCTTTAACCCAAATGTTTGAGCCATCACACGCCAATATAGTACCACTACTGGATCTCCTCTATCAGTCTTTACCCCTCTACAAGGTTTAGATAAATTCTCAACCAATGCAGTTCTTGTATGAAGGGGGGAATTGTCAGAATTTTTCAGTAGTGCTATTTACAACAATAAAAGAGTGAATAAACCAATGATGGAATTTCTGTGCATTCTGTTTTCCTGAACAGTAATGATCACAAAATCCTCATTAAAAATTTTACATTTCATGATGTTTGCTGCTGAATGCCTAAAGTCTTTGAATTTTTCCCCCAAGGCACTTTTGATTATTAAAGGTTGTTTGTTAATTACCATATAATGAAGTTAACCTTGCACCAACATAAAATATTAATTTACTGGTATCAAGGGTTGCCACGTAGCTTTTTAAATATTTTTTTTATTTTAAATCTTGATGATACTAACACACATGCCTCTAATTGAGACTTCTTGATACCAGCCTGTGAAAAGGGCTTTTTGTAATTGGAAAAGACAGGATTATTTGCATCAGGTTTTTCTAAATAGATTGCATGGAAAGTAGTATCCTTACATATTTTATTTCATCCCCTAACAATAATGAAGAGTTGCATTTCCCCCAAAAAGATATATATGTATGTCTGTGCAAGTACACGCACACATAAAGTTGTATATTTTCCTGATTGTATATTACCAGGTATTTCTTGTAGTTCCTTGAGCTGTTTTAAATCCTAGAATGTCTACTGCACTGTACATTTCTCAGATAGGTTTGAGATATTTGTTACACCTATTCCCTTTCTGGTGTCCCTGGAAATCAAGGGCTTCTTCATTCCATTACACTTTATGTAGAAATATGATTTGTGGTTTAGTTGTAGCATAAGCAACAGAATGTTTCAATGACTGTCTTGCCATTGTATAAAAATGACTGTAAATGTCTTGAAATCAAAAGAAGTGTAAATTCTATTTTGGCTGTATTTTTAAAAATAAATTGTAACATTTTATTATAGAATACAGTTATATTAATCCTTTTTTTAACTTTAATGTGATCCTGTACATACAAAGACTTGGAACTGTTTGTAATTCAAATTTGTAATATAGAATGAGTGATAATATTTTCGATCAGATGCATTTACTTCGTTACTTCAGTTTTCTAACTATGCCATACCATTGACCATTTGATTTTGTTGTTTTATGTCTGGACCCAATTATATATATATTCAGATTTTTAAAATAAATTTAACTTGTTAACTGGCTCTGAAAAGCACCAGATAAATTACTACATTTAGTGTAGATTAGATTAAGTGTAGAATAGATTCTATTGTTTACTGTACCTATATAATATTATACATGAAATTGTAACATCCAAAAATAGCTCGATTAAAAAATTAAATCTGAGACTCAAAGGTAAACAGGCTCAGCAAAGGTTATAAGGAAATTTATAGTTTGTAGATTCTCAGAAGTTGTTTGTTGAAATTATTTATCTTCCAAATATTTGTTTCTGTACACATGGAATTTTAAGAATTTTTTTTAGATGTAGGTAGCTACACCTCCATAACAAAATTCAAAACCAAACTGTTTAGTAGCTTTTATGAAGACCAACCAAATTAAAATAGGCAAATTTGGGGGCCCAGTTTTGATGAATGTTCAAAAACGGGGAAGGACAAAAAAAGACCTAAGCCATTATCTTAAAGCCGTTTTATCTACATCTGGAGTAGAACAGCAGATTTCAGTGGGGCTAATATTGGGCAGCAACCCTAAAGATGGTGGTGGGTGAGTAGCTTGATCTAGCTGCTTTGCAGCTTTTTAGTTTTTAAATTAACTGATTAAGCTATCTTATCTGCCTTGGATTCCTGGATATTTGGATTAATTCGACTAGATGCATCTTTATACTTCAAACACCAGCTGGACTGCCTATCTTCATTGGTAAATTACACAGCCAGGAACCTCCTCCCAGAGAAGCAGATTATTAGAGTTTAAATATAGGGAAGAAAAAACATCAGAGAAGGAATTCCAATTTAAGCTCCCCACTAAAATGGGCCAGCTACACATTGATGACCTGCTAATGGAAGAACTAGTAAGTAAAATCTCCACCTTCCCCTCTCCTAAAAAGTACAAGGTTTTGGAAGTAGATGAGGAATCACTTATTCCAAACTACATCTCCCTAGCAGTTGATTAACCTTTCAGGGAGAATGGGACAGTGAACTGTAAACCTTCCCACAATGTTTGGAAAGGACCTTTTCCAAGATCAGGATCCTCAAAGAGCCTTCTTGTTAAAAGTTATGGGAGATCGTTGTTTGTTTACTGGGCTACAATCTGTGCATTCTGGGAAGAGGCAGCCAGCCACATAAAAGCTTGTAACTAAGGTGGGGCTTTGCAGTGCTCTGAGAGCCTTGTGGATTATGCTAAAAAATGCTAACTTGTAATAAGGTAGATCAGTGTTAACACATTGTAAGAGAAAGGGATACAAGGTGACAGACATGAGGTTTCAGAGATACCTGTGGATGGGGAAGAAGAGGGGGGCAACTAAGTGTTTTGTACCTGTGCTCCACAGAAGGAGTTCTCTAACATCTTAAGCACAGCACTTCTGAACTGGCTATGCTATTGATGTACCAAAAAAACATGATCTGAATTGGTAGTGTGGACAATAGCAGAATTAACTACTTTGCTGCTGTTTAGTACCATTGGTGTGAACGCATCCTGAGATATGAGGATGCAAACCTGTGGTGGTGCAGTGATAAAATGCAAGATAATGGAGCATGTGGAGAGAGAAAAGGAATGCTTACTGAGGGACCTGGATATGGTGACAAGAAAAAGCACAAGCAGAGAACATGCAGTGTGTGAGGCATGGTTTTGCCAGAAAGAGGTGAGTGAACGGAACACAATATTTTCCTGTGTTAATGTAGTGAGTTCTTAAGTTCATGAAATGTACCTCCAGAAATGACAATATTTTGTTATAAGAACATAAGAAGCCCTGCTGGATCAGACCAAGGCCCATCAAGTCCAGCAGTCTGTTCACACAGTGGCCAACCAGGTGCCTCTAGGAAGCCACTAACAAGATGAGTGCAGCAGCACCCTCCTGCCTGTGTTCCACTGCACCCAAAATAATAGGAATGCTCCTCTGATACTAGAGAGAATAGGTATGCAGCATGACCAGTATCCATTCTAACTAACAGCCATGAATACCCCTCTCCTCCATGAATATGTCCACTCCCCTCTTAAAGCCCTCCAAGCTGACAGCCATCACCACATCCTGGGGCAGGGAGTTCCACAATTTAACTATGCGTTGTGTGAAAAAATACTTTTATCTGTTTTGAATCTCTCACCCTCCAGCTTTAGCAGATGACCCCGTGTTCTAGTATTATGGGAGAGGGAGAAAAACTTCTCCCTGTCCACTCCAAACCATGCATAATTTTATAGGCCTCTATCATGTCTCCCCTCAGCCGCTGCCTTTCCAAGCTAAACAGCCCTAAGTGTCTTAACCGCTCCCCATAGGACAGTTGCTCCAGTCCCCTAATCATTTTGGTTGCTCTTTTCTGCACCTTCTCAAGCTCTGTAATATCCTTTTTTAGGTGTGGTGACCAGAACTGTACACAGTATTCCAAGTGGGGTCTCACCATAGATTTACACAAGGGCAGTATGATATCAGCAGTTTTATTCTCTATTCCTCGTCTAATTATAGCCAGCATGGAATTTGCCTTTTTTACAGCAGCCGCACACTGAGTTGACATCTTCATTGAGCTATCCACTACCACCCCAAGATCCCTTTCTTGATCTGTTGCTGCCAGCACAGATCCCATCAGTGTATATGTGAAGTTGGGATTTTTTGCCCCAATATGCATCACTTTACACTTACTCACATGGAATCTCATTTGCCATTTTAATGCCCATTCTTCCAGTATGCAGAGATCCTTCTGGAGCTCTTCACAGTCCGATTTTGTTTTAAACACCCTAAATAATTTGGTGTCATCTGCAAACTTGGCTACTTCACTGTTTAACCCCAACTCCAGGTCATTGATGAACAGGTTGAAAAGCTCCGGTCCCAACACAGATCCCTGAGGGACCCCACTGCTCACATCCCACCATTGTGAGAACTGACCATTGATTCCTACTTTCTGCTTCCTATTTTTCAGCCAGTTTATGTATCCTTGGTTTATACATATGTATATGTATCCTTGCTTGATCCTTAATGGCCAGTTCAGTAACAGAGCAATCCTATAGTTACTCACTTGATTTTTCTTTATATGTGAATTGCATAATACTCAAGTTACCTTGAACACGTGTACAGCTGAACAGGTCATTGGAACACCCCCCCCCCCCATTTATCCAGGTACTGGCCCCAGGTGTCATTTGTAAAGTGAACAAGTGTTTCCACTTTCCTATAAGCAGATACACACATGTACATGCAGGATGTTAATGCTATCACTGAAATATGAACACCGCTTCATCTAAGCCCACAGATCTTAATAGGTTTAAACTGGAGTAACTCTGCATTGTGCAGAGCAAACGGAATGTTTGGTCTTTCCCCCCAATGGCTCCTTTTACTTCTATTTAAGTAAAGGGCTGCCGTATATCCCCTCCCACCCACAATTAAAATTAAGCACCTAATCACTTAAGGCCACTGATGCAATGAGCGTCAAACCTGACCTCTGTACCACTGGCCTGACTTCACTCGCGGAGAACTCAAACTGGACTTACAATAAAAAGCAGTAGTAGAAAAGGGCAGGAGTCCAGTAGCACCTTAAAGACTAACAAGAATATTTTCTGGTAGGGAATGAGCTTTCGTGAGCCACAGCTCACTTCTTCAGATACGAAGTCCAGTAGCACCTTAAAGACTAACAAGAATATTTTCGTGAGCTGTGGCTCACGAAAGCTCCTACCCTACCAGAAAATATTCTTGTTAGTCTTTAAGGTGCTACTGGTCTCTGGCCCTTTTCTACTACTGCAGACAGACTAACACGGCGACCCACTGTGAATAAAAAGCAGCAGAGCCTCAACGTTTTCTCTGCCGTTCTCTTAAAATCCTTAAACACCCTCGTCATTCCCTTATTTTAACCACTCTGTAAACCACGCTGAGAATTCCATATACTGTAAATAAATAAGTAAATGTATTGATTTAGGATTCAGAGCGCCAAGTGACCAACACCAGTCGTCCCTGTACTTGCTGCATGATTTGCTAAGACAGAACCACAAAAGTGGTTTCCCTTCGAAAACTCCCAAGGATTCCAGATAAAGACCCGAAGCGGCAGAGAAACAACCTTTTCCTTCTGCCGAGTTTCATTCAACACTCGCTTCCGTTTCTGCGGCGATCTTTTTTGGCATTTTCATTCCACACGTGAGTCTCGCCTGAGCCAAAGGAGGAGGAGGAGGAGGAGGAGGCAAGAGCTGCGGCTGCGCAGTCGCCTGAGCCAAAGGAGGAGGAGCCAAGAGCTGCGGCTGCGCAGTTGCTGCGTGCCGGAGGAAAGTCAAGGTAACTCGGTCGCCCCCTCTTGCTCTGGAGAAAATGGCGGAGTACGTCCAGGTGGCGAAGAGGGCGTTGCAGCAGCTTAGTGGCCATGGTGGTCTTCGCGGGCTCTTGTTACAACTGCTCAGGTAAAGGGGCTCTTCCCCCCGCGCTAGGCCGACTCGGGGGCTTGACTGCCGTCCGCGGCGAGGGGCGACGTGGCCCTTCCGCACTCGGAGGTGAAATTGGTCCCTCCCGGGGGGGGGGGAGGGGGGCTTCGTGGGGCTTCCAGCATCCTACGCGAGGGCGAGAAATTCAGTCGAGGGAAGGCATTTAGCCTGACGTTACATACCCGTCCCCTTTGAAGAAGTATAGGGCAGGGCAATGCCGTGGCTTCTTCTAATTAGGGGCATGAAGGCGAGTGTTGTCAAGTTTACAACTGAGGGAAGACAGGGATGCAGTACTCTGCTTTTCTGACACCTTTGGCTAGAAATCTGCGTGCGTGATGTAAAAGTTGTTCTAAGGTTTAACTTCGTTTGTATGCATTGATGTTACTGCAAGAGGGTTTTGTTTTGTTTTTTTGCAATTATGAATTGTCCATAAAATATAGCACTTCAGACTGCTATCTTTAGTATGCATAGTGGGAACGAACCCCTGTGGGAATAAATGTGCTTAGGACTGGGTTGTCGCTGTGAAAAGTGTTTAATAACCAAATCTTAAAATTGTGTGTAACTAGTAATTTTTGTGACTGTTATGAGGGTCTATTTTCAGTTGAAATGTCTAGGATTGATCTTATGGGTTTTTTTTTTTTTTTTTTGCACCATAACTCTGACCTTGAATGTTTGATCATCTTTTGAGTTTGGGAACCGGAGCTGAGATATTACTTCTTTTTCTATGGTGTGGGGCCTCATAGGAAAGTTAAAATTGTTTTTCTGTTGGGAATTTGCAGGGTCAATGACCTGAAGACTGGTATGTTAGTAGGCACTGACAAATATGGAAACAAATATTATGAAGACAACAGGTACTTCTTTGGTGAGTGCACACACCTGAGTAATTAAATTATTCTAGTACATATGTTACTTTGTCTTTCTCAAAAAACAGCTTTTTCATGATTTATGTTGAGATTACCCCGTTTAAGCTTTTAGCAAGGAAGAAGGATCTGAGAGTGATAAGGGGACCCTGTTGTACCAGGAACTTGGAATTTTGCTCTTACACTTAGTAATGGACTGCCATTTTGCTCAGGTACACAGATATGAAGAAAATAAGTGACTGGATTTTAGGGACAGTATGAGGGATGCTTTCTGTCTTTCTGATGTAGCAGTTGTAGCCAATGAATTTATTTGAAAAGAGATTATAATAAAGTAGATGCCATTATCCCAGTCACTTAATCTTTGGATTATTTACTGTGACCAAGCCATAGCAGTAGGAAATAGAGGCTAAAGCTGTCATGGGATTTTATGGAAGAATACTACTGTATATCTATTGGTCATACCTGATTTTTTAAATCAGTCACACATTCTTGGAGGTCAAGAAGGCTCCCACTCTCTTGGTTTTCCACAAACTATGCAAAACTGGCTTATTTAGGAGGGCTTTTCTATGCAGGGGTTAGGGTAGCACTATACTAAAGGCTTCACAGAGTTACTTGGATACATTATTGGGGACTGTGGTCTAGACCAGGGGTCCTCAAACTTTTTAAACAGGGGGCCAGTTCACTGTCCCTCAAACACTGTTGGGGGCCGGACTATAGTTTGAAAAAAAATATGAACAAATTCCTATTCACACTGCACATACTGCTCAGCAGTAGCGCACAAGCTCACTCACTAACACACACACACACAAGCCCACTCACTAGCAGGGACACACACAAGCTCTTTAATTAACAGGCATTTATACTATTAAAGGTGAAGGTTTCCCCTACACCACGCTCACCTCTGCAGCGTAACAAAGTTATAGTTAGTATTTTGCTCTGGCTGGGTTTTATAGCGCCAGGATTGCACTGTTACAGGAACCTCTGGAACTGAAAGGGCACACAAAATCTCTCATGGTCGTCATCTGACTACAAAACCCCACTGATGTCACCCAGCAAAGAGAAACCATCTGTTCTTTTCCTACAGAAGAAAAGTCGGCAACTGGCCACCCTGTGCCACCAGATGTGGCATATATGCCTACCTCTCGTCGGGCACACTACCGATGCCCAGGGAAGGGGCCAGCTGCCTGCTTAGGCTCAGTCCCACCACTTAGGCTTTCTGCAAAATCTTCGTTTCTGCAAAAGATGCTGTGCAGTTTTCAGCGAGACGCCAAGAAAGGGGGGGGGGGAAAGAGAGGTAAAATTAGGACCGATTTAAAAAGGGAGAGGGAAAATAAGGATGAAAAAAGAGGTAAATTTAGGAGGGGAAGTGGGAAAGGTCAGTTTGAAGGAGAGGGCTGCAGGGCGGGTCACTAGTCTTGCAGGAGGTCGGCTTGATGCTTCCTGGGCATGCTGCTATATGGGGCTTATTTATTTAAAAAAAATTCTATCTCAGTGCGATCCTAGGGCCGCTCTCTAAATGCATATTTTCCCCAGCCAAATCCTCAAAAGTCAAAAATAAACCCTTATGCAGAGTTTTTGCGAATTCGGATAGGGGAAAATGTTTATGCGTGGAAGGTTTTGCCTTGGATTTGCCGCTCTCTAATGCACATTTCCCCTATCTGAATTCTCAAAACTCTGCATGGGGGCTTATTTTTGTCCATTTATGCACGGGAGGCACATTTTTCCCATCGGAATGCTCAAAGCTCAACAATAAGCCCCCCCCCCATGCAGAGTTTTGAGAATGCAAGATGGGGAAAATGTGCCTCTAGAGAGCAGCAAATCCAAGGCAAAACCTCCCGTGCATAATTGGCCGAATTCGGCTTAGACAGGAGCAACTCCGGACAGGAGGCAGCGGGCTAAGCTCTACCGGGAGTCAATGCGGTTTACTCCTGAGTAGGCGCACTCGGGACCAGGCGAAGGAGGGAGGAGGCTAGACGGGGGGGAAGGGGGGGAAGAGAGGAAGGCGGGTTGCTCCAGAGGCGAGCCGTTGCCCCCCTTACAGGCTTGAGGTCTGGGTCGGCTGCCTCCGGCTTCTTCCCAAACCACTGGCGGTGGCTGCAATTGGCGGCAGCCTCCTCAGCTCCCTCTTTTGGAGGGCTGGACGAAGGCAGGCAGGGAGGGAGGGGGAAAGGAGGAGGAGACGGTGATGGCCGCCTCAGGTCACAAGATAGCGCCCAAGTGGAGCCGATCGGAGGCCACACCCGCGCGGAGGGCCGCTTCGGACTACCGCTCCCGGCATGCAGCGGGAAGGGGAACGGGCTTTCTCCCCCTCCTGTTTCCATCCAGAGGCGGTCCGCGCTGCATCATGGGGCTCTTAGTTCCCGGTGGGGAGGCGCGGCGCTGGTTTTGGGCCCGGCCTGAGGGGCCGGGTTCAGGACCCTGAGGGGCCGGATCCGTCCCGCGGGCCGTAGTTTGAGGACCCCTGGTCTAGACTATTGTGTATGGTTTGCTGTGGGTTGGATCCTGTTGTGTAATTTTGCAATATTTAATGTGTCCTGTTAATACTTATGCTTTGCTTCAGTTCTGTTTTTAGACTTTTGGTTTGTTTTGCAACTCAAATCCTATTTCATTGTTTATTGAATGTCACTTCTTGCTCTGAGGGTAGGGCATCTTGAATTATGGTTGCTCAGGGAGGCAAGACTTATTTCGTCCCTTCCTGTCTTCTGCTCAGAAGTCTGCTAGCTCAGTTTAAGTACTTCCCGAGCTAAGATGAAGGACAGGAAGGAATATATATATATCTAGAACAAACCTATAACAGTAACCAGAACAAGTGAATTAATGCTGTTATTGTTAAGAGGTGTTAGTCAGCGGTTAAGAAGGTGTGAACTGGATCGGGAAAGGTTAAGGTAATAGCCTACCTACCTTGGTATTTGATTAAGTGAGACGTCCCGAGATCTTTACATTCTCTCGTGGACTGATTCCTGTTTTCCTTTCTCTGTCCTGTCTTCTGTTTTTTTGGGGGTGGGGGTGCAAGATGCCTTCCTTACCTCAGAGCAGAAGGAACCCTCACTTTAAGTATCCAGGTTCTTCCACCTGACGCCACAGGGTGGAAGCCCTTAAATGTTGTTAAACCCCATCCTGTAGGAATGCCAGGAGCTGTCCTAGTCCACGGTCTAATGGGTTCACCTGCTTACCATGACACCACCTTACAAAGTATTTCCACGCGGAGTTGTAAATGCACCCAGTGGATGACTTTCTAGAGGCCATGATGGTTTCTGCGACTTCAGCAGAATAGCCTAATTCTAGGAGCCAGTTCCTCTCAAGAGCCACACTGTCAGCCGAAGCCATTCTGGCTCCAGGTGCCACACTGGCCCCTGACAAAGCATGTCCTGGCTCACTGGAATACATCAGGGCTCTTGTTGATTGCATTGGCTCACTCTGTGTAATCTGCCTTGAGTCCCAGTGGAAAAGGCGGACTATGCATAATATAAATAAATTTTTAAACTCCTGGGCACATGTATCTAAAAATGCACCAACACATGATACATTTCTAGAATCCTAGAGGTGATCTTGAACTGTTAGCTCTCTGTAATGTACTTGATTGATAAATACTGTTAGGGCTAATCATGTACAATGATTTAAAAATCAGTCATATTCCAATAAAATACTGATTATAAATCAAAGACAATAAAAATATTACCTAGATGCTTAAATATACATTTGGTGTTCTTAATAATATTGAAGTTGGGGCTCAGAACAGTTGTGTGTTTTCTGAGAACTTGAATTGGAAAATTTTCCTATTTAAATATTTAAAATTAGCAAAAGGACATACACAATGGGGTTGCCCATGCTTCATATTACACAGTCAATCTGACATGATTGATTTGCAACTCTACAGCCCTGACAACTATTGATATAGGTACTATATTTGCATATTTAGGGTGGAAAGTTTTCCAGAAACATTTCCATTTTGGAAAAAATTGTTCCACATCACTTGTTCAGAAATACCATTTGCTAATTGCTGGTAACAACTTGTAACTGTCTAGTTCCACAAGTGATTCCTGAGAAATTTGTTGAATCCTCTGGAGAAGTATGTGTTTGCATGCTGTGTCTCTAATGAGGTTTGAGGAGGCTGGTATAGAATATGTCATTCTGAGGTTCTTTTCATGTGTGGGAAGCAAGTACTACTTGCGTTTGTTGGTATATTGTAATATTGTGGTGAAATCATTACACAAGGGAGCTAAAATATTGTGGACATTGTCCAACTAAAACAGCAGTTCCCAACACCATGGGACCTGCTAATATCTTTCCTGGTGCCTGCCAGGTGCTTTTACAAAATTTGCAGGGCTAGTGGGGCTTTTGCCCAACAGGGCTTCTGATTGTGCAGATTTTTAAAAATTGCTTTGGTAGCAGCTTACACCACAATACGAGGATCTTCACTGCATGACTGAAGATAAGGTGTGTGTGTGTGTATGTGCGCAAGAAATTTTGTAAACAATACATTCAATAAAAAATATACTGTTAGAGCTGCTGCCTGAATTGTCGAAAAGTTATTAGATTTATGTATGACCTTACTCCCTGACATTTCGTGGTTTGTTTCTTCTCCAACGGTAGCCATTTTTGGGGCTGTCCACACCACCCTAGTCAAAATTCTAGAAGTGCCCATAGTCTCAAAAAGGATGGGGACCCCTGAACTTCAGCTAGAAAGCAAGGGACTTTAGACCCTCAAAGGGTGGCAGCTTCTCTTTTTCCTGTAGTTCTGACTATTTACTCCTGTGGGTACTGAATGCATGACACTTGATGTTCACAAAGGAAAATTTATTTCCCTGCATGTGTAGAAAACATGTATACAGCCACTTCTGAAATGTGGTACACGTGCACAGCAGTTCCACAACCCATGTATGCCTCAGTTTCCAGATAAATGAGTTTGGAAGAAAACAGGCAACAGTGTTCTTTCATCCACATGTGCATTGCCTCTGTGTAAGAAATATTATATTGGTATATACCATTTGTTTTCACTGCCTTTGTTACCCTGCTTTCTTGTCCTGTATCAGTCTTTATCAAAAGCTGAAAATGTGTTGAAACCAGGGTCTTGAAATCTGAACAAATAATGCAAATAAATATAGTCTGAGCATTGAATTTTGACTTTATGAAAACCCTGGGGAATGTGGGGTTCAGAATTCCCTATTTGTAATTATTAAAAGTTGTCAGTTTATTAAAATGCATTTTATACAGTTAAATACAATGTAACAATTATATTTACTTTTATGTTTAAGGTCGTCACAGGTGGGTTGTGTATACTGAGGAAATGAATGGCAAAAATACATTCTGGAACGTGGACGGAAGCATGGTGCCACCTGAGTGGTAAATTAACTACTTGAAATTCTTTACTCATGTATTGTAATGCCTTTGTGAAACCATTAATAGACTGGAGCATTAGCTCCAGATAAAAGCAACAAAATGAATTTTTAAAAAAGATTTAATAACTCTCAGGTGTTCTCCCAGTAAGCATAACTTGTCATAATGGATCAACCACTGCAGTTATGTCTAAGGAAACATTTGAGGTAAATCTTAGATGCCACTGTATTCTTAGATTCTATTATCTTCATATTGACACATGAAAATCAGAAAACTGTTGGAAAGGGATTTTTTTTTGCAAGTAATGCTGCGTAATAAAATATGTAGTCCCTATTATAAGTTAGGAGTATGCTCCCAATAAACAGGTGTTAATTCTTTCAGACTCGATAGCACCAATATCCTGTTTGGCAAGGCTTGGAGGAGGAGAGATAGCATTTTCCAAATTATCCACACCAGGTGATGACCTTGTCAGAGTAGACAGTGACGAATACAGATCCAACAATTACAAACGTTGCCCAGGTGTTGGTTGCAGGGATTCAGCCTCAGGAGTCTTTTCTCCTGTATTGCCCTTTTGTACACACAATGCAGAAGAAAAATATTTCCATCTTCATTTGATATGACAGGATCTTGTAATATCAGCCTTTTGTGTAGCACCCAATCACCTTTATTAGAATATTAAGATGCATAACATATCCTCTCTTTTTTTGCATTCTTGGGACTGAAAAGGGTCAACTGTTAAACTGTTCAGAATGTATTTTTTTTCTAAAAAAATTTGTATGGTATAACTTAAGTCCGTCCAGTGTGGTTTGTTTTCGAACCTGTGTGTATGTGGATTAATACCACTTAACTGAGTGGTTTAAAAGAGCTGTTAGGAAAATGTTTGTATTGGCAGTAATGTGTGTTTCTTTTTAAGGCATCGCTGGCTTCACTGCATGACAGACGACCCCCCAACTACACACCCACCAGTGACTCGTAAATTCATTTGGGATAACCATAAATTCAATCTAAGTGGCACTCCTGGACAGTATGTACCATATTCTACCACCCGTAAGAAGATACAGGAGTGGATTCCACCTTCTATACCCAGCAAATGAATGGAAAAGAACTTGATGATTTGCCAAACGTTAGGTATATAGTGTGAATTGTATCTTTTATTTAAAATAAAAGTTTCTCACCAGAATTTTTTTGAGAACTGAAGTATTTCTTATAGATGACCAATAAATGGCAGGTTGTGATCATCAGGTAGTAAACATTTCTGAAATGCCTTTTTGTAGAAGTTTCTCATCCTAATATTAGTATCTCCTAACATGAGGCCATGTAGGAAAAAACTCCTTGTTCATATTATTGTTCTTGTGAGTATACTGGTTGTTCAGAATAACAATACAGTCTTGTCTTAAGAAAGGAGTTACTCATGCTCCTGACTGGGCCTCTTTGATACAATTTTTTGAGAATGTATGAATGTTTTGTACTATAGTAAACTTCCAGTCGAGCCGATAATCACTGCAATTTAACAGTTAATCTGCAGGAGGGAAAACCTGAAATGGGCATCTTTTCTTGGGTATTCAATGAAGCTAGTAAGATCTCTCTACATTCTAACATCATTCCATCAACAGGTGGAGTAGTTTTGAATTAAAATTAATCAGTGCAGTATCTGGATTAGCTTTGATCTTGAAATCACTTCAGTGCATTTCTGTACCTGTACGGCGCCCACTATGATGCCTGCTCGTGAAATTAATGAGTATTGGTTCTCCGAAAACATTTTAAGTATCTAAATATATTTGTGGTAAAATGGATGTTGTAAGCTGCTTTGGGTGCCCAAAGAAGAGAAAATCAGGATATAAAGATCTAAATAAATATTACATTATAACTGTCTGTTGGCCTGACAGACATGTTCACTTGCAAGTGAGACTTCCTTCCAAGTGTGGATATGATTGCAACTTGAGCAGCTGTAAAAACAAGGATCTGTTCAGGTATTTCTTTTCCCAGTCAGAGCTACATGAAGTGGAGTGACGTGTGACCTGCCCCATTACCCAACTACATGTAAGCTGTTACTAGAAGATTAAATATCTGAACCAGCTCTTAAACTGTGACTGATTTTTGTATGTCTTGCTTTTTTGGTGAGGCTAGTTGCTGGCTGTTTAATATGTGTGTTCATCACAAAACCTGGTGTCTCTCATGCCCAGGTAAGAAGTGTTTTCCCCCCCTTGGATTTAGTTTCCATGTAGGACAGTGGGAAGGCATTTTGTTACTGGTAGTGGCAGGCATCTGTGTATCCTAATAAAGCGCTCATTCCCCAAAGCGCTGGCAGTTGGAGAAGACATCTGCAACTAGTACTGAGTACAGATTAACCAGTAGTAATTGGTTTAATGGTCATTCACAAGAAATGGTTTATCACCTTTGGCATTTAGAAGCAGATGGGCATGTCAAGTCTGTATGTTATCAGGTACGCGCTGTGCTAAATATAAAGAGTGGTTTCAAGGTTTGGTGCAAGTTCAGGTTTGGTGTGTGCTGGTCTTTTGTTTTAACTTCCATGAGCAGTTCTGAAATTTTCCAGCCCCCTTAGCAACCTTGTCCAGCTGGCCTCTGGTTGATTAGAACATGGGCCAGGGCCTTTGGAGTTGTGGCCTTATAAAATCAGCTGCTCTCTGAGACCTGAACATGTAGACTTTTGTACAGACAAGACTACCAACATTTTACTTTTTAAGAAGTGCAGATGATGTGGTTCTCACTGTTTTGAGGACACAAGAGGAGGGAGATCTCCACAGGGATTTATAGCTTGCCACACACTCCTTAAAAGGGGCTGTGTGGCAGATACCAGTGAATAAAATGGAGGACTTGTGGGGGTCGGCAAAAAATGTTAAATCCAGAAGTGGTCCTTGGGTTGCTAAAGTCTGAAGACTGCTGGTCTAGAAAACACCTTTACTGCAGCTTACCTTGACACAAACCAGCATGGTAGCAACTATATCGTATTTCTATCTTGTTCTCTTCAGAGCATGCCTATTCATTTCCCAGTAGTGTTGCGAATATGGTGTACAGACTGTTCTTCACTGAAATGGCATTTTAAAAAATTTAATACTTTTTTTTTTGCTGTTGCTTCATTGTGTGATAAAGGAGCTGTTTCAGCTCTCAAAATGAGAGGATGTCAGTCTACTAGTCATGAGAAAAGAATACCTGGATACATAAAATGGCCTATCTCCAAGCATGTAATGTTCAGTGATTCTGTGCTGATTATCAGACAGCTCTCCTTCACGGGGAGTTGTGACTGTGCATTGATGAGAGTCAGGGGACCTTTGCCCTGACCTGGATGGCCCAGGCTAGCCTGATCTTGTCAGATCTCAGAAGCTAACCAGGGTCACCCCTGGTTAGTATTTGGATGGGAGACCATCAAGGAATACCAGGGTTGATGTGCAAAGGAAGGCACTGGCAAACCACCTCTGTTAGTCTGTTGCCATGAAAACCCCCAAAAAAGGGGTCGCCATAAGTCGGCTGCGACTTGACGGCACTTTACACACACACACACACACACACACACACACACACACACACACAGGGGACCTTTACCTTTAAACAATGTAAACAGGGCAGAAAATAATCCTATTTTAAATATAGATTTTTGGCAGCCGTTTGTCACAGGAGTTATTCTGTGTGTCCTGAACACAGAGACCTTTTCTACAACTTGAATGTATTGATAAGAATTATGAGCTGGACTGCACTCTGCAAATGGCTGCCTTCGATTAGCAGAACGCTCTGCCTTTAATGTAGTGTAAGGCCTAACTCTGCTAGTAGTTTATTTCTCAGTTAAAACAGTGTAAATTCCTACCTTATTTGCCTTCTATTTCAACTAACATCTGTATCACACAGATGGGGCCAAGTAATTATGCCACAAATTTTAGAACCTTGATGGGTTATGTGGAAGACTGTAGCGCTGTTCACAAGTCAGAGTGAATACATGTACATTCTGTACAGTGTACACTAGATTTTTCTTTATATGTGCATTAAGTAATTCTTATTACATTCAGCGCATGTACAGCTGAGCCTGTGATTGAAACCACACATTAATCCAGGTACTGGTCACCAGTTTCATTTGTAAGGTAAACACGAATTGGCTCTTTCTTAGAAACATGTATACACAGGCAGTACGTACATCCCTTCACTGTAACGTGAACGGCTTATATAAGAATGGTAACTTTTAAATGAACAGAGTCCTTATTAAACACTGCACCATGCAGAAATAGGGCTGCTGTTGATTACATGCATCAGGCGCATATCTTGCTGTAGGGAATTCTAAGATGTAATTCTTTAAATTTCTCAAACCTCATGCTTCCAAGTGCAAGCTTATTATGAGCAACTAGGTTTAGTGATTTTGAGGAATCTATTATAGTACAAAGTTCTGTCAATGGAAAAGTAGCTGACAGATGAAGACAAAATACTACTTGATTTGATATTCAGGTATTATCAACTGATTCATAAAAGGAATTTAGAGGAAATAGAAATGATTAGTGCAATCAAAGTTGCTTTGTAACAAAAAAAGCTGAACCATTAGTACTTACGTTCAATTTTTCCAGCAGCCCCCAAATTAAAAGCCGGATACAATTTTAACTGCCAGTCCAAATGCAGCTGGTGACTTAAAAATGCTTTACATTGTAATCAAGTACTATTTTAAGAAAGTAAAGCATTAAACAAAATGTCTTTGTAAAAATCGATTTTGTACTTTAGTCTTCTATGTCATGATTTCTTAATTGCTTTAATAAAATCAATACCTGATGTGACTGAACACAGGCATAGGATGATGAAGGTATAATGATGGCATAGTTCCTTTTTTATGTAGAATGAAAGAAATAAAAGTATTTTGCTATAGTAGGTAAGGAGAGATACAATTTTTGCCTTGCACATTATCTAATTGGGGAACAAATTATTTAATTGGGAAACAAATATCCTTCCTCTCTACACTTAAAGTGTCTTACAGCAGTTAGATAAATACAAGCGTAATATTTCAAACTTCCCTAAATCCAATAGTGGAAGGTGGAGGAAAGAAGACTAAATTACACTATAAAAAGGGGGGGGGTAAGTTTTTTTTTTGCATGGGTGAAAAATGTAATGTAGCTACAACTCTAAAGGGGCGGATAATATGGTAACCTTCACTTTAGGTAAAAATTGAAGTAAAATACTTCTCTCAACAGTGATGGGAGAGCTCTATCTTGTTTTTTCTATATCTGTCCTTGCAGAACATGTTCCTTGTATAACCTTGATATAATTGCATACCCATGAATGCTTATTTTTAATGGTGGGGAGGAACACCAGATGAATGTGGAGGAAAATTATATCATTGTGTGACTCCCTCCACAGCTAATCTAGGTTCAACTCATACATAATTATGAAAATAGAATTTAATTTTTCTGTAGTGCTAAGTGCTAATTTTACCTTGCACAGACTGGATAGCCCATTCCTGTTACAGAGAAATATACTTTATGATAATACTTGAAGGAAAGCCTCTTAACTTGCATAGTCGTTCTTTTACCTTGTATCTACATAGGGGAGCAAGTGAAGACTAGAGAACAGTAGGAATGAAACAGTACTGATTCAATAGAAGAACGGCTTGGGCTTGAATAGGGGGATTTCTTTCTAGCTTTTTCCCAAATTTGGTGTTGCTATGCAGGTGATGCATATCAAGGTGAGGATCTGATAAGAAATATTAATTGTCCTTTTTTGTGCTAAGAACTTTAATAGAAGAAAACCTGTATTAAAAATCAGAAAAAAAATTAAGAATACATAGTCCTGTATGGACAGCTGAGAATTCCTGAAAGGCAGCCTCAAATCAACCAGTCCTCTTGATAGTGACAGAGTTAATTGTCAGAATTGCTGTTTTTGTTTGTTTGTTTGTTTGTTTTTTGCTGGAGTGAGTCTCAGAGCCCTTGACCAAATAAGGGTTAATCTTCCTGATCCATATTTCCTACACAGCCAGGGGTCCCACTGACTCCGAAACCAAAATAAGTGGCTTACATTATACTGAACCTAGAGAGTGATCAAAGGTTAAATGTAACGTTAACTGATTTTTGCCTCATTGAGTTTTAAGGATGGTTAACTTCCAGGGGGGAAATGGCACATATATCAAGCCTTTCTCTGTATGCTTTCCGGCATGGCATTTCTGATGATATATGCAAGCTATTTCATAATGGATCATTTTTAATCCTTCTGATTAAAAAAAATCTCTTAAGTTACCGAGCAAAAATAAGTAGTGCAGTGTGGGATGCAGGATGGGTTGTTCTAAACAAGTGTAGTACCAATCCAAGTGGTACATATTACTAAAAAAGTGCCAAAGTGATAAAATTGAAAGGTACAGACTACTGAACCCTACTCCAGGTATTGTAATAGTATAACTAGATCTCACATTACAAGTAATTGAAACAGGCAAATGGACAGTCGGCTGTCCATTCTATCAGTTACCTGGCTGTACCAAGGTTAGATGCCTATTTCTCTACTGCACATCAGCAAGGCTATAATGGTGATGTTTTTACAGTGAAGCTTTTTAGTTGGTTTCCTGCTGTACCTACAGTAGGTAAGAATTTAATTTTACTGTCTTGTACAGATTTCACAGCTGTGTCTATTAGTCCTACAGGCAGTTGGATGACATTTGCACATCTGGCACTTCGGATAAACATAGCTTGCAAATGTCTTTCACAAGTTCCAGGTTAGTGAACTGAAAAATTATAAGGCTGAAATGTGTGTGAAAAAACAGAAGGAAAACAACCTGATAATTCCTATATGTTACTGCCCACTTCCCTTTTTGATTGTCATTTAAGGCTTGGGCCTGTGAAAGGGGAAACTGTAAGGCTCCCTAGACATATGCTCAATTTGGTAAATATGCTGAAGCTGCAGTGAAGCTAACTAGAGGTCTGAACTAGATGGCTAGCCTGGAACTTCTAATAATGTTGTGAATTTTGACAGTACCTGAAAGGTTTTCCCTTTTACTCATGTATGCACAGTCTACAGGAAATTAATGTGCTAAAACAGCAAGACAGTGTGTCCACAAGGGTGTATGCAGAGGAAATAAGTCAAGCATGAGACTCTTTGGAGGCGCCATGGCCATGCAGTCTCTGGCCGCTGCAGCTCTCCGGAATGGGCTGAAAGCAATTAAACATTTAAATCGAGGTTTGTTGTGGGCCTCAAGTTTTCCACATAAACCTCAATACTTTGTGATTATTTAAAAAAAACCACAGTGAAAATACTGGCTACTTATGCAAATGTTATAAAATTAACCTCACTGCTGCTTAACATTGCATTATTTTAATCAATAATAGTATTTGGGAGCAGGCAGGATGTTCTGTGCTCAAGACCTTTTATGTGCCAAAGGTGGTCATTGGAGAGCCAGTGAGCTTTACTAGTTAGTGTCAAACTATGATCTGGGGGACCCAACTGTGCCACAGAAGTTTGCTGGGCGTGGGTGGGCTTGAGCCAGTCATGTTATCTCAATCTAACCTGTGTCACAGTTGTGCAGATCAAATGGAGGATAGAAGAAAATGTAACCCACTCTGGGTACCCATTGGAGGAAAGGTGGGGTATAAATGAAGTAAGTAAATAAACTAGGTGATAGCATTATAACTATTATATATAGCATAATTTTCCAAACATAAAAACTGGAATTTCTCTTTGATTTGGAAGCCCGTCATTATTTAATTATGTAACTTGTTTAGATACAAAATCCTGTGAACTGGTATAATTTTAAGGACTGCTGCTTTGCAATAAGAACATAAGAAAAGCCATGCTGGATAAGACCAAGGCCCATCAAGTCCCCTGATCATTTTGGTTGCTCTTTTCTGCACTTCTCAAATATCCTTTTTTAGGTGTGGTAACCAGAACTGTATACAGTATTCCAAGTGTGGTCTCACCATAGATTTGCACAAGGGCAGTATGATAGCAGCTGTTTTATTCTCTATTCCTTGTCTAATTATGGCCTGCATGGAATTTGCCTTTTTTCATCGTAGCCACACACTGGGTTGACATCTTCATCAAGCTATCCACTACCACCCCAAGATCCCTTTATAGGTCTGTCACCAGCACAGATCCCATCAGTGTATATGTGAAGTTGGGATTTTTTGCCCCATTATACATAATTTTACACTTGCTCCCATTGAATCTCGTTTGCCATTTTAATGCCCATTTCTCCACTATGAAGAGATCCTTTTTTGTATAGGTGTGTCGAATAAACCGTAGATTCTTCTCCCTCACTTGGGCGTCCAAGGACCCCACAGTCTATGTAGGAAGCAAGAGCAGGGGTCCCAACCTACTATGAAGAGATCCTTTTGGAGCTCTTCACAGTGCGATTTTGTTTTAACCACCCTAAATAATTTGGTGTCAACTGCAAACTTGGCCACCTCACTGTTCACCCCCAACTCCAGGTCATTGATGAACAGGTTGAAAAGCACCAGTCCCAACACAAATCCCTGAGGGACCCCACTGTTCACATCCCTCCATTGTGAGAACTGACCATTGATTCCTACTCTCTGCTTCCTATTTTTCAGGCAGCTTTCAATCCATAAGAAGATTTGTCCTCTTATCCCATGACTATAATGTTTGCTTAGCAGTCTTTGGTGGGGGACTTCGTCAAAACCCTTTTGGAAATCAAAATACACAGTGTCCACAGGCTCATTCCTGACCACATGCTTATTGACACTTTCAAAAAACTTTAAAGGTTAGTGAGACAGGGCCTACCTTTACAGAAGCCATGTTGGGTTTTGCTCAGCAGGGCTTGCCCTTCTATGTGCTTGACAATTCTCTTTAATAATGCTTTTCATCAATTTACCTGGAACAGATGTTAAGCTAACTGGTCTGTAATTTCCTGGGTCCCCCCAGAATCTTTTTTTATAAATGGGTGTTACATTGGCCATTCTCCAGTCCTCTGGTACAGAGGCTGATCTAAGGGACATGTTACATATCCTTGTTAGAAGTTCAGCAATTTCCCATTTGAGTTCTTGAAGAACTCTAGGATGAATACCATCTGGTCCCTGTGACTTGTTAGTTTGCAGTTTGTCTAGACGTTCTAGGACTTCCTGCCTTGTTACCACTATGTTCCTCCCAAAACATCTGTTCAGGAAAAGGTATTTGCCCTAGATGTTTAATTTTTTGTCCTCATCAAAATGGCATGATATCATGATCTCATACACACAAAGACACACAACATAAACTACAATATAAAAGGGATATTGATAGTGTCCTTTTAGTCTTCTGGTAGAGAAGTTACCCTCATGTCCCACTAAGTTTGCGGTAACTTTTAATTTCCACTGTGGTGGCTTCCCTGGTTCCCCCTACAATCTGTACATGTTGTAATAGCATCATCCTATTTTATGATCTGGAGTGAAGTGATTGGGGCAAACGAAGGCTTGGTTGCCATGACAACACTTTTGCTTTGAGGCTTGCAGAAAGGAACGTGGTTTCAAGTGTATGGCATGCTCTTGTATTGCTGTACTTAACATCTGTATGAAGCTTGACTAAGCACACCATAATAAGTAAAACATCCATATCGCTGGAGATTCTATTACTAACACAATATGTAGTTTTTATTCATATTATATCCATGGAATTAAACTTCCAACATTAAATGGACACTTAATATAGTTCAATGGCATCTTTTTTGTATAGGTGTGTCAAATAATCAAACTGTAGATTCTTCTCCCTCACCTGGGAGTACAAGGACCCGCAGTCTATGCAGGAAAGCAAGAGCAGGGGTCCCAACCCACACCTGGGACTGTTGCAGCCATTTCAACCTGTATTCACCCTGTGTGTTGCCTCAGCTATCTGACTCCCACAACAGTTTCTGGCAGTAAGTGCCCATGGTACTGGATGGGGAATCAGGCAGATATGCAGGAATTCCAGGACCACATTGTCAGAAGTTATAATCTCGCTGCTCCCTCACCAGCGATACAGGAAGCACAACTGCAGTCTGGAGTGGCTATAACCTACCCCACTCTCACCTGTGCAAACCTCTGTGGTGCCTGTTGCCTTGCCAGGATCACCTTTAAAGCTTTTCACAGCATGTTGGTCAACATCTATCATGTGCCAGTTATACTCCTCAAGCAGCCTTGTAGTACCCTCTCCTAGGATTGTTCACGTGGCAATATGGGCTTTTTGTATTGTGGGTCCATTCTTGAGGAATGACTTACCAAAGTGAGCGTATAGGGCACCTTTGCGGGCTTCATTGAGGAAGATGTGAGACATTGTATTCCAGAGGGCATTTGGTGGAGGGGAAACAGTTTTGGCTGATTTGGCTGTGTTTTACATGAGTTTTAGCAGCCTGAATAGCCTAGCTTAGCCCAAACTTACCAGAGTTTGGAAGCTAACTAGGATTGGCCACAGTTAGTACTTGGATGAGAGACCACCAAGAAAGATGGAGGTTGCTAATGATGGAGGAAGGCAATGGCAAACCACCTCTGCTTGTCTGTTGCCTGGAATGCCCCATGAGCAGGGTCACCATGAGTCAGTTTTTGTTTTGTTTTTGTTACTTGGCAGCACATTTCATCTTCTTAACTGAGTTTTAATCTGTGTGTTGATGGACAGTTATGGTGTTTTTGTGTCTTTTCAGCTTTTGCTACTTTCTCAGCTGCCTTGAGTTGGAGGAAGGTGATTTAAATATTTAAACAGAATGCAGTTCACACCAGGTGGGGGTTGTCCAAGGGGCACACATGTAAGCTCTTGCAAGGGGAAGGAGAATGGTCTCCAGGTTACAGTCTCTCCCTCATCACTACTGCCATGAAGCTTGCACAAAGCTTGGGTAAGGATGGAGGGAGGGAGCACAAAGGTCACTAGGTCAAATGAGAGTGGGCAGTGGTCTTTATCTCCCTAAGTTGCAGGAGGGAGAGATGTATAGTGGCATCTGGGCAACATGATGGACATGTGAGGAGGCCAATCATTATCAGCAGCCCATCCCTCATGAAGATAATTGACAAGAGAAACACCAGCTGTGATGGGGATCCAGCTGGACTGCCTCAGAGCTCTCAACGTGGGACTTGAACTGTTGGCATTGGGTATACTTGTCTCTGTGCCTTCCCTCTGTGCCATGCCTGTCTCCACAATTTCCCCTGCTCTGCTCCATATGACTGGCATGCATGTCAAGGCTGTTGAGAAAAGCATATTCTATAGTATGCCTCATTTATGTGTGTCTAGTTAGATGAGTGGTTAGATAACTGTTTCCAAATGAAAGAGGTTCTAATCTGGCCTCAGTTTCCCATTTTGCTGCTTTATGGCTTGTTATTGGAACAAAAGGTGAAAATTGCCTTCTGACCAGTGTCCCCTTTACTGTGAATTAAATCTATTCCTCCACAGTTTCCACTACAAATTAATTATGGGAGAGGACTCTAACCTAACGAAAGGCCCAGCCGGTGTCCATGGGTGGCGCTGCTACAGCAGTGCTGGGAGAATGGCATCCAGGTCCCCCCCGCCGGCGTCTGTGCCACACCCTGGACAACGTAAGTGGCATGGGTGTCGGCGCAGGGGGCACAAACACCGACGCAGCCCCTTCCTGGCCTCCAAAGGACTTTCATCCTTGAGGCTAAGGAATGGACTGTAAGCCTTTACTAATAGGGCAGGACACTTGTCTCCAGGCCTGTTGGCAAGCCTACCAATGGGTGGTATCTCGTTCAATAACCAAGATACGGTTTTATTATGGGAAATATATTATCCTCTTTCTACATGATTCCATTATGCATGGTTTGGAGAGAGTGGACAGGGAGAAGCTTTTCTCCCTCTCTCATAATACTAGAGCACGGGGTCATCTGCTGTAGCTGGAGGGCGAGAGATTCGAAACTGATAAAAGGAAGTATTTCTTCCCACAATGCATAGTTAAATTGTGGAACTCCCTGCTCCAGGATGTGGTGATTGTTGTGTATGTATATAGTTGGGTAGTAAGCAAGGGGAGACTTAGGAGCTTGAGTTCTGCACGAAGGATCCTAACCCCTGCTCGCCCTTTTGGTTAAGCAAACGGACCCCATTGGCTCTAAGCCAACATGTACCATTGGTCACCAGGAGGTTAGGTTCCCCCTATCACAGATCAAGTGGGGAGTGGCCGCGGGGAATATAAACAGGGTTTGCTCGTTGTGTTAACTAGTTCTGTGCTGAGATACAATAAAGCGGTTGTTGAACTCCGTCTCCGACCTCGTGAATCCTTCCCACGCGGACATAATGATGGCTGCCAATTTGGAAGGCTTTACGAGGGGAATGGACATGTTCATGGAGGAGAGGGGTATTCATGGCTACTAGTTAAAATGGCTACTAGTCATGATGCATACCTATTCTCTCCGTGATCAGAGGAGCATGCCTACTATATTAGGTGCTGTGGAACACAGGCAGGATGGTGCTGCTGCTGTCGTCTTGTTTGTGGGCTTCCTAGAGGCACCTGGTCGACCATTGTGTGAACAGACAGCTGGACTTGATGGCCTTGATCTGATCCGGCATGACTTTTCTTATGTTCTTATGTACATGATAGGTGTTTCCCAGATGACTAAAACATTGTTATAATTAATAGTATTTTGTATATGAGCTGATAAAAGTTGTGCTTTTTAAAATCCTATTAATTTCACTGGGAGAGCAGTAAGCACACTCCAAGCGATTCCACTGAAATTCAATGTGCTTAAATTTCACTATATAGTGTATATTAATTTACTGTTTTACTAGCTTTATGCAGTGCTACAGTTTCACCTCTCCCAAGACTCAATAAAATAATGGAATAATTAAGGGCAACAGCCTGTTCTGTGTGTATGTTTTAAAAATGTGATGACAGGTGGGTCAGTGCTGCAGGATAATAGGGGGTGGGGGGCTACTAATGTTTACCATTCTTTTATAGGCTAACTTACAGGTTCCAGTTTGAGTGATACACCAACCGAGTACTTACACTCTAAAAATAATTTCTTTAAAGTTCACAATGTCAGTCCTCACTAATAAATTCCATTACTGTTCAATAGGTTCCTTCAATACTTACATTTGATACAGCATTCTAAATAGCAATAGATATATAGGGAAAGAAAAAAAATTTCCTCAAGGCAAGTTGCTGAGGTCCAAATGCTTGGAAAATATGATGCTATCACAAGAGGAGAGACACCTCGAGAGAAGATATCTGAATCCTCTGCAATAAATGAGCAGTGACTATTTATTGTTCACCAACCCATCACCCAGTGTTTTTTGAAAGGTTGGAAGCGTTATGTTCCTGTCATGAAAGCAACATGATGGACTGCAGAAAAACTGAAGGGCTAGAAAATTGCTTCACTAATGTGAAATGCCTTATCCAGCTATCCATGATTCATTGTGGAACTGTGAAAGTCTAAAAATACATTCTCACTTCTGAATGATACCTTAATTGTTTTGTATTTTCCTTACCTGTTATGCAAATAAATGGCATTCATTTACATTGATTAAAGTGCAATAGCATATTTTCAAATTACAGGCTATTGCAGCATCTTCATGACTAGCAAATTGTGTGATGAGCCAGAGCACACCTCGTCAGAGTCACAAAAGTGAACGCTTTTGTCAGGGGTCCCCAACGTGGTGCCCATGGGCACTATGGTGCCTTCCAACAGCTTGCATGATGCTTGCCAAGTATTTTTAGAAAAAGGGGGGCCAGATGGATGAATGTAACGTCAGCCCGTTCCAGAAAGATATTTAGACTGCATTTCTTGGATGTGTGCTTTTACAATTCAAAACATATTTAAGTAACAATCTGATATCATAGGCACAAAGTCCATTTGGAATACATCTTAAAATACAAACCTGAGCTGATATGCATAAATTAACAAATAGGATGATTTCGTATGTGTGCATAATATGTTTTACTAGACCACTGAAGAAGGCCTGGCGGCTGAAATGCGTTTGGTACGTGGTTTTAGATTATAAACCCTGTATTTGCTGCCAAAATGGCTTGTTTTTAATATATGCATGAGTATTTTGTAATAAATACCTTTCATTGTTTAATTGAATTTTATTTCACCCAACCTTTTGGATGCTCAACTATGTTTTTAGGTTGGGTCATTTCCCCGTTTTGTTCACACGGACACACGCCCCTGGAAAAAAATGTTACTTCAGAGAGTGGACTCTATTGTAATCGTTGTTACCCGCCCTGAGCCTGGCTTGCTGGGGAATAGGACAGGCTATAAATTTGAAAAATAAAAAAATAAAATAGCCCCATTTAATAGATTTCAGTAGAACTGTAGGTAGACTGCTTAGGATTGCTCTTTCAGGCTGCAGTCCTAAGAACACTTTCCTGAGTGTAAGCCTCAGCGAATAAAATTGGACTGACTTCTAAGGAGGCCTGCTTAGAATTGTTCCCTTGGTCTTGTTGGAAGGGTCAAAGGCTGTCTTGCATTGATACCCTTGTACAATTTAAGCTGCTTTGGGTGCCCACTGGAGAGAAAGGTGGGATATAAATAAAGTAACGAGAGAGAAAAAAGTGTACTAACTCAAAACAAACCAGTTTCCCCAATGACCCATTTCCATTCCATTTATTTACTAGCTCCTTTGACCAAAGGTCTTGAGCTTAACCATAATACATAATACAACACCAAATAATCAATTTACAACACCCAACGTATACTTAAGGTTAAAACACAGTAGAAAACAATTACTAAACATAGCATCACCAATACCATAACAATATATTCCCCCTGAACCAGCCTCATTGAAATCACAAAATTTATTTCAACATTCAACTCGCAGCTTACATGCTTGTTTTGTTTTGACGTTTGAGCGACATCACCTCCGCCAAAAATCTTGCAACAGAACTAGTGATATCAGGGTGAATATCTCCCATTATGTGGGATATCACCCAGGACTCCAAGGGAAGTTTGTATTTAGACAATATTGGGGTGATCCAACGCAACCGAGGAGCTGACCAGTGCTGACAAAACAATAAGAGATGGTGTAGAGTCCCAATATCTCCAGATTTACATTCACAAACTCGATCGGAGTAGGGAATTTTCGCAAAACGACCTAACATCTCTGCAGTTGGATAAGCATGTAGTCTAGCGAGCATAAAGGCACGTCTATGGCCTGGGATTGAGTTTCCCCAATGAAGAAGCCAATCCATTATTTGACCCTAGCGGGTCTCAAATATGCGGAACACAGTAGTTTTGGGTCTTTGGTAAGATCAGCTTTTGTATTACATATAGGTCATAATAGGAGTTGTTTTCAGCTTCATTTCCCCATTTTTTAAATGAACAGCATTAATGTACACAGTCTGGTGTATGAATTATTATACATTTGAAGTAATAAGTATCACAGTTTGAACAGGGAAATAGTGTTGTATACACACATTACAGTTTTTATATTTGTCTCTTTCCTGATTCATAGATTTTGTGCATTCATGTACATATATAATGGAATTATAATGCCACTTTATGAACTGCAGGGGTGTAAAAAAATATGCACATTAGAATATATATTTTTTCAAAATTATATATGAAGCTCCCCTTTCTTACACTGAAGACTAAAAGGTAAAGGTCCCCTGTGCAAGCACCAGGTCATTTCTGACCCATGGGGTGACGTCACATCCCGACATTTACTAGGCAGACTTTGTTTGCGGGGTGGTTTGCCAGTGCCTTCCCCAGTCATCTTCCCTTTACCCCCAGCAAGCTGGGTACTCATTCGACCGACCTCGGAAGGATGGAAGGCTGAGTCAACCTTAAGCCAGCTACCTGAAACCAACTTCCGTTGGGATTGAACTCCGGTCGTAAGCAGAGCTTGGACTGCAGTACTGCAGCTTACCACTCTGTGCCACGGGGCTCCTCACACTGAAGCCTAGGGTGAAAATAGGTCCTTAATAATAACAGTGATAACAAGTTTGTGCAACAGTTGAGAGTGGCTGCTTTCCATTGATTTTCCCTCCCTTCCCAAAGCAGCACACCTTACTGTTCCAGAGAGGATCTAGTTGGGGCTTCGTTGAGGTCTGCAAAAGACTGGGGCGGGAGCGGGGGAGATGAAAGTCAGCACACATCCTTTTCCTTAAACTGTACTTCCACTGGCAGAAACTTGTATCCATCCTACAGTGTACTCTTTATTAATACAAATGTAAATTTGCACAAGTTTGTCCAATGAAATGACAGCTAAAATGCAATTAATGCAATTCAAGCATTAATGTACAGACAGATGCCATCAAGTCACAGCTGACGTATGGCAACCCCATAGGGTTTTCAAGGCAAGAGACTAACAGGTGATTTGCTGTTGCCTGCCTCCACATCACAACCCTGGTATTCCTTGGAGGTCTCCCATCCAAATACTTGCCGGGGTCAACCCTGCTTAGCTTCTGAGATCTGACAAGAGCAGGCTAGCCAGGGCAGCAATCTTAGTGATTGGTTTATTAGAGGGGGTGGTTTAATTTTTTTCCAAAGATTAATAACATTTGAACTCTGACAGAAACCACCCAGAAAAAATCTAACTTAAAAATACACACAAAATAAACTATTTATTACTCAACTGAAACAAAAGATTAAAATATTAAAGTGTGTCACAAAGAAACTTTTTAGAATTATAAATATTTATTTTGAAATCAATTAACAAAGTATTTTATAAATGACACCCTTTGTAAGTTGCCTTTTAACTTTATGGCAACAAATTGAACCATGCACTTCTGCAAACAAACGACCCCCCCCCCCAAAAAAGGCAACACCTCACGACATGGAACCAACACACTGCAGTAATTCATAGAAGCACCAGTAGAACAAATGTCTTCACTGCACAGCAACAGAACTAGTCAGTAACTAAGGGAAGAATAACAACATCCATAGAAAATAACATCCACGCTCTTTAGCAGACATAAGGAACTGAGCTAAGTTTTCCTTATGGAGACCTGGTTGCCGGTGCTCACCTATAATGGGTTTAGGAGCACTGGTTGAGGAAACAGTTTTGACAGACAGAGCAGAAGGGGCCAGATAAAAGTTGCCTTTTAATTAACAGTTGTAATATTTTATATCTATACAGTCCCAGGTAATTTTTATCACATGCACACCTTAAAGTGTGTGTTACACTCAATATGTTTATGCCCGTTATTCATATATAAAATATATAAGATGATTTCTATGGGGGGGGGAAGGTACAGCTGCATGCTATTGATTACTTATTTATTTATTGGTCAGAGAGCATTCGTGTTCCAATCAGCAGGAGTTGCAGCAGAGGAATTCGGAGTGCAGAAAAGACACTTTGCATGCGCTCAAACACGCCGTCCTTATGAATGTCGTACTAGGTCTGGATTTAAGAGCCCAAGTTCGAATCCCCCCCCCCACTCTGCCATGGAAGCTCACTGGGTGACCTTGGGCCAGCCTCCCCTCCCCTTTCCCTCTCGGCCTAACCTCCCTCCCGGCGTTGCGGCGAGCAGGACACGGAGAAGAGGAAACCGATGTCCTACCTAAGCCGCTTTGGGCTCCCACAGGGGAGAAGACCAGGGCGTCAGACCTCGAGGAAGGCGCCGAAACAGGCCCCCGGATAAAAACCGGGGGCGAAAGCGCACGGTCGCTTGAGCCTCCTTTCTTCCCTGTTCCAGCCAGGATTCAGCCAGGATCGAACGCACGAACGTTCTTCCCTGTTTCAGCCAGGATCGAACGCACGAACGTTCGTGCGTTCGATCCTGGCTGGAACAGGGAAGAACGTCCGTGCGTTCGATCCAAGAACGTTCGTGCGTTCGATCCTGGCTGGAACAGGGAAGAACGTCCGTGCGTTCGATCCTGGCTGAATCCTGGCTGGAACAGGGAAGAAAGGAGGCTCAAGCGCCCGCGCGCTTTCGCCCCCGGTCAGCTCTGCTCAAATCCAGCTCTGCTTCGTTGCGGTGTCTCAATCCTGCCCAGACGCGAAGGGAGAACGAGAAGACGGGCGCGCGTAAAGGCCGCTCAAGAGGCGAAAGGGGCTTCTGAGCCTCGCTTGAGGCGTTTCTCTTAAGACGGTGTGGGGTGGGGGGTCCTGGGAAGCGGCCTCCCGCGCGCCCTTCCCCAAGGCGCGAAGCGAGGGCCTCCCGCGTGGAGAAGCCCAACTAGCGCGCCCAGGACCCGCCGGCCCTTTGAGCGCGCGCCGAGCTACGCTGCTCCCGCCAGAAGCCCACCCACCTACCCACCGCTTGGGCTGCGGCTCGTGGGTGGGAGCGTTGGGCTCTCTCCGGCTAAGCCCCTCCCCTCCCTCTCTCCAGCCAGCCCCGATGCCTCGCCGCGCCGCTTCGCCTTTCGCTGCGCGCTCGCAGGTCCCGGCACCCTCCCCAAGTTCTCCTGCCTGAGCGCGCGAGCTCGAGGAGGAGGAGGAGGAGTGTGGGGAGCGTGAGGCAGGCTTCCCACACTCGCGCGCGCACAGACGCGCGCGCGCAGCCCGGGGTGGGCTTGGGCTGAGGCCGGCGGCCGCCTGTCAGGCTGGTGGCGGGGACGGCGCGCCTGCCGCAAAGCGGAGGCCACCCTGGCTCTCGGGGGGTCGACCCTGTGCGTGCCGCACGCATGTGCGGGCGAGGGCTCGGGGCTGGCCGCCGCCGCCTCGTCGGGCATGAAATGCGCGCTGCTGGGGCTGGCCAAGTCCCCCAGCAAGAAAGGCGCCGCTGAATGGCCCAGGGGCGAGCGGGAGGAGGAGCCGCCGCCCGCCGGCGCCAGGAGCCCCAGCCGCTGCTTGCCCAACATGCTGCGGAAGGTAAGGCTGGAGCCGGCCCTGCTGAGGGGGAATCCCCGGGAACAGCCGCTTCTCTCTCCCCCCCCCCGCCCCGATCTTAACCTGGCATTGGCGCTCTCCAGGGAAGCGGCGTGCGGGCGCCTCTCTCGGTGGGGCCTCGGGAAGGGGCGGGGGTGCAACTTGCTGCACGCGCTCCTCGCCCCAGGCTGGCTGGAAGAGGGGCGTTCAGGAGAGCAAAGGGGAAGGACCTGTTCCAGGCAAGGAGGACGGCAAGCTGGGCCGGGTTGGAAGCTCCTGCCGTGCCCATTGGGAAGAGGAGCGCTCTTCCACTGGCCCGCGGGCAGCTGGTCGGGGGTTGGGGGGGGTCCGCTTAAAGGGCCAGCGCGTCGCGAGCCTCCCAGGCGGGAGAGATGCCCGCACGCCCAGCGCGTCTCTGCCTCGCGCGCGCGAGTGCCGCTTGCCCAGGTGTCGTGGCCAGAGGTGGCCGTTAGGGTGCGCTGGTTTCCTAGAGGGAAGCCCCGCGACGCTTCTTGGACAGCTGTTTCTTCCAGCGGCGGAGGTTTGCCTTTCGGCATCCGGCCCCAGGTGTTTTTCACCTCCTTAACTGTAAGCCGCTTCTTGGTGTGATAGATCGAGCTTCCCTTTCTGTTGGTCGGGAATGCAGAATATGAAAAGTTGGCTTCCCTACCGTCTGGACGGGCCACTTTCCTCCCCTTCTGTTAATGGTTATACTTTAGCTCAGGACGAAACACAAATTGTATGAAGATAGTGGGGAAACTGATCCTTATCCTGAGTGGGAGTGTGGAATGGAATGTTCATGATGGCACCCCCGAGTTTATTATGCTCTGGCCTATGTTGCTTTTATGGGGACCAAATATGATGCTCCCTGTAGCCAGTCTCCTTAGCCTGTGCTTGAAGGGGTTGTACCCCCACCATCAGTCAGGTGGATTGAAATGCTCCTGGGGACTAATGCCATAAGTCTGGTGGGCTGCTTGCTTTTGGTCTGGATGTCCTCATAATGCTGGCGTGTTCCCCCAGCCAAACCAGCAGTGTACAGTTGCTTTGTGGATATGCTTAGCCATTACCTGTAAATTATGCAGAATCAGTTCATATGCTCCCGTAGAAGGGG
This sequence comes from Euleptes europaea, assembly GCF_029931775.1. NCBI lineage: Eukaryota > Metazoa > Chordata > Lepidosauria > Squamata > Sphaerodactylidae > Euleptes > Euleptes europaea. The sequence continues at coordinate 82,997,735 of NC_079314.1, read as the reverse complement.
AGAAAGCAACTTCTTGATTATACTATAAGTTGTAAAGTGGAACTTGCAGCCCTTGAGTTTTCTCTGCTATGTATAAGCCAGGGTTTGTTTGTTTTTTAAAGAAAATAAAACTTCTCAGGTGCTTTGATATCTTACAGAAAAAAGACACGCAAAACTCTTGATAAAAAGGATCTTGATAGTGATGATCAGATAATACTGTCTAAGGCAGTGATGGCGAACCTTTTAGAGACTGAGTGCCCAAACTGCAACCCAAAACCCACTTATTTATTGCAAAGTGCCAGCACGGCAATTTAACCTGAATACTGAGGTTTTAGTTTAGAAAAACAACTCACATATTCACATCTTTTGCCTTAAAAGAAAAACACAATAACAGAGCTTTTTTGCTGTACTCATTTTTGGGTGTTCAAGACTTGGAGTCTACAAAAAGACTGGGCAGTCACCTGCAGGAGTGATATTGCCATTGCTTTAAGAAAAATAACAATCACAGCATGTGTGGAGTCTGAGACGAGTGCTTGGGAGACTGCAGAAGGAACTGCGGCTGCCACTTTTGAATTTGATAAGAGAGAGAAATTGAAAGGAGAGTTGCCAGAGAGGTAAGCGCCACTGCTAGCTGAACAGGTCTACAGGGTGCAGCCCTATAGTTGAGCTGCATGGGCTCTCATCCAGGACACTGACTTGAGGGCAACAGAAAGACAGAGCCAATGTGATGCCTGCCATAAAAAGCCAGGAAAAACTGCTTTAATAAGCTTTTTGCATGGGTTGTCGGTTGGTGTCCCCCCCCCGTTCCGGCCACACCTACCTGGCGGCCGACCCTTGGAAGGCCAGGGCGCGGCAACAGGGAGTGGGGTCAAGGGGAGAAGGACGCCGTCGACCCAAGAGGCGCGGCTCACCCTCGCGACCCCCCTCAGGCGTGAGTGCTGCGGGAGGAGGGATGCTCCCAGAAGTTCCTGGTGGAGCCGCGGAAGCCCTGGGCCGTGAGGGGGCCGCAGGAAGCTGCCCGCTACTGGGGGCGCCGTCCCCACCCTGGGCACAGAGGGGTGGGATGGCACCAGCCCGGAACAGCTGGTTGGGGGGAAGACAAGATGGCGAGGCCAGGACGCCCCGCGCCACCGAGACAGCGGCCCCAGGCCAGAGCTGCTCCGCTGCTGAGGGCCCCGGCGCCACTCAGCTGACCGGCGGGCGAGCGTGGACGGGACGGTGGCGTGGCCCACGGCCTTAGCGGAGGGGGTGGAGCGAGCCCCGAGGGCCCTTTATGGACTTGGGAGGCGGAGACAGGGGAAGAGGGGGGAGGCTAAAAAGTCGGGAGAAGCGGAGGCCAAGGAGGAGAGTTCCAGCAGCAGCAACCCTAAACCCTGTGCGGTGACAGAGGGCAAGCTGGCTGCTACCGACGCAACTGCAGCGAGCCACTTACCCGCGCATGCCCACAGAGAGGACTCCGCGTGCCGTAGTCGGCACATGTGCCATAGGTTTGCCAACACGGGTCTAAGGAGTTCTCCGCTGAGACCTGAATGAGGGATGTCCCATAATATCTGTAGAGCTGCAAGGCAGGGGTTTCTGTTGTGATGCTTGAGTGCCTTGCTACAAGGACTGTGCTGTTGGTTTTATCCATGCAGCTGGGCATTTTCTGAAAGAAAAGGACTCAAAATAATAATGGGTATATGATGGACGTAGTAATGGGCGTTGTTTTTGGAAACGCTTTTAACCATTTTTGGCTTCTCTCAAATAACTTGTGTTCGTTTGAGTGCTTCAATCATAACTACTTAAGGGTGTTGGAAGTTCTAAAGGCATAGGTAAGATCCCCCCTTCTCCCCTCCAGTGGACTTGATTGCTGAGGAAAGATGTGTAGGACAATGTAATTTCTTGTTTCTCTTGTCATGACTTTAATTTGACCAGTGTGGCTTATTGTGGTGCCGTTTCTTAGTCTGTCTTTAATTCTATCAGTTATCTGTGGTCATTCTCACCTGAGAGCAATTGGGATATAAGCAAAATGTATCAATTGTTGTGATTCCAGAATTGTAAACGGCGCTGCTGTTCAGTGGCTCTTAATGCACTCATGTGTCCCCAAGACAAGAAACCCCAAACCTAAAATATCTAAACTGGTACATGGCAGAATGTTTCTAAAAACTTTGAAGGAAGAACATTTCACGGAGTGGGGGTGAGATACACAGAAGTATAAGAAAAGTCCTGTAGGTTTGTCACTGCCCTGTCTTGGATAGCTCAGGCTATCCCAATCTCGTCAGAAGCTTAGCAGGGTCAGGCCTGGTCAATATTTGAATGGGAGACCACCAAGGAAATCCAGGGTTGCTATACAGAGGCACGCAATGGTAAACCACCTCTGAACATCTCTTGCCTTGAAAACCCTACAGGGTCACCAGAAATTGGCAAAAATAAATGGTTTGTCACTAGACTGCCAGGAGTCAGTACTGGGCTCACACAAAATTAAAGAAGGATTAACTTCAAGTCGTTGAAAATGATCCTTTTAGAAGTACAAGATCTGGGGAAAATTGGAGTAGAAAAATGTGAGAATGCAGACATGTGGCTACGTGGAACAACACTCACACACTAAATCATGTTCAGTGTGTTCCTTTTTAGAACATAAGAAAAGCCCTGCTGGATCAGACCAAGGCCCATAAAGTCCAGCAGTCTGTTCACACAGTGGCCAACCAGATGCCTCTAGGAAGGCCACAAACAAGACAACTGCCGCAGCACCATCCTGCCTGTGTTCCACAGCACCTAATATATTTGGCACTCCAGTCTAAACTCATTGGATCCTGAATCTTCCTTCTGTTTGCAAAGTGCCCTTTTCTGTTGTAGAGGCAATCCTCTGCATTGGAGTGCATTCTTCCAGGCACTTTCACTCACACAAGACCAATGTCTTTCAGTGATTCCCAGAGTACTTAGCACTAGATGAACGTGGCCTGCAGTGGAGCATTTCCTCTGCAATGGACAAAGAGTTGCAATAGTAAAGAAAACTTCAGATTTAAGCCACTGGTTTCAGTGGACTTAGAGAGGAGTAACTGTGCAGAGGCTTATCCAAGTTGTCACTTGAAGGCCCTTATAATTCACCCTGCTACTGTAGTTTTGAAGGGATGTGGTAAAGCACTAGTAGTTATGTCAGGATACTAGCATTAAACCCTCAGTACAAGCTTTTTTTTTGCTGGCACATGTCTATGCATGCATCTACATATGGCACTTTTAGTGCACGAGTTCCTTGTTTACAGTGCCTGCTAGAGAACAGTAATCAGTCTTGCACTCTGTGTGGTAACAACTAGCCAGAAATGAATGCTAGCCTACCATTTGGTATACAGGCCAGCTATCCTTATTCACCTATTACAGTGGGCTTAATCTTGGCATTATCTAAACACATTGTGTGTATTTGTAAAGTGTTGTCGAGTTGCAGCCAACTTATGGTGATCCCAGCAAGGGGCTTTCAAGGCAAGTGAGAAGCGGAGATGGTTTGCCATTGCCTTCCTCTGCAGAACCTTGCTTGGTGGTCTCCCTTCCAAGTACTGACCCTGCTTAGCTTCTGAGATATCATGAGATCAGGCTGTACCGTGCCACCTTCCCTCCCTCTAAACCCATTATCCTGCATGAACCGGTTACAGTAAAATATAATTAAACTTATGTTGACCTTGCAGCTCTGAAGTTACAATGCTGCAAACTGGATAGAAAATCACAGGAATCTGAATAACCACAATTGAACAGAGATGTTTTGAAATCAGCAAGAAATGACCAGATCTGTAGAACTCCCACACTGATTGAAAACAGATAGATTAAAATTGTCTGAAGTTAGCTTGTTCTCAGGATTTAATGATGCCTTTCCCCCAGGTATCCAATCCTGCAAATGCATGTTGAAGATTGGAATCTTGGGGTGGTAAAACTTTCCCATTTGCAACTGAAGCCTTGCTTCGTTATTGGCATTTAGAATTTAGTTGCCATGGATGCATGCACTTAAAAGTGATGTTAGTTGCAGTCTGTGAGTCAACCTGGTAGTACATGTTATTGTTTGTGGTTCTTTTGAAGCTTAAATAAAAGGAAGGGCTACAATTTTAGATCTTCAAGATAGCTAGTATGAAACCTCTTCCATATTATTCTAAAATAGCAGAGGTATAGACATCAGCTCTTTTGATATAGGCAATTTGCTTTCGCCTGTGCAAGACCAATGAATAGGAGACACAGCCATGAATTATCTGAAGGAATTGTTGGTGTGTGCTAATTCAGCTTGTTGTTTGTTACGTAGCTGTGATTTTTTTTTTTTTTTTGCTGCTGTAATACCTCAGGCAGGAAGAGATTTGATTAGTTAATGCAGCTTGTCACTGCTCATTCTGTGTAAAACAGATGCTTGCCATAAATAATGACTAAATAGAGGAGTGAAGGTATCAGAGGTGAAGAAAAGGCTGCTGAGCAGATAAGTAGGGAGTCAGCTGTGTACTTCCACAGAGACTACAGGTAGGGCTTTTTTTGTGGCAGTACTCACCGACGCTGAGGACTGGCACCTGTGTGGGGGTGGGGGGGTGGGGGTGGGCTCTCACAAACCAGGGGTGAGAATTGGTGGAAATCTACTCAAGCTTATATATAAGTACCAGAACCTTTTAAAGAAAACAAAAGTACTGACTACAGGTAATGATGCAACAAAAACACCTTATCTCAGAGGTGTCAAACATATACCCCATGGGCTGGATCCGACCCCTTGAGAGCTCTTATCTGGCCGCCGAGGCAGCCCCCCTGCTCTCAATCTGGGCTGGCAAGGAATGGCCTGGCCTGATCAAGTGGCATTTATGTCATATCCAGCCCTCGTAACAATTAAGTTCCACACCCCTGCCTTATCTCCTTTTGGGGTCTAACCAAAGATAATACTTATACCCACAACTGGCATGGGTGAGCTTTGAAGTGAGTCATATTGTGTGTTTGTGTGTGTGTGTGTGTGTGTGTGTGTGTGTGTGTATATATATATATATATATTTTCCTTCTGGAGTATGTAATGGAAAAATGCCTCCTCCTGTTGGTGCTCTACAGCAGGCAGTTTGTGCTAAAAAGGTCACACTGTTCACAGTCGGCCTTCCCCAGGCTCAAACTCTGCTTAACAGACATCCATATGCTCCTGTTCAGAGAGGCTGCACTGAAAATACCTGACTCTGAAAAATCCTTCCCTCTACTCTCACTGGACTGAGCTGAGCATTCTAGCAGAAACATTTCTCCCTCTAGATTTGCTTATTATTGCTTTATTTTTCATTCTGGTACTTACTGAGTAGAAGAATCCTCTAGGGGACTTTTTATATTTTTACTGCTTCAGTGCCTTTCTCTCTCAAATTCAAAATAATCTTTTAGTCTCTGCGTTCCACTGTTCTCAGGTTTTCTCCATCTAAATAGACTCTTTTTTACTTCTAACACACCAGTCAGTCATATGCTCAAATACAGTCAATTTCAGAAATGCTTTCATGTATCAAAAATGATGTCATAACTGGAAAAGACACAGAAAGAAACAATCAAAACAGTTGGGGGACTGGAGAATCTTTCCTATGAGGAAAGGAGTGTTTGGGGCTTTTCATCTTAGAAGGCAATATTGTGAAGTGAAATAATAGACTATTCGGGCTGTGTGACCATGGTCTTGGTATTTTCTTTCCTGACGTTTCACCAGCAGCTGTGGCAGGCATCTTCAGAGGAGTAACACTGAAGGACAGTGTCTCTGAGATCAAGGTTGCTGTGTTACCAGTGTTACTCCTCTGAAGATGCCTGCCACAGCTGCTGGCGAAACATCAGGAAAGAAAATACCAAGACCACGGTCACACAGCCCGGATAGCCTACAAGAACCGATGAACTCTGACCATGAAAGCCTTCGACAATATTTTGAAATAATAGACTTATAAATATTATGGAGAATGGATAGCGTGTTGTTTTTCTATGAAATTAATCTCCATGTATGAGCAAAAGGAAAAAAATATTTCATATGAAGCATGGAATTGGAGTGGTCACAAATGTTGTCATCATTTGCACAGGCGGCTGTCTTTTTTGTTTTTGTTTTTCTTTCACGTATGTGCTCTAGTGATGGATTGCTAGTGAAAAAAGACTCCCCCACCCCCTGTGAATACTGCTTTGTAATTGGTTGTAGTGTATTTTTTTGTAACACATCACAAGCCCCCACCAGCCCTGCGGTAGGATTCTTTCATTTGAACTGGACTGAGTTGCCATTTTACAACCAAAAGCAGAGAATCACACATTTGTCTGTGAAGTGCCACATGAGAAAAAGAGCAATGAACCCTCTGGAGAGCCAGTGTGGTGTAGTGGTTAAGAGCAGTGATCTGGAGTAGTGAAATCTGATCTGGAGAACCTGGTTTGATTCCCCACACCTCCACATGAAGGCAGCTGGGTGACCTTGGGCTAGTCACCCTCCTTCAGCCCCACCTATCTCACCAGGTTTCTGTTGTAAGGAGGGGAAGGTAAGGTGATTGTAAGCTGGTTTGATTCTTCCTTAAGAGGTAGAGAAAGTTGGCATATAAAAACCAACTCTTCTCCTTCTGCTTCTCCTCATGTGAATGAAATCCCAAAAATGGTTCTGATTCTACACGTCATCTTTAACGTAATTCCACCCCAAATGTCCAAACAAGAAAAGTACACAAATGCACCTTTTGATTAAAAATGTCTTGCTGTCTCAACATAGGGGACAACATAAGAACACTCGCTGGCAAACTGTGGTGTTGTCTCTCTTATAGACCAGAGTCAGTAAATGCTATAAATTACTATTGCACATGATTATTATTTTTAGTAAAGTCAATAGAATTACTATTGTATTTAAAATTATTAGCTTAATTAAAAATATTTTGTCCAACCTTGGTGTCTGCTGCCAAAAAGCCACAAAGCTTTAGTTCTACGTCACCTGAGAGGGATACTTGGGAATGGGTTGAGTTGTTGGGCTTGGCTGTGAAAATCAGATGCCAAATGCGCACTTGGCTGTGAAGCAAATTGGGTTGCCTTGAACAAATAGTTCTTCCTTACCCTAGCTTGTAGAAGTGCTGGTTCTGATGATACAGTGGGATAAGCATGTGCATTCTGACTTGCGCTTATTCAGAGGAAAGTGAAAATACCAGCCGAATAAGGATGATAATTTAACTTTTAGAAACCTAGTGTGACAGAAGCACTCAGATTGCATGTGGAACTCCTTTTTTCTCTGTCTTTGCTCAATATATAGCTGCAATGTCTGTATTGCAGAAACAGGAACTGGGTTCTGAAATTGTTTTAGAGGTTATATAATCTTTATTTCCCATAGGGAGAATTGTAGGAAGTTAAGAAGTAATTAACATGTTTGTTTGCAGTAACGTTTACAATGGAAACGGGTTAATCTTGGCAATATGTGCATATTGTGTTAAATAACTAGGTAATTTAATCAGGTTATGACTTCTAGGAGAAAGCTTTTTTTCCCATTTTATACATTTTAAGGTACATTTTTACACACTGCATGGATGGTGTAATATGAGCAAGAATTACAGCATTGTGGTACTTCAATTAAACATAATCTGACAATTTTTGTTCCAACTTTCCTTATGCTTATTTATGCAAAACCACAGTGGTATATCCAAATAAATCATGTGTGTCACACATCAATTTACCATATTCTTCTCCCCTCCCTCCGTATCATTCTTTGTGTTCTGTTGGATGCAGCAATTACTGAAAAGCTTTGGTAGCTATAGCAGCTCACAGGATGAAGAGGCTCTGTTTTTCACAGTTATTCTCACACAGTTAATTGCATCACTCCATAAATACATTCAGAGAGCTCAGGCTCAAATGTGACATTTTGTATTAGGCAGTATTAGTCTAGTGTCTCAGCAGGCATGGGGGACCCTGCTGTTCAGATGGAATTACCGGGTTTTTTTGTTTTGTTCTCTCTCTCTCTCTCTCTCTCTCTCTCTCCCCCCCCCCCCGCGTGTCTCTCTCTCTCTCTCTCTCCGCGTGTCTCTCTCTCCAAATGTGTTTGGGTTTGCTGCAGTGTCAGTAATTTCATCCTTTAGAAAACACATGTGCATGACTGGTCTTAGTTTTCTTCTTTGGTAGAAGGAAAAAGGTAGCGTGGGTAGCTACAGAAAAACTTTCCAAGACACACAGACTGTAGTATGCCAGAGCCTTTTACTTTCAGCAATTTATTCACAAAAAGTTGTGATACAATAACAATTGTGTATCCCCCCCCCCCACTAAGCAGCGCTTGGGGTGTTCAGACAGAGTAAGGTATTCAAATATCTACTGGCTATTTATTCTCCATTCTCAGTAGTAGCATGTTCTTTTCATTTATAATTTTGCATTTATACACTTCCAGAATCATTGTTCATTATGCACACTGTTAAACATACAGCTAAAATTTCAATTTTAATCATCTAGGGGTTTAAAACTTTACGAAGTAAGATGGTGATAAGAAACAATTAAATAATTGGTCATGATGCAGAAACTGGGGGTGGGGGTGTTAAAGGGTTCTGTGGACAAGGGGCGTGACAGCCACCTTCAGGGCTAACTTGCTGACTAATCTTCCAAGAAGCCAATGACAGGTAGGTGGTGGAAGCTGCTATTCTTGCCTTATAACCTGTTCTCTTTCCTTAGTTGAATAGTAAGGAGATCAGTGGAAATCCCAAAGACCCCCTCCTCTTATAGCAGACTTGTAATTCGAAACCATCAGTAGGAGCTTTTACCTAGTAATCCTGGAAGCAATTCAGTCTGGTTTTGGTTATTTTTTAAAAATAATAATTTTATTGTATATTATATATAAAGGTACAGAAAGAAAAAGGGAAGGGAAATAGTAATAGTAATATATATATATAACAATATCGTTCTGATGCTTTTTTACCCCCTTTATCAGTTATGAAGTGTTATTTTTTTATCTTAAGTAAGCTTGTGTTATTGCGAAAATAAAATATTAATTTGTTTATGTCTAAATTTGTGCATAATTAATACATGAATACCATATTCCATTTATTCTATTTGCTTTGTATTTGTAACTACATATATGTAACACAATCTGTCTTGTTATTTATTTTTTGTTAATAAACTTGTAGAAGGAATTCTATTTCTCTTGGTGGTACTCTAATGTGTTGTCCTTCAGATATTCTGTTAATTGGGCCATTGATATATATTCCAAGGATTTTCTAATCCATATTTGGATATCTGGAATGTTATTTGTTTTCCACATGGCTGCCAATGTCACTCTTGCTGCCATTATCAGATACTTTATCATACTTGTTGATCTTTATTCACATTGTCCGGGACTTTATTTAGAAGAAATAGTTTGGGATCATAATCTATATGTTGCTCCAAGATTTGTTCGATGTTTTTATGGATTTTCCCCCAAAACGTTTGAACTTTTTCACATGACCACCAACAGTGGTAAAAGGTGCCTCTGGATTGCTGACATTTCCAACATAACCCTGATGATGATTTATTCATATTTTGGATGTCACTAGGCGTTATATACAATCTGTGGAGCATTTTAAACCAATTTTCGTGAATGTCTTGACAAAGGGTAAATTTAAGGCCTTTCTGAAAGAGATGGTCCCATTCTTCTATAGAAAATTTTTCGTTGAAATTCTCCATCCACTTAATTTGACATGTCGTGACCTGTTCAAGTTTTGACACAGAATTTTTATTTTGTATATAATTTATTAATTAAAAAACTTTAAACTGAATATTAATGTGAATACTTGTATACAGAGAGCTATAAAAGGGACTGTTGAGAGGCAGGTCTCAAACAGAACAAAATATAACATGTTTTTGATAATGGAAAGTCGCTACAATGTCTTGTTTCCTTTAGTTATGCATTCTAAAAGGGAGCAGGTAAACTTTTACATCAAGGATCAGTTGTCCCTCTGTCTGTCTTTCTTTTTTACTGTTTTTGTCTTAGTAACAAAGCCTAGGGATAAATATAGCAGCACAGAAAAAGATGCATTTGCCCCAGGCCTCCCAACTGACCAATATTAAAACTTGCTGTGATGGTCCATAAATACCCATATCTGCCAACAGCTCAATGCCTCATAATCTGATGTTATAGTAGTATTGTGACAGGACAATTTTCTGGCATTCCTTCTAGTGCTAGAGACTTGCTTCACATTCTGTATTTGTTTGTGTATATGTAGCATTTAAAATGGGATACTGAGTCCAGATGTTGAAAGTCTAAATAGAATGGAAGGTCCAAATATGAAGTAACTATGCAAGCTGACAGCCAGCTACTTAAAAGCTTCTCTTCCCAGAGGGCCAGCTTCTTTTTTAGTCCAACAAAAAGTTGTAATTAACTAGCACAGAAACTGAGGTACTCTGGGGTTATATCTTTCTTTCGAGAATTTATATGCTGCTTATCCAGAGATCTGCCTGAGGCAGCTAAAATATTGGTAATAGAATGGATCCATTGAATACACTATAATTGTCATAGACATTTATATTAAAAATGAAAAGATGGCTGTAAATGTCTCCTTTTAATGACAATTGGTATGGTGGCGACAGGCTGCATGGGGGAGTAAGTGGCAGTGAAAGATGTGAAAAAGGAATTATTCATTTATCTGCAACCTCTGCTCTCCTATCTTTCTTTTTATTCTGGGAAAACAGTAGGCAATTTAGTTCTGAGACATCATTCATCTAAGAATTTTACAATTGAAATATGCTAAATAGTACATTTTATGTTGAGGCAATAAGGTATATATTTAAGAAACTGTTGTATCTATTTTAATTTCCCCCGAATGGTTTCGTTAAAGGAAGAAAAAACCTCAAAGGGCATGCTTAGCTTCAGCAAGCTTGCTGAATATTTCTATCTTCAGACAATGCCCTTTGTGTAAAACAGATGTGTTAAAGTGTTCTGCCTTTTCTCTCCGCTTTATAAGCAGCCTCCCATCTGCTTATCAACCAGACCCAAAGCTGCTTAACGTTTAGCAAGGTAGCTGTATCATGCAGCTGCAGACTATGTCCATGATTTAATTGCAATGATATTGAGGGGGTTAGCTAACTGGGTGTGATGAAAGGGGAGAGGAACCCATGGACCTATCTTCTTCCCTTGTATAAATACATGAGTAATTTGCAGGAGGCAGACTCCAGATGACTGCTGACCCCAGGTCTTCCAATAGCAGCAAGATGTCATGGAAAGGAAGCCATAGATGAGGTTGGTTTAGCTCTAGCAGAACCATCTGCATAAATAGTATGGTGGCTGGGTTTATGAAACTAAGGCAATGGTGGCTTGAACTAAGTTACTTCATGCCATTTTGCCATCAGATAAATGTGTAGGGCCTTACTGTTTTTCAGCTTCTGTGTCCATAGCTGTACATCTTCCTTTCAGTTGGTTCCCAGATCTTTGGGGTGTGGGGCCCTCAAGATTCTGCTCTGGATTGGTAGGGTTCCATAGGGAGAAAGCTGTGTTTTTCTTCTCACTTTCTACTGTGGGGTTGGATTCTTGGCACTTTGGTTAGAAAGTGGCCACAATTTTTTCTCACTTCTGCCAGCATCCCTGTGATCCCTGGAAACTTGATGTTAGGGATTAGAAGAGCCTCTTAGTCAAAAGACCATACGCACAGTAAGGATTGTAAAGGGCAAAACTGCTTCTGACAAGGAAGCTTTTTCTGCTCAGCTTCCTCTGCTGCTGGGGACAACTTTGACACAGTCAAGCACAATCATGAAGCTACCATGTCTTCCAGCATCAGGGTTGCGGGGGTCCCAGGTGAATTGCTGGGAGGAGAGGTGGGCAAGACCCACGTCCTCTGTAGCACCTGTGCTCCAAGCCATGGACTTCTTATCCATCAGTCTGCTACTGCTGATAACCCATGGTATTGATATTTCTTGTAAGGTCAGCCAGTAGTAAAAACAGACTTGTAGTATAGCAGCCTTTTAAAAAAAATTGTTTGACATTTTTTATGTATTTGTATATTTATATCCTGCCCTCCCTTGTCTAGCAGGGCTTTAAGCGGCTCACAATATAATAATTAAAACTGTTAAAATCACAGTCGATCAACTTGATATATTGCATTTGTTTGACATTTTGCTGTCCTGTCCTTAATTGTGCAGCTTACTCTTGTACATTTTTCTTTCTCATCCACCTTTCAGAATCCTATTTATCTTCTTCAATTTGTAGTCATTGTTCCTGCCAAACACATTCTGGGCATGTTTCGGGTCCTTGTGATATAAGACCAAATCACTTGAGAGAACAGCCTGGAATTTGCCCGGAATTTGTTGGACCTGGCAGTAGTGCAGAGCTCCCTCACAATTAATTAACTAGTAAAGCATAAAGTTTGAGAGGCTTACAGTGCACTTGACTTTTGAACATTGGTGGTGGTGGTGGGATTGAGATTGGACTTGACCATGAAATGGAACTGTAACATGACTGTGCATGTGATCATACCTGCAATGCGTAATTAAAGTATATTTTGCATTTTCTTTCTTAGAAAACAGTAAAGTAGATGTTTGAACTTTAAACTGTTATAACTGTGCATGCCATATTTCACTGTTGTTTCTTAACTTGCCTAGCGGTACATGTTTTACCCAAGGAAATCAATATGTGTAAGATTTTTACTTGGAGCAAAGAGGAGTACGCTGGGTGTGTGCGCTGACTTTCTTTGATATCTCAGTTCTTCAAGCAAGAGATTTCTTTGTGCTGGATTCTGCATTTTGCTGACCCCTAGGCTTCATAATTGGAATGCAGAATGTTGTCCTGAACGTGAATACCAACTTGGATTTTTGTGCCTCAGTATTCAAAGGGAATACTGTACAGTATTCGAAGGGACTACAGAGAACACACGATCTTTTATTGAACATGTTTGATGGAATTGTACTACAGAAGGCTGAATATAAAGTATTTTGCAGTGCAATTCTATGCATGGGTTCTTCAGTCAATGGACTTAGACATGAGTAACTTGATGTAGGCCTGGCATTGGTTATGACCTTAAATTTACCACCAGTCCAGCCTCTATTCCAAAACTCTAATCAGGATAGTAAATCTGAATGTTCAATAAAACAACAACATGATTTTTGTTTCAGTGCTGTGTCCTTTGTCAGGCCATCAAACAGTATAATAATGCTTGCAACTTTCAAAAACATACCTGTTTTATGAACTAACTGGTTCCTGGTGCTTTTGGTTTAATGTTCAAGTGAGCTATCTATCAAAGTTACATCCTTCAGACTAGGAGTTTAGTTCTCCCTCCTTGCTTTATTTTCACTTCAGCCCTGTGAGGTAGGTTAGGCTGAGAGAGAGATCGAGGGGGAGAGAGACTGGCTGGCCCAAAGTCATCTGCTGAGCATTATGAACACATGAAGCTACCTTATACTGAATCAGACTCTTGGTCCATCAAAGTCAATATTATCTTCTCAGACAGGCAGTGGCACTCTAGGGTCTCAGGTAGAGGTCTTTCACATCACCTGCTTGCTTGGTTCCTTTAACTGGAGATGCTTTAACTTAGTGTCTTTAACTGGAGATTGAACCTGGGACCTTCTGCATATCAAGCATATGCTCTACCACTGAGCCACAGCTCCTCCCCATTATGACTGGGGATTTCAATCCAGACCTCTTAAATCTAGGCCAACATTCTAACCACTATACAACAGTCTCTTGAGAGGTCCCAACTAGATGCAAACTGGGAGAAAAGAATAGTAATAGCTCTTGTAGTTTGCCCTTATTACTTCTTTGGTTTATCCAAGATGGGGTATTGCCTTGGATTCTGCACAATAAGTTGTGAGGCTGTCACTTGACTAAATACATAGCATGTATTCTACTTGCCAACTGTGCCCTGATTTGTGGATAGTTAAATCTTACAGAAGTAAGATTTTTAACAAACTTCGGGGACCCCCAGGCTTGCAGAAAAATCTTAAATCAGAAAAAATGGGTTGTATTTGGCAATTCGTTGGTGCAAGGATTGTGGAGCTTTGCTGCAACTCCTTCCATCCCTAGGAAATGTGGGAGCCACTTGGACTAAATGTACAGGCTGCAGGAGAGCTGTGTTGAGGCAGGGAAAGGGGTAAAAAAACTCCCGTTCTGCAAGTACAAGAACTCTAAGCACAAGCCCTGCAAGTGCAAGGACCACCGATACCAGAGGCAGGAGGGTGATTTTGTCTTCCTCTTCCTCTTCATAGAAGTGCCCACCCCAGATCTGCTCTGTTGTTAATCTATGCAGGCCCTGGGATCCCAGGAATCAAATTTCCTGAGGTTAGAAGGGATTTTTGTGGGGGAGAGATCAATGACTTTCAGTGCCTTCTGGATCCAGGCCCTTGCCCTCTGTTGCTTTTTGATTTTGTAAGTACTTGCAATAATAATAACATTGAAATTTTTTTCCTCTGGATTAATAAATGTTATTGCAGTCAAATGCTCTGCCACTGAGCTAGCCCTTCTTCTTTTTAATTTATTTATTTCTGATCTGCCTGGAGCGTTGGAGTCTGTGGACTGCCACCCTCCCAAATTAGGTGGCAGAGCAGTGCCTTGCCTTCTATACGCAGATGATACGGCAATTCTGTCTTTTACCAAAGTTGGCCTTCAGCGTTATTTGATGGCCTTTGAGAAATACTGCAACCTTAATGAGCTCAAAATTAATTATTCCAAGTCCAATGTTATGGTTTTTAATAGAAAGTGCGTCTCCTATAGATGGCATATTGGTAAGAATAAGATTCAATAGTTAAGTGTTATGGGCGTTACATTTAATTTTAACCTTTAATGGGCAACTCATAGGAGAAGGTCTATTAATTTGGGAAAATTGTCTTCCAGTCAATTAAAAGCCTTCTTTTTTTCCAAAGGAAATCAATTTGTTCCTGCCGCTGTTAAAGTTTTTAACTCTAAAATTTTACCTCAGGTTCTTTATGGGGTTCCTATATGGTTTAACACTTTTAATCATGAAGTGGAGGCGATTCAAGCATCCTTTTTTAGACAAATTATGGGCTTCCCAAACTGTGTTTCTTATTATGCATTGTGTTCTGAATTAGGATTAAATTTAATTGAAACTAAGGCATGGATGTTAATTATTCATTATTGGCTTAAACTGTATTTTAATTCTGATGATGGTTCGCGTCTGTTTTTTTTATTAAAGGAAATTTATAATACCTCTTGGGATCATAAAATTCGATCTAAAATAAGATCCATTGGCATTTCCCTGGAGGAGTTAACTTTCTCCTCGGAAGTTTATATTTTTAAGACGATTAAACAGAGGCTTTTAGATATTGAACTTCAAAAAATACAGCCATCTCAACCCCCTGTCTGTTCATCAGCTATACTAAAACTTAAGAATGTTGAGAGATGTATCCCCCATTATCTATACAATCTTGATAGTCCTAGCCATCGCAGAGTTTTTTCTCTTGCGCGAGTAAATGCCTTCCCATCGAAGTTGTTATATGGAAGGTTTCAAAATATTCCTAAACATGAACGGAAATGTGAATGTGGCTCCAACTCTTTGGACTCAATTGAGCACATATTGCTAGATAGCTCATTATACGCATCCGCTAGGAAGAAATCGTTAAATACTTGGATACATTCTAAATATTATCTTCCTAATAAAATAAAATGTCAAATTTTATTGAACGATACAACAGTAGAGATCACTGTGGCGGTGGCCAATTTCTTAGTCGATGTGTTAACAATGAAAAATTTGGGAAACTCTGTGTTATGATTTTATGTTTGTTTTAGCTTTTTTAGCTGATAGTTGTATTTATACTGTTTTTTCCTCTTTGTAATATTGGATATGCCATTAAAGGTTTATTGGTTGATTGAATGTTATTGCTTTATTTAATCAAAAGATGTTTAATTGAGAAAATGTAGCAGGCCAAGCAATTTTCTCTTTTCTTCCATGCATGGAAGATCTGTTGATTCTCATGCATAACTCAAAATACATAACACTGTAGAAACCTCACTGAAACTTGGAAACTTTTGGAAAGAACTTCCATTTTCATCTCTTAAGGTTTGGCCACAAATCGAAAGCATGTAGCTTGCCAGTGTACTGACAAGGATGAAAGAACAGAATGAACAGCTCACATTCAGGCCTCATCACATTAAAATAAATGGCAAAGCTGAGATTTGGAATTGATTTGAGCTTTAATGGCCAACATTAATGACATTTAAAGGAACCTAAGGCTTTCATGGCTTCTCATTAATTAAAAAGCTCTGAGCAACTTTCTAATGAGACTAGAACTATATTAACTTATTCTACTAGGTCTTACATAACTTGACTTCAAATGACTTAGAATGGTGTTCAGACCATCTACCACCCATTGCTGCATCATAATATCTTAGACCCATTGTGAATATACTCTTCTGCAATTTGTGTGCTTGACTCATATAGCAAAGATGCTTATAGAGGCATTCTTAGTGGCTTCCTAAGGTTCCAGCTATGTGTTATGAAGACGTCATGTTTGTTGGGGAGTAACACAGGGACTTGGCTTCACATGTTCAATGGGAGTTTTGTGCCTCCCAGATATACACCAGATCTTTTCTGTTTGTGACTACAGCTGGTGGGGGAAGGGTCTTTAGATTCACCCCTGCTGTCTTTGCACCCTCAAAGAGCCCCAGAGAGCTACTATTGGCTCTTGTTGTGAAGCTTGTGTGTGTGTGTGTGTGTAAAGTGCCATCAAGTCGCAGCCAACTTATGGCGACCCCTTTTTGGGGTTTTCATGGCAAGAGACTAACAGATGGGGTTTGCCAGTGCCTTGCTCTGCACATCAACCCTGGTATTCCTTGATGGTCTCCCATCCAAATACTAACCAGGGCTGACCCTGCTTAGCTTCTGAGATCTGACGAGATCATGCTAGCCTGGGCCATCCAGGTCAGGGCATTGTGAAGCTTACCTGTATCCAGATTGCAAACAGGAGTCAGTGTGCATCTATAAGACACCAAAAACTCCCATTGCACATGTGATGTACGTCCTCAAGTTGTTCTCCAACAAACATAATGTGCAGATTATGATCTTCGTTCTTTTGTGACTCTTTCAAATGTCTCTAATGACATTAGCATCATTATACACTGATGGCACTGGATAAAAATTTAAGATAGTATTTTACAATATAAATGTGGTACTTACTTTGACTCTGATTTGGGTACTGATTGCTTCCCCAGACTAGTTGCAAACCTAAGGCCCATGATAGATGCCAACTAGTTTTAGTATTGGGATTTTATTAGAATATATAATTTTTAAAATCATTTTATACTTTACTGTAATGTGAGCTGCTCCCCACAACAGACACCCTGTGAGGTAGGTGGGGCTGAGAGAGCTCTAAGAGAGCTGTGACTAGCCCAAGGTCATGTGGAGGAGTGGGGAAACCAACCCGGTTCACTAGATTAGCGTTCACCGCTCATGTGGAGGAGTGGGGAATCAAACCTGGTTCTCCAGATTAGAATCCACAACTCCAAACCACCGCTCATAACCACTACACCACACTGGCACCACGCTGAGCTTCCACATGGGGATTTTCCTGACGATTTCCCCTCACACCTGCCATTTAGGCTCCACTCCAATATCCAGTGGGCTTTCTATTTGTTTGTTTTTTAAATTGGTGGTAGGGCAATTGGGCTAATGTTAACACACTAGCAATATATCTACCGCTGATGGCGGCAGAAAAAAAAATGGTGCTGAATGTGACACTGGGACCTTTCCCATCTGTACTTTTTGCCAAACCTGGTTCGGTCTCAATCATTAAAGGAGGATCTACCAAAGTAGGTTTGGGAAAGAGCTCGGAAAACCCAGAAGGCGGGCAACGGTCCAGTGGTGTTTATGGAAGCCCCCAAAAGAACCACTGCAGTTTGGGAAACAAGGAAAAGCAAGAAGTCCATGTGGAAGTAGCCTTGGTATGCTTTTGATGCCCAGTACTTCATGACAGAAAGAGAGGAATGAAAATCTTAATTTTCCCTAAAAAGATTACTTTTTTGTTGTTCTTTCCTAGAATACCCAAACAGATTGCACAAAAACCACCTACCGTAACTGTATGCTTAGTTCTTCATAGTCTGTTGTGAATGCAAACAATACCCATAACATCCTGAAGACCTCATGAATTGTTCATGACAATTTCTCATTGCTAAGTAATCACTTAATGTAGTTAAACTTCTAGGCTGAAGATAAATGATTTAAATTATTTGCAGAATAATAGCTGCTGAAACTCTTTCTAGCAGTGTTAAAAGAGTAATGTAATCAAATAATAGTTCTTTGTGAGCCAGAAACACTTTGTATGTTCTCTGGTTCGGGATACATGTGATTTGCAGTAGAACCTGCTTTGCTGAGATGTAATTGTTTCAGTTCTTCTAATGCTGAATACCTAGGATTAGCAGCCATTTAATGAAGGTGGTAAGAGATGCACCAATTGCATGACCTCCTAGCAACCAATAGACCACTAGGATTCAAGGGAACAGGCACAATTCAGGGCCTGGTTTTAACATTAAAGGATTCAAATGCGCAAGTGCTCATATAATAGAATCCTTTGGCATGATTATGCTGCCTCAAAATGCATGCTGCAGGTTAAAGTGTTTCCTTCCTACATAGAAGGACACTTTCTGGGGAACACATTAAAATACCCCTCCCATTCTATGCATTATAAGGTGGCACAGTAGCACGAGAAGAATGTAAAATATAAGTACTTGCACATTTGGATCATTTTAGAATGGAAGGGTGGTAGTGTTGCACTGGCAGGATTATTGCAGATCTCTAGGACTTTAGCAACATTGATGTACTCTGCTGAGAGAGGGGAGGAAACTAAAGTAGGTTTAATAGTGTAAGTTGCTCACCCTTTCATAGCTGATGTGGTCTCTGTGAGTGAGTGAGAAAATCATATATTTTGGCCAAGTTGGCCAAGTCTTAAAATCTGGTGATACTTAAAATCTGGTGATTGCAGCTGTGAATGGGCAAGACAGATCGTTCTACAAACCTGAAAAACACCCCAGGTTTGCAAAAAAAATTGAATTCTAAAAAAAAAAAATACATTGGGAGGTTTGGAAAACCCCAAAATGATAAAAGGAATGTCTGTGACTTTAAGAAACCGATTTCCTCAGTGGCTGTTAGAAACTGAACCCTGGAATTCTGTGGTTGCCTATCAGCAAAAGGCAGGGGTGGGGGCAAAGCCCTTTCCAGGGCTGTTTTGGTCTTTGAGGGGAGGACTCAGTGGAGCCAGACCTAGGGGTAGAATTGCCAGCTCCAGGTTTGGAAATTCCTGGAGATTTTGGGATGGAGTCTAGTGAGAGTGAGGGTGGGGTTGGGGGAGGGGCCTCATCCAGATATAATGCCATCGAGTCCACTCTCCAAAGCAGTTGTTTTCTGCAGGGGGACAGCTCTCTCTCTGGAGATCAGTTGTAATTCTGGGAGATCTCCAGGTCCCACCTGGAGGTTGGCAACCTGAAGCCTGGCAACTACCACTGGGTGATGATAACACCCAATTTACATAACTTAGCTAGGCCTAGCTGCTTGCTACTGTGCAACAGCAGAGACCCTATGAAAGCCAGTATGCTGTAACTACTAGCAGAGAAATGTCTGGGGGACTCAGGTTCGAATCTCAGTCTGGCTGTGGAAGCTAACTGGGTGATCTTCGGGCCAGTCACATAGTTGCATCTTAACCTACCTCATAGGGTTGTTGTGAGGATAAGGAGAAGAAGAAGAGTTGGTTTTTATATGCCGACTTTCTCTACCACTTAAGGGAGAATCAAACTGCTTACAATCACCTTCCCTTCCCCTCCCCACAACAGACATCTTGTGAGGTAGATGTGGCTGAGAGAGTTCGGAGAGAGCTGTGACTAGCCCAGGGTCACCCAGTTGGCCTCATGTGGAGGAGTGGGGAAACCAACCCCGTTCACCAGATTAGAGTCTGCCACTCATGTGGAGGAGTGGGGAATCAAACCCGGTTCTCCAGATTAGAGTCCACCGCTCCAAACCACTTCACCAAGGAGAAGAGGAAAATAATATTAGGTGCTTTGGCCCCAAATGTGGAGGAAGGTCCCCAATGTGGAAGAAGGTGGGGTATAAATAAAGTAAATAAATAATAAATATAGCTGAAGATGGGAGGAAGATAAAAAGTAGGTTGGTGAATGTCTGAGGAGCGAATGAGGCAGGGAAAGGGGAGAGGACATGGGGGTTGCCTGGAGAAGGAAAAGAGGAAATAGTGTGGGGAGGGTGATACAGAGGAAAGTGAGGTGCCCTCTCACAAGTCTTTGACGGTTTCCTATCATGCAAGGAAGCTTTGCCCAGTTGACAGCACCACAAAACTGCAGCATAGTTTCCTAGGTAGAGGCTGTGGGAAGGAAGAGGGAAATCTGAAAACAGAGGGGCAGATGAAGTTGTTTTTCATATGCTGATTTTCTCTACCTTTTTAAGGAGAATCAAACCGTCTTACAATCTCCTTCCCTTCGTCTCCCTACAACAGACACTTTGTGAGGTAGGTGAAACTGAGAAAGCTCTAAGAGAACTGTGACTAGCCCAAGGTCACCTAGCTGGCCTCATGTGTAAAAAGGTAAAGGTACCCTGTGCAAGCACGGGTCATTCCTGACCCATGGGGTGACATCACATTCCGACATTTCCTAGGCAGACTTTGTTTATGGGGTGGTTTGCCAGTGCCCTCCCCAGTCATCTCCCCTTTACCCCCAGCAAGCTGGGTACTCATTTCACCGACCTTGGAAGGATGGAAGGCTGAGTCAACCTTGAGCTGGCTACCTGAAGCCAACTTCCGTTGAGATCGAACTCAGGTTGTGAGCAGAGCTTGGACTGCAGTACTGCAGCTTAACACTGCGCCACGGGGCTCTGCGACTTCATGTGTAGGAGTGGAGAAATCAACCTGGTTCACCAGATTAGAGTCAGCCGCTCATGTGAAGGAGTGGGAAATCAAATCCGGTTCTCCAGATTAGAGTCCACCGCTCTTAACCACTACAACAAGCTGGATAAATGTAGGTTTGCTATTGGGCGGGAAGGAGAGAAGGAAGCAGGAAAGGGGAGAGGCTATGAGGGATTTCAGGAAAGGGATAGTGTGGAGTAGGAAATGAGATGCCTTCTGCAAGACCTTGCTGGTATCTTATGTTTAGAACAACCAGTTTTGGATTTTCTGTTTTGCATTAATTGTCACTGCAAATGCAGAGGCATGCACATTGGCGGTAGAGCTTCCACACAGGAGTTTTCTGTACACTTTTGTCTGTACAGCATTCCAGCATTCCAAATTGGAGGGCCTTTTCAAATATTAGTAATTTACCTGGGTAGCCTAGGATAGCCTGGTCTCATTAAATCTCGGAAGCTAAGCAGGGTCAGCCCAGGTCAGTACTTGGATGAGAGACCACCAAGGAAGTCTAGGGTTGGTATGCAAAGGCAGGCAATGGCAAACCACTTCTGAGCATATCTTGCCTTGAAGACTCGACAGGGTCACCATAAGCTGGCTGCGATTTGACTATTAAATTTTTTAAAATCATAACGCCTTTCTCACTAAAGGTGGATTACAAGCATGATACAAAAATCATCAGCTACTGATCACAGCAAAATCAAATGACTTAAAGAGAATAGTCAAAGAAAGAAACTTAAGTTAGTTTCAGTGTAATAATTTGGAAAACCTATTCTTTCTTGCATGCTCACAGCTCTTTCTTGCCCCGCATGAGGAACCCTAACGTAAAGAGTGCTGAGGATCTCTATACGTGGAGCTCAGTGCCCCTGTTCACCTTTAGCCTCAGAATAAAAGAGTTCTGTGATTTCTCACCACGTATATTCTGCCAGCAAAAGGAGATATGGTCCTTTCCATTACTTATCTCAGCCACTTTTCGTATGACTCTTGATGTTAAAGGCACTCTATGAATTTACAGTAGAACCATCACCACAACAAATTTCATCATTTGCATATCTGAACCTTCTGTAAGTCTGGCCTTCATTCAGGTTCTATTTGAATGGCACAAGCTAGGTAAATCATTGTTTCATTTATAGAGTAAAATCAGGGAAGTGAAAAATTTGATATAAGGGCTGTTTATCATCTTGTATTTCTCTTCGAATTATGTTATTCTGACAGCCTGAACATGGAAGAGTTACTAACTCCATTTTCATGTGAGCTCATAAAATCTCAGGCATGTTCAAACACCAACCGTATTGCATTTGTAGAGAGGAAGGAGAGGTTTAGTGCAGACTTGTCCCCAAAAACCACATGATGTCAGGCTTGGGAAAAAGCATGGTAGAAAACAGCATGGCAGATTTCCAGATGTTAAGGAGTGGAGCCACTGAAATAAATTTATAATGCCATCTATGCAGAGGAACAACAAACTAAGGCAAAATAATTGACAAAGAATTGTTGTCTTGTACTTTATAAAGGATTATAAAGTACAAGATAATGCAGTAAAAGCAGGTAATACCTGCAATAATCATAGCAATGGACCTTTACAATCATTTTTCATTTTAAAGGTGCCCTCCTGGGTTCTTTCATTCTACTACAGTTCTAAATCTTGTTATTTAATATCATCATCGTCATCTAGTATGATTGCCAAAGGGCTTGTGATAGAGATGTAGTTTTTCCTTGTAAGGTTCCTCAACATATGTAGTTCCCTTGGAGCCAACAAATCTGAAAGATGTTGAGTTGCCTTTAATGTAACCATATTATTCATCAAATTGCCCTAGGACAATAGGCCTCCTGGCCCTTGTCTGCCTCTGAGCTGGAAGGAGTTGTGTATTTTTTTTGGCTTAGTATTCTGGAGTTCTTCAGGGTATACTCCTGCTAGGGATAATATCTCTTTGCATCTGCACAAACCAGTGGATTTGACATCTCTCAGCAGCTCAGTTTTATATTTACCTGTTGCTTTTATTTGCTAAGCTCCCCACACTCTTATCTTGTTGTTGATGCACAGATTCATATTTCTATGCCAGAAAACCCTCTGAAGGAAAATTTATTTTTAGCTTCAAAATATTGAGTTGAGATTATTCACAGCTGATTTTTGAGGGTTTGGGGTAAGGAGAAGGTGAGACGAATATTAACACAGAGATATGTATTTTGCAGCAACTGGACTTTAAAAGAAAATTGAATTTAGGTTGCAGCAGTTAAGCTAGAGCAACATAGAACCTTTTTATTTCTGTTGATTAAAATAGCCAATTAAAAAAATCTTTAAGACAACTAGTATGAATCGCCCAGTTACCAGGATCATCATCTGAGGTCCTGCTCAGTATGTAACCACAGTCTGAAATAAGGGGTATGTGTAGCCTATGGAATTCCTCTCCACAGGTATTCAGTGTGCTAAATTTCCATTATCTGGTAAAGATGTATTTGTTTACCTAGACTTTCTGTTGGTTGTTTTATTGTTATATTGACTCATGGAGGCAATTGAATACTTCCTTAAAATCTGTTTAGCTTTTAATTATTGCATTTATCCTTTTCTCAGTATGAAAAGATTATTGGAAACAACATGTGTAATCTATACCTGGACACAGGTGGTATCTAGAATTCTGATTAGAACATTGGCAATAGTTTTGTTCTGTCAGTATCTCAGAAACTAGTATATTAAAGTGCTGCTTTCTTGCTGTCAGACAACCATTGTGAGGAACATAGTTCTTGGCATGAGAAATGGCAGATGGGAGCACTGCTTTGCAAGCTGATCTCATTGTGAGAAGACTCCAAGGCTACCATTTCATTTTGGGACTTCGTATTGTTAGTCAGATATTTTGTCTACTGACAAGTTGCACCCCACCTTTCCAGTTTAAATGGTAAACTGGGGCATGCAGGTTGATTTTTTAATATATATATATATATATATATATATATATATATATATATATATATATATATATATATATATATATATATATATACACAAAATCTGTCTTCTCAAGCAGGAAATACAGTTGAATCTCATTAATCCAGTCCTGATAATTCACAGTGGGTAGCCGTGTTAGTCTGTTTGCAGTAGTCAAAAAGGGCAAGAGTCCAGTAGCACTTTAAAGACTAACAAAAATATTTTCTGGTAGGGTATGAGCTTTCTTGAGCCACAGCTCACTTCTTCAGATACAGCTAGAGACAGTCCTGGTTCTTGCAAATGCAGACTGGGATGCGTCTTTTTAATTGTAATAATTATAATATTCTTTGTGTGCAAACTGCAAATGTGCAAACAGCAAGTCAGAAATATAGTGGACAGTAATTAGCAACCTGAATGACATAATGCATTCTTGGTTTTATAATGCTTCTGATGATCAAAATTCTCCATCATAAAATTTCTTGCATTATTAGTTTAATTTGAATTTGCAAAAAAAAGTTGTAGAGACAATTATTTCACATAGATCATGCAAATCTAATTTCTATTATAAAGCTACATTTTTCTCCAGTGTGATAACTTTGGTGCTTTTCATGTGGTGCTGGGGATTCCTGCAGTGTTGAAGGTGGCACGAAAAAGTGGGCATGCATTAACTGTAAAAATTACGGTGTTCTAGGGAGAAATTGTAACAGGGCAGATCAATCTATGGGTGATCACACAATAAAGGGCAGCTGACGGAGCCACGTTTACTTAACACTGACATTTTGTCCCGTGTGCTTTACTTGCATAAAATTTTATCCTGAATATTAGTGATTTTACTATATTATGTAACATCTTTTATTTGATGGTCCGTGACCGTAATAAATTATCATTATACTTGCATAACATACTTATGTAGCACAAGATTCATTTTGCTCCTCGTTTTACTCGGCACTTCCTACCATTAGGTAGTGTTGCACCAATATTATCTGCCACATTGGTGCCACAGACAAGGAAACACAAAATGTGTGATTTAATATATCGTTTCCATCTAGTGTTTAAAAATTAAGTGAATTTGTGTGTTAAGTCAAGTCTTCCTTCAGTTTCAGACCTGCTCCTTTGGAACATAAATTCAAGATGGCCAGGCTGATGGTGGCCTAACTGAATACTTCTGTTCTTTAGAATAAAGGAACAGGATGTTTTTTAAACAGGAACTATATTGATTGGATTTTAAAGAGTATGACTTCGGTCAGAGAGTTTAGGTAAGGCTTTCTTGAGGGGAGGCAAGACATGAAAGCCTTATTCAGTAGTGCTCAAGCAAAAACTTTACTTAAACAAAATAGTAATGGATATGTGTAGAAAGAGTTCTTAGACAATCCAGCAAGTATGAGGAAGCCTTATATGAACCTATGCACACATGTGCATTCACACAATCAATTTGGCCTTGATTCTCCATTAAAACCCAATCTTTATGGGTTGGCTGAATAAATAGAAAGAGCTTATGAAATGGAATGTCCCTCACCTCCCTTTTTCTCAAGTAGCCCACAATGTTTCCTGGAAACCCTTTGCAAAGGATATGGGGATCCTGTGCTGTGCTTGCACAAGGCCGTGTTGCCCAATTTCCCCCTCCTCAGCGCACCCCAGTGCCATGTTTTCAGGGCACACGAGGCTAACTGGGAGAAGAGCCTGTTGCATGCTTGAGCAACTGTATAATTTGTCAAACCTAATATCTTTATAATTGCACAGGACGTGGTTAAGTGCAGTATGTTCAAAAGACATGTTGCATATATATTATTTAAGGGGGAAGATTTAAGCAGAGTAGCCTTAACTTCAAAGCTTTAAGATTATCAACATAGTAGCAAAAATAGAGACTTTCAGTACTATTAAGCTCTGTAGATTTATAAATATCCTTATGAGGCATCTTTATTGTTGGGGAAGATCCCTGCTGTGGGCATTATGGTTTTCTGTGCACATCCTCACAAAAACACCCGCTGACTTGTTTGTATTAACTGACTGCATCAGTTTTCAGACAAAAAATTATACCTGTGGACATTGTACTAACAGAGCACAAACTCCCACAGCGTCAAGAAGTGAAGTGAACAAACATTAAAACATTTACTGATTAAATTTCTTATTACAGACCTTGGAACTGTCCCAGTCAGTCTTTCTGTGGTGAGTATTCAATGCCAAACCCATAATGTCTGTATACTCAAAACTTGCTGGGACCATCTCTGTACCACACAGCTGGTTGGTGGTGTAGCAACGTTCTATGCAAGTGTCCTATTTTCCTTGGGATTCCCCACCCAGTGCTCTCTCATTTCAGATGTTGCGCTAGTCCACACATTTCTATTTTTAAGACATCTTGTATGCCATTCAATATAATGTTTATTTTTTCCAAGTGCCTTGTTTTTCTCTGTCTGTACTGACTATACTGATATACCATTTCAGGAGTAATAAAAGAAGAAAAATACAATATACCATCTTGTTAATACTCCTTGTGTTTGTACTGAAAAGCTTAAATGCTGCTATTCACCAGAACCAGTATGTTAGAGTGCAGGTGTAGGCATCATTTCTGGTTCAAGTTCTGTGGGGAAAAATGTGACACCTTCCTATGAAGATGTTGGTGGTGTACTGACAAACAAAATGAGTGGGGGCACTCTTGGAGCAGCTGTGGTGCTCCCACCATTTCTGAGATTCACCTTATATGGCTGCTCACTATGCTGGTCTGGGAGGCAACGGTGGGCATAAAGCCATGTTACTTTCTTCTTCACTGCTGGCCTTGGCATGCTGCTGCCAGTGCCTGGGTTCCTTGTGTGGAGATCTGGCACTGGGTGCTAAGCACAGTAGCCTGATGTGTTCCTGGGAGTTGCTTACCTCTGTCATAGTGAGTAAAGGTTAGATTTGAATGTGGGGATGTGTGTTCAAATGCCCACCATTGTTGGAGCTTACTGTATGCAAGTCCCTGGGCACAAGTCAGGATTTCTTAGCCTAGATCATTGTGAGGATAAAATGGGCTACTCCCATATAAACAACATTGAGCTGCTGAATGAAATGGCAAGATACAAATGTGATTTTGATAAGTCAATAATGTATTAAAATAGTTACCAGTCAGACAATGGACTGCATGATGCTGCATTCATTTTCTATAAAAATACTTCTTTTCTACAAACATTAGTCTAGTTTAGCTTTGCTGTGACCTGAATGGTCCAGGCTGGCCCAGTTTTATCAGATCTTGTAAGCTAAGCAGGTTAGTACATGGATGGGGGATCACCAAGGAAGTCCTGGGTCACTACACAGAGGCAGGGAATGGCAAACCACCTATGTTTATCTTGTGCCTTGAAAACCCAAGGGGTCACCATAAGTCAACTGCAACTTGACAGCACTTTACACACACAGTTTAGCTTCTGTGGGGCCTGAATAAGGATAGTCAGATTTGTTTCCAATCAGAGATACTACACCCTGACTTGGATGGCCCGGGCTAGCCTGATCTTGTCATATCCCAAAAGCTAAGCAGGGTCGGCCCTGATTTGTCCTTGGATGGGAGACCACCTAGGAATACCAGGGTCATTATGCAGAGGATGGCAATGAGAAACCACCTCTGTTAGCCTCTTGCCTTGAAAACACTACTGGGTTGCCATAAGTCAGCTGCAATTTGATGGTACTTTATACACACACGGAGGGATACTGTGCATTTTTCCACATATGTATTGGACAGTTAGACTTGTGTTTGCAAGTGTTGGTCAGATGTGAGCCTATCACCTAGCCTGTTTGGTTTGTTGATGGTCAGCCATGAATGTGTGTCAAACAGGTTTGCATTGGGTTTTTACAAAATTGCACATGCACAAAGACATGCTGATTCAATCTGATTGACAGCCAGTAGCGTCACTAGAATTACTTAGATGAACACTGAAGGGTAGGATTTTATTAAAACACAGTATTTATTTATGACTTAATTATATGTTTTGTGACTGATTTAATTGCCTATTTAAGCAATAGTCTGTTGAGCAGAGCAGTTACACAGCAAGGTTGGAGGGTAGCAGAACTCAATTGGGCTTTGTGAGAATGTGTGTGTGCGTGTGTGTGTGAAAAGCCATTTGGGCTGTACTGCATGGTTAGGAAGAAATACAATGAAGCGACCTGCCAAACAGCCAGAGATGGATCAACAAACAGTCAAATTGATCATCAAAAAACCAACTCCTTGTTCTGCCTGGTGGGTGTTCAAGCAATCACTATCCCTATTTCCAAGTACATTTTAAAAATGTGTTGCATCAAAGTCCGTTTGGTCTCTTGAATAAATCTATTTTTAGCTTTCCTCAGTGAAGTGCAGATTGCCACTGCATATGTATTCTTCATTCATATCACCTTGTAATAGTCTCAGAACCATGTGTAAAACTGATCACCAGCATGGAACTGTCTGTTACCATGTCATGGTGTCATGCTCTGCAAAGTTTTTGAAAACAGATTTATTATGGCTTATGGTGTACTACAGGCTAATGGTTGAGGGCAGTGACAGTTTATGTTCCATTGCTATTTATAATCTGGGACCGGCTGGAGTTTTAAATTGTAATTTATTGTATTTATTTACAGTTCTTTATATTGTTCTTATTGTAATGATTGTATTTTATTATTTGTTGTTAGTTGCTCTGAGCCCCACTTTGCAGTGGGAGGGTGGAGTATAAATTGAAATAAAAAATACTATAGAAAAAAAGAAGAAGAAAGACCCTAGTTTTATTCAGACTTACACAGAAGCAGTTCAGGTTATTATGTGGAAATGCATCTCCTGGAAAGCATGAAAATACATTTTTTACTAAAAGGAATATGCTTTGTCACTTTGTAGTCTATATATAAGTAAGGAATGAATTTTTGAGACAGGTTCCTTGATCAGTGCATTCACTTAACTATGCATTTAATGCTTCTTTGCTGAAAACAGTAGTTTATTAACGATACACTTTAAATGGATCCACTGTCCAGCATGCATGTTGGATCAAACATTCTTGGGTTCAGAAGATCTCCTGGAGGCTATCAAATTTTAACTCAGGACAGATGTAAAGAACAAGTAAATACATGACAGCCATTTTAAATCTTTCAGTGCTTTTTAATGTGAAGAGCCAATTATACTTAATGTTCATTACGCAGAATCTGTAACTTATCATGGCATCCATGCTGAAGACAGCAGGTGCTGCATGATCAATTCCTATAGAAAGCAGTTGGTCATATGGCTCAATATAAAGAATCAGAATGTAGCAGTCAAAAGGCCTCTAATATGGGAAAGGAACTTTTGGATAGTTTTGGAATTCCCCAGGAATTCATTTGCTCTCTTTTGTTCTTGTCCTTCCAAGGATTAATGAAGGCTTTTGTTCTAGAAGGGCTTCAGTAGGGCTGACCCCAACTGCTTTGTGTTTTTACTGTTTATTGTTGTTTTTAAAATTGTTTGTATATTTGGATTGGTTGGTGGTATTTTTATTAGCCTGGTCCTTTCACAGTTGCGTGTATTATTGCTGGTTTTGTTTTTTAAACAGAACATTTTATTCTGCTTTTATTAAAGCTGTTGATTTCATATTAATATGGGCTTATATTTGTATTTTGTAAATCCACATACATTGGTTCCATCCATTTATCTTCATAACCCCAGAAGGTAGTTTTGGCTAGAGAAAGTGAATGGCTGAAAGTCACACAGTGGCAGTTTGAACTTGGAACCAGTCCTCTGATCTCTAAACCTGAAGATATAGTTATTTACCTCAGGTTAGAAATTGACATTAACTTCAGGTTGGAAATTGACTTTCCTATTTTATTCAGTCTTGGTGCAGTTTTAGTTTAATTCGTATAATTTGATTTATTTTGGCTTCTTATATAAAATTTGTACGCTCTCTTGGAAGTTACCTTTTTAAGGAGAAAGATGGTAAAAATAAATCAGTGAACTGTTCCTGGTATGATGCGCTTTGCTAGCCTCTCTGTGATACCAGTGTAGATCTTAAGGTGTAAAATCTCAGTAAATGGACCTTGGATAGTTTAAATTTTATTCATTTGTCTTTCTTGGTCATAAAAGGAATACTGGCTTCCTCTAAAAATTACATTGCTTACATGAAACCTGGCTTTTAACAGATGTTCATTAGATGCAAGCTAGAATAATTTTTAAAATCTTTTAAGAACTTTTTCATTATTATTGCAGTAAAAATTTTTTTAGACATAATGCTATTGCACACTTAATAGACTAGAAGAAGAATAGTTGGTTTTTATATGCCGATTTTCTCTACCTTTTAAGGAGAATCAGACCGGCTTACAATCTCCTTCCCTTCCTCTCCCTGCAACAGACACCCTGTGAGGTAGGTGGGGCTGTGAGAGCTCTAACAAAGCTGTGACTAGCCCAAGGTCACCCAACCAATGTTGTAGGCTCAGTATTGTCTTTCTCTAGTGGTTTCTCAGAAGCAGCTCCAAATTTTTGCATCTGAAATTGTGGGAGGGTGTTTTATGGTGTCAGGAAACTATAAACAGTGAACACAACACCTTAGTAGAAATTCAGTTTTTAAAATCACTGGATAACCTAGTGTTCATTTGATGAAGTGGCCTGTAGTTCACAAATGTTTATGCCACAATAAATCAATTCATTTCTGAGTAACATGAAACTCTTTTTTTAGAATCCAAGCATGTATGATATATATTATAGTATGAATGCTATCTGGCCAGCTGTGCTAATAATTAATTATATTGTGATTTTACTAACACTTTGAGGATACTGACCTTGGCTGTGATCTTGAGCACAGTTATTTGGCAGCTACATTGAGATCAATAGGGCTTGCATAAAGTCAGTGTGAGTTCACATCACCATGGTATCATCTAGATCAAGATGGTTCAACTAACGTGGCACGGTGTGACAGCATATTTGATCTTGGCAAGTACAACTTGTAACTGTACCATCTCTATAAATCTGCTTTTAGTTCTGAGTTCTAACCCACTCAGTATTGCAGCTGCCTGTCAGAACATGTATTACAGTATTACCATTGTGTTCCTTTTATTTCATCTCTATTTTAGGATCCCATATTGCTCATAGCACAATTCTGACTTTGAGAACAGCAAGGATATAAAATAATAGTGTCACTGTTAGCACTAGAGAACCATAGTGATCTGAAACTTCTGTGTGTCTATTTATAATGTTGGTGGCTTACTTTTTTTTTTTACTATAGTCACTCCGAACAAGGCCCACAACCCATTTTACAAAGTGTGCAGAACAAGATGTATGCGTACAAGCAGTGTATGACACGGGCTTCTTCCACATGGGTATTTTTTTTGCCAAGTGGAGTATATTTTATTTTACAGAATTTATACCCTGCCTTTCTGCCCTCAAGAAGGGCCACCAAGGCAGCTTACAAATTAAAACACACATGTCAAAAATCACATCTTAAACATTACAGCAAACAAAAACACATCATTAAAACCACAGCTAATATACATACAAAAACATGAAAACAACAATTAAAACATTGAGCTGGAAGGAAGGATCACTGAAGGAATGGCAAATGGAACAAAAAAAGATCTTCACCTGCTGGCAGAAGATAGCAACTTTCCCTAGATGACTTTCCCTTGGAGAAGAGTTCCAAAGTTTTGCTGCTTCTCCTGGAGTGTCACCCTTGTAATCTCAGATGGCCTTATAAAATGACCATAGTGGTTGGGTAGGTTCATAAGTAAGTAGGCAATCTTTCTGCTATCTTGGTCCCAAACCATATAGCACTTTAAATTGTGCCCAGAAACAAACTGGGAGATGGGCCAAGACTGGAGTGATATGGTCCGTATGACCCACTCCAATCAACAATTGGAGTTTCCAAACACTTCTCCAGGGCAGCGTTGCATAGAGTGAATTGCTGTAAACTAATGTAGATGTAACCAGGGCATTCACCACAGTGGCCAGAATTTTTTTGCCCAGGAAAGTCCGCAGCTGGCTAACTAGTTATATGGCAAAAGGCACTCCTGCCTACAGCTACCACCTGAGTATCCAGCAGGGTTTGCTGTGCCTTTCACAAACATGCAAGCTAATTCCCATGTTAATCTGAATTTATGTTAACGTGTTCGTGGGGGTGTGGTAACAGCAGTGGGCTTGGGTTCAAGAGCACCCCCAGACCTTCAAGGGAAGTGCAACCCCATCCAGAACGGGCGATACCTTAAATCCCACATCAGACCTTCTGCTTGCCAGTAGCACTTTTGCCTTGTCGGGATTAAGCTTTTTATAAGCCTGTGTCCACTGCCTCCAGTCACTGGTTCAGAATATTAGTATCTTCCCTTGAATCAGCTGGAAGTGCAAGATAGAGCTGAGTATTATTTGCATATTTGCCCAAATCTCTGGATGACTTCATCTAGCAGTTTCATGTAGATGTTAAAGATCATAGGGGACAAGATGGAACCATGCAGGACCCCACAGGCCAAGGGGCTGAACAGCAGTTCCCCCAGCACTACATTCTACCTTCAGGTAGGACCAGAACCACTGCAAAACAGTGCCTCCCAATCCCAGTCCGGAAAGGCAGTCCTGAAGGATACCATGATTGATGGAATCAAAAGCTACTGAGAAGTCTAGGAGAATTAACAGAGTCACACTCCCTCCATTCATATCCTGGCTCAGGTCATCCACCAGGGCAACCAAGGCTGTTTCAGTCCCATAACCAAGGCCTAAAGCCAGTTTGGAAAGGATCTAAATTCACAGCAACCAGGAAAGCTTGAAGTTGTTCAGCTACCACCCATTCAGTCACCTTGCTCAAGAATGGAACATTTGAAACTGATTGATAATTATTGTGATATAACATATGAGGCCAGTGCTTTTGGAGAGGAGCTTCCACATGACCATGAGCTCTACAAGCATGAGGCCGCCATGACTTTCCCCTTTGAACCTGAGCAAAGAAAAACTTCCTCGGTTTCTAAAAATGGATTTTTCACCCAATCTGGAATTTCCATCAAAAGAAGATCCCAAATTGCTCAGACATATATTTAAGGACCTGGAGAGAATAAAGGCTCAGTGCTGTATAGATAATGGAAAAGATCCAAACAGCACTACAAAATAATTTTAACCAGAAATAAGTTTATCTAAGTGCAGAAGTGCAAAAAAGTGAAACTATATACAAAGGAAACACAAACAGCAATATCTATACAGTATGCAAAACAGTCCAGCAAAATATGCAATATGACAGAAAAATTTGTTCAATGAGTCACTTAGGAACAATGTCACTGTCCATGGGAGACTTTCCTGTGCTTCAAAGTAGCTGGACACGAGATGTCAAAAAGAGGACCACAACAAGGAGGTGCCAAGAGGAGGTGTCCGGACGTGTCGTCTAGATCCTACACACATTTCGCACGTGGCTTCATCAGCTAAGCATATCAGAAAGATTTATAATAATTATATCAATTTCAAAAAGGACCGAAAGAATTTCTATCAAGGTCTCCAAAGCTTGTCAATGATACTTGTGGTGTGGTCCTTCCACCCCCATCTAGTTTTGGGCCTGATAGTACTTCATGTGAGCCTACACAACTCATTAATAAGTTTTTGTTCTGGAGTGTTGTCAATCTATAAAAGATGTTTGGTCTGTCTCTTAGTAAAAATTGGGGATTCTTTCTGCTGTGACTTGGATGAAATCCTGCCTTTTGATAGACATTTGGCACCGCTTTTTTCAAGTAAGCAACACACCCATGGTAGTGACCAGACAGTGATGGTGCTCTATCAGTTCCAGAAGCAAGTATAAATTAGTAAGTGGAATGTCCTTGTCTTTGAAGAACTGCTCAACAAAATGAAATATTGACTCCCTTTTAATATTTTTTCTTAGTTGCCATGCAAATAACAACTCTTGAGCCAAACTTAATTTTTTTATAAAGCACATAAGCGAGAAGCAAAGATTCATTGCCTAGCAAAGTTGACTCATCCAGCTGCAATGCAAATTCTGTTGTCCTTAGTGTGCTGCACAATATATTTTTCACATTTTCAGCCATTTAATCTATGCGTCTTTGCACTGAATCGTTGTTGAGAGGAATCACACGGTGACAACAGTTTCTCTCTCTCTCTTTTTTAATAGATATTTATTATTTTTCGGGATACAGGGGGGAAAAAGAGGGTAAAGGAATTAGGGAAAATATACAGCATTTTATGTGTACCTTGCAACTCTGTCATGCTAAATTAAACAACTTTCTGAATTTTTTTATCATTTTATGGACCATTATTCTATAAAAATTAATCTATCTATCTATTAATA
The DNA here is from genome assembly GCF_029931775.1 of Euleptes europaea. Lineage (NCBI taxonomy): Eukaryota > Metazoa > Chordata > Lepidosauria > Squamata > Sphaerodactylidae > Euleptes > Euleptes europaea. The sequence continues at coordinate 82,963,880 of NC_079314.1, read as the reverse complement.
CTTTTTGTTATAATTCTACACTTAGTTATAATTCTAATATTACAAAGTTTTTTTCTTTTCAATTATACATAATATACTATTGAATAACATTGTCAACCGTACTTATTGTAAAAAAATTGCCATTTCAATTGATGTTCTTCATATTGTCTTCCTTGTAGTTGATCAGTGAGCTTTGCCATAGTAGCAAATTCTATCATTTTTGTAATCCATTCAGTCAGACTAGGTATTTTTCCATAATCTTGCCGCAGTTTGCGGATCCTCGCCGCAGTTTGCATTGTCAAAATGCAGTAGTGCTGGTGTCAGCAGTAGGCAGCATTGGGCACATGGCAAGGCCCACCCCGATGTGAAATGATTGTGTGTGTGTTTTTCACACTGCAAACTTCATACCGCAGTAAAGTGGAGAATGCCAACTTTGTTACTTTATGCCCAGCATGGTGGCGCCCAGTGCTCAGACCCCGGTTCAGGCCGCAGTCCCAGAAGGGCGCGCCCGTCGGCCCCAACGCCCAGCCGGCCGCCACCGCCGGGCTGGGGCTGGGGGCGGCGGCACCCTCCGTGAGCCCCCCTGCCCAGGAGCTGTTCATGGCTGGAGGTGTCGAAGTTGCGGGGCCTGTGGGCCGGCGTCCACCTCCTGCTGCTCTGTGCGTGCCGGAGGAGGGAGCCCGTCCACTCAGCCCGCCCGCCAGACGCCCACTGAAGCGCCGTACGGCAGCGACGCCCCAGCCCAGCTCGCGCCCCCCTCCACCCCCTCCCCCAGCAGCAGCAGTCCGCCAAATTCGCCGCCTTGCAGTGGTCGTCTCAGCTCACCTCGTGCGCTTTTCCGGGAGCCCCATCAAGTGTCTGGCTCGGATGGCACCTTGTGAGGAGGGGACACAGAGGGCCACCCAGCTGGGGGTCAGGAAGTCCAGGGAAGGGGGGGCAACGCGGAGAGGTTCAAAGCCCCCGCCGCTCAGCTGGACTGCGGGGAGTCCAGGGAAGGGGCGGCTTTGAACCTCTCCGCGCTGCCCACAGGCAGCGCGGAGCAGTTCAAAGCCCCCGCTGCCCTGCTGCTCAACTTACCCGCACGTGCCCACAGAGAGGGCTCGGCGTGCCAAGTCGGGTACGCGTGCCATAGGTTCGCCAACACAGCTTTATGGTGATGGATGCTGAGCTCTCACCAAGATGCCAAGTGGCAATTTGGTCACTCTATTGACGTACATTCCCCCTTTGTTAACAGCAAATCAGTGGACATCAAGGAGAGTTTTTTGGAATTTCTACATGTCACAGATACAACAGAAAAAGATCTTGCAAGCATTGTGTTGGACAGGGTGACCAAAAAGTATGGATTGTTGGTGTCTAATATTTGTGGGCAATGCTATGATAAGAATGTGAAAGGAGTGTGAGACATTGGTCTAGAAAAAATAGGTTTTGTGTGTGTGTGTGTGTGTGTGTGTCCCCGCATTAGCTATGTCTTCTTTGATCCTGTGCTGAGTGATAAAATTAAGTTGGGACTGTTCAGCTGCTTAAGCATTTTTGGAGGATGTGGATTTGCCTCCTTACTTTCAGTGAGGAGAGTGGAGAAACTTTCCTCGTACCCTTAGATCAAGGCTCCTCCAGAACAATATTTGTACTGCTTTTACACAAATTAGACCAATTTTATTGAATAGCATTCTAATAAAATCATAGAAGGCATATTTTCTTCTTTCTTTTTTTATACAAAGTAATAAAAATAACTAAGAAATTAAAATTTTGTATATCTTTATCAGAGTAGGCTAATTGAAATAGAAAAGAGAGTAGCTGAAGTAGAAAAGAGAGAGCCAAAGAGGAGGGGCCAAATGTAAGGAATGATTCTAGTTAACCAATCAAATGTATGGCCAAAGGGGAGGGGCCAAATATAAGAAATTATTCTACAATCAAATGTATGGCCAATGCTGTAACTTGACCAATTAAACATGTTGCTAGCTAGGTTCTCCTACCAATCCAGGGAGTTTGCCAATTAAATCAAATGCTCTGCAGCTTCATCACCTTCAGTTAACAAACATCTTCTCCCACCCATTAGCTCAGGCATTAATGAGATGAAATGTACCCTTGCAGGCTTCTGTGGCTTTGAATCGTTATGCTCAGTGGTGTGAAAGACACCTGGGTTTCTTCCCATCTCCCTTATCTAGGTTTCTGAAGCTATAAGCAGCTTGACCTAAATTTTCAGAAGTGAAACTCCCATCTTTTCTAGGCATCAGCCTGAACCATTGATTGAATTGAACAAGAAACTGCTTAAAGGAATCAGTAAAACCTGAAAGGGAAGGTGCAAATTTCTTGATGTTCCTTAGTGATAATTAACTTGTAAGCAATAAGGCAGAATATAGTGCCTATATCCAGAATATAGTGAACTGATACTGTAGTATGGTTTAACTCTAGGTTGGGTATAGATAGAATGCTGACAGTAGAAAAAATGCTGGAGCAGATAGGTATGGAGTTCCATCGAAAGATTTCATCTGTAGTTGTCCCAACAGAAGTTAGATCAAGAAAAACATTATAGGACATCTACTTTGTCACTGAACTTACTGGTCTCTTTTATAGATGAATCACCAGCAGTCAGAGAACATTTTTGCTTGGCATGATGCATACTTGTACAAGTATTCCTCAAACTGCAATCAATCTGTTTATATCCTGAAGTAGTTTCTCGCTTCATTTGATACAGAAAAGCAGTTGTAGGGGAAAAACAGATCTACAAAAATTAGTTCAATAAATATTTTTGTTCTGATTTCTTGGCAACTTCATTGTTTTAAGCCAAGCAGCTTTTCATTTGAATAAAGAATGGCATTCATAACCCAAGAGCCTGCAAGAGTGATATAGATTTCAAACGCTTGCCTCTTTCAAGTGATTTGCAATTCAAGCATCAATTACCAGGGTTAGAAGCACAGTAAATATTTAACAGGGATACTCTAGCTGATCCTGCATTGAACTGAGGATTGGATTTGATGGCCTGTATGGCCCGTTCCAACGGTATGATTCTATGAACAGCATATAAGGGCCTTAGGAAAAGCCATGGTCTAATGGGGCCTTATATACACTATTGCACATTTGAACCCTGAATGTGGTCATCCAGGAGAACAAGATGATAAACATCTTTTTTTGTGGCACATAACATTAGGGCAGAGGAAGTGGACTAGTTACCCCTTTCCAGCTTTTTTACCCTTTTCCCTTGACTATTGTTGCTTGAATTATGGCAGGCCAGTGAAGGAGAGTCCACCACTACTATGTTGCCTCTTTGATCTAGTCCTCAAATATGGTTTTACAATCTAGGGCTTCGTTATATGAATCCATCACAATTTGTGTGATGAGTATGGAATGTCTTGGCCTCTTCCCTAGCCAGAGCTGTTCAATAGAAGTATCTGTCAGGCAGCCCATTCCTGAGCTCTGGGGCCAAAAGAGCTCAGGAGGTGCACAAATGGCCGTGCCAGCATCCAGGCCACTTGCACTGGTGCCTTGGCCACTTTCACCGCTGAGAGGCATGGACGCCGGTGTTGGAGTGCTCATGCTGTCCTCCCTGTGCTGGCATGGCAGCACAGTCCTGGGACGTCGACTTGGCATCCTGCCGGTACAAATCCCCATGCTGTTGTCCCGGGGGGCATTCCAGGGGGCGGAGCTGCCAGTACACAGCTTCCTGAGCCCTTTCAGGCCAGGAGCGCCCCCTCCAACACAGCATTGCTGTGCCAGGTTTTTCCTGGTGCAGCCTCACTGTTTTCAATGGGGGGAAATGCCCCATTTTCAGGAAAAAACATTTAAAAGGCTTTTTTAAGACTTTCGGCAGCCGGGGAACTGCTTTGGAAGTGTGGAGGTGCCTTAGCCACGACATCCCCGGCTGCCGAAAGGCTCAGGAATGCACTGTTAGTATACAGCTAACATTCATTTAGAAACAAGCAGACTTTTAAATTTAAACACTTAACACATGGAAAAATAGAACAGGAACAGAAAAATTACAAATGGGCTAGGAGTTTCAGGAAGTTATTCTGTTTATCACATATGTTAGTTTCTTTACTCACTTTATAGAGTTACTTGCCAATTCCCTTATCCTTTATGGAAAAACCATCAAACTATTCTGCTAACATTAACATACAGTACAATCATAAGGTCCACTTAAACCAGTTGCAGAGGTCTAGAATTCTAAATAAATTCCATATGCTGGCATATCTTCATAATATGCTGGTGTTGTGACCCTATTCCGGTGTAAATGCACAGTGACACTGATGTATCTAGGGGCTAAAAATGGGTGGTGAGGTTTTGGGAAGAACAGGACTTGGGATCCTAAATGTTTTCAGACATGGATTTTGTCTCTGGCAAAAGCAAATGCCATGTCAGCAAAATAGATAGTGTGAATGGAAACAGTCCTGTTGATCTGATTGGAAAGCCAAAACCAGCGCCCTATCTCCCCACAATAACAAGGGTTTCCCCATGGGAAGGGGAGTTTGCATTATAACAGCACTACTTTTCATGCTCGTTGCGTCTGTTCATCCCAGTTCTTTGGAATATCCCCTCCACGTGGTCTGCCTGCTGTACATATTATCTGACAACTCCTCGTCTCTGTAGAGCTTTTTGCTTGGCCAGATTGAATGCTAACCCTTCTATGGTAATGCAGGGCAGAATTCTGAATATACCATACTCAGACAGGATCTGCCCTTGCTCTTCTGGCTCTATTGACTCATTAGCCCATGCCCTTTTGGAATGCCGCTTTTACGAGGGACTTCGATCGCACTATATTTCCCCCCTTTTAATATACAAACCCAATGCCTCTGTGACTGACATAATGCCTTTTTTACTAAGCAATAGGGACCCCAAGGCTACATTGTCAGCGGCAAGATTTGTTTCAGTCCTTATATCCCTCCAACACTAGATATATGCTGCTCAAGATCAATTGATCAAGGAGCTTCAAAGGGATAAAAGGAAAGGGGAGTTTGCAGAGTACAAACCCCTGCTTAGCCATGACTGTGGCCCATATCTGATGCTCAAGTACCAGTTGTGATGGTAAGAATTCATTGTATACCTATCCTTTACTCATGTTGTCCAGTTAGGTGGCATGATGAAATTCCTTTGCAGGCCCTATCAACTGAAGTCAATAGCAAAAGAGATTAACAAGAAGAAGAGTTGGTTTTTATATGCCAACTTTCTCTACCTTTTAAGGAGAATCAAACCGGCTTACAGTCTCCTTCCCCTCCTCTCCCTACAACAGACACTTTGTGAGGTAGGTGGGGCTGAGAGATCCTTTTTACACTCATATATGTGAATTTAGATATGATTACTTGGGCAGCACTATAGTTGTTCATAGTGTGGCTAGAAAATCTCCATCTGGATGTTTATCAGGAGAATTTAGAGTAGAGTTTTTGTGTCTGGCTTTTCCAATTGTGACACTAGCTAGAAAGTAAAACAGCTTTGACCGTGTAACCACTCCCTGATAGTAGCAATATATAACAGCAGAGTGTGAGGAAAGGCCTTCCTTCTCAGTGTAGAATGCAGACTGCGGTGCTAGGGATGGGAGTAGAAAAGGTTGAGCGATTTACTGATCAGGGGTAGAGATAGGGTTGCCAACCTCCAGGTAGTAGCTGGAGATATCCTGCTATTTCAACTGATCTCCAGCCGATAGAGATCAGTTCATCTGGCCTGTTGTCACTCAGCAGGTTTCCATGGCAGAATGAGGATCTGGGTCTTTCACATCCTACTCAGACATTATGACCAGTACACCACACTGGCTGAAGACTTCTTGGGAAGCCTGTTTATGCCTCCTTGAGTTCCATGATGGAAATAAGGCAAGATAAAATTTGGATAAATACATGTTTGGAATGTGCTTCTACCTGGAAAGGAAGAGGTGCCGTAGACTACTTCCTTTCTACTCTGTGCAAAGGTTTTGAACAAAAAGCAGGATTTCTGAGCTTCTGAAATTAATTCTGAATATCCTGGCAACACTGGTGGGAAGTAGAAGCTTTTGGAAGCATCCAAAGAGGCCTGTAGTGATCTTAATTCCTCCAGGTTTAATTATATATGATGACAGTTCTTCCTAGACAGTGGGACACCATCCCTAGAATCACATCATTAACAGAGTATAAAATGTTTTTGTTGTGCCTGATTCAGCTAGCCCTGCAAAAACTAGCATTTCCAGTACTGCTTTTATAGATAGAAGCTGGGTGCATATGAGGGGGGTGGCAGAAATCACCCTTTCTTAGGTTGACTTAAAAAACAACATAATACAGGTTAACCAGCATGATTCAGATGTTTTGCCACACCTTTTTATTACATAGCAACATGCTAAGTCAACTGACTGTGGTAAATTTAATAGATATTGCAGTCATTTGCGGCAGCCCAGCCTATTTGACCATCAACCAGAAATGTTTTTATGAACTTTTCTACTTGAGGGAAGCAGGCTCTATTTTTGTGTTACAAGTTTCAACAGGTATTACGTATTGTGTTAAAGTGAGTTTATAAAGGCATAGTACCAGCACAAGTCTTGCTCAGTTTGATTTTACAGCTACAACCTCAATAACAAGCACAACATAAGGAAATGGCAGATTCAGTGTGGATGATAGAAGATGGAGTTAAAAATGACCAGCAGACTTATGTAGACCCAAGAGTAAGTAGTTGAAAATACTGACTTTGATTTTCTCATAGAATTTTGTAATTTTTCAGATCTTGCTAGCGTTGACTCCTGATTGTTTGTCTGTGAATTGACTTTTTTTTTTGTTAACCAAAAGATAACTTCCAGTACGCTTGGTTTGCTCAAACATTGTATATGCAAAATGGAAAGAGAGAATGGTCGTTGTCAGCATGAGATGAACTGGAATTTGTTGTGAATGGTAGCATTTTAGTATTAGCATGTATTTTTCTTTATTTAGTAAAGTTTACAAAAATTGGACTACCACTTACTACTAAAACCACAAGTTAGGAAGACGTTAAAGCCTCTAAGTAGGCAATTAAAATCTGAGAGAAAAGCAACACTTGCCTGGACAGTTAACTTAATTGAAAAGACGCAAGCTTCCAAAAACTTGAATACATTTACACAGTTATATTACTCTCAATTTTACAGTCCTCCTTGTGATTGCAGGATGCTATCTATCATATATTCAAAATCATATATTTATAGTAGAACCACAAAATCTCTAGGACTTGCTTACTTGGGAAGCTGAGAAGTATTGAAGGTCAAAATAAAAACTCTGAGTAAAAATAATAGACTTACTGTCTACTTTGGTATACGGGACTATCTCTGTGTGTGTGTTTGGGGCTTTTTGCCCTTATTTTTGTGATGTATATGTTTTCAGCGTTTTCTGTCTGCTTTTATTTGGCATGGTTGCAAGTATAGCAAAATGTTTAAAAGGGGCAGGAACTTAAATATCACTTTAGGTCATCCTTTGGTCCCCATGATCATAGTACCTAATAAGAGGAATTTTTAAAAGGTTAAAAGCATGGATTGTGGTCCGGAGGGATTGGCTGAACTCAAGTTCATGTGAATGGCCTTTTTTTCCTTGAGAATTTAACTTTGTGATCAATCATTTTCATTTATTAACCATTTGCTGAATTGCATTCTAATTGCTTGCTGTAACTAAAATATATTATTTAATAAGTAAATAGACAAGGGCAGCCCATTCCTGAAGGGGGACTCAGATGCTCACAGGAGCCAGTGTGACCACACGCTGGCATCCGTGCCACCATCAACTAAGGCAGGTTTTCATAGACATGTACTGTTGGAGTCAGTGCTAGAAGGTTGTTGCTAGTTTTACAGTGTCCCTTTCTGCTTCTTCTCTTTCATAACTTCTGTTTCCACAGAAGGGAAATAATCTTAGCCAGAAACAAGAGCTGGTGGTAGTTACTGATCAGATTACTGTTCTTTACGAGATGGAAGGTAAAAGTCCATGCTGTTTGATATGTACAGATGAAGTCATTCCTAAGCAAAAAATAGGTGTAAAAGGTCACCTGTATGTACACCTGTGGTTACTTATCAAGCCATAATATAAGCGCATGAACATTGTACAGTTCAAAGTTGTTTTCCACCCAGGTTTTCTTTTACAGAGAAAAGCAGCTGTTCTAAGAGTTTCATACATTCAGTTTTAAGGGATCAGATGTTTGCATTAAGCTATTTTTTAAAAGATAATTTTTTTAAAGTCCTAGATTTTTTAATGTACCCTGGCACTAAAGATAAAAATGAACTTAAAAAAATAATTGCCTCATAAATGTCTCAGTTCTCCCATGTAGTTGGAATGCAAACTGTTCTTCAAACTTTTGGGTGTCAGATACTAAAGGAACTGGTTATCTCTAAAGTATTACTGTAGTAAACAGTACAAATTGATATGGTATCCCATTGTTATGCCAAGCACAGGGGTCTCCTTTTATGGGGGGAAATTAGCTGGAGACTGATAGAGCTTTTGCAAGAGCTTTTGAACCAATTTTATACTTCAGATGAGTGAACCAATGGAAAATGCCCCATAAAGAAACATTTTATGAATTTTAAGGATTTTATTAAAGATATTCAAATTAGTTGCACACACACACAAAATTCCCAACAAATACAGAACTCAGAAGGTAAACGTTTGAGGGGTTAGTCACAAGAATATGAAGTTCCCAGGAGATGTTATAATTAGCTCATCTGGAAAATGAGGTCAGAATGGCAGCTGCAAGAGGGGAAGGGGGAAGAGGAACTGCACGTAAGGGCAGGGGTCACGTTTTTGGGTCCAAAGGAAAAGCACCAGCAATTTTACTGTGGCCACTGGGGCTATATTTATACCCCTAAATGTAGCTGGAGGCTATGCCTGGCAATGTTTGGGAATGGCTGGTCATTGCCAGTGACAAAGGCTTGATTGCTCGAGAGTGGATTAAGAGGGTACAGTGAATAGAGCCAGGATGTAAGATCATCAGAAATGATGTCTGGATACTTGAGAATTAAATACCCAAGCATTGAGTTATAGCACTGGGAATTAAGGTGGGGTCTGAGAAGGTGAGTCAGAGGGGGCTTGGCTGGCTACAGGAGGAAATGAGGTCCATCTGAATAGAGTTATGAGATCTGGCAGGATGTATGTGATCTACTGCAGGAAAACTATGGAAATGCTAAATGCTTGTCCATTGGCCCTTTGTTGGCACTGAGCCTCCAGTGTCTTTTTGGGGAAAGCATGGTAAAACAAGTCCGGACTTAGCCCAGTCAGATTTTTGCAGCTTTGGCACAAACAAGATGGATGCCAGGAGACCCCTTTAGTCTCTGCCTCCACCGCACTGTTCCATCCCTTGCACACTAGCTCCAGTCCTGAACACCTTGTGGGGTATACCAGGGCAGCCTAGAGCCTACTAGTATACCATAACATTGTGAATTATATGGTTATTGTAAACTAGAAAGTACTAATGTTTATATTTTTGACAAAATATAGTTGTGTATGAGAAACAGAGAAATGAAAGAAGGCAATTAGCATTTAAACATTTTCAAATGAGGCACAGTATGCATAATGACTAAAACGTAGTAAGGAAAACATGGCATTGTGTAGTTAATCTGTATCTGAAATGTAGGCATATTACTGAATGACCTTTTAACAACAAAATGAGTATACTATATTTTGATCAAAGTTTAACAGGAAATTGTGTGAGAAGTTCCCAGTTATAGTGGCCTGTTACCTAGTGAGTTTTTGTAAGTATGCATTTCTGCGCATTATTATTATCTTCCTCCTTGAGACAAAGAATACAAAAGCAAGAAGAAAACAGCATTAATAATTGTGGGTAACTGCTCATTGTGAATCTGTTTCTGCTGCTCATTAACTATTCTACTTAAATATTGACCTGCATGGTTTGACCCTTAAAAAAAAGATAAGCAAGTAACTTAGATGTATCAACATGTAAAAGTAACCATCTTCACTTTTTTTTAATGGACTTACGTTTGCCTTAACAGTTTCCACATAAGGAAGGAAAGCTTGTTACATTTCTAGTAACAAAACAGAAGTGACGGTTGCTTCATTTAACACTCTTAATCTGCCTAGCTCTGTCACCTCAAGATTTTCCTCAGGTTGGATTTTTCTAGATAATTTCATGTTTAAATTGGTCTTCTAACTAAAATGGGTTCAATCCTACAATGCAGTACTGTCAATGTAACAGTAGTTCTGCTAGTGAAATGACGCTTCCATTTGTGGACGGTGATATTCACTGATCCCCTCACACTGCTGTAGACTCCCAGTTTGCTCTGTTCCCGGGAGTCCTGTAACAATGCAATTTTGGAGGGCACAGGAGATGAGAAATTTTCCTTTGTCTAGCACACTGGTTCCCAACCGGGGGTCCATGAACCCCCAGGGGTCCGCGAGAACTAAATTAAGGTCCATGAAACAGAGTTCTAAACTCATAATAAATTAATATTTTCAATTAAAAGTTCTCTATTATAAAAAAACATATTCAAATATTATTCTAAGTTTAATGTTTAACTAACAGTTATGATTAAAGTTTATTTTCAAATTCTCGGAATTTTTATTTTGAACCTTGGGGTCCCTGCACCGAACCAAAAAGTCCTAGTGGTCCCTGGTCAAAAAAAGGTTGGGAACCACTGGTCTAGCATGACTCTGCTTGCACTTCTAAGGACCCAAACCTACGATGGTGAGTATGGCAAGAATACTAAAGAAGTCATGGTAACTTAAAAGGTGGATTGCCCCTCTCTGATTATCTCTTTTTAATAGTAGAAAAGGGCAAGAATCCAGTAGCACCTTAAAGACTAACAAAAATATTTTCTGGTAGGGTATGAGCTTTTGTGAGCCACAGCAGGTCTGTTTACTGTCAGGATGGAGCCTGCATTTCATATTTGTTCATAAGGAGTTCCTTGAACTTCTGCAGTTAAATCTACTAAGAATTCATACCCCTGCGCTAACAACCATGACTATTAAAAGCTCAGATTTCAAGAAGCAGAAAGGTACATCCTAGAACAGCAGAGGACAACAACTTTTGGAAGATTTAGGACAAATTTATCAATAATCCTGATAAGCAGTTCAAAATATGGTGACATATCTTTAAAAGTTTGAAGTTCTCTGCTTTACAAGAAGTGGGTTATCCCATTCTGAGGATGTAATAGGAAAAACTGTTGACATAGAAAAGTCCTTAAACAAAATCAATGTCACGTAGGGTTGCCAACCTCCAGATACTAGCTGGAGGTCTCCTGCTATTACAACTGATCTCCAGCTGATAGAGATCAGTTCACCTGGAGAAAATGGCCACTTTGCCAATTGAACTCTATGGCGTTGAAGTCCTTCCCCTCACCAAACCCTGCCCTCCTCAGGCTCTGCCCAAAAATCCTCCTGCCAGTGGCAAAGAGGGACCTGGCAACCTTATTGTCATGCTATTTATTAATTGCAACCAGAATGGCACAAAACACTATGTTAGCTAATTTATCCCCAACTTTTCATCAGGTTGAATGTTAAAGAACAAAAAAGGTGGTGGTGGGGGGAGAAATGTTGTTTTAGGCCATGATGTTGAGCCCATGAAGTTGCTCTTATAGCAGACTGAAGAGGCACTGGGGCCCAGGGTGGAACCGGTGTCTGGCATTCTTGTCCTTTTGAGAGGCTAGTGAGAACAACGACACACTCCATTGGGAATATTAAAACCAGTGGTTAGTTAAATGTCATGTCTATCTAACACTAAACCAACCACATGGGTTCCTTAAAATATGGAGAACGGTAGTCCTTGAAGGTTGGTGCCTTGATAAAGAGTTTTGGCCTTGATAAAGGCTATTATATTGGTTTTGGATTTTTCTTTCGACCAATGCAGCTACCTTGAAATTTCTGTTAGCATAGAGTAGAATATGAATACACATGGTTAAGAGTGGAATATTGTAGATGTCTTAAAGTCTTACCTGAAGAACAGAGTGTAAGTTTGATATTTCGCTGCACATTTGATAATGTAAAAATAATATTTTTCATTAAATTTTGCAGCAGAGCATCACTATAAGCTGAATTATCCATCCTTCTCCTCCAGTAGGTGGGGCAGTTCCAAAGGATATGGAATAGTCTCCAGCTTTTTCTGATAACAAGGATTGTGTCACACCTATTGATGAATTCTTCTACTTCAGTAATTTCACACTAGAGTATGCCTTTTGAAGCTCACTAAAACATTTCTCTTTATTGTATTTTAATTAGGAAAAACGTTCTGTTTTTCCAAGTTTAGCAGGGAAAAATGTTTATTTCCACACACATCCCAACATTATTAAAACATTTTTCTTTAATATATTTTTGTTAGTTTTCCCAACAATATTATTCCTACTTTTTCTTCAAACAAAGGTATTTTTATTAGGGAATATTGTACAACTTGGACGTCTGCATGGCATTTAGTTGGTGGTGGATCATATGGAACATTCCTGCAATAGTAGTGAGATGAAGAATAGACCATTTTAAAATTGTGCCTTCCAAACACAAGGAGGAGCCCCAGGCGCAGCATAAATTCTTATTTCAATTTGCAGCCCATGCAATTGTGCAATTATAACATCAAGCACTAACTGTTTTCTTGAAAAACACCCCCTTCGTTTTAGAGAAAAAGAAACAGCTGTATTCAGACATCTTTCTGAGTTCACAGCCAAGTTTTTTTGAAATGACTTTTTGACATCAAAAAATTGCCGGGTTTTTTACTGGCTTTTAATACTTCTAATCCCAGAAATGTAGGTGTGAGAGAGAATGTACACATAGGCCATTAACGCATGGGCAAGATGTCACCGGTTAATCTCTCTCTCATCTCACACTATTTTAATCTGGGATCATAAAAGTAAACGCACGTCCGTCTCCCATCCCACACTATGTGCACCACCCGATGCTCCATGCGTTTGGGACATGGGATAACGTGGGATATTCGGGGAGTGCTCCGTCGCTACCGACATCATTACATCACAATCACGTGATTGTGCGTGCTTGGCGTCTTCCTTTTTCTTCTTCTCCCCCCTAGAATGATATGCCGGTATACCAACGCAACTCACTTCAGGACGTTAGTTTTTCTCCTGCCCTCCTGCTCTGCAGCAAAAAGCTGAGCTCTCCAGCCCGCAGCTCCGCCATCTCCGCTTTTGAGGCAGCAGGAGGCTCAGAAGCTCGGGGCAGGCGCGGCTAGAGCTGGGAACACTGAGTCTGCTGGCCAGCTGAGCGGCGGCTCGGCGGGTGCTGCGGGAGCCGCAAGAGACAAGCGGACGCTTGGGCCGTCTTGTTAGGCTTAGCGGCGTCACCCGCTCGCTTTCCTGGCCAGGGGAGGGGCGGTTTGAGCCCCTGAGGGGAGTGAGCCTGTGAGGGAGAGGCGCAGCCTCGGCGCAAGGCGTACACGGGGCGCTAATTTTAAAAAATCACTCCCGGTTGTGTTTGGACAGGTGATTATCACGCACACGCTGGCACGCACGCACCCACACACGCAGTCTTGGGCGGCAAGAACTAATGGAATATCAACCCGGAAGCGCACGCATGACGAAACAACCGGATTTATCTCGATTGTGATCTGTATTTCGCGATAAGACGGGTCTTGGAAAACACGCAAGTAAATCATGCTTGTGATAGATTTGATTCGCAGAGCGGGGACAGCTTGCGTGTGACCACTGGAAAACCGCTACATTAGGGGGGGGGGAGAAGCAGACCAAATTGGTCATGCGTTAACGGCCATAGCCTTTGTTGACTGAAAGTCCTGGTTTAACTCAGGCTGCAATAAGAAGAAGAATGACATGGACAGATTTACATGTGTGGTACATAAAGTGCTTTTGAGTGGTGGATGATTCCCGAATGCTTGAAAAATCGTGTGATTTTTGGCTAAAGTGTCCATGTCTAATTCTGCAGAGCTCTTGCATTTAATACTTCTAATCCCAGAAATGTATGTGAGAGAGAGAATGTACACAGAGCCTTTGTTGACTGAAAGTCCTGGTGTGACTGAGACTGAAATAAAATGAATAAGATGAAGATTGACATGGACAGATTTTCATGTGTGCTACATAAGTGCTTTTAAGCAGCAGATGATTCTGGAATGCTTGAAAAATCATGTGTGATTTTTGGCTAAAGTGTCTGTGTCTGATTCTGCAGAGATCTTCAAACTCTGGATTATAATGTTTTCTGGAAAGACTCAGCTGGTACAGTTCTGATTAAAATAATGTATTCTTATTTTTTTCATGTATATTCCACCTTTCTTCCCAATGGAAGTTCTCCTCTCCTCCAGTTTATTCTCACAGCCCTGTGAGGTAGGTAGGGCTGAGAGTGTGTGACTGGCACAAGGTTGCTCAGCAACCTTCCGTGGCAGAGTGGGGATTTCACCCTGGGTCTCCAGATCCTAGTCTGACACTCTAACCATTATACCTCACTGGCTCTGTTCTGTTCATTTCAAGGGCATTCTGTCATACAATCCCCATTTACCTCATACAAGTTTATGGAGGAGCCCACTGCAAACCCTGTATATTACAAAAACTGTATTATATTGTTCTTCTTACATTTTGTATTTCTGAGGATGTTGCCAATTTTTTAGCGGATGTGCTGAGAGTGCAAAGTCTTGGAAATCCTGATCATATTGTTCCTTATTTTATCTACTTTTAAATTATTGTTATTAAGTTTTATGATCCCATTCTTTTGTAACAATTGTTATGCCATTAAAGGTCTATGATGATGATGATGATGACATTTTGTATTTTGTGTGTGCATGTGTTTTAGGGTTTAAAAGGCAGAGTGGTGGGAAGGAAGGATTGACCAGTTATCATTGTGTATGGCAGTGGGAAGAGTATAGTGGACCCAGAAAACCATGGCCAGGGAAATGGAGTTACTGTGGTCTTCTGGAATATTCTCCCTCTGCATGTGCCCTGTCCAGTAGAGTAAGTTTTGAATTAGATGGTAGTAAATCCAGCTATTTGAAGGTAGCCTAACAGATCCCCTACCTGAGTTGATAGAGGTGATCTCATATTTGATGTTGAGAACCACTAGGCTCTTAGTTTTGAGTGACTTCAAACTCCACACTGAGTCCACCATTTTGTTTACACTTATTCTCTGTAAATCTTTTAGATCTGACTATGTCAGTGACCATCATCACACCTGGGTCATGTTGGAAAGTTGTGCAGGGCTCTATTTTCTTTTCCTGTGCTAATTAACATATATATTAACCCCACTGGAGAAGTTATCCAGGGATTTATGCTGAGGTGTCATCAATACATGGATGACATCCAACTCTTTTCTCCTTTTCATCTATTCCCAGGAAGGGAGCAGAGATTCTCATCAGGCACTTAGAGTTGGCAATAGGAGGGGTGGAGCAATAAATTAAAGCTGAAACTAGTAATGATATTGGTACTGATAAAGGTAGCCTACTAGTTCATAGACATGGCATTTTGCCGATGCTTGATGTGGCGACACTTCCCTAAATAGCAGAAAACAATTTGTGGTAGTTGTTAGATAATGGGTGGGTCATTGATGCACAGTAAGTCTCAATTGTTTGGAGACTCCCCACGCTTCCCTCTTGAAAGCAAGATGATCTTCCCGTAGAGATCCATGGGATACATCATGACTACATTCTGTAATGCATTATAGTTGAGGGTGCCTTTGAAAAAACTTTGTAAAACTAAAGCTGATCCACAGTATGGTGGCCAAGTTGCGAATTAGGTCTTGCTGCAGTGAATGGTTTCTCCCGTGCTCAGAGATCTTTACTGACATCCAATCTGTTTCCATTCACAATTCCAAGTGCTGCTGCTTAACTTTAAAGCCCTAAGTGGTTTGGGACAGTATATATATGAAAATGTGCCTTCTCCCATATGAATCTTCCTGTCAGTTCTGATCATCATCAAAGGCTCTGCTTTGGATACTCCCACCTTCAGAAGACCTTTGGAGCTTAAGTGTATGTGTGCTTTGCCTTTGTTTTTATGTTCCTGGCACTGTAGTTTTGATTGGTTGGCATTTTTTAACTTGCTGCATTTTTTTTTATTCTGAAAAACATTTAAATCGGTTTCCTAATGCCTTTTAGCTATGTCAAGGGGCTATGCTTTCATTTAAGGCCAGGATTCCCAAACAATAAATAATACTTATTGTTTAAACTGGAGCTGTAACAATTAAGGCTATAAAAAACTGCCTTATCTAAAATTCAAAAATTAACATACACTACTATGGCATGGAGCCCTGACCTGGATGGCCCAAGCTAGCCAGATCTTGTCAGATCTCAGAAGCTAAGCAGGGTCAGCTCTGGTTAGTATTTGGATGGCAAACCACCAAGCCTTACCTGGGTCACTATTCAGAGGCAGGCAATGGGAAACCACCTCTGTTAATCTCTTGCCTTGAAAACCTACGGGGTCGCCATAAGTCAGTTGTGACTTGACGGCACTGTCCTCCAGCATTATGGCATGGAAAATATAAAACAGTATCAGGTTATTTTATAATACTGCAGAGTGTGCCTATATATTTTATTACTTAGATAATAAAAATTCAGTCAGCAGCAATCAATAGGTATTGTGACAGAAACTTTCTCTGCAGTTTTGTGATTTAATCAAGAGTGGTGGTAGAATGCTGAGATAGTGAAACTGACTGTGCTGCTTCACACTGTAAGTGGGTGATGGTATTTTCCCTACACTAAAAACTCCCTGCAAATAGAAGACAAACAGAACTATTGCATATGTAATGTGGTTTTTAAAATCCACAAGAAAGAGACCCCCCCCCCAAAAAAAGCACAGAAAAGGTCAATGAGCAAAGAGTAATTAGTAATCAGAAAAATAAATACGAAGGGACCAGAGCCAGTTTCAACTACTAGAGCCTGTACTATTCTGGAACATGCGAAGGAGGAGAGTGCATGTGCAAAAATTCTTTCTACCAGTGGCTCATCATAGTTAGCCACAATTCATCTGGGATTAGGGAACAAAGTTCATAAGGTGCAGGAATATAGGCAGGCTTCATTCCCAATGCTTGTTTTCTAGCAACAAAACATGGAGAGAACACAACTCACGCAGCTGTTCAAGCTTCATTACTTAAACATTGTTGGCCAGCACTGCATCTTTTAATCTCACTTTAGAAAAAGTTAGCTGGGCGGGTAATGGCTAAAAAGTGCCTTTTCCACTCATGATCCTTTTTTTTCAACTCCGAATTACAGTCAAGGGGCATGAACACAGTCCTAGATGCAGCATTAGGAACAGTCAATGTTTCCTTTTACACAATTGGTGCTTAGTACTTAAAATTAGAGGCTAGTTTGTAAAAATTAGAGGTTAGTTGTTAAAAGTATAGCTCTTGAACAATGTCTGTATCTGCAAACTGTATCTATGACTGTATACAATCATACATATTTACCTGCCCTGCTGGAACATGGTAAAAAGATCGTTATTACTGTAGTCGGTCACTTTGTGGTCTGTCAAGTTCTATTTCTGGGATAGCCTTGTTTTCTTTCACATTATCTCTCTACAGCTATAAAAGTCCCATTGTCTAAAATGGGACAAAAGCTACTTTCATCCTAATGAACACAAAGGAAATAATTCTTTCCTATCAAGATTAAGCTTTGCATTTACTTGCACTTGTTTTGGTCTGACCCACTTTACCAACTGACTTTTGTCTGAGTAATTTAAAAGAGTTTCAGAAAGCTTACCTGCTAGGTTACAGCCACATTAAGAAATTACCTTTGAGAAGAATAAACAGGTCCGTTGTACCCTGCCTTTCTTCCCAGTGGGGACCCAAAGCAGCTTACATTGTTCCCCTCTCCTCCATTTTATCCTCACAACAACTCTGTGAGGTAGTTTAGGCTGAGACTGTGTGACTGGCCCAAGGTGAGCTTCCATTGCAGATGTGGGGCTTTGACCCCGGCTCTCCCAGATGCTAGTCCGACACTCTTAACCACTATACCACACTGAGTGTCTGAAGGATTACCGACGTACTTAAAAGAGGAATGGCTGCTTGAAAGAGTAAATGTCCGATTTAAAGGTTTAGAAGACATTTTAAAAATAAAAGTTGTATTGGCCCATTTATTGATAATATATATATATGGGGAGGGGCTGTGGATCAGTGGTAGAGCATCTGCTTGGAATGCAGAAGGTCCCAAGTTCCATCCCTGGCATCTCCCATTGAAAAGACCAGGTAGGAGGTAATGTGAAAGACCTCTGCCTGACACCCTGGAGAGTCGCTGCCAGTCTGAGTAGATAGTACTGACTGTGATAGACCAGTGGCCTGATTCAGTGTAAGGCAGCTTCATGTGTCCCATGTGTCCATATATTCCTATATACTCTGAGTCATGTGAGGGGAAAATATGGTTTACGAAATGAGGTTGACATAAAGGGACACACCCTGATAGTATGCAATCTAGTCAGTTGAACTGACTACAGCCCAGTAAATAAAACTGGATCATGTTTGCTTCTGATGTCCTTGTGTCAATTGAATCCATAATCCCTCCCTTGTGCAACAGATGTTTATCTTCGTGTATAATTCTTTAGACCTGTGCTGTACATCTCTATATCCTGATAAGTTTCTTTTTCAGTTATCCATCAAGATAAAATTGTAAACTGATAGATGATTTGGAAAAAAACATTGCTAGGATTAAATAAAAAAATAGTTACTTGTGTACATTTGCTTTGAAAATTTAAAGTGCATTTTAGTTAGTCTGCCTCTTCCCAAGCAATGCAATCAAACTCTGACCTAATGGTGATCTTTGCGCTGTCCTTCATCCTGGGATGAAAAAGTAATTTCCTTTATGAGTTTTCTGTATGCCTTTATCAGATGCCGTGAAGGCGCTTCCTCTCCCACTCATTAGAGTAAGGACCTCTGAAGGCATGCCTATATTTCTGCAGTAATTAGATAACTAATTACAGACAATAGCAAAACAAACTGCAAACAAGTGCATGGTTGGTGGCAGGCTTTATACAGATAAAGGTGGTATAATGAAGGTGCTGGGTATGGCATGTCATTTGTGCCATAGTTAGCTTGAGTAAAACAGATTTTGCAATTTTTGTTAGCTTAAAAAGCATAGCCGTTTTGACTAGAGATGGGGTGGGGGAGTTTGTCTGTAGGAAATTATGGCTCTGCTGTAACACCTTTAACCTTCTTAAAACAGCCATGTGTCAGTGCAAAACATGTACCCTGTTCATGGTATAATGTCTTATTGTTTAGAGGATTTATAAAATGTTGTCTGCTCTGTAAGGATCTAGAGGTCAAAAGATATGATCAAGCAGAGTCCTGTTAATGAATGTGAATTTAATTATAAGTTTAAACTGAAAGCAAATAGACTGCTTCAAATACTGCCAGGGCCTCATATGGTGATAGAAGACATTACACTTGGGGAGCCAACTGAAAGGACTCCTAACCAGTGTAGCTTAATGGGAAATGTTTGCATGCTTAGTTGTACAGATTTAAAAAATGGAGGATCTACTATAATATTAAGGTCATTTAGGTTGGTAATACTTGCAGCTTTCTTCATGATCAGATATGAAGTTATATTAGATGGTATTACTATGTGGTAGAAAGCACTGAATTGGAATGTTGAGAAGGGTCGTTATGCAGAGGAAGGCAATGGCAAACTACCCCTGTTAATCTCTTGCCTTGAAAACCCTATGGGGTTGCCATAAGTTGGCTGCAGCTTGACGGCACTTAACATGCACAAAGTTAAGTTCAAATTCATTAGCAAGTGTGTGCCTTTGGCATACTTACCGAGTATATACACCCATTTAATATTAACATACCACACCCTCATTAGCACATTATCTTGATACTTACAGGACAATGATTAGCACATTACCTTTGATACTTTTTGCAGGACAATGATTCAGCTCAAACCCACCCCTTTCTGACTATATATTACTCTTCCTACATACTTGACACTGAGGGACACTGTCTTTCAGTGTTACTCCTCTGAAGATGCCTGCCACAGCTGCTGGCGAAACGTCAGGAAAGAAAATACCAAGACCACGGTTACACAGCCCGGATAACCTACAAGAACCAACCCATTTAATTATTTATAATGTTTAGTGTATTGAACTAATGAGCGATACATGACTGTATATTTGCATCTGGTGTGAAACATGGGAAGTGAGAGTAGGTTACACCCTTAATTGGAATAATTATATAGATTTCCTTGCTCCAATTAGCCCAGTAGCTCCTGTGGAAAGACATTTGTGGGATCATACCCTTCCCCATTCAAATTTTCTGCATAGAGAGTAAAGCCATGACTGGAAAGATCATACTGGCATACAAGGAAGGAGACAGCATCATAGTCATGTGGAGCCCAAACTATTTAGGGCTTTAGCTCCATGAGTTAAAACTATAATTATACAGGGATGTGGAAGGCCATTGCAGATGCTGTACTTAGTGCAATGTCCTCCTAATGACATGCCATAGTCAAAGAGTAAGCTACTGCATTTTGCATTAACTCAGTAGTCTGCATAGTTTTCAAGAGCAAGCTGGACAACTCCCAAGTTCAAGCCTGAGTTTTCATTGGATTGATAAAGGTTTTTTCTTTTTAAAAAATCTAGTATTAACAGACACAAATTTAAACTGAGTTGCATGCTTAATATGAAAGATGTAGCTGACAGTCTTTGTCAACAGAGAACAGACTTGCTTTAAGTGACACATACCGGTATATGTGTATATTTCCCCAGATTTCTGAAAATCTGTCTGCAAACACTCTCTGTGTTATTCATCTGCACACATGCAGGCACATGCATGCGGAGTACTTTGCTAGTCCAAGTTAACTACGCGTACCTACTTGACTTGTTTCTGATAAACGATCTATGAAGCTGATCAGGCTTTCTCTTTGACATGGTAAGTTCTGCAGTAGTCTTGTGGAAGACAAAACGGAGGCGAGGAAACAAATGGTGCAGAGGGAAACAAAATCTTTAATAATTTTTAGAACCCCTACACATTTTGTTTGAAGCTTCGTCGGGGAATCTTTCAGATTTTTGTGTGTGTGTGTGATGACCCAGGTTCCAAATGCCTAAGACAGGGATTTTGAGGCAAATTCTATGGAGGCTGGTCAGAGGACTCTTGCCTCATGGCAGTCTAAGGACCATTCTGAAGGAAAGCACAAGCTTATCCAGATGAATACTTGACAGTTCTTGAATATTTAACCAGGGAAGTGGAATCTACAGCTCCTTCCTTTGCAGTTGTTGGCTTCTTGCTCAGTATTGCCTATTTTAAAATTTTGGTATTCATGCTCTGTGTATGGAGCTTACGTGTTCAGTAGGGCTGTCTGTTGATTTTTTTTTGTTATTATTAAAAAGAAGAAAGCTGTCTTTGCTCTTTAGAGTTTTCATGGGGAGGTGGCACAAATCTTGTCCTGAATTACAGTCTTAGCTGTCTAGAACCTGGATGTTGTTTGCTGAATGCCTTTTTTAGCACCTTGCAGTTTCTTAAATTTGGGGAAACAGATCAGTATAAAAATGGCAACACATCTATTTCCCAGAAAGGGACATGGATGTTGAATTCAGCTGAAGGTGGTAAAAGAGATTCAGGAGAAGTGGAGGAGACCAAACTGATCTCTAAGTGGGAGTATGACCATAAAATGTGTCCTGCTGGTTCTCTAGACTTTCTTCCCTGATCAGTTTTTTAAATTTCCTTTGTGAAAGAATTATTTAGCCCTCTTCTGTGTTGCCAAAAGACCTGTGGGCAAAAGTTCATTGCACCACTCATGTATGAACTAACTACTTGACCTTCTGTGTGAGTTCAGAAGGTAAAATTGCAAAGATAATAAATGGAAAATAGGAGAGGAAAATAAAGCTGCACGCTGTACAATTTTGAATGTGCATACAAAGGGAGGAAATCCTGCATTGTAAACTACTTCCCATAAACTAATAACAAACGTTCTGCTAAGTACTATCTTGGAGCAGTGATTTCATCCCATCAGAGTATCAACTTATGCTCACTCAAAATATCTGTGAACATTGCATATAATATAGAGACTGCAGTATAATGTCTGTACAATGGCCACGAGGGCTGTTTAATTCAGCTAGATTCTAGTCCAGTAGCATCTTAGAGACCAACAAGATTTTGAGGGGTATGAGCTTTCGAGAGTCAAACTGCCCTTCATCAGATACAAGTAGAAATAGAGATCTATGACTCCTTATATCCAAGTCTGAAGGTGGGAGGGGTGTCACAAATAAAGGAGTCAGGATGTAGAGGTACAATGCAAAATGTCATTAGCTTGATTAAAGTGGGGGAAATGCTTGAGGACATAAAATTAGCATCTGCATTTCACATTGTACCTCTACATCTTGACTCTTTTCTTTGAGACTCCCCTCCCACCTTCAGACTTGGATAAAAAGACTTATGGATCTCCATTTCTAAGTAGTATTGGTACCTTAGTACTACTGTTCTAAAGAATCTAGCTCTTCTACTGGAAACCAATATGGCTACCTCTGAAACAATGCTGTTTAATGCATTTCATGGTAACGAAAGCAGGGACATCCACTGTATTACTGCTCCCAAGTATCCTAACCCCCCTTATGATAATAAAGAAGGCATACATTTAGACAAAGTCAACTGTAGATTTCTTGACAATGAGCTGTAAATTTGGTTCCAGGGTAAAAGCTTGACAATGGAAGGTGTTTCATTTTGATTATTTCATCTACTGTTATATGAATGAGCTAGAATTAACAAAGCCTTGACCACCACCCCCATTAGAATTCCTTGATAAGTGGGGTATCTTTGCATGTATACACAACCTGACAGCTCAGAGTATTGCTGCACAATGCTCTTAAGTTGTAGTCCTATTATTGCTTTCCTGGAGTAATTCCCAATGAATAAAATGTGAATTACTTCTGACTATACCACTTTAGGATTGCCCTCACACACAAATGCTAGGCAAAAGGTGAATAGGACCAGATAATGTGCTTTCTATCGATCTATTAATTTAAAGCACAGCATTTTTGTAATAGTGATGGAGACAAAAATAATGCATGAAGAAATTTGCTTGTTGCTTTATAAAGGTAAAGGTCCCCTGTACAAGCACCGGGTCATTCCTGACCCATGGGGTGACTTCACATCCCGACATTTTCTAGGCAGATTTTGTCTATGGGGTGGTTTGCCAGTGCCCTCCCCAGTCATCTCCCCTTTACCCCCAGCAAGCTGGGTACTCATTTTACTGACCTCGGAAGGATGGAAGGCTGAGTCAACCTTGAGCCGGCTACCTGAAACCAACTTCCAACTTGGGATCAAACTCAGGTGGTGAGCAGAGCTTCGACTGCAGTACTGCAGCTTTATCACTCTGTGCCACAGGGCTCCTTGCTTTATACACCTGTTTAATTTCATTTCTATCCTACCTTTCTACCAAACTGGTTTACAAAATTCTCCCCTCCTCCAGTTTATCCCTACAACAACCCTGTGTGGTACATTAAGCTGACCCTGTGTGCTTAGTCCAAGATTACCAAGCAAATTTCCATGGTAGGGTGGGGATTCAAACTTGGATCTCCTAGATCCTAGTTTCTATAACTGCTATACCATGCTAGCTCAATAAAAATACAACCCAAACCAAACTGTTTCTTTTATTCCAGACATTTATTGGGACTCCAAATGGGAGCCCAAAACAGCTTACAACATCATTCTCCTCGCCTCCATTTTATCCTAACAACCACCACCCTGGGGGGTGGGTTAGACTGAGACAGTGTGACTGATGCAAGATCACCCAGTGAGCTTCCATAGATTTCAACCTGGGCCTCCCAGATCCTAGTCCGACACTCTGAATACTACACCACACTGGCTGTCTTACATTAGCTTGATTTAAAGGTTGTAACTTGGGAAATCTTTTTCCCCCTCTCTCAAGACATTCCATTGATGTAAATCATATCTGGCTCTATAGTGGTAGTGTGTATCTGTTACAGTGGTTTCTTGCTGAAGTACTGTATAGTTTTGTCTCACTGTAAACACTTTAGAGGTGGTGTTCTGTGGTCTATGT
Source organism: Euleptes europaea (assembly GCF_029931775.1). Taxonomy (NCBI): domain Eukaryota; kingdom Metazoa; phylum Chordata; class Lepidosauria; order Squamata; family Sphaerodactylidae; genus Euleptes; species Euleptes europaea. The sequence goes on along the minus strand of NC_079314.1, from coordinate 82,940,075 downwards.
TTTCTGTTTATGACAAGCTATGAAAAGGCAAATGTTTTAGGTAGGAAAGATTTTTCCTTGCTGCAAAGAATTGGATTATGATCTTCAGGTCCTTATCAGTTCTCCACTTCCTTGATTCAATCTGAGCACTGCCAGTTCCTCTTGTTTATATGTTTTGTTTTGCTGAATGCCAATAGTTTCTAATACAACTTGTGAACAATCCTATGCAGAAAAATGTTCAAGGAAATCATGTCTATAGTTTGTAGTCAAAGCAACCTTCAGATGAAACCTGTTGCCTAGCATTTGCAATTATCTGGTGCCTTTGTAACATAAGGCATATTTAGATATTCTTTTCCTTAAGCAACCACTTCTAATTGTCCCTGGAAACAGGATAATATGAAGAAATGTCACGTGTGAATGTGCAGAAAACCACAGCTGCACAAATGTGCCATACTTTTAATTTCTGTAATGGCATGGCAGAGATATTTCCTAACAAAAACTTGTAGAAGATTACACTGGGGAAATGGTGGCCAGCTTGAACATGTAAAGATAAAATAAAATATAAAAGGGCCCAAATTGTACTTCTTGTTCAGCTGTTGAGGAGGAGCTAGTATTTACTTATGGCCTTAGCCTTTCGGGTTGAACAGACATACAGGGAGAAAATGCTTGATGCGATCCTCTCAGTATATGCAGTTGTCATTTTGTCTGAAAGGCAAAACACATAGATAAGATGTTCAGCCTGTGACACTGAAAATCCATGTGGTGTGCCTTTTAGACAACATGGTGATTGTGTATATGTGTTGCATGTCCTCTCTGTATGTTCAATCAAATATATTGCTTTAAATGGGCTCTTATAGATAAGTTAATAATAAGAAGTTAATAATAAGAAGATACACTCAGTTTTGGTAATCTGTCAGTTTGTGAGTGTTAATTTACCTCTGGGTGTGACATACCCACTGAAGAATCTGATTTCACTGTACAGCCTTTAAGTCTCTGTCTGAGATTTCAGCTAGTAAACTGTTCTGGCCTGGTGGAATTAAGCAGAAATGGTGATCCATTCACTCAGCAGGTCTGTACTTGTTACATTTGATTTGTTCTAGTGTCAAAAAGAGAGGGAATGGAGTGATGAATGGAGGAGACTCAAGTGCTCATGGATAACTTACTTCCTTTGTGAGTGCCTTTCTTTCCTCAATGTTCGTATGACTTTTAAAAAAAGAAAAGCTTCCCTTCTTGTCTCTCTATTGCTAGTCATCTATTAGGGATGATATAAATAATCTCAGATATTCTGAAATTTCCTACCTCGTTTTGTATTGATTAAAGCAGGTGCTGACATTTCACTAGAGTATTTCCTGTAAATATCTATAATAGTAGGTACCTCTTACCTTTACCTGCAATGTCAACAGAACATGACACTGATAATAACTGAGCAAGTTACAAAACCATTGCTCTGATTCCCTGTGCTTATATTAGGAGGTTGCATGTAGTCTTATTGGTCCCCCGCAAAAAAGCTGCATAATACTTTTTATTACTTATTATGATAGCAAACAACATAACACAACATTCAAGCTTTAACATTTTCATAGTGTTTTGTATTATTTTTGGTTAATCATAATGAAAATTATTATGTGGTTTTAGGGCAAAACGCATGGTCACTTACTGCGGTTTCTGCCCAGTTTCCTCCTTATTTATTCCCAGTTTCACCCAGGATCAAATCCTCGCAAATGAACGGCGCTTTATTTGCTTCTGGCTGAGCGATGTGTCGACCCAAAACGAACCCGGTTTTGCAATCAAGGAGCCAAACTGTTATCCCTGGCTCGTCTTAATTGCTTAATTTCCTGGAGGTAGAGGATCTGGAGATAGAATGGCTCTCATTGGCTGAGCTGCCCAGATCTTGAAAAGGCAGGGCAGATAGACCTATCCAGTTATGGCAGTAGAGTCTGAATCGACCAATCACCAGGGGGAGGGGGCGTTGCTGAACGACCAGGAAGTATGTGTCTCTTGCATTTTCTGTTTTCACGGAGGGATCAGCACACAGTTTCGCCATGGACGTACAGATTCTCCCCCAGCCCGGGTTCATTTAATCCTGGCTGGAACAGGGAGGAAACCAGGCAGAAACTGCAGTAAGTGACCGTGCGTTTTGGCCTTTAGTCTCCGGATTTGCCTACTGGCTTTTCAATTCAGATCTCACCAAAATAAAAATCTCAGCATGAAATTAAGGTCAAGTGACACACATCTCATCTGAATGTGTACTACATATTCAGTCATACAAAATGGCCTCATGTAGACAAATTTCACTTTGTTTGTGACAGGCACAAATGCAGCTTATTCTTTCATACTCCTCTTCCCTTGCATGCAGAGAGTGATTGAAATATTTCTGGTATGGGAAGCCTTGAATCAAACTCCAGTTGGCTATGATGTTTGAATATGGGCAGTTGGGCAAACTGGAGTTTATATTCTCCTCACAACCAAGTTTCTAAATATTAGTATATTGAATACCATTGGCACAGTAACTGATTTTAATAATCTATATATTCCCCAATAAAAAATTAAACATGTGATTTGGAACATTACCACCTTTCTTATTCCTGTTTTTTTTAAACGGAGATACATAATAATACAGTTTTAGAGGGATTCGAGGAGTTCTCCCTTTCCCCTCCATCTCACGTCAGGGTTTTCCTGCCCAAATGGGCATGTGATGGAGACGGGGAGAGCACTCCTCCTCGGTTCTGTCTTCGCCACCTTGGAGAAAGGACGTATTCTGAAGGTTTTATCATCTCAGGATATTTCTCCTCAGGGCTTTTTTGGTCGAGACCTAAGGAATGGCAATCTTCAAATATGTAAGGAGTGCACGATCAAGATGGCCCAGAACAATGAGCATAATGGCTTGTCTGTTATGTCTGGGGGAGGGCCATAATACCACAGCTTGTCAGTTATTCACCCCGACACCAAAGGACTGCTAGACTCAAGGGGGTGCTTTAGGAAAAGACATTTGGGGCTCCCAACTTGTAACCTGAAAAGTATAAAGTACCTTTGCAGTTACAAATAGTAACCACTTCCTTATCTGGCATGGCAGATTCTGTAGTCTAATATGGTATTGCAGTTTCTATGTATGTCTCCATTGATTATAACTTATTTGTGTCCTCTTGTTATGGTGGCTTTACAGGACAAATAAGAACACCATTATTCACATTTAAGTTTGTTATGATTTGCATGCAGTTGAATCAGCCAAGATAGATTGTTATGTGGATCATACTACATTTTTATAAAGAATTCTTAGCCTTATTCATTCCATAATTTCATTCCACTTTTCTCTTTTCAGTTTTTGATATAGTGTACCATGCGTATAGTACTTTAAACTCTTCAAAATGTTAATGATTGCCATTCTCATTTCTTGCTATCACACACACATATGCACAGGGAGTGAAATATTTTCTGTTCTGACCAGAGCTGTGTAGAAAGTGAGATCATTCTAGGTCAAATGCTATTTCTCTAGTTATCCAAAAGATGGCTCTCATGGATTCCCCCCCCCCCCTAAAATGAAAATAGAGCAAACACCAATCATTGCTGTCTCCTATAGAGCAATACTCTCTACAAAATATTACTGAGCGAGTATAATCCTTTGTGCAGTTACTTATTTGATATCAAAAGTCTTAAATGTGTATACGATTTTGATGTCATACCTATTATGAAATGTATTATGAAATTTTGGCTTTTCCTTAGCTTTATCAATGGAGTTGCTTTGTGGTTCTGCTACTGAAACCTCATTTGAACTCTACACATCGTTAGCAGATAACCTCATTGTTCAACAAATGTTGTATGTAGAGTGACATGTGACTCTTTTGAAGAGGGGCTGTGGCTCAGTTTGTAGAGCATCTGCTTGGCATGCAGAAGGTCCCAGGTTCAATCCCCGGCATCTCCAGTAAAGGGACTAGGCAAGTAGGTGTTGCGAAAGACCTCTGCCTGAGATCCTGGAGAGCCACTGCCTGTCTGCGTAGACAATACTGACTTTGATGGACCAAGGGGTCTGATTCAGTATAAGGCAGCTTCATGTGTTCATGTGTACATCACTGCAGTACTTTATTACCAGGAGTGTTTCCTAGAACTGTGACTATGATTCAGTTTTTCACAATGTAGCAAGTCACAATTCATGTCCACAGAAACTGCTGTTTTTGCATGGCTCTGCTTTTTCCACATTTGAACTGTAGTGTGACTTTTATCCAGTTTCACATGGGTGTTCAGTTTCTTTCTGTGTTATAATCACATTAGCCATTACTCACAGAGTGATGAAATGCATTTATTACATAGGCCAGGTCAAAGCTATATATTTAGCTATATAGGTCAGGTCAACATTTCTAAATCAGGCTGAGCCATGGATCGTAAATCCAGACAAAGCACTGTATAATTATCTTGTACATTTGTATTCTGCCCTTCCTCCAAGGAGCTCAGGGAAGAGTACTTAATGCTCCTTTCTCATTTTATCCTCACAACAACTCTGTAGGTTAGGATGAGACAGACTGACTGTCCCAAAAGGTTACCAGGTTATTTTTATGACATAGTATGGATTTGAACCCGGATCCCCCAGATCTTATGCTTTAGTGGTTCTCAGCTCTGTGCTCCTAACACATAGAATATCAATAGAAATCTAAACATCAGGTAGAAAAGTCAGATTATTTCAGGGGATATTGTTTTAGCAAATGTTAATATATAGTTGTATTTTTAATTATAAATAAATGCTAACTGTGTTACTCCTGTGTTTTGTCTGAACAATGCATTATCAAGAACCAAGATCCAATTTAGTTAGGGAAATTACTATAGGGCTTTTCAGCGCTACAATAACATGAACCAGATATAATGGGAGTGTACACTAACCTTTCCTTTTTTTAAAAAATAACATTTTATTATATTTTAACATAACCTAACAACATACACTACATGTGTTCCCAGTCATATACAGATTGGGCTTCTTCCAGGGTTAATATTTAATATTTTCTTAAGGTCACAGTCATCTCAACGTCATATTAATAATTATATTCTGATTACACTGTATTGTTGTTTAATATTTCTGCTATCCATTATGATTTCGTCAGTACTATTTAATTTCTTAACAAAGTTTCAGCTTTTACTGTTATTCTTTCCAAGATGACTGCATCTACTCTCTACACTAATACACACTAGTATCTTATTTCATTTTATATCTTCAACTTTGCATATTCAAAATAACACATCCAGTTCTTTTGAAATTTGTTCATCGTTCTTCCTCTCAGCATACTGGTTAGTTTGGCCATCACTGCATATTCTGACATTTTTTGTTGCCATTTCTCTATTTCTATAATATCCTCTTGCTTCCACATCATTGCGAAGACAACCCTTGCCACCGTCGTCATATAACTAAATATGTCTCTCAGATTTTTTTCTAAGTTTTCTAGTTCTAGTCCCAACAACATGGTTTCCGGATGCAGGGGAAATTTGATTTTTAACTAACCATGCATATCAGGAAAGGCATGGTCACTGCTGTGTGAACAAGAGCAACACACGTATTTACCATAAATGTACAGCAACTGGATTTTTCAGGGGTTTCATTCATGCGTGTCAAGGCTGGATGTCAGTAGTAAATATATGCACTGATTTTGTTCACACAACTTGTGACCATGCATTTTGGGAGGATTGTGCATAGTACATGCTCCTGTTGTCTGCTGTTGGTGGGCTCCCACTACATATTGTTATGATGTTTGAAAATGACTTAATCAGTTATCAACACTAACATCTACTAGGTCAATTTTTAAAGCATGTAAAGACAATTACAGCCCATTCCTGAGCCTGGGGGCTGAATGGGTTTAGGAGGCGCCCAGACCCCTACACGAGCATAGTGACACTTGCGCTGGTCCCCAGGACTGCCGCAGCAGTGCAGCCCTTGGACAGAGGCTCAGCCTCCCGCTGGCGTCCTGCTAGTGCAAGTCCTTGCTCCGACATCCCGGGGCATTCTGGGGGACGAAGTTGCCTCCAGGCTGGGAATGCCCCCCTCTGCAACAGCGGTGCTGTGGCAACTTTTCATTGGGGCAGCATCACTGTTTTTAGTGGGGCTATTTTTCCCATTTTTGCATTTTTAAAGGGTTTTTTTCCTCACCTCCCAGCAGCCGGGAAACCTCTTTGGAGGCGCCGCTGCAGTGCCTCGGACACGCCGTCCCCAGCCACTGCAGGGCTCAGGAATGGGCTTTAGACTGAATCAAATCCTGTAGAATATTGGGGTTTGTTGTGTTTTGTGAGATACGAAGAAATGTTTTTGTGTAGAAGATTTGAAAGTATAATTATTCCAGTAGATCTGCTAGTTCTGAATTGGAAAACAGCAAGCATTGTAGAAAATAGAAGTCCAGTATATTTCCATTGCAAATTTCAGTACTTGTTAAAATACTTGTAAGCATTTTAAAGGTATTCTTGTAAACACGAGAGACAATGTTGTATACTGTAAATATTAACAAACATGGAATTAATTCATTCATTGCTTTTTCATAATGTTTTCTAGCTGAGGTACATAAGTAAGTTACTTCTGAATTATTAGAGCGTAACAGAAAATAGGCGATGTTTGGCTTCTCTACAATTCTACAATTCATTAATGCTGCAGGAACTAGGCTTCTCATGGGAAATCAATAGATTCTGTTGAAAATCAAGAAACAAATTTCAAAAAAGTAGCAATACAGCAGTACCTGCGTATTTATACCAGTGCAATATAGAGTAGCCTCTAGCCCTAATTTGCTAAGTGAAAAATAGGACTTGGAATTTGCACCTGTGAAAACCCGTGGCTCATTATAGAAAATGACCTCTGTTCATTTAAACGCAATGTATAGAGCCTCAAATGGTAACTTTGTGTGTGTTAAGTGTGTGTGTGTTAAGTGCTGTCAAGTTGCTTCCAACTCATGGCGACCCTATGAATCAATGTCCTCCAAAATGTCCTTTCATTAACAGCCTTGCTCAGGTCTTGCAAACTGAGGGCTGTGGCTTCCTTTATGTAGTCAATCTATCTCATGTTGGGTCTTCCTCTTTTCCTGCTGCCTTCAGGTTTTTCTAGCATTATTATCTTTTCCAGTGTCTGTTGTCTTCTCATACTGTGACCAAATGCAAAGTACTGTTTTCCATTTAATAGTTTTAATGACTTTTTGAATGTTTGGGCAAGGAAATCAGCCATGTTTGGAAACTTGGCATTAAATATAGTGACTACCCAATCATAGCTTTTGTGGCATGAGATATAAACAGACCCCCCCCCCATAATGCATCTTTGGGCATTGACTGTTAGAGAGATTTAAGTACTTAGGAGTCAGACCACGCAGCAATTAACCATTCCGATTATTCCTTTTAAATGGAGTATTACACAAGAGAATTTAATGCATCATTAATATCCTATTAACCTGCTCAGATTACATAGTTACAGACTTGTGTTTCTGTAAATTTACAGGAGGATTTTCAGGGAGGGTAGCTTATAAAAGGGGCTATACATGGATTTACCAAAAGGCTAATGTTACATCTGATGTATTTCAGTAATAAATAGGCCATTATAACTAATGATAGACTGTTTAACATTTAGGACTATGTAAAGATCTTTTGTGTGCATGGAAGGCACCTCTGCTAATAAAAAGGGGAGGGTTTGCCTAATTCCAGTGGATTTCCCTTCCAGCTACAGCTCCTGCATTACCTCCCATACCATACTAGATGGTGTCTTTTTTGGATACAAACAGGGTAAACCTTGTTCTGTTGGCTGGCTCCTGCTCACAGTAGTCCAGTTGTTTACAGACTGCATGACATCAATATGTGGTGAGGCAGTAAACTCATAGCTACCTACCATGTTGCCAGCTTACAAATATTTGCTGTAATGATTATATGTACCGATTTAGAACGCTAAATGTATTATTGGTCATATACATAATCTTTATCCCCATAATCATATACATAATCTTGGTCTTGGGTATATGTATGGTGTGACTCTGTTAAGGATTATACATTCATAGAAATACTGGTGCAGGACTCTACAATTACACATATCTAGAAGAGTCACAGATGATGTGGATGGAGCAGTCATTGGAGGGCTCCGGATAGATGACTACAATCCTGATATCCCAACATATTGTGTGCTTATTGTTTTTACCAAATGTGTACTGAATAGAACTGTGATTCCTCAATCTTGTTGAAACTGTGGGCACTTTGGGAATTTTAAAATGAGGTAGTGGGCACCATGACAAAATGGCTGTCATGAGTCCTGGGTCCAAACATATAATATTGGGAGTTTCCACAAAATGTTAGGAGGTTCCAAGCCAAGCATCCTGCTGTGATAGAAGCAGCTATTTCAAACTGGGTGCTTCCTGCAGACACAATGGTGATGTCTCCTGGGCTCTTTTGAAGCACCTGTTACTCAGTGTAAATGGAGGAATGCCAGGCTTGGCTCTTTGTTTTGGGGAAGAAGCAAGAAGGGAACAGTAAACCCACTGGCAGATGGTATGGCATCCACAGGTACCACATTGAGAATCACTGGTATATAGCAGTTAAGCTATTCAACCATAATCTAAATTAATTAGATTATATTTGTGTGTGTGTGTTAAGTGCCGTCAAGTCGCTTCCGACTCATGGCGACCCTATGAATGAAAGTCCTCCAAAATGTCCTATCTTTGACAGCCTTGCTCAGATCTTGCAAATTGAAGGCTGTGGCTTCCTTTATTGAGTCAATCCATCTCTTGTTGGGTCTTCCTCTTTTCCTGCTGCCCTCAACTTTTCCTATCATGACGGTCTTTTCCAGTGACTCTTGCTGTCTCATGACGTGACCAAAATACGACAGCCTCAGTTTAGTCATTTTAGCTTCTAGGGTCAGTTCAGGCTTGATTTGATCTATAACCCATTGATTTGTTTTTTTGGCAGTCCACGGAATCCGTAACACCCTCCTCCAACACCACATTTCAAAGGAATCTATTTTCTTCCTATCAGCTTTCTTCACTGTCCAGCTTTCACACCCATACATAGTAATAGGGAATATGATGGCATGAATTAATCTAGTCTTGGTGGCCAGAGTCACATCCTTACACTTCAAAATATTTTCTAGCTAGATTATATTTAATTAAGTATATTTCAAATGATTGTAAACATATAAAGTGGACATGCTTTCCAGTTGAAAGATTCTGGAATAAAGTGGTATTAGAAATTAGAAGGATGATGAATTTCTGTCCATTGAAAGATTTAAAATTTTTCTTTTGGGCGTGTTGATATTCAAGTGCCATCAGTGTAAAAGAAGCATTGTTTTATATTGTCTATCTGCAGCTAAAAATGTGGAAGTGTACTAGATATTTAAATATAAAGTCCTGGGTGCCAAAAGTATGGTTAATAGCAAAATTATCTAATCTAACTGAGATTGTCCAGTTAACAAAAGGAACAATACAGAAAACAATATTTCTTAAAAATTGGAAACCGTCTTATGGTTTCTGGTCCTGAGAATTAAATCTGATTTGAATGGTATAATTGTGCAATAATTTTGTAAAATCTACAGTTATTTAAATTGTTATACATAGTAATAAAAATAGTTTTTCATAATGATTTATAGTTTCCTCGTCTCACTGAGCTATGTAAAACATATATTTGCTTATTATCTGTTCATTTAACTGAAAATTGAGTAGGACCAGTGGTTAGAAATGTAAATAAGATGTGTGCATTTATGTGATTACATTTACTGAGGTTTAAAATGTGTAAAATACATATAAAATTAATATATTCCTAATGAATCGGATGAAATCCTGACTTTATTAAAAGTTAACAGGATAAACTAAGGGCCTAGTGGGTAGCCTGGTATCACTTTGGATTCTATTTATGAGCAGTCTTTGTATCCACACTACTCTGTGGTAGTTTTCTTTCTCTGTGGTAGATTTGTGGCTGAAAATTTAAGTCTGCTAATAATGGCTAATACTGTTATTTCTAGACAGAGTACTCAACAGTTTCAGGTGATGCTAGCTTTACCATTTCATCCTGCTTAGAACAGTCTGTTCAATATGCTATTTACAAAGTGAGCTACATTTATTGCATCACTGGAAAATCCCTGACCAATATCTATGTTAACAAAGCAATTAGACTTGGACATATGGTGCTGCCTTATACCAAGTTAGGCCAGTGGTTGAGCTCCACATAGCATACTCTGGCAGTGGTTTTCCAGGTCTCAGATAACGACATCTTTTAACAGGAGATGTCAGGGACTGAACTTGGGAGTTTTCGCAGGCAACATATGTGCTTAAGTCTGAGGCATAGCTCATCCCCTATGGAAAGCATATGAATAGGATTGCCAGGTCCCTTTTTGCCACCAGTGGGAGGTTTTTGGGGTGGAGCCTGAGGAGGACAGGGTTTGAAGAGAGGAGTGACTTCAATGCCATAGAGTCCAATTGCCATTTTCTCCAGGTGAACAGATCTCTATCGGCTGGAGATCAGTTGTAATAGCAGGAGATCTCCAGTTAGTATCTGGAAGTAGACAACACTACATAAGAACCAAAGCTATGGCTAACCTGCATGGCAGAGCAAGAAATATGGATGGAACAACTTCTTTTACTGTCCTTCCTTTCTATATGTATCTGAGGAGAGTAAACATAATCCAATTATACAAACATATTGCAGATCAGTGTGAGATAGAATCATAGAGTTGGAAGGGACCACCTTCTGCAGGGAAGGAACACTTACCACCTCTTGAGGAAGTCTGTTCCACTGAGAAACCGCTCCAACTGTTAGAAAATTCTTCCTAATGTCTAGACGGAAACTCATTTGATTTAGTTTCAACCCATTGGTTCTGGTCCAACCTTCTGGGGCAACAGAAAACAACTCGGCACCATCCTCCATATGACAGCCCTTCAAGTACTTGAAGATGGTTACCATATCCCCTCTCAGTCTTCTCCTCTTCAGGCTAAACATACCCAGCTCCTTCAACCTTTCCTCATAGGACTTGGTCTCCAGACCCCTCACCATCTTTGTTGCCCTCCTCTGGACACATTCCAGCTTGTCTACATCCTTCTTAAATTGCGGTGCCCAAAACTGAACACAATACTCTAGGTGAGGTCTAACCAGAGCAGAGTAAAGCGATACCATCACTTTGTGTGACCTGGATACTATACTTCTGTTGATGCAGCCCAAGATTGCATTTGCCTTTTTAGCTACTGCATCACACTGCTGACTCATGTTCAGTGTTTGGTCTACTAAGACCCCTCAGTCCTTTTCGCACACACTACTGTTAAGACAAGTCTATCCCATCCTATAATTATGCATTTGATTTTTCCTACCTAAATGCAGAACTTTACATTTATCTCTGTTGAAATGTATTTTATTGGTTTTAGCCCAATTCTCCAGCCTGTCAAGATCGTCCTGTATCCTGGCTCTGTCTTCTACCATATTTGCTACCCCTCCCAATTTAGTATCATCTGCAAATTTAATAAGCATCCCCTCTATTCCTTCATCCAGATCATTTATAAAGATTTTGAACAACACAGGGCCCAGGACAGATCCCTGAGGCACTCCACTAGTCACTCTTCTCCATGTGGATGAGGAACCATTAACAAGTTGTGGATATCTTTGGTCATTACAAGAGACTGCAACAATTTGGTCAGTAATTACCCAAACATAGATGTCAGGCTGGCTTTGTTTACTTCCTTACTGCGTGTTTGCCTGCTTGTCTCCAAGAAGGATTCAAGATGAGGTACAATGTTTATTAAAAACCTGATAAAACAAGAATAAAATAGCCATATTGGTAACACTATCTTAAAGGACTGGTTTTCATCCAATATTTTAGGCCATCTTAACTACCTGAGCAAGTGCTTGTAAATGTATCAAAATAGTTGGTGGGTGTATAAAGAAGCAGCAGTATGTTCCTGAACAGTTGGAACATTTCATTTGGGGTGATTATAGGAGGATGACAAAAACTTGGAGCGTTCAGTGGTTGAACTCTTGTGAAAGACAACATGTCCTGGGTCACACAGTCGTGTCTCATTTGCTGACTGATTTAGAACTGGCAGTGATAATTTCTTCTGATGATTGTTATTACATGGTAGGCCAAATAGCATTTGGATGGTTACTGTGATACCTTAATGCCTCCAGCTCATCAAGTACTGGGAAAGGAAGACAGCACAGACAGCCTCCTCTTTGTGATTTCCTGCACATTTGCTATGATGAGATTGGACAGATAAGGTCTGAACTGTTTCCTCTGTCAACAACAAAATGGATTTAATAATATTTAGCTATAGATCAAACAATAGCCATAGGCTATGATTTGAGAGAAGCACCGGTGTCTCCATTTTACAGATCATGACCAAAATCTAAAGCAAAAACCATGTAATTTTCAAACTGGGAAAGTGAAAGAGACTTGACTCATATGTCAATCCATCCTGATTCTCAACCTTATAAAGAACCTAACAAATTACTTGTGACAACGGTTTATGATGGCACAGGATTTTCTGGGGTCTAGGTGGCAAACCTATATTATCTCTTTGTATGCAAACTTCATTTTTTTTTTTACAAATTTGCATAGATAAACATGTGTTGTGAAGTAGAACTTCCTCTGACCATCTTAAATCTACTGCCAACCAATTTCATACAGGGACCCCAAGTCCTAATGTAAGAGAAGGAGAAAAGTTTGTCTCTGTCTGTTCTCTATACCATGCATAATGGTATAGTCCTCTGTCATGTCATCCTTACATTTATTTATTAAAAACATTTATTATCCTCTTTTCTCCCTTGTGAAACTCAATATAAATGTATGTTCCTCCATGCTAAAATTCCATGTGCATAGAAAATCAGATACTGGGCATAAGAATTCTAATCTTTCTCAACATCTGTGAAGATTTTTTCCTTTCCTGAGAAGCATTTGTAACAAGTGTCTGGTACAGCTTTACCTCTTCATCTCCCCTTTGTGACAGTTAGGCTGAAGTTTCTATGTGCTATGTGGTATTCACTGTCATTTATACGGCAGCTAGCTACACAAAACACACTTACTGGAAAATAACTTTCTTAGTAAACTTATAAAAGGAATTGCTTTATTTGTTTGGCGGTCATACTACCAATCGTTCCAAATAGCTTATTTCATGTTTTATGCTACACAGTTAGACTTTGACTGTAATGTTTCATATGCACACAATGATTAATAAACAATACAAACAATTATGGGAATATTTTAAGACTGGAACTAAATCCTTTGGGCATTTGCTAGTGCACTGATAAAGCATACCCCACGGGCACTGCTGTTTGCAGCTTGAAAACAACTTTGTGTAGAGCACCTTGTTTGGTTGTGCTTACTGCTTGAGGCACACTGTAACCCTGATTGTATGTGTTAATTTTCACGTGATGTTCAGAGGCCATTACCGTACATGCTTTTCAGATATTTTCAAGACCTACAATTCCTGGGTGTGTTCAGCATGTGTAACCCTGCCAATATTATGGGCTTTAGGACCCAGGGGGGCTCACTGAGCATGGGCAGTTAGGTAGGTTACTGACTGCAACTGCCACACCCCTCAGTCGGTTGGGCTGGCTAGGAATAGGGAAGCCAGAGTTAAACTGAGGGGACTAATTATTTCCCTTTACAGGTATGTGTGGGTCCTGTTAGAAAGAAAGGGGCACACTAGAATTTTCCCTGAAAGAGTTATGTTAATAAAATGATTTTAAGGGATAGTTTAGACACACCCCTGAGTCGGTTGGGCTGGCTAGGAATAGGGAAGCCAGAGTTAAACTGAGGGGACTAATTATTTCCCTTTACAGACTGGGAAGAGAGAAGAAGGCCTTCAACATCTGCAGCAGCATTCGTGAAGCAACAACCCTGCAGTTAAACTTTAAGTTGTGGACTTTTCCTTCCTTGTTATTGCACTTGATGTTATTTACCAATGTACAGCGTGTCCTTCCTGAAAGGCACTGAAGATTTTGTGTATTGTGTTTGTGTTTGTAATTGTTTGGTTACTTGAAGTTATATGTTGTGCTGTTGTATTAAATGTTTTATTTTATTGTAAGCAACTTCACAGTTGTCCACAAGTAGTGCTGTCAATTTATTGAAATCAGAACCCCCCCCTTATCCTCTAGTAGGGATTTGTGTCAACAGGGTTACACAAAAGGGGGAAAAAATGGCGCCCGAACAGGGACAGCGCCATCTTGTGGCATACTGATATTGCAAGTATAAAATTAGTGAAGTTGCTTTAAAATTTTGTATAAATATATTTCTGTGATGGCAATGGATCTGTTTGATCCAGAATACTCAGTTAGGCTGAGTGAGATTCACCCTGAAGTTACTGATGGAGAGTTAATGGATGCTTTGAATGAATATGGTGCTGTAAGCAAATTTAAAAGAATTCAGGGTGCAAGACTAGGTATTGCATTGTGTGAATACAGTAAAAAGTGTGCAGCTAAAATGATAAGGTCTGAATGTAAACAGTTTAAATTAAATGGCAAATGGAACGTGTTTCCTATCAGCTTAGGAAAAATACCTTTTAATGACACTGTATCACCTGAAGGGAATCTGGCCACTGAACCAATAGCTAGTACTTTACCTACTCAGTTTTCAAGGGAGAATTCATTTACCACTCCAGCTCATCAAGCACAATCTACACCCATCTTCACTATTCCTGAAGGGGTTCATCAAGTAGTAGTGGAGCATGTAGTAAAGACTAATGAGGGTACTGCTGCTTATTATCACCCACCCTTTAAACTTAAATGCTTTTCTGGTCTTTTGTTAAGACCCCCTGGTGAAGTAGATTTTGATACTTGGAGGCTGCAGGTACAACAGCTACTTGATGATCCAGAGATATCTCCAAAAGGGAAAAAGAGGAAAATAATTGAAAGTTTGTCTCCTCCAGCCTTGAATGAAGCCTTAAATGCAGGGTGGAATTCCACAGCTGAAGAATGCCTGGCACAACTGGAAACTATATATATCTCAGTTACAAGTAGTGATGAACTCTATGCCCAATTTCTGGAAACCTTTCAAAATTCTGAAGAAAAACCCTCAGAGTATTTGAAAAGATTAAATAGTTGCTGGAGGAAGGTTCTTGAAAAGAAGGCCAATGTGCTAGAAAATCAGGAAGTGCAGCTAATAAATCAATTCATTCGTGGATGCTGGGATGAGTACCTGATTATGCAACTCCATCTTAGGGATTATTTGGATATTACCAACATTTCTAAAAGATCTTATTCACAACTACTATACCAGGTGAGATTATATGAAGAAGAAAAGGAAATGAAAAAGCAAAGGAGATGTAAGCAGTTAGGGAGACCACTTTATAAATCTAGCAGTTCATGTCATATTATGGACTCAGAAAGCCCTACCAGTACTATAGCCATAGAGCCAAGGAAAATGGAAGACAGACTAGAACATCTTGAAGGGGCTGTTTCCAAACTGGTGAACCGGCCTGTTATTCAGAAGCAGATGGATGGAGCAAAACAAAAGGTCTTTAAAAGTCCAACACAAGATAAGTCTGGGTTTAGTAAACCTTGGTTTTTCTGTTATAACTGTGGAATGGAAGGTCACTCTAGGACTGAGTGCAGAGAAGTACGCAATGCTGATTTAGTGCAAGAGAAATTAATTTCTAGGCAGAGTCGTGTTTCAAAATCTTTAAAAGTTGCTGAGAATTGTAAAGTTGATGCTAAGCTCCACGGAGCCACATATAAAGATAAGAAGATGAACAAACCATCAAATGAATTAGTGGGAGAGCCATGCCATACTCAGATGTTTATAGATGGAGTACCGTGTAAGTGTTTACTAGACACAGGTTCCCAAGTGACCTGCATAACTGCAAGGTTTTATGAAGAACAGTTGTCACATATAGAATTGCATCCAATTAAAGAAGCACTTCAGATTATAGGAGCAGGTGGTCAAGAGGTTCCTTATTTGGGATATGTTGTTGTTTCTGTTCATTTTCCCAAACAAAATTGTGGCACTGAAAAGGGTCAGGTGGTATTTGCTTTAGTGTGCCCTGATCAAAATCCTCCTGCAGAAGTGCCAGTTATTGTGGGTACCAATATATTGTGGAAATTTAAAAATGACTGTGAACAAATGGCTGGACCACATTTTCTGAAGAAGCTCAGGATTGATAGGGTATGGGCAAAAGTATATGCAGTGTGCAAAATGAAAAATCTTTTGCAGAAGGAGACCCCAAAAAGAATAATAAGAACTGCAGCAAACCAGTCAGTAACAATACCCCCAGGTGAAGTAAAGGAAATTACTGGAAATGTAAGGAAAATCTCAGGAGAGGGACAAATTGAAATGCTACTAGAAGATGCAGAAAATAAATGCTTTCCAGGAGGGTTGGTGCTAAAGACTCAATTTGCTACCACAGCTTCTGTGTCTTGCAATAGGATAACAGTACAGCTGCAGAATGTAAGTTCTCGTGAGATTACAGTACCCCCCAAATGTGTTGTTGCAAAAGGAGAAATTGTAGATTGGGTGAAGCCTATGCCTGTTTTGAATGAAGCCAATACCACTCCTTTGTCATTGGATTTTGGAGAGTCACCTATAAATCCGGACTACAAACAGTACCTTGAGAAAATGATTCTTCAAGAAGCTGGAGCAGTTTTTTCCAGGCACGACTTAGATGTGGGCCATGTTAAAGGAGTGAAGCATGCTATTCATCTTTCAGATAATATGCCCTTCAAAGAGAGGACAAGACCTGTCTCACCAGCAGATTTTGAAGACTTAAGAAATCACCTTTATGAATTGCTGGCAAGTGGTATTATAGAAGAATCAGATAGTCCTTATGCTTCTCCTGTAGTTTTAGTTAGGAAAAAGACTGGTGCATTGAGGATGGTGGTGGATTACAGACGTCTTAATAGCATAACAAGAAAGGATGCCTATCCATTGCCAAGGATTGAAGAAACTTTTGCTTTGCTTTCTGGATCAAAGTGGTTCACTGTCTTGGATTTGAAGAGTGGATATTACCAGATTGAAATGGAGAAAGAAGATAAACCCAAAACAGCATTTACTACACCAATGGGAAATTGGCAGTTCCGTATGATGCCACAAGGGCTAACAAATGCTCCGGCAACATTTCAAAGGATGATGGAACGTGTCATGAAAGACATCAACCTCACTGAAGTAATTGCATTCCTGGATGATCTAATAATATTTTCTGCAACCCTAGAAGAACATGAAGCCAGGTTGATGAAGGTTCTACAACGGCTGACAGAACATGGATTAAAGTTATCAGTTTCCAAATGTAAATTCTTCCAAACATCAGTGAAATACTTGGGGCATGTCATCTCACAGGAAGGTATACAACCTGATCCAGATAAATTGTCTGCTTTAAAGGACTGGCCAAGGCCAAAGACTGTAAAAGAACTGAGAACCTTCCTGGGGTTTGCGGGATATTATAGGAGATTTGTAAAGAAGTATTCAACTATCACTAAGCCCTTGACTTCACTTCTGGCAGGCAGGACACCAAGTAGAAAAGGAAACAGAAGTGGTTCTGGTAAGCATTCTCAGAAATTAGAAGAAGAGTGGAGCGGAAAGTGTCAAGAAGCTTTTGATGCCATAAAAAAATTGTTGACATCTGCACCTGTCTTGGGTTTTGCTAACTGGAAACTCTCATATATATTACATACAGATGCCAGCTTGAATGGATTAGGAGCAGCCTTATACCAAGAACAAGAAGGAGAACTCAGGGTGATTGCATATGCCAGCCGTGGATTAAGTGCAAGTGAAAGAAATTACCCAGTCCATAAATTAGAGTTTCTTGCTCTTAAATGGGCCATATCAGAAAAATTCCATGACTATTTGTATGGAGCAAAATTTAAAGTTACAACTGACAATAATCCCTTGACTTATGTTCTCACTTCAGCAAAGTTGGATGCTACTTCTCATCAGTGGTTGGCAGCATTGTCTAATTATAATTTTACCATTACTTATAAAGCGGGGAGAATGAATGCGGATGCAGATGGGTTATCCCGCAGACCACATGACCCTGAAATGGAAGATGATAGTGCATTAAAATTACAAGAGCGTGTCTCAGAACTATTAGCAAGAGCTAAACCTGACACTGAGGATTTGGAAGAAATATCTGTGGCTAGTTGTACGGCTGTGTGGCAAAAACATTCTGTTCATGTCATGGCACAGACAAATGAAGAGGATTCTACTGAAGATACTTTTCCAATGATTGAACTGTTGTCCTGTGATGATGGAGCCGTGCCAGATGAGTATGAATACCCAGGGTTATGGCCTGGGACATCAAGTATCCCTGGACTTTGCTCTGAAGACTGGCGAGAGATACAGAGGAAAGACAAGTTTGTTGCCCGAGTTATCCAAATAATAGAGGAAGGTAACAGGCCTAGTAGGGGAGAAGAGAAACAGGAACATTATGAAGTCCAGTTGTTGTTGAGAGAGTGGAAACGACTTCATCTGCACGAAGGGGTGCTTTATCGAAGAGTAAAAAGGAAAGAGGATTTCATTGATCAGTTAATCCTTCCACGTTCTCACAGAAGTCGAGCATTACGAGGTATCCATGATGAAGTAGGACACATGGGCATGGAAAGAACATTGGACTTAGCCAGAGACCGGTTCTATTGGCCTAAAATGGCAGCTGATGTTGACCGCAAGTGCAGGACCTGTGAAAGGTGCATCAGAAAGAAAGCTCCAGTAGAGAAAGCAGCACCTTTGGTGAATATAAAGGTTTATGCTCCAATGGAACTTCTATGTATAGACTTTTTGATGTTGGAGCCTGATGACAGAGATACACGGAATATTTTGGTGCTAACTGATTGTTTTACAGGGTATGCACAAGCCTATCCAACAAAAGATCAAACAGCCAAGACTGTGGCTGTTACTTTGTGGGAAAACTTTCTTTGCCACTATGGTTTTCCAAAGAGGATCCACAGTGATCAAGGTGCAAACTTCGAATCTGAATTAATATCTGAACTTTGCAATATCGTTGGTGTGAAATCAAGAACTACCCCTTACCATCCACGAGGAAACCCTGTGGAAAGATTTAATAGAACTTTAATAAGTATGTTGGGAACTTTAGAAGATTTTGAAAAGGCTAAGTGGAGGAAATATGTTAAACCACTGGTTCATGCATATAACTGTACCCGAAATGATAGAACTGGAGAGTCTCCCTATTTTTTAATGTTTGGTAGACAGCCCTTGTTACCAATTGATTTATGCTTTGGTATTAAGCTGCAAGGGAAATCTAAAGTAACTCACCAACAGTATGTGAAGGACCTAAAAAAAAGGCTGAAGCATGCATATGAGTTGGCTAGAAGAGAATCTGAAAAGAACCAGGAAGCTAATAAGAGGAGGTGGGATGCAAAAGTCAAAATTTCGCATATCTCAGAAGGTGACAGAGTGCTGGTTCGCAATCTCAATTTAAGAGGAAAACATAAATTAGCTGACAGATGGGAAAAGGAAATATATGTCATCATTCAACAGCTACAAGACCTCCCAGTTTATGTAGTTAGACCTGAAGATGGTGATGGTCCTCAAAGGACATTGCATCGTGATCTGTTGCGGCCATGTGGGTTCATTTCAGCTATGGAGGGGGAAGAAGTTCAGCTAGTTGCTCACTCTGATCATGACCTGCCAGTTGTTGAACTGAATCCTGAAGCAATAGAGTTTGAACCAAAAGATTCCAGCTTTTCACCAGATAATTGGCAGCCAAATGCAGAAAGTACAGTGTTGCTGGATTCCAATGATACAGTACCGTATACTCAAGGGGATGAGCTAGTTGATGTGTCCGTTGAATTTCCAGGGATTGAAATGGAGGATAGACGTGTTGAAACATCAAGTACGGGCACATCAGTTCTGGAAGTTGAACCTGAAAACTTGCCTCGCAGACCGCAACGGCAGAGACAGATTCCTACAAGATTTAATGATTATGTATGTGGTGTACACAAATTAGCCCCACCGCACAGAAGGATGTCGGGGACGACATCGGTTTAGTAGGGGAGAATGTAACCCTGCCAATATTATGGGCTTTAGGACCCAGGGGGGCTCACTGAGCATGGGCAGTTAGGTAGGTTACTGACTGCAACTGCCACACCCCTCAGTCGGTTGGGCTGGCTAGGAATAGGGAAGCCAGAGTTAAACTGAGGGGACTAATTATTTCCCTTTACAGGTATGTGTGGGTCCTGTTAGAAAGAAAGGGGCACACTAGAATTTTCCCTGAAAGAGTTATGTTAATAAAATGATTTTAAGGGATAGTTTAGACACACCCCTGAGTCGGTTGGGCTGGCTAGGAATAGGGAAGCCAGAGTTAAACTGAGGGGACTAATTATTTCCCTTTACAGACTGGGAAGAGAGAAGAAGGCCTTCAACATCTGCAGCAGCATTCGTGAAGCAACAACCCTGCAGTTAAACTTTAAGTTGTGGACTTTTCCTTCCTTGTTATTGCACTTGATGTTATTTACCAATGTACAGCGTGTCCTTCCTGAAAGGCACTGAAGATTTTGTGTATTGTGTTTGTGTTTGTAATTGTTTGGTTACTTGAAGTTATATGTTGTGCTGTTGTATTAAATGTTTTATTTTATTGTAAGCAACTTCACAGTTGTCCACAAGTAGTGCTGTCAATTTATTGAAATCAGAACCCCCCCCTTATCCTCTAGTAGGGATTTGTGTCAACAGGGTTACACATGCAAATATCTAGGTTAAATGAAAAACTGTTGCTTATAAATGTGAATTTCCTTATATCAGTGCCACCTTCAAGTACCTGAATTTGGTTTAGAAATTTGCATTAGTGTATCTATGAGTAGATTTTGCCCACTGTATCACTGCACTAGAGGGGGAAAAGGGAAATATTATCACATTTTAGTTACATCCAAGTTCATCCTTCCTGCTGTTTCATTCAGAATGCTGTTGCTAAACAGTCTTGCCCTGTTATGACTGTGATTTGGAAAACCAGAAGCCTAATCTACCTTACAGGGTTGTTGTGAGTACAGTGGAGGAAGAGATCATATATGCCATCCTGAATTCCCTGGAGGAAGGCTGGAATGAAAATAAATTTGATGTCTCTTGACACCTTTAAAACTAGCTCCTTGAGGCATTCTATATAAGCTTCTAGGTCTGAATTTTTTAAAAATATATTTTTATTATTTTTCAATAATAACCAACATTAGATTTAGACATACACCTTCTATATCCATAAATATAATCATTAAAAATTCATAAAATTATTAGATGTATGTCTTCAAAATACAATCAAAAACATTTGACTTCCCCACCGTCTTCCTCCCTCTCTAAAATATCCAAGATCTCCTTTGCTTAGGTCTGAATTTTAAACTCCTTCAACCCTGTCTAAGGAAACAAGGCAAGGATATAAATATCTCCTTGTATGCTTATGTTTTATGCTCCTTATGCTTTGTTAGTAGTCCTCCCTTTGTGTTGATGTCCTTAACCCCCTGCTATTGTCTCTTGCTTTATTCCTCACATTCTCATGTCTTCACATTGCTTCTCTTTCATCCTCAAAGTTTTTGTTCTAGACCCACTTCTTTTAACAAAATCCTTTTCTGAAGAACACTAGTCTCACAATAACTCCCTGTTGATTCTCCCATTAATCACTATTTACTTTCAGTCCCCAGTCTCTCATCTCATCAGTCCTTGTTGCTGGAAACCTTCTAAGCAGGCACTATGCCCTTTTAATCTTTGGCACAGTGAGCCAGCAGATTGTTGGTGCTAAATAAATATTAATTAATAGCTGTGGTGAAATAGCAAGATGCATTTTGTTGGTGCTGTAAAAATGTACCAGTTCCTGTGTCAAACATACTATACAGGAATGTGATGTGGTCAGTCCTGTCACCTCAGAATGTCTAATTCAGTTGAATTGATACTCTTATAGCTGGGTAGACTACCATTCTGGTGCTCCTTCCCCACTAGTAAGCAGGATGAGGTTGCTTAGCAACGATAGAAGGCATGCTGTCTGGTCAGTTCACATCCTTGGGTAAGGAGGCAGGATGATGGAGAAAGGGAGGGGGAAAACCAGGCTTATATCTAGTACTTGCCCTAGTGTTTCTGGCACAAATAAACATTTTATAAAAAGATTTGCAAAGGGCAAAGTAAAGAATTAAAAGTCAACTCTTTTTGTACCATTTGAAATGTTAGGCCCCTTGAGTCCATTAGATTGCAAAGCAGAACTGAACTGCTTCTAAGAACTTTGTGGATTTTGGTATTGAAACAATGGGTCAACCAAGGTTTTTGAACTTGCTTTTCAACTTATGTTACCTTATGCTGTCATGATGACTGTGACAGACAGTGTAGGTTCCGCCTCTCCCTAAGAGCAACCAATGAGAGCTGATGGAATGTCGGGAGAGACAGTTGAAAAACAGCAGTTAAGAACAGCCTTTGGGAGTTGTCAGTTGGGGAGCTGAGAGGGAAAGGGAGGATGTCTGAGTAAAATTGAGGAGAAGAGAGAGCATCTTATAGTGGGCTGAAAATAGTCAGTTGGTAACCAAAGGATCCCAGTTGTGGGAATAGGACCACAGTTCAAAAGTTAACCGGAAGCGAAATGTTGTAACTTCTACCTTACTTTCTTCAGTGTTATGTTAATATCATAAATAAAAGTTGACTTCTTAGTTTGTTTAACCCAACTGGATGCATGTATATGGGAAAGAAAAACACATGCACAATTTAATATCGCAGTCTATTTATAGTAGGATATGAATAAATGGTGGCAGCGTGTGAATGGAACAGTGTTTGAGCCCCCAACCCCAATAACTAGTGAGAGCCAGCGTGGTGTAGTGGTTAAGAGCAGTGATTTGGAGTGGTGGACTCTGATCTGGAGAACCAGGTTTGATTCCCCACTCCTACACATGAAGCCAGCTGAATGACCTTGGGCTAGTCACACACTCTCAGCCCCACCTACCTCACAGGGTGTCTGTTGTGGGGAGGGGGAGGGAAGGTGATTGTAAACCAGTTTGAGTCCTCCTTGTAGAGAAAGTCGGCATATAAAAACCAACTCTTCTTCTTCTAACTCTGTGTGAGTGAGGGCCTGTTATCAAAGGAGACTGACCTACCCTGTCTGCTGATGTCTCTGTAAGTGAAAGGACCTGAGAGGGAAAATGGTCCTGACCTACTTGTAACCCAGAACCTGAGAGAGAGAGAGAGAGAGTGGTTTTAGAGGGTGATGGGTACTCTGTGTGAATAGAGAAGGGGCATTGCAATGACATCAGACAATCACTGCATGACTCTTTTCAATATGTATAAGGACTAAAATAATATGGGGCACATATAGCTTCATTTATGTTTTTAAGAAAAGGAGCAGAAAAAGTGGATGCAGGAGGGCAGACTAGCCTGCATAATTCCCGTCTAGCACAATACCTTTCAATTTCATGAACACTAATTGAAGCACACAGTCCAGCAATTTTTGAGAAAAGCAGAAAATCTACCTTGTATTATCTTTCTGTACTGCATGGTAGAAAAGGGGAAAGGAAAAATAAAATTAGGGATTTAGATTGATCAGCGTGACTTTCTGAATGGTTTTCTTCTACAAAGTAGATAAGCTCATCGGTAACTTTAGGCATTTGTTGCCCATTAATTATATTTTTCATTGTACTAAAAATACCACTTTAGGATGAATCCAGAAAACATATTTTTTATTTAACCTTGAAAGAACTTAAGCCTGATGTATTTTTTCGCCATCATGTCACAGCTGACTTATGGCGACCTGTAGGGTTTTCAAGGCAAGAGACATTGGGAGGTGGTTTGCCATTGTCTGCCTCCGCGTCATGCCCCTGGTATTCCTTGCAGATCTCCCACCCAAATACTTGCCAGGGTCGTGGCAGAGAGGTGTGACTGGCACAAGGTCACCCAGCAGGTTTCCATGGCAGAATGGGGATTTGAACCTGAGTTTCCTAGATCCTAGTCTGACACCGTAATTACTACACTACACTAAGCCTGATTATGTGTAGCTAATGAATAATGAATAATGACTTGTGGCTTTAATAGTTTAAAATATGTGGTGATGGGGCCACTGTCTTAGATGGCTTTAAAAAAAAGAATGATAAACATTAATAAGAGACATATCTTGTATGGTTGTTTAATCCTTTTTAGAAATGATCACACCTGCAATTCTGAGTTCTGTAATTAAGCATTGTATAAAGAAATACTTTCATCTTGAATCTACTGGTAATACGTTTAATTGAATGATTCTGGTACTGTAAGACTGGTAACCTTTGCAGAAGCCAGGCTTATTTTTTATTGGCAAGGCTTACTTTTCCATAAGGTTAATGCTTATATCTTTAATGATACTTTATATCAATGTACATGGGTACACTGTCCTGTGGCGCAGAGTGGTAAAGCTGCAGTACTGCAGTCCAAACTCTGCTCACGACCTGAGTTCGATCCCAACGGAAGTTGGTTTCAGGTAGCCGGCTCAAGGTTGACTCAGTCTTCCATCCTTCCGAGGTTGGTCAAATGATTACCCAGCTTGCTGGGGGTAAAGGGAAGATGACTGGGGAAGGCACTGGCAAACCACCCCGTAAAACAAAGTCTGCCTAGAAAACGTTGAGATGTGACGTCATCCCATGGGTCAGGAATGACCCAGTGCTTGCACGGGGGACCTTTACTTACATGGGTATGTCAATAACAAAAAGATAAACAGAAAAGGGGAGTCAGTCAAGGATTGCCAAATGAAACAAAGAAGTCTTCACCAACTGGCAGAAAAGAATGACAGAGAGGGACAATTGCATATCCTTAGGGAGGGAATTCCACACTTGTCGTGCCACAGCTGAGAAGGCCTTTTTTCATGTTGCCACCTATAATCTAGCCTCAGATGTTAGAGAGAACTTAAAGAAGGGTCTCTGCAGATGACTGTAATGGTTGGGTATATTCATATGGGAACAGGTGGTCCTTAAGGTATGCAGGCCCCAAGCCATATAGAAGTGTAAAGGTCAGTACTAGCACCTTAAAGTTGGACCTGGAAGCAAAATAGAAACCAGTGTAGATGGAACAAGAGTTCCCTACAACCCATTCCAGTCAGCATTCTCACAGCATTTTGCACCAATTGTAGTTGCCAGACACTCATCAAGGGTGGTCCTTGCAGCATTCTAATCTAGATGTTAGCAGGGAACATGCAAAAAAGGCAAGCTCTTTTTTTACCCAGCACAGGCGACAGACAGCTAGCTCAACAGCCAAAGCAAGTGAAAGGCATTCCTGGCCACTCCTGCCACCTGCTTATCCAACTTCAGCACCCCCAAGCTCTGAACATAGTCATTTAGGAGGAGCGCAGCCCCCTCTAGAACAGATACATCTACACCTGAGTCAGTCCTCCTGCCCACCAGTAGCACCTCCCGTCTTGTCAGGAGTAAAACTCCGTTTATTAGCTGTCATCTCATTAAACACGACATGTAAGATTTTCTGGGCACATTTCCACTGTTGAATTTGAACGGTAGCATGATCACAGTTCTCAAGTAGTTTAGCAATAATTCTTTAACTCCAGCTCTTGAGTTTTTAATCGGGACTGGGATATATCCCCCCTAGCAGTCTTCATGACTGACAGAAATTTGAAAAGACTGACCTTGAAAAGGCCCAGTACCCTTCCTGGTCACCACTTCAAAGGAGGAAGGGGTGGTGGCCGCTGCTGTGGGGTGGTCCCAGATGAGGTGGGGCGGTCCCAGATGAGGTGGGGCTGGCATGCCCCTGGTGAGGATTATCCTGAGGCAGGGCTGACCTGGCTAGGGAAGCTGCGGTAGGGAAGGACAGCCCCCAGGCCATTGGTCCACCGGACAGTCTCAGATGGCCTTAATGGCCAGTCCAACTCTGTCCCTGTCCTTCAGTGTTACTCCTCTGAAGATGCCTGCCATAGCTGCTGGCAAAACGCCAGGAAAGAAAATACCAAGACCACGGTCACACAGCCTGGATAACCTACAAGAACCAATCTGTCCCTGACATTTGACCACAAATTCCAAAGTGGGGGATAAAGGAAGGTGGCTGCTTATCAACATGCTATACATTTCAACATTGAAATGTTGGGGAGGGCTGTGGCTCAGTGAGAGAGCATCTGCTTGGCATGCAGAAGGTCCCAGGTTCAATTCCCGGCATCTCTAATTCAAGGGACTAGACAAGTAGGTGATGTGAAAGACCCCTGCCTGAGACCTGGACCCAAGGGTCTGGTTCAGTATAAGGCAGCTTCATGTGTTCGTGTGAAGAAGTGCCGATAAGTGTGCCTCCTGCTCTCTTAGGTGGAGGGTTATTTCGGTTTCTTCTTCATGTGTTTTCGGTCGCTTCCTTTGACTTCTTCCGTAGTAGAAAAGAGCAAGAGTCCAGTAGCACCTTAAAGACTAACAAAAATATTTTCTGGCAGGATATGAGCTTTCGTGAGCCACAGCTCACTTCTTCAGATACAGCTAGAATGTGACTCCATCTGTCTTTAAGTAGACTACTTAAGTAACTACTTAAAGACAGATGGATTCACATTCTAGCTGTATCTGAAGAAGTGAGCTGTGGCTCACGAAAGCTCACACCCTGCTAGAAAATATTCTTGTTAGTCTTTAAGGTGCTACTGGACTCTTGCTCTTTTCTACTACTGCAGACAGACTAACACGGCTACCCACTGTGAATTTGACTTCTTCCATTAGCCGAGACGTTTCCACTTGCCAGAGTTCCTAGAACAACAATGCTCAACCCCGCTATGACCCGCCCCCCATTTTTTTCTTGGCGAGTCCTTGGAGCCGACTGCAAAGGGTGGGGAAGCATCGCCCCATACCGTGTATGTGTGTTGGGCTTATTTCGTGGCATGGAAACAGCCTCCCCCATTTGCATTGGGAGAGCGTTCTCTTGGCAAGGTGTCCCTGGCAGGCCAGCGGCCCAGCCTGGGCGCGCGCTTCCTCCCCGGCGCTTTTCAGGAAGGGGAGCTGCAAGACTGCGGAAGGGTTAAGGGCGTTTGTTGTGCTGGGCGGCCGCCGGTGGGCGTTCCCGCCTTCTGGCCCGCCGCTCCAGCCTCCCTCGCCGCCTCCCGCCGGTGTGAGCGACACCGCCTCGGGGGCAAGCTTGCTTGACTCCCGCCCGGTGGGCTGGCAGGCAGGCGGGCGACCTGCTCTTCCGCACAGCGGCTCCTTGGCGAAGGGCGCGGAGAAGGAAGTCGCGATCATGCCTGGCAGCGACACCGCGCTAGCGGTGGACCGGACATACTCGGACCCGGAGAGGCACCGCCGCTTCAAGACCCGGGTAATCCATCCCCCGCCGCCCCTCCTTCCCCACGTTCAACCTCTTTCTCTCTCGGCGAGATCCAGAACTGCACCGGGTTGGTGCTTCCTTTACCAGGCGAAAGTCAGGGCTGCAAAACTTTCCACCTCTCCCACCCCTTAATGCTGGGTCCGGACCCCCCCCCCCCGCACGTCTGCGGTGGGTGGTTGCAAACGTTTCGTTTCTGGGAGAGTGCGTTTCCTCCCCCCTTCAGGGTGTTTCTAGAGTTATCTGTCACCCTAACAGCATCCGAGCTGGGCTCCAGTGCATGCCTCTGCCATGTGTCAAGTGTCAGGTTTCAACACGCCTGGCCAGCGAAACAGCTGCTGGGAATTCCAGCACCTGATTGGGATGGAGCTGGCACCTCTGGGTATGCCTTGGGTTCTGTGTGTGCGCGCGCGCTGGGTGGACTTTAAACACCGGGGCACCCGGCCTGGAAGAGCTGCACAAAGTGGGGAAAGATATTTGGGGTGCCTTTGGCTCAAGAACAGGGAGACTCGAAGGGGGTCTCTGAACAGAGGCAGCAAAAACTGAGCCGAAGTGGCTAGGACTACCTCACTCTTCAGGTATTTCGTGGGAAGCTTTAGGGTGGCAGTTTGGAATGATGAATGGGGTGGGGGATTCCCTGGGCCTCTCATGCAAGAGATGAAATTGTGCAGACCTGAAGTAGTAAAATGAATTGCACCACTTACCTGTAGGTGGAGGATCACCGTTTTGGAATCCTTGCTGCCTACATTGTGAAAGGAGTCTGGGTTAGCCTTGCTCCTGGACGCCTTGTCGTGGTAGGATGTAGCTGCGCTTAAAAAAATGTTGGAGGCATGCAACACTGGGCAGAAAATAGAAAAGGAGAGGAAGGTGGGTAATGGTCCTCTTACTTGCCAGATTTGAAAATGGCACAGGTGGACAGAGGTGGGATTAGTAACATGCCTTCCACCAATGCACATACACTGACCAGTCAGTGCCCAGCTACAAGTGTAGCAACCATTCCCATACTAAGGCTCATAGAGGAGGGTGCCGAGTTGTTTTCTGTTGCCCCAGAAGGTTGGACCAGAAACAACGGGTTGAAATTAAATCAAAAGAGTTTCTGTCTACACATTGGGAAGAGTTTTCTAACCATTAGAGCGGTTCCTCAGTGGAACAGGCTTCCTCAGGAGGTAGTAAGCTCTCCTTCCCTGGAGGTTTTTAAGAAGAGGTTAGATGGCCATCTGTCAGCAATGCTGATTCTATAACCTTAAGCACATGAGAGAGGGAACGCATCTTGGTCATCTTCTGGGTATGTAGTGGGGGTCACTGGGGGTGTGGGGGGAGGGTAGTTGTGAATTTCCTGCATTGTTCAGGGGGTTGGACTAGATGACCCTGGTGGTCCCTTCCAACTCTATGATTCTAAGGCAACAGTGACAATTGTACTACAATACTTGGAGAGAGGAATTGATCTTTACCAGCAACTAGAACTAGAAATGCACAGGATTCCTTCACAAGAGTCCTTCACAAGAGACTTATCTATATTTGTTACAAACGACACCAAAATAAATTTTCCTCGCAGGGATTGTTGTTGTTTTTATATTCATATTCAGCGTTTACCCTGCACCTTTTCCCATCAAGCAGGGCTCATTTTAATCCTGGTTCCTTTTGCAATATCTATTTTGTACTGTTTGTTTACAGTCCATTTTAAAGCCAGTGACTTTGACTTTCAGTTCCTTGGACAGAATTGAAATTGTGCAAGGCCAAAAATTGCAGTTGGATGTTGAAATGAGTAGTTCAGAAGTAGAAAGTAAATGCAAGGATGGGAAGAGGAAAAAAGCAATCTAGGCATATTCACTCTTGGATTATCTCAAGCATACTGTGACTCATCTCTTACAAAAGGGATAGGTAATGTGAAAGTTTCACAGTAAAATGGGTTCAAAGAGAAGATCTGTGGAGCAAGTGACATCAGCAGAAAGTCAATTCTAATCAAGTACATAAAATAATTTGCTGCCAAGAAGAATGTAATAATAAACAGTGGGGGTCAGAGTGAACCCTGTAATATTAGGAAAATAAAAATAAAATAAATTGTATATTATTTCCATGAGGGAATAAACATACACAGTGAATGTATGCCATTATACATTAAGAATGAACATACATTTATGCCCCAGTGTGTAACTTGATGGGCAGCCATATCTGACTACTGCTTTTCATGTGAAACATTTTTTTAAAAACATATGATAACGAACAAAACACTTTTTCATATACAAGAGTCTCTGACAAGAAAACTTGTAATGTGCAAAAAAACAACAACCTGTAATTGGGGGTGCATTAAATTCACATAATAGCAAACAGGTTGTACCTGCAAGTAGCACTAGCTCAGCATTTACTCCATAGGATTGACTACTAGAAACAGGGCAATGATTTTAGCTAGGCTGTGGATGTGTTTCTGCCAGTCAGCTCTGAGTAAAACTTTCTTTATCCAGTAAAAACCAAGGAAGTAGTTTCTAATTATTTATATTGTAATTTGTCCTTGCTAGTTTTGGCTTTCTGCATAAATATTTGTTCTTTTTCCCCCCTTCTAAGATGAAACATTTAGTTCTTCAAAATAAATGAACTTCAGAGTTTGAAGCAGTTGGATTATTTAACTGTGGAGGGAAAGGAAGTAATCTTCCTGTACAAAATCAAACTGTGATCCTAAACAGAGTTATACACTGTTCTAAATCCATTGACTTCAGTTGGCTTAGAAGGGTATAATACCGCTGAGGATTGCACTTCTAGTCTCTCTTTCTGATCTTCCAATCACATTAAATCATGACACTGTGTGTTCAGCTTGTTTTTGCTTAATTGAAATAAAACAATTTGCTGGGATTTTGATTGTTGGCATTCTGTCAACACAGCATTTATATGGGCTTGCATCAAGTGATATTCATTTACAGAGAGTACTGAATTTTGTATAGAGTCAAATCAACTTGATATTTTTTTTAAGTTAAAAGAAATTTGGCATGATCACTGAGGGAAAGCCCCCCCCCCACAAAATCCTGTGTTAACGGATTCTTGGTTTCTATAATGATTCATGTGGTCTCTTGAACTGCAAGCAAATAGAATCCAGAAGGTAATTTTTGACAGTGCAACCTTTTGAGTTGATTTTTTTTTGCTTGGCAGATGTTTTAAAAGTTGCTGTTAAACAACAACAACTCTCACTAACTGTGCAATCCTGAAGGGGGGGACGACAGTGCCGCATAGGAGCCGGAGTAATCCCCTGCCAGAGTCCCTGCCACTATGCACCATGATATTTGTATTTTGCTTTTCTTCATACAGGTTGAGTATCCCTTAACAAGAGACCCCCAAACCAGAATGATCCAAAAAATGGACGTTTTGAGCCAACAAATGTGAAAATGTGTGATGGGCTTATTGAAGGACCAGGGCAGCGTGAATTCATACCAGAACAAGAAATCATGTCAGTTTATAAAATCAAAGAGAGACTTCTAAGACAAAAACCATTGTTAATGAGGCAAATGACTGGAGGGAACATTTTAAAAACCCATCCAGCAGAATGCCTCCTCATCCCTAGAGGACCCACTTCCTGGTCCCTCAACTGCTTCTGATGTTTCTTCTCACCTAAAAAATAAAATGCAGTGTACACAGTATCGTAGGTGGAGACTGAAAGCCTACCATTGTTTGCTTGTTGTTGCTTTTGTTTAACAGCTGATACAGGTATTCTGGTGAAATAGTTACACCTTTTCTTTCTGATTGTTCAATGTACACAAAAATATTAAAAATATTGTTTAAAATTACATTCAGGCTATGTGTATAAAGGGTATATAAAACATAAATGAATTTCATGTTTCTACTTGGGTCCCCAAGATATCTCATTATGTACATGCAAATATTCCAAAATCTTTCAAAATATAGAAAGATCATCCTTGTCCCACATCTATTCAATGTATGGATAAATGATTTTCTACCTAGCCAGGACTGTAGATCCTGTTGTCCTCAGCTAAGGGGCCAGCCAATACCATATTTAGTAGGGCTGTTGAAATTTTTTTGGGGGGGAAAGTTCGGCTTTGGCAAAATTCGGCCCTTTTAAATTCGGGCTGTGCCGAAGTCCGAACTCCCCCGCTTCGGATCCCCAAAATTTGGGCGAGATCCAGAGTTTGGGGGGAAATTCGGCCCCCCCGCGGGCCTTCACGGGGCTTCCATGAAGGCGCGCGGGGGGCAGAGGGGTTTAAAGACCCCCCCGCCACTCTTCCCGGGAGTTCCGGGAAGGCAGGTGGTGGGTTGTCAAGCCCCTCTGCGCTGTCTGCGCAGCCGAATCAGGGGGAAACAGCCGAATCGGGGAAAATTCGGTTGTTTTTTGGTTCGGGACGACAGCCCTAATATTTAGCATATGCAAACCATCTAGTATTGTTAGCTTGTTCACTCCCAGATATAGTGAAAATTTTAAATGAGTTTTATGATTACTGCATTAAAGAATATTTAGAAATAAATTTTGATAAAACTAATACTGTACGAAATAAATATATTACTCCCTGGAGAAGCGGATTCTGTGTTATCTACTGTCAAGTAGATCAGTGAATTGCGTAAGAGATATGGCAATTTTTCTATCTATAGTGTCAAGAAAAAATTAATTTTCATCTCCCCTCCTTTTTAAAAGTGTGAAATGGTAGATGATTAGCCAATGGCTGTTAAATCTAGGGAAAGGAAAGAAATATGGAAAGATCTGACATACGGAACACTTCTAGTCCCAAGCATTCCAGATAAGAGATACTCAACCTGTAGCTCAAAATGGGGAGAAAAATGGCAGCGTAACGGGGGTCGTTCCCAGTGTTCCAACACACTGGAAGTGAGGAAATAATTTCAGTACACAGTCGGTGATGCTGTAGCATTCAATCAAAATTCTATGATTAAACCATAGAGTTTTGGGCAGCTGCTAGAGTGTTGCTGACAACAAGCTGATGTCACTTGCAGACACACACAGAGGCATTAGTGCATTGCTAGTGACATCACTAATCACCTGTTGCTACCAGCCTCATGTTGACAAGCATAATGAAACATTCCTAGTCGCTTGTACTGTTGGGGTTTATGCAGCTAACTAAGACCTTTAGGAGGTGACAGTCTAACTGCTCTGGGGATGTATTCCAAGGGGAAATTAAATCTTATTCATACATGTTCCCTAAAGAAACAGTGGCCCTGGATCAGTTCCTAAACCAGAATTGGAATCGAGAGAAGTCGGGTCCTCTCTAATTAACTGTTCTACTTTCAGTGCAGAGAATGTAGGGCTCCCAGAACCTAACTTGGTACTCTGGGAGTTTTTTATGCTGGAATAAGTGTTGTTATTGTTTAAGGTGCTACTGGACTCCTGTTGTATGTTTACTAGGGGTATCCATAGCCCTTTGCCACCCCGTCAAAAATACTATAGTTGAAGGGCTAAGGTCCTTCAATGGTTCTTAGGGCAGCCAGTCAAGATCTTTCTATGATTTCAACAACTCATTGCAACAAAGATGAGCACTGTCCAAACATTTATGCTATATTTACCTGCTGGATTACAATTATAATTTTAAACATATTAAAAATCACATGTGACAGGGTGATTTATTATCATTTATTTATATTTTAATGACTAGAGTTCCATAGAAGAGGAGGGAGTAGTAAACAGTCTGTTGGGTTGTGGCGGGAGGAGAAAGGCCAGGCAGTTGTATGCCCTTTTATGGTAGTTAATGGTTTCTTAGGCTGACTGTAGACATTTTTAGTTGTAAATTTCTACTGTTCCTTTAGCTAGGGATTAGCTGGTGAGGCTCGTACATGTACACAATACATGCAGAAACAGATGTATTGTGCCCACCTTGATGCAAACCTAGGCAGTCTTAAAAAAAACTGATTCTAGTTTCCTTTGGCTGTTTGTTCAATACTATGAATGGTTCCATATAATTTATTTCATTTTTCTGTGCAAGCGCAAAACACATAATTTTGGAACTTGTTTTTTTGAGGGGTGGTGGTGGTCTTAATTCATCCCATGAAGAGGCCTGAACCATTTTTGCCTGGTTACTGAGGAGATAAGGCATGTTGGGCCTACGCTTGGCAGGCAGGGGCAATCTGAGCCATAGGGCATCCTGGGCAACTGCTCTGGGTCCCCTGCTGGGGGCCACACTGGGAGCCCCAGCCAACTGTCTCAGCCCCTGCCCTGAAGCCCCAGCTGCTTGATTCTCATCCCATCCTCAGCTCCTGCAACTTCTTGAATTGGGTATAAAGTCTCTATATGTGTCACAGCATGACATCTTGTTCTAGGCATATAAGCTTATAGTCTTACAGAAGAAACAGCAAAGGAAAATCAGAGCAGAAAACCAGATCAGTCCCAAATATGATGGCCTACCTGAAAGTGGCTAAAGTACCCCTGTTTTGGTTATCCAGAGACATCCGTATATACTCCAGGTTTACTGGACTGATTTTAGTAGTTCAGTGAGTGATAGTGGTTAAGGTGTCGGTTAAAGTGGTATAGTGGCTAAGGTTTTGGACTAGGATCTGAGAAACCCAGGTTCGAATCCTACCCTGCCATGGAAATTTGCTGGAAGACCTTGGGCCAGTCACACACTCTCAGCCTCGACCCTGTCAAGTATTTGGATAGGAGGCCTCCAAGGAATACCATGGGTGTGGTAACCAGAGGCAGGCAATGGCAAACCACCTTTGAATGTCTCTTGCCTTGAAAACTCTACGGGGTCGCAAGAAGCCAGCTGTGACTTGACGGCACCAAAAAAAAGTGAGTTAGGATTAAGTGTGTGTTTACACATTGCAGTTTGCCCTGATAGCATAAAAATTGCCCTTATGACTCCAAAATTATATTCTTATCTTCTGTTTGCTGAATGTTTACTAAGACCTGGATGTTTTGATTCCGGTAACTGGAAGCATGGCTGAAGTGTAGTTGTAGTTTATCTTCACATTTAGGGATTCCTCTCATCTGGAGCATCCCAGAAACATCTCTTCATGCTTAGAATCCTCCCAACATTCTTTGTAATTTCCCCCCATTCAGTTGATTCTGGGCCTTTTCTCAGTTTACGTAAAAATTACTTTTTGCTTGACTTGCTTTGCAGTTTTCTCTTAACTTTTTGCTTCTATGTGTTTGTAATTAGTTTTCTTGACTCTCAGTTTATTCCTGCTGGATTTCTCCTATAAGAATAGGCAGGCATTGCTGCAATAATTCCAAGCCACTCCGGGTAGAAAGAACTTGCTTGTAGCGCTCTGTCAGTGGGACCTAAGTGTCTAGAGATCCCTTATATTCCTTGGGCATACTCCAGGGTGCCCAAGACTCATCAAAACCTAAATATATATTTTGTAAACTGTTGTCACATGATAGTTTCTTCCTTTAATTTTATGCTGCAGCTTCAAACATTCAGGTATTTTACCTGATACAGAAGATGGTGGAATCTTCGCAAGTAGGAAATAAGCCAGAGGTTGTTGTCAGGTTCTAGGACTCCGTTGCCTCTCAGGAATCATCCACTTTACTCCAGACGTTAGCAGAGAGTTTAAAGTAGAATTTATTTGAAAGGAAGGGTACAGTAACCTATGAAACACAACGTTACAATGGCGCCAAATCATTTGGAGGGTATTCTTATAGAGTACACACACTAGCATGTTTACAAGTAACATCTTTGAAATGCAAAACATCAGAGGTTCCCCAATACCAAGAGAGAGAATTCACACCTTAAGATCAGAGCAGGATTACAATCAGGAAGTCACTTTGAAGTGGAGATCTCTCGAGCCTTTTGGCTGTTGCCTCTTCCTTCCCACGGGAAGGAGAGATGAAACGAAAGTCACCTCGCTATCCCGGGTCCGATTGCATGCCCTCGCTGACACTCCGCCTCCCCAAAGGCCCCCCCTCCAGATTTCCTCGTTTTTTGCCGGAAGCTATCTCGGGTGCCACGATCCGATGAGGTTTCCGCTTGCAGGGCCGCCGCCCCCCGGCGACCGTTCGTCCCCTCCGCTCTCCTGTGCTCCAGGTTCCGAGGTGGTGTCGCCTCCCGCTCTTGTGTCGCCCTGTTGCTCGTCCCTTCTGACGGCGTGTTGGTACATCTTGCTGCAAAATGACCCATCTTCCCACACTGAAGGCAAGCTCCCTCCCTGAACCGACGTGCCCTGTCGAGACTGTAGACTCCTCGATGTCTTCCCTCTCGCCTGGGACCTGCTGCACTGTCCCCTCTCGTGGGCGGGATAGGGATCGTCTTCGAAGGACGATCCTTGGAGAACTGGAGGGTAAGCTTGCGGTTCTCCACTAGAGCTGCCAAATTTACCCACTCTTCCACTGACTCTGGATCTCCCAAAGTCAAACAGCCATCCAGCACTTCCCACCGCAACCCTTCGCGGAAATGCTGGACCTTTGTGGCCTCACTCCACTCCCTTATCTTGCACGACAAAGATAAAAAGTCCTGTGCATACTCACTTACTGAGCGGGCTCCCTGCTTCAAACGACGCATGGCAATCTTTGCTTTTTCCCCCCGGTGGGGGTCTTCGAACCGGCGTCGTAGAGCGCACAAGAACTCATCCAGGGATGCCAAAACTCGGGGCATAGTTTCCGCCGCTGTCACTGCCCACTCCACTGCCTCCTTCTCCAGCAGGCTGATCACATACCTGACCCGAGCTTCTTCCGAGGCAAAGGTCTCCCCCTGGTCCTTCATAAAGCCGGAGATTTGGAGTAAGAAGTGAGACAACTGTGAGCTGGACCCGTCGAAAGATACCTTCAGGTCTCTGGCCGTAGGGCGTCTGGGCGTGGGAGCCTCCCCAACAACGAGCGGTCCTGTAGTCGGCCGTGAACCCGTTTGGGATTGTTGCACGGGCTGTCCAAGCCCCCTCACTGCCCCTAGAACGGCTGCCAGGTCTCGCTGCAAGGTATCTAGCTGAGTCTGCAGGTCCCGATTCTGCAGAACGAGCATCTGATTCTGTCCGCGTATCAGAGTGGCCGCTTCTGCAGTGAGGGTCGGGGTGTGAGCGAGCGTGGGGTCCTTCCACCCTTCCCCTTCTCCATACCAAGCGGCCAGCGGTCCCCGGTAGAAGTCGCCTCCTGGTTCTGACGCTGCTCTCTGCCGCTGCCCGGTCTCCGAGAATCGGGGGGTCCACGTCGGCCTCCCAGGGACATCGGTAGGCCCGGGTGGGCGCTGCTCCGGGGTCGCTGCTCCTTGACCAACCTCAATATCAGCGGGAGTCTGCCGAAGCTCCTCTCCCGCGTTGAGCGGGACCGAGGGTGGTGCCGACATCCTAATACTACTTCTAACCCGAAAACAAAAAAGGTTGGGATTGTAACGTACTGTCAGGTTCTAGGACTCCGTTGCCTCTCAGGAATCATCCACTTTACTCCAGACGTTAGCAGAGAGTTTAAAGTAGAATTTATTTGAAAGGAAGGGTACAGTAACCTATGAAACACAACGTTACAATGGCGCCAAATCATTTGGAGGGTATTCTTATAGAGTACACACACTAGCATGTTTACAAGTAACATCTTTGAAATGCAAAACATCAGAGGTTCCCCAATACCAAGAGAGAGAATTCACACCTTAAGATCAGAGCAGGATTACAATCAGGAAGTCACTTTGAAGTGGAGATCTCTCAAGCCTTTTGGCTGTTGCCTCTTCCTTCCCACGGGAAGGAGAGATGAAACGAAAGTCACCTCGCTATCCCGGGTCCGATTGCATGCCCTCGCTGACAGTTGTATTGTTGCAAGAAGTGTACTACCAGATTGTGCATGCACCAAATACCTGAAGATGTTTTATGTTTTGAAATATTTTTTTCCCTATTGTATAGGTACCATGAGTGGTACTTGTTTAACTACTAATCTAGTCAAGCTCAGTAGTAGTGCTACTGTCACTAATATTACTATCATAGATCTGAAATTTCCATAAATATTAATTGGCTGGTTGCAGCATTTTCTGTGATTTTTTACTATTCAGAGGAAAGGGTCCCTTTCCCCCCTTTTGGATCCTCACATCTCAGGCAGTAGAATTACATGCAGAGTTAATTGAGTCTAAGCCTGTTGATGTCAGTGAGTTTTGACTGGCTTGACTCTGTATAGGACTGCACTGTAAATAAAGCTGCCACATTGTCCAAAAAAAAGATCTGCTGGGGAAAGAGCTGTACTCTTCTGATGTCATACTGACTATTCAGGGTGGAGTCTTTCAATAGAGGTATGAGTGTCCTTGTTTATTGTATTTCCTGTTTTCTGTAACTTGCCTTTGGTGGAACAATTACGTGCTCATATAGGTTGAAAGTCCTAAATGTCACCCAGTCTCTGTTCAAATAGAGAAGGTGGGGTTCTTCCCATGTCTTCCCATTGCATTGGTTAATCTTCCATATCCAGAGTGGGAGTGATAGATGGGCAGCAGTCTCTGTTGTAGACTTTTTCAATGAAATTTTGGAATGCCATAGCTTTTAAACGTTCTTTTCATTGGCTGAATTTTTAAAAACTCCTGACTAAACAACCTGAGTCACATGAGCTTCAGAGCAGCTGAATTGAAGTTTTGAGTTTTGCCTAAAGTTTGCAGCATTATCATGCTAGCCCCCTTGCTAATCAAGATGCCTGTTGTGCAATTGAAGGACTGTGTTTAAACATAGTAGGTCATACCTTCAAACCTGCACATATCTTTTCTTAACTATTTCGTTGAGTATTCTGAGGTTGGTGGTTTGGTTCTAGATAAATATGAAGGTCGTTCCTTGTCCTTCTGTCAGATTTGCATTTCCCTGGTGGGATACACACTGTCAAAGCCCCCTTGTCCCCAAGAAGGCTTTGGAGTAAAGGTCAAGAGCAAAACGCACAAAACTGGGGTAATGAGCCACCCCTAGCCCTTCCAAACTAACCCTCAGCTGAGAGACCGAGGGACCAACCCTCCAGTC
The DNA here is from genome assembly GCF_029931775.1 of Euleptes europaea. NCBI lineage: Eukaryota > Metazoa > Chordata > Lepidosauria > Squamata > Sphaerodactylidae > Euleptes > Euleptes europaea. The sequence continues at coordinate 82,902,124 of NC_079314.1, read as the reverse complement.
CTACTAGGTGTTAATCAAGAAGTCACCCTGCAAGGTAGGACACTTGCAAGTTGAATTCCAGAAACAATTACAGTGATAGCTGTAGCCAAAACAGGCCAGGGTACTGGGTTTAGAATGAAGCTCCCAAACCACACCTCAGGAGTATAATTAATAAGGTTTATTAAAAGAAAGGTGCAAAAGTATTCAAATATAGAAGCGTGCAACACGGGAGAAAATAATAAAACTAAATTGCTAACCTAGAATACTTATTGAGGTTTTAGTCCTCCGACCCAGGTGTTACCTGGCTAGAGTGAAGATACAAAGTCCAAATAGAACTCCAAAGTCCAAATAGAACTCCAAAGTCCAAAATACCAGAAGCAGTGTTCAGGCCGCACAAGACTTAACCCACAATCAAAAGGATGGCTAGAAGTGTTTTCTAACAGAGCGGTTACTCAGTGGAACAGGCTTCCTCGGGAGGTGGTAAGCACTCCTTCCCTGGAGGTTTTCAGCAGAGGTTAAATGGCCATCTGTCAGCAATGCTGATTCTATGACCTTAGGCAGATCATGAGAGGGAGGGCATCTTGGCTATCTTCTGGGCATGGAGTAGGGGTCACTGGGGGTGGGGGGAATAGTTGTGAATTTCCTGCATTGTGCAAGGGGTTGGACAAGATGACCCTGGTAGGTCTGTGATTCTATGTGCCAAACCAGAATGAATGGTCTTTCTTCCCACAGCTGGCCTGATCCTATTTGGCCAATCAGGTGTTTTGCTAAGTTGTGAGCACATACCTCTGCAGCTGACACATATTCACAATCAAGCATCTTTCCCATGCCTAGGGGTTCCTTGCTTAAATGAGATGAGAGTGTGAGTGTGAAACTCCCTCTGGGTCTCTGGCCTTGAAGCTCCCAGTCCCATGATCTCACTTGTACCTGTATCTGACTCCATCTCTTATCTCTCTCTGGAAACTTCAAGTCATTGTGACATTAACATCCCAGAGAGGAGCCTTCAAGAATTTAACTAGGCCCCAAAGCCTGAACCAAACTTTGAAAGGCCAAGAAACCGCTAAACAAAGCCAGTTTCTTGACACACAGCTAAAAAGTATCAGTTTGCTCACTTTTCATTGCTGTTGTCTCTGTGCAGAATGTTCGGATGCAGTGCCAGCTGGCACAGAATCTCTGTGTTAAAGAGACTGTCAGGTTTACTTCTTGCAGTAGACACTGATTTGTTACTCAGCACTAAAGTTTAAGTCAGAAGCAATTCTGTCATTGGTAGATAGCCAGTTTCATTTTCCTTGTTGCCTTTTGTATCCCAGTCTTTACACCAGGGTATTACGGGGGAAGCTAGCTGCCAGGCAGTACTGGTGCATTTAGAATTCTGAACCATGAATTTTAGTATGGTTTGTTTTAAATAAAACATTTTAAAGTTTTATTAATTAGCAGAAATTACAAGATCTGATGCTACTTCTGTTTGAAATTAATGGGCCAATAAGTAGCAAAAAGTCCATTACAGTACAAGATAGCTAGAATGCAATTTCATTCCATTCATGTCAAGAAGAAAGGGCTTTGTATAAACAGCAGTTGTTACATAAAGACATATGTAAGATGTATGAGCTTTCGTGAGCCACAGCTCACTTCTTCAGATACAGCTAGAATGTGAATCCATCTGTCTTTAAGTAGAGGAGAGTGAATTCAGACAAGCATTAGTATGTAAATGTTAACAGTATGTAAATGTGAATAGCAGGCGTGATGGGATTAGGTGTGATATGCAGAAGAGTCTGCGATGTCATGGGGAGAGATGGGTGTGGAGAAATCAGCATTGGTAATGAGCCATGAATGCAAGGTCTTTATTCAGCCCAGGTAAATGCATTGTCTTTAGTTTGAATATCAACTGTAATTCAGCAGTTTCTCTTTCCAATCTCCCTTTGAAATTCCTTTGTAAGAGAACTGCTACTCTTAAATCTGCAACAGAATGTCCTGGAAGGTTGAAATGTTCTCCCACTGGTTTTTGAATATTGTGGTTTCTGATGTCAGACTTATGTCCATTTAATCTTTGTCTAAGAGACTGACCTGTTTGTCCAATGTAGATTCTGGCAGGGCATTGCTGGCATGTGATGGCATAAATCACATTAGAAGATGAGCAGGAGTATGAACCTGAGATAGTATGGCTGACATTGGTGGGTCCATAGATGATGTTCCTAGAATCTATTTGACGGCAAAGTTGGCACCTTGGTTTGTTGCAGGCCTTGGTGCCAGAGTCCATGTTCCTGTTAAGTAGTTTATCATCATAGGTGAGAAGTTGTTTTAGGTTAGCCGTCTGTCTGTAAGCAAGAAAGGGACGCCCCCCCAGTGCTTCAGCGAGGGAAGTGTTACAATCCAGCATTGGTTGTAGGTCCTTAATGATACGTTGGACTGGTTTTAGTTGGGAACTATAAGTGACAACCAGAGGTGTTCTGTTGTCATTCTCTCTGGGCTTATCTTGTAGTAAGTTGTGCCTGGGTATCATTCTGGCCTTCTCAATCATCTTTCTCACCATATCAGCAGGATATTGTAGTTGCAAAAATGTTTGCTGTAGGTCTCTCAAGTGTGTATCTCTGTCTGAAGGATTGGAGCAGATGCGACTATAGCGTAGGGCTTGGCTATAGACAATGGATTGTCTGATATGGTTGGGGTGGTGGCTGGACGCATGTAGATACGTTTGCCGATCCGTCGGTTTCCGGTACAATGTGGTGCTTGTGTGTCCCCCGTGGATCCGTACTGTGGTGTCTAGGAAGTTGATTTCTTGTTCTGAGTAATTCATAGTTAGATTGATGGTAGGGTGGAAGTCATTGAAAGCCTGGTGGAATCTTTCAAGGGCTTCTTTGCCATGAGTCCAGACAAAGAAAATGTCATCAATGAATCTCAAGTAAAGGAGAGGTGCCAGTGGGTATGAGTTCAGAAAACGTTGTTCTAGAACTGCCATGAGAATGTTGGCATATTGTGGAGCCATGCGAGTGCCCATGGCAATGCCATTGATTTGAAGGTATAAGTCGTTACTAAACCGGAAGTAGTTGTGAGTGAGAACAAACCTGCAGAGTTGTGTAGCCAGATCTGCTGTGTTGTTGTCAGGGATGGTATTTTTAATGGCTTGTAGCCCGTCGTCATGGGGGATGTTGGTGTATAGAGACTCCACATCCATGGTGACTAGAATGCTGTTTTCTGGGAGACGGTTGATGAACTGTAGTTTCCTTAGGAAGTCTGTGGTGTCTCGGACATAGCTGGGGGTATTAATGACATATGGTCTCAGAAGGGAGTCCATATATCCTGATACTCCTACTGTGATGGTTCCAATTCTCGAAACAATGGGGTGTCCAGGGTTGCCAGGTTTATGTATCTTAGGCAGGAGGTAGAAAGTGCCTGGTCGAGGTTCTTGAGGTGAATCCATATCAATTCGTTCCTGTATGTGTTTTGGTAATTTCTTCATGATTTTGTTGAGTTCTCACTGATATTCCTGAGTGGGGTCTGTGGATAGCAGCCTGTAAAAACTGGTGTTTGAGAGCTGTCGTTCAGCTTCTTGTATATATTTAGTCTTGTCCATTATGACAATGGCTCCTCCCTTGTCAGCTTGCCAGAAATATTTTTGTTAGTCTTTAAGGTGCTACTGGACTCTTTCTCTTTTCTACTACTGCAGACAGACTAACATGGCTACCCATTGTGAAATATATAAGATGTATTTTGGCTAGAGGGAGCTTTTGTAACATGTGTGCTACAGAGTTAGTTTCCATTGTCTGTACAGATTAAGAGTTCAGATTTAGAGTTTTATCTGCTAAATCATAAGCAATTTGGGGCTAGGCTAGAGGGTTTTTTCTTTCCTGGTACTTTCCTGGGAATTAGTCATCGTGTTACAAGGAAACTTAAGTAATCCAACTTCATGAACTGTCATGGTATCCTAGGTTTTAAACTATTTCAGGGGGCTCATCTATTTCGCCTTACAAAAAGAAACTTTGTGGCCAACTTGCTCCACTGTGCACATCTTTCTTAAATCACCAAACAGTCTAATTCATTTTGCTGAACCTTTAACATATGCCATACTAAAACTGATTGTATATTCATATTCCGTTCTTCAGTAACCCTAGCAAATAGTTATTTTCCATGTCTTCCTTTTACTTCTGATGTAATTGTGGTGCTGCTGCTTATCCCTTACCAACTGCTTATCCCTTACCAATTGTGGTGCTGCTGCTTACCAACTGTGGTGTTTTTTTTTTGTTTTGTTTTTTGCAGTTAGTACAAAATACAGTTTAAAACTATTTTGTTTTTGTAATGTGGAAGGGTCTTCGAATAAAAGTCTCAAAGTCTCAATTTGCTGAACATCTGATTTCCTGCTCCCGCTTTTTATCATAACAGTTAATAATGAGTATAGGGCTTTCTTTGTGCTCTAAGTAGCAGAAAGGCAAACCAGAAGTCACAAGATAAATTAAACTTATTGCAGGCTGTATCTGATTACAGTTTGTATTGTGATTAAACTTAGGTATGAACTTGCTGGCTCATGGGTTAATCAAACTGTATTTTGAAGTCTGTATTTCTTATATTTCCTGTAACTGTCTCTATTCCTTTCTGGTGGCAAGATTCTGTGCCTAAACATGTACACAACAAATACACCATTGCTTTTACAACTGCAAAGTATTTTCTTGAAAACATAAATAATAATAGTCATATTGCAAAACTGAGGAGCAATTGGGCTATCTGAGAAACTCTGCTTTTTTCCTTAGTTGCACTGAAGAGGTAGTCGGCTAGTTCTGTTATATAAGGCATGTGAAGGGGAAAAGGACAGTTCACATGACATCATTTGGCTAGCATATGTGGTATTCTATTTCAATTCAGAGCTTAGTTTTAAAAGGTGTACCTACCTGGAATCCACATAATTTGCCATAACAACCCTATCCTTGTTCGTAACTGCCTGGAAGCAGGCTTGGTGATGAGGAAAAAACTTCCTGAACATACAATTTTATTTATTATTATTTGATAAGTTCCAGGATTTGACTCTGTTCTCAAATCAGTTTTCAGTCTTATTGGCCAACGTGCTTGCCAAGCTGCTCTAGACTTGCTTTGATGGCACAGCCTCCTGTTTCTCAGCTCACTCTGCTGTTATGTCTAACCTCTCAGCTCCCTCCCCACCAACAGTCCAGTGCAGATGATTAAAACTGAATAGATGGTCATGTGAAGGGGGAGGGAATTGTGTCTGCTGATCCTGTTTCCAATGTCTGTGCACTGTGAGTTTTGCACAGAGCTTAAGTATGTATGAGATAAAGGGGATGGATTGCATGGAGGTATAATTACATAGGTATACATGAACTCATTTATTACAAGGGCCATAAATGTCACTTGGTTGGGCTGGGGGAAACTCTCATGTGACATTTTCTTTTGGAACAAGTGAAATGCCCTAGGATAGCATAGGTTGCAACAGTTTGGAACCTTCTCTCATTTTAATATTGAGTGTATTTGCAATTTTTCTTCCAGAAAATGAAGGCATTTATGTGTTTATATTCCCTAAATATATCAATTAATAAAGGGTGTTTTTGGGCAAATGGTGTATTTTGGGGTCTTATCTGCCCCAAGTTCATGGCTTTTGGGAAGCACATTTGTCTCCTGCTTCCCCACAGAATTGCAGTGCTTTCATGCACCTCCAGGGGGTCCCATGGCTTTTCTCTAGTCTTTCTCAAACCTGCTTTGCTCCCAGGTTTTGGGCAATATCACAGTAAAGCCTGTATGGCTGCTGGGTGGGTGGGTAAATGAGGATTTTCTGACCCACATAGCAGCCATTTCCTCCCCTTGCCACTGGGGAGCTTTTTTTTTTTTTTTTTACAAATTGGTGCTATGTATATACCGTTGTGCCCTGACCTGGATGGCCCAGGCTAGCCTGATCTCGTCAGATCTCAGAAGCTAACCAGGGTCAGCCCTGGTTAGTATTTGGATGGGAGACCACCCAGGAATACCAGGGTTGCTGTGCAGAGGAAGGCACTGGCAAACCACCTCTGTTAGTCTCTTGCCATGAAAACCCCAAAAGGGGTCACCATAAGTCGGCTGCGACTTGAAGGCACTTTACACACACACATATACCATTGTAATGGTAGGTATAGATAATTCTCTGAAACTGCAAGTAAATGTGGGAGGCCCCACTGCTGCTGTGCTTTATTTGCAGCTGTACCAGCAATGGGGAAACCACAAAATCCCGTCCTCATGTGGAAGACACCTTTATGTTCAAGAAGCAAAATAGGTTTGGGTTTGATAGGAAAATATTGCATATATTTAAATCTTCCCCTCCCCCAAATTTCATTTCCCCCCAAGTAAAATGGTGGGGGGATGTGTGTTTTCCCAACGGCTTGAAAATTTCCAGAAATACAAGTAACATGTAGCTTGGCTCTGGAGAGGGTTCAGATATCAGATTTTCTCATCATTAGACAAATAATGTTTCTGATGCAGGACATAAGAACATAAGAAAGTCCATGCTGGATCAGACCAAGGTCCATCAAGGCCAGCAGTTTGTTCACACAGTAGCCAACCAGGTGCCTCTAGGAAGCCCACAAACAAGACAACTGTGGCAGCATTATCCTGCCTGTGTTCCAAAGCACCTAATATAATAGGCATGCTCCTCTGATCCTGGAGATAATAGGTATGCATCATGACTAGTATCCATTTTTACTAGTAGCCATGAAAAGCCCTCTCCTCCATGAACATGTCCACTCCCCTCTTAAAGCCTTCCAAGTGGGCAGCCATCACCACACCTGGGGCAGGGAGTTCCACAATTCAACTATGCGTTTGTGTGAAGAAATACTTTGTTTTATCTGTTTTGAATCTCTCACCCTCCAGCTTCAGCAGATGACCCTGCTTTCTAGTATTATGAGAGAGGGAGAAAAGCTTCTCACTGTCCCCTTTCTCCATACCATGCATAATTTTATAGACCTCTATCACGTCTCCCCTTAACCACCTTCTTTCCAAGCTAAACAGCCCTAAGAGTTTTAACCACTTCTCATAGGGCAGTTGCTCTAGTCCCCTGAGCATTTTGGTTGATATTTTCTGCACCTTCTCAAGCTCTGCAATATCCTTTTTTAGGTGTGGTGACAGAACTGTACACAGTATTCCAAGTGTGGTCTCACCAGAGATTTGTACAAGGGCAGTATGATAGCAGCAGTTGTATTCTATATTCCTTGTCTAACTATGGCCAGCATGGAATTTGCATTTTTCATAGCAGCTGTGCACTAGGTTGACCTCTTCATTGAGCTATCCACTACCTTCCCAAGATCCCTTTTAAGTTTAGGTAAAATTTACCTTGGGGGCAAAAACAGCATAGTTATGGAAATTAACAGCTCACTCCTGAGCTTTCGGCATGCAGGGACAGCGTAGCAGAGGCACCGCCGCAGCGCCTCCTAAACAGTTCCTTGCCCACCGAAACCTTGAAAAAAGCCTTTTTGTGGCTTTTTTCTTTTTAAATGGGGTTTTTTGCCTCATTGAGAAGAGCAAGGCTGCACCTGCTAAAAAGCAGGCAGCCCCGCCCCCCAAAATGCCCTGGGAACACCCCCAGGGACACCGGAACACCCCCTGGAACACCGGTGTGGGTTTTTATGCCAGTGGGACACAGGCAGAAGGCCCCTCTTGCGTCCTGGGGTGGTGCTGCCACTGCAGCGCTGGGAGACCAGCATCTGGGCCTCCCTGCCAGCGTTGGGGCCATTTATGGCTGCATAAGTAGCCCAGACGCCAGCGTGGGGGACCCCAACTCTAGCACAGCGCCTACCTGGTCTCCTGAGGACTTTTGTCCTCAGAAGTCAGGAATGCACTGTAAATCTGTACATAATTATGTGGACTACAATTTTGTAGACAGCTGTGTGCTTTTTTTATGTAGCAGGAGACTTCCAAAATCTTTGGATAATTAAAGGAACCATGGTATCTAAGCATGACTTTATTAAACAATGGATGACTGTTATATACTTTCCCCTTTGGAATCAATGGCATGTGCTTTTATTAAAGTGCCTTCATTCTGAAGGAAAGAACAGCCCATAACTGGAGTGAAAATCTAGCAACAAAAACCTCAGTGATGTAGTTTTTTCTGTTAAGTTTTTAAATATTTATTTTTATTAATATAAACCTAATTTGGCAATAGGTTGAATCTAATTCAAACAAAGGTCAGGGGATGGGATGAGGCTGTGTCTGCGCTTCACCTCTCCACTCCCATTCACCAGTCATATTGCCTCTTACATCCAGATTCAGAATTATGTGTAGCACCTGGGTACTCTCCTTATGTGGCTTAATCAGAGTCCTCAGAGTGAATTTAGAGGCACAAGCTATTTTATTTTAATGGGCTGGCAATAAATACTTATAATACAGAAGCCTACATGAGATGGATTGACTCAATAAAGAAAGCCATGGCACTCAGTTCACAAGACCTGAGCAAGGCAGTTAACAATAGGACAGTTCGGAGGTAATTAATTCATAGGGTCACCATAAGGTGGAGGCAACTTGACTGCATGACTTCATACACACACACACACACACACACACACGCATAATACAGAACCTGGTTTTCTTTGGGAGAGGAGGGAAATTCACATAACAGAGGATGAATGGGGGATTGCATTAACATACTTCAATACCTAAAACATGATTCAGCTTTCTAATGATCTAAGATAATGTTCTTTCATAAAAATGTGTATATAATGCTTTGGAAACTCCCTGTTACTCAGGGGAACTGGAAACTATTTAACATGCCCTTTTTATAAGACAGCCTGTTCCAAAATTATTGAACCTCTCATCGGGAAAATGGGCACTGGAGGAGAGGGTGATTGGACAAAAAGGTTTTTGTTGGGTGATAATTCCCCAGTTACCTCTCAGGTGGCTAAATATTGTGCGGTTGTACTTAGGGATCGTCGCCTCAAAGTATTCCCCCAATCTAGTTCGGAAAATGTATAGTGCAGTATTTTATACTGAGATTAGTCTTGGTTTGTAAATTCACTCTTTGCAAGCTCTGTTTCTATTTTATCTGGCAAATAGCTGTAAATAATAATAATAATGATGATGATGATGATGATGAAACAGTTGCATTGGCTGTTTCTCATCAGAGCCATGAACAATGTTATTATTTGCTTCCCACTTCGTGATGCAGTAAGAAGTTCTGGACAGTGTTACTGAGGCTGCTTCCACATGGGATTTCCCTCACATGGACAGCAGGATGCCCCTGCTGGTTTTTGGGAATATCCATGCAACATGATGCTTCTTTTGAGCATGACTTGTAGGGCTCCAGGGCTTTCTCCCAGTCCAAAGGAAAACCTCCTTTGATCCAACTCAAACGATGAAATGTATGGTGGCTGTGGACAGAGCACCCATGTGGAATATTCCACCCACAGCCAGCGTGGGGAGTACATGTATTTAAGGTGTTCAGTCACCACACCTAAAGGATGTGCTCTTACTCAAAGCCATCTTTAAAAGACATGTATTTTTACAACACTGAATGCTTCTACTTCATGACATACTAAACCTGTTATTTTCATGTCTACTATTGGCTGTACCTCTGTGAAGAACTAGGAACAGTTTCATATGTAATGTAGAGATCAGCACTGTAGGAGTTTTAAAGCACTGGGTGGTCCTTAAATAGGTCATGAAGACTTTGGTTAGGCGTCTAGTGGCAGCCCATCTTATTCTCTCTCTTTTCACATTCAGTCCTTGATCCATGAACTAGCTATACAGTGGTTCAGGAATTTGAGGGAAGCAGGGAACCAGTTTCCCTGGAACTATTTCTCAATTTCTACCATCTACTCTAGCCTGCCTTTTCCAGTCCCTGAAATAGCTGCCTGAATCATCTTCATGAGGAATGAGGGTACTACTAATACATAGTTGCTATTATTAAAATGGAAAATTTAAACCAGTTTGACGTATGCCAGGGATTTACTAGTGGTATTGTAATAGGTTAGTAATCCAGTGTTATTATCTCCAAGGAGAAAGTAATAATCCTGGAACATTTGGTGTAAAAAAGCATGTATACAGGAAGAAAAGTCTTTTTTTTTTTGCCATCAAGTCATAGCTGACTTATGGTGACACCTGGTGGGGTTTTCATGGCAAGAGATGTTCAGAGGTGGTTTGTCATTGCCTGCCTCTGCGTCATGCCCCTGGTATTCCTTGGAGATCTCCCATCCAAATATTTGCCAGGGTCAAGGCTGAGAGTGTGTGACTGGCCCAAGGTCACCTAGCAAGTTTCCATGACAGGGTGGGGATTCAAACCTGGGTTTCCCAGATCCTAGTTTGACACTTTAACCATTTCACCATGCTGGCTGTACTCGTATTTTAAGAGCTATATCTCATCCCATGTGAATGAACAAATTAGAAGAGCTGTGTCTCTTCAAAATGTGAAGGTAAGCAGAATGTCATCTGTGACAATCAGAAATCCAAATGACAGTTTACAAATGTTTAGGCTGAATGTTTCAATATTCCTTTTCTAGAGGTAAATGTTTTCTTCATGACTGATGACTAATAGACTGGCTAGACAGATAAATACTCAGTGACTAAATTTATTCAGGATATTTGTTTCTGCAGTAATTTTAAGCCTCTTCAGGTAAGAGAGTTTCTTTTCTTTTTGCCATACCTGGATAAAATGAAAAATTGTATCAGTCATAGTTCTGGGGTAGATAACTAAAGCTGCCATTTCAAAAAGCTACTCAGGCATACAGTGCTGCTTCACGAGTAGGCATATCTCCTCTTCTAGCATTTGAGACACCATGATGCAAATTCTCTTGTTTATGTTATGATGTACAAAGCAGTGGAGTGGATCCAACCATCCTCCAAGGAGCCGTCCTTTAATGCAAGTGGTTCTTCCTCCAACAGAACAGCCACTTAAATTGGAAGAAGGCTGCAAACATTGCTCAGAGGAGTCATAGGATAGGGGTAGCCCAATGCTTAGTAAGTATAGAAACAGAATGTGAAACTTTTAAGAGAGCTATCATTCTTCCAGATTTCTTGGAATAAGCCCTTGATATTATCAATAAAACTACTAGCTTCCCTTGATATATAAAGACATTAAATATTGAGCTGTTTCCATATTTCTGTGCATATATTTGCATATTTCCGTTTTCATCATGCTGGTATACACACCAGTCTTTTTCTGCATGCCTGAATAAGCTTCATGACCTTTGTTTGTTGTCTTCGTCTTCATTTTATAAAATATGTAACTTGATATTTCTGATGGGCAAGGCTCAGCAGACGTGAAAGAGGGATTTTAGTGTACTGGTCTGAAGTAGCCTTTTGTTCCATATTAAAAGCAGATGGAAACCGAATGTTGAGCTAGAGAACATTTTATGAAAAATTCTTACCATTTGGTTATGCAGCTGTATTGTAACGAGTGCCTAGGAACAATTTTTGTAGCGTTAGAATGTACCTATTGTATTTTTATGCACCTACCTTTTAATTGCTTTCTCAAGCAATGTAAGATGTAAGCAATTAAGCTAAAACAGAGAGAACATCAAACCAAACATATTTCAAAAATGGAAGATGTCTAAAAGAGAACTGCATGCATAATTGCACAACAGCATGTCACCAGGATGGGAAGTGAGTGTGTGCATTGTGGCTCACTTTTGTCTGCTAACTCAGACTGTAATCGTAAATATACTTCTTTGGAGCAAACATGGCTAAATTTAGGGCACTTAAGGCTATTTTTCAAATAAAACCCCAACTGTATTAGGTCAGGAGTATACATTGTATGTTGTTAGTTGTAGCCTTATTTTTTTGTGGAATATACTATAATTAAATTGATAGGGGTTTTTTACTAGGGAATCAATGAATGGAGGCACCAAAGCCCTATTTGCAGAGCATCAGTGGATCCCAGAGGAAAAAGGGAGTGTGTAGATGAAACTGATAGTTCACTTTTGTATTGGTGGCACACAATACTTCTGTTTATTCCCTTTGCAAAATGGCCTTCCTTATATTGGCTGACCAAGGTTTTGTCGAGTGATAATGGAATAGAAAGGTTGTCTATCTTAATGAAGACCTGGACTAAGGAATATGAAATACATTCCTTGGGTTTTAGTTCATATTCTGTTGGTTATGATTGTTTGAAATGGTCCAAAATAGATGAACAATTGTTTAGAAATAGGTTTATACAAAGTGCTGGTGGCTAAAGTTGATGCACAGATGCCACAGATTCTTACCTTCTTTATTGATGTTTTTTATCTGGTCCCCAAGGTTGGTGTCATGATCTGCCCTGACATAGCATGGGAGGATGAATCCTCGTAGGAGGAAGAGGACAACCTGTCCCCAAGCCCTGCCTTGGCAGACCCTTCCCATGAAGCCAGGATCTCAGGGTCTCCTTGAAGGGACCCTGAGCCAGCACCAATACCATCCTCTTAGCCAGCCGGACCCTCAGGTCTGAAGGCTCCCTCTTGGTGGCCAGGACAGCTGTTCACAATACAATAAGGCTGTGTATGTGTGTTAAGTGCTGTCAAGTTTCTTGCAAACTGAGCGCCATGGCCTCCTTTTATAGAATCAATCCATTTCATGTTGGGTCTTCCTCTTTTCCTGCGGCCTTCAACCTTTCCAAGCATTATTATCTTTCCCAGTGAGTCTTGTCTTATCATAATGTGACCAAAGTACAGTAAGAATAAAAACTTTAAAAATAAACCACCTTTCCATAGTAGCACCAACATGTAGTATAACCGTCCTTCAGTCTAAATTGTGAGCCCTCCAGAACAGGAAGGCTATTATACATCTTCATAGTTACTGTCCCAGGTGTTGAAATATGATAAATTTTATCTGGTGGTAGTACAGAGATATATCAGTTACCTTTAATAGTTTGAACAATTTTTACCTTTGTCCTATTTGAAAGATGTTTTCAATTGTGATTTTGCAGAAAGGCAATCCTAAATCTGGAGTTTCCTATATTACTAGGGGTTTTCTTAGTTTAACTGAATGGACTTGCAGTGCAATCCTATGCATGTTGACTTGGAAAGAAATCTGACTTTATACGGTGGGACTTTTATTATGGTGAGTGTGCATAGTACTGCAGATTAAGAGAACTGGGAGAAAAGGAAAGCTTATTGGAGATTAGATAGATAACTGTCATTCCATGTTGTTTCTAGCCAGATGGACGATCTTGTTACATAAAAACTTTCAATTAGACTGGCATATGGGTAAGTGGTACAAGATAAACCTTTTAAAAATGGACTATTCCCTTTTATAGCATACTTTTGTATACAAAACCTATTATCTCAAGAAACAGGTTGTTTATAGACTTAGCAGTGATAACTAAAGGGCTTCATGATCTAAAGAAAATTATAATCATTATGCTTTCCTAAATGGCATGTAAGTTATGTTAGAAGGACCTAACAAATAGTTCTTTCAGTTTTAACTGCCCAGTGTTGCTTTTCTCTACCAAACCTTCCAGGGCAACTTTTTGCAGCCGCCCTGTAAGCTTCTAAACTTGTTTTTTTCTTATCCACCTGTCATGGCACAACTACAGCCTGAAGGCTTTGTTTTTCTGGTTGTGTTTGGATGGAAATGCAGCATATTTTCACTGGTAAACTTAAAAAGAGGCTCAGATGTTAGGATTCCACATGAGACAAAGAGCCAAACAGAGTATAAAAAGCTTTTTCTTGGAGGAGGGCAGGAAGTATGACTTCTGAATTGGAAAGTAGTAGCAAAAGTATGTAGGGGGGAAGGAACAGACATTGATGCTACGGAATTTAATTGTTCAGATGCTGGATTGCCCTTATAAGCAGTATTCAAGATGATGTTGCTTTCACTCTTTCCTCTTCTTTGAAAAATGATTTCACTCTTGAATACATAAATTAAACCTCTATTCCTTCTAAGCACATTTGTACACCCCGAATGTTTTTATTTGTTAAAATGAGAAATGAAATTTAGTGCTTTAGAAATGGGCACAACTTTATTTGCTATGCTTCCCATCATTATACTTTTCCCCGAGAATGATGGAAGGAGGATACAATGAACAAAATTCGTCTCCGGCTTTCATATGTATCACACTAGAAAGTGTGTTAGGTCCTAATTCAGGGTTGAGCTTCAAGGTAATCTGGTTCTGTAAGCCTTCTTTTCCTTGGTTTAAATAAAATTGCAGCCTCTGTTTACACTGGTAGAACTCTTTTTCATCCCTTATTTCCAAGTTGCTGTGATGATAATATTTTTGTTATAATTATGTTAAAGATACTATTGTATCATAAAACCCAGAACATAGAAAATGTTTGGTTGCCAGGTATTAGAAATAAAAACTATACGGTTAAGTATAAAAGCAAAATGCTGTATAGATAACATCATTTTTCACTATTCAGTTTATGAATGGTATGAAATCGACACTCAAACATCTGAGGATATGACATTGCTTGGTTTAAATCATGAAATCTAACAATGCTAATAAAAGTCAGGTTTATACATTCCTGTCTGTATGCAGTGCCATCTCTTTACAAACAGCATGCTTCAATTTCAGCCGGGAGTTCCCAACGAGATTTCCTTGGATGTCATAAGCATAATTTCCTTTCAGGAGTACATGTTCTCTGAAACCCTAAATAGGATCCTGAGCAGGTTCTCTGCCAATAGCAGGTAGAGGAAGGTTCTGTTCAGCCAAGTGTACCCCAGCTTCATCTTCCTTCTCTACCCAGTTTCAAAGCTCTGCCTAGCCAGAGCAGGTCCTTCACCTCCAGATGAATGGGCATTGCTAATCTTTCTGCAGGTATCAGTTTCAAGTCCAAGCCCTGCTGTCTGTTGAATGAGTCCCAGATAGGTAGTCCTTTTCCACCCATGACTGTTTGAGCTGCCACAACTGGTAAACCCTCTGAAACTACAGGGTTACCCCCAATCCATTTCTTAGAGAGATTTGTACAAGAGGCAACTTTTAAATTTAATTCCCCAACCCAGGGTAGATTCTAGTGAGCAGAACCAGTAGACTTTGTATACAGGCCAGTGCCGGGCTTCATAAAGAAATGAGAGGGTTTGGGCCTGGCCAAGAGAAAGGGAGTAGCACAGGGCAAGGAGAACTTTGCTCTAACCTTCCCTTTATTCCATTCTTTGAGCACCACACGTGGATAGCTTCAACAATGCATAAGAATTTCTCCATGCTCACATGGAGAAGTTTGTGGCTGAGTTTTTTTGGAGTGGGGGAATCTTGGAAAGTAGAGTTAAAAGTGAAGATAAGTAAACAGATGGGTAAACCTCCCTTCTATGGGATGTGGAGGTAGTTCTACACACATTCTCTTATCTCAAAAGAATTCTTGGAATGTATTAAGTCTGTCTTTACCCTTAAATTTAGAAGAGATGATTTAGGAGAAATTCAGAAAGTTTAAAAGAGATTGCAGTTAGGGTAATGCATGTGTAGTTTAGGAATATATTTATATAGGCCTTGTAATTGTCGTTACCTTCCTTTATTGCTTGGTGATACAAAGCTCAAGCTAATTGGTGACAACAGATTTGTCATCTTGTTTGTGTCAGGCAAGATTTGTCCATTAAGGTTTCTGTGCATATAATTTAATATTTTGGTTTATTGTTTACATGAAGTTGTACTTAAAGAATAACTTAGGAATATACATGGGTATATATATGGGTATATGCACAAATTGTGCATAAAGGGATGTCCTGTGAGTGTTGAAAATGAAGTACCATGCACCTGAAGACTGAAAAGTGGGTCAAGAACACAATGATGAACCTCATAAAAGCCAGTAACCACAATTTCATTAATTGCTCCTTAGTAATACATACCTCTCTTGGTTGGAAGACATCACGGTTTATCTGTTGGCATTGATGGAGGAAGCAGGTGGAATGTGGCTTAAGATAGCATGAAGTATTAGTGTTGCATCGTCAGTTAAGTCCGGGTCATACTGTGGTGTGAAAAACTACACTCACTATTCAAAACAAGCACCATTAACTGGCAGGCTGTTTACTCATACTCCTGTGAGCTCAGTAATATTTATATCTCCCAAGCAAACAATTATGGTCATCCTAACTATGCAACTTCAGTTTGACCTTTTCTAGGGCTGGCAGTAACCAGCAATTGTGGATAACTAAAAAAACAGTAGGATGGAGGAATGTCTGAAGGCTAATGCATACATAAGATAACATGTGGACTGCATGATGGATATAGCGTTTGCTCTGGCAAGGGAAGTTGGCTGTTCCTCCACTTTGATTTGTAGACTTGTAGGTATCTCATGAGGTTGTGCAGCATCTACCTTTAACTTATTTGCTGACTTGCACAGCTTTACACACTAGGGCTAAATCCCATTGTCAGAAATGCTAGTTTGTTGACTTGTTCTTATAAGTTTGTAGAGTCTGATGACTTGTGAGTTTATCACAATGGTTTTGCCTAAATTAAAGTCTCATTGAATGCAGGATTTGACAGATTCATTTCATAGAGAATCTTCTTTGCTCTGTCACAGATTCTGGAGTTTGATATAAAAGGTACTCTTTTACAGTTGTTGCTGTAAATGTTTAGCTGTAGTTAGACATTAGGAACCTGTTCTGATCTTTTTAACCAGTAACATTAAAAAGAAGTGGATTGATTCAAAATTGTATTAAGTATTTTGATCTTTGAAAAATCTAGCAACAGGTTTATTCTTTAAATCTGCATAATTCTTTATTAAGTGCAGCTTGAAATTTTTTTTTAAGTGAAGAACAATTTGCGTGGACAATTAATTTGCTGTGTGAAAATGGAA
Source organism: Euleptes europaea (assembly GCF_029931775.1). Lineage (NCBI taxonomy): Eukaryota > Metazoa > Chordata > Lepidosauria > Squamata > Sphaerodactylidae > Euleptes > Euleptes europaea. The sequence continues at coordinate 82,885,484 of NC_079314.1, read as the reverse complement.
ATAGGCCTAATTTAGCTTAACAGAAGCCCTGTTTTTTCTAAAATAACATAACAGTTAATCTGCCTACCAAGAGAACTAAATATGAGATTTAGAATTCCTAGTCACTTCCTATTAAATTATTGCAAAAACTGTAAAATGTCAACCAGCCAATTGTCTAAACTGTTCATCTTTCTCTTGTAAAATATCAGATGGTTTTGATTTTAGTTTAATTTTAATTGTTGGTATAAATAACAAATCACTGCTAATGCATGTTTGCATCTGTGGCTTCTGCTAATGCAGTAGATCAGCACAGGAACAGCATGGAAACAGAGCATATGGCTAAAATCTGGAGTCGGAAATCTTAAAATAATAAACCTGTTTGGCTGACCAGAGGGGAAAATATAGCAGTATCCTGTACCTATTATGTTTTGACAGGGAATTTTGGCAGGCTTAGCTATCATGCTGGGGTGAAGATGCACCTGTCAAAATTCTCTCTTCAAAACAGTTATTCATAGTATATTGAAGCAATGCCATTCCTTTAACTCATCGACTTTTTGGAAGATCAGTCCACATAATAATATGTGGGCTGTTTCAAACTTTGCAGAGTGCAATTATTCCTTTGCTAGACTGATCTACTCCAAAAGTATCTCTCCCTGTCCCTGTGGCACTCACAGAGTGTGATGGAGATAGCAATAGTTAATTGTGCAGTTGAATGAAAAAATATTTGCTTTTTGTTTCCCTTGAATTTATAACCAGTCGATGTTATTACTATTTTCATCCCATTATTATTTATACTCCCCTCTTGGTTTCCCTCTCTGTTATTAGACAGAAAAATTTAAATCTGTCAATTAGTATATAATTTTGGTCAATCTTTTACAGGTTTGATATGTTTTGCTAATTTTTTTCTTTCTTTAGTGATATTACTAATCTGTTCAGGAGTCATTTCATTCTGAGGAAGAGGCAGGTGGATGCCATTTCTGGTTTCTGGCACTTTCTGAATAAGAAAATAATTCTGAACTATTCTTAGAATTTCTCTAGAGAAAGCAGGTATTTTCCCCTGGGAGACCAGTGAGTTGGCGGCGGTTGAAACTGTTCTGGCTGACAGTACGCAGTAAAAGCTACAACTGTGTAAAGCTCTACTCCTTTAAATGGGTGTTTGCTTTCCTAAGGCTCCCTTTCCTTTTTCGTCTTTTTGCTCTCAGAGATAGGATGAGAGGTGAACATCACGCTGTCAGCTATAAACTATTAATCTTCCCATTGTTGATATTGTGGTTGTGGGTGTCAAGGAAGTTTCCTTGGTTTTGGAAGACTGATTAGGATAAAGTTTGAGAACTCCTGTTAAGAAACAACCTAGAGCGTGTTAAAACTATGTGAGCCCAGATTAATTGATGGCTATTTCTAGAACAAGAAACTGAGAGCCCTGTGGTTAAATTATATGCCTAAATAGTTTTTCAGTCACAGTGCATTGCTAAATTGAATGTTCTATATTAAAATCTAAGATGTTTTATTACATATGGATTTTTTTGGAACTTGTAACAGATGACTTCACTTTTTAATCAATTTAATGGGAAATGAATGGCAACACTGTTTATTAGAAATGTATCTATTTAAGATATTGGGGTGTTTCCAACAGTACAGTTCCTCCGATGGAGCGGTATTTCCATTTGCAGAAAAGGGAGTAGTGATTTCCACTGATCCCCCCCATTACAGACACCCACTTTCCCCCCTATGTGGTTTCTGAGGTTGTGTTGACCCCCTGGGACCAAATTTCAGTGGGCTGAAGCAGTAGACGAAGGTGGGAAAGTCCTGTTTCATGAATTCCATGCATGGTTGGATACACCTCATTGTCTCAGCCCTCTACGAATCTGTATTGAATTTGATGCTTGCATAATTAAATGCTATAAAATAGTCATATAAGAAAGTGAATACTTTGTGCTTACTGTGATGGTCAATGAGTATGGAATTCCTGAGATTACTCCAGCTTCAAGTTTATTGATCATTTATCTTACCACAGTGTACAGAATATGATGACTTGGCATTTTAAAGCATTTATATATAAGTGTATTGGCTAGAATAATTTTTCTTGTAGATTATAGTTTTTATTTATTTGTGTATCTATGGGATGCAAGGAACTATGGCAAATGGGAGATCCCACTTTCTTCCTTACCCCCCCCCGTTGCCAGCTGTTCCCCCTCCCCTTTTGTGCCTTCTTCCTCCTCTTGCTCATCACTGCTGCTGCCTTCTCATCCTGACAACTGCCGCCTCAATAGCACCAATTTTAGTGTAGCATTTTTGGTTCTTACAGCAAACAAACAAACCTCCAGCTGTTTGCTTGTTGCAAAGTCTGCACAGTTGTTCACTTATTGGGTGGGGGGTAGTCATTTTTTTCATTTTTTAAGATACTTAAGGGGCAGGGCTGTGTTCACTGGAATTATAAGCGGTTTGCAGGATTGATGAGGACAAAAGTTTTTGTGACATTATTCCATCTTTTGCCCTTCACTGTTAAGATACTTTATCATTTTACAAAAATAGGGTGAATTTTCACCCCTGCACCCAACTGCTGTTTACCAGTGTGAGAACCTGCAATTGCACTTGGAAGTCAGAGTTGTGACTTCAGTTGTTGTTGGTTTACTACTGATAAGCAACATTGTCTAAAAGTGAAATGGATTTTGTTATTTCAAGGCTAAAGGCTGCCAGTCAAGGTACAAAGACCGAGCAGGGCATAACCATCACAGTCTGTATCAGATTAAACATAGACCATCCACTATACCTCAGGGCCCTCTACTGCCTCATTACATTTGGTGTTCCCCTCATGGGACACCCATAAAGCAGCAACTCCATCTGCTGGTGGTTGAAGAAGTAACCACAAAGTGCAGTTTTCTCATTGATAAACGGACTTGTACATTTTAGTGCACTCTGTCAGGTTAAGCAATGCATTTTGTATGCTACCTGGTGGCACTATTTGTATTAAGTAGGGGTGATGTTAGAATAACTGAGGATGGAGGACAAAAGCTAATGCTCTTTCTTTCCATGTAATTAGCTTCTGTGTAATATTGCTGAAAAGTTTCTAAAACAGCAATAGCAAAGCATCAGCTTCAGAAGTGTGTGTGTATTGCTGCTTGAAGACATTATTACTCTATGGTAGTCAAAAAGGGCTACCCACTGTGAATTACTCTATGGTAGTAATCTGTTTTTTGCACCCAACCCTGAAAACAATCTAGGCAGATGTTCTCTGCAGTGGACTAGTGGTAAAATAATGTTCAAATATTTATAATATCATTGGGCATTGTTATAAAAGTTAGCCTTGCTTATGTTCTACAGTTTTCTTAAAAAGTGGCTAAATAAAATGCTGACATTGTACCCTGCTGACTGCAGGGTAGACAGATTTTATTGCAAATCATGCTTGTCACAGGCAATATTAAGTTGGGACCTGGACCCGTAACTCTTGCACAATCATATTCTACATAGCAGTCATAATAAAAAGGAATGAGCTATCTAGGAATTATATAATTTTTGTTTCCAGTTTCATACTGTTCTTTAACTACCAAGAGTTGCAATCTTCCTACAGCAGAACCGAGCAGCAAATCATGACTATGTGCCATAGGCGAATAACAAATATGCATTAATTGCGCATTCATTGATTGTATGGCCTGTTTATGAACTGGGAAAGCCCTCCCGCCGGACATTAAAATTTGCAGATGGTAAATTCTAGGTTTTTTTGTCCAATGTATGCCATCTTTGCTCTTCCATCTGGGTCTGAACTATTTCTTCCTCTGGTTACAGCAGTAATAGGTAGGGAATGCTTTATCTGGCATGCACATTTTAAGCATCAAAAGCCAGTGTGGTGTAGTGGTTAGTGTTCAGACAGAATCTGGGAGACCCTGGTTCAGATCCCCACTCTGCTGTGGAAAGTTACAGGGTGACCTTGTGCCAGGTACTCATTATCATACTAACCTACCTTACAGCGTGGTTGTTGATGATAAAATAGATGCAGGGATAATAATGCTGTAAGCTGCTTTGGATCTCCATTGGGAAGAAAAGTGGGGCAGCACCAGGCAGGTGGAAAAGGGGCAGAAAACCACAATGAACACACAGACAATAAAGGGGTTAGGGCTCGTTCTTTGTACATGTATCACTTTGTTTGCACATTGAACACACATATGTGGGGAAACAGGATCACAACCTCTTGCATTCACTGGTCCTGTACAGTTTGCAAATTCAGCAGTTTGTACACTTGAATGCTCTTTCAGAAGTTGTTCTGAACACATGTAGTAGAGATAGTCCTCCACTTTATGCATGACGTGTGAGCATGTATGAAGCATAACACTTCCGTGCATAAGATTTACTTACACATAATGCCATAGATTGAATTGGAAGAGTTAAACAAAATGGAAGTCCAGTGGTACCTTAAAGATTAACATTTATTCCAGTATGAGCTTTTGAGACAGAACCCACTTCCTCAGATACAATAGGAGATAGAAATCCCTTTACTTCAGTTTTATATAAAATTACAGAAAGGGTAAGGAGGGAGGAGTTCAGCACAGAGATGCCTAGTATAGTAAATTAGGCAAGATTCTTTATGTGGGGACATGAATACAACCAGTAAAGGGTTATAGTACGATACAAGATTTTAAGAACGGCCTATTGTAGTTATTTAAAGGATAATTCTCTTGGGTTATTAGAAATTATAATGAGTGAGGAATCCAAAGTCTCTATTTAAGCCAAGATGACAGAATATGTTTAGTTTCTTGATGAGTTGTAATTCAGCCCCTTTGCATTGTATATTCCTTTTGAAGTTTTCCTGTAGAGCAGTGACTTCCAGATCTGCAGCGGTATGTCCAGGAAGATTAAAATGTTCACCCACTGATTTTTAAGTACTGCAGTCTCTTTTGTTAGATTTGTGTTCATTGATTTTTCTCACTTAGGGACTGGCACATTTGTCCAATGTAGATGGTAGAAGGGCACCATTAGCACATGATGGCATATGTTAAACTGGATGATGTGGAACTATGAACCCAAGATAATGTAGCTGATTACAGATTCTGTAATGGTATACCTGAGCGTATATGGGGCATCTAGGTCTATTGCAAGGTATGGGTCCTGTGTTTGTGTATCTGTTGGATCATCCATTGTTGTTGGTAAGAGGCAGTTTTAAGTTGGGGGTGCCCCCCCCCCCAGCCTGCAGAAGATAAAATCTTCAGGAAGGTTCTAGGTTCTGCCTTGGAGCAGTTAAAGTTGAAAGCTGTAAGTAACAACGAGTGGGGTTCTGTAGTTGCCTTCCTGTCTTGTAGTACGCTGGGACTAGGTACCATTCTGGCTTTGTTGATCTGTTCTTTTACAATATTTAATTAGTAGGGTATTGTAATAAAAAATGCTTTTTGTATCCAGACCTAGCTTGTGTGTATGTGTGCTGTTAAGTCACTGCTGACTTATAGCGACCCTGTAAAGTTTTCAAGGCAAAAGATGTTTGGAGGGGGGTTGCCATTGCCTGCCTCCGTGTGGGCTGAGAGAGTTCTGAGAGAACTTTGACTGGCCCAGGGTCACCACTACAAGAAAAACATGTAATTGTCACTTTTACATTTCTGGCACTGTGAATACTAGCAACAGACTTTGTACTGACCGCTGTTACAGTGCATCTGGAGCCACCTCTTATCTTTCAATCTAATTTGCTAACCCTTGATTTAGAATACAGACTGCAAGTGCTGTTTCCTCCTCTGCGGTTCTCGGAAGCTGCATCAACATCACAGCAAGGATTAGTCTAGGATGAAATGTTCCCTGTGACCTGGTTTGATCCTCTTCCTCACTGTAAATGAGCTACTCTGCGTTGATCACCAGAATGAATATTATGTGCAATATGCATAGTGTGTGTATACTTTACTTTCTGCTTTGGATAAATCTATAATGCTATAACTAGTAAAAATAAAAGTAGTCTTGCACAAATATCAATCTGGTGTATCTATCTGAAAACTTAACTAACATGACCGGGGAAAAGATATAGGCTGTACTGAGACACCTAGAGAAGCTATGATTAAACTGCAATTAGGCACAAATACAGCTTCTTGCTATGGCTGCCTGTCCCCCTCATTCCCTTCCATCTCTCTTCTCCATTTGCCCATGGAATTTGATATAAAACTTCTCAGTCTGATCAAGCTCCAATGTACCATGGTATCCAAATGCAGGCAGGCGCCTTTGTGAACTGGAGCTTGTTTAGACAGTAGGATTCCAAACTTCAATTTTATCATATTCAGTATCTCAGTTTTGAGGGAGTAAAAAACAAACCAGTTAATCAAGGTGGCTGTATTTGGATAACACAGAGAATTGGAAAGTTTTCATCAAGCTCTGCCTGCAAAAGGAGTGAGCGCAGTAATAAGCTGTGTTTGTTCCTGATCAAAGATTAATAGCAGTTTGTCATGCTGTCTGAATGCAACCATATGCTCTTAAATCTCATTGGAATCAATGGTCGATTCCAGTGGGATAAAGTACATCTACGGTTGCACCCTTATCTGCATTAGCCCAGTAATTTTTTTTAATCTTTCAAGGTAAGTGGAATGGCTTTATAATTTAAGTCCATAACAAATCTGCCTTTGAATCTTTGCTTATATTCTGCTTGCAACCTGCATTAGAGGACTCTACATTTTAAAATGTTAAGGTTTTAAAAAGGTAAAGGTAGTTCCCTGCGCCAGCACCGGGTCATTACTGACCTATGGGCTGATGTCACAACACAATGTTTACTAGGCAGACTATGTTTTCGGGGTGATTTGTCACTGCCTTCCCCAGCCACCTACGCTTCACCCCCAGCAAACTGGGTACTAAACTAAGATTTTTTGGAGCACTGAAAATTAATATTCTGCCTTTTATTCTGGATTCATATGTGCAGGTTTTAAAAATTTAGATGATCAGTATTGCAGTTTTATTCCTTTTATTTAATAGCATATCCTTACAGCCTTTTCTATACTCAATTTGCATTTGAAGGATACCTGTCTGTACAGAAGAATGGAGGGAAAGGGGTGGAGAGGTTTCTTCTGATCAGCAAATTACTTATTTGAGTCCTGTGTATGACGGAATCATTTATACATTCAAGAAATGGCGGAGACAACTCTAACGTTATCTATACTGACTTCAGAATCTGAAATCAAGTAGTTGCAATTGGAAGCAGTTTTACATGTGTGTGCTTGCTTCCTTTCCACACAGAGACACATTCTAGCTTTTTACTGGAAAAGCATTACCAAAAATAGATGTAGCACGTCCGTGTGCATGTGTATCTCCCTGTGTGTGTATGGAATAGCACATCAGCTAAAATAACAACAACAAAACAGAACTTTTCCTGGCATCAGATTCTGGAAGGCAATACTGAAAGTGTGAAAGAACTTCCTAGGTATATTAAGAAAAAAGGAGTTGCTGAACAAAGTACTGGGCAGGGGGACTTCATAAGCAAATGCCGTATGGCAGAAGGAACTACATTGAGGGGAAACTGGACAAAATTGCCTTTCTTCTGCTCTTCTGCACTTGCTGAATCAGGAGAAGGAGGAGTAATTGAGAGCAATTTTGTTCAGTTTTCCATCCTTGTTGCAATCCTGTCTCATGACATTTTGCCTATGATGCTCCCTTGATCTTCAGTTTTTCAACATCAGTTTGCTAGTTGAAAGAGAAGGTGGAAGACAATCCACCTTTCCAAGGTGCCTTGTGTTTTAGTATCATCCAGCCCCATTGACAATGCCCAGTGTTTAATGCCCATAGATGACAGCTTGCCCAAATGCTGGGTCTCCTCGCCGTCCATGAAAAATTGGAACAAACCAAGATGTTTCCTGAATATTTCACAAACACAATAAGTTTCATTTCCTTTACAAATGCTTGGATGACTCATGCTTGTCCATCTCAGCTGTATTCGTCTAATTCTTTTAAAGACTTCCCTTCTCGAAGGAAAAGATGTATTCACTCAGCTCAAACTTTAATCACAGTTTTTACTGGCCCTTTTTTGTTGGCACCAGGGGGGCAGGGCGAAAAAACAAACCTTCATAAAATATGGTTTTTGCATCCTAAGCATGAGGTTGTGGCATTAGCTGACTTGATAACAGTATGATTTTTCAACTTTGACCTGCTCTCTCACTTGCCTTTTGTACAGTTTTTATAGCTTCATAGGAAATTGCAGACTTTAGGGAATAATTTACTTTTATGAAGAGAAGAGGTTCAATGAGTTCTTTGCAGGGGAGGGAGCAGGAGGGCCAGAGTGACCTCTATTCATATTCATTTCCAACTCTGATATATTTTTAGAATATTTTTAAACTAAAGGAAATAAACATTGTTATGTGTTTCAGTGAGAGCCAATTTGTTTTGATGAACACTGCCAAGCCCCTCTGCTACTCTTATTGGATTTATCTGCATACAGTAGATCATGCCCTCTTGTTGAGGCACCTGGAGGCAGGAGTAGGTATCTGGTGATGTGCTGTTTCAAATCATTCCTCATGGATCGGACTCAAAGGGTGGCAGTTGTAAACCAGTTGTCATCAGTGTGGGACCTATCTTGTGGGGTTCCACAGGGCACAATTCTATTCTACATACTTTCCAGTCTCTATGTAATTCCTGTAGGACAAATCATTCATAGCTTTGGGGGTTGTCATCAATATGCTGATGATACTCAGCTGTATATATCCTTATCCAAATCTCCTGGTGATGTTGTAGAGGTCCTGAATAGCTATCTGACCATTGTGGTTAACTAGTTAAAAGTGAAAAAATTGAAACTAAACCCCGAAAAGACAAAAGCCTTGGGGTCATACTGGATCCAGCTTTATTATTGGGGAAGAAAGTTAATGCAGCTGCAGAAAAGGATCCACACCACAGTTAACATTGAGACTACACTACTATAATGCGTTGTACATTGGTCTCCCCTCAAAATCAACCCCAAAACACCAACTGGTTCAGAATGCTGTGGCTCAGCTATTAATGTGAGCTAGACACACTGTGGTGTAATGGTTAAGGGCAGCAGACTCTTAATTTGGAGGACCAGGTTCAATACCCACTCCTCCACATGAACCCTGCTGGGTGGCCTTGGGCCTGCCACAGTTCTCTCAGAAGTCTCTCAGCCCATGTCGAGGTGGGCAATGGCAAACCACCTCCGAACATCTCTTGTCTTGAAAACCCTATGAGGTCACCATAAGTCAACTGTGACTTGATGGCACTTTCCACCCCCAGACAGAGCATGCATATTATTCCCATTCTACAGACGCTCCATTGCCTGCCCATCTGTTACCGGGCTTAGTTTAAGGTACTATCACATGCAAAACCCTTCATGATCTTGGCCCCTCTTATTCGTGGGACCACCTCTTTTCCTATGCACTGCCATGACAACTTCGCTTAAGTCAGCAGGGGCTTTTGCAGGTGCCAACCTGCAAAAGGGCAAAATCAACAGCTTTCTGTGTACAAGTTCTCCATTGTGGCTCCCACCTTGTGGAATGGCCGGCCCATAGAGGTGAGGAAAGCTTCCACTCTCCTGGCTTTCTGCAAACTATGCAAAACTGAAGTATTCAAGAAAATATTTCTGCACAGGTAATAGGGTTGAACTGCAGAAATAACATAAATCCTATTTATGTAATTTCTGTACCACTTAATATGTCATGTTCCGTTCTTTCTGGTGGTTCCAGATTTCTAGATTCCTAATGCATTGGTTATTAAATGTCCAGTTTTTTTGTAATTGTACTGGCTCACTATGTGTAATCAGCCTTGAGTCCCTGTGAAAAAAGCAACTATAAATAACAAATAAATTAAAATTTGTGTTGATTTATATTCAAGTGAGTTTGCATTAGGTTGAGTTGTTTTAGGAAACGAGTGGCTACGGAAGTCTTTGCTCTCTTCCATCCTTATGGAGCACTTTATAATAGAAGGCATAGAAAGAAAGTGTGCAGGAGAGCTTAAATCTTGAATCTCTAACGACAGACCTTCTCCTGTAATTGAGTCACTATGTGAAGTCAGAGATAAAAGTTTAATAATTTTAATATCAGATTAGCCATTGTACATTTCCACTGTGTTTGTTCAAATATTGAATATCAAGTATTAGGCTGGAGTCAGTGGGCTTAACAAGCATGCAAATGAAATTGATATCTAAAATGTACAACAGTTTGAAAGGTTGTGCCATGCTGGATACTAGATCCTTCCTATGCTGTTTAAAATTTAGCCATATATGTGCAGCTTATAAGTTTTTCATAATTGTTATCAGCTGCTCATTTTCTGACTTCAAATAACACTGAAATGGATTTGTTTCACTGGGGACTCAATTTAGCTTAAGTGATGTTTTTATTATTTCTGTAGCACTTACAGTGCATTCCTGAGAGGAATGCCTGCGCCGGTCTTTGGAGGCAATGCAGCTGCGCTGCCTCCTCCCGACATTAGAAATCCGTGCAACCCTCATAGGGTTACACGGGAGATACGCCACCTCTGTGGCGTATCTTGGCAAAAATAAAAAGGGGTGTTCCCGGCCTGAAAAGGCTTTGGAGGCCACCTAAAGGCGGCTCCTCCCCCAGCCTGCCACCATAACGCCCTAGGAACGCCTCCCGGGACGCAGGCAAGGCCTTTGACAGCATTCAGATGCTGCTGGAAGACCCCATTGATGTCCTGGGGCGGTGCTGCCATGGCAGCGCCCCGCAACCAGCATCCAGGCCTTCCCACCGGCGTTCGGGCCACTAACACTGGCGTTAGTGGCCCGGACTTTGTCGCGGGGGGCCTGGATGCCGTCATGGCACTTTCCTGGCTTCCTAAGGGCTTTTGCCCTTAGATTTCAGTAATGCGCTGTTAGGAATGTATCTCAGGTCTTAAAACCCATGCCAAAAAGAAATGAATGGCTAATAACCTTTGACTATGCTAATAATTCCCCATTCTTTTGTGGACGTTATCAGTCTGTGGTCATCCAAGAGTCTGGGAATGAGGGAGGGAAAACAAGTTTTTAGTAAAGTCTCCCAGCAGAATGTCATCTGTGGAGTCTAGCACGAAGCACAATTATGGAGATCTGTACATGGAAACAGCCATCCATATGCATATCTGCTCTAGATAGGAAAGAGTACTTGTCGTCTTCTGACATCATGAAACCACATAATGTATACTTCACTATATTTACAATATGTATACTCTGCTTTTATGTAGTATTCAAGGCGGCTTACATCAAATATGCAATAAACCCACAAACGTTAACTGATAGTATATCTAGTGAAGAATTTTCACACACAAATGGAGAGAAATCACTCAGTGACATAGGACATCAGGGTCCTATCAGTCTAAGTTAAATCATAACCTCCATCACAAACAAACTAAAATAAACACAGCAGGAGAAACTCATCTGAAAGCAGACTCAAACAAAAGGGTTTGCTGAGTGGGAAACAGCCTGGACGATGATTTGTTGAGTGGGAAATGCAGAGCAGAAATGGTTATACTTCTTTGTGTTCCTTCTACCACTCCTCTGCTTTCAATCACCCCTTTCCCAAAGCTACTTTTCAAAATAAAAAAACAACAACACTCAGTGTTGGGCTTCTAATTTAGCATTTGCATGTAACAGCCTCTGAGTTCCAACTTCAAAAGCTTTTGACGGAAGCTTCATGCAACACTGATCAGTCACCAGCTGTATTCAACCCATTATGGTGAGAGGATTAAAAATAGCTACTATAACTTGTGTTGAGGATGATGGTGCATATATCTCTTGGTTGCTAGGACGAACAGGGTGTACATGAGATGTCAGCATATCAAAAAATAACATTCACTATGGCATGCATATGCCTGTGCACAATCAGGAATATTGAGTGAGGATCTTTGTGAATTTCCACTTGGTTAAATAAACTGTCTTCAGTTATCAAGAATCCGTACAGTTATAACCAGGTTAATAACATTCCTCTTCATTTATTACATCATGCGGCAGTTCTTATCAGGTTCAATGTGCAAAGTATCTAATAGGTTATAACTTGCATGTAATGCTAATATTACTTCAGACATTTTACATTTAAAAGGCATTTCACCAGGCTGGTATTAAAATATAATCCAGCACCCGATCTGGAAACCTTTGGATATCTTCAGCGATTTTGACAATGGTAGGCTTTGCTTTTTTGTGCCAAGATCAGATGGCAAATAAAACCTTATGTTTCTCAGAGCTTATACTGCTTTGCTGGTAACAGTTTTACTAACTGCCTGTGTTCATAAAAACAAGAATTGCTGGGGAAATGCATGCAGGAAGTACACTTCTCTTTATTTTGTCTCTTGATTTGTCAAATATCCTCTCCGGGCTTGAGCTCTGAGAGAATCAATTCCAGTAGTTTATAGCAGAAGCTACAGAATAGTAATTGGCTGGTGTCTATTGCCATGAACCTCCTCTTCCCCCTGCAGAGTAGTGTTGCAGTAAAAAAAAATTTTAATAGTCTATTTTTAGAAATAAGCATTGCTTAAATGTAAAAGCAGTACTGTAAAATGTAGGGTGGAAGGTAGACAATCTGCCTGAAGCTTGGGTAGTGGTGGCAAGACAGTACAACCAATCAGTGGTGGATATTCTGGAAATAAGTCTATTGGAGGCATGGGTAGAGGGAAGCTGGACTTAACCCTACAAGAAGAAAAAAGTTACTCCAATTTAAACTAACTGGTAGCTTCCTAAAATCATCTATGATTGACTCAGGAACAGAGGGATTTTTTTATAGAAGACTGCAAGCAAATAATTTTGCAAGGAGTCAGATTATCTGAACTGACATTTTCTTAAAATCTTTACTAGAATTAGCTAGAGCATCGGGAATACGGTAGGAAGCCAGAATCTGGGGGTGGGTGGGGTCTGAACTAATAGGTAGCCAAAGAATAGGATTAAGACTTAGCACAATCGTTTGGTGTTGAAGATAATGATATAGTAATGGACTGAATAACTTGAAACTGAGGTAGAGAATGAAAGGCCAAGGAAAGGGGGAAAGTGTTGTACCAGGTCTCTAAAAACAATTAAAATTTGTGTTTTATCTGACAGGCAGAAGTAGTTATATATTGAAATCACTGCAGTTCTGTTAGGAAAATGAGACTATCAAATTTGTTTAGCAAACATAAAAAATATGATTATTTTTATCTGTAATGTTGTTTTTGTGTAAATTCAGTATACTTTAACTGAATGTAAATAATTCTGAGGACTACGGCAATGATACATTGGCCTAGATTCCCAGTATTTACTATTTCAAGTGTAGTAATCTGTTACATCTCTTGTTAAGCACATTTATACCATGAATGTGCCATATAGCTTAATGAGCAGAATACTCCTCTGCCTCTAGTTTCTGCATCAGCCTAATATTTACCACAAGATTAATCATACTTTGTGGTTATAAAGTAAATTCTGCTTAGAATTATTTATGAATCATTTCATGGAAATCAACTTTATGTGTAAGGAAATCTGTCACCCATTTTGAATTTCAATCTTCTTTATAGGTGGAAAGACATGACATGAACACTCTCAGCCTGCCTCTTAACATTCGGCGTGGGGGTTCAGACACCAACCTCAACTTTGAAGTACCTGATGGTGCGTTTGAATTTCAAAAAGTAAAACTCAATGCAGACAGCTTGAAACAAAAGATTCTGAAAATTACAGAGCAGATCAAAATAGAACAGACAGCTCGGGATGGGAATGTGGCAGAATATTTGAAGTTGGTGAACAGTGCAGACAAGCAGCAAGCTGGGCGAATTAAACAAGTCTTTGAAAAGAAGAACCAAAAGTCTGCCCACTCTATTGCCCAGCTACAGAAGAAACTGGAACAATATCACAGAAAGCTCAAGGACATTGAACAAAACGGTTCCTCCAAAAGTACCAAGGATACTTCCAAAGACAGTTTAAAGGAAATTCAGCACTCTTTAAAGGATACTCATGGAAAAACTCGTATTACTGGCCAGAGCAATGAGAGCAAGACAGGTGTTCCAGGAGTCTCTTTAACCCCACCAGTGTTTGTATTCAGTAAATCAAGAGAGTTCGCAAACTTGATCCGGAATAAGTTTGGTAGCGCTGACAATATTGCTCACCTGAAGAGCAGCTTGGATGACTTCAGGCCCGAAACTACTTCTAGGGCCTACGGTGGCAGTGCCACCATCGTGGCCAAGCCAAAATATGCAAGTGATGATGAGTGCTCAAGTGGAACATCTGGCTCTGCAGATAGTAATGGAAATCAGTCCTTTGGCCATGGTGGGACAAATGCTCTGGTTAGTCATGGAAAGCTTTCCATGATCTTGGAAGAGCTGCGAGAAATAAAGGAAGCACAATCCCAATTAGCAGAGGATATAGAGAATTTAAAAGTGCAGTTCAAAAGAGACTATGGCTTTATTTCTCAAACACTGCAGGAGGAAAGATACAGGTATATAATTTTTGTTTTGCTGAAATAACTTTGGACGGGCAAACGAGATAAATGGTAAAGTGGGTGGGGATATTAATACAACAAAGGATAAGAAGAATTGTGCTTGATTTCATCCCTTTAATAGGGACTAGCCTAAATTTACAGGTCCCAGTTTAGGTTTTTCTGGGCATAAACAACAAAGGCTTACTTGAGCCTGTGTGTAATCAGAGAAGCAAAGAATGGTCAGAAAAGGGCAGCAAGAGCTGAAAGAGGTCAAAACTAGTGGCAAGTTCATGGTACCATTTTGTGCAGGTTGATGTTGTGAATCTTATCCTGCACTCCTCTGATTGCAGTGTGATAATGTGCTATACAGTGTGATTTTGGCTTTTCAACGAAATTGTTCAATAGCTATCTGGAAGTCACTCCCAGTGAACATCGAGCTTTGGTCTAAACTCAAATTCTTGGAGCTGTTTCACATCTTTCCTTTTTAAAAATAGGTTCACAGAAATAAATTACGTGTACCTGTAAAATGGTGATAATGTCCAAATAGCAAATACACATTTTTCCTTGCATGTTCAAGAGCAATTTGATATAGCTCCCTATATTGGAGGAAGCAGACATAACCATATACCGCATTAACATGTGAAGTAGCCCTGTCCATTTACATGTTCCCAGAGTTTGGTGTACAGGCAAGGAAAGAAGTTAGAATATATTTGGAGTATATACTTTTTAATATGGTTTCACAAAGAAGGTATATATTTTTAAACTTTTGTTGTTGTGAAGGTATGAACGATTGGAAGACCAACTGAATGATCTAACAGACCTCCATCAGCATGAAACAGCCAACTTGAAACAAGAGCTAGCTAGTATTGAAGAAAGGGTAGCATATCAGGCTTATGAGCGGTCGCGAGATGTCCAGGTATCAAGTTCTACAATTTAAATAATTGATTCCTCTTTGTATTGATTGTATCCAGTCTATTAATTATCAGTAGTCAAGTAGCAGAGCATTGGACTTGGGAGCTGATAGAATTGGACTTAAATTTAAGACCAGCTTCAGCCCTGGGGACCTATGTTTGCCAGCCTAGTGAATTAGTAACCACCCAGGATGTGTTTGTTTTCTTTATTTAAATTGTATGGATTAAGTTGGTTTGTGTGTATTAGGAATGTCTGTAAACTGGTTTTGGGTCCTTATAAGGAGAAAAGTGGCACAGAAAAGCCCAATTAAAATTACATTAAATTTAATTGGAGACAAAGGTGTGAAAAGAAAGCCAAATGCCTCATGTTTCCTATGCTCTTGCGTTTCTCCAGTGGGACCAAAATATAACTTTTGCATGTCTCTGGAGGGAGGAAGGGAGAGAAAATGTCCACATCCAAAGCATGCACTGCCAATTCTAACCTAACAGTGGTGGCTTGGGATGACTTCATGGAGGGCCCACTACATAGCTCATGTAAATCTGAGAACTGGCCCTCTAACCCAGCTCTTCATGGAAAATATATAATCTTTCTCACATGGCTGCTGTGGCAATGAATAATATAAAGATATTAAAGTGCATCAAAGTGCTATATAGGTCCAGGTTTTTATCACTCAGTAACTAGAGATCGTGATACAAATCATAAACGTTGGTTCTTGTACATTTTCCTCTTTCTAGAAGTACAATTATTTCTCGCATATTTGCAGTTTTGAATATAGTTTATCAAGCCGCTGTAAATTAATTTTAAAAATAAGACCAGTGAGGCGGTCTGAACCTTGTACATTAGAACGTCCCCTAACCATGTAGAAATGTTTGGTGTATAAAAGTGGTAGTTCTTTAATCCTGCTCTTTATCCCTCCCCCCCCCCCTGTATCAATAGGAAGCCCTGGAGTCTTGCCAGACACGTGTTTCGAAACTGGAGCTCCATCAACAAGAACAGCAAGCCCTGCAGTCAGAAACCGTTAACGCCAAAGTGCTGCTTGGGAAATGTATAAACGTAGTCTTGGCCTTCATGACTGTCATCCTAGTGTGTGTTTCCACCATAGCAAAGTTTATCGCTCCTATGATGCGGAGTCGTTTCCATATTCTCTGCACCTTTTTTGCAGTGACTGCCCTTGCAATTTTATGCAAAAACTGGGATCACATTATCTGTGCCATAGAAAAGATGATCGTACCAAGATGAGTCTACTGTTGCAGAGCCTTTCTATTTTTAATATGAGAAATACTTCTAAACAAAACTGCCAAATCTTTAATTTTGCAGTGTAACTGTGCCAACTGGACGAAGAATTTCCCTTTTGGATATAAATATGTAAGATCACTCTGATCACTCTGGCTGGTGATCAGTTGCACTGCATGGAATGAGCTGAATCTGTTATAAATTGGTTACTTGTATAAATCTTTTTGCCTTAATCCAACCAGCTGTTCTAGGAGGGGTGTAGAAGAACCTAAGTAACAACAATCCTTGCTGGGAGAGTTGTATACTAATATGTGGTCATCTATATCAGTTCACCTTTTAAATAACAACCAGCTTCTCTCCCCTTTATGGAACATATGCAAATGATAAAGTGAATTGAAAGACTAGCTTGTGTTTCGTGTATTTCCCAATGACCAGTATCTAATAAGTTTAACTTGAGATGGAGTTTGGTATCTCTTTGGGATATTGTTGGTCCAAGAATCAACAGGAGGGGGGTTGTTTGTTTTTTTGCTTAACAGTTTCTAGAGAGTTTTTGCCTTACGGCTTATTTAATACTCTTTGATTTTTAAAGGAACTTAAAATATATACATGGCTGACCCATGTGTTGAATGAATTATGATCTATTGAATCTGTTATTCATAAAGGAGTTTCTATGCCTTTTGGGGAAATCTCTGCAGCCTAATTCAAAATAGGGGAAATGGTAATCCTGTAGTGTTGGGTATTAAATGACCAGTATCCTTATGACTAAATCCCCTTTCAAGTGTTGTTTTTGACCGTGTGTACAGGGAAAATGTCCTACATACAATCTTCCCACTATACACTATTTTGTCTGAAAGAGGCAATGTACTTATATTCCAGCTTTGGAGCATGCATACCAGAATCCCTTACTGGGTTTTGCAATGCATATACCAAAGCTGAAAATATGTGCATTGCCCTTTTCAGACAAAATAGTGATCACCCTTATCTTGAGATTTGTTGGTAGGGTGCTCACCCTACACATGGTCAGATATAATACCTGAAAGGGGTTCAAGTGCAGGCAATGGCATGCGCATAGAAGGAACAAAATGAGCGTAGTAGTACAAACAGTTCTAAACTTATAACCATTTTGTTGGGTTTGTTTTATGCTTTATGCCTTTTATGCTATCTAGCTCAGTGTTCTCTTCCTCCCAACCACCTTCTGATCAACCAACCTATCTGTCAGCATTTCTGTGGTGCTGACTACTGTTGCTCTCCGACCAACGTCCAGCTATATCAGGGTGGCATTCTCAAGTCAGTGTGTTTCAGTCTACAATAACACCGCTATCACTGTGAAGTTTGTATTCAAATAAAACTTCATATTAAAAAACCCACTTGTATAAGTTAGTTGAATAAATCTGGCGAGGAGTAATAAAAGTGGAATATTGTACTAGTGTTTCTGATGGAATGTACGTTTTTTTAAAGATAAAAGGGCATTTGCTTATTTATTACTTAATGGTGGTTGAAGAACACTTATAACACCATTTATTTGTGTTAATTTGTTTGAATCTTATTCAACCAATATACTGCTACTCTGTTGCGCATTTCCCATTTATTTCAGTGAACCCTGCATGAGAAATTCCTGGTGCGTTGTGTTTCTAGAGCACTTCCAGATGAAGAGCGTCTCTGGTGGAGGTAAAGCTGTACATGGCCAGCACCGCTATAGCAAGAACCTTGTCCATAACAGAAGGGTAAAGAGGAGCTTTGCTGGCAGCAAAAAAATTTACTTTTTAAAATATTGTGGGGAATGTGTCTTTGGGTATCAAAGCAGAGGAATGTGTGGGGAAAATAAATGGGAACTTTGTTTTTGAAGTTGGTATTCAAAATGATACAGGTAGATTAGTGACGCTCCAGGCAGCAACATCACAAAAACCATCCATTAGGTGCTCATGATGCTACTGCAGCCTCCATTCTCAGTGCACTTGCTAGTCTTAAGTATCACAGCTACCCAGCAACTTCAGGCAGGGCTGGTTCCAGGTTTGGGGGGGAGGGGGCTAGGGCAGAAAGTGTCCAGGGCCCCCTTTGCCCACCATCAGCCCCCCCATTCACCTCCCTTCCTCCCATGTGCCCCCCACCTGCCTGCACACCTTCCCATCACCTGTGCTCACAGCTACCCTCACTGCCTGCAGCTGGGAGTTCTTGTGGCTGAGTGCTTGCAAGCAAGCAGGTGGCTGGAAAGGTGTACAGGAAGTTGACAGGGGAGGCACCTCAGCAGGGAGTCAGTGGCAGTGGGCCCCACCAGAAGCCCTGTGCCCTGACAGCTGCCCCACCTCGGGGTATGCTGACACCAGCCCGGACTTCAGGTATAATTAAATAATGCATGTGAATGCAGCTAACAAAAACTTAACAATGTGATTCCTGTCCCTAACACAGTATAGGGATGTGGTAGATTGGAGCAGAGAGTAGTGTGGTGGGGGGAAATGCTTGCCTCTTCCCTTACTGCTTCTCCCCTTCCCTCAAGCTGCGTTTCCAGACTCATTTTGCCTAACATATTTGAAATTTCCAGAGTTGATGGGAGAGAGAAGCTTAGGGAGAACATGGAGGAGGAGAGCAGCTGGAAAGGGAATGTTAATTTTTTACTCTTCCCCACGATGCTTTGCCAACATGTTTGTTCTAACTAAAAAGTACATTTATTCTGTTAGCAATTGGCATGCTGGGAAACTAGTAGTGGCAGCCCTAGCAATCATCCAAATGTCCTCTTCGGAAAGACCAGAATCCAGGTTGATACGCTTGGGGGAGTTAGTACATTATGAGAATGTGCATCTTCGTGACTTAAAGGCTGGTAAGGCTTGCACTTTTATAAGCTGTTTAATATCTCAGTATGTGCAATAAAAAATTTAAGTGGAGCTGGGCTTGATAGCAAACACCCCAACTCCACTGTGTCAAGCACTAACTGTTTATTTTTTGGCAATCCAGAGGACAGGGGACCTAACAGCTGTCTGTTTTAAAACCTGCATTTGGCTGTTTGTTCAGCCCTGTGAAACTCTGCGGAACCTCCACATAACAGTCAAGCATGGCATACAAACTAAACTGCCATTAAAGTTCTATGATCCCTTCAGAGTTTTCATAAACAGAATGCTTTGCCTGGGAAGTAAAGAGTTTAGAAGTATCTGAAAGAGAGGATCTAAACTGAGTGTCTGACATTAAATTGTATCTTCTACTATTTTAACCATAGTCATTTTCTGCTGTTTTTAGATTCTTGCTTCAAAATGTTTTTGTCCCAACTAGCAGTTTTCTGGATAATTCCTAATGGTTGCATTAGGAGTTTGTATCCTTTAAGTCCTTTTAATCGCAATTTACATACTAAATATGTGTTCTGACCTTGATTAATTCTGTTGTCAAAGTACCCTTCTTAAGCAACCATTATTCATAGCAATGGATTATGCCCTGTCGCTTGAGGATTAATGTGCAATCCTCCCATCTCCTGTGACGCCTGATCAGTGTAACAGTATTCATTTGTTTTCCCTGGATTTAGTCCAGAACCTACACATCCCTTCCCTTCAGAGGATTTCCCTTGTTTTGATTAGCAGACTTTGTGACGCAGCTTGGGAACGTCTTGGTTTTTCCTTAAGTTAAAAGAGTGCTTTTCCATCTTTAATAATCTAAACAGCATTGTAAGTCACCACTGTTAAGATTTTCCAACTCTCCGTTTGCATAGGGCAATTTTCCACTGTAAAAATTATTTTTCTTAAGTACTGAAAATTCTCTTAATTTCTCATTCTGACCCTAGCTCAGTAACTTGTTAAGTAACTGACACCAAGCCCAAAACTGCTAACTTTCTTAGCATATGGTGCATTGCTGGGAATAGGGATTTATTTACTTTCTCCAGTGTAGTACAGCATGCTGGCCTTTCTGAAATTTAAAGTATTTGGTAGGGGGAGGGAGTTGCAAAATGTGGAGCCCAATTGTTGGTAGCTCTCTCTTTGGAAACAAAACTAATTAAAACTTTATGCCATCTTCCTAATTTATGGTGCAATTCACCAAGTTCTTCTGCAGCAAACCAGAATTTATTTCAGCTATGCTTATGCTGGTGCCTTCATAAAACCCTCTGAAGTTTATTTCAGGGCCTTGAAGTTGTAGATGATACATTCCAGGAAGATATTTCTTCTTTCACACATTCATGACAATAA
This sequence comes from Euleptes europaea, assembly GCF_029931775.1. Lineage (NCBI taxonomy): Eukaryota > Metazoa > Chordata > Lepidosauria > Squamata > Sphaerodactylidae > Euleptes > Euleptes europaea. The sequence continues at coordinate 82,864,879 of NC_079314.1, read as the reverse complement.
TTCCAAAAGCCATCTCATGGATAGCAAATGTTACATAAGAATTCCCTCTCCATTTACTTGAAACCTTAGAGTTAATTGGTATCTTCTGTCCTTGGTCCCACCCTTGTTTGGCATTAACTGAAATTGTTTTGATGTCACCTCAACATCTGTCAAACATTATTATGTTTTATTTTTTCCCATGCTTAGAAGAAATTAATCTTCAATATCTCTCCACTGCTATTTCTTTATCCAACATTAATATGATTAGTATGGGAGCTAAATATTCAATATTCACAAAAGTCAGCATTGTTGAATATGGATCGCATGCTAAACACATTCAAGTTTGTAAGCAATCAAAATCATATCAATATAAATGAATATGTATATTGTCATGTCAGATGCAAGGTCTTTTATTGGGGTTGCACAGAATTGTCACAGGTATTAAATGATGCTACAGATTCTAGAAACATGCAGGGAAGACAATAAGACTCACAGTGTGCAAAAGCCCCAAGTTCCCATATTAAAACAACCAACTGCTACAGCTCTGGCTGCACTTTATTGAAACAAGCATGTTTAAACTCTGAACATGCCAGTTTGAAGCCTATGTATTTTAACAAGTGTATATACCACTTCTCAGCTTAGACATTTTTTGATTTGAGAATTCCAAATGTAGGGAACAAGGTAAGGGACTGCCAGCTGTTTAATGTGAGGGGAAAGTATGACAGAAGCCACTGAAGAGAGATGAGCCTCAAAGCAACTGAAGGTGATAGCATGACCATTACCATTCCATTACCAGGTTTCCCTTTCACAACTCATACATCTGAAAGGAGTATAGGATTCCATGCTTAGTGACAGACTGTGCCAGCATGGTGTAGTGGTTAAGAGCGGTGGCCTCTAATCTGGAGAACCAGGTTTGATTCCCCACTCCACACGAGCAGCAGACACTGATCTGGTGAATCGGGTTGGTTTCCCCACTCCTACACCTGAAGCCAGCTGGGTGACCTTGGGCTAGTCACAGCTCTCTTAGAGCTCTCTCAGCCCCACCTACCTCACAGGGTATCTGTTGAGGGGAGGAGAAGGGAAAGTGATTGTAAGCCGGCTTGATTCTTCCTTAAGTGGTAGAGAAAGTTGGTATATAAAAACCAACTCCTACTCCTTCTTAGTGGCACTGGCAAAAGTCAAAACTGACTTGGTTGGAAGTTGAGAAGCATGGGATCGTGAATAGCACTTTAGGTCCTAACTCCTTCAAACAAGCGATACTGTTGCCCGATTGGCAGTTTCTTCAGAAGGTCCAGATACTTTAAGCAGCATGATTTGCCATGGGCCACTGGGGGAGGCCTTAATTTTACCAGGTTAAATATGAATCCCTATCACATCCCCCAAAAAAATATTGGAAATTACAGTTCATACTTCAGCAAGTATAAAACTGCACAGAAAATGAGCCCCTTCCTTCATCCTAAAAAAATTATTAACTCTTCAGGGATACCAGATTATACTTGATAACTTGCTAATGAAAGGCCTAGATGAATGAAGTGTCTATGATATTAATATTGTTGGAAGAATGTGATCAGAATTTAGAGCTTGTATTATGCACACAATTTAGTCAAATTTACAGGCCAGAATTAATTGCACTTAAACCAATTTATTCCAGTTGATTTAAGTGGCAGTGAATTTGGTTCAAAGCCAAGCATTTTGACTTGCACCTCATCCTAAATACATTTTGCAAGAAAGTGCTAATGGAGCCAAACTGTCAATAGCACTTTTACTAGTTTATTAGAAACTTTGTTTTAAAAAAACCCAGAAAGTTACTTTTCCAAAATATAAAGTCAGAAGAATCATGTATCTACTCCACTATGGATTTGCGTGGTGTACTTCATTTACTACAACTGGTAAGGGCCCGGTTTGTTCCAATCAAGTTTTCATACGGTAGCGTAGAGGTTACTACACGTTATTCCAGAGGAGTAGCAATGTCAGTCTGTTGCAGCAACAACAAAAAGGATTCTTCTGATACTTAAAAGGCTAATAATAGAAAATTGATTATCTTTGTGGTACCACAGGGTTCTTATTAGTTCTCACACACCTTATGTAGCAATAATTGCATGCTTGTCACTATGTACATGCAACAAGGAACTACCACCAGTCCCAGCTCTCTGGAATGCGTGCAAGACTGAGATTTAAAGAAAGCCACTTAACTGAGGAATCAAACTTAGGACCAAACTTTTCTGTCTCCCAATGAAAAGTAGGCTAATTTGGACTGTATTATGATTTCCCCCTATTCCTATTAAACTGTCTTTGAATCAACATTGAAGGTCTGTTGTGTTTACAAACATTATTGTTAAACCTACACATTATTTTTATATGTATAGGTAAATAAGGTAATGTGTGAACTAGCATGGAGTTGAGACAAAAATTCAAGCTTGAAATGGCTACATAATTTTTCCACAACAAAATTATTCCATGAGTTGTAGCTGAATGTTTGAATTTTCATTCACATAACTTTGCCTTATGTGTTTTGTCTTAGTTATGGAACTCAATGGTGCTTTTCTCTTGTATGAGATTCTCAATTCTACTAGTTCTTGCTGCTTCACTACTGATATTTATAAGTTTGAGACATAAAACATGCACAAATTCTAAACGCTGTGGGTTGGAATCAGAGTACTGAGTGGAGCTCCACTTGCAGAATGGGGAACTTTCCCATGGCTCTCCTCCCTCTGAAATCCTGGATCACTGCCTACAAGTGTGAAGGGTCTCCCCTCCGCCAAGAGAGCAGGGTGTGATGTGGAACTCTGCAAAAGGAGGGGGAAATCAGTTCTCACCTTCTGTCAGCTTTGGATCCAACCCATAATTTACATATTGTATAAGATTGTTCTAAAAAGGGAAGCTAATACTAAGAATAATCTACAGCACTGTGCCAGTGTTTGGTGTTAAATAAGATGTGACTATAGAATGGAGACTGTGCAAAGTAGAATGATATTGTTTACATTTAAGTTAAGTTAACTTTACATTAGAACAAGTTAATATATTTCAGGAAGAACGTTGCAAATTCCTGAAATATGTGCGGGGATCTCTTATGGCACATAAGTTCCTGTACTAATTCAGAGTCTGATTCCCAGTATGAATCTGGAAAAAACTGTACATACTGTTTGCATGGGGGTTGGTTGGCTGTCTTGTAAAATTTTAATTTATTGCATATGTTTGGTGGATTAAGTTGTACTCCAAATTGTCCTTTCCTTCTTTGTTTTTGTAAGATAATGCCAATGTGGAAAAAGTCTACTTAAAAGTCTACTAACAGTCTATCTACATTGAATGAAAAATTAGTCTGTGTATGTAACATACAGTTGTGTAACCATACCACTTTCATTTTGTGTGGCACTGTGTAAACGTGTGTATTAGCATTCTTTATTGTGTTCTGTATATTTTATAGGGCGATCATGATTGCCTCAAGGAGCCCTTGACTTTTTAAAAATAAAAGTTTTTAAATTTCCTTGATATTTACATTGTTTAATCAATGCATCCTCTGAATTGTCTTAACATATGACACATGGTCAAGATTTTCTCAGTTAATAAGGTGGCTTTATATTGGTAATGACTATCAGAACTGAAACATATACACTGTAATAGGAGAGGCTCTTGTGTTGTTGCCGGGGAGGTTGGGCACACTTGCAGAAGGAGTAAGTTGCACTGAGCTGTGAGACTTATTTATGAATAAGCATGCTCACAGCCACACTACACAGTATCTAAACCTACCTCTATTTTTAATTAGAGCTGCTTCACATACAACAGCTCTTGTTTTGTCAGGATAGCCAATCTTTTTTGTCTGAAGATGAGAGAAAGGGTTGGATCCAGAAGTCCAGAGGAAGTCATAGAGCAATGTTCCATTCAAGGAAAGGCACCATGAGATTGAAGCCCAAATATCTGAAAGCTAATGAATGTGGGCCCTGACCTGGATAGCCCAGGATAGTCTGATCTCGTCAAGATATCAGAAGCAAAGCAGTGTTGGCCCTGACTAGTATTCGGATGGGAGACCTCCAAGGAATACCAGGATAGTGACGTGGAGGCAGGCAATGGCAAACCACCTCCAAACTCTCATCTTGAAAACCCTATCGAGTCACCATAAGTCAGCCGTGACTTGACAGCAAAAGGAAAAAAATGGACCCAAGGGTTAGTTCACATGTTGCAACATTCATGTGCTGCCCATATATTTCTGCCCTGGTCCTGCCAACCAAAAGTTCTTTTGAAGTTTCATACTCACAACTTAACAGGTGTCTGTGGCCTTGATTTGGACTGGGACTGTAGCAGGCAAGGGAGAAGGCTTAAATCTGTTTCCACCAAACTGAATGGACCTGGAGAGCTGCTTATTAACCTCTACTCTATGTTAAGTGTCTTTCACCACTATTAACAGGTATGAGGGTACATAAGAACATAAGAAAAGACATGCTGGATCAGACCAAGGTCCATCAAGTCCAGCAGTCTGTTCACACAGTGGCCAACCAGGTGCCTCTAGGAAGCCCACAAATAAGGCAACTGCAGCAGCATTGTCCTGCCTGTGTTCCAAAGCACCTAATTTATTCGGCATGCTCCTCTGATCATGGAGAGAATAGGTATGCATCATGACTAGTATTCATTTTTACTAGTAGCCATGAAAAGCCCTCTCCTCCATGAACATGTCCACTCCTCTCTTAAAGCCTTCCAAGTTGGCAGCCATCACCACATCCTGGGGAAGGAAGTTCCACAATTTAACTATGTGTTGTGTGAAGAAATACTTCCTTTTCTCGGTTTTGAATCTCTCACCCTCCAGCTTCAGCAGATGACCCCGTGTTCTAGCATTATGAGGGGGAGAAAAGCTTCTCCCTGCCCACTCTCTCCAAACCATGTATAATTTCATAGACCTCTAACTATGTGACAGCAGGAGGAAGACCTGATTCTGAACCAAAACATTTGATGCCTTCAGTGAAAGTGGGAAGGAGATAAAATGGTGAAGACTTTTTTTTTAAGCCACAGGAAGTTCTTCAAAGTACAGTGCTGCTCTAACACTGGTTTGACCTCACAGGGATATTTTGATTTTACTCTTACATGTCTGTATATTATATAGGTAATTTGCTTTCTTCTATGCCTGCACTCATGTGTCCTCCCCATTTTCCAACACATTAAGAATCCTTCAGCACTTTCAGGATTTTTGTTTTAAAAGCTATATATGTAACTAGTTGCACAGCAAAGTATGTGCAAAGGGGAATATATTTTCATACTCCACCTAGAAGGCAATCCGGTGACACTTAACATGGAAAAGCATAGCTTGTAAAGTGTGTAGAAAATCTAGGTGTTAAAAGTGTGCACATGAATTCAGCCTAGAGAGTTTGCATTAGTTCTAAAAACAGTTTGGCATGTTATACAGAAACCTAAAAGAGTTGTTTAGTTTCTACTATAATTATAATGGGGGCAGCCATTTTGCTCGCAGTATCATGTTTAAGAAATCATTATAACAAGATTTTTTCACCTTTTCCATATTTATGGTTACAGCTCCCTCTAAGGATAATAATTCTAACTGCAAATCTATGTCCCATCTAGTATGAAACTGGTGAATGGTGGGTATTTAATGAGATCTGAAAGCAGAAGTTTTGTTGCAGGCTGAAAAATGCCCACATCCTTGTTTTCTTGACAAGTTTAAATCACAGAATGGCTAAACAATTGCAAATTCACCCCCCCTCATTTTTAAGTTTCATCTTGCAATTATTACCCAAGCATCAATTCACAATGAAACTGTTCAAAAATTAGTTTTTTAACGTGTTTAAATTTTTTTTTACCCAGTTAAAATACTACTCCTGGTACCCATAAGTGCTGCAAAAACTGCCTTCCTGGATCAGACCAAAGGTCCATCATTTTGTTTTAAGCTATAAAATCACTCAGATGTTCTGGGGAAGTTAAATTGTGGAACTCCCTGCCCCAGGATGTGGTGATGGCTGCCAGCTTGGAGGGCTTTAGGAGGGGAGTGGACATGTTCATGGAGGAAAGGGGTATTCATGGCTATTAGTTGGAATAGATGCTGGTCATGCTGCATACCTGTTCTCTCTAGTATCAGAGGAGCATGCCTATTATATTGGGTGCGGCGGAACACAGACAGGATGGTGCTGCTGCAGTCATCTTGTTTGTGGCTTCCTAGAGGCACCTGGTTGGCCGCTGTGTGAACAGACTGCTTGACTTAATGGGCCTTGGTCTGATCCAGCAGGGCCTTTCTTATGTTCTTTATGTTCTAAGCTCAAAAGCCAAATATGCAGGCATATCTGTCCTCATCCCCACATCTGAGGCATAGGGTTTTCAACTGGAGTGGAGAAAAACAGAGGGTTAATGGGGCTCTCGTAGGTTATCCGGGCTGTGTAACCGTGGTCTTGGTATTTTCTTTCCTGACGTTTCACCAGCAGCTGTGGCCGGCATCTTCAGAGGAGTAACGCTGAAGGACAATGTCTCTCAGTGTCAAATGTGTAGGAAGAGTAATATTAATTATTAATGGGGTTAATGGGGTGTTTCTTACCAGGTAATTTACCTATACAGACTTCATTGGAAGGGCCACTGAATACAGAGAATCTTACAAAACAGAACTTCTAAATAATAGACACTGGATAGCAGCCATCAATGCTCTTAGATTTATACCCCAAATCCTTGTTTCTGATCTCTACGAAATCAGCAGAGGTTGCACTTCTCTGCATACTTACTTGAGCATGTCTGTGTATGTTAACTGCCGTCCGGTCGCTTCCGACTCATGGCGACCCAACCAGGAATCAATGTTACTTGAACGTAAACCCCACTAAACTCAACAGGGTTTACTTCCACGTACAACCAGACAGGATAGCGCTGTTCCACGACCAGCTTGCTTCCACGAGCCACAGAATAAGCTCCTCCCTGTTTTAGCTTCGCGCGCCGCTTCGCGCCGCACTTTCGTTGCAGCAGCGGTGACCTGGCTTCCGCGTTCCCGTGATGCTCCAGGGCCTGGCGAAAATCTTCTCCGGTGGGTCGCTGCCCGCCGCTTGGAAATGGAAAGGTAGCAACGAATACGGGTCCCGAGAGGGCTCAAGCGAAAAGGCGGGGCGAACGGGGCGGCGGCGCCATTTTTAAACAGACGAAGAGGCCGATAGCCGCGGTTGCTGCTGGTAGGTGAGGGCAGGAGGGCGGAAAGCGTTAGCCGGGGCCGTTGGGAGCTTTGCGGCTCTTGTCCTCCGGCCGAGGGCTGGGGCTGCCCCTGCTCTCTCCCTTCTCCGAAAGCTCCGGCCGAGTTTGGTTCTTCTACCTAGGGGACTGCTTGCCAAGCCTTACTGGGCTAAGTTCGGTTTGGCCTCGTTCGCCTGAGCCTCTGTCTCTACGCACGGCTCTTGCCTAAGAGTAAGAACAAAAACGGCCGTGGAGACTAACAGTTATTGTGGCGGACGCTTTTGCCGTCCAGAGTCCGCTTGGCCAGAATGAAGTGTCTTCCCTTGACAGATATACGTGAAGCTGCCGGAGGGGAAGGACGTCGCAGCGGGGTCAAAGGGCAACGCGCTGTTACAGGCGCAGACTATGACCTACCGCAGCATTGTGTGCTTTGCACAGGGATGGTGCAGTTTGACTCTTGGGTTTCAGTGCCCTTTGAAGCCACTGATACATTTACTCTTCTCCCTATGCTGAGTATATGTGTGTTTTGCCAGCTGAGGACTCATGTCACATATAGGATGAAGCGAACTGTAGGGAAAGTCTGAAAAGAAAAATTCCACCCTTGACTAACAGCAGCACATTTGTTACCCACAAAGGTTTTTGGCAGAACCCTGGCTTTCTCTGCTTTCCCGAAACTTAATAATGACTGAGCAAAGTAAGCCTCACTAAGGCATATGCTGTGAAGCTCTGGTGACATAATAGGGAATGGGCTTGTCTGTGTCTTCACCCCCCCCCCCGAGATAGGACAAGGCACAGTGCCTCTCCAGAAAGCTGCCATGCGGATTCATATGTAAGATGTGATGACTAATTTAATTTGTACTGGTAAGGTATTCTGGCTAAGATGGACCAGTTATGGAATGCCTTGAACTGATTAGCTGGCTGCTTTTGATCTTGTGTAACTGGAGAAATTATCCTGGACAGAAAATTGGTCGGAAGACAAAGGTCTGACCAAGCTCCCTGGGGAAAGGCTGAGGGACTTGGGTAAAGAGGAGGTTGAGGGGGGATGTGATTGCCTTCTTTAAGTATTGGAAAGGCTGTCACTTAGAGGAGGGTAGGGAGCTGTTCCTGTTATCAGCAGAGAACAGGACTCACAATAATGGGTATAAATTATGGACATTAGGGGAAATTGTTTTTACAGTGAGAGTAGTTCAGCAGTGGAATTAGCTGCCTAGGGAGGTGGTATGCTCTTAGTGGTTAAGAGCAGTGGTTTGGAGCGGTGGAGTCTGACCTGGAGAACCAGCTTTGATTCCCCACTCTGCATGAGCGGTGGAGGCTAATCTGCTGAACTGGTTTGTTTCCCCACTCCTACACATGAAGCCAGCTGGGTGACCTTGGGCTAGTCACACTCTCAGCCCCATCTACCTCACAGGATATCTGTTGTGGGGAAGGGAAGGTGATTGTAAGCCGGTTTGATTCTCCCTTAAGTGGTAGAGAAAGTCAGCATATAAAAACCAACTCTTCTTCTTCTCTGGCAGTCTTCAGCAGCTGGACAAACACTTGTCAGGGATGCTCTAAGCCAGGGGTGTTGCTCAATTGTTACGAGGGTTGGATATGACATAAATGCACCTTGGTTGGGCCATGCCATGCCTCACTTACCCAGATCGAGGGGGGTGGCTGCCTTGGCTGGCTAGCGGGCAGGATAAGAGCTCTCAAGGGGCTGGATCTGGCTGATCCTGCATTGAGCAGGGGATTGAACTATGGCCCCTTCCAACTCTAAGGTTCTATTTTATTTTATGATCTTTTGCAACATTTTAGACATTTGGAAGTTTTACCACAAGATGTCAGTATAATCCAAATTGTAATTTCAATATAGGTTTGTTTATTTTAGCTGTCAAGTTGCAGCTGATTTATGGTGACCCCTTTGGGGTTTTAAGGCAAGAAATGTTCAGTGGCGGTTTGCCATTGCTTACCTCTGTGTAGCAACCCTGGTACTCCTTAGTGGTTTCCCATTCAAGTACTAACAAGGGCCAACCCTATTAAGCTTCCAAGATCCGATGAGATCAGGCTAGCCTGGGCTATCCAGGTCAGGACATTAACAAATCAAGGCTACTGACAACAGCGATTGCTTAAAGGCAAATTAATAATTTTTAACCAATAAAATATTTATTGACAATATTCAACAATGAATAGGTTTTTACATTTCTTAAAAGGTAAAGGTCCCCTGTGCAAGCACTGGGTCATTCCTGACGTTTACTAGGCAGACTATGTTTACTTTCCTTCCTTTCCTTTTATCCCTTAGAAGCTCCTTGATCAATTGATCTTGAGCAGCATATATCTAGTGTTGGAGGGATATAAGGACTGAAACAAATCTTGCCACTGACAATGTAGCCTTGGGGTCCCTATCGCTTAGTAAAAAAGGCATTATGTCAGTCACAGAGGCATTGGATTTGTATGTTAAAAGGGGGGAAATATAGTGCGATCGAAGTTCCTCGTAAAAGCGGCATTCCAAAAGGGCATGGGCTAATGAGTCAATAGAGCCAGGAGAGCAAGGGCAGATCCTGTCTGAGTATGGTATATTCAGAATTCTGCCCTGCATTACCATAGAAGGGTTAGCATTCAATCTAGCCAAGCAAAAAGCTCTACAAAGACGAGGAGTTGTCAGATAATATGTATAGGCAGGCAGACCACGTGGAGGGGGTATTCCGAAGAACTGGGATGAACAGACGTGACGAGCACAAAAAGTAGTGCTGTTATAATTGAGCTCTTTAATGCGCTTTTTAATTTTGGTAAAAGCTTCAGTTTCCCCAAGATCTAATAACATATCCTGCGAGAAGCCCAACAACGACAGTTTCTCTTCTAAGATTTTTTGCCATGAGGATTTAAAAGGGTCATGCTTCAGAGAAGCTAGGAACCCCTCAGTGCTAAAGCACAGTTTAAGGTGTAGTTTAAAGGCGGCCAACCACGCCCTATCTTCAAGTGACATTTGGCCAAACTGACTATGTTTACTGGGTGGTTTGCCAGTGCCTTCCCCAGTCATCTTCCCTTTACCCCCAGCAAGCTGGGTGCTCATTTTACCGACCTCGGAAGGATGGAAGACTGAGTCAACCTTGAGCCAGCTACCTGACACCGACTTCCGTTGGGATTGAATTCAGGTCATGAGCAGAGCTTGGACTGCAGCTTACCACTCTGCGCCACGGGGCTCCTTTTACATTTATTAAGGATCACTAAATTCTTATGTATTATGTAAAAATATTTTTTATTTTCATATCTAATAAGTTATTTCTACCATCTTTCATCACAACACTATTGGACTTTTAACCTAGAACCTATAGGATTTCTTGTTCCTTTCCAAAAATTCCCCGCACAGTTTGGCATGCTGCAAGATTAATACATCATATTGTTTTGATTTGTAGTCTATCTCATTTTAACACCTGAGTCTTATCCTTTTACGTGATTTCTTTATTTTGTCTTGCTGTGGGCAAGTTTAGACATGCTTATGTAAAGGAAAAACAATTAGTTTTATAAAATGCAGTCAACCATTGCTAAAACTAATAATGTCAGTCAGGGAACATTTCAGCAATGAAGCCAACAGAGGTAGCCTGTTTAATGTTATCGCTGTTGTGTATCTGTCATTACAAAGAATGTATTTTCATCTGAGAATATGGGACAGTCTGACTGACTTTCACATGATACTTCAGAGTAAACACTGTTCTGCAGAACAGATCTGTTGCACCCAGAGGGATTGCCAAGAATGTAGCAAAGTTTAAGCTGTGAGAAATTATATTTCTTGCTCACAAATTATTTATCAAGTGAAGATACTTGCTTTAATAGAACTATAGTTTGAAAATGAAATTAGATTTAGGTAACCAAATGTATATTTTAGTAAAGGCCTCTGCCATCTTCAATGTACCATGTAGTCAAAAAATCTTTTAAACCACAAATACATTGACTACTAATTGGTTGCTTTTATGTTTGCACAGGTAATTTGGCCTCTGGAGATGCCATCAGGGGAGAGAACAGCCTCTATGACGATGGCAGGCTCAGGCTGACAGCATTTTTACCTGATTGTCATCTCATTAGTATTTAGTCAGAATGGATCCTTTACCAAACACCATTGCTGCAGTGGGTGGACATGGAGATCTGATTAACTCACAAGCAGAATTCCAAAAACTGTTAATTGATGAAAGAATGAGGTGTGAGCATCATAAAACCAATTACCAAACTCTAAAGGCAGAGCATACAAGGTATATAGTATTCTTCCCTTCTTTTTCTGTTTGAGTAAAAAAAAGCTAAATCAAGAGTCAAAAGAGTAAAGGGCTGGAGGGTGTTTTTTTGACAGTTTCTATGCTATTTCGGTACATATTCTCTTTCAGTAATGAAAAACTGTTTCTTACAAACAAATTAGTTGCAGTTATTCTGAACTATTAAGACAGTGTTCCTGCAAGACTTTTATCTTTCTTTTTTTTTTTTGCAAGTTACAATAGCATGATGAAAGCCATTGGTTTTCTGTGGCAAGCCACTCTGCTTAAAAAACATTCCACAGAGTGCCCCATTGCTGTAGGCTTGTGTTTGCCATCGGCTTTTGGAATGTTGAGTTTTCCCAATGTTTGATATGATAACTTTATTTAATACACTTGAGAAATATGCAAAGTATTGCAGTATCATTCTTTGTGCCTCTGAACTGTTGTTGTGTCTTAGTATTTTCGGTGTGAAAATTCTTCTTAACCATTAGATGGCTCATCTAAAGATAGATATGTTATAGTATAACATAAAAGGAAAAATATGCCTTTTTAGGTTGCAGAATGAATATACAAGATCACAAAATGAGCTCAAGCAGCTGCTACATGAAAAGCAAACTGTTCACGACAGATTTCAGGTTCTGCTTGCTGAATTCCGAGAAGAATTATTGGATAAAACTAGAGAAGTAGAGGAATTAAAGACACAGGTGAGGCTGTAATCTTTTCATCTAGGTTTTTTGAATGCGAGGCTTCTATAGTAAATTAGTCTTATAGTACTTGATTTGCATTTAGCTAGAGCATCTATTGTCACTTTTGTCAGTGCTTCAACAATTGTAATAAAGTAGTCTATATCCCCCCAAAAATCTCAGATTTATTTGTGCTTGATCTGTAGAATTCATTATCCTGCCCCTTTAAACAGCAGAGTCCCATATCACAAGCTGTTTTGAAACTCTTGTCAGTTTGTGTGGGATTAATTGGGGCGAGGGAGCAATTCTTACAGCCCGTTCCTGAGCCTTGCAGCAGCCAGGGACAGCGTGGCCAAGACGCTGCCGTGACACCTCCAATGAGGTTTCCCAGCTGCTACAAGGCTAAAAAAAGGTCTTTAAAACAAACAAAAATAAAAAGGGGGGGGGAAGCCCCATTGAAAACAGCGATGCTGCGCCAAGAAAAACCTGGAGCAGCAATGCTGTTGCTGGAGGGGATGTTCCCAGGCTGAAGGGGCTTGGGAAGCTGACTACAGTTAGCTCCACCCCTGGGAATGCCCCCTATACCATCGCTGCATTTCTCTTCTGGGATTCAGGCCCCGGAGAGGCTGCGGCCTTGGAAGAGCACCATGCAGCTCCATGGTGCTCAGGCGCTGACAGAACTGCCTCCACCGCCAGTGTAAGTGCCTCTTATTCCATAAGAGTCCACTTACACTGGCAGCGGGGTCACACCTGCCTCCAGACCACTTTCAGCCCAATCCTCAGGCATGGGCTGTAAAAGTCTCTTTGACTCTTGGGTTTAGTTTCGTAGTTCATTTGTTCCCAGTCTATACTGTTAAGCTTACCAGTAACCTATAGGAAGCATCTGAAGATTGAGATGCTTTTATCTACTTTAGGTTATCTTTTTTTCCCTTAAGTTGTGCAGAAATACAGAATCTGACAAGTTAGTGTGAGAATTCTGAGTACTGTTGACTAACTTAACTTATGACAGAATCCTTTTCCCTGAAAAGGTAAAAATAGTTATAGAAGGCTATAAAAAGAAAAATAGTGAGAGGTATCCCAGACTGCCTTTGTTTTCTTTTGACTAATGCCTACTTCGATTAATTATTGCACACAGTAAACATCTTTGTTGGGACCTTTGACGACAATACTTTTAATGATTTATTTAAAACTTTTTGATGCTGCCTTTCCACCCCACTTAGGATCAATTTATCAGTTGCTAAGTGAGAGTAGCCTTGCTGGTGTATAGGAGCTGTCTAGCTAGCCCTGTATCTTCATTCTTCCTGTACTTAAAAGTTGGGTACTGATGGAGTGTTTCTGTTTATTTTCATGAAACTAGGTGGGAAGAATACTGAGAGACGGTACCTGCAAACCCTGCACACTTTTAAAGAATATGGAAAATTTCACTATTTTACTATTTTGCTGTTACATATGTAGTCTTTGATACGGCAGTTAAATTCTGTACTTTTTTTTTGTTTTCTGTTGATATGTAGGTAATAACTCCACAAAAACTGGAATTACTGAAAGCACAAATACAGCATGATTTAGAAACACCTATGAGAGAACGGTTTCACAAGCTGGATGAGGTAGGGGGGGGAAACCAAACTTCTTAATAAAATGACAGCTGTTTCCCTAACCCTTACTTTTTTGTTCATAGTCCAAGGTCTTTTTCCTAGCCAAGGTGAGTTACAACTACCATATATACTCGCATATAAGCCGAGTTTTTCAGCCCAAAAAAAGGGTTGAAAAATCCCAACTCGGCTTATACGCGGGTCAATACGGTAGGTGGAGGGAGGGGGGGAACTTACCGCTGCCACCTCCAGCGTGCCTTCCCCCGGGCCAGGAGCGGCCTGCAGGAGCGGCCTGCGCGCCGGGGGGGGGGGGGGCGCCGCAGCCTCCAGTGCGCTTCCCTGGCCCAGGAGCGGCCTGCAGGAGCGGCCTGCGCGCCGGGGGGCGGCCGCCTCCTCCTCCAGCGCACTTCCCCGGCCCAGGAGCAGCCTGCACACCGGGGAGGGCCCGCCACCACTGCCTCCAGTGCGCTTCCCCCGGCCCAGGAGCGGCCTGCGCGGCCTCCTGCGAACCGGGGGGGGGGCCGCCGAAAGCTGACTGCCGCCTCCCGGTAAGTAGGGGGTTCAGGGGCTCTTCCCCTCCCCCCCTAGGGGTGTGTCTGGAGGGCCCGGGAGGCCCTTTCTCACCTTGCCAGGGGGAACATTCTGCCAGAAAACACTTAGGTACTGGCAACTGGCATTCTTACCCATTTGCAGGGCAGCACCTTCAGAAGGCTTTGCTCAGATGAATAATCACACACTTGTTCTTTTCAATTTAGGAAGTGGAAAAATATAGAACAGAATATAACAAACTCCGTTATGAACATGCTTTTCTCAAATCAGAATTTGAACATCAAGATGAAGAGCATTCCCGCATTTTAGAAGAAAATAAATTAAAATATGAATCTGAGGTAAGAATGAAAATATACCCCAAAAATCACATACAATTATTTATTTATTTTTAAATTGAAGCATCATAATTCAGGTCATGGATTTCATTATCTTTTTAAAAAACGGAGAGTTTCATGAGCACAGGCAATTTACAGTACAATCCAATGTATGTTTATTTGGAAGTAAGTCTCTCTGCGTTCAGTAGAGTTTACTTTCCAAATAAGCAGGCATTGGATTGAAGCTTCATAATCGCAGTGCATATTTTTGAATAATATAAATGAATAATTTCCTTGTTTCACTGCTATTGATAATAAAGTGAAAATAAACACTGGTTTTAAAAAATGTATTTATGCTTTTTGCTCAGACTGCCTGAAATGGGACTTCCTAACTCTTGCTTTGCATTTCCTAACAGAAGGAGCCATAGATAACATTATGGTAGTTTTATTAATAAATTGGTTAAAGATGGAATTATTTTCATTACTACAGATACTACATATTTTATGCATTTTGCTAATATTCTGGGGTTATCAAGTAAAAGCTTCACTACTGGATTAGCTAGTTTAATAATGGGATGTGCATGTAGATATAAACATGTTGGGCCTGATTCAGTCTGAATGCTAGTATGGTTTCTGCATGCTGAGGGTTCCGTTTGCCTCCTGGCCATATGAGCGTATTGGTGAGCCTGAAGGCAGTATGAGGGATAACTACAAGAAATGGAGGTCCATAATTCCTTCCTACACCCCCATTCAGACCTCCTGTTCTGTGTTTCTTGTAAGAAACAGAATTCCTGTCTGTTCTGTTCTGTTCAACTACCAATAGATAGCAAGACTGGATAAAGATAAAGAAGAATTGCACAACCAACTTCTTAGTGTTGATCCTTCAAGAGACAACAAACGAGTGGAAGCACTGCTAAGAGAAAAGGGCCAGCTAGTCCAGAAATTAAAGGGGTTAGAAGCTGAAGCAACAGAACTTAGAGCCCAGAGAGAAAACTCTGGTATGCAAGCGGAAAATGTGCAAAGAATACAAGTGCGACAGTTAGCTGAGATGCAGGCTGCAGTGAGATCCCTGGAGGTAAGGCGTTCCCGTTGTCTTCCTTTTCTGTGTTCAGGGGGTGTAAGTACAATTTGGCCATAGCGCCAAACTTCTATTAAGCTATCTAAGAAATGGCTTCTACCTGGCTCTCCAATAAGATTGTTTCCTTGCAAAGGAGTACTGGAAATATGAATGGACTACATAACCTTTTACATATTTTACATAACCTTTTAAGTCATGATGTTGGCAATAATCAATGTGTAGAATTTTTGGGGTGAGAAATGTTATAAATTATTTAATGCAGTGGGAACAGAGATATTGTGGTTCCAGAAATTACACAAATGCCTTTAGCAAAAAATAATAGTTATAAATATATGTTGATTCTAATAAGATACAAAGTAACATTTGATGTACAATGAATATTCTATTTAATCATTGGTTTGCTGTTGTTATTTTAATCTAGTGCCTAAACTCTACTAGATGCTTCATAAGAAATTAAAGGAACAATTCCCTATTGCAAAGTGGACTACAGTCTAAGATGTGTATATGTGTAGTTTATGTTCTGATAATACCAAAAGGCTCCAACCAGATTTGAGGGCTAAAAACATATTGCAGATGCAATCCTGAGTGCACATCTAAAAGTAAATTCCTTTAATATAAGTGGAAACACTTTCTGCATAAAAACCTTTAGGAATAGGGTCCAAGAGTTTCTTCCATAAAGCAACTTAAAACCTGTTTTCCCTAATTTGAAGGCAGAGAAACAATCGGTTAAGCTGCAGCTTGAGCGTGTTGAAAAAGAACTGCAGCTGAGTAATGAGCAAAATGCAGTCTTAACCAGCAAACTGCATAAAGCTGAACGGGAGATCAGTGCTTTGACTACAAAAGTAAGTGTGTTTTTATGGCTTATAGACTGTATTTTCAAAGCTGTTACAGGAAACATTATTGCAAAGTGTCTCTTTGGAATATTCTTACTATCCTTGAAAAGCACCCTTAACATTCTGTTTTCTGGAGCAAATGCTTAAGGCAGTAATGACTTACAGAAGTAACATTAGAGAAATTGCCTTATACTCAGATCAGCCAATGGCAATCTGTCTCAGTACTGTCTGTTCAGAGGCATACTTCTCACTGAGTTAGTAAACCTAGGTCTGTGATGTAACACTTTAGATTGTAGTTGAGGGGCTCATGGGATTAAATGTTTTTAAATACAAAACATTCCCCATACATAAACAGCTATGTGTCAGGGTGATTGGTTCTAGTCTAGCATTTTCCCTGACATTCTAGTTTTCTAATTGAGGGGAAGGTATATGTATGGCAGATAATTTAGTCACATGAGCCCTTAATTGCAGTCTAAAACAGTACAGGCCAGATGCTCAGCTGTGTAAAGCTGAGTTCTAGGAAAGAAAAAACAATCACAAAAGACTACTAGAGGTAATAGTTGCTGAAAGTTACTGAAAGGCAAGAAATAAGTGAAAAGAGAATAATGGCTATTACTAGGGATGCCAACCTCCAGGTGAGCCTGGAGATCCCTCAGAATTATAATTGATCTTCAGACTACAGAGATCAGTTCCCCTGGAGAAAATGGCAGCTCTGGAAGGTGGACTCTATGGCATTATACCTTGCTGAGGTCCCTCCCCTCCCCAAACCTTGTCCTCCCAAGGCTCCACCCCCCAATTCTCCGGTAATTTCTCAACATGGAGTTGGCAACACTACCAATTAGTAGAAGAATACAAGTAGAAGAAGCAAGGATTTATGGAGTTACGAAAGGCCCAAGGTTTTGACAACAGAGATGCTAGAATGGTACTGAAGAGGCAAGCTGCAATCTGAGAGAGAAAGTTCCTCTTTGCCTAGTGGAGCCATGTGAGAGTTTGTTAGCATAGATACAATCGGTCATCATTCAACAACCAGATGTGGAAAATTCCAGGTGCCCAGTCAGTGAATTTGCAGTTTTAATTGACAAGTGTAAAATTGATTGTTTCACATGCTAGAACTGGATTTTTTTCTGGCCATGTAAAGAATGTATATACATTGTCAGTTTCCTCAATGGGAAAAATCATAGGCAAAATATTCACACAGAGGAGCCAAGCCTGATAACTTGTAAAGTCGGATCAGTTACTGAACAGAGAGAAAGTCAAGCACTTAACAGCTAAGAAATGAACAGAAAGTGAATATAATGTAGCTGGGACCTTACAGAAACAGTATTCTTAATACGCACATCCTGACTGCCATTTGAAGGAAGCCTAATTTATTTTGAAGTGTATTTACAAGTCAGTCTAAAATATTTGTGTAGACTATACAATGTTGTTACAAAACATTTGAGAGAAGTCCTACAGATAGCAAATCACAGTTGGAGATAATACAAATGGAGATCAAAGGCTTATCATTTGTACAATCTCCAGCGGATAGTTTTTAATCGTTTTAAAAAGCTGCTTTTCAAACCAAAACTTAAATACACAAGGACAGAGATGTATTTAATCTATAATAGCAATGCTATAGTGAATGTTTAAAAGGGTATTTCCCCAATATGGAACCCGTGGGTGCCATGAAGCCACTGACATGCTTCCTGGTGCATGCTTGTTTCTTCCCCAAATTAAAGTGTTGATCCTGGTTTTCCTGCTCCTCAGGAGGTACTTCAAAAGACCCTGGAAGGGGGTCTGTAGAGAGAGCCCATTTGGAGATAGCTGCTTTCCTCATAGTGGGAAGGCTTGAAGTGGGATCTTCCAAATTGCCTCTCACTTTTGTAGTGATGCCTGCTACCTTTTTCAAAATTGCAAAAGTGCCCACTGGCTGATCAAGGTTGGGGGCCCCTGGTTTAGAACAGTCCTGTGATGAATGTAGAATCAATCAGTGGTCTCCATAAATTGTGAGAATGTTCAATAGCAAGCACAAAAAAATGAATAAAGTGGAGAATATAGAAGAACTGTTTTGAATAAGGAAAATGAATAGCCAAAATTCCCCCCCCACCTCTATTCCAGTGTGACGAAGAGAAAGTAATGCAAGGACAGGGAGATACTGAGTGGTATTTGTTGAGGTCAGTGGGGTCTAGGGGTCTCAAGGGGTCTCAAGGCTGCCTGTTTGAAGGCTGTTGAAACTATGCCCTGCCATAGAGAGGCATTTGTTTCCTTCTGAACCCACTTGACCAACTGTGTCCGGCTTGGCACCAATAGCCAGGAAAGGCAAGGGTCAAATCTATACAGGGTGGGCTGCACACTTCTAAACAGTCTGTCCACTTCATCACGTCTCACCAACTGAAAGTCATCCATACATCTGCACTCCGGTGGCATCCTGAGACTGAACTGCCCCAACTGTGGCATCTAGCTCATGACAGATGCAAGCATTTTTATCTGCAGATTGCATTGTAAAAGAGTCTTGGCAGACCTGTATGTTTTCCTGGTCTATATCCTCAGAGACCTGGGATGAGAGCCCCCTTACAACACAGAAAACCTCCTCCAGATGGCATTGCACAGATGCAGTGGTGGTGGAGCTTACTTCAATGCATAAATGGTTAATAGAAGTGTATCAAGCTATACTGCAAACAGTAAATCTTTGCAAAAAAAAACCAGAATTCACAATGCACTGATTAAGTTACCATGTAATTCTTAACTTTCTGTAACTTTTGCACACTGGCAAGCTTTGATTACATTTGACATTGCAAGTGGATTATGATTATAAATTTTCTATATTTACCTAATTCTCATTGCTTTTGTAATTACTATACTAGAACAGCTTAAATCATAGAAACTTTTAGTTCAGGCAATTCGTGTCGTCAGTGTTGTATTTCCACTTAAAAAAATGACAGTGTTCATGATGACACAGGCAGAAAGATGCATTTAAACTGTTCTAGATTCATAAGGAAGCATTAGCAATTTCAGATTCAAAGATAATCAGTGTGCAATGCTAGCAAAGTATTCTAAGGAAATGATGGCAGCAGCAACTGTTATTAATGAGCTAGTAATTTAATGTGTGCTTAAGACTATAATTCTTGCAGCATGAATTCTTGTTGAAGTGACAGATTGGTTTGAAAAACATAAATGAAAGAAAATAGCAAGTTGCCAAATGGTTCATACCTATCTGTCTGGTTAAAAGTAGTTGTAGAATACTGTAAGAAGTTTAGATTTGTGGCCATGAATCTGAATAAATTTATTTACGGCAAAGGCCAGAACAGAACAACCAGATACAACCTGTGAGAGATTAGGATCTCTCTTGTTTAAAAATATCGCAATTTAAAAACAATAATTTACCAGTCCCAAGGTTAACCTTACCCACATGGATCTTAATTGCAGCAGTGCAAAATTTGGCAACTTGAGAGAGACAAAAAGAGTCCCCATCCCAAAGAAGAAGTTTAATTACCTCTTCCTCTGACTCCATTAAATTAATAAGTCGATGGATCAGCTTCCGCCGATTGGTGGCCATTAACTACCATACCTGCCCATGGAAAGTAGGCTGATTGGTTCTCATGGAAACAAAAGCACGGTTATCATGGAAACAAAAGCATGCTATGCTATCAGCTCCAAAGGAAGAGGAGTGGAGATCTTCTAAACCTTCCTTCTACAGATACATCTACTTTTCAGTTGAGCATCTTTAGACCTTCAAGGCCATCCTAGCCCTGAAACCAAGGATAATTTGCCTAAACGTAGACAACAGATACACAAAGTACTTATTGTGTGGAACACCTCCATCAGTTCTTTCATGGGAGGGAACAGTCCACCATTAATCGCAGGACTCTGGAACCAGTAGATAAATTGGGTTCTGAAAATGCTTTCAGTTAGCTATTCATCACAGTTCCTTTTTTCAAGTCCTCAGAGAACCATCTTGGGATTCTTATAGCCATAGAACACCATGTCAGCATTTTGATAGAAAAAGTACCACAAAAAGAATGCTTGTAATCAGTGTTGAACTTTGATGGCTGTGTATTTTATAAGTTTCTAGTTTTTATGTGTGTGTTTTTTAACTGTTTCACAAGTCGTATTGGTTATTTCACATTCTAAAATTTCAGGAAGCCTCTAGGGGAACAGTGTAACTCCTTTGATAGCCCTGCCTCTAACCCTTTCTAAAAACTACTATGATAGAAACTGAAATCTGATGACAGTTTGTGTTCTGTAGGTTGAAGAACTTAAGCATTCGAACAAGTTAGAAATAACAAACATCAAGCTGGAAGCAGCACGAGCCAGGAGTGAGATAGAAAGAGAAAGAAACAAGCTTCAGACCGAAATGGATGGTAAAACTTTGTTACAGTCAGCAACTATATATACACAGAACTTTATATCTTACAATAATTATAAGTACAGTCCAAGAAGCACTGCTCTTCAGCAGGGGAAAGGACAGTGTCCATTATTTCACTGGACATCTGTTTATGTTAAATGGAGAAAATTAAGGAAGATTAATGTTGGTGACAAGTGTTGGTCTACAAAGTGATCCTCGCTGTTATGTGCTAATGTGGATGAACGTAATCATTGGCCGAATGATCATGAATATATGTATTTGTGATTCATTTATTTTGAGAGCATTTTTTTGCTATCATACATATGAATATTATGACTTATGAATATTCATTTTAAATTTCTAACCTTATCTATCTTTAAGAACAGCCATATTATAGCATTTGGTGGGGAAAAAAACAAACAATTTTTTAAAAACCATTCCTACACTGCAGTTTTAATCGCAGGAATATTTGTGAGATTTTTCTTTGGAATAAGAATTGCAATCCCATAATCATCTGTCAGTACCATAATCATCTGTCAGTACTCACACTAATACTAATTGTAAACCAGGGCTTCCTAGAGGCACCTGCTTGGCCACTGTGTGAACAGACTGCTGGACTTGATGGGCCTTGGTCTGATTCAGCATGGCTTTTCTTATGTTCTTAAATACTCATTACAAATAGGGCTCACTCCAGCCTAAGCTTAAGCACTTCTAAATCTCATTGGTTTCCACAGGAAAGTGTTATGCTTAGCTTTCTCAGTGAGATCAGTGGGAAATAAAAACTCTCTAGATGTCAAGAAGAAAAGAGATGTGTAGGGCAAGAATGGACTTGGTTAATGCTCAAGCGCTCGTCTCCTGGGCCAAGTTGCAATTGGACTTCCCGGTTTAAGGAGGTTTTCGACCTGACTCCAGGTTTTGGTGACGTCCAGATTTGGATGCCTTAAAAAACTGAAGTGTGTTCCTTGCCCAGCCTCCATTAAAGCACTATTTAGGATCATGGAACAAGCCTCAACTTGTTCAGGTGTCCAGAAGTTTCAGTCATGGTACTATGCATGAGAAGAGATGGGCAGGAAGGGATCACACATGCCCAAGATTAAACCTAGTTCATATTTGTGACAGACACAGTCCCCTGAATGCAGATAAAGGCTTGGATCCCGTGACATCTTTGCCCTTGTGCTTCTCTCTGGCTGCTGCAGAGGCATTTCTCCTCTGCATCACTTGCTTCTTCTTCTGCTGGTACTTCTGGTGTGCAAGGCCAGCATTTTTCAAGGAGCAAGCAGAAGTGCTAGCAGCAGAGGAAGCTATTGCCACAGGGGAACCATGTCATAGGATCCAGGCCAAAGCGTCTTCTGACATTTGTGTTAAATTTATTTTAAATTAACTTTCTCAAGTAGGGATACAATTCTCAGGGACTGTATCCTGTTCCCAAAGGTTCTTCCTAGTTAACTTTCAGGCAGAGTTTCTCATTTATAGCCGGAATGGGCAGTGGGGAGCATTTAGCAAGGCATTAAACAAGAGAGTAGTTAACACAGCTACAAGAGATTCTTGAGTGTGAAAAAGCAGCATTTTAAATAACAGATATCACTAGGCATGCTGAATACTAACTTTTTAAATATATAAAACCAGAATTACGCTCAGATAACGGAATACTGAAGACGACATTAGAGCGGCACAAAGTGCTTTTAATGGAAAAGGATCGTGAGTTAGTACGCAAAGTACAAGCTGCAAAGGAAGAAGGCTTCCAGAAGCTTGCAGCATTTCAGGAGGAAAAGTAAGTACCTTTGTGCATTTTGTTGTCGAGTCCTTATACAGAGTTAAAAACAAACAAACTGAGAGCGGTAACAGCCTGTTTCTCTGTTACTGTATATTATGCATTATGTCTCAGCTATAAAGCCTTTGTAGTTATTGCTGCTGATTAATTTCTACCACACTTTTGAGTCTTGAAAGTGCTTTACAGTTATCTGACATTTCTTTGACACAAGCACAATTCTTTTTAATTTCAATGGAAATCCTATTTCAATCTGTACCTTTTTTCTCCTGCCATCCTATTAGTATGGAATTCTTGGAGAATGTATCCTTCTCCCAAGGGGTTCTTCCTTCCAAACTACAGGCAGGTATGAGAAAGCAGCAGAGTTGGCAGATGGAGGCATTTGGCAAGACTATCCAAGAGAGCAGGAAACATGGCAGGTTGAGCACATCAAGTTTATATAAGACAGTTCATCAGGCAGGCATTATATTTGGCAGAAACATAGAGCCATCCTCTGTCCTGAGCAGGTAGAGAATGGGACTGGGTGAGTGTGCCGCCTACAGCACTACAACTGCCCCTTCTGCCTTTGACATGTGAGTTTTGACATTTTGCCCAAAGGTGGAACTATGTCATGAGTAGTTTCATAATGCTAACTGGTTTGTTTTTGTAACTGAATGGAATCATGCATATTGAGATGTGGTCTTACTGGGTTCTACAGATATTTGTGCACACTCAATCCCCTTCCTCCCTAGAATGCAAATAAAACGTGTTATCTATCACCCTAGTGGCAGAAGTGCTTACTGCTGAGGGGAAGAGGACAAATATAGCATTCAGCTCTGTATCTCCCCTCTCTGAAACATCTGCAGTGCTTGCATACATGACAGGCAGGCAGAACATTTGTCTCAGTACCCAAGAAGGGAAGAACTTGAGCAAACAAGCCACTGCTTATATTGAATTGAAGCCCTCCTCAATGCAGTGAGCCAATAATGTGATCAGTGTAAACACTTTCGAAAGGCAGACCTACCAATGTAAACCACTTTGGTGACAGAATCTGTGTAGTTCTGCTGATTGGTGAACATCCCTGTCACATAACTGATCTCTGGTAACTCTTAAAGCAAGCAGCTAGGCCAGTTTCTAAGCCAGGCAGCAGCAATAATGGCAAGATCCAAAGATTCTGAATCTGTTGTTCAATTTTGCTCAGTTCAATGTGGATTGCTTACCAAAAGGTGTTTTGGGTTTTGATTAGCTAAATATCTGAATGCATATCCCTAGCTTCCATGGGGTGGTTGGCAGGGCTGGGCTATTGATGATTTAAGTAATATGATGAAGAAATAAAAATTATCGCTGCCTTTCTCAGCTAATAAATATTGCATAATGTTTCAGACTGGAACTTGAAACCAAATTGGCAGAAATGGAGAAAAACAAAATGGAGCAAGACACTGAGAGGCATTTGGAAAAGGATCAATATGAAGAGAAGATATCTGCTCTGCAGTTGGCAGAAGAGTCCAACAGAAGGGAAATTCAGAACCTTAGGTAATGTGGAGTGATAATGGTAATTAGGCTTATACATTTTAAATATTTTATGGAACATGGCATTCCATGCTGCACAAATATACATAAAATGTGAATGTGGATCTTAACACCTAGCAGCTTGTGTGTAAGTTGACCAGAAAAAGTGTCTGCTTTCCTCCAAGAATGAGTTCATACATAAATTAAAAATATAAATGGAAAATTCTTAACTTTGTAGCTATTTCTCTGCTAACATCAGCATGTTTATATTTCTTCTTGAAATGTCTCCGTCTGTTCACAGTTATGCAGTACAGAAACCTGGAAGACCTAATTGATGAAACTCTGTCATATTTTAGTGGTGGTTTATTCATAACATTTTAAAAATGTGTATATTGGATTTTTAATTTTATCATTTGTATCTGCTATAAAAGTTTCCTTCTATTAAGAATTTTCACTCTTGTAGTGAGCCTTTTCTATGTCCAGCCACACGCTGACACCCATTCATAATTATCTACCTGTAGCAAAAGTACAAATCTAATTAATTAATTAATACATTTATATTCCACCTTTCCTCATGGTTCAGATTAGCAGAAGAACCAGTACAGAAGACAAAGACAAAAGAAAGGTGCAAACTAAATAGGGGCACAGATACGAAATAAAGATGGTAATTGATACTGTCTTTTTAAACAAAAATTCCCCGTATGTATTTATTTCTGTCCTTTTGAAACCTGAGTTTTATATACTCATTGGCTGCCATGTTCACTAATTTTTATGTCCAGCTTTCTGTGTCTGGTTGGGTCAGACCTTTTCATTTATGCAGTGTGTAATTTTTAATTATTTTATACCAAATCTTTTGTATCTTCATTAAATTTTAAATAGCTGACAAGGTATCTTTATACCATCATTTTAAAAGATATAGTTACTCACTTGTTCAAATTCAACAAACGCTAGACATTCCCTATGTTTATGATCCAAAGTGACGCTCCATCTCTTGCTCTCCCAAGAGGCATCAATAGCAATGATCTTTTATTAAAGCATTTCTGCTGTTTCTTTTCGATCCATGGGGGAGAATTAATACCGGATCGCGCCACCGTTCATTGCTCTGGAGTTTGTTTTCCCTCAGTTCTTTATGCCACTCTCTATCAGTTTAAATTTCAAAATATCAACCATGCATAAATTGTTTTATATATTTCTAAAAATACTACATTGTGTTACTTTTGTAGGCTAAAGCTTCAACAGCAAGTTATTAATTCTGAAGAGCTAGAAAAAGAGAGAAGTGACAATGCTAATCTAAAGCAGGTGAGGGTTTGATGTCATGTTCCTTTGTCTTTTTGTGATAGAGCCAGTCAGTTTTAATTCAGAACCCAACAGATTTAAAGGAAATTTGTGTTCATGAGTTTCACATTTGGGCTTGCCAGTTTTAAAACCTTCTGCCCTTTAAGAACCAATACTGGAAAAAAAGCTCTGCTGGAGTAGACAAGAAACCCATTTGGTCCAGCATTCTGTTTTCAGTGGCAGCCAACCATATGACTTTATGAACTCACAAGGCTGGAAACAGCACCATGGCTGGACACATCTGGCTTGCCCTCTAAAAGTTTTTACAAGTGGCACAGCATTAATGTCTTATGGTTGTGTTTTTTGTTTTTGTTTTTTGCAGCACATCCAAGATTTGCAGCTCCGTGTGACTTCACTTTCACAGTCAGAGAATGACTTGCTAGATTCCAATCAGAAACTCAAGGAAATGCTGGAAAGATTAAAAAATGAATGTCGAAATGCAAGAAGTCAAGCAGAGAGGACTCAGTTAGATGTAGAGAGGTATACTTTGTATCTTAATGCAGGCCTTGAGAAATATTCTTTGTCTCTAGGAGCCAGCCAAAAAAATTAGGAGGCTAGCTCATTCTTCAGAGTTTTGTATTTAATGCCCAGATTTTTCTAAATAGAGGTTGAGCATCCCTTTTCTGGACATCCGATATCCGGACTGATCCAAAAACTGGACTTTTTCAACTGGCATGCAAGCATTATTCACAGGCTCTCAGCAGTGCCACTGATGGTTCAATGTACAAAATTATTAAAAAAATTGTTTAAAATTACATTCAGGCTATTTTTATAAAGTAAAGTAAATGAATTTCATGTTTAGTCTTGGGTCCCATCCCCAAGGTATTACATACATGTAACAATTCCAAAATATTCCAAAATATGGAAAGATCCTAAATACAGACCACTTCCGGTCCCAATCCAGATAAGGGATACTACATCTGTATTGACAAACAAAAATAATCCTAACCTTATTTTAATTTTTAAATTTTATATCCTGCTTTTCTCCCTAATTGGGACTCAGAGTGGCTTATCACACTGTTCTCCCTTAATCCTCACAGCAACAACCTTGTGAGGTAGGTTAGATTGTGAGATATTGTGGTGGGCCCAAGGTCACTTGGCCAGGCTTCTATGGAAACAGGAAGGTACTAACACTAGCCCAGGGCTTTTTTGGTGGCGGTACTCACTGGTACTGAGTACTGGCACCTTTTTTTAGGCACTTTACTTTGCTAAAGAGTCACTGTGGTGTCCAGTACATCCTAAACATAATTTTTTTCTGAATAAATCACAACTTGAGATCCATAGACAGAGTAGGTATAAGCTTTAAGACCATAGAAGAAGAAGAATAGATTTTAATATCCCACTTTACCTTAAGGAGTCTCAGAATGGCTTAGAATCACATTCCATTCCTCTGCCCACCACAGCCACCTTGTGGTGGGGCTGAGAGAGTTCTGAGAGAACTGTGACTAGTCTAAGGTCACACAGCAGGCTTCGTGTGAAGTACTGGGGAATCAAACCCGGTTCTCCAGATTAGAGTCTCCCACTCTAAATCAGTATGCCACACTGGCGCATATTGTATTGCTTTGGCAGAATAGGGCGATTAATTCCTTATTCCATTCATCCCTGAGACTCTGCATATCATATTTTTTAATCAACATAAAATATTTATAAACAAATACTGTAGGTTTCATTTTCTGGATCTATTCTATTAGAGTTTTCAGGAGCAAAGGAAATTTTGGGACACTTAATGCTGCAGGGCCATATTTTGATAACAACAGATGTTGCCATTGTAAATATTGCCATTAAACAGAAATTGACAAGTCATATCTAGACCTCAGCTGAGAATATTAAAAAACCCTCATCATCGTAGTCTATCAATTGGTCCAACGTACAAATCCCCATTGGTCCAAGATGATAAGTTCCATAAAAATGATTTTTTATAGGAGTCATTACATGATATTTATGAATGTGTGACTCAGTCAGCAGTCAGCAATTTCAAGACATAGGGCCTTGGGATTTGTCAAGTTCAGCTGTTTTGATATGATAGCATGATTAAGTATTTATAGTGAGTTCTTAAGTGCCCTTGACAAGTTGTTGTTTCTGGAGGTCGAGAGTTCACTTAATCCATATTGATTTATTTAAAAACTTTCCTGGTGCTTTGGAAGAAGCATTATTGTATGCATGCAACCCTTGTATACAAGGATCTTTAGTTGTAAGAAAAGAGTGGATGAGCACATTGTTTCAGCTGGATACGCTTTCATATCTTAAAGTGATATTTGTTTTTTATTTAAATGTATCTGATCCCTTGGAACTTGTTACTAGCTCTTAATGCATCTAGTTCCAAAGAGTCTGGGCCTAATTACTACACTCATCAGCAAGCGTCAATGTGCTACATTTGGAGATGTGCCACAGTGGAGACTTGTTTCATTTTCTGGGTCGGAGGGGCGAGGGGGGGGCGAGGGAGAGAGAGAAATGGGGCTTTAATTAGGGTATTTCCCCGAGAATGCAGATTTAAACATCAAAATGGGTTGCTTTTGCTGCCAGTGCAGGCTCCAAGTTTGGGAGAGTCCCAAGGCAAAACTATCTCTGGTGAACCCCTGTAGCAGCCCTCCTCTTTGTTGCCCATCTAAGTGGGTGGGTAGATGAGAGTGGACAAGGCAGCAAGGAGGATCCACAGAGGGTTTCAGCAGTGGAAGGAGGAGCCTCTTGGAGTGCTGGCATCCGCCCAAGGAGGCCGATGCCCGGACACCATCCCTATATGCTGCTGAACTTAATGGATGTTTCATAGCCAGTGTGGCTCCAATAGAATTTCCCAGCACATGAAGCCTTTTCTCCTCAGGTTTGTTGCCATGATTGCTACATGAAAGTGGATGCTGAAAGCTACTGTAATTTAAACTCTGCTCTTGGTGTATCTAGCATAATGTTTCCCATGTAGCGAAGGCATGCTTTTTCTAAATTAATTTTGGGGACACAATTCTCATGCCCCAAAGCTTTATTTTTAGTGTAAAAGTATAAAGTAGCACCTTATAATGGAATCTGTCCCATGGGACTGCACTAGCCTTTGTTCTGCATGTTTTGCTCTTGATTGGAAGAGAAGTAATCCCATAGCAACAACTCAGGAAGAGGCACAATAAAGAAGTCATAAATGGAGAGACATGGCAGAATTCCTCACCACAGTGTTGGCTGGTTGGAAGGAGAAGAGGCAAGAGGTGAATCACACAGCAGTGTAACATGCAGCTCTCTCTGTGGATTCATGGAAACTTTTAATTATTGCTCCTCTAACGCTTGCAATTCTGCTGCTTCCAGATGGCCTCCCCCCATTGCTCCACATTGTTACTGTTTAACTGGAAGTCTGTCTCAGTCCACATTCACTTGCCTATTTGCTCAGATCGTCATAATGAATCCCCACTCCTTGTCCTTCATTACCTGAAGGACACATATCATTACCTGATATGTGGTCATATCAGCAAGAGCTTTTTCCACCTCTGGAATGCTGTCTTTTGAGGGAGACTGAATAACAGTTATTAGTCAAATGCAAGAGTAGGTTTTTCTCCCAGGTATGCCATAAAAAAGAAGACAAAGGGCTTGTCTTACATTCACTTACAAGTTACAGTTTTGTGTGTATAACATTTTAAGGGGGTCGTCTGTAATTAATGATTTTTGGCCTATTTATTTATTTCCCCTTTCTCCCAGATGGGAGCCAAAGCAGCTTACATCATTCTTCTCTCCTCCATTTTATCCTCACAACAACCCTGTGTTGTAGTTTAGACTAAGAGAGTGTGACTGAACCAAGGCACCCAGCAAGCTTCCATGGCACAAGTGGGGATTCGAACCTGGGTCTCCCAGATACTAGTCTGACACACTTAACCACTACACCACACTGGCTTCTGATCTTTTTTTATTTGATTTTTTTCCTTCGACTGTTTTGACTTTCAAATTTGTTATGTTATGATCATGATCGCTGAATTTAGTATCTTGATAGATTCATTTTTATATCTCATTATTGATAGCCACCCTGAAGAATATACTATCTTAATAATTAATAATAAACAACTGTAAGAAATTTGCCCTGTAGGTTGCGCATGTGCACTTTCCTTGCTTTATGCGCCAAACCCTTAGAGAGAAACAGGATTGGTAAGGATGTCTGTGGTGATCAACTACGTAGAGGCATCCTGCTAACTGGGCTAGGTCTGCAAGGTAACAATTGCTTATTTTTCCCCCTTAGGAATTTGGAAGACAAACGTGTGGAGTGGTTGGAAGAAAAACATAAACTCATCCAGCGCATCACAGAAGGAGAAGAAACATGTAACCAGATGAAAGAGAAATTGCACCGGGCAGCAGTTGCTCAGAAAAAGGCATGTCACTCATGATGTATTGCTGCACGAAGCGTTTTATTCTGGGTTAGGTGACTTATGCTTCTGCATGGTGGGTCTGATTTGTAGCAGACTGACAGTGCCATCCTAAGCAGAGTTACACCCTTCTAAACCCATTAACTCCAGTGCTTAGGATGGGCCTGTTAAAATCCAGATTTCTAAAGCACCATATTATTGTTAGTAACAATAATACCTTTGCATTTTAAGTGGCTGAAAGGTAATAAAGGCTGTCTTGAGATGTTAAATGATGCTTTTGTTATTGTATTTTTGTACATTTATAGAACAAAGACACAGAAAAAGTACTGAAATATTGGATCCTAAATAAAATCCCAGTACAGGTTTCCAGTTTCAAAATACTGTTTTGTTATCCTAAATCATAGATAGGATTTCTTGTCTAACATATTCATTCAGTGTAATTCTGTTCCAATAAAACAAAGCCACTGTTTTCTAAATTATTCATATGAACCTATTTTCCCTTCCCAAAGTAGTTTATAAGAAGTTAATATACTTATTGCTGTAATATTCCAGCTCTTTCTTTTCCAGGAGTCCATTAAAGGATACTGATCTTGCTTCCAATACTTAGCAATAAGAAGTTTGGCCCTTGTCAACAAATTGTGAAACGATTATAATTTCCTTCCAGAGCTCTTCAAATAACCAAGCTGGGCTACAGTGGATAATAACACTGATAATCTAAGTACCTTTTTTCAATAAATTTGGGTTTTCAAGCAATACCACCAGATATGAATAAAAGACCCAGTGGATGAATTGCATCTTCAACATAAATCATTTCCAGTACCAAACATTTTTCTTAATTCTGATGGGAATATAATAACACCCGCAAATACTTGTAGAAGAAGAGTTGGTTTTTATATGCCAACTTTCTCTACCACTTAAGGAAGAATAAAACCTGCTTACAATCACCTTCCCTTCCCCTCCCCACAACGGACACCCTGTGAGGTGGGTGGGGCTGAGAGAGTGTGACTAGCCCATGAAGCTTTTAGTGGAACAATGTGTGGATTTCAAGTAAACTTTAACTAAAACTGAATTTTGGTTTGTGTATTGGTAAAGGGGCCAACAATGAACTAATACACACCAGAGCCAGTTGAACGTTTTATATATGACTATATTTTTCTTGCACAAAGATTCTCACAACCCAGTTATTTTTAGAGCGCTGCAGAGTTGTAGCCGCCTGCTTTGCCCTCATCCTACATTCCAAAGAAATCAACTAAAATGGAAAAGGAAATGAAGAAAGAAAAGGCTTTCTACACTTACCAGTATTCCTGTTCTTCTTAATGACTCTGTCCCCCAAAATGCACTTGCTCTATCTTTATTTCTGTAGTTTTTCTTCCCTTTGCAAAGAATGTATGTGATACAGCAAAAATAAATCCTTCTCCTTGTTTCTCATAACAGAGTCCAAAGGGATATAGTCCCCCATCCAACTTTTCTAATGTGTCCATATGCCATATTTCCTAAATTATAAGACTAGTTGCTTAGTATTATTATATCAATGCTCTTCCCCAGTCTTTGAGTTTAATTTGATCATTTTGGATCAGATTTCACATTAAAGCTAATAGGGGAGGAAGTGTAATGCTGCATATTAAAGTTCTGAGAGTCGTCAGTCAATCAGGATAGGCATCCCTAAATATACCGATTTATTGTTTACAGAGAAAGACGCTCAATGACAATAAGCAAAAGAAACTGTTGGAGAAAATAGAGCTCTTAGAAGCCAAGAAAGAAGAATTGGAAACCGAAAAACAGGTGTTGAATAGGTAACTAGATGTTTGTTCAGATTGCAGTATGCTTCAACAATATGGTAACTGCCAATATGATAAAACAATATTGCTGCATGATTAGAGGTGTTATTTGCTTCTGCACGTCTGAAGAATACGTAATTTAAAGTCTTGTGCTGGAAAGCTGATGTGGCACCTTTTACTGTTTATTTCAGACAAAATGTTCCTTTTGAAGAACATGTTCGCCTTCAGAAAAGGCTAAAAGATTTGCAGCGCAGACATAATGAATTTCGCCAGTTAATTCTGTTTCCCAACATCCCAACTCTGAATCCACTCAGTTTATTGTCTTCAACCTTGGTTCCTGGACCTGAGGCATCCTTCTCTCATCTGCAAGTGGGTGACTCATTACGTAAAAAATCCCCAAAGGTTCATTTTACAGGGCAGTTGCAATCACATAAGCAGTAATAAAAGGGAAAGGTGCAAGATACTTTAAAAGCTGCCAGGAATGTGTTTTCTGTAAGTTTTGAATACCAGATAGTATATAAAGCGCACACACAGTATCTTATGTTAGGTTATAAATTTCAATGGTAAATTCAGAATCCAAACAGCTACTTTAAGTGATGCTCAAGAGCTTGGACATACCTTGTGAAGGTTTTGTTTTGTTTGTTTGCTTTACTTTAAGCCCTTTGTCCTATCCTAAACTGCATTCCTAATGTGGCTTAGAGCAGGAGAGGGCAGAGAGCTTCTGGGAGCTTCTTTATTTTTTCAAGAGCCTCAGGGGCTGCCATTCACAAAACAGCAGATTGGTGGCTGGAGCATGCAGAGCAAAGGTGTGTGTGCTTCCTTCAATGCAAAAGGGGAGAGAAACTGCAATAGATTTAAAGGGGAGGATAGGAAAGGGATTACAGCAGCACCGGAAGATGGGCAGGGGGTTACTCTTAATTGCTTGTAGAATGATTGGCCACTCCTGAGTGACCTTTTACCTACCCCTGGCTTGGAGAACTGCTGTTCCAGAAACAGAAACACAAAACCATTTTGGGTGTGCAGATCTAGTTGTCAAAAACCTTATGGTTTCCATATTCATTTCCTTTACCTCCTATGGTAGAACATACATGAATCTGAACTATTGGGGTCATACAGTTAGAGGAACACTCCTTGTTGACCAATGCAGCATGCAGATAAACTGCTCCAGGCCACAACACCCTTTTTAAGGTGATCTTCAGTACTTTTCAAGTTGCTCAGGCACATACTTCCTGCTTCCGCAGCACGTTGTGTTGGGACACTTTATTACAAGTAAAAAAGACATAAGCATGAGAACAGTTTGCCTTTTCCACAGCAGTCGCTCTAACTTGCTTCATCATAAAAGTATTGTTCAGAGCAGATATATCTGTAAACATTGCTAAATGTCACTTCCTCCTTTGGTTTGCTTAATTTCAAGGAGGAACAGCATCAAAGAGAGCTTTCCCTGCTTCGCAAACGCCTGGAAGAACTAGAAACCACACAGAGGAAACAGTTGCAAGCACTTGGTGCCTCTACTGAACGAGTTAAATTGGTAGCAAGTAATGGTAGAAATAAGCATGTTGAAGAGGATGACCTGCCATCTGGGGACTCTATATATGCTCCTAAACTAAACTATTAGATATTCATTATCCTTTGCCAAAAAGCACCCACATCTCAATGTGCCTTGAACAAGATCTAAGTATATTTTTGTTTTGTACTATTTTGAATTAAATCATTCAATAATGCAAGTAAAAACTAAATGTGAAAGAAAATATCTTTTAATTCATATTATAAGGATAATCACATTGTACTAAAACTTTTTCTAACAATGTAAAGCTTTTGTATACAAACGTTCCTTGTAAAACCCTCCTTTTTGTTTCATATATATCCACCTTTCATCAGTAGTTTACTGTGATCTGTAAGTGAGCATCATACAGTTAAAAATACTGAAATATGCAAAATATGATTACATCAGCTTTGTAGACACAGGCTATAAAAGCAGGTGAAATTCTGGGATCACTATCTAACTTTATATAACTTGATTAATTTGCACTTTAACACAACATTATGGAATATTGAGAGAAAACAAATTTTTCAAATGATAAATGAAGTATGAATATTTGCTTTTACTTTTTTACAGATATATTTGTATGTGGTGCAAAGAAACATTTTTGTTAACATTGATCAAATCTATTTATTATATTTTCCTAAAATCTACTTCCTGGTTATGGTGTTTTCATTTAGCTACAGCAGTGGGGTGGGGTTTGAAATTTGGGTTGGGTTTTCTATATCCAGAGTGCCTTCGCTCCTTGAATGTGCCTACATTCTCAAAGTGCATGTAAAATTACTTCATTTTCAACAGTTCTTTTTCTATGTGGTGCAGTGGAAATATGAAAGGAAACCCAGATTTCTACTGAGAGCACACATCGCAGGTTGCTGAGGGTTCATCTCATTTGCCTAACACAATCTATATCTTGTTTTTCTATCGCAAAGGGGGAATATCTGTGCAGATTTCCTTTCTGGTAAATATAAGGGGCATTATTCTTGGTCTGGGTCAGTGCTTCATTCGTTCTTGAAGTGCAGACACAGTGCTGATGATTACTGAGACAGCTAAGGGTAGATCTATCCCTTGTTGTAGTGTAGATAGCCCTGGTCAAGCTCCCTTGCAAAGCTGTTACCTATTTCAATGGATTAACCACATGGTAAGAGAATCTAAACATACAAATAGCTCACCTCTTATTTGGAGGGTCAGCTCTAACAATAGTAGAAAAGAGCAAGAGTCCAGTAGCACCTTAAAGACTAACAAAAATATTTTCTGGCAGGGTATGAGCTTTCGTGAGCCATAGCTCACTTCTTCAGATACAGCTAGAATGTGAATCCATTTGTCTTTAAGTAGAGGAGAGTGAATTCAGACAAGCATTAGTATGTAAATGTTAACAGTATGTAAATGTGAATAGCAGGCGTCATGGGATTAGGTGTGGTATGCAGAAGAGTCTGTGATGTCCAGGGGAGATGTCTCCTGTGATGTCCAGCTCTAACAAGAATGTTTACCAGAAAGGAAATTTCACAACCAAAGCCGCCTTGAGCCAAGAGGAAATGTAGAGTATAAATGAATGAATAAATATTCCATTGTCTGGTATATCCTGAAGATCAGTGGTCTTCAACCTTTCTAGACCTAGGATCCACTGAGCTAATGTCAGGGGCAGGATGCCAAGACAGAAGGGATAGGAAGCATAACTAAAAATAGCAGAAGGTATAGAGCATTGAGGGACATCAAGTGATTTCACCTCACTGTCCTACTGGTGGTCTTAATATGCATGCCAAGAGAGGCCAGATTGCACCCTTGCTGTTTGCACAGCAGGTCTTTCTGCAAGATGGGGAGGGGGGAGCTCTATAGGGGCTCATGAACCAGCAGAAGAGACTTGCCAGTTTACCTGAGGGTTGACAACCACTGCTCTGGAGACTGGTTTTCTGGACTGATATATAAACATAGAACTAATATGGATTTTATAGCGTGTCTGGGCTATGTGAATACTTTCCAGGTTGGGTTTCCCCTATTTGTGACTTTTGAGTGGTCCATTCACTGGGGTGCTCTCATTGCTGACCATCTCATGGCTAGAGTTACAGCCTTCAGGGCAATGATTATGGAGGTACTTTGAATAAAGACTTGTCCTGGTGCTAGACTAAGAGTCATTTCCTCCTTAGGACCAGTCTTTCTCCTACCTTTACTGCAGATGGTTATAGATTCCGGTTTGCATGACTTAGTAATGGCTTCTTTGCTAATTTTTTGTTGGTTTACAAGCTAGCCCAAGGTTTCTCAGCAAGATGCCCATGGGCACTATGGTACCCACTGAGCATTTCAGGAAGTAGGTGTGGCCATTGTTAGGTTAGGCTTGTTGCTGGCTACCCTTTTTCAAATAAAAGGGTTTTCCACTGAAGCATAAGGACTGGTAAGCACTTAGGCTTTTCTTAGTGGATGTATGGTTCCCTTTCCTCTTCAGGCTTTTCCTTCTTTCCAGGTGTGAGAAGGGAAGGTATTCCATTTGGCTCCACCTCCTGCAGCAGCCATTTTAGGTTTGTTTCTGGCTTCTATGGCAGCCATTTTAGTGGCACTCACCACTGTCTTTCAAAATTCCAAAAGTGCCTACAGGCTCTAAAAAGGTTGGGGACTCCTTGGCTAGGCTGCATTGAACCTTACTGTTCTTGGTCACAGGTGAAAGATCTAACTCATGTTAGACCCAGTCTCACAGCTGTGCCTCACCTTACACTTGGCTACTACTTGCCTCATGAACAAAGAAATACCTTAAATATCTTCAAAATTAGAGGTTCCAGGGAACCTGGGCTGGCTGAAAGACCCCTCTAGTGTGAGACACATCCTCCATACTCCCCACCCCCCGGGCCATCCCTTTCTGCTGCTCACAAAAATCTGGAGGAAACAAGCCATTGGTTTATGGACACTTCAGAATTTGAGAACAATGAGGCTCCTAACCCAACTGTACATGGAGGTTGAGAGGGTGGGGTTGAAAAACCTGGGATATTTTCTCAAGTTCTACATATTCTCCAGGTGTTCAGGTTGTGACAGAGCAGCTGAGGCTATTTTCCATCTGCTTCAGTCCCTGAAGTCTTGGAGCTTCTCCAGGGCAGCCTTGATCTGGGATACCTTGTTGGGGGGAGGGGGGGAGAGAGGTCTCACTGGAAGCCTGCCCTGACATAACTTTGTTAGGCAGCTACAGCACTTGCCCTACCCATTATACTGCTATGTCAGTATAATAACCAATCCTTACATAATTTGTGCTACTACTTTCCCGCCCTGACTTTTTTTTTGCTGTCTTGAGCTTATCTTGGAAACTTGCAATACATGTTAATCAAAATCACAAAAAAACCCCACAATTAGCTGACTAAACCTCAAATACTTTTTATTTGAAATAAAACATCTTACATAAATACTGGATGTATTTACCATTTGCATTTACATTTCTTACAGAATTGTTTAAATTTCACAGGATAGGAATTATTTTTACAGTACAGCTAATCTGTATCGTACCCATGGCAGTAATTTATATATGAAAATCTGAAAGTATGTTCAGATTGTTTTATACAGCTACAAATACAGCTACATGTCTTCATCCATGGATTGTCACAAATACACCATTATTTCGTTTCTTTGAGTGATGCAATACTCTGTAAATATCAAATCAGCCAATCATTGTAAAATACTATATGTGCCCCACAGGAACTCTTGGCCAAATACCAGTTGAATGATTCAGAAGAAGCTGTTTTTAGGTATTTCTAACTATTATTATACAAATTTGTTAAAAGTTCAGTTCTTTACATCGCAATCCTTGCAGTTCAACATGCCTCAGCATCTGTAACTGTTGGGTTTTGGCCCAAGAATGAAAAGTTTAAAACAATAAGGTCTCTTCTTCCTTACATAAATCAATCCTTAGTATGTATATTATTGATGTGGTACAGTTGTTAAGTGGGCGGAGCAGTATTGTACCACCCCATTTCACTTTTAAAGATATTTATCTGAAACCCCAGGTGAACCTTGCAGAACTAATTGTGCTGGACTCAAGATTCAAATGCTTTCTAGTGTGTTTTGTGATTGCTGAGTGGCGCTATATCAAAAACATCACTGTACGTAACTATTGTTTCTTGGTCTATAGAAGGACTATGGAAGAAGTGGCCCAACAAAAGATTTCTTAAAAAGCAAACTACAGTACAGACACCCTGCAATCACCATGCTCTGTGGCTAAAACCCAAATCTGAGGTTTATATAAAAGTTGCATAAGTCAACTGCCAGCACATCCTCTTTCATGGAGTTTGCTTAGTTTGGGTGTGGGCAAGGTTCATCTTTTTTGCTTCTGCCCCCATGAAACAAAATGTGCATCAGGAACTATATAAGTGCCAATCTCTCCATTAACTTTTCAGTTCATTAAAAGAAATATTTTTACTTTTTCACAGTAAAAAGGGGAAAATACCAATACTTTAAAAACGACCTCTTTCCACTAAGTTGTTTGCATTGATGAATAAAAGAGGCATTCACAGGTAGTAAGTAACCATCACACACACACATGTAGACTTCCCAGCTCTGCTAAGTTTTCATTTCCACAGCTGGCAACAGAGACACACACTTAACTGGAGAAATGGCAATAGCAGTAGCCCTATTTGTTCCTGTTATTAGGCGGGTGTATCTTGTGGGTGGCTGCTATTTTATATTCTTGGGTGGGCACATTTTTCAGCAATGTGCATCTACAACTAACTGCTTTCCCTTACAAAAAAAGGACTGTGAGGACAGCTGACTCTACATAGCAGAGTCAGTGGCGCGTTGATTATTTCTTACCAGAGAACTGAGCAGCTGAACAGTTGCCCAAAGAAGTGCATTAAAGAATAAGGTTTAATATCCAATTACATGTTTCATATGCAAGCTGGTTTCTAATTTAATGTGGGGATATTCCTATTTGCATGCAGGTTTCTGTTAAAATTTGATAATTTTTTTGCAGACTCCAGCAGGTACAAAATGATAGTTTAGTGGACAAACAGGAGCACCACCTCTCTCTCTAGAAGAAAGAAATCCTTGTCTGTCTTAGAGCAGCACTTGAAAAAGGCAAGCAAGCCCTTTCTTGCTGATGTTACAGGTGTTACAGAGGAGGGTCATTCCAGGAACCTGTGGCTCCTCCAACACCTACTCCAGTCAATGCGCAGCAGTGAATGTTACGGGAGCCTAGCTCTGCATTATTTCATAGCCTACTGAAAGGAAGTCAGAGAACCTGACCAGTACGGATCTCAAGATGACAGGCCAAGAAAGAAGTGCACGGTAATATCACACATTTCCACATTATAGTTATGATCTCTGTATGGTACTAATTAGCCCTTATCTCACCTGAGTTTTCAACATAAGTGGCCATTGTCTGTTGGAAAGGAAAGGGAAGAAGGGCTCTTTCTGCACTTGGGACAGTGAGATACAGAGAAACCTTCCCATAGGAATATGTGGCACTTATTCCTTCCTCCTCCCTGTCAGCCCTGCCTGCCATAGATGCACTACTGCTGCCCAGCCATGTAGCAGCTTGCCCAGCCAATTACACATGTTCAGATGAGCTTCACTTGCACTGGTTCACTGACCTTTAAGGTACAGGCCATATGTAGCAGAAACATACATTTGTGCTTATGTAGAAATAACTGAGAAGAACTTTAAGGCTCACATTGAACAGTCATAGCTCAGTGAGAATACAGACTACTCAGGCAAACTGCCCTAGAGAGCACCACTCGGTAAATAAAATGAAACAGATTGTTTTACAGGAGGTTTGTAGCTCTAGGACGTTGTTTAAAAAAACCCCACATATATAAAAGTTATACATACTGTCTAAAAATGATGCCAGTTTTGATCAACCCACAAGGCAGATCCGTGTGCAGTAGCAGTTGTTTGTGCAGATGTGGATCGGCATGTATATCTACAGCTGCAATGCAGAGCTTCTCCGGGCCCTCTGAGCTGTCGTAGATGAATCTTTTGCTACGCCTTGGGTTGCGTTCCCCCTCCCCATCTGGAATCACTAACTGTTGTGTGCAACTAGTTAGGCTAGAAGTGGATTGGTGCCAATAATTTGACTTCTTGCTTGAACTAAAGTAGCAGTTTTCAAAATGCCTTCTATCATAGTTATGGATCATTCAGCTCTTCCCATCTGCATGTTTTCTTTTCATCAGCCAAAGCTCTTATATTCAGGAGCTGACTCCGTGCTTCTTCCAGTCCTTGTTCTTTCTCCAATTTATTCAGTATCTATGGGAACAAAGAAATGTGTGCTTGAAGAAAGTAGCACATTCTTTCAGTCCTGAAAACACCAGGAAAAGGATCTGGCTCAGCAAACCATTCCTTCTAACACCAGGCTATTTCTGCATCTCTAAAAGAGAAATCCTTCTCAATCACAGAATGAACTACACTTCTGCAGAAGACAGAAACCTCAATTAAAATCCTCCAATGTTTTGATAAAACGAAGTCCAAACATGTATAGTACATGCTATTATGACTGAAGCCAATGGCTTCCAGAGTTAACAGATACAGGAGAAAAATGACGTGTGTGGATGATGCCCCTTTGCTGGTGTATCGAGCACTAGGAAGAAATGTTTACCTGTCAAAAGGCTCCAATCACATCAATCACATTCTCGCGGATACTGAATTACATGATGGGAGATGCTACAGACTGCACCTCAAGTGCTTAATCTGCAGGGCCTTTCCACCACTACAAGCACAGTACAAAACAAATATCCGGCCATGCAAATTTTGTCTACCTAGGCTAACCAGAGACAGACAGAACAGAGATTCTTACTTCATCAAAGTATCTTGCTATGTATTTGTTAATTTCAGTCAATGCCTCCGCCTCTTTAAATTCATTTTCATGTTTCTGGAGGGAAAAAAGGGGAAGAATCTTGAATATCTTATTTCTGAATTGTAGTTATTATTTGTATTTTAGATTAATAATTAATATGCAAGGAGAAGGAAAATGGAAAGTATTCTGAGTTTAACAATTTTTAGAATGTACTGTTGTTTTTATTATGTTTTATTTTGTAAGCTGCCTTGGGCAGCTTCCAGAGCTCTCAGCTGCGTCTGGAGAGTCAGCGCTTGGTTCTGGTCTCGCAGCAAGGCTACTTCTTCCCTGGTACCGAGGGCTGGCTACCCGGGGCGTGGATGGTTGAGGGGTCGTTCCAGCGGTCGATCGTAAACCATTCCCGGCCCCGCTCCTCTCCCTCTCCGTACATGGCAGTGAGCGGTCCTCGGTAAAAACAGCCACGTTCTGGGTCCGTCGCTGGCCCACGGTCGACCCTCCTGAGCGTGCCGTCGGTTCTGGTCCTGCATCGTAGCTCGGCATGCGTCGGCAAGGAGGTCCACGCCGGCCCCCTGGGGAAATCGGCGAACTTGGACGGGCGTCGTCCCGGAGTTGCTCTCCCCGGTTCCCTCCATCGAGGGGAGTTGCTTCCTGCCAGTAACTCTGGCAGAGATCCTCATCCACGAGGAACGGATTAGTGGATCGAGCGGACATCCTATTCTAAATCTAATCTAGTACAAAAATAATAATAATAAAAAAGTGATTCTAGCCTACTGTCAGACCTCAGCACCTCGTCACATTTCTTGCTTAGGGAACTTCACTCCAGACGTAGTCACGAGTTTAAAGTTTTATTAAGAAAGCCAGCGAGTTCAGCAAGTCATAGAAACTTAAGGCTAGAATACAGACAAGGGGAAATACTGGTACATTTATAGGGTATATACAATGGGGTTGATTATGTTCAGGGTACAATACAAAAGAACGAGGAGCGGCAGAGTTGTCTTGATAGTTCAGATACAGGGAGACAATACAGAAGTAAACTGCTGGTAACTACTTAAGAAAACGCATACAAGAATTTAACGCATGCAATAGCTAGACGATCTCCAGGGCTCCTAGGCATTGTTCTGCGGGACCTGGTATCATACTAGCGATTACTCGGGCGGGTCTCCATTGTGGTGCAGATGCCGGGGGGGGGGGGGAAGGGCAGAGGCAGAAAGCCTTAGCTGACAAGAGGCGGCACAGAAATGCAGTAAATAAATAAATACTAATAAATAATCATTAGAATCAGAGTTGGGAGGGGCCATACACGCCATCTAGTCCAACCCCCTGCTCAATGCAGGATCAACCTAAAGCATCCCTGACAAGTGATTGTCCAGCCTCTGCTTAAAGACTGCCAGTGAGGGGAAGCTCACCACCTCCCTAGGTAGCAGGGCGGTACTGCCAGTTGCACATACTAGGTGCCACTGAGATGTGTCTTACTAAAGCCACTACTGGAGCTGTGTACACAGAATGCCGTAAGGCAGACTACGAAACCTAGAGACTTCATTTCAACCATATCAAAACTAATTTTCAGTAGAAATAGTTGAATGATACCTTTGATTCCTGAGTTAAAAATTCTTCTAGCTCTGAAGCAGACAATGAAGGCAACTCCCTTATTGCTTTATAGAATGCTTTAACCTCCTCTTTATACAGTGGAATATCCTTAGCATAAAGAAGTTTATTTGTTGGTGCTTCCTTTAAAAAAAAAGACAAGAACTTGACAAATGGTTATAGCTTTGCAGCAAAAAATAACAAATAACAATCATATACATTTTAATGAGCATTTTAATTGAACTGTACTTCATAAAAGACCACACTTCTGATTTATTTGTTCGTCGTTGACCACTGCTCTTTTTAAAAAAAAATTGCAGCAGCTATGAAGTTGCTTGAAAGGCTTCAAAATAAAAATGAACCTGCGCATTGCTTCACTGCTTTGCTGCATCTCCCAGCTGACACAGCATGTGCTATGCCCAGCTTTCCAGGGCCTTGATAACCATCTTCTGTTTGCCGTTTGTCAGGGACTTCGGAAACAGAGGCATGGGGTTAATTGCCTGTCAAGATGTGGCTGCTGGGCTCAGAAGTTGCTGGGTGGGTCAGAGGTTGTGCAGCACAACTTTCCGGCAGCCCCCAAAATGAAGGGTCAGGCCAAAGGGTTGCTTGTTACTAAGTGGGTGTGGCTGGGCTTGCACTTGCTGAATGCCATGGAGCAGTTTCTCAGGACCAATTTCTACAC
This sequence comes from Euleptes europaea, assembly GCF_029931775.1. Classification (NCBI taxonomy): domain Eukaryota; kingdom Metazoa; phylum Chordata; class Lepidosauria; order Squamata; family Sphaerodactylidae; genus Euleptes; species Euleptes europaea. Next base: position 82,822,910 of record NC_079314.1, on the reverse strand, counting down.
TGCAGCCTCTTACAGAACATGCCATGTGGAATACCATATGCAAACCTGAGGTTTCTTTGAAGCTTCAACCACAGCCACTTGCCCTTTAAATTGTAACTCTGAATTTTAAACACATTACATTTTAAAACATGCCTCATCATTAGCACAAGCAACTGCAGTGGAAACTTCAAATTAACCTCCACCTTCTCAAAACCTTTCTACCCCCTTCTGCATCCTGGTCTTGTGGACTAGCCTAAAGTGTCTGGTGGAGCACCAGAAATCTGTAGACCACAGCTTAGAGCTACCTATGCAGTTTTATCTTATTTTCAATGTGCGTTAAAGACAGGAAACAAGAACAGACCTCAATCAGGTTGCCCATACATTGCTGCAAATGTCTCCACACACCTGAATGCCAATCACATGGCTGGTGCTCTCAGTTTTGATAATACTGGCCACCTTTTGTGCGACAGAGGAAAGAGGGAATGTGCTCAGTTCCCTGCACCCCCACTGTACCAAACAGATGACTGCCAACCAACAATTAGGTGACCCAATTCAACAAGGGTCATTTTATACACAACCACAAGTGCTAGATGTGGGCTGTTTGTAAAATCCATCCATACCCTTTTGTGTACATGGGCCTGATCCAACAAGGGTCTCTCCACAGGGAAACTGGTTCTGGGTACAGATGGTCCTTGTTGGGTAAGGCTGTATGTTTTCACCGAAATTAGATATTCAGATTACTTGAGGATGATCCAGAGTAAAACCACAGACTTCAACTGGAGAACTACTGCAGAGCCAGCAGTTTGGAAGAGGTAGATATGAGTCAGTAGCACCTTAGAGACCAATAAGACTTTTGGGGTATGAGTTTTCAAGAGTCAAAGCTTCCTTTGTTAGAGCTTTGACTCCCAAAAGCTTAATCCCCCAAAATCTTGTTGGTCTCTAAAGTGCTACTGGACTCAAATCCACCTCTTCTACTGCAAACCAACAACAGTACCCCCTAAAACTAGTTTGGAAGACACAACCCAAGGAAAATAATCTTATGAAAGTGAAATATTACCTTCCCTAGTTGCTGCTCTGACAGAGAAAAGGCATCCATGAATGCTTGAGCAATGACTGATAAACAACCATCAATATGTGGAGTTTTCTTAATGTCAAAGACAAACTGGGGATTCTTCAATATGTTCACCCAGAAGCGAAGAGGAAGACTACTCAGAGAGAAAGGAAACACCTATAGGTTAGTCTACAGATAGTATTGCTGGAATTTTGGGGTGGTTTGAAAGCAATACCATTACACAGCACTGAGAAAAAGAAAAATGAAGAGAAACTTTTAAAACCCTTTTACTTCAATGCCTAACTCTGCAGTGAATGGAAGTATTTGAGTGTCCCAATCAATTATCTCAGGTTCAGCATCCAGAATATTACCATTTGAGAGCCAATTAATCCACAGGTTATCTTTGTTCTGAGAGATCTAGTTTTAAACTATCATGAAATTAGCAAAATTAGTCAATTAATCAATTATATTTGAATGGGTTTGTATAGGAATAAATATAATGGGTTGGGTCCAACCATGTTTTCCACTGATTAAAAAGGAAGGATGGACGGCTTCTCTCTGTTATAATTAATAAGGAAGGGAAACTCTACAGAGGAGGCTTAGAGCAGATTCAGTTCTGCTTTTATTATCAATACAAACTACAGTCACATTGTTAACTGGTGAGAGCCAGTGTGGTATAATGGTTAGAGTTTCAAACTAGGATCTGGGACATCCTGGTTTGAATCCCCACTCTGCCATGGGAACTTGTTGGGTGACCTTGGGCCAGGCACACACTCTCAGCCTAACCTATCTCTCAGGGCTGCTGTGAGGGTAAAATGGTGGCGAGCAGAACCCCAATTATGGAGAAAGGAGGGGTATAATGAAATAAATAAATACGTTATTTTGAGAGGAGAATGATATAAGTCCCGTTGAGTCCCAAAAAAACAAAGATCTCCAAAGCAGTTTGAATAAGTAGTAATTAAAACAATTCCCTTAATAATAAAACAGCAAAGTAATAAAGTCACTGGAAAAGACAGTCATGCTAGGAAAAGTTGAGAGCAGCAGGAAAGAGGAAGACCCAACAACAGATGGATTGACTCAATAAAGGAAGCCACAGCCTTCAATTTGCAAGATCTGTGCAAGGCTGTCAAAGATAGGACATTTTGGAAGACTTTCATTCATAGGGCCGCCATGAGTCGGTAGCGATTTGATGGCACTTAACACACACACACAATAAAGCACAACAAATTAAAATAACATAACCTGCAGCGTAAGTATTTATCAGTTTTGTCAAACTAAAAACCTCCCATAAGATCAGACGACCAAACAGGGAGAAGAAAACTGCAAAATAAACCAATATCTATAATCAGCTAAGTGCTAGAACACTATAATCGATAACACATGAATTTCATGCATGTTTACCTTGACACAAGTCACACATTGGACTGCAGTATTAGCTACTTATTTGAAGAGTGTCAGCTTGTAAGACTGCACTAACAAAGGTATTCAGTTTCCCAGTTTAGAGAGCTATTTCAAACTAATAATTCTATAAATAGAGTAATATATTGTACTTAGACTAATATCTGCCTTGGAGATCATACTGGGTGGAAAGGAAGCCTAGAAACAAACAATATAAAATATACTTTATTTTAGATGCTAGCATGGGAGTTATGCTATATAAATATACCTGTTGGTTTTCCATATATGAACCACATCAGGATCTGTAATTTTTTTATTTTCAGCCTGAGCATCCAAAAAATCAAAAAAATATTTTATAGCAATTGGGGCTTTATTGTTGGGCAAAGTCCAAATGCTCCTAAAGAGCTTTTCAACAACTGAGTGAATTGTAACCTAAGAAGAAAAAAATAGCTTTTATTATTTGTTCATAGACAGATTTCTTGAGATGTAGACATTTATTTATTTATTTGTCTATCCCGCCCTCCCCCAGCCAAGACCGAGCTCAGGGCAACTTACATCATTAAAACAACACAACAATATGAAAACACCATAACATACAATAAATCTTAAAAATTTAAAACCAATTTCCAATTATTAATCAATTAAAGAATTAACAAACGGTGCTCATCCCTAGAGCATAGGGCTACAGTGGGCCTGGTAAGACAGTCAGGGGCCCAACTTAAAGTTGATAACAGCATGTTGAGGGGATAGGGAGGCCAGGTCTGATGCCACACCGTTGCTGCCCTCAACTATAGATCTGGTGGAATATCTGATTACAGGCCCTGTGGAATTCCTTCAGATCTCTCAAGACCCTGGTCTAGGGTTGCCAGCCTCCAGGTACTAGCTAGAGATCTCCTGCTATTACAACTTATCTCCAGCCGGTAGAGATCAGTTCACCTGGAGAAAATGGCTGCTTTGGCAATTAGGCTCTATGGCATTGAAATCCCTCCCCTCTCTAAACCCCACCCTCCTCAGGCTCCACCCCAAAATCTCCCGCCAGTAGTGGAGAGGGACCTGGCAACCCTACCCTGGTCTCACTGGAGAGGGAATTCCACCAGGCCGGGGCCAAAGCCGAAAAAGCCCTGGCCCTAGTTGAGGACTGCTGGACACTCTTTGGGCCGGGGACCACCCACCGCCCCCATAATCAGCCCGATCGATCACAGGTCATTTGCACAACAAGAGTATATTGCAAACACCCAAAGCTGAAAAAGGTACAGCATTGAAAGACACCTGCCCACAAATCCAGCATTCAGGGCTTCATACAACATCACATACTACAAAATGTACTTTGTTATTTCCTGAATTACCTATACCACAACATTCTAATAATCTTTGATATTGCCACATTCCCACCTAACATGAATAAAGCATGCCTGCATTTTTTACATCTACAACAATAATCATACGATTTGCAAAATCAAGTTTCCATGCAAAACTGGAACTTCAAAAGATAGGCATCTATTTGTGTGCCTACTAGTTAATTGAAATGAGTGAGGGATCTCACTCCCATTGGAGTTGTAGGGGCATATGGGAAGTCTCACAGCACATTCCTGAGCCTGTGGCGGACGGGGACGGGGTGGAGGAGGCGCCGCCACACCAATTCCACACTGGTTTCCCAGCCACCAAAAATATTTTTAAAGCTTTTAAAAGGCTTTTAAAATTTTAAATGGGGCTTTTCGTCCCATCGAGAAGAGTGAGGCTGCGCCAGCAGAAAAGCTGGCACAGCCTTGCTCTTCTCCCCACCAGCGTACCCAGGACGAAAAGGAAGAGAAAGCTGCCTATAGGCAGCTCCTTTTCCCAGGATGCCCTTGGGATGCCCCTGGGGATGCTGGAACGCCCTCTGGAACGCCGGCGCAGGCCTTTACACTGTTGGGATGCCGGCAGAAGGCCCCGCCAGCGTCCTGGGGCGGTGCTGCCATGGGAGCAACTGCAGACCGGCGTCCAGCCCTCCCCGCTGGTGTTGGGGCCACTTACAGTTGTGTAAGTAGCCCAGACACCAGCGTGGAGGACCCCAACGCCAGCGCAGTGCCTTCCTGAGGACTTTCGTCCTCAGAGGTCAGGAAGGCTCTGCCATTCTAACAAGGATTAATTTTGTAGGTGAAGATGGCCACAATCTATTGGATGGCTCTGGGTGCTTAAGTCATATCAGTTTTCAATTGAATCATACTGTAACTGTGTGCTGGGTTGCAGCCTCTGTCTGTGAAGCTTCCTCTCTATTTTCTTTGGTCTAGTCTGAAATAAATCCTAAGAGTTACCTTGGTAGATAGGAGTTTGGTGAGATACATTTCCTTCACTTTAAACTTTTGTTTTCCTTTATGTTTTACACTGTGTGCATCTTTGGCAGCTTCAGAATTTGGTAATATCTGTAAGAAAGGTTTACATGGATGCTGATGAAACAACGGGGGTTAAACAAATGAGTTAAGTTAAATATAATTAAGCACAGATGACTTACCAGATGGCAATAGTCTTCAGAGAAGTATTCCATATCTGAGCAACACGTCAAAGGAGGAAAAAAGATTTAAATGAAGTATGCATAGTAAAGGAGTAAAGACTGTTAACTGGGCAGGAGGCTATATTCAACAATTTTCCTATTCAAATTACCTGGATTTAGTATTCACTTTCCACCAATCTAGGTGTCTACAGAAACAAACCAAGAGATCAATCACTAATAACACTGGTTGTTCTCCATTGGTTCGCTAGTACAACTGACATGTTATAGGGATGGCAGATAATAGATATCCAAAGAAATTAGCATGACTTACAAAAGCTCATATAGAAATAAATGTTATTATTCTTTAAGGTGCCACTGGACTTCTGTTTTCTTCTTGAGAAACCACATAGGTATTACCTTGCTCTGTGTCTATTAGATACAGCAGTTACATATAATAGAAAACAGAGCTTTCATGTTTACAGACAATACAGTTCTGAATAGCAGAAAATGCAAACAAACAACTATGAGCTAAATTTTGTATACAGCATTACAACTACAAACATATAACAGTTTTCATTATGTTTAATACCTGGTAAGAGACTTGTCCTCTTAAAGACCTTAATAGTGGCTCCATCTAAAATCTGAAAGTGAAATGGAATTGTTTGTAAAAATATAAACACTTCTGTAAAACGTGCAAAGTACTTACGTTTCACATACCTTGTTTCTTTGTTATTAAACAAGAAAAAATATGTGCTGTGCTCAGAAGTCACTTAAACAGAAACTAAAATCTAGCTGACCACTGCTGAAAGAGAGTGCATTATGGTCTACAATATGGTCTATATTGTTGTTTGTCTTCTTGGATTCAAAGGCACATAGAATTGGTCTCATTTTTTTTCAGCCTGTTGCAACCAGCCTCACCACCAGGGCCAGTTGTATACGGAGGTCACCTATGGCAGTAGATTCTGGGGAGCAGCAAACTCCCATCTCACCCACCACCATATGGCTTATCCCATCAATAGCAACCTGTTGCTGCCGTGCCTACCAGCCCCCTCCAACCAGAAGTCAGAGGAAACAACCCTTCTTGTTCACAAAATCTCTTTAAAAACAGCCCCGCAAGCACATATGCCAGTTCCTCAACTCTCAAAGATTTCTTCTTGTGAGTGTGCAGCCTTCTTTTAATGGTTGCTTGTTACCAGGGCAACCAAAATGGTGGCTGAACTTCACAAAGTAATCTCATGATAGCTCAGAAATACATGTGGCTTGTTACACTGTTTTTAAAGAGGGCTGAGGAAGTGAACAAGAAGGATAATCTCCTCTGGTGGAGATGAAAGCAGCAATGACCATCTCAGGCAGTAAACATCTTTCTTGAGCCATCAGGCATACCACAGAGCCTGCCTGAATCCAAGACTTCCTCAGGGCTGATTCACAGATCGCATTTTTTAAAAGATATACATATAAGGTTTTTTTAAGTTTACATTTAATAGTGGAATGTACGAATAAGACAAATCTGTTTGGAAATCTTCATACTGTTTCTGAGAGCCAGGATTTGCTATAGTTTCCAGTCGAGGACATCAGGAAGAATCCCACAGTACTATTATTCTGCAAAATGTGCAAAACATAAATGTTCAGGAGGGCATTCTTGTAATGGGATTGATCTGTAGTGGAACAGAACCCTCCAAAAGGGCACCTTCATGGGGAGTGTGGATACTGCACTGCCTTTGTAGTCCCTGCATTGCTTGCATGATGCTGGCATGGGCAGTCGGCATGGGCACATTGTCATTTAATTTTGTACTCCTAGTCCTAGTGTCTTTGACCTGAATAGTCCAGGCTATCCTGATCTTGTCAGATCTCAGAAGCTAAGTAGGGTCGACCCGGGCAAGTATTTGGATGGGACATCCCCAAGGAAGTCCAGGGTCACTATTCAGAGGCAGGCAATGGCAAACCACCTATGTTAGTCTCTTGCCTTAAAAACCCTATGGGGTTGCCATAAGTTGACTGCACTTTCCACCACCACCAGTCTTAGTACATTGGTGTTGGCATTCCATTTTGCTTTCCTAGTTCTAATGCATTGTTGATTTGCATTGTTGACTGTATGTATTACACTGTATGCTCACATAGTTGCTTGCATTGTCAATCAGTTTTGTACTTCTAGTCCTATAGCATTGTTCATTCAATGTCCTATACTGTATGATTACATTTTCTCCCTCCCTCTGTAGTCTGTGATCTGCCTTGAGTCTCAGTGAGAAAGGCAGGCTATAAATAAGCTAAATAGATAAATAAATACTTTCTACCGCAAATCTACCATTTGCTGCCATGCTGACAGATCGCTAGAATGAGACTCTTAATGTGATGCGGCAGCAAGAGGGAGATCAGATGGTGGAAACAGAAAGACAGAATAAGAAGACTGAAGGGTGGGGGAGAGAACACTAGGGATAGAGCTACAAAATAATGTGGGGTTGAAAAAGATAGAAAGAGAGGGAGAAACAGATGGGGGTGCAGAGAAATCTGTGACAGTGCAAATAAGGCAAAACACGATAGGGTGCAAATAGAAAAAGGAGGTTAACAGAAACTGGGCTAAAAGGAAACACTGAATTAAAAGTGTCACAAAAATGCTGCTTTACAGCTGATGAGGCAGCTGGCCATCTGGGATTAATAGCCTCTAATTAAAATGTAAAGTGACCCTTCAAAGTGATTTAAACTCTAACCGTGCCATAATTCCTTTCTTTCCTCCCAATTTTAACCTTTCTTTAGAGGACATTACTCATTCCCCAGTACTATTTTGTATATCCATCAAATATTAACATAAGAACATAAGAAAGGACCTGCTGGATCAGACCAAGGCCCATCAAGTCCAGCAGTCTGTTCACACAGTGGCCAACCAGGTGCCTCTAGGAAGCCACTAACAAGACGAGTGCAGCAGCACCATCCTGCCTGTGTTCCACCGCACCCAAAATAATAGGCATGCTCCTCTGATACTAGAGAGAATAGGTATGCAGCATGACTAATATCCATTCTAACTAACAGCCATGAATACCCCTCTCCTCCATGAATATGTCCACTCCCCTCTTAAAGCCCTCCAAGCTGGCAGCCATCACCACATCCTGGGGCAGGGAGTTCCACAATTTAACTATGCGTTGTGTGAAAAAATACTTCCTTTTATCTGTTTTGAATCTCTCACCCTCCAGCTTTAGCAGATGACCCCGTGTTCTAGTATTATGGGAGAGGGAGAAAAACCTCTCCCTGTCCACTCTCTCCAAACCATGCATAATTTTATAGACCTCTATCATGTCTCCCCTCAGCCGCCTTCTTTCCAAGCTAAACAGCCCTAAGCGTCTTAACTGCTCCCCATAGGACAGTTGCTCTAGTCCCCTAATCATTTTGGTTGCTCTTTTCTGCACCTTCTCAAGCTCTGTAATATTCTTTTTTAGGTGTGGTGACCAGAACTGTACACAGAACTGTACAGAACTATTGTTCGCATCTTGGAAAATTGTCCCCCACCCCCAGCAATGGATATGCCACATTATTCAGGAGATTATCTTTTCTACTAAATTTTTCATTTGGGATGAGGACAGAGAAACAGGGATGGTTAAAAAGAATCAAGAGAAGTAAATGATTATAAAACTTGCTTCACTTTCAAATTTCCAATGTAATGGAAGTTATTGTCGAAGGCTTTCACGGTCAGAGTTCATAGGTTCTTGTAGGCTATCCGGGCTGTGTGACCGTGGTCTTGGTATTTTCTTTCCTGACAAAATAGTTGGTAGTCAGATTGCACAGAGAAGCCATTGAAATTCATAAACATCAGCACAACTTTAACAGAAAAGAAGAGAGTTTAAGAATGAATAAGGCTTGGCTTCCTGTCCTGAAAACCTCCAGACTAACAAAGACTACAGTCCACAATAGCCATGCGGATTAGCTTTGGATTCCACATGTTAACAGATCACTTCAGGATACAATGGTTCCACATTAACATACCACACCCTCATTAGCACATTATCTTGATACTTACAGGACAATGATTAGCACATTACCTTTAATACTTTGCAGGACAATGACTCAGCTCAAACCCAACCCCCTTCTGACTATATATTACTCTTCCTACACACTTGACACTGAGAGACACTGTCCTTCAGTGTTACTCCTCTGAAGACGCCTGCCACAGCTGCTGGCGAAACGTCAGGAAAGAAAATGCCAAGACCACGGTCCCATAGCCCGGATAGCCTACAAGAACTAATGGAAGTTACTTTTACACACACCTCTAGTTTCCTAGAAATGTTCTTTCTCATCTCCTTCTATCTACATTTGTTTTGCTGTTAAAAGTACAAATATTCTCCTGATCCTGGTGAGTCAGGCTACTGCTGTTAAAGAATGATTTAAAAGTAATCCTGTTGAACACCACATGTGTTTTGAAAGTACAAGCATCCTTTGCTCTTTAATTACTGAAATGACAGCCCGAGGATAGGATATCTGCCAAAACAACACAGAAATTTCTTTTAGAGCCTGGCAACCAGCCCAGACAGAAACCAGTTTGTTCACTGATCCACTTTGTAGAAATGTTTTTCTTTTGCCAAAAGAATGTTGCCATTATAGAGTGTTCCTGGGAGAGGAAGACACAACATATTGTTATGACGGCTGGCTGACTGTTCCTTTGCTAGGCTAATGTTGTCAAGAGAAATGGTCACTTCAGTATCAATCAACCTGACACTTTAAACATCATCATTTAGCCATGTCATGAATTTAAAGCAATAGCCTGGACTTCCGGTGCTGACGCTGGGCTGATTGCCACGTCCTCCCAGGGGCTCCTGGGGAGAATCCAAGTTTGCGTGTAATTTGGGGTGTTTTACCGCACCCTAATCCAGCCCTTGCAAGTGGGCTGAGAAGCAGGAATTCCCTGCAGCCATATATGCGGTTTGATCTCCTGAATACTCCGAGGAAGCTTTATTAAGTCCCCCGGAGTTTCAGACGTTTGATCCCGTGGGCACGAAGGGATTGAAATCGCCAGCGCGCAACTTCGGCTTTAGAATCTACCCTCCAGCACCTTATAAACATCATAAGGACTACATCAAGATTAAAACCTCACCTCCAGACGCCCAAGTGAGTAGATAAGAATCCTTCGCTTTTCACTGGCGTTATCGAATAACAGGGGGTTGAAGAAAACATTCCTGGTAACTGTTTCCCTCCCTTAATTGAACTGGATGATTTTGCTGCATGAGATCCATCAGACAAAGCAGCAGGAGCCTTATCAAACTGATCAACTTAAACTAAAACAACAAGCTTGAATGATTGACGTAAGATCTGCCAATCCGACGCGTTCTTAAAGGAAGGGGAGGGAGAAACCTTTGAGAATTTGCTTGGAGTAAAAAAGGTCCTCCAGCCACGTTTTACAACAAAGAGGATTTCTTGACCGGAAGACTCTGTGCTTCATTCAATATCCCTCTCTATTGTTCTACAAGCAAATCAACAGGAAGAAGGTCATAGGACCGGAAATTCGTCTTACTCATCTTACACCAAAACCATTCCTGAAGGTAACAACCGTAGAGAAGAGACGATAGAAAGTCCGCGATGAGGCAACTCCTGGAATACTTCCTGATTCTGCCGATCTAGAGCGTCTGGTAAAACTCGTTGGTATTTTCAACTTTAAAAAGTTATTTTAAGCTTAAATACTCACTTCTTCAACCCGAAAAAGATATTAAGCTGGTCAATGAAATATTCTCTATCAACTACATGTAATGGACTCCTGCTAGATGACCATCAATTTTTTAACTAAGTTACATATGTAAATGTCTGGAACCTCTCCCTGATTTGGCTAAATTCATAGCCCTGCCCTTATGAAATTAAAGGAAACTTTACAGAATTTAACCATGGGAAAAAAAGTACAGGACATGCTTGCTAAACATTCTGAGGCGACAATTAAACAAGTAAAACAGATATCAACACAGATGGCTCAATTGATTTCAATGATGATGACTCTTGACCAATCATCACAGGTATGTAATCAGAAGTTGGATCTGGTTACAGAAGACATAAAAGTCATGAAAATTCAAATGATGGCCACAAATACAGACATACAAGTAATGGATTCTTCTGTCCAAAAAGTCATGGAAGAATACAAGGATACAAAGAAGAAGACAGAAGTCCAAGAAGGTAACCAGCTGGTGACAAAGAGATCAGACATACAAGAAATGGACTTTTCATCTAAAAAAGTCATGGAAGGACGTGTGGATATAAGGAAGAAGAGAGCAGGTCAAGGAACACAGATTGAAGCCATGATGGAAATGAAGCCCAGAAAGAATTATTTTTGGATACACAGCCTGCCTGAGGAAATGAGAGAGACTAAAGAAATCCTGTTCCCATACCTGACTGACTTATTTCAGTTGCAGAAGGAAGTATTAGACCATGGTTAAAGGACTGATTTAAATATGATTGCTGGATTGGAAGGCTTTGACAGTGTGGATGGGTGGCATGGCTATTAACGATGTAGTGGAATTAAGATTTAGACATCATTTTGGGATTATGTAAACAAGTCCTCCTTATATAGACTATCAATTGATATAAAAGTATACTGGAATATGTGATTATTACTTTAAGGGAAATGTTGGAATGTACTAAGGATATTGGTTTTTTCTCCTTTTTTTTTAATAAGGGGTGGACTTGTGATATGGATTTGGGATATGATTTACACTGAAATAAGATCGATTAAACAGGAAATATCCCTAAAATATTGGAGAGGATGTTGTTTAGTATGATTAAATTTATGTTATACTGGCTGCAATCTTATGCAGCCAAATGGAAAGGGACAAAGGTTTCAGAATAAAGGGATTAAATCATTTAAATGTTAGAACTGGTGGAGTTGGAGAAACTAGGGAAAAGGGCAGAATTGAAGGAATCATTGTGATAATGTATAAGATCTGGGAAAAATGGAAGGTTACTTTTTACTCTGATCCAGAATGTAAAATTTTATATAACATGAAACTTTAGAATGAGATTAATACTAGGATCAGAATATGTTAACGAAGGATAATAACACTTCATTAAGAGGTAGATGGAGGTGATGGGGAAGTCGATTTATTTTTTATGTTTAATGGTAATCAAGACAACAATTAATGTAATTGTGATTGTGATATTATTTTTACATTGTTGTTAAAATTATGAAGAATTTATAGCTTAAAAAAACCAATAAAAATTTATTTAAAAAAAATGAATTTAAAGCAATAGCCTGTTTCCTGGCTTGTCATCCAAGTGTTAAAAAGTAGCATGGAGAGAGTTCCATATCAAATGTTTACTACTCTTCTGCTGTTCCAAAACTAAGATGAAAAGCTTGAGATTGCACCTTTGAATTTCAAAGCATACTCTCAGCAATGTCAGATGGGAGGCAGAAATCTTGCTCCTCTTCGAGAATAATCTTTTGGATCATGTTCTTGATTGGCTTATACTGGTCAGAAGGGGTCAGTGGTCCAGTTTCCTATAAAGTTAGCCTATAACCACCTGACACAAGTTTCCATGCATGGCCCAGTAATAACATCACGACCAGCAATAGGCCAGGGACCATCTTGCTACATCTCTAGCCTGATGCTGTTACTTATGCTGTCTTGAAGATTTTGTAACCTGTTTGCCTTCTCCTATGTGTATACTAGGAAGCTAGATTCGTTGTTTTATCACAGCTTGCTCATTCTTTGCCTACATTTAAGCCTGAACCTTTTCTTTAATCTTTTCAATAAAGCCTTTTGCTTTTACAAGGGTGTTCTACTGCGTGTGTGATAGATCCAAAATAGATTTATACCAGAGTCCAAATCTTGGGAACAAGTCTTGGGAACAGGGGAATCAAATCATCCTTGCAAAGCCATGGTGGGTCAGAAACCCCCATCTTTGACAAATGCTCCAGAATGATTGGCTTTTATTTTGCCAAAGAAATTAATGAAAGGAGTTAGTCTTCTGACAGGCAGAAACTTCATAGACAGACACCTCATCAGCGCTTGGATATGGTGATGCTCCCTTCACGGACAGAATGGGGATGTATTTTTGTGTGAAGCAGCAGTTCGTAATTCAGAAGAGACACAAAGGTAAATTATGTGGGACAATTGAATTTCATGAGTGGAACTCAGATGTGTAATTTGGACCTTAGAAGCAGCTATCAGGAGGGGAGACATGGATTGAGGTATGGCAGTGGCGGTTAACTATTCCCCCCCCCCCCAATGCCATTTCGTCAAACAACAATAGCACATGATTCCCATTCCTCAAGCCTATTCTAAGAAGTTGGGGGGCAGGCACAATATCTGTACCAGCCTTTTCCCTGCTGGGGGAAATTTGCTATTCATTTCCCTGCAATTCTCCAACTAATATCTAATTTAGAAAGTTATTCTGAAGAATACATAAATCTAGAGAAGTTGGATTTTTTAAAAAAATGGGGCAATACTTGCAGGTCAAGGGAGAACAATACCATGCAATAAAAAAGCTCTGTTATATCCCATTATATTGAGTATACTAGCTTTGCATACAGTTTCATTTTTTTTGCTGATGCCCAGATAAGTTTTTATTATAATGTATATATATTAACAATCATTACTATTCCTGTTTCAAGACACAGAAATATAGCTTGGCTGAGTGACTCCCTGCAGATGGATCTCAAACAAATCCCTTTATTAAGAGATGCCTTCTCCTGACTTCTTTCAACTTATACCAAATTCTTTCGCATGTGGGATTTTTCTTATAAATAAAATCTTCAATATTCTTGGTAATTTTGTTCTTACCTCATAATGGCCTATGGTGTTCAACTTGGTAATTCCATTTTCCAGAATTACAGAGGAAGCATCTACGTCTAGAAGTTCTTTTACTTGTGTATCTGACTGAAGGGCTGCCAAAAAAAAAAAAAAGTTACAAGACAAACCTGCTCCATGCCTAGCAAAGAAAGCAAAGAGAGCAGTGTAGTGTAATCGTATTACACTAACAGTGTAATCCTATGCAGAGTTATTGCAGCTTAAGCCTATTGTGGGATTCAGTGTATCCTAAATTGCAGCTTATCCCAAAAGACCAATCTTGGTCTTTTGCCTGTTGAATAGAATTCCCAAAATACTATAAATTGTTAGAATGTATCTACAGAGAGAAACAGTACAATTCAAAACAGAGCTATGTCCTTCAAAATCCACTGAAGTTACTGAAGGGTATAACTGCTTAGATTGCACAGAGAGCAAACTTCATGAGTTGCCTGAAATAATCTTCTATTCCATTGCCATGAAATCACTTTACCACCAATTTCTGTGCCACATCAAGACTTTATAAACAGCTCCATTGCCAGATCTGATGATGGGGCTGTTTCCAAGTTGCTGTAAGTATAGTTCCAGGCATGAGCTGGGGCATCATTTGTACCTGGGCAGGGGAGAGGGAAGCAGGATGACTTTGGGCAATTGGCCCCAGCTGTCAGCCAGTCAGATCTCAAGCAGCTGCCTGAAGCCCACCCCAGAGACCATCCAATGGGGAGCCATGCAGGGCTCAACAAGCAAGTGGGGGGGGGGAGAGAGGCCCCCACTTGTATATTGTAACAGCCATTGGCCAAATCTGAAGATACTTAAATCCAGTGATTGGAGCTATGAACAAGCAAGACAGATCTTTATACAAACATGAAAAATGCTCCAGGTTTACAGAAAAATCTGAAATCTAAAATAAATACATTGTGCGGGGAGGTTAAAAAACCCCAAAATGATAAAAGGAGCACTCATAGCTTAAAGAGCAGAAGCCCTCAGTGTGTGGTGTTAGGCAACCACAGCGTTCTAGGCTTGGTTACTGTCAGTAAAAGGTAAGGGCAGGGTGCTTTCCGAGGCTGTTTTGGCCTTTGAGGGAGAACTCATTGGGCCAGGCCTGGCAGCAACTACCAAGCCACCTGCTACTACTTGACCTGTATGACTCATCTAGTCTTGGCTGCTTGCTACTGTTCAACAGCAGCCACCCCATGAAAGCCAGTGTGGTGTAGTAGAGCTTCACACTAGGGTCTGGGAGACCCAGGTTTAAATCATCAGTCTGCCATGGAAGCTCACTGGGTTGTTATGAGGATAAAAAGGAGAAGAGGAGAATGAAGAAAAAGAAGAGTTGCTTTTTATATGCTAAGTTTTTTTAAAACTTAAGGAAGAATCAAACCGGCTTCCCTTCCCCTCCCCACAACAGACACACTGTGAGGTAGGTGGGGCTGAGAGAGCTCTAAGAGAGCTGTGACTAGCCCAAGGTCACCCAGCTGGCTTCATGTGTAAGAGTGGGGAAACCAATCTGGTTCACCAGATTAGCCTCCACCGCTCATGCAGAGGAGAGGGGAATCAACCCTGGTTCTCCAGATTAGAGTCCACCACTCCAAACCACCGCTCTTAACCACTACACCATGCTGGCTTTCTGATATAAGGTGCTTTGATCCCCAATGTGGAGAAAGGTGTAATATGAATGAAGAAAATAAATAGTAAATATAGCTGAAGATGGGAAGCAGATAAAAAGTAGGTTGGTGAATTGCTGAGATGGAGAGAATGAGGCAGGGAAAGGAGAGAGGCTGCGGGGATTGCTAGGAGGAGGGGAAAGGAAATAATGTGGGGAGGGGGATAAAGGGGAAAGTTATGTGCCCCCCAAGTCCCTGAGGGTTCCCTATCATGCAAGTGGGCCTGGCCCAGCAGCTGGTACCACACAACTGGGTTAGGGTTTTCCTGGGGGAAGGCTGTATGATGCTGTGTGGCAACCCTAAGAAAAACAAAAACAAATAAAGGAGTAATGTCTTATTCATTTTACACTAACAGTGCAAATCCTATGCAGAATTATTTCAGTCCAAGCCCACTGAAATCAGGTTTTTCCAGAGTTCTTCCAGTCTAAGTCCAAGTAAAGTAAATTACTTGAATGCAACAAAACTAGCTTTAGTATATCTGTATATCTGATTAGGGATGTGCACTATTTTTTTTTCAAATTTGGGTTTAATATACCTGAAAATATTCAGAAAATCTGAAAAAGCCAAATCCCAATACCAATATGGGTTTTTTCCTGGGTTTTTTTGAATACCCAGAATTTTCAGTTCTATTAAAACCTATGGGAAATTATTGCAAGGCTCTGGGGGACTGTTTTTTAAGGTAGAGGCACCAAATTTGCAGCATAGCTGCAGGTTACTCTCTTTACAAGAAACCCAAAGTTTGGTAAAGATTGGATCAGGGGGTCCAATTTTATGGGCCCTCAAAGAGGGTGCCCCATCCATTTTCCACTGTTTTCAAAATGGATCTTGACCCATTCTTTACAAAACTTTGGGGTTCTTCTAAGGAGAGTCACCAGCAGACATTTTTAATTTTTAAAATTAAGCTTGGCTCTTTGTCCCAAATGGGGAGTCTTTGCAGGGCTAAGAGTTCATATGCAACCATGGTTGGCATTCCATGCCTGAGCTTCCATTTCATTCACTATCTCCTCTCCCTCCCTCCTCCTTCCTTTTCACTGCTTCCTGTTACATCTAAACTGATAAATGATGCCTGTTCTCCACAATTCCAAGCACAGTCTGAAGGCACAAACTATAGTTTTATAGTTTGGCTGTAATGACAAATTGCAGTTTGTGTTAAACAGGATCTAACAAATGGAATCACAGCACCCAAAGAAAGGAAGGAGTGGGAGGGGTAAGAGAAGGCATATGAGCTAAAGGCTTAGTCATATGCATCAAACTATATTTAGCATAAGATGTGAACTAACCCTAAACAGGAAACTGTGACAAACACATGCACACACTCATAAATTCTATAAAACATGAAAATATAGGATTGTAGTAGCACTACCTTACCAAGGCCCATTTCGCTGAGCTGGAGACCATAAAGAGAGCCATTCTTGTTTTGAAAGGTATGCAGGATCTTCTCTTTAGCCTGTCCTATGGTGTCACAATCCAGAACATTAACCTGGATATTCTGAGTGGTGTCTTCACCTTCACTCTCCAGAGGGTTTTCAAAGACTACATTTAATGCCTGAAAAAGCATAAACATTGTTCCAAGTTATCTTGAAAAATGAAATCATATGGGGAATATATAATTTATGTGAAGCATTAGGATTCATAGTTGAATCTTTTGTGATATCAGAGAAAATCCATATATGATTTTCAGAATTTCTCACACAATGTTTATTGATGCTATGCAGATCAAATGAGCTGAACTTGAGCCAGAGATAGCAAGGTTCAGATCTCAGTCATGGATGGCCTGAAGTAAGTCTGTATGCAATAGCTTCAGGTGCTCATTCATAGCATAAAAGTTAGTATAAAAGCATCCCACCCTACTGCATTGTTGTGTGCATGGAAGAGTGAAGGCACTATCTTGTTAAAATTTTGAAAGCCAGTGTGATGTAGTGGTCAGAGAGTCGGACTGGGATCTGAGATACCCAGGTTTTAATCCCCATTCTGCCATGGAAGCTTGCTGAGTGACCTTGAGGTAAAGACTGGCCTTCCCTCACTTTGAGCATTCTCACAGGGTAATTGTGAGCTCCTCTTAGACACTACAAATTTTTGTCCAGCTTCCCTCAGAAAATGGGTCTGGAGACAACCACGGTCTCTTCCCAAAGCATGTACTATACTAGCCTGTTTCCCCACACAAGTCAAATTCTGAGACTTACATAGTCTCCTGAGAAAGGAGACACAAACCCTACCTTCACACCTTCACTGGTTTAACCTGCTTACACACAAGCCAGATTCTAGACTGGAGCCCTTCAGTGTCTCTTTGAAAGTTCAGGACCTATCTGATCTGAGCTGACTGTGTAACTGATTCCCCCCCCCTCACACACACACACAATCTGGCTTCCTCAGCCATCCATGAACCCTGATTAGATGTTAGCTGCTCTGTACAAACATCAAACAGGCATACAGGAGATTGGTGACTCACAGACAGAAAGGGGAGGACAGTCCTACACGCTTTGTCACAGATGCACACATGGAACTTTCTGCTTTTCAAAAACTTGTCCATTCGCTTTAACAGAAAGGGCAGCTCTTCACAAAGTTTGCACATGTAGGCTCTGGGCGAAAACGCATGGTCGCTTTAGCCTTCTTTATTCCCTGTTTCAGCCAGGATTCAGCCAGGATCAAACATATGTGTTTCGCTGAATGTGCGTTCGATCCTGGCTGAAACAGGGAATAAAGGAGGCTAAAGCGACCATGTGTTTTCACCCACTGTGTAACAGTGCAGTACATGTAGTACTATCGTTGATCACAACTTATTAGAAGGGCTACAGAACATACTTTAGAGTAGATCTAACACATGTGATGCAGATTTCCATTATTTCCATACCAGTATACATTCAGATATATTCATACATTGGTATCTGACAAAGGGAATTTTGATGCTTGAAAGCTTATATCCTGGAAATCTTGTGGGTATTTAAGGTGCTACTGGATTCAAATCTTGCTATTAAGATATGTTTCTCATGTCATACCAGAATTGGTCCAGGCATGTCTGAAAAAAATATTCCAAGGAAACTTAATTTGATTACATGGAATTGCCAATGACACAAATTAGAAGTGGGGAGAATGGAAAAAGCATACACTTCAGCCTGACCATTCACTTAGGCTGTGATACCAACTTTTTTTACTGCAGTATGCAATATACAGTTGTCATGTGAGGGTATTTATTTTAGTACAGATAAAGTTTGGTTTTCCCAATACTGGCAATTAAAAAATTCACTGGCTTTCTTTACCATTTATTTGGATGATCTAAGGAGTGTTTTAATGACCTTTTTTGGTATGAACTTCAAGACTGTTGCTGTGACTTACTGGAAAGAGTACACTAAAAGAGGAAGCAACCTCTTTTTTCTTATCATGTGAAGACAGAGATATGTTATCTACAGGACATCGTTGGGGGTTGTTTCCTGTTTTACCTTTAAAAATACTCTCAGTCTTCTGCTCTCCATCTTACTATTTACGGTAAGTTAAGTACATGAATAGCTAATGTTGGATCGAATTTACCAAGAACACAAGAAACTCATGGGCCAGGCCCTGATGAGGAGAGGGACACCGAGATCTCCTGTTGAAATGGCCGCTATGCAACAGTAGCACCATTCAAGGGTACACATAGTAAGGAAAGGAAGAAAAGAGGGCTCTATTGCACCCTGTGTTGATCCTTTCCGATGTGCTACAAAGAGAAATTATTCAAACTAAGCAAATACATGCAAACTAAATTATGTTGCAGAATGAAGCTTTCCTTGCAAAAGAAAGTGCATAGTGCACAGAGCCAGAATTATAACACAGAGGTTATTCCACTCCAAGTTTGTTTGTTGCATTTGTAGGACATAAAATAAAAACATACCACTGTGCTGAATTCAGTTACTTGCCATAGTAACCAGTCTTCATTTAGTGTGTACAAGGCCTTGCATGTTAATACATCTACAGGGCCCTTGATTATCCTTTGATTGAGTGTTGTTACAAGCAAATAGAATGGTTCTCCAACTGTTTCCTAAGAAACAAAACAAATACAGCTGATATTTTACTTATCTGTTCCTAGTTTTACCATGATTTTTTGCATTTCCTTTTGCATTAGAACTTTTTTTGTGCTCAAGCTGGGTGTCTGTGTAAAATGCCATCAAGTCACAGCTGACTTGTGGCGTCCCTGCAGGGTTTTCAAGGCAAGAGACTAACAGAGGTGGTTTGCTATCACCTTCCTCGGCATAGAGAACATAACATAAGAAAGGCCATGCCTACTGATTACTTGTCCTGGGTCACGACCACCTTCAAGTAATATATACTTTTGTTTGTTTGTTGTTTATAGTCTGCCTTTCTCACTGGGACTCAAGGCGGTTTACACAGAGTCAGTCAATACATCAACAAGATGGGACATTCAATAAGCAATAAACAATGAAATAGGATTTGGGTTGTAGAACCAACTGGAAGTCTAAAAACAGAATTGAAGGAAAGCATAAGGGTTAACATGACACATTAAATGATGCAATATTACATAATTGGATCCAACCCACAACAAACTGTGCACAGTAGTACAGATCACAGTCCCCAATGAGCAAAGCTGTTGTGGCGGAGCATGGAGGAGAGGTGGTCTTGCAGATATGAGGGTCCAAGGCCATGATATCTTGCAAATATGAGGGTCCAAGGCTTTATACGTGATAGCCAATACTTTAAATTGAGCCTGGTAACTGATAGGCAGCCAGTGGAGTGACTGGAGAGTGGGAATATGAATGCTCCAACTAACTCCCAATAATAGCTGAGCTGTGGCATTCTACAAAAACTGGAGTTTCCAAACTTATTTTGAGGGGAGACCAATGAACAGTGCATTACTTTCAAGGCAATGAATGTAACTCAGATATAAATTGCATGTTTTTTATATTTTTTATATTTCAGAGAAACATAGTATATGTATCCTTGGAAGCTGCCACTAAGCACAGCAACCAAGGAGGTTGTTTAGTGTATGTTTACAGCCCATTCCTGAGAATGGGGCCGAAACTCCATAGGAGGCGGCGTGACCTCGCCGCCGGCGTAAATGTGTGTAATCACGCGATTACACACATTCCCACCGGTGGCGAGGCCAGTCCCACCGGCAGCTGGAACAGCGTTGCTGTGCCTGCTATTTAGTCTATTTAGCAGGCACAACCTCGCTGTTTTCAATGGGGCAAAAAGCCCCAGTTAAACAAAACAAAAAAGCCGCAAAATGGCTTTTTTTGTTTGTTTGTTTAATGGCATCGGGCAAACGGCTTAGGAAGAGGCGCCACTGCGCCTCTTCCCCGCTGTCCCCGTAAGCCTCAGCTCAGGAATGGGCTGTTAGTATAATATACACATGAGAAATTATAATAAAGTCATAACCTATATACTTTTTCCTACTTAGATGTGCTTTCTGTTGGAAATGTGTAAGCATCCGAAACAATACACTCTACAGATACAACATGGAAAAGATCCACATTCCTATTCACATTCATCACTTTACATACCAATTCCTCTTTTGTCACGAGATGACCACGTCCCAAGATGTGGAGTTCCTGTTCCTTTCGTTAACTCAAAAGAGTGTGCACAGAGACTGATTTCCTCACAGAACTGAATGGGAAAACCCCAACATGGGACTCTGAGTGCATCCAGCTTCCCAAGCTCTGAATGGATGACTAGATAAGCATATGGCTGCAAATGCCCACCACAAGCGGTAGTTTTCAGATTTGTGCGTGAAAATAAACCGTCCCATCGACTATATTAAGTAGTAAAAAAGATGCAATACTTGCCCGAAGAAAAGCTGACAGGCAAACCGACATCCAATTTGTTAGCAGCTTTTCCACTACCGATTCCGTACGCCTTAGCATAAGCTTGGGTTGTATATTGCTAGACTGTTCCATCAAGTCCCTCATCAAAACTTCTAGAATATGGGTTAAGTAGACTAGGTTTGTTTGCAATGCAATTGTCAAAAAAGATGCAAACCGGCACCTGTTTATAAAGAGCAGAGTAAGTTTGATGACAAAAGAGAGAACTTTGGGATTTCACTATGAACTAAAACGTTTTTTTACCTAAATCTTTATTTTAAGTAATAACATTGATTTGACTTATATATTGCTACACCCGTACTTTACCAGCTGACACTAAATATGTGTTATAAAATTCAATAAAAGAATTAAAAAAAGAAATAGGGAAAGGGTGAACTTTGGAAGTATTAAAAAGATGGGAGCTGCCACAAAAAGGACGCGAATGCTTACCCTTAAAAGGCAGAACGGTAGATAACGAAATAGCTAGTGCTGTCTAAGTACAGACAATCCACATGTCAAATAAAGCTGGGGATTGTGCTATTTATGGCCTTAACAAGAATCCCAACACCACCAACTCTTCCTACCACTCTGCAGATTGTCAAAACAAAGAACACAGGGCAGAAGCAATATGAATTGTCTACCTAGACCAATAATCAGTGTGCCAATATTCTGTATAAGCTTCAACAATACAAAGGGACTAATTGATCATAAAAGAGTAAAATCAAGAACTGAAATAGTCTGACGTCAGACAAGGGTATAACTTCTGTAAATTGTCTCACTAAGAAAACATGATTTTGTAGAGAGGACATTTTGATGACATTTCAAGGTCTTTGCCACATCAAGAATGTAGACATCACATTCTACTACTAAAAGCAGTTGTTGGGACAGAAGCAAGGCATACCTCCTACAAACTGCCCCACCCTTTCTAGCACTGCTTCAGGGCTGCTGGCTTCAGTACAAAGTTGACTGTAGAGGCTTGTATCCAAAGAACCAAAGACCCATAAAGTGGCATTTCCTCATGAACAAAGGTTTCCTGCTTTTTCTCACTCTAGCCTATGTTGTGCTGAAGATCACTTCTGGGGTTCAGGGACCCTTCAGAAGGGCATGCACCTGCAGCTAGTGGAGTGGTGGTGGAAATTGGAGACATTTCCACCTTCCACATATGATGGGGTTTCATTGGATCTAAACCAACATTTCTAGCTAACTATAGTACACATTAATTCCTCCAGGTCCGTTGGTCCGTTAATGTACTGAATATCCATCAATGTACATAAAGCAAAACCCATGGACACTATGTGAGAATTTTATTCCACAAAAACAGTTTGCATGATTCCTAAACATATCTGCACATTTTTATTACTACTGCAATTATGCCTACGCAATTAACTCGTTTAAGAAACAGCTCCATTATCTGTCCATGATTTTACTTAATTACAATTGATTTTGAGTATAGCTCAGAGTAAGACAGTGAAGAACAAGGAAAACAGTTTTGGGGGAAATACTGTACCCAATTAAGCAAAAGGAAAACCTGCATTTGTGTATTAAAAAGCACGTTTCCCCCCCTTATTTCTATAGTTTGAAGAAAGTAACTTTTATATCGCACCTGTCTTTCACAGAGAAGGTTTTCTGCTTTTCAAGAGTGTGGATCAGCGTAACAAGAAAATTCTCATTACAAATTAATGCAAACAAGGCTGTAATACTTGCATCCTTGCTGTGTGGATTTCTGCTCTGTAATAGTTAAAATGCATTATTTGTAGGGTATTTTTAATGTGTTACGTTTTTTCTTAATTAAGCTCTAAATATCAGAATAAATGGTATTGTATACACGTGTGTAGTGGAAACTGCGGAAGACCATTGTACTACGAGGAGGTAGATGGTGGTCAATGCAGCCCTTCCCCATGTGAGAGCAATCTCAGGTCATTAACTTGCACACAGCACTGTAAATGATGAGCACCTGGTGATGGGGGAAACGGTTAGTTTTCACTCTGTTAAAAGAAGGGGAGGGCTTCAGATGAGCCAGCCGGCCAGCCAGCCAGCCAGCCAGCCGGAGGGCGTCTGGACGGCTGCCAGAGAAGAAGCGGCTTGCTTGCCTCCCAGGAGACAACTTCCCATCCTTATTTTGGATTCAGCCTGGATAAAGGGTATTTTTTGTTAAAGATTACTTAGCCTGGGTAAAAGGGTTTATTTTTTGTTTAATAAAACTGTGTACTTTGTTTTCCCCAACACTTGCCTGTTGGAATCATTTCCTTACCTAACCATGGGTAATACAACGTGATAAGATAGGGAAGGTAAAATTATCTATTTTATTTGACCAATTCTTGCTAATAAGATTTTGCAAAGTCTCTCTGCACTGTTTTTCTTATCTGAAATTGAAGGCATTATGAGGAATTAAAGCTGTAACACATTTATGAGGAAACATTGGCCCAAAACATTGGAACCTTATTTATCTCCCTGATATCAAGGATTTGCAGGTATATATACTCTTTCTTATTCAGAGTTTCCATGGTGATTTATTTATAACCTGCATGTCATGATAATAATTGTCAGAGATATATGACTAATTTATACGGCATTAATATGCAAGACAAAATATAAAACGGGCAGGTGGAGGGAGAGACACAATAGATAAAAGATACCGGACAGTGTCTGAAGTCAACATACGTTCTTCACATCTGAAGGCACCAATATTAAAACAATAATACTGTACAATTACTGCATCACCTATATTTTGACACCTGATAGAGTCATCAAAATGAAAAAAAATGAATTCTGTGTATGTTTTGAATGAAAATAATATAAACTTTCTGCTCGTAATTTATTTTTATTTGTGTAATATTTCTGCTGCATTCTCTGCACAAGTAAAGCAAGATTCAGTGTAAAGATCGCAATAAAAATCCTACTACCAATGTGCCCCATTCTGCTAAACAAGTTGCATGCCTTTGCAAGAGACCTGAAATTAGAAATAAATACTTACTAGTGGTTGATTAGTGTCTTCAATAAAGGTAGATGCCAAGTTGTCAGACTAAAATTAAAGGTAAGTAGACATGTCACTACTAGAAACATCTAAACATTTCACAAACATAAACGGTATTATTATAAATAGCATAAAACCTGAAAATTCAATGAAGATTCTGGGCTTTGTTAGCATGGATAAGGTGCATGTATTCTGTTTATTAAGAATTCAAAACAGCAACAAAATATAATGAAGCAAATGATTTTTCATTGGAAGACTTTAGCATAAACTGGCATACAACACTCAGATTTTCAATTTTATGCAGTCGGGCAGCTTGGGCAGCCCATTCCTGAACGCCCCCTGTGACGATGGTGCACAGATGTGTGCTGTCAGCATGCCAGCGGGAGGCCAAGCCGACGTCCTGGGGCTGCACTGCCATGACAGTGCTGGGAGACCAGCATCTGCTCCCCAATGCCGGTGTCCATGCTGGTTGCGGCGGCTCAAGCAACGCAAGTGGCCCAGGCGCCAGCACAAACAGCGCGGACGCCAGCACGGGCTCTTCTGCACCTCCTAAGCACTTTCGACCTCCCAGGTCAGGAATGGGCTGTTAACATTACTCCAGAAAATTATTGTGTAAATTCATGTTAACACAATGACTTTTTAGTGTGTTGTCACACAGTGATCCAGCCTAGGGATATGCGTTTGGATATTTCCGGTCCAAATAAATATCTGAAAAACACTTAATCGGTATTTTCTGGATATTTAGGTGTCCGGATGATGTTTGTGGTTTTCGAGGTTACCAGTAAATGGGTCCTCAAAAATTCCAGAAATATTAGGGAGTAACCAGGAATATTCAGGGCCAGCCTTTTAAGGCCCCAGACTGTGTGTCTGTGTCAGTCTATTCTTGCCAGGGCTTGGTATCGGCTTGCCGGGTTGGTTTGGCTGGGATTCTGTGCTTTGAAAATGGTTCTGTTGGTCTAGTAACATATGTGTTCTTTGCTCAAACTGGTTTGCGTTGGATTCTCTGGTTCAACATTGGGGGATTACAGCACACAAAAGTTGCAATGAAAATGCGGAATGGATTTGGAATGGTGGTCTCTGGGCCCAGATAGACTGCTCTGGGACTGAAAGGACAACCACCAGAGTGGAATGAGGCCCCTGCGATTGGAATTCAGTGCTCTGGGACTGGAATGACAGCTTTCAGAGTGGAATGACAGCCCCTTGGGCTAGAATCTGCACTCTCAGACTAGAATGGCAGCCCCCACAATGGAATGACAGCCCCTGGGAGTAGCAGAAGTGTTCTGGAACTTGAATGACAGCCCCTAGGATGGAATGATGGTCCCTGGAACCAGATAAACTGCTATCTATGGGACTGAAATGATGTCCCCAAAGTGGAATGACAACTCACTGGGAGTACCAAAAGTGTTCTACAACTGGACTGACAGCCCCCAGCATACAATGATGGTCCCTGGAACCAGATAAACTGCTCTGAACCTGGAAGGACATTCCCCAGAATGGAATGACAATAGCTGGGAGTAGCAGAAATGTTACAGGACTGGAAAGACAGCCCCAGAGTGGAATGATGGTCTCTGGAACCAGATAAACTATTCTGGGAATTCCAGTCCCAGAGCAGTTTATCTGGTTCCAGGGACAGTCATTCCACACTGTGGCCTGCCATTCCAGTTGCAGAACTCTTCATTATCATCATTCTCTCTGGGGCTCTTATTCCAGGCCCAGAACACTTTCGCTATTCACAGGGCCATCATTCTACTCAGGCAGGCCCAGAGCAGTTTATCTGATTCCAGGGACTGGAACTGCCAGCCTCCGTGTGTGTAAAAGTACGATAGGAAGTTAGACTCTGTTATTTTAATGCACCTGCTCAACTTATGTTTATGCCTTAACCTTTTCATAATCCTTTTAAAAAAGCCTAATGCTTTGATTGGCGAGGTCCAAACCCAGCCTCGGTTGAGCTACCAGGAGGAGATTTATTCCAGGGTCCCAGGGCAGGGACAGGGCAATTAAATCACCCAAGTGGGTTGGAAAACCATGTTTCTTCATAGTCCTCATAGTATTAGTGTCATTAATGGTATGAAAATTCACTGTAAATTAGAAAGTTGGGCAATTTCCCTTACTGAAGAAGGATTACAACAAACAATCCCCTGCCCCCCAAGCAATCATTTACCTCTGGGAAAAAAGCTCTAAGAACAAAGTGCGTATAGTCAAGGAAGGGGATTGTTTCAAAACTATCAACCACATCCAATTTTTCCATCTGTAGTTCAGCAAATCCTGTAACAAACAAAAGATTTCCTGGAGTGTTGGTTTGGATAATGTAACATTATGTTAATTACAGCTTTCAATATGATTCTGGAAAGTGGTTATTAGAGAGAGTTCTCACAGCAGGCATTATCTTCTTACCCGATTTTTATGGGATGTAAAATATTGATAGCATGTGCTTTTCTATATCCAGTGTTCCTGAAGCAAACCACTGCGCACTCTTCCTTGGTGGTCTGAATGGCAACCAAGCGGGGAAAGGCTGCCATGACATCTACCAGCAGACATTGCTTACCAGCATGAGGAAACACGAGGAGCAGGAATGGCATGATACAAGAACATGGCTGCTGACTAGCCAGCAGTTCTCAGCAGAGGATACGATGCTGTGGCCAGCTCACGCACGGATCATATCATATCATATAGCTGGAAGGGGCCATACAGGCCATCTAGTCCAACCCCCTGCTTAATGCAGGATCAGCCTAGACTAGAGCATCCCTGACAAGTGCTTGTCCAGCCTCTGCTTAAAGACTGCCAGTGAGGGGGAGCTCACAACCTCCCTAGGTAGCTGATTCCACTATTGAACAACACTTACTGTAAAAATGTTTTTCCTAATGTCTAGCCCCATTATTGCAAGTCCGATCCTCTGTTGCCAATAGCTCCCTGCCCTCCTCTAAGTGACAGCCCTTCAAATATTTAAAGAAAAGCAATCATGTCCCCCCTCAACTTCCTCTTCTTCAGACCAAACATTCCCAACTCCCTCAGACTTTCCTCATAGGGCTTGGTCTCCAGGCCCCTGATCATCCTCATCGCTCTCCTCCTGGACACGGCTGGCCTGTCAACAGCCATCATGAAGCCACCACTGAGCAGTGGCAGATGATTTCCACCATTTGCTTCATCTTACTGGCCACCAACACTTACCCTATCTCCCTAGCTGCTAATACTGTCATTAAAAAGCTATATTTTATAACTACTGCACCTTTGCAAATAAAATAATGCATCTTCTTAAGTGAAGCAGAGACTCTAAAATTGAAAACACATCTAGGACTCAATCTACCCTTCCACAAATATAAAAACAGCCAGTGAAACCCACCATCACGTATTTCTTTGCGAAGTTCACATTCTAATAGCTCCAGGTGTTCACTCAGTTTGCGGTGTAATTGCTTGGATTTTCTTCGGGTGACAAAGACTGCAACTGGGGGGGGGGGATCAAAATTTCATTAATACAGAATTATAAAAAAATCCTTCTCTGCAAACACTTGTGTATGTGTGTGTGTGGTATATATAAATATATATATAAATGTAAATACATTTTATGAAAAACCCTAAAACTAATCATTAGATTCCACAATAATACGTCTCAGATCAACTCATACAGGCAGCCTCATAGAACAGGCTGCTCAAACTTGCTGTGGTTTCTAAAAGTTATTTAAAGTACTTGAAACCTTTACTGTAGTTATTCTTGTGGTCATGTGCGGTGTCCGCTGGGAAAACCCTGGGCACGTTATGCACTGGCTCCAACAATTTCTAGGTCCCACCTTTGGAAATATAATGTACAAGGCTATTGCCTGTATAGTGCCCTAATTACCTCAGTGGAGCAGCCTTAAAGGGATTAGCAACTCTAAAAGGATTAATATCTACTAAGCTCATCAATCCAGGTACCAGACAGCCAAATGTTTGCTCTAAGGATGCTGACTTCAAGATGGAATGTGTCATTATTTTTCTTTCCGTTTTATATCATTAATCATTAATCTTGGTATGCCTTGTTTTAGTTCCATTGTGTAATCACTGATTGACCTTTGCTATCCATTGTATTATTGCTTAATAAAATCCTTGGATGCTCTAAGGGAGAGCAGAGTATTCTCCAAGAATTCAAGATACAGAATTGTCTGTCACTTCCCTTCACTTTACTTTCCCCATGGAGAGTGAATGTCAGCCAAATGCTTGAAAGAAATGGCACAGTCAAAGGGAACCATTGTGTAGGGATGCTCTGACTACTGGTTACCACAGGGCAAGTGGTGAGGGGTCATTATTTCCCTCTCTTGAATGTACTCCAATATTTACTTTGCCCTTTAAAATTTAATTGGAGCTATAGGGCCCAGCCCCAACGAAAACTCATCGCCACCTGTCTGCCAATCACTTGCAGTCTTAAATTAGGTTGAGCATTGGTTGTAATGTACCTTCATCCTAAATTTTTCCCGTTTGCCATTTCTGTGGACACTGCTCAAACAATCTCTCCACATTCACTATATCAAACTTGAAATCAGACATAGACAGCTTCACCAGTGAGCCTTACATGGAAGAGTACTGGTGTTTAGACACACAAACAGACTTCATACCCAAACAGTACCATTTAAAAATTAAGGCAATTAAGATTTCATTCACATTTCTTTATAGGAGTAAAAAGATATTACCTACCCCCAATTACTACAGGGATGAACAAAAGAATGAACAGAAACGAATAGTTGGCTGATTCATTTGGAACTATATGCTCATGGTTTCCCACTTTCACCTAGTGAATAAATAAGAAACTGAATAAGTAGAAAAGAGCTACAGATGTAAATTTGTATCAAATCTATATACTAATAGCCATGTCAGCCAAATCTGAGAATACTTAAATCTGGTGACTGGAGCTGTGAACAAGCAAGACAGATCTTTCTTTTTCTCCCCAGGTTGGGAGAAAAATTTGAAATCTAACAACAACAACAAAAAAGCATTCAAAGCTTGGTTTATCTGAGCTCCCCTTATCATGTTTTAAGTTTGCGGTGAATTGCAGCTTTCCCACAACCCCCCTTGGTGAGCCAGGAGCGCCACATGTGATTGCCTGATGAGAATTTTTTAATTGAAGACACACTGGTGTACATTTCTCCTTTTGGTCATTTTGGGTGGAATCATGGTAAAGTGTGTGTGTAGCATTCTCCACTCTGGTTTCAAAACAGCTACTTGGAAAAGTGAAAATAAAAGAATCCCACTACGGGTCTGGTGATGTGTTTTTAAAAAATCTCACTACAGCCAATTACAAAGCAGTATTTGCAGGGGGACTCACACATACGCCGACATAAGTGCCTTTTTTGCTAGCGATGCGTGGTTTAAAAAGGGGGGCGACAAGCTGTATAACAACAACAACATCAGTGACCACTTCCATTGGTTCAGATACTCTGTATTTTCACTGGCCACGTGCAGTAATCTACTCCAAGTAATCCCAAGTACTCCAGGAATTTATTCGGAAGGGGGGAAGTGTGATTTGAGAATGTGACTGCTGGCCTAGGGGTCATGCAGTCTCCTCAGCAATTTTGCCCCCCACCCTCAGGATTGCTCAGTTAATCTACTTTGTTAGAATGATATGGACTTTTCCAGAATATGATACCTGGGACACATTCAGATTATGGAAAGGCCACTTTATTATGGAATAGCTTTAAATATATTCCTACAACTTTGGAGCAACATTCATGATCAATTAATGAGGTTCTTTGTGATTTTAAAAAGTTAATAAGTTTTAACTCACCCAAACTTTCACCTTGGACATATCAATCGTGCCATTATTTACATTCTTATCCAATGTGGCTCTGCAGTGTATAGTACTACGGCTTTCAGTTGTAGTGATATTTAGGACAATGAAAGTTATACTCTTGTCATTGCCGTAATTCAGAATAACTTCAATCTCATTTGCTGAAATATTTAACCTATCATTTTTTTTCTGGAAAGGAATGACAAATATGAAGAAAATAAAATATGCAGCAAAATGCAAAAAACAAAGAAAACCCACTCACCAATATTTAAAACTGGCTAAAATAAAACAAACAAACAACCACTCTTACATGTATTTTTAACTCCAGCTCAGGTTCCAAATCTGTTGCAAGTTCGTAGTGAATAAATTTAGGATCAGGATCATATTGTAAAGCACTGCAATCTATAAGTTTCTTCTCTACTTCTAGTTTAAGATAAGTTAACTTAGTCTCCTCCTTAGATGCAAATTCTGGAGACTGAAAATGACACGTACTACCTGTAGAACATGAAAAATTCTAAAAACAAAACAACAAAGTGGAACAGAAGTAAGGAAATAATAAAGCACAGAAAAGGTTTCAACAATCATCATTTTAAAAATGCAACTAACGCCGCTGTGCCTGCAATCCTGTGCAGTTAGGCCTTGTAGGCTGAAGTCGGTGGGATTTAACATAGTATTTAAAATTCTATGGTCCAGTGGCTAAGGCGGAACATGCCAAAGGGGGATTTAGACAATGCTAGTTTCTGAAACCTTGTGGTTGGACTACTGTAACATGCTGTATGTAGGGCTTCCCTTGAAGACATCGCAGAAACTACGATTAGTTCAGAATAAGGCATTCAAATAATTGTCAGAGGCTAGCTGATTGGTACACATCTCCCTCATTTTAAAACAGCTACACTGGCTGCCTATTTGTTTCCTAATTTAATTCAAGGTGCTAGTTATAATCTTTAAAACCCTTCATGGCCTAGGACCCACATATCTGAAGGACCATCTTTCTCTGTATGTCCCCATGAGCTAATTACAGTCATCTCATTGCCACCTTCCAGTTGTACCCAATGTACGGTTGCTGCTCGGCATCTACCAGAACCTGTTGTTTTTTCCAATAACATTGCCCAGTTTGTGGGACAGGTTCCCTGTGCACCTGGCGGGGGTGCCATTCTTAGAAATTTTTAGAAAGTATTGTAAGGCCATTTTACTTCTTAATGCTTTTAATAGAGTTTGAACTACATGCATGGGGGTGAGTTAATGGGGTTTCACATATTATATATCTATATCTATGTATGTATATATGTGCATATTTTGATTTGGAACTGTAAGTGGTCATGTGCCAAGACAAGGGATAAATGTTTTAATGAATAAATAATTAAAAACTAGGACAAATTAGGAACACTTATTCCTAGAAGTTTGGGGGCATCCTTAATATTACGCAGTCTGTCATTTACGATCATATTTTTAATAAAAGAAAATTACCAAATGTTGCTGCCAAGTACCTAGGGCTAATGTGTCTAAGGAGGGTATAAAGTGCAGACACTGGTCCTTGCCAGTCATGCTGTTTGACATCCTCACCTTCTTTCCTGGCCATTCTTCTGACTTACCCATCACAATGGCAGCTCTTCTTGCACTGCACCATATAAATGAGCCATACTGTTGCAACTTCATCACTTCCTCAGTCTATTGCCTCATGTAACACCCAAGGGTGTTTTGTGATGGATTATTGTAACCTATTTTAAACATGTAGACTGCAATCCTAAGAACACATTCCTAAAAGTAAGTCCCTTTGAATAAAATGGGACTTCTGAGAAGAGATACTTAGGATTTCTCTTCACTTCCTGAGGTGGATAGAGCCATTCTAGATACTACTTTAGCCATTGTAACATTGACAAAGTGTGCCTGTATCTATGTATCTGTTTAGATTGGAAAGAAGGCAGTTAAGGGGAGACATGATAGAGGTCTATACAATTATGCAGAGAGAGTGGGCAGGGAGAAGCTTTTCTCCCTCTCTCATAATACTAGAATGTGGGGGTAATCTACTGAAGCTGGAGGGTGAGAGATTCAAAACAGATAAAAATAAGTATTTCTTCACACAACACATAGTTCAAATGTGGAACTCCCTGCCCCAAGATGTGGTGATGGCTGCCAACTTGGAAGGCTTTAAGAGGGGAGTGGACATGTTCGTGGAGGATAGGGTTATTCATAGCTACTAGTAAAAATGGATACTAGTCATGATGCATACCTATTCTCTCCAGGATCAGAGGAGCATGCCCATTATATTAGGTGCTGTGAAACTAGGATTGCCAACTGCCAGATA
Organism: Euleptes europaea; assembly: GCF_029931775.1. NCBI lineage: Eukaryota > Metazoa > Chordata > Lepidosauria > Squamata > Sphaerodactylidae > Euleptes > Euleptes europaea. Next base: position 82,790,781 of record NC_079314.1, on the reverse strand, counting down.
GTAGCAGGAGATCTCCTGCTAATTCAACTGATCTCCAGCCGACAGAGATCAGATCACCTGGAGAAAAATGGCCGCTTTGGCAATTGAACTCTATGGCATTGAAGTCCCTCCCCTCCCCAAACCCCGCCCTCTTCAGGCTCCGCCCCCAAAATCTCCCACCAGTTGTGAAGAGGGACCTGGCAACCCTATGTGAAATACAGGCAGGATGCTGCTGCAGTTGTCTTGTTTCTGGGCTTCCTAGAGGCACCTGGTTGGCCACTGTGTGAAAAGACTGCTGGACTTGATGGACCTTGGTCTGATCCAGCATAACTTTTCTTATGTTCTTATGAAGAAGAGGTACAAATTGTTGATGTTACAGAAGCCAAAAATTACAACACTTCTGAGTAAGGCAGTTTCCTGTTTACTTTTATGGCACTTCACAGAACTGTAACATATACAATATTCTAAGTAATGTCCCAGACTATTTAAATGGACAACTATTTGCTGATCAAACTGTAGAAAAGATTCCTTATGAGGACCTTCAATTTATTTGGATGGTGCAATGAAAAGAGTAATTCTATGCCATTTAAACCCATGCAGGTTGGGGGGAGGGAAACAGAGGAAGAGCATAATACTCACATGCAAAGTTTGTCTGTGTTCATCTGAAATAATCACCCTATCTATCACATTTAGATTTTTTCCATATATGGTTATATTGCGACCTCCACTGTGACAAAGAAATAAAAGGAAATAGAAAAGCTTAAAATGTGGCCGTTTTGTTCCAGATTTTCTTACTGACCCATCTTGGTTTTATTTAGTAATGCCAGTCTAAAACACTGCATGCATGAGGAGATGCATCTGTATGCGTATCTGTCCTATTAGTTTAATAGAGAAATGATCAGCCAGCAGCCAAAACAATATTTTCCGACACTTATAGAGAAAACGGTGACATATCTAAATTCTAATGAGCTTCTATAGTTGATACAGACTTTTGAATTCTAAGGATGTAAAATACACAGATATCGCAAAATATGGTTTTTCTACCCAGATTTCCACAGAATACACATATGGAAGATTTGGGTTTACTATAACTGAGTGAACATTTATCTCCAAACACAATTTGTGGGAAAATACTGTTTAACAGATTTTAAACAAAATTTCCATGTGGATGGCTATCAATACAAGTGAATTAAATCTGCAAGATGATTTGATTTTCAAAAAACAAGGCACTTTCAAACCAAAGATCATTTACTTTCCGAAACAAATTCTTTTTACTTGAGGATAATAAAAATGCAGGACAGACCATAAACCATCAGCCAGAGTAATCCTAGCTTATCACAAATGAAAAAGAAATAAAATAAATTAATTACCAACACCTGCCAGGTTTATTCTCTGCCTTCTTAATATGTCATTTATGATACTATTTTATACCCAGCCAGGATCTGCTTGCGTGGGCAGTTCCTGTCAAGTGTTCTAACTTTGGCTTCAGGTTTTCCACATCAAACAGGGTTTAATGAAAACAGTGTTACCCTCAGGGATTTACAATATAGGCCAAATCCATATCTTACAAGCTTTAGCTGCATTTAAAAAAAGAGAGCTATACATGGGTCATAAATTACATAAATGTAATGACAGAAAAAATAATTGTCTTCTATTTATTTTTCTTTGTGTTAAATAAACCTAAATGGTGGCTGCTTGGTAATCTTATTAGTTACCTAATTAGAAATCCACTTATTTAAATAATTATGTTATTTTATTTACTTTATTTATACCCCACCTTTCTCATCTCTTCCCCTTTTTTCTGGCAAGGCCCCAGGGGAGGACATTATTTCATCAGAACTATTTAACCACTTCCCCGACTGGTGGGCTCCTATTTTGGCCAACCTGTTTATCCAGATCAACACAACAGATGTTTTCCCCTTAGGGTGGCAATGCAGGATTGTGGTTCTAATATTTAAAAATGGGGACAAATGGGTACCCAGTAATTATCATCCAATTAGCATGCTGGACAGAGTCTCCAAAATGTACAGTAAATACCTCTTGGGCAAGCTGGAGGATTTGGAAGCCTCCAATCAAATCATCTGCCCAGAGCAAGCGGGCTTCAGAAAAGGGCAAAGTACAATCGATCATTGCCTGATCTTATACCATCTTACCCTAAAATGAATTAGTGGCCCTACTAAACATGTTTGTAGCATCTGTGGATTTAAAAGCTGCTTTTGATTCAGTGAACAGGAACTTGCTCTGGTCAAAATTGGCCATTACAAACATCAATAAATGGCTATTATTCTTGCTACGTGAACTCCACAAGAGTGGGCACATCTGGATCATTAACCGAGGAGATTCCAATCCTTAGAGGGGTTAAACAGGGTGTGTTTTAGTTCCCCTGCTTTTCAACCTATACCTCAATGACATAGTGGCTAGATTGACATGTCCAGAATTTATCTCGCTCTCACTTGGCCAACAGAAAGTATCTACCATATTTTTCCATGTATAAGATGATATATTTTTCTTTCTTTAAAAATTTAGAAAAAAATTGTGGGTCATCTTATACACGGAAGATTGTTGATCTCTTCCCCACCCATCAGCTGACGTGCAGGGAAGAGAGCAGGCGGGGAACAGCCCGGTCACCCTGGCCGGCCGGCATCCAGCCTTCTGATGGTCCCTGCTCTCTTCGCCACCCGTCAGCTCTCTTCCCCGCCCATATTTTTCCATGTATAAGACGCCCCCATGTATAAGACAACCCCTGATTTCTTAATTTTGGGTTCAAAAAAACAGGAAAAATACGGTATTCTTTTGTATGCTGATAACATGGTTCTATTGTTTCTTACAAGAGTTGGCCATATGAGGATGATGCACAAGTTTAATAACTTCTGAAAAGAAGAATCTTTAAATATCAACCACTCTAAAACTAAGGTGATGGTTTTTGGAAACATGTTCCACAAGTTTCAGTGGCATTTAGACAACATTCCAATGGATCAGTGCTGCAACTTTAAATATCTCAAGGTAACATTCTCTGAAAATCTTTCCTGGAAGGCTCATATGGAGATAACAAAGCCCTCATTAGTACGATCAACTGGGGCCGTCCTTAAGTTCTACGTTTCGAAAAGTGGTTTCCGCCTTGAGGCTGCTCCAGAGTAAAGTCATTGCCCAACTCTTGTATGGGGCCAAGATCTGGAGTTGGGATGACAACACAGTATCAAGCCTGGAGATAATACAACATTCCTTTTCAAGGAGAATTTTTATCTTGACTCAAGGCACTCCAGCTGCCCTGCTGCGAGCAGAAACTGGCCTGCCTTCCATTAGGGCCCATGTCCACATTGCCTTAATTAATTACTGAGGAAAGTGGAAGAATTCTCCTTTTAGTAATCTTTCTAAGCAGTGCTTTATCCTGCTCCAGAAAGATATCTTCTGGGTTGCTAGTTATCACAGGCTTTTCTGCCGTTACTCAATACCTGTAGATTCCCAGGGCTTTCCTCAGGATGGGTTTAAAACTCGGTATCAGATATTTACTACAGATACTGCCTTAGATAGGGGCATCATTACAAGCTCCAGATTTTCCCCATGGTTCAAACTGCTAAAACAGGAGCTTCTTCTTTGTCCAGCATCATCGTTCACAAACTTAGAGAAGCCTTTATAACCCTCAGACTGTGGAAATGTAAATTGAACGGGATCATTAACACCTCAAATGACATAAACAGCATAGTATCACTCAATTTCACAGGACTTCCCCAATCATCGATATGATTTTGAAGTCCTGAGCGAACCCCAGAACCAAGGGGGTGGGGAGAGGGTTCTGCATATCTGGGGGGGACCACATATGATCAAACTTTTCTTCTCAATCCCCAGATTCCCCCCCAAGAAGGCTTCTCACAGATTATCTACTTGTCATTACAAATTGAAATTGCAAAAGTAAGTGGATCATAAAATCAAGACAATTAGGTTACCTATAGCGGTTTAATGGTCTGATGATGAATAAGCATGTTCTTTAAGGCACAGAATATACAGAGCAACCATCCTAAGCAGAGTTATATTCTTCTAAGCCCACTGACATCAACTGATTTAGAAGGGCAAATCACACACACCACTCAAAAAAACAGCTGAAGTTGAGAAATTGGCTTGTTCAGTTTCAGGGAGTTTATAGAATCCTGGCACTGAAAAACTGTGGAATGGATGGGAACTTCCAAACATCGTCACAGGTAAACTTCAAAGTTGACTACCTGTTACAAATGTAGTGAAAGAAACTTGCCTGCAGACATGATCAGGACTTCCGTATACTTGGGAGACTTCCAAGATATGCCAAAAATGGTTTATAATTTTTCAAAAGATGACACAACCTGATGATAATGTAACTATTGCATTTCTCTCAGAATTTCCCTCAGAATTTTGAGAACAGTGGCATCAGTTAAAAGAAAAGATGAGGAAATTGGCTAGTGCAAGCCCTTACGAAGGCATTTCTGAACTGTTCATTCCTTCCTCATGAATCCTTTCCTATACCATCTGAAATCTTTACCTATAAAATCTGAACGATCTACTGAAGTCAATGAAACTACCTCAAATTGTAGTACTAAGTCAAAGTAGCTTTTAAACCATTGAACATTCAATTTACTACTTTTTGATAAGAAGCAAAATAATCCAAAGATTACCTTAACCAGGAGATATTTGGAAAGATTTTAGAACATACTGGGAGAGAAACGTAGTAGAGTGGAACAGGAAGCGAACATTTAAACCCATCTGCCTTTATACATATACTCTTAGTTTCTTTGTGACTTGGAGGTAAACAGAATTTCACAAGTGTGTCATTTAGTACTTCAGTGACAGGTATGCTAGGAGAAGAAGAAGAATATCCCTTAAAACAAAACAAAAGAATAACAAATCCAACAACTCTGTTACTATTTATTTTAAAAACAAATTGGTGAGCTCACATCATGAAATACAAAATTAACTTTATGGGAAGATAAAGCTTCAATCAAAGCTCACATGAAGCACCACACAAAGTAATGAGCAGTTTGCCACCAGAACCTTGTGGTTTCCCCTGGGGGTGAGAACTTATATTTGCCTATGGTATTAATAGTTCTTTTACAAATTCCTGACTCTTGTCCAGAACTATAGTCCCCAAGATTCACAAGGGGGATGGAATGACTATTAAATTATTCTGTGTTATAGACACTGGCCCACTTCCCAATTCATCACCAGCTAATGTTATTAGTATGGTTTCGGAAACAGAACATAGCAATTTTAAAATAAAATGTTCATGTTACTTTCTCATTCAATTTACAGATGTGGGAAATTCAAAAATCACTTTTTAGCATCACTAGTGAAAGATTTTGTTCTCACAAGTCAGTAATCAGGATATTTTCAAATAACTTAGTTCCCGTTGTCTGGGCTAGGAGACAAGGACAGATCAATAGCTTTTTCATCTTCTGTCTGTGACACAGGCAGAAGAAGAATCTCAACAGGAAAGTCTCAACAGGAAATACAAAATATACAAACTCACCACATAAACTAAAGGAGTGAAGAGCAAATTTGGCTGAACCACACAGAGGAAGAAAGAACTGATCTGAATTTTGCAAGCTGTGCCTATTCTTCTTTCATTAGTTGATAAAATAACTGCCAGCTAAGAAGAGCTTGCCAATAGAATGGCCTGCCAGACAAATTACATAGGGCACCATGCATTTATGCCATTGTATTTTTATTACTGTTGAAAGTTGCTTCATGTGCAGCAGAAACTGGATATATATGAATAAAATGAACAAGCTTGGAAAGGATTCTAGAGACTTTCTGTCCTTGGATAAGCAGGACTGTAGGAGGATGGACAAGAGGATCCTGCTAGACAAAGCTGAAAGGCATAGATAGCCTTGTTTCAATGGCTTTCAAAGAAGGAGGGTAGGGATTATCTTGAACTGCTTTTTACATTTAGATTGAGAGAGGTTACCATAAATCATTTGAACTAAGACTTCACCCTTAAAGACCTCTGAACCTTTTTGAAGTGTCACCGGGAAACCATTTCCATGGAAAGTTGATTCAATATTTTAAGTCTTTTTCCTGGGTAAAATCTGGACCCCAATGGAAGCACTCAGTTGAGTCTGCCCAACTACAACCCCAACACTCAGGAAGGGCAATTAATAGTTATGAAGTAAACCTTCATTGCAGGGTCATGTGGAGGAGCTATGGGCTCTGAAAGGACTGAACTGGAAACCCTTCTCTTCTTGTACTCATGTCACCACTTGTAAGAACCACAGAAAGAGTGGGACAATGATAAGGATCCAATTAAAGACCCCACATTCTCTTCCTGAGACTTTTGAAATGGCTGTGCTCCTCTGTCCTTTTTAAGGGTCTCGGCCTCCTGTACCACTAGGCTCCAAACTCAAGCCAGGGCCTCTCAACTGATCTGCAGATGCCTGGGGTTCTAAGGGAATATGATCTCCAGATATACTACTTTCCAAAATAACACCATTAAGTCTACTGCACCAAACCAGTATCCAGAAGAAGCCTGTTGAGATAATCTGGAGTCCAGTTTTTTTATGCACTAAGCTATTGAGGATGGATTTAAGGATGCACAGCCCAGTTCTACATTTGGCTTTTGCAGCAGCTCTATGTTTGTGGTGGGAAACATCTCCTAGAATGTTTATCTAGGCATGAGGCTAGGAGGAATTTGTGTTTTCTTCCCTCTTTTCGATTGAAAGTGCTTGTTTTTCTTCCTCTTTTTATTCAGTGTAGCTGGCTTGAACTTTGAGGCTCATTACATTTGACCTTATGGAAATAGCAATGTTCATTAATATTGCAATTCTCACAATAAGCATCAGAATTTAAGAAACTTGTGTAATTCTTGCCTCTTTGGAGTGATTCCAAAGGGTAGATATCTCATATGAGAGGGTAGAAGCAAAATGGCGTTAAATATACCTCCCGATGGGGCCTACACAAGCTCCTGTGCAAGTGGTAAGAACACACAGTTACATTTTGTATAGTAATTCTTAGGGCCATTTTCTGAGCTATGCTCACATGCATAAAAAATATCATGTGTAGGCAGAGCACAAATATATTGTTGATAATCCTATTCCCCAGATTTTTGTTCACCTTTTGGGCAAAGCAAAAAGTAAAAGCAATAGCAGCAGCTCCACGTTCTAGGGCACTATGAATAAAAGAGGCTCAACCACTCCATTGGAAGACAATGTCTTTTCTATACCCTAATAATAATTTCAAATATTTTACTGACTGTAGGGCTAATAACTGAATGCAATATAATACGTACATTTTAAAGACAAACAACTGACGACATTATTTTAACTCACTTATCTGGTTTGCAGCTACTAGTTCCACTTATCTCCATCACAATATTTGATGCTGTGAAATTTTCTCCTTTGACCAGAAATTCACTTTTGCCTAATGTTGATATCCACATAGGTCCAATGGGACTAATGTTCATGGGCTATGACAAAGAAAGTAAAACTATATTTAAATATCCATGGATTGGAATTAAATTTTAAAACACAGGCACGGATTTATAACCTTCTTTTTTAAATTAGCAGCTGAGTCTCTTCCAACCATCTTCCAGAACACACTGCACAATCCATCGCCTACAGCCAGCTTCTGATACAATCCTTTTGTTTCAGTTCCTTCAACATGGACATCAACCTGAGGGATTTGTATCATGTATTCTTAAATCTAAAATCACCACCAAATAATGTAAAGAAACAGGCTGACAATGCTAGACTGGTACCCTACCAGAAGACAGGCCCCAAAGAGACAGAACATGAGTTGTCAGCTACAACTCTCAGCTAAAATATTTTCAATATATCATAAATAATTTAAAGTCCATCCTGTAAATAATACATCCCTTTATTTTGTTTTTGGAGCAATGGACCAACATGGCTACCATCACTGACCTTGGTAACTGTTAATAAACTGTATCAGCCCTCTCTTGAATGACACAAATGCCAAAATGCAGTTCAAGTCACATCAAATGTAGCCATATCCATGAGAGAAACAAAGAATCAAACTATGTTTGAACACTTCACAAAATCAGTTTGATTCTTTGTTTCTGTCATGAAACTTTTAAACTGAAGAATTTTCGGTCAGTTTCTCAGGAGCAAAGGCTGCGAGATCTGATATAATTTCAACCACATTTTGATATTTATCGTTTAAAAGAAAATTATAGCCATCAACAGGAAGCATAATGCCACAGGCATCTACTGATACATATCTATATTCAAGTTTTTTTCACAGTTACTCAAAAAGAGACTTTACTATTCAAGGTTCTACGGCTTGAAAACAATGTAATTCTTTTATTCTCTTGTTTTAAATTTTCAGTCATGCCTTCAATGACTTGGATATTTGCAAGTATGGAACGCTGAAATCTTAAACTAGAGACCATGATCCCCAAAACTATGCAACTACCTTTGGCTTTGGTCTTGTGTTCCTGAAACAGCTACTCTTATGTCATGCCATATAGCAAATTATTATTGAGACTGAAGGATTTTCTGTTCCATTTGAGATATGGCACAGGGTGTGTATATGTGTGCCATCCTGAGGAGGAGGGAAAAGGCAAAAATCCTTTTGTATGTGGTATTTAGCAGGAAATAATTTTCTATAAAAATGGATTTTTTTTATTTTATTGTTTAAAAAGAGGACAAAATATGTTGAAACATGTACAATTACAGTTAACATTTAATGTTATAATAGAAATAAACAAGATTAAATCTGGGACAATGTTCAGTAGAAATCTGGGGAATGAGTCACCTAACTTTAAATGTTTTTCTTTAAATCTTAATTAGTTCATTAGGGAAGTCAGGAATCTGCTTCTTTTGTACTTCCAAGGAAAATCAATGAGACTTTCAAATGCTGAAGTTTGGGTGGGTCATGCCACAGATATTCAAATTTCTGAACACTGCCGGCTCAAATCACTTGGTATGACAGTTCTCTGCCTGTCATAAACAACACAGCAACAATGGAATTATGTTCTCAAAGGACAATTTAAGTTCTGAGTGACAATTTACATGTTACAAGTCCAAGCAAGAAGTATGATGACAGTTTCATTCAGAGAAGGTAATGCACAGTACCACGTACTTCTTCTGATTTCTCACTTCTCATAACGTGAGAACTTATTTCAATGCTTCAACAACCTCATCACCCTCAAATGCCAAAATGACCATTTACAATTAGCAACAGAAGTAAATCTGAACTTGAAAGTGAGAAGAAGAGAGCAAGAAAACAGATATGTTCAGTAATATCTTGTCAACTAGAAGATATTGTAACCAGTCCAATTTGAATACCTAAAAATGCCAGTTCCTTGAGAAGCCCTTTGAAGACTAGGTGGTTGAGACACCTACTTCATATTTCTTTTCTTCACCTTCTTAAATGTTTACTAACTTGTATTGCTGCTATTTGTTCAAGTGTTGGTTTACATTTGGATGTTATTACTTTATTATCAGTTAATTGGGGGAGACACTATTTACTGTCCTGAAGTTCTTGAAAGAAAGGCAGGATAGAATGGTAATGAATAAAACAAATAATTTAAATTCTTTAAACACTCTGTGTACAGCAGGGCCAATTTGGTGTACTGGTTAGAGCAGGGGTGTTGAACTCAATTGTTACAAGGGCCAGATATGACATAAATGCCACTTGGTTGGGCCAGGCCAGGCCTTGCCAGCCCAGATCGAGAGTGAGGGGGGGGGTGGCTGCCTCTGCTGGCTAGCGGGCCGGATAAGAGCACTCAAGGGGTTGGATCTGGCCCATGGGCTTTATGTTTGACACCCCTGGGTTAGAGTGTTGAACAAGGATCTGAGAATCTAAGGTTTGAATCCCCACTCAGCCATGGCAATATCTGCTGACTGTCCACTCAGCCATGGAAGCTTGCTGGGTAACTTTAGGCCAGTCACACACACTCAGCGTAATCTACCTCACAGGATTGTTGCTGTGAGGATAAAGTTTAGAAGAAGAGAATGATATAATCTGCTTTGGGTCCCCACTGGAGAAAGGCAAGGCATAAATGAAGTAAATACAGAGAATGAACTCATACTTATTTTTCTATTTACTGTACAAGTTGATTGTTATCCTTCCTCCAAAGAGCTAAATGAGGCATACATGGTTCTCCCTTCCCCCATTTTATCCTCACAGCAACCCTATGAGGTAGGTCAAACAGAGAGAGAATGACTGGCTCAAGATCACTCAACAAGCTTGTGTACAAAGGAATGCACATGTAGACTTGATCCCTTCACTGAAATGAATGAGGAAGCAGTTGTGACCACATGTGATCATCAGAATTCTTGCATCATGAGCAGTCCTCCAGACTCAATACATATCAGCATAAACAAAGCTTTCATCACCATATCCCTAACAAACACTCTTCTCCAGACATGGTGTCTGGCAGAATCTGGCAAAAGCAAGGGCAAATGAGAAACTTTTTAGATCTCAACTTTAGAAGCAGAAATAGTAGTGGAGAATGACGGCAGAGGCCAGAGATATAGGGATAGGGAATGTGCCCAAGAGAAGCAGCAGTTAAAAACTAGGCCAAGGATGAGCTGGGGATAATGATAAAAAGAAGCGAGTAAGTAACACCCCCCCCACACACACACACTTTTTGAAGTCTGCCCAGTGTCCCTCCTCGTGGCGCTTTCTCACCCTCCCCTTCATGATGGGAAGAATAAGGCTAAGCAGTTGGTGCTTCAGATGAGAGACAATTACTTGGAAAAACAGAGACATGGGTGAGTGTCTTTTCCTATCAATCCTTGTATAATTCACATCAATTTCAGAACATTAGCTGACCTTCAAACTTTGTGCAGTATATTTGTCATCTGAAGCATTGAGAAGCATGGCACAGTCAATCTGAAAAAGTGAAAATATTGTCTTATGTCAAATCACTTAAAAAATCAACTGTTCATCAAATAATGCTGTTCATCTGTGTAGTGCTTTAACTTCCTCAAAAATCTTACCTTTTGTTTGCAGGTCACATCAGAGGAGACACATATTTGTTCTCTGGCATCCCAGGTGCAGCCAGAGTTTCCACATTCTAAACATCTAGAAATATATCAAAAATGAATTTACACAATTGCATGGGTTATCAGGAAGATAATCTAAAGACTGGGACAGGGAATTCCACAATTTAACTATGCATTGTGTGAAGGAATACTTCCTTTTATTTGCCTTATGCTGAATCAGAGCCTTGGTCCATCAAAGTCAGTGACGTCTACTCAGACCGGCAGCGGCTCCCAGGGTCTCAAGCAGAGGTCTTTCACATCACCTACCTGCTTGATCCCTTTAACTGGAGATGCTGGGGATTGAACCTGGGACCTTCTGCATGCCAAGCAGACACTCTGCCACTGAGCCACGGCCCTCCTTCGCCTTCTCAGAGCCCCCCCCCCCAGGAGTGTCTGCTGCACTTGCACCTCTGAAGCTCCCCCTCCCCTCCCGTTTGCTTGTTAATCTTCCCGTAAAGGGCACTGAACGACTTGTTCATCTTTTCTGTTAATTTGCTTGTTAATCTTCCCATTAAGGGCACTGAATTGCTGCTTCTGCAAGGCGGGGACAAGTGGAGGCAAGTTGCCCAAAGGCAGCAAGGGAGAGGCTCAGTCTGGGAGGTGGGGGGGAAAGCCCCTGTCTTTCCCGGCTTCTATCGGGGCACATTGTGCCATTGAAGCTGAGCAGCTCTGAGTAGGGCCAGGCCCCCAGTCTTCGCAAATGGGCGCGTCCCTCTTCCCTGAGCTGCTGTCCCCTCTGGGCGGTCCTCCACCTCCCAGCTTTTCCTGCTCCTTTCCGGGAAGTCCTGCCAGGGCCCTTGGCCACAATGAGCATCAAAAGGGCTGCATGGGCCGGCTCTGGGCGGTGGAGGCCCCCCTCCACAATACTCGCCAGCAGGGAGACGGAGCTGTCAGCATCGGGGAGCCAGCTTGGGGTTCCTTCGTTCCAGCAGACCTGAGGGGAATTGTTCATGAAGCTGACGGGGTCTTGCTGGCAAAGGGGGCGGCCACTTCAGCTGCCATTGTAACTGAGCCCCTCATGTGGGCACTGTTTGCCAGGGGGAGCTGTGCCCTCCCCGGCCAAGTTCAGGGGGGGCATTGAGCCCCCATGCCCCCCCATAATTTACGCCTATGGTTCAAAATGTTGCAAACCACACTTTTGCACATTTCTTTTAATAAACCCCATTAATTAATCTTCTGTGGTGTTATTTGGGTTTGGGGGCTTCAATCTAAACCCAGTAGCCTGGCCTGTTGTGGCCACAGTTGCTAAAGTAATTATTTTTGGAACATTTTTGCAAGTGTCTTGATTAACACCCAGTAGGGCTAGAAATTTGGTTCCTCACACTCCCAGTTGAAGGGCTAGCCAGAGGGGCTGGTGGCTGCTGGTTACCCTGGGCACTGAGGATTCACTCCCTAGTCCTGTGTGTTTTATTTTGCCCTGACCTGCCACTACCCATTGACATATGGCTACAAACTTCTGTGGTAACAGCAGAAAGTCAGACTCACAACCTGCACCACACTGAGGAAGCTTTACAATGCCACATCCCTCTTCATAAACCCACACAAAATACATTAGTAAATATATCTTACGTTTTCTTTAAAGAGCAGTGGTTAAATTCAAATACTTCTGATAAATTCTGAGAGCCAGAAATAAGCAATACTTGAACTGCAAAAAACCAGAAAAGGGGATTTTAAAGGAATATGTTAGATATAAATACTGTTAATTTAGAAAATAACCAATTTAAACTTAGAACCAATTAAACAAAAATGACTTTTTGTCCTTTCTTTTATATTATTTATTTATTCATTATACTTCACTTTTTAACTGTGACTAGCTTCCAAAGTGGCTTACAATTATTAAAATCCAACCCCCAAGATACAATACAGGAAATTAGAGAAACATGGGCGAGTTTGTGTTTGGTAGTCTCTTCTGGCCTGGCACGTGAAAACTTAAAAAATGGAGAGGTAAGAAAAATAATCTATAGGTAGGGGTTCTCCACACGGACTTTTTGATGCAACTTGACTTCCTGACCACATCACTTTTTCTCCTCCCTTTACAAATAGCATCATTTGTGGTTGTTGCTCACCTTTTTTTTTTTGAGGGTTTCCTGTGTTTTTTTCAGATTACGGCAAACAGCAAACAGCTTGCTTACACACAGTCAAATCACAGATGTCCCCTCAAGCCAGCAACTCACGTAAACAACAATTTTAAAAAGACAGACTTAAAAGAGCAATCATCCAAGTAGCAAGCTATGAGGGTTCCTATTGCCTCTGGATGTTAACATTAACAGTGACCTGTACTGCACATTTGCTGAGGTGCACTCTCCTCACTTAACCCTTCCCTCTGGCCTTCTTCAACTCTATGCCAGATGCCCATGTGGCACACTAACTGCCAGATCCAAATGTTTCTGAATAGGACCAACAGTCATTAGATTTTCCCATTCCAGTTATTTATTTTATTTTTATTTATATATCACTTTTCTCCTAAGGGGGACCCAAAGGAGTTTACAACATTACCCACCATGTAATCCTCATAATAACAAACCAGTGAGGTAGACTAGGCTCCAAGATAGCGGCAGGCCCGAGGTCAGCCAGCCAGCTGCCACAGTACAGTGGGGATTCAAACATGGGTCTCTCAGATCCAAATCTGACACTTAAACCAATACACCACACTCAGTTACAAAAATTATATTAAAGAACAAGGTATATCTGGCTCAAGTTTTGATTAGTTACCAACTAACTGCACATCTCTATATTGACTTCCAAGACTACGTAGACAGTAACTTCCTCCTTAGCATAGAGTAGAACTAGTCTGGTGTAGTTTAGTAAATCCGCTAGTGTGAAATTTTCTTCCCATCCTTACAGCCTCTCCTCCTCTGCCAGTTTGAAAAGGAAGAAATTGGGGTGGGGGTGGGGTAAAAGTGACTGTTACATCAGCAAACATGCACGTGCTGGTTAAAGGTAATGAGACACAGGGTAGATTTGCAGGAGGGCAATCAACAGGCAGGAGAAAAGTGTTTAGTCCTACCCAGACTGTGTCCCCCCCCCAGCCATATTTCCAGTCTTCAAGCCAACTGGGGGGGGGCAGGGATGGTAATAGCTGGAGGAAATGATGCAAATGAAAAACAGCAGGCAAAGGAAAAGGTTAAGTAATCTCCTCCTGCTCAGTGATTTTTCAGCCTTTTTTTACCACTAGTTCTATCCTGAGACAGAAATAATAAGAGAAAGTGGCAGTCCTTAGGATTTGCTTCTCCAAACTGAAATCAGAAAAGGCTTTCCAGTCCTTTTGCTGGCCTAAAGCTCTTCTGAAGAACCCAGAAACCTCTTGCCTCCTGCCTGGGAGATCTAGCAACAGGATTATTTATTCAAAATACGCATTAGAAAGAATTTATAATAATATAGTTGTAGTACCCAGAGAAGTACAACTGTAAGAGCTAAGGACTGGGGGTGGGGGGATTACCACTGCACAGTTCCAGATAAAATACATAACAGGAGTCAAAAACAAGATGGCCTGGGGCAGATCAGAGTGGCTACAGCACAAGGGCATGCCAAATCTATTTACTCCCTAACTCACTTGTGGAGATGCCAGCTTTATTTCCTGGAAGCATTCCTATGCCAGTAATAGCTGCTTGACATACCCAAACATCAACAGCTCTACATTTTCTCATTGTACCTCAATGCCAGGAAAATTTTCAGCTGACAAATTTTATCTGTCAAGCAGCACTTAAAGGAACAAACAAGAGTCCTGACAGAATAAGAAGTTGATCACTGTACTCATTGCTATCAGCATGCTTGTAATTGGTTGAAGTTGAAAGCCTCTGCCTTCCTTTGGCAAGTGCAGTAAATAAGAAATAATACAGGAAATGTGCAGGTGGCACATCCTGCGTATGCTTGGTCACTTCCTCGCTATTTCTTCTATGAGGAGGTTATCCAGAACAGTGATTCTCAGCTGGTGGTACATATACCACCACCAGTGCAATGTGGAGCAGTCTAGGTAGGGCGCAGGGTTTCATAACAAGTATTAAGTATCACTCTTCCTCCATTCCCATGTCCACCAGCAAGTGTACTGGTGCTGTCTCCTGCCGACCCTACTTGACACAGATTATGCGTCCACGATCTTTTGGCATACTAATAGTAACCTTGGACATACAGAGTTTCTTCTAATTCCCAGCTCCCCTTGCCTACCAGCAAATGTCTTGGGTGTGTCACATCCTGCCAGGGATTATCCATTAAAACCATATAAAATGTTTTTACTCCTAACAATGCTACTGCGTCCTTGAAATTTACCGTAAATGACAAATAACAGAATGACTGTAAACCTATCAATGTCCTTCTCAGAAGAAGTGGGCATCTTGTTTCTATCAGGGTGGGACCCAGGTTCTTTGACAGACTGATCGGTGGGACATAAGATATAAAATGTAAAGAACCTCTGGTCTAGAAGGGCACAGATGAAAATGGTTGGCCTGGGGAAGACCTGCCATTAGGACTTTGGGTAGCCAACTTATATTAAATGCCCTTACAATACAAGTGTTTACATTTCTGATGCTGAGAATACATATGTAAAAGTGAAATAGAGGGGGAAAATAAATGTTTTTGTTACTATAAGCGTTATTTTATTGACTGCTTTGTGCAAATGAAGACTCTTTTGTTGTCAGGCAAAATCAAGGACAGAGAAAGTGTCACATGGCATAGGTAAAATGTTAAATAAACTTACCTTTGTCAGTTACAGCTTCAGAATGTAGAGAACAGGAACAAGTTAGGATATCTTGACTCTTATTTTCACAAAGAGTTTTGTTGCTCTGTGCATTAACCACCTTGCAACTGAAATAAGTTTCAGAAAGGTCTGAAAAATTTCCAACTGAAGTCACAGTAATCTAGAAACAAAAGTGATTACCATATTTTTTCATCTCTAGGAAGACAGACTAGAGAAACTTCAAAGAGAATAAAATAAGAACTGTACAATATTGATTAGCAAGATTAATAGCACAATCCCATGCATAGTTATGTCAGTCTAAAAACAATGACATCAGTGGAATTAAACTGGAGTAACTCTGCATAGGATTGTACTGTAACTCCATTTAATTCCATTTTAAAATATATCTGTATTCGTACTAATGCTCCAAGGCACGTGGTCACTGGAAAGACTGCCAGCATGGGGGGCCATTCATGTCATTACTGACAAGAGGATTCCATTCCATCACAAACAGGAGGGAAGAGCTGCTTCATAAAACTTGCTGCTCTAACAGAGGCCTTATCCTTCACCCATCAATGATTTAACATATGTGTTAATACATAGGAATATTTTGAAATAAAAAGCGATAAACAGTGCAAGCCTATGCAGAATTACTCAGAACTAAGGGCCATACTAGATTATATCACATCACTGAGAATGCCACAAAGACACATTTTAGAGGGTTTTTAATGTTTCAAAATGCTGCACAGGCCAAATCCTGCTGAAAACAGATCCTCTTGAAAATGGTGGAGGCAAGAGGAGCCCCATAATCCCCAGCAGGATTAAGCACCCACAGTACTCTGAAGAGTTAAAATACCAATTCTAAAATGGCACAGTATCCCCAAGGTGGACTAGGGGATGAGGTATCCTCTAGTTTGGCCCTAAGATCCACTGTATTCCATGCAACTTATTGCCAGGTAAGTGTGCACAGGATTGTCCTGAGTGAAACAATGGGAAATTGTGGCACTGCAGAAGTCACTGCCTTATTTAATACAGATTTTTTCCAATACAACTAGCAGCACAATTTAAATGCAACAGATAAATTCTTACGCTGCAAGAATAGCTGAAGCAGCATCCTGACCTCAGCAAACGTGGCTCACACAGGAAGCTCTCCATCACCTGCTTGTGAAGTCCACACTTGCATGTGAACCACAGTTACGCCACTCCTGGCATACTAGCACAGAAAAACCAATGCCCCAGGGTGTGTGCATACACATACACACAGAATAAGTGTGTGGGTATACTGCTAGATAACAAGACCAGGAAAAAAGACACCAAGTTTAGGGGAAAAACCCTATAACTCTTATGATTTATTTAGCAGACTGAAGTAATGAGATAAGGCTTCAATAAAAGGTTCTGCAAGTTAACTACCATCAACTATGAAGAATGCCTATGAATAATTACCTTACACCATCAATAATCAAACAAAAATAAAATGTATTTATAACATACCACACCTCTGTAAGTACCAGATATGTGGATTTTCAGGCATTTATCAGCTCCTTCTGAAATGTCTACCCAGTTCCTCGAGTTATTTGAACATTCTTCTTTTAAAGTGCACCTGAAGTAAATCCAAATATACATGTATGATAAAAATGGACTGCCATTTTATATAGAAATCTGATTTATTTGTATTGCACTAGCCCAGCTATGACCATCCATCTTGATATACATTTCTGTTATCTGCTCAACTCACTGTTGCTGCCCTGATAGGAAATTCAATATTTTCCCCTCCTGATTTCAAAATTAAATCAAAGCTTTTACTGGGTCTAAAACACATGGTTGAGGTATCATTGGCCCTTGAAGGCTGAGAAAGTATAGAGAACAGAGTTTGAAGTTTTGGAGGTTTGGCGTTAGGAACATAAAGAGAACCCTACTAGACTAGACCAAAGAGTCACCTAGTTTGAATTCTCTCCCCAGAGCCAACCTGCCAGGAGTCAGATTACTTATTTTACTTGTGACCCAGCAAATGATGTGAAACAGTGTAGCTGTTCACGTCATAATGGCTAACGATAAGGAACTTCACAAAGCTGGGGAGGGGCTGTAGCTCAGTGGTAGAGCTTCTGCTTGGCATGCAGAAGGCCCCAGGTTCAATCCCCGGTATCTCCAGTTAAAGGGACTAGGCAAGTGGGTGATGTGAAAGACCTCTGCCTGAGACCCTGAACATAAGAAAAGCCCTGTTGGATCAGACCAAGGCCCATCAAGTCCAGCAGTCCATTCCCACAGTGGCCAACCAGGTGCCTCTAGGAAGCCCCCAAACAAGACAACTGCAGCAGCAGCATCCTGCCTGTGTTCCACAGTACCCAAGATAATAGGCATGCTCATCTGATCTTGGAGAGAATAGGTATGTATCATGACCAGTATTCATTTTAACTAGTAGCCGTGAATATCCCTTCATCACCACATTTTGGGGCAGGGAGTTCCACAATTTAACTATGCGTTGTGTGAAAAAATACTTCCTTTTATCTGTTTTGAATCTCTCACCCTCCAGCTTCAGCAGATGAACCCGTGTTCTAGTATTATGGGAGAGGGAGAAAAACATCTCCCTGTCCACTCTCTCCAAACCATGCATAATTTTATAGATCTCTATCATGTCTCCCCTCAGCCGCCTTCTTTCCAAGCTAAACAGCCCTAAGTGTTTTAACCGCTCCTCATAGGGCAGTTGCTCTAGTCCCCTAATCATTTTGGTTGCTCTTTTCTGCACCTTCTCAAGCTCTGTAATATTTTTTTAGGTGTGGTGACCAGAACTGTACACAGTATTCCAAGTGTGGTCTCACCATAGATTTGTACAATGGCAGTATGATATCAGCAGTTTTATTCTCAATTCCTCATCTAATTATGGCCAGCATGGAATTTGCCTTTTTTACAGCAGCCACACAATGGGTTGACATCTTCAACGAGCTATCCACTACCACCCCGAGATCCCTTTCTTGGTCTGTCGCTGCCAGTACAGATCCCATAAGTGTATATGTGAAGTTGGGATTTTTTGCCCCAATATGCATCACTTTACACTTGCTCACAATGAATCTCATTTGCCATTTTAATACCCATTCTTCCAGTTTGTAGAGATCCTTTTGAAGCTCTTCACAGTCCGATTTTATTTTAACCACCCTAAATAATTTGGTGTCCTCTGCAAACTTGGCTACTTCGCTGTTCAATCCCAACTCCAGGTCATTGATAAACAGGTTGAAAAGCACCGGTCCCAACACAGATCCCTGAGGGACCCCACTGCTCACATCCCTCCATTGGGAGAACTGACCATTGATTCCTACTCTCTGCTTCCTATTTTTCAGCCAGCTCTCAATCCATAAGAGGACTTGTCTTATTCCATGACTATGAAGTTTGCTTAGCAGTCTTTGGTGGGGGACTTTGTCAAAAGCCTTCTGGAAATCCAAATACACAATGTCCACAGGCAAATTCCTGTCCACATGCTTATTGACACTTTCAAAAAACTCTAAGAGGTTAGTGAGACAGGACCTACCTTTACAGAAGCCAGTGGGGCCTTCTATATGCTTGACCCTGGAGAGCTGCTGACAGTCTGAGTAGACAATACTGACTTTGATGGACCAAGGGTCTGATTCAGTATAAGGCAGCTTCATGTGTTCATGTATGTTTATGTTATTTTCAGTTCCACTGTTGTGTTCCACCCTAATTGTGCCCTCTTGACTATATCATCCATAATCAATTTAGTATATTTCCCCCACCATCTCTCCAAGAAGCTCAAGGTGGTATATGTTGCTCTCCCTTCCTCTATTTTATCCCCAAAACAATTCTGCAAGGTAAGTTAGACTAAGAGAGAGTGACTGGTCCAGGGTTGCCCAGTGAGTTTTATGATGAGCAGGACTTTGAACATGGGTCACCCCAGGTATAGTCTAACACCCTGAACTATTATACTGCACTGGATATCAAACACTAGTCTTATCAAGAAAGGCACACAGAGAGCTATTCTAGATGGGTTGCTCCATAAATCTGAAAATCTTCCTAAAGATATAAAATTTCTGGAGATTTTGAAGCCATGGAGACATTAAAAAAACAGAGATATATAAATCTCTTATTTTTTATTAAACCAAAATTTATTATACAGCTTTAACAACATAAAATACATCATTTTAAATAGTCAGCATATAAACTTGGACCTTTTGAAATATTTATGAAATTTAACTGGCTTAGTTTTCTGCAGGTAAAATTGCAAATACACCTGATACTAAGACAGACAAAGAGCACATTTATCTTCATTTTTGCTATCTGAGATGTAAGAAAAACATAAAAGTTGGGTAGAAACAAGCTATTACATTCATAATAGGGTTCGCAGAGTATCTGGAAATTAAGCAGAATTTTATAATACTGAAAACATTGAACTACTGAGTAGTATATTGTGGACAAAAATATTCATCTTTAAACATTAAATAGATGCCTGAGTATATATTGTCGATGTTTTCAGTACATACAGGCAAGATCATTATCTACAAGTTGTGTAGATTGTCTTGCATTATAATCTTCCTACTGCTCATTCTGAATGAGTAAAACCTTGTCCTAAAAACATTTCACTAATTCCAAACGAAAAAATATTTAACAGGAAGTTTTTCTTTGTGCTCCATTTTTGTTTGATTTGTTTTAAGTCCTCGGAATAAAACATTAAAAAATCTGGGGGCTTCCTTCCAAATTTTTCTGGTCATCACATCTCTCATCCCCTCCCTTAAATTTCATCCACTGAACAAGAAGGGGACATGAAAGCCATACAGGCATCCTCACTGTGGCAGTTGGAGAAGCTGCAGCAGATCAGTAGCACAGTTCACTGAGGACTACTTCTGCAGAAATCTCTTTGAATTTAATGGAAGCTATGCAACCGCAATTTTGGGCACCGTAATTTAAGAAGGACGTAGACAAGCTGGAAAGTGTCCAGAGGAGGGCAACAAAGATGGTGAGGGGTCTGGAGACCAAGTCCTATGTGGAAAGGTTGAAGAAGCTGGGTATGTTTAGCCTGAAGAGGAGAAGACTGAGGGGGATGTGATAACCATCTTCAAGTACTTGAAGGACTGTCATATAGAGGATGGTGCTGAGGTTTTTTTCTGTTGCCCCAGAAGGTCGGACCAGAACCAATGGGTTGAAATTAAATCAAAAGTTTCTGTCTAGACATTAGGGAAAATTTTCTAACTGTTAGAGCAGTTCCTCAGTGGAACAGGCTTCCTCAGGAGGTGGTAAGCTCTCCTTCCCTGGAGGTTTTTAAGCAGAGGCTAGATGGCCATGTGTCAGCAATGCTGATTCTATGGCCTTAGGCAGATGATGAGAAGGAGGGCACCTTGGCCATCTTCTGGGCATGGAGTATGGGTCACTGGGGGTGTGGCGGGTACTTGTGAATTTCCTGCATTGTGCAGGGGGTTGGACTAGATGACCCTGGTGGTCCCTTCCAACTGTATGATTCTATGAGAGACATAGTGCAGTTCTTATTTATTTCAATGAATGTGTGCAGAATATCTAGGGATGCCAGCCTCCAGGTGGGGCCTGGAGAATCACCTGGAATTACAGCTCATCTCCAGACTACAGAGGTCAGTTTCCCTGGAGAAAATGGATGCTTTGGAGGGTGGACTCTATGGCACTGAAACCCACTGAGGTCCCTGTCCTCCCCAGGCCCCATCCCCAAATCTGCAAGAGTTCCCCAACCTGGATCTGGCAACACAAATCACAGTGATTGGTCCCCAGAATTCTGCCAGTGGGCCCAGCCAAAGAGCACAGACAACTTTCCTGGGAGGGCCTAGGAAAAAGTTTACATTGTCATTAATATGAGTTGCCTCATTACGAATTACTGCATTCAAGAATGCATAAATGGCTTTATACAAAAAACCTCTGAATATAGCCTCAAGCTATTAAAAATGAAAGATTAATGATAATACAGAATTATTAATTGATCTTAAAGATAAAAAGAATACCTCTTTTTCAAATGACACCATCCACAGTATGGGTCCATTGCAGATAAACATCCTTTACAGGAAATATACTTACTGCAGTTTGCAGTTTGTACTCTCCAGAGCTGAAACAGAGAAAGCAGTAGTTTTTATAAATTCCTGTTCATCCTTTGGAAAAGATCAAATGATATTTCCATTATCCCAATAAACATAGGAATGGTTACAAATCATCAGCAACCAAAAAGTTTTTTCCCCTATTTAGAATGTCATGCCTTTATGCCAGTCAGCGGGTTACACAACAGCAAACACATATAACTGATGCCCCTTTCTATGGTAAATAACTTGCTTGTTCTGATGAGCAATTGTATCAAAACATTTTTTTAAGTTACTTGTAGAGTTTAGGGTCTCAGCTTACCAGTAATCACTGCAGCAGATAACCAAATTTCTGCTCTGTTCTGTTTTGAGCCACAGCAAAACCTTGCAATAGATTTTCTGGACCAGATAACAAGGATCTGGCCAGGGCTAATTTCACACTGAGGATTTTGCCTGTTTAAGCCACCTGACATGCATTAAAAAAAATTCTGCGTGATGTTGTCATTAATTTCTGCACATGCCATGAACAACCTGTTGTTCCCACAAATAACCTCCTTTGTTTCAAAAGCCGGGGGGGGGAGGGGGGGAGAGATGTTTCCCAGCATGATGCTGTCAATATGATCTTCTGGTAACCAAAAGAGAAAGTATGCCTTCTGCTGGAATGAAAGGAAAAGGCCCCTTCACCCCTGCACTTTCACAGTGAAATTCCTGAATATAGGGTGATGGAAGGATGGGAATTAGCACCAGTTGGAAGAGGGGGAGAGCATAGGAACCAGCGTCTTGTTTAGCACTGCAACTGAGTGAATGCATGACTTTATTAAAAGGGGATGTAGAATTTTACTACTCTTGAGCAGTACTGGGCATATACCAAAGTGTTTTTTTTTTAAGGGACGGCAGAGAATCATGAGGGTGGCATGACAGCCGGGAGGGTGGGTTCAGTATGCATCTGGTGTGAAAGGGAAATCATGACTAATGATGATGGGAAAACAGATTACTCTGTGCTGCGTGGAATCTCCACTGCAAGTGCAGAATGACCAACAATAACACAAGCAACATGACCACCACAGGAGAAAAAAAACCTTCTGTGGATTCAGTCCTGGTGAAATTTGATACTCAGCTGTGTTCAATTGACATAATTGTCCAGTACTCAACAAACCTTTTTATTAGATGGTAGATAGATGAAGTTCTTATCCAGAGGGTCAAATTCAAGTTTGTAGAAAATTGGTGTTTCTTCTTCAATTTCATACAAAATGTCTGGGCAACCTGGCCTCATTTTCTCATCAAGAGTAACCTAAAAGAACAAGACACATAACAGTTATCTATAACATGCTTGCAAACACTCATTTAGGAGTCAGTCCCCTTCTTGCTCTATTCATCTCCATCCACTCTGCTGACAATACTTCTTGTAGTTTCTAGCCTTTATGGGATATAGGTACTATTTTATATATCCAACTTTTCTCCCTAACAAGACCCAAAGCAATGTTTTGCATTATTGTCACTTTTTCCATTTTGTTCTTACAACAACAACCTTGTGAGGTAAGCTAGGTTTGTCACATTGTGATAAGTCCAAGGTCACCAATTGTGATAAGTCCAAGCTGCAGAGGAGGTCCGGCCTACTCTCCAGCAAGCCGATTCCTCTTTGGGTCAAAAGTTGCCAAATATTTTCCTAAGAAAACCTCAAAATCTTCCACTGAACTTCAGAATTCCCCCTAAAGCACAGTGTAGGTAGTTTCTGCCACCAGCTCTCAGTTCCAAAAGGTTTAGCCTTAACAGGGAGGAGCTGAGAGCAACTCTACCCCAGCTAGTTTCCAAAAGACCAAACGACCGCGCCAGCCCTGCAGAGTAGAGACTCTGTCAGGGGAGGGTAGCTGTCAACAAACGTTACAAAAGGTAGGTGGTTTCCACACACACACTCAGGCACTTAGATTTAGCCCTGAGACCCCAAACAAAGGTTTCACAGACTTTAAAGTAAAGTCAAAGATTTATTCTAAAGAAATGTGCTCATTACAGAAAGTAAAATATTCGTGGAAGCAAAATAGCATGAAAACAAGAAAGTCTAACAATCGCTAACTACACATTAATTCTTAAGCAATAGGCGAGGCTTACAAGAGGTTACAGAGACAAAAGGATTTGCTACTAAGCTGTTACCGGATTTCCAAATGTAAGGATCGGTCCCATCTTGCCCCTTCTCCCTGGGGCAAAAGGATCGCAGAGTGATGCAGCATGAGGTCACGCCAGCGTGTCCCCAAAACTCCATAATTCTATATCAAAGGAGGTTTATTCTTATACCTACCGAATACATCAGCTGGTGATCAGTCAACCAATGAAGTTGTCAGGAAAACAATAAAGAAAGGTAATATTTGTCATGTCACCATCTAACTCTTTGAAGACATGAGGTGAGCTGCATCCCTGCAGTGAACGCAAATCACCAGGAGTTCCCAGAGTCAGCGATAACTAAGGTGTGACAGATGTGTCACCTTGGAGACAGATGGGCGGTTATGGCCTGCAATCAGTGAGGGAGCTTCAAAGGGGAGGTAGTTGAGAGTGAGCTCCTTCACCCCCCCCCTCACAGTCTTTCAACAGAGCTTTGAAATGCATTTGCTAGGGGCTGGTCTTTGCCCTCAAAGGTTTGATATTAAATTCTGCTAGCTAGGCTGAAGCCTGAGCCAATGTTTTTGAGCCAATGTTGTGCAGTATTGTAGCAAAAGGAAACGCAGAGTGCTTTTCCTTTACACAAGCTTCCATGGGCAGAGTGGGAAATTGACCTGGTTATATTCCTTTTTTTTTGATGGGAAGTAAATTTAAGACTGGCAAAAGGAAGAACTTCTTCACTAATCAAAGAAAGAAAGAAGTAATTAACTTAAGGATATTCACTGCCACAAGATGAAGCAATGCCTACAAGTCTAGTTGGTTTTAAAAGGGGATTATACAAAATTCATGGAGATAGGTCCACCAATGGCTATTAACCATGGTGTCCAAAATAATGAGACAGACTCTGGCCTCCGTGCCCTGCTTGTAGGCCTTGTGGGCATCTGGTTGGCCTCTTAGTGAAACAGCAGCCCTCTACATCTGCTGCTGATGCCAGGTGGCTTTCTCCCAGGTGCTGTCAAAGCCAGGTGGCCCTCAACAGCTACTGCTGCTGCTGGGCTCACTGTGGCTCCTAGCACCCTTGACACATCCATTGTTGGTCACACCGCAGCTCCTGGCTTTCTCATCACCACTGGGCCTGACTCCCCCCCCCCCACCATCACTGCCAGGCTCCCTGTCCCCCCCACCCACACCATTGCCACCATTAGCCCGGAGTGGCTCCATGACCTCCACCATCTCTGCGGCTCCCCAGCCCTGCAAGTTCCTTGTAGGTCCCCACTTGTCTGTTCTAAATATGATCATATATTTGCTAGATATTATTAGCATTAATATTAGCACAGTGTTCCATGTTAAACACCATGCAGAGCTATTTCACTGAGGCATTGCAAGCAATACACATACGTGTTTCTGTTCTTCATGTAGGGACAAATGTAGCTGCTTTTAAAGTGCTCAGCGGGGGCAATGCTACTCAATAGGTGAGTGGAAGAAATGGATGAATAAGCTAATACTCTTCCTAAGCAAGGAAGGAAGAGAAAAAGTTTTATTATAAATGTTTCATCTGATCATAATTTTACCAAGGAAAATACGGTACTATGGTATGGAATAAATTAATGTTCAGTGATACATTGTCCGTGCTGGGGCCAGAGCTACTTTTCAGACTAATCCAGCTATTATTATTATTATTATTATGACGATTGCCAACTCAGGGTATGGTATACACATGAACCTTCCCTTCCTGTAAATACTTCACTGTTTACTTCAGTGCAGGAGGCATGTACAGAACCAAGTTTTGCCACTGAAATAAATGACTGTTCATGTAGAATCTTTGCATGCTCATTTAGCAACTGTATACAGACCTTGGGTTTTTAATATTAATGCTGCAGTTTCTCATAGGAAGAAACACTAAATAACAAGGATAAACATATTGTTGGGACCTAGGCTGTTTCCACACAGGGATTTGTCCCCACTTGGAATGCAGGAATACCCCATGTGGATGCTGTTCCCATCTGCTCCCACACTACGTGCTGCTGCTGCTACTGCTCTGGCAGGGGAGTGTTTTCATACACTCCATGTAGATGCAGCCTTAACATGTAAAATAAGAGAAAGAATATATGTACTGATTAAACAATGATTCTTAAAATAAATCATAATCCACCTACCTTCAATAACTGTCCACTTCCTGTTCCCAAAAACAAAACAGGTGTTTTCAGAATCACAGTGGCATAAACTGATACTAAATCAGAGTGATTCAGAAATGGTGAGTTGTTAACTGGTTGTGTTATGTTCCGCTGAAAAATCAAACACATGAGAAAAATATGAATATACATAAGTCAATCATGCGTTGTTTTCAAGAAAATATCGCTAGCTTCTGGGAGCACCGCTGGAGTCTAGAATACAAATTTTGAAATGCATCATTTCATTTCAATTAATAGTATGTCCTTTTAAAAGTGTTTTTGTTTGTTTATTCTTCTTTTTAAAATAAAATAATGCATTGTAGCAAAGTATAGATACTTAATTAGTCTCTTATCACATACATGCATGCAGTAGTCATTCACAGATTATTCTTTGAGTTCAGCCCCAAAAACTGATGTCCAATATATAAAGAAAAAAAACGGAGCATACTCTGGTAAGTAAAAATATTGTGTTCCAATGCTAAACAGGAATCAGGAGATTGGGGAAGGAGGTCAGAAAATGCACAACCCTTCACTCTTGGGAACACTGTGAGCATTCATATAGATAACAACCATGCCTCATTATCATACTTCCCCTCTGATCATGAGTTGCAGCTATACATGCCACTCCCACCACAATATCATGCTCTTAGGTCACCAGAATATTCATACTAGCTATGAATGTGTTGAATTGTGCCTGTTTAGTTTAAAAGAAGGTGAAAGTTAAAGTGCTGCAGGTTATAAATATATGAAAGAATTTAACAACGGGAAAACTATTTAGATTACTGGTCTATTACAAAAAGTTCAGAGTTAAAGTGTAATTTTAGGAAACTATAATTCCTATCCTCAATAAGCTCTGTGCTACAGTATGACACAGAAAAAAGGAACAGCAATGTTTTATAATCGGAAGAGATTCTTTAATTGGACGCCACAGCTTTGGTCTAATCTTCTGCGCTTATCCCTGCAACCCATCCATTCAAGTACTTGTCTACCATTCAGTCTGTAAAATGATGGAGAGTACCAGGACCTGCATGCATGTAACACTTTTTTAAAAAGAGAAAGCCCTACCAGTCAGCTGTATAGAGGGAAAGAGGGAGTTATTGAATTCAACCACCTCCACTACATTGCATTCCAGTAAGCCTATCAGTTGTGTTTCAGTTTTGTTTATAGGGGTATATGTGCACTATCACCACTTTTGCTCTGAGATGGCAAATTGCACATGATATTTATGTAAGAAGTTTCCCATCCAACTACAGATAAATGCTCAGAAGCACACTCCCACATAGGGTTGCCAACCTCCAGGTAATAGCTGAAGATCTTCCACTATTACAACTGATCTCCAGCCGATAGAGATCAGTTAACCTGGGAAAAATGGATGCTTTGGCAATTGGACTCTATGGCATTGAAGTCCCTCCCCTCCCCAAACCTCGCCCTCCTCAGGGTCC
Organism: Euleptes europaea; assembly: GCF_029931775.1. Classification (NCBI taxonomy): domain Eukaryota; kingdom Metazoa; phylum Chordata; class Lepidosauria; order Squamata; family Sphaerodactylidae; genus Euleptes; species Euleptes europaea. Next base: position 82,763,418 of record NC_079314.1, on the reverse strand, counting down.
GCCCCCAAAATCTTCAGGTATTCCCCAAACCGGAGTCGGCAACCCTACTCCCACATGATCATAACTCCTAGATCTAAGCACAAGTATGTGGTTCAGGAATGCTTAAATAAACTCATGGACCATTTGAGCCACAAGGAAATAAGAATTTGGATAAAACAGTTAGAAGTGGACAGTTTTGTTTATTCATAAACTATATTTTACTTATGGAGGCAAACTAAAAAGGGAAAGAGGAAGGAAGGGAACTGGAACATCAAAGATGGGAGGGTACACTGGAACCCGAGGCTTACCGCAGAGTCTATCACAGAATAGCAAATCAAGTTTGGGTATTGTGATATCTAAACCAAGCCTGTGAGTCATATTTTTAGGCTTTACTGTATAGTTTACAGAATATTTTTGTCTCAGATAATCAAATATTGAAAATGAATTTAAAGGCTGGGCTACACTGTATTATGACTTCTTTAAAAAAAACGCATCTAATTTTTTACATGTTCTTCCACCTCTCCAGGAGACCTGCTTTGAATTGCTCTGTTAATGTTCTTCCATTGATACTAGTGATATTTATAAGCACATAACCTCATGTTTTCCATTTCCTTCACACTTGTGTCAATGTGTTTGTGAAAGTCAGGTATAGATGGGGTGTCATCTGTGAGATGCTAACAGCAATCCTAAAAAGCTTATCTGTCCATACATTTAGCAGATTTCAGGAGAAATCCTGAAAAGGTATATTTGAAAGCAAGTCTCCATTTATTCAATGGGTTTTACTCTCAGGAGCATTTGTTTTCTCTTTGTAAGTAACAGACTAGTTTTACACTGCTGTTGTATCTGAAAAATAAAATCCCAATTTTTAAGAAGCTTTTAACGTTGGCTGGATTGTCTTCTATTTCTTCTGAGTTGCATCTTTTGACCTCTTAAGCATGTAAAAATTCATTATCTCAAAAGAGAGGTTAACATTTCTTACAGTGGCAAGATTGCTAAAAGAAAATATGCAGGTTACAAGGGACTCTGCCAGTAGAATAATTATAAATTCTTCTGACAGAATATAAATTCTCCAGCATAAAAGATACATATTTGCTAAGAATTACAAGTCAATTTTTTTTAAGTCATAAGAACATAAGAAAAGCTATGCTGGATCAGACCAAGGCCCATCAAGTCCAACAGTCCGTTCCCACAGTGGCCAACCAGGTGCCTCTAGGAAGCCCCCAAACAAGACAACTGCAGCAACACCATCCTGCCTGTGTTCCCCAGCACCTAAAGTCAACAACAATGCTATCATAATGCAGTGTGTGCAAAGACCACATGAATGTTTGCTACCACAAGCAGTAGTAAGACATGGCTTCTTCCTCTGCATACATTTACCATCATGGTCCCTGACACTTAATATGCAAATATTAAAATAGGACACTTACAGATATCAGTGGCGGAACACAGGGGACTCATTGCCACAAGCTCAAAGCAACTATCATGTAGCCAGGGATAAGATGTCCCGAAAACAGTCATGAATACAAATTCAGTACCAGACCCAGAAAAGCCTTTTTGACAGTCCTGTGATCTTCAATAGAAATAATCAACTTATGAGGGTTTCACTGAATTTCTTAGCAGTCCGTATTCAAAAACACAGTAAACATGTCCCAGCCTGTGCTGTGTGAGAAAAAAGTAAAATTGTGTGACATCTTGGATAGCAAATGAAGATAAAGTTGTTAAAGTTATTGGGCAGTCAACATGTTTCTGTTGAATGTGAGGGCTAAAGAAGCACTGTTTTTTAAATGTTCTCTGTCTCTTGAACCAAAATAATTTAGCTCAATATCAATTACAGTAGAAAGCAGCACATCGATTTGTTTATAACACACTTCAGCAGCTATCACCTGTCCAAGAAGGAGGAACAGATCCAGTACACCAATGCCAAAAGGTTACCATTTTCAGAGATGCAAATGCAATCACAATGAAGCAAGAAATATTCCAAGAGCAATCTTCACTCTTTCTATGTGTGTGTGAGAGCAAGTAAGCATGCAGACATGTTTTTGTAGAGAAGCATGAAAGGGACATCTCAGCAAACTGTGCACAGATCAAATTTACCATTTTTATTGGTAATTATTGGTTTAAAATAATGAAAAAATTGGAAATGATGTTATTTGACAGACATATAGTCAAAGTTATTCCCCAAATATTTATTTTACACATCAATCCACCTCCCATTATAACCTTAACATTTAGTTCAAATTAACTGCAAGCTGTAGAGTTCTTAGAATGACAGAGCTGCAAAGGGTCACTAAACCATCCAGAGCAAGTCTGCCAAAGATTAACTATGCAAGTCTAACCCTCAAAGAGTCTTATCATAAGACCACTGTTTAGAAAAGCAGCCTCCTAATGCCGTAATATTAAATGTGTCCAATTCCCTGGCCAAAGTACTGACATGTCCTCTAATCACTTTGGATTGAAATGGACTATCCAGATCCATTTGATTTGACTTCAGGACAGAAACCATTTTGACTATCATGATATGTGATTTATACTGGGAGAAGAATCAGGGAAACGTGAACCTGCTGATTTTCATCAGTCTCTCAGTAGTTTCCAACTATTCCATTAACCATAGAATACTTCTGAATAACTTGCATGGGTTAGGAATCAGGGATGCTGTTTTATAGGTGTTTAATTTATACCATATAGTTCAAGGAAGTAGTGATGGAAGACTACCCCTCTTTTCCATGAGAATTATCCCACATGGTTCTACTGGGTTCCACTTTGTATTCCATTCTCTTTATCATCTATGTCACATTACTGAGTAAGAACATTCAGGAATTAAGAGTGTGGTGTTACTGATATGCCTTTGGCACTGGATTTTATTTCTCCTCTTCCTCAGCATCAGGTGTAGTGGGGTCTTCCATAAACAGCTGCCTGCAGTAATGGGCAAGATGAGGATGAGTAAACTGAAGCCCACACAGGGTTGCAGTTAGATAATTTTAGAGTTGGGACAATGGTTTTATGGGAGTCCGCTTTAGCTGGAAATATACACTTCAAATACAAAGCTATAGCCTGCTTTTGCAGGGGTCCCCTGCGGAGCCTGTGATCCAGAACCCCAGAGTCTGCCTCTGATAGTATCACTGAGCTTATATCACACCAGTCAGAAGTGCTGATGAATGGGTAATGCCTGTTTTTGATGGGATTACAACAACAGTCCTGAGTCTACCTCATAGGATTATTGTTGTGAGGAAAAAATGGAGGAGAGGAAGACAATGTTGCCAATGCCTTTGAGTCCCCATTAGGGAGAAATGTATGGTATAAATAGCTAAATAACTAAAGTAATAATACTTGGTATGTTCCAAGATCCAGTATTTCTTTTAAATGCTTGGTAAAAATGGAAAAGTTGAAATAGACAAATAATTATTTTCTGCCAAACTGTATGTAGATTTCGGAGTTTAATATGTTATTAGTATTTTTAATGTGATTTTGTAATATTGCTTTAATATTATAATTCACCACTTTGAGACCTTTTTATAATACTGCTTTATTATTATAATTCACCCCACCCCTTTGAGACCTTGATAGACTGATTTCAATTTACTCCACAAATCTGGTATTTCATCATTGCCAAGGTGCTGAAACAGTTACATTTGTGGCTCCTGTGGTGTAATCTGGTTTAGAATGCATAACAGTGGAAATATGAACAAAATCATTAGAATGTATTTGATCCATGAAAGGTATTTCTATTAGAGTCCCCCCCACCCTTCAGGGTGGTGGTGGTAGTGTTAGAATGAAAGTGCAGTGCTTTGGGGTGCTTTAGAAAAATCACTGAGCTCTCATATGCCCCCAATCACCTGGAAATCTTTCGACAATCTTCTGCATGCTGTAAACAGTGGCCTAATTTCCAGGGTAGACTAAACAAGCTCAAATCAATTCAAAAACATTGGATACTTTATCAGCACAATCCCAAACAGCCTTCTTCCCTTCTAAACCCGCCGCTCTCAAGAGGCTTAGTAGGGTATGGCTCGGTTTAGGATTGCACTGGCTGCGGTGAACTGTCGAAACATGTGGCTGGCTGCTGAGCTACACCTGTTTTGGTCTGACCCTGCAGGGCGATCTTTCCGTGGTCGCCGAGATTACTCACACAGTCGCGGAGCTGTCCGGGGAAGGCGCCCTCGCAGCGTTCAGCGTCCTTCAGCACCTGCTCCAGGCCGAAGAGGCAAAGGGCGGTGGAGGTGGGCGTCCTTTGCGCCTCGCCGGAGCTGAAGACCCCGATCCAGAAGGCCCGGCCCTCGCCCAGGATGAGCCGGCTGGAGGAGAGGATCCGGGTTTTGTCGGCGCACTGCAAGGCCGTCTGGTTGTACCGCAAGCGCCGGGGGTCCTGGGGGATGATGACGACCATGCGGGGCGGGACGCCGGGGTCGGTGACATGATAGCAGGGGGCGAAGAGCAGCTCCCTCCACAGGAAGACGTCCACGAAGTAGTGGTTGTGGGGCACGGTCAGCCGGTCGTCCTCGCCCACTCGGCTCTCGCTGTCCCGCACGACGTGGAGGGCGTTGGTCTCCTCGCTCGTGCAGTTGTCGGCGGCCTCCTTCAGGGTGGTGGTGGCCATGGCCAGGAACCAGTCCGGGCCCCGGGGGAACATCCTGCCCACCGAGGAGCCCCGCGGCGAGCAGCTGACCAACTCGTCCATCATCTTGCTCCCCGGCGGCACCGCCACCCGCCCGCCGGGGGCCCCCAGGCCGCCCCGGTAGCACACGCCGTTGGGCTGGGTCCAGCAGGTGACCAGGCGGCCGCCCCCGCCCTCGCCCTCGCCCTCGCCGTAGGGCAGCAGGATCTTGTTGACCGAGTCGCGGCGCCCCACGCAGGAGAGCCGGCGCGGCCGAGCCAGCGTCGCCTCCAGCTGGAAGACGCAGGGGCCGCTGGCCACCAGCACGCGCCCCCCGCTCACCGCCACGTTGCTGATGGGCTGCGCGAAGGGGACCCCCGGCGCGCGCGCCGCTGCAGACAGGGACGCCGCCGCCGCCACCAGAGCGGGCAGCGCCCAGCAGGGGCCGCCGCCGCCGCCCCGCGCCCGCGCCACGCGCCCCCCGCCGCCAGCCATGCCCCGCGCGCCCCGGCCTCCAGCTGCCCCTAGCAGCCGGGCGAGAGGCGGCGGCTGCCGCTGCTGCTGCCCCATGCAGGGGCCCGAGGCGCGAACCGGGCTCTGCGCTCGCTGCGCTTCCCTGCGGGCCTCGCCAAGCCGGGGAGGGGGGGGGCGCGCCCAAAAGTTCCTTTTTCCTCAGGAGGAGGAAGCCGTGCAAGCTGCTGCGCCCCCTCCCTCCCTACCCTCCCCCGCTGCCCGCCGTGCCCTGCCGCGCCCCTGGGGCGGTCAGACGCACGTGCTCCCCGCTTCCCTCCCCCGGCCCGCGCCCAGGGTCACGAGGCGGGAAGGGGAGGCCGGCTGCGGCTCCAGGCACGGGGCAGATGCGTTGACTGAAATAGAGGGGGGAGGGGGCGGGGAGCGGGTTTCTCCCGCCCTCTCCCCCAACCCCCAAATACTGCGGGAAGGTGTACACCCCCAAGCTGTGGCTCACGAAAGCTCCTACCCTACCAGAAAATATTTTTGTTAGTCTTTAAGGTGCTCCTGGACTCCTGCCCTTTTCTACTACTGCAGACAGACTAACACGGCTACCCACTGGGAATCATATCCACTGTGTCTGCTAGCTGTGGCGCGTTCCCTTCCTCATGGTCAGGATAGCCTCAAGTTCAGCGTGCTGCTTCTGTGCCTGAAAAAAAGGAAGAGAATTAGTTGGGGACATCTGGCAAGCTGCACATCAGTTTCTGGTTCCTCCTTCTCTGAATGGAAAAAAAGGCTGGGTATAGCCAAGGATGTGGGCCTTTGGGTGAGGGTTGCCAACCTCCAGGTACTAGCTGGAGATCTCCCACTATTACAACTGATCTCCAGCTTATAGAGATCAGTTCCCCTGGAGAAAATGGCTGCCTTGGCAATTGGACTCTATGACATTGAAGTCCCTCCCCAAACCCCACCCTCCTCAGGCTCTGCCCCAAAAACCACCCGCTGGTGGCAAAGAGGGACATGGCAACCCTACTTTGGGTACCAGCCGAAGGCAAGAGCCCAGGGGTCATTGCCTGGATTGGCCTGCCAGTGGATTCAGAACCTGTCCAGGATTCTTATTTTTTTCTTTCTGTTTGCCTATTGGTTTGATTGTAGGTCGCTTGTTGAAACTGCTGCTTGTTTAATGTAGGTATTTTTGTAGCTTGCTTTGGGTTTCCACCAGCAAGAAAAAAGGAAGTTATAAATTATCTAAATAAATAGTATTTGGAGCCTCCTGCAGAACATGACTTCTCAGTAGTCTATCTAATTCTTCCTTTCCTTGTTTCTACCTCACTGTGCTTCAGGTACAGAACCTTTTTTTTCCCAACACCACTTGTACTAGGGCATGGAACAATTTCCTTAATACTACACCAGGAATTCCTAGTACTCCCACCTTTGTTTTCTTTTTGTATATATATTTTAAATTTTTTACTAATTAAAAAGCCCCAATATTAAGGGAATCAACACAGAAAATGTAATATACACTCCTAAAGTTAGGGCATTAAAAAGTCTTTTGAACTGTTTGAACATTCTTTTCCAATAACTTGAATAATTCTGTTAATGGTGGGACTTTTTCTTTACCTCCAGTATTGGTTGCCACTTTTTATCTGGATTTTATGTTGCAGAATAGTCATCTTCAGATAAAAAAGCCACAGAACCATACAATCCCATAGAACACAGAATAATCCCACAGAACGTGCAGAAAAAGAAGTGGGTTAGTAAACTAATAATACTGATAATAATGGGAACTGCTCTATGCTAGGTTTAACTAGGTTTAACAGCCCATGAAGAAATTGCATTTTGCCATGAGATCAATGAGCAGCCAATGACCATTCAAACCTGGGTCTTCCAGAGGTAAATCTGATACTCTAATCTGATACTTCTGGCTGTCTGGAGTGTTTTCCTGAGGAAACTTTTGTTGTAATATCTATGGTCTGATATTACGATACTTCGCAGAGTGCGCAAGTATGCAATCAGTGCAACACATACGTGTGTGCAAGTTAGAAAAACAAAAGAAGCATCAGACGTCCTTTCTAATTAAACTAAACTCATTTATTGGTGAAATACAATGAGTATAGGAAAGAACTAACAGGATCCTTTATCCTAATCTATCTTGCTAGCTTTCTAGATATCAAAAGGTATCCTGCCTTCTCTTTCCATTGTAGGATGAGAAGGTCTGAGCTCAGGAGCACTTGGCTCTAGCGGCTTGCATGGATGAGGGGAGAGGGAAGAAGAAGGAAGGGGACAGGAAATGGAAGAGAGAGAGGTGTAACTGGAGAGGACCTCCTGTGTCCGGTCTATCTATCTGACTCTGGTCAGTTCCCCCCCCCCACTCTGAATGTGGAGACAAGTAAGAAGGGCATATTTTTCCAACAACGTTTGCATCAGAACTGGCAATCTGGAGATATTTTCTTCCCTTTTTTTCCACTCTCCTTACCAGGGTTGTCTATCTGTCGCCTTTGCTCTGTTTTGTCTTCACACACACACACACACCCCACACACACTGTTCTGCCAGATATCATTGCTTGCCTTTAGTTCCATCAAGCAGATTTGTTTTTGCTTCTGCCAAAGAGGACAAAACAGCTGTGGAGCAACTTCAGACAGTTCTTGTGAAAGACCACCATGATATCAATATATTTAAAGAGTTCCACTTTTCCTAGACACTCCCTCCACACATACTTATCTCCATGATGACTTTTGAGGGACCAGCTGGTGGGAAAGGCTGGGAAAGACCTCACAAGAATAAAAACCTGATAGGAAAATTTATGTAGGTACGCTACTGGACATGTATGGGAGAGCTAAGGGTATGACAGTCTGTTTTTTCTTCTCCTCTTGGGAAGAAAATTGAAACTTCTATTGAAGTTCAAAAAATCTATTGAAACTTCAAAAACCAAAAAAGCTTATGAATAATCAATGAAAATCTTGTATTTTACTAGCCCAAATATATAAATCATTTTTTAAAAGTTTTTTAAGATTCCCCTGTTGGAGTAAACCAACACCAGACAGATGGCTGGCACTCTCATGTACCCTGCCATAGTCTGTAGGACGTTTGTCCAGACTAAGGAGCCTTCCTCCAGCTTCAGTGGCTCTTCTTCCAAAGGAAGTGCCATTTTTCAAGGAAGGCTTCAAACTTTGCTTACTGGAGTGCCAGGATGCATGCCACTGTCTGCTTTGATATAACCAAAAGCCTCTTTTTTTGGGGGGGACTAGAAGTGATGGAAATAAATTAAGGGTATCCCCTTTTTCTGACCATAGATTTATACTTTGAACAGATTTTGGACAAAGTTCTTGAAGTATTTTGATAAGATCCACTTGTGTAAAATTCATTGGGAGTTGCTTTTTTTTTAAATATGTTTTTTATTGATTTTAAATATAAGGGGGATACAGAAGGAAAGAGGGATAAGGGAATAAACGTAAAAAGAAAGACCAAATATATGAGTACATGAATATTGTACAGTTTCGGTATACCTAGCATTACCGCCGTATAAATGAGGGAAATAATAAGGAAAGGAAAGATGATATTATTAACATTTCATTGTATTGATATCTCACATTCACCATTCCTGTTTGCGGAATCTTTTGCTCTGATGATGGATTAATTTGATGTTGTCTTTTGTCCGTAGTTTTTCATAAAGGCATAAAAGGGCCTCCATCTTTCATAATTCTGTTCTCGTGTGGTATCTGTGAGAGTTGCTGTTGCCTATTATGAGTTGCTACATTGCAGTTTTCTGTTGAAATTGCATAAATATAACCAGTCACAAAGCTGAGGGTTTAAACTGTACGCAGGGTGAGTGTACATAGTGTGGCAATCTATATTAATATTTTCACACATACATTATTGAGAAATAGTTGCTGACTTGCTATTTTTCAGCAGATAAAGATTAAAATCACAGTTGGGATCTTGCAGTGATATTCCTTCATAGGAAGTACATTAGACTGAGAGATATTGACTGGCTCAAGGTCACCCATTAAACTTCATGGGTGAGCAGGAGTTTGAACCAAGGTCTCCCAATCTATATCTGACAATCTGTCCACTGTACTTACTGGCCAATAATAGATGTCTTCTGTAACAGAAGGGCTACTGCGATGTACATTACTGTACATAGTTTGCCTAGAAATAAATGAACATATGAAGGTATCCTCAGTCCAACTGAGTTGGATTATTGATCCATCTAACTTAGATATTGTCTGCTCTAATGGGCAGCATCTCTGCTGGATCCTTATCATCAGCAGCAACAAAGAATCTCACAATTCCTTCTACCCAATATCCTTTAACTGGAGATGCCAGGGACTGAAAAAGAACTTTCGCATGCAAAGCTCATTTTATTGGAATTTGTTTGCAGTTATATTCCCAATCCTATCCATGATTACTCGAAGTCAATGGAATTTACTTTCATGCATATGTACTCAAGATTGTAGCCTAAATCTGAAATAAAATTCCCACATTTAATCCCATCTTTCTCCATATGATAAAAGGCTTCTCTTTTCTTCCAACAATTTTAAACATGGATTCTCAATTCTTAAAAACATTTTAAATGGAACAAGAAAACTGCCTGTTCCATTTCCTACAGTTTGTTCTTTTCTTTTTTTGTAAGCAAGCATCAAAATAGAATGAAGTACTGCACGCTCAGCAATAAATCCCTGTAATCTGCTGGTTCTTTCAATCATGGAAATAAAGACAAAGTAGTGATGTGAAATATTTTACTGGAACAGATCACTATCTTCTATTGGCTACAGGACTGGGTAAACTGGGATTCCACTGTTAAATAGTAGTTTGCATAGGTGAAGTGTGAGACATAATGAGCAAGAACATTTTCTTCAGAAATTGTTTTGAAAAGGGCTTGTGGAGGAGTATTTCTTGGTTGTTGAGGCCCACAGCATACATTTTAACATCTGACATATTCAAACTGAAAATGGTAGAGACCTTCCTTCTACTTCTTCTTTTCCTCCACTCCACCCGGCATTAATAGAATCAACTTTTTTCTTTCTAAGGTTGCAGTAAAATTTTATGAGCTGTTCTCTGCTCTCAGCAGTACAATTTAATTTTATATCCCCTTTCCCAAAACCAGATAGCCCATCTGTATATTATTTGCCAAGAACTTATTCACAAAGGGAATACAATGGTATGTGACATGGATTATTCATTTTTAAAATTCCAGTGATTTGAAATAAATTGATTGCCTGTGTAGAAAATCCCATTTTGCGCTGCAAACTAATGGCTGTTTTACACATTAATCACTGTCTGTTTGTATCAGGTGTCCTACGATGGAAATTACTTTCATACATTATAAAATACCTGGGTTTTTACGTAAGAAACATAAGAAATAGCTTTAAGTTGACTACTCTCTGCCTTCCTGGGCTTCTGTTTTTCTGTCAGTACTATTAAGATTGTCACTGTGTTCTGGAAGTTGTCTCAACTCTCAACATCTCCATGCAAGGGTTTAACTGTGTACAAGAACATCCTCAGACAAGAAGATTTTAGAGAACTGATAACAAGCTGTTGTTAAAGATACCAAGTCATTAATAAAAACAAAAAGGATTTTGCAACACCTTGTATATTTATTCTGTAATATTTATTGTTTTTATTACGTCAGGTGGTTTCTATACTGCTTTTCTATTTCAAGGAATAACTAAGGTAGCATACAATACACATATAGAATACAATTTCCATAAAACAAACTGTTGAAGTACTAGAAAATTCTAAAAGCAGGAAGCACTCAAAAGACTATTACATTATAATAGTTTCAGTACAATAGACCCAAATATATTTTAAAAGTTGTTTAGCAGGAAGATAAAAATTAAGTCATAGAGTACAAACAGCATTCTAATAATCTCAAAAAAAGTCTACAGGATCTCGGTGCACTTAACCCAGTCTACAATAATACTCTGGAAAAGATGAGTCTTCAAGTTGAACCGGAAAGACAGTGATGAAGGGAATAAACGTACCTCCAAATGGAAGGAATTCCACAACTTGGGGGTTTGGGTTGAAAAATTCCAGTCACAGGCACCTGTCAGTTGTACCTGTGACAGTATAGGCACCTCTGGCAGGGACAGTCACAAAGCCCAGTTAAAGTTTCCAAACCATCTTGAAAGGTATCCCCCAAGTACAGCATGTTACAGTAATCGTTCTGGATGTTACCAAGATACAGATGTGGGCAGGTCCACTTTCCCCAGAAACAGTTAACTGGCAAACTATCCAAAGCTGACTGAAGGAACTTCTGTCAATCTGTTTTATTGCACGATTGCGATGAATCCAAAAGAACTACCAAACTTGGCATTGAGACAAAATATTATCCCATCCAGAACAGGTTGTATACCTGTTCCTGGGTTGGCTTTACTCTTTATCTGTCTTATCTAGATTAAGTTTCAATTTGTTTGTCCTCAAACTTGCACCGAATCCAGGCCCTGGTTCATCATCTGACATCATCCCCCCTCTCTTGCTGCTGCAGAGGCTTTTTTCTCGCTGCTGTGCTTGTTTCCTCTACCACTAAGCACTTCTTCATGTGCAATAGCAATGTTCTCGAAGAACATTGAAGCCATTGTGATTTTATGTAGTTAACAAATAGCACAGAAGACAACATAGAGTCCCATGGCACTCCATAGTTCAAGGGGCAGCACGACTTTCTCAGCACCACTTTCTTAGATCTATGTGAATAAACGGAACAGAGCAATAACAATAATGCCTTTTATCTGTGTCAGGCAGCCCACAAAGATGTTCTGTGACAATGGAAACTGTCAGGAGACCAGGATAACCAATACAAGACCAAGAAAAATTATTCCCCTTTTAGTTGACTGGTGTAGGTCATCAGGTAGCCTGGCCAAGGTCATTTCTGTTTCACACCCAGGTTAGAATACATTTATTTATTTATTGTATTTACTTAATTTGTCCCCTGCCTTTCTCCCCAGAGAGGTCCTAAAGCATCTTACCTCACTCTGATCTCTTCCATTATATCCTCACAACAACCCTGTGAAGTAGGCAATGCTCAGAGGGTGTGACTGGCCCAAAGTCACCCAGCAAGCTTCCATGCGAGAGTAGAGATTTGAACCAGGGTTTTCCAGATCATATCCCAAGACTCTAACTGCTACACCATATTGGCTCTCAAAGGAAGATGACCACGAATATAAGACAACCCTCTATATTATATACAAGATTTATTAAAATTACTGTACATACTTGTATGCAAATGCAAGACACCCCCTCTTTTTCTTGATAGCATACCTTGAAAATAATCTAGTCTTGATTTTTGGTAAAATTAACATGGGTACTTAGCTGAAATTTTTTGATGTTTCTTCCTCCAGTGTTAATCATAGTCCACAACAGAAACAAAAATGAGGAAAGTTGGAAATCGGAATGAAATGTATATATGACACACATGCCACAGCCAATTGCAACAATATAACAACATGCAACACAATGAGAACATTGCAACATACCAAACACATTCACTTAATTGTACACATACCTTGTACATACAGAACGGGTTTTGGGGTAAAAACCAGTTTTGAACTGTTTCTTCATCAGGTATTGCTGCCCACATCACTAAAGTATTCATGTTTCAGACTGCTATAAAAACACAACAATACTTTAAGAACAACAATTACAGAAATATTTCAGTTTTTTAAATCAATGCACATCAACATATTCAGTTTAGAATAGACAAACCTATAAGGAGGAATAGTTGTTTCTTGTCTCCCTACACCATCCAAACTGAAATATAGCTATATAAGACTTGAAATACAATTGATTAATGCTTGAAAGCTCCAACAAAAAACCAGTGCTTTCACTCAATGCAGCATTTGAGATTCAGTATGTACCAAAAACTATTTTATTGTATTGATTTTTCTACCTATAAGTTCCCAGATACTTGTAAGGTGCAGAAATACCTGGATCACTTGTGTACCATTATATGAAAGCTGCATTTCCATAGACATTTTCAAGCGGCAACTAGTTTGAAAAATATCCCACAAAAGTGTTGGGTTTGCAACAGATTGAATTCTTTATTCTACTATAATGCAATGCTAAGGGCATTTTTACAAATGAAATGTTCTCATCTTACTTCCCCCCCCCCAAAAAACCTACTTTTTGATTTTCCCCATATATGACTATCTATTTTATACATCTACAGAAGAACCTGCCAAAGGGTGTTGTTTAATGAACTATATACTATATAATGAACGATATACTTTCTAATTAACATTAACCTACCCATATTCAATTTTCTATCTGTAATCCAAAGAAATAAAAGGCTTTTCAGTTAGAATTGGCAGCCTTTTTACCCAAGTGTCGGAGGAAAAACTATCCATTTTTGATCTGCTATTTTGTTTGTAGAAGTTTTCTGATATGAGTAAAATCAGTCAAATATCTAGGACAAAATTATGCTAGCTGTAATGGAAAGAGGAACAGTTGCTTGCAAGCATATTCAATATCCAAATTATTTTTGCAGTTCTGACATTCTGTCAGCCCAGGAGGAGGAAGTTCAATGCACACTTTGCCCAGAAACAGTCATTCAGATGCCTGTCACAACACAGTAAAAGGGCAACAACAACATATCTCAATCCGCCCCAAAAGAGGCCAGTCTAAAAGTAGAGATCTGTTTTCTCAGTCTCAGCCCTGCCTCTCGTTGGCTTCAGGAGACCAACCCCAGCCAGTCTATATACTGTGCCTCATTTGAATGGGAGAAAGGGCCAGGGCCAACATGACCCACAGCTCTACAGCAGTGAATGCAGACCAGAATTTGGTCTCCAGCAGTGGCTAGCCAGATGATTCTGAAGAACAGACATAGGTTGTGAAGGCAACAACCTCATCCTTCTGTTTGTCTCCTGCAGCTGCTGTTCAGTGATACATTGCCTCTGAACAATCTCTGGCTCTATTCTGTGTGAGTGTGTGTGTGCCGTCAAGGAACAGCTGACATGGCAATCCCATAGGGTTTTCAAGGCAAGAGACTTTCAGATGTGGTTTGCCATTGCCTGCCTCCGCATGGGCTGAGAGAGTTCTGAGAGAACTGTGACTGGCCCAAGGTCACCCAGCAGGCTTCATGTGGAGGAGTGGGGAATCGAAGTCAGTTCTTCAGATTAGAGTCTACTGCGCTTAACCACTATACCACGCTAGCTCTATTCCATGCATGCATTTAATTCCCATATCATCCTTTCCCTTTTCATGATATCTGGAGAGGGACCCTTAAAAGCCTGAAAAACTTTAGCCTTTCATTGTAAGGCCTCATACCTTCTCACATTTTGGTTGCCTTTTTTCTGTGCCCTTTCTAGCATTACAGCATCTTTGTTGAGATAACGCAACCATGGTATTACAAATATAGATGTATCACAGATTTATGTATCATCGTGGCAAAACTGACAGTTCTGTTTTTGTAATAACTGTTTGCAAGGAATTTACCTTCAGATCATATCAATGTCCATGTGAAGTTAGACTTGCCATTTTGTGGACGTTTGGCCATTCTGAGATATCTTTTTGGAGCCCTTTACAGTTTGCTTAGGTTTTTAGAATTTGGTGTCACCCATAAATTTGGCTTACTGCTCACTGCAGGCCAACCTGCAGATGGGGCCCACCTGGAGTTCTCCTTGACCCACAACTGATCTCGACAGAGATCAGTTCCCATTAGGGTTGCCAACCTCCAGGTATTACCTGGAGATCTCCTGCTATTACAACTTATCTCCAGCCGATAGAGATCAGTTCACCTGGATAAAATGGCAGCTTTGGCAGTTGGACTCTATGGCAAGTCCCTCCCCTCTCCAAACCCCGCCCTCCTCTGGATCGGCCCCCAAAATCTCCCGCCGATGGCAAGAGGGACCTGACAACCCTAGTTCCCATAGAGAAAATGGCAGCTTCACAGGGTGGGCTCCATGTCATCACATTCCTGCTGAGCTCCCTTCCCTCCTCAAACTCTGTTACTATAGCCTGTATCCCTATATGGAAGCTGGCAATAGGGGAAAGCACCCCAGAAAAGACCTTCAGACTCTGGAAGCATCTGAACAATGAGACATCAATGAGGTTGATAAGTGATTGACTGTCAGGCATCCTTAATATTTATTAAGAAGAAGAAACTAAAACCAGTAGTTCTGGGGGAAGTATGTACAGGAAATGTAACTATTGGTAGCAGGTCAGTTAAGTAGCAAAAGTGATGTGAAATGAAATGTGATTATCTCTTCTTTGCCTTGACTCTTTTTATTATTAAAGAATAGAATTTATCAAGAACACAGACATTTCAAAGTATAATTGAAAAGTCTGAGTCCTAAGAGATTGTTTGCTACAGCTGCATTATCTGTACTATAAACTGTATTCTATTAAATTTTGATCAAATTTCACAGGCCAATAAAAATCCAGGGGAGACACTTGAAAGGTCAAACATTTCTTTCAAAACCCTGTGGTGAAATGATGGAAATACTCGTGTTGTAATTCTCTTCTAGAGAAGTGGACAGTTTTTACAAACATCACTAGCTGAGCCCAGAATAGTGAAGCAAGGCGTGACCAATGAGACATTTTCTTAAGGTACATCTCCAGGCCCCAGCAGATGTGTTCTAGGAGCAAGGCTGCCAGTCCCCCAGTCCTGTTACCCACTGCCACGTGGAGCTATGGCAGAGAATGTTTTTTTTAATGCAACCTCATGTACTTACCAGAAGCTTGAAGTGACAAAAGATAGCTCAAGAAATCAGCAGAAAATCTATGGTAAAACCAAATTTTGTCTCTGAATCCCCCCTGCCCCCCCTGTGTTTGCCTAGCAACAGTTATTGAGGGAATCCATTGTCTAAAGCTACAGGCACTCCTTTCATCATTTTTGTATTTTTTAAACTCCCCAATCTTTTTTTCTTCTTCTGATTTTTCTGCAAACCTGGGGCCCTTTTCAGGTTTGTAGAAAGATCTGTCTTGCCCATTCACAGCTCCAGTCGCCCGATTTAAGTATCCAAAGATCTGGCTGATTTCACTATTAGAATATAAGATGATGGGCCCTGGCCTTTCGTTACAGGCTATGACACACTTACTGATTTTCTCTTTTCACAAAGAACAAGTTTTTCATTTGTACTTCCTCTTTTCTGGAAAGAGTTGCAAAAGTTGCTTAGCTAAAGTTAGAAGATTGAAGAATATAATGATGTTTGGTCATTAATTACAGCTGTTTTAGTTTTTAAGTAGTTTAAAGACTGAAGAATATCCATGTCTTTTTGCATGTTGTTCTACCGCTACATACTTTTTAAATTGGTATTTTTAGGATTGAACAAAAAAGTAACATTCAGAGTGGAATCATATGTCATAAAAATGTAAACCAGATCATTTAATTAATTAATTAATTGTAAAATATGTATACCCTGTAGGATCAAGAAGACTCCTGTTTATGAGAGCAGTGATTTCAGTGTCCTTCCCTAAGAGAAATAGCTCCTAGGTAAAGGGGGTGATTCCTAACCAGTTTTAAGGAAGAAAACTAGACCATTGTGGTTTTGTTCCTGACTCCACCAACATTTGAAATATTGTTTCAAGAAACGTATGTCTATTCGACTAAAGGGTTCTTTATCTCAGCATTTACCAAAGGTATCAACACGTCTGTGAAATCAACACGTCAGATACATCCCGATTACAAAATATATATTGTTTATAAACATTCTAAATTTCGTCATTACTGTTTTTGTTTAATTTGCCAAGTTTTTTTATTGAACCCTCCCTGCAAACCTGACTTTTCCATTTGACCCTGGCCCTAAGAGTGTCTGACTGTCGTCAGCCAAGGCTTTTTGGAACTCTCTGTCGAACGAGACACATGCCCAGTGGGACCTAGCTGAGTTACGCAGGGCCTGCAAGACAGAGACGTTCTGCCAGGCTTATGGTTGAGGGCAGCAACAGTATCATCTGGAAACTGGCCTCCCCTCCCCCTCCCCTTCCTACTCCTTTCCTATCCTTTTCCCTTAGAATGTCCCCATTCTAACTGTTAGCTGTTGTCCACTTAATCCCCCCACTGAGGCATTGCTTTAAGTTGTGTAGCAGCTGCCATAGAAACAGCTCTCCTGTAGGGAGATGATCTTAAATTCAGCGTTGTTTAAAATGTTTTAATGCTGTATTGTTGATTATATTTTAATGTATTTAAATATGATTCTATACTTTAATGTATTTAAATATGATGTTTTATGTTATAGGGTTTTATATTGATTGTTCATTGTTGTTATTACGGGTTGTGGTATGGTTGTTACCCTCCCTGAGCTGGCTGCTGCTGGGGAGGGTGGGCTAGAAATTTGAATGAATCAATAAAACTAAAGGAGATCCGTCACCCTGATGCCCAGTACGAACGACCCTGGGGCCACCCACCACCCTGTAGCCAGGTGCCTCCATCTCAATGCTGCTCAGATGCCCTTGATGCTGAAGAGTCACAGAGGCAGCAGCTTTGCACAGGTGGCAGCCAGCTGCTTGAGACTCCATGGTGGTGGCAGCAGGGAGGTGCTGTAATCAGCTGTACAGCATGGGAACTTTGAGCTGTCAAGCTGAGGCCTGCAGGAAGGACATGCCCACTGAAGCCCCTTGCTGTGTAAGGAGAGGCGCCCACACAAGCCTCTCGCTGCACAAGCCCTGAGCTGCGTGGGGAGGTGGCACATGTTTAGCCAAGCCCTGAGCCACAAAGATGGCACCCTGCCTGGCCATGCCCCACAGGGCTGGCTGGACAGGCAGGCTGGGAGGAGTTGGCTCTTTCTCCCTCCTTCTCTTGGGAGGAGGTGGGGCCAGGGCTGCCTCCCCAGAGTGATTTGGAGCCCCCATACTCAAGTTCTTCTTGGGCTCCCAGAACCATTGACTGCCTCTGAATGGCTCTCTTGCCTCCCCTAGAGCTAGTAGCAGCTGGCGGTTGTACTTTAATGCTTTAGCTTGTGTACACCTCATAAAACTGTCTCCATGGAGCTGAGTTTTCAAACGGCTACCATTTCAAATCTTATATGTGCAGTGGTGTGTTGAAATCTGCCTCAGACCTTCTTAATCCTTTTGAACGACCAGTTTTGCTGTGCTGCGGTTTCCCTTCCAAAGACCTTGTGAGTGCATATTTTGTGAAGAGTTTGGGCACACAATCTCTTCATAGATCCAGAGTGCTCAGGTTTCTGAGGCAGAATTAAGTCATAAAATTTACCAGTTCATGTTTATGATACAAACATTTGCTTATACATGGCAATAGTGCCTTCTTTAGGAATCATGAGAACATTTTATTATTTCTGTTTTTAATGCTTTTATTATTTCATCCTATTTTACCCTCATCCACTTCTTGCATTTCTTTCCAGTGGGCAAAAAGGAAAATCTATTGGACAAGAAGATGCAACATGAGCTGGTAACACATTACATACGTGCTGTCAATGATGAAGTCTGAACTGGATATAACTGACCAGGAAAGAATTCTGGTCTATAGCTCAAAGAAAATATTTACTCAGTGAAAAGACAAACTCTGCGCTAGAGGTTATTAGAAGAGGGACTGAAAATTAAACAGCCAGTATTGTACTATGGAACATCTGCATTTGGAACACTGTGTACAGTTCTGATCGCCCAGTTTAGGTGAAGAAGAAATCAACCAATACGATCGAGCAGTTGGACAAGAAAAAGCCTGGAGCTTTTCAATTTAGGAAAAATATAATGGGGGATTATGACATGATTGAGAGTTATAAAACTATGCCTGGCATAGACAAAGTCTGTCCAAAAATATTAGAGCTCAGTGTACCAAATGAATTGATTGGTAGTAGATTCAGGACTACAGAAAGTCTTCACACCAACTCTAATTAATTTTTTGAACATGTTGCAGTGGAATTTGTCTTATACGGCTTTTAAAAAATGAGTAAAATTCATAGAAGATATTAGCCCCTGCTGGCTGGACCTCTGTTTTTAGAGGCAAAATACCTCTGAATGCAAGTAGGCAAGAGGGGGAGGCTTTGGCCTCTGTACCCCTGCCTTGCTGTGGGCCCTTCAGGGCCTCTGGTGAGCTGCTGTGGAAACAGAACACAAGGCTGGGTGGACCAATGGTCTGATGCAGCAAGGCCCCTTATGTTAACTCTAATCTGGAAATTTAACAGTTTCACTTCAGCAACTTGACCACAAGGTGTCACCAGCGATTCAGTTTTGAGAAACAAATTCTGAGGCTGTTTCCTGAAAGTCAGAAAAGTCAGCACAAAAATAACTATTATTTTAGTGCAGTGGTTCCCAACCTTTTTTTGACCAGGGACCACTAGAACGGTTTTGTTCGGTGCAGGGACCCCAAGGTTCAAAATAAAAATTCCGAGTGCCTGTGCGGCAATTTAACCTGAATACTGAGGTTTTAGTTTAGAAAAAACAACTCATATGTTAACATCTTTTGCCTTAAAAGAAAAACACAATAGCAGAGCTTTCAATGATACAAACAACTTTTTATTGAAAGGCAAATCCAAGGCAAAACCTCCCATTCACAGATGGCCAATAACCCCCCATGCAGTTTTTTGAGAATCTGGGTGGGGAAAACGTGCATCTGAGTGGCAAATCCAAGGCAAAACCTCCCATTCACAAATGGCCAATAACCCCGTCCCGCAACAGCTGTTAGCCCTTCTGTCGCGGGCCCTCTACAATGCCGCACACTTACCGCAAAGGGGGGCAACCCATGCCTGGAGGCTAGCCCTGGGGGCCGTCTTCCATCCCTGACGGAGGGAGCCAGGAGGGCAGCACGCACGCCAACAAGCGCCCCTTCGGTCGAGTCGCCGGCGAGGGAGGACGGTGGCCACGTGAGTGGCCTGGGGGCCGGGGGGAACCAAGGCCCAGCCGGTCCCTTGCCAATATGTTCCCTCTCCTGTAGGAAGCTGTCACGAGAGAGGAGCACAGCGAGGGACCTCCCCACAAACGGCCGGGAGACAGGAGGACGAGCGAGGGGGAGGCGAAGACACGTGCTGCCAGCTTCTGAGCGGCCCGCCGGCTAGCTGGGCGTCGGACGAGCCCGGCCGGGACACTGTCGGACTGACGGAAGTCCCGGCCCAGACCGGTGTGGGGGCAGGGGAGGCGTTTAAGAGGGGGACGGCCCTATAAAGAGGGAATGGGGTGGAGGCCGAGGAGGATCGCCATGGGAAGGCAAATCCAAGACCCCTGGTTTAGTTCTCACGGACCCCTGGGGGTCCACGGACCACCAGTTGGGAACCACTGTTTTAGTGGGATATATTTCTGAATGAAAATTCTTTGCAAGACTTTTCAAGATTTGTCCCTTACTTTTACTCTTGTCTGTCTATATTAGCAACTGTAACTATATTCAGGTAGCAAATTTAACTGCTGATAACAGGCGCATGAATCTGGCTTGTTGGCAGAACAGTGCACACGCCTTTCTCTTCCCACTCCCATTCCCTTCTTGCATAAGTGCAATGAAAGAATCCCTGTTAGGAAGTAATTTTGGTTACCCATGACATATGAATGCAGGTGTGCAAATCAACTGGAGTTAGGCCACTCCCCCTTCCCAACAAGGAATCCAACCCAAAGTTAATCCAAGCTTAGAATCATGAAGACAGCTGGTGGAATGAGGTCTGGTTAACCCATGTGCCTGTATTTGTTTGTAAAAGGAATTATTTTCTTCACTGTGTGCCACAGCAGAAGGAAGGGGAGAGGATTAAAGTACACGGGTCAATCAGCTGGGTTCACACATATTCCGTAGCTGGGTACCCGAGGTTGGGTAAAAGGAAATATATATATATATATATATATGTATATAAATACTGTAAATATAATTTATTAGAAGCTCTATGTAAAGGTTAAAAATGTTTAAAAAACATTAAAATAGCACAATGGCATTTCCTCAGGTTGACATCTGTAACCACAACCAAATGCGTTTCGGCCTATTGGGCCTTCATCAGTGGTTAATTAAAACCCATGTTAAGCCTGCACACATTTGTAGAAATAAATAAATAAATTAGGGCTGTCGATCCGGTTCCATCCTAACTGAAAAACAGCCAAATTTTCCCCGATTCGGCGGTTTCTAGTTCGGATAGAACCAAATTAAAAAAAGGTGGGAAAACGATGAGCCAAACTCGGTGAGTTCGGGCAGATGCCGGACAAATTTGTACAAATTCTGTGACCCCGAATCAGCATTCTCCCGCGGCCAATAGGTGGCCAAGCTGAGTCTTCTTCTGGCCAACCAGTCGCGGATGAGTGCGTGAGCCCGGCCGCTGCGCAGCCCTGGGAGAGAAAGAGAGAGAGAGAGTGTGTGAGAGATCCCCATGGGGGTGTGTGTGTGGTCCCGGGTCGCTGCACAGCCCGGGGGGGGGGGAGAATGTCTGTGTGTATGAAAGAAAGATCCCCGTGTGTGTGTGTGTGTGTGTGTGTGTGTGTGTGCATGATCCTGGGTTGCTGTGCGGCCCGGGGGGGGGGGGAGAGGCCATTTATGCACCGGAGGTTTTGCCTTGGATTTGCCGCTTTCTAGATGCACATGTTCCCCATCCAAATTCTCAAAAAGCAACAATAAGCCCCCCTGCGGAGTTTTGAGAATTTGGCAAAGGGAAATGTGCATCTAGAAAGCAGCAAATCCAAGGCAAAACCTCCCATGCATAAATGGCCAGAGAGTCTTTGTGTGTGAGTCTGTATTCCTTCCATTGCTGCTGCTCCTGTGCTGATCGTGACAGATCCTGAGCTGAGCTAACCTGCTGCTGCTTGCTGGAATCAGAATGGATTCCTCCTCCTGACCCCTGCTTCTGCTGGAAGAGAAGACATCCACAGTTTGACCCATTTTGGGGCTTTTCTCTATAACTTTTTTCCTGTGTATGTGTATGTGGGGGGGGGGGAGATTCTGTGTGTGTGTGAGGGAAGCCAAAGGGGGGGCTGTTCTGCTGAAGGGGGGGTTGATTGCCTCTGCACTAGTGGTTTCTTTTGCTGTTTTCACTGGTTGCCACCTTTGCCTGGAGGTCAGTATGGGTCGGTGAGTCTCTCTCTCTGGCTGCCCCATTGTTCTCCTTCATTTGGAATTTGTGTCTTCTTGTCGCAAGGTGGAAGCTGTTCTGCTTGGGGGGCGGTTGATTGTCTCTGTGGGCCGTGTCCATAGAATCTGAGCTTTTGCCTTCTTTTGCGCGATGGGGAGAGGGAATGGCGTGTAGCGGGTGTGCATGTGTGTATGTGCCAGTGGTGGTGTGTGCCATACAATGCAGCATCCTGCTTATTCCACCCCTCCCTGGCCCCTGCTCAGGATTTCTCTTTTCCCCTGACAGTGACAACTCAGCCACGTTGTCTCCTCCCATAACTCCCCCCCGGTCTTCATTGTTTTTGGGTGCCCCCGGGGCTGAGGAAGTGGTGACAGGAGGAAGCTAAATGTAGAGGAAAGGGCGGGCAGTCCTGATCCTCTGGCCTGCTTACTCGGAAGTAAGAGCCATGGTGGGGCTTTGCTCCCAAGGTAAAGTGGAGCGAATTGTAAACAACAACACCTTTTATCAGTCTGCAACAATGGGAGGTTTTGTCTTGGATTTGCCGCTCTCTAGATGCACATTTTCCCCATTCAAATTCTCAAATATCAACAATAAGCCCCCCTGCAGAGTTTTGAGAATTTGGCTGGGGGAAATGTGCATCTAGAAAGCGGAAAATCCAAAGCAAAACCTCCCGTGCATAAATACCCAACGAGAAACAATGGGAGGTTTTGTCTTGGATTTGTCGCTCTCTAGATGCACTTTTCCCCATCCAAATGTCCAAATCTCAACAATAAGCCCCCCTGCAGAGTTTTGAGAATTCAAATGGGGAAAATGTGCATCTAGAGAGCAGCAAATCCAAAGCAAAACCTCCCATGCATAAATAGCCAACAAGAAACAATGGGAGGTTTAGCCTTGGATTTGCCGCTCTCTAGATGTACATTAAGCATTGCCTGCTCCCATTCATTCCAATGGGCGGATGGGAGGACCCCTTCCAGACCCCATAACTCGGGACCCCCTGACCCAATCTTTACCAAACTTGGGGGTTCTTGCAAGTATGGTTCCTCCAAGCTACCCTGAAGGTTTGGGACCTCTACCTCCAAATATGCCCCCCCCCGGAGCCATGGAAAGCCACGAATGTGCTTTAAATGGCTTTATTCGGCAAATTTATTCAGGAACGCCGAATTTCATGCCGAATTCCACGAATCCGAATAGGGGGAGGTCGGACTTCGGCATTTCTTGAATAAAAATGGGCCGAATTTTGCTGAATCCGAATTTTACCGATCCCCCCCCCCCACAGACCTAAAATAAAATATACAAACAGTTCAAACCCAACCAGGCATGCGTATAGGTTGTAAAATCTATTGCCAATTACTCAAACATCTGGTCAGATTGGTTCTAGTTATAATACTGGTTAGTATATGTCTCTCATATATTATGTGTGCAGGTATCACCCTAGTAGAGCAGTTCACACATATTCTAACATTACATTGGCTGTTGGAGCACAGCCTAACATTCCAATTCTGAGTAAAATATGGATAATCTTCTGCTTTTGGTTCCAACCTCTCTCTCTCTCTCTCTCTCTCTCTCTCTGTGTGTGTGTGTGTGTGTGTGTGTGTGTGTGTGTGTGTGTGTGTGTAAAGTGCCATCAAGTAGCACCCAATTTATGGCAACCCCAGCAAGAGGCTTTCAAGGCAAGTGATTAAGCAGAGGTGGTTTGCCATTGCCTTCCTCTCAGAGCCTTCTTTGGTGGTCTCCCTTCCAAGTATTGGCCCTGCTTAGCTTCCAAAATCTGATGAGATTGGGCTATACCATGCCACCTTCCCTCCCTCCAATCCATACCATTTGATTTTCATCTCACTATTCATGCTCCAGACAAGTGGTTTATTTTTTCTGGGAGGTTTCCCATCATAGAATTGTCAGAGCTTGGTAATAGTCGCTTTATTGTGTAATTTAGAAAATGCACAATGGCTTTGTAAATGATTTTAGATTCAAAGAAGGAATTAATAGGATAAGGAAATAAATTCAAACATGCCATGTAACAATGAAAAATACAACTGCAAAGGGATGAAAACAAGCTCTTATCACATAAAATCTTCACATTTAAGCAGCATGGGCCCAGAGTCTAGGAAACGCAGGTATGAAACTTGAGGCCCCAATCCAGAGCTCCTGCCTGTTCTCTTCCATGAGATGTAAGTACTTTTTTTGCATTGAACAATTTTTTTCCTTATAGGAAAAATCTGAACAGACTTCTGTGCTCACAACATTCATTGTGATGTCTTTGATTAAGGTACACTTTGAGGTGGCTTCACTAAGATTATTAGCCTCATCTCATAAAATGCCCTGAAGTCAAAACATTTTGGCAGGTTATTGCATGACGGGAAGAATGCTTACTCCAGGCAAAAGTTCAGCAGCCTAAAGTAGGTTGTGAACTTTTGTTCTTTATCCCTGTTTGCGTTGAGCTAATAAACTCAACCACCAATGTGAGCTGAAGTGTGTGCATGTGAGGATGTACAAAAGCAGCCACTTTTGTTTGTGCAGAATGAGCCATAGGACCTGTTCCTCATGAGCATGAAATTGTCATAAACAAAAGAATGCTGCACCCTCGGAGGGCTTACCATTTTCCTTTGACAGCGCTTAAATCAAAAGAGACTACAATTAAGCATATACCCTTGGTAAAACATGAAAGAGAATGGTAGGGAATCAGAATCAGATAACCTTTATTGGCATAATGGTAGGGAATCAAAAAACCACATCAGATAAATAGAAGGAATTCTAAAGCAATTAGGCTTCATAAACATGTATTTCTATTTTTATTTATAGCAGGCTATGGTCAGTTTCAGATATTATGTAATTAATGCTTACACCTTTCATTAATTCAGAAATTCAGGCTACTTTTTAGTATTAATTTCTAAAAAAAGAATGAAAGAAAAATAGGACATCCAAAACTGACAAGTCATAGAGATATTATCTGAATTGTTATAGATGTCATAGTGGTGACCTATATAAAGCAACAAGTGCATATTCTGCTGCAAAACAACAACTATTTGGGTAGGAATCACCTGCTTTATCACAAAGGCAATTGTCAATAACTAAAATCAGGGTAGCGAGTGAGAATAGCTCTTGGTTAGAGTTTGAAGGTCATTGAATTATAGACTTCAGCATGATCCATTCTGAACTCCTAGCAATTATAGCCTGTGCTGCTATATTCCAAGACTTGGAATCATGTTCTGCATAATAAAGTAAATCTTTCTAGTACAACAGTGAAGTCGTAGCAAACTCCCTCTGTTCACTGCAGAGTCAGACAATTTGCCAGTCTGTATACAGTTCAAGCCTTTTGATGTTTAGTGCTTTACTTGGGAAAATACTTACAAGAAACATGGTACGGGGTTTTGTACCTGTGTATTTTAATGGTTTTCATGGGTTCTGGGAATGGGATGTTTCTTTTGATTCTGTACCAGATTGCATTTGAAACAACTTGAGGTATTTGGGGTTATAATCTTCAGTGCCCAGCCTTATTTCAGACCCCCCTCCCCGAGCTGCCATAATCTTAATGTTTTTGCATAATCAGAGGCACAGTGTGTAATAAGTTTAATACGGTCCAAGACCAGCAAATAAAAGATATACATAAATATACATATACATACATAAAAAGGATAGCAAGTATATACCCCAATAAATACTTGCCACTCATAAAAACCCGTTGAGAGCATGATTTTAAAATATAATACATAATTGGAATCAACATAAATATAAGTCTAAAAATTGCTCAACTATTGAGTTCAACACAGTATTCACAGTGTTCTTGAATTGAACCCTGAAAATAGAGACGGTTGTCATCTAATTTCAATAAACAGGTGGCTCTACTGGCAGTTGATGCTCCTTGATAACAACCATTGTGAAA
Source organism: Euleptes europaea (assembly GCF_029931775.1). Taxonomy (NCBI): domain Eukaryota; kingdom Metazoa; phylum Chordata; class Lepidosauria; order Squamata; family Sphaerodactylidae; genus Euleptes; species Euleptes europaea. The sequence goes on along the minus strand of NC_079314.1, from coordinate 82,737,601 downwards.
AACTAACATTCTGTTAACAAAAAAGGTGAATACTTGTGGGTTTCTTTTCCACGCCATCTCTAACTCTCCTTTGGTTAATGCAAAACTTTTCCAGAAAGTTTCAGAGCAGCTTATCAAAGAATGAGAGGAAACATGTTCCCCTAGAACTATTCATTGCTGAAATGACCACTCACCATTTAAGAAATACCAGATGAAGCAAAATTCACTTCTAGTTGCTCTTTTCTGAACCTTTTCTGCAAACATCTGGGTGGTTTCCTAGCATGCATTGCAATACCAGCAGAAGGGCCATTCATCATTTCATCAAGTTATTTCTACACCTCTGTGCGCATGTCCCCATGTTATTGCTGAGAGGGTAAAATGGAGGCAGATAGGGCACTGTATGGCATTCTGAGCTCCTTGGATAAAGGTGTGATAAAAGTATGCTAAATAAATAGCATTATGAAATACAGAATATACTTTCAACAGAAGCAAGGAACTTCTCTGTGGTTTCAGGGCAAGATTTCAAGCTGTTTAAAATGTGCTGGTACAACCAACAAAAAGTAATTCTGGAACAAAAGAGGGGGTCATTAATACCTTTAAAAAACACTTTCAATGAAATTTTCTTTATGTGAGATAAGAAATGCTATTCTTCCTCTGCTTTCCAAAAGAAGAAGGGGGGAGAAAGCACAAAAAAACCACAAACTGATTTACCAAAGTCACACAGGAAGTCAGCAATGTTGAAAGTAAGTGAACACCCATCCTTTTAGTTCCAAGAACAGAAACCTGAATGTTGCTAATTAAATGTAGAATTTACATATGTTTCTTTCCCTCTAAGCAGACACTCATTTTACAAAACAATCTTGTGTTGGCTTAGCTGATTTCTCTTGGTGTTCTTGTCAAAAGCTCCATGTACAATTAATGAAAAATATATTTATGATTTTATGTAACAGGCCAGCTTGAGTCCAGAAGCTAAAATACAGTCAGATCTTCGATTTCCAGGAACTTTGTTGTGGGGCTTAATGTTTCTATAGAAACAGTCTGTTTCTCAAAAATAGGTCTGAAAACTGTAACAACAGCATGTTTCCTTCTCTGTAACAGGTTTCTCTTTCTCTCTTACGTCAAATTACAGAAGTACCTTGGCCTCTAAATGCCTCTTTCGAGAATTATATTTTTAGAGCATGGCCTTATTACTGCCCAAAGAAGTATATAGTGTGAAAAACTAGCCATGTTTTTGTAAGTATACATGAAACTTACATGCTCTAATTGTTGTCTCTATAGCACCCCCACCCCAAAAGAACCGTCTATTGTTGTTTGACTGCAATAACACCAGTGGAATATTTTGTTTGTATCTATAACAACTATTTTTTTCTCAAGCTAAAAACCATATCCAGCTATGAGGTCAAATTATAGTGACACTTGTTTTGAATGTTAAAAGTTGAATGCTGTATACAAATCTTATTTGACCATTAAGGTTAATATTGAACTTACAGGATTTTCAAAATTTTGTTATTGTGTGAAAACAGAGGCTCTGTCCAGATGTCATGTGAAACTATGACTTATTTATACTAACCTTAGTTAGTTGATTGTCTGAATTCAGTCCTTCCAACTAACTATAGTTTGTTTGGCTACCTTAAACCTGAATCTGAAGCCAGCCAGTATTTGAATTTGATTTAATAACCACAGTGGTTCCCATGATGTTCAAAAGGGGATCCTGGCTTAACCCTGGCTTGCCGCTTCTTACATCCTCCAGGATACAGAGATGCTTGGCAAGAGTGGCTCTAAATCAAAACCACTCTGTTTTTAACATCTCTTGCTAGCAGATCTTAATGTCTGTTCTTTTCTCTTCCCACTCTTAAAGCTGCTGCACCCTTACATGCACCAAGCCAAGGAAGTTTTACTTGTTTTATTTGCCTAAGGTCACTCAGCGAGTTTCATGGCAGAGTTGGGATTTGAACCCATGACTTCCACTCCCACCAGTACACCACACAGGCTGTCTCACCTTCTCAGCTGATTCCTGTTTCTTGTATCTTGTATGACTTACCTTAGTGATGCAGAAATGCCATGTTACCATGATGCTTGCACAACCACCCTTTGTCTGTTTTGAGGCTTCTACCAGGTACATTGTTTATATAGTTACAAACTTAAGGCATAATCCAAGTAAATTTAAGCACTGCTAAATCCTATTGATTCCACTGGAGATTTAACTCAATTTAAATCCTTAACTCCATTTAAATCAATGAGAAAACTGTAGTTAATTTTGATTAGATTGCGCTCATAAGGTATATTTGCACATTAATGATAAAATAGCCTCGTGTTTCCTTACCAAAATCTATGAAAATGTCATGACCTCAGAGCAGTTCACAGACTGAATTCCTTAATGTTTGTGCCAGATGTCCAGTGATAACCACTTTGGAGTCACGAAACACAAAACAGAATTTTTAAAAGGCAGCTATAAATCACAGTGTAGGTGTGCAGTGTGTTTGCAAGTTATATAAATGACAGAGAAAAATGATAGCCTGGAAATGCCATAGGTAAAGATGTGTACATTTCAGGGTGGGACTCATAGCGATGACTATTTCTTCACCTGGAGGTAAACAGGCAATCAACTGCCCTGGTAGGAACTGGACTTTCTTCTGATGTGGAAGCATTTCTCTGGAATTTGCGGATCGGGGAATTTCAGGCAAAGTCAAGCCAGCATCTCCCCCACCTGAAAGTGAATTGGCTGTTTCAATTCCCATGTGAAGAAATCCACATACGAATGTATTTAAATTGGTTTTGTTCAGGTGAATCAACATTGCTGGTTGCTAATCATTATTTCATTTAGACTAAAACTTGCTTAAAAGCTGAGAAATGATTTCCGATCAATGTGACTCCCCGGGGAAAAAAGAAAAAGAAAAAAAAAGCTGAGAAATGTATATGATGTGGTTGCCAGCTGGACAGTGAAAAATGTCCTGTCCCTTTAATAGAAGTTTAGGGCACTTTCACACATGCCGAATAATGCACTTTCAATCCACTTTAGTGATGGTTTGCAAGTGGATGTTGCCATTTCACACAGTAAAATCCAGCTGCAAAGTGCATTGAAAGTGGATTGAAAGTCCATTATTCAGCATGTGTGAAAGTGCCTCTGATGTGTGGAAATGGGCAGCTGAACTTTTCATGGCATGGAGGTAAATAACATCACCTGATAATTGCTTGTAAATGAAACTGAAATTAAAGGGACTGCTAGAGAGCCCAGTTTAAAAATTGGCAGCCCTAATATATGTGCATGTATGCATTCATTTACAAAGCAGTTTCAACACAGTAAATCTGAAGAGTGTCCTTCCATATATTTCAATGGTAGTGAAATTTTGATTGTTTTGCTACTTAACATTTTACCCTAAATTCCCGAGGAATAGAGATGACCAAAACATGGCTAATTTTACAGCAAATAATAATCACATAATCCAATCATTACAGCATAACCACAAATGAGGAATTACTTGGTAGTTTTTGGATTTTTCTAAGTTTTTCCAAGAATAATTCCATTCTGAACCATAGTGCATAAACACCATGCAAAAATATTAATTCAAAACACACTCGAAAACATACCATATGACTTTGCAACATGCCATCTGCACTAATAAAATGCAACACCATGGGCCACATAAGCAAACTGCAATAAAAAAACAAATAAAAGTACTTACATATGGGGCAATCCTAAGAACACTTTCCTGGGTATAAGCCCCACTGAATAGACCTGATTGGGATTGCTCTGCGCGCACATTTAAAGTATTAGATGTAATGTAGCTGAGATGAAGCTGAACAGTAAGATTTTTTAGAAACACTTCTTTTGAAAGAATTAGAGCCAATTCAGTGTTTACCAAGAAGTAATAATGAATGCAGGAGATTGTCTGAATGACCTCCATGTTACAATCTCATTTTTTATGCGATGCTAACATTCCTGAGACAGAAGGCTTCTGGCTTAGTCTTCTTCCAAGCATGGTGGTGGTGGAAAACACCATCAAGTTGCAGCCAACTTATCACTACCTTGTAGGGTTTTCAAGGCATTAAATATTCAGGGATGGTTTATCATTGCCTGCCTCCATGTAGTGACCTAGATTTTCTTGGTGGCCTCCCATCCAAATATTAACCAGGGCTGACCCTACTTAGCTTCCGAGATCTGACAAGATCAGGCTAGCCTGAGCCATCCAGGTCAGAGCTCTAGACATGGCCTCCCAATTAACTTACTGAGGCAGTAGAGGCCCCTCTCTAACATATCTGGCTCCGTTTTTTTACACAACCCACAATAAGAAAGGCAACTGGAATGCAAATACTCTGTCTTGGGGGACTATACTGTGATCCACATGCTGTTATTAACATGCAAGTGGAAACTGTTCTTGTACTACTACCACTAGAGCACATACTGAATGAACAATGGAACTCATTTCTTAAATTAAAGGGGCTGCATAAACCCAAGTGAGCAACCTAAATAGCCCAGACTAGCCTGAGCTTGTCAGAGCTTGGAAGTTAAGCAGCATCAGCCATGGTTAGTACTCGGGTGAGACCACCAAAGAAAACCTGGGTTGCTATGCAGAGGAAGACAATGGCAAACTACCTCTGCTCATCTTTTGACCTGAAAACCCCATGAGGGGTTGCCATGAGTTAGCTGTGACTTGACGGTTCTTTATTGTTGTTGTTGTTATACTCCCAAGTGTTTGCCAGGGAAAGCCTGTATTTTCTGGTTACGCTTCTGAAAGCTGGTCTGTTTTCTTTTAGGAAATTATACTTGCATCCATAGTAAATGTCAGAAAACAAGTGGGGAACCTACAAGGACATGGGGTGGGGGGAGACTCATGTCCACAGTCCTTCTCTGCAGATGGGCCAACACTTGATTATTAGAATATATGACAAAAGGGGAACCTGCAAGGACGTTAATATCTCCATATATTCCCTTCACTACACTATTTCCTCTTTCCCCATGTCCTCTTCCCTTTTCCTGTTTCCTTCTTTCCTTCCTACTTACCAACCAACCTTTTTTACACCCTCCCCCACAATGTTCAGCTTCGTTTATTATGTATTGACTTCATTTATACCTACCTTCCTCGCCTATAGGAACCCAAAGCAGTTTACCTCATTCTTCTCTCCTCCATTTTGTCCTCATAACAACCCAATGAGGTAGATTAGGCTGAGAAAGAGAGTGATTGGCTCTATGTTATTCAGAGAGCCTCCACGTCAGAGTGGGGATTTAAACCTAATCTGAGATCCTAGCCTGACACTCTGAGCCCTACCCCACATTGGCTCACCTCCTTACCTTCCCCCTGGGAAAAGGCTGGCCAAGTTGCAAAAGTTGTAACATAGCCAAGTGGCTCAGGTCAGGTGAGTCACACGGTGGCCCATGCCCGGCTCAGCCTTGTCACACAAGTTCTGTGGAGGCTGCTGCTGGACCAGGGCAATGGTGTGGCATCAAGTTGCAGCCTCCACAGCACCTGGCTGAGCTGTGCAAATTGCACGGTAGCAAGTTGTCCAGTGGTTACTGCCGAGTGTGCCCCAGAGAGTCGCCCCTCCAGGCTAGCCTGGAGGAGTCTGGCAGCCTCTTCTGCATTCTGCTTCACCACAGAATATTTTCAATCTGCACAGGCATCCCGATGAAAAACAAATGTGCCTTTAGGCACAAATGGAATGTTTTCCTGTCTCCATGAGTCACTGCAGCCAATCCATTCACACCTGAAATTAGAGGATACAGATTCAATGGCGGCTTTACTGACAGGTGCTGTGTAAATGCATCTCTCCTCAGCACTCTGAATGGTGGGTGGCCTGCAAAGACACATGCAGGCGTAGAAGAAAAGACTGGAGATCTCTCAGTGACAACCAAATATCATGCTTGTTTGTAAACAGAGCAGCGTGACACAGGGATGTCCCTTCTCTTCAGCTTTCTGGATAAGTGCTTTGGTTCAATCATGACAAGATGACAAATTGAATGCCAAGATTACAGTTCTTGTCAGCTTTAAAGGTCAGGGTTGTTTTGTTCATCAGGTAATCGATTTCACTGGGCTTTCCTGTGTCTACAGTTTCACCATCCGCTGGAGCCTTTTCAGGCATGAGCCCTGTAAATGTCAGCAACCTTGTGATATTGCGGGAGTGTGGGGACTGGGGCTGAAGTCAAACAATAGGTTATTCAGAAAGTTGGAGGTGCCATTATAGAGCCATTGTAGATGCTGTTTTTTCCCCTACCCCTCTGATCAAACAAGTCTGGCAGGGTACTCTTCTAGTCCTTCAAGTACAGCATTACCTTATGTGTTATGTATTTACTTTGCTTAGCAAGCAAACAAGCTCATTTCCAATATATACTCTACACTGGCATATTCCTAAGTAATTGAGATAAAAATATCTTCACCTTGGCAACTGATGTGTTGAGTCATCCAGATCAGGATTGTCAGCCATCAGGTATTATACCTCCCAATTAAATATTTGTACCTTGGTTTCTGTATTGGGTATTTTATTGAATAAACCAAGTAACATGAGCCAGAACTTTTTAATCTGGTAAAACATCTAGTGACCCATTAGAAGTTCACCGGGATCAGCTTTTAGTAGGAAGAGTTTGGTTCCTGCTAATCAAGTTAATACCTGGACCTGGCTCCAGCTACTAACCAACACCCTCCCCCCGTCAATCAAAACTTTTTAAATCAGAATATCGTGAATTAAATTCTCAACCATTAAGTCTCCAGAAAGTCAGGAAACTCTATTAAACTGTCCTTCCTACATAATCGAGAGTTTGATGATCAGCACTGGGATAATTTTAAAAGCTGTGAGCACATTTAATAGATTTGAGTCTTTTATTAGAATTGAGTCTTCGGAGCTTTGAGTGTAACTAAGGTCTTGTACTAAACAGACAAATTGTTGAGGCTCTGTTTAATTCAGGATTTTTCCATTTTTAGATTTTACTGACTGAAAACCCAACATGTTGATCAAATGAAGTCTTTTCTTTGCAAAGATTAGCAGTTGCTGTAACTAATTCAAAATAACCTTGGGCAATTTCCCAAAATTCATAGACTGCCATTTCAGCTGGTAGTAATAATTCCCTTTTCTACCTTTATTGCTACCAGTATAGATCCCACCTCAGGGCAAACAAAGGCAGAACCATATGGACATGCCTGTGCAAAAAGAGGCCTGTGCAAAATAACTATTGGCTCTTTTGGTCCAAAGCGGTGTCAGGGCCTCACTGTGTCCTCCCTGAAGACATTCAGTCAGTTATACCCAGCAGGTTCTGTGTACAAGCATACAGGGACCTGATTCAGATCAAGACCATAGTATGGAAGAAGAGGGGGCTTTAGCCTCCCACCTTTTTTGACCTGAAATAGCCCCATGTGTACATGTAAGTTTCCCCAGTTTAGCAAATAAAAGATCCCCAGAGATGTTTCAGGTTGGGAAAACAGTATCATAGTTGTAAATCAAAGTGGGCACGGGCATTGCCCGCCAACCCTCAGCTGGTCAGCAGGCAGCCAGGTGGATTGGCGGGAGTTTGCCCGCCACCACCTGGCACTTGGCAACCCTAACCTGGAGGTTGGCAACCCTATTTGGGAGAGAGGACCGAGAAGGAGAGTAAACAAGGAAGACAGAGCCAGGCAAATGGGGAACTTGCAAGGCATACCTTATTGGATAGTTCTTGTGGAGAACCCTAGGAAAAGGTGAGGACAATGCAACTTATAGTTAGGCCTTAAAGTATTTTCACCTGAGGTGTCACACCTAAATAGTGTTTCAAACTGGAAGGCACACACAGCAAATGGATGAGGAAAATTGTAACTTGCTGGCAATTGGTCACATCTGCTTGGGAAGGTATCACCCACATTTTAGAGAATTATATTTTTAGAGCCGGATGAATTCAGTTGCTAGCTAGATTAGGGCAAATTAGTTTAAAAGGAAACAACTGACATTTGAAGAAAACAGCAGCATACACATCCACCCATCCCCTTTTCTGTGCATTTTTATAATTGGCATATCTTCCTTTCAGAAGGAAACATGAATTGCTACTCGACTCACATATGTTCTCTTTTGCTTGCTGTAACCCAAGTAATATAAATAGGGATGATTAACATTTCAAAATTGCCTAGATACTTCAGTATTCTGCTGCATGAGATTAAAAATATAACCTATCACAACTTGACAAGTCTATAAATGACATCCCTTTGTGTTCTTCCTTACTAGACTAAGAAATATGCCAAGAAATATTTAGAGTTATTATTAGATATTTATTCAGCCACAGGCTGTGTGAACAATATTTGGAAAGCCAAGCGAAAGATCAAGAACGTAAACATTGTCTTCTTCTGTGTGTTCAGTTATTTTCCCACCATGATGAAAGGCTTTTCAAGTGGGAGCTGTAGGCCATCCAGTAAGCACTGTGAGTCACAATGAGCATCCTTCAAGCTCCTGTGGCAAGGAAACCATTTTACTTTTCAGAGCGGGAAACAAATGGCAGGCCTACACTGTTTTCATTTACTTCTTCACAGCATGGAGCTTTTCTGCTGAAATGGAAAGCTAAAATAACAGAGAAAAACTCACTCCTATTCCTTTCACTCTTCTTTCAAGAAACCCTGCCATTTGCAACAAGAAACAGCTGTTTGACAATTCCCATCATTTCCAGAGGCAAAAAGTGCATTTTGAAATGGAACCTCGAGATGGTCATAGCATGTCCATATTACATTTTTCAGATTAGCCCTAGAATCTCCATGTCAAAGTGATACCAATCCTACCCACGAACAATGGATGGTAGAGCATATGAATTTGTTCCCCAGTTTATCACCTGTATTTTAAGAACATTTGCTCGCGTGTGTTCCATCCAGTCACAGCTGCCTTATAGCAGCCCCGTAAGGTTTTCAAGGCAAAAGATGTTCAGAGGTGGTTTGCCATTGCCTGCCTCTGCATGGGCTGAGAGAGTTCTGAGAGAACTGTGACTGGTTCAGGGTCACCCAGCAGGCTTCATGTAGAGGAGTGGGAATTGAACCCGGTTCTCCAGATTAGAGTCTGCAGCCCTTAACCACTACCAAACAAAAAACAGGTAAAGAGAGACCTCCGAATGTAATAAAAGCAAAGGTACACAGTACCAGAGGTCAACAACAATAATTCTCGATGACTTTTCATTTTTTGAATCTGCTGAAAATTTTTGGCTTCGGTAACTACGGGCTGTGTGGACTGATGAAGAAATTGAAACAGAACCTATCAGCCAGCATTCCTGTGTTTGTACAAAATAATTATTTGTTGTATTGAAGGATTCTTTGTAATTTGGCTGTTTGACTAATATTTGTTAAGAATCATCACTTACAGTGAATTCATTTCTTGATGTGTGACTTTGTAAATAGCTGTTAAGTATTTTCATACTTCAGGTATTGTGTACTGAGGAATTGTCTGTCATACTGTGACGCAAATATATTTATATTTCATCAATTTTATACACATTTTTTGCAAAATTATTTTTTTTTTAATTCTTGTTGTTGACCTCTGGTACTGTGTACCTTCGCTCGCCCTTAACCACTACACCACACTGGCAGAGGGTGTGATTCCTCTCCCCAGTTTGTTCCCTCCATTTTAAGAACATAAGAGGCTTTTGGGTCAGACCAGTGGTCCATCTAGTCCAGCATAGTGTTTCACACAGCAGCCAGGCAGTTGCCCTAAAGGGCCAAGCAGACAGAGCATAGAGGCCAAGGCCCTCCCCTGAGACTGACTCCCAGACCTTCTATTCAGAGGTTTTCCGCCTCTGTGTATGGAGGCTCCCTTCAGTCACTATGGCTAGTAGCCATTGAAGGATCTCTCCTCCATTAATACTTTTAAGGCTATCTATGCTTGTGGCCATCACTACCTCCACCGACAATGAATTCTACGGTTTAATAAAGAAGTATTTGCTTTTTTCGGTCCTGAACTTATTTCCCAAAAATTTCATTGGGTCCAACTGAGTTCTGGTGTTATTTTTTTCATCAGGGGATGCTGTATGTATTGCTGTTTGTGATCATATTTTAGGCTGGATTACTGTAATTCACTCTACGTAGGGCTGCCCTCGAGACTGATCCGGAAACTCCAGCTGGTCCAAAATGCTACAGCGAGCCTCCTGAGGAATAGGGTTGCCAGGTCCCTCTTTGCCACTGGTGGGAGGTTTTGGGGGCGGAGTCTAAGGAGGGCGGGGTTTGGGGAGGGGAAGAACTTCAATGCCATAGATTTCAATTGCCAAAGCGGCCATTTTCTCCAGGTGAACTGATCTCTATTGGCTGGAGATCAGTTGTAATAGCAGCAGATTTCCAGCTACTACCTGGAGGTTGGCAACCTACTGAAGGAGCTTTTTAACATCCGTGTTAGTGATCACCAATCATTTCCATCAGGGCTGCCTGGGCATTCCAGTCTTAGAAACAATAGAACTGGTTATTTTAAAAAGTGCAAATATATTCAGCCACAGCCCTGATTCATCTTCCAAGATAAGCACAGCATAAGGTAAATTTGGATCTGCTTGCTCCTGCTTGCCAGCAGTCCTCCAGGGCACTCGCTCACCAGGAGCTTTCCCTGTATGTATTTTTTTTTTACTTTATCTATAGCCCATCTTTCTCTGTGAGACTCAAGACAGATTACTGTGTATCAAACAGGATAATCGGAGAGTATAAAATGACCAATGAGCAATGCAGTAGGACTAATATTACAGAATTAGAGAAAGATGCGGCCAACAAGCTATCCAAGGCAAGGTATACTACAAAGAGTACAGAAAGCTGATTACAAGGTGCAAGGCAATGCAGTAAAGGTAAAGTGGCTTTTCTACCCCTGCCGCACAAGGTTTTTGTGAGGATAAAATGGAGGAAGGGAAAACCATGAGCTTCTGGGAAGATGGACAGGATAACAATGTAATAATGAGTAAACAAGCTCTGATATATTCTTGAACAGTTTCCCTTAATGGCAGCCAATCTGCTAGTCTCATGACATGGCCACTGGCAATATTGTTTTCGTTCTGCATGTGAACCTTTTTTTCCTCCTGAATAATTACATTTTCTGAAGTTCTTATTTATAGTACCATAGATTAATGAGCCTGGCTTCTTTAAAAAAAGAAGAAACTCTTTAGATCAGTCCTCTGTATTGATCATAACATAATTTGGTATACATGCATACTCCTAATTTGTGGAAAATCCATTGGCTTTGAGAACACTTATACAATCATATGGTGCTTGAAATATCTCAAAAGCAACTGTTGGAAGCCAGTCTAAGAATAAACGAGATGGATTTAAAAAATGTGCATGGAAGTGAAAAACAACAAAACAAGCAACCTAATGGGAAAAACACTTCAGGCTTTGGAACTGCTTATGTTGTTTATTGTTATTAACCTTGTAACCTTTTAATGCCAACTAAAGTTTGGACTTGAAGCCAGAGGCACATATGTTAAAATCTAAGACCACCTTATACATTGTAGGTCACAGTTCTTTTGTTTCAGTAGCAAACATATGTAGAAATGTGCTGAGGAAATTTCTTATGGACCCTGTGCTGAGTCTGTACCTTCCCTGCAGTCAACAAAAAGCATCATCACCAATATATCTAATTCTCATCATGGCCCCATCTGTGGATACTTAAATCCAGAGACAGGCAAGACAGATCTTTTGACATACCTGAAAAAATCTGAAAAGGGTCCAAAGCACATGAGTTATCCAAGAAGACCCGGTCTTCTATTTCTCCATTAATCAGTATAACTAAAAAGGACAGATTAGAGACTGGGTGAGTAGAGACTTGTGTAGGGATGGTTTTTTAAGTAGTGGACAGATATCTGCCTCTTTGTATAGCTGAGGGAAAGTGCCCTAAGTGAGTGACCGATTTATGTTAGACATCAAGGACTGGTGTAAAGTAAGTGTTAGACTCTGCAAATCTTGAGCAAAACCCATACCCAATGGTGTAATACTATCAAATGTCAGTCATACAAATTTACTACCAGCTGTTTTACACCTGATTATCCTGTTACTTGGTAATGTCCGAGTATGGAAAAGCTTTTGTTTGAACACACCTTCCATATGATGAGACCTGATTACTTAGCCACAGGGCAATGACTGAAATGGAGATTTCACTTACCATGCATTTAATCAACAACACCTGGAAGATGCACTCAATTTACAAAAAAGGAAAAGAAAAAGGAATTCAGTCAATGAAAAGAAGGCCCACCAATAGATACAAAAGAAAATGTAATTCTTGTTTTTGATTCCTAAGGAATTTTGAGTCTGGTAGTTACAGTTACATCTGACAGAGGATTTGAGTGCACCCAACATTTTTCTTCCTTTCCCCAAAATGTTTTATGGGATTAAGAAAATGTCAAGCTAGGTGGCTCCTGCTTATCTGTAATATGAATCAGATTTTTGTTTAGCTTCTCCAAGCTAACAGTCTGCACTTTTACAGGGCTCCGTTTTGAAGTTAAGGGTGTAATAGAACCCTGTATGGTAATCTGGCCCCCTCACTCTACTCACCTCACATTTAAAATAGTTAATTTTTAAAATTATGAATATGCTACTGCACTTGCAAGTGTTCACATGCAAGTTTGTACCTAGGAAGTAGGAAATAAGGTGTTTGGCTGGATGACAGGCACGGAACAAGATACAGGTAGAGGTATGCCAAAAGCCAGAACCACCCAGGGCAGACACAGCAAAGGTGCTTCTTCCACTCCCTTTAGGGACAGGCAGGGTAGGCACATTGCTGCCGTGGGATAGTGCCAAAGGGAGTTAAAACTGTGCCCTCCCATACACAGACACTCTTTCTTTTGGTGCTGTCAATATATTTCCCCACCCTGGCCAATTTCTAGTATAGGAGCCTGGTGGGGCAAAACCCTTTGCACGGGGGCTTCAGTATTTAGCACCCCTCTTCTTGGGGTCTTAGTAGACCAAACACTGAACTTGAGTCAGCAGTGTGATGCATTAGCTAAAATGGCAAATACGATCTTGGGCCGCATTAACAGAAGTATAGTGTCCAGATCATGCGAAGTGATGGTATCGCTTTACTCTGCTCTGCTTAGACCTCACCTAGAGTATTGTGTTCAGTTTTGCGCACCACAATTTCAGAAAGATGTATACAAGCTGGAACGTGTCCAGAGAAGGGCAACAAAGATGGTGAGGGGTCTGGAGACCAAGTCCTATGAGGAAAGGTTGAAGGAGCTGGGTATGTTTAGCCTGAAAAGGAGAAGACTGAGAGGGGATATGATAACCATCTTCAAGTACTTGAAGAGGTGTCATATAAGAGGATGGTGCCGAGTTGTTTTCTGTTGCCTCAGAAGGTCGGACCAGAACCAACGGGTTCAAATTAAATCAGAAAAGTTTCCATCTAGACATTAGGAAGAATTTTCTAACAGTTAGAGCGGTTCCTCAGTGGAACAGGCTTCCTCGGGAGGTGGTAAACTCTCCTTCCCTGGAGGTTTTTAAGCAGAGGCTAGATGGCCATCTGTCAGCAATGCTGATTCTATGACCTTAGGCAGATGCCCTTAGGGAGGGCATCTTGGCCATCTTCTGGGCATGGAGTAGGGGTCACTGGGGAGTGTGGGAGAGGTAGTTGCGAATTTCCTGCACTGTGCAGGGGGTTGGGCTAGATGACCCTGGTGGTCCCTTCCAACTCTCTGATTCTTTGATTCTGCCCCTCAATTTTGGTAAAAAAAGAAAAAAGAGCCCCCCATGCTAGTTGTTTGAACATCCTGAGAAAGAAGGGAAAACCAACATCATGCCTCCCTGAACCTGGTCGGCACAGGAAAATTGAAGTGTCTGACATTTGTCAGAGAGAATCCCTTGTGTGAAGGGTCCAACCCCAGAGAATTTCACCAACTCTCTCTCCACAGTAATGTTAAATATTGTTCCCAATGGGCTTAGAAAGACATATAACTCTGTTTGGGATTCTTCTGTTGATCTACTTTTTCATATTTACTCAAAACCTAAATATGCATTGATTTCACATAGGACACCATGGTGTGAGCAACACCTCAACATTCTGGATCCTGAAATAATTTAACCCCTTCCCATTTCATATGCCTGTGGCAAAAATTTCTAAACATTACATAGAATTAAACTCATGCAGATATTAGTATGATATTTCATCTCTACTATTACTTCCTTACTACTGTTAATCAGTAGTTATTATGAACTCTCTGTGAAAAAGATTTTAAAAAATACTTACCAGTACTGCCAATAAAGCCAATAATCCCTATAAAGCTTACAGATCTGCATTCTGAAACAGCAGCTGTGAAAGGCACCCACCTCCCCATCTAACTATAGCTCTTGATCCAGTCCGGGATTTCTGTACATCGCTGTTGGCCTGAAGCCATTTTTCTTGAGTGTATTTCCAAGAAAGCAGTTGACAGGCTTGGCACAGCTATTCCTGGAAATGTTCAATAGGTCATCTTCTGGAAGAGAGTGTTGACTGACAGAACTAAACAGATCATGTTCCTCCTTGCATACAATACTCACCATCTCTATTCCCCCAGGTTCTGCCACATAGCAGTTTTTCACAACAGAAGGTCCACAGGAATTAGCCCATGACAATCAGCATTCTTTAATTCCCATTTCCTTTCTGGCTAACTCAACTACTACTGCACTGCAGTTGCTACTAGTCACACTACTAAGTGAAGACCAGCTTCCAAGTGCTAAACATTGTAAGCACATTTGGAAGTCAGTTCCGTGGCATTTATGTTTAGACTGTAACTTGCTAAACACCTTGTTTCCCCCTTGAAAAAACAAATCAAAAACAAAATCGGAAGGACAATTCTAAAGCATTTAAAGACTATTCTGGAACAACTATATCACTTTGGTTGTTAACCTGGGGCAGGACCTCTTTTCCTTCTGAGGTGCAAAAGGTGTGTCACCTTCTCGTCTACCAGGGGTCAAAGATGCCTTAACATCTCAAAAGTATTTGAAGGACAGTCTTCTCCCATACTATCTGGCCCATCAGTTAAGATCTGTCTCTCAAGTCCTACTCTTTATGCCCATGCTTTCAGAAGTGAGGCAGGTGGCGACTAGTCACAGGGCATTTTATGTGGTGGCACCTTGCCTTGGGAATGCTCTTCCCCCTTGAGGCTGGCCTGGCGCCTATTTTACTTTGTTTTAGGCACCAGACTAAACAGATCATTTTTTTTTACCCAGGCTTTTAATTAGGGGTTTATCTTATGAGCTTTTTAATGGCTGCTGTATTTTATGGACAGTTTTTATGTTGCTTATGTTTAATGGCTTGTGTTTTATAATGTGGTTTTTAATTGCAAGCTGCCTCAAGCAGGACTCCAAAGAGGCAGCATAGAAATATTCTAAATAAATAAATAATAAATAAAATGCATGTTGACTTTTTTTAGTCAATTGGTGGGCAATTGGTGGGCAATTGCCCACTATTAACTGACAAATGGGAACCCTAAGGAAGAGGTATGACTGGCCCCTATCTTGCTATTTTTTTAGGTGCCAGGCTTGAGCATTCCTTTTATCCAGGCTTGTAATGTTTAATCTTCTTAAATGTTTTGTGGTCTGCTTCTGGTCATTTTATTTACAGCATTTTAGGCTGCTCGGTGTGTATTTTGTGCTATTTTTATTCCCTGCCTTGTTTTAATGACAGCAGCTTGTTTTTCAGTGTTTTGTTTTTAATGGTTTAGTTTATAAGCAAGTCTCTGGAGAGGCAGCATACAAACTTTATAAAAAAATAAATTTACAGACTTTGGGTTTAAATACACTGAACCAAAAAGAGTACTAAACAGAACTTTACTGAAAAACTTTACTGAAGAACTTTACTGAATGAAATAAGAACTACTGAGGAGCTGAAAAAACATAAATCTGTGTTAATTATTATTGTTGACTCTGGCTGCAAATGTGAAAAGGCTGATGTCTTCTGCAGAAATATACCATCTGCTGACACCAAACAATGCCATTATTTAATTTAATTGATTAACTGAGGGCTTTTACTTTACAGATTTTTATTTTAATTCATTAACCTGCTTTATTTTAGACGTACGGCAAAAATAGAAATGCTTGCTTTAACATTAGTGGTATTAATCCAGGAACACTTTAACCAGAGATTAAAAGTGTGCCATGATGTATGCCTTCTATATTTATAAACATGGATTAGGGTGTCCTGTTTACTAAGACTGAAGTTTGCTTTTGTGAATTTAAGAGATTGCATCAGAGGCAGGAATGTCAATACCTGGTTCTAATAGCAGTTTCTTGACCGTGGAATTTCACTTCTTCTGACTGTGATCCTCTGCAGGACAAAGCCAAATCCATTATTTTCATGCTGGTACAAATTTTGAACATGCCCTTTCCTAGTATGAAACATGGGATGCACCATCATCTGGAATTTAATTATTTACTTCATTTATATCCCACCTTTCTCCCCAATGAGGACCCAAAGCAGCTTACTTTGGTCTCCTTGCCTCTATTTTATTCTCACAACAACCATGTAAGGTAAAATGTGTGACTGGCCCAAGGTACCCAGCAACCTTCCACAGCAGAGCAGGGATTCAAATCCAGGTGTCCAAGGGTTGTCAACCATCAGGTACTAGCTGGAGATCTCCTGCTATTACAACTGCTCTCCAGTCGATAGAGATCAGTCCACCTGGAGAAAATGGCTGCTTTGGCAATTGGACTCTATGGCATTGAAGTCCCTCCCCACCCCAGGTTCCACCCCAAAAACCTCCTGCCAGTAGAGAAGAGGGACCTGGTAAACTCTATTATTGTTACAACAATACACCATGCTGGCTGGAATATCTCTGAAGCTTCTTAGAATAGGCTGTTACTTTGTGTCCTTTGAAACGTTAATAAAAGCAGCATTCAGGTAGCTTTTTTTAAAATAAGCAGCAGAGTTTAGGCTTCCTGAAAATTATCTTCATCAGATCTTCAGACTTTCTAGACTTGGGGTCCACCTATGAACCCCTAGGTGGCAGCATGGAGCTCAGCTCACTAAGGTTTAGAGAGCCCATGGAGCGATCTTTTCCAGTGCTAAGCAACCTCGCCTGGCTGTCCTGATGTTCCTGTTACATACAAAGATAGATAAGAGATGCGCTCTACTCAGCAAACTAGCAGCATGTTTCAGACTACCCAGCATACTGAACTGACAAATTCCTAAAAATGTAGGGTCTCCAAACTCAGAGAGAGACCCAGCAATTTAAGAGGACACCCTAGCTGAGTAACTGGGTGACAGTGAACCAATCATTGAAGGCTTCAGACCCAATCTCCTCTAGTCAAAAAACCTGCCAACCATCATTGCAACTGGATGGATCTTATCTATATTTAGTACCAATCGTGACAAATACTGAGTACCAAAGTGAGCGCTCACAAATGTTCACAGTGTGGATATGGAAATGGAGCAGCATACTTGTCTGAACAAAATATATGAGCCAAATTATAATAATTTCTCCCCAAATGCATTATATTTTCGTGGAACATAAAACATGAATGTTTGCAGGTGTGCCCATGAATTTTAGTGACATACACTGGAGCGGGTCCAGCTTTGCTCTTGGAAAACAACCGTACCCAATTTCCTGAAATTCAGAAAGGTCAATAAACCACCCACGATAACAGTCTGCAACAAGCCTGCAAAAGAATGCAGAATGTCAAGGCCGCTGGTACTATGAATTCCCTCCCTTTGCTTCAGTAGTAAGTCTGAAAACTTTTCATTATGCAAACAGGACGTGATGGAATGTTGACCCGGCTTCTTAGAAACCATTCCCCCAAATATTGATAATGGAAATGAAAATATCTTTTTAAAAGTTGTGAACAGAAAAGGGTGCTGGAGGACTACAACAGTGGAGTGTCAGCCAAAGTGAGACTAGGACACCTTAGGGGTCACTATGAAGGGGTGGATCTTGAAGGACAATATGAAACAAGCAAGAGGGAAAAGTTGAGAAAGTGTGTGTGTGCATTCAAAGCATGGCCCACTTTCCAAAGCTTTTTTTAAAAATATTGTCGAAGGCTTTCATGGTCAGAGTTCATTGGTTCTTGTAGGTTATCCGGGCTGTGTAACCGTGGTCTTGGAATTTTCTTTCCTGACGTTTCACCAGCAGCTGTGGCAGGCATCTTCAGAGTAGTAACACTGAAGGACAGTGTCTCTCAGTGTCAAGTGTGTAGGAAGAGTCAGAGAGGGGTTGGGTTTGAGCTGAGTACTGTCCTGCAGACATAATGTGCTAATCATTGTCCTGTAAGTATCAAGATAATGTACTAATGAGAGTGTGGTATGTTAATATGGAAGCATTGTATCCTGAAATGATCTGGTAATGTGTGAAATCTGCATGGCTATTGTTGACTGTAGCCTTTGTTAGTTTGGAGGTTTTTCAGGGCAGGAAGCCAAGCCTTATTCATTCTTAAACTCTCTTCTTTTCTATTAAAGTTGTGTTGATGTTTATGAATTTCAATGGCTTCTCTGTGCAATCTGACAAAATAGTTGGTAGAATTGTCCAGTCTTTCAGTGTCTTGGAATAAGACCCTGTGTCCTGTTTGTGTCAGTCCATGTTCAGCCACTGCTGATTTCTCAGGTTGGCCAAGTCTGCAGTATCTTTCATGTTCTTTTATCCTTGTTTGTATGCTGCGTTTTGTGGTCCCGATGTAAACTTCTCCACAGCTGCAAGGTATATGATATACTCCTGCAGAGGGGAGGGGGTCTCTTTTGTCTTTTGCTGATCGTAGCATTTGTTGTATTTTCTTGGTGGGTTTAAACACTGTTTGTAGGTTATGTTTTTTCAAAAGTTTCTCTCTGTTGTTATAGAGAGGTGCAGACTACCTCGAATTACACCCAGGAGACCCCAATCTTAGGAAGGAAAGTTCTTTCTCAGGGAATGATGAGGCTATAAATGGCTTAAATTGGCCATTGAACAAGATAAGAGTTTCCTGCATGGAGATAAGCATTTGCCCAACTGCCAGGAATGGGCAAGGCGGATGGCTATTTGGATAACCTGAGTTTGGAAATAAGGGTTTGAGAAGTGCACCCTAAGCACTCTGGAGAGAAGGGGGAAGAGTGATCCTCATGGAATTGCACTGCCAACCTTGTAATAAGGCAAAGGTGGGGCAGGAAGGGTTAAAACATTTGGACAACACTGTCAGAATCACTCAAGCCAGAACTGGGAACAAGGAGGAATAGAGTGGAGTCTTTCTTGACCAGTCTGTTTTTGAGGTGCCAGGAGGCTTGTGTCCATCCTAGGAGCAGATGCCAAGGTAACCCATGATGGTAAAGTTTAGATTAGCCTCATATGTTTCAATTCCTTTCTTAGTTCTGCTATAACCCTGTACTGCTGTGATATACTTTTCCTAGGGACGTGTGCTCTAGAGTCTAAAGTTGTGTCATGGTAAAAGATCTTGCTCTTTTAATAGCTCAGACTCTGTTCAAAGAGTCTTCCATGTGACTTCCACGCATAGGCTAAAACCTCCTAGCTGGGTTAGGTTGTATAGCACACAGGAGAAAGTGAGATAGGGGCTAGAAACCGCACACATCCCATACACATGCACAGAGCCCTCCAGTGCCCTAAACTGCAGATGATAAATAGGGCAGAGCTTGGGTGATGGCAACTTCCCCAGCTCTTGGGATTAAGAAGGTGACCATCCCTACTTTACACTACTCCTTAGCCTCTGTACTCATAGCCATAGCAGCTAAAGGCAGTTTTTTTAAACCAGAAATTCAACGGAAAACAAGCTTATATTATTTAAATGGAAACTGCGGTGTCGTGGATTGAAAGGCTTGGGTTTTGTTTTTAATCTTCACTTGGGTAGTGTAATCACTGTTCCGGCTCTCATTACAGCTTTGACTGGGGATATTTTACTTCATGATATTAACGAAGTGAGGTTTAGCCCACCAAAGTTTATGCCACAACAAATCCATTAATCTTTAAAGTGCCACTAGACACTGCTGTTTTTGCTACTACTGTCATGCTTGGCCTCTCAAGCTTTCTCTCTCATAATTATTCATATTTTAGTTCCATAATTATACTTTAATTATCCCTAATTACTCTCATTTTGATTATCATTGTCATTTATCCTGCCAACCATCTGCAAAGTGTTTGAGTTTGTCTTCCTTCTCCTTCTTAGACCTCAAATCATGACATGTCTTCCTATACAACATTGTGAAAATTCAACCCTTTCTCTCAGCTTCTTTGGCAACATCCCTAGTTCATCAAAACCCATAGTTAGACATTCCCCCCCTTCATTACGCAGCCTTTTTCTAGCTGATCTTCCAGCGCTTGTCTTGAATTTCACTGTGAAAATTATCCCATTTTTTTTACTTCATCCTGTCTTTGTTTCACTTGAAGGAACTCCACTATCCTCACCAGTTGAAAAGTCTTTTCTCTTGCTTCCCACTGTGCCTGGATTCCAGGCTGGATTAACCGTTAAGCAAAATAAGCATGTGCTTAGGGCATCAAGGGAAGGGGGGCACCACAGAATTTTTCCATTGCCAGATTTAGCATGGACCATATGATGCAAAACTGCAAATGGTGCAGCTGAACCAGGGTCCACAAAAAGTGAAAAAATTACATACATACAGTGACTCAAAAAACAAACACCTGAACATCACCTGAACAATTTTTACTCTTATCCTTTAAAAAAACACAAGGATGAAGAAAAAGTGGGAACTGAGAATAACCACACTAATCACACTAGGCTCAATATATTATTTTTATTATTAAATAATTTAATATTAGTTGTTATTTTTTACATATATATGGGGCACCAAAATCTTTTAAGTGTTTAGGGCCTCTAAAGGTCTTAATCCAGCCCTGGCTGGACCTCTTGTCTCAGAACACAAAGTAGTACCATTTTTCTATCTTCCTTTAAACTTTCTTCATTGCAACTGAAGCTATTGATTGGGTCTTTTAAAGCCCTTCATAGCTTTAGACCCAAATATCTAAAGGGCTGTCTTTTCTCATATGGCCCTGTGTGATAACTGCAGTCCTCCAGTCACTAGCTGTTCCCCAGTTTAGGATAGATTGCCTGGAATCAACCGAATCCAAGCTTTTTCCATTGTAGCTCCCATTCTTTATAATGGCCCCCTGAGGAGGTAAGAGCGGGACACCATTTCTTGTACTTGTTTCATAATGTTGCACAATAACAAAGAACAGCAACAACATATTTCCAGTAGGAGCTGGCATGATGGCAATCGAAGCAGCATTCTGGTTGAGTAGATGCAGCATTGCAAAAGCCTGTTGCTACCTTTAAGCAAACTTAGGTTTTTCAAATATGTTCAGTATGCCTTTGTAATGTGTAATTTTTAATCATATTGAGTTAATAATTGCTTAAACTTTTTCTCCTTCCCTACATTTCTTTTCTTCATATCTCACTAACAGTTGATATTTAACTGCCATGTAACATCACACAGTACAGCAACTTTCATGTGTTCAGAAATTGCCTTATTTAGGCTTCGTCGCATCTTCCTTTGGATTTATCCAGCTGGTGGCAGAGATTCCTAAAACCATTTCATAGAGTGCTCAAACAAACCAACACTGATGCACACAGTACACCAAAATGTTCACATCGTCCCCTGACAAGATGGAACAGAAGCCTGAAACTGCCAGCACAATGGCTTCTTCGTTATGCACACTGGTATTTTGCAAAGTTTTCAAAAGAATAACAATAAAATGAATTTCAATTCAAGGTTCTCAATCTCAGTGTTCTCCATCTCAGTGTTGTAGTTCTCGTGACTGGAGCACCCATGAACTGGCAACATGAACATCGGATTTTTTCCAACCTAGACTGTAACCGGATCCTGCAAGCCCACACAGGAAGGGGGTCCTCTTATTTTCAGAGCTGCAAAAAGCCCTGATCAAGCCAGGTGTGAGTTTTGGTAGGAGTCATGTTAGAACATTTGAATCAACCCCACTGTAATAAGATTGTGAGGGACAGCTTCTAACAATTATATGTAATGGATACTTTTGAAATGCAGTATGTAGGGGGTTATAGCCACCTGCTATGCAAACAATCTAGAGCCATTTCAACCACACTTTAGATGTCTTCATGATTGTCAAAGGGTCTGAATAACCAGTAGTCTTTGGCTGCATCCACATGGAGGTTTTTCTCCTCCTTGGCTTCCAAACTGGACAATTGTTTTTTGAGCAGCTACACAATGTCATACTCAAATTGTCCAGTTCCTGGCTTTCCCTTGCTTTGCTTCTATTTTTGTGGGCATAACACAGGTCAAGTGCATTAGCATGCCATCTGGATGGGAAAGTTCACATTTTCAAAACTCCTGCCCCTATCAACACCATTATCCTCCCATTACCTTCTTGCAGCCACCAGTTTCCCCACCACACTGCCAGCAAGTTTTGAAGGCTTAAAAAACATCAGCCATTTCTATAGAGCAATACTGATTTTGTTAAAAGGCCCTAAAAAACAAAAACATCTAGTAACACAGTGGGGGGGGGGGGATGCAAGGAAAACGGCTGATGGAGGAAAGTGGATATGGACACTCCATTTGCAGTGACAATGAATATATAACTGAGATGTGGATGCAGCCACTGATGAGACAGGTGATGGATTATAAGCACCTCAGCAATTGGTGACATAGGCTAAACATGCCCCAGTCTTATGCTGTGTGTGTAAAGTGCCGTCAAGTTGCAGCTGACTTATGGCGACCCCTTTTGGGATTTCCATGGCAACAGACTAACAGAGGTGGTTTGCCAATGCCTTCCTCTGCACAACCCTGGTATTCCTTGGTGGTCTCCCATCCAAATACTAACCAGGACTGACCCTGCTTAGCTTCTGAGATCTGACGAGATCAGGCTAGCCTGGGCCATCCAGGTCAGGGCAGTCTTATGCTATCCCACAATTTATTGCCAATTTAACTTCTTCTTGGGTTTGCTTTCTTAACACTTACAGTAACGACTGCATTTTTGTGCAGTGATTTTTCTCTAATTTCTATTGATGGCTCCCATGCACCTTTTAACAGAAGCACTAGACTCAAGCAACTTGTAATATATCCTGATGTCTCTATATGCTAAAGGACAGCAGATTACCAATTAATGTGCTTCCGTAATGGCAATGCTTTCCTGTTGCCTTTTGTGCCCAGTTGAAACTGTGGTGTTTCCTGCAGGCCAATGCTTTCCATTGAAAATGCAATTAGTAGCACATTTTATAGTTATGGCAGGTCACAGATACTCAAGGTTTGCTTGAAAGCTTGGGACTTAGCCTGTTAATCTGCTTTCAGTGGCAGAAATATGTGAAATTAGTAAATAGTGCAGAGTGCTTTGCCCTGATCAGCAAGTCTCACAGCTGCTTTTCAGGAATTAAGAAACAGAGCTTCTAAATCAAAAGATGTGATTTTTAGGCAGGACTGAACTCCAGCACCTCTAAAATTAGTTATTAAGCACTGCCTGTGGCACCAGCAAGAATGGCCTGCCTACACACCTATGGACGCCAATGGGTCTGACTATGTAACAACTGACGTCAATAGAGCCCTGAGGGACTTCCAAGCTCCAGAAAAAAAAGGGCTGGCAATTACACTGCTTTGTTCCATATGGGGTCCCCGGGGCATCTTGATGTTTTCAGAGAAATCTTTATTATCTAGAAGGGTCGAATGAACAAATAGTACAACTCTGGTTCTTGGAAATTTAAGAAGCAGAGTGTGCACAGACAGCTGCACCACTCAGTCCACAAATACCCAGCTATAAGGAGCAGGAACGATCATGGTATCCTCTTAAAAGGGGGAGAGCAACAAGAAATTCAACAGAAATGTTTAGCAGCATTGTGCCACTGAGAAACAAGGGTGAAACTGACAATACTTTCTCCGATTAACGCAGAACATGGTGCTGTGTGTACTGCATTTGACAACTAATGTTTAAAAGCAAGTAGTGAAAGAACTTTGAAATGGGAGGGAGGAAGCATATTCAAGAGAGAAGCATCCATGTAAAAGGAATCCTGCCCTTTTAATCCTTCACTGCCACTTAAAAAAATGAGGTTGTAAATAAGATGATGGGTAGCAGGAAATGCCCACTAGAAATTAAAAGACTTGGTTTGGACCGCTTATCACACCATGGTATATGGCGGAACAACAAAAATGTGTTGAATATAGACTAAAGGTCTAATATTAATTCTGGTTTGAAAAATGATGTCCACTGTATGTTCAACAGCAGGCTTCTTGACGCTGGCATAATGAAGCATAACGGACAAATGTGTATAATTGTTTACCGATATGGAAGTGTCCTCTTATAGGACTGAATTGGACTAAATTGGTAAGATTGGCTGTGAGTGAATAGCTTAAAAGAATAAACATCTATAGCAGTATGTGTGCACAATTTAAAAAAGTGTTACTGATCTGTTCATCCAAGATCCAAATTATCAGAAGGAAAAACGGATTAAAAAAATTATTCTATCTGCCACGTGACCTTATTTTAAAGTTGCTGATTTTACCACTCATAATTAATTGGATAAACGGCAAACAGTACAAACTGGGGGTTTTTTTTGGTTTTTTTTAAAGAAAACATGTTCTTGCATACTTACTGGTTCTGTTTGTGCTTGTAGTACCCTCTTGCCTTGTGAGTAACTTGACCTTTTAAGATTAGCAAGTCATAGAACGTTCTCACAAAACTCTTAAGTAGGAAAAAAAATCTCTTTCTCAAACATTTTGCCTAGGGAAGCAAGCCTGACTTAAGAGCCCTAGTTATAACAGGCACTTGTTTGTGTAACCTGACCCAACTCTAATTAATTTCAGAAGCATCAAATGGAGCCCATTAGCAACAGTTACTGAAGCTTATTGTTTTCTCTTTCGGACAATCCTTTTAATAGAATAATAAAAAGCAGAACCCTGTTCCAAGACCTAACAAAAAGAATTTAAGGGCCGCCTGAAATGGAACTGCCACTGAAATTCAGTATCTGTCTTTCATTTTAATGAATCTAATTTGCAGGGGTGCGAAGTATCTGACATTCATTATTAACTTATTAAGCAAGCTCTGTCAATTGTCCACAAATCTGGCATCAAAATGTGTTTTATGAACTGAAACCAACATTTCTATTCGCATATTGATAGCTTTTTCATGCCAAAAGAGAGCTGTTCTCCAAACATCAGGATTGGTCTTTATTTTGTTCTCACAGGGTAGGTGGGAAGATAACACCAAGTTCCAGGTTTGGGGGGGCCCTAGGAAGACAGTGAGGAGCCTCGTGGCACAGAGTTGTAAGCTGCAATACTGCAATCAAAAGCTCTGCTCACAACCTGAGTTAGATCCCGAACTCAGGTAGGCAGCTCAAGGTTGACTCAGCCTTCCATCCTTCTGAGGTCGGTAAAATGAGTACCCAGCTTGCTGGGGGTAAAGTGTAGATGACTGGGGAAGGCAATGGCAAACCACCCCGTAAACATAAGTCTGCCTAGTAAATGTCAGGATGTGACATCACTCTATGGGTCAGTAATGACCTGGTGCTTGCACAGGGGACTACCTTTACCTTTTTAGGAAGACAGTGCCCAGGGGCCCTATTTGCCCACTACCATCTGTTCCTGTCTTGCCTCCCACATCTGCATTCTCGGCATCTGCGCGTGCAACTCTGTGCTGCTTGCAGGCCCTCCCATCACCGATGCTCAGTTGCCTGCACCATCTGCACACCATCTGCATTGGCTGGTGCAGGCAGCTGGGAGTGTTGCTGCCATGGCCACCAGGAACAGCATCACTGTCCATGACCCATATGCCTTTCCCCAAGGACACTGGGGATCTGGGACCAAGGCTGGTGGAATGCTTCAAGAAAACAGATGGGGAAGAGCATCAAGGCAGGGGAGGGGCATGGGTGGGGGTCAGCAGTGGTGGGCCCTGGCAGCTGCCCCAGCTCAAAGTATGCTGATGCCAGCCGAGAAACTACCTGGGAAAAGTGTAACAATATTAAAAACAGAAATACTAATATTAAATCTTATACCCATCTTATGTATACATACAGTATGTCTGTGACATTGAAAACAAATTTGTAAAATAAGCAGGCTTAACCTTCATATTATAAGGGACAGCAAGAATGGCTTGTAAAGCTACCCAGTGAGGTTATGGCTCAGCTAAAATCCAAACTGGTACGCATACATAAATTGCTACAGTAAACTCACCATACTTACAGATTCCAGAGGAGTAGCCACACTGCAGTGCAAGCTTATGCAGAGCCATGGGAGGGGGGATAGGGAGAGATGCCATCATGTCTAATTTGGCCCTTAGTCCTTTGAAACTGGCAGAGTGAAATATGTTAGATATTCATAATCTCCATGCATGGCTGAATATGTAATGTTGAAGTTTGTGTAATGTATGTGCATCAGTTAAAACCATAGCGAAGGAAGCCCAGGAGCTTGAGTCCTGGGAGAAGGCTCCTAAGCCCTGCTCGCATGATTGGCCACAGCCAACACATCCCATTGGCCCTAAGCCAGGTCATGCCATTGGTGACCTGGGGGTTGTTTTCCCCCTATCAAGGATCAGGGGAGGAGCGGCCACCGGGGGCCCAGGGGTGCATATAAGCAGAGCCAGGTTGTACAGTTCCTCAGTTCCGTCTGCTCATTGCTGAAATCAATAAAGCTGCGTTGTTGTTGGAACTCCGTCTCGACCTCATGTGTCCTCCCCACGCGGACATAACAGTTTGTACGTAATTTTATAGTCAATGGAATATATTTGTAGGCTACTCTGAGCAACAGCTTAGTATAAAAGCAGTTAATCAATTAAATACTGGGTCATTTGCCCTGCTCACCTTGCAATACTTCCTAGATATTACTGGAGTAGTATTGAAAGAAGCCATTGGGAAGCAGCTCCCCTACTGCTGCAGTAACAAATGAATCAGAAAATAAGTTTTCTTCCTGATTCAGGATGGAAAATTATGTTCCCCACAAAGAAGAACTGATTGCAGTTATCTAAACACATCTAAAGAAATGAGCTGTGAGTTACAAAGCTCATATTGAAATAAATGTTAGTCTTTAAGGAGCTAAATGGACTTTTGTTTTATTTTGCTGTAACAGATGAACATGGATACCTTTTTTTGCAAGACACACTGGCTGGAATACCACACTGGGTCTACTTGTTCTTTACAATCTGGAAATGAACCTTCTGTCAAACATAAACCAGAGTCTAGTGGCACCTTAAAGAGTAAGATATGTTTGTTCTAGCATAGCATTCATTCATACTTTTAAAAGGTGCCCCAGTAATTTTTAGTTTTGCTGCAACAGGCTAACACAACTATTCTCTCCCTTCCCAACATAAAACTGTAATTATATGTGTATGTGGTTTCTAACAACTGCAAGTTCTGATTACATCATACATTTCCAAGAAACCAGACATTCCACGTTGCCCATCAGTTCCTGAATGTCCATACCCCCACACCTACAAAATATCGACATAATCTGGTAGAATCTACATTTTGCAAATTGTATAATGATAGCAAACTCAAGCAAATTGTATCATAACAGCAAACCGAACAGCAAACAGCAAACCCAAGCAGAGACATGTGGATCAAACATCACCTAAAAAGGTACAAGCGATAGTAAAAATCAAGCATTTAAAGATTTTTAACCCGGCATCAACAAGAGAATAATATTGACACATCCCTGAGGACAGCATTTTATAAACCAGACATCACCACTGAAAAAGCTCTCCTTCTGGTCACAGTGGAACTTACTCCTGTGTATCTATTGTACCTGCAGGAATAGGCAACTGAATACTTAAATTTTAAAGGGACTGAAGGACATCTGTTTGCCCCCCTCCCAATTTTACCCTCATAAACAGTTTGGTGAATCTGCTGGATTTATTTATTTTCATTATTGATTTCATGTTGGAAACGGGACTGTGGAACATTGACTGGATCGAAGGTCATTGAAAATCTCTTGGATCACAGAAGAATCAACTTCTCCCACCTTCAAACTAGCACACAGACTTTCAGTAGTAGCTCTGTTCCCAAAACGTTGTCTCCAGGAAATAAACGCACTCACAATCTGTGACTGGACATTGTATGGATGATTGGCTTTACAATAGTAAATGTCATTGTGTGACAAGCCCAAATACAATACAATGTGTTCCCATTCAGGTCCAAGTCTTCTAGCAAGTTTGTTCAACTGCTGATCGGTCGGTAGATTCTTCAGAGCACGTTGTGAAATTCCAGGTATCTCATTCTCTAGAAAAAAACAGCACTAAATACTTTAATATGAGAAATTATAGCACATTTATTGTAACTTGAAGCTTTTACTACCAGAAGAAAGGGAACGTTTAGAGAAGAACACTAGATATCACCCCAGGAACACTTTATCAGCAAATCCTATCAAATGGTTCAGAAGAAACCAGGTACCTGAATTGGCATAGGGAACAAACTAACGTTAATGAAATTCTGCCCCAACTGTGCAAAAAGGGTCATGTTTGTGCCTCTGCACTTGAAGGTCCTATGAAGCACTTGGTGATTGTCTTTCAGTTAACTGATGTACTTTTCCTACTTCTTCTGATAGGAGAAAAACTCACTTTGCAGTTATCAAGCAACCATCAAATACTCCATCCTCACTTGCAAGGTAAGATCTCCAGCATGAAGAAAATGAATCCAAGAGAATTCACAGACAACCCACAGACACTGCTGTCACTCTCACCAACCTCAGAACCAGGACGTCTTTCTGAAGAGTAGTAACTAACAAGTGGGGACCCACAAGAAACTTCAGAAGAGGACATTCCCCCCCGCTGTTGCTTCCCACCCTCTTCTCCCTTCCCTTTCATAGTTCCCCCTCATCTATCAATCTCCCCTCACCTGCATTCTTCCCCGCCCCCTCTATGTCAGTTTCCCCCACTCTCTTCTCTAGCAATCTTTTCTTATCCCTTTCTTCCCTCATCCCTTGTATGCCAATCTCCCCTCTTTCCCCCACCCTTTCTCAATCTGCCCCTCTCTTTCTCTCCCCCTCCCTCAGACAATCTCCCCCTTTTCTCTCCCCTTCCTCAAACAATCCCCTTCTTTCTCTTTCTCTCTTCCCTCCCTCAGATAATCCCCCTCCTTTCTATTTCTCTCCCTGCTCCCTCAGGCTATCCCTGATTCTTTTCTCTTATCTCTCCCCCCTCCCTCACAGGATCTCTGATGCTTTCTCTTTCTCTCCCCCCTTCCTCAGACAATTCCCTCCTCTCTCCCTCAGGCAATCTCCCCCCTCTTCTCTACTTTGGGAGAAGCAGCTGCTGCAGCAAGGCCCCCTGGGAGCCGGGATGGTGGCAGGGCCCCCAGCAGTCGCTGTGGCCTGCTCATCGGAAACTGTGTCAGCTGCATCAGGGGACGCCATGCTGACCACAGGGTCTCTATGAGCTGCCACTTGTCAAGAGCATCAGGAGATCCCGTGTTGCCTCCAGGCCCCTAGGAGCCACCGTGACTGGGGCAGGAGATGCCGCATTGGCCACAGGGCCGTGCATGTCCCTCTTAGATCCTGCTGCCACCATGGCTAGGCCCAGAATGGCTCTTGGACTCCTCTGCCACCACGGCTGGGCCCAGATTGGCTTTCAGACTCTGCAGCCGCTGCTGGGCCTGGAGCAACTCCAGGACACCAATGCTGCAAAGCCTGCACAACAATGGAGGTAAGTCCCCACCCTCAGCATTGATGTCTCACTTAGAGGCTGTTGAGGAGAGACTGGGCTCCCAACAGCAGCCGCTCTTGTGCACATGTGCAGAAAGGTTTGGTTTTTTGGGGGGGGGGTAAAGATCGCCCACCATTTTTGGGAAAGTTTTTAGATTTTTCTGCATACTTGGGAGGTGCCCCAAGTTTGTGGGAAAACCTTCCTTCTCTCTACCTAGCCCCGATCCATGGAATTAAGTATCCACAGATGGAGCCAAGTTGAGAAGTAGATAAATAGATATAAGGTACGAAATCGGTAACTGGAGATTTCATCTAGATTCTAAGATTCAGTAATTTTGAACTGGTCCTTCCCTTCTGTTGTCTTGGAAATAGGGTCAAAATGGGAGATAAATACCATCCATTAAGTGACAATTATAACTGTTTGAATATGAATGCTGGGAAAAAATAGACAGCTCTTGAAAAAAGAAAGAAAAGAAACCAGGTCTCATTGTGAAGTATACTCTGGCACTCCAGTATCATGTCTACAGTGCCCATCAAAGCAGCACAATAGTTATAATGAATGTGCAACTTCCTATTCAACATCAAAACAATGTGGAGGAAGAACAGTGCTCTCCCTCTCCTTCTTTTGAGAGTACAAGCAAAGCTAAGCAGATGGCCGCACCATTCAGAGCAGATTGTATACGGAGACTCCAAAGAGTGCTTCAGAAGAGGAGGTTGCTGCTTTTAAAACAGTTATCACCGCCTTTTCTGGGCCTTCTCTTTCAGCACCAAATGCAAACACATGGATGACTATGGAGCAGAAGAGAAGGGCGCACAGACATATCCTTTTGTGCCTTGAAATCATGCTTCCACACTTTTAAAATAAAGCACAAGTACAGCGTCAAGCATCAGTTCCAGGGGCCTAAAAGCTTCCCTGCTGCCAGAACAATGGTCTCCAGAAGCAGCAATACTCTGGTCCTAAGTCCAACACAGTGGCATCTTTAAGTCCTAAATGCTGCTCCAGGAAGTTGCATGGTACAAAGAAAAGCAATTATTCAGTGGAAGTGGAAGGAGCTCCCTCAGGCTTGACTGGTATATAACAGAGTATTGCTGAGAACAGAGCTGAGAATGAAACTCGTCTAATAAACTTAGTTCCATAAAAATAGTCCTGCCTGGGGGAAAAAGCCTTATGCCTATTTCTGTGCTTTTTGCTTCTCGCTTCCTGCTTGTGACCAAGACAGCATTTCCATAAGCAAAGGCACATGAGCGCATAAGCAGCTGGCTGCTGAGGTTATGCTCATACTGTAGCAACTGTTTATTAGTGGAGCACAGCGGGAATGTCTCCAATGATTCCTAAAAGGCCATATGTTCCTCGAAGCACAGCCGTCATAGCAACCGCTCACCATTGGCTTTGTTTCCAGGAAAGCTGTTTCTCTGCTGCTGAAAAACTCCACTAGATAGGAATTCCACACGTTTGCTCCGACATCATTTCAGTTTTTATAGATCCATACAGCTAGTAACACTGCTGTAAAAATCATGAGAATTAGGCTAAGTAAAAAAAAAGTTTCCTCTAAAGTGTTTCTTGATTTCCACAATAATGGAGGAAGTACAAAATGGTATTAGAATGAATGTAGTTAATTCAGGGGGGAAATTATGGGAGTGGATACACATACATGTCAGTGGGACAAAAGCATATTTCTGCAGGGAGAAATCTATATCAAACCTACTGTGTATGACAAGAGGATATTTTATGCTGGAGAAATATTTGAGTAGTAAAATCATATTGTACATTATGTTGATAAAAAATTCTTTTTATTGGAAATGTTCCCAGACAGGGGGGAAATGTTCTGCTATCTTGTCCAAATCTTGTACCCAACAGCAATTATTATTAATACTTATGCAAATGAAAAAAATCCTTTGTGTAGTTTTTTTTAATGTTCTTGTTCAAAGACTATTTAATGCCCCTTTGTATGCTGTGACAGAACTGAATAGCCACTGAGGCAGCTTTTGCTATAATAAAGACATAATACAATAGACTCTTGACAGAATGGCAGCTTTAGTCTCCTTTACTAGGATCTCATCAAAATCACACTCTCTACTTTGCGAGAAATCTATCTTGGAAATCTATAACTGGTCCCTACACCAGCAAAAATGACTGTTTAAGTATTCCCCAAATAGGAATCTTTACAACAAGGCATAAGAAAATGCAAACCCATTCCACAATAGAGATTTTGCTCTACAAAATAGCTAGGTAAAACAGCATCTGAAATCAGCTACATAAGCAGCAAATATAAAGAGTGAATATAAAAAGGGGACTATGCTTTCCATACCCAAGTTAATCTTTGGAGAAATGTAAAAAGACAGAGAAGAAAGATAGAAAGAAACAGGAAGAAAAATCAGGTCATGAGATGATTAATGTTAGGTAGAGCTGACTGCATAAACAAAGGACTGAGCTGAAATCTATTTTAAGATTAGTATGTTCATAACTATTTGTTTGCAGAAGGTCTATTTTTAATACGTTTCATTAATTGACTGCAACCCGCCCATTTTTCTCTAAATATTGCTATACTGAGCCAAAGAGACATAACCAAAGATGCTGATGCTTGAAATTGACCAGGCTCCATGAAAACCAGGCAGCTGCTAAAAGAGCACATTTCATAGGAACGGTTTACCAACTATTGTCTTTGGGACTCTGATTCAGGCACAGCCTATCCACAATGCAGATGGGAGAATAAGGTCAGACTCATAAACCCTGTAGTACTTCACAGATTGGAAATAGAAATGATCCTGTTCATGAATGGGTGGGGCTAAGAGAGGGCCCAGCAGTCCAGCCTGCCTGAAGATCAGTGATGAAGCCAATGAAGTCCAGACTCAAAATGTGCTCCAGGTAACAAAAAAGAAAACAACAACTAAAAATCCATGCAAGCAGATGGCTCCAGATGACCAAAGTCAAAGAATGAGCCATAGACTGTGAAGCAATTCAAGTACTTAATTATTCTCTACATTGCACTTATAACACTGAAAGGGCGTTAAGACCAGCAATAAGTGACTACCCCAGGACCAGAAAAGGGCTGTTAGTTTATAGTAGCAAAATAAAACAGAAGTCCCGTGGCACCTTAAAGACCAGAGTCCAACATGAGCTTTCCTCATCTGAGGGGGTGAACTCTGAATCACAAAAGCTCATGATGGAATAAATGTTGTTAGCCTTTAAGGTGCCACTGGACTTTCTGTTTAATTATCCCCAAACCAGTCAGTGAATCCATGGCTAGAAAAAACAAAGAACACAGTGAGTGTGCCACAAACAGTATTCTTACCTTACCACCGAGCTGCTTTGACACACACACACACACACAAACTAAAGCAGGCATCTGAATCTGTGCTATGTGCCTTTCAGTTAATACTAAGCAACTATAGTCTCCTTGGTTCTTGTAGGTTATCCGGGCTGTGTAACTGTGGTCTTGGAATTTTCTTTCCTGACATTTCGCCAGCAGCTGTGGCAGGCATCTTCAGAGTAGTAACAGTGTTACTACTAATGCTGCTTCCTTACAGTGTTACTACTCTGAAGATGCCTGCCACAGCTGCTGGCGAAACGTCAGGAAAGAAAATTCCAAGACCACGGTTACACAGCCCGGATAATAACCTACAAGAACCAATGAACTCTGACCGTGAAAGCCTTCGACAATATATAGTCTCTTTACTTCCCACAAAGTCAGAGTTAAGCAGCGGAGCTGACGTCGTGCACTGATTAAAATCCTAGCACCTCTCCTTAGAAATTAAACGTGACCCCACAACTCCATTGCCCCCCTTTATTAAAGAAGAGATTCCCACCCCCACAGTACACATTCGTTTTGGAGCTAGCACATTCTTAATATGACTGCCTCCATAGATCTTCCCTTGAAGTAAACTTTTGAACTTTGCTTCCATATAAGATCTCACAAAACATTATTGATAGAATGGTTAATTGTAAGAAGAAAACCCACAGGCCAGATTGTAATTCTAATTAGGGATAGTCTTAAAGAAACACATGGACTTTAAATTGCTGTCACAGCGATTTCATTCTTGTAAAAATAAAAATAACTACCATTTACTAGAGGATGTTATATAACGAGTTAATCTTGCAGTTTACAGTAAACTGTTATATTCCATTCTTGTTTTAAAAAATGCTGCTTCCTTACAGACAATGCTTATAAGAGCATATCTGTCTTACTGCAGCAGACCAGGAGAGAATTGTTGTGGTGTAGTGGTTAAGAGTATTGGACTCAGGACTGGAGATACTAGGGTTCAAATCTCCATAAAGCTCTCTGGGTGGTCTTGTGCCACTCACTCTCTTTCAGCCTATGCTACACCAGGTGATTGTGAAGATAACATGGAAGAGAGGTGAGAGCATGTATGCCACTCAGAGATCCTTGGAGAAAGGGCAGGATAAAAATATGATCGGTCGTCCATCTAGTCCAGCTCTCTTGACTGCCAAATCTGACAAGCCACATGAAAGGCTTGATTCCTCTCGGTGGTCACTTGTTCCCAGAGACTAGCAAAGTGGCATTTCCCAGGCACCAGGACCTGGCCTGCAATGGGCCCACTACTTTCCCTTAGAGCTCAACAGCCCAGGGCAAAACCAGTCAATGACATGGAACAGTTAATGCAAATGAAACTGACCACTCACAGGAATAAGATACACACTGGAAGCTTTATTATGCTTATGTGACTTGATAATGGTGATACAAAAATAGAGAGTATTGATAAAATAGTACAAATCAGAAGGAGTTAAATATTAAGATAATATTTAAAAAGCATTCTAGAATAGGTAGTCTGGTTTAGTACAACAAAAATATAGAAAATGGTAACTTGATAAGAAAATTTAACAAAGCACATTTCAGAATATTAGATGGCATATTTCCACCCAGTGTTTACATCCCATGTGTATAATTTAATAGTAGATACAATGTTAGTGAAGCATCATTGTTAACACCTTATTTTCCATTTACCCTTTTTACCTTATGTTTTTTCCTTTATTCTTTTGAAAATAAAAAATATTAAAAAGAAAAGAAATAAAGTACATGAATTTGCAGGGTAGGGCTGCACGTGGCATATCTGCATTTTTAATACATACATATACATGCGCTATCATGGCACAGCAATACTGGGCTGAGTGACAGGGTCCCCAAAGACAACAGCTAAGAAATGTTAAAGTTCTCATACTGCTTCTTTTCCCCTTCCCCTACAGTGAATAAAGAACCACATGTGACCTTCCAGGAAGCCAAATCGCTTACTAACCATAGATTGTCCTCTTGGCCATATAAAGGAGTGATTAACAACCAGCAGTTGAGGACTCGTCAGTGGGCCGCAGAAGAGAGGATGTGGGTAACAGTGCCACAGGGCGCAAAATAGTATTAACTTCCAGGTACAAGGTTAAAATCAAAAGGCAAGTCCTGAAAAGAAACAGAATCAGACATTGGTAGAAGCTTCAGTTTAATGCCCGAGAGACACAGTTACAGGAATGCACTACAAAGACACACCAATCCAAATGCTACGTAGATTACCAGAACTTAAAGGAAAAACAAATTAGTACTTTGACTGCCCCACTTTCATGCAGTGCATCGGAGGCAAAACAAGAAATGAAACCCTCTACTAGGACTCCCTTCCTCAGTCCTATGAATATCTCACTCCTTAGATACACAACACAACTGTTCAGGTTTTCTGAAAGTGCTCAAAAACTTCTTTGTAGTATTTATTAGGTCAGTTTGCCTGAAACCCAACTGAAGTATGACCAAGAACAAGAGTTTAAGAAGTACATTGTTTGTAATTATCTGATTTATGAATTCGGAGAGTGAAAGAACTTGTATGTACTCATAGCTGAAACAGATATTAACTGCTTCAGCAAGTTCACAGAGTAAGAAGAAATAGTTTAAAAACTGCACATAAATTGTGGAACTCTATGTCGAATGAGACCCGGGCCTTGTGGAACCTGGCTCAGTTTTGCAGGGCCTGTACGTCAGAGATATTCTGCCTACCTATGGTTGAGAGCAGTGGCGGTTTTACAGCAGCTGGCCGGCCTTTCCTTTCTGTACTGCTCCCCATCTGGCATTAATCTGGCCATAACTGTTGTTAGGGCGCATTATGGTATTGTTAGGGTTGCCATCTCTGGGTTGGGAAATACCTGGAGATTTTTGGGGTGGAGCCTGAAGAGGGCAGGGACTTCAATGCCATAGAGTCCAATTGCCAAAGCGGCCATTTTCTCCAGGGGAACTGATCTCTATCGGCGGGAGATCAGTTGTAGTAGCGGGAGATCTCCTGCCACCACCTGGAGGTTGACAACCCTAGGTATTATAGTTGTTATTAGGCACCCTGAGCCCAGTTTGTGCCGGGAAAGGGCGGGGTAGAAACCAAATAAAAATAAATTTTTAAAATCAGGACTTCTAAGGCAAGTCTGATAATTTTGTACAAAGTGTCTGGTGAAATGTCAGAAGTTCCATTCATCTCAGGATCTCCAGCTTGCCAAGCATTTGCATTGTGTTTACAATGCTGGAGGTGCAGCCAGGTCATATTTACTTTAACACACAAGGACACCCCCCCCCCAAAAAATGCTCTAACCGCCCTCAGAGACTCTTACGCAAAACAACTTTACGTGAATGCAAACCATGATCCAAAACAAACCCACTGTCAACCTAGCATAATACTGATACTTAAATAATTAGAGCCAAGAGATTCTATACAGGTTTCAAATGCAAATATGAGCATCAAACAACAAAGCAAATAGTGGATTTAAAAGAAAGTCTGAACTCTATGGCTAGCTTTTCATCAATTACACTGTGACAACACAGGGAAAGCTGAGGGTTATATTATTTATCCTGAATTGGAAGGTTTGTCAGGGAAGGCAGCCAGCATCCAGGCAGCCAACATACCCTGGAAGATTTGGAGTTGCCTGATGAGAGCTTGCCAGGGCCATGTAGGGAACTGAGTAAGAGTTTTGGTAAAATCCAAAAGGAAAACCAGGTAGGAGTCCAGGGAAAAGCAGCTCCACAAGGAAGGCTGAGCCCTCACCTCAAACACATGAAACTGTCTTATATCATACCAAGTCAGAATTTGACAGGCAATGGCTCTCTGGGGTCTCAGGTATAGATCTTTAGCATCACCTGATCCTTTTAACTGGTGATGCTGAGGATTGAACATAAGACCTTCTGCATGCAAAGCAGATGCTCAACCACTGAGCCATGGCCACTCCCTGACCAAGACAGTGAAGACTTGGGCTATACAGCAAAGCAGGGACCCCCTCAAGATCGGAATGTGTGTGTGCAATGTGCCATCATGTCGCAGCCAGCCTATGGCTATCCTGTAGGGTTTTCAAGGCAAGAGATTAACAGAGATGGTTTTGCCATTACCAAGGCTTACCCTGGGCTTGTGAGATCTGATGAGATTGGGCTAGCCTGGGCCATCCAGGTCAAGGCCAAGATCTGATTACTGGGCATAATTTGGATAAACCCCTGCATCTTCTAGTACAGGAACAACAGAATAGCAGTAGAGAAAGACAGTGATATTCTCAGGCTCAAAGAGGTGAAGCATTCAGGTCAGCTCAAAGGTTAACTTTTCAATTGGTTAGGGATGTGCCAGAGGTGGTTCTGACATGGAAGAATGCCTGAACAAGGATAAGAAAGAAGTGGGGAGGAGGTGTATGGATGGAGTTCCTAAGTTCTAGGAACTTTCCCACATAAGGAAAAGAAGGGAGTCAGAAAGTGGGGAGGAGTCATGTTAGGTCAAACTCATTGGAATTTGGGGTGTTGTCGGTGAAGAAAACATTAATTAGAGGCTGATATCACTGAGATCTTATGTTAGAAAGGAATGTGACAAAACAACACTGCACTGTGCATAAAAGCATCTTGATGGAACTGAAATGCCTCGAACAATGTTCTAAAATCCTTCTGGCTGAGCCAGTTCTCTTTCTGGGCTTCCATTGTGCCAGGATTCTTCTCTTTGAGCTCACAGCACATCCCACAACCTAGCCAGTGTGCCACCAGTACTATAATGTAGTCAGGCTGAGTATCTTTGTTCAAACTTGTTTTCGTGCCAACTTGGCTTCTTTGATGCTGTAATCAGCTCCAAAACTAGGTCTGCAAGGGTTCCTCTTGCAAGCAACATTAGCTGGCTTGGTGCTTTACCTCCTGCCTCTTCATGAACGAGCAGTTCACACACCTTCTTGCAACCAACTCTGCATGACTGTGATGTCCTCCAGAAGAGGAGGACTCTCTTCCTCCAACAGTCAAAATAGGGAACTGTGGCTTTGCTGGCCATGCACTCACTTTTCCTCTTGCCACAACATTCACTCTTGGCCAAGAGGGATCTGTTGCTGACACCACCACAAACAGCCATCATAGCAATCATCACCAATACCCAGACATCATTTCTTTTTTTGCAAAATGCCTTGTTTGTTGCCCATCTCACTGGAAGAATTCTTGAGGAAAAGTAACAGTGACAGCAGAAAGCAAATAATTTTTTGGAGTGAGAGGAAGAGAAAAACTGGATGCTGCTGGTGTCAAGACCATGTTTGGTGTTGGTGGAGGATCTTCCCTGGACTAGAACTCTAAAGCTCTGAGCCTGGAAGTCTGCCCAGAGTCTCTATTTCTATCCCATAAAAGAACAGAAGGACCCCAAAGCATTCCGAGAAAACAGCAGAAGATAAGACAGCAGAAGAAAGCAGTAATGAAATGGCCTTCTGTATTATTATTCGGTTCATGGAACACAAACTCAACTTTTCAGTGAAATTCACAAAAGATGGAATTGGGCTTGAACGTATTAAAGGATCGAAATACACATAGATCCAACTGAATTTCTGATTGGAGACCAGATTTCCCACGGAGACTTGTTGGCCAGGTCTGTGAAAATAGAACTTTATATGGTATTCGCCTGAGGGTTTATACACACATCACTAGTATAATAATCGCTACAGGAAACAAAAGAAGTATGATATCTTGTTCATGCTATTTGGCAGAAAGGTTATTAATCAAATACATTGTGTATTTGGTTTTATGAGCAAAAGTACGTGGAATAGCTCTGGTGCTAAAGTAGTCCTATTAAAGTCAAGAAGACTGTTCCACAATTTGGTTTATGGATCGCAACCTATAGAGCTCACCATAATGTTTGGTTCTGGTTATACTGGCCAATTAAACTTACACAAATAGCACACTGCACAATATATCACTCAAAATTATTTTTGAAATCCCCTAAAATTAAGGTAAACAACCCCACTCTAAAACTCTAAGCAAGAACATTCTCAGTTCTAGGATTCCTAGAAGATAGTAATAATGAGATAAACCCAGGTGATGAACAAGAGCAAAACTAATGGACATAATGATAGCTTATTTAGTAAGGCTAGCCCTTGTATGGGAAATGTAAACTTCGCAGTCCTAGACACACTTTCTTGAGAGTAACTGCTTAGAATCTCAGTGCTATCTATTTACCTTTGTAGATTGTTTAATGTTTCCTCCTAGGTTGGGGTAGAGTTCAGGACAACTTCTATAGGAAAGGACATGGTTTACCTGGTACTGTAATTGTCTATACTGTACTCTGTAATTTCACTGTCCAAAGAATGTGCTCATTCAAGTAGCCATAAGGGTCGAATGGCCAATCCTTGGAAGGAGACTTATTCAAAAATTCACTGGAATAGATATATTTGTTTCTTTTTTCATTACATGACATTGAAGCAAGTCAGATAATGAAATTATCTGAGTCAGATAAAGAAATTATCTGAAACAGCCAGTGTGGTGTAGTGGTTAGCATGTCAGACTAGGGTCTGGGAGACCCAGGTTTAAATCCTCGCTGGGTCACCTTGGAAAGGTGTCATGAAAGCTACGATTTAATGCTTCTAGATTTTATCTCTTTAAATTTTTCAAGCTACTTCGCTCATTTTCTAATGGCAAGCTCCCATCCATTCATATCTACCTTTAAAAATCAGTTTGCAAAGCAAACTCTTTTTTTTGTATGTGGAAGAAAGAAAGGGCTACCCCATAAGACAAGGTTTTGTTGCTCTTGGCTTTTGCAAAGCTGTGCATTACTTCTGAGTTAACTGTTGTAAACTAAACTGCTTCACAGTTCTTCCGCGTGCTGAATTTCTTAGAGATGGAATTCTAAGAAAGGGGTGGGGGGCGGAGGAGAGTTCCTTAGAAGCATTAAATTAACACAAGGCTTTTGCAAACCAGACAGGAGAGCTTTGAAAGCCACGTCCTTTACTATTTCCTGACTTCTTGGGAAAAAATCTCACTATTAAATAGATTGAATTACACTACACAACTGGCTGCTACGGAAAAAAAATATTTTTCATTAACAACTATGAAGGCCCTTTAAAAAATGCTTTTACTCAACACTGCAGTTTTTGGGCAAGGTTATGAAGATCAGCTTTTGCACATCTTCCAGCATTTAAAAACGGAACCTGGTCAATCTTAATCGTAACTAGACTGGTCTGATGGAAATCAGTAGGGTTTGCTTCTAAGACCTATAGCTATGTACATGCTCCATACAATGTCTTCTCCAGTGCCAACCCACCTATTTGTCCTGCTGCCACCAAAGGTTTAGCAGGAAAGCACATGACAGCGCCTTACATAAGGACATAAGAAAGGCCCTGCTGGATCAGACCAAGGCCCATCAAGTCCAGCAGTCTGTTCACACAGTGGCCAACCAGGTGCCTCTAGGAAGCCACTAACAAGACTAACAGCAGCACCATCCTGCCTGTGTTCCACCGCACCCAAAATAATAGGCATGCTCCTCTGATACTAGAGAGAACAGGTATGCAGCATGACTAGTATCCATTCTAACTAACAGCCATGAATACCCCTCTCCTCCATGAATATGTCCACTCCCCTCTTAAAGCCCTCCAAGCTGGCAGCCATCACCACATCCTGGGGCAGGGAGTTCCACAATTTAACTATGCGTTGTGTGAAAAAATACTTCCTTTTATCTGTTTTGAATCTCTCACCCTACAGCTTTAGCAGATGACCCCGTGTTCTAGTATTATGGAAGAGGGAGAAAAACATCTCCCTGTCCACTCTCTCCAAACCATGCATAATTTTATAGACCTCTATCATGTCTCCCCTCAGCCACCTTCTTTCCAAGCTAAACAGCCCTAAGCGTCTTAACCGCTCCCCATAGGACAGTTGCTCTAGTCCCCTAATCATTTTGGTTGCTCTTTTCTGCACCTTCTCAAGCTCTGTAATATTCTTTTTTAGGTGTGGTGACCAGAACTGTACACAGTACAGAACTGTACACAGTACAGTTTTTCCAAGCCTTCTGGGATAGGGTTGCCAACTTGGGGTTGGGACATTCCCGGAGATTTGGGGTTGAAGCCTGGGAAGGGCAACATTTGGGGAGGTACAATCCTAAGTCTACTCAGAAGTAAGTTCCATTTTAGTCACAGGGGCTTACTCTCAGGAAAGTGTTGTTTGGACTGCAACTTTTATTCTGGCTTGGATTATTGTTTGGCTGTTTTAGTAACGATTATTGTCTGTTGCTGCTCTTCATTGCATTGTTACATACAGTGCAACTTTATATAACTGTTTCAAGTTATCTTCAAAGGTATTTTTTTAAGGGGGGAATAAATTTTTAAGTGAAAAAACAGCAGGGGAAGAACAGCAACCTAAACTGAAGGTCATGAGGCATGAATTTAGCCAGTGGGAGAGGGAACAGCACTTTGCCCTGCAAACTAAACACTATATTTTTCCATATTATAAAGTGTGCACATCTTTGGTGTAATTGAAAGTCTCACTTTCATTGCCCATTACTCAAGGTTGATAGACAGAGACTGGTTGAGACATGTGATAATGGAAAGAAGACACTCACCCTTCCTGAAGGGGAATATATTAGATATTAAATATTTTGGCCACTATGCTTTAGTGTGGGTCCTGCTTAAGACCTATTGGTCATTTGAGCAGAATCATTAAAGGAAGGAAGTCTCACTTCCCAAAACTTAAATACTGAAGATTTTTAAAATTCTAAACACACTAGTAAAATGTTGCAACTAAATTCTTAAGACAGACCTGCTGCCTTTTACAGACCTGCTGCCTTTTACCAGCCCAAAGGCTACAACTAGCTATGCGCTAGTTCAGTATACAGCAGCAACCAGTTCATATACAGCTTGTATAAATACCATGTCTTCCCCTTGTAGAGGGGAGCTTTTGTGCAAGAATTACAATTTTGGACTTGTACACCTACACTGATCCTTCTTTTTAGACTATCTAAAATCAGCATGAGGATTATTACTACCCATGTGATTTACAGGTGTACCCCAAATCCCCAAAAGCCTCCATCTGGAAAGAGAGAGAAAAAATAGCAGCAGGTATCATTACAATGAGTTCCAGCAATCAATTTAAAAGGTGGAAACAAGAAATATAGAAACTAGTGGGGATGTAGAAAGCAGAACCACCAAAATCGAGGCCTCTTAGATTCTGGATTGGAACCGCATCTTCCATGTAACTGCTTTAAACAAAGAAGCTTTAGCAACATTCCTGATGACATCAACACTTCTTAGAAAACGAAAAGCAG
This sequence comes from Euleptes europaea, assembly GCF_029931775.1. Taxonomy (NCBI): domain Eukaryota; kingdom Metazoa; phylum Chordata; class Lepidosauria; order Squamata; family Sphaerodactylidae; genus Euleptes; species Euleptes europaea. The sequence continues at coordinate 82,695,676 of NC_079314.1, read as the reverse complement.
AAATTCTTAGTGGAGACACTGCACCTTTCCTGGAATGGAATAGTTACTGAAAACCTTTGAAGCTATTCTTCATTAAGACAGCTTATGCCCTTTGAACTTGAGAGTTTTATGCTTAACTAACTCTTCATTACAAGGAACAGTTCTGCGATAACTGCAAATATTTACACAAATATTGATTGTACTTTAACAAAACAGTGTCTATTGGGGTGGCAAGTTTGTGTTCTTCACATCAGTATATTCTCAAACACTACCAGTAATAAAGAGAACAGCCTAACTCTGTACACGTTTACTCTGAAATAAATTCCACTGTATTCAATTAAACTTACTTCCCAGTAAGAATGCATAGTTTCACAGTCCTTTTTGCTGGCTTTTGAGATACAGCTATTTAAACAGTTGGTGGCTAACCAAGCAATCCTAAAAAGCTCCACTGAATGGGCTTACTCCCAGGAAAGTGTTCTCCTGTACTGCACTGTAAATTAACAGTGCGATCCTAAATCCATTGAAGACTCTGTAACTCTGATTAAAATTGCACCGTAAAGTTAGGATTGCTTTCCCATTTAAAAATGGCATGCTTATATTCCCTTAACATTTTTTGGTGGTATTCATACATTTGATCTTAAATTGTTTAAAAACAAAACAAAATAACCTGTGCACGTGCATGAATATATATGTTTACATCTCTATGAGTATGGGTAAAAGTATATTTCAAAATAATAAATTGGTCAAAAAAAGTTTGAATAAGCGTTGGAATATGTAAACATAGTTTCAGGCTTATTGCCTTTCCTTGTTTCTTGAATGTGTGTACAATGTTCCCCTTATCTATTTATGCTTGAAGGCAGACACACTGCACCACAAGAAACAGCATCCAGTCTGTACAAGAACACAATTAAAAAAAAAATCTTTCAAAAGATCATTTAATTCTACTAGAATTAAGCAGAGATGCAATTTCTGTTTTAGTATCAGAAATAGCACTGTAATTTCTCATAATTAGTTAGATATCGATAGTGAATATATATATAATGTCCCAGGAGGATTAGATGAAAGTCATGCCTTTTCTTTGTTTATCTTCTGGAAGTAATTTGAATTTGACATTGAGAATAAAAGACATTGAGAATAAAATTTTAGCATCTAAAACCAAAGTGTGGAAACCTAAGGCTGATAAACTGTTTATATCATGATTAACAACAGCATTCACAACCTTTTAAAACATTGTTTCAAGTAATACTTGAATATAGAACTAGAATAAAAACACAACTCCACCAGCTGTGACAACAGAACCATTTTTAATGGTTTTTGTGATACAGGGGTTAGTTTGTTTCCAGAAGACTCTGGCACTAACCACTCTTTCATGTACATGTCACTAAAGAATTCAGAGGAATATTTAAACATAAAATGTTTCATAGAGCCATTCTACCTACTGCCTTCCAGTTCTGCTCTGAATGCAAGTAGAAAATTTCAACGTTTTTCATCCACCCACTTTTCAACCCTGGTTTAAATAGCTTGCAATATACATCTTCGTGAGAGAGCAGTCTGTGCCCAATAAACTGATTCAGAAACAAACAAAAAATAATGAAAATAAAAACATAAAATAAAATCTCTCAGAAGTCCTCTCTGAATACTGTCACTTGCAAGGAAGTGACAATACATTAATTCGCAGCTTCAAAAGCTGATAAAAGTTACATTATGGGATCCAGAAAGCTGGAACACATTTTTCAAAAGCAGCATGCTTTCATCACCTCAGGAATGTAATAAAATAATTTTTAACAGAGCGGATGTGCATTAGTAAAAGGCTGGTGCCGGTAGATGGGCTTCAATATATAATTATGAAAGCCAAAGACGGAGCAGTTCTGAAGTTCTTGGAGCCACCAAATATAGTTTTCTGCAATTTGGCCTCTGGGGCCACAGCCCCAGTAACAAGTTTACTTGCTTTGAAGCATGACAATTTAAAAATTATCCCTGAAGCATTCTTCTAAAAATAGCTTGCTACATTTTAAAGTTTTTCTGTGGTAAATATTAAAAAATGCTTTTTTTAATAATAAAAGAGGGGAAAGACCATCATACACAGCACTGATGATGCAAAGAAACAGAGGTCTGTTGGGGGGGGGGGAAGACTTCGGGTTTATAAAGTTTCTAATTTTGCCCAACAGAACAATATAATACTTCACTCTGGAATCAGAGCTGCTATTAAAAAGAAATAGTGTCACAAGATTACATGGCTTTGTTCATTTCAAAACAAGCAGAGTTTAAATATTTCAGAGGTAACGACGGTACTATCCACTAGCTGCTGAAGCCAGCCAGCCAAGGCAGAGCAATTGAATGAATCAGTATGGAATGGTTCTGATTACACTTTCCTAGAAACATTTAGAGACTGTTACTGATAAGTGATCTCATAAGCTCTGAGATATTCCACAAAGAACCTGACTGCACTCAGATAAGGAAGGTATTTCACAGACACAAAGCTTAATTCAATAGACTGTACTCAAAAGCGGTTCTGGCTGCCTACCCATAAGACAGTATTACCAAGCTTGATTTCCACTGTCATTTTAACAGCGTATAATCTAAATTAAATTCTAGTTCTGTTAACATAATCACCATGTTTTAGTTCTTTTGTAGGTGTTAGAGAGCCATTTAATCAACAACTTGTTTTTATATTTTCAAAGGGAAGTTTTTTTCCTTGTTCTTCCCATAAGGCTAACGCTGAAAGCTGACACCAGTGCCATCTAACACTACCTAATCTAATCAACTGTGCGGCACAGTTGGCACAAAATGCCAACAAGAGGCCTTAAGACAACGGCTTGAAACACCCACTGTGTTTGTTAGGGTTGTAACCAGTGCGAGACTGAGGAAGGGTGGAATGCCATTATTTCTGGGGAAACCTAGAAGTGATGTCACACCTCCTCTAGGAATTGCTGGAAACTACAGAGGACTGGCATCACATCCAGGTTTTCCCCAGAAGTGATGTCATACAGTCATCCGACAATGATTCTTTAAGATTATTTTTCTTTCGCTGGCTGCAGAAATGGGAAACTGGAGGCTGGGATGGAGCATCCTTTGCTCTCTGGCTGGGGTATCCCCTTGGGAGGCCTACCTTTTGTGCATGTGTTTTTCAACTTCCAACACAGTGGGTGTTTCAAGCCGTTGGCTTAAGGCCTCTTGTTGGCATTTTGTGCCAACTGTGCTGCACAGTTGATTAGATTAGCCTTCGTACTATTCTACTATATTTTGGTTGGCCTTAATAAAGAGTATTGCTTGACTTGTTTGTGGATTTTTCTGTTGACCAACAGTGTTACCATTTAACTCTGAAGCCCTTTACACACACTCCAATCCCTCTGCAGGTTGACCGAATGTGCAGAAAGAGAGCACGAGTGCACTGGCCCCAGCGCCATGCAATCACTGGTTCAGGAGAACAGGACCTACACACAGAGGAAAAAAGTGTCCATGCAGTTGCTCCATACCTGAGATTGTGTCCCACTGTTCTCTGAATGATGTTGATCATGGGAAGGGAGCATATATGCACACACTCTTTCGGCATACATAGGTGCCATGATCAAAGCCTGGTGATTATGTGGAGGGCGGGGCTAGAATGCTTGTACCCATTCCTGCATTCAGTGAATGCATAGATGGAGCTTGTACATACTTCAGAGCCAACATTTTCCATAGGTAACTTGAGGGTGTATTTTGTAATCAAGCACCTTACCTTTTAGAGATAAGATACTGAAATGCCCTAGCATTAAAACTATTGAGAAGACATGGTTACTGTAAATAGAAATGTATTAATATACAAGATTCTATCTAGATATATCTTACTTCTGGTTTCCATGTTATTTCACTAGTACTCCATACAGCTTCTTCAGAAGCTCCATATAACTCAATATTGAATTTTCTGTCATCTGTTTTGCCCTGCATGCACAAATCTATTCCAGTACTAGGGGGAAAAAATTAAAATCCTTGCCTTTAGTTCTCATACATAAAAATATTACTTAAAATTTAACTCCAGCTTTTCACACTTGAAATCAGTTTAAAATTTTGCCCAAGAGAGCACTATATTCTTAAACGACAGAAACACTCATCTCTTTATCAAGAGTAACAGTTCTCAGCTTTAGAGGCGAAATTTAACAAATACGGCACTTTCACACAGCCCAAAAAATGCACTTTCAATCCACTTTCAATGCATTTTGAAGGTGGATTTTACTACGTGAACTGGCAAAATCCACTTTAAGGTAAACTGAAAGTGGATTGAAAGTGCATTATTTGGGCTGTGTGAAAGTGTAAATTAAATAGTTTGCATAAAATTAAAAAATTTCTTGCTTGAGCTAATTGAAAACACAGAATTGGCTTGGTGGGTCCTCTTTTGGGTTCTTTTACAACTCACTGCCCTTTCCATTAAATAAAATACCAGGAAATTATGTAGTTTGTACCTTATGTAGAAAAAAGACATAATAAAACGTTTAAACTGGCAGACAGGTAGCAAGTAACAAATCCATAGATCTGGACTTATCATATATCTAACAGTCAAGTGTAGACCAAGCTGTGAATACTTAAACGCATGGACCAGGCCCACTCTAACAGAAAACTGTTCAGCAAACTTGGTGGACTCTCCAGGTTTGCAGAAAAATCTGGGGGGGGGGACACTTGGGGGTTTAACCCCCCCCCCAAAAAAAATGTCTTCACCTACTGCGTCTTCCTTGGTTGGATGGCAGCAGTGATGATGGAGGGCAGGGAGCCAAGATGGGCCCAGCGAAAGCTGCATGGGGCATGCCAGCGATAGTGGGCAGGGGAAGAAAGCCTCAGTGGGCCCAGTGGTAGAGACCAGGAGACACGCCAGGCTCACTGGAGGTGGGGGAAGACTTGCTGGGCCCAGTGGTCATGATAGGGGAGTAAGAAAGCTAAAAGGGGGAAGGGATCCCCATGCGAGTACTGTGGGTTTCCCCTTGCGTCTACAGATTGGGCATGGTTCTAAGATACCTACTTCAAAGTGTGGACAGGGAGTTGGACTAGATGACCCTGGAGGTCCCTTCCAACTCGATGTTTCTATGATTCCTAATAACATGGCCATGTCAATATGAATTCTAGTTTTTTTATATACCTTTTAAATTTAACTTGAAGACAGGTTGTTGGAATTTATAACATTGCTTGTAAAGACCAGAAATCAGACACCACAAGGGAAAAACATGAATTCTCTACTTATCCAGAGGAGAGTGAAGGCAGCTGCAAAGTAAATATTGCCTCACAATTTCTTATGTAATTTGCAAGAACAGGCTTTTCTGAATTAGAAATAACAACTCACATTTCAATTCTCTTCTTCTAAACAAATCTGGGTGTTTTTTTACACTATACATACTCCTTATAGATTTACTCTTCTAGGTCTGAATTTAAGAACTCCAATAATCATCCTCCTGATTCGGAGACACCAAATAAATGCAGAGGGTTACAAACAGGTGCTTTTTCTTCCTCACAGCAGCCTTGCTTCTATAGGTCACACACTGAGCACTTTGGCAGGTGTAGGCTGAAGCCAATAATTTTGTTTGAAGTTCCCAAGGCCTCTCCCTCCCAGAGACATCGCTCCCCTCCCGCACTGCTTGACAAGGGGAACGCAGTAGAAGGAGCGTCTGTTGACTAAACCAAAGAAAGGAGATCCACCACACCACACAAATCTTGTAGGGGCCTAAGGGTACCCTCAGTCACAGCCAGCCATTCCTAAGTTCACCATGCCAGTGGCCTGAGGCTAAGTAAAACTCCACTGAACACAGTGGCATGTGCATGGAAAAGGAGCCCAAAACATGATTCTTGATTAGTCAATATAATTACACATTATTTGATCATAGGAACCAGGCTTTTGTAAATTTGCTAAGCCTGAGCGACTAGGGGCACAATCCAGCATAACACCCCAGCAGCACCAGCAACACCATAACAGGGTACACCCATGCCAGTACAGGGGATAGAGATGGGGGTCCTGGGGGCTGCTGGGGCAGAGCTCAATTTAGTGGACATTTAGTGGACATCCTACGCTTCCTCATTCCATTTCCCACCCCCAGTGTTGGCATAATGTTATGTAGAAACACTCCTTCCCTCCTTGCCTTCCACCGTGCCTCTAAAGAAATGTAATAAACAAAAAAACACACAAATATACAGGGTGACTTTGGAGATGAACACTCTAGAACAGGCCTTCTTAAACTTTTTCTGCTCACAACCCCTTTTCGCCTGAGGACTTTACACAAGCAGCAGAGCATGAGAACAAACACTGGTACAGTACATCAACAACATTGTTCCTCTCAGAACACTTGTTGATTCTCCACCTCAGAACCCATCTGGATCCCCCACCCCTCCAAATCAAGATTCAGTGGCATTGAACCCAACATAGGTAAGGTAGGAAGGGGACCCCTGACCCCCAACATGTAGCTACTGTGTATTGGCTCAACAACCTTTTTCTCCCTCAATGGTTGCTAGCAGTATCCTAAACACAGAACACATAGTAAGTATGCTCATGGAGAAAGCTGCCCCCTCCCTGAGGTAAGTTAGCAGATATCAATGAGACATCATGCTAACAATGATAATGATGATGAACATAGCAACCTTAATAGGCCAAATTAGCTTGATCTTGTCAGCGCTCAGAAGCTAAGCAGGGCTAGTACTTGGATGGGAAACCACTAAGGAAGACTGTGGCTGCTATGCAGAGGCAGACAATGGCAAACCACTTCTGGTCATCTCTTGCCTCGAAAACCCCATGAGGTAGAGGTTCATGGGGTCGCGATGAGCCGGCTGGGACTCATTACCTTTATAGGTATGGAGAAAAGGGAGCAAAATCACATTCCTTGATGACTACCAGTCATCCTGTGAAAACCATTATTACTGGTGGCCAAACACTTGTAGAGGCAGACCCCACAGAGCAGCCTGAACAGAAACTGCATACAGAAGTCCTACCAAACTTCCTACAAGGGATGGGTGAGCATTGCCTCAATGACTACATTATTTCCACCAACAGGTAAATTCTAAAGTGTGGTAAACACTAAGGGTGATGGGTGAGGCAGATATAGGCTCTCAAACAGCATCTCAAATTTGTAGCCATATCATGTGCAGTGGAGGAATCCACCTACTGTTTGTTGCCACTGAACATGACTTAAAACTGTCCTTGTGTCTGTGTCGACTCCTTCCAGGCAGCCCTCCAACAGGGTAGAGGTCACAAGCAGACCCCGTTCACTGAGCCTACAGCATGCCCTGCAGCTCTAGCTATCAGTTTGCATTCTAGCTGCTGTGTTGCTGCATGGCAAACAGTCGAATCTGGCTCCTGTACCACTCAAAACTGCATGTAGGACAGCTGTTTGACCAACACAATTGTACCCATCATGGACATACAGTGATAGGGGCAGCTTGACCTGTGATTCTGAAGTTAATGCGGCTTTGAAAAGCAAGAGAACTGGCAACCCCATTCTTCTGGTTGGCTTTTAGAACCCTGTACCTGACACTATTCAGTAAATGTCTAGATTGTTTCACTGCTGTCTTTTTAAATGGGGTTTGGTCCACTGGGATTTATGCCCACACATACTCCTGACTAATCTGTATTTCAGAATGAGACTCAACCTGGGGGAGAGCTGAGAGGGTCCTCCAATGCCTGCACAAGTGTGCTCTAGCAAGGGGCAGGCTCTTTCAGGCTCCTAGCTCCACCTGATCACTACTGGTGTGTTATAAATCATGTAGACTACAGGATGAGTGCTGAAGAACAAGGATTGCTGGGATGAATCGCTAGGTAGTAGGAATGAGCCTTATGAGTGCTATGGAAGGAAAACCCCATGAGGAGATGCTGAACAAAATGACTGCTGTCTGGAACAGACAATCTGCACAAGTAGCTCATCTCCAGTGATTGGGTCTGACAATATAAAACTTGAGTATATTATACAAGCTTTGTGCTTATTTATTCTGCAATACACTAGAAGTTCCGCTAAGCACTTTTCTGTTAGCAATTTAGGCAGCCTTGAAACGTGAGTGGAAGGAAAATGACTCCTAGTTCTTGCAGTGCAATAAATTCTACTGCAGTCTTCGTACTTATACAAACAAAAGGAGATTTGGATTTAATTTTGCTTTTTCCATGCAATGGTCTAATAATTGCTGTCAATATATCCACAACATAGTGCTTACACCAAAAGCAGTATTCAGAATGCTACTGCTCTATTGATCTCTACAGAGGAGTCTCCAGCAGGGAAGGTGTACCTGCCCAAACAACCCAGGTAGACACTAGGAGCAGTAACACAAAAAAAAGTGACATAGGCCATTTATGCACAGGAGGTTTTGCCTTGGATTTGCAACTCTGTAGATGCACATTTTCCCCATCTGAATTCTCAAAACTCTGCATAGGGGCTTATTGTTGAGTTTTGAGAATGTGGATGGGGAAAATGTGCATATAGAGAGCGGCAAATCCAAGGCAAAACCTCCCATGTGTAAACGGCCATACAGTCCAGGATATGAATCACAAAGGTACAACATTTTGGCTCACACATAACCACACACCACCTAAGCTGCACTCAACATCCTCTACAACATCAGAAGGAATATTGTGAGCACCCCTCAGACTGGGTAGTACAGTGACTGGGGATGGAAAGTGCCTTGGATTGCCTTCCCAAGATATGAACCCACCCCTCCCCCCCGATAAAACGTATTATCCTCTTGCCAAAAGAAAGAGCAGATCTTCACTCAATATTGGGGAAGCAAACATAAATAACATCAGCAACAGCAGCTGATGGAGATGAGCCAACAGGCAATTCAAAAATAGCTGGGAATAAATACTGGCTACTATGAAGCAAAACATTCAGTTCCATGAAAGAAACCCCAGACAGTATTGGACTTAGCACTGCTGATGCTACTAAAATATTAGTAGCATCTGTAGGCAGGAAGTTCTTCAGAACACTTCAACCCGTCTGAAGAATTAAAAATTAGGGATTTTCCTGAGTACTGTGTATTGTTGTTATTAGTCAAAACCTTTCCGTTTCACCTGCTGCTTCTCAAACTATTGGGAAGGGTAGCGGCTGTGAATTTAATTTTTTTCTTGGAAAAGAGGGATCATTATCTTTGTACTGCATATTCAACAGTTTTCTGGACAAGCCCAGTGAAGGAAGAGGAAAAAAAAAAGACCTAGCAGCAATTAACTGCAATTTTCCTCCCTCAAGGGCCGCAGATGATTATATGGTAAAAGTCCAATTAGATTTTGGCATGAATGTATTACCTGGTATACAACTATTTGGGTGAAAATTAAGAGTATGTTAAAGACACTGTTCAGGGAATTTTAGGGAAAGTTACAAGGTACACAATCTGTTCTGAGATGAACACCCAATGAGGAAACGATAGAAGGGAACACTGAACAAATTATTTGTTCAAAAGGTTCTGGTGATGTCGTCAGAAGAAAACATTAACCCCATTTGTATTTTTGAGCAACTCACCAGCACCATCCAAATACCAGCTTGAAGGCTCTAAGCCAATGTTCACTGAATCCAAGAACTGCAGTAGCGTCAGCCACCCAGATCAGAGGTCAGGGCTGACTATGGCACACTGTGTGTGGGGTTTGTACTTGTTATTTCTTATATCATGAGATGTTTTGGTCAAACTGACCTGCCCACCCCTTCATCAAACTTACTCTACTATAAACACCACCACCCACTACTCCTCCCCTTTGTTCATAGGTAGCATTAGATTCTTCCTACTTGGCTTTCAAAATATTTGAAGATAGTAGAAGATAGCACATTTAGCTCCCAGTGACTGGCTGTTTAAAGTAAAGACCTAACACTGACGTAACTGGCTATTCCAAACTTGTAAATAGCCACTTTCCGGGTAGACTTTGGCTGTGATCCTAAGAACACTTTCTTGGGAGTAAGCTCCACTTAATATAGTGGGACTGCTTTTGAGTAGACCTGTTTAGCACTGTCCCCTTTGTTGACTAACAGTACAATCTGATGCAGAGTTAAACCTTTCTAATCCCATTGAAATTAATGGACTTAAATGGAGTTAAAACTTTCTAATCCCACTGAAATTAATGGACTTCAATGAATTGTACTGCCCCTAATTTCCAGGTGATATTGCTAAGAAATGATGGTACAGTTCTAGTGTTTATTCTCTCCCCCTCCCCACATTAGACCCCAATGCAGTATATACAACAAATATTCATCCCATGCGTACGAGCGGTACAACTGCGGGGGGTTTTGAGCCAATGGATGAAAGAAGACATTTCGTGTGGTAGCCAGTTTTATGGATTTGCTTGAAAGTCTAGGCTATTAGTCACTGTGCACTGCACTGACCTTAAATTATTTGCTCAAACTGAATTTCCTCGCTAAGGAAAACCAATGTATATCACCAGAACATTGTCCAAATTAAGGAAGCTGTTCAAATGTATTAGACGTGTCAACTATTTTGACCTGAGAATATTTTGTCATGGAAAAGGAATCTAGGGTATTTCTTCTCAAAAGGCTTGTGTGCTGGAAAAATAATTGATGAACTGAAGTGGGGGTGCCTTGAAGTCTAAAGCTGGGATGGTCTTGTGGTCCTCATATCCCAGATAAGTTAGTAAGTCCTAATTACCTCTTGGAAATTGCAATATCAGCTTTCATGACATAAGACATCGGCTCTCCTTAATATGAACCTGCACTTCTGACTCCAAAGCACAGGTAAGGTCCAATAAGCAAATCTCATAATGCTTGACATTATTCAAATTCCCAGATGTAACATCTACAGTTTTTAATGAGTGATGAGCTGCCGTCAGTTGTGCAAATGCTTCATAATCTATCCAACGACTAAGAACATTTTCAAATGCTACTATAAAAAAACTTTTATTGTCCCCCCAAGAACCATTTTCTCTGTTTACTGCATACAACTTCTCCCAATGAAAAGGTTGGCCAAACATGCTGGTATACAATTCTATTACAGTAATTTGCTTGGAATTGAAAATGTGTATTCCCAGGCAATACAAAAAACAAATGCAAGACCACTTAATGGCCCTCAATCGAATAAAACAGCACTAGAACAATTCACATAGACGCACAAACAGTGGGGGAGGATTGTCTGTGTGTATAAAATGCTGCTTTATTATGTCATGCGAGGACACTGTGTCAATATGGCCACTTCCTTATTAGAATACTTGGGTCAAGGACCTAGGAATAAACAAGAGGCCAGCCAGGGGAAGAAAAAAAAAGTAACTTTCCTCAGCAATTGATCATAAAAGGGAAGAGTTTATTAAGCAATAAAGGGACAAATCTTTTGAGAAATGCCCTCCTCCAATAATTTACAACTGTCAATGAACAGAAATTATGGATCAAAATATACCTGCAATTTAAAGAGTAGCCACTACTAGTTTAAAGTTTTCTATTGGGGGTATTTAATTTGCTCACTAGAAACTTAAAACCATTGGCTGAATCATGCCCTATTAAAAGGACAACATTATTCTAGCCACTTCTGATCATTTCCTTTGAATCACAATTTTGTCTCTCCCTCCAATATAAAAAAGCTATAAATTGGAGAGCAAATGTAGTTTTAATCTGTAGACTAAGTCTTACATATGCTTAACAAGAAGATCATGTTCCCTACTAAAAGAAAGGTATCTTCTGGAGCCCCATGGTGCAGAGTGGTAAGCTGCAGTACTGCAGTCAAAAGCTCTGCTCACGACCTGAGTTCGATCTCAACGGAAGTTGGTTTCAGGTAGCCGGCTCAAGGTTGACTCAGCCTTCCATCCTTCCGAGGTTAGTAAAATGAGTACCAGCTTGCTGAGGGTAAAGAAAAGGTGACTGGGGAAGGCACTGGCAAACCACCCCGTAAACAAAGTCTGCCTAGGAAACGTCGGGATGTGACATCACCGCAAGGGTCAGGAACGACCCAGTGCTTGCACAGGGGACCTTTACCTTTTTTTTAACCTCTGGAGATAAAACGCTTTCAGGCAAACAAACGACAAAAGACACAGCACAACTATCTGAAGAATATATTCATGTATGGAAAAACCCCAAGACACACAGTTCTCAGAAATAGCCAGCAAGGTGGTGGTACCCCATGCAGGACGAGCTCATTATCACTAGAATGCTCTACCATCAACATAAACAGACAAACAACCCACAGAAAAGCAGCATGTTGGAGAAAAGGCAAGGCTCCGGGACATCTGCTCTACTTGGGGATTTGTTTTTCCCCCCTGTATGCTGGAATATTCAGTCAGGGGAGGCCCCTTCGACATTCTGAAGTGGTAAAAAGCAAAGAGGCTTTGCGCTGTGGCTGCTGCTTCCGAGAACTAGGCATCAGTTCCCCATAAATATACTTTGGAACCAGGTGCAGAACATGGGTGGGGGGAGAGTAAAGTAGGAAAATATTCCAGAGAAAAATACAATTCCCTTCTATAGCATATATTTTCCACTTTAAGGAAACACACAGTGCAAACAACTTGCTGTTCCTAGAAAGAACTGCTCTTTCTTGCCAACAGAGACAACGTTTCCTAAGAATTATAAATGCTATACAGAGGCTTTCAGACTACTATACCTTTTGACAAGATTGCTTATATTTGAAATAACTCTCCTCTCAGGAAGTAATCCTATCATGGCAGTTGTTCATACTTGGCACAACAATCGTTTTTACATTTATAGGGTTGCCAACTCTGGATTAGGAAATTTCTGGAGACAGGCTGGAAAACCTTCAAAACTTCTGCATACTGCAGACAATACATAAACATTTAAAACAAATCTATTTTAAGTTCTTACAGGATGATTTTTATTTTTAACTGGTTTTTCAAGAGAGGAATTCATTTTGTTTTTGTCCCCACACAAGCATAATATGTCTCTTATAAAAAGAATTACAAAGGAAAATATCGTAAAGAAAAAAAACAATGTTTGATTCATGTTGGGTGGGTAAAAAAAGTTTCCCTCTTCTCATTTATGCCAGGCATTAAAAAAAAAAGTTGTAATGAAAAATCCAGTGTGTGGCTGTTTGGGGGGGGGGGGGAAGAGGCAAATGACTTGAAATCAAGATTTGCTTAACTATCAATTTTTCCCCTCCACCACTTTTTGTTGTTTGGACAATCATTGTGGGGAATCCAGCCATTTGCCCTAAGAGATACTGAATCACCACCAAACACAAGATGTAATACTGCAGTCACACAGGAGAGGTGGATTCCCACTCCCCTCCAAAACCAGCTAGTGTTGCCACTGCAGTAGTAAATGCTGTGTGGAACATCCTTGCACAAATGACAGATGCCTCAATGATCCCAGCGCCAACAGTGCTGATAAATGACAAATTTTCTCCTCCTCCTGCAATGCTAACAACATTGATTTAGTCTATTTTAATCTAAGCACTCCCCATCCATAACACTCAAACACAGAGTGCTCACATAGCCCCAAAACAAGGGGGGGGGGGAATACTAGTAACAATATTATATTCTCATCACCATTGCATGGATTCTTTCATTTTGTGTGTGTTGGCTTTTCAGTTTGTATCTGTCCCATATTCTTCTCTGAAAGAGTGAATACCCCACATCTTTTTCCAGACTGTGAAAGGCAGAGCACGAGTGAGAATATAATATTGTTACTAGTATTCCTAGAGGCACCTGGTTGGCCACTGTGTGAACAGACTGCTGGACTTGATGGACCTTGGTCTGATCCAGCATGGCCTTTCTTATGAGTCCAAACCAGCAGCTTTCCTTTACTTGCAGGCAGAAGATTATGTAACCAGAGAGGGATCGGCCATAAGGCCAACAGAGGACTATGAGGAAAAAAAATCAAGGGGTGTGCATGTCATCTGGAAAGGCCTTCGAACAAAGTATGAGAAATCTTGGCACAGATACAGGCAGATTTTGTGTACAAGACAATTAGCGGCAGCGCCTATTTTTGCAGCGGAACAGCATTGCGTATGTAATATCCCCCTCCAGCTGTACACGCCACACAGCAGTCTGCTCCTGTTTTCCAGGAAAACAATTTAAACAGAAAACACTGGGTACTTCCTATCGTAAGACTACTCAGAATTCTACCATGAAGCTGTTTCACCAACAGTGTGTCTTCCTCGATCTCTGATGGCTAACTGAAAGCAAGAGGACATTAAGGAATTGAGACAGCCAATTAAGTTGCATTCTTTTAGCCATATATATGAGTTTTAAAATGGGATTAAATAAATTCATGGAGGATTGGTTTACTGACAGCTTTCAGCCAGACTTACTAAATGTTGTTACTAGGTTCACAGACAACATACCTGTAGCATTAGCCACTAATGTAGGCCCAAACCACAGGAAAGGTAAGTTCCCTTTGGCTTCTGGGTTTGCTGGCTACCTGCTATTGGGCTTGCTGGCTACCTGCTATTGGGAACAGGATGTTGGACTAGATGGATCTTTTGACCTCATCCAGCAGGCCTCTTCTGTTCTTTCAGATTTTGGAACACAACAACATAGGTACTCTGCAGCTTCAGTGATTTTCTGTGATACATCTGATACCTTTCTGTGCCACATTAATATTTAGCAACATTCCCCAAATTAATCACTTTGCTCCTCCATTCTTTGCGAATAAAAGTGGTCATACAGAAATCTGAATAAATAGACCAAGTCATTATTGGCCCAGCAAAGTAATCCCCACAATCATGTGAAGGCCACAAAGAATCTTAATTTTCAGATTTGATTCCATCACACTCTGTTGCAACTCTCCTCCAAAATACCACTCTTCAGCTTAATGTTGCTGAGCCTGCAGCTGGTATATAGAAGCATATTCCACTAAACAGAGTTATCAGAACAGGGTCGCTAGATCCTGCCAGGGGCAGGGAATTCCCTGCTTTGGGCCCCTTCCCTGGCACCATCCAGCTGACCAGCAGGGGTCTTACTAGGCTTAAAATGAGGCCCATGCCTCAACGGTGTCAGTATGATGATGTCACTTCTGGAAATGATGTCATCACACAGGCGATGACAGGAGAGATGCTGTGATATTTGGGCAAAACTCTATGCTGAAATCAGCTTCTACCATAGATTTTTTTGCACAAATACCAGAGCATCTCCCTCATCATCGCTGATGTGATGATGTTGGGGTATAAATGGAGTAAATAAATAAATAAGCAATCTGCTTATTCATGGTCTTATCCCAACTTTCACCTGCTTTGTGTTTGTGTGTGCCTTTCAGCAAAATAGAAACTTCAATAGCAGGGACAGAAATGTAAAGAATAACACTTAAGGCATTTTTATTCCTTCATTTTCTATAACTGTATGAGCGGAGGGAGGGAGCTAGATTAGATAGAGATGTGCTTGTTTTAAGTGATATAGACCCCAGACAGGGTTGGTTCTCTACCCACACAAACCAAGTGGTTGCCTGCAACAGTCAACTAGGGGAGGCACTACCAGGACTCGGCTTGCTTCCAGCCACAGGTGGCACTGGGGAAGCCAACAGACATGGCTTACCCAAGCTGGCCCCTACCAGACTGCACTGCCACATAACCAGCAGGGTATGAGGAAGTCTTTGAAGTACTGGCAGCATCTCTGGAGCTTGACTTAGAGGCACCCAATACATCTATTTTCACTTCCCAAATCCCCACCCAGTACCAGCAGAATCAAAGGCAAGCCTCTTAAGAAAGCAAGTTAAAATATTCTGAATTGGCTCTGAATCCAGACATTAAACATAGTAAGAATGCTCCCATATATGGAGACATGACTGCCACAGGTTGGTAAGCCTCTGGGACTCAGCAACTGAAACAATTATGTAATTCTCATTCAGTGGCCCACCATTCACAAGTATGGAATGGGGATTTGTTTTGTGCTAGATCACAGAAGCAAGATACTTAAAAATTGCACAACCTGGCAGCCATGGCAGCGATGTTCTCATTTTGCTTTGACTACCACAGAAGCAGGACTGAGTTAGACTCTTCCTTGGGAACTATCCAGTTCCAAGTGGCCAAATAAAAGTTCTTATCTAAGCATGGTCTTCTTCTAAATTACACAAATGTTTGGCAACGTTGATTAACACACTCTGGAGCCAAAAGTGCAATGTGAATTAGTAAATAGCTAAACTACTGTACAAACAAACACTCTAACCAGTTTGGATGGTTTAAGCTCACTAGTATGAGACTTTTTGTTTTGTCATACAACTGATTAAGAAGGAGCAGTAAACCTATGTGCAACTACGGCCAATAGCAGCAAATGCATAGGTTGCAAGCTGGATACTGGGGCAACACTGAGGTAGCCAGGAAATGCCTAACAGTGTATTCCTAAAGACAGTTACTGCAGTCTAAGCCCATTGAAATGAATGAGCTTAGACTGGAGTAACTCTCCGTAGGAATGCACCTATAAGTGTCCCACAAGAGCTGAGGGAAGTGGAAGAGAAAGGCAGCCCACCAATCACTTGACGCCCCTTCATGGAGGCCAGCTACCCATTGCTGTCCATGAGAGGAGGAGTAAAGTAGAAAACAGCAGGAGAGTCTCCAGAGAGTGGGGTGGCCAGCCAATCCAGAAATGGGGTGAGGAGGGTTATTTGTGCTGAGCCTCAAGCTCAAAGGTGGCCTCAAATTTAGACACTTTGTTATTTTTTTTGGCATCTGATAAATTTTTTGACTTGTTTTTATTCTCATCTCTATCAAACCAAAATGTAATATCTCCTCTCAGATTACAGCCACAAATGTACGCAAACGAAAGATTTTCATTAACCGACATAGTTTTTGATTTAAACAATGTTCATAAATATTAATAAACAATTATTAGATAATATGGTTTGGGCCTCAAAAGCTGGAAGAGGCTCAAGTCTCAGGTCTAAGATGGCCTGGTGGGTGGAGTTGATGAAGAGGAAAAATGGAAGAGATTTTACAAGAGATGACAGAGTAATCCTTATAGCTTTAACTCTCCCTTTTTTGTCATGGTGAGGGGGCAAATAATATGAGCCCCACCTGGTTACGCCCTGGGAACGCCATGGCCTGTGCTGGCGTCAGGAGGCCAGCAGGAGGCTGCGGTGGCGTCCGGGTCCAGCGCTGTTGCGGCAGCATTCGGGGACCAGTGTCTGGGCCTGGATGCCGGCGCTGAGACAACTCAAGCCGGCATGTGCCTTCCGGGCACCGGTGGTGTGGGCCCCTGCGCCAGTGGAGGCCTTTGTCGGCCTCCTAAGGAGTTTCGACACGGCAGCCGGCACAAGTCAGGAATGGGCTGTAAATCTTCAATGCAAATAATTTTTCTGTAGTTTTATTCCAGATAAAGCATATGCTTTAAATGCATGTAAGGCTCTCATCTTTCCCTATCTGGGCATACAGAGTATGATATCTGTTCATTTTTATACATGCTTTTGGCTTGCTATCTTTACTACTAGTATTAGTCTACTTTGAACAGCTCTTGGGGCCTTTCTTATCTTTCCTTACCAGGGCAACAGAGCTGCCATTTCCCCATAACTTTATCCCTCACTACTCTTGTAACATCTATATACAAGAATTTTATTCACAGAGAGAAGCCACACAGGATGAGCCAATCATGTGGTTATGCTTTGCAGCAACGCTGTCTCCAGAGTGACAGTTGCTCTGACATTGAGGCCATCACCAGACAGTTTCTTGTGGTGTACAAATGGATACTTAAGCTATTCATTAACTGCATACACATCAAACTCAATAGCTGTTCTGAAGCAAGTTGTCTACTACAAACTGCAGCCTTTGTACCACTACCATCTGCTTTTACCATCAATACCATTTGTACCAAAAAGAAAAGAAAAAAGGCTGGCCATAGACTCATTCTTACTCAGGTAGTGAATTTCTATCTGGACTGAAGCATTTCCAACTCCAGGCATGGGCTCAGGTGATTAAATATTCTGAAAAATAACCTACATGAGAAGGCACTTTCAGTCATGTAGGCTTCTACCTACAATCTGATACTGTATGAATGAGACACCGTTTACTACTTCAGTAAGAACTAGACCCGTAAACACTGCTCCTTATCAGCAAGAAAGAGGTTCCTGGGCCACTAACAGGTTAAGCTTACCTGCAGGCCAAGATAGCATAAGTTCATTACGCTTTGCTTCAAGTTTGTCTCTCACCCATGGAAACTCCTGCAAGGACTCTAGAAAGGTCTCAAATGCCTTGGGCCCTCTTGTAGGCAGGATGTCAAGAAGCATCATGGTTTTTCTGTGGTTGGTGACTTGGGATCTTATTTCTTGTATGTGGTTCTCTGTTAGAATCCCTTCTTGGTAGAGATACTGAATGACAAGGCCTTCTACCAGCAGGTCCGCACATAACTCCAGGCGCAGGGAGCGAAGAACTTGTTTGTCTCTGGCATCCATCCTGAGAAAGAAGAGACAAAGCATGTTTGGAAGGAACTAAATCTCTTCATCTTTGTATTTTACAACTGAGAGCATTGAACAACAGATTGAGAACAGACATCAGCAGCTTAATTTAGATCTGAAAATAAAACCTTTGAAGACGGAGGTTGGTTCTTTTTTCAGGAAAAGCCTTTTATGAATCACCCAGGAACATTTTCGCATTTCTTCACTGCCTCTGACACATACCATAGACTGCATTTCCTTATACCAAGAACCATTTGAGACACTTTAAACTTTATTCCCTGATGACCCTACATACACACCCTCCAAAACATTTATGTGTAAAGAATGCAATATGGAACTGTAGCCACCTATGGAGATTTTTCAGCTTTTGTGAAAATAGGAATCATGTGCTGCTCCACAGTTAGTCATAAGTGAATATCTGTATCTTTCACTTTGTTGTATGACAGTTGGAGTCTCTTATTTGAACAGATAGAGAATGGATGCCTTCTCAGACTGACTCTCGTAAGCAGTATATGCAAGCTTTCAAATATCAACAGACACCTTGTGAGGTAGGTGGGGCTGAGATAGTTTGGAGAGAACTGTGACTAGTCCAAGGTCACCCAGCAGGCTTCATGCGTAGGAGTGGGGAAACCAACCCAGTTTACCAGATTAGATTCTGCAGCTCTTAACCACTATGCCACACTGGGGCTTGCCTTTATTCACTTTTCTGGGGCCTGCCTTTAGCAACAGTTCACAAAAATCTAAGCAAGTACATTTCAAAATTCTGTTTAAGGGCTTCTGTTGAACATCTCTGAAACTTCACTTCTTTTCTTTTGTCTCATCATCATCTTTAAAATTGTAAAGTGATCTCTTCAGGTTACCATCTATAAGCCACATCCAAACAAAAAGACACGGGGGACTTTATTGCCTTTTCTCTGCAAGGGAAGCAGACACAACACAAGGCTGATCTTCCAATCTCAATGCATTTAACAGTTGGGGAGCAGAAGTAATTTTGAGAGTTGCAAAGACAGGGAGTCATCTCACAGCACTGTAGGAATTTAGAAAGCTGCACTATCAGTCACCCATACTACATAAATATTACTCACACAATAGTCCCACAATCTAGTCCATTAATTAATCTCCCACCTCTCAGCCATGCCAAAACATTATCCTAACAACTGTAATTTAATAAATATTATTTAAGCTAACTTTTGATGAGGTAGTAAGGGTTCAGTATTTATCAATAAATATATCAATAAATAATTTCTCAGGTTTGATCTGGCTACGAATAAATACTATGGAGCAACTATACTATCAGCATTTTTAAAAGTCTGTAAACTGGATTGTGCAAAATGAAACATTTTATCCATAAGGTTGTCCTGGATTTAAAATACACCCCCCCCCCAACAAGGAAAAAAAAACACCTTTTAAAACGGTGATAAAATGGTAGGCAGCTTGCAGGGAAAAGCTTAAAAAAACCCTGAAACACCATACATCCTTTGGGAAACGGAGCACTCAGTTTCCAAAAGATAATACATAACCACTCTATCTTAAGGAAATAATAAAAACGCTCCCTTTCCGTAAAAGTACTTACAAAATTAAGCGCAGGTGCCGTCCTGTAGCGAGCTTGAGCGACCATCTCTCTTGAAAGGAACAGGAAGTACATTACTCCCATATTTGTTAAGGGCAAAATTACAATAGAGAGCAATGTAAAAGTATGTTGGACCGTGGCCGCAGCCATCCTTTTTGTGGGCAATCAGCTCACCCTCGGGAAGGAAGTATTTGATGTAGCTCACTACTGTAATGCATACATAATACAGCGGAATGATTGTTAAATTAAAATCATCGGGCAAATAGAAGATATTATAATATTTTATTACTAGTGGCTCTATACATTGCAGGTTTCCCCGGGATATACTGATAAAATGACAAGAATGCCCATTGGAAACAATCTGATATACTTCAAGTCCCAGTGGATATAATGGGAGTCAGGAATGCCAACTGACTTTCTCTGGCTCCATTGAGATACATTTCACTACACAAAAGTTGCAAAGAAAATGCAGAACGGACTTGAGGAAACCTCCTGGGGGCCAGGAATAACAGCTCCCAGAGTGGGATGACGGTCCCTGAAATTGAGATCAGTGCTCTGGGACCAGGGTTACCAACCTCCAGGTGGTGGCTGGAGAGATTCAGGGATTACAGCTGATACCCAGGTGATACAAATCAGTTCACCTGGAGAAAATGGAAGAGGAAGAAGAAGAGGAAGAGGAGGAAGAAGAAGAGGAGGAGGAGGTTTTTACCCCACTTTTCTCTACCTCAAAGAGTCTCAAAGCAGCTTACAATCGCTTTCCCTTCCTTTCTCCACCAGGGCTGTAACTGGGGGGTGGGGGGAGCAGGAGGGCAGCCGCTGCCCCTGTGGCATGCAGAGAGGGTGGCAGACCTGCCTCTCCTACCCAGCCCACTCCTCCTGTAGGAAAGGCAGTTCTCCTGCCCTCTCTGCATGCCACAGGGGCAGTGGCTGCCCTCCCCCCCCCCAGCTATTTATCCCCAAATGTTTATCTGACTGCAGATGGATCCTTAAGAACAAAATACACCACAGTGGCTTGCAACAGCAAAAAGGAAATAAGAGGGGATTCTGCCCAATTTATTATTTATTTATTGTTTAAATTTAATACCCTGCTCTCCCCGGCCAAGTCTTCCTCCTCCTTGGAGCTCCATTAATTCTGCTTACAAAAGTTGCCCTGCCTTCAGAGAAGATTTCAGGGACAAGCAAAAGGATGCTGGGGGACAGGGAGGCAGGGAAAGAACCATTCTACCCATTCCTCCAGCAAATTGTTCTACTGGATCCTACCCTAAGTACTTCCAACACTTTTCAGGTCTATCTGGTTTTTGTTGCAATTGGGATAGCAGCATTTAGTTGATTAATTAGTTAAACGGATCAACTAAAACCATGCACCCAATTAATTGGACATTTTATTCCAAGAGACATGCTACCAGGGAAGTGTTCTTAGTTTTGCAGTCTTCATCTAACTGTAATTTCTCTCTTTTCAGACTGGTAAAACATATTCTGAACTTCCTGTCACAAATTTCTTCTAGTCTTCTGCTATTTCCTGTCAGCTGTTTTAAAGGCTTTAGAAGGGGAATGCCTCATCTGATATAGTGCTTGACACCTGCCTCTTTTGTAAGTATTTTTCCCCTAAAAAACAGACCCATCTAGAGATGGTAGTAGGCAAGGTACGGCATCTGGGGTCCTGGTTGGCATGGATAGAGAAGTTGTTGAGAAGCACCTGGCTGCATTGGACGAGTACAAATCCCCTGGGCCATATGGTGTGCACCTGAGAGGACCCGAAGAACTTTCTAGAGAGCTTGCAGAGCCTTTGTCCATTATTTTCAGTACTTCTTGGAGGATGGCAGATGTGTCACAAGGCTGGAGGAGGGTAACTGTTACCCCAGTCTTCAAAAGGGGGAGGAAGGATGATCCAGGAAACTACAGGCCAGTCAGTCTGACCTCTGTCCCAGGGAAGATACTGGAGCAGATTTTAAAGGGGTCAATCTGCAAGCATCTGAAAGACAACTTGGTGATCCGATGTCAGCACAAATGTGTCCTAAACAAGTCCTGCCAGACCAACCTTGTTTCCTTCTTTCATCATGTGACAAGTTTACTGGATTGTCAATGTTGTTTACCTGGATTTCAGTAAAGCTTTTGACAGTTTCAGTCAAGCTTCAGTAAAGCTTTTTTTTTATTTTTAACAGTAATAGTTTACCAGTGGAATTGGCTGCTTAGGGAGGTAGCGAGCTCTCCCTCACTGAGCGGCTGGATGAACACTTGTCAGGGATGCTTTAGGCTGATCTTACATTGTGCAGGGGGTTGGACTAGATGGCCTATATGGCCCCTTCCAGTTCTATTATTCTATTTAGTCACCTTCAGAGGCCCTGCTTTGGGTACCCCAGCCATCTGAAGGTAGACAGGTGGCAAACCAAACAAGGGACTTCCTGTTTGTGGTGCTGAAACTCTGGACCTCCCTCCCCAAGGAGATTCTCCCTCTACCATTGTCTTCCACCAGCTGATGAAGACTTCTTTTAATTTTTTTGGCTTTCCCCTCGCTAACTCTTATTATCCCTCCTCCCTGTTTGTGTGCCTATGCGTTTATATGTTTTCTATAATAGTGTTAAATATTTTATATATATTTGAATTTTAAACAGTTTTAATGTTTGAAATGTTTGCCACCTTGGGGAAAGGTAACATAGAAATGATTTAAATAATGATTTAAATAAACAAACTTGGGTGGAAAGGTAACATAGAAATGATTTAAATAAATAAATATATTGAAAATAAATTTTTAACAAATATTTTGCTGACTGATTAAATGGAGGCCTATTTTTTAGCCCTTCAAAAGTTTTTGATCAATTATTTTCACCAATTTTTGATCAATTATTCTTACCAATTTGTTAGCTAACACAGCAAGTCTTTGCACTCTTACCTACCATTGGATAAAGTAGGCCTTTCACTGTAAATGTTACATGAAAATTAAATTTGTGCGCGGCAGTCGGCTTCTCAGCCGGGCCAGCTGCCGACCTCTTCCCAGAGGCACCAGATTTCTTAGGTAACCGCTTGCTCTTCTTTTTCTTTTTTAGGGGGGGCTCTGAAGCCGCTCTCCTCTCTTGACTGGGGCGGGGGTCTGTAGATTTAGGTAAGGCTGAGGTCGAAGCAGTCGTAGGGGAACGGGAGCCTTCCCTTCCCAGTGGTTTGAGAGATTTTGAGTAAAGGGCTGATTTCAGCTGATCGTCTCTCTCCCGGCGCGCTTTCTTAGTAAAGCGGGAACAGAGGTGGCAGGAGGCCATAACGTGCCCCTCACCCAGGCATAGCAAGCAATCTTTATGTTCATTGCTGGAGGCCATCTTGGCCCCGCAGCTTTGGCACTTTTTAAATAATGCCATTCCAAATTCGAGATCGGAATCATGAATAAGATCAGAAAAAAGAAAATAAAGAAATAAAAAGAATAGCAGTAGATGGAACGAACTCTGATGAGAAAGCAAGGCCTTCTCTAACAATTCTCGCTGATCACATCCTCTCCTCGCGGCGGCAAGAAAAGAACTGAGGGAAGAGTGCTCCCTGCCCCTCCCTTACGTGTCTTTAGGCGGGAAAAGCCGTTAGGCTTGGTCACGTGGGGAGGGGGAGGGAGCGCTCCAAGGGAGCTGAACTCTTCAAATAAGCTGCCTCGTCGTCTCCATGGCTGGCCTGCGCATGCGCAGTCCCATGTGTGCCTGCACAGAAGACCACTGTACGAACAACAGTTACAGGTAAGTGCAATACTGTTCTTCATTGGGAGTGACGGGATTACCAGGTATGGCAACTGAAAACAATGGGACGAAAGCAGACTCTGTCCAGTTGGCACATTATAGAAACACATGAAAAATGGCCCATGGGTTTCCTGGTGTCTATTTAATGTGTTCACAAATGTTTCCGGTTCTCAAAATCTGGTTACAGATATGATTGCATCCTTCTGCCACCCAGCCCTTCATATTATCTTTCCATTGGAAAAGGTAGCATTTAGTAAATGCCAGAGCTGTGCCTCAATGTGATTGAAAATGCTTTCCTTTCATGACTCATCTGAGTTTGCTTCTAAACGAGTGTATCAAATATCAGAAATATGTCAGCATCATGTCTGTGAGCCATATCAGGTTCTTAGTTTAGCTGAATACATTTACCTGCTGAACTGGAACAGTTTTAGAAATCCTGGAACTAGTGCATCCAGGAACTGCAGAACATTAGCATGTCCCCATTATGTTGTCTTGCCTGAACAGATAAATAAGTCTGCAACCATCTGGACTACATTTTGTTTATTCTCTTTATTCAAGTTTTTACATAAAGTTGTTTCTGGTGGTGTAGTGATTAATAGCAGTGGTTTGGAGCGGTGCTCTGACCTGGAGAACTGGGTTTGATTCCCCACTCCTCCACATGAGCAGCAGACACTAATCTGGTGAACTGGATTTGTTTCCCCACTCCTACACATGAAGCCAGCTGAGTGACCTTGAGCTAATCACAGCTCTCTCAGCCCCACCTACCTCACAGGGTGTCTGCTGTGGGGATGGGAAGGGAAGGTGATTGTAAACTGGTTTGATTCTTCCTTAAGTGATAGAGAAAGTCGGCATATAAAAACCAACTCTTCTTCTTCATAGGGAGTAAGTTTAGACTGATGGATGATGTGTTTCCCCCCATTTTCTTTTGCCAGAAGTTGAGGAAATTTTTGTTCAACTATACATTTTGATTTTTTACCAGCATATACAAGTAAACTTACCTTTTTCTTTTTTCCTGAAACGGAAGTTATGATGGTTTGACTGCACCCATATAAAAGCCTAATTTGGCTCATGCTTACCAATGTACAAAGAGAAGGCAGGGGGATGCCTTCCCAGAACAAAATTATTCTAATAAACGAGATTGCAAGACTTCCCAGTTCTCATAATACATCCAGTTGGAGGGTGGTTCTTATCTCAAAGAACAGTCTTTTGGAAAGATCAAAACAGATTTGGTTCCAGACAACCATCTCTGTCACTCATATCCAGTGGTGGTGGTGAAGCCAAATCCTATTGTGTTAGAGTGATAGTGGGATAAAACCAGGGTAATGAACTCATTAGGTTCTTGACCTGGATCAGTTAAGTAAAATCAACCCCCCATGGTAGTAGAACGAGGTGCCTGCAAAGGATCTTGCACCATACCCTCAATTTGTGTGCTTCCTAGAGACATTTAATTAACCACTATGAGTAACCAAATACTGGACCTTTAGGCTGACTGTCTGTCTTATTATCAGTCAGAAAAATATTTTAAGGAGGTATGGAAGGTTTGGAAACACCTATCCTTTACATGGCCCTGATTCTTAGAGTACCATTAGTTTTGCTGTGAAATTCTTAAACAGCAGACTCAGAAACTAAGTTCCAGAAAAGCAGCATGACTGCAAAATTGCTGGTGGCCTTTCTGAAATCCATTGCACTTGAAAACCTTATGGTCAAGAAGCAGGATATTACTCTAACAAACAAACAAAAAGCACAAACACTTCCACTGAATCTACTCCGTAAGTTTATGTTGGAAGTTTCCAAACCTTTATTTTTTTTGCACTAAAGAAATCCTAGTTCTGTATTCTCAGCATAGTTTCCTTCACACTCTTTTGTGCTAAGCAACCTTTTAAAATTCTGCAATATTACTTTTCACACCACCTTTTTAAAATTTGGACGTTTGTTGGTTGCCCATTATTCTTGAAAATTCCATATCCCATGATGTAATGCAATTCACAGCAAATTATGCAATGCAAATAACTACAGGGAGCTACTTAATTACAGAGAACCACATATTTGAGGATCTTCCCTTACAGAGAAACACAGTATATAAAAATAATTTCATGGGCCCAGATTTTCCAGTGGAAATCTGAGTCTTGTTTTCAAAAAGAAAAGAACTGGGAATTAAATTCTACTGTTTTTTTTGAGCCAGCAACAGTCACTGCATTCTCATACAACCTTAATAGGGGTCTTGATATCAATACACAGAGGGTCTACCATTGTTCCAGTCCTTTCCCAGTGCTAGAACACATGGGACACCAGATTTATAGCCATAAGGGATGGAAAGGAAAGAACAGCTAATCATTTTACTAGGAAAAGCCCCTTTATTACTTCAAAGAAATATTGCCTGTACTCATATCCTTGAAACAAGCTAGCGCCACAAAATTGAGTTTTAATAATGTAGCTAGCAATATCTGAGAAAGCCAAACAGATGGGGTAGATATTCTCAACTTTGTGGGTATCAGAATAAGCAATTTTTATTTCAAATGAAAAACATACTTCTTCAAAACATCTGAATCTACAAAGAGTCGGAAGCCCTGCCAATAAAGAAGTATGTAGCATGCAGCAACCATGCAATGGAATGAACTAACAATCCTTAATAAGCACCAGAGGGAAGGTTGACATTACCCCTGGACTCAAATTCCCATTCAGCTACTTACTGGCAAAGTGATCCAGGAGTACAAGCTGCCCCTTCGGGTCATCCTGTACACTACTTTTTTTTAAAAGTGCCAATACTTGAGGTTTATGATCTTGGCAACCCTATTCAGGTGAAAAGGTGCCCAAGAATTGTTTGGCCAATAAATACCCAACCAACCAAGACACCTCTTAGCCGATGTTAGAGTCTGCTTGGGGCCAGGCTGGGCCAAGCCTTTCGGCCAGGGCTTGGACATCTTTTTTGCTCTGGGGCCAGGCTGGGTCGATGCATCAGAATCCATGACTTCTGATCTATCAGCCTTGTCTTCCCCCAGCCCAAAAAGGTAGCTAAGCCTCAGCCAGAAGAGGTGCCAGTACACTCTACTGGCACAAAAAAAAACCTCTGATCCTGAATAACAATATGGTCAAGATTGATCTGAGAGTATTGGATACAATTCCAGACATTACAGAGTTGACCAACAAACTCTCTGATTTTGCTTTGATGGCTAAGTTAACGCAGTTGATGAATCAGAAATCAATTGAAGAATTTGAGGTGAAATGGCAACCTTTTTACGATTACTATTCAAATAGCACATAAATATTTCAGAATATCAGAAAGTACTTGTTATGAGAATATGTATTGAAGCATTAAGAGTATGGTATGTTTAGGTTACTTGAAAGAGTTTTAAGGCGCTCTACAATATAGAATAAGAATTTTTGATAAAACTGTTATCTTACGTTTTTAATATAGTTTTTGTTAAGGCTCCGAGGACAAAATCTGTTTTATTTTGCTTTCTACCTACCCCCTTTTTTTCTGTACCCTTACGTTTTATAATAAAAAATTGATCTGAGACTATTGTTGCAAAGATGGATAAGTGAAGATTATAATTTTACAAAGGGAATGTAATTGGAAATGGCCTGTTATCAAGTCACACTTCACTTTCACATGCATGTTTGATGCTTTTATGGATTCAGGAAAGGCCTTTTGTGTATTTTATTAGCAGCTTTTCTACTAAAGCTCTCGAAGCAAAGAAACACAGATCACTGTGAACAAAAACCATTAGTATTCATATGCCTTTTGGAACTCACACATGCTGAACAGCTTCAGATAACAGACATGCTGCTTCTATGAAAATAGTTCTGTATTTACACAGGAAGCCTTATGACCTAAACAAAATAGTCTATAACCTCTATTTTAAACACATTATAAGGGAGAAGTTCCTGCTGTAATCAATTGTATTCACTTCCGCATTTCATAATTTAGAGTGGAAGATAGGCATCCCAACCAACATTAGAGCCAAAGAAATAACCCCTTTATAAAATGCTACTCTTGTTTAAACATGGGTTAACTAGTGGTGTTAATGCCAGACTTTGAAGAGTGGTTACAGTTGTCTTCAATATTGCATTACAAAACTGAAACAGCTTAACACATTATACAAAGACATAGCTTTGTTTGAGAAAACAGTTAACAAGTAGCATTAAGTACGTTTCTAGCTGACAGCTTAAGCCAAAATGTGTTGCTGCCCTTTAAAAAAAAAAAAAAACTAGTATGACTAGATTTAATGTTTGGTTAGGATTAGTTTTCAATTGGCAACAGATCAGTTTCCCAGTTTACAGACTACAAAAAGTGAAATATGAGTCCATGTTTGTTTATTAGAAACACATCTAATTTATCTGGTTTCTCATCGTTGCTTCTCTGTATCCCTGTGTAGTTTGGAGAAATGTGAGTTACAGTCTCTGGTCATCAGTCCTTCGAGTCAGCAGGGAAATAAAACTACTGACCGGAGAGGGATTCACCAAGGAGAATGCTAAATGTTCCAACCCCACTGTTGGGGAAGGCCCGGTGAGGAGCATGAGGCATAATTCCTTTCGCTACAGAGGCATGTTTTCTCAACATTTCCCCCTTCAGAGGCCTTTTCTCCTAATCTAGTCCTCCTTCCACCCCACTGGGCATCAAGAGAAGAGGTGATGTCATTTCTGCTTCAGTAGGGTGCTGTTATCGCAGTTTCTCATTCTAATGAGGAAGGCTGCTAAGCCCACACATGCCACTATACTGCTTGGTTCCATCCAACAATTATTTTTAATACACAAAGAAGCATAGGACAGTTGTGTGTGTAACAATCCAATATACCCAAGATTTCACATCACTAGAGTGCTTAACTTGCTTTGTTTTTGTGCCATCTCCCTTTACACAACTACAAAGTTGCCTATGCTGGAACAGAGCCAGCATGGTGTGGTTAAGAGCGGTGGTTTGGAGTGGTGGACTCTAATCTGGGGAACCGGGGTTGATTCCCCACTCCTCCACATGAGCGACGGACGCTCATCTAGTGAACTGGGTTGGTTTCCCCACTCTTCCACATGAAGCCAGCTGGGTGACCTTGGGCTAGTCACAGCTCTCTTAGAGCTCTTTCAGGCCCACCTACCTCACAGGGTGTCTGTTGTGGGAAGAGGAAGGTGATTGTAAGCCAGTTTGATTCTTCCTTAAGTGGTAAGAGAAAGTTGGCATATCAAAACCAACTCTTCTTCTTTACTAAACTTTGCAAGTCATTCTGTGATTACAGCACCAGGGTTATAGATGTGAACCTGAATGGTGCCCTGCTTCTAATAGAAAAAAATCTCAAAATAAGCTCTTCATATGTTCTATTATATGTACATTCACATCTTATTTTAAACCACAGTTTATAAGATCACTTTTGGAACTTAAAAAGTGGAAGACATCCTACATTTTAAATATAAGACAGTAACAAATGTCAAGATCAAGCTCTTACAAATTGTGCACATCCCCCCAAAGGTACGTTTGCGTATGCGCTAATCTAGGCAAATGCCAACAGTAATCAACATTTGGCATTTGCACATTCTGCTCATTGGCCCATCCCATCTAGTCAGCCACAAACAGAAGTGACAGTGGCTCCTAGTCCTTTTAGTTAGCATGTTCCTCATATTCCCATTGGCCATATACCTTCAATCTCAGAGACGTTCAAAGGTTCTCATGGATCCTGTTTTCCCAAGAGACCATAAAAACCTGGATAGGGTGCTGCCAAACATAATGCATCAACTGAGTGATCACAGATATGGACAAGAACAACTTCCTTGATTGCCATTGTGATTTATTCTAGACAGTGGGTAACAGAAATTGCTGCTGGCCATACTGTGTGTGCAGGCAAGAATGTGCGATGTGGCTTCTAACCTTTGTACATATCCATAAGTTTGGGAGAGAGATGTTAGTGAAATATGGTGCAATTTATTTAGCTCTGAAGATTTTTTTGTTGCCATCTCATATTCAAATTTATCTCTACAAGCATCAAAGAGGAATAAATAAAATCTCAGGATACTAATACTATTCTCTCCCATAGTAAAGTCATACTGGGTTCAGTTTTCAAATGTCTTATGCAGTGGTATCATTTATGGATTCAAGAGCATATATGTTACTTTTAAACTTCAATGCTGTTGTGAAGATCAACATGACTTGCAAAGTACTTCGTAAATAAATAACATTAGCCTTTACCAATAATTTACTAATATTCAGGTCTTTCTCAACCAAGATGAAAGGAGGGGGTGGTAAAATTAACAAAAATATTGTTTTAAAAATTCTACAAGGTGCCTTTGAGCACACTGAAATACCATCAAAGAACGACAGCTTCTGCAGTTACATCCACTTTATTGAATACAATCTGAAATCATACAGCTACAGCTATGAATATATAATCTTTAAAACAGGCAAACTCACTTCCATTTCAAGGAAATAGGGAAAAAAATTCTACACTGTAGAAAGTAGTCATAATTGCCCCTAACCATGTTCAGGCATGGAATGGAAACTGCAACTGAAAGATTGCAGTCTAGGATTTATAAAGCCTCATTTAAGGGAGGCCTATTATAGGCAATAATTGGACCTATAACGAAGAGGAGGCTTTTGGTACACGGGCTAAAAATGATGATATATCATCCTAATGTGCAAGAGACCCACTGGGCCATCATAAAAGATAGTGAAGTGCTTCTTTATCCAGTCCTGACATTCTTTTGGAACAAGTTTTCCTTTACCGGATTACAATATGTTGAACAGTACTATGCATAGAATGGAAATGATGATGGCTCAATGCAAAGAGAGCAGAGCCTGTTCATTCTTCGATTCAATATAATTAGACGTCTCACAACCTGATCCTACACATATCTACTTAGAAGTCAGCCATGTGGCTTGTCCAATGGGACAACAACCTTAAACACACTTCTCAGTAAATATGGATAGTAAGGACCATAAGTTTCATAAGACACTTACAAGCAGACAGCGTTGCTCAATTAAATTTTCAAAAAAGGAAAGGACACTCTGATGCAATAATATTGTGAAATAAAGAACATCCTCTAAGGTGTTATGAGGTTTTGCCATAAAGAAAAATGAGCAAGTCACAAATTTGGTGAACAAATTGAGACAAGCATTGAGGAACATGCACCAAATTGATCTACATTCCAGCAGTCAACCCGTTCCCTATCAACCACCACCAGCCTCTCCTATGCCAGTATCTGTACTACCTGAAGATTGATTGGGGAATCTTCCAAGATCAGTTGTCTATTGTGGGACCACAGTGCCATAATGCACAGCTGCTACTAATTTGCTGCACAGGATTCAGATGTCTACTCTCACCTTAGCCCTTCTGTTGTGCAGATATTGTACTTTCCTGGTGCTCAAACAAAGCACATTTTCTAGTCACCGGAAAAACAGGGATTCTCCCCCTTGCTATTATAATGGTTGCTTTTGCAACTACTTCATAGAATGTGACTGCACAAGCCTCATGGACATGGATAAGGAAATGCCTATGACATCGCCGACAATGAGCGGCAAGATCTGCAGCCACACAGAAGTGATTTTCAAGGGCCGGCACGTCACTAACAAAACATCTGAACTGTGCCTTAATACAGGAAGATCTTCTATTGGTACTGAGAACATAAAAACTATTTTGGGTTGTCAAGTCCCAACTAAATATGACTGTGGCTGGTTTTACTGAAGCACATGTTAAGTGGGGAGCGGAGAGCAGGGGGACCTATTTTAAGAGCAAAAGAGGTGATAAACATGCCCCTCTGCCTGCCACTTACTTTCCTGTAGTATGTCTTCCCAGGTACTGTTTTCTCAACTGGCTCAGAGACCAATCATTCTGAAGAAGCATCAACATTACTGTGAACTGATGTCTGATCGGGGAACATTACATGTTCTCCCCCCCTTCCACAGACGATCATAATTATCTTTTTGACAGCAACTTACATGACACATTTGGGCAGCTGAATTCTCAGGGCGTTGACCAAATTCATAAAATATGACAACTGGGGGCAGGGTAGATGATATACTTATACCTGATATTGGTAATCTTTCAAGTATTCTTTTAGTCTTGTTGGTAAAGGAAGTTCCTGAATCTCTTTTGTGTACCTATTAATAGCTATTCTACAGCAGTGCTGCAGAGAGGGAACTGAACGGTAGAGGGGTTTATTCAAATAAAGATGGACTGTTCCATTGGAAGGAATCTCAGTGGCAGTACTTCTGTCCTGGCACATAAGAACGTAGTATTCAATCAGGTGGACCACACTGTTAAACTGCCGGAGCCTTGATCGGACGCAGATGATAGAATCTAGTCGGAATTTCCCATCTTGAAATTCTATGCGTAGATTGGTAGGTCCCGCTGATGTTTTTACTGAAATAGTAAGCAGATACTCCGAGTGCGAGCTGTCTCTGACCAAGAAAGTCCCTTCAGAAGTATCTTGTAATTTCTCTTTGGCTTCTGCAACACTCATGTTACCCCAGTACCATCCTGATATAGAAGGGAAAACAAAGTTATTCAAGGATCATAACAATTTTTTTAAAAAGTAGCATGAACTGCCAAGAAGTTGGCTGCATTAAAGAATTTTGGCCTTAGCTATTGTGAGACCCCAGAGTTGAGTTCACCCCCTGCTGAGCTATTTACTGGTTAACCATGAACAACCCATTGTTTTATATCGTGTGAGCTTCCTATCTGTAAAATGGGAATAAAAATGACCTCCCTGATGACAAAACACAGTGATTTGCAAATTAAGACTGCAGTTCTAAACACTCATTTGGGAGCAAGTCCTATTAAATTCTGGGGAACAGAACTGTCAAAGTTCTATATATGCGTTAACCTGTCCCATACTGAAATGTTTATTATTTTTAATAGTACCTGCAAAAACCTACTTTAATCAAAGTATTCCAACAAAGCTCTGATTCCTGAAATTATCTGTGGAGACTATGCCAGCAAAACAGCTTTAGCAAAGCTTTACATAGAAATGCAAAAGTAATTACAGTGGAATAGTTGTTAGTTTACAGTAACAAAACAAAACAGAAGTCAAAGTGGTACCTTAAAAACTAACAGCTTCCAGGAAAAAGGAACTTCTTCAGATACTACCGGCAAAGTAATTACAGCCCAAGAAAATGCTGCTGCTTTGTTTATTTTATAGAAAACAAAGTCACAGTAAATGGAGGAAGGGCATTTACTTTTCTGCAATCACTTTAAATGTTCAAATTGACCACATTTTCTCCTATATCTGTAATAAATTTTACCATTTAACAGAAGACATTTTGTCTTTCTGGCTAAAAGTAGAACTATTCTGTTCCTGAAGCCCCATACAATTACCACCATAAAGTAATAAAATTCTAGCTAAGTCTCTTTCGGGGGAAACGTAGCATGCGATTAGGTACAAAGCACCGAGCTAATTTCTTCTCAAAGCAAGGTATCCTTTTGGAGCGCGACCCTGAAAAAATCAAACGGTTTCCAAAGCACGCCTCGGTTTTCCTAGAAAGGCTTCAGCAAGTCGCGGTCTCTCGAGAAGCTCGTTTCGAGGGGTTTAATGAGGAATCATTAAAAAACCATCCTCGTTCATACTGTGCACATAATGACCCCTCTCCACCGGAGGTTTCTAAGCCAAGCCTTCGTCCCAAGGTGTCCTAAGTAAACCCTGGCAAGTTGACCAACTCAGAGTCGTTCGTTCGTTGATCCCCTCGGCTTCCACAAAGCGCCCAATCGGCTCTCCCCGTCCGTCCGTTTTTAGATCAAGAAGGATCGCTCGAAAACCCTGAAGCCCTTCGTAGGCGCGAAAGAAGGGCGGCCCCGAAGGCGCCGGCAGCGGATCGAGCCCGCGGGAGTGCGAATGCAGGCGGGGAAGGGCGCGCCTTTAGTGCCGCGGCGCAGCCCGCCTTCCCTGCCGCCCCCGGGGCCGCGCTCTGCCCGCTCCAGATCCGCGCACGGGGCTTCCTCCTCCTCCTCCTCCCCGCAAGCCGCTTCTGCCGAAGAGCTGGGTCTCCGGGGCGGCCGCCCGCCCGCCAGCCAGCGGCAACCAGAAGCTGCCCCCCCTTCCTTCCTTCCTCCCCTCCCTCCCTCCCCCCCCCCGGCGCGGGCTTACCTGCGCGCCTCAGTTCCCCCATGGCCGCGTCCAGGCGGTCCGCCTCGGCAGCCCCTCCGGCCCGGTCGGCGCCGTCGGAGGATTCGGCCGAGCGCAGCAGGGTCATGGGCGGAGGAGGAGCCCTTCAGCGCGGGGCCCGGCCGCCGCCCCGGCCCATCGCCGACGCCCTGCGAGCCAAGAGCGGCGGTGAGCCGGAGGCGGCCGGACGACCCTCGCGGCGCCTCGCCGGGCAGCCCCAGCCCCGGAGCCAGCGCCGCCTCCCGCCCCCCGCCGCCGCCGCCGCCGCGCCTGGCGACGGATCAACTGAGCCCGCCGCCCGCCCGGCAGCCGCAGCCGCAGCCCATTGGCTGCCTCGTTGGGACCGCTCTTGCCGGGCGGGCGGGCGGGCGGCTGTCGAGGAACCGCGCGGGGGGCGGCCCCGCTCACCTTCCTTCCCCTCCGCCCCGCGCTCCGGCGCCTCAGCGTCGCGCTCGCCTGCCTTGGCGGGCTGCAAGGGGGCGCCCGCCCAGCAGCCGAGGCTTTGTTGTGGCCCAGTCAGAAAGGATGGCGGGAGGCGCCGAGGAGGAGCCCCGCATGCCCGCCCGCCCTCCCGGCGGGGACGGCGCGCTCAGGTGGACTCTGCGGCCACCAGCCAGGGCACGAAACCTGCGCGTGAGGCGGGGGCGCCGAGCAAACCCCACGGCGGCCAGTCCCGCCGGGCGCGCTGAGGGGAGCCGCCGCCGCCGCCACGCGGTCGGAGGGGGGACCCGGGACCCGGCGCGCCGCCCGCCGGGCTCGGTTGTGCTTTGCGCCGGAGCCTCTGCCGGAATGGATCCCCGCGGCCGCTGCTGGTTGGCCACAGGCCGGCGACCGAGCAGGCGCTGGGAGGGGAGGAGGCACCTGGCGCTTCGCCGGCTACAAACGTCAAGGGGGGGGGGAGAGGGAGAGAGAGAGAGAGAGAGAGAGAGAGACTCCCCCGCCTGGTAAAAACGCAAAGGCCGCTTTCCAAGAACTTTCCAGGAACCGCGTCACGTGACGCTCCGGTGCGGCAGCGCCTCGGCTTTCCATGGCGCCGGGCGTTTGCAGCCGCTTCGCGCGCTGCTGTTGGAGGGCTTCTCTCCCCCCCTCCTTCCTTCATAAGAAGAGCTCTGCTGGATCAGACCAAGGCCCATTAAGTCCAGCAGTCTGTTCACACAGTGGCTAAGCAGGTGCCTCAAGGAAGCCCACAAACAAGACGAGTGCAGCAGCAGCACCATCCTGCCTGTGTTCCACCACACCCAAAATAATAGGAATGCTCCTCTGATACTAGAGAGAACAGGTATGCAGCATGACTAGTATCCATTCTAACTAACAGCCATGAATACCCCTCTCCTCCATGAATGTGTCCACTCCCCTCTTAAAGCCCTCCAAGCTGACAGCCATCACCACATCCTGGGGCAGGGAGTTCCACAATTTAACTATGCGTTGTGTGAAGAAATACTTCCTTTAATCTGTTTTGAATCTTTCGCCCTCCAGCTTCAGCAGATGACCCTGTGTTCTAGTATTAGGGGAGAGGGAGAAAAACGCCTCCCTGTCCACTCTCTCCAAACCATGCATAATTTCATAGACCTCTTAACCGCGTCTTAACCGCTCCCCATCGGGCAGTTGCTCCCGTCCCCTCCCCTCGTCTAGTTGCTTCCTTTCCTTTTCGACAAACTCCCGGGGGTGGGGGTGGGGGTGGGGGTGGGGGCGGCCTCCTTCCTTTTCCGAAAACGAGAGCGCAGCCTGCGGGGAGCGGCCTCGCCCAGCCTGCCGGCTGCGTGTTGTGCCGGGGAGGGCCGCGCTGGGGTTGGAGGGGGCTGGCTCTCCCTGTGGTCGCGGAAGGGCTCCTTAATACCCGACGCGGTTTCTACTTAGTGGGCAATAACGTCCGGCCACACGTGTTCGTCGTGCACGCACGTGCGTTTTTAGCGTGTGTCGGTTCTCGTGTAAGCCACGAGCGCCTTCCCGGCGCGTGGGCATCGTGGGTGCGGCAGCTATTCGTATGTGCACGTGGCGTGCACAAGGGAGTGATCGACGATCGGGTTGTGTGAAGAGTTCCCCTTCTAGAAGAAAAAAAAAAGCCGTGTATGCTGTGGTGGCACGCGGGTGTCCCTGTACACGTGAACGATCTCGCCCATCACAGAGTCTCTCTCTCTCTCTCTCTCTCTCTCTCTCTCTCTCTGCCCACCAGTTGAGATTTGCATATAGTTGTTTGGGTAGTCTGTTCTGCGTGAAACTTCGTCGGAGATTGACCTTGGTGAAGGGCGGAGTGGGGGGGGGGGCTTGTGCGAGCTAAAGCACTTTTCGGTATACCCGATTATTCTGGAGAAGGGCTTTTATCGGGGGAAGCTGATAACCCTTTGCAGTGGTTGAAGCTGCATCTTAGGTACGCTTTGCTTGGGAATAAATTGTGTTGAAGGTAGGTGTGGGCAACAGGAAACTGAGATTGCAATGGTAACAACACTTTCCTGGAAGTAAGCCCCATTGACTTTACTTTAGATTGGCTTTACTTAATTGAAATGCAGAAGAAGGGATTTAGTTATTGACTTGGATGGAGACGATGATTAATAGGCATAGCTCTTTTCAACAGATCGTAACCATTCATTCAGTCTTAGGAGTGTGCAAGTAATAGGATAAAGAGTGTGTAATACAACTTGAAACTACTTACAACACTTTTTAAGGCTGTGACCTAATACGCATTGACTTGGATGTCTGTCCCGTTAACAGTGGAATCCTTAAAAAGCCTTTTAAGTCCATTGTATCAGTGTTTAGGATTGCACTGTAAACGTGCAATTTACCTCTGAGTAAATATACATAGGAGTGGGCTGGATGTCAGATGGTTTTTAGGATTTAGTGTTTTTAGGACTGCACTGCTGAGGGCCAGGTTACAGCTCAGTAATACTAATTAAAAATGAAGTTCCTCCTGCTGTCAACAATTCTGTGAATTATTCATGAGAAACTCGCACATCTTTGGTCTTTCAGTGGGATGACTTTGGGTAGAATATATCTATGGATGATTGAAAGAAGCAAAAGGATCTGGGGTTGTGGGTTTTTTACAGCTGTGTGTGAGAGAATTGATTTTACTCTCGGAATAGTATTTCCCTGAAAGATGAAAAACTTTTTTTTAAAGGGAACATCTTAAAATAAGGCTTCGTAACTGGATCAAAACATTGGGAACAAATCAGTTTCTGGAAAAGTTGGCATTTAACATGGTCTAATTGCAAAGGCTTTTATTTTTCCATCCGGCCTTCTGATTCATTCTGAAAAAACTCTGCAGTGTATCCCAAGACAAAACAATCATTATTAAAGTTTTGTCTCATTAAAGTTATGCCTTTGTCTATTTTGTGTACTACTAACTTTTAAATGTAAACTGAATCTTGAGATTCATGCTGCTGCAAAACCGGTTTCCTCATAATTCTTTCTTTTTTGTTTAAAAGCAAAGCTTATGTAATAGCTTTTTATTAGGACCTACCAAAATATCACACGGCTGGAAGCTGTAGACAATAGGGACTATTTCCCCTGTGCTCTCAACCCCTGTGTTTTCTTCTCCCATCCCTTCTTTTTTTGTACTGAACATCCAGTCCAGTGAAATGTAACTGCACTGTCTTGGATGCTTACCATTCTGTGATTTTGGGGGATGGGCTTAATTAAAGGTGTTACATGACTTTTGTGTTTGGAATCTTTCTGCAGATCGACATGGCTGTCTGTAGACTTTGTCTATATTGGGTTTTGATAAACTGTTCCAATTACTGGCTGAGAAAATGATTAAACGGTGGATTATTACTTCAGATGGCAAATACTTATAAAAGTATACAGGAAGTTTCAAGAAATCCATTCCCGTCTCTGAAATTTAATGAGAGATCAAACCCATATTGTATATATTTGTGGAAGTTTGTGTTATGCATATCATGGAAGGGTTGCTGTAGGATTTTGTTGGCACTTTAGGGTTTAGCACGATTGAGTGACAGCACTATAACTGTGATCTGCTTGTGACCAGGACAAGAGTTTTAATAAAGTGCAGTATTACCTTTTGATTTCTGCCTCACCCTTCCAGTGACTTTTGGGACCTGTTAACCTGATAGGAATAGTCTGGAAGGCAACGGTTGCATGTGAGCAGGTATACCCATACATTTGTGGGAAGACAATAGCTTTTCTGCTTAGGCCAAGGAATCACTCCAAAGGACAGGTGGTGATTACAATGCCTAACTATGCTGCTGGCAATGGGGGAGGAAGCCTCTGCAGATTCCCTGCACCCCACTTTACTCTTGTCAAGGTTACCTTATATCTTCCTTGAGGCCTCAGGATCCCCTTCCACCCTAGAACTTCATGAATGCACCTGGAACATTGTGAGTTTGAGGCTGGTGTCTTCCTGTATCATCCTTTGGCTTCATGGGTAATTTGTTCTTGAAAGAGTAAAAAAATGCAAGTCTGTTTCTTCTTGTGCAAATGACAGAACGCCCCCCCCCCTCGAAAGCTGTAAGTACTTTTATGCATTTCCAACCTTCTGAAATGAAATGGAACTTTTCCTGCTTCTGAGGGGGAAAAATGGACACTTCTGGTCCATTCCTGGGTGATTAAGTATTTTAATATGTAAGGTAACATCACAAGTTGCAAAAGCAGAAAGAATATGGGGAGAGGAAAGTTTGACCGAAGCCCTAGCAATGAGTCACAGGTTTGCAGAGAAAGGGTTTAGAGCTGATTAGTAAAATGTACCGTTTCTTGTACTGGGATAAAAGCTTATCTCAGGTCATTATGAAAATGGAGGCTCAGTGCAGCATTCCATATGATGTTATGGGAAATACGATAGGAATCCTTTTTGAAGCCCGTGCATTGTTGGGAATAGTGCTCGTGTGCAAAGCAGATGCTCTACCATTGAGCCTCAGCCC
This sequence comes from Euleptes europaea, assembly GCF_029931775.1. Taxonomy (NCBI): domain Eukaryota; kingdom Metazoa; phylum Chordata; class Lepidosauria; order Squamata; family Sphaerodactylidae; genus Euleptes; species Euleptes europaea. The sequence continues at coordinate 82,657,224 of NC_079314.1, read as the reverse complement.
AAAGTTACTCTCTTTTAGCCTGACTTGTTCCACAGGGTTGTGTGAGAACCAAATGATAGTATTTCTCTCATTTGTATGCTATCTTGAGCTCTTGGATGATGCATATCTGATGCATAATTGCAGATGTTTTCAGACTCTTTTTGAAAAGTTGATGTAGAATGTGCACAGTGCTTGAGACTTTTCCTGCTGATTTTGGAAGGCGTCAGAAGATTGTTGGGCTGGCCACATTTTCTCACTTAACTAAAAATGTTTTTCATATTCAAGGAAAGAAAGCAGAGTCTGTCCAAAGACATAGTAGCTTTGCTGCTGTGATTGTTTTTGACTCAAATAAAAAAAAACCTTTATTGGCATAAAATAAATAAATACATATTAGGATAAAAGGAGGTTTTAAAACTTGAGTAAGCCTCTTCCTAAGAGTAATATACGTTGTTTAGAATAGTTTAAAAATAAGTCCCAGGAAGTTGGCAACTCCTGCAGTGACCTGAGAGTGACTATTGCTTAGGAGAAATCTGACTAGCTCTTTATCGGTGCCGCCAAGGCAATCTTTCAGGAGGGGTTTGATGATCTGTTCTCGAAAGGGTGAGCCATGCAAAACATGGGCCACTGTTTCGGCTTGGCCGATGGCACAAGAGCAGAGCCTTTTAACATAGGGGACCTTGGCATATCTGCCCCTGGTCCAGGCCGTGGGAAGGATATTTAAGTGGGCTTGCATAAAAAGGCGTCTGAGGGAAGGGGAGGTCAGAGTGTAGGGAGCTTGGGGTTATATAAATACCATAAGGTAGTGGTGAGCAGGAACTTGTGGCTCTAGCAAGAAGGGTTTGTTCCCCAATGTCTGCAATCCTTCGTTTTAAGATTCTATAGGCTTGCGCCTCGTTTAAGGGGAGTAATGCCTCAAAGGCAATCCCTATGGATTTAATTTTATCGGTGATGGACCTGCTCCAAGGAGAGACAGAGCGGTCGGAAAGCATATGCCACGTCAGACTCGACGGGGTGGCTCTATAGTGGAGCCTCAACCAGAATTTAAAAATAAGCAGCCAGACCCTGGTTTCTAAAAGAACTAGTCCTGTCTCTAAACAGAGAACGGAGTATGGGACACAATTGGTTGTTTTTGACTCATTCCTGGGGTACAGGACTAGCCCAGTATTTTGTTGTTTGAACTGGGGTACAGGCCCAACTTGGTGACCCGCTAACATGAGTGCAGCACAGTTTTGCATATAGTGTTGGTAATGAACCTCTAAACACTCAAAACTAGAAGTTTCTTAAAGTTTCTGCCTGTAACTGAAGAGTATTGGGTGTTGTAGACATTTAGACAAGAAATGGAGTGTTGCAGGACAGGGCAAGATTTTGGGAGGGAGGAAGGAAAGAAAATGACTAGAGGCTGTGGGAACTGGTGAGGGGGTGAAGAAAGAAGTACAGGGACATGTACAATCTGGATGGAGGGTGTGTGTTGTTGCACCGGGTGTGTCTAAGTGAGTGGTATGGTGTGTAGGCAGCCAGGTGGATATACCAAGTGAGGTTTCTAGGTGGGGCAAGGAAGACCTAAAAAGTTTAAATAGGTAAAAAAAAAAAAGGGAAACTGGTGCAGTATTTGCACATGGGTTGTGCAGATGTGGGTTGAAAATTCCTGGGTCTCCCCAAGTAGGCCAGATCACCCATATCCTTAGTTCCCCTGCTTGTAAAACAAGACCCCGGCTGAAAGGATACTACTAGTAACATACTTTGCAGGTTTGCTATAATAAAAGTAAACAAACATGTGGCTCTTACAATAAGGTTGCGGATTCCAAACTACTGCTGCGTTAATTTGTACTGAGGAATTTATCCCAAATGTAAAAAAAGAAAAACGAGCCAAATATTTAAATTGTGAAACTGCCAAAAAATGTTGGGGGAAAATAAAGTTGTGTGTTCTTTTAAAATTTGCTTTAGCACACATTGTCATGAGACTTTTTGGGATATCTGTGGTACCCTAGACAGAAATGTTTTTGTTTTTAAATGAATGGAATTCTAAGAATTCAGACAGAATATGAGTAATTCTTAGAATTCAGGATGTATGTAAACTGCCACTCCTTCTCCAGATTGAGCCAACACAGCCCCAGAGACTCAGATCCCTGCAGGTGTTACATGGCAACTCCCATGAATATCTAGGGCAAGAATTTCCCTGCTAGTGTAAAATGTTATTCTGGGGACTGGAGAGAGGGGGAGGGAGGGGAAGTATCCTAGTCTATCTTCTGCATGTTGTTTTCACTGGGGGTTTTTTGGGGTGGGGGGATAAAAGCACAGAAACCAGAATATATTAACAGATTTCTGTCCCCAGTCTTCCATTTGAAGTTAGCACAGGTAAACCTGATCTAGTCTTTCCGGAGGATTTTGTTTGATTTAAATCAGACATAAATTTATTGAGAACAAACATCAATTGGGAACATGGCAAGTTCACGCTGTGCTGATTTTCAGTCCCTGTTTATTTTTTATTTGCTTTATGTTGCTCAGAATTGATCTGAATAATTACTGGTAGCAGTAAACCTGTCAAAAAATAGATTGACCCCCCTCCCTTTTCATCATTCTGTTGCCAGTTGCACCTTGTCTTATTCTGTACCATATCATTGGTCATTTATGCATGGTCGCTTTAACCTCCTTTATTCCCTGTTTCAGCCAGGATCAAAGTAACCCGGGTTGGGGGAAACTCTATGCATTGGCTGGAATGATCAGGAATGAAACTGTGTGCTAATGGAGGCACGAGTACAGAAAAGCAGTCTCCTAATTTCAAATCAAGTCCCACCCCTTTAAATGCTGCTCTGTAATTGGCTGACTTGCAGTACTCACCCTGAGAGATTTCCTTCCCCCCAGACCCAACTGCCACAGGGGGAAGAAATCCAAGCCTCATTTTTAAAAAGCCTTTCTTTTGCTCAGAAAGAGCTCCGAGGTAGCAAGAAGCACTTGAATCCCCACCTCTTTACACACTGCTTTGTGATTGTCTGTGAGAGAAGCCAATCTTCTGTGCTTTCTCTGTTTGGCTATCTGTATGCTGCCTTGAAGAGGGGTTTGGAAAAGGGTGGGGCGAAGCTCAACCCAAGAACAGAGTATGCACGCTCTATGACTCTGGAATGAGCAAGGATGAACAGTTTAATTCGGGCCAGAAGAGGAATGGGAAAAGTGGGTTCGTTTTGCATTGAAACAGCATTGAACTTCCAAGGAATGAGGTAACGTGCATACTGAAAAATTTGATACTGGCTGAAACGGAATAAAGGAGGGTAAAGCGACCATGCATAAATGACCATTGTCTCCCTGCACCGAACTGGACAACAAGTTGCACTTGACTTCTGGGCCAGTGGTGTTTAGTTTGCTTATAAATGTCTTATAGCAAGATTGAAACATGAGAATAATTCTACTGCAGTTGCACACAAAAACACACAACGTTGTTGCAAGTCAGAAAGTAAGTAAAAGTATTATTTGCCAGGGTTGGGTTACGTACGGAGCTGAACATGGAACCCAGTACATTTAATCAGACTCCATCAGCCAGGGGTAAAATTGCATGAGCATAAAAAATAGACACCATCACTCTCTAGAGATCTAAAACAAGGAGGTACAATCCCAAGGCAATTGTATAAAATCTTACTGGTTGCCATTCCATTGTAATGCAAAAATACAGAGAGCTTTCATCATAGAGATGCCAAGCTGCAAAGAGGCACCTTCAACATTCATAGCCGATTGAATCTTCCATTTTTAAAAAAGCAGCTAAGGTTCTGTTTGACATCCTTTTCTATCTCTATAAGTGATCGCCCAGTTGAGAAGTTGCTTCTTTCCCTTTCTTATAATTGTCTTAGGTGACCCTACCATCTTTCTAGGTAGGGGTTGGAATGGGTACCTTTCGTTCTGTATTTTTAAAGGGTATTGTAAAGGAATGTAAGTGGGAAGGAATTGCAGTGGGAAGAAGGCCAGCAAATGGCTTGCTCTATAACAGTGATGGCGAACCTTTTAGAGACCGAGTGCCCAAACTGCAACCCAAAACCCACTTATCGCAAAGTGCCAACACGGCAATTTAACCTGAATACTGAGGGTTTAGTTTAGAAAAAACAACACATACATTAACATCTTTTGCCTTAAAAGAAAAACACAATAACAGAGCTTTCAATGATACAAACAACTTTTTATTGAAAGGTAAAAGTTTGCATTTGGCATGCTTTTGAAAAATTAATGTTTGTTCAAAGCCCCTAAGCTGGGTGGCGGGGAGTCCATGGAAGGGGGGGCTTTGCAGGCAGCGTGGAGCAGTTCAAAGCCCCCGCCACCCAGCTGGGCAGCGGGGAGTCCAGGGAAGGCAGACGTGATGGCTGCTCAACTTACCCGCGCGTGCCCACAGAGAGGGCTCGGCGTGCCAAGTCCGGCACGCGTGCCATAGGTTCGCCAACACGGCTCTATAGCATAGTTCTGTTTCCTTTTCCCCATGACAAATTGATCTTTGAAATAGAGATTGAGCTCTGTGATAGATGTGGCTTCCGAGAAAGTTATCTTCCAGTGATCAAACGAGGGCGAAAAGAATAAGTTTCAAAGATTCTCACATGGTCACTGTGGTGGTGGCTTCAATGTACCTGTGAAGAAATCTTGGGGGAATTGTTAGTCCCCTTGCGTTATCCATACTTATATTCTGCTCAGCCCACAAAATTTCTTTGCCAGGTCCAGGTGTAACAAGAAGTTCCACTCTCATATCCAATTAGAGAATCTGCACTAAGCAAATTTTAAAAGGCTTTGCCAATGCAAACCGTTTGGCAGCAGAGTTCTCCAGGATTTATCTATTAAAGGTTGATAATCATCCTTTAAACCTGATAATACAAATAAGTAAGTGGTAAGTTTGGTTCTTTGAGCTATAACCAGCAAACCAGACCGAAAACCTGTAGATAACCTTTATATTTTATTGAGAAATCAATGTCTATATTATGCAAGACTAGGAAATAGGCATGCAAAAAATAACCCTAAAATTAATGTAAAAGTAAGTACTAAAATTATCAAAGTTCCTAGCATTGTTTAATCATATTATAGCGAGCAATAGTTTAAAAAGCAAACCAGGTTTCAGGTTTTGTTTCACTACTTTGTGGAATTATCAAAAAGCCCAAGTTACATACCCCGAAATCTCAACTAGTCTTCTTCTGAGACTTCCATCCAGAGAAATCTGATTTGCTTATCACTGTAGGGCATATTTATAGAAAAATATCATCCATCTTTATCAGCCCATTCCTGAGAATTGGGCCGAAAGTCTTCTGGAGGCGGCGTGACCTTGCTGCCAGCGTAAGTGCAAGTAATCGCACGATTATGGTGTGGAGAGGCCGCGCCGGCAAAGGGGGCGTTCTGGGGGCATTCCGAGGGGAGGAACTGCCGGTTAGACAGCTCCCTATCCCGTTTCATCCCTGGCCGCCGAGAACGGTGTTGCTGCGCCTGCTTTTGAGCAGGCGCAGCCTTGCTGTTTTCAATGGGGCGAAAGGCCCCGTTAAAACAAAAAAATCCACGAGACAGCTTTTTTTTGTTTTTCAGCGTACACGAAACAGCTTAGGAAGAGGCACCGCTGCGCCTCTTCCCCGCCGTCTCCGGTTGCCATATTTTCACGAAAGGGCTGGAAATCTGTTCTATCATGATCATGTGATTATTATCTAGAAAAGTGATTGCTTCTTAACTAAACATGAGATTATCAGCACCGGTACAAATGATCCAGTCAGCAAGTGTATATGAGTTACGTCTGATATAGCAAAATAAGGCCGATCTCAACTCTTCACCTCCATTAAAAAGCAATTAATCTAACTTTTTCTGCAACTGTTCGCATTAAATGCCCAAGATTAAAGTAACTTTGAGCAAACAGAGTTCACTGACAATTGAAAAGTGTTTGACCTTTTGGTTTGTGATGTAATAGCTACTTCTACACAGGGTTGTCACCTGGGTATGGACTTGTGCCACTGGGGATAGTTGCAATATTGGCAGAATGAACATGCTTTATAATCTTTGCGTGTAGCTAGTTTGGAGGCTTCCAACCCCTTCAACTTTTCTGTACTTTTGTGCCCCACTCTTCCATTTCAGACCTTTGGGATATCCCACTTCAGATACATAGGGAGTAATGCGCTTGCTGAGTACAAATGTTTTCTGTTGGAGCCTCCCTCTCCTGCCTGCCCCCTTAGATCAATTCTGTGCTGGGGCTCTCCACATTTCTACCCTTCTACCCCACCCCCACTGCAGCACAGGGGAATGGGTGGATTTTGTATCTTGCTTGGAAATCTGTAAATGTAAAAACAGTCTGTTTTCGGAAGCAATGTTTTCTCCTTTTATTTTCTCCCCCCCCCCACCAATTCCTTAACAAAGTTTTATAGTTGTTTAAAGTTGTCCATTCTCCCCACCCCCAACCTTAAGGCTACTTTGAGGCTTGTTAACCAGTATAACAAACTCCGCCCATTCCTCTGGAATCATTTACTGGGAACCATCAGAAGAAACTCACAGCCAGGATTTGTTAATGGTGGCTGTTTAACAGGGCTTTATAGACTCAGTTCTTCCTTCCTAAGTTACATAAAGAAGGGAGGGGGGAAGAGCTGTTTAAAGTATGGGACGTGTGGCAATTGCTGGAAAGAACAGTGTCTTGTTACATTCCTTTTGTAACGAGGATGACCGCAGTTCATTTGTGTGGTTAGACCATGCCATGTAAAATAGGTCTGTTTTACGAGTCTGTCCCCTGTCTACCTAAAGGATATAAACTTCGTTACCTGTGTAGTGTATTTCGTACAGTCCATTTCCTAAATTAATCTGCTTGCTAATTATTGTGTGGCTCTGATTTACATTGTTATGCCCGTTTGTAAACAATCTAGCTTCAAGCTTGAGAAATGAGTATATCAAGTTTAAGCATCATGCAGATTACAGGAAATAATTTTAGATATGCTTCAGCGAACAAAATTTTGAAGGAAAGCTGTTACAGCTTCTGCCAGACTGCCTGCAAGTTGGAGAAGGAAGAAAGGAAAATTGCCTCATTTTTCAATCCTTCAAAGATTATGAGATGTATGTTCTGCATGTACTGAAGTTGGAAATATGTTTTTCTCGAGAGGATTGATTACTTTGTTTTTTATATACTAATTTCCTATTAAAAGACTGACACAGGTTATTGTTTCTCTTTACCTGATGAGTTATTAGAGCCTGATCCTATGCTTGTCTACTCAATGACAAACCTCTCTGAATTAATGGAACTTACTCCCAAGTAAATGTAGATAGGATTGCAGCCAGACAGCTCAATCCTATGCGGAGTAAAGTACCTATAAATTCATGCAGATCACTGGTCTGTGGTGTGTTGAGCCACATAAGGCTTTTCTAGGGTTTGCTGATAGCAGTCAGGAATACAGATATATTAAATAGGTTTTATTTCTTGGATTTTTAGCACAAATGTGAACAGATCAGATAATGTTCCTATTCCATTGTAACATGACGCAACATTTAAGTTAGTCTAAAATTCTGAATGAGACAGGCCAATACAAACAAGCAGGTTGTGTTTCTATTTGTTTGATCTTAAAATATAAAATCTTGTCTTTGTTTACTAATTCCACAGGCACATGGTTTACATAGTGTTGTCTCTGTGTTACATAAGACATGCATTTTTTTTCTTAACGACTTATCTAAACTCAGAGAATGAAGTTCTTGTGTTTCTCAAGGGGAAACATTTATCTAGCATAAATGGAGATCTTTATAACTGTATCTAGATGTGTATTGCTTGCTATAAATGGTAAAGAGCAAACTTGGTGGTTCTCCCGTCTCCCTCCTCTTGAGTCAGTGGAGCTTGGGGTTATGGAAGAGGGAGGAGGGGCAATTTCCCTGTCTTTAATGCAGTCTCTTTATCCACATGGCTGTTAGGCCAGGCTACTACCACAACTCTGGCACTTAATTAGCATCAAAGCAACAAGAGTCTCTGAAAGGAGGGGGAGAACATAGCTTTGAGCTGCTTGTAGTTTCCTGGAATGGGGTAGAGGTGAAATTACAGAAAGATGCACATCCAGGTCTCGCATACCATGTGGGCTGGAAGAGGGACATGTGTCCCCATGCCTGCATTGTTCAGCTGACACTCAGGGATGGGCAACTTTCTGCTCAGCTGCCAAGTGTACAGGGCAATATTGCTGGACTGCTATGTGGGAGTGAAGCTTCTCCATCTCACCCCAGAGACCAGCAATCTCACACTATTGTGCCTGTGCCACACTACTGCATAAACAAACTGAGGAAGAAATCTGCAAACGCTGTTGTTTTTAGCATGAGCCAGTTGATTACTTTCATGCAAAATACCCTCTAAGATATGTGTGTAGGGAGCAGCACTCGCTCTGCCAGCACTGGTGCTTCAATATCGGGCTTGTGTTTATGAAAGTGAAATTTACCATGGCAGCCATAATACAAGGAGGAATGGTTCAGATCTGTGTTCAGCTACATGGCCCACTGGTTGATCCTGGGCCAGCCGCTTGCTTTCTCTCCCTTGCCTTACAGGTTTAGGGGGAGGGGCCGTGGCTCAGTAGTAGAGCATCTGCTTGGCATGCAGAAGGTCCCAGGTTCAATCCCCGGCATCTTCAGTTAAAGGGAGTAGGCAAGTAGGTGATGTGAAAGACGTCTGTCTGAGACCCTGGAGAGCCGCTGCTGGTATGAGTAGACAATACTGACTTTGATGGACCAAGGGTCTGATTCAGTATAAGGCAGCTTCATGTGTTACTGAGAGAGAAAAGTGGTATAACACAAGAATGCCAAAAAGGGCTGGATACAGATGTAGTCAAACTGTTCAACATACAACATTTTCTTCAAGTCAACAGGATTATGTTATACCAAGTTATGGTTTGGCACATCCAAACTTGGCTGTTAAGACTTTTTAAATCAGTGTTTGCCTGTGTCATTTTTACTATATCCGATCTGAATAGGAACAGTGTGCTGAAGCATGTGAAATACACACTTCAAAAGTGGCAACAACAATTGCATGTGCTGATCTTTTGTCTGCTCCTCAAGGACTTGGATTCTTTCTAGCGTAATGGCCAACCACCCAGCCTGAACACAGTATTTGAGAATAATGGCTCTTAAGAGAGAAATCTGAAACCCGTCTTGACATACTGAAATATTTGTACACGCTTCTCATTGAACATGGCTGGGCTAAGCGATGGCATCTTGACTAAGGCTACTTACTGAATAAAGGCAGAATTTGAATCTGGTACTGTAGGCTCTAAGCCACAGTACAGTTGCTGAGAAGCTGCTGATGTAGACATCTTTAACTAGAAAGCAAATCTCATTAGAACCTTCTTGCAACTGAACACGGATTAAGTTACAAGAATCCAGGTGGCTAGGTCAGCCGTATCAAAGTGCAGGGCCGTCTTTCAGGCTAGGCTGAGTTGGTAGAAAGTCTCTTTTGCACCTGTACTAACTTGCTTCTCCAGCAATAACATTGGGACCAGTATAACCCCAAGGCTCTTAACTGAACGCCATCAAAAGTGGAGATAACAATGTCCTTCAAGATCTCCACCTTCCCAACCAACATTACCTGTCATTTAAGGGTTTACTTTCAGTTCCCTCTTAGTCAATTTACTACAGCAGCCGGGCAGTGATGCAGGACCTTTACCACTTCACGAGGAGACTTGGATAAAAATATATAGAGCTGGGGTATCATCTGCGCGTTGATAACAACTAACCCAAAATATATAAATGATTTGACCTAAGGGCTTTATGTAGAGATTGAAAAACATGGGGGATAGAACTGCACCTTGATGTGTCAAAAACAATTAAATAGAACAGTAATATACAGCTTATGCCTGAGCTTCACTAAGGTCAGCCAGCTTTATTTTCTTCGCTTGCTGACAAATACCAACATCATAAGCTTTTTTTTTTTAAGTACTTTTTCCAAATTGATCCTGGTTGTAGGCAACCAAAACTGAGTGCTTTGCTTGTGCAGCAGCGCCTCCTGGTGGTTCAAACAATGATACAATTTTTTTGTACTGTCAAGTCACTCCTAACTTATGTTCCCATTTCCCCATTTGTTTCATATTTCTAGTTTTTGTAGTTTGAAGTGCTCTGGAATTAAATACTGCTTTGCTTTCTTCCTCAAAATATTAATATTGTAAGCAGCTTCCCAATAGTAAGAAGTTACCCATTTTAAAATTTCAGACCACCTCAAAGTATTGAATCCATTTGATTCTCCTTTTCAAAATCAATTAACTGCTTAAAATAGAAAAACCCCCAGCTATAACCAGGAGGGCCTATGGTACAGACTCCTTTGCAAAACACACCATAGAAGTATTGTAAATACTGAGGGAACAAGTTTGATGTAAAATAATATTTCATTTATCATATTTACTGTGCAGTCCTGAAGGGGGGGGTGGAGTTGGTGAGGAGCCAACTTGACCCCTATGCTGGTGTAAGTGCCACTTGTGCCTGCTAAGTCAGCACGGACGCTGGCACAAGGGCACTTACACTAGTGTAAGGGGTGCTGCTTGGCAGCGTGAAGCTTGGGCGCCAGCGCTGCCTACCCTGCACCATTTTTCTGGTGCAAATTTCTGCACTGGCATCCAAGGGAGGCATTCTCAGGGCCAGAGCTGCAAAAAAAGGTGGCCTAGCCCTGTGAAACTCTATGAGAGAGTTTCTTGGGGCTTCGGGTAAAATAATCCCCCCCACGCTGCTGCAAGCTTGTTCAGGAGGTGGCATGGCTGTGCCTTCCTGCGGTGCCTCATAAGTACCCCCCTTCAGGTTTGGGCTGTTAGACCTCTGCTTGAGATCCTGGAGAGGAGCTGCCAGTTAAGAGTAGGCAATACCGACCTTGATGGGCCGATGGCCTGACACAGTATAAGGCAGCTTCATGTGTTATGTGTATGCTGGTCTACTCCCATTTTACTATCCTTTTTGGTGTAGAACAAACGCTCTTCTAATGTAGCCTTTTGATTCTTATATTTGTGAACAAGAGAAACTGCCTTGAACCCAAAGATCTGCTCGAGCACATGGGGGTGGGGGATTGTTGACTTCCTAGCTGTTAACCCCCACCCTCATTGCAGTGCATGTTCTCTTTAGCAAAATGGAGCTGCCGCATCCAACGCCCTGTTTGTTCTCAGACTGAATGGTTAGCAAGGTTGTCGATTATTTGTTTTCAACCTGACAATCAGAAGCCATGATCTGAGATTCTTCACTGGAAGGCGGTGCCATTGAAAACTGGTTGCTGTCCTAAGCACAGAACTTGAACTGTAATCTTTATTGTGATTTTCAGATGTAAATCAAGTTTTTTTTAAGTGAAATGCTGAAGTTCATGTTGGCAGCACTCCACACTTTACCAAAAATGATCTTCTAGAACGTGCACTTGTTTTCAGTGACTGTGCCAAGGCTTTGGAGTAGCCTGCCAGATGTTGGATGGAAAGCTCCCACACACTCTTCCATAAAAGGTGCAAAGTGGAATTATCCCAACATGCCTTTGGTGGAAGTTACTAATGAACGCTTTGATTGGCAGCTGGTGAACATACATGTGGCAGGAGTTGCAGTTATAACTTATGTCATTTCAACTGTATCTATGTTTATATTTTGTTAGCTGCCTTGGGCATTAGAATCAGAGTTGGAAGGGGCCATACAGGCCATCTTGTCCAGCCCCCTGCTTAATGCAAGATCGGACTAGAGCCTCCCTGACAAGTGTCCAGCCTCCGCTTAAATACTGCCAGCATTGCATAAAGGTGGGATATAAATGTATAAACAAAAACCTGCTTTTACCATACTTGCATAGTTTATTCTCCTTCCAAGAGTGTCAGCGCTTCACCTTCCTCTCCCTGTCCATATGTGAGAGCTACCATGTGGTAACAGACAACGGGAATGGCTTCAGTTAATGAGTGTTGCTGGCTCTTGGACAGTACACAAGAATGCGCATTTATGCAAAAGAGTTTATACAAATCTTAAATGATTTTTTTAAAACTGCTTGTAGCATCAATACATTTCAGAGCCCTGTTAAGCATTGCTTGTGCCCAAAATGGCAGTAGGGCTTTCCTGTATGAACTCAGCACTTGCCTCTGACAGTGAAAGGGAACAGGGCACACAAAGTTAATCTCTGAGCCCCACACGTTTGGAACAGCTGCTGCCTGACTGCGAAAAGGAATGCCGCAGGAGGAGCAGCACGTAGGAAAACCGCCGACTTTTCCAGTGATGGAGTGGTTATGGAGGGGGGCAGGGAAGGAATGGGTATATGCTCAATTTGGTAGCCATTTCAAGTTCATTCATGACATAATTGCTTCAGTAGCCCATGCACGAATGTGTTTGAAACAAAATCTTCTAAACAAGTCTGTCACAGGGGACAGCCACTTCCCTCCCATTTCCCAGCTAAGCTACCTTCAGCTCCCTGTGTATCTCAGCAACATTACCCACCCACACAAAACCTTTTCTCCAGTCCCCATTTGGGGACCACTCTGCTCATCAGTAAAAACCACAAGTAAATGCCTGGAAATGAGGCTTCACTAGAAATGGTGAACTAGCAGGCGACGCAAGGTGGACTCCCGTGGCGCAGGGCAATGCCTGAAATCATGACTGGCAGCAGGAGCTTAAATTCTTCTTCATGCTCCTCAGGATCGTATGTGTGTCACTTACTTAATTTCAGTCTCCTAGGAAGTCTGAGGCACCCAGTTCTGTTTGCTGCGCATTTCCTTCTTCACCTCTGGCTCTTGCTCATATCTTACTGCAAAGATGCCTTGAATTTCAACTCCAGTTTTAACACAACTATTCTGTCAGCTGCAGGATTCGCCCATGTTTTCCACGAGATCTATTTTAATTGGTCTGCAATTCGTTTTGCCCAAATTGTTGTGTTCTAAATTAGGCGTCAAGACAAATCAATCAACGTTCTGCAAAGAATTAAGTCATGTAGGACATTCTTAGATTGAAAAACATTTTAATGACCATACACATGTATCCCATTTGTTCAGGAATTATCTTCAATGACAGGAAACATAAAGCAAGACATACACTCTCCTGTTCACCGGTCTTTGGGAGTATTGGTTTTCTTGCGTCTAGTATGGTACCTTGGAGAGGGGGGGGTAAATAGAAAAAAACACATTAAAATTAAGACTTCTTGGTATTTTGTCAGATGTTAAGTATTTTAGTTTAAAATGCTTGAGAATTAAGTTTTTTTATTTTGAAACTTTGTACAACAATTCTTAAGAATCCTGTGCTTCATTCTTTGTATATTATAACATTCTGAGTGTTCCACAGATATTTCCCACCCATTCCAATAACTCAGAAACTTACAGCAGGACTACAAAGACTTTTCTGTTATCTCCCACATGAACTATGGGTAACACTACACAAACCAGATCATTAGTATCACATGGCCTTGCCCCACTTCAAGCACCTGCCTGTCTGGGAAAAGCGATTCTTCCTTGGTCAAGTAAACACTTGAGATTTTCCCAGAAAGGTACTTCATTTGTTGATTTTATTGACATCACTACCAAAACTAGAATCATTCAATCTTAAACTGCAACAGATTGGAATCCTTATTGGAGTTGTTAAGTAACCAAACAGTAGAAATTCTGTTGTATATATCACTATACTGCCCTTACTGGATGATGCAGGCTAGCCCGATGTCAGATCTCAGAAGCTAAGCAGGGTTGGCCCTGATTAGCAACAATGAGGTTGAGCGTCACTACACAAAGGCAGGCAACGGCAAACCACCCTCTGAACATCTCTTGCCTTGAAAATCCTATGGGGTGGCCATATGTTGGCTGTGACTTAATGGCACTTTCCATCACCATATCACTGTAACAATATGGTATGAGAAACCCCCATTTCTGCTACACAAAGAACGTCTAAACTATCCAACATAATCGTGCTCACTCATATCCAGTCAAGACCACCCTAGAAGAGCCAATGTAAGTTTGATAAACCCATTAATAAAGCATTTATTAAATTTAATGTAAATAGTACTAGTAAAAGTATTACAGCAGATATATTAAATTGTCTCCCCAATATTGCTTCCCATGATGTTATGTCTTAAGAAAGCACTTACTGCCCCACTGGATACCAGCGATGTTTTGTTGTATAAAACATTTTACTAAGTTCCTCAATTGTAGGACCTTTCTTGTTCTTGAGCTCTTCTACTTCCAACTTAGATTTTAGCACTTGATTGTGTGTTTCGGCCATAAAATCAACTGGATCTCGCCATGGAATGGGCTATAAAACAACAACAACAACAAACAAAAACCCTAGTCCCAAATATTACAAACTTCAAAATTTTAGGAAGTTTACTATTCTTTGAAAAAGAAGCCATACATCTCTGCACTCATGGGTACCATTTGCAGGCTTTAAAACAGCAAGATTGCCAAGCAGTTCTATACCGTCCCAAAAAATTCTTACCACCTGGGGATGTGGACAGACAGAAATGCAAAGAAAAATTAAAATGACAAGAAAGTCTCTGCTGAATATGATCAGAAGTCCATCAGTTCCAGAACCGTTTACAACAGTGACCAACCCAATGTTTCCAGGAAGATCACATGTGGCTCTGAAGGTGGCACCCTCGCCCTGCCATTTGCCCCCAGCATATTGCCTCTAAACCTACCATGGCTAATAGCTGCTGATAGACTTCTTTTCCTCCCTGAATCTGCCTAAACTCCTTTTAAGGCTAACTAAACCAGTGGCCATTCCAAATCTTGCAGCAATGAATTCATGGTGTGAAATAGTTCTTTTCCTAAATCTACTGCCTAGTGATTTCATTGGGTTCTTGTATTTGGGAAAAGGAAGAAAGGGTCTATCCATTTACTACACTGTGCACAATTTCATAGTCCTTTATCATGTTTCTCAGTCATCATTTTTTGCCAAATTAAAAAAATATTAATAAATGTACCGATATTTTGCAAGCCCATTTTCCTTTAATAACTCATTTATGAAAAGGGTTAACTCCCAAGAATATATTTGGAAAACTAAACCAAGACTAGCTACATTTTCCAGGTAAGATTTCACATACTCTTGTGTGCTCATATGGAATGTCCACCGAAGGGTGATAGCAAACTATGGTCTTTCCATCTGATGTCACAGCAAGTTCCACTTTGCTAAAAAGGAAAAACAAACATTTGACTCCTTTGAATTACATTTTCATAGATCTGCTGGATAAATAAATTTTACAAAAATGCTGATCAGTAAGTTTATCAAGTAACGAGGTTATCCAACAGCGAAAGAGATAGATTTAAAAGTATCTGTGAGCCTTTTGGCCTTATGATCTGTTTGTCTAAGGTGGGACACAAATCTTTAAAATAAACAATGTATCTATGAATCCCATACATAGTGGTTACAGTGACTAGGATCTGGGGGACCCAGGTCTGAATCCCCACTTCTGCTGTGGAAGCTTGCTGGGTGATCTTGGGCCAGTCACACACTCTTAGCCTAAACTACCTCACAGGGTTGTTGTGGGGATGAAATGGAGGAGAGAACAATGCGAGCTGCCTTGGGGAGAAAGGCAGGATAGAAATAAAGTAAATCATAATAATAATATCAATACATACATTCAAAAGTAGTGACTGTTTGCAGGTGGCTCACAATAGGCAGTGCCAAAAGCTGAGACACAGGCAGGCACCAATTAAACTGACTCCGTACAGAAACGACTAATCTAGTGTCACCCTTGCTATTTTGGCAGACATTGGAACTGAAAGTTGAGTTTAGCCATTCCGATGCAATACATACCAGTTGTAGTCATCCGGAAGAGCTGAATATGTAGATTTGTAGCAAGAACAATACACAGCTGAGTCTGGAAAAAAAACATGAACTGAGTAAAGTTGACTCTGTATCAACACAGCAGATTATGATGTGTACTTGGTTTCAATACAATGATCGTCATCATTATAAGCCACCTTTGTAACCTAGGGACTGGTGCACACGTTTGCTCTAAAGCATTATCTCCCTTCTCAAAGCCAGCTAACCTTTCTATTGTGCTTCGAAAGAAAAGCAAACAGAATGCGCGCACACCAATACACAGCTTGGTGGTGGTGGAGGGGACGGTGTCCTTGTCCTGAAGGATAGTTAAAGCCTGCTTTCTGACTCCAGTGCTCAGTATTGTGCTACCACATAAGCTGGACGTTGCTGGCGAAAACATCCACCTACCATTTTTTGCTTCAATGGTTCTCCAGGGGAGAGGGGCAGAGCCTCATGAAGGCTGAGGAAACTTGTGGGCAGCTGGGGTGTGTGTGGATCCATTTAGCAGCTCTCACTGGAAGTTCTTTGCACTCATGGCAGGAGAGATGGAGAGGAAGGCTCCAGTTGCCCCTTCTCCAACACATCACCACCACCTTATCCTTTGCCCTTCTACATCCATTGCTCTTGCTCTCTCACACAGGTGCTCAGGCATTTACACCTGCTTGTTGCAAAACCAAGATAAGAGCCTTTCTTTCAGTGACTTTAGCAGCTGGATATGGACAGGAAGTGAGAGATGTCTTTCTTGGCCAAGCTGAGTGCAACAGACTTGGCTTGGCTGTAGCTCTTCAAGCCCACCTACAGACACAAGACGTTTCTCCCCTTGCCACTGGGGCAGCAGCTTAGAATAAGCCCCCATTGTATGAGAGGAGAAATCAGAGGGCCCTATATGCCACAGGACACTCAGTTGTTTGGAACGTTCGGGAGCATCTCTGTGACATACAAGACCTACTCCCCTTGCCAATACAAGAAGCATATTGCTAGTATTTAATAAAAGAAAGTTTACAGTCCTTACCAAATGCCAGAGATTGCCTAGTGAATGATTTGAAACACGTTCCCACAATAGTGAACACAGCCCTTCTGGATGCTACAGCCATACTAGCAGATAAAACCAGTGGTACTTCAAGAAGTCGTCTGGAGGGGAGTTGGGACGTTCAATCCAGGTTTCACTACTGCTGGAAGTCAACAGTATGTCAGTGCATTAGTCAAGATCCAAAGCCCAATCACTCTGTAACTTTTTAGCTAGTCCTAATAAAGGTATTAAGGGAGGGAAGGCAGAATGGTATAGCCCAATCTTGTCAAAAGCTAAGCAGGGTCAGTACTTGGAAGGGAGACCACCAAGGAAGGCTCTGCAGAGGAAGGCAATGGCAAACCACCTCTTGCCTTGAAAGCCCCTGGCTGGGGTTGCTACTGTCAGCTGTGACTTGATGGCACTTTACACACACAGTAAAGGGATCAGCTGTGAGTTCAGCGTATTGATGACACCATATCCCCAAACCCTGACCAGTTTTCCCCAGATGTTTTATGAAGATATTAAATAGCATGAAATTCAAAATGAAAGTCTGCAGAACTCATAACATAAATGCTGCATAGTAGAGCAGGGATCTGTCAGCACCATTTTTGGAATCTTCCTGCAAGGTAGGTAAAAGCCAACACAATGCTATGCTTCCAATTCACAACCTAGACAAGAGATCCAGGACATCAGGGTCAATGGTTTCAACACCCAGTTTTATCTACTGATGGACGACCACCTGGACTCCACCCCAGACACAATGGCCAGATGCTTGGACGCCATGACTTGGATGGTTGAAGCAAAGTTGGCTGAAACTGAATCCCTCGAAGATGGAGATTTTGTAGCTCAGCCAGGGCAACTCAGGGTGGGGTGCCGACTCCCGGCTCTTGACGGCGTGAAGTTTACACCTACGTGCACGGTCAAGAGCCTGGCTGTGACCTTTGATGCCTCCTTATCAGTGGAGGCACAGGTCACAGCCATGGCTCAGATGGCTTTCTACCATCTCTGCTGAGTCCAGCAGTTGGTGCTTTACTTTTCCCACCCCGACTTAGCCATGGTGAGCCATGTGATGGTCACCTCCAGGCTAGATTACTGCAACTTGCTCTATGTAAGGCTGCGCCTGAGACTGACTTGAAGGCTTCAGCTGGTACAGAATGCCATGGCAAGGCTTCTTACTGGGACCTCGCCACGGGCACAAATTACTCCACTGCTCCCTCAACCACACTGGCTCCACCTGGAGTATCAGGTCAGATTCAAGGTGCTGGTTATAACCTTTAAAGCCTTACATGGTCTGGGACCTTCGTAGCTGCAGGACTGCCTCTCTTAGTATGTTCCCCAGAGGAATCTTTGCTCAAGTAATAACAATCTACTGGTGGTCCCTGGCCCAAAGAGCATCCAGCTGGCCTCGACCAGGGCCAGGTTTTTTCCAGCCCTAGCCCCCGCCTGGTGGAATAGTCTCCCCAGTGAGAGCCCAGCTGCAGCTGGATACTCTTTTGGTGCCATTGGACACTTTTGTCTGTATTTATTGGAATGTACTGGGCTATTTTAAAGGTGTTTTTAATGTTTCCATTCAGTTTTTATTATATGTGGTTATTTTTGTGAACCGCCCTGAGCCCAGCCTTTGGCTGGGGAGGGCGGGGTAGAAGTGCAATTAAATAATTAAAAAATAACTACTAAAGATCCAGAAGTACCAACAAGTGACCCTCACCAGGTCTGTGTCTCAGTATAATCAACTAGGGCAACCAAGGCACCCTCTGTCTCAAACCCAAGGTGGATGCCAGTCTTGAAATGGTTCCAGATAGTTCATATCATCCAGGAATTTTGATCTTGGCCTGCAAACAGACTCTTGAGAACTGTGCTCATAAATAAGAGATCAGTAAGTGGCTGATAGCTAAACCAACCCAGTCAGGCAGAAGTGGTCTCGCTGTCTTCTTTGTTCAAGGCAGCCAGGACCACTACTTCTCAGAACAACGTATTCACCACCTTCTGGACCCAACCCCTTGATTCCTTTCAGCCACAGCAAGCATACAAGTGGAAGACACCACCTTTCCAAGGACCCCATATATAGCAGCAGGGTACAAAAACCAACATTTGTGAAAGCAATAGCTCCAGAGAAACACTTGGCAATTGAACTACATCTAATGTGGTGTCCAAGTCAGAGTGAATAGAAGCAACCTGACCTGCAAAGTGCTTAGCAAATTCTACAGAAGGCTCCTGTGGATTTCCTTCAAGTAATCTAGAGCACAGAGTGTAACAAATTCCATGCAGCTTTGGAAATGTTCCACAGGATGGCACAGTGGATGCAGTGGTGTCTGAGCAGTCATTATTATGATGGTATTACAAATGAGCTCAGACATGAATGCTTCAAAAGGGTTTTTAAATGTGCTCCAACCCCTCCCCTCAGGCCAAAATGCAAGAGAAGTTAAAAAAATACCCCTTTTGTTCTTGGCTTTTCGCAGCCAACAACATATGATTCTCATGCCAAGGATTATACAGATGCCTCCACCTTTGTTTTAATTAATCAGAATGTCATAAAAAGCTACATAGGTTGCACAACTCAACATCTATTTAACAACCCGGGCTTGTAAAAAACAATAACTTAGTTGCCTCTGGCAGTAACAATTGTAACCAGGTGAAGATGTAGGAAGGCTTGTTATAAAGCAAGCTAAACATTTTTTCAGGCTGCCCATGGGTCACAACTTATTTAAAATGCCACACTTGGAGAGGTGGACTTTTTTAGTGTGTGAGCTCATTTACAATGCCATTGTAACTATGTTTGGGGAATTCAAGAATCTATAAAATAAATTTTCCTTTCTTTTTGCTGTCAAGTCACAGCTGACTTATGGCAACCCCTGTAGGGTTTTCAAGGCCAGAGAGGTAGTTTGCCATTTCTTGCCTCCACATCATGACCCTGGTATTCCTTGAAGATCTCCCATCCAAATACTTGCCAGGGTTGAGGATGAAAGTATGTGACTGGCCCAAGGTCACCCAGCACCAATGAAAAAGTTTCATTATGGGAAATGAGAGTATTGGTGCGGTGGACTCTGATCTGGAGAACCGGGTTTGATTCCCCACTCCTCCACATGAACGACAGAGGCTAATCTGGTGAACAGGATTTGTTTCCCCACTCTTACACATGACGCCAGCTGGGTGACCTTGGGTCAGTCACTCAGCCTCACCTACCTCACAGGGTGTCTGTTGTGGGGAGGAGAAGGTGATTGTAAGCTGGTTTGATTCTGCCTTAAGTGGTAGAAAAAGTTGGTATATAAAAACCAACTCTTCTTCTTCTTCATAATTAGTGTGCTTCAGTGCCACAATCAAAGGGCCTTACACTTTCACACTTGCTGTTAATATAGCTAAGCCTCAATTTAAACATGAGAACAATGGAACAGAAGGACTTACCCTCGAGATGTGCCCAGCTTCTCATTTAAACTAAGCCACCAGCCGTACCCATACTATATTAGCATCTTTGGTCTGGTATGCTGATGTTAGATAGCACGACTGCATGTGCAGTGGTCAGCCCCACTTATGGGAGCTGCTGGGTATGCAGCGACACATATGTCCCACCAGCATCAGGTTTCAACCAGGCCTCATCTGTACACAAGAATGATTTTTCCTAGTAGATCAACACTTTACCCAGAGCAGGACGTAACCACCCTCATCAACCTGCACCTAACATAGTACCTATACTACCACAAAAGTGCACACAGATTCCTATACAAAGTCACTCTGCCAAAGGTTCCAGATTTCTTTTAAGACTGGGCGTGTCAGCTTGACACGGTGCCTGCTCAAAGTTTTTAGCAGGAGCCTTAGAGGCATTTCTTTGTAGCTCAATTATATGCCACTTTAAGAGACCAACAAATTTGGCCACCACGTTACAAGCAACGCATTGCCACAGCAGCACATTACGTCTTGAAATTTCCTTCTGACACCCCATTCTTATTCCCATAGGAGCAACTTCACCATTTATCCATTTTTATCCCATCCTTCCTCTGACAAGGTCAGAGCAGCCTATACGGTTCTCCTCTTCCCCATTTTATTCTCAAAACAACTTTTTGAAGCCACTCAGGCTGAGAGAAAGCCACGGGCTCGGAATCATCTAGCAAGTGGCAAAGAGGAGCAGAAATCTGAACACAGTCCTAGTCTAACTGGGACCACTATACCATGCTGGCCGTTTTCTACATCCCTTGCGCTAAGAGACGCTCCCCCTCCCCGCAGCAGTCCCACGTGTCATGGCAACATCACATACTCTGCTAGGCTAAAGGGCAAGAGTCCAGTTGCACCTTAAAGACTAACAAGAATATTTTCTGGTAGGGTAGGAGCTTTCGTGAGCCACAGCTCACTTCTTCAGATGGTATCTGAAGAAGTGAGCTGTGGCTCACGAAAGCTCATACCCTACCAGAAAAAAATTCTTGTTAGTCTTTAAAGTGCTCCTGGACTCTTGCCCTTTTCCACTACTGCAGACAGACTAACACGGCGACCCACTGTGAATTATCTGCTAGGCTAAGGCAGCATCTTTGAAATACGCGGGCCCGAACAGGAGGAAACGCTTTCGCCACCCGCCAGAAGGACTTGAAGAGCAGGGCGGCCCTTCATGGGGCAGGCAAAAGGCCTTTCTACTGCCCAACGCCTGGCTCTGAACCGGGGGTGGTGGTGGTGGTGGTGGTGGTGCCGCTGCACGCTTGCGTCCTATCCCTTCCCTTCCTTCTCAGCCCCGACCCAGATCACTACAGTTAGCCGGAGCTGGACGGACCGCAACCTTGCAGGAAAGGTAACAACAGACGGGAGCCGTTACCTGAACAAACCGAGCCAACGGCACAGCCATCTTGCCCCGAAAAGCCTTCGATGCTTTCCTTTGCGACAAAACGTCGACGTCCGGCTGCGCCTGAAGAATGCTGGGAAATGTAGTCCTCCGAACAACTCCTACAGAGGCCCTCTGAACTGGTACGGGCTGTTCCTTTGGCAGGTGTCAGTGCAGGAGCGAGATCCCCGTTCTGACGCATGCAGCGAGGATAGCTTTGTCTAATACGGGCTTGAAAGGGGGTGAGCAGGGGGGTTAAGAGACTAAAAAATATAAGGAGAAGGAGTGGGGCTAGGGAGGGGGATGGGAGGGATGGAAGGGAATGAGAAAAGTACGTTATACAAACAATGTATGTAGAATAAGAAATATATATTTGAAATTTGTATAAAAAGAAACAATAAAAAAAATGAAAGGGGTGAGCAAAGCTTTGATGGCTGACTTCCTGTGCGTCAGGCAGCGATTAAAGACTCAGGACTACTTAGAGGGAAATGAAGCATCCACGAGGAATGATGATTAATATGCTTTTTCTATTTAATGGGCGGATGGAGAACTGAACAGAGTATACTCACAGTGCAATCCTAAACGTGTGTACTTCAGTGGGGCTTGCTGCCCAGTAAGTGCGCGAGACGGGCAAGAAGGCAGCGGGGTAGTCGGATACAATGGCGGACTGACTCTGTAACAAGACTTGCAGCAAATGTGGCGCTTCTCATTCTTGTAGCGCCGACAAAATGCACATGCAGAAATCCCATGTTAGACAACGGTTTAGGATACAGGAATCCTGGTCACAGAAGATGGATGCACTTAATTACCCTTTTGTAGTTCAAAATTGGTGCCTTGGTCATTTGAAATGTGGTGATGGAGGAGAGTTTTACAGATATCATTGATTGCCAAAGAGACAAATAAGTGGGTTCTAGATCAAATCAAGCCTAAACTCTCCCTAGAAGCTAAAATGACCAAACTGAGGCTATCGTACTTTTGTCACATTATGCGAAGACAACAGTCACTGAAAAAGACAATACGACTGCTTGATGGTATGCCAATAAAGGTATTCAAATTGAAAAAGACAATAATCCTAGGAAAAGTTGGAGGCAGCAGGAAAAGAGGAAGGACCAACGTAAGAGGCATTAACTCAATAAAATGGGTTGCCAACCTCTAGGTGGTGGCAGGAGATCTCCTGGGATTACAACTGCTCTCCAGGCAACAGAGATCAGTTCCCCTAGAGCTGTTTGGGAAGGTGGACTTTATGAAATTATACCCTGTTGAAGTGCCTCCCTTCCCCAAACCCTGCCCTTCCCAGACTCCACCCCCCTAAATCTCCAGGAATTGCCCAACCTGGAGCTGGCAACCCTATCAATAAAGGAAGCCACAGTCCTCAGTTTGCAAGACTTGAGTAAGGCTAATGATAGGATGTTTTGGAGATCATTAATTTATTGGATTGCCATAAGTCAGATGCGACTTGACAGCACTTCACACACACACACACACACACAGAGTCAGGTAGAATGGCTTATGGCTCCGAAATGGCTGGGTCTGCACTTGCGCCTTTCACAGAAATCTGATCTGTAGGAAGCTCTTTTGGGGGTATGGATCTAAATCAAATGCAGAGGTCCTCAGAGGAAATGAGTAGGGGGCATCAGGCTTGGTCCTAGCTCCAGTTGTGGACCTTCCCCTCCAGATTTATTTGCCTTTTGTAAGTGTAAACTATTATGAGAACATGACTGTGGGAAACTGTTATATAAACACAAATTAGAAACCTAGACACCTGCTAATTGCTGCAGATCAGACTTCTGTCAGAGGGATATCTGCAGGAGCTTATGTTTAAACTCACAACCCTGTAGTCAGGGCAAATGCCAGACAATTAAAATCTCCCTATTTGCAGTGCCCTTTGATGGGGGAAATTTATTGTTTCATTCAATTGTTAAAAGTCCATGTACACTCTTAAGACCTGACACTGACCAGTCTAAGTTAGGGCATGAGTGGTGTGGTATTGAAGTGCCTGGCTGTCTCGTAGAGTCCAATGAACAGACAGCAAGGAGGAGGTTAAGGTCAAAAGCAAACAGTTCTTTATTTAGCTAAACACAGAGCTTGGTGAGAACCACAGATAAGGCACAGGGTTACTCACAAAGGAACAAAGGAAGGTCAGCATCATTTATGCATTAGAATGGGGCAGGCCCATAGCTGCTTACAATACACGTTAGCTGTCTACTCTATGTTAATTAGCATAGCCTATAGATATTGCCCGAAGGCATCACTTAGGAAAGTGCTTGATCTTGTGAGCTAGGAAACAGAAACTACATTCCTAAGGTTAGAGGTAATTCAAAGACAGCTTTCTCTCTACTGGTGAGAGGCAGTACCAGGCACAGTGTATGATTTATTGGCTCAAAGCCTTTGGATGCCAACTTCCCTAAAGCTTCTATGTGTGTGCATATGAGTACATAGTTTTTTATACCAGCCCTTATATCTGGGCACTACAGTATGGTGTGGTGAACAGAGTGGCAGACTAGGACTTTTTGGGTGGCCTGGGTTCAAATCCCCACTTCTATCATGGAAGCTTGCTGGGTGATCTTGGGCCAATCACAAACTCTAAGCTCACAGGCTTGTTGTTGTGTGAAATGGAAGGAGGGGAGAACGATGTACTAAAAGCTACTTTCCCAAGCCCCAACTGGAGAGAAAAGTGGGATATAAATAAATAAATTCAAAGGCATGCATGCATCTAATAATTTTAAAAAAGTAAATATGTGTTTATAAAATCTAGTTGTACATAAAAGTTACCTGGGATACCCCTCATGTGAGTTTAACAGCAGCCTAGCATAGTTTTCCTGGTATGAACATGTGCAGATTCACCTGCTAAATTTAGAAGACTCACCTGCTAAATTTCTGAGTTTCATGCTGCATAGGAGAGGGAGAGTGCAGAAAAAAGTTCACAACTTTAAAAATACCCCACTAGGATCTTGGTTTCTGAGGAAGCTTAATTTTCAAATGCTGGAGGGGGGATACTGTTGGCATCATTAAAGAAGACTGCAGAAATCATCTCAAAATAGTCAAAGCAATGAGAATTTGTACTTGGGATAGACTGATAATTTCCCAAAGTGAACGAGAAGGGCAAGGAATTAAATTACAATTCTGGCTTTAAATCAGGGATGGGGAACGTCTGGCCTGGGGGTCGTGTGCTGCCCCCGAGGACATTTTCAGTGGCCCTCGGGAGTTCCAGGGCCCAGCTGCGGAGGCGCAGCACAGCGCAGCCCTCCCCAAGGGTGCTCCTGGGGCCACAGCGCCCTTTGGACCTCCTCTCGTCGACTGTTGGTTGGCGAGAGGAGGGGGGAGGGGAGGGACGCTTCCCCCAAGGCTGCCCCCTACAGTCGTGGCATGCAGGAACACCGCTGCACACTGTAAGCCCCTCTCGCCGCCTGTGAAGCGGCGAGGGAGGGGGGAGAGGCCGGTGGCTCCCGGCGGCAGAACATGCGCGTGGGAGCCGATTGGGCTTGGAGGGCCTTTTGTGGACTCAGGGTGGGAGGGCGAGTGCTGCTGTGTGTTGGGGGAGGCGGGGAGCCTGGGGCCCAGTTGCGTGGAGCCGGTGTGTGAGGGTGTGTGTGTGTGTGGGGGGGAGGCTTTTCTCTCTTCCTCTTTTTCTGTCACTCTCCTTTCTCCCCCGCTCTCCCTCGTCTCTTTCTTTGTCTGTCTCCTTCTGTCCTTTTCTCCCCCTCCATTTCTGTTTTCCTTTCTTCCTCCCTTCCTTCCCTGAGGATTGGCTGCGCCCCCCTGGCGCCTCGTTTGCTCGGGGCCCACTTCTGGCTGCCCTCCCGCCTAGGAGGGGAGAGGGAGGAGGGAGCGGGGGTGCCCTCCAGGCCTTCTCTGCGTGGCCTCCCCTGTGGTTGCCAACCTCCAGGTGGTGGCTGGAGACCTGGCTACCCTAGCCTCTCCCCCCCCCCCCACGCCGGGAGATCTACACCTGGTTATGGCCCCCGAATGATGTTATAAATGAGCAAATGGCCCTTGGCAGGAAAAAGGTTCCCCACCCCTGATTTAGAGTGAAGTGGTTATAACAGTGAAGCAACAGTTAAGGATGTTGTTGAGGGTAAAATGATATGTTAATATAGATTGCTAAACAAGAGTATCTGCAGAGAAAATATATTCACAAATTACTAGATTCAGGAACTGCAGATACTGTTTTTTGACTGACATTCTTTGCCCTTAGTTGCTGCATGATGGCTAAAATTCAACAATTGCAAGGAGAGGAGCACTGTCAAAGAGACAGTTGCAGAACTCTGCTTTTGTGGAGCTCATGAAAGTCAAAGGGGGAAAGGTGATCTATCATAGTATGTATATGTTATATCTACAGTGGTTATAGAAGGTGGACAGCATACCATTCCTCTACACCTCATTAGGAGAGCATTTCACAGTAATGAAGCTGCTGCCTTTATGGCTGAACAGACATTTGTTTAGCCAGGAGGCCATAGGAGGTTTGAATAATTAATAAGTAATACATGCAAGGTATTCAAATTAAAAACTAAGATTGATGTGAGAAATTATCTGGGCATCTCTTAATTTGTATTTGGCTGTAATAGACACACAGGTGTCTCACATTAAGTACATTCATACTTGCTTTGCTCCTAATGTATATCCTGTGGCACCATATTTTTCCTTTCTCCATTATACTGACCAATGTTTTTGCTGCAGTGGATTGTTTAACTTTTGCTTGGCCATGAAAGGTATGTTTGGGTGTGTAGCAGGAAGATGACTATGTCATTGTGTACTGGTTTGTTAGTATTTCAGGTATACTCTGAATTTGAGTGCATCTAGCAATGCCATATGGTGTAGGCTGTTTTTAAGTAATGTGTTGTACTGTCTTATGCACCATAGGCAGGTGATGTTTGAAACAAGTGTGGCCGTGATCCTCTGTCACCCAAATTATTTTTAAACCTTATAGCAAATTTGTAGTTCTTCTCGTGAATTATAGTTAAAACTCATCACTATAGAAAAGTAAAATACACAAAATGTCAGTAGAACATACACAGCTTGTTTGCATGAATGTTTATTCAACAATAAGTTCCTCTCAGTTCAACACCTCTGAACTGAGAGGTTGCCACTCTGGGTTGGGAAATTTCTAAAGATTTGATGGTAGAGAGGAGGGAGCTTAGCAGGGATGGGATGCCACAGAGTTCACCCTCCAAAGCTGCCATTTTCTCTAAGAAAACTGATCTCTATAGTCTGGAGATCATTTGTAATTCTGGGAAAAGGCAGCCTAAAACAGATTGCAACAGCCATGATAGTAAGCCCACAAAGGCTTATAAAATGCACCTAAAATCAGCCCATTAACAAGGCTTTTCTATAGAAGATTTTTACTGTCTTTCTAAGACATGTGAATGAGTCAGCCAAATGAGCTCCCTTGGAGAAGGGATTGTCACAGTTCGGGCCGTTAAGTGCCTACACTCTTAGAAAGGACCCCTTCCTGAGAAGGAATATGTTATCTTATTCAGTAAGACACCACTAGACCGGAATCAACGGTTCCTAGAAACTTGTTATGGTTCCTAGAACATCTCTTGAACACGCCAATAAATTTATAATACTGGACAAGAGTAGAAGTATAATAAAAACACATTTATTTACATTATATAATATATGCTTTTGGTTGCAAAGCCTTAAAATATCATATAAGGCTAGACATCATTAGTCTTAAACATGTTTATGTAACAAAATGTAGCAAGTAATCATTCACAATCTCTATGCCTCCATAAAGGAGTATCTTAGTCAAAATATACTCATAAAGTATTCTTAGTGCAATGCACTTTCATTCAGAATATAAAGTTACAGAAATCCTGTCAAAATATGGTTAATTTTTTGGAAAAAGATTTGGTTAGAAGCATTCTAACTTAAATCATTCAAAACATCTTAATATTTCGGTACAGAAGACACACTATACCTTGCTGTGTCATCTGTAGTCCTTTAAGAATCTAAGCTCTATGAGAACATATGAAGTTATCCCAGAGTATCTGTATTTTCTAAGTCTTGAATCCTTTAAAGACTTCTATTAATATTCTTAACTTACGAAGACCACCTCTGATCATCATTAAGATCAGGCATTGTTTATGTACATGCTATGCATGTTCTTTTTAGTTTTAGACAGCAATACTGAATATATAAATGTGTTAAATTGTTATGCTATGTGTTAGCTTAAAGCTGTTAAAAGTCTCTCTGGCTGTAGAGAGTTTTGTATGTGAACTTATGGTTCAAATCTGTGTATGCGCTGTACAATGTGCATGTCTCACAGAGTACAGAGTCTCCTTTCACTTCAGGAACATCTCTGGTCTCTTGCTCTGAGTAGGTTCAGAAGTCCCTCTGTTAAGTAGAGGACTTTCTGACACTATCTCAGAGGTCTAGCTATTAGCCCTGTGTTCAGGATGCTCTTTAGCATTGGTAAGCCAAATAGGTTTAGTTTGTAAGAATCCATAAATCCAATGGACTCTCAGTGTTCCAATATATGGAAAGATCACTGCACTTAGATTCCCATTCAAAGGATAGGAATTCTAAGGGTCTCTATCCTCTTCTAGGAATAGAGCAGTCTCACAAGAAGACTGTAGGTAAGATATGTTGAAATATCCAGATCTTGATACTTCAAGATACCTCAGAGAACTGCTGTCCACGCAAGGATCAGAGTCTCAATGTTTTACATTCTCTGAGATGGAGAAATGTTACATCAGACAGCTGCAGTGTGCCAGCAATAACACTCTGAAGTACTGGCTATCTTGCTCTGTCTTATATACACTTCAGTTCAGTGTTATCTGGCATATGGGCGCACTTTTGCACCTCTGGAGCCGGGGATAAAACATCTTTACATTGTAACATGCAACCATCTGATTAGTAGAAAATATAGTCTTCAGCAAGATTTACAAAAAGTAATGATTTTCCTGCTCTTGAAATATAAACAGCTGACAGCTGGTAGCTGTCAGGGAAATTCCAGATACATCTTTCTAGTAGATAAGACCAGGGTAAAATAATTTTTTCTGAAAGGATTCAGTCAGCTTATTTTAAAGACATTTGCATTTTATAAGCTGACACCAGTCTTTTCATTACTGCGGTTTTGTATGTAAGTTTGTATTGTAAGAAGCACTGCTGTGGCGGTGTTAAGGCACAAAAGAGCCAGCACCAGTTAAACTTTCAATTAAACTTGGTTCTTGTAGGTTATCCGGGCTGTGTAACCGTGGTCTGGGAATTTTCTTTCCTGACGTTTCGCCAGCAACTGTGGCAGGCATCTTCAGAGTAGTAACACTGAAGGACAGTGTCTTTCAGTGTCAAGGGTGTAGGAAGAGTAATATATAGCCATATTAACATACCATACCCTCATTAGCACATTATCTTGATACTTACAGGACAATGATTAGCACATTACTTTTGCAGGACAATACTCAGCTCAAACCCAACCCCTTTCTGACTATATATTACTCTTCCTACACCCTTGACACTGAGAGACACTGTCCTTCAGTGTTACTACTCTGAAGATGCCTGCCACAGTTGCTGGCGAAACGTCAGGAAAGAAAATTCCAAGACCACGGTCACACAGCCCGGATAACCTACAAGAACCAATGAACTCTGACCGTGAAAGCCTTCGACAATATTTTCAATTAAACATTTGAAATGTCATCTGTCCCACGGGCGAGCCAGGGTGCCTTTGTGTTGCCAGAGCGGCGGTCTGGAGCCTGCTTCGTGTTTCCACTCAGCCACGCACCTCATTGGACGACCTTTGCCCGGCCATCTTCTGCCCACCTAACCGGCCTCCCGGTCTCGCTACGAGGATGGGGCGGCGGAAGGGAGGCCCGCCGAGGCTCCCTCGAGAAAGGGTTGACTGCAGCCGTGCTCGAGAAGGCGGGGCCACGAGCAGGGGCCAAGCGCGCTCGAGGCGACCGGGCGCGCTGGCCAGGTCGCCGCGAGCGGACTTTAAAACGGCCGCGCGCCCCCGCCTTCGCGGCCTTCTCCGGACTACAATTTCCACTTCGCATCGGGAGGCCCTCTGAGTGACGTCGCAGGAAGTGAAGCGCGGGCTCCTTCCGGTAGTGCGTAAGCCCGAGCGGAGCCGAGACCCAGCGGAGCCTGAATCCCGATAAGACAAGATGGCCGGGCTGCCCCGCAGGATCATCAAGGTAGCCGCTTTCCTCCTCGCGCCGCTCGTCGCCCTGCCTTCGCCCCTTTCCCTTGGTCGTTGGGGACGGGCCTGCTGCTTAGGCCGCGCCAGTCCCGCGCCAGGGCCGGGGAGCGGGCGGGGCGGGCTGGGGGGGGGGGAGAGGAGCGCTGCGCTTCCGGCGAGCGGGACTGGCGGCGGGTTCGGGCGGCTGCAGAGCGCGCGGGGGGAAGAAGATGGCTGGAGGTGGCAGCTACCGCCATTTGTGGTCGGCAGCAGGGTGGGCGGGAGCGGCCGGCGAGGCGGGCTGAGGGCGGCGGGGCCTCCCGAGCGGTGCCCTGAATGAATGGGCTCGAAGGCCCCTTCCGGGCCTGGGTGGGGAGGCTCTCTTTGCCGCGCGAGCTTCTCCGCCGCAGACGGCGCCCCTCGGCTCGCGGCAGGGAGAGGTGGGGGGAGGCGGCGGCGGCGGTGACAGGGCGCGCGCGCTCCCGCCGGGCGGGCGTGTCGCGGCCCGGGCCCTGGCCCTGCAGGCGGGTCGAAGCGGCGCACGAAACCTCGTGGAAAAGCAGCATCTCCGCAGCCTTCCATCACTACAGCGTAGTTCTGTGGAGCGAGAGGACAACTGTTGGCCTGCCTACTCTAGAGTAATGCAGCCCCTCCCTCCCTCCTGCGACGGGGTTACGGAGGCTTTGCTTAATTTCTGCGATGACTCAGAAACCCTTGCATAAGAAAGTCACGCTGTTTACCTGGCACATATTGTAGGCTTCCTTGACACTATTTGCTTTCCCCCCCTTTTTTTTGCATTTTGTGAACCTCTCCGTTTTTGTTTTTTTTTAATGGATTTTTGTTGTTCTTGGGTATTACTGTGCTTGGCTGAATTGGTCTTCTGTCCTACTCTTCTGTGCAAACTAAAAGTAACAAACAACTTTTCAATATAAAAGGACTTGCAGAACTGTATTGCCTCCGCATGTGTATAGTGTTAATTTTGTAATCCTGGGTAGCGTGGATGTTTAAAAGTGTATTTCAGTAGCACGCATTTGATTCTTGGTGTTCAGCCAAACTAGTCTACAGTTAAAATTGATCACCATTCATTGAAGCTAGTTGCTGAGATATACAGTTCCGTTTTTGGCTTTTCACAGAATAAAGAAGCTTCACCAAATTCACTAGCAACTGTAAAACCATGAAAAGATGGGGCCATCAGTTGGGGTGTTAGTGCCCTGATGTTAGTCTTCTCCTCCCCTGCCCCCCCCACACACCTTGCAGCTACTGGTTGTTTATAGCTGAGATCTATGATGTCTCTGATTCAGAAAGTCTTCCATTCTGGCAAGATGCTCCTGCAAAAATAAACTTGCCAGCACAAGTTGACCTTCCTCATGACAGCTTGCTAAGGAGAGTACTTGTTAAGCTCTATACTAGTTTGCTGCAGTTGAAATTTAGGAGTGTGATCTTCGTACATAAATTTCTGTTCTCAGAGGACAGTGTATTTTGATTGCTTATATGAAGGGAAATAGTCACATGGTACATCTTGATTTAATTGTTCAGAGGTTTTCTACAATGACTGTTTTCAGCCAGTTGCTTTGGATTCCTCTTGCTCTTATAGGGAAGATTTGTCTATCTGAGTCTGTATTCTCAGCTCTTGTGATAAAACTTCCTTTGTGCTGAAGTTTTCTCCAGCTGAGCAGAGTAGATAAGCTTGGTATAGTTCTTTCAGTATTCAGTCTGCTTACGTTATCCCAGTAATCCTTACAATAGCATCATATGGTAGGCTGTTGGTTTCCCCATATTACAGTTGGTGGCTGAGGGCAAGAGAGTGATTTGCCTGAGGGTTTGGAATGAATTTGTGGCTGTAATGGGCTCTGAACTGGCACTTGTTGGATCACAGCTCATTCTCTTAACCAGTACACTATACCAGTTTCATCTTAAATTCTAACTAGTGTTATAATCATAAATATAATTCCAAAGGGCTAGTTGTGGTAGACTGTAGGAACGAAATAGAACCTCCTTGTTCAGAGGCAATCAATCTCTGAATCCCAGTGCCAGGGGGCAACATCAGGGAAAGGCCTTGGCCTATATATCCTGCTGTTGGCCCTCCAGAGGAACTGATTGTCCGCTGTGTAAAACAAAATGCTAGACTAGATGGACCACGGGTCTGATCCAGCAGGATTCTTCTTGAGTTCTTAACAGAAGTCCAGATCAGAGAAACACTTGTGCTGGAATAAATCCTAAACATAATTTATAAAATGCAAGGCTTGATCAATTTAAAAAATAAATATATTTTAGGATTGTGGTGATAATCTTTAAATGTAGAACACTGCCCTAAATATTGCTATAAGATAATTGAATGAGTTTTGTTTATCTTAGTTTTAAAGCTGCAGTTTGTCAAAGTTTTATTATTTTAAAAGGTTTAACAAACTCACAATCTATTTAGCACATAGGAGCTCTTACATATCAGCTCTGTGACTGATTTTTCTTAAGAAAAATTTACATGTTAGCATGCTTTGGAGTCAGTCTTATGCACAGATGACTAACTGTGATGCCAGCATTGGAAATACAGACTCTGCAGGTACGGCCAATCCTGGAACAATCAGGTAATCCTTTGCCAGTTTTCCAAGTCTTGGAAAACATTTAAATATTTACAGCTATATGTACATGATAAAACCCTTATAACTCAAAATGTTTAATGTTTTATACTCCTCGTCAACTGTGACCAGGATTTCAGCCTTCACACAAAAGTGTTGTACAGTATACTGAAACCAAGGCTCAGGCTAGTGGGGGCTTTCAACATTTCCCCTCTGGCTTTTGAGATTTCATCAGACATTGTCTGTACACTTTCAAGCCTATCAGAAATGGAAAATGAAAGTTAATATTCTTTTGGGTAGTGAGTTGTTCAAATCAAATATACTTACACCAAGTTCACATTTTAATTTGTGGTACCAGATTCCAAGTCTTAATGTACTTGTGTCTAACTGCAGAATAAACTTAAGGCCCAAATATGCCTTGTTGAATCAGCTCTCAGGCAGATTTGGATCTTGACCAAAACAGTGTTGAAAAATCCCAGGAGTCTAAAATTTGAAAGCTGGTACCTAGAGATAAGTGTTCTGTTTTCGCCAAATCACTTCGAAAGTTGCCACGCCCTTTTGAGAGGTTAGTTTTTTCTTCCAGGTAACTTTAGAAGACTTAGTTGTGATACCCATCCTTGCCATTGTAGAAAACTTAAAAAAACAAAAGAATAGAATCAGAGTTGGAAGGGACCACTAGAGTCATCTACTCCCAACTATCTCCCCCCCACACCCCCAGTGACCCCTACAGTTCCACCTTACAGAGTCTTTGCTTTCCTTTGTTTGGATATTGTAGGTGACAAGTTAAAGAAATGGGCAGAAATGCATATGAAGCTGCCTCATACTGAGTCAGCCATTGTTCTCTCAAGGTCAGTGGTGGTGACTCTGGCAGCGGCGGCAGCTCTTCAGGGTGTCAGAGGTCTTTCATATCATTGTCTACCTGATCCTTTAAACAAGAGATTGAACTTGGGCCCTCTTGCATGCAAAGCAGATGCTTTAATACTGAGCTATAGCCCCTAGCCAGTACTGATCAAAGACCACAAATGCCCACCTTTCTGAGCATCATCATGCATTACAAGGTCCTTATGTTTGATGGATGACATGAGGAATTTGCATCAGATGATCAATGAGAGTATTTTGCCTCCCAGACTCACATGTGCCCGTTTTTCCCTGCAGCTGTGGTGTATAGGTAGAAGCGGCTTCAGCTTTCCCCTTGCCCTTACTGTTTCCTTTGGAGATGCTATTGGCTCTGCAAAACCCATGGGGTTGTTTGAGGTAGTGAAAAGGACACGAGGGAGTGGAGGACTGGAGCTACGTCTACCCATGCAGAGTGGTCAGAAGCACAAAACCCATTGAGCGTCCAGTGTGAAGTCATTCCTATCACAAGGACTCAGTAGCATGTGAAGTGGCCCTTAACGTAGTGAAGAGAATGTGAGGGAGAGGTCTTTATGCTTTGGCCAAATGTGAGACAAGAACCAGCCCCTCCACTCCTCTGGCAAATGACAGTGAACTCTTAGCAGGGGCCATGTGACATCCAAAAAATAATAGCAGGCTAGTAAGTGAAGGCAAACTGTGCATCTCTGTTCAATGGGATGTCTGTGAAGTTGAGACCTTGGGTTCGGTCCAGACTACATTTTCCAATGGCAGAATAAAACATTATTTCCTCCTACCACTGCAGCCCCCTGATCCCCACAAAATGCTTTTCCTTGGAGATAGGAGAGCCTGGTGGATGACAGCTGCCTATTTAATCTGGATCCAACCTCTTGTATTGTGCATCTGATGCAGTTTCTCTACAAAGTTATCAAGTATTCAGTGTACACTCTTGACCTGGTTCTGTGATATCCATGTGACTACACAGCGTAATGTGTTATGCATTTTGAGAATAGTTTTTCAGACTCCTCAAGGAATGTCCCACCTCTTGTGCCCTGTTTTGTATGCAATGCAGAACCACCGTGTTGGGCCTTAAGTGACAATTCTTATTTAATTGTTTGCTCCTTTAATGGATGGTCTAGAAAATGCGGTGGGTTGAGAATCTGGAACCACAGGAAGTGTCTGATGCTGACCTTTGGTATTGACCGCCAAAGCCCTAAATGGTCTGGGACCGTCATACCTATGGGACTGCCTCTCCTGATACACCCCTCAAAGTGTATTATTCTCATCAAATAACAACCTACTGGAGATCCCCAGCCTGAGAGATATCCAGCTGTCCTCAACCAGAACCAGAGCCTTTTTGGCTTTGGCCCTGGCCTGGTGGAACTCTCTGTTGACTGAGCCCTGCGGGATCTTGCTCAGTTCTGCAGGGTCTGTAAGATGGAGATGGTCCACCAGTCCTGTGGTTGAGGGCAGCGACGGTGCCCTCATGACTGGCCTCCCTGAGCTCTCTGTGCCACCTGCCCATTTTTTCTGTATTCTATTTATTGATCTATTTTCTGCCTTCCACCTGGCTATGACGCCACCGGTACTAAAGGTGTCATTAGACTTTGTGGCTTAGTCAAACTGTTAAAATGTATTACTGATATTAATGCTATTTATTTACTGTATAATGTCATATTTTAACTGTTGGAAGCTGCCCTGAGCCCGACTTTGGTTGGGAAAGGGCGGGATAAAAATCTAATGAAGTAAACTGATGGAGGAGGCACAAAATTGAACAAAGAAAACCATACAGCATTAGTTATTTTACAGACATTAAGCCATTTTGGCCTTGAATTTGTTTACACATTGAGGGCAGGATGGAAAAACCAGTGGATACTTCTGCCAGCTCTTTTTATAGAGATGAAATGTGGAGGTTCCTATCAGGATGCTCCTGCCTCTCCCTTTGACCCCAGGACTCCTGTCTCATGTCAATGATTGCATCATTCCACTGAGTTATACATGTCTATTTTTTGGGGAGGAAGATGAGGGAATAGCTTGCTAGCAGCAGCTGAGTAAGATGTGGGCTGAGTCTCCTCTGTTCTTTGGGTATTTAGCCTGGGTGTGGCAAGAGGTGTGGGCTGAAGGGCAAGAGCTATGGTTCACAGCCTCTAGATCTGAATGAACCAGTCCAGGGGATCCAGGACCAGACTAGGATGCCTTTAGGGGTACTTCTTGTTACTTTTGGTCATTTATATTGTATTTAAGTGTCTTTAAATTGTCTGTACTGAGTCTTGCTATTATTGTAAGACATTTTGGGTCCTCATTGGAGAGGAAGTGGGATAGAATAGAGTTGATATTTGGAGTATTTGCTTAATTTGTATTCCAGTTTTTCTTTGGATACCTAATATTGTGGCTTGCAGTGTTTATAAAACAATTTGTAATCGCTACCACTAATAGAGACAAGTGGTTAGAACTAGTGGAACTTAATTGTCAGTGGTTATTTTAACACATTTGATTCTACAGAGAGATAATGGGCAGGAACTGGTGTGTTACTGTATGACTAAGGAGATCGGGCTGTTTGCCCTTCTAGTGAACTAATCCCAAGAGCAACTCGCCAGATTTGACACCTCCGGTTATGCATTTTGTGTAGAGTGGCTACTATATTTGCAATGAAGATTGCTAAATATCTAAAACAGGGGTGTTGATTTAAATTGTTACTAGGGCCTCATATGACATAAATGTCAATTGGTCAGGCTGGGCCATGCTTTGCCAGCCCAGATTGAGATTGGGGGGCGGGTTACCTTGGCTGGTTAGAGACCTTGGCTGGCTCACGGGACAGATAAGAGCTTTCAAGGGGCTGGATCCAGCCCTTGGCTTTATGTTTGATACCCCTGGTCTAAAATATACCAGAGTTCTCCAATGCTGAAGTGGGCCTTTAAAAAGAAGGTACAGGCAGTTGTACAGTTTCTCCTTTAGAAGTTCCACACATCCTCCTCTGGCTGACTTGCATCATGTCACAAAAAGGGAGCTCTCTGCCTCTCACTCTGTTTCCAATTTCTTTAACACAACTGGCATAGCAGTGTCACAGCCTCCTGCCTTTGACGCCCTTTCATCTGGGCTGATGCTCTTCAGTGTCATCTGTCTGAAGATGATGCAGAAGAGTAGCCTTGATGTAGTGGTTCTAAAGTGGTGAGATCTTCATGGATTTACCTCTGAAAATGCTTGCTGTTTTCTTTGACTTTCATTTGCTGCATGTAGCTCCATCTCTGTGGACTCTTGCTGATACTGTCATGGTAATACTAGCTGTTTGTTGAACGTTGGTAGTGGCACCACAGTATCTGTAGCCTGGATATGTCTGAGGGTGTGCGCTTTTGGGTGTGAGTTGAAGGACAAGAGCCTAAGAGCTCTTGGTTCTCTCAGCCTGTGGATCACAACCTGTGGCCTTGGCCAGAGGGTTTAACCTGGTGGACACCAACCCAGGATGTCTTGTCTACCTTTGGTCTTTTGTTTTTTATGTGAATTTGTTTAAACAGAGTATTATTGGTAAGCAGCTTTTTTGGAGACAAGTGGGATATAAATATACTCTATAAATAATTTTCAGGCATTAACTCTCACACCTCTTCACTCCCCCATTATCTTGCTCCGAACTTCTTAAAATGTGTGTAACAATTGTTTAAATTTTGAAACCTGAATAATTTTCTCTCAGTAGTCAATAAAAAGTACTTTATTCCACCCTGTGATGTGCAGTCAGCATTACTGTCTACACTCATTTCCGTCCCAGAAAAGTTGGCAGAAGCACTTTACTCCTCTTTTTGGATGTGCTGATTTGAAATGCTGCCTTCCTTGTTTAACTCATCTGGTTTTAAATCCCTAGGAATCGGCCACCTGACACTTTTCACAGCCCCCATTGAAGCCATAATACAGTAACTTTACATTCTGTCAGTGTATTGATCAGGCGTCATCCTCTGTATTCCACATACCTGAAGTGATTTTTTATTGGATATCATATCTTACATTAACAATGCAATCCTAAAGAAAGGTACTCCAATCTAAACCCATTCATTTCAGTGGGCTTAGACTGGAGTAACTCTGTATAGGATTGCACTGTCAGTCTCTGAGTTAGTATCTGGAGACAATGTCTAAGTTTTCTTTTTTTTTGACCTTAATCAGAGGATAGCCCGTTAACTCTGTGTCCTCCATAATTTAACTATGAGCAAATATGAAAATTTTCTCCGATATAAGTACCAGAATGGTGATGGGCAAGTGTCATCTCCAGCAGTTTGTCTTGCATGAATTGGGAGGAAGCAGTAAGGAACCAATGACAGGAAATTGTTCTGTAACTTCATAGGTATGTTAGTAGGTGAGTCTATGATTCAGACTGAAGTGGCAAGGAGGAATAAAATGGCATAGTAGGGAATAAGATCTGCAACTGTTTCTTCACATTTCTTCAGATAGCTGTGGCTCACAAAAGCTCATACCCTGCCAGAAATTTTGTTAGTCTTTAAGGTGCTACTGGACTCGTGCTGTTTTTTACTGCTAGTGACAGACTAACACGGCTACCCATCGTGATCTGTGTCTTCACATGTATGACATGTAGCCTAACGGGTTGCCAATCTCCTGGACTGGTCATGGCAACCCTGGCAGATGTGTGCAGCAGCCTCTCCAGACCAAGTGGCAAGCCTGTGCCGCCATGGAAAGGACTTCTCTTCATCCCTCGAAACCAGCAGTCAAAGAGCAGCAGCCAAAGCAGTCCCTCCAGCAAACCAGAGGGCAACCATGTTCCTGTGTATCCTGCTCTAGTGAAAGCCATATTGTAGGGAATATGTCCAGGCATGTAGCCTGCACCAGCACCCCCCCCCTCTTGCAACATCGGACTAGTTCAGCAAAGCCATTCAGCAGACATTAAGATAACAATGACTCGCTCTTCAGCAACGATCTCCAGACATTAGCAGTGATCGCACCTTTTGTTTCAAGCCATTAAGCCAATCAGTGAGACTCCTGACTTCTCCTGGGATTGCAAAAGCCATTGGAATTATAATAGATTTCCAAATTCTCACTACCCCACAGCTTAATCCTTTGTCACCTTTTTGCCACCTGGGAACCTAGGAGGAGTTCTCCCCGCCCCCAGAAAAACAGTATAATTGGGGTGCTCTGAGCCCATTCGCTCTCTCTCTCTCCCTTGGGCCTTCCCCTCCATACTGCCTGGCACTCTGCCAGAGTGGGTGTTCATGCTTGGACACCTAGCCTCCCCCCCCCCCCCCCGTCCCCTTGTTATCCCCCAAAGCTGCATGGAATTCAGGACGGACAATTACTCTGAAGAGAGGTGTAGTATATTTTTTCCTCTGCCTGCCACATGGCAAAACTCTCTTTATTCCTCTCTTTGATTCCTAGACTCTGTATGTTATGTGATGTGTATGTGCAGTTTTGTATGTGCGTGTGAACATATAATCTGAGTAAATTCCTTTTAACCCAATTCCATTGCTTCTGCCTCTTTACTGGTCATGGTATGGACTCTGGTAGATAAAGGTTGCATCCCAGCTCAAGTTATGCCCATTGCCGGTTATTGATTCGCTAATTCCCCCATATAACAATTCATAACCGGGCATTTTGGTAACAGATTACTGGTGGAGGAATGCGGGCACTCCTGCACGTCTGAATACATGCGAGTCGGCACGTGTGTATTTAGCGTGTTGACGTAGGAAAAAGTTTTTGAGACGCTTTGAATTTTGACCAGTTTTTCACAAAAAAATCAATTGTCACGTAAAACGACAGTGTGTGTGTGCCTGTGTGTGTGGCTCTAGAGAGCACTATTTTGTGGGTTGGCTTCCCCCCCCCCCTTCATCTCTGCCCACCACTCGTCTCAGCCGCCCGCCGGGCCACCTTCCCGGCAATGCAAGGGAGACGGGTGTGTGTCGCCCTGGGAACCGCATCTCTTTCTTGAGATTCCCCATTTTGAATGGCTATCTGGGATGGGTTACTGCAGAGTAGGTTTTGCACGTAGACATCCTGCACCTACATGTAGGCAAATATAATATCCCCTTTCTGGAAGACAGCTCGATAGGAAACCCCCCCCCATTTTGCTAGGGTTAAAATACCTGCCCCCAGTTTCTTTTAAGCGGCCAGGAGAGCCCAGATTCTAAACACTGCAGAATCTGCCCAGTGGAAGCCTGCTTAGTAAATAAAGCAGGAGTCCATTTCAAACTGGCCAGGAGAGCCAGGAGAGCAGTTTGAATTGTCAGGGACCCTTAGCTGAAGGAGATAGGCAAGGCTACCCCTTTTTAAACTGCCAGAGAGCCTGAGTAGTAGTTGTTCTGTTTTGTGCTGGCCAGGTGCCAAGGAAATAGTCTCTAGGGCTGAGCCAAGGATATAACTCAGAACCCCCTTGCAGAGACTTTGCAGAAAAGGCTAAGCAAAGGACATAGCTTATGCCCCCCCCCCCAACTAAAATAGCCTTGCCCGACACAGGTAGGAATCCTGGTGGGTGGCAAGACTTTCCAGAGAGTGAGTATAGTCTTTTCAGGACTGGGCAAAGTAAATAGCCCCAAGTCCTGCAGATACTTCAGTGCCAGAGTAGCCAGTCTTTTTGAAAGAAAAAAAAAATTCCCCACTTCTGCCAAGGTTTTGCAGACTGAAACAGAACACAGGTAAAACTATTTTGGCAGTTCTGGTAAGGCTCCCCAGAGAGAGAATAAATCTATTG
This sequence comes from Euleptes europaea, assembly GCF_029931775.1. Lineage (NCBI taxonomy): Eukaryota > Metazoa > Chordata > Lepidosauria > Squamata > Sphaerodactylidae > Euleptes > Euleptes europaea. Next base: position 82,617,528 of record NC_079314.1, on the reverse strand, counting down.
GAGACCAGGAAAGTGAACTTTCCTGTGTGTCCACTAAGACAACAGCACAAGTTAGCAATCTTGCCAGGGAAGGTGCAAGTGCCTGTCCCCTCTGCGGAAACTTTTTTTTTGAGAGCTTGAAACCGGTTCGCATTAAAAATGAGCCCCCTGTTTAAACATGCCCCGGAACCTGATGAACTAGAGAAATGGCTCTCCAAGAAGGGCGAATGCCCATGGAAAGCAGGAGCCTTCCAGGGCCCCGATCCTATGGCCACCTTGAAGGAAACCTTAACAGTTTTCTGTAATAAGGAAAAACCGTCTTCCTCAAAAAAGGGCAGATTCATTGCCTGGGGTGTCTTCACGGCATTCCAGGATTGCATGACCATGCTCAAGGAATCACACAGAGCTTTTGATGAAGCTGAGCAACTCTCAGCCCAGGTCCAGCAGCTAACTGCTGAGAACCAGCGTATGGAGCTCCTGCTCAATACGGAAAGCCAGCAAATGGCACTCGAGAAACAAAGCCTAACCAAAGTCCTCCTTAAAACTGGGAAAGAAAAAGATGAGCTTGCTCTGCAAGTCCATCACCTTACCCAGCAACTAGAAGCGGCAAAAGCCCAAACGGATGAAGCTACCCAAGCTGCCAGCTTTCTAGCAAATCAAACGCAGCAAAAATATGAGGCTGCTTCCCATGAAGCATGCCAAAGGGAAATCAACTCCCTCAGAGAGAAATTAGGTCTCAAACAGGCGCTGATCAGCACTCTGCAGCCCCAGCAAATGGAGTCTCTCCCCATACATTCCATTTTTGGAGAGAGCGAGATTTTTTATGCCCCCCAGCACTCCCCCAACGTTGCCCCTGTTGTAGATCCACTCCCCATCAATCCGGTTTCTACCCGGAAAGTGCAAACCACTGTTAGACAGGAGGATCCGGTTAATAAGGAGATTAAGGAAACTAAGCGATGGACAGTGGAGGAATTAAAAACCATAGCCTCCTACGTGGGCCCCTTTAACAGAGACACAGCAGTCTCATGGCTCGCAACGGTTTCCGCCTCCTACCCCACAGCTGACGAGGCTGACTTAACTGCATTAGCTCTGCAATGTACCTCTCTCAATGAGCAGGCACGGCTCTTCTCATTCATTGCCAGCCGTAAGTTGCGCAACAAACCGGTGCTGGACTGGATGAGGGAGGTGCTGGAATTCATTAAACCCGGAGAAACGCCCCCAATCCTCTTTTGCAAAGAGCACCAAGCTCCAGAAGAGGACCCTGAGGCATATGTAATGCGCAAACAGCTGCTGGCACGCTTAGCTAAGATAGTCAATAACGATCCACATGGAGAGCCAGACTACAATGATAAAAAATTCACAGAGCCGTTAGTGAAGAGGTTGAACCGCGACACCAGATTTATGGCCAACCTGATATATGTGGGGGACATGACCTGGGAAGGAGTAAAACAGAAAATTAGAGATGCGGCTGAGCTTCAAAGAATAATACAAGCCGAAACCACTGAGGAAGGGGAGCACCCTCCAGAACTTATCCAGGCCACCACATATTCCAATATCAGCCCCCACTCCCAAGCCAGCCCAGATCAGACTCCACAGCATTCACAAAAGAGAGGTTGGAACCAAGTTCAGGGAAAAGGGGCAAGCCGAGGCTGGAGAGAAAGAGGCTTGTGTTTTAAAAACTCGCAGCCTTCTTCCTTCCATTCTCGGAAACCCTATGCCACAGGCAACTCTCGCCCAGCCAACTCCTTTCCAAACGCTCCCTCCTTGCCTGCAGAGACAGGGCACAAAGCAGAATTCCCACAGCAATTCAGGTCTTCTGTGTATAAGCCCTCCTCAGCTGCAGGTCAGGATCCCCTTCGATCAATGGCATGGGGTCGCTTGCAAAGCAGAGGGGCAAACATGGAGAGCTTTTGCATGCAGCCCACAGCGATCTTACTCCGCGCTCTTGCTGATCTAGACAGCCCCGCTCCAACCACTGACCCTACCACTAAAGGTCTTCCCCTTAAGGGAATGGACAGAATCAAAAGACTAATTCGAACCCAGAACCAGCTAAAAACCTTAACGGAAGTGAACAAGGCTCTTAAATTGGAACTAGCCCATAGGGAAAATAAAATCCAGGAATTAACAAAGTTTACCAAGGAACGAGATTTGGAGACTGAGAGTCTCACCAAGAAAAATCAGGACTCCGATGTTCTTAAAGCCACAGAACAAATCCAAACTGACTTTGATACAACACACCTCCAACTAGAAAGGAACAGAGTGGAGACTAACAATTTAAAATCACAACTGCAAAGTGTTCTGGAGTGCCATAGAACCACAGAGGCTAGATTACAAACTCTAGAGAAATCCTACTTGGAAATGGAGTCAAAAATGTTACAAGGTGGCAAAGCAAAAGCAGGATTTCCAGTGGCAGAGGTAGTCCTGAAAGAAACAGGACTGCCTGCCAAATCTCAGGCAGGCTCCTCACTTCCAAGTGCCCTGGAAAAGAAAATTAAGTGCAAACCAGCCATTCAGTCAGACCAGAATTCTGACTCAAGTCAGCCTCTTCCTCTTCCCAACCTTACAAGCCTAAATCTGAGAGGATGCAAAGTGGAACCTTCAAGGACCAACACAAAAACTATGCCTCAGAGCCTCCCAGGACTGAAGCAGCATATTTGGGAGAGCTATTCACCCTTAATGCAAGAGAAAGGCTGGAAAGCACGGGTCCAGAACACACCTTTTTTCTTACTGGACCCACTCAATACATGGAAAGAACCACAGCCCTGGTGGAAGAAGCCACCACAAACATGGCAAAATCTTGAATTTGTGTTTTGTTTAACCCTTGCTTTACAGAATTCACTTGGATATACACAGACTCCTCTGCCTGTCTTCTAAAAGGAACTCTGTGTAGGCACAGAGATGCAACCTCATTAGGAATATAGTTCGTGTGCCATGATTTTTATTTTATAGGTGTTCTGAGAAAGTTCATACCTCATGTGTTGTAGTTTGCTTTAATCCCTTTACTTTGAGTCTAACATTTTAAATTCATTCTAAGTTATTGTTGATAATTCAAATGTTTTCAACTTTGTTTTGCAGCAAACAAATTTATAGAGCTGTTCTAAACAAGCACCCTAGTGGAACAGCTTCTTGGTTTCTCTAATTTTGTGTTTCTTTCTTGAGTGAGTGAAAGTGTAACTGTGTTATCTTGACCTAATTGATCTAGTTTGTGTTATTGCTAGCAACCTGCAGATGTATTTCTTATAATCAGGTAACCCATGGTGATCACCTTTAGTTTAATGATTTTTCTATTTGAAGATTTTGCAGTTTTCTTGTATGTCATGATGTGCAGTTGTAATGAAACCTCCCTGGGTCAGAGAAGTCTATCTGGCACAGGAAAAGGATAGTTATATAACGTGTTTTTCTCCTACAGGAAATAGAGTTGTGTGTGTGGTAAATAGGATAAATTGATATTTAGGGTACATGCTTTTGTGAAGATCCGGCCAGTCTCACAGAAACATCTGCCTTGGTTCCCCAAAAGTACAATGCGGTTTGCGCAAAATTGGCATGGGGCACCAAATGGAAATATGCAAGGGAGCACGCTCCCCCAAGTGCCTGTATGTTTGCAAGTGAAACTAGCATGTGTGTCTGTATGAATGCTTTCCCAAGGTACCTGGGAAAGTAAGAGGAAATTATTTCCATGTGCTCATAGAATAAATATAAAGTTAATTTTACTGCGCAGTAAAAGTCTCCTCTTTAGTAAATGGTAGTATATTTGTAAACCTAGATTCTGCTTTTTGTAAATATGTGAAAAATGAATAATGAAGGGGAGAGCCCCGTGTGCTCTGCCCCTCCCCCCCACAGCTCCCAGCCCCTCTTCATTCGGTTTTATAGCTATTATTACTGTGTTGGAGAAACATGAAGGTGAAAGTATGTTGACATGGTGTGAGGAGAAAAAAAGAAAAAAGAAAAAAAAGGTGCTTAGCATATAAAAGATAACAGGATGATATGGCTAATGCTTTGGGACTGCAGCCCATAAGCAGCGGCCAAAAAGGATTGTATTGTTATAAAAAGGTCAGTAAAAAGTTTTGAAGTATACATGAATAAGATGGTCTCGAGAGTGGTAACTAAAAATAAGGTGGGGCTGCAATCCTAAATGATGCAGCAGCTGAATGAGTTCATCCAACATGGTAATAATCTGTAATCCAAGCAATAGGATCCCCCCCCCATTTTTATTCTTTGTTCCTCCAGAATGTTAGGGTTGTTTCCAGGAAAACAGCAACCCAAGCTCTCTCTAGCCCCCTGAAGCAGCCCCCAAGCTCTCATTTTAGTTGCACGTATTGGTTCTTGCCTGTCATGGCAGATCCCATTAATGCAGCTCAATGTACATAGTGCGCTCTGCACAAGCACCAAGGCACCATCGCCTTGTGGTGCTTTTTTGGATTCCTCCTCCTGTAAGAACCTTGTGATTTGCTCAGTTTTAGCAAACTCACACCAGGACCTCACTAAACGTAAAACCCAGGTGCTCTATTTTTAAAAGATGGATTTTTGCTTTAATTTGGTAAACAGTTTTGAATTTGATTTTTGTGTGGATAACCCCTGAGTATCAAGACTCACCAAAATCTCATTAGGAACAGGAAAGCCCCATTGCTCTCCCTCCCCTCGCTCTTTAGGCAAACTGGAACCCACCCCGGCTTCCAAAGTGCACTCTGCATATGCCCAGTGGTGCCACACAGCCTTCTGGCACGGGGTACACCTCACGGAAACAATCCTTTCCTCCTCATGCATTCAGAGGAAAGGAGGGGGGGGAGAAGATATCCAATCTACTTTTTATTTTTGAACCACTTTTATTTTTGAATTTGGAACTCTTTAAAGGAAAGAAATATAATCAATTTTTTATTATAAAGTTGAGAAATCTTTGAAGTTTTTACTCGATTTGGAGTTGATTTGAAGTTTGTGAATTTGCAGTTTTTTTTTTAAAGAGAGAAACATCAGATTTTGAGCTGGGTTCATTTTCTTTTGAATTGTTGTATGATTTTGATCTTTTTTCTGTTTTTAAGTTATTTTTGAGAATTTTGAAAAGCCCTGATTTTTGTTTGTTTCAACCTAGCTTCTTCATTCCCTGGCATGCTAACAAGGCTATCTGGGATATGAAGGAAGGGTGGAGAAGCAAACCGCCAATGGAAGGGTCTCTTACCATACCATACATTGCATGGTATTCATTAACAGTCTTGTTTTCTGATCCATGCCAACCAACCAGGAGAATCGGGAAGAAGAGTAACCCCCCACCAATTTTGTTCTGTTTACAGTGTTCAACTTTCTCTCCTTTAAGAAACCTCAATGCTTTATGCTTACTACAATGTGTGTACTGTCTTTGGTTATTAATGGCAGCCTACAGAAGGCTGCTCCCTGATATTTTCTAACTTGATCATAACAACACGTCTCTATCATATGAATATCTGCCTGCTTTGTAAAAAACTTAATAGCAACCAGGTATTCTCTCTCTCCTTGGGAAACAAGGGGAAGAGGAACAAAAAGTCTTAATGCTCTATTTTAGCCTTGCAACTCTGCTCTCAGCAACCAATGCTAGTTATATATATGCCTGCTAGCCTTTTTTGGCTAGATTTCTCCCTGCAAGGACCCTTCTACCAGAAGAGCTGACTGCATTCAGCTCTCTCCGCCTCAGTGTTTTTGTTTGATTGTTTGCCTTGCCTTAAGGTGCAATGCGAGTGCAAAGCACCCCCCCAAGCCATCAATGTGTTAAGTAATATTGTTAAGTATGCAAGCCTCTACTCCCGAGCACCCGCAACTACTGCTGGAACTCCCTGCTGTATTCTCCTCCTTTGTTCCTCTATGCCACCTCCAGGCAGGAGACTCCTGATCAGCAACAATCCTGCTGCAGCCAGCCTGTGGGCAAGGTGCCCCAAAGGTCGCCAAAGGAGGGAGAATAGTCAACAATGGGCTTGCGAGAATACACAGGGAAGGGAACAACTAAGAAATCTTCCCTTGCTAACAGGGCATGATTAAAAACTGGATCTCTGCTTTAAAAACCAGTGCCTCACCCTCCAATATAGCCAGGGTTGCATTCAAGTTTGTGTAAACCTCGTATCTATGTATTGCTGTAACTGGTTCAAGTGGGACCCTGCGCTGATATTAATATCCAGGGCTCTCTCTTGTGCCAACCTCCTGGACAGACCTGGACATGCCCCAAAGAAAACATCCAAGATCCAGCGGCCACTGCTTTGATTGCTCTTGCCAAGGAGGGAGAGGGGTGATTTCATATGTGTATTCTTCAATGTGTACAATACAGGCTGCAAGGGACTGCCCCTTGGAGCCACTATGTTTGTTTTGCCTAGTTTAAGTCTGTGAATCTCCCATATGTTTTTATATCATTGTGTAGTAACCTTTCAAGCATAAGACCCTAGTCCCCTACAACTAGAGACATGCACTTTCCGTGTGAATTTTCTTTGAGGTTTAAGTCTTTATTTTTTTTCCAAATAAAATCGTTTTCTTGCAAGGCATATGATCAAGAATGAAAATGAGATGTGCAGTGCCCGAGCCAATCTGCCTCGAGAAGAAGAGCCAATTCCAGCCAGTTGAAAGCAACCATTAAGATTTTGTTTAACCCTTCCCGACTGTAGAACTTTGAGCTCTTTTGAGACTCCAGGGGGGGAGATGCTATGCTTTTCCTTTTTCCACAATGCATTCGGAAACCAGCGGGTGGGTTTTTTTTTTTTCTTTTGTTAACTATCCTTTACTTCAAGTGCACAGAGTTTTTTTCTCCTGCCAGCAATCATGCCCAAGGTTTTTTTTCTCTTTGCACAATATTTAACCATGTTATTCTTTAATCATTAAGTGCCTGTATGATATCTACATTCCAGATTTTAGTTTCATAGTTTAGAAATGTAATTTGAGTTTAGTAAGAGCATTGCTTTATTTGCTGTTTATCAGTATTGAATGTATTGAAGATTGAACCTGCTGTTTTGAGCCATCCAATGTAGTTGTTTTAAATAGGCTTGCAAATTCAAGAATTCATATTCCTCTCTAAAGTGTACTGAGTTCCATAGGCAGTCCCCTTTTTAACCTGGCCTGGTTTTAGATTAGTCAAATGGTTCCCAGACCCCTTTGGCTTGTGCATCTCAGGTTTATGCATCTTCAATCAAGGTCTTCAAGCAGGTATCCAGGTCGTCTTCTCCAGTTGTGTTGACATCTCCACTAGAAGTGTCGACGTCAACAAGGGGGGGAATTGTAGCCTAACGGGTTGCCAATCTCCTGGACTGGTCATGGCAACCCTGGCAGATGTGTGCAGCAGCCTCTCCAGACCAAGTGGCAAGCCTGTGCCGCCATGGAAAGGACTTCTCTTCATCCCTCGAAACCAGCAGTCAAAGAGCAGCAGCCAAAGCAGTCCCTCCAGCAAACCAGAGGGCAACCATGTTCCTGTGTATCCTGCTCTAGTGAAAGCCATATTGTAGGGAATATGTCCAGGCATGTAGCCTGCACCAGCACCCCCCCCCTCTTGCAACATCGGACTAGTTCAGCAAAGCCATTCAGCAGACATTAAGATAACAATGACTCGCTCTTCAGCAACGATCTCCAGACATTAGCAGTGATCGCACCTTTTGTTTCAAGCCATTAAGCCAATCAGTGAGACTCCTGACTTCTCCTGGGATTGCAAAAGCCATTGGAATTATAATAGATTTCCAAATTCTCACTACCCCACAGCTTAATCCTTTGTCACCTTTTTGCCACCTGGGAACCTAGGAGGAGTTCTCCCCGCCCCCAGAAAAACAGTATAATTGGGGTGCTCTGAGCCCATTCGCTCTCTCTCTCTCCCTTGGGCCTTCCCCTCCATACTGCCTGGCACTCTGCCAGAGTGGGTGTTCATGCTTGGACACCTAGCCTCCCCCCCCCCCCCGTCCCCTTGTTATCCCCCAAAGCTGCATGGAATTCAGGACGGACAATTACTCTGAAGAGAGGTGTAGTATATTTTTTCCTCTGCCTGCCACATGGCAAAACTCTCTTTATTCCTCTCTTTGATTCCTAGACTCTGTATGTTATGTGATGTGTATGTGCAGTTTTGTATGTGCGTGTGAACATATAATCTGAGTAAATTCCTTTTAACCCAATTCCATTGCTTCTGCCTCTTTACTGGTCATGGTATGGACTCTGGTAGATAAAGGTTGCATCCCAGCTCAAGTTATGCCCATTGCCGGTTATTGATTCGCTAATTCCCCCATATAACAATTCATAACCGGGCATTTTGGCTAACAGACAGGTGTTTGGTAATCTCAAGCTATTTAAACTTTTTTGACTAGTGGCTGAGCTCTAATAATAGCTCTCTCTCTCCTTTAAAAGTTAGGAAGAGGCATGGAAAGAGGGGATCATATGTCAAACTAGCAGTGAGCAGAGAGAATGATTGGCAGGAAAATGAAAAGTATCTTCATTCTTGCACTTCCTGCATTTGACAAAGATTACTGCTTGGTACTGTGTGGAATGCCAAGTGACAACATTTTTTTTAGTGGTCTGAGCTAGATAGGACAGGGCTTAAGAGAGTGGGAAGGGCGTGATAGCCGACAAAGCAAAGTTAGTCTGTGGCAGGCCAGAAAGGTTTTCGTGGTAAGTGGTTATGCAACGTAATTAAGAAAGAAAGAACTGTCTTGATGGATAGACGCAGATGTTGTGGTGGATGAACAAAGTGAAGGAGTGAAAGAAGGGAACATAAATAGTGCTGGGGTATGGAATGAGAAGCCATTTAGAGTAAGGGTTGGAGATGTAACATTTCTGGAAATGTTGAGGCTATGGTTAAGCCTATGTGTTTGGAGATTGGATTCAGTACTTAGTCTCTTGCCTACTTTGACAACATGAAATGTGTTATATTCGTTTTAGTACAAGTGTGATATTGTTGTATTTATGAAATGGAAAAGATAAAATGTTAGCTTTATTCTAACAATATTTATAAACCTATCCAGATGAATGGCTGCCTGTCTGTCTCATCCAGCATATTGGGAATAAAACCCTCTCTGGTTTTAATGATTTTAAGTTATATAATGTTATTGTTGATGGTTTATTGATGCTGATGCGATTGTTGTTATTTTTATGGCTTTTAAGTGTTGTTACCTGCCCTAAGCTGGCTGTGGCTGGGGAGGGCAGGCTAGAAATTCGAAAATTATGCTGCTCAAGATCAATTGATCGAGGAGCTTCTAAGGGATAAAAGGAAAGGAAAGAAATTTGAAAAACGAATAAATAAATAAATAAATGAAGATCCAAATAATTGTGAAATTTTGTCCGTGAATCTGAAAGAACTATAGACTTGATTACCTCTAACATCAGCCTTCTGTGCTTCATGGCAGACTGCTTTGGAAACGGAGGGGACTTTCCAAAACAGCTTGTGTTATGTGTAAGAGTCAGTTGTCTAGAGAAGTCAGAAATTTCACTGGGCTAGCAAAAGACCCGTAACGATTTCTAAGCTGTGGATCCCAACTCTGTCTGGAGAGCTAAAAATTCCTGAACTATATCTTCAATTTTTTATTAATACTTTATTAAAACAAACCAAATAAAAACAAGGATTTAAAACACAAATGACTAAATACACCAGCATCAAAATATACAAGCTCAAACTAACTGCACATTCTAGACAAAAAGCATTCATTTTTTCAGAATTCAAGGGTTAACCTTGCCGGTGTTACTGCATTAAGCACAAATTCATGGAATTCTTTTGGAAGGAAATCACGCAATTCAACAAGAAAACTAGTTTGTAAAATGGTAAGGAGCATGTAAGGGGGGGACAGACTGAAAATAGAAACCACCAACTTCATAATAAACAAGCAAGTTTAATGCCTTGGCATTATAATGCAGAAATTAAAGAGAACTGCATTTTTTTAGAGGGAAGCTCAAAAAACAATGGAAGAAAGGAATAGCAAAACATTGGACATTCAGTTAAATTTGATAGTAACAGTGAATTCTTCATTAGTATATTGAACACAGGTTGTGCTGGCTGTACACTAATCTGCCTGTAAGGACTCATTGAATTCTGTGAACTTGCCTGGACTGTGAATTGTGTAGCAACTATAGACCAGACTGTAGTCCATCTTTAGTTTACCAATATCCCCCACATTTCAGTGAATATATATTTGAAAGTCTAGCATAAGCTTATTTGTCTAATCTGAATCAGTGTTTGAAAATTTCATACCTTCTGATTCTGAACTTTCAGTTTGAGCTTCAGGAAATGGAAAATTTGCATAAATTCTTAACATGTTAACTTGTTTGAGCACTTGTTCATCAGTCCTTTACTTGATACAGGAGATGAAGTGAGAGGTAGGGGTGTGCAGCTGGAGCCATGTCCCAGTTGGAGATACTGCAGATAAACAAAATTATTTTCAGCATTTGGTATCAGACAGAAGCCTTGGAATCTTAACAGTTGCTCTGTTAGTGAGTAGACATGGGGCAGGGTGGTGATTCGGTATCAGCAATGTGACGGGGATGTTGAAACAGGAACATCTTGGTTGGTATGTTTGTACTTGTAGTTACTACTTTCCACCAATTATTGTACCTTTCATTGGCTTTGGGAGGGCTTTCTGAGTCTCTGTGTAACCATGGGTCCTCTTTGCCTGAACTCTTCCATTATCTGGGACTGAACACATTCTAGGCTAGACAGGTCAAACTCTTTGTTTCTGCTGGCAGATGGGGTGGTGGTGGTCCATACAGGCATAGAAACTATAGCATTCCTCTCCCCCCCCCCCCCGCTGGTTGGTGAGCAGCTCCCAGGCTTTGCAGGAAGCATGAAAAAGGTATGCTTGTATCAGCTGGCAGGCAGAACAGATTGGAGAGGGGTGGAATAGAGATGCAACGGCAACAGCCCACTGCCATGCACCTGTACATTCCTCCAGGTTGGGTTACATTTTTCTGTTCATATCTGTATGTCTGACCTAATGTAGAAATAGGAAACCATGTGGCTGCTCTAGATTTCCCTCTTGTGAGTACCATATAACCCTAGAGTTAAATGATTCCTAAATAATTACGTGTGGAAATTGTTGTTCTTTGCTTTTGTAGAACTTGAAAGAAGATATTTTGCTGCTTTTGTTTTCATTTATGATTCTGAAGTACTTAAAAATACACAAGGTGTGGCTTAGTGAAGATTATCACGTAACAACAGGGTTTGAAGTATCATCCCTTCTGCAGAGATTTATGGAAGCTTTAACTAGCAGAATGCCATTATTCAATATTGTGTGTTGGGTACCCTTTTTGAACATCCCTGATAAGGGTGCATTCAGTGTGCATCACTCTGCACCAAACATTTGCTTTAAAAATGGCATCCACATGTCTTTTCTAAAAGATCCACACAAATAGAGAAAGCAGTCTTGGCTTATATTTGAGTGTTTCTGAATTAACTGATTTTATCTTTCATTGTGAATAGTTTGGAAAAGAATTAAACACCTGTACACAGAATGTGGACCATGAAATATTGGACTTGAAATATAAAGTTCCTGAAAATGCATGAAAAGATTACTTGATATTATTTCACTTTCTTTTACTAGTACAAAAGCTATCTCTAAATCTTGTTTCTGAAATGGTTCTTATGTGGCAAGGGACTGTGACTCAGGGACAGAGCTAATGCTTTGTAAGCAGAAGGTCCTGGATCTAATACCCAGTATCTGGGACAGCCCCTATTGTTGGAAAAAAGCATTCTCTGCTTGAGATCCTGGAGAGCCACTTCCAGTAAGAGTAAACAATACTGGACCAATGGTTGGACTAGGTATGAGGCAGCTTCCTGTGTTCATATCTAGCTGTGAAGCTTGTCTGTGTAGAAAGGCTTTCTTGAGGATCTCTCTTCTGATGCATTCCTGTTTATTTTCCGGCTGGTTAGAGAAATTGTAACAAGGTGATTTCACACCGCTTTTCAACCTCATCTATATATAACAAATGAAATGTACTGATAGCTGAAACAACCTAACTTCCCACAAATTAGATGGGGAACAGAATTAGACATTCTTGCTGTAGGGAACCACATGGCATGCCCAGCCCTCTCCAGACTTCTATGGTTATTGATGTCTTAAAGTATTCACCTACTATAAAGTTTTATGTGGAGTTGGGAACGTGTACAGGAATAGGAACAATTTGAAGATGGTTCTCGTCAGTGGAGGTATACTTGTATTTCATTGCTGTTTTTTTTTCCCCCTTTCAGGAAACCCAGCGCTTGCTGGCAGAACCTGTTCCTGGAATAAAGGCAGAACCAGATGAGAGCAATGCACGTTATTTTCATGTGGTCATTGCAGGTCCACAGGATTCTCCCTTCGAGGGTGGGACATTTAAACTTGAACTATTCCTTCCGGAAGAATACCCTATGGCAGCTCCGAAAGTACGTTTCATGACCAAAATTTATCATCCTAACGTAGACAAATTGGGAAGAATATGTTTAGATATTTTGAAAGGTAAGTATTTGGAATCGCCAAGAGTGATACATTTTCTCTTCCATGTCTTAAAGACAACAAGATATTTGAAAGGTTGTTTTCTACTGTAGTAATCTCTTAAAGGGAAATGTTCTATATTAAAACTGTTGCTTTAGCACTCTAACCTTTCTCTTCTCAGACAAATGGTCTCCAGCTTTGCAGATCCGTACAGTTCTGCTATCAATCCAGGCTTTGTTAAGTGCTCCCAACCCAGATGATCCATTAGCAAATGATGTAGCTGAGCAGTGGAAGACCAATGAAGCCCAAGCCATAGAAACAGGTAGTGTATTCTTTGTTCTACATTTTGCTTATTTGATAGATACAATTCTTAGTTCTCCAAATAGGTTTACAAACACAATTAAACATTTCTGTCGACTCCATCCGAATTCATACATAAAAACAGTTGATATATTTTAGATATGGGTTACGTTTGATCTTTTGGAATTTTGATAACCTTGCCTAGATCTTAGAAATGTAGCCACTTTTCTAAGCGCAGGCTGTGTTTGAAAGATCGACAGCTAGTTTCGATGCAAGTGTCACTGGCCGTTTTGTTCACATGAGGAAATGTAGCAGTTGAGCAGGTTTCCATGGCAACTTCTGCACTCTTGGAGCTACAACTTCTGACCTCCCAGCAGACTTGCAGGGCTCACACATTTAATACTAGTTCAATAAATTTTAAGTCAGCTAATCTTTAGAGGAGGGTTATCAAGCAGTAAGGCAACAGGGTTTGTAACTTGTTTCCTGTAAGTGGGTACGGCATATGACATAGACCTGTGTGCATGAAAGTTTGTATGTCATAACTGGGGTCCCCATACATACTGATCCTATGGGCACTTTTAGAATTTTGAGATAGGGTAGTGGGCTTCATCACAAAATGGCTGCAGTGGGAGATGGGACTAGTCACAAAATAACTTCCCGGTGGGGGTGGGTGTCAAAATGTTGGGAGATTGTAAGCAAAACGCGAATACAGTTTTCTGAATAGGCGCTCCCTGCAGACCCGAAGTGATGCCTTCTGGGATCTTCTGAAACACCTCCTGCTCAAATGAGATAGAAGAAAGACTGGCTTAGCCCTTTGTTTTTGGAAAGAGACGTTGGGAAAGACACAAAAGGGCACCAGGGTACACATCAGTGGGTACCATATTGGGGATACCTGGCCACAAACCTCACTCAGCTTATCGAGGCTTGATTGCATCTATCATGTGGTTGGTGTCCTTCCTCTGAAGGATTTGCTGAAAAATCAAGGTGCAAAAAAGTTAACACTTTTGTATGATGTCCACAGTAATGGTAATTAAATACTGGTCTGTAACAATACACCAATGAGTCTTTAATATTGATAAAGATTAACTGAGATACTTTATTTGCTAATACATATTTCTTTCTTTTTTTACAGCCAGAGCATGGACTAGGCTATATGCCATGAATAATATTTAAAATGTGCTCTGAAACAGTGTGCATCACTTTTTCCTGTTCTGCCAAGATCTCTTCCTTTTTTGTTTGCATTTAATGGACACAGTCTTAGAAAACATTACAGAATAAAAACCCAGACATCAGTTCTTTGGTGATTTAAATGCGCACTAGCAAATCTGTGTCTTGTCCTAATTCACTCCTGTTCTGCATGAGCAGAGGCTAGAAATATCATCGGGATTGTTGTGAAAATTGTTTAAAAGCAGTAGCACACCTTTGCTTTTAATAAGTTTTTCCTCCCCATCATGAGTTAAGTGTAAGCACTGTGAATGAAAGTAGTCAGGGTTAGCTGCAGGGATTTTTGTTCTAATTGTGTGGGCCCTTTCTCCCTTTTTTTATGGTGATGCTAATTGCATTGGTTAAAGCAGCTAACCAGTTATACTCTAGAATTTGCCCTCTAGCCAAGTCTAACTTAGAAGCCTAGGTGGACAAGCTTGGTTGTTTGAACAAAAATGGGAACATTAAACATCCATCACCATCACTAATATTGTGATTCTGCTGTCAAGTGTAAAAACCCTCCCTTCAAGGAAAAGCTTGTGACCATTTTGTATGGCTTGTCTGGAAAATCTTCTGTAAATCTTATGTTTTAGTAAAATATTTTGTTATTCTACTTTGCCTTTGTACAGTTTGTTTTGCTGTGTTCTTTTTTCACTTGTGACAATCGTATTTTTTTTAATGAAGTTGGATTGGAACATTTTATTTTCACCAGCCTAACAGGTGTAGTAAAATATTGGATTTTTTTTTTGCTGAGGCCATACCACATTAGTGTATTCATAATATGTTTGTTTTTGTGTTTTTAAAAAAGCCTCTGGTAAATGTAATCGCTTGTCAGAGTCTGACTAGGTTAGATACATCATTGATGTGTATGTACTTGCAATATTAAGTACCACTGAAGCAGGAAGCTAGCAAAACAAACAGCATTTTTGGGTGTATGTGTAATTTGTCTGACTTGTGCTAACTATTATCTGGTATCAGACTACATACACATTTATAGAACTTGCATTTTTTAAAAACCAATCCTCTGCATAAAGTGAGATATTATAGTCCAGGTAACTGATTGCTAATGCATTTGCAGCTAGCCTTGTAAACTCTGGCTTTACCTGCAAATCTTTGAGCTACTTTCTGGATCAGTTTTTCCCCCTTTTATTTAGAAGATACAGATCACTCTTTTTAACCATTGCATCAAAATGTATATATCTCACGGGAGCATATTTTGACCCCTTCAGCTTCCTGTGTTTTTTCTAAAACTTCCTGTTCCGACCCTACTCCTTTTTGCCTTGACCACCTTCTGATCTCTGTGCTTTCAGTGGGGCCAGTATAATGCCAGCTTGCCATGGGGGGAATGTCTGTCTTGCAGTTCAGGGGCGGATGGTATTGAAATCCGTAATTCTCTCCCGTCATACCTATTCTAGCATCTGGGGTTTCTATAGAATGTGGTGTATGTATTGTGCTCTTATGTAAGATAAAGAATATCTATTAAAATACCGTTTTCAACAGACAAAGTGCTTTTAGTGATGGTATTGTCCCTCAAGTTGACTGCATGGTAGCGTGAAAAAAGTCCGTTGATGAGCTGCTTTGGCAAGACAGGGACCATTTCAAAAACAGTTTCCAGCCAGTTAACAATTTTGTTAGATTGCATCTTACTTAGCAGTTGGTCCCTTTTCGTTACTGACAAATGATACCATTGCTGTAATAAGCAGAACTATAACAATATGTGCTCTCAGCTTTAGAAATATTGAAGTTTTTGTATGCATCCCTGAATGAACATGAAGACATACTTGCATTGCAGCATGATCCTAAGCATGCATACTTGGAAGCGGGTGCCACTTAGTTCAACAGCAGTTACTCTGTACTAAGCGTGCTCAAGATTGCAGCCTTAATATTTCTTTAACTTGGATATTCGCATAACAGGGATCTTGTATTTTGAAACTTGCTGATACAGTCATACTTTTTTCTGACATGCAGAGTATTTCTGCTGAGGGGCTATACACTTTTCCTTCCCCATAATACAGTGGAATTCCTATGTTTTGTAACTTCTGGGACAGATGGAATATATTCCTAGAAAGAAATGCTGTTAAAGCTTTGCTTTAAAAGAAGACATTTTACACAGCAGCATGTTGAAGTCTGAAATATGTAAAAGCTGTACTGATTGAATGTTGCTTAGTTTTTTAGACCAAGGGGAATGAGTCAGAGTTAAGCAGTGAGTTCAGTGGGAAAGTTACAGCCCTGCCATAGACATATTTATGTAGAAGCAAAGCTGACGTGAGTTTAGTGGGACCTTACTCCCATGTACGTGTGCAGAGGATTATTTTCAGCACATGTTGAAACTTCTCCTGTTGAAGTAATTTAGTCTTAAATGTATTTAATTGCACTGTGTCTTTAACTTGCATGTGGGTAAATATTGTAAATGTGTACAAAACTGTCTGAATTGGGATTTTAAACTTTCCACCTGGCCACACCAAAAGTTAATCTTCTATTCAATGCCCTATAGAAGTATGCACACTCACATTTTCAAGAGTGTTCCCTTTTATTAGCTGCTTTATGAAAACCTGTGTGGTTTTTTAAATGGCTTTTTGTGCCAGACTTGCAAATTTCATTCTGAACTATGGAGTCTGGGTATTCTGTGGGGGCATCTGTTAAGAGGGGGCTCTGCATAATGCCCCTCTGTATTCTGATACAAAATGTTGATTGTGATCACAAAGATGACTTCCAGGCTCAAGTTCTGGAAGATTGTGAATTCTTGACTTGTATCTGAAGCGCTTGATCTTAACTAAGGGCCAAACTATATGTAATGATCATGCTTTTTTTAAAAAAAAAACATAATAGTAACTGCAGGGTTGGCGGGGGAGGCAAATTCGATATGGGTACCTTTAAGTTTTCCCCCATGGGGCAAATGGTTTAGTGTGTGTGCATGATTTAAATTGGGAATATGATGCTGCTGGAGGAGGGGTAATCTCCTCCCAGTACACTACTGCAGTTACCTTGTGTTAAAGTGGAAGGTTGTGACTATAAATCTGCTACATCTTCTGCAAATCAGAGTTATGCCTTTTGAATGTAGGAATATAACTGTCAAGTTATTGAGGGTGCCTGAATCTTGCTTGTATAATTATGGAACAAATGACTTCATCTGATGTAAAATTATGCTCTGTGTGTGCCCCTTTAGCAAGAACAACCTGTAAAATCGATTTACTTATGACTGCAGTTTGCAGCCCATTTACTTTGAAGAAGTTCCACTGAAATCCAATAGGACTGCTGTTATCATACAAA
Source organism: Euleptes europaea (assembly GCF_029931775.1). Lineage (NCBI taxonomy): Eukaryota > Metazoa > Chordata > Lepidosauria > Squamata > Sphaerodactylidae > Euleptes > Euleptes europaea. The sequence goes on along the minus strand of NC_079314.1, from coordinate 82,600,396 downwards.
CATCAAAATCTTATTCCATAACCTCTGAAATTAGGTTTGTAACAAACAAGAAATGCGTTTGCTTTAGTGAGCGTAGACAGAGTTCCTTTACTGAATTACAGTACACATGTCTCCTCTTGGTGCTGATAATTAACAGGTCTGAAGATTCATCTGGTGTTTTATGCTGGTTTATTTATGATCTCTAAATTTAAGTTAAAACCATGTTTTCAGTAACCAGTTATTTTTATTAAACATTAGATAGTCCTTCTGTTTGTATTAAGGTTCTTGAAAGAAAGGAAGATCCCCAGTGACACACACTTCCATGGATAGATGGCTTAACTGATGAGTAAACATGCTGAATGTTGTGTAACAATGGCCTAAAACAATGGCCTAAAATGTGGGTTTATGCTTTTCAAGGAAGTGTATTTCCAGCACTTCATGGTTCCTGTAAAACATCTCATGGGCAACTTGAATCACAAATTATGTGTATGTAAGCTTAATGTACATTCCTGCTGTTTTAGGGTTATTTTTTGAAATACCTGATAGGTTCTGTTTAACATCTTCTGACTGTAATGTTATGACACTGAAATAAAAGGAAGAGTGATTATTCATTACACAGTGAGCTTTTCATTTTAAGTAAGTCCCCCATTCTAGTTAGACCTGTTGTTTTCTCGGTAAAATTTGAGGGAAAACGAATGTTCCAATTCTTCCAGTTAGAGGGAAATTTAAGAATTGTGCTTAAGGGGAGGGATCTTTGTGTTTACGAAACACACTGAGTAATATTGAAGTTTTAATAGCCCAGAGGGTTCTTTGGTGTTGTGTAACTGAATCGTGCTGGATCCCAACGAAGTACCACTTATTCAATAAAGATACCATGCCCTTTTCTCTTTATTTTTGATCCCATTGCTGTAACAAGTCTCAAAACACGATTCTTCACATAAATACCAGAAAAAATGGCCTTAATAGTTTTACTAAGTTTTTTAAAAAAACTATTAAATGTTCCCATAATGCAGTATTCTAATTTTCCACCTGTATTGTATATTAAGGGGATAGTTCATGGACTTAATGCTCACCGCTTGGTAGCAGGCTTGGATTCAGAGAAGTGCAAGCTCCTGCTGCCCCACTGTGTTCCTAAAAAGCTGCTCTTAAACATGGGGGGGGGGGGGAAAGAGAGACACCTTCCAGACCACCTTGTGATGTGGCTAGGTTGGAAATGCAAAAAGCAAGAATCAGCCCTTCCTCCCCTTATGAAGTAGAATTATCTAGACATAAGCCCTTGTTATCATGAAACAGTCTTATAGAGGACATGTACAAGCAGTTATAGTGTCATGACATCTAGTATGTGGTAATGTGTAGTTTTAGGGCTTATACAAGACTGAAAGTTGAGAAGTCCTTGGTTAAAAAAGGCTCAGCCCTGGACTTACAAAGGGGTTTTAAGCAAGCCACCCCCCCATCTGAGATACAATGATCAACCATACAGTGTATATTATTTATTTACTACATTTTTATCCTGCCCTGTAATAAGAATCATTGATATATTTTAAAAGTGTCTTATAAAGAATTACATATCACCTTACCAGTATTTCATTACTAAATCTCTATTATGGATTTGCTACCGTCAGCGCTGATCTATGACTTACAACCAACAGTGACTTTGGCACTGTTACCTTTGCTAAATCATTCTGTTAACCCACTTACGAGGACTAGTTGAATGCTATCCAGTGTGAGTACTCTTATCTAGACTCTTTGAAAGAAGAGTATACAATGAGCAGTACAGGAGAATTCTTAAGTACTGAATAATTGCCATAGGCCATGATTTTGTAAAAGGGTAGAACACACTGAGAAATGAAGCAATTTTTAATATACTTTCAAAAATGTAAAACTAGATTTATCCTGACATATCACACAAAGTTTCAAAGTGGAAGAATCATTAGAACATGTACTGTGGGTTTCATAAAAACCTTGCTTTTACTGCTAAAAGAAATTAGCTATGTAATCAGAAATGTTTCATTGTAATTTTTAACAAGAAAATATTTCCCCAAACATCAAATGTTTAGTCCTTGTAGTTCATAATCACTTTCCCCTTAAATATGGTGTCAGAAACAATTGCAATAAGATGGTGTCATAGTTCTTGAACGCCCAGAACCACATCTAAACTTGCTGGTGTTGAACCTTACAAGCCTCCCAGTGGGGATGCATAACAGCAATCCCACCTATATTCTGTTGTAACCAAGATTTCCATTTAATGATAAATGTTTTTTCGTTAGGTATCCAAAACACTGGTTGATGTTGTAAGAGCAACAATGGTCACTTATGCATGGTCGGTTTAGCCTCCTTCATTCCCTCTTTCAGCCAGGATCAAGTTTTTGAAAATGCACGTTAGCTCATTCCTTTTTGGCTCAACCCCGTTTCAACCTTAAACGAACCCGGCTTTTCCCATTCCTCTTCTTACCAGAGTCAAACTGTCTTTCCTGGCTCAAACCAGATTGAAAGAGCGTGCATATGCCTGCCTCGCATTGAGCTTCCCTCCCCCCTCTCCTGTTCAGTTTGATAGCCATATAAGGGAAGCATAGAAGTTTGGCATCTCTCACAGCCAATCACAAAGAAGTGTGTAAAGAGGCAGGGAGGGATTCCAGTGCTTCCTGCTTCCTGGGAGCTCTTTCTGAGAGAAAGGCTTTTTTAAAAGGAGGCTTGGATTTCGCCCGCCCTGCCCCCTCTTTCAAATAGCTCCGTTTTGTTTTGTTCTTAAAATGCTTTTTTATGCAGCAGTTGGGTCTGGGGGGAAGGAAATGTTCTCTCATGAGGTGAGCCAATTACAGAGCAGCAATTAAAAGGGTGGGGCTTGATTTGAACTTGGGAGACTGCTTTTCTATTCATGCATCCATTAGCACAGGGTTTTATCCCTGATCATTCTAGCCAATGCACACAGTTTGACCCAACCCAGGTTACTTTGATCCTGGCTGAAACGGAATGGAGGCTAAACCAACCATGCATAAGTGACCAATGTGTGATATATGTCAGGATAAATCTACAGTTTTACATTTTTATTGCCCACCTAGGCAGGAGTAAATGTTACATGAACTTCATCACTTGTGTAAGTGTGTGGTAACCCCTAGGAAGTACCAACAAGCAACAATGTTTCCAACTAACAGGGCTGCCTTACACTCAGAAAGTTTCATCCTTGCCAAGAACTTGGGATTAGTTCCTGAGTTTCTTCCAGCACTTCCATGGCAAGATACAATAGAAGAGTTGGTTTTTATAGGCCGACTTTCTCTACCACTTAAAGAAGAATCAAACCGGCTTACAATCACCTTCCCTTCCCCTCCCACAATGGACACCCTGTGAGGTAGATGGGGCTGAGAGTAAGCAGGACTTCCTGCTAACAGAGCTGTAACTTGCCCAAGGTCACCCAGCTGGCTTCATGTGTAGGAGTGAGGAAACCAACCCAGTACACCAGATTAGTATCTGCCGCTCATGTGGAGTGGGGAATCAAACCCGGTTCTCCAGATACGAGTCCACCACTACAAACCACTGCTCTTAACCACTACACCGCCAGAAGCAACTTTATGTAAAAAGGTAATAACTCAGGAATTACTGGTCATGTATCCTCCCATAAAGTGATGGGATAATTGGGTCAAGGGAAGTAATCCCCCCAAGCTACTTGTCCCAGAGGGGAATACCTACAGGTGTTTCTCAATCTAATTCAGCCCTACCAAACCCAGGCTCAGCCCTAAAGTAGGAGGTCCTGATTACAGAGCTTCCTTGTCATGTCTAGTTTGCCATCAGTGTTTAACTTAGGAGATAAGGAAGATGAATGGAAGTTCCTAATTTCCTTCCAGTAGCAATCTATTAAGAAAATGGACATAAAACAGCATCACAGGACACAGATACAGCTTTGTTCAGGTAATGCCATTGTAGTATGGAAATATGTTTTTGTGTGCTCTGTGAAGTGGGAAAAAAACATGCTGATTACTAGAGCACTCCACTCATGTTGGGCTGTCAATAAAAGTCACATTACCTTCTGTTCCTTACACCCAGGCCTTGCAATCCCAAAAGAATTCTGAAGCGGTTCTTAAAAGACTTCACCTTCTCCAACTCTGTATCCCTTCTATTCCTGTGTTCAGGCTTAAAATCAAGTTTCATGCTAGATTCCCAGCAATGAACTAGGAAATAAGCAGGGGAAATGCCTAGATGACAGGAAGGCTGAATAAGTACAACCATGGCTTTTAATAAGCTTTCCAAAAACTTCTTACTGTCCTGGGACTAGTGTCTTAAGACTACTGCTTTATAACACTGCATGGAGAAGGGCACCAAATACTTGTGCTCAGATGTAAAACCATTAATGGATGAAAGCAGAGGATGACATCACTTCTAGATCATCTAGATTCAGGAAGATGAGCTATATGAAATACCCAGAGCTATAGGTTGTTTCAATTTTTATTTTGGAAGTTCATTTCAGATATAAAAAGTCAAAATTCTTACACCAGTCTTTAAAAGAAAGCCATGCACACAGTTCAAAATGTTTACAACTTAAATTGTAGTTTTCCTTCAATTTTTTTTTTTACTTCTCAGAAGCATGTTGAGCATTTATTTCCAACATATTGACAATCTGGTTAGTTTTCAGTAACCCTCCAGGATGAAAGTTTCACTTTTAATAAGCCTCTATCATACATAAATACTCTCGCAGTATTTTCAATGGCATGTTCCCAGTTTTAACTGTTCACAGTAACATGCTTCCACTACACCAGGTCTATACTTGCCTGGTAATGACCTCACAATTCAAGATTTACTAAGTCTAAAACATGGATTAGTGTGTGGCGTACAATCCAAATAAATTTTTATCCCTACACATGTGAAGCCAGGCACAGATTCAAAGGCCACTTAGAAGAAACTTAAGTTCAGGTTCTTAGTGCCACAAAAAACCTCACAATGTACTCTGGAATCCCTCCCCATTTTATTTGTCAAATCGGATCCTCTCATTGGAACTCTATTACTATGGTTTAATTTTGGCAGATAACGTCATAGCTGCCATTTTTGACAAGCATGTTGCACAGCCTATTCCTCTAAATGACTGGGTTTGGCAATGTCTATTAATGAAGTGTAACAAAGATAGCTAGAAGCTTAGTGGATCTTTGTCATTCCAGTGTATCATGTTGCAAGACAGATTTTGCAAGTCAGTTTTAGTAAGGGTCTTCATTGTAAGTTGCATAGACTGAAAAGTTCTGTACACCAATATATTTAACTGTATGTGGCACAGCAGTCTGGACTATTTATAAGCCATCACCTCTGATTTGGTTAGCATTGACAGCTGTACATTTTTTACACAATACATAGTGTTAGAAATCAAAATAATCATGCATTACCAATATGCAACTCCTACAAGATTGGCTTGTTTCAAAAGTAAAACTAGAGATGAAAGCAGTTGTGGGAACCATAAACCCAATCGATTTGCTTTTCCACTCGTCTCTGTAACGAACCAATGGCATTTCTCATTTTGTTACCATGCGATCAGTTTTAAAGGGTTGAGAGATAACTAATACCGGGGAAGCTGGGACTGAAGTGCCAACTTAGAATAATGATGTTCTACTTTCAGGGAAAATGCATATCTGTTGGTTCCCAATATGATTAGTGTGAGATTTTATATTAATGGGTCTGCCAGTAGTCTATACTATTAACGTTCTTTTAACTTACATGAAGCAGAACATGGAGAACACATGTGCCTTTAAGCACAAAAGCTGAAAGTGCTCTGCTGTTCCAGGTGATACTGCTTCTTCAAATGCAAATGGAAGTTCTATTCTGTGGCAGATATTCAAGTCGCTACTTTGGATTTTGGCTCTTAAAAGTAATACTCATGACTGATGTTCCTTGCTCAAATGCATTTATATGGCACTATATTTACATTTCCCAGTTTTTCTAGAGGGAAAGTTAATGGCACCATTCTTTTCCTTAAAAATTGTAACAGCACATGGATTAATTTATAGCAGCATTTTACATAATGTTGAAGGTAGTGTAGGGTTGCCACCTCCAGCTCCTAAAGAGCTTCTGTGCCTTTAACAACTTGTTTTCAGCAGAAATTCCTTAGGTGATGATATGAAAAAAATAACTTGGCTGTTTTAACTTTCTGCCTGTTATGTAGCTGCTAAGTCACTAGAGCCCTAGGTGATAACCTAGTTTTGTGCGCAACACGGTATTTACATTACATTTACTTTCCACTTTACACCGGTTGGATTATTTACAGTGGGTTTATCTTACATAGAAACAATGAGAAGAGACAGCCTTCATGATAGAGGTAGTTTCTTTACCTCAGCCACAGTCTTGACTTTAGAGAAACAGGGAAGTTCAGTGTAAATGTTTTCAGAGACTTAAGTTTGTGTAATTTACAGAATCTGCATGTTCCTCTTTTCGTAGCAGAGATTAAAACAGGACCAGAAATCATGTGTACACTCTCCCCGTTTTCTTAATGCTTAAGCAGTTATCGTCCCAATACTGACCCAATTCACACATTTTGGAAAAAGCAGGGGTGGACCTCCTGCTACTGGAATAGCCAAGGAAGCAAACACTGACTTGAGCCAGAGGAGGACAAGCAGGTTTTAAAAGGGGTTGGTGTGTATGCACCTCAGGAATCTGGCTGTTTGGCTAAATGTTGTAAGCAAGAGCAGTGTGAAGTCCACCTGGCACTGCTCTGGTTAGGATCTTCATGTGAAATACCGGGGAGGAGGAAGCTTCCTGAAATAGAAGAAGGCACTTGCTGCTGATTTCCACTGCCTCTTTACTCCTCCAGCTAACTATGTTGAAGTAGGGAAATAATAATGGCTATACTAAAGTAAAGTTTCCCCAAATGAACAGTTTGATTTTCAGGAAATTTACAAGGAAGAAAAATTAAGCTATACTCAAAAGCCAAATTACAAGTTCACTCTTATTTTTCCAGGTATTTAAGCTATATTTTACTTTAAAGGGCCATTTAAGGCATCTTTAATTCACTGTATGGCTTTGGCTTATTAAATATTATAAATTGCTAAAAAAGAAAAACAGGCCTGAACATACAAAGTATTCACACTCAGGGTTTTGATGACTATACACATAGCACATTACCACCAAAAGACATTTCACCTTGTGATGGCATACACAAAAGTAATTCAGATTTTATCTTACAGTAGAGGGCAGCCCAGAAGTCTGTGTAGAAGTGACATAAAGAGAACTGTTACCAGGATGGGAAGAGACCACAGAATTTCCATTGGTTGATGAACACCCTAATTTCAGTTTTTCCAAGTACTCTGCATGGACAGGCTTGTGACACTGAAGGACCTTGATAGCATCCTCAACTTTAAACCATTCTCTTTTCCTGCCTACGGAAAAAACACACAAAATAAGTTTCAAAGGATGGATAGCCTGCACACTGAAATTTGATGAGTAGTATTTACTGCAACTCCTCAAGTTATTATTTGTATGTACTGCAATATCTAATACTGTAGTGGTGGGCCAAATGTGGCAAACAAAATCATGGAAAGCAAGGACGTTAAAGGCAGCCATGATCCTCAGCTGGGTTCCAGAAATTCCGGATCTGGCCTGAGGTGCTGAATCTTGAATATTTGAAGCTATAAATAGAGGTGTCTAGTCTCTACAGTTCACTGAATGGCTCAGTGTGACAGACTATCAGTGACAAACTGGTGTCTCCTTTTCATGCAGTACATTAATTATTCACATATATATATATGCTAATCAACCTATCCATATGCTTCCTTGCAAATTAACAAGTTAGATACTCTTATTTACTGTCTGTTCTTCTGCTTCACCTCTTAATAGTTTTTGGTTCAATTAATGTGTCCTTTCTGAATAGTAGTACAATACTTTATTCATAACAAAATATAACAGGTAAAACAGTTGGTGTAGTATAATGGTGTAGTGGTTAAGAGAGGTGGACGCTAATCTGGAGAACTGGGTTTGATTCCCCACTCCTCCACATGAAGTCAGCTGGATGAACTTGGGCTAGTCACAGCTGTTTTAGTAGGGCTCTCTCAGTCCCACCTACCTCACAGGGTGTCTGTTTTGGGGAAGGGAAGGGAAAGTGATTGTAAACTAGTTTGATTCTTCCTTAAGTGGTAGAGAAAGTCAGCATATAAAAACCAATTCTTCTTCTTATAAATTACCCCACCAACAGAGGAGCTAATCAGAGCACTGCTCTAAACACCCCAGTAGGAGTTGTGGGCTAGGGAACATCAGTCAGTTAAGATTTTGACAGGAGTTGGAGGTTTGGTGTGAGAAAGGACAAGGGTCCTGGAACTGAAAGTGTGATGGAATTATACTTGGGTGCTGTGGAGTAGCCTTCCTCAAAAGGCTATCTTTCCCTGGAATGTACTGTTTAAAAACTGCCACCCTATTTCTCTACATTCTCTGTGTTTACTTCAGTTTGTGCTTCTTTTTCAAATAAACATTAATTCTTGTTAAAGTTTAAAAAGTAAACCATCCTGTTCCCTATCAGTTTATCCTCCTCCAGTTATCAATCTAGGCATAGGTGGGTTTATACTCAGACCCAGATTTTGTCCCCTTGTTTTATCCCCTTTATTTCCTACTGAAATTCCCAGGGAAGTGGGAAGGCAGGAAAGAGATGGAAAATCCTTTGAGGTGATTCCCAGGAAAAATTCAGAGCAAAGTTTGTTCAACAAATTTGCAATTTAGAGTGTCTTCAAAGACACCCTACCACAACCTACATATATTTAAGTGGATTCCTTTTATAGACTTCACAAGGCAGTGAACAAATTAATTGTAAAAGTGAGCTCTTTCCACAAACATCTTTTCAGTATTAAAATAATCTGGTTGTAGTTATTCTCAGTTAATGTTTTGAAAAGTGTTGAGTAAGTCTATAATTTTAGCGGCAAGATATCACTGGTGACATGAACAATTTGGTACAAATAGAACTGGTCCTACATATGGCATTATAAATAAGCACACGAGGAAAAAAAGTCTTGCCTATATTAACTGAATCTTCCCAGTCTTCCAGAATTTCAGTCACTGTAAGAACATAAACGTAAGTTCTGTGCTTCCGGTCTTGATTCTGCTTCAGTGTGGAGAAAAAGGAGAAACACACATTTTAATTACACTTGTACCACCAATGAACCAGACTAAGTGCAGCGCTGTTCCTATGTATACAGAAATACCTCTTACGTCTCCTAAGATTAAATAAAATGAGTAGTTTACTATAAAGAAAATAGACAGGGCACAACTGTGTCTAGCAAGGTGTATACCATTAGCAATCACAGGCTGCTAATGTGGTTAGCTACCAAAGTATTTTATCCATTGGCTGAAAACCAAATTAAAGTCACAAACACTCCAGTTTGAAGCACATTTCCTTGGAAGTCCTGCTTACTGCTTTCATGGAAACTTATGTTTAGTCAGGATTACAATTTGAATGAATTTAATAAAATCTATGTTTTTATGGAGCAATACAAATAGGGTTGGATCCAATCAGCTCTTTTACTCAATCCTGCACAATTCTGCTGCGTATTACAACCTGCATCTCTTGTCCATGTAGATCCCATAATCACCAGCACAGCTTTCTTGGAGGGGCCCCCATTCTCCCTTTTTCACCAGTGAAAAAGCTGGTTGGATCCAACCCACAGTCTCTAACATTTACATATTCTTCCTCCACAATGCAGAAATTCAGTGTTTCCTGGAGAACTGCATGACCTATCCTTACCACAACCTACATATATTTAAGTGGATTCCTTTTATAGATTTTTCATATTTGTACATTGTTTTTTACATGAATGTGACAATATTTCTGAATATTAGCTCAAACTGGCTTTCTTGTACATAGAAAAGAAAACCTTAAACTTTGTTAACAAAAATGCAAATTAAATTTCAGAGTATACATCTAAGACTTTTAAAGAACAGCTCACCTCAAATATTCCCAGCAATCTGCCTAGTTTCCCTTTCACTCCAGCCTGTAAGAATAAAAAGACAATCAGGTTTCTTTTCTCTCCCCTGTGAACATTTATTTTATTTAAAATATTTATGTGCCCAACTTTCTGCCAGGCATCCCAGGACCCAAGGCAGGTAATAAAAATACAAAACAATTTAATAAAACATTAAAATGCATTAACAACAAAACTAAAAGCTACCCCAAACAGCAGCACATTTCCCCTTTATCCAGATTCAGACTGCCTCGAAAATTCTTGGGAACAGCTGTTTTACTTCTTTGCCAGAAAGCTAGGTGGGTAGCCACTGAAAAAGCCTGAGCCTGGACCATGGCAGAACGTGTCTTAGACAATGGAGGAACCAGTAATAGACCTTAGTGGGAAGAACAGAGGTGCCACATGGAAATATGCAGGAAGAGGCAGGCCTTCAAGTGTTTGGGTCCCAGGTGAACACTTTGAATTGGACCTGGAAATTAATCGGCAGACAGTGAAGGGACCTCAGAATAGGAGTGAAAGGGTCCTGTGGCTAGCCCCAAGTAACAGATAAGCTGCTGCATTTTGCACCAGCTGCAGCTTCCAGATCATCAAGGGCAGCCCCATGTAAAAGTGAATTACCAAAAAACATAAAAACACACCATAACCTCAAGGTTACTAAAGCATGGATCAACATGTCTAGATCAGACATCTGCAAATCAGCTTCCTAATTTGAGGTAGCTGGAAAAAAGTAGTTTTCATTGCCATTGGCACCTGTTTCTCCAACAAGAAACTAGGATTGAGCAAGACACTCAAACTTTTAACAAAGTCTTTCCCCAAAAGCTGCACACCACTGACAGTAGGGAAAACAATGTCACTTAAAGCACTGATCCTTCCAGCCAGCATCGCTCTGTCTTATCTTGAATCAACTTTAGTTGAACACTGCATTGAGACACTGGACCAAGACAGAGACAGCAGCAACTGGTGGCTTATTCAGAGTAATATACATTTAGATATCACAGGCATATTGATGACAACCTACTTCCAAACTGCAGATGATCTCATTAAGAGGCCTTACAGAGCCTTGTGGAACACCCTCACCAGCCGGACAGCTGCCAAAGGTATGATTTGGTATGTCCCACTACAACCTTTTGCGACCAGTACTGTACAGGCTGGAGCCATCTCAACACTGCTGTGCCCAGACCCACCTCACCTTCCAGGCACCTCAGTGGTATCACATGTTCCAGTGTATCAAAGGCTGTTGACACATCTAGCAACGGCAAAAGAGGTATACTCTCTTTTGCCCTTCTAAAGTCTGAGTTTGTCCCCAACAGTCACTAAATCCATCTAAGTCCTAAACTGCAGCCTTAAAAGGATCAAGGCCAGATGTCTCTTCCACGTATTTCTGGAGTTACTGTGCCACTACCTGTTCAATAACCTTTCCCAAGTTGACAAGCAACCATCTTGTACCTGCCATTTAACAACTACATTATAAACCATTCACAACCTTATGCTCCCCACCTCACTGCAGCTCCACCATGCTCCACCAAAACTCTCATGGCTCCCAGCATTTCAGTGATCTTAGCACTACTGGAGGAGAAGGAAGGCAGGTATAAATTCACTTGTGAATGCCTTGCACCTTATAGGCTCCATTCCAGAACACTCTGAGAACAAAGCTAGTTTTAAGAGGGTCTAAAGATCCAGACATTTAAAACAACAATCAACAAGCATAAGGTTAGCATTAAGGAGAACATCATGAAACTCTCAGGTAATGGCAAGTTAGAGCCCATATACAAGTCTGATCCAGCAATAAAAAGAGTGCATATAGTATACGAATTTAATACTGCAGGGCAGTTTTCTGGCCTTGAGCACTGACTGATCTGTTGGATCAGAGATAAGTGTCTAATGTAAAAGAGCAAATGCAATCTCTTTTGATAAGCTATTATCAGGCCTTACAGCCAACATCTTATGAACACCAAAGCAGCTCAAGGCAGGGCGGTGTTGCATTTTAAGTGTGCCAACCATCAGCCTGTGGTAAACAGCAACTACTCCACTCATCCCAAGTCTCACAAGCTGACTAGGTACTGCTGTTGCCTGGATGCAATGTCTGGAGAAAGGGGAAATTGACCACAGGTACTTCATGCTATGCATAAGGCTCTATATTCCTTTTGTATTAAGAACTAGTAGCCATTACATGCACTTTGAGGCTGCATTTTGATTCAGCTGAGCTGGGGACTACAGGCAGGGGTGAGTTTAAACTTTGCCTTTTTTAAAACGCTGGGAAGCCTAACTAAACTGAGAATTTAATTGAGGTTTGCTGGGAGAGGGTTGTGATTGTTGTGCTGGGTGTGTGTGATTAAGGTTGATTGCTGCCTGAAAGCTTAATTGTTCCCTTGTTAGGTGGGGTTGTTGTGATTGGAGCTTGTGTCTGAGAGGTGGGGGCTGTGTGCATTTAAATTCCAAGGCTCCTGCTCGTCCCGTGGCTCTTAGCCTGTGGATCTGTAGGTGAGTATAAAATCTTTTTATCTTAGCAGAGTAGCTCTCTCCATCCGGTTGGAGTACCGAGCAACTTGAATATCTACGTGAATTAGCAGCAGATACCGTATTTTTCGCTCCATAACATGCACTTTTTTCCTCTTCAAAAGTGAGAGGAAATGTCTGTGCGTGTTATGGAGCTAATGTGCACACAGAGCCGGCTGGGCACGCTGGAACGACGCGAGCCGGCTTCCCCCGCCTGCCTCCCAGCGGGGCGCACAGAGCCGGCTCGCGTCGTTCCAGCGTGAGCCGGCTTTCCCCGCCCCGACAGCCAGCTGGGGGGGGGGGGCGTGTTATGGTCAGGTACGTGCTATGGAGCGAAAAATACGGTAGTTGCAGGGCAAGAAACTTCGGCACTCAGTTCTTATTTGGTATAGGAAGAGTGCAAGAGAGTAAAGGGCAGGGTTACAACACCAAAGAATAATATAATAAATTAATAAAATACCAGTTTTGAAGGTAGAAAGCCAGCAGGGGTCGGGGGGCTATCCAGGGTACTGCATGGAGTGTCACATGTATGATTATCTGCCTGCTGGACAGAAGTTGTGGGTGTGCACTCGGTGCAGGGAGCTCCTGGCTCTCAGGAAGCGAGTTCACTTCCTCGAGGCCAAGGTAGCTCAACTGGAGGAGCTGAGGCAGGCAGAGAGAGAGGTGACTAAGGACTCCGGGGATGAAATAGTCACATCCCAGTCCCAAGGTGATGGCAACCTGCCAGTCACGGATGATGGAGGCCATCTCACTGAGGTAGGGGAATGTGGTACCTTAGAAGGGACCTCTTCCTTGGTGGATGAACAGATATCCTCTGGTACCGAGGATATGCCTCAGAGGGGAGGGGGGCTTCTTGTAGTGGGGGATTCAATCCTTAAGAATGTAGATAGCTGGGTTTCTGGTGGGTGCATGGACCGCATGGTGACTTGCCTGCCTGGTGCGAAGGTTGCGGACATTACCCGTCATATAGGTAGTCTGGTAGGTAGTGCTGGGGAGGAGCCAGTGGTTGTGGTGCATGTTGGCACCAACGACGTGGGGAAATGTAGTCTGGAGGTCTTAGAATCCAAATTTAGGTTGCTAGGCAAGAGACTAAAAGCCAGGACCTCCAAGGTAGCTTTCTCAGAAATGCTACCTGTTCCACATGCAGGACCACCTAGGCAGGCACAGTTGGTGAGTCTCAATGCGTGGATGAGACGGTGGTGCAGGGAAGAGGGCTTTAGATTTGTAAGGAACTGGGCAACATTTTGGGACAAGCGGGGCCTATACGAAAGGGATGGGCTCCACTTGAACCAGGATGGAACCAGACTGCTGGCGCGTAATAAAAAAGGTGGCAGAGCAGCTTTTAAACTGAACCTGGGGGGAAAGCCGACAGAAGCTGAGAAGCATCCGGTTCGGGCAAACTCAGTGCACATGGACAAAGGGAAAATTGCTTCAGATTGCCCACATAGGAATTACTTGGACATGAAAGGGAATGGGGGAAAAATGATGGATAGCCACTTAAAGATGCCCAAAGGCACATGCCAGGCAAGTCGAAAGAGAGAAACAGTGTGGAGGTGTTTCTATGCTAATGCTAGAAGCCTCCAAGCAAAAATGGGGAAGTTAGAGTGCATGGTTTTAAGGGAAAACAGATATAGTGAGCATTACAGAAACCTGGTGGAGGGGAGAGAACCAATGCAATACAGTCATCCCTGGTTACAAACTGTATAGAAATGACAGGGAAGGGCGTATTGGAGGGGGTGTTGCTATGTATATCAAGGAAGGCATAGTGTCTAATAAGCTAGAGATTATAAAAAGGGCAGACTCGTCCACAGAATCCTTATGGGTGACTATTCCGGGCCCCAAAGGAGATTTAGTACTAGGGACGTTTTATCGGCCCCCTGACCAAATGGCTCAGAGTGATCTTGAGATGGAGAATGAAATCAGGGAAGCATGTAAAGGTAACGAAGTGGTAATAATGGGAGACTTCAACTTCCCTCATATTGATTGGATAAATGTATGCTCCAGTCAAGCCAAAGAGATAAAATTTTTAGACATCCTAAATGACTGTGCCCTCGAACAGTTGGTCATAGACCCAACCAGAGGGGAGGCGATCCTGGATTTAATACTCTGTGGTGCTGCCAGTGATTTAGTGCGGGATGTGGATGTAGTTGAGCCAGTTGGCAATAGTGATCACAATGGCATCAAATTTAATTTATATGTAAGTGGGAAAGTGACTGGGAAATCTCACACAATTACCTTTGACTTTAAAAGAGGGAACTTCTCTAAAATGAGAGAACTGGTAAAGAGGAAGTTGAAAGGAACAGTTAGGAGGGTCAAATCTCTTGAAAAAGCTTGGGGGTTACTCAAGTCCACATTACTAGAGGCTCAGCTAGCTTGTATACCGCAGGTCAGGAAAGGTAGTAATAAGTCCAAGAGGTCACCACCATGGCTAACGGGTAAGGTGAAGGAAGCAATTAGAGAAAAAAGTCTTCCTTCAGAGACTGGAAGGTTTGGCCAAACAAGGCGAACAGAAGCAAACACAAACTTGCACAAAGGAAATGCAAGAAGATAATTAGAGATGCAAAAAAAAAAAAGATTTTGAGGGGTATATTGCTAAACACATCAAAACAAACAATAAGAAATTCTTTAAGTATATTAGGAGTAGGAAACCAGCTAGGGAAGCGGTTGGACCATTGGATGACAATGGGAGTAAAGGAACTGTAAGGGAGGATAAAGCGATTGCTGAAAAACTAAATGAATTCTTCTCATCTGTCTTCACTGTTGAAGATACAGGGCAGATTCCTTCTCCTGAACAGAGATTTTGGAGAGGGGAAAATGAGGAACTGAGGCAAATAGTGGTAACAAGGCAGGAAGTCCTAGAACAGTGATGGCGAACCTTTTAGAGACCGAGTGCCCAAACTGCAACCCAAAACCCACTTATTTATCGCCGAGTGCCAATGCGGCAATTTAACCTGAATACTGAGGTTTTAGTTTAGAAAAAACAACACATACATTAACATCTTTTGCCTTTAAAGAAAAACACAATAACAGAGCTTTCAATGATACAAACAACTTTTTATTGAAAGGTAAAAGTTTGCATTTGGCATGCGTTTGAACAATTAATGTGATTTTTGTTGTTGTGTGCTTGCTGATAATTTGTCCACCCTTGGCTCATAGTTTGTAAGTTTGAGAGCAACACATGCAGCACTCAGGTCATCTGTTAGTCTGTTTCTGGTGCCAGATTTGATATAATTCAAAGCTGAAAACAGCTGCTCACAAGCATAAGACGATCCAAACAAAGTAAGGAAAGCAATCCCAAGTGCTTTCATTGACTTAAAATTATTGGGCAGAGAATTCCACACTTTAAGGATTTCGTTTTCAGAACTAACTGTGCTGTCCTTTGGCATCCCTTCTATCTTCTCAAGTGTTTCACGCAGGTCACAGAATTTATTTTTCCAGATAGAGCTTTCTTGAAATTCTATTAGCTCCATTTCCAGATTTTCTAAATCTAACCAATGTAGGCAAGAACCTGGGACCTTCTGCATGCCAAGCAGATGCTCTAACACGGCCCCTCCCCAGGCAAACTGCCACCTCACCCGACCTGCTGAAGCAGACCCTTCCCTCTCCCCCCTGCAAACTCCACCCCCCCCAAACCCAGACTATGCAAACGGAGGCTGAAACCCCCCCCACCACCTCTGGCTGAAGAAGACCCTTCCCTCTCCCCCCTGCAAACAACACCCCCCCCAAAACCCAGACTATGCAAACGGAGGCTGATTTCCCCCCCCCCCCCGCCATTTGAGCTTTACCACTCAAACCGTTGCGGCAGCTCTCTCTCTCTCTCAGCAGGCGGACGCCCTGGTGGGAGGGCTCGGGGAGGCGCAAGCACGCTCTGCGGGGCAGGAGACTCACAAGTAGGTAGCCGGGGAGCACCAAGTGCAGCCGAGCTGCTGCTGCCGGGCGTGGGAGGGCCTCCGGAGGCGGCAGGCAGGCAGCTCCTGCCTCGGACCAAAAAAACTCCTGGGAACCACGAGGCACCCGGGAGGCTACAATGGAGGTGGGCGGGGCAGAGCCGGAAAGGCCAGCGACTTGCAGGAAGAGCTAAGTCACGGCCTCAGCTCAGCGAGGGAGGGGCGAGGAGCAGCTGAGCCGCGGTGAGCCGGGCGTGCCGGCGGAAAGAGCGACGCGTGCCAGAAATGGCACGCGTGCCATAGGTTCGCCAACACGGTCCTAGAACGTCTAGACAAACTGCAAACTAACAAGTCACAGGGACCAGATGGTATTCATCCTAGAGTTCTTCAAGAACTCAAATGGGAAATTGCTGGACTTCTAACAAAGATATGTAATATGTCCCTTCGATCAGCCTCTGTACCATTACTCTCTTTATGATCAAATCAAAATAACCTGCTCTTTTTGCTTTTGTTTTGGGGAAAGCATTACTTGTCCACTATATGCAAACAGGTGAATTGCGGTTTGTGCTTGCTCCTACAAACACGAGTTACATAACACAAATAGTTTGGGGACAAAGAAGTGAACAGCAATATACAAAGGGAAGTGGAATTAAATGAACCAGAGGCTTGCTCAAGTAGCATTAAACCACAGTTTTGAGTTCTTATCTATTGCATTTTTATCCCTACTTCCCTCCAAAAAGATCAAGATAGCATACAGGGTTCCTTCCTTCTGCCATTTTTCTTTACAACACTGTCATGTAGATTAAGCTGAGAGAGAAAGTATAACTGACCCAAAGGTCACCCAGTGATAGAGAGCAGGGCTCTGTCTGACTTTGGACCTCCAGTCCCAGTCTGACATTCTACACCACTACACTACACTGACTTTCTGACATGAACCAACCCTGTAAAAGTCAACAATCTCAGTCCAGTAGGGGATATCAGTGCTCATCTCAAATGCTAAGCTCAAACATTTACCTCTTCATAGACCTCTCTTACTGCAGCACCCCCTGGTTCTTCTTCTGGTTCCATTCCTCCACCTGGAACAATCCACTGATCTGGATACCTGCTGCTGCTTACTAGCAGAACCTAAAAAGACAAGTACATTTATATAGCCATAAATAAAGATAACTCTAACGAGATTTCTTTTTACCAGCATATTTGCAGCTTCTAAGATTACAGCACAAAGCAAACTGTATTTAGACAAAATAAGGTATTAATATTGTTCCAAGCAGTAACTGAAACTGCCAACTCTAAGAATGGTGCACTCTGCTGCCTGAAAGCATTGAAAAAAAGTAGTCCTGACATGTTTACATCAGATAGTTATAAATAATAAATAATCATTTCAGTTTAGTTTCAGAACACATCATGCTTAAAGTATGCTGTCCTAATATCAATGCTATTCATAGTCACTGTACTAAATCTGTCTTATTTGTTACCACTATAGAAATTAACAAAAGGCTGTTGATTCAAATTATCACATTTTTTTGTCAGTATGATTGTCTTGCACTGACCACCTAAGTGTTTTACTGAGTAAATGAAAAGCAGTATCAACTTTACAAGGGCTTTCCTTCTTGTAGCATGTGGTAGGCATGTCTGATCTTTATTATTAGGTATTTAAAACATTTATATGCTGCTTTTCAGTCAAGGGAGGCAGGTTAACTGATATAAACATGTAACACATCAGAACAGGACAACCATCATCAACAGACTTAATGTAAGAAATGAATTTTTAAAACCCAGTGAAAAGCTATTCATTTGTACCCTTAAAGGCTTTTTTTTTAAAGAGAATGATTCAATTACTTAAGCAATATTAAAGTAATGACAAGCAGAGATGTATATGTAGTATATTCCCATGGAAGGCCAATCAGTTACTTTAATGGATGGTCCATTATTTCCATTAGGTTTACAGTGCATTAGGTTTAGAGGCATACCGATGGTCCACCAACTTGTAACTTGGGCTTGTTCAGAGGACAGTAAAAGTAGAATACAGTTCAGAATAGTCATGTGCTATGAACATTCTACGCAGAAAAGTACAGTGATTATATAGGCCAAGAGGCTACACAGGACACTAAATATTCCACATGTTCAGGGGAGTAATGAGCTCAAGGACCGTTTGTGTTTTTTCAAACAGTATCAAGCCTGAACTGACCCTAGAAGCTAAAATGACTAAACTGAGGCTATCATACTTTGGTCACATTATGAGAAGCCAAGAGTCCCTGGAAAAGACAATCATACTAGGAAAAGTTGAAGGCAGCAGGAAAAGAGGAAGACCCAACAAGAGATGGATTGACTCTATAAAGGAAGCCATAACCCTCAATCTGCAAGACCTGAGCGAGGCTGTTAAAGATAGGATGTTTTGGAGGACATTGATTCATAGGGTCACCATGAGTTGGAAGTGACTTGACTGCACTTAACATACACACACACACACACACACACATATTTACACTACAGCTTTCTCTTTTCCCCTAGCCACTCCATCAGAACTTTCTATATTTCTTAGTGGTTTGGGAGCAGAGTGTTTCATTTTCTGCTGGAAAAGGAAAGGTTCTTTCAAAATATATCTGATTCACAAGTAGTTTCATATCATTTAGTTACATTACTCAAAAAATACTAACTTGATGTATTAGTTGGAAGATGTTATTCTAATGCAAGCTTCCTTCAGAATAATTTTGTGGGGTTTTTTTAGAGGCCAGGTTATTGGTAACTACATGGATCTTTTATAGAGCTTCACATATTAAGTATTCATTACAAATATAAAACAGTACTTTTGAACTCTGAATCTAGATTCAAGACGGGGTAACATTTTTTCTTGGAAATATGAGTAATCAAGCATGTGGGTGGCAGCTTTCACTGACAGGATTCTAATCACCCAGGGACTCCTGAACACCCAAACCTTGACCTTTACTTGAGTCTTTTATTGCTGAAATAGAGAAAACAAGCCATGCCAGAAGAAGCATCATCACTGAAACTGAAGTTCTGCAAGAGACCATTTACAGGCAAAGAACACTGTAGGGCAGGGGTGTTGAACTAATTTGTTACAAGGGCCAGATATGACATAAATGTCACTTCCTCAGGCAAGGTGCTAGAGATACAAACTTTATAGAAGACACCGGCAAAGCCAATTAATGGTATTATTTTTTCACTTTAAATACAAACATGCTTAACACAATAACTCTTACAGTATTTTATTTACCAGTCTTTGATCATTGACACCTTGGGACTTTGGGGGAGGTAGCTGCCTCGGCTGGATCACAGGCCGAATAAGAGCTCTCAGGGGGCCGGATCAGGCCTCCGGACTGTATGTTTGACATCCCTGCTCTAGGTAAGACTGATTTCAGACTGTCTGCAAAGAAGAGATGGTCTACCTCATAGTCTAAAACTGGCCAACATGGTCCACAAAATGAAGGATAAAGTGCTAGAAGGGCTTGATACATCGCTGGGAATACCTAGTGTGGTAACAGCCTTTTGTTTTTGTTCGAAATGAATTAGTGTCTTCTGTAGTCAAGAGTTAATGCAAACAACAGCATTATTCTTCTGCACAGAAAGCCTTAGCTTAATGAAATTGATTCAATCAGCGTTTATCATTCACCATATGTCTAGACAGAAATTCCAGTTTACTAGCACAGATAGGAAGAAGTAATTGTTTGGTCTGCCAAGAGCTTAATGCATGGCTTTATATTATTATTCAAGCTTCAGACCTGTGACATATGAAAACAGGACACGACAGTAAGAGTAAATAACGTTAATGAAAACAATGTATATGTTTACAGTGGCCAAAAATAAGACCTTAAATAAACTGAACTTGGCATTACAGGGCAAATGCCTTCAAATTAAAATACAATTTAACAGACAAAAATTGACAAATAAAATCTCACATTTATCACATTAATTTCTTAACTATATCAGAAGTTTGTAACAATTGCATCAGCTCATGCGCTATTTCATATTTTCAAGATTATATAATCCTCAGTAAAGGAAGAGAGGCTGTAAAAGATACGGTTACTTAGTTACCTTGGAAAAAATAGTATTTTCATTAATCCAAAAGTATATCTTATTTATGAATAACAATTTTGAAGGATAACATTCCTCAAACTTTGGTCCAGTCAGACAAGGAATGATCCTGAAAGATTATTTATATCCATCATGCTATCTGTTAACAGTGCTGGATCTATCTTTCTTGCTAGAGCACTGGTTCCCAACCAGGGGTCCATGGACCCCCAGGGGTCTGCGAGAACAAAATTAAGGTCCACGAAACAAAGTTATAAACCCATAATAAATTAATATTTTCAATTAAAAGTTCTCTATTATAAAAATATATTCAAATATTATTCTAAGTTTAATGTTTAACTAACAGTTATGATTAAAGTTTATTTTCAAATTCTTTGAATTTTTATTTTGAACCTTGGGGTCCCTGCACCGAACAAAAAGTCCTAGTGGTCCCTGGTCAAAAAAAGGTTGGGAACCACTGTGCTAGAGGATGCACTGGCCACACCAGGCTGTCTCAGAACTACACATGAACAACTGTGCTCAAAATAAGCTATCCCAAAAGCATCTAGGAATAATGTATGAATGCTCTGAATATATTTGCTGGTCTTACTGGCCAACATTATTCTTCTGACCAATCTACAGACATTCTGACCAGTGTACAGACATTTTCACTCTATTTTAACTTCATGCTAAAATTTAACAAGCTAATTGCTGAAATATCTTTGGATTTGGAACAGATGGGCAACTTTAAACTTGTCTTTATGGGGCAAATAAAACAATCAAAATGAATATTATTCCTAGGATTTTTTTATATTTTACGAGCAATTCCCTTCTATATACTTTGCATATATATTCATAAAATTGATATCTTTAAAGAGGATGCAACTTCCATTCAATGAAAGAGGATTTGGTTTCCCTAATCTTAGTTTAGATCATCAGGTGTACTTGTCAACTTGTACTAACTACTGGGATAGCTCCTTGCAGTTGGACTATCTGTTTTGGGCTCTTTTGGAGGCTTTTTACCTGGTGCCCCTCTAAGTGGAATGCATCAGGGTCTACTTATGCTAGAGTGGATCCTGTTCCTCCTGCAATTTTTGCAGCTAGAGAACAATGGTGCATAATGGCAATGCAATGTCAATTTGATCCATTTTCACATGCTAAATTAATGGTCAACTTCTGTTGAATGGCAATATTTACAATTGCATCATCTGATATCTAAATATGACCCTGTGATGTCAAGAGACTAGGCCTCTTCCATAATCTTATTCAAAATTCAAACAGTGGTTCAGGCAGAAGCCTAGAAAAATATGCACCTTTTTGCTCCCTGAGAAACCAAGTCAAGGTGACTGTAGCTTCAGAGGGAGAGATAAGGAAGATGGGAGGTTTTCACAGGTGCTGGGTAGATCACCTAGCTTAGCAATTTGAAAGCCACCAGAGTGGGCCTTCACATTATATCTTTAACGCAAAGGTTTGTGGGTTGGACACAGCTGCAGACAGTCAGAGCTAATTAGCAATCTTACCTGATTTGTTGAGTCACCTAGTTAGTAACACCAATGGTTGATTAAGTTACATCATTTGATTGGTCAACCAGAATCACGCCAATGCAGGTCATGAGGCATAAAGCATAGATCTTTCATAGTTTTGCTCTGTCTGGTATACAACTAGTTTTGGGACACTTAATCCTGGGTGAGCCAGAACAGCCAGGCACTTATTTGACTTGGACTCTGGAACTATTTTGGACTCAGTTTGTCAAGGTAATACCTAGACTGGAACCAATGCTTCTAAAAGGCTTAGGTTAGTTATTTAGCTTTATTACTTTTATCCTTTTCACTGCTCTTTTATTGTATATCCCTGCACAATTTTCTAATAAATCATTAGTTATATTTTGTGGTGTTCTCAAACTCTGGGGCTTCAATATGAATCCAGTCCTTTGGCCTACATTGGCTACAGTTACTGAAATAACTTGTTTTGAAACTCGCCTTGTGAGTGTACAACATTGCAGGATGGCGTTTTTGATCTTAGATTTGGGAGAGGCTTCATCTTTTGGTCTCTAGCTGTATGGGTAGTTAAGGGGACCTAGTGGCAGTGCTACCCTGGGGTACGTGGACTCATACACTTTGATTTTGTCTTGCCCAATCTGTCACCCTTAACTGGGACCTTGGCCTTAAGGCCTTTTGACATGGAGCATAAGAGTATCAGAGTCCCTTTTGCTCCTGGAAACTCTAAATCAGGGGTCCCCAACCCTTTTCTGCCTGCAGGCACATTTGGAATTCTGACACAGCATGGAGGGTGCCACAGGAAGTAAAGCCAGCCACAAAATGATTGTCCCAACTTAACTTCAGTAACACAGCATATATACTCGTGCTGTGGTGGCAGCTGCTGCCAAAGCAATATTTTAAATAATCGGCACAGCCAATCCAATCTCCAATAGTCAACCAGAAGCCTTGTTGGGCCAAAGCCTCTTTATGAAATGGAAGTAACGTGGATGGAGTAAAGTGTCTAACTGTTGGCTTTGTAACTCGCAGGACATGTCCCTTAAACACAGACTTTGGGTGTGTCTAGTAATTCGGTTTTCCTGGGAAGTTATGAGTCATTTCAATTTTTGTATTAGAATGCTTGTGTGCTTTTAAATTACCTGCCCGTCTCTTGGAGGCTAACCGATAGTCAGTGAAAATGGACCCTCCCTATCCTTACTACAGCTAAAAGTCTCACAGTACAACACTGGAAAGATAAATGCCTACCTTTGGTAATCAATGTATTGAGGACCTTAGAACTCTTATCAATGTTTGAATGCATGGCATCGAGACGAAGTCTGCATATGGACTTCTTTTTTAGATATTTGGAAACTTTTTACAGAAACTTGTGTAGATCTGCTACCACTGTCATATATCCTTTTTCTTTTCTGGATTTTGAGTCTAAAGTCACATTTCTAGTCTTGTGTGTAGACTGAGATGTCAAACATTAACCAGAGTCCTACACATTTGATTCATGTTTCGTCTGAAACCTGTCCCACTGTGCACAAGCCTTACTTAAAAGAAGAGATCTACTACAACATTGTCTTTCTCTTGTTTAAATAACCAAATCCAAACTGAGCAACAAGCCTCGGAAATTTCCAAAGAGAAAGCTGACATTAAGAAAGTTAAAATGGAGTCAAGTGTTGGTAACTCAAGCCTCCCAAGGCTCCAACTATTACAGCACTGTAGATGCTCCAGAAACTGTAAGACCACAGATTAGATGTGAATGATCACCCCAGTTTTCACTTGTAAACCTCCCTGCTAAGTTCATTATAGGTATCCAGAAGAGCCAAATTCGTTTTCAGCTAGTTAACCTTTTAATAGTCTAACCAATGTCTTTAACCTCTTCAAGCCAACCTACACTAAGTGGCTGTGACAGCCTCACACTAATAAGGTGAAAGCCATTACAGTATTTTAAAGTTCAATGTATCTGCTGCTGAAGTAATCCATTATTCAACCAAGGCAAGGACAGCGCAGAAAGGTCATTCACATTGCACATGCCATATTATCAACCTGGAAGAGACATGCAACTTGGCTGCAGACATTATAGTTAGGAACAAAAGAACAGCATAGCAGTTTGTTTAGGATGCAGCACCCTTCATATTCTGCACAAAACTGCTACCATGATGCCACTCCTAGATCCTTTATATAGCAGTTTCAGCATTTAATCAGTTAAGGATCAGAGGCAGGCTATGTGTAGATCTGCTTCAAATTATAAGGTCAGCACAAGTCACCGCAGAATTAGAGTGGAACAATGCATCAAGAATTCATACACACCACAAACTGGGAGCTTATTATATGGCCTTCACTATTCAAGTTGTGACTCATTTTTTCTTTCAGTTAATCCAAGGCTACACATCAGAGATTTCTAGCCATTATATCCACCGAAAGCTCACAATCAACTTTTTCATTATGCCACCATCAAATGAGCCTGATGTCAACATCCCCGCTTACCAGATGAAAGCTGTCTGAATCCTGACAGAGGTACACAAATGTCAGCTCACCCTACTGAGGCCAACCAAAAATTACAAGGAGTCACTAACAAAACAGTCTACTAGCATAATCTTACATGGAAATCCAAGTAGTTGCAAGAAAGGGTAGTTACTGCAAGACTTGTGCTATACAGCAGAACATTCCATTCCATATTTCCATTTACAATTTACTGTTTTTATGGCTATTACAACTACACTTGGGACCTAAAGTTCACAGATGTTTGAGTACATTTTGAACATTAATGCAATGCAGGATTTTTCTGGGGTGCGTGTGGCTGTTTAAGAACAAATAGGATAATATCCAACAGAATATTGTTTAAAAAACAAAAAACAAATCTTGCTTCCCTCCTCCCACAAAGCCTGGAAAGCTTCTCATCATCAACAGATCTGCTACCCAAGATTAATCCGTAAGCACAAGACTGACCAGCCCACAAGGAGGGGCAGCCTTGCCCCCGTGCATTTGTGAGTCAGCTCAAGCAGCAGGTCTGCCAAATTACTCACCCAGTAGAACTTTTGAACGTCCTGGAGTACTAGTTAGCTCTGAGATGTGCATTGGAGTCTGTCTCACCTTTTCAAAGACAGCTATTCCAGCCTACAATAGCAGTTAATTGGTGCACTTTGTTTTCTAGTATGGTTAGAGCTCCCTCTACAGCCCAAGTTGCATGTAAAAAGCTTAACTATTAAAAACTAGCACAAATCATTAGCAAGATGACTCAAGGTGAATGTTTAGAGGTTTGGGAGGATTTCTCATGCAATAAACTGAAAAATATGAATTCATTGCCACTAGTTTAAGTTACCTTTTTGATACTTTATAAAGCAAATGTATCAACAGCTATTATACAGGGTAACTAAAAAACAGACTTTGTGTTCACAGATACTTCTGATTACCAGATACTGTGGATAAATTGAATGGATGTCAGATTCATGTCCGGCTTGTTATAGAGTACATTGATTTAATTGATCTATACCAGTGGTTCCCAACCTTTTTTTGACCAGGGACCACTAGGACTTTTTTGTTCGGTGCAGGGACCCCAAGGTTAAAAATAAAAATTCTGAGAATTTGAAAATAAACTTTAATCATAACAGTTAAACATTAAACTTAGAATAATTTTTGAATATATATATTTTATAATAGAGAACTTTTAATTGAAAATATTAATTTATTATGGGTTTATAACTTTGTTTCGCGGACCTTAATTTAGTTCTCGCGGACCCCTGGGGGTCCATGGACCCCTGGTTGGGAACCAGTGATCTATACCAATTTTGCAGTTGAAATGCATGCAATGGTGTCTAGAGCCTAGTTCATTTGTATTTTCTGAGCAGCCTGAGAATCCTAAACACTGGGTGATACAACCAACATGCCTTGAACTCCAGAACTGTGTCTGCCTGGAACCACATTTCTATCTGCATGCACATGAAAGGATACTATATACTTGAAGGTCAGAGCTGCAATCACATGCAGAGTTATTCAGAATCACCACTGAATAAAGTGGGTTTTCCATGCATAAGGAATCAGGCTGCAACTAATGTCCAACACCTTCCAGAAGCAACGGATTGTAGTTACTGGGTGAAGTAGTGTCTCTCCATAAGAAGGAAAATAAGTGCCCAGAATCCTAAGTACTCATAACTTAATAACTGAACATATTGCAGAACTTGGGCGAAGCAAAACAAATCAAGTGGAATCTTTAAGACTAACAAGGTTTATTCCAGCATAAATTTCCACAAGTCATATTCTTCAGATACGAATGTGACTTGTAAAAATTAATAAACCTGGATAGTCACAAAAGTGCCACTTGATTCCTTTTATTTTGTCATAACATATACAGCTACTGTTCTGAGAGAATTCACATATAACAATCATCCATATTGGCTCTGTGGGTGTTCCTGGCACATCCAACCACTATTATAATTTGCTAGTCTGTGGGTACAGTAGGAAGCCCATAATGGCATCGTGTCATTTAAACCTCAGATATCTCCCCCCTTCCCAGTTCTATCTTCTGCACAGAAAATCAGATATCCATTTTTCAGTTTAGGAGTTTGTTCTAGGATTTAACATGTTTTTTCTTAATACCTGAAAATATACAGTATAATTTAACTAGATGTTCACTATACAGTTAGAAAATCACCACCACGCTTGTGAGTTTCTCAGAATGCTGGACCATATGGACATTTGATCTACTCAAGAATGGCAATTCTTACATTCTTAAGTTAAATTTGAAGTTGAGCCACACACGTATGAGTTTATAAAAATGGACGAATTCATAATTTATGAATCCTCTCCTACATTTATTATCTCTCATTTCCAATAAGAACTAGATTCTGATTCTACACTTTGACTGGATGACAAGCATTAAGCCCAGCTTATAAAATGTTACATTCAGAAACCAACGAGGACTCCTGGCCAACCATATTAACATGTCACGATGTTCAGGACAGGAGAAAAGAAGCTACATCTCTACATTGGCAATCCCTGGATACACAGAGGACTGTGCAATACCGTACTATAGTTATTTTAGGTGGGTGGAGCTTCTTGCAATCCTGTCTACTTCCACCAGCAACTTCCCACTGTATTAAGGCATTCTACAACTGCATCACATAACAAGTGGGTTTTCTGCTAACATCTCCAACAGTTAAGGTTGCATTAGGCAAAACTGTCTCTAGCTGTGTGACCATACCATCCTTTATTAGGCTTGGATTCACCAGTAATTTTTTTCACATATAGCACTATTTCCTCACTTCCCTTTCTCACTAGAGCCCCCCAAATGCTGGGAACCTCAGGATCAGCAGGAAGGGGAGAGATGGAGATCTGCTGTACGGCTGGGGAATCACTGAAAATTGTGCCACTTTTGTCCACAGAAATCCTCCATGCAATCCCAGTCCTGTTACTGCCAGTGCTAAACCTATGAATGCCATGTTATGAATGGAGGAACGTCTTGGTTTCCTCCTACAACTGTAATTTCTAAATGGCAACTGGCACTCGCTACTACTCAGACACCTTTCTGCCACGTATAGGCAGGTGATTTTTTCCCACTCAAGGGTATAATCAGAAGTTCAAATCTGAGAATGAGAAGTTTGTAACACTCAGATTTGGGATGTCTGCACAAAGCAAGGGTACAATACAAAGTTTAACACCACACATTTCTGGTAGGCAGTATAAACATCCAGATTTCATAAAGCAATAAAGTCTAGACTATGCTTGTGTCCCTTTCAACCATGATTGACATTCAGAAAATGTCTGTGAACAGCATACTGGAGGTGACCGCTGGGGAGAGGGGAATTGCATTAACAAGTAGTCTCATTCTTATGCATGTTTACTGAATTATTACTGACGTTTATTCACATTTACTATGTTTTACTCTGTAACTTGCCTCAAACAGTATCTCTGGAAGAGTGGCACAAAAATATTCTAAATAAATAAAAACATTAAATACCATTTGACCAATGGGGCTTACTCCCCCATACACAAGGATATTTTCCAGAATCTCATTTTTTCCATACCCATATAGGCATCTACAGCAGACAGGTAGTAATATTTTCATAACCAGGAAGTGACTAGAGATTGCTGGAACAAATATTTGACAAGCACTAGAAGGCAAGTGTAGTTTAAAATGCCTTTAAGTAGTGGGAAATCTGCCTGCTTAGCAAAGAATATTTCTTCTTTCAGACAATATTTTATTGACATGCAAAGGTAAAGTACTTGTAGCATTTAAAAGCTTGCATGGTATTATTGTACCTTTTGCACCCTGTTGAATGAAATGTGATTTAAGCATCAAGTGTTCAAAGCAACTACTTTTTTAAAAATATGTGCTTTAGCTCACAAGAAGTTTTATGCATGAAATCAGCATAAGCATGGCACAATATTACCCACTGACCTACCTGGCATTGTACCTTAATAGCAGCCAGACAGACTACTATTTACTGACACTCTACAAAGTAAAAAAAAGAGAGAGAGAGAGAGAAGCAACAGAAGCAAGAGTCGTCTCCAGGAGCCAGTTGGAAATCACTGTTTCATAAATCAGAGCCGGTGACGCCTATCTGCCTGGCCTGCAGCGTTTTTTTGGGGGGGTGGGGTGGGGGGTTCCACAAAAAATTGCGAGAACCGCGAACAACTTGCTTCCCCCACAACCTAAGAAAGAGGGCGCTGAAATACACTAGGCCGCCAAACGGAGACAGCCAGCTCTGTCCAGCTGATGACAAGGAACGAAGGATGCGCAGTGCTCCAGGCACGGCTGGCCGTCCAGCCTCTCTGAATGTCAAGTCTGTAAATGACTTTAAAGAGCAGCTGGCTCGCTGGGAGTTAGGACCCAGCTACCAGGCCCACGGGCGGCATCGCTCCCTTCCCTGGGCCATCTCTTCAGGCGACAGCCACAAAAAGTAGGCTCCTTTCGCCTCCTTCCCGCGAAGGCACAGCCTAGGGAGGCATCGGAGCCGATCCGACCGAAGAGCAAAGAGAGAGGGGGGGGGGACGCGTCGTTCCCCGGCCAACACACGTTGCGCCTCGGCGGCCATGGCAGCCAGGGCGGAGGAGGAGGAGGAGGGCAGGGGCCGAGGAGACTCGCAAGGGGGCGACAGGCCCCGCACGACCCCGCACACAAAGGGGTCGGCGGGTGGGCAGCGCCGCCCGGCGGGGGGCGGGTGTCGCTCCAGCCAGCCTAGGAGGCCGAGGCCCACCGCCGCCCGCGCCCCCGCCCCCCGGCCCGAGGTCCAGCCGAGCCCCGCTCTCACCTCGTCCTCCCTCTCGCTGCGGAAGCACAAGCACGCCGCCCGCTTCTTGAAGCCCTCCCGGTCGTAGGTCCGCGTCTGGTTCGGCTTGAACTTCATCATAGAGGCGGAGAAGAAGCCGCCGCCGCCGCCGCCGCCAACTCCCACTCCCGGCGGCGCGCCCGTGAGGGAGGAAAGAGACCCAGAGGCCCCCGCGGGCTCCCCTTTCCTCGGGCCTGCCAGGCGACAGTTAGCCCCCCTCCCCTTCACGCGGGAAGGCGCCTCTCAGGGGAGGCCAGCGCCGCGACTCGCGGTGGCGGAGGAGCTCTGGGCGCTGCTGCCTTCCAGGAGCCCACGCCGAGCCATGGAGCCCATCCGCCTGCTTCAGCCGCTCAGCCCCTGGCCTGGCCTGGCCTTCCTCTCCCGCCGCGCCTGCCTGCCCCCGCGACGCAGCCGAAACCCGGGCTGACCCCGCCGTCCTCCGGCAACTGCCGCCAGCCCGCCGCTCCTGCGGCCGCCGTACCCACTATTTAACTGTAACGCGCATTCCTCCCTCTTCCCGGCCTCCCGGCTCGACTGCGCAGGCGCCGAGCCCGCCTCAGAGGCTGGGCGACGAGAGGGGAGGAGGCTGGCGGCGCGCGGGCGGGCGGGCGGGCGGGCGGGCGGGGGGAGGGGCGGCGGGTGGATTCAAGAGCGAAGGAGCTGTAAGCGGAAGAGGCGGTGAGGCTCTTTCAGGGAGTTGTTGGCGGAAGTAACGTGACGGGCTTGAGGAATCGGCAGAAAGGGGTGCCCGAGAATTAAAGTGCCTCACGCAGGGGAGCGGTCGTGGCTCAGTGGTAGAGCATGTGCTTGGCATGCAGAAGGTCCCAGGTTCAATCCCCGGCAACTCCAATTAAAGGGGCTAGAGGCAAGTAGGTGATGTGAAAGACCTCTAGCTTGAGACCCTGGAGAGCCGCTGCCGGTCTGAGTAGACAGTACTGACTTTGAAGGACCAAGGGTCTGATGCAGTATAAGGCAGCTTTGTGTGTGTGTTATTTAAGCGCCGGACACAATTTCCACTAAGCGAGAAAACAGAAAGTCTTTGATGTCGGACTGGCCCTGCCTTTGGGTCATATCCGTTCTTTAAAAGGCTCACACATCATTCTGTTTTCCAGATGATGCTCTGATGTTTGGAATGCAAAAATATAGCTTTTTTATATATATATTACTCCTTAAAAAGGGCAGCTTGAATCTGGTCACCTGGGGTTTAGATTTCCTGTCACTGCTGTTCACACGACCTCCGTTGCTCAGTTCTCCCTGATCCCTCACCCTGTCTGCAACAGCTGCTCTGTTTCAACACAATTTATGGTGCAAGGGCAGAACGGGGCTGTTCCATACTGTTTAGTACCTTGTATGTGCGTTTATCATCATTATCCCTTGCCTTGTAATAAAAAGGACATGCAAAACCCAATTTTCCCCATGTAAGGCTAGAATTACTGTGAAGCAGTAAGGAGTGGTATTTTCCTAATCTCCAGATCTAAGTGTGGCCCCCAAAAATATGGTGAAGAGATGAGATTTTGACTTTTTAATTTCAAGGGTGGAAATGTCTACTGCTAGCACTGGCGGATTAGCTAGCACTCATGGTCTAATTGATGCACACAATTGACTTAGAATGGGTCAAGGATGAGTTTATAGCTATCCTGCCAACTACCTGTGTTCATACTATGAACTTAGGCAGATCATAAGAGGGAGAGCAGGAAGGATTGCGTCAGTATTTGGCTCTTGTGGCCCAGGGTAATGCTGATCGCCACTTTGGGGTCAGGAAGCGATTTTTTCTCCAAGCCAGATTGGCCAGGGATCCTGGAGACCCCTCCCCCCAATCTTCTGGCCATGGAGTAGAGGTCACTGGGTGTGTGCGTGCAGGAGGTAGTTGTGAATATCCTGCATCATGCAGGGGGTTGGACTAGATGACCTTGGTGGTCCCTTCCACCTCTATGATTCTACTTTGAAAACCAGGAAACTGACTGATGTGAACTGTCTGTTATTTGGAATGGAAGAAGGGTGGAAATGGGAAGCTTAGAGGGTCAGAATTCTTCTATCTGGACATCATAAAACATCTAGCAGATTACTAAATAGACATTTGGTTTAGCCATTAGCACATCAATTAATGCCAGAATAATTTACAACAAAATATTATGGGACTGCATTCACATTGCCACAATACATTTATATTTTATCTTTCTAATAAAAATCTTGCTGCGGTCACAATCTATCCTTGAAATGTTTCGTCAGTGATTAAACTTAATTGAGATAAAAGCTATTTGAAATGTTTATGTAACTGGTGCATGTGATCGCAGGCTATTGTGAATTTAAAATTGAATTTATTTTCATTAATAAACTGAAGCCTCCCTTGCTGCATGGCCAATTGCTTTTTAATCTGAGGGGAGTTTTACAAGCAGTTTTTAATATTGCATGTTAGTCTCTTATCTAAAGGATAGCAGTTAAGAATCTAGCAAGGATAGGTGCAAACTCTTTGAACGTCTGTATATAGTAGCACTTTGGATCTTGGCCCTGTTTATAAAAGTATTTTAAAAATACAGGTGATCTTGAAAATTACTCCTGGGGATTCTTCTAGCTTCAGCCAATCTGGTTGCATGGATCCATGCTATTACCTTAAGGCTAGACTATTGCAATACATTTTACACGGGCCTACTCCTAAAGATAACTCGGAAGCTCCAGTTGGTACAGGATGCTGCAGCCAAGTTATTGTTGGGCACTGGGCAGAATATGCATGTCACACCCATTCTACAGATACTCCATTGTTTGCTGATTAATTACCAAGTTCAATTTAAGGTTCTGGTTAACACCTACAAAGCCCTTAATGACCTTAGACCCATATACCTGCAGGATCCTCTCTTCTGCCATCCCCTACCATGACAGCTTCACTCATCTGAGCTAAGTCTTCTGAAGGTGGTGAGATTGGTAACTGCCAGTTCATGTACATTCTTTGTGGTGGCTCCCACTTGGTGGAATGGCCTGCCTGAAGAGGTCAGAAAGGCCCCCACATTACTATAATTTTGCAGAATGTACAAAACAGAAACGTTCAGGAGGGCATTTTAATAAAGGGATTAGAATGGTAGTATAATGGAACAGCTGAGAAAGCTGTTGTATAAGGACACACGTGAAAGTACATTATACTGAATCAGGCCATTAGTCCATCAAAGACCAATCTACTCAGACTGGCAGTGGTTCTCCAGGATCTCAGGCAGAGGTCCTTCACATTACCTACTGCCTAGTCCTTTTAACTGGAGATGCCAGAGATTAAACCTGGGAGACTGGGACCTTCTGTATGCAAAGCACAGGTTCTTCCATTGAGCCAAAGGTCTTCTCTATTTATTGCATGTGTCCTTTTATTGCATAGTATTCTACCTTTGTAACCTACTTTCTGCATTATGACATATGTCTAGATATTTTTTTCATTGTTTTTGTTTTTGTTTGCTCTGATTCCAAGTTCTGCAATCCTCATCCTATTGCATTATTTATTGGATGTTCATGCTGTCTGATTGGCCCCTTTTGATGTTTTTAATGATCTGCCTTGAGTCTCAGAGAGACAGGTGAGCTATAAATGAAGTAAATAATTTTTTTTAAAAAGTCCTGTAGTTAGGGTTCATAGAACAGGTTGTTAAAAAAAAAAGTCATTCCATATGCATTTCTGTAGGTCTGGTTTCTTTCCTTTCTTCAGATTTGAGAGGTTACAGTGTATTAATAAAGAGCAGGCTGTTTATTCATTGGGTATTTATATAGCAACAATATTTATGGCAATTTCTGGCCTCATATATGCAAAACAGACTGGCCACAGCCACAGTGTGCTTATAATCTTGGGCTTGGATCCTATGGATTTACTGATGGAAGGGCTTTCCATTAGTTGGAATAGATTTTCTTTGCCCTCCTTCTTCTGTTGCAGCCTCAAATTCTGCCTGCCCCAGTATTTGCCCCAGCCTGAAATTCTGCCTGCTCCTGGGGGACAGTGGACTCCCTGGAACAGTGTGAGGCGGGAACTAGAGATCTGCAGCAGGAGGTGGGAATCAATGAAAGTTACTGCATTATACAAAATTTCTGCAGGATCCAGTCATAAATTTTGAACGTGGGTGAAGCACTAAAGAACGGAAAAGGAGGAAAAGAAGAGAGAAACAAGGTAATTAGATAATATGGGAAAATGTCACATACATAGACATGAGTTTAGATTGAGATGAGAACATGGGGATTAAGCCAAAGTTCTTATGGCAGAGTTTTGAAGGAATAGAACCCTTATAGATAGCAATGACTTGATCCTGGGGCTAAGACTGTACTGCCAAGTGGAGCTGCATTTGGTTCTTGGGTCACCTGACCAGAAGCGTAATGAATTGGTGCTACATGAGTATTACCTAGTCAGCTTCCAATTTATTTAACAGATGTTCTGCCTTGATTGTATAGGACGTACAGTTCTGGAGGCTGCCAGCCAGGAGTCCCAGTTTGTAACTTCTGGTGCCTTGCGGAAGATTTCATGATGTGTGGATTAATGCCATGATGTTGTAACATCCAGTCATCTTTAGTGCTAATTTAATGATGTATGTTCCCTAAACGGTGGCTCTCTGCCCATAGAAACTAGATCCCATGCTGCTTCTCTGGCATGTACGTTTTATTACCTCTTCCATTGCGTACAGTACCTTCTGAACATTATCAAGGAAGTAGCAGAAAGGAAAATGCTTTTTTCGTGTAATAAACTGTGTATATATCTGTGTGTCATAACATTCACATAAGCACTGGTGTACAGTAAATTTTTTGTGACTTCTAACTTTGCCTTCAAACTTCTGCATTAAAGAAAGAGATCTGTGAGGTCTCCTGAGGGAAAGGAAATCTCTTTCCCCTTCTCGTCTCTGCCTGCCCACCCTCCTTCCCTTTTTCTGATATGGCCCCCCTTCCTCATCTGCTTTTTACTGTTTTTTTTCTTTCCCTACTCCTGATCACTAGGGTTGCCAGCTTCTGGTTGGGAAATACCTGGAGATTTTGGGAGTGGAGCCTGAGGAGTAGGGTTGCCATTCTGTTTAGGAGTCTACCATAAGAAACATAATGAGAGTAAAACACAGAATTCCTTTCAACTTTTCAGGTATCTTCTCAGATAATGATAAAGACATAATATACCACTTTCACAAATGATAATTGAAGATATATGGTATTTGCTACAGGCTATGGAGCATTTGATGTGATAAGCTTTAGTTGATGACCGCCGTCAGGGTGTAGACCAAGGCCATGCCTCTTTGTTGCTCCTACTGGACTTACCTGCAGCCTTTGATACAGTAGATCATACCATCATGTTGAGGAGCTTGGAGGCAGAAGTAGGCATTGGGATGTGCGCTGAACTGGTTCAAACCATTCCTCACAGATCAGACTCAAAGGGTTGCTATTGGAAACCAGTTATCATCAGCATGGGACCTCATCTGCAGAGTTTTACACGGTGCAGTGTTATCCCCCATGCTTTTCAATCTCTATGCAGGTCCCTTAGGACAAATCATTCATAGCTTTGGGATTGGTTGTTACCCATATGCAGATGATCCCAGCTCTATATATCCTTATCCAAGTCTCCTGATGTTGCAGAGGAGGTCCTAAATCACTGTCCGGCTGCTGTGGTAAATTGGCTAAGAGTGAAAAAGCTGAAATTAAACCCTGAAAAGACAGAGGTAATGCTGGTTGGGAAGGCAAAGATCTTGAAGGACATTGTGCTCCCCACCTTTAATGGAGTTCAGCTGAACCTTGCTGATTCAGCTAAGAGCTGTGGGGTTATACCTGACCAAACAATATTGCTGGAGAAGAAAGTTAACTCAGCTGCAAAATAGGCTTTCTCCTAACTCAGCCTAGCTCAGTGGTCGGCAAACTCATTAGTCAACAGAGCCAAATATCAACAGTACAACGATTGAGATTTCTTTTGAGAGCCAAATTTCTTAAACTTAAACTATATAGGTAGGTACACTGTTTATTA
Source organism: Euleptes europaea (assembly GCF_029931775.1). Lineage (NCBI taxonomy): Eukaryota > Metazoa > Chordata > Lepidosauria > Squamata > Sphaerodactylidae > Euleptes > Euleptes europaea. The sequence goes on along the minus strand of NC_079314.1, from coordinate 82,565,392 downwards.
ACTTAATAAACTTTAATTAAAGTTTTAAGTCTTAATTAAACTATAGGTACACTGACAAGGGGGGGAGATAGAGACCAAATAAAAGGCGAGTTTAGACGATTGTGAGAAGCACGTACGCGGGATCGGCGCTCTTACTCCACCCCCCTCGCCAGCCTGCAAAATCTGAACTCGAGAGACCTCCACGTGATCTTGCTGCCCGCCTGCCTCTGCATCAGGGTCACCTCGCCGGGGGGGGGGGGAATCTACCCGTTTGTTGTTGTTGTCCCCCCCCCCCACTGGATCCGACCAAAAAGGCAGGTGTAGCCAAACAGGGTGGTAATAGAGAGGAGGGGGAGGAAGAGGTGGGGGGGTGAATCGTCGCAAGGGCTAACCTGGGCCGTTTACGCATGGGAGGTTTTGCCTTGGATTTGCCCCTCTTCAAATGCACATTTCCCCCATCCAAATCCCAAAACTCCACAATGAGCCACCAGCAAGAGTTTTGAGAATTTGGATGGGGAAAATGTGCATTTGAAGAGGGGCAAATCCAAGGCAAAACCTCCCGTGCGTAAATGGCCCTGTTTGGAGCGATCCCGAGTCAAGAGGTCCAAGCGTCCGAGGGGACGTTCATCGGGCGAGGAGAACCAAAGTTAGAGAGGGTAAAACCTGATAAAATTTAATAGGCACATTCAATAGGACACAAACTCAATAGGATACATTTGCATGTTACTTACATCTTCTGGTTTTGGTTCTTTTTCATCTGCTCCAGTGCCTTGGACATGATTTCTGACAGGGTGCCATGCCTCAGTGCATCCTGGGAAAGGTGCAATGCCTGACATTAGAAATATGAGACAGCCAGGGGCCCCATAGTTGGCGTGACTGGGCTGGCAGTTGTGGTAGGGTTGCCATCCACCAGGTACTAGCTGGAGATCTCCTGCTATTATAACTGATCTCCAGCCGATAGAGATCAGTTCACCAGGAGAAAATGGCCGCTTTGGCAATTGGACTCTATGGCATTGAAGTCCCTCCCATCCCAAACCCCGCCCTCCTCAGGTTTTGCTCCAAAAACCTCCCACCAGTGGCGAAGAGGGACCTGGCAACCCTAAGTAGTGGTGGCAATAACAGCGGCCCCATTTGCTGACCAATACCAATCCCAGTTGGGCCTGCACATTAATGGGGTGGGTGGGAGAGATGAAAGCCTCCACATTTTTTCATCTCCTCCTCCCATCAATCTCCTCTTGACTTTTGTAGACTGTAAATTGGGCAGCAGAGGAGAAGAAGAAGGAAGTAATGCTAATATTACTTAACATCATTACTATTCAAATTAATTACAATATTTGTTAAAGTCATCATAACAAAATCCAGTAAAAATGCTTTTTCAGTTAAGTGAATGTCTACTTTTTGCCTGAAATGTTTCTTCTCAGCTACAGCTACATTAGCAAAGGCTGCTTCACGCATTGCAAAAAAGCAGATAAGCATTAAATATTTAGTACACACCCACTTTTGCCTCACATTGTGTAAAGTAACTACATGGCTTTTTTGTTTTGTTTTGTTTTTTGCCTTGGAAGCAGCAAGTGTACTTGCTCAATGCAATGTGCTTCTGAGTATACAGATAGTAAAAACCAGAACAAGTTAAAGATACATTATGACAATAGCTGATGTTTCATCGTTATACGTTTGTTCTGTGACATAGAGTGCTTGCAAGGCAGGCACTATGAGGTACAGTTCACAATTCTTGGCAAGCATTCAGTAATTGATCTGAGGTTTGTTTCCCACATTATTATTTATTTTAAAAAATTCTATGCTGCCTGTCCAGAGTTCAGCGTGGCTTGTATGTTTATGGAAAGGATAGTGCTTGCAGTTCCTCAGTGTGCCAACTGCATCTTGTCAATAAAGCTGTAAAGCAACCCTGACAGAATAGCCTGTGACTTCACACCCTGGAATTCCCTGCTCATATTTATTGGTATGTAATAGCAAGAATGGAGGTACAGGATGAGGCTTCTGTAGTGCATTAAAGAGAACTGAAAATAACAGCGGTGCTAAATGGTGTCCTCTTTTACATGAATACTTGTGCCGAATATCCCTTCACTTGTGACCAGCCAAATATGAATCTGATATGGTTGTGTGTGTGTGTGTTTTGGCTTGGTTTATGTGAGAAATTATATAGAAGACCTTTTAAAACCATCTGTTCTCAGACTCTGGATATCCAAACAAGATTAGATTCAGTGCTGCCGTATCTCTGCTACCACTGGCATTGACATCTCTCTTGCTAGTTTTGTGACACAGTTACTATACTGCCGTGTGGTTCCTGCTCATCCTTTTGGACCAGTAGTGATAACGACAGGACATAATTCTTATTTGGATTGCCAGTATTGGGTGCACTCATTCAGCGTGACTGATAAAAACTCCTCTTCCATCTGAAAGCATCAATGATACACTTTCACAAAAGCTCCAGTTTTCTTCTCCCTCCCACCTTGGTTGAGATTTTTACCTAAGTTTCTAAAGAAGCTTACTTCTCTGAGAGGTGCCCGCATCTGACAGCGAGGTTATCATCACATTGTTAGTTTTTCTTTGCCTTCACAAGAACAAGATTTTCTGCTTTAGAACTCTATTTTCATAGGGTGAGATCTTGTAGGTATACATTCCAAAGACAATAAAGCAAGACTCAGCTTGTGCTGAATGCTGTTCGGTTTCCTCTGAGGTTGATTTCCATCACAAAGATTTGGGTGTTTAGCTTGTATATCATCATAATTTTAGAATCTATAATAATAGTTGGTTTACTACCCTTTTTCCAGAGTTGCCTTTTAAACAGTTATGTGTAATTAGACAGGTGTAGCTTTCGCTAGCCTAAGGTGCCACTACAGGAAACACCTCATCTATGGAATTTCTGCTTGTCATGTGCAGCTATTAAAGCCCTGGGATCGCTGCCAGAAACAAGTGGCAATCCTAGCTGTGATTCCCTGTTACAAAGCCAAAGCTGAAGTTTCTGTTTGATGACAGAAGACTGAAAAGGGAAAGCAGATCAAATGCAGCAGGTTCCTTAAAAATGCAGTCGAGTGCGGATGATTTCCCACCAGCTTCTTGAGGGAGATGTGCACATTTTCTCAAGTGCACAGTTTCTTACTTCACCACAAATGTGTGCTCTTAGGGTTACTATCTCTCAACCTGCCTGAGGTCCTTGAACATCTAAGGCTTCTGGGGAAAGGGCAAACAAAAGGGTGACAAAGTATTGACTCTGTTTTGCCTCTGAATCCTAATTTTGTTGGCAGAACAGATGTGAGTTGCTACTTGCTTGTTCAGATAGATAGCTGAGAAGGGCAGCTAAATTGCTTAAGGCAGTGGTTCTCAAACTGGATTGAGACCACAGGTGGATAGTGTGAGGCCAGGAGACAAAAACTGGAGGAAGAGGAACAAGATATTTTTAAAATCAATTAATTTTAAAGCAGCATTAAGTTTAAAAAAACAGACAGGTGCTGGTTTTGATCAGCCACCTATGCTGTTGTTTATGTTTTGTTGTATGGTCATCAGTGCCAGCTTAGACTCTAAATTGAGAAGCACGTCTTTGGTTACTGCTCCCACCTCCTTCTTATGCCATCAGGTTCTCATATGAGTCCTAGCAGCAATTACATGTAGCTTATCTTTGCCCTGGTCATAGGGTTGCCAACTTCAAGGTACTAGCTGGAGATCTCCTGCTATTACAACTGATCTCCAGCCGATAGAGATCAGCTCACCTGGAGAAAATGGTCGCTTGGCAATTGGACTCTATGGCATTGAAGTCCCTCCCCTCCCCAAACCCCGCCCTCCTCAGGCTCCCCCCCACAAATCTCCTGCCGGTGGTGAAGAGGGACCTGGCAAGCCTACCTGGTCACCAACAAGCCACTCATGTTTCAATCAATCTAAATTTTATAACAGTTAGTTCAAAGAACATTTTTATAAGAACTCTTACAATTATGTACATGGTGATTGCATGGGACAAGCTTCCAATTTCTTTACCCGGAGCGCCTGCTGCTGATTTCTACCTCTTTGTAATGCGATTCAACCTGTTTTAGATGTGGGTTGCACTCCCTTAAAAAGATCAGGTTTGCTGCTGAAGGGTGCTACGAGATTCTGCCCACGTATTGTCTGCCTGTGGCTGGGAGCACCTTCAACCAGCTGGGGCTGGTGTTTCAGGCCCTTCTTGAGAAAACCTGATCCTGCCACAGCAGGCAAGGATTTGGTAGGGTACAAGTTAGACTACTGCGATGTGTTTTATATGTTGGTCTGCTTGTGAGAAGTGTTGGGAAACTGCCACTGGTGTAGAACACAGGAGCCAGGTTATTAACTGGGACTTGCAGAGCTGATCTCTTTTTACTGGTAATCTGCACAGGCTACCAGTGTGTTTCTAGGTACAATGCAAAATCCTGGCTTTCATTGTAAAAAGCCCCAAGCAGTCTGTGGCCAAGGTATATGAAGGGCTGTCTTCTCCCATATGAATGTGCCCATCTATTAAGCTGTTCTATTGAGATCCTGCTCCAGGTGCCCTCTTCTTCAGAGTTAGGGTTGCCAGTTCCGGGTTGGGAAATACCTGGAGATTTTGGTTGCGGAGCCTGAGGAGGGTGGGGTTTGGGGAGGGGAGGGACTTCAATGCCATGGAGTCCAATTGCCAAAGCGGCCATTTTCTCCAGGTGAACTGATTTCTATCGGCTGGAGATCAGTTGTAATAGCAAGAGATCTCCAGCTAGTACCTGGAAGTTGGCAACCCTATTCAGAGGTAAGGGAGTTACTATTAGGGATGGGGAGATAATAGGGCATTCTCCCCATCAAGACTTGACAGGTGCCTATATTACTATCCTTAAGGTGTCCATTGAAAACTTGTTGATTTTGGTATGTAACTAGGGTTGTAAACTCTGGGTTTGGAAATTCCTGGAAATTTAGGGGTGGAGCCTGAGAAGAGTAGGGTGTGGGGAGGGGAAAGACCTTAGCAGGGTATAATGCCATATAGTCCATCTTCCAAAGTAGCCATTTTCTCCAGGGGAATGGACCTGTGTAATCAGAAGATCAGTTGTAATTCCAGAAGATCCCTAGGCCCTGCCTGAAACTTGACAACCTTACTTAGGGTATAGGTTTCTGCAAACTGGGTGGTAACCCTAAGTTTGCAGAAATACAGGAAAGGTTTAAAAATGGGGTTTTGGAAGTTACCCAAAAGCAGTAACACAGAGAAAAAAAACCCAGAACTTCAGGTAGCATTTTGGCACCCAAAAACTAGTGCTGCAAACGGTGGTAGGAAGGTTTATGGAATAAATATGAGCATGGAGAGGATTGGTGGAGAAAGAAGTCATCAGGTTAGCCATAGAAGGGGGGATTTCTGGGAGATCTCCAGGCCCCACCTGGAACTTGGCCATCCTATGTGTAACGTTTGATTTTTAAAAATCATATGTGGTTTCACTAGTTGTTGCTCTAATTTTGTTGTTATTTTCATTGTAAAAGGCAGGGTTTTTTAATTAATTGTAAACTGCCTTGTGGGAGAAATTCTGGTGGAAAGTTCTAAGTGTTTTAAGCAAACAAAGAAATAACATGGGCATAACAATAGCATTCAGTGTTGTAGACTAAAAGGTGTTGTGAACAGTCCCTCATCTGCTTTGGGAAAGATGATGGGATTGGACCTGATAAATTATCAGCTCAGACTGTATTTGCAGAGTGGAATTATCTGTTACTGTACTATCATCGGAAAGGCTAAATTGTAAGCCCTGGAGTGGATAACAGCTATGTTTTCTAAGCACCATTTTGCTATTAGTCCAACAGTTAGTTGTTGGATTGAATAAATAGTGGCTTGATTTATTGACTGCTTCTCTGGCAAGGAAAAAATTTGCACTCAGTGCACTCTGCCCTTTGAGCAGATTCTGTTGCAATGCTGAGCATGTTAAAATTTACGATAATAGAATGAAGATTAGTTGGGCCAAACTCCTGTCTCAGTTACATAAGACAACCCCACTGAACTCAACGAAACAGAAATTTGGCTCCCAAACTATGTAGCTGTTGCTTAACATTTTTTGCACATTTGTTTTGGGATCAATTCTTAGATCAGCCAACAGTTACTAAAGGGCAAGGAATGTTCATATTTTCCTTGGGTAAAGGCAAATATAGGCTGGACTCAGGCATTCATGGGGAGAACAAGTCCTTGTTCTCATATGTTCCAGTTGTGCACTGCCTAGGGTTGCCAGCTCTGGGTTGGAAAATACCCAGAAATTTTGTAGGTGGAGCCTGAGGAGGGGAGGGTTTGGGGAGGGGAGGGACTTCAGTGGGGTATAATGCCATACAGTCCACCTTCCAAAGTGGCCATTTTCTCCAGGTGAACTGATCTCTGTCACCTGGAGATCAGTTATAATAGCGGGAGATCTACAGCCACCACCTGAAGGTTGGCAACCCTAGCACTGCCCCAAGATTCCTGGTTTGAAAGAACCCGTAATTTGTTTTGATGTTCTGATCACACACTTTAATAAATTGTGGTTTGTTTCTTTCCTGCAAAGTAGGGATTTAAAACCCATTAAACTGTGGTTTAGAATCTTGGTTTGTAAGCAAGAAAAAGCTGTAATTTGTTAAAGTGCTGGATATGGACGTTGCCACAAATTGAGGATTGTAACAAGATCTTCCGTTTCAGCATGGCATATGAGGGAGGAAGAAGCAGGGAGGGATGAACAAGTGCGAGGTTGTGCAGGTTCTTCTTGTAATGAACATATCACACTGTGTTCACGGGACCCAGAAAAGCCATGCATTCTAAACATGGAGGGTACAGGCTAAGTCCGCAACAACTAATGCCAGGATGGACTCCATGGTAAACTGAAATATTGCTCAAATATATTCTGTGAAAGTATCTGAATGTTCCTTTTCCTGGTTCTGCAGACTATATAAGATTCTCTATGGATTTCCCAGAGCAGACCAAGGTAGTTCATGAGGCCTTGAGTTCTGCATCCCCACTGAAGTTCATATTTTTAATTACGATTCCTCTAGACTTCCTGTGTAGCAACTCTAGGTTCTACTTCCTCACTCTTCTCACCTATCATCTACTTGCCACAAAGATGCATGTAAGATCTCTTTGAAGCTGTGGTCTGACATGAGGCTATTTTGTTCAATAACAAAAGTTTACAAAAAACTATAGATAGCATCTAAATATTTCACTTAATTGGCCTGGATATCTCTGATGTTTGTAGCCCTAGGAAACAAATGTATAATTTCCTATTTGTTAGCATCAAAGTCATAGACCTTAAGACTGTCTGAGTATGCAAACTAACATTTTAAACAACATAAAGTTACATTGCAAAGGTATAAAGCGCATATGAGGTGGTTCAAAAGAACTGTTTTTAAGCAACCGTTGCAAAAGCCCTTTCCTTTTTCCATCTGCAAGCTGCTGGGTGAAGTTTGGCAAGTCAAAACTCTACAGTTTCCAAAGCTAGTTACTTGATTATTGTGGGAATGGGGTTCGCTGGATCAGTTGACATTTTTTCTTTCTCCTGATGTGATTTCAAGAACGCTTACTCTGTAAGGCTGAAAGTAAAACCAGATACTGATGAAACAATCCTCTCTAGCTACAAGGAGAACAAAGAACAGAGGCTTGCTGCACAACACATCTCTAATTGCTCTGCCCTGATTCCTACTTTTTTTTTTCATTGCAAAGTTACAACAAGATGAATTCTCTGCATTCTTCCCACAGGGTGAATCTTTTTTTCTGAATGTGCTGCCTGCAGTGGGATTGATAACTCTATGGTTCCCCTACAAGAACAAACAGCAGTGGAGAGGTGGATTTAGATTTAAAAAATAGAATGCGAGGAAAAGGGCTAAACTAGCTCTTCCTTAAGAGCCATGGCCTTGACCCAGTCTGACCGTTCAATCCTGAAGGGGGGTGAAACACCATAGGAGCCGGCGTAACTCCCCACCAGCGTCCGTGGCACTTTGCACCGTGATAAAGTGGCACAGACGTGGCATGGGGGCACTTATGCTGGTGCCACAGAGTGACGCAGCAGTGTGCGCCTTGGCTACCAGTGCTGCCACGCGGGTACCAAAAACCAGGAAGCAAGTGCCCCCACCTTCGCATAACTGGAATTCTTCATTTGGAGTTTGCCTCAATTCTTTTGCAAATTTTAAGAAAGGAAGACAGTTTGAATATTTGGGCACATCGGACCCAGATCCAAGAATACAAGACAACATGTATCCTATCCCAAGATGCTGTTCAGTGTATTTAATTTGCAGCACAAATTACATTGATCTCTGTGTTAATGTTTTCCCTCCTTTCATTTTCTTCTGCTTACCACATCTCATGCAAAACTGATTGTAATCTGATTTTTGACTTATCTTGCTACAGGCTGTTTGTATCTAATTGTATGTCTTGCTGTTGTACTTTTTAGGATTTATAATTTGAGTCGCTTTGCTAAAACTGGAGACATCATGTTCTGTTCTCTTTTATAGCTATACTACACACTAAGAGGTAATGAAAATTTTATATTTATCTGCATTTGTAAATCAAGATTTAATAGGTCACCTTGGATAAGAAATCTGCTATTTCAGACTGACTTTAGGTACTGTTTTACTACCTCTGAACTCTAATTGTGAGAGAATTAAAACAGCATACACTGTGTTCTGATTGGTTCTCTGCCAGGACAGTGGTTCTTAAGAGAATGCTGCAACATGTGTTTGTTTTCTTTGAGTAACTCACACCCTATTTGAAATGTTGCCACAGAAGATTCTGGGTCTATGTTTGAAACACACATCTCCTTTCTTTAGCTGAGCATAACCAGGATGCAATGGAGAATTTGTAATGTGCATGTATAACGTGCCAGATTCAATTTCTGGCTCCAGTAAAAGTGTCTGAGTTAATAAGGCTGGGAATGAAAGGCCATGGTGTTAAGACCATGAACACCTGTCCTTGTGGACAGTATTGGGATAGATGATCAGTATTAGGCAGCTTCTTAGCTTCCGAGGAAAGACAATTATGGAACACAGGAAAATATATGTATGCTTGTCTAATTTGCATACAAATCCCAGAATTCATCTTTCCCAAGGGCAGTTTTGAAATGTTTTAAAGAGCAGAGTACACAAAGTCATGGCCACATTATAAAGTGGATGCCTAAATAATTTCTTACAGTGTCTTATCATGTTTGACAACCATATCTGCTACAATAAAGTAGGAGATGGACTTAGTCACTCTGGTGAATAATCTGTATTTGCAGACAGACGGGTAATTCTTCCTTGTTAATTCTTTTGTACCTTTTAATGACCTTGGATAAGTTGATAATGATATCATTGGAGCAAGTGTCTGGCATCTCAAGGATGGCACTCCAGTATTTTCAATCTGTTTTGATCAATAAAACCCAAAGAGTTGTCCTCGATGTGGTTTCCTGGCACCTAGTGTGTAGAGTACTTTCTGGTTAGGTGGCAATGCTGTTTAACATCTATGTGAGGGATCATCTAAAGCTTTGGAGTACTGGGATCAACAACATCCAGCTCTGTATTTGCATAGCTGAGCAGCCAGAAATAACAATTGCTTGTATCAGTACCCACCATTGTCAAGGTTGAAGGAGAACATACATAAAACTGAATCCAGACAAAATGGAGGTAATGATGGAGGAGATCACTAATGTTTTAGAAGAGGATGACTTGTCCATTGTTGATGAGGTTGGGGTCACCCTTACCGATCAGATGAAGAATCTCAGCCTTGCTAATCAGTTTGGCATTTTTGCCAACATTTGATGAATCTTCCCTTCCAGGCTTAGCTGAGCAGACTTTGTTGTTCCATGCTTCTTTAATTTCCAGGCTGGATTACTGTAACTCTGTGTCAGCTGCCTTTGGCAACCCCTTCTTGAGAAGTCATCTTTGGATAGAAGGGATGTGGACATTCATCAAACTGTGACCAAATTTCCCTTTTTGGATGAAAGATACCTGCCCTAGACCCCTTTCAATAAGACTCCAGGACAGGTTTTGGGACTGAAACAGTACTATTTACCTCAGTTGATTATCTCTGGCTACAGTTGGGTAAGGGCATTGCTGCTGATACTGTTAGGCCTATTGGCAACATTTGATATGGACAACAATGATACTTTGATGGATTTACTACAGTCAGTGTTTACAGTAAATGGGATAGCCTTCCAATTGTTTTGTTTGTTTTTTGGCAGGAAGACAAGCGTTTCCATAGGAGAGGCAGAATCAACTGTTATGTGGGGTGCCCCAAAGGTCTGTTATATCCCTAGTGTTCCTTTAACTCACTGGTTCCCAATCAGGGGTCCATGGACCACCAGGGGTCCACGAGAACTAAACCAGGGGTCCGCGAAACAAAGTTATAAACCCATAATAAATTAATATTTACGCGGGCGGCATGGCGGCGGCTCGCGGGCGCAGAGCGCTGCGGTGTGCGGTGGTGACTCACGGGAGCGGCGCACGTCAAGTAAGGAACATGTGGGGGCGGGGAGGCCAGGGGAGGGTGCAAGTGAGCCTCACACAACCACACACAATAGGAGAAACACTCATCAAACCTTGTTTGATGATAGCTGTCGAAGAAATTTTAGGAATGGAAGCCAAAAAGAAAATACAAGGAATACCTCTATCGAACAACACGGTAAAAGCTCGAATTAAAATTATGTCAAATGACATCGAGGAGCAGCTTGCTTCGAAAATAAAAAATTCACCATGTTTCGCTTTGCAGTGTGATGAATCGACAGACGTTTCTAATTGCAGTCAGTTGCTCGTATTTGTCCGCTTTTTAGACGACAACACTATTAAAGAGGAATTATTGATTTCGCGGAAACTGGAAACGATGTCAAAAGGTATCGACGTCATGAATATAATAGCGAAGTATTTTGAGAAACATAGCATTATGTGGGAAAAGCTCACCGGCTTCTGTACGGATGGCGCTCCAGCCATGTTAGGATCACGCTCCGGTCTAGAAACATTAATAAAAAGAAGAATCCTTCAGCAATAACAACTCATTGTATCATACATCGTCAGGCGTTAGCTTCCAAGACTCTTCCTAAAAGCCTTGTTAATACCATGGAAACGGCCATAAAAGTGGTCAATGTTATTAAAAGCAGCGCCTTAAATACACACCTTTTTAAAAAACTGTGCACTGAAATGGACTCCGATCATGAGACTCTTCTTTTTCACACCGAAGTTCGTTGGCTATCGAAAGGCAATATGCTGGGAAGGTTATTTGAACTAAGAAAAGAGGTTGAGCTGTTTCTAGCTGAGAAGAAAATTAAAGATTCACTAGAGCTGTTGTCTTATTCGAAAAGTCAGATGCATTTGGCTTATCTTGTGGATATTTTCTCACATTTGAATAAACTAAACTTACAGTTGCAAGGTTCTGGAAACATAAATTTAGCAGGTGTGGGAAACATTTTTATGTTTGAAGACAAACTGCATGCCTTTATTGGCAAACTTCAATTATCGGTAGGCGAAAACAATTATTCTGCGTTTGTGACATTAAAAGCACTGGTCGATGATAGTAAAGATGACATGATCACTGCGAATATACAAGACAACATCAGAAGTCATCTGCAAATGCTGGTCGATGAATTCCACCGTTACTTCCCGGAATATAACCAGACAGAATCAAAAGATACCCAAAAGCTGATTCGCAATCCTTTTGGTATTGCTGTTGAAGAGGTTGCAGAAGAAATCCAGGAAGAGCTCATTGAATTCCAAAATGATAGGCACTGTAAGGATGCGTTTGAATCAGTTTCTCTCGAAGAGTTCTGGTGTAAAAAAGCAATTTCATATTCTACAGTTCGGGGATTCGCCTTGCGATATCTTATGCTCTTCTCCACAACTTATTTATGCGAACAAGGGTTTTCTGCTTTGCTTATAATTAAGAACAAGACCAGAAATCGATTGGAAGCAAGTGATGATATTCGTGTAGCTGTGAGCAACAGTATTAGCCCCAGAATTGCCCAGCTTGTAAATAGGATGGAAGCTCAAAAATCACATTGATTTACAATTAAAAGTTCTCTATTATAAAATATATATTCAAATATTATTCTAAGTTTAATGTTTAACTAACGGTTATGATTAAAGTTTATTTTCAAATTCTCTGAATTTTTATTTTGAACCTTGGGGTTCCTGCACCGAACGAAAAAGTCCTAGTGGTCCCTGGTCAAAAAAAGGTTGGGAACCACTGCTTTAACTTTTATGCAAAACCTTTGGCCAAGACCATCAGGAGCTTTGAACTGGGTTGTCACCAATATGTTTTTGACACCCAGCTTTACATCTCATTGTCTAAAGCACTTGAAGCAGCTGTGACAGTCTTGTGGCTGCAGTCAGATAGCTGAAGGTGAACAAACTGAGGCTTAATCCAGACAAAATGGAGATGATGCTGGTTGGGCAGGTACAGTGTTAATGTTGATCTACCAGCCTTTGATAGGAGTAAGCACTCTAAGAGTTTGTTGTGCTCTTGGACTCAACCATGTTGATGGATAAACAAATCGGTGCAGTTGCCATGATCACCTCCTTTCAGTTACTTCTGGTTCGTAAATTGGCCCTCCTCTAAAGTCTGCTGACCTAGCCATTCTGATTCATGCCATTGTAACCAGATTAGACAACTGTAACATGCTCAACATGGGGCTGCTTTAAAGATGCTTGGGAAACTTCACTTGGCACAAAATGCAGTAGTGACACTTCTGTCTGTGGTCAGCTGCTCAGAACATACAACTCCAGTGCTGTGTCAACTACTTTGGTTGTGTGTCTACTTCTGGGCCTAATTCAAAGTTATTAATTACCGGTGCAGTTGACTGGAGGTGAACAATTCTTCGGAAGGTGTAACCTGCCCTGTGGCTGGGACCACTGGGACTGGGTCTACTGAGGCTTAACACAGCTGGCTGCAGCAGGATAGGTAGAGACCCCTACTCCCTCATGATATTGGTGGTAAGGAAACCCACAATCCAGTTCTGTAACTTGTCCCTTCTGGGTCCTCTATTTCCAGATCCTTTTTTATGAAGTAACATGCACTTGAGGAGTAGTTGCCTTCCCTTCTGCCATCTGCCCAAGCTATGCAGACAGGCCCTTTTAAAGTCCCGCCATGGCATACCTTGGCCAACCCCTGGCACTGAGGCTATGCCCCACCTGCTTTGCCAAGCTAGGCTTGGGCTCTTTCTCCCACTGTGAGTTACTTCACCTGGGGGCACTCCCCAGGCTAACCAGCTGGTATTCCAATCCATATAGGACTTTAAAGGTCTAGCATATTGAATTGTGCCTGGAAACAAGCCGGGAGCCAGTGTAGATGAGCCAAGACTGGAGTGATATGATCCCTATGACCCACTCCAGTCAACATTCTGGCTGCAGCATTCTGTAATGATTGAAGTTTCTGAATACTTCACAAATGCAGCCTCACACATAATGCATTGCAATGATGTAATCTAGATGTAACCAGGGCATGCACCACAGTGGTCAGATCTTTTCTGCCCAGGAAAGGAAGCAGCTGGCTAACCAATTGAAGCTGGTAAAAGGTACTCTTACGCACAGTTGCTGCTGGTTATCCAGCACCAGGTCTGGGTATAAGAGCAACCCAGCCCTAATTTCTGGATGACCTCACCCAGTGGTTTCATGCAGATATTGCAAAGCATAGGGGATAAGTTAGAGCCTTGCAGGACTCCACAGGTCAAAGCCACGTGGCTGATCAGCAGTCCCACAGCACGACTTTCTGAAACCTGCCCTCCAGGTAGGACCAGAATCAGCACCAAATGATGCCTCCCAATCAGGAAAGGTGGTCCAGAAGGATATCATGATCAATGGTGTCAAAAGATGCTGAGAGGTCCAGGAGAATCAACAGAACCACACTCGCTTTGTCCATCTCTTAGTACAGGTCATTACTAGGGTGACCAGTCCCATTACTAGGCTCAAAACCAGTTTAGAAAGGACAAACAGCTTACTGCATCCAGGAATGCTTGAAGATGTCCAGTTCAATCACCTTGCTCAAGAATGGAACATATAAGACTGGTTGATAGTTGCTGAAATCCCCTGAGTTGAGGGTAGGCTTCCCCCCCCAAAGCTGGAGTGACTACCCCCTTTCTCAATGAGGCATTTAACTACTTCTTTCACCCAGGCAGCAAGCCCCCCCCCCCACCTGACAGATTTAAGTAGCCAGGAAGGGCAAGGGTCATATAAGCAGGTGGTAGGCCTCAAACCTGCAAGAAACTTGCCTGCATCTTTGCTCTAAATAAACTGAAATGTATCCCAAACAGCTGGACAAGTTGGCACCCTGGTACCTTCTGACCCTATCACTGGTAATCTAGACTCCAAGTTTGTATGGATGCGAGAGATTTTATCTGCAAAGTGTTGAGCAAAATGGTCACAGCAGACCACTCAGCAGTCCGTTTCCTCCTGCAGGCCAGATTAGGGTTGCCAGCTCCAGTTTGCGAAATACCTGGAGATTTTGGGGGGTGGAGCTTGAGGAGGGTAGGGTTTGGAGAAGGGAGGGACTTCAATGCCATAGAGTCCAATTGCCAAAGCAGCCATTTTCTCCAGGGGAACTGATCTCTGTTGCCTGGAGTTCAGTTATAATAGCATGGGATCTCCAGCCACCAGCTGGAGGTTGGCAACCCCAGGCCAGATCCCAACATGCCTTTGATTTTGTGCCCTGCACTGGCACACCACAAAGATGTGATGGTGATGGGAAAGTATTGTTTCTTTGCCTCCATTATGACTATGGAAAACACTTTGGCCCATGTCTTATTCCAAGTGCAGAACTGTGCATGTGCAGCCTTGAATATGCAGCACTATATATGTGCATTCTCACATGCAGAAAATAGACTGAATAGTCCCTCAAGATTCTCCAGCTCAATATGACAATGCAAATACTGTAGTGTATTTAAAAATCCATAAAGAATTTGGCACATAAGAAATAAAATTAACTGCTCTGACTGCTCTGACAATACTGTAACTTATACTAATACGCAAAGGTCATAAAATGTACCAGATATCTGTGTTTGTTTTGAATGTATTAATATATTGAATTTAGTTAATAAATCTCATTTCTATGTGGGAAAGTGGAGAGAGAGGGGGCAGTGTATGATTCTATGGTGTATTCCAACCTGATCTGATTTATTGTTACAACTAAGGTAGCATGCCCAAGACCAGCAATAGAGCTAGTGCTTTCCATACAGGAGAGTCTAGGATCTCAGGTATCAGAGCCGTGAAAGACTTCAGCCTGAGAGTCTGGAGAAATGCTGCCAGCTGCAGTATACAATACTGGAATAGATGGGCTAATGGTGTGGTTCAGGATAAAGCAATTTCATATGTTCATAACAGAGGAATACCCAGCTTTGAACTCATGTTCAACCCATTTGAAAGTGAATGCCACCCATAGCCCAGTCAGCAAATAGCTAATACCAAAAGAGCTTAGCACTATCAACTATCATGAAATTGGAGAAGGTGCCAAAGAAAATTGATTGGAGCAGTACTTTTAGAAACTGACCTATAGAGATATAAATAAGTATGCAATGAAGAACTGAATACTGTAAAGATAACTATGGAGTTTTCTAAAATAAATGTGTTCTATTTCTATTTCTATAAATGTGTTCATTTCTAAAATGTGTTCTAGCACATCAGTAGAAATCAGAAATTGGTATGCAGATCTTTGAGGAATGAAGAGCTATTGCTGGTGTTTGCCTCTTAAAATCCTTTTTAAAATAACTTACTATTAGGAATGTGCATTCAAACCAAAACAGGGAATTTCAGGTACTGTTTCAGATTGGAAATATCTGAATGCACACACACCCATAGTAATTTGGTCTGTCCTCACACACTTGAGTGATACAATAAGAAATACTTTGACTTATAAAGTTTTTACACATAATAATAGTTAAAAGAACTTTTAAAAAGTTCACAGTCCAGCATATTTCTTGTAACTAGGGATGTTTCTAGTGTTTCTTAAGTGACATCACCAACACTGGTCAATAGGTGCCTGTGATACTCATGCAATCATGCTGTATTCCAAGTCAATCTTGATCCATTAGGTGAGCAGGGAAATAAAACAATTTCCTAGCAGCAATAAATTAAGGTGAGAGTACTGGGAACACAAGCTCTCTCTGAAACAACAGTCTTCTTCTGAGGGACATCTATATCCTGTGTCACTAATCAGTAATAAATAGGTATTTTTTCAACCAGAAACTTACTGATTTGGATCCTGCAGAACAATGTTACTCCACCTTACTCTGTCTTCTGCAGCCTTTCACACCACCCCAAAAGCTGCTCCAGAAGTGCAGTAAACCATCAGGAACTGCACAGGATGCAGCATTGGGGGTTGCATCTTAAGGCAAAAATCTATGGACACCCACATTGTGCAATCAGAAGAAACATTCGCTCATGCTTGGGCAAGTTACTTGCTGTAAGGTCTGAGTTCACCTGTCAAATCCCAATCAACAGACGTCCAGACAGAGTCGTCTAAGAAGCAGTTTATTTGGGAAGCATAAGGTGTATAGCAGCAACTTACAGGAAAAGGTACGAGGACTCAAGTGGGGGGAAGCGGGCAGGTTGAAACATATACATCAGAAAGGCACCGTTGGATACCAGGCTGAGCCTGGTTCCCATGATAGATTACAGTTATCGCGCCGGGGCGCAGGCCATCATAACAAACCTCTGAGCTACTTGACCTTGACTCCAGCTGCGTTCTCAGTCTGGAGCTCATACTTGCTTTGCTACAAACTGCTTTGGTTTCTAAAAATTATGAAGATCATAGCTTCAAAAAAGCATGGAAGAGCTAAATAGGAACAAAATACGTCATAACAAAATACAATGATCTCAGATTGATAATTAAAAAAATTGGATTCTTTCTTTAAGGTCTGAAAGAATTCTCTGATTATACTGGGGAGTACAAAAAGTTATTCCTTGGCTCCGAAAAGTTATTCCTTGGCTCCATCATCAACCAAAAGGGAGACTGCAGACAAGAAATCAGAAGGAGATTGAGACTGGGAAGGGCAGCCATGAAGGAGCTAGAAAAGATTCTGAAGTGTAAGGAGGTGTCACTGGCCACCAAGATCAATTCATGCCATCGTATTCCCTATTACTGTGTACGGGTGTGAAAGCTGGACATTGAAGAAAGCTGATAGGAAGAAAGTAGATTCCTTTTTAATGTGGTGTTGGAGAAGAGTGTTACGGGGGACTGCCAAAAAAACCCAAAACAAAGTTATAGATCAAGTCAAGCCTGAGCCGACCCTAGAAGCGAAAATGACTAAAACTGAGGCTATTGTATTTTGGTCACATTATGAGAAGACAAGAGTCACTGGAAAAGACAGTCATGCTAGGAAAAGTTGGGGGCAGCAGGAAAAGAGGAAGACCCAACCAGAGGTGGATTGACGCAATAAAGGAAGCCACAGCCCTCAATTTGCAAGATCTGAGCAAGGCTGTCAAAGATAGAATATTTTAGAGGAAATTGATTCATAGGGTCGCCATGAGTTGGAAGCGACCTGATGGCACTTAATAAATACACAAATTGTTTCTAATTCTGATTGCCCTACCTCAGTGCTACTCAGTGGCTTGGGAGTCTCATGTGGCTATTTGACATACTATCTGTGGCTCCTCCCCAATGTAGAACCCATTCCATGTTCAAGGAAAGTGTGTAAGCAAGGCACAGTGGGCCTAGTGTTTCCCACCTTCTCCCACTTTTATTTCTTTAAAAAAAAGGAAACAAAGAAAAAACAAAGAAGAAAAACTTTAAAAAACACATAAGGTAAAGACCAAAATATAACTTCAGTGGTGACGGATCTACACATAAATATTGTCGAAGGCTTTCACGGTCAGAGTTCATCGGTTCTTGTAGGCTATCCGGGCTGTGTGACCGTGGTCTTGGTATTTTCTTTCCTGATGTTTCGCCAGCAGCTGTGGCAGGCATCTTTAGAGGAGTAACACTGAAGGACAGTGTCTCTCAGTGTCAAGTGTGTAGGAAGAGTAATATATAGTCAGAAGGGGAATTACTGAGATATAACGTACAAGGTACAAAATGCTAGAGCCAAGCATTTTGTACCTTGGACTTTGAAAGAGTTTTGTATTATATTGTGTGTTTGTTATATGTTAATTTGTACACTTGATACACTTTGATACACTTTGTCACACTTGTGTGTTGTCCGTTATATCTCAGTAATTCCAGCAATTCCTGCACTTTTTCCCCCTTACCTGTGGTATCAGTTCAGTGGTGTTTATTTTGGTTGCTTAACCTCCAGGTAGTGGCAGGAGATCTCCTACTTTACAACTGATCTCCAGCCAAAAGAGATCCGTTCACCTGGAGAAAATGGCCGCTTTGGCAATTGGACTCTATGGCATTGAAGTCTGTCCCCTCCCCAAACCCCACCCTCCTTAGGCTCTGCCACCAAAAACCTCACGCCGGTGGTGAAGAGGGACCTGGCAACCCTAGGAAGGCCTATGGGGGCTTTCATGGAAAGGAAAGAAGAGATAGTGGGGGAGGGGAAATGAGATGCTTCCTGCAAGTCTCCCCCCCACCCCACTTCTTAAAGGCCTCCTGCTTCCAAATGAATATGCTTATTGGTTTGCTCATTTTCAAAGGCTGTGGTATAGGTCCCCCACCTTCAGAGACAAAGAACGTAGCTAGCTACCCAGGAACAGAGGCTTCTCTGTTGTGGTACACTGTCTATGGAATCTCTGCCTGACTCCCAGCAATTCTTCATAGTGCCTATAATTCTGAATTTTAGGCTCCATGTGAAAAGGTTTTTTTTTTTAATTTTCCCAAGCTTTTAACCATGTAGAATTAGCACTGCTGCATCGTTTACTTTTTCTGTTGCTCTATGATTGCTTTCAGTACTGATGTCTTGTATGTTTTTCTGTTATTATTTGATGTATGTTTACTACAGATGCTTTATGCTTTTTTTTGATGACTTTAATGGTATTTAGTTGCCTAATTATATTTTATACTGGATTGTAAACTGTAAACTTGAATCATATGGTTATGAGTGTGGGATAAAATGAATTAAACAATTAAGTAAATCTCTGTTAGTAATTTATTTATGAATGCATTGGGCTTACATCTAGGAAACCCAGGTTCCACCGTTCTCATCATCTTATCTTACTGTTCTTCTGACTCAAAGGTCTTGAACAGATCAAGATACAATCCTCTTAAAGGCAATCACTACAACTAAATATTTAGTGACTGCTAAGGTAGTTTTCCGATTCTCATCTACAAGTTAAAACTGGATGATTTTTTGAGATGGTAAATTCACATAACCTATTAAGAGGGGAAACAAATACCAGGTTCAAACTTATGAAACTAATTGTGAGCCTTGGGCAAATCAGTATTTATCAGCCTAACCTGCCCTTCAAAACCACCTCACCTCACCGAGTTCCTTGGATGCTTGCTGGGAAGCAAATTTAACAAACAAAATAAATCATAAATGTTATATTACTGGCTTTCAAATTTTGCATTCAAGGGACACACCAATAATAATTTCTCATTATTCAGTACACACTTATCAGTTCTAACTCAGGATCTGGGAGTTTCCCTTCTATCTTCTCTGTCTCTCTGTTAGGGTTGTCAACTCCAGGTAAGGAAATTCCTGGAAATTTGATGGTGGAGGCTGGAGTTTGGGGAAGGGGGAGTTTAGGGATTTGATGCCATAGAATCCACCTTCAAAAGCTGCCATTTTCTCCAGGGGAATTGACCTCTGTGGTCTGGAGATCAGTCATAATTCTGGGAGAACTCCAGGGCCCAACTGGAAGTTGGCAACCCTACACTCTGTGTGCCATCTCTCTTCCTGCACCCCTCCCCGCCCGTATACTCTGCTGGAAATTTGGCAATGCACTTAAAGTGCCATTGCTGGGGTAGATTCATGTGAGAATCACAGCAGTAGATGGCTGGGGTGGAGTCTGAAATAGTTGTTTGTCCCCAGGCACTTTAGCTTACTATTAATGTAGCTGTGAATGTACTTTGACTAAACATTTCCTTCATGTAACAGTGAGATCTTCAGTTGATAACTAATATGTATGCTCCAGGCAATAAGCAACCTTCGCCAAGGACTGTTGGTTAGGCCTTGAAAGCTCAGGTTAAAACGGATGCTAGGATTTCCTTTTTAACAATAACAACCAAAAGTACTCCCAGTATTCTGAAGATTTCTTTGTTGCTGTTCCAATAGCACCTGAACGTCTTGAGTGAAATTAGGCAGTACTCTGAGTATTCCAGAACATCATATTTGATTATTAAGTTTTCTGTTCAGTACTCTCACCACACTGAAACATTTCACTAGTGGAATGAGATGTTCAAAAGTGAGACCTTTTTGGAGAGGCAAAAACGTGGTGATAGCTGGATCTGTAGGATTGCCAGGTCCCCTGTTCGCCACAGGTGGGACGTTTTTGGGGCAGAGCCCGAGGAGAGTGGGGTTTGGGGAGGGGCTTCAATGCCATAGAGTCCAATTGCCAAAGCAGCCATTTTCTCCAGGTGAACTGATCTCTATCAGCTGGAGATCAGTTGTAATAGCAGGAAATATCCTTTGGATTTCTATTACCTGGAGGTTGGCAACCGTATGGATCGGAGGCAATTAAAATGGTGTTGATGTGGGTGGGACCTGCAAAAAGACACACCTTGATGTATTTGCAGGATCCAAAGGTGCTTTGGCTGTGATATTTCTAAGAAGATTGAACCAAACCAGGTTTGGGAAAGATGGAAGCAAAGTCAGGGGAAATACAGAAGTAGGAAGAAGAGAGAATGACATCAAGTTGGTGTTCCTGAAAACAGTGCTTCAATTAGAAAGACAAAGTGGAGCAAACATTCATTTGGAAGCAGCCTTGGTCAAGGGCTTCTGAGGTAGGAAGGCAGTAGAAGGTGTAAGAACAGAGATAAAGGAAATGGAGAGTACGGGATATGAAGTATATGTTACTGTTGCTTACCAGAGAGATGGTGGGCTACAGCAGCAGGAATTTTAAGATGGACTGAAAACAGCCCATTTGTTTCATTCATTTAAATAATCAAAATCAATGGAGAAACTAACAAGCATTATTTGTTCATTTGTTTTTCTGAAGCTTGATGGGGGAGAGACTTCCTCCCCGTTATTACCCTTCTCCCTTCTCACCCACATGTACTGTGTTGTAGGCAGGAAGATTTTGGGCTAAGGACTGTATTTGCCAGAGTATGTACCATCTCAGGTGCTGCTGAAATAGCAACCCAGGCTTTGGAGTTGTGGTGGGGATAGATAGATAATTTATTTACGGCCCTTAGCCAGATAAAACAGAAAACATGGGCTAATACATTCTTAAAAACAAAGAATTACAGTCCGAGTCTTATAACACTTAAAAAGAAAATTACAGCTGGGACACACCTGTCAATTGTGCTAAGAGGCTGTTCTATGGCGTTGAATTTTCATTGCTGCCATGCAAAATTTTCAACCTGAAGAGTGATTGAAGGATTATCCCCTTGTAGGAGCATCTCAATCCTTTCTCCTGCTCTGTCAGGTTCCATTCTCGATAAGAGGGGCTCAATAAACTTCGAACGGGGTAATGTATAAAAACTGCAGTTCAGGAGGGCATGCTCAACAGTTTCTAAGTCCACTGATTTGCAAGGGCAGAATCTCTCCTCCCAGGGTGTCTTGTTAAATTTCCCCTCTAGCATAGCAGAAGGTAAGGCTGCACATCTGGCCAGGGTAAAGGCCCTTCTATAATTATTTGTCTCTAAATAGTGGAGATAGGCTGCTGGTACTAGGATGTATTTAGAATGGAGGGGTGCCATGAATAGAGGCGCCCTTGCTAAATCTGCTTGTCTCTCAATGTCTTTAATCCTTTGGGATATAATTAACTTAGCTTGGTCCCACCCTAACTGAAGTAGTGCTAGGGGTGTAAAACCCAAGTTATTTAATTTGTCTTCTATGGCTATCACCCATTTTGACCTAAAGGTGTCACAAAGGATCAGTGGGAGAAGGCCCTTAGGGTTAAAATTAATTTTTAGCCAGAGATAAATCGAGGACAGGACAATCCTTGCCTCCACCTTCACCATGCCAGTTTCTAAATGAATCAAAGCATTTGGAACACATCTTGGCAATTGTAGGGCAGCTCTAAGGAACTTGGATTGCACACGCTCAATGGGAGATTCTCTTCCAGTTCACCTGTCCTTTGGCCAGTTGGCTGCCAGACCAGTGCCATTGCAAGCAGCCGTCAACTATTCAGTGGGAAAGATAAGGAGGAGGAAGCTGGCTTTCTCACCGAGACCGACAAGCACAAAAATAAATGTCATAAACACAGACATGTGCTTAACAAATGCAACAACAGAAACAGAGCTTTTGAAATGAACCTTTTTGAGAAATATGTATCCTTAATTCCTCATTCCAGTACTATTACCAATCCCGAGTCTTTTACCAGATGATTAGCCAGATTTCTGAAAGTCAGAAACGGTTCACTAGTGACATTACCCAGCACCATCATGTCTTGTTAGGAAATTTGTCGTGTGAGCCTTCTCCCATTAAGGTCAGTAAAAATTTAGCTTTGTCTTGAGAAAGAGCAATGTTGGAACCTTTGTGACCTCACAAGGATTATGAGTCACTGTGGTAATCTAGAGACGCTTCACAAATAGATTGCCTAATAGACTGTCTAGGACTTTGTCATGTTGCTTTTCAAAACAATATTTGAGTCCAGCTAGCAACATGACTGCCTAAGTCTAACCCATTCTTCTTGTTTGAAAAACATATGTTCGGCCTCTAGACACTGGCATTAACGGTGTATGCTTAGGCATTAGATAGGGTACCTTCAGCCCCTATACAAAGCTTATTTAAATTTTGGGAGATAACATTGCCAGTCCAAAGTGCCTTAGAGGACAGATTTTTGAGATACCAGCATTTTTATTTATTTCTGTCACTGCTTTATCCTTAGATAGGGTTGGCAGGTCCCAGCGGCAGGTTTTGGGGGCAAAGCCTGAGGAGGATGGAGTTTAGGGAGGAGAGGGACTTCAATGCCATAGAGTCCAATTGCCAAAGCAGCCATTTTCTCCAGGGGAACTGATCTCTATCGGCTGGAGATCAGTTGTAATAGCAGGAGATCTTCAGCTACTACCTGGAGGTTGGCAACCCTATCCTTAAAACATGATGAGTTTCCAAGATCTTTGCTACTTCATGTCCTGTATCGGTGGGATAGACCAAAATAAAGTACACCCAATGTACACCTTTTAACATCTAGGAAGCTTCCATTTTCACACTGATAAAAAGAAAAAGATGACTTTTCAATTAGGATTCACCCAGCTGGTTCCACCTACTGTCCCTTGCCATTTCCCTGGGTGTGTATGTGCCATCAAGGAATAGCTGGATTATGGCAACCCCATAAAGTTTTCAAGGCAAGAAACGTTCAGAGGTGGTTTGCCATTGCCTGCCTCCACCTGGGCTGAGAGTTCTAAAAGAACTGGGACTGACCCAAAGTCACCCAGCAGGCATCATGTGGAGGAGTGGGGAATCGAACCCGGTTGCCCCAATTACAGTCCAACGCTCTTAACCACTACACCATGCTGGCTCTCATTTCCCTGGTACTCCTAATATATTGACTGTAACACTTCCCTATTAGTTTTCCCTGTGCAGCTGCCATTATGGATATACTGTTTGGATTTGTACAATGTTTTTATAATGACAGCGGCACAGGGAAGATATGGCTTTGGGACCAGGAAAGTCATGATGCAAATGGGATAGTGGCCTGTGCATTTGATCTGAGAAGGGAACTTGTATCAAGAGCCAGGAATTGAGGCTGGGGGCAGCAAGTAACTTCAAGGGTATAACAAAATTGTATCCCCCCCCCCCACTTGAATCCAGACCGAAAAGGAATTCTGCCCTCATGCTCCAATCCTGCCGCACAGATGAACAATGTGCAGGACAACTATTAAAAAAAAAAGAATACTTTGTATAAATATATTGTTAATATATAACTAAATACATAACAGGCTGATATGCGGCAAGAAAATACATCTTCATTTCCAGGAGACAACTTGATCAGTGACCAATGCCCACAATATGGTTCACCTCTAATTTGTAAATCTACATGTGAAGGGTTCTTATTCTGCTATTAATAGCATCTGGAGCAGAATAGAATTCCTGAGAATGTTCTATTTTAATTTCTTATGTTTTGAGGGAAAATACAGGCAGCCTCTCTAGAAATTTCCCACTTTTTGCCATGTATCTAGGATTTAAATCAAGGCTATGGCTCACTCCCAGATCCTATTTTCAGTGCTGGGGATCTGCTCCTGTTTCCCATTTATCAGACTGGGGAAATAGTGATTTATTTCACAGTGAGGACAAATATAAGATTGTTAAAGCAACAGTACCATTCTGGTTCTGCAATGACATTATACACACATGTAGCACTATACATGTGTTGTGCAATCATAAACAGGACTATATATTGATTGCGTTCAAGTTAAAACTATGTCTTGGATTTCTAAAGAGTTATGGGAGAAGAGAACAAGCTATATGATCATCTTAGTGGGCAAGTTGACTTTGTTACAGTGACCTTCATTCATTCAAGCTGAAGATTCAGCTGTTCACATCCATCAAAGTCCTGCTTAATAAATCCAAACACCAGGTCATGAGTACATTTTAATTGTTGCTTTAATTAGGTAACCAAAAAACCAAAGACCTCTCCTAGAAATTACAAGAATTAATTATTTTAACAAAAGCAATAAAAATGAAAAAAAATACAGTAAAGGCTACAGTTACTGCCAGAAGACAGATAACTTTCTGCTGAGACACAGGAATACCTCCCTGGACCTGTTTTCTACAAGCTCTGTGTTATGGTGCACTTAATTAAGATTGAACCTAATTAGATTTATTTCACATTAAGTGCTCTTGAGCCAGTTTGAACATTTGGCTTTCTGCTCACGCCAGTAGTTCTTCAGCACGCGGCAGGAGGTCTGCCTATTTGGCTGTTTAAACCATTAACTGATAAAAAAAGTGTTTGTCAGCTGAGTCTCCAGGTTACATAACATATCAAGAATGTTGCTTCACCTATGAATTCTTCCAAATGTGAAAGGAAATTAGAAGAGGCTGTCAGTTGCATTTTTGGGTCATATTTTGTATCCAGCCTTTCCTTTAAGCAGCTCAGGCTCAGATTCTGTGTGATGCCAGCTAGCCCATTTGTTTAAACTTGGGTCTGCTACAATCCTCTATAAAGCACCCCCAGTCTCATTTGGAAATGTAAAATGTCCAGAAATTTTGAAGAACAACTGGCATAATTCGGGGGGAAATGAAAATTCGGGGGGGGGGGAATGAAATATAGGCAATGCTTATTTTCCTATCAAACCTAAACTTCTTTTACTTATTGAACAACATAAAACATATAATTTTCAATATATAAAACTGTAGTATTTGGCATATTTATGGAATTTAAAAATATAAATATCTTCCTCTTCTATAAGAAAAATTGCAAGCTGGTGGTTTAGCCATATGCTACTACAGAACATGTATCTTTAATTTTTGCCCTCTGAGAAGTAGGGGGGAAAAAGTTGATGGTAGAAAACAAATTCTATATTAAACAAAGGAAAGTGCATCATTCTTGAGAGCCAGCGTTGTGTAGTGGTTAAGATCGGGATGTAAAGGAGCAGTTTTGTAGCTTGGGGGTGCTGCTGTTGGATAAACAAGTGGCAGTAGTGGCCAGGGGTGCTTTTCACCAGCTTTGGCTGGTGAGCTGACTGCAGTCATTCCTGGGCAGGAAAGATCTTGCTTCTATGGTGCATGCTCTGGTAACATTAGATTACTGCAATGTGCTCTAAAGGGGGTTGCCTTTGAAGTAGGGTTGCCAACCTCCTGCTATTACAACTGATCTCCAGCCATCAGAGATCAGTTCACCTGGAGAAAACGGCCACTTTGGCAATGGCATTGAAGTCCCTCCCCTCCCCTCCCCAAACCCACCCTCCTCAGGCTCTGCCACCAAAATCTCCAGGTACTTCCCAACCCAGAGCTGGCAACCCTACCTCTGAAGAAGAGGGCACCCAGAACACCTTCTTTTCTAATTTGTATTAACAATTATGATGGTGAGAATAATACTTAAAACACAGAATTAAATCTAAGTTTGCCCTTTTATGCATGGCTGTTTCCCTTGCAGTCACCCCCTCTCAACTACTTCTCTCCAGGTTCAGAGGACCATGCATATTATATTAGGTGCTTGGGACCACAGGCAGGACAATGTTGCTGCAGTCATCTTGTTTTTGGGCTTCCTAGAGGCACCTGGTTGGCCACTGTGTGAACAGACTGAAGGACTTGATGGACCTTGGTCTGATCCAGCATGGCTTTTCTTATGTTCTTACTTTGGGGCTTTGTTTTGATTATGCATGCATTTTCCAACGGTCAGAGGTTGCTTCGCTCTCCCAGCGCATTTCCCCAGCATCCAGAAAACACAGGCAAAACATGCAGAAATGCACAGGGAGAGTGAGGCGCCCACTGACGGTCGGAAAATGCATGCATAATTAAAGCAAAGCCCCAAAGTATCATAGAATCAGAGTTGGAAGGGATTAACAGGGTCATCTAGTCCAGCCCCCCGCACAATGCGGGAAATTCAGAACTACCTCCCCAGTAGTGTCGGGTGTGTGTGTGTGTGTGTGTGTGTTTGTGTGACTGTGAGGTAAACAGCCATGCATAAAAGGCCTTTCTTTGGATTATGAGTAACAGATTCTACATTTGGGCAGGAAACTCGCAGCTGTATGTAATACATAGTGTTCTGAAAACATGACCAAGTCGATACCAAAAATATAATGTGCAAGACGTAGGTTTTACTTTAGACCTCAAAATTCTAATTTATTTACTCAGCAATCTTGCATTTCCTCCTTCACAACAGCTGAAGATTCCAAAAATATTTCAAGTCTTTTCATCATGCTTGGAAGTTTACTGTAAATAGTATAAAGGCAGCTTGGCTGGCAGCGTTGCCAGCTCAACCTAAGCTGCCCGGGCTTTTGGTATTTTAGACAATAATTAACCCATAAGCTTCTATGGTTTTCCTCATGAATGAATTCTGCAGGAAATACAGATGTAAGTATTGCCTTGGCACATATTTGCATGAAATATACATGTGTTTTCTGTTTGCAACATTACACATACTAAAATTTAAAACTGTAGCTCAAACTGTATTGGTAATGTGCACTAGAATACTTTTGAAAGAAAAGTATAACCTGGAATCTCTAGTTAAAAGTTGTTATGAAGCAGAAGAATGCGAATTAACGGCTGCTGGACATCAGGAGAGGCTATCCACGCTATAAGAGATCTGAGCATTATTTCTTGTCATTCTCTTTCTTTCCTTTTTGTTATGGATAAAAATAAAAGAGATTCCTTCAGGTCTTTTCACATTAGACTTGCCGCCTTCCATCTTATTTTTCGCCTCTGCATTTAACTGTTGGTGAGCATCAAGCAGGTAACGCCTTTCTTAACATGAAGAGAACATTCTTACACCTGTTTAACTTCTTCAAGTCTGGCAACCATACTTCAAACATGTACTTTTGGGGGTGGGGTGGAAAAATGGGCTGTTATCAACTCTCTGGCCCTGAGATATTTTATACTTTAAGCAAAAAGTTAAAAGGAAACCCTTCCCTCACTTATTCTCAAGTTGCATAGCAGGGTGTGGCGACATACTAAGCGGCTTCAAAATGGCACAGGTGTGTGGGGAGAGGGAAATGTATTGCTAGACACTGGTATTGCCATGGGCTCTAGCCATCCCATGCCTGTGACACTCATACAGTAACACTCTATATAGTCCTCATAAATGGAATGGAAGCACTAGCTGGGGGTGAAATTCCACTCCCAGCAACAGTAATGAGCAGTAATGGGCAAACATTTCTCCTTGTGAATCTTAATTTGGCCACAAATGAGCAGCACCCTTGAACCCTACAAAATTCGATTTTATTAAACACTGGAAATTGCTATAAACAAATGTTTTGCACATGCATCACCTTGTATTACTTTCATGTGTCAACCCCTTTCCCTTTTTTTCTATTAGTTCAACTCACCTGACAGAACAAAAGTCACACTTGCAAGAGAGTGGATGGTGAAAGGAAGCTATCTAGTTTGTTTTGCTAATAGTCCAGCTTCGCCCTCCAAAATTTACAAGTGTACATATTAATGTGTTCTAACTTCAATGGCTTGTAAACGTTATTTAGATTCTCCTTCTAAATTGTGTTATGTTTATTCTGCGCAACACTCTGTTGGTCCTTGTGTCTGGAAGGGTTAAACTGATATGGAAAAGAGATTGCATGACTTGTTCACCAACCAGATGTTCTAGACCACTGCAAAACAGCTGACAGGAGGGTGAATAGTAATAGGGTAATTGGGATTTAAATGCAATCATATAAGTGCTTCTCCGCATGCCACACTCTGCTTGGCTGCATGCGGTTCACAGTCTCAACTACAACAATTTGGTTAAGGGCACATTCCTAAAATGTGTATGCCAAAGGCATTCTCTGATACTATCTGAAAAATAATTAACATGCTGCCTTCCAGAGTGTTTCTAAGATACTCGATGCCCTGGTATTTGAGCAATGTGATTGACTTTGTGATGAAACGTGCTCATGCATGGGGTGGGGTAGGTACCACCAGCAGAACATGAAGATCCTTATAGAAATCCACCCAGCAGCTGTATCTCAAACAGCGCTCCATTTTTATTAATATGAGTCCTTGTTGAGCTTCTGACAGAAGTAAACAGTTACTTAGATGTGAATGTGGTCTATACCAACATGTCACATATTTGAGAAGACTCAGCCATAAGTGGTGTGCAAATGAGCTGGCTTAATATAAAGAACAGTGTTCTAAATATCATCTTTAGGGAATTATTCAGGACAAAAGTGGGTCAAGGCATGATGTGAAACATGACTTTATCTCCATCTCTTCTAGCTCTATTCATTGTGAGACATTTCTACTTTAATACATTTAGTAGTACACTCCCAAGGGAGAGTGACCAAAGGATAGGCCTATCTCATATTCCACAGGGATCAGATTATACAGTAGCTTCTTCAGTATTGAAAAAGGATAAACCATTACAGTGAAGAAAAGGAGAATATAAGTGTTGGATGGCAGGAAGATATGGAAAAGATTCAAATGCGGATGCCACAGAGCTGAAAAGGTTTCCAAAAGGGGAAACAGTACTTATTAAGTATTTCTATGAGGAAATTTTAAAGTGTTTTTGGGAATAACTAATGGCCAATTCAGCCATTACAAAGTCCACTTGGAGACACATGACTGCCAAGAACGTTGAGTGAGATGCATGCCTGGAGTTTCATGCTAGGAACTCAATTCTCAGGCATGTGCTGAACCCAGAAGGTGAGGTGCTGGGAGGATACAAGATAATTTTAACAGCTGTCTCCCTCTCTGTCTACATGAATCTGCTGGGAAAGTTCATTGGGATCTTTGGAACAAATTTCTTCAATATGCTGATGACTTTCACCTCTACTTATTTTCAGCTGTATTGGGCAAGGCAATGGATGTTCTGAACCATTGCCTGGAGTTGGTAAAGGGCTAGATAAGGAAAGGTTAAACTGAAGCTCAATCCACGCAAGACTGAAGTGATGTTGACTGACCATATTGATTATTGCTAACCTGTTCCAGGTGGGATTGCACTCCTCTTGAAGGATCAGGTGTGCAGCTCATTGCTTCATCCAAGTGACCAAGTAGCTTATCTTTCTGTCTGACTAAACTTTGCCCTTAGTAGAAACATCATTATGTCCATTCAGAACAGGACTATTCTAATCCCAGCACCAATGAGGCAAAAACTAAGTCATCTTACCAAAGTATGAGCAATCAATTAATTTTTCAGACTATCACTCCCTCCTCTCCCTGAAAAACTCTTCGATTAAAACATCCGGCTAAAACATTGCTTTCATTATTTTCTTCCCTTATGATATTTTTAGACTTTTCAAAATGTGTCTTTAAAGCAGAATAGTTCTTTCCCTCTAGCTCTTAGCCGCCTAAGGTCAACCGTAACCCAATTCATGGAAGTTCCTTTGTAATGGAGTACACAGAGGTGTCAGCTCTTGTAATAGAGGGTATTGGGTAGCTGGGCAAAGCTGTGGGGTCAAGAGATAGGGCCCAGCTGATTTTGGTGGGTCTGGGATCAGAGCCAACATAAAAGCCACTTACTCGTGGTTTGATAGTATTCAGCTAAATAGAGAAAAGTATGGGGGTAACTTGTTTTCTGGCAAACTGATCTAGAACTACACCAGCAACAAGCTGATAAGTCAGTTTTTTATTGTCCCTTTGGCAATCCTATGACCTACTAATGACTGTGGGGTCCAAAGTGCATAAAAAGCTGTGATACATTTTGACCACATACATAGCAAACTCATTGGAATAGTTTTTTTTTAAGTGTAGTACTTTTGATAATTGCAAAACAGGCAAACCTTTAGTTTGTTCATAGGTTTTGGTCATCTATATTAAATGTAGTTGGACAATAAGCCTGTACAACATTTCTCTTTAATGTTGCCTTATTCACTGATGGTCACATAAAGTAAGCCACTACACAGTCCCATGACTGCTGGCAGATTGCCTGGAATTCTGGCCTTGGTTTGTTTGGCCTGGAGATCCCTGGATGTGACTGAAAACTCCAGTTCATGGGGATTTGCTTTGGGCTTTGTTCCTGGGTCTGGCTTTGGCCCATTGCCCAGAGTTAGACTTCTGCCAGCGTGCCCCTTACAACAGTGACTGTTATGGCCTCTCTCCTAGTATATGCTGAAGGGTATATTTTCGAATGCATGGTCTTATGTTCTTATGTCAAGGTATTACAGAAAAGGTAATGTGTCCATCACACCTAGCTTAGATTGGTGACAAACTGAATACAACAGGATGAAGGTGGTTAAGATGGAAAGAGGGCTTTATACTAAGTAGGAGAATATATATAATAGCAAACCTACTGGTAGTAAGAAGGGTGGGTTGAATATAAGTGGTACTTTGTCTAAACTGGGACAGGTGGAAACTTTTAAAAATACCTATAAACTAATATGAAAAATTTAAGTAACGAAAAGAAGGCATTTGAAGCAATCCTGTGGAACACAAATATGTAGATTGAACATTTGAAATGTGGTAGAAAACAATTGAAATGTGGTAGAAAACAGCTATGACCGGAATGCAGGCATTATTATGTATTTGTGACTGGTGAGACCTGAACTCTCCCACATCAATGAGATTTTCATGTAGGATCTGGCATGAACAGCAACAAGTGTAGTAAAAGTGATAACTTACAAAAAGGGGGTTCAATAGAAGAGCCTTCCTGCTGGTCCTGCTTTAGGTCCTTTTGTTCTGCCTGCCTTTCCTCCTTGCCCAGTTTTTCTCCCCCTGCCCAATCCCATGATTGCCCAATCATCCAGTTTTCTCTCCCCCTCCCAATCTGCCCATTTGTCTGTTTCCCATAACCTCCCCAAATCACCTGGTTTTCCTTCTCTGTCCCCAACGCACCCAATCACCTGGTATAACATTGGCTACTTTTTAATCTCCACGTTTTTTGTTCACTTCTTCATATTTTTGTGTGAAGCTGGTGGTTATCCCAAGATTGCAAAAAGATGTACCCTAGCCTTAAATGACCCTCAGGTGGATTTTTTGATCTGCATAGTAGGAGTACCCATTTCTATTAGTCATATGACTGGATAATTGTAAAAAACCAGGTAGCAAAAAGTAATGTCATGGTTAGTAAAACTTATAGTTTCATTTAGTGTAGAATATGTGTTATTTTGCAACCTTTAAAAAACTTCCATTTAAAAAGAGTACAAAATATCATGAGCACAAAATAAAGAGTTCCAAATATTTATATCATGCTAATATAAATTAGCTACAAAATATAAAACACAAACACATACATTTGATTTCATCAAATTATATCTGACTCCTAGATACATAAAGTGCAACCTTGTCTTTTCACTCAATCCAAAGAAATATAATATTTCAAATAAATATAACATTGCATGGGAGTTTTTAAATCTCTAGATGTTAGCCCCATTGAATCCAGTGGTTAATCCCTACTATGAAAATATTCAGTTCATCAGCAAATGCTGTCTTCTTGTCTAGAACTGAAATTTCATTTATGTTACTGTTTAATCCAGCGCAAATCTTGAAAACTATTCCGCCTCTTATATTCTTCAAATTTAGCTTTTGCTACAATGCCATTCACATTTCCATTATAAAAATACATGCTTAAAACCACTTAAAGCCGCCGTATAATGAACCAGATGATTGGCCTATCAAGGTCAGTATTGTCTACTCTGATGGCAGTGGCTCTTCAGGGTTTCAGGAAGAGGTTGTTCACATCACCTGATCCTTTAAACAGCTGTTGGAGATTGAACCTGGGACCCTCTGTATGCTGATGCTCTGCCACTCAGCCACAGTCCTACTTATAATGATGTAGAGATGGGATATTAATAAAAGAATGCTCCACTTGTTACCCCTTACAAACAGCCTCCATTTGAGATGGAATTAGCTTTGTGGAGTCTATGCTTAGCGAGAGGAGGGGTATTTTTCTGCGTATTTTACGGGATGAGCACACAGTGGAAATACTTTTAATAATGAGGACATGTTTTATAATTTTAAGGGATTTTATTGAAAAATAGATTTTAAACACACACACATACAACCATAGAATCACACACCTGAAACACCAGAGAACCTAAGAATTAAAAGAGAAGAGGGGTGGACACAAGTATATATGGGCGTTGAGAGTGATATTTACCAGTCAGAAGAATGTGATGTCCAGATGATAGCAGCGTCTCTTCAGTGTCTCTCTGAAGGAAAGGGGTGCACGTTTTGATCTGAGAAAACACATACACCCTTTGCATTGTAAAGGGGCGAATACTTATACCCAGAAATAAGTCCTGGGGCAGTATGCTAACTGGCAACACAATGGGTTTTGTCAGGGATAAAAAGTTTAATTACTCCTTGAGTAGTTAAGATAGTAAAGTATGAAAGAACATGAGGTAATGGCAACAGAGAAGAATACCTTAGTTTGCCTGATTAAATACTGGCAATGGCTGTAGTAGCCCCATGGCACAGAGTAGTAAGCTACAGTATTGCAGTCAAAAGCTCTGCTCATGACCCGAGTTCGATCCCGACGGATCGACGGATCCCGACGGTTTCAGGTAACCGGCTCAAGGTTGACTCAGCCTTCCATCCTTCCAAGGTTGGTAAAATGAGTACCCAGCTTGCTGGGGATAAAGTGTAGACGAGTGGGGAGGGCAATGGCAAACCACCCCGTAAACAAAGTCTGCCTAGTAAACGTTGGGATGTGATGTCACCCCATGGGTCAGTGATGACCTGGTGCTTTAATGACCTGGTGCTTTACCTTTAATGGCTGTAGTATAGAGTTTTAGATATGCGAGGTTGTTTGGAAGATTTTCCCAGGAAGGGAGGAGTAGACAAGAGATGTCCTGGTTTAATCTACTCTGCAAGTTAGATGTAGCTGGAGGGTGAATCTAGATATGCTAAAAGACTGGTCAGAGTTCTATGAATGGACTCTGCTGATGGGATTAAGGTATTGTGCTATCAGTCCCAGATGTCTGCTTAGAGTGCTTCATTTAGTATGCAAGGGAGGCTCCTTTGTATTGTTCCAGCTTTTCCACCTCAAGGTCAGAGGAACGCAAAACAACCCATCTGTCTTACAGCATCCAAAGCTTTACACAGGTAGCTAAGATGGCTTCCAGCACCCTGGAAACTTTGGTTCACTTTGGTAGAGCAGTGCCGTGCTATTCCATGTTAGCTCTAGTCCCATATGCTGTTATGTTATATTGGGGTGCTGGCACAGATAGGGGGCCAACACACTAAGATAACACTGGTGAAAAATTCTTGGAAGGGTTCCTAGTGAAGAACCTTGAGACTACTGCTGTCAATTGCATGCTAAAATAGGTGGTTCTCAAATACAAACTGGAATATATTTCAGGAAGGAAGGTGTATTGCGATACTTTGTGACATTATGGCACACAGTGAGGGAAAGTCTATTCTCAGAGACATGATGGTCACTTGTGAGACCTGAAAAGGTCAATGGTGGCAACAGAATTTATAAGGTTATTAACAACAACTTGGTTTCACTAATGCATCTCTCAGTATACCTTTTAAACATGTATTTCTGCTACCATAAATTATCACAGACAAACAGAACAGGTAACAATTCTTGTCTGCACTCAGTGACCTGCCAGGTGGACCTGGCAGGTCACTGAGTGCGGACAAGAACTGTTACCTGTTCTGTTTGCTTTATCTTTGGTAGTGTCACATCCCTGTTAAGTGCCCTCCTTATATGACATGGCATAGCAGTCATTGTGTATTTTGCAACGTTCTCTGTGTGGTTGAGATAGCTCAAATGGAAACAAACTTGTTAGTTGAAAAGAGACTGGTTCAGGCTCTGTTTTGTGGCTCAGTGTCTTGTTACTTTGTTGAACAATAACTTCTGTTTCTGTTACCTACTGTTATGATTTAACAGTGATATAGATGCACAGTTATTTCCAGTATTTTTAAAATTCTAATATTCCTAGTTAACTGAAAGAAGACTAGTATTTTCCCATGGGGGCCATCAAGAAGAAGAGGGGGCTGCCTTAAATTTGTATACAAGTTACAGTTATGTACAGTAATAAAAAGGAACATTTTGTGTACAACCAGTTTTTAGGGAGATAATTCAGGGTTTGCTTCCTTTCATGCAAACATGGGTAGATCACTTTTCAACACTTGGCTTTTAAAAATCTGAATTCAACATGTTAAAGAGCAAAGACTGCTTTTTCAGAGAGTTCTTTAGCAAAATTATACAAGAGACCAAAACAAAATTTAAGTCTAGTAGCCCTGACCTGGATGGCCCAGGCTAGCCTGATCTCCTCAGATCTCAGAAGCTAAGCAGGGTCAGCTATGGTTAGTATTTGGATGGGAGACCACCAAGGAATACCAGGGTTGCTGTGCAGAGGAAGGCACTGGCAAACCACCTCTGTTAGTCTCTTGCCGTGAAAACCCCAAAAAGGGGTCGCCATAAGTCGGCTGCGACTTGATGGCACTTTACACACAGCACCTTTAACAGCAACAGACCAGAGCTTTCTTTCAGTACTCAGATTGCATACTGGTATACTCGTCAACCAATCAAATGCATAAAGGATGTTGTTGAATCCAGTGTCATTTGATGATTGGATCTTTATTTGTATAATAATGGTGATGATGAAAGTGAAGAAGAATCGCTTTAATGTCAAGGGTTGCACCAACAGGACTATCTACCTTTTTTGGTCTGTTTTGGGAATATGGGCATTTAGCTGCTGAAGAGACACTTCACCTGGAAGAAAAGCAATCTGGGAAACCTCACTAGGTAATGCCTCATAACTAGGTATGACTTATAACTTAGTGAACCAACTAAAATTAATCTCCAGCATTGTTAATATAAAGACTAATACATTTTCCGTTTGCTGTCAGCCCTTTAAGGTACTTGTGCACTCCATTTGGCTTTAGAGAATCATTTTATCAACTATTGGTTGTTATATTTTCAACTGGATGCTTTCCATTTTTCCTTCCTCTTCCTTGGACACCATAGGCACAATCTGATAGCAGCTAGCCATACCCCATGCCCATTGAAATCAGCAAAGTATCCCACACAGAATGCAGGCAATGTGCCTTAAGATAATGGCCTAAAAGATCTGCCCTCCCCCAAATATCAAGCTTGGTGAAAAGTTCAGGAGAACTCAAAAGCTGCGCAGTAGTGGCCGATCTCAGTAAAAGGTGGCTTGCTTTCGTTTGTGTTTTGCTATGGACAAACACTAGGGTTGCCAGGTCCCTCTTCACCAATGGTGGGAGATTTTGGGGCGGAGCCTGAGGAGGGCGGGGTTTGGGGAGGGGAGGGACTTCAATGCCATAGAGTTCAATTGCCAAAGCAGCCATTTTTCTCCAGGTGATCTGATCTCTATCGGCTGGAGATCAGATGAATTAGCAGGAGATCTCCTGCTACTACCTGGCAGTTAGTACAGGGGCGAACAAGTATTTTGAGGTGCAAAAAATATTTATGAGCTACTGTGTCTAAATAATTATGCACAAACAATTACACATACATATTGACAAAAATCGTATACATCAACTATACATCCCATCTCATGGACGGTAGTAGACAAAGGAATATATCTATACAAGAGTGCAATGTCTCTCACTGTATGTACATCAGTCTTCTGTATAAGTATCATACAGGTAAGTAAGCAGTTCTAATAATTATAGATAGTTCAAGGAGGATTTGCTTCAAGGAAGATACGGCCGTTTCAAATTCTTTGGATTCTTCATCAGTCTTTCCTATGCAACAATAAATTATTTTTTAAAAAATGCCATAATTCATTTATAAATAATTTTACAATAAAAATACTTACAAGCATATTCCTCTATATTGCACATCTCTAGTAATCAATTTCAAAGTGCTGCATGCATATCAGATCCCACGAAGGGTAACATTAGCAAATGTAACCATGTATGTAATGTGAAACCAGTTTACTAAATATCCTTCAGCAACGGGAAGCCTCTAACTTAACCGCGTACAGCTGTACTGCGCTCGCAAGCTGTAAGCTTGACTCCTCTTAAAGGTACACAGACCTATTTCCTACAGGAAGCACGACAGGTCATTTTCCAAATTTAAACCATGTGGGGTTACAGTGTTTAAAATATGGATGAAATATGATTCTTTTTGCCTGAGTAATCTTTCATTGTCGTCCCTATTGAATCTTTTAGGATTTAGTCGCCAAAGCACAAAAAACCGTAAATCATTTTCGCTGTGGCGAAAACGAAGGAAATGGTCAACGACCGGGGCTGTAACCACTTGCGCCCTGATCCTGGATCTATGCTCAAGTACACGTGTCTTGACAGCTCGAATGCTCGATCCCACGTAAATCTTGCCACACGGGCAAAGTAAGCAATAGACACAATATTTAATGTGACAATTAGTGAAGGATCTCAGTTGAAAAGTAAAGCTACAATCAGTTCTTTTAAATTCCTTCACTTCTAGGGCAAAGTTACATGCAAGACATCCATTGCATTTAAGGAATTTAAAAGAAATGCACTGCTGCACTTTAATTCGTTTCATCCAGGACATTTGAGACAAAATTTACCCTATGGGCAATTTGTAAGAACAAAATGGAACAACACTACTCAAAGAGATTATGAACAAGCAGCCACGAACTTAACGTCTGCTTTAGTTAATAGGGGCTATCCTATTAACATTGTTAATAAAGCTAGTTATAGAGCAGACATTTTAGATAGATCACAGTTACTGTATAAATCCAGACCTAATGAACAGAAAAATCAATCCCTAACTTTTGCATTACAGTATACTCATTTATCCCCATTAATTACTCAAGCAATAAAAAGACACTGGCACCTGCTGGTCGAGATCCCGAGGTGTAACAATCCACCAAAAATTGGGTATAGAAAAACTGCTTCCATCAAAGACAGATTGGTACACTCTGATATTTATAATCATACACATACACCATCTACAGTCGGACATTTTAAATGCAATGGATGTCTTGCATGTAACTTTGCCCTAGAAGTGAAGGAATTTAAAAGAACTGATTGTAGCTTTACTTTTCAACTGAGATCCTTCACTAATTGTCACACTAAATATTGTGTCTATTGCTTACTTTGCCCGTGTGGCAAGATTTACGTGGGATCGAGCATTCGAGCTGTCAAGACACGTGTACTTGAGCATAGATCCAGGATCAGGGCGCAAGTGGTTACAGCCCCGGTCGTTGACCATTTCCTTCGTTTTCGCCACAGCGAAAATGATTTACGGTTTTTTGTGCTTTGGCGACTAAATCCTAAAAGATTCAATAGGGACGACAATGAAAGATTACTCAGGCAAAAAGAATCATATTTCATCCATATTTTAAACATTGTAACCCCACATGGTTTAAATTTGGGAAATGACCTGTCGTGCTTCCTGTAGGAAATAGGTCTGTGTACCTTTAAGAGGAGTCAAGCTTACAGCTTGCGAGCGCAGTACAGCTGTATGCGGTTAAGTTAGAGGCTTCCCGTTGCTGAAGGATATTTAGTAAACTGGTTTCACATTACATACATGGTTACATTTGCTAATGTTACCCTTCGTGGGATCTGATATGCATGCAGCACTTTGAAATTGATTACTAGAGATGTGCAATATAGAGGAATATGCTTGTAAGTATTTTTATTGTAAAATTATTTATAAATGAATTATGGCATTTTTTAAAAAATAATTTATTGTTGCATAGGAAAGACTGATGAAGAATCCAAAGAATTTGAAACGGCCGTATCTTCCTTGAAGCAAATCCTCCTTGAACTATCTATAATTATTAGAACTGCTTACTTACCTGTATGATACTTATACAGAAGACTGATGTACATACAGTGAGAGACATTGCACTCTTGTATAGATATATTCCTTTGTCTACTACCGTCCATGAGATGGGATGTATAGTTGATGTATACGATTTTTGTCAATATGTATGTGTAATTGTTTGTGCATAATTATTTAGACACAGTAGCTCATAAATATTTTTTGCACCTCAAAATACTTGTTCGCCCCTGTACTAATTTGCTCATCTTTTGATAACAGTACAGTGGTGTCTAATTTCTCCCCCACTTCCTGGCAGTTGGCAACCCTAACAAACACTGCTACCTACTTTTTTTGTACACACACCCTTTCGGTGAGCAGCCATACCTCACAAATGTATTCAGGTGATAAAATGGGGCAGATTGTGGAGGAAATAAAATCCAAGCCCACCATTTAAAAAAATGTTTGCATCTTTACAAAAACGTGCCTGCATCCTGCTGCTGTCTGCATAGTAGAGCTGAAGCTTAATATATGAAAATGTAGTATTTCTCCTTTTAGAGCCCATCCTCTAAGCATGTTTTCCTTCTGGCTTTCCTCCTGGAACCTTGTTGACCACGGAAACTGCACAGGTCTGAGCTGTACCCTATCAGCCCCTGCAGTCACCACCAGCCATGCCGCTTCCTATACATAGTAGGCATGGCTACTGACTTACTCCCATGCAGCTCCATCTACCAGGCATCAGATTGTCTCGATAGAACTTTAACATTTCAGATTGGGGCCAGTCCAGAGGCCCACATGTGCATTGTCACACACACAAACATTTTGTCTATGGCTGTTACCGCACTTTGTATTCCCAGCGATGTATTAAGAGTTTGAAAATGTTATAGAAAACATCGCTTTAAAAGGGTTTTTGGATACCACGGCTTCTAAATGGTTGGAAGACGTCTTCACAGCTAAAGGGGCCAAACAAAGTGCGAACAGTATTTTTTATAACGTTTTCAAACTCTTAATACATCGGTGGGAATACATAGAAAGTGCGAACAGTATTTTTAATAGCATTTTCAAACTCTTAATACATCGCTGGGAATACAAGAGCGGTAACCCCCGTTTGTTTTTTATATCATTTTCAAACTCTTAATACATTGCTGGGAATACAAAGTGCAGTAACCCCCTATCATGAGAAGTAACTGTAATGCAGGATTCCTCCACCCCCACCCCGCATACATGGAGGAAAATGGGGAATTTTCCATGCTAATTGTCTCTTATATGAATTGCATGGATAATCACTGTTGAAAAGCCTGTTTTCACACGTAAATTGACCAATAGTGAAGAGAATATATTCAGTATTCTTTCACATTACCAAAAACTGTGACTATATTTTGCAAAGTCCACAATTTTTTCTGTGTTTATGTAACAAAATTCACCCAAGGAACAAATGTAGACTGTTTTAGCACAGTTTTGTGGCATCCATAACTGATGAAATGAAATGGTAATTATAGTACTTGAAGAAGTCACCATAACTGTACGTCTCCCAGGGAAGTAATTTTCCATATCCATTATGTTTTGTATTTTGATGAAGTCAACAATATAAAGAGCAGGTTTAAGAACTATCTAATTTACTTTGTTAATGAGTAAGGGAACAGCTGGGAAAAGAGTTATGTACTGTAAACACTGTCTTGTTTGGAGCTTAGTGCAAAGCATAACCTCTTTCCAGTGTTAACAAAACATTCATTTTATGTAACATGGTAATTAAACTCCCTCTCAAAGGACAACAAATAACACAAAATTTTAGTTGAAGGCACAAATGATTTTGAATGTTAGTTATTGTTGAAATATGTCTGCATTTTTTTTTTAAAAAAAACCCAGAACCCAGGTATTTAAAGTAAAGGCTAGACATTTAAAAGTGTGGGATCAAGTAGCTTAAAGTGAGATCTGTTTGGTAGCATGAGGATTATTTGTGGAAAACATTTTTAAAAAGAAGTTGTTTATTCCTAAAATTCATTTGTTTATGTGGATTTTAAGCCTGCCCAGTCCCAGAGGCTCTAAGGATATTACTGTCCTTTTAAACATAACAGAGGCAAATTAAAATCTAAACACGAATGTGTTTTTTTTTTACCCCTCACCCAACTCCTCTTGCCATGGCTTCCGGTCTATTCTCACCTACTCCCTCCCACCAGTGCCTTCATGTTTGTGAACTCCTTTCCTGGTCCCAGCCCAGCAATGCTCTGATATATCGGTATCTCTCATGCTCCCCAGCCCACAAGCACTAAGGTTGGCTCTCACAGATACTTTCTGCTTCAGAGGGTAAGTCTCTTCTGCCCCCCCAAAAGCATATCCATTAGAAGAACAGATACATAGGATACAACCTATAGGACTTCCCATTACACTGTCTCTTCACCACCAGCGGGAGGTTTTTGGGGCGGAGCCTGAGGAGGGCAGGGTTTGGGGAGGGGAGGGACTTCAATGCCATAGAGTCAAATTGCCAAAACAGCCATTTTCTCCAGGTGAACTTTTCTCTATCGGCTGGAGATCAGTTGTAAAAAGCAGGAGATATCCAGCTAGTACCTGGAGGTTGGCAACCCTAGCTCTTAGCCTCCTACTACAAAGCAGCACTTTGCTAAACAATGGAAAGAGCAGCACCATGGCAGAAGCAAAGCATGTAGAATGTACAAATTTAATGAAACTGTGAGGTCTGACTGAAAAAGAAGAGTTGGTTTTCATATGCCGGTTTTCTCTACCTTTTAAGGAGAACTGGCTTACAATCTCCTTCCCTTCCCCTCCCCACAACAGACACCTTGTGAGGTAGGTGAGGCTGAGAGAGTTTGAAGAGAACTGTGACTATCCCAAGGTCACCCAGCTGGCTTCTGGTGGAGGAGTGGGGACACACCAACCTGGTTCACCAGATTAGAGTCCACCAGTGGAGGTCTGGCCATTGTGTCAGCTTGCCCGATGGCAAGTGGGCCCTGTGGGCCCCTGATGAAGTGGGCCCCCTTAAACATTAGACAATATGTTAAAAATAAAAATTAACAAAAATTAAATGATAGCCTTATAGTTGTGGGTGGGCCCCCTTTGTCTCCTGGCAACCAGTATTTTTAGACCCAGTTCGCCACTGGAGTCCACCGCTCCTAACCACTACACCATGCTGATGGGCACCCAGTGCAACCATGCTAAACCTAAGGGGGGATTTGGGTCTGGTTAGTGCCTGGATGGAAACTCAAGAACCCTATCTATTATCCCCTTAAATTCTGTGACAGGAGAGGGATGGTAAATGAATGAAATTTTTCTTGCAAAATAGGTTATAAATAGGTTGCAGGACTGGACAAACCTTTATCCTAAATTAGCTGCAGAATAAGCCCCTTCCAGAACCAGATCTACAAATCTCCCAGGCTGGACACTGCTCATCCTTCTAGCATGCATGATCATGCACTCTGCATTGCAAAAAAAAAAAAAAAAAAGTACAGGAATGGGTCATCTTTGCTTTACTCTGCTCTGGTTAGACCTCACCTAGAGTACAGTGTTCAGTTTTGGGCACCACAATTTAAGAAAGATGTAGACAAGCTGGAACATGTCCAGAGGAGGGCAACAAAGATGGTGAGGGGTCTGGAGACCAAATTATATGAGGAAAGGTTGAAGGAGCTGGGTATGTTTAGCCTGAAGAGGAGAAGACTGAGAGGGGATATGATAACCATCTTCAAGTACTTGAAGGGCTGTCATATAGAGGAGGATGGTGGCAAGTTGTTTTCTGTTGCCCCAGAAGGTCGGACCAGAAAAAACGGGTTGAAATTAAATCAAAAGAGTTTACGTCTAGACATTAGGAAGAATTTTCTAACAGAGCAG
The DNA here is from genome assembly GCF_029931775.1 of Euleptes europaea. Lineage (NCBI taxonomy): Eukaryota > Metazoa > Chordata > Lepidosauria > Squamata > Sphaerodactylidae > Euleptes > Euleptes europaea. The sequence continues at coordinate 82,523,401 of NC_079314.1, read as the reverse complement.
TTCCTCAGTGGAACAGGCTTCCTCAGGAGGTGGTAAGTTCTCCTTCCCTGGAGGTTTTTAAGAAGAGGTTAGATGGCCTACTGTCAGCAATGCTGATTCTATAATCTTAAGCAGATGATGAGAGGGAACGCATCTTGGTCATCTTCTGGGCATGTAGTGGGGGTCACTGGGGGTGTGGGCAGTTGTAAATTTCCTGCATTGTGCAGGGGGTTGGACTAGATGACCCTGGTGATTCCTTCCAGCTCTATGATTCTGTGATTCTATGAAAATAGGGTAATGGCATTAGATATTTGCAATACTTACTATTAGTTCACAAACTGCTTTAGAGAGTCTATATTTTCATCCCACACTCATGCTGCACCAGCTACCAAAGTCTTTTTGCTGTGGTTTGGATCGAGCCACCTGATGTGGTTGCACTGCACAGTTTGAAAGGTGCAGCTCGGATTTCTTGCGATGCTGGAGGGCCTGGATGTCGCTTCTTTAAGAAAAAAAGATCCTGGAATGCAGCCCTCTTTCACTCATTAAAAACAATTACAATTAAAAGGGAAATTCCATAGATGTGGCTGGTTACATTGCAAAACTGAAGTAAATGGTTTTTAAATGTCTCTTTTTATAGTGAATCATATGAGAAACCTGCTAGCCATTCAAATAAGAGAGCCCAGGCTTCTCCTTAATATGGTGGGGAGGGCATTCAAGTGCTTCTTTTAAGATATTGTCGAAGGCTTTCACTGTCCGAGTTCATTGGTTCTTGTAGGTTATCCGGGCTGTGTGACCGTGGTCTTGGTATTTTCTTTCCTGACGTTTTGCCAGCAGCTGTGGCAGGCATCTTCAGAGGAGTAACACTGAAGGACTGTCCTTCAGTGTTACTCCTCTGAAGATGCCTGCCACAGCTGCTGGCAAAACGTCAGGAAAGAAAATACCAAGACCACGGTCACACAGCCCGGATAACCTACAAGAACCAGCTTCTTTTAAGAGTTCTTAGGCAATACTCTAAAGGATTTGCAATCATTAATAGTTTTATTTTAACCAGAACGGTATGAGAAGCAAGTATAAAACTTTCCACTTATGGGCTATTGCTATGTTTTCTGAGATGCTGACATGGCCAGGAACTAAAGTTTTCAACATGGGGTTTCTGACCATTGCCTTGCAACCAGTATTTCATTGGCCAAAGTAGCCCATTTTTCTTAAGGCCCAGTGGACACACAACACAGCACTGGAAACCTGTGATCAGATCTCCTTATGTAAGTAGCCTAGATAAAGGTAGTAGCAAGAGAGAGGAGATCTGGGTTGTGGTAGTGGGAAAGGGGTAGATAACTCTTCCCTCCACACCATTTTTCCAATTGGGGGTGCTTTAAGCCCTGGTAGGGAAAAATATCCCAGGTGCAACATTAGTACCTGTCTTTCCCCATTCCCCCTTACTAGGCCAACCATGAGCGAAGAGAGACATCTGATTGAGGAAATGGTATAGGAGGAAGAATTAAGCCTTCCCCCTTCAGTTCTGCAGCCTTGACTTTGGATCAGCCTTTCGCCTATGGACCCTCTTTAGGACCAAATGGCACATCTGGGATTCCAGCCCTAGAACTCCAGCATTACATATTGTTTAGTCATAATGATGAGTGTTTACCAAACTCAGTGTGCACAGGCATGAATGTGTTAACATTGTGGTCATAGTGGTAGGACCTATTATGTGAATATGTCCTACCTAGGGTTGCCAACCTCCAGGTTTGGGAATTGTACCGCTTTGGGAATTGTACTCTGTGGCATTGAAGTCCCTCCCCTCTCCAAAAAAACCCTTCCTCAGGCTCCACCCCAAAAACCTCCTGCCAGTGGCGAACAGGGACCTGGCAACCCTAGTCCTACCATTCAGATCTGTGCCTCCTGGTAAGGTGAAGGATGAATAGATATACCAGTATAATCAGACCTGTTCACTTGAGTGCAGCATCCACAAACTGTATGGGGGATAATCATATAGAAATGTTTGTGAACAGAGCACAGGAATGATTCAGCATGAGAAAAGGGTTGCAGCAAAAGCAAAGAAGGAGTCAGCAAGGTGTAGTGGTTAAGAGCAGTGGACTGTAATCTGGAGAACCGGGTTTGATTCCCCACTCCTCCACATGAAGCCTGCTGGATGATCTTGGGCTAATCACAGTTCTCTCAGAGGAATGCAGAGGCAGGCAATGGCAAACCACCTCTGAACATCTCTTGCCTTGAAAACCCTATGGGGTCACCATAAATCAGCTGTGACTTGACGGCACACACACACACTAAAGCAGAGAAGCCTGTATGCAAATACACAAAGTAAGTATGCACACTAGCCACAATGCTCACATTCCACTTTCCATCCCACGAAGAAGATTATTTTGCTGATTTCAATGTAGAAAATGTAAAATACTCCAGTCATGATTCCTGCATCAGGTAAGTGACAGTTCACCTATTTTGGGCTATCACAACCTGCCTATCTGTACTCTGCACTTGTTGAGGCTCTCAGACACTTCAAGACTAAGTACCCAAACAGTTATGAAGAGCTTGGACTTAGCCTGTCTTTACTGTCATATGCAGTAATCCAGTTACTCATTATTTAAAAGTGTCAGTGAATAAGCGTTACCTACAATGTGGAAACTTTTTAGGTACAGGTCAAGGTTGCTAAGTTCCAAAGGCAGTGTCCTGAGACTAAAAGTAAGATCTAAAGTTGATTGAGAACATTTGGAATTTCTAGAAAGCAAGCCTGGCTGATGTGTTTTCATTCATTCTTGTGCCCTAAAGCCAAAAGGGGGAGGGAAGGAAGCATAGTATAGCCTGATCTCATCAGATCTTGGAAGCTAAGCAGGGTCAATACTTGGATGGGAGACCACCAAGGAACACTGCAGAGGAAGCCAATGGCAAACCACCTCTGCTTCTCACTTACCTTGGAAACCCCTTGCTGAGGTCACCATAAGTTGGTTTTGACTTGAGGGAATGTACATAAAGCCAAAAGGGGATTTCAGAAGCCAGTGAAAACACACTGGTGGTTGCAGAGCAAGGGCTTGTTCTATGCTTCCACCACCTCAATGTCCTGCAATGTGAAGAGCTCCATGCTGGACAAAACGGAATTTGACAGAGATCTTAGGAAGAGTTCTGCCAGAGGCTTCTGATGCTTAGGGTAATATTACCCTAAGGTAATAGACAGGACTCTTAGACAGATGAGCCCTACTTTGTGTATGCTTGGGTTGGAAAATACCTGGAAATTTTGGGGGTGGAGCCGGAGAGAGGAGGAGAGGAGAGGTCTCCCAGCCATCCCAAAATCTTTAATCTTTTTAGCTAGCTTATGTTTATATAGTGTTTTTTTGGTTGTTTATGTTGTATGGCTTTATAAGTTTGTATTATTTCATTTTAAATCCCTTGCAATCAACCTGGGGACAGAAAGGCAGAATTATAATGCTTTTAATAGATAGTATTTTTAACAGCTGTAGGGAAGGGCACTGCTGAGCATGTTTCAAGTACCCTTTCTTCTACAGTTCTGGAGCTGGACATCTGAAACTCATGTCTCTTTACAGATAAAGCGTCAATGAGTGATCATTTCTTTAATTAGAAGAGGGATTAACTAAGCCTTGGGACACAGTTGTTACAGTGGGCTGGGTGCCCTTATAGTGAAGTAATTGGTCCACATTAATTCCAGCCTATTGTAGACTCAACTTTCCAAGCAGATCAAAAGTTTTGCAAATCAGCTTTGCCCAAGCAGCAGCTGATTGCTCCTCCCCCATTCCCATAGATGACTCTCTGGCTTTAATAGGTACAGCTTATTTTAGGGGGATAAGAACAGCCGTACCTACCTACAGAAACTCCCTTGTCTACACAGCAATATCCTAACAACAGTTTCTTGGTAAACCATATTGAATAAATGGGACTTCTTTCTGAGTAGATCTGTTTAGGATTGCTCACTTAATCTAGAAGAAGCAATGTTTGTAACTGTTGCTGTTTTTACTGTGTTATATTATTGTTTATAGATTTTTTTAAAAAATTAAGGTGCCCCCTCTGGAACACCTCTGATGTTGAAAGACCGCATACATATGCACAGAACAATAACAATACCCCTGTTTTCTGCTCAAGGCTATGGCTATATGAGCGACAGATAGATAGACAGACAGACAGACAGACAGACCAGTCCTCACTTCTCAAGAAGTGGACAGGATTTGCTGGCACACGCAACAGGCCTATGTACATGCTTGGAGATTCCTCCAGCTCTTTCACTTGCACACTTGTTTTCCTTTCCGACCCCTGCCTTGCACTTCTTTCTGAACCCCACCAAGGGTTTAAAACCTGTTTGCCCTTCAGTGTAGTGATCTGCATCCAAGGACACTGATTATACCCTATGGTGGGTCATTTTTACCTACTTGCTTTCCCTCCTTCTTACTTCAAAGATCCAAAATAGCCTCCTGAAGTTAGAGCTGCTGATATAATTGTACTCTTACAACTGCTCACTTGGGATTTAGACTGAAGCACTTGCAAAGCTAATGAATGACATCCAAACCACGTGGGATGGCAACACAAACACTGAAACCTCCTTCTAGTGTTTATGAAAAGGATGTGATCTAATAAACAAAAGTATTTTGTTTGTTAAGTTGTCTGAAGTGGATGTTTCCTCATGTCCAATGACTTTCTGGTCTTATTCACTGTATAAAATAGTTTCCTGTCTGAGTGATATGCCAATCATGACAAGTGTTGAGGACTTTTAAACTCTGCAGCCATAAAAATGTTCTTGATTTTGTCTTTAGCTCTATAACTCTGTTAACTCTGATACAGGAAGCCTGCAAATAAAGTACCTAGAATTATTAAGCCTAGAACCATACATGTTAACAAGATGATTTCTTGTCCACTGGCTCACGATCTAAAACTACTCACGAAAAAACAATAAAACTGCTCAGCCTTGAAGGTGTGACTCTTTTTTGGAGGGGGGCTACTCCTAGGGTTGCCAACCTCCAGTTACTAGCTGGAGTTCTCCAGCTATTACAACTGATCTCCAGCCACTAGAGATCAATTCACCTGGGGAAAATGGCTGCTTTGGCAATTGGACTCTATGGCATTGAAGTCCCTCCCCTCCCCAAACCCTGCCCTCCTCAGGCTCCACCCCAAAAACCTCCCGCCAATGGCAAAGAGGGACCTGGCAACCCTATCACCTGCCTATTTGGCAACCTGAGCAGCTGCTTGGTGATGAACGGGTTATGCAGCCCAGGGCTGTGCATTCTCCCCAGCAGCAGCTCTCTAGGGCCTCAAGCTGAACAGTCTTTTCCAGGCCTGCTCCCCCAGATCTTTGTGAACTTGCGATATCAGGGACTGGACCTGGGACATTTTGTGAGCAAAGCCTGTCTTCCACTGCTGAGCAGCAGTCCTTTCTCATAGCTTTGCAGCAATAAAAATGTTTTATTTATTTAAGGAGGTAAACATCTTGGGTTTCTTTGTGTGTGTTTTTGCCGTCAAGTCATAGCTGACCTATGGTGACCGTGTAGGGTTTTCAAGGCAAGAGACATTCATAAGTTTGCCATTGCCTGTCTCCACATCAACGCCCCTGGAATTCCTTGGAGGTTTCCCATCCAAGTACTTGCCAGGGTCAAGGCTGAGAGTGTGTGACTGGCCCAAGGTCACCCAGAAAGTTTCCATGGCAGGGTGGGGATTCAAACCTCGATTTCCCAGATTCTAGTCCGACACCTTAACCACTACACCACACCGGCTCTCTTGGGTTTCTTTAAAGGATGCCAAATATTAACTGTTCCAAGTTACTGTATTTTTATTAATAATCTGAACAAGCAGTAAAACACAAATGGATCTATGTACTTTAAAAAAGCCACAAATAATATGGAGCCCTCAACATTAATAAAATTATGAGAAAGCAATTCTCCTGCCCAAATACCATGGACTGTACTACCAGCACACTAACAGTCCAGTCTTCAGACGTGCTGTGCTCAGGGCTGCTGAAGCAGTAGGAGGGCTCATCTGCTTTGTTTCTTATGCCTTCCTCCAGTGGGGATTTTTTTTTGTTTTGCTGCCCTCACTTGCTTACTATGTGCTGGTCTTGCTAACCTTCGGGGGGGGGGGGGGGCGGCAATCCAGCCAGCGTCAGACACTTGTAAGTCCAGATGATTCCAATGCTTAAATCTTTCCCATTCAAAACAAATTAATGGGGTTTAAAAAGTTTAACTTCAGCTGGAATATTCAGTTCCACCTTATCTTCAACAAAGTGCAGTTCCTCCACTAACAAAAACGTCCCATCCTTTCACCAATGCTAAATATCTGGCAGTATGCACTGAAAAATTACAATGACTTGATTTTTAATTTACTTAGCCTTAGATCGCAGGGTTTTTTTTTTTTTTTTGCTGTTAAGTCGCAGCCAACTTATGGCAACCCTGTAATAGTTACTTTTTATTCCATCAGGCGCCCCTTTATATAACTCATTCCTCTGAAAAGAACAGCATTTGTTACAAAACAAGCAAAGGGTACAATCCAGCAGGAAGCACTCCAGCGGGTGCCCTATTGACATGAATGAGAGCTTCCCAAGAACACGGTTGTTAACTAACAGTATCCACATTACATCTCGTATTACAAGTACAAACAATACAGTGGAAAGCTGGAAGAGTAACATGCATTCTGTTTTGTCAACATGAGGCTAGAAAGGTGTGCTTTGTATTTTCTTTCTCTCTTTTGGCTTGAAGATAAAGGAAGGAGAACTGGGTGACTATCGAAACAGTAGCTATCTCGTCCAGTGCCTGGAGCTCGGCACTCCAAACCCTTTTTGAGCAGTGACAACAGAACTCTTAATGTCCACAAGATTACATTTCCCAGTCATCTCCCCTTTACCCCCAGCAAGCTGGGTACTCATTTTACCGACCGCGGAAGGATGGAAGGCTGAGCCAACCTCAAGCTGGCTACCTGAAACCAACTTCCGTCAGGATCGAACTCAGGTTGTGAAACATTATGCACAAGCAAAAAGGCAACTCATAATCAGCTTCCAATAAAAGATCATGGAAAAATGGTCCCAAAAGAACTGGAAAAAAAACTCGAAACAAACAAACAGAAACACAGCAAACACTAAAAGAACAAAAATGTATGTGGAAATCAGGAGAGAAACCTAAGCAGTATGGGGCCAGAACCAACAAAAAAACAACCATGCGGAAAAGCCCTGGGTCAATGGGACTTGATGTGCCAAAGTGTTGTGTGACAAGTATGTACTTGCTAAAAATGTAATATGAAACTGCTCTTAGCATATAGTTTAGGACTCCTTACATTGCACACTACATACTTTTTTACAAACTATTTATTATGCCTAGCAAAGTGCCTGTCATTATGATGGGTGGTGCCTGCCTGGGACTGTTTGCATACAGAGACATGTTGTCTCCCCTGTAGGATCCTTGTCAAGGTCGACCTGGGTCACCCAGAGTTAGGAATTGTGTGTGTTCTATATGTGTGCATGCAGGTAGGTTTTGCTCTCACTGGAAGAGGGACCTCAAATAGAACACTGGATGTTTGACATGGGGGTGGATGGCAATAATTCCACTATGGGGGACAAATGCCTAGGAACACCATTGGAGGGGGGCTACACCAGCTGCCCATCCCTTGTAAATGCAGTAATTTCCAGCCAAGGGGGTCTACTGGCACAATCCTCTCTCTTCATTTATATGACCCTAATAGAAGAAGTGTCGGTTTTTATACCTGATTTTCTCTACCTTTAAGGAGTCTCAAACCGGCTTACAATCACCTTCCCTTCCTCTCCCACAACACCTTGTGAGGTAGGTGGGGCTGAGAGAATTCAGAGAGAACTGTGACTGGCACAAGGTTATCCAGCAGGCTTCATGTGGAGGAGAGGGGAAGCCAACCCAGTTCACCAGATTAGAAGCTGCAGCTCATGTGGAGGAGTGGGCACTCAAACCCGGTTCTCCAGATTTGAGTCCACCGCTCTTAACCACTACACCACACTGGCTCTGGGTTCTGTTTCTTGATCATGTGAAACTTTGACAAAATATCAGGTACTGACATCTGTAGTCCATTCTAAAAACAAACTACCCTATCTTAAAAGTTTAAGTAACATTTCTCACAATATCTGTGTGTGGAAGCTCACTGTTGTGCCTTGTTTTCTAAATGGGAATTTGAGGGATTGTTACTTGCTCAAAGCCAGCACTATGCAGACGTTTAGGCAGAGATGTAAATCTGTCTTTCTCAGAACCTCATCCAACATTATAGTCATACTTCTGTCATAAATGTTAACATTTGGGTTCTGATGGCATAGTCCTGACTACATTGCTGCAGCAATTGGAATTATTAATAGGCTGTTATTGTATACGAAAGGCACTGGCATTTGTCACGAAATAAAAGCTGCATAGCTTTCCCTATAAGAACAACGCCAGAGCCAGAACCTGCCCGTGATGACAGTAGATGTCTGAGCAAAAGGATACAGTCAGCGAGTATTTGCACATGTCTTAGAAGCGGGGTCAGTGGTTTTGCATAATGAAGGTAAAGAACTGGCCTCTTCCCAGTTTCATCTCCTTGGAGCCATGTTATACAAACAGCCCAGTTGTGCATTGAAAGCTTTTTCTTTTTCTTTTGCAATATACCTCTTCAAGTTGCAAATAGGAGACTGCGTGTTTGAATACCTATGCTACGGGGGGCGGGGGGGGGGGGGGCGGGGGGCGGGGGAGAGATCCTGCAGTCAGAAAACTGTCTGAACCGCCCCTTTGATATGCTAGTTTTTTCCCTAAGCAGGGGGTTTAGGTCTGGGGGGAGATCGCTCAATCCTTCACTCACAGCTTGAACCAGTAGGCCTTCCAAAATGGGTTAATATCACGCAAAATATATTTATTATCTCCCTGGAAGCTATAATGTTATTTAGCATTTCATGGTTATGTTGTCATTGTTTTCCACTGCTTTATTATATTCTTAAGATACCTGGGATTTCCACAGAGAAAGGTAGGATACCATTTAAAAATGAATTACCATTTTAAAAATTAAAATAGCCCTAGACATTAAAAGCCAGACTGAAGAGAAAGGGTTTGCAATGCTTCTCAAGGGAATTCTGTACTTGTAGGGTACCTGCCAAGATAATGCCTCTATACAACAGCACTGAGATGCTGATCTTAACAGGGGTGACAGTCTTCTGGACAAGGGTGACTGTCTTATTCATGAGCTCTGGTAAGTTCATCTCTTGCACTACTTGTTTTAGCACACTCCCTCTGGCTAGACATTCCTATGTGTCTGTGCCTGATATTTTAGTAAATAGTCTACTGAGTCTAATTTTCCTCTCATTTATACTAGCTTGTTTCCACTGTCTTCCATGAAGGTCAACCTGATTTTTATAGAGCTCATACATAAACAAATATCACTGGTACAACTGAAGCTGGCTGGAATTGTTTTGGTGCAGTAATATGGTTCTTGTATTTATTATTAACAATGGTTTATTATCAGTTATTCTTGAAGGAAATTGAGTTTTTCTTAAGAATGATCCTGAGTCTGATTAAGGACTAAACAAAGTGAGTTTATTCAGAAATCACAAACTTGGTAAACGACTGAGAGACAGAATATTGTCTAAGGCTTTCACGGTCAGAGTTCATTGGTTCTTATAGGTTATCCGGGCTGTGTAACCGTGGTCTTGGAATTTTCTTTCCTGACGTTTCGCCAGCAACTGTGGCAGGCATCTTCAGAGTAGTAACACTGAAGGACAGTGTCTCTCAGTATCAAGTGTGTAGGAAGAGTAATATATAGTTAGAAAGAGGTTGGGTTTGAGCTGAGTACTGTCCTGCAAAAGTAATGTGCTAATCATTGTCCTGTAAGTATCAAGATAATGTGCTAATGAGGGTGTGGTATGTTAATATGGAACCAATGTATCCTGAAGTGATCTGTTAATGTGTGAAATCCAAAACTAATCTGCATGGCTATTGTTGACTGTTGTCTTTGTTAGTCTGGAGGTTTTCAGAACAGGAAGCCAAGCCTTATTCATTCTTAAACTCTCTTCTTTTCTGTTAAAGTTGTGCTGGTGTTTATGAATTTCAATGGCTTCTGTGTGCAATCTGACAAAATAGTTGGTAGAATTGTCCAGTCTTTCAGTGTCTTGGAATAAGACCCTGTGTCCTGTTTGTGTCAGTCCATGTTCAGCCACTGCTGATTTCTCAGGTTGGCCAAGTCTGCAGTATCTTTCATGTTCTTTTATCCTTGTTTGTATGCTGCGTTTTGTGGTCCCAATGTAAACTTCTCCACAGCTGCAAGGTATACGATATACTCCTACAGAGGTGAGGGGGTCTCTTTTGCTACGATCAGCAAAAGACAAAAGAAGGATCACAACCTTTCTATCTATCTAACTCTCACACTTGCTGCCCCCTGCTGATCTTCCTTTCTTTAATCAATCTTTGTGCCCTAGACATTGTATTTCCAACAATTCTGGCTGGTGGACATAACTGGGATGTTCCTGAGAATGAAAGCTCTCCCCCCACTTTGAGAACGAAGCCTCCCCTCTATGAGATGTTGCATCTTTCCCCTGTCTACCAATTCTGCATTTTAGAATTTCCAGTGCACCACAGCAAATGAGCGTGTTTATCTGGATATAACCGACACCCTTCATATTTTCCATCTCTTGGTCCATTCCAATAGGGAACGGTTATTTGCTTGATGAAAATATGGAGGTATTGTGGGGAGCAGGGCTGCTTTATCCACTAGCCAAAAGAGGCAGCTGCCCACCCACCACTGTCAGGGGTCCACCACCAAGCCAGTAGCATTCCCTCTACCACCTCCCTTATTCATCTGCTCCTTTCTGTCCACACGGACTGGAGGGGAAGGGGAGGGGGAGATGAAGGGAGGAGACTGACAGGGAGTGCTATCAGCTGCGGCATACCAGCCAATGGAATGGAGATTGAAAGGGCCCATGCCCACTTCCTTGGCACTTTTTCCTAGCCAGCTCAGCAGCTGTCCACACTGCAGAGCGGAGAAGCCAAGAACTCAGGCAGAGACCCACAGCTGGCCTTTAAATAGGGTTGCCAGGTCCCTCTTTGCCAGCGGCAGGAGGTTTTTTGGGTGGAGTCTGAGGAAGGTGGGGTTTGGGGAGGAGAGGGGAGGGACTTCAATGCCATAGAGTCCAATTGCCAAAGCAGCCATTTTCTCCAGGTGAACCGATCTCTATCAGCTGGAGATCAGTTGTAATAGCAGGAGATCTCCAGCTAGTACCTGGAGGTTGGCAACCCTACCTTTAAAGAAGCATTATCTTTCCTCAATGGTCTGGGACAGGGAATACCTCTTCATAGACAGACAATGGAGCTGGAGAGTGTCTCCATCAAAAGTAATGCCTTAATGCATGAACCTGTCTTAAAGGGGAGGCAATGTACCTCCTACTCTGGAAGCTCAAACCTGTCATTAGGTTCAGGAAACCCTCCCCCTTGTTAAGGACTTTCCCTCTTTGAAAGGGCAGGAGGGGTGGGGTTTCCACTTTCCCAGTCCTAAGTGTATTTGATATTTACATATCTTAAATAATTTGGAACTGTGAGGTATAGTTGTTAGAGTATAGTGGTGTAGTGGTTAAGAGCGATGGACTCAAATCTGGAGAACTGGGTTTGATTCCCCACTCCTCCACATGAGTGGCAGACTCTATTCTGGTGAACCAGGTTGGTTTCCCCACTCCTACACATGAAGCCAGCTGGGTGACCTTGGGCTAGTCACAGTTCTCTCAGAACTCTCTCAGCCCCACCTATAGGGTTGCCAGCTGCCAGGTAGTAGCAGGAGATCTCCGGCTAATTCAACTGATCTCCAGCCGATAGAGATCAGATCACCTGGAGAAAAATGGCCGCCTTGGCAATTGAACTCTATGGCATTGAAGTCCCTCCCCACCCAAGCCCCGCCCTCTTCAGGCTCCGCCCCCAAAATCTCCCGCCAGTTGCGAAGAAGGACCTGGCAACCCTACCCACCTACCTCACAAGGTGTCTGATGTGGGGAGAGGAAGGGAAGGTGATTGTAAGCCACTTTGAGACTCCTTAAACGTTGAGAAAAGCAGGGTATAAAAACCAACTCTTCTTCTTTTTTAATGTGAGAAAGCTCAGGGCTATATTCCTGTATACTTATCGGGCAGACTACATAGTTGCCAGTTTACTTTTACTTTTATAAATCCTGAGTTTATTCTTCCAGGATATGTGATCTCATAAATATTAAACAATCATCACCTTATATATCTCAGTACAAACTGTTCAATATTGCATCAGAATTACCTCAGAACTGGATCTGGGCAATTGTTGGAAACAATAATGAAACATTTGTCAAGCTCACTAGAGCAATGAGCTTTCTTTCTTTCTTTCTTTCTTTCTTTCTTTCTTTCTTTCTTTCTTTCTTTCTTTCTTTCTTTCTTTCTTTCTTTCTTTCTTTCTTTCTTTCTTTCTTTCTTTCTTTCATAATGCTATTAAATTTTCCATAATGTTGAAGTTAGTCTGTAGCTGAAGGGCAGAGAAGATTTTGTTTCCCACACAGGCCATGTTTCCAGTCGCTTACTATGTAAGCAGGGGAGGAGGGAGGCATTCAGGGCCCACTGGTACCTTAATGCAGCCCTGACGGGGAAGAGACTGTCAATGCAATCCTATGTATGCTTACTCAGAATTAAAACTAATTTTATTCAGTGGGACTTATTCCCAGGAAAGTGTGCATAAGGATAGCAGCCTGTATCTACCAATACATATTCCACTTGCAAAGTTGAAGAAGACAGACAGCATGCACCTAGTTTTTGTTCCCAGACATTGTCATTTATGTCTGTGAGCATGCCCTAGACACAAGGCCCCAGTTCATACAATGGTGTACAATGTCTCCGGACCAGAAAGTGAAATCTGGCTCATTGCACTGAACAGTTTAGTTCTTTCCTGGGATCCACAGAGGGAAAGGGTGAGAGGTTATGGAAGGATAGCGCACTGGCTGTAAATGTACCAGTTTTGAGTTGCTGAGTACATCGTATTTACATGTGTAACGATGGAGAAAGGAAGCCTATGCTGAAAGTTCTTTACATGCCTTTGAGCATAAAGCCAGTGTAATCTTTTATACTGCTGTTAAATATCTGTAAATGATCAACTTACTTTTTCAAGATTATCTGGAGGTTATGTTCTTTAACATCCCTGTGATGGAGATGCAGGGACTAAATTGCTAGCACTCCAACAGGATTTCACTGGAATATACTAGCATGGGGTGACTTTTCGAGAGGAAGGCAGTCTTGAATTGATGTGGGGTAGAAAGTTAAAAATTAACTGGGAAGTATCCAGATTTGTTGCATTCAAAATAAGACCTTTCTGTAGTAACAATCAGAAGAGATACAAATGAGATAAGAGCAACACTCGTTAGTGAAATTTCAGATGATGAATTTTGGAGCATGTGAGAAATAATTCTTAAATAAGCTATAGCTTCCAACTAAATCCAGTCTTATTCTCTAGTCGCTTCCCAACACATAGTGTTGCAGGCTTGGCCTCTTATTACTGTGGACCAGTCTATCCTTCATAATGAAACAAACATTAATGTGGTTTAATTATTGTAGATATCCCCAAAATGAGACTTAAGTGTCAAATGATGGCTCTGGCCAAGTTCCCATCAACGCTTGGAAAAGATGTATCCCCCCCCCCCCCAGCCAGAGGGAATGGTGTCTGTGTGAAAATGAAGTATAGTTTTAGAGAACAAGGTGAGAGAAGCAGAAAGCTACAGCTATGAGTTTACTGGAGCATCTTGCAACGGTGCAGAGTCTGTGTCTCTCTGGGAACTGAAGTGGTGTAACAGATCTGCTGCCCTGTAGAAGTGTCCACCTGTGCTGAACTTGTATATTTGTGAACAAATCAGTTTTAGAAAAATGCCGTAAGTCTCCAGCATTGCCTCCTCCAAAGGGAACTAACCTGGCTAAATGCTATCCCTTTAGGATTGCCAACCTCCAGGTACTAGCTGGAGATCTCCTGCTATTATAACTGATCTCCAGCTGATAGAGATCACGTGGAGAAAATGGCTGCTTTGGCAATTGGACTCTATGGCATTGAAGTCCCTCCCCTCCCCAAACCCTGCCCTCCTCAGGCTCTGCCCCAAAAACCTAATGCTGGTGGCAAAGAGGGACCTGACAACCTGCTTGGAGAAGTAGGCCCAGAAAACTGTTGGCTGAATGATTAACATAACAGAGGTGCACAAACTGATCAAAGTATAAATAAAGCTTTATTAAGGAATTAACATACTTGATAGTATAGAGAAGAGATAGAGCTAGGCTCCTAGCTACATCACTAGCCGAGAGCAAGAGATGGAGAGAGTTGTGGAAGTTCCAAGAAGAAGCAGGATATTGCCCTAATAGTAGCAATCTTGAGACAGACAAGGAATGACACTTTTTGAGAAAGAAGGTGCTGACCTCACTATCCTATCTAATTGGCCTTTCCTTTTGCTGCCCCTTGCAGGGTCTTCTTCTCTTCTTTTTGTCCTTCCGACATTGCTTATTCCAACAAGAACAATATGAACATAACCTGCTGAGACATATGTAAGTAGGGTTGCCAACTTCCAGGTACTAGCTGGAGATCTCCTGCTATTACAACTGATCTCCAGCTGATAGAGATCGGTTCACCTGGGAAAAATGGCTGCTTTGGCAATTGGACTCTATGGCACTGAAGTCCCTCCCCTCCCCAAACCCTGCCCTCCTCAGGCTCCACCCTAAAAACCTCCCGCTGGTGGCGAAAAGGGACCTGGCAACCCTATATCCTTTTATCCCTTAGAAGCTCCTTGATCAATTGATCTTGAGCAGCATATATCTAGTGTTGGAGGGATATAAGGACTGAAACAAATCTTGCCACTGACAATGTAGCCTTGGGGTCCCTATCACTTAGTAAAAAAGGCATTATGTCAGTCACAGAGGCATTGGATTTGTATATTAAAAGGGGGGAAATATAGTGCGATCGAAGTTCCTCATAAAAGCGGCATTCCAAAAGGGCATGGGCTAATGAGTCAATAGAGCCAGAAGAGCAAGGGCAGATCCTGTCAGAGTATGGTATATTCAGAATTCTGCCCTGCATTACCATAGAAGGGTTAGCATTCAATCTAGCCAAGCAAAAAGCTCTATAGAGACGAGGAGTTGTTAGATAATATGTATAGGCAGGCAGACCACGTGGAGGGGGTATTCCGAATAACTGGGATGAACAGACACGACGAGCACGAAAAGTAGTGCTGTTATAATCGAGCTCTTTAATGCGCTTTTTAATTTTGGCAAAAGCTTCAGTTTTCCCAAGATCTGATAACATATCCTGCGAGAAGCCCAGCAACACCAGTTTCTCATCTAAGATTTTTTGCCATGAGGATTTAAAAGGGTCATGCTTCAGAGAAGCTAGGAACCCCTCAGTGCTAAAGCACAGTTTAAGGTGTAGTTTAAAGGCGGCAAACCACGCCCTAGCTTCAAGTGACATTTGGCCAAACTCGGAACGAAGAGTAACGCCAGCAACACATCGAGGGGCATTTAGAAGTTTTCGTAAGAACTGAAGCAGTGGACGATCTATAGATTCATTGATGACTGTAATCCAGATGGCAACACAAAAGAGGATAATTGGGGTAATTTTCAGGTTAAAAACCTGAATAGCCCCTGGAATATATTTGCCACCTTTGGTGTGAAAAAAATTGACAATAGCACCAACCCCAGGTTTAATTTTGTTGGACACTGCTTTTTGATGGGCATTCCAATTTAGGTTACGGGAAAAAAGAATGCCAAGGTAAACAAACTCCTTGACTTGGTCAACCTCAAAGCCATCTAATACCCAGCGAAAAAGAGGCAATTTTCTCCTCTTAGTGAAGATCATAATCTTAGATTTATGATGGTTTATTTTAAGACCTTCCCTAGAGCAGTACTCAGAAAAAGTTTGCAAAGATCTTTTCAAACCAATTCTTGTGCGGGACAGGAGAACTGCATCGTCAGCATAGAGTAGAATCGGGGTGGGATGACTTGCAAGCTTTGGGGGGTGGCAAAACTCTGAGAAATTGGTTGCCATATCATTCAGGTATAGGTTAAACAAGAGAGGAGCAAGGAGGCAACCTTGTCTAACTCCCTTGACCAGTTCAAAGGGCTCGGTTAGTTCTCCTTGGTTGCCACAGCGAGCCTGAGCTGTGAGGTCAGTATGAAATTGCTGAATAAGCCATAGTAACCTCTTTTCCATAGTAGAATGTGATAGTTTCAACCATAGCCTCTCCCTCGGGATGGTATCAAAAGCTCCCTTAAGATCCATAAAACCCGCATAAAGGGTGCCATTTCTGGGGGAGGAATATTTCTCTGCTAGATGGGAGAGCACTAAACAGTGGTCCGTGACAGACCAACCCCTTCTAAAGCCAATCTGTTCCCAGCCAAGGATGTCATTACTCTCAACCCAGTCCAACATCCTCTTTAATAAGTAGGAGGAATACAATTTGCCTAAGCAAGATAAAAGGCTGATTGGACGATAACAGCTTGGGTCAGAGCGCTGACCCTTTTTAAAGATTGGGACGATAGTAGTATGTCTCCAAGATTTTGGAATAGCTCCTGAGGCATTAATTTGTGTGAATACAGGAGCAAGAATGTTGGCCCACCAATCACTGTTGACTTTAAAAAGTTCGTAGGGAATTAGATCGGGACCTGGGGCTTTACCTGAGTGTAGGCGATCAATGAGCGGTTTAATTTCCTTAGGAGACACATCTGGCCAGGAATTCAACAAAATAGAAGGTCCTACAGGTATAAGACCCTGGTTTTCCACAGAGTAGGAGAAGAGGCTCTTGAAGTAAGCTACCCAGACCGAAGACGGGATACATGCGGGGACTCTGGCATAGCCATTGCTTAAAGAATTCACAGTCCGCCAGAAAGTTGAATTATCATTGTTGTTTATAGCTGTAATCAAGCTCCTCCAATTTTTATATAGGGCCTCTTTTTTCCTCCAGTTTACCAAGTCCTTGTAGTTCTTTTTAATAGTTAACAATTCCTTCAATACTGAAATAGTATTGTTCCTTCTGAATTCTCTATGTTTCCTGGTTATTGCACGTTTGAGTAGTCTACACTCGTGGTTAAACCAAGAATTTCGTTTGTATAAAGCGTGAAAGCTTGAGGTGATTTCTTTAGTAAATAAAGGTTTAAATAAATCAATTAATCTGAAAAAAAACATTTAAGACAGTAGCTGCAGACTCTTGCTCAAGGAGGGCAGCTTTCAACGAAGTCACCTCCAAAAGCTGCATTTTACCACGCACCAAGGAATCAAGCTCAGGGCTCCAGTAAACACGAGCTAGGGCTTTTTGGGATTGGTGCAATATTTGATGGTAGGACGGTAATAAGTGTGGAACACATAATTGGTTGATTGAAAGAGAGATAGGGAGATGGTCACTGCCCATGTAATCGCAGACTTCCATATTACTGATTAGAGGTAAGAGATCTAATGAAACCAGAAAATAATCGATAACACTGGCACCATTTTGGTTAAAAAAAGTGAAATCTCCATTAGGGTCGATCTGCGATCGCCCATTGACTATTATTAGGTTCCTCTGAATAGCGAATTGGGCCAGGCTTAAGCCGGAAGAACTGATTACCGAGTCCCTGGAAGTTCTAGTATACCATAGGGAGCTCAGGAAAGATTCATCAAAATTCCCTATAAAATTTTGGAAGAGAGTATTATCATCTGACCCTATTCGTGCATTAAAATCACCAGCCATAAGAACTGGAGTAGTTGGGTGGTTATTTTTGATGTCATCAAATAGTTCTCCCAGACGGGCCCAGTTTCGAGCAGTATTACTTGATCTACTAGGAGGAATATAAACAGAATATAAAATAAGTGAAGAAAAAGTCAGGTTTACTTTAATTATTAGCACCAGCTCTTCAGCCAAAAGAAGGTCAATTGAGCTTATGCTTAAAGAAGTGGAGATAAAGCATGCTAGTCCTGCACGAGGGCGGCCCACAGAGCCTTTGATTGCTTTTTGGGTAAAAGAGGTAAAGCCTGGGAGAAAGATCTCATTTGTGGCCCAAGTTTCCTGAACAAGGATGATATCAAAGGTCGAAAGAAATGACTGTATATCAGGATCAGTAAGTTTAGCTGACCATTCAGCAACATTCCAGCTAAGAAATTTGCAGCAAGATGAGAGTCAGTCCTATATGTAAGTGTGTGTGCATGCACACAAGCACCAAGTCCCAAAGAAACTACCCATTTGTGCCTGACTGCTTTTCACCTGGCTAGCACTGTATGCCATTACAGATTCCTCCACCACATTCAGGAGGAGCAATGCTGTGATTGTAGCTTTTCCTAGAGCATGTGTGCTTGGTCTTCCTGTGGCTTTAGAGGAGTGTGGGTTCAATAGGAAACAGGCATTATAATAATAACAGGCATTATTCCATTTCTCTTTTCTTGTTCAAGATGGGCTTCTTGATGGAGGAACATGATTAGTAGTACAATCCTAAGCAGAGCCACACCCTTCTAAGTCCAGTGCACTGCATATCACTCAAAACAATTGTTGGCATAGACTTTTAAGGAATGAGCTTGCCAGTTGGTAATTAGATTTAACACTGATTCATCTGATAGCATTATTAACAACTCAGCATTATTAACTACTCAGTAAATACCTTAAAGCAGGGGTGTCCAATCTTTTGGCTTTCCTGGGCCACGTTGGAAAAGGAGGAATTGTCTTGGGCCACACATAAAATACACTAACACTAGCAATAGCTGATTCATAATGTTTTAAGTAAGTTTACGATTTTGTGTTGGGATGAATTCATAGCTGTTCTGGGCCGAATGCTGCCCAGGGGCCTCAGTTTGGACAAGCCTTAAAGTTCTCCCCTTGGGAACCTCAACATAAAGCTTGGGAGAAAGAAAACCTGTACACTTTTGAACAGGATGGAAAGATTCCTGAAACCATGTTCCCAGCTTTATTTATTTTTCAGTTACAGAATCTTTTGTTTTGTAGTCATTGGACAGCATCCAAAATGGAAATACTAGAATACCAGTGAGTCATTTTCTTTCTCTGTGTCATGTGCCGCATAACTGGCCAGACACACAACAGGAAGCAGAAGGTAGTGTGAGTTACAATTAGCAAAGTCTGATTTCACAGATTTTCCCAGGAGTTTTACAGATTTTACTCATTGTTAATAGTTGCTTAATGACACAACATTCGGATAAAACAATAAAGCAAGGCAAGTGAAACAATCTCTAAGGTTCAGACAGACGATGTGTGCATGTCCTCCATCTTCCACGGAAGCAGGTAGGAAATGCCTCCTTGCTTTAAACTTGCGCTCTTTAAGAAAAACTATCATCTGGTGTAGCACTTTAAAAACAACTGAAATACAGTACATAAAAATTTCCTGAACATAAACATGTACTGCCTGATTATTAAACCTTGTTCCAAATCTGAGGCTCCTTGAACACGTGAATGGCATGTAGGTCTCACTGATCATTACCCAGGGTAGCTCAATGAAACTTCATGCTCAGAGCCGATACCTAGGATTACATTCTGACTATTGGGTAGTTGCTTTCTAACCAGTCATAGATGTAGAACATCCATATAGTCCTTTGGTGATACTGGACTTGCCATGCTGGGACTGGGTACCCATCAAAACACCAACTAATAGCAGATTTTGAATCCATGATTATGAGGAATATTTGGCAAACATGTAGCTAATGCACCATCATCCATCTCTGCATGGACCATACACTATACCACCCAAGATGCACCAACCGGCCAGAGAGGTAGCACTCTCTGATTCCTATTAAAGCTTTCAAGTCAGGCATTTTCATAAATTGGAACAAATTCAAGTAGGATATCCAGTCTTGCTGGTTATAGATACTCCTCCCCATTAGAGAATTAGGTCTTAAGCACCACTGTCCCCCGTCCCCCCAGCCTGAAGAGGAGGGATAGAAGGACAACGGACTGGACCAGAGAAAATCAGGCCACAACTCTGATTGATCACATGTTTTATAGATCCTCAGTCTTTGGCATAGCATAGCCTTGGGACGATGGGTGAAGTTGACAGCCCAACTAGTGACAACAACCCCCCCCCCCAAAGCTAGCCATTGGAAGTTACCAAGGAAAGAGAACTAGTTTTAAGCCAGGAGTGGTAGAAACTGTTTAGGATTGCTCACTTAATCTAGAAGAAGAAGAAGAGTTGGTTTTTATATGCTGACTTTCTCTGTCACTTAAGGAAGAATCAAACCAGCTTACAATCTCCTTCCCTTCTTCTCCCTACAACAGACACCTTGTGAGGCAGGTGGGGCTGAGGGAGTTCAGAAAGAACTGTGACTAGCCCAGGGTCCCCTGGCTGGCTTCATGTGTAGGAGTGGGGAAACCAACCCGGTTCACCAGATTAGAGTCCGCTGCTCATGTGGAGGAGTGGGGAATCAAACCCGGTTCTGCAGATTAGAGTCCGCTGCTCTTAACCACCACACCACTCTTGCACATCCTGTACTATGGTCACCAGAATTCTATTCTGCCCCAGAATTCTATTCCTCCTCCACCACCTGCACACAATAGGTGCTCCAGTTTGTAGCTGAGAGCTGACCTTGTAAGACAGAGAGTGTGATCCAGTGGTGTTACTGCGCATACAGAAGTCATGGAGTATGGACACATAGCTTACAGACCATTTCAGCTATTTACAGAAAAGGTTGTGACATGGATTAGTATTTTTGATGGCCTCAAGGCAGAAAGCTAAATTGATTTAGTGTTGCCAACTTCCTGGTGGTGCCTGGAGATCTCCCAGATCACAACTGATCTCCTGACTACAGAAATCCATTTCTGTGGAGAAAATGGCTGCTTTGAAGGGTGAATGTGTCATTAAACCCCATTGAGGTCTCTTCCCTCCTCTCCCCATACCCCACTCTCCACCTCCAAAACTCCAGGAATTTCCCAACGCACAGCTGGCAACCCTAAAACCAAAGCTGAAATGTGTACTTCCTCATCCCTAAAGTTAAATTATATTTTAAAATATCAAGATTTTAAGGTGTCTCCAGAGTTAGAATCATAGAATCGGAAGGGACCACCAGGGCCATCAAGTCCAACCCCCTGCACAATGCAGGAAATTCACAACTACCTCCCCCCTCCACACCCCTAGTGACCAGAAGATGGCCAAGATGCCATAGGCTGGTCGGTTATGTTCTTATTTCTATTACTGCATTTCAGTTTCCCCCTTGTACATGTAACATTTCCAACCTCCAGGTGGTGGCTGGAGATCTGCTATTACAACTGATATCCAGCCGATAGAGATCAGTTCCCCTGGACAAAATGGCCTCTTTGGCAATTGGATTCTATGGCATTGAAGTCCCTTCCCTCTCCAAACCCCACCCTCCTCAGGCTCCATCCCCCAAATCTTCAGGTATTTCCCACCCTGGAGCTGGCAACCCTATGTATACGCCATATGAATGACTAATTGTTCAACTTGGCAGGATCATTCTGAATTTATTTCCTCCCCCCACCACCTGTACCTTCTACAGAGCAGCAATCTCAAGTTTTAATTTAATAGATAAAAATGGAAGGGAGGAAATGATGCTGGCTGTAGCTTAAAACAAACCTTTACCCCATAGCATTTCCCTTAACATTTCCTTGGTGAGGAGTTTATAATTACCATGTTTTCTTGTTATATCGTGTAATCCAGACATGGTGGTTAAAATTACAGCATCCTTGCAATTTTGTATGTTTAAGTAGGAAACAGCTAGCATTATCTTCTTAGAAACCTCAAACAACATAATTTTAGGGACTAGGGACCTTACTGCCTTGCCAGCAGCTTTAAAGCCAAAATGTTTCCATAGGTCAAAAGTAAACGTCACTTATTCAGTATTTACTCCAAAAATCCATTTTAACAGCAGTTATCATCACAATTATATCATACATAAATTATTTATATTTTCTTTTGGCTACCAAAACAATCCATTTATCAGGTCTTTTTGTTTTAGTACTCGTACAATACTTTTTTTACAGTGGTACTGTAAGCACAAGTACCGTACATTGAAAAATTATATCAGAATGGATCACTCATGAACGATTCTGTAATGATCCTGTAATTCAGTCCTTTGTTCAATGGGATGTTTAGTTAAAAATTGTTGAGAAATCGAGAGATTTTAGCCCCAAAAAGAATGAATTTATTTAAATTAATTTGCATCTTACCATAACATAAATGTGATTTCAGAATACTGAAGGAAATCTCGCTTTTTTTAAAGTGTGAGATAATGCACAGTTTAAGAAATAAACAAGTCATGGAAAGATTTTCTTATTGCTTGGGAATCTGGAATACAGAGTTAAGACGACCCTTCAAATGTCATAAAACAATGTGCATCCCAAAATAGTATGCAAGGTGTTGAGTTTTTAGAATGTTTTTTTTTGGGGGGGGGCAGGGAGAGAGAGAGAGAGAGAGAGAGAGAGAGAGAGAGAGAGAGAATATAAATATTCACTATGTTCTCTCCATTCCCCCTTTTGGTTTTTAGTACTGAACATCCAGCCTGATGAAGAATCCCGGGGAACGGAAAACTTGTTCACTGTTTAGTGATGCATATTGTTTTGTGTTATTTTCATTGGTCCTATTAAGGATATTACATAAGTTTTGTTTTGGATTTTTTCTGCAGACCAACACAGCTACCTACATTCTTACACAACAAAACAGACCCCCCCCCCATGTCTTAAGAATATGTTCAATTCTCATCAGCCTTGTGGAAGATCAGTATTTAAAGGTGTATTGCCATTAATTTTAGCTGAGTAATGTCACCTTCCTAGACAATCATGCTAGGAAAAGTTGAGGGCAGCAGGAAAAGAGGAAGACCCAACAAGAGATGGATCGACTCTATAAAGGAAGTCACAGCCCTCAGTTTGCAAGACCTGAACAAGGTTGTTAAAGATAGGACATTTTGGAGGACATTGATTCATAGGGTTGCCATGAGTTGGAAGCAACTTGACAACACTTAGCACACACACAATGTCCCCTTGGTTGAGTTTCTTATTGCCAGAAGACATTTTTTTTCTTTTTAGTACACCCCTGCGCAGGGGATGTAGTTGGGGACAAGAGTGGTTGACACCACCTTGTGCATCAGGAATGCAGAGATTTTTTTTGAGCAGTGTTCCCACATCCTTCACAATGCAGTCTTAAACAGCGTTACATATTAGTCCATTGAAATTAATTGGCTTTGAAGAATGTAACTCAGATTAGGATTCCACTATTAATGATAGTTTTCAGGATATGCCATTAGGTTCCTGGGTTGAAGAAATCAAAGTATTCCTTCTAAAATGTCTGGTATACTTTAGCTCTGGGAGGAGGTAGCAACAACAGATGAAAGCATTTATTCCATTGTATTTTAAATGGGCCAGGAAAAGGCGGTTGTGTCCTTAAAGTCTTCTACTCTTGCCTGCACTTGTTTTCCAAGAGGCTGTGGGAGGGGATTGATTTACACAAGTTACATAATTCTGGTCTGCTGAGTAGTACTCCTTCAGTGGTGCAAGATGCCAAAAGTGACACCTAGCCACGTGGGTCCATCATGTAACCCACACTAACTTGTCATGAGACCAATCTAGTGAAAAATAGAACAGCGGTGTAAATTTACACTAGTGTGTGCTGTGCAAAGCTAATATCATGCACTGAAGTCACCCATTATTTTCAGACCTCTCTTTGGCTTCAATCAACTTTCAAAAATAGGATTATGATACAACAGATATATTCTTTTCAAGGGTGCTTTGCCTTTCAAATATGCCTGGTTTTACATGGCTCTGTACGTTACTCAATACAAGATAGTTGTGTGTGTGTGTAAATTAAAACCCTGTAGCAGGATGCTGATATTTTTACTCACCTATATCAGCATGTCTAGGTTCCTTACTTTGGTCCATATCTCAAAAATGGCAAATGGTAGCTTGTCCTCACCCCAGGTATCCCTAAATCTTTACTTGTACACTTTTGCTGATGTTGTGTGAGAAATACAAGCTTCCACACTGATCCAATACTATGTTTGGTTGTTTGCCAGTTTCCCAAGCTACACTGCATGGGGATTTACATGGAGACATCTAGTGGCTAGATTGTATAAAGCAATTACACCGAAAAGTGTTCACCTGGACTAACAAAGGCTGCTTCCACATGAGGATTTTCCCCAGGCAAAAAATATGAAGGCCCAGGATTAGAGGGGAACATCCACATGATTGTGTGTTGATTCTGAGCATGATTCATAGAGCTCTCAAGGCTTTCTCTTTTATACCAGGCTAAAAATAAATGTGTTCTAATCAGGCTCAAAGGGCTACAGGGGAGTGCCTGTGTGGACATGCCTTCCGTTGTCACTACAGGAAGGGAAGTGGAGCTAAGATGCACTTTCAATTGGTGTCAGGTGTCTTGCTGCCATGCACCATTCCCTAGGTTTGCCAACAGGCCTGGAGAAAAATGTGCTATAACTTTTAATAGAGGTTTAACAGGATGTTAATAATTTAATTTAAATTTTATTTTATTTAGATTATTTACAGCCTGCCTTTTTTATTTAGACTCAAGGCAGATTACAGAGAACACCCATACCCACAGAGAGAGAGAGAGAGTCATACAGACACAACACTGAATACGTTTTTTTGAAATCTCCCCACCATGAAAAGCTTCTACTGCCCATTTCCCAACATTACATGTCTGTAGGGTTGCCAACCTCCAGGTACTAGCTGGAGATCTCCTGCTATTACAACTGATCTCCAGCTGATTGAGATCAGTTCACCTGGAGAAAATGGCTGCTTTGGCAATTGGACTCTATGGCATTGAAGTTCCTCCCCTCCTCAGGCTCCGCCCCCAAAATCCTCTCACCAATGGCAAAGAGGGACCTGGCAACCCTTTGTGTCTGTTAAAGGGACAGGACATTTTTCTAGGTCTGTTGGTAACCCTATAACCTCTCCCCCTTTTAGTTCTTTAAAGGCCTCCCCCCACTTTTAGTTCTAAAATGCATTATAGAGATATAGCACAGTTTAGTAGGGAAAGTGAAGGGAGGGGAGATCAGGATCACAGAGCAATTGCTGAAAGGTGCATGACTGTGGGAAAAGGCAAGGATAAAGTGGGGAAGGCAATGGTGGAGAGTGGCAGGAACAGATGTGGATGGATGATCACATTTACATGCCCCTGTGTAGACACAGCCATAGTCTGGGAAGGAAATGGTTCAAATTTCACGATGCAAGAGATTTTTAGTTGATTTTGTCAATTAAAACAAATTCTTCAAAATTCCTCCAGGTTTGGTTTTAGTCAGATTCTCCAAAATTCAGCTTAAGTTATATAGACAGTTACTAGTAGCATTCTGTACTCATGGTTTTTCTATCTAGTAGCATTCTGTACTCATGGGCCAAAAACACATGGTCACTTAGCCCACTTTATTCCCTGTTTCAGCCAGGATAAAAGTAATCCGGGCTGGAGGAGAAACTGTACGCATTACCTGGAATGAGCAGGGACGAAACTGTGTGCAAACGGACACATAGAGACAGAAAATGCAGGTTCCATAAAGTTCCTGCTGAGTAAGCCCTCCCCCCCTGTCCCAGCTCCTGGTGATTGGTCCTTTCGAATTGACCAATGAAGGCTTTTCTCAACTAGCTTTTAATTTAAAAAGCATTTTAGGAACAAAAAAGAAAAAACGGAGCAATCTGAAAGGAGGGGGGGAATCCAAGCCTCATTTTAAAAAAGCCGTTCTTTTTCTCAGAAAGCGCTCCGAGGTAGCAGGAAGCCCTTGAATCCCTGCCTCTTCACACACTGCTTTGTGATTGGCTGTGAGAGATGCCACTCTTCTGTGCTTCCCCTGGTTGGCTGCCAGAAGAGGAATGGGAAAAACAGGGTTCATTTTGCCTTGAAACAGGGTTGAGCTGACAAGGGATGAGGTAACATTCATTCAAAAAGATTTAATCCAGGGCTGAGAGAAGATACCTCCTGGCTTAAACAGGGAATAAAGTGGGCTAAGCGACCATGTGTTTTGGGCCATGGTTGTGTTCTTAAAGTACCTGTCTAGAGACACAGACATTCTATTTAGGAATCAAATACATCTTACTAAGCAGCTTCATACCCTGGATAGCCCAGGTTAGCCTAATCTTGTCAGAATTTGGAAGCTAAGCAAGGCCATCCCTGGTTAGAATTTGGATAGGAGACCACCAAGGAATTCCAGGATCTCAATGCAGAGTCACCTCTGAACATTTCTTGCCATCAAAACCCTACAGGGTCACCATAAGTCAGCTGTGACTTGAAGGCACTTTCCACCACCAAGCAGCTTCACACATTTGGACTTATTTTATATCTGCTTGACTTTTCAAAACAAGTTAAATGTGGAAAGCGGAGTATTGTGTTTTAACAATGTGCTTAGTACCTTTCATTTAGAGAGAGGCTTAAAACGTGACTTCAGTGAACCACAAAACTTGAAAATATTTAAATGTACCCCACATTTGAATTTATTTAAAAATGTTTCCCCCATAATTTTTGGTTGAAGCTACTTTTGAAGGGGTATTTACTTCTTTTTTGGATAGACTATGTGTATTTTCATTTATGTTAACCACCCTGAGCTCTGATTGCTGGGGTAGGGGCAGATTAAAAATCAAATTTTGTCAGTGAAAATAGCAGATCATCTTATATTTGCTTACAATTTACTGCAGAGCTAGTGTAGTGTAGTGGTTAAGAGCGGTAGACTCTGATCTGGAGAACTGGGTTTGATTCCTCACTCCTCCACATGAGCGGCGGACGCTAATCTGGTGAACTGGATTTGTTTCCCCACTCCTACACATTAATCCAGCTGGGTGACCTTGAGCTAGTCACATTCTTTCAGCCCCACCTACCTCACAGGTTGTCTGTTGTGGGGAAGGGAAGATGATTGTAAGCCAGTTTGATTCTGCCTTAAGTGGTAGAGAAAGTCGCCAAATAAAAACCAACGACTCCTCCTCCTCCTCCTCTTCTTCCTCTCCTCCTCCTCCTCCCACAATTGACAATTATGTACAGAAATAAAAAATATTTTGTGTCTAACCTTTTTTTCCAGGTGGGATAGCCTTACATACAGGGTTTTTTCCACCTTTTGAATAAATATAGGTACTTTCTTTTTAATATGATGAGTTGAAAAAGTTAACTGGATTTAAAGTTCAAGGTGGTAGTATAGATACACTGTTTCTCATGGTGCACCCATTCATTTCTCACTTTGCCTGATTGCTTTTGAAGCACTTAAAACCCAGTGAGCAGAAACAATGGTGTGGGATGAATGAACAGTGATACTACTCTTGTACATGTTCACCTCTCTGAAGAGATCGACTACCAATTACCTATAGAGCAGCAGATTATCATTAAGTGTGCAGATTATTACTTAGCTGCGTCAAGATAGCTCTCACTGGAGTGGGCTGCTGATCTCACTTCAGTTCTGTATCAGTGCCAGCGCAACATCCTGCAACATGCCAATACTCTCTCCTGCTCCATTTATGCAGCACTCATGTCTGCTTTAACGATACGAACAGACTACATCATTTCAGCAGCTTCGCAAGGTGTCCCCTTAGCTTGCTAAAAATCTGGGAATAAGCACTTATTGGTGGCACACACCAAATATTCTTGGCCCTGGCACACTAAAGAGGTATTACGTTTTAATAACTTCTTATCCAGCACAGACTTGATGTTAACACTTCCCAGTTGCACACCAACTGATAGAAGCAGAATTCTTTCCAGGAACAAATGCCAAGGGCCTATAAGAGCCTGATGCGTAGTTACATACCTCAAAAAGGTTTTTTTCTCAAAAGCAAATGCTGGCATGTTTTCTCTTTGGCGTAAGTTTGATGTCATTGTCTCTTTCTTGCTGCCCTTATAAAGTATTTATTAACAGGCAGCCCTTAGTTTACTTCATGGTCAAAGTTTGATATACTTCCAAAAACTACAATATATTTTGAGGTGAGGCGATTTGTCCATTATGTAAAAGTCACCCCAGTGACGCACTGCATTCTTAGAAAGAGATGAATGAGGAGCGGAAAGATGAATATTCCACTGTTCTCTGAGCTACTGGACTGGCAGAAGCGAATGTGAACAGCACTCTTGAAAGATAAGGGGGCTGCAGGATGGGGAAGGCAGGCACAGTCCAGAGAAAGTTAGGGAGATACATGTTCAGTGGAACAGATCTCGCCCTTCTCCCCCCGCCCCCAGCCCTCGTCTTGTCACTGACTTGCCCAAAACAGTAGAAACAGCAGAGACAGATTTATCTTCCTGTTTGCTCCCCTAGCTACAGCTAGGAATCAAGCACAGAGACTCATTGGGGGTTACCGCACATTGTATTCCCAGCGATGTATTAAGAGTTTGAAAATGTTATTAAAAAATAGCTTTAAAATGGTTTTCGGGTACCACGGTATGACGCACCCCCCTTCCAACCAATATCCCACTCACTCAGCCCGGCCGAATATGCTGAGGGGAAAAGGCGTTGGCCTGAGCATATTTGTGAGGGAAATTATTTCTTTCTTCTCCTCCAGTCCCACACCCGTATTTACCTCAGTGAAAAACAGGAGACAAGAGGCTTTTCAACTTAAACAGAGAAAACAGGGAAGTTTATTAAAGAGAACTCACAGAGATTGGTTTTTAAGAAAAGGCAGAAATTTTGGAGGGAAAACTCAGGGTTAGATTGATACAAGCAAGATTACTTCAGAGAAATAGCTTAGAGGTTCCCTTTACTCAAGTTACTTTCAGTTCTCAAGCTTAGTTCTACCTCACAGAACTGTTGTTCAGACGTTCAGACTCTCAGTCTGTCATTCAGCTTCAGCTTTAGTTCTGTCCCTTAGAACTACTATTCAGATTCAGCTTTCAAAACTGCCCGACAGCTTCAGACTCTCATCTCTGTCCCCAGCCTAGCTCTCTCTCTGATTACCCCACCTTTGTGGCTGTAATCCTCCACACCTTCCTGCCACTGGAATAGCTCTGCCTCAGAGACTAATTCCCCTTGTGACTTGAGCATGGGCCCTCTCTGACCCAGTTCTCTCTCCTGTCACTCCCACAGGTTGTGTGTGTCAATAGCTTTGGCTTTCACAGAACCCCTCAGGTTCGCAGAGGGCGAAAACGCACGGGCGCTTGAGCCTCCTTTCTTCCCTGTTCCAGCCAGGATTCAGCCAGGATCGAACGCACGAACGTGCGTTCGATCCTGGCTGAATCCTGGCTGGAACAGGGAAGAAAGGAGGCTCAAGCGCCCGTGCGTTTTCGCCCAGAGTATAATCTCGCTTCTTCTTCTTGGTCTCCTCACCCAGCTCTGAATGCTTCTGTCTCTCAGGACTCAAGAGTGTCAGGTCTCTGGCTCCTCCGCCCACTCTTGCTCTGTCAGCTCTTGCTGCTGGTTAACCCCTGATCCGTCACACACGGCTTATAAATGGATGGATGACGTCTTCACCGCTAAAGGGGCCAAACAAAGTGCGAACGGTATTTTTCATAACATTTTCAAACTCTTAATACATCGCTGGGAATACATGTGTGGTAACCCTCATTGATTTCCCTTTATTGGGCAGAGATGGTTTGCTGCTTCCATCTTTCTCTCTTACATGGGGATGATTCCCCATTCCGTTCCCATTGTCTCTATAAATGCATGGGGGGGTACTTCCTGTGGTATCTAGGGTTGCCAGCCCCGGTTGGGAAATACCTGGAGATTTTTGGGGCGGAGCCTGAGGAGGGCAGGGTTTGGGGAGGGGAGGGACTTCAATGCCATAGAGTCCAATTGCCAAAGCAGCCATTTTTTCCAGGTGAACTGATCTCTACTAACTGGATATCAGTTGTAATAGCAGGAGATCTCCAGCTACTACCTGGAGGCTGGCAACCCTTGTGGTATCCCATTGGTGTCAGTCATCCCCCCCCCAAAGGAGTGCTTTATGCCTTTAAAAAACCTGCTTTGGCTATGAATCTTTCAAAATGGGTTGTTCCAAAACAGGTTTGGGCAAATCTGCAGTGGAATGGGGAGGGAGGGGAATGCCGAAAGTGGATGACCACAAGATGATATTGCGCAGAAGCCCCCCAAAGAACCACTGAGACAATCATAGCAGAATCATAACTGAATAAAACGCCTTGCCTGACCACAGCCAGAGGCCTGCGTGCAATAAAAGGAATTGTAGCGTAAACATTCATTCTTTCAAATAGAAGGTATAGAAGGGACAGAGGATCTTGCATTCCAGTGAAGGTGTTCTGGTTCAGAGAGATAATGCAGCTATGTGGGCCAGGAGGTAGACTCATAACTCTTTATGATGAGGAGTAAGGGAACAGAACCCTCTGAAAATATTGACACAATAAAAGGTGTTAGTGTGCTTCCTTCTGTTCCTTTAACCCTTATTTACATCAGCCTCAAATGGTAACATGCAAAACTTGCACTGGCCACATTTCCTCACAGAATCCCCAATGCTGTCACCGGTAATCTTGGTCCTACAACTGAGGATTCAGAATTGAGATTAAGAATTGAATACTATGCTAACAAGTCTGTATTGTCTATGGCTTCCTGCTACATTACAAATGACGGTAAACTGGTGGTTTCTGCTGAGTAACATGCTCTGAAGTTTGTATGGTTGAACAGCCAGAAGAAGCCCCTCTGCCTTCTGACCAGCTTGCACATCAGCCAGAAAAGGCTTTTAAACTCTTTTCTGTGGACACAGTGTTACTACATGGGGCCAGAAGACTCATATACCCAAGAGACATAATATGTGAACAGGTCCCATGATGCATTTTCCAGTCCAAGCCTCAAATCCCTATTCAAAGATCCTGAGTGTAAGAAAGAAATAATTCCTTCCCTTCTCACTCTAAGCATTTAAGGGAGCTTCTGGCTTAGGTTCTAAAGCAGATTTAAGAACATGAAGCAATCTGGGCAACAGCCCACACGACAGCTACAAGGGACACTGACAAAGGGGTGGGAGCACCGCTACAAATTCTGAAGGAATACAGAGGATCCAAATAGAGTGAAAGCAGAAATAAATTTTATTGAGGGGAACCATACAAATATCTGGACCAGGGGATTAGCAAATTCAACCAATCAACATAATACAAAGCATTCAATAGTGGCACTCAGTACCAGAACTCCTCATAAGAAACTAGTCACTCGAAACAGCCTGCAAGTTATGAAGCACTTGCCTTATGCAGCAGTAGGAGAAGCCAGCGTGGTGTAGTGGTTAAGAGAGGGGGTTTGGAGTGGTAGACTCTGATCTGGAGAACCGGGTTTGATTCCCCACTCCTCCACATGAGCAGCAGAGGCTAATCTGGTGAACTGGATTTGTTTCCCCACTACTACACATGAAGCCAGCTGGGTGACCTTAGGCTAGTCACCGTTCTATTAAGAGCTCTCTCAGCCCCACCTACCTCACAGGGTGTCTGTTGTGAGGAGGGGAAGTAGGGTTGCCAGGTCCCTCTTCGCAACCGGTGGGAGATTTTGGGGGCGAAGCCTGAAGAGGGAGGGTTTGGGGAGGGGAGGGACTTCAATTGCCAAAGCGACCATTTTCCTCCAGGTGATCTGATCTCTATCGGCTGGAGATCAGTTGAATTAGCCGGAGATCTCCTGCTACTACCTGACAGTTGGCAACCCTAAGGGGAAGGGAAGGTGATTGTAAGCCGGTTTGATTCTCCCTTAAGTGGCAGAGAAAGTTGGCATATAAAAACCAACTCTCCTCCTCCTCCTCCCCTGGTGTCCACCAGTTGTCCACCTGGTGTCCTCCATTTCCCTGGAAGTAGGAGCATGGTGAGCCTACTCTGCTGTTACCAAGAGGTTTCCTGCAAAGTTAAAAAAAAAACACCCTTATTTTTCTCCCATGATGGTTGAATTTGTACTGTGTGCTGTGAGAAATCTCTATGTTCTACACTTAGGGTTTCCTTAGTTGGAAACTGCCTGAACAGGAGACAGACTCAGAAGCCAAGCTCTGTGACCTACATACACTCAATTTCACTTCCCGAATCAATTTGAGAATCAACAAACAGCTGCTTTTTTTAATGCACCTAGTCTGAGAAATGCATATGGTACACAAGTACAAAATTGAGGTTTGCTTATAGTACAGTTAGGAGAAGAACTCAGGGTATATCTGGACTCTGGGACTGGGGTCATTTTGAATTCTGAGCCTGACTTCCTTTCTCCAGTGGCAGTGGCATCACTATCTGTGGCAATACAAAGCATCAAGCTATAGCGCATCCCTCAGTTCTACTGCTTCGCTGAATCCAAAAAAGCAATGCCACTACTTGGGCAGGCCCGCCCAAGTGATATGGTATAAGCTTTTAGATGCCATTTTAGGGCATCTGATTTTCATCTTAGGATACTCAAAACAGACATACATCAGTCCCAGACTGATCAAAGTCTGCTTCTTGGGGACTATTCTTGAAATTGTCTTCATCTTTCCTCTCTTCCCATTTGCACCTCCCTCTGCCCTGCTACATTCCTATTCTCATCAACCTACGGTATATTAGGACAATTTCTTCTGGAACTTTACTTAAATAGCACTATTGGGGTGCATGGTGCTTCGAAGAGTAACATATGTAAAGACAGCTCCCTAACCTAATGAGCTTACAACCTACATTAAAAAAAAAATTTATTTTGCCATCAAGTCACAGCTGTCTTATGGCGACTGAGAAGACTTTCAAGGCAAGAGACGTTCAGAGGTGGTTTGCCATTGCCTGCCTCTGTGTCATGACCCCAGTATTCCTAGGAGGTCTCCCATCCAAATGCTAGCCAGGGTCAGGACTGAGAGTGTGTGACTGGCCCAAGGTCACCCAGCAAGCTTCTATGGAGCGAGTGGGGATTTGAACCTGGGTTTCCCAGGTCCTAGTCCAACACCTTAACCACTACAGTGACTACACCATGCTGGCTCACTACATTTTAATAGTAGGGGGTACAAGATGACATAGCAAAGGGCAGAGAAGGAGAGACAAGGCCAATGATAGATACTTGAAAACAAATGAAATTGTTTGCATAGTTTGATTGTGTTTCCAAGGGGATACACCGTATTGTCAAGTGCAAATGCAACCTACCCTCTTCGGCCAGAGCAAGGGGTATGAAAGGAATGAATATGTCAGGTCTAATACACTTGTTTTGTTTGCTCCATGTGTTCTGGATACAAGAGACCGTGCATTCAGCTCCAGTAGAAAGGTAGGTTAATCTTTAAACCACAGTGAGTATAATAAATCAATTACAGTACAGTGCTTACTGTACTGCAGCATAAGAGGAAAAACCTTGACACTGCACTTGACAAGGCAAGGTTAAAGTCACAATGTGATAAAGTGGCAGTGACCCTGCCTGCTTGCACAGAACCTGCAAGAAAGGGGTAGAAGGCGGATGCAGTAGGGAGGGGGAGAGAAAGGTGATTGAGGGTTTACTGGGAGCTCAGTAGCTAATTATAACTTTCAAGATTAGTACGGTCTTATTCTCAAGAATTAATGAGACCCGGTTAGCCTTTTTTCACATCTGGTTTTCCTAGAATATATAGTAAAATATTTCTATCACACTATTGCCTCTTTTTTTCTGATTGGGAACTTTTTTGGGAGGGGAGTTTGGAGAGGGTTCAGTCATGCTTGGAGAGCTTCAAAGTAAGGACTAGAATAGGATTTTAACAGCCATTTCTCCTCCTGGGAAAGTGCAGTCCTGTGGTCCCCTAACTAATACTGGCTTGAAATCAGTGTAATACAGTTGGGCTCTTATGCATTTCCAGAAACAAAATTAAAAGAACCCAACTAGTAAAGATAAGAGAGAATTTACTGACATCAACTGATCTCCCACGGCATCCATGGCAACACCATCAAACCCCCCCCCCCATTGCGGTATTGTGCACTGATAATCCACCTACATCTCACACTGAAGGGACGTATCAAGGCACAGTGCTTGTCAAATGATCCTACAATGCCAGTCTATTCAGTGCACACACATACACACAATGTAACTGGGAAGCTGCAAAACATCACAGTGTTATCTCCACTGTTGGCCGGCACCGCACAACAAGAAACAGGAGGCCAGTAACTAGCCACACTCCTATGGAACTGTTGCCTAAATGCTAACAGCCTGCAAACTGCCACAGTGTTGCAAGGTTAAATATTCATAGCCACACAAAGGAAGGATTAAAATTCAAATTATAGCACCTGGCCAGCTGACAGTAGTCATGAAACATGCACGGAAACGCCATGGCCCCCCTGCCAGGAGGAAGATCCAGATTGCGCTAGAGAAACTGTGCTCTGCAGCACTTATCAGAACACTGCAGACCACACAGTTGTATCAGGACCTATGCGAAGGCACAAAATCTTTTACAAGGAAGACTGGAAACCACAACAGGAAGCTTTCACCAGTGTCAGGAACTGCCAGGTTGCTGAGTAGGGTTGGGAAATACCTGAAGACTTTGGGGGTGGAGCCTAAAGAGGGTGGGGTTTGGGGAGGGGCTAAAAAGCCTCAGAGTCCACCTTCCAAAGTGGCCATTTTCTCCAGGTGAACTGATCCCTGTTGCCTGGAGATCAGATATAATAGCGGGAGATCTCCAGCCACCACCTGAAGGCTGGCAACGCTCTTGCTGAGTGTAGAAAGATAGTGCTATGGGAAACAGAAGGACAGGACATTGGGGGATACTGAAATGATCACTCAAAGGTAAATCTTACCTTTGGGTGGCCAGCCAGCAATAACAGAGACGGGGGGGGGGGGGGCAGAACTAGAACCCAAACTTCCCATGTCACAGAACATCTCCTTAGTCACAGTGCCGCAGGTGCAGTCCAGATAGCTCCTATGGTGGAGATTGCTCCTTCCTGGCTGTTCTACAGAGGGACTACATCCTGGGATTGAACCTGCCGTGGACACTGATGAATGCTGAACCATCAAGCATTGGCTTCCTATGAACCCCCTTCAGTCCTAGTGTATATGACTGTCCTGGGTGAGGGAAAATATGCCATGAGCTAGGACCCTTCGGGATTTTTAAAGCCCCTCTATGGGGCTTTTATGAGGCTCTTCTGAGTCGGGGACACTGGACCCAGATCTATGCTACAAATCGATCAGGAATACTGTAAGAGCCAGGAGTCTCTTCATGCTTGGCTTCAAGCAAGTTAGAGTGCTTCCCCCCCCCCACCCGCCCAGCTCCTTAATCCCATCCATCCTGTTCCTTTCCCCATGATTGCCTTCTAATGTCAACTTTTTCTAATGGCAACATCAGTGGAAGGCCTCGGCCTCTATGACCTGTTGTTGGACCTCCAGAGGAACTGGTTGGCCACTGTATGAGACAGGAAGCTGCACTAGATGTATCACTGGTATGAGTCAGCAGGGGTCTTCTTATGTTCTTAATGTCTTCTGGAGGCCCTCCTTTTACCAGAGTTCCCCTGAACAGCGTTTCCATTATGTGTCCCAAGGTCTCTAAACATGACAACAGAGTGAGGAAAAAAGGGTTGAGGGTAGTAATCTGGGTCTAAGAATTATCATATCTGGAGGAAGAACTGATTTCTGTGCAAGCATAATAATCTGAATAAACCCCACTCCTTCCTCTTCCCCATTTATCAATCACCCCTCAGTTTGGATTGCAATGTGTTCACAAATGTGTTCAAACCTACCCCTCCCAAGTTTGATTGTTTTACTGACATATGAAATGGAAGCTATTCTGTGCATGCATGTTCACACACTTTCCCCCATTCCCATCCCTTACCATAATTTTTGTTGTATTTAAAAAATCAATTAATATAATTTTTTTGAAAGTGGTATTTCAGCCCTGCTGGTGACTAGACGTATGGCTTGTCTATTCTAAAAAGCCTAACTACATGTCACATTTTATGTACATCTGTCACAGGGAGTTTTAGTCAGATGACAGCTGTGATTTCCCTACTACAAACTTAATTCTCAAGTGTGAAACAGCACAAGGGCCTCAATTTGGACAGGGACTATAGTGCACAGGGAGAAGGAGCTGCTTCCCCCTTGTGCTGTTTCCTGTACCAAAATGGCTCTGGGAGACACTGTTTGCCCTGCTGCATCTAAAGCCCATCAGATACCACCCCTCATAATGGGTCTTAATGGATATGGTCAAGTAGCCATCAAGGATTGGAGATGACTCCTCCCTCCCCAGCTGTTGGGAGTGGGTAGGGTTGTGTGCGTGTGTGATTGTGTGTGTGAGAGAGAGAGACAGAGAGAAGACACTGCAGTGTTACATTCTGGAAGAGACAGAGAGAGTAGACTCTGTTCAAAGTTGGCTGAAATACCTTGGGGTGCAGGATCCCCCTCTTTCTCTGGAGATCTGATGTGGTTATTGTACCTGTTGCCGATAGGAGTTCTTCTTTGCCTCCACCTGTGCTTTACCTGTATATATGCAAATAAAACAAATACTATAAAACACCATCCCTCTCCAGCCTAGGAGAAATGGGATCCATGTAACACTGGTTTAAGATTGCATCTCCAGCACTCTACTGGCTGATGTATCATTCATTTCGAAGGAGAATTCAGTTGTGTGATGCGAGGGAAACTAGAGCTCTTAAAACTGAAAGCTCTCCTGTGAGAAGAACAGACTGCCTAATATACTTTGTCTTGTGCAACAAATCCAAACTCACTGGAAAATGCCCTTCTCTATTATTCATCAATCTCTCTCTTCATCTTTCACCTTGCTGCTGAGTGACTTTATGAATCTTTAAAACAATGCATGCTTGACTGAAGTGAAGATAAGCAGCTGGTTGAGAAATGAAGGTGTTTGGAAAGCTTTGGGAAAAGGGGCATGAAAATGAAAGGCAGTCTGTTTGGATTTTGTTTGCACTTCAAGTATGGACAGACTTCTTTTAACTCCGAACACACAGAAGACGTTTTAATAAATGTCTCAAAAACGTTTCTACCATTAGTGCGGAAATGACCGGAGACAGAGGGGATTCCATAGAATTGTAAAGATCCCTTTAACAAGGGCTACTGAGAGCCACCATGGGCCCCTGGACAAAGATTCCACCTAGGCCCCCCATATGACCCTGATCCAAACCAAATACCATGACAAAGCAAATCACTTGATGGGCTGTTACCATGCATCACATGTTCCAGGGCTTCAGCCAGCTAGAGCTGGACTTTAGGGTTGCCATCCTCCAGTGGGGCTTGGAGATCTCCCACACCTTTTGCCATCCGAGCTGAGCTTTTCTACCTGCTCAGCCCCAACCCCTTGCCTTGCTGCTACTCAGAGGTCATGCCTTTTCCCTGGGGAGGTTTTGTTAATTGATAGTTGATGATTTGACGTATCAAAGTAGGATTTTATAATTCTATTGTAGTAGGATTTCATATTTTTTAGCCGCCTTGGATGTTCTTTTGAACATAAAAGTGGGATATTAAATAAATAAAAATAAGAATTACAACTGATCTCCATATTAAAAAGGTCAGTTCCCCTGGGGAAAAAAATGGCTGCTTTGCAGGGTGGATTGTATGGCATTATACCCCGTAGAGGTCCCCCTACTCCCCAACCCCTGCCCTTCCCAGGTGCCCTCCCCCAAATCTCCAGGAATTTTGGAAGTCAGAGTTGGCAACCTTACTGGTCTGACACCCAATCCTGCAACACATTATATGCACCAAAGCAGCGACCAGATTCAGTAGCTGGCACACAGGCTGCAAGCCTGGCCCTTCTTCGCCACTGTACTGCCTCTTCATGGGCTCTCTGTCTTTGCCACTCCCGTCAGGTGGGAGGAGAACCTGGAGGAGTGGTGGTCTGAGGTCTAGCTCTACAGGGAAGAGGGATGGATGCCTCAGGTCAGGCAGATTCTTCCGGTGCTGAGGCTTCAGGAGCAGGTCCCATGGCCAAGGCCTCAGAGTCCAGGGGTTCTGGGTTCAGTCCAGTGATACTTGACTACCCCGGTCTTCCTCTAGGATGGTCCCTAGCTTCTGTTCATCCTCTGAGGAGTCTGATTCAGACTTGGGAATTAGGACTAGGGCCCGTGGGGGGTGCTTACATTGGGTGCTTCAGCTCTGTACCTAGGCACTTTGGGTGGTTCCTGTGCAGAACTGATGGGTTACGTACATCTTCAAGGCTACCTCTAAGTATGCAGGGCTCTTATGTTATTCAGTGGGACTTACTCCCAGGAAAGTGCCCTTAGGATCGCAGCCTATGTCTTTGTTAGGTGATCTACAATTGACTTACTAATGTCATGTACCTTGTTTGCTCATGATGAGTTTCTGACATGATGAAGTGGAAGTTGGGAAGTTTGCTTATGGAGTGTAAACGTTTAGAAAACTCAGGGTTAATTTCCTTGAAGGTCTCTGATTGATTTTGCCATATGATTCTGTTCAGATGCCACTTTTTTTCAGTTGTTTTCTTGACTCCAAAAGTGAAGCTGTATTGAATAAGATAGAACTTGTTCTGTAATACCTTTTCTACTGATACTACTTTAGGAAAAATGATTGAAAACCTGCCTTTGCCTGTTCCAGATGAGTAATAGCTGTCTGCACGTCATGAAGAAAAATGTATGTGCTGCAGCAATCTCTAGCTATATCATGGCAAAGGTTTGCTGCTATCAGATTCAGACAAACAGAATATTTTTAGTTTATCACCCAGTAAGTTTATTCAGACCATTATGACCCGCCACTTTTTGAATTTTAATGTTTTCTCATCACAGCATTTAATTAATGCACACATTGTGTTCATAATCTGATGATAAGGAAACATGCCCCTGATTGCTGCAAACTGGTGAGTCACATACAACCTTAAAGAATATGAAAATGAAGGAAAAACCAGAGACACATATATCACTGAAAAGGAAAAATATGATACAATGAGAAATACAGTCCTTTTGGGAATCTTTTAACATCAATCTTTTAACATCAAAAGGGTATGAGGCATTTTAAGACAGAGTGTATAGTAGGAGAAGGATGCTTATCTGTAACTGATGTTCTTTAAGTGATCATCTGTCCGTTCACACTGACGGGCTTTTGGCCTGAGCTGAGGTAGGATTCAGAAACTTCTAGAGCTAGCTGTGCGGCATGGAGATCCCCTCTGCCCAGGCCTACAAGCCTGGACTTACCATAGCCAGGGGAGAGGAACCATGCCTCCCACTCAGTTCCCTCCAACATGAATGTGATGCAGAAACTTAAAAAGGCTGATGTTGCGGGGGATGTGGGTGGATCATGTGAATGCAAAGATAACCACGAGAGAAGCGTCAGTTACAGGTAAGCAACCTGTTCTTTGTCTT
Source organism: Euleptes europaea (assembly GCF_029931775.1). NCBI lineage: Eukaryota > Metazoa > Chordata > Lepidosauria > Squamata > Sphaerodactylidae > Euleptes > Euleptes europaea. Next base: position 82,484,403 of record NC_079314.1, on the reverse strand, counting down.
TATCTTGTCTGTACATCACATTGGTGGCTGCATAGGTACTAAAGCCTGAAGAAGAACTTGGACCGAAAACTACTACTTGGTTCCAAAGCCAGTGTACCAAGGCCTGAAGAGAGCTTGGGTATGGAAACCATTACTCTCGAAGGTTGCATAGGTCTCAAGGCCTGAGGATACCTTGGGAAACTCCTACTCTCAGTGACAATGAGGGAAGAAAAATAGACAGAGAAATATTCAACTACAGTGAGAGAAGTTTACTTTTCCCCTATTGTCCATAGTGTGTGAAATAGTTTTTGTGCCATAGGCACCTCAGCACCATCACTGAGGGGAGACAACAATACACAAAGAAGACTCAAGTTCACAAACAGGATTAAAAAAAAATTGTCGACAGCATTCAAAGATAGTCACATTGTCACAGAGGGGCAGAAAACACAACTAACTCATGAACAATAGAAACCACCTCTAAGAGAAGTGTCTTATGGAAAAGGTTCCAAACTGCTGCTGCAGAGGATGAAAGAGAACTGACAGGAAGGCACGGTTCCTCCCCTCTGGGCATGCTCAATCTGAACTATGGGGTTGTGGGGAGTGGATCTCCATGCGAAAAAGCTAGCTCTAGAAGTTCTGAATCCTGGCTCTGGGCAGATGCAAAACCCATCAGTGTGATTCCCACAAAGAAGAATTCAGTGTTCTCCCCTGACAATTAGGAATGAATTTCTCAGCAAACCTGTTCAGTACAAGAACTTATTTTGTTTGACAGTAACAATCAGATTGTAAGATATCAGGGAAATCTTTGAATTACGTTGAGCATCTCAAACAGATGCTGAACAAGTTTGCAGCTGCCTGTTGGCAGGTTATCTACTCTCCCCCTTAAACAAAATAGCTGAGGGTGGGGTGGAGAAGCCCACTTGCAGCTGATCTCCCGAGAAGTTGTGAGTGGGCTTATTATCCACTCGAAACTGCCCCTTCAGCAAAACAGCGATGCTGCAAAACCTGGGAAAGGACAAAAAAAATGCTTTTAATATCTGTATTGCAAAAGTGAGAGCATGTTGCACCTCAGCTCCTCTGCAGGCTAGGCAGGGGCAGAAGCAATGCTTTTACTCTCTGGACTGCAAAAGGGAGAGGAGAAACAGCTGGTTTCTCCAGCTTTCCAGAAGAGAAGGCAAATCATCTGGGCTTCTGATGGCCCCCTAGTGAAAATTTGCTGCATCTCAGCAAATCTGTCAGGCAGCAAAACTTGCAGGATGGGAGATCATAAGAACCAGACTTCCAACTGATCAGCTGGACGTTGGCTCCCGATCCTTCCCCTTAAAAACGTCTCTGGGTACAGAGCAAACTTTCCCCAGAAGGAGATCTGAAACTGACTCCCAGCGGATCCTTTATCACCTGGGAGTAGGCTTCTTATAGCTGCAAGTAGTCTATTCTTATGAATACACACAGACAGGTTGCAAACATCCAAACAACCTGTCGATTAATTGGTTGCTGGATCACCACTGGCAAACTAAAAGTGAGCCAACTGCAGCTGTTCAGGCATACCTTCTGACACACTGCCTGAGGTAGCACTCAGTGCAGTAATTCCAGATAGAATACCAGGAGAATGGTAAAGAACTAAAGAACCATACTCATTATTCTTATTTTCAACGCGATAATTGTAGCTGGAGCATTTAACAGGTCAAATGCTTAAGTCAGCTGCTGATATACTTTCATGGAAATATGTAAGAATTTAAACACACATCACGAATTAATGAAATTTTACTCCAGAGACTACACGAACTTCTACAATTACTAGTCTAGACAGTTTTATAGAAGCCTGCTGTCTCATAGGAATGCCTATTGTCCAACTGTTTGTTGTCTTATAATGCCATGAGAGAAGGCATACACTTCTCATTGTTTTGTTTATTCCCTGTTCTCAACAATATTTTCAAGTAGGTTCCTTTGTATTTTTGTCAGAGATTTATTCCATAAAAACTGTCCGCACATCTACTGTACTGTGTCCGACGAAGGGGGCTTTGACTCTTGAAAGCTTATACCCTGAAACTCTTGTAGGTCTCTAAGATGCTACTGGACCCAAATCTAACTGTTCTACCACAGACCAACACAGCTGCCCTCTGGCCCAAAAATTATTTTTCAACGCATTTGGTTCTGCCAAGGTGCTCTCAGGCATAGGGCTCGGTAGTGTTGCCATGTCCTTTTCTAACAACAGAGACTCTGGTGATTTAATGAGGTTCTCTCCTATCACATAACAGCCCAAATTCTGATGAGATAACTAAGCCTGCCTCTAAATGCCTCTCTAAATGCCCCAATTCTTCCTCCCTTTCTTTATTTGGAGTTTTCAGGCCCAGGAACAGCCGCCTACTGACTTCCTCCCTACGCCAAGCCTTTCTTTCCTTTTTTTTCCTGTTGTTTTCCCACTTCAGGAACTTTTCTGCTCCCTCCCCATTCCTCATTGAAAGATTTGCCTATGAGCTCATGGTAATCCTCAGCCTCTCTTTCCATATTTGGGAAAACCAAATGCTTGGTTTCCTATTATTTCCCTTTCATTATATCAAAAGTTGCTCCCTCAAACAGTGCTCAGTAATTGGATTTGGAAGTATCCCTGTTCCACTTCCCCCTACCTCTTTAATGCACTCAGCCCTCTCCACATAGCTTCTTCCATGTGCCTCTCAAAATGGGAAACTTCTAGTTTGCTCCAGCCAAAAATGTTATAGTTCCCAGCTTTTTTTTTTTAAAGTACCCCTTTTGGTTGCACAGAAATTAGGTAAAAAAAGTACATTCACAGTAGCTGAGAAGAGAATACCTATTGCCTTATACCTCCGGTTTAAGGTAAACTGCCTTAAACAGGACTGGGATTCTTCCAGAGGAGGAAGAAGACAACAGGGGTGACTGTTAGCCCCTCTCTCACTTCTGGGCTCATTGAGTAGTGGTGGGGGGCACTGCCCACACTCCCACACCAGATACACATATGGTCGGGAGCAGAGCTGGCAATCAGCAATATGCCAACACTTTAAGGAAAGCATACATATTACTCTAGAGTGGAGCCAACATTGAAACTTACGCATACTCTGTTTGCTGAAGACAGCACATTTGTTGTTTTGTGTGGCTCAAGACAAGGTGAATATACTTCTGAGCAAACTTTGTAGAAACATGTGGCTTCTGCTGGCTGGTGAAAGTGTACCCTTTGGCTACTTAGAACAGCTGCCTCCAAAGTATGTGACATTTGAGAGGGAGCTGTGTGCACCCTCTTGTGGTTGAGAAGAGATCAAGCATTGTCCCATAGCCGATAATTTCTACTTAGATGTAGAGAAACATAATGATCAGGAAAGCCAGATTTTTTATTAATCAATGGTTATATACAGTTGAGGGAGGTTTGCCTTTTGTGTTCAACATGCCTAGTTTGTTCTGCCATTATTATTATTTTTGTCAAAACAGTATTCTGAGGATTACTTTAACTGTTGTTTTTGACAGTGTTTTTGATGCTGATGGTCTTTTTTTAAAAAGTAAGCTTCGTTGGGTCCTTAGGGAGAGGGTAGGATGCACATATTATAAATAAATAAACAAACAAATGGTGGTCACACCAAAACATGGTATATCTGAGTGCTAGTTTTCTTTCTGAGTCACAATGGTATTAACTTGTGTCTGCATCAGTAATGCTGGCTTCAGTATAACCCCTAGGTTCTTAAGAACATAAGAAAGGCCCTGCTGGATCAGACCAAGGCCCATCAAGTCCAGCAGTCTGTTCACACAGTGGCCAACCAGGTGCTTCTAGGAAGCCCACAAACAAGACGAGTGCAGCAGCACCACCATCCTGCCTGTGTTCCACCGCACACAAAATAATAGGGATGCTCCTCTGATACTAGAGAGAATAGGTATGCAGCATGACTAGTATCCATTCTAACAGCCATGAATAATCCTCTCCTCCATGAATATGTCCACTCCCCTCTTAAAACCCTCCAAGCTGGCAGCCATCGCCATATCCTGGGGCAGGGAGTTCCACAATTTAACTATGCGTTGTGTGAAAAAATACTTCCTTTTATCTGTTTTGAATCTCTCACCCTCCAGCTTTAGCAGATGACCCTGCATTCTAGTATTATGGGAGAGGGAGAAAAACTTCTCCCTGTCCACTCTCTCCAAACCATGCATAATTTCATAGACCTCTATCATGTCTCCCCTTAGCCGCCTCCTTTCCAAGCTAAACAGCCCTAAGCGTTTTAACCGCTCCCCATAGGAGAGTTGCTGTAGTCCCTTAATCATTTTGGTTGCTCTTTTCTGCACCTTCTCAAGCTCTGTAATATCCTTTTTTAGGTGTGGTGACCAGAACTGTACACAGTATTCCAAGTGTGATCTCACCATAGATTTGTACAAGGGCAGTATGATATCAGCGGTTTTTATTCTCTATTCCTCGTCTAATTATGGCCAGCATGGAATTTGCCTTTTTTACAGCAGCGGCACACTGGGTTGACATCTTCATTGAGCTATCCACTACCACCCCAAGATCCCTTTCTTGGTCTGTCGCTGCCAGCACAGATCCCATCAGTGTATTTGTGAAGTTGGGATTTTTTGTCCCAATATGCATCACTTTACACTTACTCACATTGAATCTCATTTGCCATTTTAATGCCCATTCTCCCAGTATGCAGAGATCCTTCTGGAGCTCTTCACAGTCTGATTTTGTTTTAACCACCCTAAATAATTTGGTGTCATCTGCAAACTTGGCTACTTCCCTGTTTAACCCCAACTCCAGGTCATTGATGAACAGGTTGAAAAGCACCGGTCCCAACACAGATCCCTGAGGCACCCCACTGCTCACATTCCGCCATTGTGAGAACTGACCATTGATTCCTACTCTCTGCTTCCTATTTTTCAGCCAGCTCTCAATCCATAAGAGGACTTGTCCTCTTATCCCATGACTATGAAGTTTGCTTAGCAGTCTTTGGTGGGGGACTTTGTCAAAAGCTTTTTGGAAATCCAAATACACAATGTCCACAGGCTCATTCCTGTCCACATGCTTATTGATGCTTTCAAAAAACTCTAATAGGTTAGTGAGACAGGACCTACCCTTACAGAAGCCATGTTAGGTTTTGCCGTGTCTGTATGGATGTATGGATGAGCTGAACTCCATCAAAGGTGGGCAGTAATGTCTTTCAAGGTCTCAGTCTTCCCAACTAGAATTACTTCTGCCTTATCAGGATTCCGTTTCAGTTTGTTTTCTCTTAGCCATTTATTTGACCACAGTGACTAGGCAAGTGGTTCAAGCCTCTACTGCATTGTCAGCGAATTTGGATAGAGAGATAAAGAGCAGTGTGTCATTAGCATATTGATGACAACCAATTCCAAAGCACCTAAAAGATGGTGTATCTCGCCGGAAAAAAAGGGGGCGTTCATGAGCCGAAACGGCTCAGGAGGCTGCCTATCAGCGGCCCCGCCCCCAGCCGGTGCCGTTACGCCCCGCGAACGCCTCCTGGGATGCTGGAACGCTGGAACGCCTGCCGGATCGCCGGGGTGGCCTGTGCCGGCGTCCGGACACCAGCAGGAGGTTCTGGTGGCATCCAGGCTTAGCACTGCTGCAGCAGTGAGCAGGGACTGGCGTCCAGGCCTGCACGCCATTGCTGGGGCCACCAACGCCAGCGTGCACCTTCCAGGTGCCGATGGTGTGGGCCCTTGTGCTGGCGTGCGCCGTTGCTGGCCTCCTAAGGCCTTTCGGTGCGGCCACCAATGCTTCTCAGGAACGCGCTGTCAGTGTCATATTTAAGTAAGAGTTTATAAATCCTTCCTAGAGAAATAACATTTCTCTCATGCTACCACCACTGCTTCATAGATCTTATAATGGCAAGGTTTATAAAAATTATATTTTCTTAATACATAAAAAGATGATTGTTTATCTAGATAACTGCTCATGTGGCTCTTTTTTTAAAAAAGGGACAAGGCTATCCACTTCCTCCCAAAATATGTTTTTCTTTGTTGTACGCTTCCACTCTGTGGCACCACAACTGTACAATGTCAAAACTACAATGGCAGTTTTGTGACATCAAAGCCTTAGGAACTACAAGCTATGAGTAAATCAACCGTATTGGCACTACAAACAAATCTTCATTTTAAACACTATTTTGCATTTTGTCTACTTTTAATTTGGCAATTAAAAGCTCTCAAGCCTAGCTCACAATATAAAACCAAGAGTATTTTCATCGGACATTCCCCTTGACCTCAGCTAATCAGTTTAATCCAGGGTCAGATTCCTTGAGATGGAGTGCACAGGGTGGGGATGTTGGAACTTAACTATGAACTCAGAGGATCAGTCATATGTGATTTGTGCGTTTTCCCTTCCTGCTTGAGCTGTTCTCACTCAGACTGTGCAGAGGAATTGTGGGGACTATGCAGAAAGCTTCAGCCTCCCCCGCCCCGCCCCGCCCCACACCGTTAACCCCGAACAGAAACAGTTTGTGGAAGGAACTATTTGGCATGTTGCGGAAAAACATGTACCCATGTGTGACACAGGTGTTAGGAATTAGTCATGGGTTAAATGAGAGCTAGTAAGGGATCTGTTTATGCCAATAAAGGTATTGTTTGTTTGTTAGTAAGGGATCTGTTAAGCCAGGGTAGTGATATTTTCCCTAGTCTGGATGGTTTTGCAGTCCCCCTTAAGGATCAGGTAGTATGGAGGTAGTCATAGATGTAGCTTTGTACCTGGATGCTTAAGTAGCCAATGTTATGTGGAATGCCTTTCACCAGACTTGATTAATGCATCAGCTGTGGTCACTAACTGGACAGAGATGATATTGTTACTGTTATCCATGTACTATTGTTAACATGTATGTTTAATAACTGTAATGCACTGTGTATGGGATTGCCTCTCAGAGTTTTACTACTCACCCAAAATTTAGGGGAGAAAGTAGTTTTACCAGTTCATTTTGCTGTAAATTCCCATGAAATGTGGCATATTGTTCTTGAGGGTCCCTTGACTCTCAACTGTGGCTGGGGGAGTGCTGGGAAAAAGTGATGCTGATAAAAATAGCTTCTGTGAACTGACTCTGTTCATGGAGTATTGGCTCCAGCCCATAGTTATCATATGATCAGAATATCACATCTTAGCTTGCCTTCCGTAGGTGGCATTGTACTCACATTATTAAATTTCTCTTTCTTAGATGCTGTTCTCAAATTATATTTCAAGCAATATGTCTTTTTATTGCTTTTATTACTTAAAATATTTCTGGAACATCATTCCAACACAATGTGCTCAAGGAATGTTTCAACAACAGAAAAAGACAATAAGCTTATCGCTTATTATAATGCCAACTGATTTTGCAAATTCAACTTGGTTTCAAACTTCTGACAATCCCCCTCCTCGCAAATTCATTGCAATTTTAGACACTGTAATCTGATACTGCCTCTCTCATTTTTCCAAAACTCAACCACGTGCTTAAATTACCAAGCTGGCAGGGTTCTGATTACTCAGATAATGGTTTCCATCTCATTTATGCATGTTAAGTATGTTAAGTATGAAACAAGAAAAAAAGTAGAAAAGGATTCTCTTACAGTGCAGTCCTAAACAGAGTTACTCCAGTCTAAGCCCACTGAAATGAATGGATTTAGAATCTTTAGGATTGGATCTCATTTGCCTCTCCATCACTATTTCATCTTTCCCTTCTCAGGCAGCCTCCATGGCCTCTCCACTTTTTCCTGCTTCTTTCTTTCTTCCCTTCCCACCCACCAGCCAACTTAACTTTATTTGCCACCCTTCCCTCTCCCTGAGAAAACTGTCTGAGTTGTAAGGTACCAGTTGCCAGGCTGGGCTGAGCCCAGCTGTGTGGTGCCAGCCAGACTGGGCCAGGTTAGGGTTGCCAGGTCTCGCTTCGCCACTGGCGGGAGGTTTTTGGGGCAGAGCCTGAGGAGGGTGGGGTTTGGGGAGGGGAGGGACTTCAATGTCATAGAGTCCAATTGCCAAAGCGGCCATTTTTCCAGGTGAATTAGTCTCTATCGGCTGGAGATCAGTTGTAATAGCAGGAGATCTCCTGCTACTACCTGGAGGTTGGCAACCCTAGCCCAGTTGCAGTGGGTAAACTGCAAGGACTTGTGGAGGGGGGTACCTCACTTTCTTCTGTATCCCCTGCTATTTCCTCTTTCCCTCCTCCTTAACTTTCTCTGCTTCCTTCTCTCCTCACCCACTCATCAACTTACTTTTTATCTGCCCCCCCTTCAGCTATATTTATTATTTATGTCAGTGATATCCTGTCTTTTTCCACAATGGGGAACCAAAGCAGTTTATATCATTCTCCGTTCCTCCCCTTTGTCCTCAGAACCACCTGTCAGGAACGTTAGGCTGAGAATGTGTGACCGGCCCAAAGTCACCCAGTGAGCTTCCATGACAGATTCAAACTTGGGACTTCCAGGACCTAGTTTGAAAACCTAACCACTACACTTGCTGGCTTTCATAGAGTGGCTGCTGCTGAATAGCAGTGAGCAGCTAGGAATGGGTGAGTCATATGAGTTATGTGGTATCAAGTCTCTTGGTGGTTACTGCCAGGCCTTGCCCCAATGAATCCTCCCTTAGAGGCCAAAACAGCCATGGAAAGCACCTTTACCCCTCACCCTGCCTTTTACTGATAGAAACTACCAGTGCATTCCTAAAGCGAGTTACTCCAGTCTAAACCAATTGAAATGAATTGGCTTAGACTGGAGTAACTCTCCTTAGGAATGCACTGTAAGGCTTGAAGGTTGGCAAAATTGTTGTGGTGGCCTAGGGATGGCTTTTGAGGGCATTTGCTTCTTATAGATAGAGGTGCCACTTTTCTATCATTTTGGAGAGTTTTAACCCCCAACAGTTCTGTTTTTGTTTTTTTAGATTTCAGATTTTTCTGCGAACCTGGGGCTTTTCTCAAGTTTGTAGAAAGATCTGTCTTGTCTGTTCATGATATGGCTACGCTGAGAATTAGATGCATTGACACAGATAAAGAATGGACAGGTGGGAATAATTTTTAAAAAGTAGCTCAGAGGCAGGAAACAACAGAAAGGAGGCAGAGATGGAGGGGAAAGGGATGATTTGAGGTAACAGAAACACAGGAAGAGATGAGCTCATGGAATAGGTTATGTAGTGGTGACGACAAACACACCTAAGAAATAGATTTTAAAGCACGAGAGGACTTGGCTGATGCAGGTGTCAGAGGATGGAGGGGATTGCAGAAAAGGGCACTGTATCTATAATTATATGTTGTACTGGATGTCTTCACAATGAAGCCAGAAATCTGCCATGTGTGTCAATCACAGGAGTTGCTGCCAAGTCTTCAGCACAGCATGTCCGAGGCATTTTGATATGAAGTTGCAGGGGGAAAAATGGGTACAAAATCTTTCGCAAAGGTTGCCACTAATAGTTGTCTCTGTGAATAGGTCTGGTCTTGTTCTTTCTTTCTAGCATATGCGTGTCATTCCTAGCAAATAAATCAAAGGGTATCTTACCTGAAACAGGTGCTGCAGGCCAGAACAGCAGCATATCCCAACATGAACCTAGGCCTCCTATCACAAGAGGCAGACACAATCAGTTCATCATGATGAAAAATACCACACACACCTCTCTCTTTTTGTTCCATTGTTTTTACTCTCAGATGTACATTTGTTTTAACACAGTTTCTCTACCTTTCTCTCCACTCCTGCCCTGAGGGAAAAGTAAAAGTGAGAGCATCAGTTTTGGAAGTGAAATTTATTGGGCATGATTGCTTGGATCAATAACGTTGTTTGCCCAGCTCTCACTTTTGCTGATTTCTCCACCAGTAATGCTAGGCAGTTTAAAACAGAAATGAATAGATGCCTCTACAACAAACTGTATTCTGGGAAACTATGTCACTTCTAGGCTTGGTTCCTTGAAAGTAGAGCAATGAGTGGTCAGGCAAGTCCTTGATTTTCATGGGTCTGTGGGAATCCATTCAGAAAATTAATAAAGCAGAGAATAAAGAAGAATATATAGTATAGTGTGTGGGGTCTTTTATAGGGCTGATCCATTATCTGTGCATTTCCCCCCAAAATCAAATATAAAACGTAGATGTATAATACTTCAAAAAGGGACCTTCCAATCACAATTTTGCACTCTCCTTATCAGTAATTTCAAGACATAATTAAAGCTATAACTATGTGATACCTACAGAAGTATAGTGGTTAGAGTAGCCCATGTAATTTTAGACCAGGCTTTCACTCTGAATATGCTTTGGCTTGTTAAACTAGGTACCACTGAGAGGGAAGAGTTCAAATCAGGCCCTATGTAGGTTTCAGAGATGTTGCAGACATAAATTCTTGCTCAATTAGAAACAGCATTTGTAATTTAAATTTTCAGCATTAGCATACGTTCAGCTACGGTCTTTTATGTTTAAGTTAATGTAATATGAGCTGAATTAATTGTGAAACAGTGAAACACTGCACGCTAATCTGTACAATGGTAGGATATAATTGTTCTGAGTCATCTGCTCAAAAAATCCAAGATTTTGACCTAAAGTAGAATGTGGAGTGCCTAATTATTGCTTTTATAATAAGTTCAATATAAATTGTTAATAAGAAGTGAAGTAACCAATTATGCCTCACTTATGTTTCTCTTCATATTAGACCTTTGAAAAAAATTGCCGGGCTTCACATAAACACTTCAGATTGTGCTGAAGATATTTATCAGCTAAAGGAGTAAACTGAAGTCCTCCTTCCTTTAATACATTTAAATAACTAATCCAGTTGCTAAAAGTAATTTTCTTAATGAAATGGCCATAATTCTGGTACAGTAGTCTCTGGCCATTTGCAGGAGTTTTGTTCCTGGGATCACTGCTCAATCCACCAATCCTGGGAGCTAGGGAATCAGCTGCCTCCAGGGGCAGTTTGGGAGGCAGAAACAGCCCCGGAAACAGCTCCACCCCCCATGAGAGGAGGACCTGCCCAGTCAAATCACAGGGCACCCTGTTCCACTGCAGGAATGCAGAGTGATTTTTGTAACAGTGGCTACCTGCCTGTCCTAGGCAAGTCCCAATGCTGCAAACGAACACCACTGCATGAATTGCCTGGTAGGTGAGGAGAGGTGGGCAGCGTGTAACTCAGTACACACACTTCCTCCCTATGTAGGCACAGTTTTGAGAAGCCAGTGATCACGCAGATGCAGAATGCAGGGCCTGCATGCTGTTTCCTATTCTCCCTCTCCCAACATGCATTGGGGTCATGTGGTCAAGGCTAGTTGCATCAAGTGGCTGCGCTGCAGAACTGGAATAAGTAAAGGTCTAATGTTTTTTGCCCTGACCTGATCTCATCAGATCTTAGAAGCTAACCAGGGTCAGCCTTGGTTAGTACTTGGATGGGAGACTACCCAAGGAAGTCCAGAGGCAGGCAATGGCAAACTACCTCTGAACATCTCCTGCCTTGAAAACCATAAGGGGTCATTATAAGTGGTTGTAATTTGACGGCGCTTTCCACCACCACCTAAAATATTTTGTTGTCTGCTTTTCACAACTGCACGACAGCCAGCGGGGTGGTTAGAGTGTCAGACTAGGCGTTGGGAGACCCAGATTTGACACCCCACTGTGCCATGCTAGCACTGGGTAAGGGATAGAGGTCAGAGTCTATATATATTCCACAGCCACCTATATGATAGGCAGTGTGCCTGCAGAGGACAGAGGCAAACATTTTGCTTGTACTTTCTGGAAAGTAGATGGGCACAGGGCTGCATTGCAAACCAGAGGATAGGTGCTAGTTCTCCTTCCCGTAATGGCACACTGGCAACCAGAAACAGCTAAATTCTGTGCAGTGGAAGACACCCCTGTCACTTAGATTATCTAAGTGATAATCACTCTACCCCCCCTCCCCTTGCTGCCCTCTCATGTACAGTAACTGTACTAGAAATTACCGTCATTATTTTTAGCAATTGGATGTTGGTATATTAAAGTGAACTGGTTTGGATTTTGATTAGTAAGGTCCCAATGCACCTCCCTAATAATTCTTTTTGTGTGAAGATGTACTCATGGATTCACAGTTGTAACATGCAATGCTACTTAGAAATGCATTTTAAATGACAGTATTTCATGAGTACACCTCCAGTGCTGAAGTTGAGAAAGGTGAGTGACAGCAATATGTCCTTTTGTTATAGAAATATTAATTTATTTACATGCAGTTACGTTGCAATCAGAATATTCTATCTGATCTGGCTGCAGTTATCAGAATAATACACCATATGAATGACAGATTTTGCACTTGGATTTACTCTTTTCTAACAAACCAAAAATTACGTGCCTTCACTTCAAAAATTAAGTGATAAATATATAAAGATTTCAATCAATATTCAGAGGGGGCCACAGATTCTAATCTTGGATCTATTACTGTTCACACAAATAAGAGCAGCCTTTTATTGTAACATTTAAAGTATGCTACAGTTACAGTATAATCATGGACTTCTTGCTCCTCAAAAGCTAATTTTTTAAAATATAAAAAATATAGTGTTGTCAATATACATAAGTCTGAAAACAATCTATATTGTCAACACTTCTGTATCCTGCAGTTTAGTATTCACTTATTTCTGGACTTATAAGAAAAAAAAACCTAAGTTCAAGTGAGTGGAACAGGAGCTACAGCAATTTTCCTTTGGCTGGTTTCTATGCATTTGTTCACTGTAGGTGTTGTCGAAACCATTGTATAAAGCTTTTGCAGACTTCCCTGGTGATTAAATAGCCAACCTCAATTTCCCTCAAACTCCCTCTCCCAATGATTTCACGTATATTTGGAGGGACAAGAAAAAAGGGCTGTATGGCAGAGAATGTCTGTAGTATTCTTTTTGATTTAACAGAAAGTTGTGTGTGTGTGTGTGTGTGTGTGTGTTAAGTGCTTTTGAGAGTCAAAGCTCCCTTCATCAAATACAAGCTGGAATGAAGATCCCTGAGTCCTTATATCCCAATCTGAAGATGGGAGGGGTGATGTAAATAAAGGAATCAGGATGCAAAGGTACAAAACAAAATGTAATCAGTTCGATTAGAGCAGGGGAGAAATGCTCAGAGGCATAAAATCAGCATCTGTAGTGAGATAAGAATCCTATTGGGGGGGTTCCATAGTTCTCAATCTGTGAATTCACTGAGTTCATTTACAAATTCAGAACACTGGGCACGCCCCCCCTACCCCGGGCTGAAAAGCGACATAGAATTCTTATCTTACCGTTTGTTGTGTTACGTGCCGTCAAGTTGATTCCAACTTATGGCGACACTATGAATTAATGACCTCCAGCCTTGCTAAGGTCTTGCAAACTGAAGCAAACCAAAAAAGGAAAAAAGATGCCAGGTGATAGCTGTACAAGCTTCCTTGGGGGATCTATTAAAACATCATTTTATAAAATTTTATAATTTGTCATCAACCCATCCACTCCAGCACATCCTATTTTAACTAGCAGCAGCTTCTCAAGATCTTCATCGAGATCCTTCTGAATCTTGCTGACCCCAAAGCTGCTAGGAAAGTGAACCTCTGACCATCCTCTGAACTAGGGTTGCCAACCTCCAGGGGGTGGCTGGAGATCTCCCACTATGACAACTGATCTCCAGATGATAGAGATCAATTCACCTGGAGAAAATGGCCACTTTGGCCATTGGACTCTATTGCACTGAAGCCCCTCCCCAAACCATGCCCTCTTCAGGCCCCACTCCCAAGATCTCCGGGTATTTCCCAACCTGGAGCTGGCAACCCTACTCTGAACTTTGGCCTCTCTTTAGGGTTGCCAGGTCTCTTTGCCACTGACAGGAGATTTTTGGGGCGGAGCCTGAGGAGGGCAGGGTTTGGGGAGGGACTTCATTGCCATAGAGTCCAATGGCCAAAGCGGCCATTTTCTCCAGGTGAACCTATCTATCGGCTGGAGATCATCGTAATAGCAGGAGATCTCCAGCTACTACCTGGAGGTTACTGAGATAAGTAAATACCTGTGCTGAATCAAGTAAGAACTAAAATAATTAGCAGCACATGGGCTCCAGGTTATCCTGGGTAAGTGATCCTTCGCATCCTATGGTAGATTATAATAATGCCATAGGCAACTAATATAGCCGATAATAATGACACACAGACTTATAAAAAGCTTTTTAATTTTTTTTTATTTTAGAAATGATAGCTGGCAAAAAGCTAATAAATTCCTTCAGCCAGCACCCCATAGAACAATCCTTAGGAGCTGACGAAGTTATTGAAACGTGTCCAGACCGGTAACACATTCTCCTATCCCCGACCACCGACCGACCCTGTCGAGACGGCTCTCTTGCCTCCCACAAGAACCTTACAGAATTCTCCGGGTCCTAGTGGTCGTTTGACGCTGCGCAGTCCTCGAGTTCTTCACCTGGACTGAGTTAAAGACCAAAATGTTTACTACTTATTTTTGAAAACCTTCATGGCAATTATTTTGTATCCCAACATACAGCAGATACCAGACAGCTAACTGTGCAACTAAAAAATTCCTTTCATATCCTATGTAAGCCTGTCTATCACTATACTGTGAAGTTAACAGTTTCTTGCTTTAATTTGCCTATTACAATACTGTGAAGCTAACAGTTTTTTCCACGGTTGTGCCTAATTTTGCATTCTGTAAACTAACTGCAATTTTTCATATGACTATTAATATATTATTGAACAGTTTCTTTGTGTCTATTTTTGTATTCTATAAACCATTGTTTATATTGACGGGAGAATTTTTAGTTCTCCCCTGGGTTCTTGAACTGGAATTTCCCTGCCTGCTCTACTCACCAAAAGCAATGGCCAGAGAAGGTAATAGGGAAACACAGGCCATGTACAAAGGGACACTCTTACATAGAACACAAAACATTTATAAAGGTTTTATAAACCATGCAATTTTATTATACTTACAAAAGAATATAAAGCAAAGGAGAAAACAATACTTAACTGGATATATATGACAGCACACATACTGACAGACGGACAAACAGTTAGTCAGAGATCTCTGAGGTCGTTCCAAGGAAGAGACAGGAATGGGTCTCTCTCTTAGAAGGACCCCGAACTGGAATCTTGGAAGACGTTTTATAGGCTAAACTGTGTGAGAGAGGGTTTAAAACAGCCCCTCCTTGCGAATTCTCCCGGAGATGAGCTTTCCACAAATCATGGTTTTATCTTGCTTGGTTTTTTCCTGTTCCTGAATAAGTTACTTAGTTTAAAAGAGTCTCTGTCAATTTTCTGCTTGTGAAGCCTATGATTGTAAATATATGATTTAATATACTATTCAATAGGGATTCTTTGGTTTGATGATATAGTTAAATATCACATAAGGTGTGTTTCCTGCCCCCCACTCATTGACAACTTTTTCATTTATTGACAGTTTTTTTATTGCATCCATAATTAGTTACCAGAACATTGCCATCATAGTTTCTACTACATGGAGGTTGGCAACCCTACCTCTCTCCTCTCGAGAGGAGAGGCCAGAGTTCAGGGTCTGGTCAGAGGTTCCGTTTCCCAGCAGCTTTTGGCCGCCCTATGTGCTCCTTCGGCTGCCCGCAGTCCCCCCCATCACTCAGGAGCGCCTCCAAACACGAAATCCCCCCTCCATTATTCCTTTTTTTAAAAAATTAAATTTTTAATTATTTTCACAATTTTTTACTGTTGGGTAACTTTTCAGCAACATATTCATTTCCCAGATAACACTAAAGAAAAAATTAACAGCGTCGTCGAAAAGCATTTTCATCTATTAATAAAAAGGTATTAAAATAAAAGACTTCCCCCTCATCTTCCTCCATCTTACTATAAATTCAACCATTCCTTTGTATAGAGATTCTAACCCCCCCCACAAAAAACTTCAAACTTGATTACTGAATTAATTCTAAATTATCTAGTTCATTACTTATAACGTTTTTATTGTTAATTATATATATATATATTGATTTTTATTGCTTTTTATAAGTAAACAAAAAAATAAAACAAAACAAAAATAAAATCATAATACAATACAAAAAATACAAATACATATATTTGTATTTGTGTGTGTGTATAATTTAATATATAGTATTTAATATATAGTATATATTTAATATATTGTACAAAATTTTTATTTCAAAATTATCTTTAAAATAAAAGGATTGGATCAGTAGTAACAAAATTCACTAGTCATCCTTTAATTCCGTACTTAGCCCTCCGTTTCTCTCTATCACCCACGGACTGCATGCTTCCTTTTAGTTTTATTCTTGCTGTGAGTTTTTGTTTCCCCAGCACTTCTAACATTTTTAAGATCAGGTCTTTTTCGTCCAAGCGTCAAGGCCAACTCCTCCCCTCCCCCCCCCCCCTGATTCCAACGCCCGTCCCGTCAACGAACCCCACGCTCGGGCGGCCGGCAGGGCCGCTCCGCCGCCTCCACAGGCCCTCCAGAGGCATCGCCCCGCCCCTTTCGCCGTCCGTCAGCGCAGAGGGCGGGTCCTCGGCGGCGGCCCCGCCTCCCGCCCCCTCCGCTGTCAAGGAGCGACGGAACGGGTTGGGCCGTGATTCGCGATGGCCTTCCGGGGCCCGCTTTGAGCCCCCGTCCCGCAGGGGACGCGACGCGACCTCCGCCGCGATGTTTAGGAGGATTTTACAGAGGGTAAGAAGAGGGAGGGAGGGGCGGGCGGCGCGCTTCCGCTGCCGAGGGAGTCGCGATAGCAGCGGCGTGGGGAGGTGGCGGCGCTTCCCGGAGCCGGCCCGGCGGCAGCGAGGGAGCCAAACCCTGCGCCGGAGTGGGGACCCCCCCGGGAGGCCTGCTGGCCGGGCTGGATCCCCACCCCCCCTCCCAAATCTGGGTTTATCCCCGCAGCGAGCAGCCGCCTTCCTCCCTCGTCCCCAGGCCGCGGATAGGCCCCTTCCTCCCCCTGGCCATTTATTCATGGGAGGTTTTGCATTGGATTTGCCACTCTGTAGATGCCCCCTTTCCCCCACCCATATTCTCCAAACTCAACAATAAGCCGCCGTGCAGAGTTTTGAGAATTCAGATGGGGGGAAATGGGCATCTATAGAGTGGCAAATCTCATGGAAGGGTTTGCATTGGATTTGCCACTCTGTAGATGCCCCTTTCCCCCATCTGAATTCTCAAAACTCTGCATGGCGGCTTATTGTTGAGTTTGGAGAATATGGGTGGGGGGAAAGTGTGCATCTACAGAGTGGCAAATCCTGCCCGTTCAGAGTAGAAGTGGCTCGAGCAACAGGGAAGCGATGCGGCTCCTGCTGCTTTTGGCTTGTGACGGGGGGCCAGGCCGAGGCCTGGCTCCTGTGGCTCCAGGTGCCGCGGACGCCTGGCACTGAAGGCCTCCTCTCTTGCCAGGGTGGATCAGCGCTCTTTTCTTCCCCGCTGACAGGGAGGTGTCTCCGTCCAGGGTGGAAGGCATTACTCACTGGCTCTTCGAAGGCTTGTGTTGTTAAACATAACA
The DNA here is from genome assembly GCF_029931775.1 of Euleptes europaea. NCBI lineage: Eukaryota > Metazoa > Chordata > Lepidosauria > Squamata > Sphaerodactylidae > Euleptes > Euleptes europaea. Next base: position 82,467,046 of record NC_079314.1, on the reverse strand, counting down.
ACAGATTAAGAAAAAAAACACACACACACAGTCTCTGGGCGTGGTTGTGAGAGCCACAGCATGTTCGCCTGGATGTGTTGGGAGGCACAACATAGCCCCATGCAGTGCTCAGAGGCATACCTCAAAGTGGGTGGCAGGTGTGTAGTAATGCTAATAGAAAAGAGCAAGAGTCCAGTAGCACCTTAAAGACTCACAAAAATGTTTTCTGGCAGGGTGTGAGCTTTCGTGAGCCACAGCTCACTTCCATTGTCTATGGAAGTAGAAAAGGGCAAGAGTCCAGAAGCACCTTAAAGACTAACGAATATTTTCTGGCAGGGTATGAGCTTTCCTAAGCCACAGTGTGAGCTGTGGCTCACGAAAGCTCATACCCTGCCAGAAATTTTTTTTGTTAGTCTTTAAGGTGCTTCTGGACTCTTGCCCTTTTCCACTACTGCAGACAGACTAACACGGCTACCCACTGGGAATGCTAATAGAGTTATTGACAAGTGGTTTTGCTGCTGCCATGCTCTTTGGGAAGACGGGAGCAGGGTGGCGTTTCTTCAACGGGGGTGCCCGTACTCCAAACTGAATCCTTTGTGGAGGACTTTCTCCCGCCTTCCCTTCTGTCTGATGTTAAAATGGAGCCCTCCCAGTGTCCTGGGAAGGACTCTTTGCCTCGGGCGAAGGGAGTGGAATTGTCCTTTCCCTCTTCCAAAGGGCTGGCGCTCATAGAGCTGCTGCCACCCACTTGTCATCTGACTTCTAAATCACCCCAGAGCCCTGCCCATAAAACACACTGATTGCTGAGAACCAGGAACTCAGCCCTGTGTGTGTGTGTGTGTGTGTAAAGTGCCTTCAAGTCGCAGCTGACTTATGGCAACCCCTTTTGGGGTTTTCATGGCAAAAGACTAACAGAGGTGGTTTGCCAGTGCCTTCCTTTGCACAGCAACCCTGGTGTTCCTTGGTGGTCTCCCATCCAAATACTAACCAGGGCTGACCCTGCTTAGCTTCTGAGATCTGACAAGATCAGGCTAGCCTGGGCCATCCAGGCACTCTGATTGGTTGAGTGGAGGTCAAGTCTCATGCAGTTAAGGTATTTAACTTGTGGTATGTAATTGGTTTTGTCTCATCATAGAGCAGGGGGTCCCCAATCTTTGTGAGCCTAAGGGCACATTTGGAATTCTGCTATGGCATCGTGGGTGCAGCAACAAAATGGCTGCCACTGGAGGCGGAGCCAGTCACAAAAACGATTGCCACAGCTTAACTTCAGTGACACAGTGCAGATCCTCGTGTTGTGATGGCAGGTGCCAATCAAATCTCCAGTAGTCAATCAGAAGCCTTGCTGGGCACAAGCCTACTTGGCCTTGCCACTTCCTAAAATAGGCATCACTTAATGGGCACCAGAAAATGTGTCAGCAGGTGTCATGGCACCCACAGGCACCATGTTGGGGATCCGTGGCATAGAGTGAGGTTACTCTACATCAGTGGTTCCCAACCTTTTTTTGACCAGGGACCACTAGGACTTTTTTGTTTGGTGCAGGGACCCCAAGGTTCAAAATAAAAATTCTGAGAATTTGAAAATAAACTTTAATCATAACTGTTAGTTAAACATTAAACTTAGAATAATATTTGAATATGTTTTTTTTATAATAGAGAACTTTTAATTGAAAAGATTAATTTATTATGGGTTTATAACTTTGTTTCGCGGACCTTAATTTAGTTCTCGTGGACCCCTGGGGGTCCGTGGGCACCCGGTTGGGAACCAGTGCTCTACATCCATGGATAATACTAGCCAATGAGTGACTACCAGAAATCCAAGTTTAGTGTGACATGGGCCTTTTTTGTTTTTTGTTTTGTTTATGAGAGACCTTCTTTGAAGAGTTGTTCCAGGCTCCTTCTCTTCCCTGTTCAGCTGGCCTGTAACTAAAAGTTGTTAACCAATAATTTTTTTATTTTTGCAGAGAGATGGATTAGAGATGGTTAGGGCCTTTTGAGTTGTGGCCCTGTAGGATCAGTTGCCTTATGATTATGTCTTTAAGAATCATTTACAGACAGTAAATACATTTTTCTTAAGCCTTTAATGTGTTGCTGGTAAGGGTCTCATATTGTTTTGAGGATGCAAGAGGATGGAAAGCTCCACTGGGCACATACAGTTTACGTCATAACCTGTGAAAAGGGGCTGCTTGGTGTGTGCTGGCAAGGGAGGAAGAGAGGGCTTGGTGGTCTGCAAAACTTTTAGCTTGGAGTGGGAGTCATTGAGCTGCTAAAGTTTGAAAAGTCGGAAAACCACTGGTATAAGGGATGAGGTATTCAAAGGCAAGGAACATTGGAAAAACAGTGGCAGGCCCAACATTTCTTATTACTGTGTCCCGTTAGTAGTAGGTAGTGCACAGAATAGGCAGAAAAGACATCTCTTATTTGTCATGGTGGTGGTGAAGTACTGTTATAGCTAGACTAGTACAAAAGCCTATCCAGTTCCTGCTCCCTCTTTGGTTTTCTTTAAAATTCTACACAGCTGAGATCATCTATTCCTCACCACAAGAACCAAAAGCAATGGCCAGAATTCTCCATTTATTATTATTTAGTTATTTATAATCTGCCTCTCTCATTGAGACATTTATGTGGAAAACGTGAAAGGTGGTAATAGTATGATAATTCTGTGCACAATTGAATGGAACAATTTCAGAGACTATCATTGTGTCATTATGTATCTTCTCCTTTGAGGTCTAGCAGTGGAAAGAGGGCTCCTGCCATTCTCCTGTTTTCCCAACCCAGAACAGTCTGAGGGGGCTGTTTCGAGTTGGGAGAAGGGAACGGAATATCTGAAGGACCATCTTCTCCCATATTTTCCTCCCCTGGAATTAAAATCACATGGAGAGGTCCTCCTGACTGTTTTACTAATCAAAGAAGCTTGTCTGGTGGGCACATGAGAGAGGGCATTTGATTAATGTAGGTTTTTTTATTTATTGGCTGTCTTAAATTGTGATTTTAAATTGTGGTTTTTTTATGTATTTTGCTTTGTTTACATTGTAAGCTGCCTTGAGTTTGATAAGGTAGACAGCAACTAATTTAAGTTTTAAATACCGTATATACTCGGGTATAAGCCGACCCGAGTATAAGCCGAGGTGCCTAATTTCACCCCAAAAATGGGGAAAAATTAGGCACCCACGTATAAGCCGAGGGGGAAATGCATCTCTCCCCCCGCCCCCGCAGGCTTACCTGACTGGGCTCCAGGATTGAAATAAGAGCCCTTAATACAGAGTTTCTTCTTAAATGTGGATAGAGCTTTCAAAGACCAAAGAGAATGGCTGCCTCTTCTGAGTGTTCAGTTCTAGACAGTTTCAATTAGAGTTGAGCCATTCAGCTCGAAAAACTTAAATCATATGGTGAAAACTGCACCATTGGCATTTGATTCCTGCTGAGATAGGAGCCTGAAGGTTTTCAAAAGGTATGGTAATTAATTTGGTTGTCTCTGGTGAAATAATACTTATTGTAATAATTCCAAATTGTTTTGCTTATGGTCTGGAAAGATCCCAAGAGGTGTTAGTATTTTTTGTGTGGAGAGTTTGATTTTCTCATGCTGTTCCTTCAGTTTTGCAGTTTTTGACAAGTCATTAATTTTGCATTTGTTGTATCTAGGAATCCTCTTTCACAGCAAATTGTTTTTTTCATGTGGCTTCCCAGTTAGTTTCAAAAATATGTGTAAGAAGTTAACTAAAAGCAGAAAATGTCTGTAGTTTTAGGCCATGCAATATGCTATGTTTTAATGTATGTTCATTGGCAACTGTTGTTTTTCTTCAGGTGCTTTTAAAATAGCTGATAGTACTTACTCATACCTAACACTGGGTAATATTTTACTTAATGGAGTTTACTTAAAATGTTATGATTGGAACAATAACTCTAGTCTAGAGAAGTGTCAGAGCCCCGTGGCGCAGAGTGGTAAACTACAGCACTGCAGTCAAAGCTCTGCTCACAATCTGAGTTCGATCCTAACGGAAGTAGGTTTCATAAACGTCCCAAGGTTGACTCAGCCTTCCATCCTTATGAGGTCAGTAAAATGAGTACCCAGCTTGCTGGGGCAAAGTGTAGATGACTGGGGAAGGCATTGGCAAATTACCCCGTAAACATAATCTGCCTAGTAAATGCTGGGATGTGACGTCACCCTATAGGTCAGTAATGACCCGGTATGTGCACAGTGGACTACCTTTACCTAGAGAAGTGTAGGTCTGTGCATTCAATAGAGTTTCAAAGAGAGGATTCAGCTGTTCAGAAGGTTTTCTTTTAAAAAAAGTACTACCAAATGTCCAGCCCTCAGCATATGTTCAAAGTAATTGACTGGAGTCCCAGTCAATATTTTTCTTTAAATCCTGCCTCTTCCATCAATCATCCTGACTCAAGGCCTCTTTAGTTTATTAGCATATTTAAGGGCAGCCACTCTGTATGTGGAATACCTGTGTGCGAACACTGCAGTTCTTCTAACAAACTCACAAAGTGAGGTGTACTGGTCAAAGGGTAAGATTAGGTCTGGAGAGACAAGCTCACAATCCCCATTCTTCCATAATCTTATTGAATGATCCTCAGGCTGGTCATTCTCGCTCAACTTAACCTATTTCACAGTATTGTTGTGAGGATAAAAAGGAGGAATGGAGAACCATTTATGCTGTTCTGAGCTCTGTGTAGAAAGAGCAAGACAAAAATATAATAAATGCATGGACTGCATACATAGGTCTTAAAACTCTTTTGTATACACATCAGAGAACCCAAACCATTATTTATTATGGATATTTTGCTGTTGCTTATTCTATTGAAATAAATGTTTGTATTTTATAATCAGAAAAAAGCCATATATTTTGCCTTATTTTCTGTTTCAAGCAGGAGTTGGCAGAAGATAAATTGTGTTCTGCTGGTGGACCACTTACAGCGCATTCCTAAGGAGAGTTACTCCAGTCTAAGCCCATTGAAACGAATGCGCTTAGACTGGAGTAACTCTCCTTAGGAATGCACTGTTAATGCTGTCTGATTGCTACAATTATTGCAAAAGTGGTCAAGGCTGATAGTTTTTATCATTAAAGATTGTATATATCTTGGAAGAAAATAAGTCGCTAATTTGTTAGCAGATATGCCCCTAGTGCAAATATAATTCAATATTTTGACAAATTATCTAGTATACCATATAAGTTTGCAGAAAGAGAATATATAATTGGAAGTAATTGTAATGGGAAAAGAGATTCATATATATATCATATTTATTTACTTTACTTAGAACATTTTAATGCTGCCTTTCTACCAGGTTTGGGGTTCCAAGGAGGCCCACAGTCAAAACATTATTTTTTAATAGGCATATATATAAAACAGTAAAAAACAATTCAACAAAACACAAGACGCATGAAGGAGGCTCAGTGAGGATCACTTAGGGAAGCCAGGGCTGGGGGAAAACAGTGATAGAGGGAGCTAAATGTATCTCCCAGGGGAGGGAATTCCATAATTTTGGTGCCACACCTGAGAAGGCCCATATACAAGTTGCCACCTCTGATGGCAAAGACACTCAAAGCAGGGCTCCTGCAGATGACCATAGTGGGTGGGTAGGTAAGCTGGTCCCAAGCCATATAGGACTTTAAAGGTCAATACCAGCATCTTGAATTAGGCTCTGAAGCAAATTGGGAGCTGGTGTAGGTGGAACAAGACTGGAGTGAAACTGTCTGTATTTATTTTGCAGATTTTTAAAAAATGTAATTTTGTATATGGGTCATTTCTCATTCTATTTTACAAAGATTATGTATTTCTTTTTCAGACTCCAGGCAGAGTTGGGTCTCAGAGCTCTGACTCAGAATCATCTGCAATCTCTGGAAATGCTGTGGATGTCAACAATGAGGGCTCTTCAGAGGTACTGTGTTGCTATAGTACATAAACTGATTTTTTTCAGACCCTGGATCTGGCCCTCTCTTTAAAAGTGGGGGTTTTTTTGGGTGCTTTCCCCTGTTTTGTTTCTATTGGTATAGTTTCAGTGATGTTGTTAAGCTCCTGAAATACTGTGCAAACCTTTAGTTTGTTATGTATTTGCTATCTTTGAAAAATTCCAAATTCAGTATTTATCTGGTGGTACAACAGATCGGAGAAGTGGGGCATAAATTAACCAAACGAATACTCACTAAAGTTTGTTCTTATGCGATATTTCAGCAATTAGCATACTTTCAGTATAATTAGTGTGCATGCACATTTGGATCTGAATTGCTTAGTATACAAGTAGGGTTGCCAGAACAGAATATCAGTTTTTAGGGGCACCTTTGAATTTAGTTTCCTGAGTAATATATGAAGCTTGGAAATTGGAGACACATTATGGAACGGTTTTGTTCTGTGAAAAGGATGCTTAAAATTCCAGATTCTAATATCTAAGATTTCAGCCTTGTACATTTGTGCCTAAAAGTTTCTAGCCCTCATGCATTTTATTTGCTTGCTTGTTTTCTTGCTCCCAACATCTGTGTTAAACATCCAAGTCCTAATGTCCAATCCTGAAGGGTGGGGGCAGATCCGGGAGCAGTGCTGCCTCCTCAGATACTTCCTGGCCACCATGGAGGCAAAAAAATAAGTTTTGAAAATAAAAAACAAAGGGGGAAATCCGCCATTGCCTCCAATGGGGCTGCACCACCAAAAAAGGTAGTGCAGCATCGCTGCAGTGCGAGATGGCATTCCTGGGGTGAAAGGGGTGAGGAAGCTGCCTAATGGCAGCTCCTCCCCCAGGAATGCCCTGGGAAGCCCCACCCTCTGCCAGGCGCCAGGGGGGAGGGGGCTGTGTGCTGGCAGCAAGGGCTGACAGTGCCTGGATGGCATGTTTGCCCCCGCACCGGCGTAGGGGCCACCTTATTCCATGTTAAGGTGGCTCCTATGCCAGTGCGGGGTCATGCTGGCTCCTAAGGAGCTTCCCCCCTTCAGGAATGGGCTCTACGAAGAACAGACTCTCTTCCATCTGAAGAAGTGAGCTGTGGCTCACGAAGGCTCATACCCTGCCAGAACTTTTGTTAGTCTTTAAGGTGCTGCTGGACTCAAACTCTCTTCCAGTTTACAAAAGTCTCTCTTCCTGGATGCTTACTGGTAATTACTTGCCATAGGCAATATAGTTATTTTTAAAGTATGTTTGTTTATAATGCAAGCTGTTGACATACTTATGAAAATCTTGCTGTACAGTCATATATTGTGTGAATTTTGTTTGCTGTGTTCTTTAGCATGTAGGAAAATGTCAACTTTTATGCTGCTAGTTTAAGATATAAATTATAGTTATAATCCAGTGGCAACCTGCATTAGGATAGTAACAATCCTGTGAAGAATAGAAAAGTTGGGTGTACATTCATTTGATTTGACTACAAGAAGCTTCATTCTCTGTCAAATTTCAGTAATGGATTTCATAGTGGAGAGGTTTTTTTGTTTTGGTAATGATTAGGTTGTCTTCTGTGTTGTAAAATTTGATTCAGTTGTCATAATTTAAGACACTATTTGATAAACATGGCACAGTGGATATCAGTGGGGAACTTTCTCTAGGCTAGGGACATTGAAATGGATGGGTTACCGCACATATTTTTGTTTGATCTGTACTTTATAAGTGTACTAGTGGATTGTGCCATAAAGATGTGAAACTGAGATGTCTTCTAGTCTGTTTTAACAGAAGAGTGATTTATGTAGTCTGTATTGATTTGTGTGTGAGTGTGTTAAGTGCTGTTACGTTTCTTCTTACTTATGCCTACCGTATGAATTAATGTCCTTCAAGACATCCAAAAGGGAGACTGCAACCAAGAAATCAGAAGGAGATTGAGATTGGGAAGGACAGCCATGAAGGAGCTAGAAAAAATTCTTAAGTGTAAGGATGTGTCACTGGCAACTAAGATCAAGTTAATTCATGCCATATTATTCCCTGTTACTATGTATGAGTGTGAAAGCTGGTCAATGAAGAAAGCTAAAAGGAAGAAAGAAGATTCCTTTGAAATGTGGTGTTGGAATATAGTGTTATGGATACCATGGACCGCCAAAATAACAAATAGGTGGGTTCTAGATAAAATCAAGCCGAACTGTCCCGAGAAGCTAAAATGACTAAACTGAGGCTACTATACTTTGGTCACATTATGAGAAGACCAGAGCCACTGGAAAAGACAATAATGCAAGAAAAAGTTGAAGGCAGCAGGAAAAGAGGAAGACCCAACATGAGATGGATCGATAATCTATAAAGGAAGCCATGGCCTTCAGTTTGCAAGATATGAGCAAGGCTGTGAACAACAGGATGTTTTGGAGGACATTGATTCATAGTGTCACCATGAGTCTAAAGCAACTTGATCGCACTTAACACACACACAAAACATCCTTTCAATAACAGCCTTCCTCAGGTATTCTCAGGTACAGGTGTTATATTGGTTAAGAGCTTTTATTATACTTATTTGACATTCAGCTTGTTTAGAGTATTGTTAAAAAGTACATGTCTAAAAGCAACTGTTTCACAGGGTTTCATCTGTCCACTGTGTATGAAAATGTGCTTTACTGCCACTGATCTGTCTGAACATTACCAGAATGAGCACGTTGGAATGGAAGCAAGAAGACTGGAGCCTCGTGAACTGCCTGCTGCTACTGTGGGTCTTGTTTATTTGGCTGCAGTGGCTGGGTTATGGGATGCTTTGTAAAAGTGAATGGTTTTCCTTTCTGGTTGCATTGGTGTGGGCCTCTTCAGCTTTTCTGGAAACTACCTGCTCTATGTATAAATGAGATTAGTTAATTTTTTTACATATTTAACAGAAGGCAAGAGTCTAAATATGTATGTCCTAAGGTGTTTCATGATTTATTCTCTCTGGTTGGCAGCTGTCTTTTGTGGAATGACTGAAGTACTGAAGACCTTCATTTACTTGGAACATATTTTGCATTGTTTTCTTCTCATGTATATATTTGGCCACCTTAGTGTAGTGCTTTGCTTCTGCATTTGTTAAGTTGAACCTGGAGAAGATATTCCTTTTTCTCATTTTAAATATTTCATAATTGTTGGCTGATTTGTCTTATAGAAGTTATGCATATACAATGCTATTTTTTCACAGTGTGTCAAAACTCTGTACTCTTTCAAAACTGCAATAATTAGAACTAGAACCTTTAAAGATGGTATGTTTTGCTACCACTTCAATCCAATGTTAACAGCTCCGACTTGTTAGTTACTACAGTTTATAGTTCAGATTTATAGTTAATGGCATGTATAGTTAAGATTTATATTTAATGGCATGAATCCTACTCCAATGAACAAAGTGTGAAGCCTTTCTCCAGCGTAAGGAGTCTTCTTTCTATTTAACTGGCTCTTTGTCCAATGGAAGAACTTCTTAGGCTTGAGGAAGGCTCGTTAGGCTGGAGGATCGTCTTCCAGCCTAAAGCTGAATACATGGCAATAGTTTTTTTCTTCTTGCTGATATGATTGGAAAGGCACTGTGGGTTAACAAATAAAAAATAGTGTGGCTTAATAAATAGGTGGCCTGTTCACATGATTAAGAGCCCATTCCTGAAGGGTGGATAGATTTGCGGTGGCACAGCCATGCTGCCTCCTCAGAGGCTTTCCAGCTGGCCTTAGAGACAAAAAAATACTTCAAAAAATAATTGAAATACAGAGAAAATGCCCCATTGCGCAAAGTAAGGCTGCACTACCAAAAAGGTAGTGCCGCTTCTTGAGGGGGCATTCCTGGGATGAATGGGGTTAGGAAGCTGCCCAAAGGCAGTTCTGCCCCCAGGAATGCGCCCTCCCAAGCCGGTGTGGGCTTTCCCTGCTGGGAAATCCCTGCTTGCGTGGCTGTGTTTGCGGCGGGGGCCAGCGTTGCCCGGCTGGTGCCATGTTTGCCCCCGTATCGGCGTAGATGCCACCTTTTTCCATGTTAAGGTGGCACCTATGCTGGCGCAGGGTCACGCCGACTCCTAAGGAGCTTCGGCGCCGCCCCTTCAGAATGGGTTGCCCATAACTGGAACGCTGCCTAAGATGATAACATCCGTGGATATAGAGAATAAGAGACTTCTTGTATATGAATAAACTAATGGTAATGTACAGTTGTCATTTCTGCTATGAAGTCAGAGACATTCACAGCAGCAACAGGCATCCACACAGAGGTTTTCCCCAAACTATCCTTACTTTGGCCCTCTGTGCTTACTATCCCTGACACCAGAGGGCTTTTTTTCCAGGGTTTTAAAAAGTCCATAATAGTTGTGTTTCTATAGTGTGATGTCATTATAATGATGTATTGCAACAGTGTACTTGTTCCCAGCTTTCATTTATTAAAAATGTACATCTGTAGCCCTTTTTGTTTCAAAGAAAAGGTATCACGAGAAATGTACAGCCAGTACGTTTCTCTTTATAACACTGCAGTGAAAACAGGCATATACTTAAAAATAAAGGACGCTGGGAATTAGTACATTAGTAACTGTTGCCAATTTGAAAAAGCCCTCTGGGGTGGGTCTGTGTGTGGGGGGAATGAAAGCCACAGGGACTGAGTTGAGGAAAGTAACGTCAGGTGGGCAAGACCTGAACAAATGTGCACCTTCCCATCCATGTGGTGTCCAAAGGTGCTTTGATTGCAGCCTTTACAAAAAGATCAAATTAAGCCAGGTTAGGGAATGATCACATCAAAATAGGGCAAAAGTGGAAGCACAATGAGTATAGGACGGCATGTGGATAGTCCTTTGAAAACTGCTGCAGTAAGGAAACCAAGGAAGAGCAAAACATCAGTGTGGAAACAGCTCAAGACAAATATTTAAAACCAGTAATTCCCACATTAGGAAATCCATTATCTGTCCTAGCTTTGTTCATGCTTAAGGGTGGTATATAATGAGCTTCACCCTGAAAAGGCCCTATATTTTAGATGGTCACTTAAAAATGAAGTGTCTCATGGGAAAGACACTGCCTACCTCTTTTTAATGTAAGAAATTGGAACACAGTAGTAAGGAATGCAGTGACAGTGATTTAATGACACAGGGGGAATTATCAAGCTAAATCCTCCTAGTTTTCATTATAATAAAGCTTTGTCCCTAAATGTGGTGTTTTTGTACTACATTTGCCTTGCTAAACGTCTGCTGTAAGAGAGATAATAGATTCTTTTATTCCAAGAGGGAGTTCAAGCCTCATGTGATCACATTGTCCGAGTCTTTGGCAAATCATTTTTTAGAATGTATTTGTTGTTACACTCCTCAGTCATGATATTATGTGTGTGTGTGTTAAGTGCTGTCAAGTCGCTTCCGACTCATGGCAACCCTATGAATGAAAGTCCTCCAAAATGTCCTATCTTTGACAGCCTTGCTCAGATCTTGCAAATTGAAGGCTGTGGCTTCCTTTATTGAGTCACTCCATCTCTTGTTGGGTCTTCCTCTTTTCCTGCTGCCCTCAACTTTTCCTAGCATGACTGTCTTTTCCAGATAAGGCATGATAATAAATAAAGGGATGGAGATGACAGCTCTGTGTAAAGGTAGAGATCAGACAGGGTAATGCATTAGGAGGCCTCTAGTGCCATCCTAAGCAGGTCCACTTAGGTCTATTCGATCAGGCTTCCTCCCAGGAAAGTAATCTTAGGTTTGTATTGTTAATGTGCATGTCTCTGTATAATTGATGTTAGAAATCCCAAGCATTAATAGACTTTAGATGAATCAGTAGTGTTTGCTTTAGTTTGTTCTATGAAGTGGTACATTTGATACATAAAAACGGTGCCGAATCTTTAGAGTCATGCAGATAAGTGATAATATTTTGGAGCTGAGGAGAAACAAATTAGCCTATTTGGTGTTATACCAAATTGGTTCTACCCTGGCTAGTTGTTATCACTAACTTCTAATGAATTTTTAGCTTCCAAACCTTCTGATATGGTAATTATCTCGGTGTCTAGTTATAAAGGCAAATGGTTGTGACCATTTAAATGAATGATTTGGGAATATCTTTTCTAAGAATATTATGAAATCATGACGTTCAGTGAAGCATCTCTGACAAAAGGTGCTGAATCGAGCAGTATCTGCTGACATGGAATTATTGGGCTGGATTCAAACTGAATTTTCTAATGACAGAATGGAACCTCCCCCCCCCCCCGCTGTAGCCCATGAAATGCTGCTCCTGAGGAATAGGCAGCGAGAAGGGAGAATAGTTGGAAATTGTTATTTAGACTGGATCCAACCCTTAATCAAATGTGTATTGAAGGGAAAAAAGCACTCTCTCACACAACTTTATTATCTCACTTGACATGTCTTCTCCACCTATGGAGTTGTAAAGTGTGAATGAACTAATATGCTGTGATAGCACATTTTTCCAAGTTGAGAGTTATAGAGTGAGGAAACAGTGTTAAGTTTGCAAGAAGCAAGAAAAATGCATGCAGTTCCTATTTAAATACAAAAGCTTTATCTATGCTGTTGATCTAAGGAATGATAATGAGCTAGAAAAAAGCACCGCCTGGCTCAATTTAGACATCATTCCAAATCATGGTTTATGTTTACCATAGTTGAGAACCAAACTGTGATTTGAAATACTTGAGGGTACAGGCAAACCGTCATTTAAATTCCTATATTTTTTCCTTTTATGTTTCTCAGTGCTTCTTTCTATGGTACATCTTTCTCCTGAGGTGGCGCTATGATTTGTCAATTCAGTTATATATTCATTTAGTACTTGGCTTGAAGCACACTTGCAATCATGGTTTGTACCATGTTTTTGGGATTTTGGCTTGCTGGCTGATTTGCAAATCATGGTTTTGACTATTCAGGCAGTGTGTCAAGCCTTAATAAGTTGCCATGGTTTAGGGTGATACTTGAATTGAGCTAGAATCTAGAAACAGGTAATGTTATACAATGTCATGCTGATGAGAATTTATTTATTTATGCTATGTGTAGTCCAATTTGATTCTCATTTGGCACAGGAAGGACCTGGTGGCTTATTTAAAAAGCCAGAGCAAACTCTGTGAATCAGCACCATATATGTGGTAGTCTGCACTGCCTAAGATGGAACTAGAGAGGGAGGAGTTAAGGAGTATTCTTCTGCCATAATGTTTTGGTGTTTGCTGCTGCAAGTGTTGCAAGCTCAAGCTAACATGTGCATCTCTATCATTTTTGCTTTGCCCACATTCACGATTGAGTTCTAAAAAAGAATGGTTATACATTCAAATATGAAAACAGCTATTCAAATTGTGACACCTTTCTCAGCTATGCAGGTGCTAAACTGCTTAATATAACTGTTTAGACAATATCATCATTAATTAAACCATTGTGAATGGTCATTGAACTTATTTTGTATATTTCTGAGTTTTGCATGGAGAAGTCACAGGGTATACATCTTACATTTAATGTATGTTCCTCCATGGTATGCTGTTTACTCTGTCCACTGAGATGTCCCTTCATGCATCTAATAGAGTGGACTCTAGCCTCCGAACTCTTATGCTCCAATTCATTTGTGGTTTACAGTCTTATAAGGGATACCCCATAGTTTCAACAAAACAAAAAGGAGTCTTGTAGCAAACTCCTTTTTCTTTTGTTGAAATAAAAGAGTGTCCCTTATTTTTGTCATACCATGCCATTGATTTACAGTGTTGTGTGGTTAGGTGAAATAATAAAGAAAAGCCTGTAAACCTTTTGCTAATTTGGTGAGCACTACAAAAATGAAAAAAAAAAAAAAAACAATCCAAAAAGCCAAAATAATATTATGAAATGTTTTCTTGCTTCATGTTACAGGGATTTATTTGCCCTCTTTGTATGAAATCCCATGGATCAGCTGAAGAACTTTTTAAACACTATGAAGCAGTTCATGATTCTGGTATTGATTCAAGTCATGGAGGAGAATCCAACATGTCTCCAAAAAGGTACTGGGCAATACTGATTTTTATTAAGTAATGACTACTAACAAATGATGTTAAATATATTAATCTGCAATTGATAAATGGTCCATTTTAGAGAGAGAATGAAAATTGGTAGCATTTGAAGTTTTTGAAGGATTTTTTCTACAATAATATGGAACCCAAATGAAAGTACTAAAATAATACCATGTATTGGCATAGATTCAGTAGCTCCCGTTTAGTGGAATTCCCTCTGAAGAGATACTTAGCAGATCCATGCTCTTGTCCTATTCAGAAGGGCAATAAAATCTCTTTTGCTTTTCAGTCCTTTGAATTATTTAGTTTCTTATTTTTGGTATTTTCTGGTGGTTTTTATTCATTGTTATGGTACATAGAGGGTTTACCATTTTAGGAGCTTAATAACTGATTAGAAGCATATGAAAATTGAAGTAATATATTAAGATTTAATACCTTTGTTCATTTCGATGTATCACTATTATGATCTTAAGTACAACTTGCTCAAAATCTTGTAATGACTATATACGGAATGTCTGGACACTTTGTTTGCTGTTTTCTTGAAGAATTTAATAACAACCAGTTTTCTTTTTTAATTACTTTTTTATTAAATTGCAACAATACATAATCAGAACCAGTATACAAAGCAAATAATATATCTAGTTCACAAGTTAAAATCAAATAAAGGAAGAGAATGTGCACAGTTATAGTTATTCCTTTCTTATCCATTTATTTCTAATAGCTTAAGGATTAAAAAACATACAGCCAGTTTATTGTCGAAGGCTTTCACGGTCAGAGTTCATTGGTTCTTGTAGGTTATCCGGGCTGTGTAACCGTGGTCTTGGAATTTTCTTTCCTGACGTTTCGCCAGCAACTGTGGCAGACATCTTCAGAGGAGTAACACTGAAGGACAGTGTCTCTCAGTGTCAAGTGTGTAGGAAGATATAGTCAGAAAGGGGTAGGGTTTGAGCTGAGTCATTGTCCTGCAAAAGTAATGTGCTAATCATTGTCCTGTAAGTATCAAGATAATGTGCTAATGACGGTGTGGTATGTTAATATGGAACCATTGTATCCTGAAGTGATCTGTTAATATGTGAAGTCCAAAGCTAATCTCCATGGCTATTGTTGACTATAGTCTTTGTTAGTCTGGAGGTTTTTAAGACAGGAAGCCAAGCCTTATTAATTCTTAAACTCTCTTCTTTTCTGTTAAAGTTGTGCTGATGTTTATGAAGCCATTGAAATTCATAAACATCAGCACAACTTTAACAGAAAAGAAGAGAGTTTAAGAATGAATAAGGCTTGGCTTCCTGTCTTAAAAACCTCCAGACTAACAAAGACTATAGTCAACAATAGCCATGGAGATTAGCTTTGGACTTCACACATTAACAGATCACTTCAGGATACAATGGTTCCATATTAACATACCACACCGTCATTAGCACATTATCTTGAAACTTATAGGACAATGATTAGCACATTACTTTTGCAGGACAATGACTCAGCTCAAACCCTACCCCTTTCTGACTATATCTTCCTACACACTTGACACTGAGAGACACTGTCCTTCAGTGTTACTACTCTGAAGATGCCTGCCACAGTTGCTGGCAGAACGTCAGGAAAGAAAATTCCAAGACCACGGTTACACAGCCCGGATAACCTACAAGAACCAATACAGCCAGTTGTTGCCAATTGTTGTAATCTAAAATAGTCTTAGAATTCTGAATTGCTGTTAGTGTGACTCGATAATAATTCTCACACATTCAAGAACCATTCTTATTTGCCAGGCAACACTGGTTGTTTCCAATAACATGCAAACACCATCCTCATAGAGGTCGGAGCATATAGTAGTACCTCTCTGGGATCAGTAGCTATGATATCAACACAATTTAAGAGGTAAATTTCAGGCTTCAAATTAAAGTCTAACCCCCATACCTTGAAAATTGTCATTTCATTTGTCCTGTTTTCCAATACACTTGAGCAATAATCAGATTTCCTGTGTCTTCACAATATAGCTACCACCGAGAAAGAAATGCTGTGTAATGTGAGCCCCTGTGGCAGAGTGGTAAACTGCAATATTGCAGTATTGTTCACAACCTGAGTTCAATCCCAATGGAAGTCGGTTTCAGGTAGCTGTCTTAAGGTTGACTCAGCCTTCCGTCCTTCCAAGGTCGGTAAAATGAGTACCCAGCTTGCTGGAGTAAAGTGTAGATGACTGGGGAAGGCAATGGCAAACCTCTCCATAAACATAGTCTGCCTAGTAAACGTCGGAATGTGACGTCACCCCATGGGTCAGGAATGACCTGGTGCTTGCACAGGGGACTACCTTTACCTTTAATGTGATTTTTAAAGGTTGTAGTCCTACAGACCTTAATTGGGAAAAGTTAGTTTAAAAAAGAACTAGCGAGTGATTGATACAACAATATTATTGACTTTGTCTCTTTTGAGGTATGTTTTAGGTAGCTGTTCAGCCAAGTAGTTGTTTGATTGCTCTAAATAATGGGTAGATGCTTTTCAGCTCATAGTGAGCTAATGCATTACAAGGTGAAAGCTAAGATAGCAGTAAAACTATCCCATGGTTCAGTTATAATATATAATGGTTTTAACTATCCCTTATTATCCAGCTTTCCTGATATTTGAAACCTCTAAAAGAATGGAAATGTTCATGGTGTTGTCATAGCAAAAATGTGGCTTTCTCTTCTCATAAAATATTGTCATGGCTGTGACCATTATCAAATCTGTTAATTTCCCTTTTTATTTTACATTTTATTATTTACATTCTGTATATACTTTTTTCTTTAAAAATAAGTTCAAGTGCTTCGTGTATAGAAAAAGATGTGTATGTATTGAAAATCTGATTAAGGTTTCAGTCCTTAGCACAATTACTAAAGGAGTAAATCCACTGAATTTGATGTGACTATCTTTGGAGTTAAACATTCATAACATTGGGCAGCATCTCAAGCTGCTCATTTTGCTTTGCTGTTTCTGATATGGGAGCTAGTAGGAAAAGTAATTAATAGAATCCTGACTACTGTTTGTGTTGGGTTTTTAATGAAAGGTGGGTTATTTAAATAGAGAAATAGTGTTAAAATGATTTTTGCAGTTAAATATTTATTTGTCTCCTTCTCTTTAACATGGGATGTATTCAGAGATGACATCACACTTCTCCGGCAAGAAGTTCAAGACTTGCAAGCTTCACTTAAGGTTGGAAGCATGCATCGCTTGTTATGCAGTCCCCCCCCCTCAAATTGTCACATGTGTCAGAAAATATCCAAAGTTGTGCGCTCATAAAATGTGTTTAACTTTCTTTGTTCAGGAGGAACGATGGTACTCTGAAGAACTGAAGAAAGAATTAGAAAAAGTGCAGAGGCAGCAAGTAATTGCTTTAAAAATACTTGAAGTGGTTTGCAACAAGCAGTTTGTTATCAACCTTGACATGGAAGATTAATACCTTTTTTGTAAGGCACGTGGCCTGATTCAGTTAGTTCCATAACTTTTTTACTGAAATAATTTAAGAGTGTCATGTTCATGTATTATATTCCTAATGCATACCATGGACAATCTAGGCAGTAGTGCTAGCAAGATAGACAGTTTTGACCTTTGGACACAAAGCTTCCACGCTCCCATTTGGTTGTTTCCTGCTTGTCCTTTGGCTCCTGCTGGGCTATGAACTTGAATTTCTCTGTTTAACTAAGCTTTTACAATGTAGAACTTAGCTTTATATCTCTCCTCAGTTGTGTTGTATCTCCTTCATCAGATTTCCTATTCCTCCTTCATCTTTTCCCCCCTGCTAAGTCTGTCTTTCCTTTCTGTCTCTTCTAATGGGGTATGAATGGCTGCAAGCTAAGTGCTTTTAAAGCTACAAATGATAATAAAAAATAAAAATAAAAAAGCTCAGATTTGTATATAATAATTGACAGAAAAATTCTTGGCTCTTGAGTTTTTTCTCCATTCCCCCCCTATATTTTCTGGTTACAAGCAAGTGGAATTGAATCTACCAAGCACAGCCCCTTTTATTCACTAAATAAATTCCAATGACATAACTGGAAGTTGTGTGTGTGTGTGTGTAAAGTGCCGTCAAGTCGTGCATAACACTAAAACATAGTAGATTAGGCCTTTAGTGCATGGTAGATAAACTCTTGCATAAACATTTGATGTGAAGTACAGTACTTGTTAGTCATGGAAACTTATTCCAGTTCAAGATTATTTTCAATCGTAAACATATTTATTATCTTGGCCTTTTCTAGTGGTAGCTGCCCAAATGAATTGCACTTAGAATTGCTTTGTAACATGACTACAAAATGTACCTTTGCACCTTCCAGGATTAGAAGTCTCTTAAATACCTGTGAAAATATTTTAGCTATCGCTAATATTTTGTGTAAGCATTTACTCTAGTGTCTTCTTTTTAAGGAGTCTAAACCTGATGGACCATCAACTGCAGCATCTTCAGGTAACACTTTTTAAAGGTGGTTTCTATGTGGATAATTATTCCAGTACTGTGAGTGAGAAAAACAAGATCTATGAAACGTAGTTTTGATTATGGTGTTATTGTATGAGCTCCATATCTCTTAAACACATTTTAAGGATGTATAAATATGTCTTCTGTTTCTATTTGTGTTTACATATTGCTGTGATGAGCCTTTTTGTTTCACCCATTTTTGTTGCTAGTTATTTGTTTGGTTTTGCTTTTTAATGCCATTTTTATACTATTGACACAAAAACAGGCATACAACTAGAAAGTTAAATGCTTTGCAAACCATAGTTCATTGGTTCTTGTAGGTTATCCAGGCTGTGTAACCGTGGTCTTGGTATTTTCTTTCCTGACTGTGAAAGCCTTCGACAATACATAGTTCATTGTTTTGTCTGAATCACTAGGATAAAACTGTGGCTTGGAATCCTGGTTTGTAGGACAGAGAACAAACTACTGTCTGTTACCAACTATGGATTGTCTTGAATGTGTTCAGCTTTCTAGTTGCATGTGATGGGAGAGAACACACAAGTCTGAAGATTTTCCAGGCTTGTTCTTGCAACCATGGTTCCTTCTTTTGTGAATCGTGCCGTTGCCTAAGAACACTTTCCTGGGAGTTAACCCCACTGAATCAAAAGAATTCTACTCCTGAGTATCCCTGCTTAGGGTTGCTCTCTGAATTTCCTATTATGTAAGTATTTCAATTTAAAACCTTTGCTTTAGTTTAGAACCCAGCCTGTAGTTCCAGAAACTCAAGAATTATTCCAGTGTTTTGATGAAGGAGGATGGGTTATTTTCTTTGGAATGTGTGTGTGTCTTTGATGCTTTTTCTTCTGTTAAACGTGATTGCTTCAACTTGTTTGATACCTGATTTTCCTTTTTGATGTAGCTGATTTTCCTTTTTGATGAAGCTGATGTAGAAGTTATCTTTTCTACCAAGCTCTTGGATGTTCTGGGAAGCTTCCAATACCTGCTACTTCTTTTTGTTATAAATAAGGATTTAAATGTAGGTGTCTTCAGACACCTGCTCGAGGTGCCTTACAACCAAAATAGAAGATTCAGGCCATAAAAACGAATCTATTCAAAATAAGTCAGGGCATAAATACAGCCATCTTGATGTCCCTGATTGGGCAGAAGTGGGGGACATAAATTTTGTAAATTAAAAAAAACCCCCAACATAAACGCCACCTGGGTAAAAAGAGAAAAGGTTTCACCTGGTGCCAGAGGAATATGGATTATGTGCAAGGTGAGTGTCAAGGATGAAGGCATTCCAAAAGACAAGGCTCCACCACTGAAAAAATCCTGTCTCTGGTTGGGAGGAGGCAGTCCAAGTACCATGTAGGTGATGGTGTGTGGTGTTTGCATACTAGATTTTTTTGCTCTAGATTTTTCTGTACTTACGGAACAATGCTTTACTCATGTATGCTGTTGTTGGTTATTCTTTATTGAATGTCACATTATCACTATGAGGGTTTTAGAAATTTTGCATTTTAAGATTGATATGTTAACTAGTTTCCATTAGCAGTAAAGTAGCTAAGCATATGTTCATTAGCACAGAAAGATCCTAATACAGTAAAAAAAAATATTTTTTTGATGAGATTTTATCGTTATAGGTATTTAGAAAACCTTTCTCCAGTCTTAGATTTGTTAAATGACTATACCTTCTTTCTAGAATTAGAATCATTACAAAATCAGCTGGAGGAGAGTCAAGTAGAAAACTTCAATGTTAAGCAGATGAAAGACTTGTTTGAACAGAAAGCAGCCCAGCTGGCCACTGAAATTGTGGGTAAGTACTTAGAATTATTATGTAATATGGGTCTTGTTTGTTTTTAAGTAGAATGAATGACTTTTTTGTGTGATATTTCTCATAACTAGATCTTAAAGCTAAATATGATGAAGAAACAAGTCTGCGTGCAGCAGCAGAACAGAAAGTGACAAATTTGTCACAGGAGCTAAAGAAAGAGAGAGAGAGATGCGAAGATTTAAAAACTGAGCTGGTAACTTATATCATATGACTATAGTTTTATCATTCTTTTTCCCAGTTAAAAGGGAATGCTTTTCAGCTGTGTAATCATTCTGTCCACTATAATTTTATGTTTTAACAGATTATTTTTCATCATTAAGTGATTGATTTATGGTAGAAAACAAGGGCATGTATTAATCTGGTCTTATTCTAAATTCAGAATTTTCTATTTTATTTATGTAATTTCTCTTTACGTACAAGGCTGCTTTGTACTTGCATGGTTTTTTTTCTGGTAAAATTTGTAATTTATTATGCCCATCTATACTGCAAATCTCTGGTAAAATGTGATTTGTCCAGTGCAAAAGTTAATAACTACAGCTGTTATAGATTTTAACTTTCATCTAACCTATGAAATTGGAGCTGGTGTTCTAGAAGATACTCAAACAGTATACAGAAATATTGTTACATGCCCAGTTCAAGATGCAATGGCACAGAGAAGCCAGTGTTCAAAGCATGTTTTCAGTCTGATTTCTGTAAGACTAATTGCGTCTGCTTTTGTAAAGCTCCAGAGGCCTGGTGTGGAAGATGTCACTGTTCTAAAGAAGGAATTAGTCCAAGTTCAAACATTAATGGACAAGATGACTTTGGAGCGTGAAAAAGAATCTGAGAAATTGAAAGAAGAGTGCAAGCATTTGAGAGCAGAGTGTACAACCTCAGAGGTAATCTATTCAAAAATATAGCTGCAGCTGAGCCAGAGTCCTTGTGTGAAAATAAAAGTTTACTGTATAACAATGTTAAGTGGTGCTTAGATACATAACTTGAATTGATGGTACCATCTTTATAGGTTTGTGTCGTTCTTGGAAGTTTGTCTATATTAATAGTCACAATATTATTAAAATATTTATTCTCCCTCCCCTTTTGTTTCTGGCTCAAGGCAGCTTGCAAATCTAAAATTAAAATGTACAGTAAACCACCAAATAACCCCCCCTTGCCCATAGCCTACACCATATTAGAAGTGAATAAAATAGCCTTGCAGTGTCGCCTAAAAACTTCAAGAGATTGTGTCATCCTCACCTCTTTAGAGAATCTGTTCCATATAATGGTAGCCACTGTAGAAAAAGAATGGGGTCTGGTTGATTCCAGGCAAGCTACTTTAAGCAGGGAAAAGCCAGTTAGTGGTAACCTGAAGACCATAATTGGTACACAGGGACATGTGGAGAGAGACTGTTCTGGGCTGTGAAGGGATGAGATTTATTTTACGTCATTTACACCCTGCCTTTGTCCTCAGTGGAAACCCAAAGTAGCTTAAATCGTTCTCCTCTCCTCAATTGTATCCTCACAACAGCCCTGTGAGGTAGGTTAGGTAGGTAGTGTGTGTGTGACTGGTCCAGGGTCACCTAGCAAGCTTCCATAGCAGAAGAGAGATTCAAACCTGGGTTTCCCAGATTGTGATCTGACCATACACTACACTGGCTCTGTAAAGGTTGTCACCGCCTTTCTTTAACTTAGCTTGAAAATTTTCCCTAAGGGGCTGATCTATTTTTCATGTTAATGCATGTGTCTTTAATCTTTTATTATGATTTCAGATGCTTACTTTCAGTTTGTTTGCTGACAGAATTTTCAGATAATAATTAACAGCATCTATTTACTAGAAACATTGGGCAAGAATTTCTTTTGTGCATCCTCATGTGTACTTGTGCATTTACTGTACTTAACAATGAATTATGCCAGCTACTTTATTGTCTGTTCTTTATTGTCTATTGTCAAGCATGCTGGTAGAATTTGTATATGAGTTACACGGATTCAGCTGCAGATACTTGCAAATTTTTTAAAAATGTAAACATGAAACTTTCCTGTAACTATTTTTTATCAATTGCCTTTTAAGACAAACCGTTACTTCAGAAATTGCTAGGTGACTGATCCTAACCAGGTTTTCTCAGAAGTAAGTCCACTTGATTCAGATACACAATTGGGAGCAAGCCCCATTGAACTCATTGGATCTATCTTCTGAGTAAACATGCTTAAGATTATGCTGTAAAGTTACATTTAAATTTATAGGATCTTTTTGTCTGACTGTCAGCTCTATATTTACCATCATTGCATTAACTCAAGTTTTGTTACATATTTTCATATATTATGGATAGGTACTCCATCGTCTTCTTTAATTACAGATATTGCTCATCACACATAACTATTATATAAGAAAAATATTGAAAGGTAGAAAATGAGCTTAATTGGTGTTATTTTGCCTTCTGTATTCCATAAAGGTACATGTAAACCTTTGTTGTGCAGAGTCCGAATCTAAAATAAATTTGCTTTAATATCTCAACTTTAGGGAAGATGGCTATATATTATTGGATGAAAGGTTCTCTACATCTACTGTTAAATCTTGTAGTCAATCTATATAGTTCATTTAAATATATGTTTAATATAACATGCATTTATCATTGCTTTCTTTCACCATCTACCCATCATTTATTTTTGCTGCTTTCTAATGGAGGTCTTTAAACTTGAGGTAATATTTCAGAAACCAATATCTGCATTTGTTGCTTCACTTTCCAAAGATGATTCAAGCACTTGTTAAAACAGATAGGTACTTATTTGTGTATGGACATTTAAATGAGACAGTGTAAAACAATTCATTTTTTGCAATTATTTTAACCATTATGCAAAATGTTTGTATATGGATAGTACTGTTGCTTCAAAATCTGACCACAGAAGTGGGGAAGTCACAATCATGACTCACTAATAACATGATCTTATGCAGAATTTAAGCCTGTTGAAATCAGTGGGCTTAAGCTGGTGTGACTCAGCATAGGATTGCACTGTAAGTGATCTCTAATTTATTGACTCTCCGAATTGTGAATTGCCTCCATTGAAAAGTGCTTCAAACTGTGCCTTTTCATATGCATATATCATCATTTGATGTTGTGATCAGAGTAATAGCCATGCATGTATAAACTCACGAGCTGTTTTGAGTCTATGGCAGTAAAGAGCCCATTCCTTGCAGTAGATGTTCTTACCTACTGAACTAAAGGCACTTGAGAAAGGGCCCAGTCCACATAATGCTGCTGTTAAGGGGACTTATAAAAGGAGAGGTGGTCTTGAAGTATATACATTGAATTCAGCCTGAAAGCAATTATGCCCAATAGCCGTTATGGGAAAGGTATCCATATTTTAAAGAAATTATTGCTTCTGGGTTGTCTTAATGGGCAGTATGCTGTACAAAGTGCATTACAGTAGTCAAATATTGCAGGTTAAGGAAACATGGATGTAGTATGTAGGGATGTATTCTGTCAAAGGTCAGAGCTTATTCAATAAGTTTATTCAATGCAGCAGGTAAAGCACTTAACTGGTTGCTTCTGCCACTTTTTTGTTGTGGAACACCATAGGCTTTGCACCTGCTCTAATGGAGAAAGTTGTCCCATTTGTCACAGGCAAGCTAACACTTCCAGAATGTATCACTCTGTTAAAGTGGTCCAGTAATGAGAGAAAGCAGAATATTTTTAACTGAATATGCTTTCTGGTCAGTGGCATACATATTATACATGTGTATCATGAAATGTGAGGAAACAGTATAAATGAGAGAACTGCAAAAACGTTTAGAGCATCACTTCTGAAAATCAGTACTGGTGTGATAGTGAAACATGTTGCAGTTTATTATTTTAGTATAAAGATCTAGAGTGTTCCCGGATAGGGCACAGAAAATGTAATTAGATGGCATCTCTGTCTCTCACACATAGTATTTTTGTCAAAATAAAATGCAAGGGACCTTTTACTTTTGCCTTAACTGATCACTCGCACAGATTTGCCAACAAAAGGTGTGTGTTTGTGTGTTCATACTTATAAAAGAGAAATCTTTCTCTTTTTATTTTTGTTCTGTTAGCAGTGATGGCAGCAAAGAAATGTTACTACTCTGCTACTGTAGCATCAGCTAACTTACACCATCCCAATTCTTCAAGGTAGCTCAGCAACCAAACTCTGAGCCTTTATTGGCTCAGGAAGAGACAATTAGCAGTGATATGTTTACCAATTTTTTTGCTGATAAAATATCGAGAATACACTCTGATCTGGATGTCAGTTGTAACATAGAAGACAGGGCTAATACATCACTTGGGATCATTTTGCCCCAGTTCCCATAATGGATGACGACAAGATCCTGGGATTGGTGAAGGCCTCTGCTTGTACTCTGGATTCTTGCCCATCCTGTCTGCTAAAATCATATAAGGAATACAACAACAAACCCTTAATATCTATTATAAACCAATCACTAACTCAGGGTCCCTTCCCTCGGCCACTCAAAGAGGTAGTTATCTATCTGCTACTTAAAAAAACCATCCCTACAAAAAAATGATGTGGCCAATTATTGCCTGGTCTCTAACCTGCCCTTTCTTGGCAAAGGGATTGAGAGAGCAGTAGTGGACAAATGCCAGATCTTCTTGGATAGCTCATCTACTGCAAACACTTTTCAATCTGGCTTCAGGCTGGGTTATGGGACAGAGATGGCGCTGCCAGCTTTAGGTGACGACCTTCATCCAAGTGTAGACAAAGGCCATGCCTCTTTGTTGCTATTATTCGACTGATGTGCAGCCTCTGATACAGTAGATCATACCATCTTGTTGAGGCACTTGGAGGCAGAAGTAGGTATTGGGAGGAGTGCTGAACTGGTTCAAATTATTCCTCATGGATTGGGCTCAAAGGGTTACTATTGGAAACCAATTATCATCAGTATAGAACCTATCCTGTGGAGTTCCACAGGGCGCAGTATTATTCCCCCATGCTTTTCACTCTCTAGGAAAAATTATTCGTAGTTTTGGGGTTGGATGTCATAATTATGTGGATGATATCCAGCTTTGTATATATCCTTATCCAAATCCCCTGGTGATGCGGTAGAGGTCCTGAATCGGGCTTGGCTGCTGTGGTAAATTGGCTAAGAGTGAACAAATTGAAACTAAACCCTGAAAAATCAGAGGTAATGCTGGTTGGGAAGGTGGAGATCTTGAAGGACATTGTTCTTCCCACTTTTGGTGGAGTTCAGCTGAACCTTGCTGACTCAGTTAAGAGACTTGGGGTTATACTGGACCCAACATTATTACTGGAGAAGCAAGTTAATGCAGTTGCTAAAAAGCTTTCTTCCAGCTCAGCTTAGCCCAAAAGATGGCAACTTACCTTGATATGGCTGATCTGACTACCTGGATCCATGTCACAGTAATGAGATTAGACTACTGGCAATGCACTGGACTTTGGTCTCCCATCAAAATCAGTTCGAAAACTCTGGTTGGCTATTATGGCGAGCTAGATGGAGCACATGTATTACTCCCATTCTTCAGTCACTCCGCTGGCTTCCCATCAGTTACCAGGCTCAATTTAAAGTATTAGCTATCACATACAAAGCCCTTCAAATCCTTGGACCCTCATATCTGCAAGGCCACCTTGCCTCCAGTGCTCCACTATGACAGCTTCGTTCGTCAGAGCAGGGTTTTCTGCAGGTCCCAACCTGCAAATGGGCAAAATCAACAGCTGCCCATATACGTGCATTCTCTGTTGTGGCCCTCGCCTTATAAAATGGTCTGCCTGAGGAGGTCAGGAAGGCTCCCACTCATGGCTTTCTGCAAACTATGAAAAACTGAATTATTCAATAGGGCTTTTACTTAGATAAATTACTAGGGACTGTGGTCTATACTACTGTGTGTAGGTTGCTGAAACTGGGATCCTACTATGTAATTTTTGCATCATTTAATGTGTCATGTTAACACTTACGTTTTGCTTCAGTTCTGCTTTTACATTTCTGGTTGGCTCTACCCTAATTCCTATTGCATTGTTCATTAGATCTACCCACAGCACAATCTTGAGTGGGGTGGTGGTTAGGGAGTGTTCAGGGACAGTGCAGCCGCTCCTCCTCCTGAGCGGCTTGCTGCCATGCACAGCAAGCCAGAAAGGTTATTATGCAGAATACCCTGTGAAATTGCTCCATAGGGTTTCATGGGGCTGCACCAGCACTTTTACTGGTGCAAGTTGGTGCCTGCAAAAGGGGGCGCTCCCAGGGCGAAGGGTTTAGGGAGTGGACTAAAGTCTGCTCCTCCCCTGGGAACTCTCTGGGAATGCCCCCTTAGGTGCCAGCATGAGCCCTTGCACCGGGGAAATGCGGTTGGTGAGGCTGTGCCAGCGCCTGAGACTCATGCTGCCATGCTGCTCCCCGGAGCTGGCACAAGTGGCCCTGTGCTGGCATTAATGCCAGTTTAGCTGGTGCACGTGTCACTAACGCTGGTGCAGGTGTGACGCTGGCTTCTATCTCCTTTTGGCTTCCGCCTTGTGGATGGCTCTGCCCATGTAATCCTCCTTGAGTACCTGTGAGAAAGGCGGTCTGTAAGTAACATAAATAAAAATAAATAAATATTCATACATATTCTGTTTCTGAAGACCTTTGGGTATTATTTCTATAACATTGTTTCCATCTTTTCATGGAAAAATTAGAAGAAATGATGTTGTGATAAAAGACTAGTATTCTAGAGGACGTTGCTTTAGAGATGATTTGTATTACTCAGAGATCATTTTCTCACTTGTGAATTCATTCAACTGAAACTTACATGCAATAGATTTCTCCAAACTAAGATGCAGTTGATCTTCTGAGATTTTTTAATGTCTGTTTGTTTCTTAAGGCTACCATCAATCAGTTAAGAGCTGAACTCGCCAAAGGACCACAGGAGGTTGCTGTGTATATTCAGGAGCTTCAAAAATGTCGAACTTCAGTGACCGAATTAACACAAAAAAATCAGGTAAGAGTTATATTGACATTGCCTTACCTGCAAGCATCATTTAACAGCAGGGACCATACTCCACAAGTGTTTAACTAAAGCCGGGCATCTTGTATTTCTACCTTCAGAAATGTAAAGGGTTTATTAATAAACCTGCAGTATATGGAATTAGCAGAATTGAGGGGGGAAATTAAGTGGTTTAGCTGTGGCTAGACTATTTTGTAGTGTTCGTGTTGTTAAAATAACATACTACCTGCAATCCTGCATTCATTGCAGCCCCCCAAAGTAACTTGGAAATTTTGGGGGGCTGCCATGAATACAAGCTTCTTTTTAAAAACAAACAAAGAAACAAACATTGGCGCCCTTGTATCCTAAGTACATGTTTTTTGTGCTAGTGCTCCAGTTTTTCACATCAGATTGTAAAATTTGGGAGTGATTCGGCTAAGACTTCAGATTGCATCTTCATGGGATGAGGAGAATAGGATTAGCAATCTTCCTGCCTATCAGCATGCTTGTCCAGTCTCTGGGCCCTTCTGATGTGACTTCAGCGGGACAAATCAGAAGCATAGATCCAAGGTTTTCTGCATTTTCAGTCAGTTATTGTTAGTACACCTTTAACTTCAAAAAGGTTTTCCTTTGAGTTATCAAATATGCAGTAATATTTTCTAGGAAAGAAACTGGCCCCGTAAATTTAGACGTATATAACCGTTTTCCTTTTTTAAAATAAAAATGTGTGCTATTGTGCTTTTTGGCTAATTTATGCTACATTGCAAACCACTAACTGGACAGATATGGGCAAAGGGACAGAGACTGATTCTCCTGCACGTATCAATAGCTTCTTAGATTAGGTGGGTGGCAACTTCAGTTGTGGGACTAAAACTCTGCAACTTTCTCCCCAGAGGGACTCACGTGTCCCCCTCTGTTGTTTTCCAGCCTGTGGGTAAAGACAGTTCTGTGTTAACAGGTCTTCCTCCTTCCTGCCTTAATTGTTGTTTATATGTTTTTGTATGTGTATTCTTATTGTTTTAATGATGTGTTTTTGTTTGGTTTTAATGGATTTTAAGACATGATTTTACTATATATGCTTTTAATCCATCAGCTGCTTTGTTGGCCCTGAGGAAAGCAGAAAGGCAGTGTATGAATTTTGTAAATAAACTATGCGTAATTCAGTAAAATCCCATTTTGAAATTTTTGACATGAGCTTTCAGAGCAAAAGTTTTCTCTCATCTCTGGCAAAAATATTATTTAAGACATTTTTAACCCATCTTTGTACTCATAGACTTGAGCTGGGTTACAGTATTGTTAAAAAAACAAGATTAAAAATCAGTTCATACAATCAGAGGTCATACATAAAACTACTCATTTAGAATGGATCTTATCTACCGTACAGTTGATTGCAATGGTGTTGGCATGCTAATGCAGAAAATGCTCTGGTTTGAGCAGACAATGAACATATCCATTTGTAGGTGGCACTCTAAGCAGACCTTGATCTGAGGAACAGTGTACCAGAGTGTATTGGAACAGGTGGTCTTGCAGGTGTGAAGGTCCTAGGCTGTGAGAAGCCTTGACACAATAACGGGAGCTTGAATTGAGCCTGGAAACAGCCATTGGTGTGATCTCAAAACTGGTGTAATATGCACATTCTGACCAGCTCATTCTAATAAATGAACTACAGCATTCTATACCAGGTGAATTTTCCTTGTTGTCTTCAAGGGCAGCCGTGTATGGAGTGCATTACGATAGTTGGCCCTTAAGATAACTGTGGCACCTTAAGATCAGTGTGGCTTGACTGGCTCAGACCAAATAGGAAATTGTGCCGGATGAAGATATTTATTTATTTGCTGAGAAAATTTCTGTTCCACATCTCTAGGGAAAACATGCGTTTGACCACATCATTATTCCTGTTTCTCCATCAGGAGAGCTGATTCGAACATCCCACCTTGATTTTTAATGGAGTAAAAAAAATATGATTTTGCCTCTTCCAAAGCAGGGAACATTATGCTCTCCAAGACTACAGCCTTACAGGTTAATGAGAAAGTGACACAATTTTTAAAGTTCACATTTTGGTGCTTCAATCATGTATTATAGCATGTGAGACAAACTCAGTGCTCTGATGTAAAAATCATTATCTTGCATTACAATAAACTACAATGTAATTTAAATTAATCTGATACTGCAGAGTCTGACTGAAAAGTTGAAAAAGAGGGAGTTGGATTATACTCAGTTAGAAGAGAAACAAAGTGAAGAATCATTAATTAAGAAGAATTTGCAAGCAACACTTAATCAAAAGGACTTGGACTGTCAACAACTTCAGGCAAGGTTGTCTGCATCTGAAGACTCATTGAAGAGGTTACAGAAAGAATTGGATGAAAGGGGAGAAGCAAGTCAGAAACTTAAGGAGGAATTGTCAGAAGCTGAGACAAAGTACCAGCATCTTAAGGCAGAGTTCAAACAGTTACAGCAGCAAAGAGAAGAAAAAGAACAGCATAGCTTGCAACTTCAGAATGAGCTGAATCAGGTGAGTTTATTTCACAGAAGAGTTTACAGTTATTTTCCCCATCAGCTTCCACTGTCAGGTCAAAATTGCTTTTAACAGTTGGGAGGGAGGGTGGAACAGAGGACAGCCAGCCAGCTTTACAGTAAGTATCAGTTGATATTTCCAACCAGCCACTTTTAACAAATATTACCATAAGAACATAAGAAAGGCCCTGCTGGATCAGACCAAGGCCCATCAAGTCCAGCAGTCTGTTCACACAGTGGCCAACCAGGTGCCTCTAGGAAGCCCACAAACAAGACGAGTGCAGCAGCACCGTCCTGCCTGTGTTCCACCGCACCCAAAATAATAGGCATGCTCCTCTGATACTAGAGAGAATACCATGCAGTGCCTGCTCCAGTTCTATACATCTCTTGTGGGTTGATGGAGATGTATTGAATAACTGAAGATTCTACCATTCTGTCTGGAATTATGGAGTCCTTCCAGTGGCCTCCCTAGCAACCAAGAGCGAAAATTCTAGAATTACATCTAACAGACAGAATTCAGCTGGACATTGATTTTGTGGTCAGAGGGTCTGCTGCAGATTAACAGAATTTGAAGGAAAGGGTTTTCTTTGAAATAAATATTGGCTTGACTAACCAGTTTCTAGAAAGAAAATGGCACTCACTGGAATTCTTGTGTGATACCATCACAGAGGGATTCATTCCACCCAGACTATATTTTCTCATGAACAATATATTTGTATTATTCATGTCTACCACAAAATATCCAACAAACTTGAAAGGAAATACCAGTCAAAAATCCCTAGTACTTTTATAATCCTGGCTGCTAAAGTCCTGGCCAAATATGAAGGCCTTATAGCACTTCTGGGATATTTTTCAGTAAGGTTTCAGAGCAGCCCCTGAGAACACATCTATAGTTATCAAAATGGAGGTAATTTTGTCAAGATAAATGTTTCAGGTCTGTATTAGAGATGTGATGGGATACGGTGGGGAAGGAACAATCTGTTAAAATACAAATATTATGTAACAGTTTTAGCAGTGTTTTTGTAATCCTTAACTCATTCATTGCTTATGGAACTTTAACCCGTAAGCTCAGCTCTTGAGATTGCTCGTGGAAAGCGCTGTAAAATCTAGTATATTTTCTGATATGCTGGTATAATGTGCTCTGAAAGGCTGGCCCGTATTAATAGCAATTTGTCTGGTTCTGCGTAAAGTCACTTTATCTGTCCTGTTCCAAATAGATATTGGGCCCACATTTGGAAGGGCTCTGTTCTTTGATCTAGGAGTGTTTTGACTGAGGTCTTGTCTTGTTATAAGGAGAAACAAAGCCTAAGCTTGGACAAATCTGTTGTCTCAACTGTTTTTGATAGAAGAGACATATTTATTTACTTTATAGTCTGCCTTTTTTTGCTGAGACTGCAAGGCAGATTACACAGTGTAAGAAAATGCAGTCAAATGGTGTTAGATGATCCAACAAATAGTGCAATAGGACTAGCATTACCAAAATTAGAAACAATGCAAAAAAAAAAAAAAAAAGCATATCCGATATGGTAAGTTGTATACAATACAAAAAAATGGAATTACAAAAGTAGAAAATTATGCAGTGAGAGCAAGCTAATACATACAGTGAATAGTGGAGTAGACTAAAATCTTATTCCTTTTATAAAAGCACCCCACATCCCATTATTCTACAGTCTGATTTCCTTTGTAGAAATGTCTTATTCCTTTTATACAAGCATAGATGTCTGGTCCACTTGCTTGTTGACTTGCCTGAGAACTGAGAAAGGTTGATTAGTTTTCTGGCTTTTTTGAAATATTTCATACAGGATCGTTCTCGAGTTGTATTTACTTGCCTCAGTGACACAATTGATGAATTAAAATTATGGTATAGTATACTTTTTAGTTTGCAATAATGTCCATACATAGATTACTTGTGCATATTCAAACTGTATATGACTCACTGAAAGTGTAGCCTCAGTGAGGATGACCTAATTGATGCCATAGTTTTAAAATACCAAAAATGAACAAGGGAAGTAAAAATATGAAGAGATTGATAACCTTCATATGGACACTTGAAAATTACATCAGCATTGTACATTGCAGAGACGGGTACTTCAGATAAAGTGTTCAGTGTAGTTGTTAGAGGTTTGTCCAGTGGCAGGTGCCATCTCTCAATATGACTAGTTGATTGTTTATCCATTTTTGTCTCAGATTATACACCCCCAAAAACCTCTGCACCTCTCTGGAGGTATGTCTTACCTGTTCATGGAACCCCCAACCAGATATCTGCAACAGGGAATTGTTTTCACACATGCCCACAGGCACATAGTTGCTGTTCAGACAGTCAATGCAGAGGCCATCACCTCTTTGAAGGGTGGGGCTGAATGAATGTCACAGTCACTGTTAATCTGTCTGATTGGGCTCTAAGTGTGGTTCTCAACTGAGTGATGTGAAACATGCACACAGTACTTAGTGTTGGGTGCTGTGATAGTACACAAATGGCATTGTTTCTCAGTAAAAGATAAAGCATTAACCAT
The DNA here is from genome assembly GCF_029931775.1 of Euleptes europaea. Classification (NCBI taxonomy): domain Eukaryota; kingdom Metazoa; phylum Chordata; class Lepidosauria; order Squamata; family Sphaerodactylidae; genus Euleptes; species Euleptes europaea. The sequence goes on along the minus strand of NC_079314.1, from coordinate 82,435,043 downwards.
GAAGGAGGGGGCCGAAGCGCCATAGGAACCGGCATGACTCCATGCCACTTTGTGCCGTGATAAGCGGCATGGTCACCGGCCCAGGGGACATTTATGCTGGTGCCAGGGAGTGACGCAGCAGCATGGGCCTTGGCTGCCGGCATTGCTGTGCAGGCAATTCCCAGAAGTGAGTGCCCATGTCGACATCAGGGTGGGGGTGGGGGTTCCCGGGGCAGAGCTGACAGTCAGCTCCCACACCCCTTTTGGTGTAGCCTCATGCAACTCCTTGGGGGAGTTTGAAGAGTTTCTATTTTTAAATACATTTATTTTGTGTATTTTCTGGCTGAGAAGCCTCTGAGGAGGCGGTGTGGCTGCGCTGCTCCCGGCCATCGACTAACTACCCCTCTTTCAGGAATGGGCTGTAAGAGTCTGCTGCAACAGTTTCTGGGAGATAAATGAGATGGTTTTCCCCTCCAGTTACACAATAAACTTCTGGAGACAGAGCGTCAACTTGGGGAAGCACATGGGCGGCTAAAAGAGCAGAGACAATTATCTAGTGAAAAGCTGATGGACAAGGAACAGCAGGTGGCTGATCTTCAGTTAAAACTTTCACGTTCTGAGGAGCAGGTAAGGATTATATGCAAGATCAAATTTCACTTGCACTGAGTTTATGTCCTATGTTTTGTCACTGGAATATCCTTTTCATTCTGTTTAAAGGAGTGTAGTACCCAGTAAATGTAAAATTTACCTTAACGCATTTATCCAGGGAACACTTTAAACTTTGAAGGAAATTCACTGATAACTGGATTAAAGGAAAAACCTACTGTTGTTCATCAGAACCAAGATAAGGATATTGGCTGTCACAAATAAAACTGGTTGTTGCAAAACCAGTTAGATAGCCACAGAACCTCTTTATAGGGCTTTGTGAAGTTACTTGTCTAGGTTTTGGGAAATGGACCATGGCTTCTCTTTATCTGGAACTGAGACCAGTAGCCCATCTTGCATGCTGTGGACAATATCTTCCTTGCTCTTCTCCCATTGCTTATTTGGGACCTCTTAAAGTTTTTCAACTCTGGAAAATTGTCAAAATGTTGAACCACGCTAAAAACTATACCTTCCAAAATTGCTTCTGTCCCCTTTCTTCTCACTATGAAGACTTACAAAGTAGGTAATATGATTGCTTTTAATGGATCAGTGTTTTGGTCTCCCTTATCTTTACTGGCATTTGATGTTTATTTTCTCAAGGTTTTCCTTGGAGTTAGGCCGTGATACCTGTTTGGTTTTAATTAAAACCATGCAGTAATTAAGACTATTATTACTGTTATCCAACACAGCACCTAAACATTCTAATTGTTTGAAACTTATTGATAATAAAGCAGCGATAAAACAGCATCTTAACAATGTACATTTATTATACTTTGGCCCCTGTCTGCTTGAAAAGGTTCTTTATTGATTGAAAGCTGACTATTTTGTCATGGAGAAACATAAAACATGGTTTCAAATTAATAGTGACAGGTCTTTATCATATTTTTTTCCATTATTAGACCAAATGGTTAACACTATTAAAGTACTAAATTGTGCTTATCAGTTTTCAGTCAACAGTCTGTGACTATTTTTCTAAGCTAAAGGAGAAAGCAGCCAATGCAACCGAATTGCAGCATCAATTCGATAAAATGAAACAGCAGCACCAGGAGCAGCAGAATCTTCAGCAGAGTACCACGGCAAAGTTGCGAGAAGCCCAGGTAAGGGAATTCATCCTGCTAAGGAAAACAAAAACATGTTTCCCAGGTACTTCGATGTAATAGTTTCATATTTAATTGTGCCATTGTATTTTTCTTGTACCCCCAAGAATGATTTGGAGCAAGTACTACGTCAGATTGGTGATAAAGATCAGAAAATCCAAAATCTTGAAGCTCTGCTGCAAAAGAGTAAGGATAATATTTCCTTGCTAGAAAAGGAAAGGGAGGACTTGTACGCCAAAATTCAAGCTGGGGAAGGAGAAACAGCAGTTCTTAACCAGCTGCAGGAAAAGAATCATACATTGCAGGAACAGGTAAGTTTAAAGGGAAAAAATTACAACTAAAGCTTGTTACTTTATAACAGAAATGTTCAGTGAACAATATGTAAACTCTGTAAATTGCTATATCAGATCCTTTTTGAAAAGGCAATACTCATAGGAAAAACAAGAACAGAATATTGAAATCATCTCCATATATAATTGAGTACCCCACCTGATCCTGAATTAAACTTTCCATTGTCTCTCAATCCAGTGCTTTTAATATATTCAAAGGCAAAATGTACTCATGTAAAAGACTTTTGGACTGCTCACCAAGTTCTTCTTACCAACCTATTTGAAGACATATTGCTTAGGGAGATGGTTTTCTAGTTTCATTTGTATCTTTAATCAGTACAGCAAAAGTGTTTTATGTACTCTTGTCTTCATGGACTTTATGCTGCATGTCTCACATAGTGACTGACCAGTTACTCTGGAGGGCCACTAAAAGGGCATAGAGGCTGAGGGCTTCCCCTGATGTTTCCTCCTGGCCCTGGTGTTCAGAGGTTTAGTGCTTCTGAATGTGGAGATTGCCTCTAGTAACCATGGCTAGTAGCCCCTGATAGACCTATCCTCCTATCCTATTCAAAACAGATAAAAGGAAGTATTTCTTCGCACAACGCATAGTTAAATTGAGGAACTCCCTGCCCCAGGATGTGGTGATGGCAGCCAACTTGGAAGGCTTTAAGAGGGGAATGGACATGTTAATGAAGGAGGTCGCTATGAATGACTACTAATACAAATGGATACAAGTCATGATGCATACCTATTCTCTCCAGGATCAGAGGAGCATGCCTATTATATTAGGTGCTGTGCAACACAGGCAGGATAATGCTGCTGCAGTTGTCTTGTTTGTGGGCTTCCTAGAGGCACCTGGTGGGCCACTGTGTGAACAAACTGCTGGACATGATGGGCCTTGGTCTGATCCAGCAGGGCTTTTCTTATGTTCTCCTTGAATCTGTGCAATCTCCATTTTTAAGCCTTCTATTCTCATAGGGATGCCAGCGTCCAGGTGGGGCCTGGGGATCTCCTGGAATCACAGCTCATTTCCACTCTATAGAGTACAGTTTCCCTGGAGAAAATGGATGCTTTGGAGGGTGTATTGTATGGCATTATCCCCCACTGAAGTCCCTGCTATCCCCAGGATCCACCCCCAAATCTCCAGGAGTTTCCCAACCTGGAGTTGACAAACTTACTCCCCCATCCCCCATTGGTAGCCAGGGGGTATCTGGCAAACTTAGCTTGTGACCATCACTACATCCTCTGGCAGTGAAGTCCACGTTTTATTCACTCATTGAGTAAAGAAGTATTTCCTTGTGTCCATCCTGAATTTACTCCCCTCTGCTTTGTTGGAGGATCTTGAGTTCTAGTATTTTGGGAGAGGGAGAGAAGTTCTCTTTGTTTACTCTCTCTACCCTGAGCATAATTTTATAAATGTCTGTCATGTCTCCCCCCCCCCCCCAGGTCATTCCTTTTCTAAACTGAAAAGGCAGGTTTTGGGTGGGACATCTCTTCCTGAAAATAGTAGCTGTGGCCTGGATACATGCCTCATTTCTACAGTGAACACACATTCAATGCATTTATTTAGCTTCTCTGCCATCTCTCTATAAGAACATAAGAAAACATAAGAACATAAGAAAAGCCCTGATGGATCAGACCAAGGCCCATCAAGTCCAGCAGTCTGCTCACACAGTGGCCCACCAGGTGCCTCTAGGAAGCCCCCAAACAAGACGACTGCAGCAGCACCGTCCTGCCTGTGTTCCACAGCACCTAAGATAATGGGCATGCTCCTCTGATCCTGGAGACAATAGGTATCTCCTGTTAGTAATCCCTTTTTTCCCTTAGGGAAAAAGGCCCAAGTGCTTAGGCCCAAGTGCTTCTCTGGCTGGTTTCCTGCTCCAAATATATTTAAAGAAATGGCTATTGTTTGTCTTAATGCTTTTAGCAATCCGTTCCTCAATTTTTTTTGCATGCTTAATTACTAACTTACACTTCTTTTTTCAGACCCCATGCTCCCTACTGATTACTTCATTGGGCAGACCTTCCACTTTTAAAAAGAAGCCTATTTGCTTTTTATAGCTTCCTTGACTTGGGTTGTTAACTATGCAGACATTCGTTTACACTTGGCAGTACCTTTCATAACCTGGGAAATGCAACCTATCTGGGCTTTAATTAGGGTAGTGTCCTTTTCAGCTTCCTTATAACTGTTCCCCTAATTTTGTGTAAAGATCCCTCTTTGGAAATCAAATGCTACTGTTTAGGACTTTAGAGGTAACTTTCCATTAACAAAGAATACTGAACTTACAGGATTGTGCTCACCGTTCCCAATAGGTGCAGTAACATCTACATCTAGTGATGCTCAAAATCTTACAGCAAAGGCTGTTACCATATATGGAATGCGAAATGCCTGATGTTCAAGCTGGTTTGAGAAAAGGAAGAGGCTCTAGAGAACATATTGCAAATATATGCTGGTTACTGGAGCATACGAGAGAATTTCAGAAGAAAATCAGCTTGTGTTTCATAGATTACAGCAAAGCTTTTGACTGTGGATCATGAAAAAGCTATGGCTGGTTTTAAAGGAAATGGGTGTGCCACTACATCTGATCGTTTTGATGCGCAACCTGTACTCTGGACAAGAGGCCACAGTTGGAACAGAATATGGAGAAACGGAATGATTTCCAATTGGCAAAGGTGTCAGACAAGGATATATTTTATCTCCCTATCTCTTCAATGTATATGCAGAACATGATTAGGGAAGCTGGATTAGATTTAGATGAAGGTGGAGTGAAAATTGGAGGGAGGAACATTAATAATTTGAGATATGCTGATGACACTACATTATTGGCAGAAAATAGTGAAGATTTGAAACAACTGCTGCTGAAAGTTAAAAGAGAAAGTGCCAAAGCAGGACTACAGCTGAACATCAAGAAAACAAAAATAATGACTACAGGAGAATTACACAACTTTAAAGTTGACAATGAGGAAATTGAAATTGTTCAAGACTTTCTATTCCTTGGCTCCACCATCAACCAAAAGGGGGACTGCAGCCAAGAAATCAGAAGGAGATTGAGACTGGAAGGGCAGCCATGAAGGAGCTAGAAAAGATTTTGAAGTGTAAGGATGTGTCACTGGCCAGCAAGACTAGATTAATTCATGCCATCGTATTCCCTATTACTATGTATGGGTGTGAAAGCTGGACAGTGAAGAAAGCTGATAGGAAGAAAATAGATTCCTTTGAAATGTGGTGTTGGAGGAGAGTGTTACAGATTCCGTGGACTGGCAAAAAAACCCACACACAAATCAGTGGGTTATAGATCAAATCAAGCCTAAACTGACCCTAGAAGCTAAAATGACTAAACTGAGGCTATCGTATTTTGGTCGTGTCATGAGATGACAAGAGTCACTGGAAAAGACAGTCATGCTAGGAAAAGTTGAGGGCAGCAGGAAAAGAGGAAAACCCAGCAAGAGATGGATTGACTCAATAAAGGAAGCCACAGCCTTCAATTTGCAAGATCTGAGCAAGGCTGTCAAAGATAGGACATTTTGGAGGACTTTCATTCATAGGGTCTCCACGAGTCCAAAGCGACTTGACGGCACTTAACACACACACACAACATCTACATCACTCACCAAGTCTTGAGTCCTGTTAAGAACAAAGTCCAAAATCACTGCCTCTCTGTTTGGCTCTGTGACCAACTGTTCCAGTGCACCGTCATTTATGATGTCTAGGAATCTTGTTTCTACAGCATGACTTTGAGCACGTGTTTACCCAGTCAACATGAGGGTAGTTGAAGTTGACCCTGCATTACATTATCTGCTTCAATCACCTCCCTTATTTCCCTCTCCACCTTGAGATCAACCTCAAAGGTTTGATCAGGTGAGGGATAGTACTCCACTACTTTTAAGTAATATAAAGCCTTCCCCCAACACATTGCCCCTTGTCTTGCCTATAGAGCTTATACTAAGGGATTACCTTAGCCCACTCATTTTTCCCATTCCACCATGTTTCTGAGATAACCACTGTATCTAAATTGTCATTTAGCACCAAGTACTCCAGCTGCCCCATCTTGGCCCAGAGACTTCTAGCATTGGTGTATAGACACCAATAACAGTTTCCCCTCTCCACCAAGCTTTGCCTCCCTTGGTACATGGTCTTTTATCGCCACCCTACTCTCACTCCCACGTTCTATTGTGCTCATACTAATATCCTGCATGTTTACTCTATCATCCCTTTAGAATGAGTTATCCCAGACCAGAGGCTTCCCAGGTCCTGTCAGCTTTGTCTGGGATTAGTTTAAAAGTTGCTTCAACACATTTTTGGTATTAAGTGTGATTCCCTTTTGTTTCGGGAGAAGCCAGTCTCTTTTGTACAAGTTCAGCTTGTCCCAGAAAGTTTCCCAGTGCCTAACAAATCTAAATCCTTCCTCCTGGACTTTTTCATCCATGCTTTGACACTCCTAATCAGCACCTGTCTAGCTGCCCCTGTGTGAGGTTCCAGCAGCAGTTCTGAGGATGCTACCTTTGAGGTCCTGGCCTTTAGGCTACTGCCCAGTAACCTAAATTTTTTCTCCAGGACCACATGACTACATTTCCCAATGTCATTGGTGCCAACATGCACCACGACTACTGACTCCCCAGCACTATCTATCAACCTATCTAGACAGAGCATGATGTCCGCAACCTTCGCACCAGGCAGGCAAGTCACCATGCAGTCAAAATGCTTGTAACAACCCCGGCTCTCAAGTAATTAAATCACCCACTACTAAAAGCCTATTTTCCCCCAACCCCAGTGTCAGACCTCTGATGAACTCTGCTTTACAGCTATGGGTAGCAGCTCCACCCTCAGGAGTGAGACATGAGCAGGCAGCTGTTTCATCTCACTTACCAGAAGCCCTTCTCAGCAGGACCATGTGCTTTTAGAGCGCTTACCAATAGCTAGAAGGAGATTTTCAGACAGACACCCCCCCCAAATGGCTCAGGAACTACACAACCTCAAGCAAACAGCCTCACACTTACCCCTCTTTGTCTCTTTTACCAATTCCAAGCTCAACTCCACAGTTAGAAAGCACCGGACGCAAGTCCTGAGATGTAGGCAGCCAGGAAACCTGTGAATTTAGGATCATCCAAACCCCACAATTCTGCACTGTACATTATTTGAGCAATAATATTACCTACAAAATAATTGTGGGGACTGTTAAGTTACCTACTGTACCCCAAGAGACATTCAGAAAAGCTTGACTTGACTGGACGTGGGAAATACATGATTGGAATGGATTACATCCTGTGCACGATAGATGTAATTTTATAGGCCAAAACGTGAACAGTTTGAAAGCTCTGTGTGTGTGTAAAGTGCCGTCAAGTCGCAGCCGACTTATGGCGACCCCTTTTGGGGTTTTCATGGCAAGAGACTAACAGAGGTGGTAATATTGATCATCTTTTGCACCCTGTCCCTTCCCAAATGCATGGTCTAGAGCGCCTACAACTTCTCCTTCTTCACCACCCTTCACACACACACAGAATTCCCAACATGGGCACTGTGTTCTACATTTGGAGGCTTGCAGGAAGGAAGCAGGTGAACGTCTCCCCAATCTGGTCATGTGGAAAGCGTTAAGTGTTGGCCCAACAGGCTCACCATCAGTGCTTGTCTTTGTAAATGTCTTATATTTGTGCATGTGTTTACTGCCTTTGTATGTTCCTTGTAGGTAACTCAGCTGACAGAAAAGCTGAGGAACCAATCAGAAAGTCACAAACAGGCCCAAGAGAACTTGCATGAGCAGGTGCAGGAGCAGAAGGCCCATCTGAGAGCCTCTCAAGACCGCGTTCTTTCCTTGGAAGCAACTATAAGTGAACTAAATAATCAGATAAGTGAAAGCAAAGAAAAAGTAATGCAACTTGATTTGCAGGTAATTTCATTTTGTGTTGGGAAAACTGTGCATTATCAGTGGGGTTACTATCATTTAAAAACAATATGTGTTGATCATTTTCAGAAAATTGTTTTGATCGTTAAAACAGTGTGTGTATTTGGTTTTAGTGAGCGGGACTGAAAAAAACACATATCAGTACTTCAGAAATTGTGCTTTTAAGTCTTTTCTCAGCATTGCATACCGTAATACTTTGTTGGGTTCAGTAAAGCTACCCTGCTGAAGTTACTGAGAAAACAGCTTGCTAGAGATAGAGTGTAATATTATGTCTGAATAAAACACACCCACAAAAGCTGGATTGAAAGGATGTTAGTGTAGCATGTACCTCCCCTTTTGTCTGTCTGTGATGTCTTTGGGAGGTACACCTTGTACTTCAAAAGCAACTGTGCAAGGAAGATTTTGCGCTTAGGGTTGTCAGCCTCCAGGAGGAGGGTGGAGATCTTCCAGAATTACAGCTGCTCTCCAGACAATATAGACACATTTTCCTGAAAATGGCTACTTTGGAGGGTGGATCCAACCCTAAATCTCCAGGAATTTCCCAAGCAGGAGTTGGCAACCCTAGTTTGGGAACGAATTGTGCATGCCAAGACTTAGTTTCTCAGGAAGTGTGGTGAATGGAACAGTTCTGTAAATAGTGTAACTGTGCCTTTAAACATGCTTCCTGCTTTTCTGTTCTGGCCTGAGGAGTTCCTTGCTTGTGTGGCCACAGTTAATAGTATAGTCTAGGCCTGGGTGTTTGTAAACGATTGTTGCTCTACGTAATCTTTTGGTCTGAGCTAAGACCTAATTTTATTGTGCGTGTGTGTGTGTGTGTGTGGGGGGGTTAATACTTAACAGGAAGTTTTAATAAATCTTCACACACACACCCCCGTGCGCTCCTGACTTGTTGCAAATTGTACTTTAATGCAAGCAGTTTTGAGGGGTTACTTGCCCATCTTCAGTGGTCTGCTTTGGTTACTCTGTTGTTCCTGCTCATCTCAACTCTTCTGTCAACCCCCTCCTCAGCTCTTCCTTTGTTGCTGCTGTTCCACCACTGCTGTTGTTTCAGGAAAAAATGGAGAACAATGTTATAATGGTGCTGAATACATATGCGTATTGTTGTTTTTGGGCCAGAGTCTCTTTAAAAGCAGTGGATTGCAATGTTCTTCGGCAGTGTGCTTCATAATTATATCCAAAAGGATATATTATATCCAAGCACGATGAGGTTTCAGAATTGTAAAGTTTGACTTGGTTCCTGGCATTCTCTTTTTGCATTATATTGCTCTATCAAAAAGCCTCAAATCCTAATCTGACACTCTACCCTCTATGCCACTCTGGCTGTAAAAATAAATGAGTGTTCACACAAAATGAAAGTATCTGTTTGCCCTTGATATCTAAAAAGCAGGGTTGGCTCTTAGGAGGGAGGAATTAGCTACACCTGGAAACCCCTAAATATAGATATAGTTTCATGGATGTGAGGACGATCTGGCTGTGACATCTGTCACCCCATTGATCACCAGGGTTGATTCGGTTGATCTGGCTGGCTAGGCGAGTGTCCCCTACCTCCCTCACCGCTCCATGTGCGTCCCTCCCGAAGCTGTGCCTCGGTGGAAGAGGACGACCATCCCAGATAGACGGAGTGTACCGTTCTTCGGTCAAGGGTATACGATAGCTGTGCTCCCCTGCTAGAACCTCCAAACAAGAACAAGATGATGATGATATAGTTTCATGTTGATAATTAACTTCTGTTTGAACTTTCAGTTCTGATGGTTCAGTGTACATTTTGTAGGAATGGAAGCAATTGTATCTCTTCAGGGAACTGCAGTCTACCAGCTGCTTTCTCTGAAGAGCCCTGAAGTGGCCCCATAAATGTCAGTGTCCCAGTTTGGCCATTATTTACATGCATAGAATTTTCATGCATTGCAAAGTACAAACTTCCTACAGTGCAAATATGACATTTAGTAGAAATATAAATTGGTTGTAAACAAAAGAGAATTGCTTAAAAAAAAAAACCCTAAGAAAACTCCCAAAACATGTTTATAATGAGAGCAACCAGTGTGGGAATAATCCAGTCCTGTTACATTAAGCGAAAGAAAGATCTGTGTGAACTGCAGTGATGTCTTATAATCCTGTTTTTAAACACTATGTTTGTGTACAGTGTTCGTTTATGATAACAAATAAAGACTCTTCCTAACTTGATGGATTCCTTTTTTGCAGTGGGCTTTCATTCAACAACACTTTATGTAAGAATTAATTACTTGGTATCAGACAGTTACGAAACTGTTCACCCAGGGAAAGGAAAGAATCTGCAACTAAGAAATATTTATCGTCTATACTGAAGCACTTTTTTGGTTCTCTTGTCAGATAAAAGCAAAAACTGAATTATTGTTGTCGGCAGAAGCTGCAAAAGCTGCTCAGAGAGCAGATCTTCAGAATCATTTGGACACCGCTCAGAATGCATTACAAGATAAACAACAGGTGATAGAAACAATTATATAAAGGCCTTCATGATTAAAAAAACTGATTTGGTTGCTTAAAATTGAATTACTCAGGTGGAAGTCTCTGTATATAATTCCCAGTTACATTTACAAAATGCTGAAACAATATAGTTAAGAATTTTATTTTAACACAATGACTTTATAAAGTGAAAATATGTTGTAAGGGATGTTTACATACCTCCGGGTAAATTGGTGGAAAGCATTATTAAAGATAGAATTGTCAAGCGTATAGAAGGGCAAGGTCTGCTGGGCAAAACCCAACATGACTTCTGTAATGGTAGGTCCTGTCTCACTAACCTATTAGAGTTTTTTGAAAGCGTCAGTAAGTATGTGGACAGGAATGAGCCTGTGGATATTGTGTATTTGGATTTCTAAAAAGCTTTTGACAAAGTCCCCCACCAAAGACTGCTAAGCAAACTTCATAGTCATGGGATAAGAGGACAAGTCCTCTTATGGATTGAGAGCTGGCTGAAAAATAGGAAGCAGAGAGTAGGAATCAATGGTCAGTTCTCCCAATGGCGGGATGTGAGCAGTGGGGTGCCTCAGTGATCTGTGTTGGGACTGGTTCTTTTCAACCTGTTCATCAATGACCTGGTATTCATGGCTATTAGTTAGAATGGATACTAGTCATGCTGCATACCTATTCTCTCTAGTATCAGAGGAGCATGCCTATTATATTGGGTGCGGTGGAACACAGGCAGGATGGTGCTGCTGCAGTCGTCTTGTTTGGGGGCTTCCTAGAGGCACCTGGTTGGCCACTGTGTGAACAGACTGCTGGACTTGATGGGCCTTGGTGTGATCCAGCAGGGCCTTTCTTATGTTCTTACACTTGTATTTAAATGATGAATTACACATTAAAACGGCAGAATAAAATGAATCAAAAAGTACTGGGCCAGTGCAAGCCTTTGGAGTTGCTTAAAAGTAGCCTTTTAGATCTTGCTCCATGTTTTTCAGTTCAGAATGAATTCCCTCTACATATTGCACAGTTCTTTTTGCATTCCCTGTAAATTGTGCCCCAGTTTATTATCTTGACAGACCTAGAAATCTGTATTGTGTAGGATGATTTGCGTGTGACGGCTGTGAATGGGATTTGTTATGACATAGCTGGAAAGAATAGCCTTGGGCTGTCCAGTTTTTGCATAATTTTAGCACAGTAGTTGTAAATTATTTCCATTGCATTTTAGTTTTTTGAAACTATGAGCAAGAGTATTTATTTAGAAATATGAAGACTGTTGTAAGGATTTAAATATTCAGGTCCATACTGAATAATTAAAAGTGAATTTTCTGGCTGATAATCAAGGATGTTGGGGAAACCCGAATTTTCTGTGTCAGAGCTAAATCTGTAGCTTTGCATTTGGATCCAGATTTGTGTAAATTAAGTAGGAGTTCTACATGTGGCGTACTAGTCAAACCTGTGTGTTCTTCCCCCTTTTAAAGCATTGTGTTAAATTAGCATATATCTTGGCTTTTTCCAAGTAAAAATACTCCCATCACACGTGTGTGAAACAGGATGTTCTATACAAATGAATTTAAGTTTTTATAGTTACTCTTTTCAAACTGTATTAATAGGAGTTAAATAAGGTCACCACACAGTTGGAACAGGTTACTGCTAAGCTTCATGGCAAACAGGAATACTGTACACAGTTGGAAGCCAATCTTAAAGAGTACAAGGAAAAACATCTTCATTTAGAGCAGAAAACTGAGGAGCTGGAAGGTCAGCGTAAGGTTTGTATTGAGGAACTTTCTTTTGTTTTGTATCCTGTGTATATGGTCAGTGTATATGGTCAGTGAATTATCAGGGTTGCCAAGATGAGGATTGGGTGCTGTGCAGGTGATGGCCTCTTAAAAAGTTGGGATTGCCTCTTGTTCACCGTCTTCAAAATTGTTGACCAATCTGAAAAGTGTGGGGTGGGAGGACAAAAAGGAAAGAACAAACACAATACCCAAATTATAAAGAAAGAAATGAAGGTTTCTTGAAAATCCTAACATTCCCTTGGTCATTCCCTTCCATGTCTGGCAAGGGGAATGTGGGAAAGGTACTCAGGCATTGGTCCTGGTCCTAATTCTGTCCTAAATAATGTCTTTGTCTGTTACTTGGAAAACGTTTTTAAAATCTAGTTAATAATACCAATCCAGGGCATCCTAGGGAAGACCAGGCAAAGTAGGTTGTCTGCCTACAATTGAGTATTTGGCCTATTCTACACAGGCACATGCATGGAGGAGAGTGTAGGCAGGTACACATAGGAGAAGTGATTAATGCTTTTAGTTTTCTTTGGTTGTAGTGAAAGCCTCTTGCCTACCCTGTCACCATGCTTGTTCCTGATGAAGAAGAAGCATACCCTTTTCTGCTAATTCTGGACTGAGTAATCAGAAGACTGAGGTTGTTTATGTATGGGGATTTTACCTGAGGTTTGTTGCTCGCTGGACCCACACTTTCCTGTTGGGAATCTATGCACCAGCAGTCTCTAAGCTCGAATCAAGTCCTCACCCCTTTAAATACTGCTTCATAATTGGCTTACTTTGTAGAGCTTACTGTGAGAAATCCCCCCCGAACCCCAATTGCTGCATGAAAAAGTATGTTAAGAAGAAAAAACAAAAAATGGAGCAATCTGAAATTGGGGGGGAGAGAAATCCAAGCCTTGGTTTTAAAAGCCTTTCTTCTGCTCAGAAAGAGCGCTAAGCAGGAAGTATTTGAATCCCTGCCTCTTTACACCCTCCTTTGTAATTGGCTGTGATAGAAGCCAAGTTTCTGAGTCCCGCGCTTTGCCTTATGCATGGGGATTTCAAGCTGGCTGAGCTCAGGGGAGGGGGAAGAATTGGGTTAACAGAGGAATGAGAAGCCCCAGAATTTGTGAGGGTTGGCAGCGAGGTCATCTCTAATGGACTGAAAACTCATGCATATCTCCAAGGAACAACCGAAACAGACCGGGTGCAAACGTGAGTGAAAGTACCCATGCATAAATGACCTGAGACTTCCTACCAGTTATAATTTTGTATGAGGCAGAGATGCTGACCCAGGTCTAGATAACAGCTCTCTTTACACCTAGGAGGAGTTTACAATAAGAAAAAGTCCTTTTTCGGTCTTCTTGTAACAGTTTATTTTTTGTGGTAATTATTGGATTTCTACATCTTCCATTGCAGAAACTAGAAGCTGATATTCTTGAAGTTATGGGGATTAAAGAAAAAGTGCTTCAGGAGCTTCAGCAGCAAAGGCAACAGTGCACGGACTTAAGTCTCAAAGCTGCAGAACTGACCAAAAAAGTAGATGCAGAAAGAGAAATGTATTCTATATTTCCTATATTTTCTACTTTGCCACTCTGGATATTAAGTGTTCTTAGAGATGTTTCCCCCATAGGTCACTCCCTCCTCGGATGTAGCACTGTCATGAATTCTTTGCAGCAAGCTGGAAAGGACATAGCAGGGTTTTGCTCCTGTATAGGTATCACCTTGTACTTTAGCAGGATCTTACTTCCTTCTACTGCAAAGAAATACTGTGTGTATGTAAAGTTCCGTCAAGTCACAGCTGACTTATGGCGACCCCTTTTGGGGTTTTCATGGCAAGAGATTACAGAGGTGGTTTGCCAGTGCCTTCCTCTACACAGCAACCCTGGTATTCCTCGATGGTCTCCCATCCAAATACTAACCAGGGCTGACCCTGCTTAGCTTCTGAGATCTGACGAGATCAGGCTAGCCTGGGCCATCCAGGTCAGGGCAAAGAAATACTAGCACACACAATGATGTGTTTAGCTCATCAGAATGTGATCCACTGTAGTGGGACAGTCATCCATTCCTATATGTAATGCAAAGTCCTTCCTTTCTTTGTGTGTGTGTTAAGTGCCGTCAAGTCGCTTCCGACTCATTGCAACCCTAAGGAATGAAAGTCCTCCAAAAAACCTATGATGAGACAATCCTTTCTTCAGATGTCTTTATTTATTTATTTATTTTTTCTTGCTGTCAAGACTTCTGGCGACCTTGTAGGGCTTTCAAGGCAAGAGACGTTTAGAGGTGTTTGCCATTGCCTGCCTCCATGTCATGCCCCTAGTATTCCTTGGAGGTCTCCCATCCAAAGACTTGCTAGGATCAGGGCTGAGGGTGTGTCACTGGCCCAAGATCACTCAGCAAGTTCCATGGCACAGTGGGGATTTAAACCTGGCTTTACCAGATCCTAATCCAGCACTTTAACCACACCACCACACTGGCTCTGTCAGATGCCTTTGTAGTGTTTTTTTACATTTACTTTTATCTTTCATTGGGGGTCCAAAATTGCTTTTCAAATGTTCCTCCCCTTTTACACTTAACCCTCACAACAACAATCTAGTGAGGTTAAGAGATGCTGAGATATGATGGTTCCAGGGTCACCTGGCGGGCTTCCATAGCAGAGGATTCAAACCCAGTTGACTCATGTCTAACAAGGATACCACACTAGCCCTTGGTGAAACAGTCCATATACTTGACGAAATAGACCCGGATTTTATGTAAGATTTTTCTATCTATAAGGCTAAATTACTGATTCATGGCTTTCTTAGGTTGATGCATAGTTTGTATTTTAAGTCTCCAAGTATTGTATGGATATTGCCAGGATATAGCTGGTCAGGAGACAATGATTAGTAGAATATTTGTTAAACTGCCAAACTATAGGAAATATTATGAGTATATATAAATGCCATTATAACGGAGTAACTTAATATTGAAATAATTTCACTTGCCTCCACAGAGTATCTAATACCAGATCAGACCTACAAAAGAAATGCGATGCTCTAGAAAAAGAACACCAGCAGATATTAAAACTAGAGGAAGAAAATGCAAGACTGAAACTGGAATCTGAGAAAATACATGAAGATACTAACAGGCAACGCAAGGAACTAGATGAAAAACTGCAAGTAGTAACAGAAGATTTGCTAAAAATGAAGTTGGAAAAAGATACTCTATTAAAGGAGTTTGAAATCATCAGAGACAAGCTGTCAAAGAGCACTGAATCTGTGAAAGAAGCCAAAGATGAATTGGAAAAGGAAAAACAAAAAGGAAAAGGGGCAATGGCAGAAATGGTGAGTTGTAGATTTTAAGCAAGCAGATTTCCTCTGTTGACTGATTTGCGTATTTACCTGCTGTGAAAAGTTAGGGTGGCTTGCCAGCTGTGATAGAGTAGGTGATGAGAAATCAGACGTTAAGGATAAGTTGTGTTTTTTGCTAATTAAGTGTACATCTTGGCCTGTACTTGTGTGCCTATTTTCAGATGCTGGGCACTGGCTTAGATCAGGTAACAATTACGTGATAATTAAATTTCCCTACCAAAGATCCTTTACATGTACAAGATAAATATAAGTAGTTGTCATTTACTCTTTTTTAGAAGGACCAGCAAACTTAGTACCATGATGATGTGAGGGTTCAAGCAAATCATTTGGCCCTCTTCCTGTATATAACTGTTTTCAAAGAAATCTTTTGTCAAAAAAAAACCTCAAGAAAAAAACAACAACCCTGTAATCGCAGACCTCTTAGTCATGATCAGTCTGACCTCCTGAGGGTAGCAGTAATTGTAGAAGATCACACCATTACTATTGGAGCAAGATGGGAATGGCTATGCTTTGTAATCCCTATTTTGAAGGGTTAAAATCCACAAATACCACCTCCTAGCCCTAAATTAATGTAGGCCAAATGTAGAGTACAGCAGCAATAAATATTTGATAAGGTTTTAGTGTACTGTATAATCAAACATTTAGCATATGCAAATTAATCCTTCCCTGCATTTCTGTTATCTCTGATGCTTCTTTTAATTCATGCTTGACTCTATACCAGACTACTGCTGTTAGAACTATACATCATCTTGGATTCGGTGATGCACAAGTGGAAACATAAATAGACTTAGCACAGTTCCTCTTGCTCAAGACTTTGTGCTACACCTACCACTTTCTTCTGTATACTGCTCAGAAACTGGTTACACAAAATCTTGTGCAAGTGGAAACACAAGTGGGGATACAGTGAGTCTGACTGGCTATCCCAATATTTTTGCTTGTGTTTCTACTTGCACAAGAGCTCTAACACAAGTGGAAATTTTGTGCTGGCTCCAACCCACAAAGGTATAATCTTAAAATACAAAGGTTTTTAGGATCAGTTGTTCATTATTTGTCTCCAAAGATTCTGCCCATCATGTACAACAATAAAAGAATTATTTTCTGGTTTTAACACTGTCAGTTATAATGAACATAATCTGTTGCTATAACTGAAGATTTGTTTATGATTGAAAAGGTGACATTTCTAATACATTAGTAGTATTTTAAAATATATAATTTGTTTCTAGTTAGAAATATTGTGGTACCAGATACAATAGTGTATTGAATTGAAAAACTTGATAGGATTGGTTGTGTATAGTACTTAATACTATGAACTACCATTTGGCCACTGAATTGGATTTAAAAGGATGTCAGATTTCATTGATAATTGGTAAATCTTTTGCAGTTTTTATTGTCATGCATTATGGATAATAATGAAGTGCAAACAGAGTATTTATTTTTACACAGGAGAAGTCTTGTCAAGAAGCTAAACGTCAACTTCAAGTCCAGTCAGAATCTATAGCTAAAGAACAAAATGAACTGAAAAACTCATTGGAAAAGCAAGAAGGGGTAATGTTGACTATATGACTACAGGCATGAAAAACATGGAATAGTTTTTCTCCCTGAATATTTTTGCTAAGAGTAAAACTTTGTAGAAAGTAAGCAAAACTATGTTAGTCCTATGTTAAATCCCAGTTCCTCTCTGCATGTCTGTTTGTTTAACTGCAAAAAAGAAAAAAGAGGAGCTTGTGTTCAGGAAGCCTGCAGCATTTTTGTTTGGTTCTCATTTCACAACTTGGATTTAAAATGAATAGAATAGATTAGATGGTGAAAAATATTGTAGCAACAGAAAGGACTTTGTTTAGGTATAATGTAAATGTAGCAGACTGAGCTAGTAATATCTATCTGAGGTAGGGATAACACACCATGCTTACGTTTCCATATGTAGATCTCCAAGCAGCTGGCAACAGACCTTGATTCGGCACGTGCGCAAGTACTGCAGATTCAAGGTGTTCTAAAGGAAAAAGAAAAAAATGAGCAGCAGCTCCAGCTGAAGTTGAAAGAACTGAAGGAATCTTTTGACCAGAAGAAAAAACAAAATGAAACACAACAAGCTGAGTTAAAAACAGCTCTCTTGGAAAAGGTAAGAGTCCTGCCTTTTGTGTTTATACTTGACATAGGTCAGGGATTGGCAAACCGCGGCTCCCGAGCCGCATGCGGCTCTTTGGCCCATTGAGTGCGGCTCCCCACCTCCCCACCCCCCCGTCCGTCGGCTGATGTGGCTCCTCCGCATCCCCTCGCCCAGCCAGGCAGAGGTGCCGCGCTCCTGCCAGGCTCCAGCGCTCCCCAGGCGGGAGGAGCCAGCAGGCGAGTGGGAGGCGGCGCCCCCCTCCCCCGGCCTCCCCTCCTCTCTCTCTCTCTCTCTCTCTCTCTCTGGCGGGGAGGGATCAGAGGTGACGGGGAGAGGTGGCGGCCGGCCGGCCAGGCTGCTGCTGCAAGGGGGGGGAGAGGCAGGCTCCGCCTCGCGCTGGGCCGTCTCGAGGCTGGCGGGGCTCCGCCTGCCCAGCTGTTAGGCGGGGTGCGCTGGGCTGTTTCCCTGCCCCGCCTCCTGCTTCCCCGGCTGCCCGCGCCTCTTTCCCGGCCGGCTGTTCTGCTGGGAGCCCGCCCCCCTCCCTCAGCTCCCCTCGTTGTCTGCGAGGGATGGAAGAGTCAGCGGAGTTATCGGTTTGTCGTCCCGCGTCAGCCGGTAAGTCTGCCGACTCGGGACAAAATCCTCATCCCTGGCTGAGTGTGGGTGGATGTTTGGCTGACTGGGGGGGGGGGAGATAGCGGAGCCGGCTTCTTGGGAGGGGCCGTGGCTCGGGTGTCGGCGCGGACAGGCGAGACCTTAGCCCTGCCAATGAATGGGAGGTTTTGCCTTGGATTTGCCACTCAGGTGCACATTTTCCCCATCCAGATTCTCAAAACTGTGCATGGGGGTTACTGGCCATTTATGAATGGGAGGTTTTGCCTTGGATTTGCCACTCAGATGCACAACTCAACAATAAGCCCCCCTGCAGAGTTTTGAGAATGCAGATGGGGAAAATGTACAGTGTTTGTCAGTCATTGTCATGATTTAATTTTATGGATACCTTACTTACTTTTTTCCCTCCAGAGGCCATGTCTACACACTGGCTTTCTTGTCAGTAGACCTGGACTCCAAGGAGGGAAAAAGTCCCCCTTCAGAGGCCAGGTCTACCAATTGGCTTCTATGGGCCTCCGGAGGCCACGTCTACTGCCAAGAAAGCCAATGGGTAGACCTGGCCTCCCAGTGGGACTCAGCCGGAGGCCAGGTCTACCAATAGGCTTTTATGGCAGTAGACCAGGCCTCCAGACGAGGACTCCGGACGGGGGAGGGGAAATGGCAGGGACTTACAATTTAATTTTTATCAATAAATAAGATCACTATTAAGTATGATATCAAGTTTTATTCAGTGTACTATAGTTTAATTAAGACTTAAAACTTTAATTAAAGTTTATTAAGTTAATAAACAGTGTACCTACCTATATAGTTTAAGTTTAAGAAATTTGGCTCTCAAAAGAAATCTCAATTGTTGTACTGTTGATATTTGGCTCTTTTGACTAATGAGTTTGCCGACCCCTGACATAGGTGAAAGAACTGCTGATTTCAAAGTTTGAACCTCTTTAGCGTGTAGACTAAATATTTACCAATTGCTTCCATAAAACTGTAAAATGTTCTGTCTGATCTGACCATGTCTGTTCTGTGCATTTAGCTCCAGTTTGCACAACATAAAACAGTAATCCTTGGCTGGGGTGGGGTGCATAAGGGAGAGATGGCACTGTTGACTGATTGAACCAGTAAAGTAATTCAGTAGAGTCCAGTACAACTCAACAATGCCTTGCTGTCATTACTAATGTCTAGAAACGTGTCGTTGGAGTTACACTGACTAGAGAATTTTCCAGTGAATGTTTATTATGTTGGTGTGAGTGAATGTGTCATACTACTTGTTGAGGTCCCCGTAGCACATAATTTAGATAAGACTTCATGGCATTTTTGGAGAGCTAAAGTGACCTGCAGAATCCAGTATCATCTGAGAATTA
Organism: Euleptes europaea; assembly: GCF_029931775.1. Taxonomy (NCBI): domain Eukaryota; kingdom Metazoa; phylum Chordata; class Lepidosauria; order Squamata; family Sphaerodactylidae; genus Euleptes; species Euleptes europaea. The sequence continues at coordinate 82,415,464 of NC_079314.1, read as the reverse complement.
TTGGGATGAATCTCAGTGGGGCTTGTCTTGCCTTGTAAAATAAATTTATTTTTGTGTGTGTTAGGCAGAACTAGAGAATAAACTACAGCAGCAGATAACATTGTCAACACAGGAACTTACAGCAGAGAGAGAAAAAATTGCAGAACTGCAGAAGACTCATAAAAAAACCCTGGAAAATATGGAAAAAATTCAGCTGGATATTTATGGTAAAGAATCAGAGCTCTTGGCTATACGACAAGACTTAAAGGTAAATTAAATTTATTCGATGGACATCTTTTTCAGTATGCACAATGGTACAGTGTTGGAGGTCCACATTGTAACTGGTTTTACATCTGCATCAGTGTCCCTAAATAACAAGTTTGTATGGGTTATTTTGTCTCTTGATGCTGGTTATTTTGTCCCCTATGCTGCTTTTCATGAATTTTTAACATGGACATTATTTTGGGTTAGGGACAGTTCTCTGCCTGTTGTGGGTTGTTGTCAGTTGTTTCTGTGCAATGATGCTAAATACATATTGGTGTACAGATATCAGTAACTGTGTTGGGATGCCCTGAAGTAATGGAAGGGGCCTTGATATGTCTGCGTGACTGGGATATAGCCCGAAGGAAAGAAGGAGGGTACATAGGTAGGTAGGTAGGTATTGGGTGGGGCTTAGCTATATAAGTAAGTGGCACTTACAGGGTTAGATCTTCTGGAATGTTTATATAGGCAGAAGGATTCCTGTCCATGGAGTAAAACTTTTTTTTGACTTTGAGAAGTTTGAGCACTGTGAAACCATTTGTCCAAACAAATGAAAGAGTATTGCCTGATGCTGCTTACTTTGAGCTTAATATACCTGGAAATTTAGAGTTCTCATCACTAGACTGCAGATGAAATATTATGGTGGCACCACCTGCTGGAATATTTTTTGGAAAATAATTATTTGATTAATTTTCTTACTGAAGTCTGCCCTATGAGTTAATTTGCTGGATTGGATCCAACTCTGTTCTCTTACCAAGGAGAAGGGCAAAGGGAGAGGCAATTTATGCTCATTTTCCTTTCCCACTGCAACCTCAATCGCCATGCGTCATGAAGGCTCCCTGACTCTTAGGAGTGATTTTCTTTGTGGAGGGACTGCACAAAGAAAGGGAAGATGAAAAAGATTTGTTGTACAAATGAAGCTTTGCTTTTCCTAGGTGTAATTAATTAATTAAATGCCTAAATTAATGAGATGATGTCTGCAATGGCAGAGTAGCTTTCATTAACTGATAAGGAGCACAATCATGGTAAAAAGGGGAAATTAGTTCTAGAAATCTGCCATTTGTAAACCTACCCAGAAAGGTAAACTGGCTGAACATTTTCTTACAAATATCATTGATTGATTGCTGTTCCTGAGGAGAAGAAATGGATGGAGACCCTGTTCACCTAAGACTAATGGAACTTCACATTTATCTGATGGCTTTTACTATGCTATGAATATTTGCTTTATCTTTTATTTAAAATGCTTTTATTGTACATTTTGTTACACTGTACTCCTTTTATATTTCTAGAGTCTCCCTCCTTTCTTGCATGACCATTGTAGGAGGCTTCTGGAATACTCACCAGCTATGTTTGTTTGAATTCAGCTTCATTGTGCAATAATACACAATCCATGTTTGTGTGGGTTAATTGCCACTTTTGTCCTCTCTCTTACTAATGGATGTTCTGCCTTTTATATCTTTCTTCCATATCCCTATGACCAACTATAGGGTTTAGCTGGCACCTCTTCCATTGATTTGGACTAGAAAAACACTCTTCTGTGTCGTTAGGGTCATTTTCTGGGATTGGGCAGGGTTAACGAAATAAATGAGTGAACCGGTGGATAATTTGGGACTCAGTCCAGCCTAGGTCTACTGCTAAGTATTGTCAAGAGCCGACTCTATGATTATACTGGTAGGGTTTTTTGTAGTAATTGCTTTTTTCCTTAAATTAGTGTACAGAGGAGAAGCTTGCTTTAGCTCAAGAGGAACTGATTTCTAACAGAAATCAAATTAGTAATCATAATCAGCTGATCAAAGAACTTAAGACCATAAGAGCTACACTGGAACAAGATGCATCAAAAAAAGAACAGCAGTTGAAGGAGCAGGAACAACTGTTACAGGAAATACAGAAAGAGAAGGTAATTTTCATCCTTCCCCCTCATTTCTGCGTCTTTGAGCTGGGGTTCTAGCAATTGCTACTTCTGAAATTTATTTTGAAGTTTTCAAAATAAATGTCAGGCTGCATTCTTTATAGCATAAATCTTTTGGCAGAGAATCTGGAATAACTTTTTGTGTGCTGCTTCCGGTACTTGGTCTGCTATGCAAATAGAGGTGTTTTCAGAACAGATTTAAGCTTAAATTTAGTGTATCCTAGGAAACATAACATAGTTTATCTAGAGTATGTGAAATTCCAAAATTATTGTAATAACATAGATTCAATACTATAGTGGTTCAATGGTAACAAACTACAGAGCTAGCCTGTGTCAGAATTTTAAAGGTGCCCACAGGCTCAAAAGATTGGCAACCCCTGCAATAGAATTATGATTAGAGAATTGGAAAACAATGCCCCCCCAAGAAAGCCCTGTCTAAGGCATGACATGCAGAAAGTGAGTTAAAAGTAGAAGAGAATGCAGTACAACCAAGGTGATGTATATAATAACAATACAACTTTGACATGTATAGCCTCTTATTTATATGATGGTATTTTGTGATAGATTGAAAGCAATTCAATTCTGTTAAACAGTTTTATGTAGGGAAGAAACATGCGGTGGAGTTTTAAAAAGCACTTCTCCTTATTGAAAATGAGAGTGCTTCTGTAATAGCATAGGTCAACTGAAAGAAATCTCTTAAGCATAACTGCGGGCTTTTTCCTTTCAAGGCTTTGAAAGAAAAAGACTTGGCTAATGAAAAATCCAAAAAAACAGAACTCCAGAATGTAAACAACAAATTGGAAAAAGAGAATGCTAAACTGAAGGAAGAGGGTAGGGCCTTCAAACAAGAGTTTGAGAAGGTATGTTGACATGGGAAACCTATATGGTCACAAACTTGTATTTATGTATTCCTTGGAAAAATGGGGTCACTCTTGCTGCAAGATTTGTGGGTTCCTTTAATGAAGTCAAGAGAGCTGGAGTGCTTTGGTTTGCAACATCAGGGTCTAAGCAAAAGGGAGGCAATTTTGCTCAGGTCCCACAATTATATTAAATATATATCATGTACTGGTCAGCCAAAGAGGGCCGATGTCAGCATGCCCTGAGATGGGACGGCTGACAGAGCCTACTGCCACAGACTTCCCCCACCTGTTCTCTCTCCTCCCACCTGTCCATGTGCTTTCCCCTGCCCATTTGCTTGCAAGCACTCTACCATCTGTGCTCTCAGCTTCCCAGTGTTGACAAGGAACTGCATGCCAGCGATGCACAGCGGCAGCTCCTCCAGTGGCCACAGCAGCTGTATGCACCAGCTAGTGCTGGAAAGATAGCTTATAGCTCTGCTTTCAGTGCACTGCTTGAACGGGTTCAAGCAAAGTTCTTGAGAAAAATATGCTTGGAGTTGAACCAGAGACGTTTAGTAACTAAGTCCTGGATGATAACGATTAAATTTTGGCTACGTCTTCATTATAGATGTGACCCTAATAGCCTTATTGACCTTATGCTCGCTGAGTACCATATTTCTGAATGGCTGGCCCTCATTGATAAGAAAATTTCAGTCATTGGTCTTAATATTAATGATTTGGTTCTGCTCTCTGAAAATAGTGCCTTTGCGTTGATCAAACAAAGACTTATCGATGTGGAGTTACAAGAATTGAAAAGCCTTCTGGCCATTGGCTCTCCAGTGCTCTGGGGAATTCCTTATGGTCCCTCCTTTCCGGACTACTTTTACTGTTTGATTGAACCGTCCCTTCGTAGGGCATTTATGTTGTTTCGTTTTAATGTTCATCCTTCTATGGTGTTATATGGGAGATTTGAGAAGATCCCATATACAGAGAGATTGTGTCCTTGTGGGATGAACAAGATTGAGGATAACGAACATGTCCTACTTTACTGCAAATTTTATAAGGATCTTTGTACTATTTACTTAAAGTCTAGTCTGCAATCTCTTGAGGGGCTATCTGATCATTGTAAAATTTGTAAACTTGTAACAAAGAACAGGAATATCATTGAATCAGTAGTGAAATTTCTCTACTATGCTACTAGGAGGAGATTTTCTATTGACTCCTGACGTTTTTGTAATTGTTTTCTTGATGTTTATGCCAATAAAGGTTGTGTGATTGCTTATAGCTCCCCCCTCTCCCTTGCTTGTCCACTCCCTTCCTACTATCAGAACATACCTTTGCCTGTGGCTGAGCTGAGATGAAAGCTGTGTTTAATTTTCATGTGTTAACTTTTTATTTTGTAATATTGTGTGTTTTAATAGGAAGTTAAAAATCTAAAAGAGGCCAAGCAGCTGTTGATTCAGCAGAAACTAGAGCTTCAGGGGAAAGTCGATAACATCAATACAGCTCTTGAACAGGAGAAAAAGAATTGGGAAATTATCAAAGATCAGTTGAAAAAGAAAGAAGAAGTTTTGAAGAAGAAATATTCTGAACTTGAAGCAAAATTGGTAAGTATGCATAATATGAAGAGCACTTGCTATCCAGGAATGCTTGGATGTTATTGTAGGTGAATGCCATTTAAAAGTGCGTCTCCGGCCCCTCATTACATTTTCTATGTAGAAGTGAAATTCCTTTTTGAACTCATTACTGAGGCTTATTTTAGACTGCTTCAGAAATCAAGTAACTTAAATTCTATTTATGTTTAATATATGTTTGTACTCAATCAAGCAAAAAGAGAACACGTGTAACAGAACTCAAAATCAAGAAACAAAGAATTACAGAGAAACAATACCACAAATAAATACAATATACTTAAAGTATAGTGTAAAAAGTCTCTAAAATTTATTGCTGACCGTATGGATTCATCACCCAAAAAACCTTTGTACATTTCAAAAGCAGGAATAATAGAAATAGTGTACATGTACAGATAAATACAAAATACTCTCTTATTTACAATGTTCTGTCATTTTCTGCACCTTACAAAGCATAAATAAAAGACCCAAACACATTTTGACAGTCATCTTCCTCAGTGCTCATAAAATAAATAACAATGAAAATAAAATGAAAATGAAAAATAAAATGACAAGTTGGAGCGTGTCCAGAGGAGGGCGACCAGAATGGTCAGAGCTCTGGAATCCATACCCTATGAGGAGAGACTTAGGGAGTTGGGTTTGTTTAGTTTGGAGAAGAAAAGGTTGAGGGGAGACATGATAGCCATGTTTAAATATTTGAAGGGATGTCATGTTGATGAGGGAACTAGTTTGTTCTCTGTTGCTCCAGAGACTAGGACACGGAGTAGTGGATTTAAAGTAATAGAAAAGCGATTTCACCTAAACATTAGGAAGAACTTTCTGACCGTGAGGGCTGTTCAATGGTGGAATGCATGGCCTCGGAGGGTGGTGGAGTCCCTGTCTTTGGAGGTCTTTAAGCAGAGGCTGGATGGCCATCTGTCGGGAGTGCTTTGATTCTGGGATCCTGCATTATGGGGCGAGGGTTGGGGTCACTGGGGATGTGGGGGGGAGGTAGTTGTTAATTTCCTGCATTGTGCAGGGGGTTGGACTAGATGACCCTGGTGGTCTCTTCCAACTATATGATTTTATGATTCTACAACGCACAGGAATAAGACATCACAAAAATGCAAAGAATGTATAGTAAACAAGGGGCCTAACTGGTCAGTACTTAATGTTAAGACCTAAAATTTTTAAAAGATCTTTTAATCTCCACCAAGATCCTTTGTGAGAAGGGTGCTCTAATGCGGGGTTCTGCTCCAACTGTTTTTCTCTGCCTACTTTTCTTCCTTGAGGCTACTGTTACTCCTGGGTAACATTCTGCACTACCGAAGGCTGACAAATAGGGAGAATGTGAATTCTTCCACTTTGCCTGACAGTGGTCCAAGACCCACTACGTAGATGACCTTAGTTCATATTTAGTTTTTCCAGAAGAGTACAGGTTATGCTTTATTGTGGAGAGACTGGCTCAGGGGAGGAATTGGGAAGTGCCTCCTAGTCAGGTCTTGGTCAATTCTTCCCCATCCTCTAGTGGATGGAGGAGAGAGCACTGATTGTCTAGACCACTGCCAGTCAAACAAATAGGAGAATTCATTAGGTAAGCAAGTTTTCTGTTCTCATCTGTTGGCATATTAAATGTTTATTTTGTCTTAGCAAGCGGAGATCAAGGAAAAAGATGAACAGTGTAAAAGTCATGAGGAGTCGGAGAGTAAGCTCAACATGCAGATCACAGCACTGAATGAGAACCTGGGTACAGTGAAGAAAGAGTGGCAAAGCAGCCAAAGAAGAGTTGGTGAGCTGGAGAAACAAACAGATGATCTGCGTGGAGAGATTGCAGTACTAGAAGCCACAGTACAAAATAATCAGGATGAGAGGAGGGTGTTGTTAGAAAGGTAAGCCAGTGAATGAGGGGCAAGGTAATGGGATTGTTGTTGTTTAATTCAAACAGTTGTAGTTAGCGGGACATAAAATTAACATGGAGTACTTTTAAAATTTGTTTACTAAATATAAGTTGAAGCCCCCAGCATTGTTGTTCCATTTAGCTATCCTGGCTAATAGCCATTGATAGATCCATCCTCCATGATTATCGTCTAATCCCCTTTTAAGCCCAACTAAGGTAGTAGCCATCACCACAGCCTGTGGCAATGAATCCCACTAGCCAATTATTCTTCAACTGAAGAAGCACTTCCTTTTGTGTGTCCTCACTGTACTGCACATTGACTTCCTTGAGTGTCTGCTTTATTATGGGAAAGGGAGAAAAAAACTCCCCACATTTCCCCCCATCCTATGTATAATTTCCTAAACCTCTATCATGTTGTCATTTTTTGCACCTTCTATATCCTTTTTGAGATACAGCAACCAGAACTGTATGGAGCCATATCACAGATTTGTTAGGGGCAGTATGATACTGGCTGTCTTATTTCAGTTTTTCAGACTCTTAACCTTATTTGCCCATTGTTGTCACCTATTCACCCAGCTTGGTAAGATCTTTTTAAAGCCTTCTTACCATCCTGAATATTTAGGGTGTTACCTGAAAACCTGGATAATGATTACAAATCATTTATGAACAAATTAAATAGTATTAATCCCAATATCAGTTACTAATCCTTGAGAAACCCTCTCGTTGCTTCCCTGCATTGTATGATTTGTCCACTTACTCATACTCGTTGTTTCCTGTTGTTGAATTACTATTTAATCCACAAGATAACCTGTCTTCTTACTCTATAACTGCAAGTATACTTATGAGCCTTTGGTGAGATAATGTACAAATTATTTTGGATGTCTAAGTATATAATGGCTAACCCATGTTATCCATTTTGAAGAACTCCAAAAGATTGGTGAGATGAGACTTCACTTTACAGAAGCCATGTTGATGCTTACTCAGTAGAGCTTGTTCCTCTATTTGTTTAATAATTTTATCTTTAACAACAGTTCCTACCAGTTTACCTGGATGAGACTTTAGGCAAACTGGTCTGTAATTTCATGGATCTCCTCTGGATCCCTTTAAAAAAAACCTGTTGAATTTGCTACCTTCCAATCTTCTGGAAGAAAGCTGATTAATGAAAGTTGCATGTGTTAGGAGGTCAACATCACATCTGAATTCCTTTAAATCAGATGTATGCCACTTAAACCCAATAACTTTCCAGTTTTTAATTTGTTAGTTAGCCCTAGAACTTTATCTCTTGTCAGCGCCTAGACTTGGAATAACTTTCCGAAAACAGTTCTGGCTGGGGTAAATGCCCTGCTTTTCCACAACGAAAAAGGATGCAGATCATTAGATTTTTATCCATTCTCCCTGTCTTTCTTTAGCAGTTCTTTCAACACTCTGATTCCAGTGGCACCTCCCTGGCAGGCTTCCTTGCTTCTGATATATTTAAAGAAATGGTTATTGGTTGCCTTAAGTTTTAGCTGTGCTCCTCATTTTCTTGTGCTGCCTTTTCTCATTGAAATTCCACTTTTAAAAGAAAGCTACCCTTTCTTTTCTGGTTTTCTTGACTTTGCTCATTAACCATGCTTAGCATCCTCCTATGTTTGGTGATGTCCTTCTTAAAATGTGATATGCATTCAATCTGAGGTTCAATCATTGTGTATTTAAGTAATTTCCAAATGTCCTGAAATGATTTGACCCTCTTTACTTTTACTTTTCGCTTCCTTTTTATTTTTGTCATTCTATTCTTACTGGATTCTTTTTGGGAGCCTAGCTGAAATAGTGATTCACACCTTTTGGAATGTAGTTTCATATCACAAAATCTTGGGAGTGTGTGTTTGTCACTGAAAGGAAACCAAAAATCTTAGTATTCTAAATGTGTTTTGGTTGCTTCAATGCATATGGCTAGTCAGACCTACCACTGAGGGAACATTCCTTATGCAATTTGCTTCATTAATTTTGTCCTTACTCCTCTGCATGTATCTGCCACAAACTGCCCTTGTATGGTGGCATCAAACAGAGAAGCAAAAATAGTCTATGGTAGGTTTATTATATTTATTTACATGGCAGTTATCATATTAGTTTTATATTTTCCCAGTTAGAACTCTGAAAACCTACTGTAATAGGATTTTGATAAAATAGGAAATCGTTTACCATCTCCTTTTTAGGTGCCTTAAAAGTGAAGGAGAAATTGAAAAGCTTCAAAGCAAATTTATGGATGCACGAAGAAAACTGGACGATACTACTGCAGCCATGCAAGAGCTTGGCAGAGAAAACCAATCACTGCAGGTATTCCATTTTGGTGTCTAAACTTGAGGTCAGTGCTAATATTAAACCATTCAGGTAACCATGGTTATTAGCAGGACCTTTGAAGGTCCTGCTAATAGTAGACATACATGAAACAGATGTGGAGGGCCTAGTCTTGGTATAGAAATGCAGTTATTATAGGTGCAACAGTTATGAGCTGTTTTTATTTTTTTACAGGACTGAATCCTTGGGTTTGGAGCTATGTAGATATATATGTGTGTACGTTACCGACTGTTGGGTTCCAAGCCACTGCTGTTGAGCACCAGGATCTGATTTGGCTTAAGCCAGATGTGGCCTTCCACATTTGTTTCATCTATGTGTACTACTTTCAAAAGTCCTGCTAATAGCCTGCTGAAGCCTTTGGCTTCAAATAGGTACAGGGGTTGAGCACCACCCTATTTAACGTCCTCTCCCCCAGCTCTACTCCCTTCTGAAAGAGGAGCTAGAGCTGATCCGTATTCCTTGGCCTCCTCCCTGCAGCCTTTTAAAGGTGCTATTAGCACTGACCTGGAGCATGACTAGTGGCCTCCTTCCACCCAGAAGCCCCGTGGAGGCTTGGTGAAACTGGGGAGAGGTCAAATAGCACTTTCTGAGCAATCGTTCCCATTTCTCTCCTTTCCTGAAGAAGAAGAAGAGTTAGTTTTTATATGCCGACTTTCTCTGCCACTTAAGGGAGAATCAGACCGGCTTACAATCACCTTCCCTTCCCCTCCCCACAACAGACACCCTGTGAGGTAGATGGGGCTGAGAGAGAGTGATTAGCCCAATGTCACCCAGCTGGCCTTGTGTGTAGGAGTGGGGAAACAAATCCAGTTCACCAGATTAGCCTCCGCCACTCATGTGGAGGAGTGGGGAATCAAACCCGGTTCTCCAGATCAGACTCCACTGCTCCAAACCACCACTCTTAACCACTACACCACACTGGCTCTCGCCACCCCTGCCCCAGGGGTGGAGTTTCCTGACAGCTGATTATCAGATGGCTGGCTGTCAGAGGGCCCTGCTGTCAGTAACTGACTGACTGGCCAAGGGCCAGCTCCCACTGATCAGCTGGCTGGTGTGTGGACCTTTGCAGGGTGAGTCCATGGTCCGCCAGGCCTGGTGGCTTGGCAGCATGGAATGCCTAGAAGGGGTCACGTCTGGCATCCCTACTGCCCTCTGACACCAACATTATTGTTGAATTTCCATTAAATGGCTTTGCTGTCTCTTTGAGTTTTTGATTTAAAATTCACTAAAAGTTATTTTTTAAACTTTGTATAGATCAAACATACACAAGCCCTAAATAGGAAGTGGGCAGAAGACAATGAGGTTCAGAATTGCATGTCCTGTGGAAAAAGTTTTTCTGTGACAATAAGAAGGGTATGTGTATTTTTTTTTCTTTTTGAAGCAGCTTGTTTTAAGGAAATGATTTAAAAAGATGATCAGATAAAAATGTTGGTATCTGTTAGATTTATAGAAAGGAGACATTTTCTCTCCTTAAGCCATATACCTTGAGGTTTAAGATACTCCATATTACAGTCAAATTTAATTATTTATTCACTTCTTTTATTTAAAATTGATGACACAACCTGCTCAACTAGGCATCAGCTCCTTCTTTTGTAATCTGAAAGGTTGCATGCAGCTGGAGACAATTTTAAAACTGTGAACACGGTAGTGTGAAAGCGTCAATGAGGGATGCATTGATCTTGCATGTCTGTTTACATTATCTTTATTCCAACTGGGCCAGCATCCAATTTACTCAAACTGATTGCCAGTTTTGACCTACTTGGAAAGGAGTGCCATAACAGAATACTCTTTAGCAGTTTTGATGGGGCTGCTCGCTGTGGCATTTCAGATACAGACTCTGCATTTGTTGTTTACAAGATTTAACCTTGAAAGCCCTTAGGCTTGTATGCTACTTTCCTTCTTACCTTGTTTGTGGCTTGGGGATTGAAGGCATCCTGGTTCTCAACCAAACATAGTTTGGTTGTTTGTGTCTGAACCAGTGAATGAAACCAAGTGGGTTTATTTCTTGTCTACAAATGATTAAACCATGTTTTGTTCCTGCCTTTTAGGCAATAAACAAATTGTAGTTTGTGTTTTTGGTTTGTTGTGAATCAGGACACACTCAGAGACCCCTGTGAAGGGAGGTGGGGAAGAGGGATTATGCTAGTCTGAGGACTTCCAAGCCTAGATCTTTTCATGAAAAATCTATGGCACCAAGTAGTCACTTTATATGTATGTCTGCTCAGTTAACTCCATGTCATCCTAGTTACTGCAGATATTTCCGGCATAAAACTTACTGAGCAATGTTGTTGAGACACTTAATCTCACAATACTTCTAGAAGTAGTATATATATAAATTTATTTTAACATTCCATTGATGTTTCTGCGCACGCATGTGCTGGTATAGGGTGCATGTGTATGATATATATTTTCCTTCTACTTTACAGCATCACTGCAGACAGTGTGGAAATATCTTCTGTGCCGAGTGTTCATCAAAGAATGCCTTAACTCCTTCTTCAAAAAAACCTGTTCGTGTCTGTGATACTTGTTTTGTTGATTTACAAGGATAACTACTCTCAACTCTTACTTGTTATGCTAGAATAAAAGCTACAGATATGCACTTCGTACAGCACTCAGACTACTGTTTGGTTTGGGCAATGATTGTAACAATTGGCAAAATTCGAATAGCATCTGAAATATACTTTACTGATAAAAATTTCAAATTGTACTTCTTGTGAGGCTGATGTTATCAATGGCTTGTTTGGTTTTCACCCTACAGGAGCTTCTGTGTCTAGTTTAAAAGTCCCCAATAGCTGTAAATAAAGTTAAGCAGAGAAGCAACAATGTATTTTTTTAATTCTGATTCATTTGTTCAAAAGTAAATGTATTTGTAGAGACTTTGTGTATCGAATATACTTGCTGAAATGGCGTAGTTGCATTTTAATGGCTGCAGTAGAATGTTAAATAGTCCCAAGCAGCTTTTAAATAGTCCCAAGCAGCTTTTTTGCCTTTTTCTTTGTTTTTCCTTGCTGGGAGTTCCACTTTTGTGAGGTGCGCCCAGTGAATGGAAAACTGCCTTGAACTTTTAAAATTTTGGGCTTGTTCACTAGGGTATATCTATATGCTTCACTGAAAATGAAAAGCAGGGTTAAGACCACAGTGTACATTTGACATGCCGTCTGAGAATACATTATATCAAAGGTATTTATGTGGCTTACATCCTCATTAATATGCAAGTTCCTGTACCTTTGAGGTAGGTCTGTATTTAATCCTCCCCCTTTTCCCTGCAAGCTCTTATGCGTCTTTGCATTTTGAGGCTACCACTAAAAGTATTTCCCAGGTAAGTAATTAGTTACGCTGGTACTCCAGCATTTCCAGTGCATATTTTTGTCATCTTTTTCTCAGTTCTTTCTAAAGGCTTGCTTAGTCAGCCCACAGAAATGGAGTAAAATACCCAGCTCTGTTAATAAGGGATGGATTTAAAGATTTTTGGAAAACAAAAAATTCTGCCTCCAGTATCCCTCTTTCCTTACCTGAACTTGTTTAATGAGTTATATGTCAATCATGGGCATAGTACAATGGTGCCATATTTTATTCAGTTGAAATTGCTATTTTAATAAGTTAAACAGTTTGATGCAGGTGACAGATATGTCATATTGCTATATTGTCGTCCTTTGGCTAAGAAAGGTATGCAGGTAATATCCTCACATAAATACATACTTGCACTGTCTGCTGGCCCTGACCTGGATGGCCCAGGCTGATCTCGTCAGATCTCAGAAGCTAAGCAGGGTCAGCCCTGGTTAGTATTTGGATGGGAGACCACCAAGGAATACCTGGGTTGCTGTGCAGAGGAAGGCACTGGCAAACCACCTCTGTTAGTCTCTTGCCATGAAAACCCCAAAAAGGGGTCGCCATAAGTCAGCTGCGACTTGACGGCACTTTACACACACATACATACTGTCTGCTATGTCACTTCAGAATGTGATGTGCTTGTAAAATTTAGGATTACTGAAATACAAGATGGCATTTAAAATTTCAAGCTTGTGGGTTTTTTGGCATTTAAAATTTCAAGCTTGTGGGTTTTTTGAACCATTTAAAATGCCATGTAGTTTTCCTTGATAACTTTGGGAATGAAGTGAACCCAGCAAGCACAAATGCTGTGCTGTCATTTGTTTAATATATTTGCTTACTATCATTGTAATGCAGCTTGGGAATAATTAACCCTTAGGAACACTTTGAATGTTATTTTCTCCAAAGGAAGATAGATAGGAAGCGAGGGGCAAGCAACAAAACACAGCTATCATTGAAATCTCCAAATGGTCAGATTCAAACATGATGCGTGAAACTTGCAGACGTTCTGAATCAGATATGCAAGTTCTGCCTGTGTCAGATTTACAGCTACAGTTTTTGTAAACCTTTGTCCTGAAACTTGATTAGAGAAAAGAAATATCCAAAGCAGCCACCAGAGAACAGGAAATGTTTAGGCTGTTACCTGATTAAAAAAATTAGTTTAAATTGGTTAAATATACATCAACTTTCATATGAATAGTAAGTAAATATTTATTACAGTCCTAGACCAGAATGCAACTTTCATATGAATAAACTAGTTCTAAAGAAAAATATTTTGTTTTTAGTTGATGCTCTTGTAGTAGGCACTGTCTTGGGACAGCATTCACTCCGATGTGAGAGACAATGTTCAAGACCTCTTTGAAGGTAGCATCTGCCATCCATGGTTTTGTAAATATTTATACACAATTAAGCAGGGCCTTGTTAATTATTAACCATTTAATTGACTACACACTGCAGCCCTAGAAATTACATATATTTGGGGACAGAACTGTACATGTATATTGTTCAACAGAAGAGTATAAGGTCTTTCTAACAGTGGTACAGTTTGGAAATTTGAATTACTTTAAGTGGAAAACCAAGAAAACCTCAGGAAGGGTAAGAATAGCATTGTCATGCACTATGCACTTTTTCTTTCTAGTGTAGTGAACATAATATGCAAGAGATGAAATGACTATTTTGCAAGAACTGATGTAGTAATTGGTGCACAAAATGTATCTTCTTAGATAAATGCTGATTGAAATCCATAGTAATTTTGTTTGGTGCTTAGGAATATTATATCAGTCATTCCTGTGCATTCCCACAGATACATATATTGCAAAAGAATCTGCATGCTCTTAATGACCATTGTTTTATTTAATTTTAAAAAAAAATAAAAATATGGGCCTAGCAATTTTGCACATTTACATTGCTAGTTTGAATGGTTTTCATTATTCATTTTTGGGCTCTCTTTTTTACCGTTAAATCACACTAGAATTGACTGGATGGTCTGTTTTCTAGATCATAGCAATAAATACAGAGGGAAAACCCCCTACCTAAGAGCCTGTGTTGTTTTACATTATGTTATGAATGACTAAAGCTTAAAACAATGTTGTTTTATATTATGTTATGTTATGACTAAAGCTTAAAACAATTATAGTTGCCACCTAAGAGCTAGCAGCCCTCATTATTGACAGTTTTTCTATCTGTCCATAAAACAACACAGTATTCTATGCAGTCATTTTACAACAGGCACATGAGAAATAGAACATGGTTGATATTAGTAAACTAATATTTTATGTGCTGATTAAAGAGGCACCGTGTTTAGTGGTGGTTTTCCCCCCCATTGTCATCCCCACATGGATAAATTTTACTACTGGCATTCTTCCAAGTTTTAACTATTTTTAAATGGTTTATTCATTGTTGATATATCAACAGATTGGTGTGGCAGGTCCAGGTCTCTTGTTGGCTCTTACAAAGGGTACATTGCATCATGTTGTTAAATCCCAGTTCACAGCACCAAAGGGAGAAGGGAAGAATGTCATATTGGGTTTGCAAACACAGAAATTTTTTATAATAGAAATCTGTCCAAAGTGCTGCTTGTATAGGATTTGTCACTTTTGTAAGAAAATAATTAAAAAAACAAACAAAAATATTCAATCTGACACTTGATGACTCTATATAATATTTCATTTAACTACCTCTTGATATGAAATTCAACTATAGTCCATTTTGATAGGGTCTCCTTCCTCACTATAATGTTAAGTATAATTTGTGATGACTGCCAAATTTGCAAGTGTCTTGTCTTACCAAAAATTTAATATTTGGGTATGTATGTGTATTAAGTAGTTTCAAATTATGATTGATGCACTTGGGTTCTTTTGACCTCTGTAGTCTTAATTCTTTTAAAAAAAACAAAACCCGTAGCAGTTGGACAGGAGTTAAATTATCAACACAAACTGTCCTAGCTATGGTCTGTTGGACTATATCAGCTGTGTATGTCATGTTGGCAACAGGCTACCATTAACATTTATGTGCCATTATATTAGCCTTTTTTCCCAAAACTGTAGACAAGGTTGACAAATGCTATTATGCTATAATGAATGTGTGCCACGAGTTGTACTGTCCTGTTGGCCTCTTTCTAATGATTGGTTTATTATGGTTGCAGATGTGAATATTGTGAATAATATTTACTGATTTTTCTGTATAATTGTATAAATTAGATTTGGATCATTTTTGTGCTTACCTTTATATCTACAGGAAATGTATTAAGGTAGGCTTAGAGACATTGCACTTCTTTTTAACCTGGACTCTTGCAGTCACATGTAGATAGTCTTGCATGACCATTTTTATGAGTTGGATTCTCTTAAGAGCTCCTTTCAGTGGTGTGTTTATGACTTGTTGTCATGTAGTTGTGCCTTACATTGTGAAAGAGTTTGGTTCAGTATGCACTGTAATCCCTAAACTCTACATTTGGAAAGTAATGAAAGCTGAGGACAAGAAAATGACACCATGCATTGACTAATTCTGTATGAAACACATGGTGGATAATTGTGAAAATGTCACTTTTGTATTCTAATCTGTTATTGGGCTGAAAAATAAAATTAGGCATTTCTATTAGATGGTTTGCAATGATTAATTTACTGTGCTCTTGCCAGTGTAGAAAGCTATCACTACATTCTTTTTTTAAAATGTAGCTTGCAGTCTCATAAGATTGTGAAGCATCCTTTCCCTGTCCTTGATCTTGAACAAAATTGTGGTGTAGATTTGTGTTACACTTGATTGTGAAAATGGTTGTTAGTTCAAAGGAGCTGCTAAAAGAAAACACAACATACATTCTGACAGTTATGTCAAGGTGCCACTGAAAAAGCGTTTCTGTATGGCTGTAGTAACTCTTATATTCCGTTTCCCATGTTGTTTGTCCAGTTGAAAGAATGTGCTCCCAGAAATATTTTCAAACATCTAAAGGTTTGCTTTAAACAAGGAAACTGTCTATTACCAGTGCCCATCAATTTATAACTGACCACAATTAAATTTCAGATGATTCAGCTGGTAAACTTAAAAATGAGTTTTGTGGGGTTGTGTGTCTCTTTGCATAATTTGAGATTGCAGTCTCCATCTGTGACATCCATGTTTTCTGTAATGGAAAAAATATTCTGTTATCTTTATTTTAATTAAACAAGTAACCTAAATTATCAATATAAATAATAAACTATAGTGGTTTAAAAACTGCCACTGTAGTGAAAAAGTTGTTCTCTGATAAGCAGATTCTCTTCCACCATAAAAACAGAGCTGGTTTTGCTTCCTGTATCATAGTCTTATTTACAGGAAACTTGAAGGGTTTAAAATTACCTGGTACTTCAACGTCAACAGCACTGTTTACGATTAACTTTAAAAAGATATCTTGTGCTGGTGTAGTAGTAACAGTGCACAAGCATAGCAGACAGATATAATAGTTGAAACAGAAATGAATTTTTAGATTATTCTTTTGTGTGGATACATGCAATTTCTTAAGTAAAGTTTGTAAACTAAGTTGCTTACCTTGACTGCCTCCGTCTGTGCTTGTATTAAGAAGGCTGCTGTGCACTGTTGATACCGGTTTTCTTGCTGTATTAGAAAAGCATTTCGTAAGCCTAAAACTAAGAAAACAATTGACACTTGGTAAGACAGTTTCCCGAGTTCCCTGTCATCAGTTCTGAACATAGCAGATAGCCCCATCTCATTTCCACTGAATGGCTAAGAGTGTCATTGATTTCAGTGGAATTTGTATGAAATCAGCTTCCCCCCACCCCTAAATTAGGTCCAGTGCTCTCAATGCTGAAGCCAGAGAGCATACAAGGAACTAGGGTTACGGGATGAGAGTGAACTGCATAATGATGAGAGCTTTTCCCCTCATCCTTTCCCTCTCACTACATAGGGAAGAGGATTAAATGCTGTATGTGTAATGTCATTTAAAAGAGAAGTCTGGCTCCCATTTATGGGAGATGTATATGTTAAAGTTCCGTAAAGCAGGATAAGTTAACGCAAGAATGTGGGAAAGCTCAGTGTTAATTCAGGATTCAAATGAAGCACTTGTGCAGTGACAGAGGTAAGAGTTGCAAAACCTAAACTTGTAAAGTATATATTGGTGGCTATTTCTGATCAAGTTAGCTTCTTCCCTTCATTTAAGACAATGGCTTGGAATGGGGTAATTCTAAAGGAAGGCAATTTTCATGCTTTGCCTTCTCACTGAAGCCTTTTTTGCCCTCCCCCAACTCATGTAGTTGAAATTAAATCAAAAGTTTCCGTCTAGACATTAGGAAGAATTTTCTAACAGAGTGGTTCCTCAGTGGAACAGGCTTCCTCGGGAGGTGGTAAGCTCTCCTTCCCTGGAGGTTTTTATGCAGATCATAGATGGCCATCTTGACTTTTAAAATCAAATATTGTAAATTAGACAGGACTGTATTTTTACGTGTGTCAGAAATTTGACCACCAATAATAAATGAAATAAATTCCTGAAGACTGAAGATGGCAGAGTCAGGACCTATTTCTGAAATCACTCAAAGTTCATTGTTATACCTTCTCTGCAGTATCACATTGGGACTGCACATGCCAGGTGTGAACTATACATGTGCAGTCCCAGTGTTCCCGCACAGAAGGCATAATGATGAACAATGGCTGCAGGTAGACACAACTGTTTTTCTTTATTGCACAACTGAAAATACAACATTCTGTACATCTTTTTTCTCCTGTCTTTTTCTGTCACCAGCAGAACAACATGACTCGGTTTGACTTCAGGCCAGTGCAGCTTCATAACTTTGAAGAAGGATAATAAAATAAGTCTTGATCTCCACAAGAGCACCCTTGAGTTATTGCCACTGAAAATAACTTTAGATAAAAGTCTGAACTGCCTGAGTTGCCAAGAATTAATGCACTTGTGGTGGTGGTAGGAATTAAGGCTGGGTTTGGGAAACTGACTTTTGCATATCTGAAGCTGCCTTGTCTCCACCCACAGTGATGGAAATACATAGAAACAAAGAAAAACATGGGACCAAATAGAGGAGGACAAAATAAGAATGGTTTCCCATAAAGTTCATTTCCACTAGCATTGACACAGGTGCTACAAACATTAAACAAAAGCGAGACAAGTTTGCCCACTCAATCTAGATTGTCTCTAGCTTCCGTTCCACAAGGAAGCATCAGCAGTAATCAGTAGTGTGTAAACTTGCTTCAAATGCCCTTGTAGAATTTCCATTGGATACACCCAGCGGCTGTGAGAAGAATGGAATGAAAGAGATTTTTTTCACAGGTGGCAACTGCCCTTCTGATTTATGCTTTAAAAGAGAGAACTGCTTAAGATGTATATACACAGTGCCTCTGCTTAATGTTTACCATCTCAATTATACCATATGTACATTGTATTTAATGCATACCTGATGTGTTGACTGAATCAAGGTTTTTTACAATCAGCCTGTCTAATGGAATAGGCTGGTTCAACACCGTGCAAGAACCACCTTCTTCAAGCAAAGATTGCAACTCGGGCGTGAAGGAAGGGCAGACAGGTATTAAGCTCACGTTGGAACACCCAGATTTCTGAAATAAAAAGGAAAATTAGACTGCACGAACATCCCATTACTCTGTGTGTATAATCTAGACTAGATTGGAAATTTCCAATCAAAATGGTGGGGGGGAACAAAGCCCATTTGTTTTGCAAAAAGGAACTGGAAAAGCAGGAATTGCTTTCATGAACTGCTTTCCTTCCAAGCCTGCACAGTAACAACGCCATGAAAAACTCAACATGTTTTAAATTTAATGCCAAATCATTACCTTAGAGAACCATTCAACCAAAAGTAACAGCAAGGTTCATAATTAAGGAGAATACAGCTATGACAGTGGCAACAACATTACAAATAGAAGAGACACAAAGCCCCTCTGAGGGATGTTATTTTAACACAAAAAAATAGCAGTTGCAATTTAAATATTTTTTACAGTTACCTTTTGCTTTCTCAGCAATTATACACGGGGGTTTATGTATTTTGTGAGTCTGGGGCAACCCCAATTTATCTATTTTCCATTTATCTGTTTGTTATTTATCCAAGGAAGAGGGAGTTATTGAAAGAACTTTGGAAAATTATGTGGTGTCATCTCAAATTGCCCAGACTCCTTGGGGTCTCTTTACTGCTTTGTCCTGCCTTGCCTTCTTTTTATTGCTACAATCACATCCTTCCTTATGACTGTTGTCACTATTGTTCTTAAAGAGGCTAACTGTTTCTATTTTTTAAAGTGCCACAGGACATAGTAGAAGCTGTCATCTTGGAGAAAACACTGCACAGTTAGCTGTACAAGAAACTTGGATATGTAAGCAATTTATTTAATTTTTACACTAAGCAGCTTGGGGCAGATACATGGTTCTCTGTGTATTATCAGAAGATGTGTAGGAGATGCTGACTCTTGCAACATTTATGATAATTACCATACCCCATTCTTCTATTCTTTCCTTTTTGTATATTCACTATACTAGCAATACCTGTCTAAATAGAAACTCTTAACATTTTATTTATTTATAAAATAATTT
The DNA here is from genome assembly GCF_029931775.1 of Euleptes europaea. Classification (NCBI taxonomy): domain Eukaryota; kingdom Metazoa; phylum Chordata; class Lepidosauria; order Squamata; family Sphaerodactylidae; genus Euleptes; species Euleptes europaea. The sequence goes on along the minus strand of NC_079314.1, from coordinate 82,395,774 downwards.
AAATATTTTCTGAAGCATTTGTTACATCTACAGATATAAATGTATATATTGCAGCTGCAGCCAATTTTTTGTTACCTTTTTGTGTCGGTTCTGTTTTGTAATCAAAAGCAAATCGTCAAATAGAAACAGGTAGATGTCACTGAGTCTGGTATGTTCTGAAGGACAAGCAGAAAGTTGTATGTTTTAAAAAACCGTATAACCTGAATTCATCACTGCTGCTTGCTTTTGAATTTGTATGACTGAAATAATTTGGAAGTTTCTTTAATAAATTATTAATTTTCTAATTTCAGAATTCTGCAATTTAGTTTTACTGGGAGTGGTTGATTACAAAGAACAGAATGCTCTCCAAAAAAGAAAACATTCTCTGTTAAATTTCAGTTTATCCCCACTGATGTGCCTCAAGATATTTTTAGTATTGAAGCTAAAGTATAAAAACAACTGGACATAATATAATCCTCCTGCAAGACAGCAATCAAAAGGGAATCTTTAAACATTAGCAGTTATTGGGTTGGAATTTTCACTTTTTACTTCTACTTTACATCAGCCATCATTCCGTAAAGCAGAAAGTGCCAAAGCATTATTACAGCTGAACATCAAGAAGTCAAAGTAATGACTACTGAAGAATTACACAACTTTAAGGTTGACGATGAAGAAATTGAAATTGTTACACATCTTCTATTCCTTGGCTCCATCATCAATGAAAAGGGAGACTGCAACCAAGAAATCAGAAGGAAACTGAGACTGGGAAGGGTAGCCATGAAGGAGCTAGAAAAGATTCTTAACTAAGGATATGTCACTGGTGACCAAGATGAAGATAATTCATACCATAGTATTCCCTAGTACTATGTATGGGTATGAAGATTGGACAATGAAGAAAACTAACAGGAAGAAAAAGTGGATTCATTTGAAATGTGGTGTTGGAGGAAAGTTTTACAGATAGTGTGAACTACCAAAAAGACAAATAAGTGGGTTTTAGTTAGAGAGCCAGCATGGTGTAGTGGTTAAGGTGTCAAGACTAGGATCTGGCAAATCCAGGTTCAAATCCCCACTCTGCCATGGAAAGTTGCAGGATGACCTTGGGACAGTCTTGACACTCTCAGCCTCAAACCTGGCAAGTATTTGGCTGGGAGACCTCCAAGGAATATCATGGTCATGATGCGGAGGCAGGCAATGGCAAACCACCTCCAAACGTCTCTTGCCTTGAAAACCCTACAGGGTCACCATAAGTCAGCTGTGACTTGACAGCAAAAAAGAAAAAAAGATCAACTCAAGTCCAAACTCTCCAAGCTAACATGACTAAACTGAGGCTATTGTACTTTGGTCACATTATGAGAAGACGATAATTCACAGTGGGTAGCCGTGTTAGTCTGTCTGCAGCAGTAGAAAAGAGCAAGAGTCCAGTAGCACCTTAAAGACTAACAGGGTATGAGCTTTCGTGAGCCACAGCTCACTTCTTCAGATACCGCTAGAATGTGAATCCATCTGTCTTTAAGTAGAGGAGAGTGAATTCAGACAAGCATTAGTATGTAAATGTTAACAGTATGTAAATGTGAATAGCAGGCGTGATGGGATTAGGTGTGGTATGCAGAAGAGTCTGTGATGTCCAGGGGAGAGATGAGAAGACGAGTCACTGGAAAAGACAATGCTAGTTGAAGATGGCAGGAAAAGAGGAAGACCCAACAAGAGATGGATTGACACAGTCAAGAAAGCCACAGTCCGCAGTTTGTAAGATTTAAGTTGAAGGCAATTTGGCAGCACTTAACACACACAACTTTTATATGAATGCACATAAAATGTTCAGCAATGTAAATTTATTGTTAAAAAGTTTAAACTTTTTAACGGGATATAAGACACACACAATTGTAATTAATAGCAACCTCCTATGAGTTGGTGCTTCTGTATTTTAATGAGATATCTAGATGCACAAAAAGACATCACTCAGAGGCTTTTACTTAGAATCATAGACTCATAGAATTCTGTATCTCATTTCCATTAACACTTGCCCTTACGTTTGGTGGTGGAAAGTGCCATCAAGTCACAGCTGACATGGTGATCCCGTAGGGTTTCAAGGCAAGAAAACATTTAGAGGTTGTTTGCCATCACCTGCTTCTGCGTGGGCTGAGAGTTCTGAGAAAAATTACTGGCCCAAGGTTACCCAGCAGGCTTCATGTGGGAAATTGAATCACCAAACCATGCTGGTTCATACTTACGTTTGGAGAATGCGCTAAGCTGTGTTACGTTCTATTGTATGGAGTAGCTGTTCAATGCAATGGTCCCAGATTCACTGGGGCCACATTTGCGGCCTGGGGCTAGGAGCAGTCAAAGTAAGGCTGCTTCTGCTGTCTTGGTGCTGGCAGTGCACATCCCAGAGGGAGCGGGCCCGCAGCTCAGCTGGCAGCAGATGGCTGGGAGTGGGCACAGAGCCCAGGCAGGCTTGCATGTGCTCTTGCTATGCAGGCTGCCCCTCCCTTACTTAGCCAGGCTGCAGCCAGGCCCTTCCCCTCAGCCTCAGCTTTGGCTGCTTTGACAATAGGACTCTATGGCATTGAAGTCCCTCCCCTCCCCAAACCCTGCCCTCCTCAGGCTCCACCCAAAACCTCCCACCTGTGGTGAAGAGGGACCTGGCAACCCTACGGGGGGGGGGGTATATTGGGCAACAGGTGAGTAGCCCAGTGCTGGATTTGTCCCCATGCTGTATCAGTGCTCCTGCAGTTGTGTTAATTAAAGTAGCTGTGTCTACTTTCTCCAATTGGCTATGTGTGGCATCTTCATTTCTTCCCTTGCCCTGCTCCCTCCTTTTGCCCTGGGTCTGCAAGCGGGACTTACCTGCAAGAGTTAATCTCCCTTCATGAAGAAGATATCTCTTTGTAGGTGACAAGATGCTATCAGTTGGGTTGTCCCTTAGTAGGAACTTGAGACTCTTGTGATAAAGAATAAGAGAGCCGTATGCATTGGATTAATCAATGGTAAGGGAGAATTTGTTTAAAAGTTTAAGAGCAATAATGTGTGGATTATGATGTTTAACTTAATGTTGGCATCAGCACTGGACAACAACCATTTTAGGGTTTGTTGGAACATATTTTCAGAAATACATGTTCTTTTTTCCCTAAGTTTCTGAAGAATTATTTATTTCAGGGTTTTTGTAACTCCTCAGCAGCTAAAATCCCAAGCATCTCCCCCTGTAGTGGCTAAAAGAAAATAACGTAAGACTACCACATGCATTGTTTCACTACTTTCCATTTAAAGAACATTTTTCTTATGTTGCAAAAAAGATTGCTTTGGTAGACGCACGACATGTAATTATAAATCTGAACTAAGAATTTCTTGCATGTAGGTGGTTGTGAATTAACATTAATATAAATCTGGATCTCTCTGTCTATTGCAGTCACCACTGAGTTTGTTCCCTTTATAATAAGGACAAGCAATGTCAGATCCCTTGTGGCCCAGCACATATTTTTCCCCATCATCACAGAAATAACTGGGTGAGGACTACTGTAACTGCAGATCAGTAAATTTAGGTTCTGGAGGGATGTCCCCTTGCAGACACTCATGTTCAAAATCTAAGACATACATACTCATCACTGCCTCTCTTGTGGCGAGCACCCCAAAGATTGTCTGAACTAATAATTGTCTGTGTTCGTCTGTACGTGGCAACTTTTAGATCTTTATCTTATCTTAAACTCAAGTTTTCAGAAAGCCAGCTGAAGGCATTTTTTTTTTTGAACTGACGGATAAATTGCTTACCTCAGGAACAAAAAATCTTTTGTCTTGATCCCAAAGTGGAGGCCAAATTATAATTTCCTGAAGCTGTTTAAATTTCTGAAAATTGTCCAGCCATTTCACTTTGCCTTCCAAATCCCCTGAAAGATATACCATAGAGAATAGCATAGATGGGATGGCAGATAGCAAAAGACCCAGTATACATACCAGGAGCCGGCAACTTTTTTGGCCCAAGTGCCAGTGCAGTCTCTACCTGTGAAGATATTGGTGTGCCAGGAGGCAAAGGGGGGGGGGGCAGACAAGGGCTGTACTTGGCAGCGTGATCCAACCAAGTACCACTGGGACTGCTAGGGTCTGGGATCCAGCTGGTGGCTGAGTGGATGCAAGGGGTGACACCAGTCATAAGTCATGGGTGTCATCTTCACCACAACACTTAACAGTGCTGCCTCTGAAGAACCAGCTGTTTGACAAGCAAAACATACATGTTCTATTCTGTGATGTTACACATCACATACTCCATGCTGTATAGCTTCAGCATATAGGCCCCCACTGTAGGCTTTTCCACATGCTTAACTTATTACAGGTTTTCTTAGCAGTCAATCCCCAAGCATTGGAATCGGCTTGGGTATGGTTGTTCCGCATGTCTGCCCTTTCACTGCATTATTTCAGTCATGGAGTGGGTTTATTTTTTCCAGACATGCCCAAATAATCAGGAATATAGAGTGAGGGTGCTGTGGCATCACTGGTGGCCTCACAGCACCTCCCATTTAATTTGTGTGTGTGTGTGCATGTGCTATAGCAATATAGTAATCTAATGCTACAAGACCCGCCTATTCCCCTTGGTAATTAGCTGATTGGGCAGAGGTCTTCCCGCCCTCTTGAGTTTGAATGTTTGTTACAGGATTGGCTGGGATGGTTTTTTAAAAAAAAAATTGGTGTACTAGCAAGATGATTCTTTGCTTTGTTGATTTCTTCTGGTAGCCATTTTGAGATCAGAGAATCTCCAGTTGTAAAAGCAAAACTGAGAAACGGCACTTCTCTTCACCGTGGAGAAGATTTTTCTCCAGGGTTCAAAATTACCATCCAATACTGTTTGTATTGGGTAGTTAAGTTCATGCCCTGTTAGCTGAAGGGTTCTCACAAGGCGATTCTGTCATCAGTGGTAGGTTGATCTACAAAAATGTTCAAGAATCACAATTTTCTTCTACAGAAAAACCAAAAGTGATAGAAAGCGTCCAAAACAAAGATGCCTGTGCATGTGTGAGTAAATAAGTGATATTCAACAGCGATTTGAAAAAAGGAGGACAGTATCATTCTTAACTTCTCAATATTGCTTTGAAAATTTTTAAAAAATGAAATCAGGGCAGAGGGTGGAGGGGAAAGGAGGGAGTGAAGGATAGGAGGATGTCATTTGATGATGGGAGGTGCGTGCTGATAAGTGTCAATGGGCGGAACAAAAACAACAACCCAACAAGCATTATGCACAAAGAGTAAAGTAAAAGTGACTCCAAATAGGTTTGAAAAAAAATATTGGGGTAGAAATGCTCTCCAGAATACTAGAGGGAAATCATGGAAAAACTGAAGAGAACCAACCCTATGGGCACCAAAACATGTGTGGAAATCAGCAAAACCCAAGGCAGAATGGGGCCAGAACTAGCGTAAACCACCCATGGAGAAAAACCCAGTGTTGGAGAAAGCTGAATGCCCTCCCTACTGACAAATACTAGTGGAAGTGAATGTCCCGTAGATAATAGTAAAATATGAGCAATGTGTGTTTTTATCATGTCACCAGATGTGAGTTTTCAGTGTTGATTGATTATATCACATACAGGAAGACACTCTCAGACATAGTTAACATTTTTTCTGTTTTTCGAACAGTGAGTCACATTCCCATTCCTTTTTTTTAAATCTGTTTGGTGATTTGTAGTACAAGGCTCACACACATACTTTCTGAACAACTCAGAACAACTCCCAGACCAAGGATTTGATATTTACCCCCCTACTTACTTATAGATTTTTCCACCTTCTCCTTAATTGAACAGATGATTGCTCTCTCCTCTGGATCTGCCTTTTTCCAGATGTTCTCCAGGAGGAGGGGATAGCGAGTCAATCTGTGCAAAGGCGCAACCAGCAGTTCAGACAGATGCAGTCGTTTGCACTGTTTGTTCTGTTCACACCACTTTTGGATACAAAGAAATACCATGTTAGATTGATGACTGGCTCAGTGGTAGAGCATCTGCTTGGCATGCAGAAGGTCCTGTGTTCTATCTCCGACATCTCAAGCTTAAAAAGATCAGGTGGTAGGTAATGTGAAAAAGTTCTGCAGGGCCTGTAAGATGGAGTTATTCCACCAGGCTACAACTGAGGACAGCCACGGGTGCCCTTTTGCTGCCCTCCCTCTGTTATTTTGTTCATTCTGTGAACTTGTGGGGAATGTCTGATTGCAGAGCCTCTCAGTGGGCACTGTTTTAATTGAGTGCCATCTGTTTTATTATTATATTGTATGCTTAGATTTCTCGGTTTTAATTGTATAAGTATTATGGTTTTATTTTGTGATTTTATTGTTGTTACCTGCCTTGAGCCAGGCTTTGGCTGGGGAGGGCGGGATAGAAATTTAAAGACACACACACACACATATAAGACCTCTACCTGAGACCCTGGAGAGATGCTGGAAGTCAGAATCGCCTATTTGGCCTCGGGGAGATTCCTAGGTTTTGAAATTCGGTAAAACCAAAACCTGAATATTGCCGAAATGGCTAATTTCAGGTTTATTTTCGGTTCGGGTATTTCGATACAACCCTACATGCCTGCTTAGCCATTTCCACCCCTTGCCCCGCCTCCAAAGCTCCCAAGGTTGCCAGCGAGAGTAATAAAAGTTGTAATGATAATGATTGGGGAGAGTGTAGGAATGGGTTGAAATGCATTATATTCATAAGCTTGCTTTAGACTGTAAGCATTGAATAAGGATAACATTTTACTTTCAAATAGATCCCGAAATCTTTTCTTTTCTTCAGCTTTTCCAAGTAAAAGACTGCAGAAGTGTAATTAAGACAGTATATCTGGAGACTCTGACACAGGTTCCCTTGGAAATACTGCAAGATGAAGAAATTAGATATTTAACATCAGAATATAAATTACTGGTACAGACACACTTTTTGTTCTTAACGTTATAAATGTCTAACTAATTTGAGTTTTGATTTGGAACTTAACTCATCAGGGGAATTTAGGATTACATAATAGCTGCTTGTTACTTCAGGATTCACCACACCTTAAATGTGATCTTGAACACACTTACTTGGGAGTAAACTCGATTGAATACAATTGGATTTGGTGGTGGTGGAAAGAGCCGTCAAATCACAGCTGACTTATGGCGACCCTATAGGGTTTTCAAGGCAAGAGACATTCAGAGGTGGTTTGCCATTGTCTGCCTTTGTGTCACAACCTGGTATTCCTCGGAGGTTTCCGATCCAAATACTAGCCAGGGCCAACCCTGCTTAGCTTCTGAGATCTGATGAGATCGAGCTAGCCTGGATGCTCCATAAATGTGTAGGACTGTGCAGCAGATCTCTCCTTCTGAATTAAGTGATCCTACAAAATGCCTGCCTTTTGGAGGGGCTGTTCATTTCATTTTCTAAAGGACAAGGAACTCTTGGGAACTGTTAGGTATATACTCTCTTATTTATTTATTAGACTATTTACATGTAATTTTTCCTCAGTTCAAATTCATTCCCTCCATGTAGGTCATTTCCAGGTGTTTACTTAGTTTAACCAAATTCTAAGTCCCATGGATCTCTCTGCACACTTAAGAAAACATTGAATTCCAGAACATGATACATTTTAGTTTGTTGTGGCAAGAACAACAGCAAAGAGACATTAAATGCCAAACTGATTATGAGATAAGCTTTCATGTGCGAGCGCCTATGTTGCCAGATGGAATCAATCCACTAAATGTGTGAGGAACATGCAGAGAAGAAATGTTTTTATTTTGTTTCTCTATCCTTGATCATATCAAGAAAGTTAAGTGGGGTTCAAATATTACAGTTGGAGCTTGAATGCATTCACGCAACAACATTTTGCTTCATGTTGTAATATGTGAGCCCTCTTACAGAAACTCTCGTTGAGATAATGGGATCTTAAGCTTCTTTAAACTTTCTGCTCTTTCTACTAGGTAGCCTTACTGAACACATTATTTACCTTTGTAAGCACAGAGATGAACTCTAAGGAGGATGTAGGCTTGACAAGGTGATCCTTTATAACATGAAAGAAACTGGTCACAAAACCAAGGCTTACCTAGGTAAGAAAAAACAATCTTGAGATGACCTTCAGTTAAAACAATGGCATATAATTACTGCTGCAAGTTTTCAATGCAACAGGTTACAAATTCCCTTTCTAAGGCCTGTAAATGCATCAAAAGCTGTTTTATCTAGCACTTCAATATCCAGACAACTTGCTGAAATGGTGCCTGTGTCAGCCACCAATTTGTCTGGGGTGAAAGGCCTGTTTCTGCACTTCCCAGCTGTTGGGAGAAGAAGGAAGACTTGATGCCTGAGCATCTCACCATCACCAATTCACTCTCTCATGCTGTGCTGAAGCTCCAGGAAAGGACGGGCAATGAGCTGGGTCTTTTCCAGGTGCCTCTGCTTGAGGTGAGGACAGCTGTGAACCTGTCACAGGCACTAGGGTTGCCAGCTCTGGGCTGGGAAATATATGGAGATTTTGGGGGTGGACCCTGAAAAGGGCAGGGTTTGGGGAGGGGAGGGACTTCATTGGGGTATAATGCTATAGAGTCCACCTTCCAAAGAAGCCATTTTCTCCAGGTAAACTGATCTCTATCGGCTGGAGATAAGTTGTAATAGTAGAAGATGTCCAGCCACCTCCTCGAGGTTGGCAACGCTAGTCCAGGGTCCTGATGCAGAGGCAGGCAATGGTAAACCACCTCTGAATGCCTCTTGCCTTGAAAACGCTATGGGGTCACCATAAGTGGTCTGGTACTTGATATGCTGGGTAGCACTTAGATTTTGGCATCCAGTACTTGATATTATTGTGCTTGTTTGGTCTCAACTGGTTTTAGTTGCTGCTGAACTTGTGTTGTAATTATTTGCTTCTTAGGTTTTGGTAATAAGTTTGTATAATTTCAAGCTGCCTTGAGAATTGCCTTGAGAAAAAATGAAGAGCAATAGGATAGAAATAGTCTAAATAAATAAAATAAATACAGCTTTGGGTTGTTGTCTGAAATGGAATTGAAACCTTTAATGAGAAATTATGACTCCTCGCAAAACTATGGAATCAAAGTCTTCTGAACTATTAGATCTTGGGTTAGGGTTGCCAGGCCTCCCACAATGATAGGAGGCCTTCCACAGGCAGCCCATGTTGTCTGCTGAAGCTCCAAGTAGAGACAGGATAAATTTTCCTCCGGGGAAAACCTGGAAGTGACACCAGATAGCTCTAGGAGCCACAGGAAATCCCTAGAGCTACCCGACACAGCACTTCTGGGTTTTTCCAGGGTGACATCATGATGCATGCAATGTGGCATTCCCCCAATGTCCCCACCCTCCAAACTCCTTCCTTGGGGTCTTTTCCTGCCTTGGCACTTGAATGAGTTTTATTTGCATGCAGCCATAGGCCATTACAACCATGTCAACAATTACATCTAATAGGTATAAATATATATAATAAAAAGGGAAATATTCCAAATTAGTAAAATGCAAAACTCTATTAGCTAAATTAATAAAATGTAAAACAATGTTAGCTAAAGATTACAGCGAAGCCTTGGCACTTGGTCTTCTTCAGAATGGAATAAGGATTGATTAAACATAAATAATTAGATAAGAATTTGTTCCCCCCAGAACAAATATAGAGCAGTGCAGCCAGGAGCAGTCTCGCCCACTGCCCTGGAGGGCTGCTGACCACAGGGAGCAATCAGAGCCAAGTCACTCATTTCAGAGCAGGTCAGGGGTGCCAACAATGAGTCTCAGCTTACCCATTGCCTCCTTCTGCACCCCCATCAATTTCTGAAGCCCACTGTTGACACCTTTGGCCAGCTCTGAGCTGAGTAGTTCCTGCAGCACTAGGTTGTAACACTTCAGAGGCCACTCTGAAGGAGCCAGCATGGAGTAGTGGTTCAAAAGTGAACCCAACAGCTGCACTTTTGAGTATCCTTCGGGGAACTGAGAACTGAGTGAAAAATTTTGACTGTTGGGTTCACTATTGAAAACGTGTTTTTGATTGGGGCTGAAGAAAAGACTTGAAACGGCCGTCCCCCATCTTTTCCCAATAACTGGTTCTTTTGGGACTGTACCTGTTATTGGACTCATTGAAGAAAGACAAATACATACTTTGAAGAACATGACGGTGCATAGAGACTGCACTTAAACTTATGTTGTACATATTGTATATATCTTCAGGAGTTCCTATGTGTTATTTTCACTCTGTTCTGTTGTTGTCATTTATGTGTAAGCACTAATAAGAATTGTTTGCTACTTTTGTATTTGGAGACTCCGTTGCAGTTTTTCTAACCATTTGGTATTGGCACGAAGGTGCCAATTTTGGATTGTAACCTCCAGGTAATAGCAGAAGATCTCTTGCTATTACAACTGGTGTCTGTTGTGGGGAAGGGAAGGCGATTGTAAGCCGGTTTGATTCTTCCTTAAGTGGTAGACTTGAAATTATTAGAATTAATCGCTTATATCAATGGAAGTTATTGGAAGGACAAAGTGCAGATACCTGTTGTTTCTGCTAGTGATGTTATCATGTAAGAACATTGAATAGGCAATCCAAGATATTATTTTGGTGTGTTTTTCTCACCTGGTTTAATTCCTCCAAGTTCGCAAAAAGTAGCCTCAAATTCACATCTGGAAGGAATTCCTTGCTTTGTAGGCACTTTAATGTATTCATAAAAACCTTTAGAAAATACAATAACTCCAGTTAGTGATTTCCTTTCTAATTTTGTGATTCCACAGATTGCCTTAGTTCAAAGAAACACACTGAACCAATGTTCACCATGGGTCTAGAAAACCTATCCTGACTAGTTCCATCCTGAAGAATATAGGGACCTAGACAGACTTTTCAGGGCAGGATATTTATTTTCATAACATTGTTTCATGCTATATACAGCAAGTGATTGCATATACACCAGTTCCCCTTTAAAGACCATGCTTAAAGCAGAACTGAATATGAGGGAACTTTAAATTCCCTCATAAATTTTCAGATGAGTTTTTACATTCTAGAGGTGCCCTGACTTCTAAGGGAGAAATTTCAAGTAATATACTTCCCCTAACGGATTAAGAGTTACTTGAGTGAACACTCTTGTCCAAAAGTGTGACTGTGTGTCTTAACTTTCCAAGACAGATTATAAGGCAAGTAGTAAATATCAAACTGAAATCAAAAGAAGGGATTATACCAAAGGATACCAGGAATATGTATGAAAAGAACTATGGAGATTAAGCAAAAAATGCAATACGCTGTGCACCCTATCAAACCATAACACAGTGCTCTAATATAGCATTGCAAATTGATATGGCAAATGCATATGATTTTGTTTTCTAGCAAGAGGTAACTACCAAGGTCACTGGTTTAATGCACTTTCCAGCCTCTCATCTGATTTGAACGCTCACCATGATTTTGTCAGTGGAACATGTGCTGAACCAAGATCTGTGTTTTTTAGCAGAAAGTGGTTATTGCACTTCTTGCGGGAAAAAAAAATGGCTACGTGAAGCTAAATCAAGATGGACTGAGAATTCATGCGACAATTGAGGAGTTGATTATCAAACTCCGACTTACCATTCTAAGAACCAGCAGATGATCAAGAAAGTATGTGCATTCAGTTGTGAAGAGCTCCCACATTGCTTCCTTCTTCTTTGTGTCTAATTGATCTTCATTGGCTTTTGGCTCAACTTGATACAGCATCATGATTTCATGCCAAACTTTATCCTATCAATGGAGAACACCAAAATAACAAGTCATGCAAAATTAACACCACCGCCTTCCCAAACATGGGCTCTTACTTTTACCCACTGGTACCAATTGAATATACTCTTTTTTTTTGCTGTCAAGTCACAGCTGGATTATGGCAACCCCATAGGGTTTTTAAGGCAAAAGACAACCAGAGACGGTTTCCATTGCCTGCCTCAACATCATGACCCTGGTATTCCTTGGCGGTCTCTCTCCCAAATACCAACCAGGGCCAACCCTACTTAGCTTCCAAGATCTGACAAGATCGGGCTATCCAAGTCAGGGCATACTTTTGTTATCACTGGCCTTTTCCTGCAGGTTAGTGTTAGGGTTCTAAATGTTGTACTATAGTGTGGGGGGTGGGCAAGCATTAGTGTGTTGCCTAGAGGCACAACAGGTTTCATTTGAGGAAAAAACTAAAACAAAAGACTAAAAATTAATAAAATAGCTGTACATGTACCACATAAAGAATTTCTCTACCTTAACACTGTGAAATTCATAGCTGCTGTACTCCGAGGTCCTGATGGTTACAGTAGATAAACAGTTTTCCAGGTCTGATACTTGTTTATGTCTGTCTCTACTCTGTTTCAAAATAAAACAGAGATTAATTTATCAAATACAGATTCAATTTTGTGGAGAAAGGTTCTTCTTCAAATTGAGATCTTTGCTTGTAAAAAACTGTACCTCAACATTTGAATTTTGAAAATGCGCAACATTTCAAAGTTTTTATTATTTTAAAATACAAAAACAGTCAGAAATAGATTACAAACCATAGAGGTGATATACTTGCAGTAGAGAAAAAACAAGCATATATCTTGGGTTACAATAAATAAGGGTCACCCTTAATTTTAGTATGTTTGTTGTTCTAATATGTGATAATCCATTTTCAATTATCTCTATAGTTTCCATTCTTTTGCTGACATTCTTTTGCATGAATATATGATGTTATTCTGCACATTATTGCCAGCTACTATGTCATGGCTCACTCCCTTATTTTAAGGGTTTCTGTAAATTTCCCCAAAAATCAATCTTCCTGATACTATCATATGAAAAATTAAGACTTTTTTGGTGGGCACAGCTTTATTTAAATAAGTCGGTAAAAATACTTTAGGATCCAAAGGCAAACTGGAATTCAATATTATATTTATCTGAGACATTATTTAGTAATTCAGTTTCTTTATTATAGAAGCATCAAACCAAGCCTTGGCTTTACCAGTGCTAGATGGATAGTATTTTTAATTTGTCTTTAGTTTTGAACATTTGCCAGTAAATGAGTGAGGGTGGAGTATGTAAATATGCAAAGGAAAGCTAAGCATAAATACAATGGCAAAGTTCCAATAAGACTTAGCCTTACCATGCAACGTTTGTACCAACAGTACAAAAACTTTTCCATTTTCAACAATTAACATTTGTTCAGGGGCATCGAACTCATTTGTTACGAGAGCCGGATATGACATAAATGTCATATGACACCCAGATCAAGGGGTGGGGGTGGGTGGCTGCCTCGGCTGGCAAGCCCACAGCGTGATTGCCAGTCCAGATTGGGACTGGGGGAGTGGCTGTTTCGGCTGGCAAGCCCGCAGCGGGACTGGGGGAGGCTGGATAAGAGCTCTTAAAGGTCCGAATCCATCCTGTGGGCCATATGTTTGACATCCCTGTTGTATAACTTAGTCTGGGGGGAGGGATTAATACCATTGTAAAAACTGTGGAACACAGATCCAAAATAAAATGCAGTGTCCTGATGTGTTCGTCAGTACCAAAGTGGAAGTATATGTGCATGTCACTTGAGTAAGAGAAAATGAAGTAATACATGTGCTTGCATGTGTGTGTGTCTAAATGAAATTTGTATTATATATCTGGAGTTTCTTCTTAGCTCGCTGAATTCAATAGAACTTCTGAACTGGAAAGTTAATTATAAAGGACACTCCTTAGCTTATCCATCTTGCCCCCCACCTCCTGACTGGGGGGTGGGTGGGGCAGTTTAGAGCAGAAAGCACAAGGGATATTCAGCTGACCACAAGCAGCCAGGTATGGGGGAGGGGCTTGGAGCAGAAAATGCACAAGATGCCCTTTCTGCTCCAGGATCTCCAACCAGACTGCTGCTGAGGTTTTGTTCAGCATTTTTTTAAAAGTTGTGATATTTGCACAAGCACATAATTATATCACTTCTCTGTTTTGAAGTTGTTTAGCCCCTCATTTTATTGAAAAGGTTGGAGATTTTTCTGCGTACCTGGGGATTCCCAAAGGTTTGTTGCAAAACCTTCCATTTTCGTACCGGCCCCCTTTGTGTGTATGTTTTATAAAAAAAAATTAATTTGTAAATGAATTTTTGCAGGCACAAACAAAGGTGAACAATACAATGGACTCAGAACTCTACAATATGAATTTATAGTTACTTAAAGATCTGAGAAAAAGGAAGCCAATACACATGAAAGAAATTACAGGGAGAGGTAAATGACAGGTTTGCAGACTTGGTTAGTTAAAACAAGAAGGCCAAGTCTGTCTCCCAATATCCACAAACAACTCACTCATTGTGAGAGGGGAAAGCAAACGTTATGTAAACTACATGGAAAAAGAAGTCGGAGGATAACAACCCAAAGCGTCTCAGGGACATTTTCTTAGACATGTCAGTCTATTGAAATATCAGTAGATGAGGGAAAGAAAAAAACCCTTGAAAAATACTCACGGTTCCTTTTTTAGTGAATGGCCACCAAGGCTTTTTGGATTCTAATGGGTAGAACAGAAACAAAGGCATTGATTGTCTTTTTAAAGCATCAAAGGCCATGATAGCAATGTCAGTGGCATGTATGTGCACAGTCTTGACTCTAAAAGTCTTATTAAGGTTATCTTGAGGAACAGAAGCCACGTCCAAAATTGATACCGTGTGTCCATAGAGGATGGACACACATAAACAGCCTCAGTCAAAAGCTTTGTAGAGCTTCAATAGGCCTGCAGAGATTTCCTCGTTCACTTCAACATTCTGTAAATGGGAAAATTTCCAGCATGAAGTAAAAGGAAAGCTTCTGTTCACATGGAGCTCCTGACTACACACTAGTATACACACCACTCCATAAGGTATGTGGATACAAAAAGCATGATGCCGTTTTGCATGCCCTCTGGTGCCCATTCAGCTGGTGAGGTACAAACAGTGTTATACAAACTAACCAGAAGTTATTTGCATTGTATTCACACTGTTTTGAGGTTCATTGTCATGGTGCTGCAAAACTAGTTTTTGCTACTTTATTCCTACCTAAAGAAAGAAAAAAATCTATCTCACTACCATCCTTTATGAAACCAAATTTAGCAAAGCCAAAGGTGCAGTGCAAGGGTTGCCAAGGTATACAGAACACAAACACAGTTTAAAGCCCAGTCCCCATCTGACCTTCACTTTGCAGTGATGTTGAATGATAAAGAAATTGTACTGCACTGTCTGATATCAGCAGGTCTCCTGGGAACACCTCAAGTCCAGGCAAACTCACGACCACAGAGCTGTGTCTGCGTTCTGCGTTGTATAGACTGCAAGGTGGGGGGGGGGAATTGGGTGTGATTATTCATAAGCATATTCAAGACAGAGGAGTCAGTTTCTGCTAAAGAAACAAGAACACACAAACTGGATCTTGTTGTCCATAAACTGATCCTTTAGTCCATATCTGAGTATATACAATTGCTAAAATATTTTATAAAACTTGCCTAAATAGACTAGAAACAAACCCACATAATTACGGTAGCTTACTGTACCTCAGACTTCATATATAGAAGGCTGCTTGCATGAAAGTGTGGATCTGCCTAGGAATAAACACTTATGTTCTCACTTGCATGCCTATTATATTAGGTACTGTGGATGGCACACAGGCAGGACAATGCTGCTGCAGTTGTCTTGTTTGTAGGCTTCCTAGAGGCACCTGGTTGGCCACTGTATTTACAGACTGCTGGACTTGATGGACCTTGGTCTGATCCAGCAGGGCTTTTCTTATGTTCTTATTACAAAGTAGACATTTCTTCCTAATGCAGATGTTTTGCTTCTGTGTTGGGTAAATATTCGCATGTTTTGAGCAACTTTGGAAAATTTCAAACATTGAAGTGATAGTCCATGAAAGTTTTTCTGTCACTCACTGTTGTGTAACTTCCATGTATGATAGAAGGCACCAAGGCAATGGCCCTTGAGGACTGATCATATGATAGTGGTTTCACACATTTATGTTATCATTGCAAGCATCGTTAAACATTGCAAATATTTGGATGTAAAGTTTTCTTCAAATCCACTTTTCTCAATTTGTCATATTGCAAATTAATAGAAAATGATTGAAAACCTACAGTTAGCTTGGTATTGTACTTCTGTTGATTGTCAACATTGTGTAGGAGTTGGAAAAAGCAAATATGTGCTTTGTTCTGTCAAGTTTAATGGAATGAAATTTTGCTTCCTCCATTATGTGTTCAGGTATTGCACACAATGGTTACGGTAAGGTGTAAAATGGTAGGAACTTTGTGATGTGTTATACTTTTATCTTCCCTCTTATTATGTGGATTGCATTGAGGAACGAATGTAATTAGTGTGCTTTTACAATTATGATCTTAATCAAGCACAGAGTATGGTATATTTGAGGTTATTGATTTCAATGGCCCGTGTCTAACTCATCTTTCCTTAAGAATTACTCTGGTCATTGTTAGTAGACAGAATAATGGGCTATATAGTTTGTTGATCTGACCCAGAATAGCCATTCTTACGTTCAATAAAGTATTTTAAAAATTGGAGATTCAATCCTTTTGTATGCTTGCAGCAGAATGGAATGGTAGTCCCATGTATTGATGTGCTGCTGATGTAAAACATAGTACATCAGGGCCACAGGTACTCATTTTCTGCTTAATTTTCTTTGATCCCTTCACTACAATCTGAACTGGTACAGTGTATTCAAATTCCTCATTACCACCTTGTTCCACTGTGTGCACTATATCTACAAATCAAGCGTGACTCTATATGAAATTCCAGCTTGCTTATGCATAATCTGTATTTGCATTACTACAGCCTCATGCAGCTTTCAGACACGCCATATCCTGTTTACTGCTTATTAGGTGGTTTTTGCACACTCAGCCTTAGGGTTGCCAGCTCCGGGTAGGGAAATATTTGGAGATTTGGGGGTTGGAGCCTGAGGAGGGTGGGGTTTGGAAAGGGGACTTCAATGCCATAGAGTCCAATTGCCAAAGTGGCCATTTTCTCCAGGTGAACTGATCTCTATTGGCTGGAGATTAGTTGTAACAGCGAGAAAGGTTCAGCCACCACCTGGAGGTGGGCAACCCTACCCAGCCTCCATATTGTACATTCTTCAGGTGATATCGCTGAGGTCAGATTTCAAGAAGCTGGGACTTACTAGAAGTTTTAAGTTATTGGGTAACCCGATTAGAAAGGCTGGACAAACACAGCTAGGCATGCCAGAAACCTACTAAACAACCTGCAAAGCATATCTCCTTAATGAGCACTAGACTACACAAGATGGTGTCCACATGTGTGCCTATAAATTGAAACAAATGATAAATTAAAAATCCTCACTTACATACCTTGCATTATGCGAATCTAATTTCTGGGGGGAGAAAGAAATTTCATATTATTTATAAAAGAAAATAGACTGGCACATTTAAACTCATATATTCTTGCTGAAGAAAGACGTTCCAAAGATATACCGTATATACTCGGGTATAAGCCGACCCGAGTATAAGCCGACCCCCCAAATTTGAGGCCAGAAAAGGGAATTTCTTATTGACCCGTGTTTAAGCCGAGGGTCAATAAGAAATTCCCTTTACCGGCAATGCTGCGCTCTAAAATGGCGGCTGCCATTTTAGAACGCAGGGCCCCTGCCCCAGGTCGCCCTCCCGCCGGCCTCCCGGGCCCTCCCGACCCACCCCACCCCGACCCCAGTACCATCCAAGGGGGGAGGGGGAAGAGCCCCTGAACCCCCTACTTACCAGGAGAGGCGGCGAATCGGCGGCGGCGCGGTCTTCCTGGGCCGGCAAGAGGCCCCTCCAGGCCGCTGCCGGCCCGAAGAAGGCGCCTGGGCGTGTGGCCGGCGGCGGCACAGGAAGGCCCCTGCCGGCCAGAGGAAGGCGCCCGGGCTCGTGGCTGGCGGTGGCGCGGCCGGCAGGGGCCTCCTGCCGGCCCAGGAAGGCCCCTGCCGGCCGAAGGAGGGCGCCTGGGCCCTGCGGCGGTGATGGCGGCAATTTCCCCCCTCCCTCCTCCCCCCTCTACCATATTGACCCACGTATAAGCCGAGTTTGGCTTTTTCAACCCTTTTTTTGGGCTGAAAAACTCGGCTTATACGCGAGTATATACGGTATTTGAAATTCAACAATTTTGAGTGAAATGACTGCTTAAAAACAGAGTAATGTGATTTCTCTTCAGAGCAAAAATCATTGAGGTCAATTGGTTCTTGTGGGTTATCCGGGCTGTGTAACCGTGGTTACAGATGCCTGCCACAGCTGCTGGCGAAACGTCAGGAAAGAAAATACCAAGACCACGGTTACACAGCCCGGATACCCCACAAGAACCAATGAACTCTGACTGTGAAAGCCTTCGACAATACATTGAGGTCAAGTTGACTTAAATCCTGGTAGTTGGTTACGGACTAGACTGGTAGATACCATGTTAAGTTCTTCTCAGAGCCACAGGGAGGCAACCAGGAAACTTGGGCAAAAACAGCTTTGAGACACCCCTGCAAATGTTGCCAATATATAGCATAGCAAAGGTATTATAAGGTTAAGTGTGCAATAATCACCATGAATGCCAATTCACTAGAGAGGCAAATAGGCTTCCTGTTCGGTTCTGTAGGCCACCTCCCTGATGGCCAAAGGTGAAAAGTTGAATGGCTGAAGCTTTGCTTGTCCCAGTAACATTAAGCAATGTGAATCAATTTGTTGGGAGCCTTGTGGGGCCCAGCACAGTTTCTGCCCTTTATTTATTTACAAAATTGTAACTTGACTTTGGGCCTTCACAAGGGTCACCCAGGTAGCTAAAAAATTAAAGCATACATAATAAAATCACATTTAAAGACCTTTTAAAACCAACCCCCCACAAAAACATATAATTAAAATAATTAAAATACATACAAAGACACAAAAACAACCAAAACATTGATCAGGAAGGAGGGATCACTGCGGAAATGCCAAATGAAACAAAATGTCTTCACCCCAGACAGCAACAGAAGGGAACAGACAGATCTCCCTAGGGAGAGAATTCCAGAGTTTCGATGCCACGACCAAGAAGGCCGTTTCCCAGGTTGCCACCTGCCTAAGCTCAGAATGTGGGGGCACCCAAAACCGGGCCTCCAAAGATGACTGTAGGTGGTTGGGCAGGTTCCTATGGGAACAGGCAGCCCTTCTGGTATGTTGGCTCCAAACCATATAGGGCTTTGAAGCACCTTGAATTGTGCCTGGAAGCAAATTAGGAGCCAATGTAGATAGGCCCAAGACTGGAGTGATAACCCATTCCAATCAACATAATTGGTGTTCAATTTATTATTTATTATTTAGTTCACTGTGAGTTATGAATCAAGCACACCAATCCAAAGTAAGAAAAATAATATTCCTTTTTAAAAATCTGGCAGCATTACCTGAACACATTCCTGAGAATTCTGTACTTCCTCAGACGGGAAAGAAGGGTTGATTGACATAGCATTCTGCGAAGACTGATCACCACTGTGATCATTTGCTTCATGACGTGGTAGGATTGGTATGGTGCCAATGGAAGTAGAGTTTTCTCTCTGTGACAGGGAATGTGTGTGTATGAAGGGTTCCGAGAAAAAGAAATGGTCAGAACATGGAGGAAGATTTTGGCAAATAGGAAGATAAGGTTCAGATTGGTTGCCCAACCTTGGGCTTTCAGTGCCTTCCTGAAGTGCAAATATTTGAGAGATTGATATTGTACTTTTCCTTAGTCTCCTCAGAGTTGGAGAAGTAGAAATCCTTCCAGGAGCATACCTGACAAATTGGCAAGGTATGTTGTCACCCTCGTCATATTCCTCTGAAGGAACTTTCAGAAGATATGGGTGATTCCTTATGCTCTGCTTCTGTATGCTGTTGGGGTACGGTTGTGTTTCCATGTCAGACGGGGCTGTCATTTCATAGGATGAGATGATGACACTTCCCAAGTTGCTCTCTCCTACCACATTCAAACTGTCTTCCCATGGTTCAGTCCCCTCCTGTGTATGATGTAGTTCTTTCACGTTGGTTTCTTCATCCATCACGTTGATTTCCTCATCCAAAGGAACACTCATACTCTGTTTTTGCATCCTTATTCATTGCAGAAAGACCTATAGCCATTAAGACACAAATCACAAGAAAACTGTCATGTTCAAAATAGTTGTATTCTATGATTGTGTGAGTAGAAGATGATCATGGTGGCAGAACTTCCTCCATCTTCCGCTTCCCACAGCAGCCCTCTACAAACCATAAAATAAGCACTGCCAGAACATGGCTGCTTTTGGTACCTCCATGGAAAACCAGTGGGCATGGAGGGCTGCAGTGAGGTGCTTTGTACAGTCAAGGCTAAGAAGAAACGTAGTGACACAATATTGCTAGCAATGGTATGCTCAGAACCTTTTACAGGTACTTGGCCTCTGGACACAAACACTGCCCTAGATCTTCAGTTCCTCCAGTTGGGTATGTAAAGACAACACAATGCCACAGTGGGTAAGCAAGGGAGGAAGATCTCCTGCTTGAAACTTTGACTGCTACAAAATCACTTCTGTTATGTGTACCTACTGTGTATTGATTCAACAGCTCTTCTTCCCTCAGCAATGTCTCCCATAGCAGGGGGTGAGAGCCAGTGTGGTGTAGTGGTTAAGATTGTTAGACTAGTATCTGGGAGACCCAGGTTCAAATCCCCACTCATGCCATGGAAGCTCACTGGGTGACCTTGGGCCAGTTACACTCTCTCAACCTAACGTTGTTGTAAGGATAAAATGGAGGAGAGGAGAATAATGTAAGCTTCTTTGGGTCTCCATTTGGGAGAAAAGTGCAGTATAAATGGATAAAATAAATTAAAAAATTGGATATGCCCAGTGGAGATCTGTTAGCAGTACATCATCATGATGTTGGTGTAAGTCCACATGCTAATGGTGGAAACAGGGAACATAACATCACTTCTGGATTGCCATTGCACAACCCAACCAATGTTACTACTGGCCAAACATGATTCTCCATGGAGCTTCCCAAACTGAAACAGTAGACCAACTTCCAATGCAACTTCCTATAAGAGATATGCTAGGTCAGTGCAGCACTCAAAGGCATATAGGGCCTTGCTTACAAGATAATTGGCAACCCCATTCACAATGCATAACTTTCATTCAGAACTCTATTCCTGATGCTGTTCAATACATGTTTGGATTGTTTTACAACTTTTCAATGGGGTTGAGTGGACGCCATCTCTTGCCTGATCTCTGCTGTCTTCTGCATGAGACTTGCACAGGAAGAAGGCTGAGAGGGTCTTCCCATGTCTGCACAGTTGCTCACTTGCACGGGGAAAGCCAGGCTCCTCCAGGTTCACAATGGTCCTGACCACTGCTGGTGTGTATGATACAGATGGGAGTGGAGATGGGATGAATAGCAGCAGGCAGTAGTAATGAACCTCCTGAATGCAGTTGAGGAGTGGCTATGTCAGAGGATGCAAAGCAATATTGGGGTCTGGAGCAACCAATCAACGTGTGCATCCCATTCCCCCATGAGGTCTGATGGTGCAAAATCTGGCATTTCTTCTAGGCTCATGGAGAGCTGGAACTGGAGGGTTCATGCTAAGCCTGTGCTGTTCCACAGTGCTATTCCTTTATTGGCAGTCTTTCCTCCCAGTATGTGGCTAGTTTCAACACTGGGAGCAGTGGAGGATTCCAAATGCCCAATAACATGTATTATCTCCATGGGTATGAGGGAAAATGTGACGAGTGGCTTCCAATTTTGCTTCCTCCTGTTTTGCTGCTGATCAGCTTATAGCTTCTCAAAAAGGTGAACAGCACCTTATTCCCAGTTTCCCTTTTGGTGGGACACAAATCTCTCACTTCTGTTTCCTCAGTGAGGTATTGGGGATTGGAGAATGTCCTGTTGTTTCATCTCTAGCTGCTGTTCTAATGTTTGCCCCCTTGCCTTTAAAAAAACCAAACCAAAAAAACCAAGGCATTCTTCTTTTCCTGGAAGCTGAGCTCTTGTCTGGGACAGGTTGTGGGTATTCTATGGGGGTTCCATCCATCCATCCATCCATCCATCCATCCATCCATCCATCTTATTCGATTTATAACCCATACCCTCTCCTCCACAGAGCACTTGGGGCAGTTCAAACACACAACATAGCATTAAAACTTAAAATAGATAATAAAACAGATGAATATGAAAATTACAATAAAACAGATTCTAATTAAAATTCAACCGGTCATCAGGTCTGGAACAAATCTGGACAGCCAGCCAGCTCACCCATTCTCTTAGGTAATTAAATGGTGCACAAAACAAGGTAGCCTTGCATGCCCTATGGAAGCTTAATAGCTCCCACAGGACACAGACCTTCTTGGGGAGCTGGTTCCAGAGGGCAGGGGCAGAAAACAAGAAGGACCTTCCTCATGCAGATGACAAATGGACTATTCATGAACCAGGCACCTGCAGTAGGCCCCATGATGAAGGCCGAAGGGGGAGAGAGAGGTCATATTGGGAGAGGAAATCCCAAAGGTATGATGGTCCCAGACCATTTAGGACTTTTTAGGTCAAAACCAACACCTTGAATTGGCACAGGAAACTGACTGAGAGCCAGTGCAGTTGCTGCAAGATTGGAGTCATATGAGCTGACCAGGAAGACCAGGTCAGCAGTCTAGCTGCTCCATTCTGGACCAATTGCAGATTCCAAAGTGTCTTCAAGGGTAGCCCTACATAGTGTGCACTTAAGTAGTCTAATCTGGAGATGACTGTCATATGGATCAAAGTGGCAAGGTCCAAACAAGACAAATAGGGAGCCAATTGGCAGGCTTGGCATAGATGGTCAAATGCTGTGCAGTGAAGATACCTGGATAATATGGCTGGCATTCCCCATCTTCCTTCCCTGTCAAGGATGGGATGGGATTTGAACTGAAGAGCTCCCAGGAGTATATGCCTCAGCTCTCCCTGGAGGGGAAGTTGCTATGTTTTTATGTTCCTTTCCTTGTGTTCTGTTTGTAGGTTAAGGCAGGGTGATATCAGAGAGGCATGCCAACATTAGTGTACGTTGGTTGGCAGCTTTCATGTTTGACTGACATAAGGGTGTTTGTCAACACGCCTCTTCATGATTGGCAGGCGTGGGCTATATGAACTCCAGTGAAGTTGCTTTGATCTCAGCTTCTTGGAACTGGGTCTTTTGGGAAATTTATTTTCTCCGCTGCAACGGCATGGACTACTGAGTAGCAACCTGGCACTGTGTGCTAGTAATGCACTTAGAGTAGCACTATTTACTTACTTCCAGGGCAATATACAACTGTCTCAGAGCATGGTCAGAAGGTACATGATACAGTTTTACTGATGAAGGGCATCTAGCATTGAGAATTTTCTAGATAGAAATAAACAAGTTAGCCAAAGGATATGAAATAAAAGACTGAAAGTCTTTTTTAAACACACACAATATTTTGCATTCTTTCAGCTGACCTTCTCTCTCCCTCCCACCCTCAAGAACCTTTTGTGATTCATCTGATGATACTTCTGACACTCCCCTGATCATGAGTGGCAGACTGGAGATGGGAGGACACTGTCACCAGGCAGAGGTGTATGCAGAGCTCAATGCTGGATCTTAATTTGGGGCTGAAAGCAAATACTAGGCATGCATACTGCCCAATCTACTACTTGAATGCTTAACTAGTTGAAACACTAAATTACCTTAAAACACTTTAGTTTTAAGAGGTTTGGAGTCATGCTGAAATTTCTATCAAACTCCAGAACAAAATGCATTAAAACTTACTGCAGTATATACATAGAAATATGACATAGTAACAAAACACGCCTAAGGTATAACACAGAATTTACATAGACACACTCTAGCTTGTTTCTTACCATTTTAACAGCAGCCCCGTGGGTGTCATTGATATTGTCGGTGCCACTTGGTTAACGCTCTGCACAAAAATAGCATAAAATGACCGTTGAAATCTCTGCTGGACTGGGAGTAGAAATTCCCCTTCTCACTTTCCAAGACTCCTTCCTGAATGCAAGCATAGGGAACTTGTTTTTCCTCTTTGCATGTTTCCAAGGGGTTTCTTTATCTCAACAGTGAAAAGGGAAGTAGTGTCAAGCAGTATACAAAAGGTAACATGATCTGCTTTAATACATGACAGATTATCTGCTTTCTTTAAAGACTCGTTAGTTTAATTCTGCTTTTACCTCCCAATTTTTAATTTTTCTGCCCAGATTTGGAGGTCAGTGAGTGCTTTGGAAAATTAGCATCACTCATGGGAGGAAAATAATCAAGAACCTGGTTGTTAGGGGAGAAGACGTCAGCCACTGTGCCTGTCCTCTGTGATTAAATGTAGACTGACTGCTTGACCTTTCCGTTGAGTCTCTTACTTATCTTCTCTTGACAAAAGGAAGCTCTTGTCCTTAGTAATGGTGCCCTTTTACAGTCCTCCTTCAGGGTCCTTTTAAAAGTCTTCCTTCAAGAGGATGCTAACGCACAATATGTCTCATCTATCCTACTGAATTCATAATCAGCCATTCCATGCCAAATCAACAAAATCTGGCAGATGTCTCCTTATAGTAATGGATTATGTCATTGTATGTGTTGAAAGGTATTTACAACTAGGATTTCAAAACTTCAATTAAATCAATCTCTGGGATTTCATTTCCATAATCTCCAATTACCCATACATGGAAAATTATCATCAACTCATTTGGCAATGTATAATATCAGTATCACATTTACTGATACATTTAAACATCTTTAAGATTTTCCCAAGTCCATAATTTGGATTTATTCCCTAGCAGTAGGGTTGCCAGCCTCCAGGTGGTGGCTGGAGATCTCCCACAATTATAACTGACCCCCAGGCAACAAAGATCAGTTCCCTTGGAGAAAACGGCCACTTTGGAAGTGGGATTCTATGGTATTATACCCCATTGAAGTCCCTCCCCTTTCCAAACTCTTCCCTACACAGGCTCCACCCCCAAAATATCCAGGTGATTCCCAACCTGTAGCTGACCACCCTACCTAACAGGGTATTTTAATGTGCCAAAATAGCTTTATGTGTGAGTTCCTAGTTCACTGAACCCAGGCTGGTCTTCCATCAAAGACTGGAACCCTTTATCTAGCCCCCAGGGATTACTCTGGTTAAAGGCATACTAAATCTTAGGTAACTCCAGGAATGTTGCTGATTGATCAGGAGAAACTCTAGATTAATTAGAATAATTAATTGGTTAGGAGGCAAAAATTGTGATTAGGGGAACAGAAATTTACTCTTGTTTGTGTCCTTGACTAGTTGCCAACTCTGGGTTGGGAAACGCCTAGAGATTTTGGGGGGTGGGGCGGGACCTCAATGGGGTATAATGTTACAGAGTCCAGCATCTGAAGCAGCCATTTTCTCCAAGGGAATTCATCTCTGTCACCTGGAGATCTGTACTAATTCCAACTGATCCCCAGGCCCCACCTGGAGGCTGGCAATCCTAGGCCAGACAGCTAGTTTCTGTGTGTATCTGCAAGTGTGGCCTTAGGTCTTCTGGCTGGAAAATGCTATCCTTCCCAGTTAATGCTATTGGTTCTTCTTTGATGGATCCAGTGGTGGTGGAGGAGGCATTTTCATGGAAAAGCATTAACAGGCTTTCTGCATTTTAAGATCAAACTCTGAGATTAGTCTACTGTAATTGTCTGGCAATTGGTTTACTATGATTTATGAAGCTATCCTCCCCCCGATGTTGTGGAATATCAGGAATTATTTTTTGAGGGGTGCTTCTGCCTCTTGCTACCCCCTGGTGTTGTTCTCTCCTTAGGAAAAGTAGTTCCTGAGTCACCTCCTAGCTCTGAACAACCTAGGGTTGCCAACCTCCATGTACTAGCTGGAGATCCCCTGCTATTACAACTGATCTCCAGCCGATCGAAATTGGTTCACCTGGAGAAAATGGCCACATTGGCAATTGGATTCTATGGCATTGAAGTCCCTCCCCTCCCCAAACCCTCCCATCCTCAGGCTTCGCCCCAAAACCCTCCCACTGGTGGCAAAGAGGGACCTGGCAACCCTAGAACAACCACAACTAATTGCTGTTCAGGCATGGAAGCCTTGTGTCTGCTTCCCTCTGACATTTCTGTGGGCTGGTGCTAGTATGCCTTTGGCTTGCTTGCCACCTTTCTATTGCTAAGAAATTGGCTCTTATAAATACTGTATAATTTTAACCTGCTTCAAATGGGCCTGCACTGGCCATAAACATTTAAAGTATCCTTGGCAGATGCTTGAAGTAGAACACTTCAGTTGTCAGAATTGCCACTTAACAAATAAATATCATTTGATCTTACAGATATTTGTAGGGCTGTACAGCTCTATCTCTCTCTTTGTTGTTGTTGTATTTTTCAGGTTTGGGTTTAATAAACCCAGAAATTTTCAAAAAAATCTGAAAAGCTAAATATTGCTAGCCCAGGCCCAGTAGGGACCCAGAGGCCTGGACCTTCCCACGGGGATGCCCACCCCCCGCCCATGACACCGCTCTGACCGGAACCCTGAACCAATGTGAGTGCAGAGTTGAGCAGCATACAAAACACAATTACAAACATGAGTGGATTGAAACAGGCCATAACTTTATTGGTTACAGCATTAGGCACTGGCAAGCATAGGGGCGGGATCCTGACATCAGATGACTCAATGTATCCTGTGCCCAACCCGCCTCCTGGGCGCAGCTTAAGATGGCACTATGCAGGACCCACTTGGATGGCAGCCACTGTGTGGTCCCCTGCCACTTGGGAGGAGGCCAGCCCCACAGCCCCCAACTGGGCATGTCCAACTCCAGGCCTCCCCCAAAACCCCTTATTGGGGGCACGCAGGCCGGCTTTTCCCCAAACAGGATCCAGACCCATGCCCAAACTGCCAACCTTAAACTTGTGACAAAATATAAACATGAACATGTGACAAAATATAAACATTGATCATAGGGAGGGCGGGCGGGCGGGTGGGACAAAGTCAGCAGAGAACTGGCCGAGCCAGGGGAGAGGCAGGCAATAAGTACCTGGCCAGCGGACCCAAGTGAAAACCTCAGGTGCATTCTTGCCGGCCAGGACTGAGAAGAGCTCCGAAAGCCCTGATTGGCCCATTCAAAAAAGTGGGCGGCGCTGATGCCTGACGCGTGGCCGGCTGCTGCCATTTCCCACTTGGGTGCAGAACAAAGAAGGTTGCTCCTCCTGGCCCAGCAATGCTGCCACGGCTGCCGGGAGCAGGGGAAGGGGCAGTGCGCCGTCCACAGCCTCACCTCCGAACTTCCCCCCACCCTCCAATGGACACAGCCGATCCCAGCCAGACCTTTGACTCCTGACACAGGCCTGAGTGGGAGCCGTCGCTGCTTTATTTGACTTTTTTGAAAAAAACTGAAACATACAGAAGCGAAGAGCTGTGTGCTGGGCTGTGCCATTGGGGATCAGATCCTGCTAGTGCTTGCCAGCTCAGACCTCCAGGAGCTCTGAGAACACCTCTCTGCTTTCAAGCTTAAACTCTACCTGGAGATCTCCTGCTATTACAACTGATCTCCAGCCGATAGAGATCAGTTCCCCTGGAGAAAATGGCAGCTTTGGCAATTGGACTCTATGGCATTGAAGTCCCTCCCCTCCCCAAACCCTCCTCAGGCTCCTCCCTAAAAATCTCCAGGTATTTCCCAAGCTGGAGCAGGCCAGGACTGATACAATTCTATTGTAGGCTCAGAACTCCATGTGGAGTTCTGAGCCTGCAAGCAGCAGTGATCTGACTCAGATAAGTAAGGGAAGGGAGGCGAGAGGTGAGGGAGGAGAAAAATGGCAGTGGGGCAAAGCGGCTTGTATAATGCTGAAAAAAATCAGCATTATTTGGGATCTGCTTTTTCATTTCCCTTTTATTGCCGCCATTTTTGTACCGGTAAAAAAACCCCACAGCCCAAAATGCCAAAAAGGTATTTTGCTTTTGTTTTTTCTTGGTTCGGATTTATCGAAAGCACACCCCTAGATATTTGAGCATGCCTGGAATGTTGGTAAAATGGAATAGGTTGCTGTTCATGTAGTTTATAGTGGAAATATGTTGCCAAACTATGCCTCACATAATCTCAATAAGTCTGTTTTCATCTGGGAAGGGCAGTAAACTTTTTTTAACTTATGAAAACGAATAAACTTTTAAAAATGTACTGCCACTCTATATTTGCAGTAAAAAGACTGTGAACTGTTTGTGCTTTTATTTTAATATCAAAGTCTGTGGTGATGACAAAGTTAATGATTGTATATCTCGTAGTGGTAGCCCTGCTGTGCTGATCAAAATATCTATACAACGGAGCTACCAAGAGTTAGGGAACATGTTGGAATAAGCCCTGGTTTGTATAGAATACAGAAACAGAAACAATAGGGCGAATAGTACTGGTGTGGACAGTGAATAGAAATTCACTTCCCCTGAATCCCCCTAGATCACACATTTTTTCATTCTAATAGTAGACTTACAGTTAGGGTTGCCAACCTCCAGGTGGGGCCTGGAGATCTCTCAGAATTACAAATGATCTTCAGGTTACAGAGATTAGTTCCCCTGGAGAAAATGGCTGCTTTGGATACCACTCTATGGGATCACATCCCCGTTGAACTCCCTCCTCTCCCCAAACCCCATCCTCCACAGGCTCTAACCCCAAATCTCTAGGAATTTCCCAACTCTGAGTTGGCAACCCTGTGTTACAGTTCTATCCTAAGTGGAGTTGCACTCTTCTATGGCCAGTGAGTTTCAGTATATTTACAAGCTTTTCTGAAAGTGCAGGAAAAAACATTACATTGTACAAAAGATACACAAGGAAACAAAAGGGTGCCAAGTGCCTCTTGACAAGAACTGTGCATGTGCAAAGTCCCAGTTAAGAGATCTTTCAATGGAGGTTTGGAGCTGGTGATGCAGCTTAAGGAGAGAATGTTGAACTCCTTTCTTGTACTGAACCATTAAGGTTGGAACCCCCACCCCCCACCCCCTGATCCACCATTATCACACACCCCCAATGGCTTTTAAAGGAAAAAGGGAGACTTGGTGCCCTCAAAAATCCTTCAAATATTGATTAGGTTTCTAAAGGGGCAAGAGCTGTGCTGAAGTTGCAATATAAGACAGTACCTTCTTGCAGTTTTTCAATCCACATCAGACAAGACAAAAGAGGATCCCTGGGAGTAAAAGGAAATTGAACACAGGAGCCCAAAGGAGAACTCAGCTAGGAAATGGAATGTCCTCCCTCTGTGTGTGTGTCTCTGCCCCTCTGAATATAAAATATAAAATTAGATGCCAAATAACACACAGCATGTTATCCCTGTTTGCATACAAAGCGGTGGCAGCACAATTAATGAGCTTTATTGTTTTTAGCAATTTGCTTTTCTTGCCCTGTGTTTGAACATTCAGCACTGCGTGGAAAAGAGACTCGTTGGGCGTCCCTCCAAAGCAGTTATGAGCCAAGGAAACCAAAGCAAAAAAAAAAAAAAAATCCCATGGCAACAGCAAATGTAGAAAAATGAAAGAAGATTCAAATTAGGTTGTGTAAATATTAACCATTATAAAGCTGCTTGCAAAGAGTTTTTTGGCAATAGAAAAAGCGAAATGGGACAGCAGGAGAATCTCAATGGTTGGCAATTTGAATTATTTCCCCATAAATTATTGAAGATTTGGGGGTGGAGCCTGGAGAAGGTGGAGTTAGAGGAGGGGAGGGAGCTCAGAAGGGATGTGATGTCATAGAGTCTGCCCTCTGACCCTGCCATTTCCCCCCCAGAGGAATTGATCTCTGTAGTCTGGAGATCAGTTGTAATTCTGGGAGAACTCCAGGCCCCACCTGGGAGATGGTAACTCTAGGTGCCCCCAGTGTAGTTCTTGACATGGAAGCAGGTGGATTAGCAGTTATCCAGGACACACCACCAGAACTCCTTGATTTATAGAAAACAGTGTTGTTTAATTTACAGTACACAGATACAAAAGACAAACCGTCACGTACACTTCTCTCCACCAAACTTCCCAACACAGAGTTACAGTTACATAGGCTTATATACATAACACTACCTGAAACCAATAAGGCCACCTGTAGACCTGGCCACAGTATTACATCATCCTTACTGCTTTAAACCGGTTAGTTGCAGTTCACCCTAGAACCTGCAAGGCTATTGCTGCCTCTTGCATCATCCTAGATGCCTCTGATCTGACAGCTACCTGTCAGCTGTCTCTGTCAGATTATTATGGGCAACTTGTTACTCTGACAGTTCTGTAGTGATCGTAACTGACATATACAATGGCTCCAGTGTGTCAGCATTGTGCTGTGAGTCTAGCTTGGAACTGCAAATGGCCTGTTGTAATCACTGCTATCATTGTACTGTCACCTATATGAAGGGCTTCAGTTCAGGGACTTTCTGCGGACTGTTTTGCAGAAGCGTATGGGAGAAGGCAGAGGTGAATTACTAGGAAATCCCCCCACTATATAAGGCAATAGCACAATGCTCTTCAGCTCTGGGGCAGCATTCTGCTCATCTTGCCCTCACTATGGATGCTGAGAACTTCACAGCAAACATGTTCAGCAGACTAACGTACTGTTTTTGGCAGCTGCCATCACCTGTGACCTGATCTCCCTGTCTTACAGTTGTCTGGCTCAAGCAGCATGCTGAACAACTTGGTGGCTTTGCAATAGCTAGATGGAGTTTCATTTCCTCGATGGAGTTTCGTTTCCTGGGACATTTCTCACACAACGGGTAAATGTGTGATTCAACTTGTGAACAGTTGGCAGCCATGTTGTGCACATCTGGAAAAGAAAAACTAGGGTAACTGTTCTGATGATTGTATTTTGCCTGCTGTCCCTGCCTCATTAGACTACGGTTAAACATGGTCAGATTATCAACTTTATTCCATGAACTTTAAGCGGAAGCAACCAGGAGCAGATTGGCCCTTTAACCTACTGGCTTTCCACAAACTCTGCAAAACTGAATTATTTAAGAGGGCTTTTCTACGCAGGTAATAGGGTAGTTGATTTCAGGTAGGCGGCTCAAGGCTGACTCAACTGTCCATCCTTCCGAGGTCGGTAAAATGAGGGGGGGGGGGGGTCTGAGCCTGACAGCCCTTACCATGTGGTTCCTGGGCTATTTTAATGGCCCAATACACAATGGGAAGCAACTGATGCCCACACAATGACTAAAAATATCAAATAATTTAAAAGTTCAGATTCTGTTCCATGCTTGTAGGAAACAGCACCAGCCAGGTTTGGTATCAAAAGTTTGGATCTGATGACATGACTGATCCTTCAGCCCAGTCCTGAAAATATATTGAATATAGATTGCAGGAAAGGAAAAATATGTTCTTGGTTCTTTTTTATTTCTGGGGAGAGGGTACATAGAAATACAAGTTGAGTGTCCCTTATCTGAAAAAACTGATATCCGAAATGATTCAAATCTTTTTGAGTGCCCACAAAGGATAATAAAATGGCACGTGTCCAGGCAGGTCGCACCAATGGCAGGTGCCCCATGATGCCCCACATGCACAAAATTATCAAAAATATTGTATAAAATTACCTCCAAGCTATGTGAAAAGGGTGTATATAAAACATAAATGAATTTTATGTTTAGACTTGGGTCCCATCTCCAAGATATCTCGTTATGTGTATGCAAATATTCCAAAATCCAAAAAAAATCCAAAACACTTCTGGTCCCAAGCATTTTGGATAAGGGACATTCAACCTGTATTTTGATTTTTTTAAAAATGTGGCATTTTGGAGCCTTTTTTTTTTTTTTTTAATGAGACAGTAAATGTACTTGGCAATTGTTTGTGGATGTAAAGCTGCAATGGAATCTTACAGTGCAGTCTTGAGCAGTGCAATCTTATACCCTTCTAAACCAACTGATATCAATGGATTTAGAAAGGTCCGTTGCAGTGGTTCAGGTAATACTTCCATGTAGTTGAAGCCAAGTATAGATGTGCAGCCAATTCAACTCCCTACATATACTAAGCACTGGCCAATTTAAAATTCCAGTAGGGTTTAGGTAAAAAAGGATCAGTGACATGAAAAGATCTCTCAGTATTCAGATCAAATAAATTCCTGCCACATATTTGTTTTAGCCCTTCTTTGGAACAGACAATTAAAAAATAATTGTGGAGTACCAAAAATCAGAATGCTTACTTTTTCTTCTATGTGTTTATATTTTATAAAAATTTACTGAAGCTCTTTAATCTTCTCTGATCTCTGCAACTTGGACCAAAGCACTGGAATGCAATTTGGATTGGGTGGAATGGGCATGAAGATGTGCGAGGAAAAGGAGTTTAAATCTACACTGTACCCCAATTTATCTAAATATATGCTCTCACTTTCTTTGGGATTCATCTTCAGGATATACTTGGTGGAAATGTTCATGTGTTCAGTGAGTGTACAACTGGCTTGCTTATTCAAACATTCTGGGATCGTCTGTTAGGTAACTTTGACATCAGTTAAGCACTATGGCAACCTATTCTTTATTGTAGAGGATAAAGAAATAGAAAAGATGTTGCTACGCCTCTCACAAAAATGAATATATCTCATTTCTAAACATCTTGTAGGTGTATCAGGAAAATGAAACTTGGGGCCAATTATCACCATCTACAGGTGCTAATGAGAAACAAATGAAATCAACACTGAATATATGGGATTGAGAGAGCTGAAATATTTCCACAGTTCAGGGCATTGTTGTTATTCGTCATTTCAGTTTGAGAATGTTCAACTTTATTAAATGTGAAGCTGAAACAGATTCTAGATTTGTGACAACAACAACAACCATCTTACTGGATACTCCCCCCTCCTTTAATGGGATTTTATTAATGTTCACATGGAGGCTGGGACTTGGTATCTATTGAATATGAATCTGTAAGATGATTTTCCAGAAACAGGTTCATAGTGAATAGAACGGAACATGTTTACTGTCCAAAACCATAAGCACAACCTATCCTTTCTCACTCATAGCTAAGGATTTTTAAGTCCTATTGGCTTAGATTCTAAGATCCTATTGCATGGCTAAAATGTGCAGGCTGCATTAACAATCCCCCCAATAACCTCATAAAACATATAGGCAGACAATGTCTTCTACTGTGCCATCCGAATATATACATGCATATTATGTGAGCATCTTCGCAATACTCTGAAAAAAACCTGCATTCATATTCTGGGGTATATTTTTACCCCAAGGCAAATTCCAATGTCTCTTTTTAGAAAAATGTTCCACAATGTGAAATGGTTGTTTGTGGTGGCCGAAGATATCCAAGCACCTAGAGCCATAAATGTATTTACACATGAGATGATTTTTCCCATTAATAATATTAAACCTTCATTTTGCTCTTAGAATGTGTGTGTGTGTGTGTGTGGGGGGGGGTGTTAGCCCAAGAACATATTCTCCAGATTATCTGGAGGGGTCATCAGTTTCCAGAAAGGGACATATTTCTCTAGAGAACTTAAAATTCCAGCAGTAGTGTTTTCTGGGAGAGGAAGTCATGAGGTATTATTTTTTACCTCTCATACATTTAATATGCTGGGGGAAAAGAAACACCCCAAACACAAAATGTAGGTTTCTGCGGCTGTTTGTGTCCCAGTCACTTTTTCCTGTACTAAAAGAAAACAGTAAGTAGCTATACTCTGTGGACATTATTTACTAATGTGTAGGTGACAGTGTCCTAACAGGGAAAGTTGTACAGCCACTTCTCTATGTATTCTGCCAAAAAGGGCACCTGGGGTACGAATTAATTCCAGACCCAATGCATGCATACATAATATAATGTATAAGATATACATTGATCATTCCATCATGTTTACTCAAACCTTTGGAAACCAAGCTTCTGTGTATGCATGTCTTTGTTCTTGTTTTTATGTTCCTGACGCTATAGTTTTTATGAGTGGGAATTTTTATTGCTGCTGTTTTTATTGTTAATGTGGGTGTATATTGTTTTGCGTTGTTTAGTTTTATATTCTATAAGCTGCCACAAATGTCTCATGGGCACAAAGGTGGCATATAAAGTGTTATAAATACTATGCTATTGTCCAACCCAGAGAAGCAGATGGCACAGTCTGATTGCACAGGGCTGTAAAGGCTCTTTTCAGAGAGCTGATATTTAAAATTGGCAAGCATATGGATACATTTCACAGCAACAACACAGTGTCACAAGTGCATTACCAAAGTGCATCCATGTGTAAAACCTGACATTTCTCGTGTTTGCAAATATAAATGGTTGTTAGCGTTGACACTGACTTTGTGTCGTGTATCTGGTCTTTTGTTTTCTAAAAATGTAGAAATGTTATGCAGGCAGATATTTGCCATTCTGGTTACAATGATAGTTGCAGATTAAATGATTATTAATCATCTGGAAATAATTGCTTTTCAGCTACAAAAAAAAAAGTGAAGCAAGTCCTAATTGTTTTGCTGCTTTATGAACCTGCAGAAATATGTCTTTTCAGCTCTTTCTTTAATTCATTCACTTCCACAGATGTGCAGGCAAACACGCTCACATTTTGTTTTACGTGCCTTTTTTGCTTTTTGTGCAGTAGTAAGCAATTGTTTAAGGTCACATGAAAACTGTTTCAGTACCATCTTTCTATGCTGTGCCCTTAGACACAAAAGCTCCTCCGGGGAGGGGGGGGAATAATTGAATAGCAGTTGGTTTTTTGAACCAACACAGATCATTTATGTAGTTTAAATCACTGGGACTGTCCTTAAAATATGTAGCACTGTTAAAAACCCAATATATCACTCTAGTACAGTCCCCCCCCATCACATCATTTCTTGAGTTATGTAGCTCAAGGACACTTAAGTGGCTGTCCCATTGATGAAAGGCTCCTTAGGCTGGAGAAAGCCCTCACAGTTTGCTCAATGAAGAGGTAGCATTAGGGTTACCAGCCAATGGCTAGCAATGGCTGGAGTCTGGGGGGGCGGGGACATGGGGACACCAGTGAAGGATGGCATTACATCACTTCTGGAGATGGCATTACATCACTTCAGTCTGCTCTAGGAATTGCAGGAAACTCTTGTTTACCATAGAGTTTTACCATAGGGTTTCTAGTGATTTCCTAGAGTGGACTGATGTCATGTTTGAGTTTTCCCCATAAGTTGTGTAATGCTGTCAGTTGATAGTTATCCCCCCCCCCAAAATGTCCTGCTTGCCTCTGGAATGGCAGCATAAAACAGGAGCTGGTGATGGGGAGTTGCCTACCCCAGGTGGTAATCTAGCAGCCCTTGATAGGATACCTGCCACTGCCTGTAATATATATTTTATTACAGTGAATTTCAATGAAGAGTGCTGTAAAGACATCCCTGATTTATCTGACTCTGATTCACAGAAAGGTTAAATGGCCAGCTTTTAAGTATATTCGGTATTAATTTGCAAAACATACATGTCGAGAAATGTAAGGACTTTTGTTATGGCTATTTGGCTTCCTTGTAGTAACAACAACAACAATCCAATATGACAGTTATATGTAATAATAACCATATGAAATGTGGGGTGAGAGAGAGAGAGAGAGAGAATGAATTGCCACCCCTTCTTTCTTCAACAAGCTCCTGAAAACAGAAAATTTAACTGGAAATATGTAACTATGACATTTTCTTACACTATCCAAAATGCCCTGCAGAGAGAGCAGATGGAGTAGAGCAGGCAGCGATTGTTAAATGAGAGTTCGTATGAAAACAGAAATGTATCTTTTGGCACCAAGTGACGATGTACTAAATTATTATGCAGAAAAAGAAAATACGGGTGTTATCTCTACCCCTACAATGCTGCCTAGTTTAACAATGACCCCCTGGGCTACTTTACCCTCTTGAAGGGGTAAAAGACCCATAACTGTGCCTGGTGTGGGAAAGGGAAGAGTTCCATCCCCCCCCTCCAATTTCAGCACTATGACCCTCATCCTGTTTGGGCCCCGACAGCTTCTTTTCAAGGACCAGATTAGATGCCTGGAGTTCCAGCCAAGGAACGCCCGTACAAAGTATACTTTAAAAAACTCATGAGTTTATGTTCAGTGGCATAAACTTGTGTTACATAATGAACAGCATAATCCAAGGCCACAAGATGGCAGTGCAGCATTTTACAAAGCATTACCTGGACCCTCACCATAACCTGTTCTTGGCTTTCTGTTGTGTCTGAAACACTGCTGACTGTAGGCTAATCTATATATGTGGAATATTAGAAATAACATAGTCTCCTGCCACAGGGCAATTTTATTGACTTCAATGGCCTGTGGAAGGCAATTGCATTCACAGTGTGATTTCAGGAATCTGTATTGGCACATCTTTAATATCCAAGGTTTATATATAACTTTCCATATATGTAGAAGCATATTTTAGAAAACATAGATTATTCATTTTGCATTGCATATGGTTAGTAAAAGTACTGAAACCCTTGGAGACAATATTAAAAAGATACATCCTGGCCTCAGGGAATCCTTCCCTACAAAATGCAGGCTGTAGAGCAGGAGCGCCGAAGTCATTTGTCGTGAGGGCCGGATAGGGCATACATGTCCTTTGATTGGGCCGGACTATGTGTACCAGCCCACAGCAGGCTCACCAGCCCAGTTGAGGAGTTTGTGTGTGTGTCTGCCTCAGCTGGTAGAGTTTCCAGATAGTGTTCGTCCCCGCTCCCACTCCCAGAACTAAAATACAACACGCTACCAAGCAGAGTTACAGTCTTGAAGTCAATTGGCTTAGAAAGGTGTAAGTATGCTTAGGATGGCACAGTCAGTCACTAAAAATGTTAGGTTCCAAAGAAGAAAACTTCAAGGTATCCACCACTGGATGCCACCATTCCATGAGGGGATGAGAACAGTCAGGCTATCTGCTGGCATAGGCTTGTGAGCAGATTCAGACTGCAGCTGGTGCAACCAAGTCGCAACAGGAACAGAGAGGAAACATACTGGAGAGAGGGATGGTGCCTGAATTCCCTGAAGGGACTTCCACCCACATTCCCAGCTCCACTCCCTAAGACCTGACAGCACTAGCCCACAAGGGCCTGGAAAATGTGTAAAGCTGCTGCCAGGTTTTAAAGATTTAAAAGAACGGTCCATTATAAACATAAAATATAAATCAAATTTGGCCAAGAAAGGCAAGGCCAGATGCTGACTAAGGAGCTTCTAACAAGCAGCCCTGCACCAGCAGGCCCAAGACTTGAGAGACTAAGCGTTTCATGAGGTAAAAGCCTTGAAAATCACCAAGAAGGAGCTTCCTTATGTACCCTCAGATGCCTTGTGATCAAGTCCAAAGAATAATCAGTCCCTCTTGATTTGGGCTGAATTTAGAGGCTCTAAATACTTATATATCTTTTTATTTTTTAAAAAAAGCTGTTTATTGAAACCAGCTGTCATTACTTTTGCAAAGGTGTTTATGGTTATCCCATGGAGAGAGAGACAAAAATAAGAGAGGGGGTGGAAAGAGATAGACCTTGAGAGAAGTGGAGGTAGAGAGGAAGAATCAGAGTTGAGGGGAATGGGATGGCTGTTCCTGCAAGTTTCTTGAGGGTCCCCACTCATACATTCTAATAACAAAGTTGGCCAAATCTAAGGATACTTAAACCCAGTGATTGGTGCTGTGAACGAACAAGACAGATTTTTCTACAAATCTGAAGAACAACCCAGGTTTGCAGAAAAATCTGATACCTAAAAACGAATACATTGGGGGGAGTAAGAAAAACCCAAATGGTAAAAGGAGTTCCTGTACCTTTAAGAAATGGAATCCTTTAGTGGCAATTGCTTGGAAACCACACATTCTAGGCTTGGTTTTTGTCAGTAAAAGGCAGGGGAGGGGGCAGGGCCCTTTCAAGGGCTGTTTTGACCTTTGAGGAAGGACTCATCAGGGCCAGGCCTGGCAGCAACCACTGGGTGACTTGATACCACCCAACTGCATGACTCACCTAGCAGCC
This sequence comes from Euleptes europaea, assembly GCF_029931775.1. Classification (NCBI taxonomy): domain Eukaryota; kingdom Metazoa; phylum Chordata; class Lepidosauria; order Squamata; family Sphaerodactylidae; genus Euleptes; species Euleptes europaea. The sequence goes on along the minus strand of NC_079314.1, from coordinate 82,358,065 downwards.
ATCCTGTTAAAGCCAGTGTGGTGTAACAGGTAGAGCTTCAGAGTAGTGTCTGGGAGTCCCAGGTTTGAATTCCCACTCTGTTGTGGAAGCGCACCTGGTGACTTAAGACCCGGCACACAGGCTAAACCTAACCTATATCACAGGATTGCTGTGAACATAAAAAGGAGAGAAGAATGATGTAAGCTGCTTTGGTCCCCACTGTGGAAAAAGATGGGTTCCCACTTGTGAAACCCTAATAGTCAAACTGTTTACTAGTGAACATTTAATGACATGCACAGATGCATCAGCAGTTTGAGCAGAGGCAGGGGGGTAGGTATTTATAAGTAGAACTTTTCTACTGTGGAAAATGCCCCCAAAATGTCCCAAATAGGGTTGCCAGGTCCCTCTTCACCACCGGCGGGACGTTTTTGGGGGAGAGCCTGAGGAGGGCGGGGTTTGGGGAGGGGAGGGACTTCAATGCCATAGAGTCCAATTGCCAAAGCGGCCATTTTCTCCAGGGGAACAAATCTCTATCAGCTGGAGATCAGTTGTAATAGCAGGAGATCTCCAGCTAGTACCTTGAGGTTGGCAACCCTAGTCCCAAAGATGTATCTGTTGTCAATGCTCTATTTTAGTTCTTGATTGTAGAAGCCCCTTCTCTTCCTGTACACCGTAGATGATAAAACCAATCTGGTCAGAATCCACAGAGATTATACAGACTGTATATTTCCCCCCCCTTCCCCAAAGACATTTCTACTTCTAAGGTGCAGATATTGGATATTAGAAAAGGGCTTCTGATTCCTCATACAGATGTGCCTTGAAGTGGTTTCTGGGGTTAAAATCCGTTTTCCATGGCCATATTATTCCCATGGGGGGTGTTTCCTGGCAATTAGAGAAAGATAAAACGAATGTGTATCCTATCCTTTTTTCCCTTCACAATAAAAACACAATTACTTGAGAAGCATTAGAAACAACAAGGTGGTTATAAATACTTAACTGTGTATTATCTGGTAATTACCAAGAATATAAAAGCTCTGATTACAGATCTTCAAAAGAAAGTTTCAAAGCCATGTTTGCTTGTTCTTGGCAATCCCTTGCTAGCCTTTGGTGGATTAATAGTGGCGTTCATGCTGTTCAGCTAAGTTGAGATGATCACAGCCCTAAAATTGCAATACAAAAGCTCATGGCCTCTTGCAGATAACATATAACCCATGTCAGCTACTTTGTCACATGTGGTAAATATAACCTTTGGAATCAAAGGGTAGGCCAAACTTTTGAAGAAGCAGAAAACAGATTATAAATGGCTCTTCTGTATACTGTTAATCAAAAAGGTAATAAAAGCTTTTATGTGTGTGCACACGTGATCGTGTGTGTGTGTGTGTGTGTTTTTTTTTACTGACTATGGATTATCTTCAACTGCAGTGTTGCAAGAAAGGACTTGTCAGCTCAGACAAGGTTCAGTCTTGTCTTTGGCAAGCGAGGAAAAGCTAGCCAGCTCTTGGACCTCAAACAGACAAACTCGTTGACTGGAAGGGTTCCCAATTTCTCTGGGAACCTGCAAGTTTGAAAGTGTTCTAACCCCCTACCCTTCTTAAATCCTGCAGGAAATCTTGTAGAGACTGTTTAACCTGTTAATTGTGGGGTTACTGAAGATATAAATCCATAGAAGGTGGAAATAAACAGCATAATGGTTAGGGTTGCCAACCTCCAGGTAGTTGAAGGAACAAACAGCACACAGCTCAATGTAATAGTAAATAGAAGCTATTTAGTGATATTCAAAGTAAATAACAAAGGCAAAAAATCATACACTAGACAAAGCCTTAATCAGATATTGCAAATATGAAGGCAAGGTGTGTGTGAAGAGAACTCTGGCTACTATGGGTAACATTTTGCCAATGAAGCAAAAGTTTGTCCCTTCAGACAGATGTTGTCATTAGGAACAAAGAGCAGATTTTGTGGTGGGGAGCAAATTTAGTTTGGGAAAATTATGTAGGGGGAGAAGGACGAAAACCTCTTCAACCAGTCCTGTGGTCCTAATCCAATCATCTCAATTCCACCTACTTTTAAGACATAAATCACAGGTGATCTAGCATTTAGGCCCTGTAGCTTCTGCAACCCAAGTGATGAATGAGGAATTTGTGTTGTACTTAAGAATTTTTAACCACATATTAATTCACTGGTCTCTTGGGCTAGTCAGCTACTGGTGTACCTCGGTGTTTCTCAACTGTGAAATGGGGCAAATGTCCTCTGTGTGGCACAAATTTTTATATTGTTGGGGGTTTTTGCTGCCATGGTGACCCCTAAGGGTTTTCAAGGCAAGAGGCATTTGGAGGTGGTTTGTCATTGCCTGTCTCCACGTCACGACCCTGGTATTCCTTGAAGATCTGGCCCAAGGTCACCCAGTAAGCTTCCATGGCATGAGTGAGGAACTGAACATGGGTTTCTTAAGTCCTAGTCCGACACCTTGACCACTACACCACGCTGTACTATAATGGGATTAATTCATCACATTTTAGATTTGTGTTCTTCCGCTTTAGAATAAACTGCTCTGTATTCACATTATTTGACTGGTTGAACTGGGCTGCTTTTACTTTCCATTGTCTGCCCGATCATACTCCTTACCTTTTAGGTACTCATGCACAGGACTTTCTTGAAAGCTGTAAGATGTTGAGGGATATGGCCCTGTTGTTTGTTTGGGTAAGGGGCTATATCTTTGCATAGTTGAAAGCCATAGCACAATGTATTTCAAATAAACACACACTCACACACACACATATAATGGATTGACTCTATAAAGGAAGCCCCGGCCCTCACTTTGCAAGACCTGAGCAAGGCTGTCAACAATAGGATGTTTTGGAGGACATTGATTCATAGGATCGCCATGAGTCGGAAGAAACTTGACACTATCTATCTATCTATCTATCTATCTATCTATCTATCTATCTATCTATCTATCTATCTATCTATAGATAGATGCACGTGAGAAACTGTACTGCACCTACTATCAAAAGAGCAACAGTGGATTGCCAGTCAGTAGCACTGTCTGCTTGGTTTTATTATCCCTCCCAGTTCATGAATAAATGCAGCTCTCTTTTAAAAGTAAATGTTCATTCTTGATTCAAGCTGTTCCAAATGTTATAAAACCTCAACACATCAATTATTTGCCAACCATGGAAAAACTGCTGCGTGACATCTATGTAGTCATTTGAATGTTTGAACCACATTTTTTTTAAACCATACTACCCAGAATTGTGCCTGATTTTCACTGACGCATACCTGACCCAAATCCTTCCTACAGTCTGTCAACAACATCCACATGATTGCATAAAGGGAAAAAAGGTGCCTTCAATCTTGATTTTAATTGGAGGCTCTTTGTAATTTCTTCTTGCAGTGTAGTGGCATTCTGGTTCCAATGTGACATATGGCATTGGAACAAAAATCTTTTCCAGTGCCTATAAATGAAAAACACCATATGAGAGAAATTGCATGAGGAGTTGAGGCCTGGTCAGCTCTTGGTGCCAAACAATTCCTTTGTTTGATAGTGGACATAATCCAAAAACTGCCTGAGGAAGGAAGGTAATACATTTACATGCCAGTAGGAGAGACGGGACTTTCTAGGACATAGAATTCTTGTCCCTCTCATAGCAAGGATACACACTTGAAAAAGTAAATGAAAACAAATCTCTGTGTGGGTGACCTTGGTGGCTACAGGTCTTTCCAGCCATTTATTATGGGATCACAGTACAGTCTAGATCTAGGAATGTTGCCATTCGGCAGCTTAAATGCCCCCAATATGAATGTAAATAATTAAGCTGAGTCTTGTGTAAGCATGAGCAAATAACTGGTACATATAGCAACCCATTTCTGTAGAGCCCTCCTCCTCAATCTCATGCCCCAATAACCCTAATGAGCAAAATGCTGTGATTTAGCAGAGAGGGAGAGAAAGAGAGAGAAATTCTTGAGCAGAAACTGTGGTGCCACTAGAAATAATATTCTTGTGTCACCTATTTGATTCATTATCCAAAGTCCCAGTAGTTTCCTTCAGATTAGTTACCCTTCCAAAGTTATTGAGCAGGGTGTGTTCAGATCAGATTTGATTCTTTATATATTGAATGAACATCCGTACTGTGTGGCTGATCTAGACGCAATAGTCCTTTGTGGAGTTTATTCTAATCTGTAGCTGAGCATTGTCCAGTAGGAAAAAGATTATTCATTGAAAACTAATGTTTTGCAGAGTTGGACATTAATCTTATATTCTAATAGCAAAGTCAGCCAAATCTTTGGATACTTAAATCCGGTGCCTGGTGCTGTAAACAGGCAAGCTGAATCTTTCTACAAACCTGAAAAGGGGCCCAGGTTTACAAAAAAATCTGAAATCTAAAAAAAAGAAAAAGAGGAGGTTGTTAAAAACCCCAAAATGATAAAAGGAGCACCTGTAGCTTTAAGCAGTGGATTCCCTCAGTAGCTGTTGCTAGGCAACCACAGATCCCAGGCTTCATTTTCTGTGAGTAAAGAGGATGGGTAGGGGGTAGGGCCCTTTTCAGGCCTATGTAACTTTTGAAGGAGGACTCATTGGGGCAAGGTCTGGATAGGAGTGCCAACTCCAGGTAGGGAAATTCCTAGAGATTTTGTGATGAAGTCTGAGGATGGCAGGGTTTGGGGAGGGAAGAGGCCTCAAGCAGAGTATAAAGCCACAGAGTCCACCCTCTAAAATAGTCATTTTCTCCAGGGAGACAGATCTTGGTTGTCTGGCATTCAGTTGTTATTCCAGGGGGTCTCCAGGTCTCATCTGGAAATTGGCAAGCCTGGAAGCAGGTCCCATCTGGGTGACTTGATATCACCTGACTTGTATGACTCGTCTAGACCGGGCTGCTTGCTGCTGTTCAACAGCAGCCACTCTATAAAAGCCAGTGTGGAATGGTGGTTAGAGCTTCAGAGCAGGGTCTGTGAGACCCATGGTCCAAATCCCCATCTTGCTATGGAAGCTCAGTGGGTGATTTTGGACCAGTCACGTACTTTGAGCCTAATGTACCTCACAAGCTTATTGTGCAGATAAAAAGGAAGAGAGGAGACTGATCTAAGCTGATTTGGTTCCCACGGTGGAGAAAGACCATAGTTTTCCAAGGTAGAGGCTGCAGGGAGGAAGGACACAGAAATCTTAAGACAGAAGGGCAGATAAATGTAGATTGCCTGTCGGGTGGGAAGGAGATAGGGTTGCCAATTCCAGGTTGGGAAATTCCTGGGGATTTGGAGGGTGGATCCTAGGGAGGGTCGGGATTGAGGAGGGGAGGGACCTCAGAAGTGGATAATTCCATAGACTCCACCCTCCAAAGCAGCCATTTTCTCTAGGGGAACTAGGGTTGCCAAAGTCCAAATGGAGGCTGGAGATCACCCAGAATTACTACTACTCTCCAGATAAGAGAGATTAATTCCCCTGGAGAAAATGGCTGCTTTGGAGGGTGGACTCTATAGCATTATTTGCTGCTGAGGACATTTCCCTCCCCAAACCTCACCCTACCAAGGCTCCAGTCCCAAATCCCTAGGAATTTTTCAACCTGGAGTTGGCAACTCTAAGGGGAACTGATCTCTGTAGTTTGGAAATTTGTTGTGATTCCAAGAGATCTCCAGGCCTCACCTGGCGGTTGGCTACTCTAGAATGAGAAGTGGAAGCAGGAAAAGGGGAGAGACTATGGGGGCTTTCAGGAAAGGAAAAGAGGAAATAGTGAAGGAAGGGGAAATGAGATGCCTCCCGCAAGTCCTTGCATGCTCTAACTTATATATCTGATTCTCAACATGGTCTTATCTATGAATATTTAAATCCAGAGATTGGGGCCATGAACAAACCAGACAGAAAAATAGCCCCAGGTTTGCATAACAATCTACACATAAAATAAAATACACTGGTTGAACCCCCCCTCCCAATAATAGAAGCAGCACCTGTAGCTTTAAGAAACAAATACTCTCTATGGCCATTGCTAGGCAGCCATAACAATAGTGCCAGAGTTCAAGCCTTTGTTTCTATCAGTGAAAGGCAAGGGGATGGGGCAGGATTCTTTCCAGACCTGTTTTGGCCAGGCTCAGCAACAACTGCTGAACAACTTGCTACCATGTGACTTACATAACTCAACCAGGTCTAGCTGCTTGCTGCTGTCCAACAGGAGCCACTATGCAAAAGCCAGTGCAGTGCAGTGGTCACAGTTTCATACTAGGGAGACCCAGGTTCAAATCTCTACTTTGCCATACTTACTGGGTATCCTTGGGGCAATTACACAGTCTCAGACTAACCTACATCAACAAGTTGTTGTAAATGGAGATGAATGATATAAGTTGCTTTGGGTCTCTATTTAGGAGAAAGAAACCCAAAGCAGAGTTGGGGTGATGGACTGGGGTCTGATCATTGTCAGCCAGCCACTTGATGGAGCCTGGAACATTGCTTGAGGCCTCAAGCAAACTTGTGGGCTCTTTAATGTCCAACCTGACATACAGCTGGTGGTTGGGCTGGAAACAGACACAGTAGCTGTTAACATCCCGGAGGTAGGTCTGTCAGGGCAAATAGGGATAAGCCTCTGGGGGCTCGGCCACTCCTCTAGTCAGGTGGCCAGCTTCTTAGGAAAACCCAAGGCAGGTTGTTAAATCTGTGCAAACTGGGGCCTTTATAAGAAGGAGGAAGCGGGCCTATGAGGACATGGCAGACCTTTGCTCCTAAAGCAGCAAGGAGGAAGGCTGGAGAGTAGGAGGAGTGTTGCATGAAGCCCCTCTCCTCTCATTTCTGAGGTTTTGTAGGGCTGAACAAACAGACTTGGGAGCATAGGGTGACAACGCTGCCTCTCAACAATATATAGCTGAAGATGGGGGACAGATAAATGGTAGTTTGTTTGGTGGGTAGGTTGCTGGTGGGTGGGAAGGAGAGAAGGAAGCAGGGAAAAGGAACAAAGTGGAGAGGATATGGTGGCTACCAGGAGGAGGGATACAGGGGGAAATTAGGTTCCCCCCACAAGTCCTTTTAAGTACCCCACAGTGCAACTAGACCAGAGTTTTTCTAGCTGCCAGGGGGTGTAAAGAAGGGAAAGCTGAACATGTGGGGGGGGGGAGATGAAGATAGGTTGGCTGGTGGATGTGATGGAGAGAAAGATGCAGAAAAAGGGGGAAAGCTGTGGGGGCTTCCATGGAAGGGAAAGAGAAAATAGTGGAGGAGGGGAAAATTAGACCCCCCACCAACCTGTATATCTCCTATTTGTGCAGGTTTTAATAAGGAGTTAAGTACTTTCTTAAAGTGCTGGGAAAGAAGGGGCATACATGTTTTAATAAATACTTAAAAATAAATAGATGAGAAAAAAAGATTCCAAAATGAAGATGAATATTGTATTCCTCTGTCATTTTCTTTGCCTTTGTCCTGTTCTATTTTTTCTTTCCTTTTGGTTAGAAAAAGTTCTGGTGTGTGTGTGTGTGACAAAGAGAGAGAAAGAAAGATGAGAAGACACTGTGTTGCAGTGGGGAAAACTTTCAGAACAAACCATAATTAGCTTAGGTATTATCATATTGCTTAGATCAAAGAACTGATTACATATACATAATTTTCATGATCTTATTTGTACTGCAGTCTGATAATTTGGAATTGCAGTAAATTAATATTCTGGCCCGAAGCCATGGAATTTGTGCTAATATTTCCCAGTTCAATCCCAGTATTCATCTACTGGATTGCACCTACAATCCAATGCCAATTCATTCCATGTTGTAGCAATTAAAATGTAACAATTACATTTTCAGAGGAAAAATAAACCAGAATTCACGTTGAAAAAACTCCAGAGGATGGGTGGAGGATGGGTCCTCCTTTCTTTACTTAGCCTCTTGACTTTATTGAAATATTTAAGATTACTTTATGAAGAGAAGCTACAGATTGTGCATTGTATCAATAAAATATGAAACACTGCAAAAAGCAATTTCTAGAACTGCATTAGCTATGCAGAGGGAGATACATTAAATCAGATGAGGCAAAATGGTCCATCCCTCTATAAAGGCAGAGTAGGACACTGCACAGAAGGGGACTTTCCTGGAGCTCAAATTCATTATAACAATAACAGCAACAAAGAGCTCAGCCGACTTACCTAGTTTTCAAACAATCTGCCTCTTTCCTTCCAGAAATGCTGCTTACAGTATATAATAGCATCACTCTTCATGGAAAGGTATTAGATCACAAATTCACTTTGATATATACTTTAGGACAAGCAGCTGAGAAGTGCCCCCAAGAAATATATCAGATGCCAAGAATAATTCATCTCTGGTAGATTTTTTTTTTAAAGAAACCAGAAATAATTTTGAATACAACATGCAAGCCTCAACGATGAAGACCTCACAGAAAATTACCTCTAGACAGTTACATGCCTCCTGCTGTGGCATGGGACTAAAACAACAGGCTACTGTCTTTTCTATGAAAGGGGGTGACCATTTTGAACATGAAAATAAATGAAAATAAAACTGTTCATGCAATCTTTTGAATCCCTAATAAAACTGCAGTCCTAAATGCATTTCTCACTACAGAGTATGTCCCTGTAAGGATGACCCCTTTATTTTAATGTGGTTTCTATTTTTGCACATTTTTTTCACTTTGTAAATATTCCTCTTCACTTAGTAAGCTTCCCAGAAATGATTATCACATCCTGGCAAAATCTTTGCCTCAAAATCATCCATTTGATCAATAATAGATAGCGTTCTTTGAGGGGTGTAAAAAAAACCCTCACTACTTCTTCGATTCTGTTCACTATCAATTGAATCTTCCTTCCCATAGGTAGGAAGGTGACAGAACAACATTAGCTAGAGCTAAAGGCTGGCTTTCTTCAGTCCCGCCCCCTCTTTTGTGACAGTCTCATTGAAATAAACATGGCCAAACTTCATATTATGGGGGAGTTCCACAATCAGATTTCCCAATGTTTTATTTAAGATTAAAAAAGAAGCCATGGGAGAATCTCCTTTTTCATGTGAGTGTGAAAGTGTTGGGTGACACTTTTTTTTTAAAGTGTTGGGTGAGAGGAGGGTTTAACCCTTCCCACTCATGCTGTTTCCCTGATAGCACTTCTACAAAGATAATTTCTATTCGCAGTTGCAGGAGAGAAATGAAAGGTCCCTGTGTTGTACCTGTCTCAACACCCTCTTCCCCCTTGACTAATAGAAGCTCCAGGGATATATTACTATGGGGAAATAGTGCAGTGGGAAAGGGTAAATCCCTGTTCTCAATGTTATGGCCACAATTTGATTTCCTTCCCACCCACATCTACGTGTTGTAGAGAGCCAGAGTGGTGTAGTGGTTAAGAGCGGTGGTTTGGAGTGGTGGATTCTAATCTGGAGAACCGGGTTAGTTTCCCCACTCCTACACATGAAGCCATCTGGGCAACCTTGGGCTAGTCACAACTCTCTTAGAGCTCTCTCAGCCTCACCTACCTCACAGCGTGTCTGTTTTGGGGAGGGGAAGGGAAGGTGATTGTAAGCCAGTTTGATTCTTCCTTAAGCGGTAGGGAAAGTCGGCATATAAAAACCAACTCCTCCTCCTCCTCCTTCTTGCCAATAAAAATGCAGCAATGTGTCAATTTTTGGCCGTTAATGATTCAAGCACCATGTTAAAGACCTAGACTTGACAATCCTGTATTGCTCCTATTCCCTGCCCTACATTTCCCAATTCTCTAAAACTACCATTCCTCTCTATTTCCTTCCTACCAATAGTGCTTAGCCATACCCCCAGTTGTAAGTTTTTACCAGGACCCACTTTTTTCTGAGCCCTGGTGTTTTCAAGCCCTATCACCTATTATTTTCTGAGATCTCTGTTTTTAGGCCCACTGTCTACTCTCTTGCTTCTTTACGCCATTTAATGTCTTGTACAACACTGTTGTCTTTCTCATCCATCCTATTTTATGCCAACACTTCACAATTTCTTCCATCTTCTCTTTGTCCTTTTCCTATGATTTTGGTTTTCTCTACCTATGGTTGTTTATGCACAGGAGTTTTACCTGAAGTTCATTGCTCGCTGGACAAGGGTTGCCAACCTCCAGGTAATTTGTCAGAAATAAACCGCACTATGGCAATCTACATACAGTCTACATACTTCCACAGCATGATTGTGGTTTACATTTTTTGCTAACCTCCAGGTAACAGCTGAAGATCTCCTGCTATTACAACTGGTCTCCAGCCGATAGAGATCAGATCACCTGGAGAAAATGGCCACTTTGGCCATTGGACTGTATGGCATTGAAGTCCCTCCCCAAACCCTGCCCTCCTCAGGCTCCACCCCAAAAACTTCCTGCTGGTGGTGAAGAGGGACCTGCCAACTCTACGCTGGACCCACACTTTCCTGTTGGGAATCTATGCACCAGCAGTCTCCAAGCTCAAATCAAGTCCCCGCCCTTTTAAATGCTGCTTTGTAATTGACTTACTTTGTAGAGCTTACTGTGAGAGAAAATCCCCCCCAAACCCAATTGCTGCAAAAAAAAAAAAAAAAAAAAAGCATTTTAAGAACAACAACAACAAAAAAAGAGCAATCTGAAAGGGGTGGGAAATCCAAGCCTTGGTTTTAAAAAGCCTTTCTTCTACTCAGAAAGAGCTTTGAGGAAGCAGGAAACATTTGAATCCCCACCTCTTTACATGCTGCTTTGTCACTGGCTGTGAGAGAAACCAAGCTTGCACGTCCTGCTCTTTGCCTTATGCACGGGGAATTCACACAGGCTGAGCTCAGGGAAGAGGGAAGAATCAGGTTAACAGAGAAATGGGAAGTCCCAGGATTTGTGAGGGCTGGCAACAAGGTCACCTCTAATGGATGGAAAACTCATGCATAACTCTAGGGAACAACCAAGACAGACCAGGGGGCGAATGTGAGTGAAAGGACCCATGCATAAATGATCTATGTTTTCCTCATACTGTTGTATCTCCATGGCTTACTCTGCCCCTTTCCCTTCAACTGCCTGCTTCTGTGTACTTCAGGTTGGATCCAGACTGCTTTTTCACTCAGTATCACCCAAATTCTTCTCCTTACGTAGGCTCCACCTAGGGTTGCCAGCCTCATGGTAATAGCTGGAGATCTCCTGCTAATACAACTGATCTCCAGATGATAGAGATCAGTTCACCTGGAGGAAATGGCCGCTTTGGCAATTGGCACTGAAGTCCCTCTCCTCTCCTCCCCAAACCCCACCCTCCTCAGGCTCGGTCCCAAAAACCTCCCGCTGGTGGCAAAGAGGGACCTGGCAACCCACATGACTTTTGTACATGCAGATTGTCAGCATGGCCTTTGCAGTAGTCAGACTTACTGTACCATCCTAAAGCTGAATTATTACTTCAATTGAAGTAAGTGGACGTAGAAGAGTGTAACTCTGTTTAGGATTGTGCTGTTTACTACATTTTGGTATCTCTTTTCACTCTGTTTCCATCATTAGACTACTTGGGTCTGTTCCTAGAGCCTGTGTGAGTTTTTAATCCTAGATAAACTGGCAACTTCCCTTTCCCATATAGAAGCAGGACTGTGAATACCCAACTGCTGATACTTTAATTCCATGAGCAGTTTTACTGTTCATGAACATTAATATTTATTGCAGTTTAGCTAATCAAGACCAGAGCCTTCTTCATGAAGAGATTACACTTCTTAATACGTTTCAGTATCGCTACAATTTCTTTATGATAAAGAATGAAAGTGGGATTTTTTAAATTTCCTTTCCCTTGAGGAGTGATTGTGTATACCTCAAGCAACTGATCTTCTGAAAGACATTATATGACCTTCTTTAATAGAACTGCTTTAAGCCACATTTCAGCCCTTTATGTCTGCAGTAGTAATCTTGTCCATACAAAATATGTAAAAAAAAAAAAAATCATTACATGCAACCATTACTGTGTTCCAACTACCTCATTAAATTCATATTTTTCTAGGATTTCCCCCCTTTTCTGATAATTTGTGGGCAATTGCTCCCATACTTGTGTGTATATATATTAGGGAAGCATAATAGCCCGCTGTATAATTGCAGAGGCTGAATTTTATGGTGGCTTCTAATTAGTGCAGGGCTGCTGCTTATATGATTATTCCTTTTAGTAGCAGCATATTTTCATGCGGTATTGGTAATGAAAGGACTTTATGACCATTTAGTGGGTGGGTCACACCTGGCTAAACAGAGGCATTAAAGCCTTTTGTCTAGCAACTGAATAGGAACTAGTTTGGGCTAGATTTAACCTAATGAATGGCCCTACCCTGGTGAGTGTGTGTGTTACAGAGAGGTCAATTTCATGTTAGCATTTACAAACAGATTCTGGAAAGTCTGCAAAGAAAAATTGTCTTTGGAATCTGGCACTTGCACTTTAGAGCACTGGTCATCCCACACTGTCTGTGATCAGTGCAAATTCCCACTGCCACTGGGTCTTGCAGGAGGAGAAAAAGGGGTGGGAGTGATGTTGCAGAGTGACTCTAAAAATTTACCATAGAGATTGGGGGAATTCCTAGACTGTCACAATGCAGTGATGTCACTTCAATGTCTTTACCCGGAAGTGACATCACCATTGTGCATGGTATATGCCCCACCCTCAAAAGCTCCCAGGACTGCCAGGTGCAGGCCTGGCAACTTTAGAGGGGCAAGGCACACCTTGTTAAATCATTTAAATTTCAGGAGCAAATATATTCCACATGTACTGTTTGAGCATTTCTCTACTTCATATAAAGAAAAGGGAAGGAGGCTACAATGAATAACTGATGGCCCATGAGTCTGTCATGGAATGAGTTCTTCAGCTTCACTCAGCGAGAGGGTATTTCTTCTTTCACTCCCTTAATGCAGCAGGGATTCCCTTTCTTATTTCTAGAGGTTCCTACCCTGGCTGAAAACCACTTGCTGGGGCCCTGGCCAAAATTCAAGTATGGAGCCCCAGAATCACTGTGGCATAGGGTTGCCAACCTCCAGGTACTAGCTGGAGATCTCCTGCTATTACAACTGATCTCCAGCCGATAGAGATCACTTCACCTGGAGAAAATGGACGCTTTGGCAATTGGACTCTGTGGCATTGAAGTCCCTCCCCTCCTCAAACCGTGCCCTCCTCAGGCTCCGTTCCAAAAACCTCCCGCCGGTGGTGAAGAGGCACCTGGCAACTCTACTGTGGCAACACTCCCGCACTGCCATATTACAGAAGCCATTGCCCATGAAGAGGTGGGAAAGGGCTGCCTTCCTGCGGCTGCTCCCCCCCTCAATCAGGGGGCTGCTTTCTCCTCCCTCCGGGCCTACCCTGGAAAAAGCCTGAGGATGGCTATGTGCCTTTAAACTATTTGCCTCTCTCTTGGAGGCTAACCGATGGTCAACGAAAAGGGCCCCTCCATGCCATTACTACAGTTAAAAGACTTACATCACATGGAAAGATAAAGGCCTACCTCTGGTAAAACAGTGGATTGAGGACCTTTGAAAACTATCAATATTTGAAGAAGTGGCTTATAGGCATCAACTGCGCATGGACGTTTTTAGACATTTGGAAACCATTTATAGAAACTTAGGTCTAGATCCGCCACCGTGTTATTATATTTTTGTCTCTATGTATATTCTTACAATTTTATTTGTTTTTTTCTGTTCTTTTAAAAAATAAAATAAAAAGTGAAGTAAAAAAAAGTTGCCAAAGATTCTGCATTTGACAGATGGATACACAGCTGCTGTTCTTCATTCTTTGGCCTTGCAAATAAGTCAATAGAGATTACTAACTCACAAAAATTTTCCCAACCTGCCTGTCTGTACATGCCTGTATTGGTGAAACAGGATGCTGGACCAGAGGGACCGCTAGTCTGATCCAGCAGGACTCTTCTTATGTTCTTACAGTCATCCATGTTCACTGAAAGTGTGAAAGGAAAAAAAATTAACTGTCTCTCTTACAGTCACATAAGATCCCCTTTCTCATCACCTCAGGGTGATACTTACTTGCCACAGAGAACGAGGCATGTGAATGTTTACAGTCCCATAATATTGATTTGCATGAAGGGCCTACAAAACCAGGTATTGCTAGCTCTCTTATTTTATTATTTGTAGTATAAAAAACTCTGGGTGATTTATTATCATGATGTCTAAGGTATCCAGTTAAGTCTTAACCGTTATGTAAGTCCTTCCTTTAAGAGATTCATCATATTCTGAGGTATGCCCTGAATGCACTGTTGCAAGATGTTTATGTCTGAGCTGTATTTATATTGGGTAGAGGGGGAAAGAATTAATATGGGGAGGAGTTTTAACAAAAGTGGTAATGTTCAGTTGGTGAATTTGTTAGATTAATCCAAAATATTTTGATTGACTAAACCTAAGAACACAAGAACGGCCATGCTGGATCAGACCAAGGTCCATCAAGTCCAGCAGTCTGTTCACACAGTGGCCAACCAGGTGCCTCTAGGAAGCCCATAAACAAGACAAATACAGCAGCATTATCCTGCTTGTGTTCCGAAGCTCCTAATATAATAGGCATGCTCATCTAATCCTGGAGAGAATAGGTATGCATCATGACTAGTAGCCATGTTACTAGTAGCCATGAATACCCCTCTCCTCCATGAACATACCCACTCCCCTCTTAAAGCCTTCCAATTTGGCAGCCATCACCACATCCTGGGGCAGGGAGTTCCACAATTTAACTATGCATTGTGGGAGTTCCACAATTTAACTATGCATTGTGTGAAGAAATACTTCCTTTTATCAGTTTTGAATCTGTCACCCTCCAGCTTCAGTAGATGACCCCACGTTCTAGTATTATGAGAGAGGGGGAAAAACTTCTCTCTGTCCACTCTCTCAATACCATGCATAAGTTTATAGACCTCTATCAAATCTCCCCTTAACCACCTTCTTTCCAAGCTAAACAGCCCTAAGCATTTTAACCGCTCCTCATAGGGCAGTTGCTCTAGTCCCCTGATCATTTTGGTTGCTCTTTTCTGCACCTTCTCAAGCCCTACAATAACCTTTTTTAGGTGTGGTGACCAGAACTGTGCAGAACTGTACACTAAAGAAATGGTTCTGATTGAATCAGGCAGCAGATTTAATTAAAAATTGTAATAGAACTGCATGTTTAATCTGCAGCTGGGAAACACCATTTTACAAGGGGTACCCCCTCCTGTCTGATACAGGAAGGGGAATATTCTAAACTGATGTGATTCACGGTTACATGGTTCACACAGGTTTTGTATTGCAGGGTCCCTTAAGCTCCTGTTCTTTCACCTATGCTCTTTAAAATGTGTTAGGCTATTAAATGAGGTAATCTGTAGTTTGGAATTAGGTGTCATCTGTATGTTGACAGACCAAGTTTAAATATCTCTCTGGCTGCAAACCAATGCAGAATAGGAAAGTGTGGATTATGTTGGAGTCTGGCCTGTGGGTTTTAATGACCAATTGGATTTTATTCTGTTGCAATGGAACATTTTTAATGGATCGTATTCCAGTGAGATATTTTCATATATATTTTATTACTATTGCTACCTATGCCAAATTGTATTTGCATTGTGTGTATGGAGGGCTAAATATGAATGAATAAACAGAAAGCAACTGGATGTAGCTAGGCCCTTTGGTGGATAAATAAACACTTCTCTTGGAATACCTCTTCCCCTGTATGAAACAGTACAGATAATACAAGCTGAAAGATGCAGGCTGGTGCTCTGAAGCCCAGCTGTTTCTTCCACAGTACTATTGTGCTGTTTCCTTTTCTTCCTGGACTGGCAAGGATGTTTTCAGCTAGCCTTTATACTTTGTCTCTAGGATACTCTGCATTCTGGCACCGTCTGTCAGCCAAGACAATAGATGTGCTTCTTTACTAAGGCTGAATGTTGTTCTTTTGTACCACTTGGTCTTTTGGTAAGGCAGGATGGTCCCTGCTGCTTACAAAATGTCAGCGCTTTCTTGCCAACAAACACATCTCCTGTCAACCCAGGAGCTTTGCTCCAACAAATATGATGCTCATTTGGTGCTTTCCTGCCCTGCTGTGCAGACAGGCTCCACAGTGAAATTTGAGCAAGAGTAATGTATTCTCCTATGTAGATCTGCTACATTCACAGCAGCTATAAGACCAGCTTGATTGCTTTATGAAGGGCTGTTTCTCTTCAGCAGGGAAAGAATGAACACATTTCACTCACTGGTAGAAGCCCCCACCCTTGTGATGGTGGCATCCAGTGAAGTATTTCAGAATTTGGTGAGATAGCTGAATAAAGTGAAAAAATGGACTAAAGTTTCTGTACTGAAAAGATAGAAGAATAAGAATAAGAAGAGTTAGTTTTTATATGCCAACTTTCTCTACCACTTAAGGAAGAATCAAACCGGCTTACAATCATCTTCCCCAACCCACAACAGACACCCTGTGAGGTAGGTGGGACTGAGAGAGCTGTACTTGCCCAAGTCCTCTTATAGATTGAGAGCTGGCTGAAAAATAGGTAGCAGAGAGTAGGAATCAATGGTCAGTTCTCACAATGGCGAGATGTGAGAAGTGGGGTGCCTCAGGGATCTGTGCTTTTCAACCTGTTCATCAATTACCTGGAGTTGGGATTAAACAGTGAAGTAGCCAAGTTTGCAGATGACACAATCGGACTGTGAAGAGCTCCAAAAGGATCTCTGCATACTGGAAGAATGGGCATTAAAATGGCAAATGAGATTCAATGTAAGTGTAAAGTGATGCATATTGGGGCAAAAAATCCCAACACCCATGTACACTGATGGGATCTGTGCTGGCAGTGACAGACCAAGAAAGGGATCTTGGGGTGGTAGTGGATAGCTCAATGAAGATGTCAACCCAGTGTGCGGCTGCTGTAAAAAAGGCAAATTCCATGCTGGCCATAATTAGACGAGGAATAGAGAATAAAACTGCTGATATCATACTGCCCTTGTACAAATCTATGGTGAGACCACACTTGGAATACTGTGTACAGTTCTGGTCACCACACCTGAAAAAGGATATTACAGAGCTTGAGAAGGTGCAGAAAAGAGCAACCAAAATGATTAAGAGACTAGAGCAACTGTCCTATGGGGAGCGGTTAGGACACTTAGGGCTGTTTAGTTTGGAAAGAAGGCGGCTAAGGGGAGACATGATAGAGGTCTATCATGATAGAGGACCCAGGATGTGGTGATGGCTGCCAGCTTGGAGGGCTTTAAGAGGGGAGTGGACATATTCATGGAGGAGAGGGGTATTCATGGTTATTAGTTAGAATGGATAATGGTCATGCTGCATACCTATTCTCTCTAGTATCAGAGGAGCATGCCTATTATTTTGGGTGCGGTGGAACACAGGCAGGATAGTGCTGCTGCACTCGTCTTGTTCGTGGCTTCCTAAAGGCACCTGGTTGGCCACTGTGTGAACAGACTGCTGGACTTGATGGGCCTTGGTCTGATCCAGCAGGGCCTTTCTTATGTTCTTAAGGTCACCCAGCTGGCTTCATGCGGAGGAGTGGGGAAACAAATCCAGTTCACCAGATTAGCGTCCATGTGGAGGAGTGGGGAATCAAACCTGGTTCTCCAGATCAGACTCCACCTCTAACACATGACTTCCACAATATGCAATACTTAATTCTCAACATATGTTGGTTCAATATCCCCCTAAACCTACCATCTCGGTATGCTCAGGACTGCAAGGCAGTGCAGAGTGTGGCTGGCTGCCCATCAATGATAGGATTCCCTTTCTCTAGAGACTCACGCAAGCTCAGCTCATGCAGGTTCCAGATGCAGTGTGAGAATTCAGGTGGCCATAGGCAAGTTTGGGCTTTAGATGGCCACAGACAAGGTTGGGATAAAAACAGCTTGAGATTTAATCAGTGTAATTGGGGTTGTTGGATCATTAAAACAAAACTACAGTCAGTCACTCTTCAGAAGCAGAACATCCATCGGTTCAACTCATATCCTGTTCACAAGTTACAAACAGGTAGCTGGTTTTTTTAACAGAATATCCATCTGCAGTTCGGCCCTCAGCCCCTAATTCCAGGCAGAAGAAGTTGTTTTTTATACCCTGCTTTTGTCTACCTTTAAGAAGTCTCAAAACAGCTTACAATCACCTTCCCTTCCCCTCCCCACAACAGACACCTTGTGAGGTAGGTGAGGCTGAGAGAGTTCTGAGAGAACTGTGACTGGCCCAAGGTCACCCAGCTGGCTTCATGTGGAGGAATGGGGAATCGAACCTGGTTCTCCAGATTAAAGTCCACCACTCTTAACCACTATACTACACTGGCTCTCTAGGTGGTATGTATTGTAACTGTATAATGAAGACGCTCTACAAATGCCTAGAAAACTCCTAATCTGCTTACAATATTGGCATCAAGAATACAAATTAGGCTTTTGGCTCAAAATTATTTAGATCCTCTCCACAGTTATTTGCTGTATTTGAAGGTGGTGGGATTTAAGACTATCTGGATATTATGCTGTCCCTCACCCTTTGCTCCTGTATAGAATTGTGGTTAATTTTATTCATTGGTGAATAAAAGGCAATTCTGAACATGCTCAGATGATGATATTACTGCTGAGTGGAATGCTAAAGGGGCAAGAACTTCAGGAAGTGATTTTCTGAACGTTCTGCCTGTTGCCACTCCATTCCTATTCATATGTGTGGAGCAAGTGCTAAGTTCTAAGCTGTTCACACGATAGGTATGCACCCATTTTCATAAAATAGAATTGGAAGACACCCAACTGGTCATTGGGTCTGTCCTTGTATCCCCAAGATAGCATCCCAACCAATGGTTGCTCTGAGAAAAGAGCTTCCTATAAATATCCTTGTGGCATTCCTGAACTTCTCTCTCTCTCTCTTAACATTTAGTCCAAACTGTTTTACCTTGATAATTTAAACAAAACATTGCTACTTGTGTAGTCTTCAGCTGGCACAGTGCTTGCTCCTCAGTTAAATTTCTAGAGATGTTAACTCTTAAATTCATATTAGGTCTTGCTCGGAATTATTGCCAAAAGCTGTTTAAAGATTTAGGCAGCAGAGGGCATAATGTGAGCTAGCAATCTGTTTTCAGAATTGATGCTGCTTGTGTAATATGTCTGCATAAGGAGACTGAGGGTAGTCAGACTGCCAGGATGACAGAATACACTTCGGATCAGGTTTCAGTGCTATTTTGTAAGTACTGTGCCTCTGCTCTACCTCTAAGTCAACCTGCTTCTAGCATAAATCTCAAAACTGCAGAGGTTTGTAAATGATGAAACCTCTTTCCCTCACTCTCTTCCCCCACTTGGCCTATTTATTTGCATCCCCATTTTCATGTTGTGAATGTTTACTTCACCTATATTGGTTTTACAATGAAATAATTGGGCATTAACTATATGCAAGCAACATATGTAACAAGCAAGATTGGAGATATATTGATTTTCAATGTACATATTTTAGTTGAATGGAACTGAAGATATATTAATGGATTGTAGAATGTAGCGGGACTACAAAATCTTGCAATTTGGATGTTATGCCCCTGTTGATGCACCCCAAGATCACATTAGCCTTTTTTGCCACTGTATCACACTAACTGCTCGTATTCAGCTCCCAGTCCACCTGAACCCCTAGATCTTGTTCACACACTGTGTTACTCAGAAGTGTATCCCCCATCCAGTATGCATGCTCTTCATTTTTGTTACCCAGATGTAGAACTCTGCACTTGTCCTTGTTGAATTGCATCTTATTCACATCTGCCCACTTTTCCAGTGCATTCAGATCTTGTTGAATTCTTTATTTATCTTCCAGGCTGTTTGCTACGCCTCCAAATTTTGTGTCATCTGCAAATTTAAGAAGACCTTCAGTATACTCTTGATTGTGGCTTCTTGCAGGCATCACTGCTAGTACTAATGTGTGGTTGCAAGCATCACTGCTAGCCCAGTATTGCCATTCTACACAATCATCTGGCATACCTCAACCTGGTTTTTAAATGATGATTTTACATGCCTGTGTTACTTACAGTGCATTCCTGTGCACTTACTCCAGTGTAAATTAATTGCAATCAATAAACATAGACTGGAGTAACTCTGCATAGGATCACATCCTTAATTAACTTGTGAACTAATCTGGGGGCAAACCCATCTTCAAAATTAGAAATTTCAGTGGGAAAAGTCCTTTGTTTCTGTAAATGGGTTGGAACAGGGTGGACTATTCCTACATTTATTACAGCTTTCTGAAAGACTTTATTGATGTTTCAGCTTTTTAAGTGTCATATTGATTTCAAAGTTTACTCTTTGCTTATATAAATCCAGATAAGATTTCAAGGGCTCTGGGAGAACACAGCAAAGGCCAGATGTCTGACTGTTTGAAGAAATGCTTCTATGTTTAGCCGGGGTGGGTGGGGGGAGGCAGAGCATTAGTACAGGAACACTTTGAGTCAATCTCAGCCACCTCTTAGCTTGAGTCTGACAAATTATTATCAAACAATAGAGGTGATTTTTTTTCTTCAAAAGCATTTTTCCTTCAATTTTCCTGGCATCATTCATTCACAAATTTTATTTTGCAAAGATTATCCCTCACAGGAGATCAAGGAGGAAAATGTACCCCTGGGGCATCTCCAAGACATTTCAGGGTAGAAAGACAGTATTGGAAGCAAAATAAAAATTCCCCCAAAGCAGGATTCATTCACCATTAGCAGCTGCAGTCAGCACAAGCTACTCAAATACGGATGAAAATGTAGCATGTAAAATTAATAAACAGTTGTCTCCTTTTGTCAGTGTATGGAATATATATAACTCTTTAGACAAGTTTAGAGATGATTAAAATGTATTTGACTCTGTCTATGGGGTTGTAGTCCCAGATACTGTTTTGATTTGTTCTTTTGTAGATGTACACTCTTCAGCAGCACATATACTAAAATTGGAATGATACAGAGAAGATTAGCGTGTGCGGTGTATGTGATTTAAACATGGTGGTTAAGAGCGGTGGTTTGGAGCAGTGGCCTCTAATCTTGACAACCGGGTTTGATTCCCCAGCCTCCACATGAGCGGCGGATGCTAATCTGGCGAACCAGGTCAGTTTCCCCACTCCTACACATGAAGCCAGCTGGGTAACCTTGGGCTAGTCACAGCTCTCTTAGAGCTCTCAGCCCCACCTACCTCACAGGGTGTCGGTTGTGGGGAGGGGAAGGTGATTGTAAGCCAGTTTGATTCTTCCTAAGTGGCAGAGAAAGTCGGCATATAAAAACCAACTCTTCTTCTTCATCATCATCATCATCAGTAGCAGCAGAAGCTGTTGAAGCTGGCTTGTGAGCATGAAACTCTTGGGCTTGTGGGGGAACATTCAGGTGTTTCATTTTTTGTAAGTTGTTGGTAATTGTTTAAATCACATACACCATGCTATAGCTCCCCCCAAAAAACAATTTCCAGTGCAGCAGTCTGTTCTTGCAACTTGTTATTGCTAACTTGGAGAAAATAACCCAGTTTTTCCTGAACAATGTATTATGGTTGACAGTGAAAAATACAATATTCCTGCACAGGAAATACTAACTGGAGGAATGCATAGCATAGCAAAGGTTGTAATTCTGTGGTAGATACCAGTGGGAAGAAGGCTGATATGGATATAACATAGTAGATTGTGGTAGATTCCAGTGGGAAGAAGGTGATATGGATATAACATATTAGATTGGGGTCATTTATGCATGATCGCTTTACCCTCCTTTACTCCCTGTTTCAGCCAGGATCAAAATTTTCAGTATGCCCATTACCTCATTCCTTGGAAGCTCAACGCTGTTTCAATGCAAAATGAACCCGACTTTTCCCATTCCTCTTCTGGCCCGAATTAAACCATTCATCCTGGCTCATTCCGGAGTCACAGAGTATGCATACTTTGTTCTCAGGCTGAGCTTCACCCCACCCTTTTCCAAACCCCTCTTCAAGGCAGCATGCAGATAGCCAAACAGGGGAAGCACAGAAGATTGGCTTCTCTCACAGCCAATCACGAAGCAGTGTGTAAAGAGGCGGGGATTCAAGTGCTTCCTGCTTCCTCGGAGCTTCTTTCAGATTGCTCCATTTTTTGGTTTTTGTTCTTAAAATTTTATGCGGCAGTTGAGTCTGGGGGGAAAGAGATCTTCTCTCAGAGTGAGTACTGTGAAGTCAGCCAATTACAGAGCAGCATTTAAAGGGGTGGAATTGGGTTTGAACTTGGGAGACTGCTTTTCTGTATTTATGCCTCCATTAGCACACAGTTTCGTCCCTGATCATTCCAGCCAATGCATACAGTTTCTTCCAACCTGGGTTACTTTGATCCTGGCTGAAACGGGGAATAAAGGAGGTTAAAGCAACCATGCATAAATGAACTTGGAGACAATTCTCAGGCAATTTTAGAAATTCTGGTGTGACATAGAAAATAAGGATCAAATCACTTATTGCTGGACTTCTGGTAGAGCATTTGGTCCGAGCGCCATTGTCTCTTGGGAGCTCCCGAGAGACACCAAGAGTCGTTTAGATTTGGGGTGCAAAAAAGCATTCCAACCCGGTTCTAAATAGTGGATTGGGAAGCAGGACTTCCCCTGCAGCCTTCAAGAGCGGTTTGACTCCCATATTCTCTGAGAGAGCTTTCATTAAGCCTCTCGGAGATTTGGACGTTGTCCCGCCGGCACCGAAGGGGCTACCAATGCCACGAACGGCTCTTTGGATTTAGGCTTTGACCTCCTCTATCCATTAACATCAAAGAATCTATGAAAAGAACAAGATGCCTCATCTTTGGAAGTCAGAGTGAGTAAAAAGACACTTTTTGCTTTTACCTTGATTGAGGAGATTTGAACGACGATAAAAATACCTATGAAAACCGCGTCTCCCTGCCCAATATAATGAGACTCTTTAAATAAATAAACGTCATTAAACGAACCGACAAAGACCTTATCAATTTGATCAGTGAGTAGACGCAATAAATGGGACTTTTGAATTACTTTACAACTACCAATTAAATGCTTTGAGGGGAGTGAGTGAGACGAAAACTCCCCCCCTTCTGGTTCTTTCCGGTTCAATCAGTCCTTCAGCCACGTCTCTTCTTAGGACCGGAAGATAGTAAGAAGGGCTTTGTTACCATCAAAAAGACAGGACAGATCGTAAGACCGGAAGTGAGTTTCCCCAGTGCAACCATCAAATTGCTCCTACCACTTAACCACCGAGTGGAGACGACACAGGGTCTATGATACTGCAGTTTCCTGTCTACTTCCCTTTTTCTGACCGTGCCGCTCTGAAGCGTAATTGAGGATATTTTGAAAATTACAAAGCCCGTTTTCATATAAGAATCCAAGCAGATATGTCAAACAAGAGGATGGAAGATATGTTACTTAAACAAATGGACATGTTTGCAATGCAACAAGATTTAGTCTTTTAAAAACAACAAGCGTTCTCACAACAAATGATTCAACTAGCTGGAATGATGAATACCTTATATCAACCAATCAACGGAAAACTGGACACAATTATTGAGGAGATCTATGATATGAAGACCCAAGACATCACAATGACTATGCCGATGGAAATAAAAGATCCTACTACAGAGATAATGACTGGATGCTACATGGAAGTGGAGATAAAAACCGAAAATCATGACAATGAATCAGAACAATTTAACTCCCAAGAGGTGGCTGCAAATGATCAGCTGGCAACGAGAGAAATCAACTTGAGAGAATTCAATACCTCTACACTCTACTTGTCTGAGTTGCTGTTGGCAGGAGCAATATTATTATCCCAAGAAAACATCTCCTGGCAGCCAGCGATGGAGAGAGACATGATGAAGGATTTTATCAAGATGCTGCAGGAAAATTTAACAAGACGCCAACTGATATAATCATCGGGATCCTCTTTCATATTTTCAGAGGTCAGAATTGCAGCTACTACACTGGAAAATGGAAAAAAAATTGGGAAATGGCAGATCTCCTCCCAAAACAAGAAAATGGCTAAGATGATGCTTAATGTAGGGGTGTAAGGGAGGCATGGTGGATTTACTCTGATGAATTTTTAAACGGGAAAATTTGTTTATGTATTGATCTAATCCCTTTACTACAGAATAATAGAATGTTATATAGAGACAATGATGATGATATTATAACCATGTAGGACTTGAAACAGCTTATAGAAGTAGTATAGATAGTTTAAAGCAAGTCTGTAAGAAAGAAAATAAGGATTAGAAATTAATTTGAAATGCAAAAGTGTTAGCCAGTAAAATTAGTGACTGAAGAAGATGTGGGGAAGTCATATATTGTAGATAATTCACAGTGGGTAGCCGTGTTAGTCTGTCTGCAGTAGTAGAAAAGGGCAAGAGTCCAGTAGCACCTTAAAGACTAACAAAAATATTTTCTGGTAGGGTATATGAATCTCAAGTAAAGGAGAGGTGCCAGTGGGTATGAGTTCAGAAAACGTTGTTCTAGATCTGCCATGAAAATGTTGGCATATTGTGGAGCCATGCGAGTGCCCATGGCAGTGCCATTGATTTGAAGGTATAAGTCCTTACCAAACCGGAAGTAGTTGTGAGTGAGAACAAACCTGCAGAGTTGTGTAGCCAGATCTGCAGTGTTGTTGTCAGGGATGGTATTTCTAATGGCTTGTAGCCCGTCGTCATGGGGGATGTTGGTGTATAGAGACTCCACAACCATGGTGACTAGAATGCTGTTTTCTGGGAGACAGTTGATGGACTGTAGTTTGCTTAGGAAGTCTGTGGTGTCTCGGACATAGTTGGGGGTATTAATGACATATGGTCTCAGAAGGGAGTCCATATATCCTGATACTCCTACGGTGATGGTTCCAATGCTGGAAACAATGGGGCGTCCAGGGTTGCCAGGTTTATGTATCTTAGGCAGGAGGTAGAAAGTGCCTGGTCAAGGTTCTTGAGGTGAATCCATATCAATTCGTTCCTGTATGTGTTTTGGTAATTTCTTCAAGATTTTGTTGAGTTCTCGCTGGTATTCCTGAGTGGGGTCTGTGGATAGCAGCCTGTAGAAACTGGTGTTTGAGAGCTGTCGTTCAGCTTCTTGTATATATTTAGTTTTGTCCATTATGACAATGGCTCCTCCCTTGTCAGCTTGTTTTATTATAATATTTGGATTGTTTCTCAGGCTGCTTATGGCATTCTTCTCTGTACAGCTGAGACTGGATCTTGAGTGGTGTTTTCTGTTGATTATTTCAGTTTGGGCTCGGCGGCGAAAACATTCAATATACATGTCCAGTGTAGTGTTGCGGCCTTCAGGTGGAGTCCACATGGGGTTCTTCTTTCTATGGTGTTGGGTGGGAGCCAATTGATCACCCTTATATGGTTCAATGGTGGAAATGTGAGGAGGTTGTTCAGGAGTAGATTGTTGAAGCTGTGAGGTCTGTTCCTGTGTATTCTGTTCTGTATTGTGGTAGAAATATTCCTTCAAACGTAGACGGCGAAAAAATGCTTCCAGGTCTCCACAGAGTTGTACTGTCTCTGTGGATTTGGTGGGGCAGAAGGATAAGCCTCTTGAAAGGACAGATTCCTCTGCCAAGCTGAGGGTATGTTGGGAAAGGTTGACAATATTGCTGGTGGAGTTGTTGTGTCCAGAAGTGTCTTGTAAAAGGTTGGAGATTTTCTTACCTTTCTGTTTTTGTAGAGAAGTCAGTTGCAATTTGTAGGTGTCCCTTCTTCTGTTATGAAAGGTTTCTGAAACAGGTTGATTATGTAGGGAAGAGTCAAGTTCAGCAAGCTTTTCCTTGATCTGTTTTTGTTTCTGGTATAAGATGCTGATCAAATGTTTTAGTAGTTTCTTGGAGAAAGCATGACACAACCTTTCACCTTGGTTAGTGGGGTAAGTAGACTGCAGTGGATTCTTTATTCTTAGTCCCTTAGGTATGATGTTGAGTCTTCTGCATTTGGTGAGAAAAATGATGTCTGTCTGTACCTGTGCAAGTTTCTTCACAAGGTTGATGGATATCCATTCTGTACGGCTAAATGTGGTGCCTTCCATGAAGATATACATATATATACATATATATATATATACACACACACATATATATATATATATATATATATACATATATATATATATATATATATATATATAGTATTGTATAGTGTAGATAACATATTCTCAGTAATAGTAATGAATTTTCTTTTTATAAGTAGTTACAACTGAGTATATTGTTGAGATATGTTTATTTCTGCTATATTGTGAAAAATAATAAAAAAAATATTTTTTAAAAAATCACTTATTGCTCACATTTATATGTAACCAGAAGACTATGCAGGGTTGCCAACTCTAGGCTGGGAAATTCCAAGAGATTTTGGGTGGATCCTGGGGAAAGCGAACTTTAGGGAGGGGTTTGATCTTAGCAGGGTATAATGCCATACAGTCCACCCTCCAAACATGCCATTTCTTCTAGCAGAACTGATCTCTGTTGTTTGGAGATCAGTTGTAATTCTGGGAGATGGTGGCAGAGCAGCTTTTAAACTGAACCTGGGGGGAAAGCCGACAGGAGCTGAGAAGCATCCGGTTCGGGCAAACTCAGTGCATATGGACAAAGGGAAAATTGCTTCAGATTGCTCACATAGGAATTACTTAGACATGAAAGGGAATGGAAAAAGAATGATGCCCAAAGGCACATGCCAGGCAAGTCGAAAGAAAGTGTGGAGGTGTTTCTATGCTAATGCTAGAAGCCTCCAAGCAAAAATGGGGGAATTAGAGTGCATGGTTTTAAGAGAATATAGATATAGTGAGCATTACAGAAACCTGGTGGAGGGGAGAGAACCAGTGGGATACAGTCATCCCTGGTTACAAACTGTATAGAAATGACAGGGAAGGGCGTATTGGAGGGGTGTTGCTATGTATATCAAGGAAGGCATAGTGTCTAATAAGCTAGAGACCATAAAAAGGGCAGACTCGTCCACAGAATCCTTATGGGTGACGATTCCGGGCCCCAAAGGAGATTTAGTACTGGGGACGTTCTATCGGCCCCCTGACCAAATGGCTCAGGGTGATCTTGAGATGGAGAATGAAATTAGGGAAGCATGTAAAGGTAACGAAGTGGTAATAATGGGAGACTTCAACTTCCCTCATATTGATTGGATAAATGTATGCTCCAGTCAGGCCAAAGAGATAAATTTTTTAGACATCCTAAATGACTGTGCCCTCGAACAGTTGGTCATAGACCCAACCAGAGGGGAGGCGATCCTGGATTTAATACTCTGTGGTGCTGCCAATGACTTAGTGCGGGATGTGGATGTAGTTGAGCCAGTTGGCAATAGTGATCACAATGGCATCAAATTTAATTTATATGTAAGTGGGAAAGTGAGTGGGAAATCTCACACAATTACCTTTGACTTTAAAAGAGGGAACTTCTCTAAAATGAGAGAACTGGTAAAGAGGAAGTTGAAAGGAACGGTTAAGAGGGTTAAATCTCTTGAAAAGGCTTGGGGGTTACTCAAGTCCACATTACTAGAGGCTCAGCTAGCTTGTATACCGCAGGTCAGGAAAGGTAGTAATAAGTCCAAGAGGTCACCACCATGGCTAACGGGTAAGGTGAAGGAAGCAATTAGAGAAAAAAAGTCTTCCTTCAGAGACTGGAAGGTTTGCCCAAACAAGGTGAACAGAAGCAAACACAAACTTGCACAAAGGAAATGCAAGCAGATAATTAGAGATGCAAAAAAAAAAAAAAGATTTTGAGGGGCTTATCGCTAAACACATCAAAACAAACAATAAGAAATTCTTTAAGTATATTAGGAGTAGGAAACCAGCTAGGGAAGCGGTTGGACCATTGGATGACAATGGGAGTAAAGGAACTGTAAGGGAGGATAAAGCGATTGCTGAAAAACTAAATGAATTCTTCTCATCTGTCTTCACTGTTGAAGATACAGGGCAGATTCCTTCTAAACAGAGATTTTGGAGAGGGGAAAATGAGGAACTGAGGCAAATAGTGGTAACAAGGCAGGAAGTCCTAGAACGTCTAGACAAACTGCAAACTAACAAGTCACAGGGACCAGACGGTATTCATCCTAGAGTTCTTCAAGAACTCAAATGGGAAATTGCTGAACTTCTAACAAAGATATGTAATATGTCCCTTTGGTCAGCCTTTGTACCAGAGGACTGGAGAATGGCCAATGTAACACCCATTTATAAAAAAGGTTCCAGGGGGGACCCAGGAAATTACAGGCCAGTTAGCTTAATGTCTGTTCCGGGTAAGTTAGTGGAAAGCATTATTAAAGATAGAATTGTCAAGCATATAGAAGGGCAAGGTCTGCTGGGAAAAACCCAACATGGCTTCGTTCTGTAAGGGTAGGTCCTGTCTCACTAACCTATTAGAGTTTTTTGAAAGCATCAATAAGCATGTGGACAGGAATGAGCCTGTGGATATTGTGTATTTGGATTTCCAAAAAGCTTTTGACAAAGTCCCCTACCAAAGACTGCTAAGCAAACTTCATAGTCATGGGATAAGAGGACAAGTCCTCTTATGGATTGAGAGCTGGCTGAAAAATAGGAAGCAGAGAGTAGGAATCAATGGTCAGTTCTCACAATGGCGAGATGTGAGCAGTGGGGTGCCTCAGGGATCTGTGTTGGGACTGGTGCTTTTCAACCTGTTCATCAATGACCTGGAGTTGGGGTTAAACAGTGAAGTGGCCAAGTTTGCAGATGACACCAAATTATTTAGGGTGGTTAAAACAAAATCGGACTGTGAAGAGCTCCAGAAGGATCTCTGCATACTGGAAGAATGGGCATTAAAATGGCAAATGAGATTCAATGTGAGTAAGTGTAAAGTGTAAAGTGATGAATATTGGGGCAAAAAATCCCAACTTCACATATACACTGATGGGATCTGTGCTGGCAGCGACAGACCAAGAAAGGGATCTTGGGGTGGTAGTGGATAGCTCAATGAAGATGTCAACCCAGTGTGCGGCTGCTGTAAAAAAGGCAAATTCTATGCTGTCCATAATTAGACCAGGAATAGAAAATAAAACTGCTGATATCATACTGCCCTTGTACAAATCTATGGTGAGACCACACTTGGAATACTGTGTACAGTTCAGGTCACCACACCTAAAAAAGGATATTACAGAGCTTAAGAAGGTGCAGAAAAGAGCAACCAAAATGATTAAGGGACTAGAGCAACTGTCCTATGGGGAGTGGTTAGGATGCTTAGGGCTGTTTAGTTTGGAAAGAAGGCGGCTGAGGGGAGACATGATAGAGGTCTATGAAATTATGCATGGTTTGGAGAGAGTGGACAAGGAGAAGTTTTTCTCCCTCTCCCATAATACTAGAACACGGGGTCATCTGCTAAAGCTGGAGAGCGAGAGATTCAAAACAGATAAAAGGAAATATTTTTTCACACAACGCATAGTTAAATTGTGGAACTCCCTGCCCCAGGATGTGGTGATGGCTGCCAGCCTGGAGGGCTTTTAGAGGGGAGTGGACATATTCATGGAGGAGAGGGGTATTCATGGCTGTTAGTTAGAATGGATACTGGTCATGCTGCATACCTATTCTCTCTAGTATCAGAGGAGCATGCCTATTATTTTGGGTGCGGTGGAACACAGGCAGGATGGTGCTGCTGCACTCGTCTTATTTGTGGCTTCCTAGAGGCACCTGGTTGGCCACTGTGTGAACAGACTTCTGGACTTGATGGGCCTTGGTCTGATCCAGCAGGGCCTTTCTTATGTTCTTATGAGATCTCCAGGCCCCACCGGGAGGATGGCAACCTAAAGTCTATGGGATCAGTAGACCTTGGGACAATGCTTTGATGTGACTCAAGAATCATTACCATCAAATGATAAACTGTTCCAGGGAGATCTTTGTGTGTTCTTTCCTTTAAAGTATGCTTGGAAGTGTTTATGTTGGGTTATATCCTGAGTATCTCCACCAGCCTAAGATTCAGTACAGTTGTGAAAAGCAGCAAAACATGTTTGGCAGATTGGTTTAGTAAATAGATTGCAAGCTGTGTAGTCAATAGATTACTGTGATAGTATTTATGGTTCTACAGGGACCTGTGAATTCCTGTTTCACTGGCCTCAAACAAATATCATTAACATGCACAAACTTTTTGCATGGATGCACAAACTACAGGGGACTACAAACAGGAGATATTGTGTGTTGTTGAGTGAAAGGCTGTAGAAATGGAAGGAGGGGTTAATCTTTTACTGATTTAAAATATCCAGTCATGTATTTCCTTCTAATATTTAGTCAGTTGCAATGATGTGATTTACACAGATGTCTTAAAAATTACTACACAGTAGTTTTATTCTCCGTTAAATTCTCTTTCTCTCCCCCCCCCCCCGCCCAGTATTAAAACATTTCCCATATGGCATTGTGTAGGGCTTCTGAATGGATGGTAGGAGTAAGAGACAAAGATTAGAAAGGCGCTTCAATGAATACTCCTAGCATTTTTGGCACTACCAAAAGCAAAATGAATAATTCACAATGAATAATTCATCAGATGTATTTAGCATCTCTTTTACTCCCCAGAATATCTCTAAGCACATGCCAGTTCCTTAAAACATCTTCATTATTTTTGATTTTACAAACCTCGATGCAAATATTCTCCTTTTGGCACAGAATAAAGAGAGGTACCAGGAAGAATGACTCACTTACAAAGCAGTGAAGGAGTTGTATACAAATGCCACCTGCCTTGTATCCTCTAAACACTCCACCTTTGAAAAGAGGGTCATTCCAGTTTACTTGTTAACACCCCCATTCTTACACCAGGGATCACAGCTCTCCCATTCTGTTTCATTTTTCTAAAGACTTTGGTCTGCCTGCTGTTCTTGTACTTACGCATATTCAGCAATATTTACTATCTGGAGCAGAAGGTGGTGTGTGTGTAGATGCGTTTGCATGTATGTATGTTTAAAAAGCAGTGTGCTGGCATTTCATGTCTATATGTATCATGGATGTGCACTGAAGTCAAGTTGCATCTCCCCCCCCCCCCCAAGATTTAATTTCCAGACACCCTGGAAGGGCCTGGTGGCTAAAGAATGGCAACATTATCAAGAGGGGGCTAACTAGTATGTGTGTGTGTGGGGGGGAACCATATGTGCATTTATTAATGTATCCATCTATTCCTGTCCACAGCAGGAGTGGGGTGGAGTCCTTAAATATGGAGCACATGGGCAAGAGGAACCATAGCTTTTAGGGTACTTCTACCAGCCCAGCTCCAGGAAGAGGACTGAGCCAGGCAGGAAGTGCTAAAACAACAGACTGCAGCATTATAAAGCAGGGAAGGGGAATGTTGTGATAGAACTTATCATTTCAAGATATTCCCTTATATTAGTCTAGTGTGCTAATCTGAAGACCTTCCTTAAGGTCACATGTCAAGTCACAGCTGATTTATGGTGACTCGGTAGGGTTTTCAAGGCAAGAGATGTTCAGAGCTGGTTTGCCATTGCCTTCCTCTGCATAACAACTCTGGTATTCCTTGGTGGTCACCCATCCAAATACTAGCCAGGGCGGATTCTTCTTAGCTTCTGAGATCTGACAAGATCAGGCTAGCCTGGGACTGTCTAGGTCAGGGCAGAACCATAACAGGGAACCATAACTCTCTGTGCCAGTGCCAGAAATACTGCGCTATTTTTTTTTTAATCTCCTGCCGCCCCCTGAAGACAACATAAAGGGTGAGTGCGAGCCTGGTCTCCCTACTAAATGCTCTACAAAAGACAAAATAAGATCAGAACGAAGGCTGTAATGGCCCTAGGGACAGGCACATGGTTACAGTTGCCAACCTCCAGGTAGTGGCTGGAGATCTCCTGCTATTACAACTGATTTCCAGGTGATAGAGATCAGTTCACCTGGAGAAAAAGGCCATTTTGGAAAGGGGACTCCATGGCATTACACCCCACTGAAGTCCCTCCTCTCCCCAACCCCCCCTCCTCTGGTTCAACCCTCAAAATCTCCAGGTATTTCTCAGCCTGGAGCTGGCAACCCTACACATGGTCCACAGGGGCCGTTGAAGGATGTGTAGTTTTGAAAAGCTGATATGCGATCAAATATTTGACTTCAATATATATATCTGAGCCTTATATTGTAATGTTATAAACAATTTTATCCCTACAAAGATAAGTCATCTGATTTGGGGAGGGGAGGTCTTGTCATGGTGCCTGGTGCCTCTTGGCCTACTGGGTGGTCTGAAAAGGCTCTGAATGGACGTGGCTCCATGCTCAAGGCAAGAAAGACATGCTCCCAGTAACAGTCTCCTTTATTACCTACACTGTTGGGCCATGGTGAACTTCACCTGGCCCGGTTACAGAGTATTGATCCCCAACTCCTCGGTTGGCCACACTACCATCTTTAGAGCTGGTCCCAGTAGCAGACCCCACCCCTCCAGCCTCACACCTGGTTTATTGTTGCCAACCTCCAGGTGGTGGCCGGAGATCCCCCGCTATTACAACTGATCTCCAGGTGATAGAGACCAGTTCCCCTGGAGAAAATGGCTGCTTTGGCCATTGGACTCTATGGCATTGAAGTCCCTCCCTCCCCGAACCCCACCATCCTCAGGCTCCACCCCTAAAATCTCCAGGTAATTCCCAACCCGGAGCTGGCATCCCTAACCTGGGTGCAGCTGGACCCAATCAGCCCCCCATATCCTCAAGGGTATGCCCTCACCCCACCACACAGCTGAAGCCATTATCCACCCTATCCTATCAAGTGCATAACCAGCCACACTCATGCCACTAGAGGGATGCGTCTAGGCCAGTCCTGCACCGGCTCTTGCACCAGCATCTCTTCCCAGGCGTCTCCAGCATGTCCCATCCTGGAGAGTCAGCACCAGTGTCCTTGCTGCCCACGCCCCTCCCAGCCTTGCCAGTCCCTCTTCCAGAGGGTAAAGGCGTGGTAAAGTCTTGATAGGCAGCCATCTGAAACTCATTCTTGTAAGTGAGTTAAGCTACTCTTCACCCCTTATTTATTTATTTGTTTGTTTGTTTATTCCCTCCCCTCCTGCATTTTTACCTCACAGCAACTGTAGAATCATAGAGTTGGAAGGGACCACCAGGATCATCTAGTCTAATCCCCTGCACAATGCAGGAAATTCACAACTACCTCTCCCACACCCACAGTGACCCCTACTCCATGCCCAGAAGATGGCCAAGATGCCCTCCCTCTCATGAACTGCCTAAGGTAATAGAATCAGCATTGATGACAGATGGCCATCTAGTCTCTGCTTTAAAACCTCCAGAGAAGGAGCACTTACTACCTCCTGAGGAAGTCTGTTCCACTGAGGGACTGCTCTGTTAGAAAATTCTTCCTAATGTCTAGACAGGAACTCTTTTGATTTAATTTCAACCCATTGGTTCAGGTTCGACCTTCTGGGGCAACAGAAAACAACTCGGCACTCTCCTCTATATGACAGCCTTTTAAGTACTTGAAGATGGTTATCATATCCCCTCTCAGTCCTCTCCTCTTCAGGCTAAACATACCCAACTCCTTCAACCTTTTCTCATAGGACTCAGACCCCTCACCATCTTTGTTGCCCTCCTCTGGACACGTTCCAGTTTGTCTACATCCTTCTTAAATTGTGATACCCCAAACTGAACACAATACTCAAGGTGAGGTATAACCAGAGCAGAATAAAGCGATACCATCACTTCACATGATCTGGACACTATACTTCTGTTGATGCCGCCCAAGATCGCATTTGCCCTTTTAGCTACCGCATGACACTGCTGACTCATGTTCAGTGTTTGGTCTACTAAGACCCCAAGATCCTTTTCGCACACACTACTGCTAAGACAAGTCTCCCCCATCCTATAATTATGCATTTGATTTTTTTTAACCCTGTGAGTTAGGTTAGGCTGAGAAAGCAAGCAACTAGCCAAAGGTTACCTAGTGAGCTTGCACGACAGAATATGGATTTGAACCTGGGTCTCCCAGATCCTAGTCTTACCAATGCATCAGGCCTCATCCTGGAAGCCTGATTTGTATTTACTTTTAAGTGACGAGCAATGGGCCAGCTCATTCATAAGAATGGATTCCATTCAGGCTTCTGTCATTAAGAGTGAAAGGGTTTCATGTAAATAATTTCTCAGGGCAATTTAACTGTTTTGTCTCCTTGTCTGTAGGTAAAGGCCACTAAACCTCTTTCTCTACAGTGGCATTCCATGCTATGTGCATAGCATTTAAACAGGTCCCTCTTCACCACCGGTCCCTGTTCACCACCGGTGGGAGATTTTTGGGGCGGAGCCTGAAGAGGGCAGAGTTTGGGGAGGGGAGGGACTTCAATGCCATAGAGTCCAATTGCCAAAGCGGCCATTTTCTCCAGATGAACTGATCTCTATTGGCTGGAGATCCGTTGTAATAGCAGGAAAACCCCAGCTAGTACCTGGAGGTTGGCAACCCTACTTATTGTGCATGTGTTGCTCTTAATGTATACAGTGTCTGTGTGCTAGCACTGCATAACCCTGACAGTGGCACCAGGAGTATGTAGGTGCCACCATGACTGGGGAGATGCAAGCACTTTAAATATTATGGCCACTCAGGGAGGCTGAAGCAGCAGACTTCCTGCCCCCCCCCCCACGGCCCTGCCCACCACCTGTCAGCTGCGCAGTGAGGTAAAACATTGTGGAAGGGGGGGAATTGGTGTTGCTGGTAATTCCATGTTGTCACTTCCTGGAAGTGATGTCTTTTCATTTGGCAATGCTATAGCATTCACCCCAGAGTATGGTTAAGCCACAGAGTTTTGAGAGAATGCTACAGGTTGTGTCAAAAGCATGGTCACTTCATCACCACTTAGGCCCACAGAGGTCTTCTGCTGGTTTCCAACCCTATGGCCACTATATTGAAGCCGCATTAAAGAAGGCTTGGAGTGAAGCCATAAAGTTTATATTGGCTCTCAGTTATTATCCTTTGCTAAAGTTAAGAGACTTTATATTTTTTAATTTACAGCATTCATTTTCTTCGTTCACATATAGTAGGGGTGGGGAACCTTTTTCCTGCCAAGGGCCATTTGCACATTTATAACATCATTCGGGGGCCATACCAGGTGTAGATCTCCCGGTGGGGGGGGAGAGGCTAGGGTTGCCAGGTATCCAGCCACTACCTGGAGGTTGGCAACCCCAGGGGAGGCCACGCAGAGAAGGCCTGGAGGGCGCCCCCACTCCCCCCCAGGCGGGAGGGCAGCCAGTGGGGGGCCCGAGCAAACGAGGCGCCAGGGGGGTGCAGCCTGCAGTCAATCAGCAAGGGAGGAAGGAATGAAAACAGAGAAAGAGGAAAAGGGAGAGAGGGAGAAAGAAATGGGAAGAGGGGGAGAAAGAAAAGGACGGAGGGAGATAGACAAAGAAAGAGAGGGAGATAGCGGTGATAGGGGACAGCCTTGGGGGAAGCTTCCCTCCCCTCCTCTTGCCGACCAACAGCCGTCAGTCAGCGAGAGGAGGTCCAAAGGGCGCCTCAGCGCCCCTGCAAGCCGTGGCCCCAGGAACACCCTCAGGGAGGGCCGCCCTGTGCTGCGCCTCCATGGCGGGCCCCCGGAGCTCCCGAGGGCCACAAAAAATATCCTTGGGGGCCGCATGCGGCCCCCGGGCCTGAGGTTCCCCATCCCTGACATATAGGGTCTGGCTTAACGTTTCAAAAGACTAAGTTGCTTCAAATGTTAAGACTTGTAGCTCTCTTTGTTAAAATAATAGAGTTGAGACACTGTGTTTTTGAATGCGGTAAAATTGTTCTGCTCTCATTTGCACTTCAGAAGACTGAAGCCTAGAATTACCAGATGTTTCTCTGAACAGTCTCTGGCTGTTACCCTCAAGAGCTCCATGGGGTGGCAGGAAGCCCCTGTTTTCCTCATTCAGGCTTCAAGCCACAGTGGGTGGCTGAGAAACCGGAGAGGAAGAAACAGCAAAGAAACAAACTGGACATTTCTCAAAGTGGGTCTCTGCAAGAAACATTGCCAAATTTCTCTCTCTCTCTCTCTCTCTCTCTCTCTCTCTCTCTCTCTCACACACACACACACACACACACACACACACACACACACACTTTCACTTCCTACAAGTGCTTTTGTTTAGCTTTACAGTACATATAAATGAACTGTTTTGATTCTATAGTTAATGTCTTTATTTTGTATTTATGCCAGATTTTACTCATCACTTTTGGTTAAAAGGACCCCCTGTATTTCTTCAAAGAAATTAAGAGTGCTGTGCCTTCTGCACTGTACTTTAACTGGAGTAAAGTTATATTTTTAAGATTGATTAAAGTGCTGTTTCTTTCTTTTCTCACTTTAAGTGGGGCTTCTACCTTTGTAGAGTTTCTTTCTTTTCTCACTTTAAGTGGGGCTTCTACCTTTGTAGAATTTCTTTCTTTTCTCACTTTAAGTGGGGCTTCTACCTTTGTAGAATTTCTTTCTTTTCTCACTTTAAGTGGGGCTTCTACCTTTGTAGAGTTTCTTTCTTTTCTCACTTTAAGTGGGGCTTCTACCTTTGTAGAATTTCTTTCTTTTCTCATTTTAAGGGGGGCTTCTACCTTTGTAGAATTTCTCATTTCCTTCTGTTTGGCCCAGGGTGAGGTCAGAAGTCACTGCTTTCTGGGCTAGGATTAGGGTTGCCAACCTGCAGGTAGTTGGTAAACCAAAGTTAGCTTGCTGTCTAGTGTTGTAGAACAAAACCAGCAGTTTTAAAGCCCAATCAAATTAACAACAAATTGTTGTGTTGAAACCAATGCTTATAATTTATGTAAGCTAAGAGGTTGTCATGATATTAACAATCATATCATGTAACAATGAAACGACAATTTCTAACAGTTACTAACTACACCCCCAACCTACAAGGGGCAACATCGGAACCACAAAGCTACAGACTTGGAGAGTACTGTGATCACGTGGGACGTTCCAACGTATTTAACAATAGGAACTATACTCAAGCATCTAGGACACAATTACCGTTGGATACTATGTTTCAACTAACTTTGTAACTTGTGTTAGAAATTGTCGTTTCATTGTTACATGATATGATGGTTAATATCCTGACAACCTCTTAGCTTACATAAATTATAAGCATTGGTTTCAAACAACAATTTGTTGTTAATTTGATTGGGCTTTAAAACTGCTGGTTTTGTTCAACAATTTGCAGGTAGTAGCTGGAGATCTCCTGCCATTACAACTGATCTCCAGCCGACAAAGATCAGTCCACCTGGAGAAAATGGCTGCTTTGGCAATTGGACTCTATGGCATTGCAGTCCCTCCCCTCCCCAAACCCCGCCCTTTTCAGGCTCCGCCCTCAAAATCTCCAGGTATTTCCCAACCCGGAGCTGGCAACCCTAGCTAGGATACGGATTTCTCTTTTGCTGGCAATCTATACAGCGGCATACTTAAATTCAGGGCTGACTTGATAAGGCCATTTGAGGCTGATTGTGGAGGGGCAGCAACCTCACAACCTTGCAGCCCCACCCACCCTGAGGCAATTTTACAATCAGCTGGTGTAGCACCTTTTCAGATAATGCGCCTCAAAATGAAACAGTCATGTACTTGAAGTGTTGCTTCATTTTGCTGCCTGCAGTTATTTTCAAACCATATACTTTACAGTCCTTTGATTGACTTCTTTAACCCAGTGCGGCATCATGGAAAATCACATCTGTTCCTTACTGCAAAGTCAGAAACCTGATCTTTGACTGTTTCTACCAAACAGTCTGATAGGAATCGCAATGTTCAGAAGCAGATCATAACAAAGTTTTGGCCCTTGCATGTAGCCCCTGATGAAACAAGTCATAGCTCTAGGCTTCTAAAATAGCTGAAACTTTCTGCGGTAAATGTATCTCTGTGAAGTTGGAGAATAACATTAATCAACATGCTTTTCCTTAAGTGAAGGATGGAAAGGGGCGGGGTGGGGGGAAGAACAGATAAAGACCAACAAGATATAGACAAACAGGCCTGTACAAACCTCTTTATTTTACTTGTCACTTCCTGAGGGCTTAAACAAGTAGCCGTCTTTTCAAGTAAAAGCCAAACATAGCAGAGAGCATGTTACTAAAATATCTTGAACTAAGGGACTTTAGGCTGAAACTATGTGTCACATATTTTTCCGAACACATATTTGCTAGGTAAATAGGGGTGAAAATTGGTGGAAAGCAATGCCTTGGCAAACCACCTCTGTTAGTCTCTTGCCATGAAAACCTCCAAAAGGGGTCACCATAAGTTGGCTGCGACTTGATGGCACTTTACACACACACAAGGCCTATTTGGGAGGGAAGTCGGCATGGTATAGCCTGATCTCATCAGATCTTGGAAGCTAAGCAAGGTTGGTACTTGGACAGGAGACCTCCAAGGAAGACTCTGCAGAGGAAGGCAATGGCAAACCACCTCTGCCTAATCACTTGTCTTGAAAGCCCCTTGCTGGGGTCGCCATGAGTCAGCTGTGATTTGAGGGCACTTTACACACTAGTCCTATTTGTTTCCTACTCTCTCAGCTGCAAGTGAGCTTGTTTTTGGTCTTGGTGCCTGGCTAAGGTGAAAACCAAGTCCCTGGTTGGGAGAAAGGTCAGCTCAAAATCCTGTTAATAAATAATAAAATGAGGGAAGCCCACCCTGGGGTTATGGTGGTGTGTGTGTGTCGAGGGGGGGGGGGGAATCCCTGGGCAGAGGAAGTATTAAGCTATACTAAACTCTCCTCTGTAAACGCCCATTCCCCACTCTCAGCATTAGTTTTCCACAGCAAACACAGAGTGGGGAATGCTGCATTTGTTGTGAATGATGTAGTTCTGCCCTTCATACTCTAATATTGTTTGGATCCAAGGTTCTTTGAAATTAACCCAAACGGAAATAGCTTATATTGCTTCTCAGAGGGTTTTCAGTATTACCTTGTTTGAGTATCCATATAATGGTCAGTCAATATTTGAGAAAGTCCCTAATGGCAGATTGACCAAATGGTAATATCAAGACAAAGGCAAAGATTTATTGGAGGCAAGCTGTGGATGAGAGCGGCATAGAACCAGGTTTGATTCCCCACTCCTCCACATGATTGGCGGACTCTAATCTGGTGAACTGGGTTTATTTCCCCACTCCTACACATAAAGAGTCTGGGGGCTTCGTTCATCTCTGGGGCACATAGCATGATGTTCATGCAAATTGGCTTCCAAACTGAGGAAAACGGCTTACATGCAAGAGAAATAAGGCACAGAAAACATTTC
Source organism: Euleptes europaea (assembly GCF_029931775.1). Classification (NCBI taxonomy): domain Eukaryota; kingdom Metazoa; phylum Chordata; class Lepidosauria; order Squamata; family Sphaerodactylidae; genus Euleptes; species Euleptes europaea. The sequence continues at coordinate 82,319,109 of NC_079314.1, read as the reverse complement.
TTTTGGTGGCAAATGAGATCCTGTGAACAGTCCTTTATTATAGTAATCAAAAATCTGATTTCAAGAGATGGTCACGGTGCAGGGAAACAAAGCCACTATTTGGGGGGACCTTCAGTTTGAGAGCAGGTTTTCATGGGGTGGTGGTGGTGATATCAGAGCCAGCCAAAGTCATGACCAAGGCAGCTGTTATGAAGGAGATTGCTCATCCACACAGGTGAGGAGTCTTCTTCAGATGAAACAGCTGAATGGCTGTTTTTCCTTTCAGGGGCAGGACATCCTTCTGTCCATCACAGTCCCTCTTGCACCATCACTTCTCTGATCAAATCAGTGCCTCCTATGGCTGCATTAAAGAAATAGGTAGGGCTGGAGTTCCGGTCTCAGATCTCAAGTGTAGTTTGGCCCTATCAAAATGAATATTGCAACTGGGTGAAATAAAAATAGGAACTGAACATGAGAGAGAGAGAGAACCAGGATTCAAAATGTGAGAGAAAATGGCCATTGGTCCTGAGTGAGTGTGTGTTTATCTGTAAATGATTGCCTGTTCTGCATAGGAGAGATGGAAAGAAGAACAAAGAATGGGGAGAAAAAAGAATGAAACTGAGTGATCAACTAAAAAAGCAAATTGATTTCACTCCACATTCTTTGAGTTGAAGCAAATAGAAAGAAACCATTGGATGGTGCAGCAGGAGTTGCAGTATCTGAAGGGAAGGCACCAAGCTGTAGCAACAGCAAAAGAAAAATGTGACAAGATAGAACCAAATCACAATGTAAAACCGAGAACAAGAACAATACTACCAAAAAGGAAGCTATGGAAGGCACATACGTAACAGAAGCATGCAAAGATGGAAAATCCCAAGGTTCAGGATTCAAAGCAATATCCCTATTAAGGAATAGAAGGCTAGAAAGAATAAACAATAGTAAAAAAAAAAACCAATCTAGAGTGGATATGTTGTTAATGGGGATGGTAGCAAGGGAAAGAGGCCCCAGCCAACTGAACTCATTGGTGGGTCTAGGTGACTCAGCAGACTGCTGAGCACACAGTACTTGAAATGCTGCTGGCATCATCACCTTCCAGTGGAAGGTCAGGACTATCATTCTTGACTCCAGGGCAAGCACCATTCACCTCACTGATTTACATGCTGCAGCGGCACTTTCCTCTAAGTTTTAAACCACTGTGGCACTTGTTAAGAATGCACTGACCTGCGGAGTCATATTTGAAGGGTTCCCTTTTAGTACTTTAATGGTAGACTATCAGCTGACCCCATACTTGCATGCAGATGTATGAAGCTATACTCAGTTTTTCCTTTCTTCCAAAACTTTCAGCATTTCCGTTTAACTGCAAATGTCATCAGAGCTCTCAATTACATGTATGCCTCCAAGATGACTAAATTGCTTGTGCATTCATATTGAGAATTACTTCACATTAGAGTGTCATGAAACCACTCTAATATGGTATGAAAATTGCACTCTAAAGTGAAATGAAATGTTGGTAACAAACACCTTTCAGAGCTTTTTAAAGAACAGAAAGATAAAAGTGTCTGCCAATGTGACTCCCTTGAAAATTGGTGGCAGACTTCCATTTACTCCTAATAGGTCAGGTCCATTTTCTCTGTTTGGCAACTCAATTCTGTAAATTTTCATCCAATTTATCGCCCCCACTTTACTTAACGAAGGCTGCAATTCTATGCACTCTTACTTGGGAGTAAGTCCTTTTGAACATTGTGGTTTTTATTTTTTAGAAAATGTGCATAGGGTTGAGTTGCAGGCCTGTAATCCTATGCAGATTCACTTGGGAGTAAATGAATATGCATTCCATGGGACACTTCTGAAGAAACATGCATCGGATTGGACTGCAGGTATAAATTATGTATGTATGTATGTATGTATGTATGTATGTATGTATGTATGTATGTATGTATATAATTTAATTCATGATACTGTGTATTGCCAGAGGCACAGAGGCTCTTTTCCACTAAGGGATTCATAGGCAATAAGCACACCAACAGAGGTGAAGGAAAACATTTTCATTGAAATCTCTATAATGATGAGATATCAACAAGTCACAAGAATAAACAGAGATTAAAGCAGAGAATATACCCATGATCCTTCTGCTACAGGAACTTAAGCTCAGGCTGGACTATGGAGTAGTGATAAGCACATTGGCCAACACCTGGAGTCTGCCTGCTGCCATTCTTCAGGGTTATGTTATTTAACAAAAAAATTCAGATGACATATACAGAGGATTTCAGTTCCCTTGTGCAGAAATTCAGCTATTTTGGGCACAGTATAGATATGGTCTTGCTTATAATCTTCTGTATCTCACTAGCCCCCTCCATCTGTCCCTCAAAGAGTCTACACGGTCTTAGAGTCTTCAGTGGGCCAATCTTTCCATCTCCCATGTGGCTCCACCAAATGACTCCTTAACATTTTGTGCTTCTGGAAATATTTAGTCCTTGTCTGGCTGTTTTTTTAATCCCCCCTTTTTTCGTTTAATGTACAAAGTCATATTTTCCAGCATACCTTGGAGTCCCCCAAGTATGTAGGGAGTCCTACTTCGTCTGTGGGTGGCCCCATAGTACTTTTTTCATGCTCGGCATGGCTTTGCTGTTGGAAAACTTTGCTTATCCAGATTATTTTGGATTTCTACTTAGAATTTGGTTCTTCATCTTTTATAAATATAGAAATGAATTCTTCCAAACTGAAGAAATCATTTTTTTCTTGGTTTGGAGGCATTTTTCTCCAAAAAGAGGCAGCTGTGGTTTGATTATGGCAGCCTAGATGAGCCAGATACACACTAAGCTAAGATGTGCCTGAAATATGGAATCAAGCTGACCTTGTGTTATATGTTCCACAGTTCTTTGCCTCAAATGGCCTTCAGATCACATCCACCCATTTAAAAGGCACGTGTCTTTTGTTTTTGTTTTATGATTTATTTCAAGCAGTTCTAATGTGACTTTGGATCTTTGTGAGATTTGAGTCAGGATCAGTGAGTATACTTCAAACTCTCAGGCAACTCCAGTGCTTCTGAGACTTTGTCCTAACAACTAAGAGGAAGTCCATGGAGATGATTTCTGTGGCCATGTAGATCATTGGTAGTCAATCTATGCACGGCTGCCATAAGTGACACAGTCACCAGAATTCTGTGGTACACCAGGACAGGGACAAGAGACCCAGGGCCTGCCCACATTGAGCAGCAGCGCATGCCTGCATACTGTAGCATCCACCATTGGGGTGGGCTATTGGTACTCAATGGAAGTGCAGCCAGGACCCCTTTAGGTCCAAAAATAGTCCTGGAATTGAAATAGTCCAAGCTTGCCTGGCCTAGCTTGAAATCCCTGCTTTTGGGGTGGAGCAAGGGAGTTGCTGTGCCAAATAAAATGGTCTGTCATAACTGCCAGTCAGCATGTGTGCTGGTGGTTGTCTATTCCTGCATTATAGCACTAACTGGAGTGATACTTTCTCATATTTTGTACTTGTTGGAAAGGCCTGCCACTGCTCAGCTAGCGCTAATGTAGCAATGATGCAGATAATATCGAGGCCACTGGAGCAATTTTATTCCTAGTCCAAACTGAGTTCATATGCCATAAGAAGAGGAACAAGGCTGCAGGATGTCTTCCCCTTTTTATTTCTTGTCAGAGCAGTCTCAACGTAATCACAATGTGTGAAACAGTTCAGATGGTGAAATGGCTCCTTAGTCATTTTCCTTCTTCCGAGATTTGGAGAAACACTGATTTTTTGTCACGTGTGATGCTCTTTGGTTTTGTCTCCAAAGCTGGCCAACGATAGAGCTGCTGCTGGTTATCCTGTGTTTGTTTCTATGAGCAATTAAGCCTTGGGCATGGACAGTCTATGTGCTACTGCATGATGGGAATGTGGTGTGCAAAAGGCTGAGGCAGCAGTTCCAGCAGGAAACCACACAGATTGTGTTTGCCAATCAGTTATGTGGCTGGATGGGTTGTAAGTGGAAGATTATTGCTGAGAAAAAAGGCTAACAAGTCTAACCAGACATTTTAAATTTGCATCTCTCTCACATACTTAAGAATTTTAGGAGTTTTCAACAAGATTGCAACTGCTGCTTTCTCTCCATGTAGGCCAGTGGGAAACTACTGGCCAGACTGAACTTGCCAGTTTCATGGGCATGAATGCATCATGTTCAAGCCTAGAGCAGTGGCGCTAAGCCAAGAGGCATTTCTTCTGCGCACTTGTTAAGGTGAAAGCAACACATTTACATAACTCTTCAAGCCCTCATGTGGTAACAGGGTTTAATAGAGTTGCCAGCTCTGGGTTGGGGAATACCTGGAGATTTTGAGGGCGGAGCCTGAGGAGGGCAGGGTTTGGGGAGGGGAGGGACTTCAATGCCATAGAGTCCAATTGCCAAAGCGGCCATTTTCTCCAGGTGAACTGATCTCTATCACCTGGAAATCAGTTGTAATAGCTGGCTGTGACAGATATCCCTTCCTTTCCAGCACTACGGTAAGTATCTCTTCAGGTCTTCCTTGAGTTCCCTTCTTTGTCCAGGCTTTGAATCGTGGTTCAGTTGCTGCCATGAAAAACCCAGATGAGAAAGCAGCCCTACTGGATGTGCGTGACAAGGTCCACAGTATGTGTAAAATAGAATTGTTCAGGAGGGCATCTTTTATAATGGGAACAGGGTTGTAGTTTTAATGTCTTGTGGGGAAAAATTAGGTGGTTTTATTGCATTGTTTACTGTATTATATGGTTTTGTCATCATTTTGCCATCTGCCTTGTGCCTTCATGAGAGGGGCAACCTATCAATTAAGTGAATAATTAATAACATGATTGGCCTCTTTGTCTTATGAGAAATTATATCAACAATCTAGTGAGGCCCTGTATCTGTTTCTATCATTGGAGGGCAAGACGCAGAAACTTCTCACAGAATGTCCCCAATTCCATAGAGTACGCCTTCCAAACTATCATTTCTTCTCTAATTCCAGGATCCCCCACCTTGAGGTTGGTAACTATTTACAAGAACACATATTGACCTGTGATAAAATGCGGCTTCTGAATTCCACATTCACATTTATTGAACATTAGAAACACATCTTTTGTTTAAGAATATTGCAGATAGAATTTTTTTGAGCAAGATGAGAGATTTCTTTCATTGGGAAAGAAGGAGAAAAAGCAAATAACTGTTGCAGGAACATACACAAAGTTTGCATTGAAAGTTAATCGCTAGAGGCACTTCAGAGCTTTGGAAACCACTCTAGTAACTGTAGTAAAAGTTCCCAAAGAATGTCCTTATATGCGAAACTTGCACTTCATGTGTCCCTTCCATTCAACAAACATATTATGCAGATATTGAAAGATTAATTTGTTGACTGTAGAGAAAAAGGAAGTCTAACTCCAAGTGGGACGGATTCCAAACACTAGTTGATTTTCTGCTCATTCCAGCACCGCCTTGACCTTTCCTAACAAAAACAAAAAGAGGTTGGCTGCACTGAGAGCATTTAGTAGATTTTTTCCTGTAACAGACATGCTGACTCAAACAGAATCAGACTTGTGCTGTCCCAACCAGCCGCATAATAGCTCCTTTGAGAAGGGTGGCAGAAGTAGTGCAAAAGGTCATTGGCTCTTAATTGCTGCCTGTGGTAACCGAATGTCGGCAAACGGTGAAGGGAATTCTTGAAAACGAATAAACAAGTATATGTTTATATATTGGTATGTGGCTTATATGAGGTGCATATACACAGGAAGTTCAGGCACACAGCTGCCAGAAGGACAGGAGCATGCAATGGCTACATTTTTCTACTGGAACACTCTTGTATATATAGCATTCTTGTGTTGTCTCAGAGAAACTGTCACAAAGTTTAATACAAATAAAGAGGGGGAAACTAAATTGGCCCACATGTGATCTTCCACACAAGGGTCATTCTATGCTTTCTTCCACAAGCAACTGGGACAGCCCCCCCATCTGTATGTGGTCCCCCCCCCAGTTCCATGAGGATACACTCAAACTTTTTCTAACAGAAAGAAAGAAAGAAAGGAGAGAAAACGAGAATGAATAGCAAAAGATAGAGACAGACAGGCAAGAAGCATTACAAAATAAAACAAAAAGAATAAAAGGAAGGGGGAAAAAAAGAAAAAAAGAGAAAATGGAAGTACCTTGTGAAGGAATGAAGGGAATAAAGGCAGTCTTTTCACATTTCCTACATGTTATTTTAGGATGAGATAATTTTCCTTCCTTAAATTACACTACTGGACAGTCTCCCCCCTCTTCCAAAAGGATGAGAATCCATCTTGCCTTCCTATAATTTTAGTGATTAAGATTTGTTCTCTATGAAATAATGGTTACTGTCCCTGTAAAATATTTTGAAAATCCTATTTATATTTTTCGTTGTGGCATACTGGGGGTCAACAGGTTCTAAATTTATCACAAATTGGAGAGAATGCCAAGCCCCCCCCCCCCACGCATAGTCATCATGACCCTCATCAACTTAATCTGCAAATTTATTATAAGGGCTTCAGAACAAACAGTATAACTTGGAGAATTGGGGCAAAAACGCATGGTCGCTTTATCCTCCTTTAATCCCTGTTTTAGCCAGGATCGAACGCACATTAGGTGAAACGCATGCGTTCGATCCTGGCTGAATCCTGGCTGAAACAGGGATTAAAGGAGGATAAAGTGACCTTGCGTTTTCACCCTTGGTCTGCGTCTGCTTTTGCACTCAAACCCCCAAATCAGCTGTGTCATCATCAGGCCCCCGCGCACACTCAGCCGCTTCAGCCCTGCCCTCTAACACCTCCCGCCAATTGGGAAGGGGGACTTGGCAACCCTACATTGAAGTCGCTCCCCTCCCCAAACCCTGCCCTCCTCAGGCTCCGCCCCCAAACCTCCCGCATGTGGCGAAGAGGGACCTGGCAACCCTATTGGGGAGGGGAAGAGGCCTCAGCAGGGTATAATGCCATGGAGTCCACCTTCCAGTGCAGCCTTTTTCTCCAGGGAACAGATCCATGTTGTCTGGAGTTGAGTTGTAATTCTAGGAGATCTCCAGGTCCCACCTGAAAGTTGGCAAACCTAGGCCTGGAAGTAACATCTGGATGACTTGATAATGCCTGACTTGCATGACTCAACTAGGCCTGGCTGCATGCTACTGTTCAACAGCAGCCACCCTATGAAAGCCAGTGTGGTATAGAGGTTAGAGCTTCAGAGTTTTGCTGCCATAACTGAGAAGATCCCTGCCCGCCTAATCTCAGAAAGCGGAGGCAACAGAAGCAGGACTGTAGCAGTCTGGCAGGTTCATAAAGGAGTACGTGTTTAGTGTTGTACAAGTGGATTTGGGACTTGGCTGGGACCCTCGTAGACAGAAGCTTGGACCTAGCCTAGTAAAGTGTTCAGGATTTTGTGTATTTCTGAGATCGTAATTCAATGGCAGTCTTTTGTGTTATGTGACCACTGGGATCCTCAGAGCTGTGCAAAACTTGTACAAGCACACCCAGGCAGATCCTTGGTCCATGTCTTCGTATCAGCTTATATGGAAAACGAAGGGAATCTTGACGGAAGAATATGCCACCATTGAGTTTTGTATGAGCTTGTTTGTGTTTCTGTAGGTTACAGAATTTAGGGATGCAATAATCTATGCCACTTCTTTTGATCATTTAGAATTTAACAGTGCTGTGCCCAACCACAACAACTTCAGTCACTGACGTGAAATGAGCAGTCAAATGATGTGCTTTTGGTCTGGACTGGAGATTTTTTAAACCTGACCCTAAGGGATAAAGGCAGAAAATCCTTACCCCCATCCGTAGGGTTGCCAGCCTCTAGGTGGTGGCTGGAGATTTCCCACGATTACAACTTATCTCCAGGTGACAGAGATCAGTTCACCTGGAGAAAATGGCTGCTTTGGAAGGTGGACTCTATGGCACTATACCCCATTGAAGCTCCTCCCCTCCCCAAATCCCACCCTCCTCAAGCTCCACCCCCAAAATCTCCAGCTCAGAGGCGGATCTACTGTGAAACTAATGAAGTTTAAGCTTCAGGGCCCCCAATCCTGGAGGGGCCCCTGAAGCAACTTTTTTTTAATGAGTGAATTTCTCTACAATATCGATGGAGCTTTTTAGTGATAGAATCAATGGGTTGAAGTACTTAATACTGACTTTAGAATATGCTCTAATACCCATGGCCTCAAAATGTCCCTGTAATTGGTCAAATTTCAAAATTTTCTTGGAGCCTTGCAGTGCTCGAACCCCCAGCTGTAAGGGCTCACTGAGCTCATCAGAATCTATTCATAGCCTACATTTTGACAGCTGGATCCTCAAATCCTTCGTTGGTGCACGGCTTAACAGTTCTATAGCTCAGCCCTTAGGCTAGAGCCAATCAGCACCATAAAAAGACATCTGAATTCTCAATTCAGGCTGCATTCGTCTCGCTTGTGCGTTTTAACACCAAAAGATCAGATTTTCACCTCTTTATTCTAATGTGCCCCCTCTGATGACCCCTCCCTATTATTATTATTTATTAGTTAAATTTGTAGCCCACCCTCATTCCTGGTCAAAGCTGGGCTCAGGGTGGATGTCATGATCCTAGGCCTCAAGTGCAGCCTACAGGCCCTAGGGAGGCCTATATTAAAGTAGTGACCAGGCCTACATCTCCCAGGTACCCTCTGGGCCTTGTGATTGGTGGAAGAGGATTTGGAGGGAAGGCTAGGGCCAACCAGGGGTAAGGGAGTAGTGCCTGGGGAGAAGGAGTAAAATGCCTTGCCTGAAAAGGGAGGGGGTTCACGCCTAGAGAGCAGTGCTGGGGAGAGGCTGCTGCAGACGGAGGGATCCCGCCTCCAGGAAGGGGTGAGTTAGCCTGAGGCCTAGTGCCAGGAGATGGCTAGGGACAGTAAAGATATATGTGTTAGGGGTTTTGTTTGATTGCCTGCCTTTACTGGTTTGGTCATCCTATTGTGGCTTTAGTTATCATTATTATTAGACCTTTTAAATAAACTATTTATCTGCCTGGGTCCTCACGCCTCATTTGGTCACCTAGAAAGTACACCCTGTTGGGAGAAGAAGCAGGGAGGGTGCTCTGGACCCTCCTGAGTTAGGGCCACACCAGAGTGGTGGCAGCTACTGAAGATCCCCATTCCTCTTTCGTACCTGACAGCAGGTAACAACAATCATAATAAAATCATATATATGTAAAATTCACAAGTAATCAATAAAATTCATAAAACCATTCAATACAGTTAACAAGATGGTACTCATATAATTACAGGGCCATTGGAGGCCCGGCCAAGCAGCCAAATCCTCATATCAGAAGCCCCGAGGGAGAGGAGAGGCCAGTAACAATGACAACCTGTGGTTGCCCTCAATTGTAGGCCTGGTGGAAAAGCTCTGTTTTACAGGCCCTGCAGAACTTCTGAAGGTCCCAAAGGGCCCTGATGTTACTTGGAAGAACATTCCATCAGGCTGGGGCCAGGGCCTTGTTGGATGTTGCCCTATTGTTGCTGGTTGCGAAAGGGCCCCCATAACAGTTCAAGCTTCAGGGCCCCAAAAATGTAGGTCTGCCACTGCTCCAGCTATTTCCCAACCCGGAGCTGGCAACCCTACCCATCTGCTGCCCAGAGTGACTGCTGCATGTGGCTTCATCATACTGCTAGTTGTGTAGCCTGCCCCATACTGGCGCAAGGCAGCTTGTAACATGAATAAGAGGGATGGGAGAATCTAAAGAACACACGTTTGCAAATGTAAAACATAAAACATAAAAAAACCCTTTCCCTTGAATTAATCAAAATGTGGTGGAAACTACGTCACACAGAGAGACCAGAAAATGCTCTGCAACATGAAGTACCCTGTGATTAGTTTCTCAAAAATCAGTGAGTAACTTCAGTATTTATGCATAGGAAGGGGGCTCTGAAAAAGGAAGCATCTTCTTGGGTCTTTATGCAGTAAAGTACAAATAAATGTGAGGAAATTCTGTGGTGTTGCTTGCATATTTTCAAGTTAGTGTGGAATTATTATTAAAAATAGAACATACTTAAATATCCTTCTTATTCTATAGCCATCAATTTATCTTGTTTTTGTTAAAACCTCAGTGCAAATATAGTAAGAACTCAAGTTACAAAGTCAACCTTGTTTTCCAAAGTGTTCTTGGAAAGGGTGCTAAGATTTTTTTTTTTTTACAAAGACAACTGGACTCAGATCTGAAGAACTATCAATCCACGCTCTTTCGATCACAATGATGCAACTTTCAGTTACACTCTCTTATTACACTTGGTTGGTGCTTTCCAGATGTAGGATTATCTCCCCTGTTGGGTTTCAGGGTGGATCACTAGGTTGTGGGCTGCGTTTTCAGAACCATAATCTAGGTTTGCCACAAGTTCCTTATTTCTAGCATTAGTTCCTTGTTGGTGTATTTCAGAAATACTCATGCTAAAGGAGAGTCACGCTATAATGGCAAAGAACAACGTTAATACATCCAAGAATGTTATATTATAATAAAGTTCTGCTAATGTTCTAAAACACACAAGACTGCCATTTTCTTGTGGTCTCAGGATGTGTTCCTTATTTTGGAAAACTTCCAGGTAGTAACTTTACTACCGTCTCTAGCCAGCATGACCTGTTCTTCAGTAATTCAAGTGGAGGTACCAAGTGTGGTTAGTCTGTGGTAAGAGAAAGGAGCACTCTGCCGAGAGACAGGCTCAGTTCTGACATAATTGTATTTTTAAGTTTTCTTTTATTCCATTTATACCCCACCCTCCCTTGGCAGAAGCTGGGCTCATAATGCAAAATGGTGGTTTATTTTAACTGTGGTTTGTTTGTGCAACCAAGATTTAGCTTGCCCACAGCCATTGGTCTTGGTTTGTCCTGACAAATGCTGATTTAAGCACCTTTCCCCCTCCCTGCTACAAAAGACCCAGCAGATATCCCAGCCTAAATTGTGGTGCTTGGAGAAGGGTAAAAACTTGCAGCAGTAGCAGCTCCCGTTCCATTGCTTACCGGCACTGTGAGGGTAGGGAAGCTGTATGCTCCCCTCTTCATAAATATGTGGCCATTCTTCATGGCAAGTGGCTACAGGTCCACACATCCTTTCTCAGGCACTCACTAAGGAAGCTGCTTGGCTTTGCACATTTCTTTTACACCAAACCCAAGGAAACCAATCTGCTGCTGCCAATTTAAAAGTATGTCATGCAGATAAACTCACTTAAACCGTTAAGGGTTGGGTTGCCAGGTCTCTTGTTATGATGGTTTACCTTAGAGTTTCCAGTAATTCCTAGAGCGACATGATATAACTTCTGGTTTTCCCCAGAAGTGACATCACATTGTATGCAATGCCAGTGCCCCCCCATGTCCCTGGCCCCCACCTCCTGCTGGGAGCCAGGCATTGGCTGGCAACCCTAGTTAAGGGTCTGACAGTCATCCCACTAATAACAAGCTTATTCTACTTTATTCTACACCCCAAAAGGCCATCCTAAATGTCAGTGGCGTAGCGTGGGTTGTCAGCACCCGGGGCAAGGCAAGTAATTTGCGCCCCCTAACCCGTGGATTTTAGCACTCGAGTCTCTTCCACTAGATTAGTTAAAGAAACCCTTACCCCCTAAGCACATGTATTGTTTGTTATGAAAATACTGATGTAATTAAAGTAAAATGCATCTAAATACGTTTATTTTCAAACACTTTATTGAGTGCGAACATGCATTACACATTCTCCACATTTTCAGCAGGTCTATGAATACAAATCTACAAATGTAGTAACCTAGCATGGGCCATGCTATTATATGTCGTCTCACAACCATCGTAAAGGACAACAAATATCAAGAACAAAAACTAAACATCAAAATGGAACCATACCCTGGAGATGATCCAAGACTGGGCTAGATGGAGCCAACTTCCTCAATCCTGTACCTCTAATTGTAATTCTTTAATAGAAGTGCAAGATATCAATCTGTATATACAGATTAATTTAAATTCGCCTGCTTTTAATTAGTGCAAATTTTTCAACAACGGAATTGAAATCTACATTAAAGTCTCTCTCAATGGACAGTATTGCTAGATTACTCAGTCTTTCTTGGCTCATTGTAGATCTCTGATATGTTTTAATTAGTTTAAGTTTTGAGAAACTTCTTTCACAACTCGCTGTAGAAACAGTGATAGTAAGAAAGATTCTTAATGTGACAACAAAGTTAGTTAAACTTTCTTGCAGCTTCCACTTATACACCCAGCGAAGCAAATCTAAAGCTGACCAGTTTGCAACCTGCTCATCAGGATTGACCTCCTTATACAAGATAATGTGGTGCCGAAGTCGAGTTATTTCGGTGAGCATAGATGCAGCATTCAATTCTGTGTACTGAGCACACGTGTGCTGAATTTGTTTCTTAATAAAATCATCTTTTTCAGTATCCAACAATGTTTGGATTTGCAAAAAAGCAAATCTCTGGTGAAGCGTATTCATCTGCGTAGTACGTTTTTTAATTTCTGCCTGGAGCTGATCAATTGCTTCCAGTTGTTCTCTGCTTGTTTCCTGTATTAAGGTCAAGCCAGCATCACAACTGTTCTCACCATCCATCTTCTTGCGTCTTCCAACTCTTCTCTCTGTAGATATGCGATAGGTTTTGCATACCTGCAGAGCTTTCTCAGTTGCCTTTGACACTAGACTATCACGTTTTTCATGACAAAATAAAGCCAATGCTTTTAACTTTTGCACGCATTGATCAAGCGCAAGTCCTTCTTGCTGCAGGTAGATCTGAGTATCATTTACTTCGGTTAGTACTGGGTTCCAAAAATGCAAGAAAGAGAAAAAAACATATGTCATTATGCAAACTAAAAGACTTCCTGCATCACCCCTGGTTTCAGAGGTTTCTTCCGGCCCATCTCTCAATGCTTCCAAAGGGTCTATTATTTTCTCAGTGTGTTCAGCAAGTACGCATACAGCTTCATGCTTTGAACTCCATCTTGTGTTACACGATCGCTTTACACGAATTGGTACATGTTTCTTAAGGATATCCCACCTGTGGGTGGAGCTTGAGAAAAATGCATACACCTTTTCCACAGTGCAAAGAAAGTAACAGCCTTTGTCCCAACACCAACTGCATGCATCCCAGCAAGATTGAGCGAGTGATTGTTACATGGCACAAACATTGCTTTGGGATTCATATCCAAAATACATTTTTGTACACCACTAATGTGTCCAGCCATAGTCGCAGCATTGTCGTATCCCTGGCTGTAGCAATGCTCTAGTTTAAGGCCATCAGCTTGCAACTTGTCGCAAATTTGTTTTGTAATGACATCAGCTGATTTCCCATATAACTGAATAAAGTCAATGAAAGACTCTGTCACATGGACTCCTGAATCTTCAATATGCACATATCGAATCACTTGGGACATTTGGTCAATGTGTGAAATATCAGGAGTGCTATCAAACATTATAGCAAAATACTTGGCCTTTATGATATTTTGAAAGATGACTGTTCGAATGTGATCGCCGAGCAGGCTAATAAACTCATTCTGGCTCTGTGGAGAGAGATAGGACACAATGTAACCATCTGTGCGTTGTACTCTGTGAAGATGTTGTTTGGCAACTGGGTCATATTTGGCGAGTAACTTGAAAGTTTCTAAGAAATTTCCACAGTTACCATCTGTATTTAAATCTTCAGAGTGACCACGTAAGGGTAAGGTTTGCCTGGCTAGATACAGAACACAATCAAGTATTCTGACTAAGATTGCCTTCCATTTTTCAAATGACCTCTGTTGTGCAAGCTGGGCAGCAGCATCAATAGTCTCCTGTTTATGCAGCCGCATTTCTAATTCTTTCCACATTGTAAATGCACTCAAGTGATATGAACTGCGCTCATGCTCTAGTAATCTAGGGCTTAACTTTCTCCATGCATTAAATCCACCTGACTTTCCAAATGAACTTTTCCCTTTAGCCTTCTGAAAAAGCATGCAAGGAAAGCAATATGCAGCATTGTTTACAGGAGAAAACACCAACCATGTCCTTAACATAGTCTCACCATTCTCCAAATGTATGTAGAACCAATCCTTGGAAAATGACCTGCCATTACTGTCTCTTGGAAACCATGCATCCTTATTCTGCAGTTCCTCTGTCCTTCGCCTGACAAGTTCAGTTTTCAAGGTTTCATCCATGGTTTCAGGCCAATAGCCAATATCAGTATAAACGTTTTGGTCAATATTTTCTGGCAGATTTGGCTGAGTATAAACATCCTTAGATGAAACTGTCTCTGCTTCTAATGCAGGAACAGGAATGTCCACCGACACAGGATCAGGATTATGAGTCTCCTGTGGTGCTGCTGATGGTCCTGCTGTAATTTCAGCAGTACTCACCAAAAACCGGTGAAGGCTTCCAGCTAACTTAGCTTGTTGCTCTGTCTCTATTTTTCTCCTTTTCCTGCCTTGTGCACCAGATTCTTTTTTGTATGGCATGATATAGGTGTAGTATTCTGCTAAAATTCTAAAAAAAGAAAAAAAAGAAAATCACTTTCTTGCCTTGCTGCACTTTTAGCACCCCTTCATTGTATAACCATTTCTTTACTCTTAACATAATGTTTATTCACCTTCATGCCTATTGCCTTACTCTTTCAGCAAAAAAAATAAATAAATTAAAGGTTGCTAGACCCACTGGCTTACATCAACTTATGTTGAGCTGGAGCAGCTACATATGGATCGAAATCTGTCTCGTCACTGTTGAACCAACCAAACTTACCTGCAGCGGCGGCTTCTACTCAGTTCCCCGCGTCTCCTCGAGTCCTCCCGCCTCCTGCTTGGCAGCTCAGCCAATTGCATGCTGGATCTCTCCCGCGCTCAGCGCTGCGCTGGGCGGCTGCTGCACTGTCCCTCCCCCAGATAGTCCCTCGCTCTCTCTCCGCACCGCACGCCTGGCACGCACCCCCCCCCCCACAGTGGGCGGCGACCCGGCGGCTCGAATCGGATTCGCACAGCCAGCACTGCAGTGAGAGAGAGTGAGTGAGTGAGCCAGGCAGGGGCAGAGAGCTGCGAGTGCGAGCGCGCCCCCCCAGATGTTGCGCCCGGTGCGGCCGGGCCCCCCTGCACCCCCCACGCTATGCCACTGCTAAATGTCTCCTTGCAGCAACTACTGCTCCTCAATAGTGTTCTTTGTACTCAAGAGAGTCATGAGTGTTCCCATTGGTGGCTTAGCAAGTATAACACACACATTTTTGATCAGTCACAGTTAACTGTTTCTGTGGAGTTTTCTGGGCAAGGTGATTCTGAATTGAGGGAAAGATATCCAAAGGGTGCTACACACTGGAGCGACCCAAGTATAGAGATAAGACTACCTGTCTCCATGGGCACAGCAACAGGAAACCTTGAATGCATGTTATATGGCACAGATGTGCCTCAGCAACTGAACAAGATCTTTGAAGAACATTTGAGCCCTTCTTTCTTGCTTCCCTGCAGCAGCACCAGTTGTTGCCGAAACCACTGCTTGGAGGCAAGCTTAGTGCCTGTGTTCTAGCCCGGTAATCTGCACTCCAGTGCTGATGGAGTTTCCTATGGACCTTGTGTTGGCAGAATGCTAGTTACGCAGAGAAGCATCAGATTAAAGCTAAAGCTAAATGTTTATTAGGGAACTACATTTTAGAAAGGTAAGCTAAGAGACAGAGATAGCCTCTAGCTGTCTTACTGGCTAAGAGAGGGAGAGTAGGACTTCCAAGAAGAAGCAGACAGACAAGAGATGACATAAAAGGATGGGTAGGTTTCTAACCTTAGTCCTATCTGGCTGAGCACTTGCCCGCCCCCTGCTGGGTCTTCTTCTCAGTTCTTTGCATGCTAGACATTGTTAATTCCAGCACATTCCAGCTGGATAATCTACTGTGGCAGATGTTTTGGAGGTCGCAGATGCAACCTTATGTTGCAAACACAATCTTGTGCATCAGTTAGCAGGATGCACAACACTTACATCCTTCTACTTTTCCCTTTCCTCCAACATTCATACCTCAGTTTTGACAGCAGGCATCCTTCAGAGGGAAGGAACTGCCTTTCAGAGCACCCAGGTGTGGGTTTCTGAGTGAGGGCTTGTGCCAAAGATGATAAGGACACAGCCTCTTATATTGGCAAAAGGCTTACAGTTCTGTCCCTTGTATATTGAATAGTTTGTTGATATTCCCTGTGCTATAGATGTCACTTCTGGCTTACATCTGTTTTTCCTGCTGGGACTAGTTCCCTTGAGGGAGGTCTTTCTTGCGCAGAGGGAAACCTTATTTTGTACCCTTTAATTTTAACTGTTTCTTTTAACTGTTTCCTTTAAAGCTTTTATTTCAATACAAACAAATATAAAACACATAACAAAAAAAGACACGGACAATACATTACATACACCTAAACCAAAACAGAAAAAAAATGAGCTTTAACTGGGTGAACGTATACAATTTTGGGCATTAACGCATGGGCAGAATGTTCCTGGTTCGCTCCTCTGTTATCCCACAATATTTTAATCCCACAATATTTAAGTCTGGATAATCAAACGCATGACGCCAGCCTATCCCACATTAAGTCTGAAACAAGTAGCTGCTGGAGGCTCCCCGTGCGTTTGAACCAACCATATAATGTGGGATAGTTCGCAGTGCGGGATAGCAGGGGAGTGACATCGCCCAAGGATTGGCTGAGGGGTTATCCAATCAAAGGGCGATTCTCCCCCTTTTTTTCTTGGAACACCAGCGTTCCGGTATACCATCGTCTCAACCTGTTAAGCATTGATCTTCTCAGGCATAAAATGGCTTTTTGGAGTGGGGCAGTGGAATGCATACTAGAGTGAGGGAGGTGCATTGGTGCTACTGAAAAAAAGATGTGGGTATTTTTTTGCTGAGATGTTAGAAAACCGGCAATCTGGTGAAGCTAGCATACCTCAGACGTTTACAGGCATTGCAAACGAACTCACTAGTAGAAGCTGGTGTGGATGACAGGATGGATTGTGCTAGTCCCATGGGCTGTCATTCCAGTCCCAGAGCTCTGGGTTTAGAGATCTTACTGGAAAATCCATTCCACATTTTCTTTGCAACTCTGTTTGTGCTGTAATGTATTTCAATGGAGCTCATGCAAGGCAATTGGCAATCCAGGCTCCTTCAATAGGCTATGCATCCTCTCCCATTGTTTCTAATCGGCTAGCCTGTCATTCATTTTAGTGCATCCCGACTTCACCTCTTTGCTTCGTGGCCAGCCCAGAGGAGAGGGGAAGGAAAGCCTGGTACATTTTTCAGCGTGCCACTTCAGAGGCTCGCAACAGCACAGCGGATGGGAACGCGTTGATCAGATTGACGGACCACGTTTTGCTTCCACCCAAAGCTGGAAAGTTGTGCCTTCTCCTTCCGAGTGTAAATAAAGCTGTGTTGTGAGGGCGAGGCAACAAAACTGGCTGGGCTTATTCAAAACAGGACAAAATGGGCATTTTAATTAAAAAGACGGGACGGCCAGGAAATGTGACAAAAAATGGGTCAGCCTATACAAAAGGAAGGTAGGACAGGACTGTGCTTCAGCTGCCATTTGCCTTGGGGTGGGGGCTCAGTCCCCCCTCGCAAGTTCAGGGGGGGCTCGAGGGCTTGAGCCCCCCCCAAGTTTACGCCTATGTGAGGGAGACCAGTAAGGGGCGTGTCCTTGAACGAAAGGAGGTTAGTAGCGAGCTAGTCATGTGATTACACGCACGCCGGCGTTCCAGTAATGTAGCGAAATTAAAAAAAAGTAGCGGTTTAGCACTGAAAAGATCGCTAGAAAACAGGGATTGCTTAACCCGGTTTTTTTTGCCTTAATTCGCGACTAAGGTGGGTCCGATGCGCAGCACTTGGACGGTCGTGCGTGTGGACCACGGAGATTCGCTACTATTAAGGCACAAAAGTGAGACAAATTGGCCGTGCGTTAAGCCCCTATGTTTCCCTCTTACAATCTTCCCTATAATATGCTACTATGACTTTATGACATTACATTTACTGCTTTATAATATTGAGTTAACTGTTTTAAGCCTGATGCTCCATGGTTTCTAATAACCCTTCGATACTTTGAGATGGAAAGTTGTTCCCTTATTAGGAATTTTCTTTCCTTTTGCCCTGCGTACACTGGTCTATTGTATGTGTTAGCATTGATATGGCTATACAAGTATCAAGTCCTTTGTTGAGGGAAACCAGACACCCTGACCTGAAAGGCCTATGTGAATTTCACTGAAAATATAAGGGCAAAGGTGGGACATCTTTTGAACATTACCGCCTCTGATACCTTTTAATACTCCAGTTATTATCTCCCCCCCACCCTTCTCATTTATTCTTCCAGATTGCAAAATAGTATAGCTTGCTTTTGAAATCCACAAGACTCAGAAGTGCAGTGTGTAAATTCTGCACTGGCTGGCACAAGTATTAAGTATCAATTCTTGCCGTGGTGCCTGGGCCACCATCCCCATGAAACAGAATCCCGAGGTTTTCAGTCATTTCTATGCAAGTGATGAGTCTGAACTCTCTCTGAACTTGGCATGTATTGAAGCGATGAACAGTTCAGAGGGAGGGAGGAATACAGAGGAATTAAAGAAGAAGCACAACTACAGTAACACTTCCTGGTTCACTGTCTTCTATCACTGTGCCAGCAAGGCTGAGTGTCAGTAAGAACAAAGTTACAAAGAGACTTTCATACCTTAAGAGTGAGAAAACAGGAAACTCAAATGTGTCTTATTGCTCTTCCCAGGACACAGCAGGTAAAAACTGTCTCTCACCTCTTCTGTTAATAATACCAGTTAAACATTTCGTACCTATTATAGTATTGTGTGAGGTGCTAACAATAAACGTGTATTAAAACTTATTCCTGACTGTGCAAGAGGAAACATCTGACAGGTGTTTTGATACTGCTGATTGCATCGATTGAAGATGTTCTGGTAAACCACCGGGAGGTGAGATTGAACTGCCACTTTCGTTTCACCTAAACTAATCCTTGCGGATTAGCAGCTCACTAGCCACAGTGTGATCCTGTAATTTTCTACTAACACCAGTAGTGTATGAAGAGTCTCAGAGGCTTCCAATGTATCTGATAGATGTGATGAACAATACTAGTAAGTATAGTGTCCAAGGAAATGTGCCTGTCATTTCAGAGAAGGAAGTGAATAGTAGAAGACAGAAGAACAGGGAACTGTAAACTATGAGAGATAACAACAGTTTGTTCAGTAAAGTCATACTGATGTTTGGAGTAACCAAGGACCAACCTACACATCATATTCCAGTTTCATGACGCTCATAGTCCTGTTGTGTTTTTGACCTTATAAAGCAGCTGTGGGGGATATTAATTGGGGCCATGGCACTAGGGAATACAGCATTTCAGTTCTGGAAAAGAGCAAATCATTTTTTTTTTGAGTATAAAATAAAGATCACACAATTTTAAAGTGAAGAATCTTCCTGATGTATTTGATCATAGAGCCTGTGAGTTAGAAGGGACTCCAACTCCTCAGGTGAGATCCTCCTCCTTCATCGCTCATCTCAAACAGTACAATACTAACTTCTACATGGCTCAATCAGAGAACAAGATTCAAGTAAGCAAGTCAAGCCATAGACTTAATGGAGAGCACACTAGAGCCTGAGAGCATTGGTTTTGTTTTTGCCTGTAGGAATACTTTATCACAGAACACACATTCCAGTATTGTAAAGTATCTTCAGCCCTGGCCTGGATAGCCCAAGCTAGCCCGATCTCAGCAGCTAAGCAGGGTCAACCCTGGCAATTATTTGGATGGGAAGCCAATGGCAAACCACCTCTGAATGTCTCTTGCCTTGAAAATCCTATGGGGTCATCATAAATCAGCTACAACTTGATGGCAAAAAAGTGTCTTAAGGCTTCCATCCCAATAAATAAATAATAAGTTAAAATTTCTAAATATTCAGAATCTAACAATTTTATTAATTTCACTATTCAAATTGTGAATGAAAAATTTTGAATTCAAAGTTAACATTTCCATTCTGTATGTGGCATTTTTACTTCAGATTGCAAATGGTTTAGACTTGTCATCTTTTGATGGTTTTGGTTTTGTGTTGGAGATAGCAAGAAACATCCTCATTACTTAATAACTTATAGCTAAAGGCCAGCTGAAAGGCAAAGGGAAGTAGTCTGGGAAAAATACTTTCACAGTTGCTCTAGAAACTGAAAAAGGCCAGTGCCACCCAAACCCTCAGCTTCCAGTATTCCGTTGAAAACTGCCATTGTCTATGGATATGGAGTGGTCCCACCCCTCCTGCTCCCTCTCACTGATGAAATCTTTTGCACTGGAAAAGAGTGTTTAAAAAGTACAATTTTATACTGGGATTAAATATTACTGTGTTAGGACTGTACCTTCTTGGTGTTACTCAACCAGTTAGAATTCCCAGGACAGAGCTATTGGTTCCTAGTTACCAATCAGTACATTTTTGAGCTACTGGTGTGAGGTGATCTGAAAGCTAGTTGACTGTTAGCAGCAGCTCTCTGAACGCTTCAAAAGAAGGGGAAGTGGATTCTGTACCCTTCTCCTCAGATGCAGAGGCCCTGACCCCATTTCCCAAAATGGAGAGAACTCAATGTTCACATTTGCTGAATGGCATGAGAAGGTCCTGCCCTTCTACTTACCTGCTTGTGAATCCCTGGGTTTTCTACCATAAGAAACACTGGTCTTAGTTGTATTATGAGTCCACAGAGGATGACAATGAGGTCCAATAGGGTCCCTCCCCAGAATATGCCCTAGGATATTATGCAGACACATTGGTGTGGAAAATGTATCTGAAGGAAGAAAATTAGATAACCATTTATATCACTGCTCAAATCTCATTGGATGTCAAACATTCAGCAGATATTTAAACACGCAGAGAATACTGGAGAATATTCAAGATCAAAGATTCACAGAGGAAAATTATGAGGCCTTTTTTTTTTTTGTAGGTCAGGATCAGTTTCATTGAAAGCAATGCAGGAACTGGTATAGAATGCTGAAAAACCTGAACAAACAGAATGCAACAGATTTGTGTGAGTGACCATTAATCCATTTAACAGAATCTAGTAATCTTGAGCTGTAGATTGATAATTTAGTTAGGTAAATATAGCCACTTGAATGGCCAAAAGCCTCTTGCTAGTTAATAATTGACCGCATAATTTTACCTTATTAAATAAAAGATTCAGAGGATGATTAATTTATGCTGTGTTGGATTCCTGATGTGCCTTCTTGCTTGTAAAAAGGATTTTGTTCTGGAGCTCATGACAGATAACTCTGAAACTGCATACTTAACAAAAAAAGGGAAATAGTGTTGCTCTGAAATAATGTCAGATCTCTCCTTCTCTACTATTGTCAGCAAAGAAAATCATTACGGCAGGAATGACTGTGTACTACATGCATAGCACTATTAATCTAGATTATCCAGATGGCCAGACAAATACAAGAATTATGTGGAAAAACAGACTGCATAGATGAGAGTCCTCTGCTTACATTGAATTTGGTATGCCATCCCCGCTTTGTATGTATAGGCAATTCACACTAAAATTGGAGAAGAAACTATCCTTGGATTGCGGTCTGTATTGGACAATGTTGGGTTGCTTTCTCCCTTTCTCCTGTCAGGACTTTTGTATCTTTAACAATAGGTGAAGCTTTTTCATCATTAAAAAGCCACTCACTGAATTTCTGCTTGTTGTAAAGCTTAGTGAAAAGAACACCGACACTGTATATATTTTGCGTAATAACTATGGAAGTGGGAAGGGCCTCTGTGCCAAGCTGTGGCTACTGCCTCAGAAAAACAGAAAAATGGGTTAGATGGACCAATTGAAGGTAGCTTGTGCAATACATCACTGGTTTGGCCTTGGGCATGTAATCTTGACAGGCCTGAGCTACATAATTGTTATTCCTGGGTAGTATATGTACAGGATGAAAGATGTCCTGACCACAGGATGGGTCTCAAATAACTGTGCTTTCTAGGGCAATCCTGAATGTTTATTGTAATGTTTCATAACCTGAAGTGTTTTTTTCTGTTTCTATTCATAAATGCCAGTTCCCAAATAGTTTGTGTGTTAACGAGTCAAATGAAGTCACATTGCATATATTAGATAGACACAAGTCCTTCTTTCCTTGAAATGCGTACTTTTTTTTTTTTTTAAAAGAGGGAATTGTACGCGTCTCCATTAATTCAAGGGGAAATGGAAAATAAATGATTGTTTTTATGCAAACTGAAATACAAAAAATGAATTGCATATCTTTAGTAAAAAAAGGTTAGTTAGGTAAGTTTTCAAGCCCAGTAGGAAGCAATTTCTTCTAAGTGTTTTGTGCTCACTTTCACTAGAAAGAGTGGCTTTTTCAGTCACACGCTGGGTACTGGTACTTTCTGACAATGGTACCGCTTTGGTCAGAAAAGAGAAGGGGTTAAATATTTCATTAACTGAAAACAATGGTGCTTTTCCTGCTTAATCCCCCGCTCAGAAATGTGCATTAGGATGAATGACCCAGGCAACCAGAAAAACTGCCTTCCTCTGTCGAGTTTGCATCTGTGGCAATGATGAAAGCAAGTAGGTCACTGATTTCTAGAAACAGCAGCATAACGGGCAGAAAGGGAAAGACGATGCTCCCAAAATAACCCACCAATTTGTTGCAGTGTTATTTCAGCATTGTTCTTTTCTGTGTTCCCACCTGGACAACTGCTTTTGGCAAATAAGTGTAAAAAAGAGTGCTATTTCCTTCTATTCGCCCTTGCACCCTCCAATTCCCCCTCTGTGCCTCCCCCACTGATGGTACAGAGCCCAACAGCTGTTTTACCAAATACTGTCAGTCAGGATTTAAATAGTTTTACATAATCTGGAACAGAGGGCAGAGACAAATCCGAGCATTTTGCTCGTCAAGTGGCAGGTGGGGGATTTTATGTTTTGAGAATAGCCAAAACACAGTCTCTGCTCCCACAGGGATTTTATTTTACTGTCTATTGGTTTTTTTATACATCCCCCCAAACAACACGAGACAAAACTCCAACCACAAAGATTACAAAGGCAGGGAGAGGGGTACAATTGGAAGGTTAGAACAGCAAAGATGGGAAGCAAGAAAATGGACTGATTCCGTTGCAGAAGCTGCACCAGTTGACTGGAGGACTTAATACCCTTGCTATAAGGACTGAGGAGAAAAAGGGTAGGGCATTAGGAACAATGGGAGGTTTCAACAAGGTTGTCTTCTTTTTCTTTGTAACACACAACTTCCCTGCTAACTTTAAATCTTCCCGATTCAGAAAATGCTTCTTATCAACATGGGAATTCTATTGCATGATTCCATCTCCTCTCAACAAAAGTCAAGGATGTATGGATATGCCTTCATTTTCTTTTCATAGTATACTGCTGTGTGAGCCTTTTGGTTTCTCTTTTTCTGATTCATTTGTCTTTTATGGCATTCTTATACCATTTTACATATTATAAACCATGTATACATTTATACATTTTATACCACTTGTATATTATATGCCAGTTTATATGCTAATATAGCACAAAAATCATTTTAAAGCATACATTTGAAATAAAGACTTGTAGGTTTGATTGCACAAGGAGGATAAAAAAATATAAGCCTGCATTTTTGAGTGAAAATGATGGGGCTGAGAAATTTGGTAAGTAGATGTGATGGTAGTAGACTTGTCTCTTCAAATACAGGCGAGGGTCCAATATTAGGAACAAAAGAGGGTGCAGGTGAAAACACATGAAAATGCCTGAGTGAGACTTTTGGTCTATATAGGTTAGTATTAGGGCTATGCTCCTTTCCCCCTGGTATTTTTTAGGTTTAGATTTAATAAACTCAGAAATTTTGAAAAATTCCAAAAAACTGAATATAATGGATTTGGCTTTAAAAAAAAATTCAATTTTTTTCCAGTTTGTTAAAACTGAAAAATTTGTGCAGCAGAGCTGAAAGCTGGGCTCCATGGAGCCCAGCATTCAGTCCTGTGCCTCCGGGGCCTTCAGATCGCTGCTGTTTGCAGGCTCAGGCCTCCACGTGGAGTTCTGAGCCTGCAAACAGTGGTGATCTGACTCAGGTAAGTAAGGGAGGGAAGAGGAGAGGGAGGAGGGAGGGAAAGATGGCAGCAGGGCCAAAGTGGCCCTGAATAATGGTGGAAAAAATGGTATTATTTTGGATCTGCTTTTTTTGGCTCCCTTTTATTGCTGCCATTTTTAAATTGGTAAACATCAGTTAAATTATGAAAATATATTTTTCAGGGTTTTTTCCAGTTTGGGTTTACTGAATGCACACCCCTACTCAGTACTGTCCACTCTGACTGACAGTGACTCTCCAATGTATCAGGTGAGTCTTTCATACCACCTGCTACCTGATCCCTTTAACTGGAGATGCCAGAGATTGGCCTTGGAACATTATGTGTGCAAAGTCACATACACATTCTCTACCATTGAGCCACAGCCCCTTCCCAAGTAGCAGAAATAGGTAGAGGTGATCCTTCTTGGTTCTTCTCCCCAAAACTCTTTCCCTACCTGACACTTTTCCTTTGGAGGCTTTATATATCAGAGGCTGGTTAAAAGATGTGACATCAGGAGTCAGACTACAGGAAGGAAGTTGATACTTGTTATTAAAATATGTGTACAGAACCTTTCCATATTTGTTCAAGGCAGAAAAATATAACTAGATCATTATATAAGCACAATATAAAGAGAATATAAAGAGCATCAGGTAACAGCATGAAACAGAAACAAAATTGAAGTAAAGGAAAACATCTGCTAGTAAAAGCATAAACAATATCCTAGAGCAGTAGCATAATCAATATAAAAGTATAGTCTCATCATATAGCAGGAATGTTAACACTCAATCCACGTTATAAACTAGAAGGGGGTAAAGTCTGTATTAAAATTTTCTACAAAAAAGAAAATAAAGGATGACGAAAGGATGAACTTAAGCACCATAGCAACATAGAAGGGCCTACTGAAAGCTAACATAATACAAAAATCTGTAAAACCTGCAAAACATTCAAACATGCTGCTAATCCTATTGTGACTGCATGAGACTGTTTCTGGTCAAATAATATAGTTTATTTTATTTATTGCAATATTTATACTTCATATGTTCAACTTTTATTTTTCCTACCTCTCAGATGGCAAAAGCTAAGAGAGATGAGCTAAGGCAGTATAAGGTAAAGCTGTTGGCAGCTTTCTCTTAGCCCTAGCTTGGCAACTGGGGAGTAGAGGGCTGAGACTTGTCAGGGGGCCAGGTTGGGCCCTGGGGCCTCCTGCACCTAACTGTTCTTGAATAACAGAGGAACCAGTGCCAGTAGTTGGTAATGGTTGTGGGAAGATATGTATCTAGTGTCAGGAGATAGATTATCAGCCACGGCATTTGTCTTTCTGTATATTAAGCCTTGAGGAGAATTCTAATGTAGTAATAATAGCAATACTTACAAAATCTGGGATTTAAAGTAATGAAAGCAAAATTATTGTACTTGCTTAACTGAACAGCCATGCAGTTTGCCTTCCATTTCATCAATCTTTAGAAGGTATGCTTACATGTCAGAGCTAATGAAACTTGACTCCATTAGAACTGCCCTTCATTCGTGCTCTTTCAACATGTCCAACTAGTAAAAGCCAGAGTTAAACTGGATAATTCCTGCTCTGAAGTCAAACAGGCAATGAAGTAGCTTTTACATAAAACAAATCTTCATTCAAAGGAACAGGTGCAAAATGTTATTGAATTGACAGGAGTGGAAAGCAGAAACCCTTAAGAGGACACCTTAAGCTATAAACACATGCCCTCTCTTTCAAGACAAATGCAGTTGATGATGCCTTCTTATCTCTTGTAGAATACTTTTAAATTAAAATTTACAGTTAGAAGGGCATGTCTTTTTTCATTTTGGAAACTATTTTAGTTCTGGTACATTACTGTGTTAGAAAATAAAAGGACTTCATTGGTAATGGGTAGCTTTTAATATATCAAACGTAAATTACTGTTTATTTTCTTCATTATCTCAAAGTGGGAGCCTGTCATTCATTTATTCTTGCAGGTGCTAATATGATTGCTAAAAATCCCTTAAACCAGCAGAACAAAATATAACAAGGAAATAGTGGATTTATGCTGATATAGAATTATCACTGTGCTGGGATTACACAACATTATAGCATTATAGCCTCAGTGCAAGGGTGAATCATGTGGCAAGGGGAGAACAGAGCTTAGCAGGAATCCAGCATTTGTTCAGACCCGAATTTTTCAGTAAACCTGGAAATAAACCCAAAATACAAATTTACCAGTATGGGTATTCGGCTTATTCTAGGTTTACTGAAAAAATTGGGCCCAAAAAACCCAAACCCACAATTTACTGATTTTTTTTTTTTTTTTGCACAACCCTAGGGGGGAAGCATTCTTTTACTACTTTCTCAGATTGTGGGGAAATATTACCTCTTACTCCCTTTTGTTCATATTAATAACAAAAATTTCATAATGTAGTACTATTAAGTACATTCTGTTGACAAGTAGGATAGGGATGAGAAGGAGTTGAGACTACGACTTGAAAATTGGGGGGACATGGAAAAATTAGGTAGTTTATTGGGGTCAGAATGGCAGACAAAGCACCTACATAGAAGGCTTTTGATAACATGCAGAGGTACTTAAATCTAATACATTAAACAAGGTTTCCAGTTTCCGTTGTTGAGGGGGTAATGGTACCATTAGTTCCCCCATCACAAGATGGCCTAGAATTACTGTGAAAAATCATCAGAAAAGTCAGAGTCATTTTGCAAATCTATTAAGGAGAGATGCCCAGTAAACACAGACTTTATAGTATGCTAGCAAAAAATTAGAAATATTACATGACTGAAACTGGCCTCAGTTTTGGGTTGTATGAAACATAAATTACACAGTACTGTCCAGGACTGAATGCTCAGTGGTATGACTTGATTGGGTTTTTTCCCCAGAAAAGTTAAGAAAACTTAACACATTACAGGATACAATTGTATTTTGCCGTGTGCTAGAGCAAATATCAGATCAGTGTTTTCCCTTATGACAGCTGCAGTGTGAATTGAACTTACTGCACAGACAGGCCCAATTTTCAGTCTTATGAGTCATGCCTTAGTCACATGTATTCAAGAGCCATGTGATTAAGCTAATAGATTGATGGCAATTGGTGACACAATTTGATAAAACAGTGTATGTTTTGCTAGTCCTACATGGACCAGCAAAACAAAGGCTAAATTGTAGAGATGAATAAGAGAAAAGGGATTGGTGGCAGTAGAAGAAGAATCTATTTTGTACATTCATCAGAAGAATGTATGTGTGTGTATTGTTTCTTAATACATTTAGCTTGCAGATCAAAAGAAGTATTTTGGCTCCTAAAATGATGTTCTTGAACTGACTTCAATATCTATGTATAGCTGTAGCTATATATCAGCACTAGTTAAAGCATTGACAAATTGGTGTTTCCTCCCCCGCCCCCGGCTCCACTCTCCTGTTTAGATTATTTGGCAAGAAAGAAAAATAGTCTCTCTGCTGGACCTGATCATGTAAACTCGTTACGGTTTGGTCCTGGCCATCCACAACATCAGTGTAAACAAGGGCAAAATTAAGATTAGGAAATCTGAGTTGAGAACAGAACATACCCACTTAAAACAGGAACGTTCACAAGAAACACAGGATGTTGGCAGTTTTAATTATGCTCTGTGTTGAAATCCTGTGATAGCCAGTGGGTTATTTTCTGAAGAAAATGGTATGGTAGCAAAAAAAAGGCATAAATGAAAGAGAAAAATGTACAAAAATCCACCAAACCACAATTTACAGCCCATTCTTGAGCTGGAAGGGTGAAAGTGCTTAGGAGGTGAACAAGGGCCCATGCTGGCATCCGGGCCACTTGCGCCGGCACCCAGGCCACTTGTGTCGCCCAGAGGGGCACGGATGCCCGTGTTGGGGCGCTTACACTGGCCTTCCTGCGCTGCTGCAACAGCGTGTCCCTGGGATGCTGGCTCGGCCTTCCGCCAGTGTCCTGATGGTGCACCTCTGTGCACCGGCGTTCCCTGGGTGTTCTGTGGGCGGAGCCGCCTTTAGGCAGCTTCCTAACCCTCCTTCAGGCTGGGAACGCCCCCTTTGCCCTTACCTGCAGTTATGCCACCTTTTTAGGTGGTGTAGCCTTGTGGAACACTATGGAGCGGTTCCATGGGGCTTGCAGGTAAGGGCAAGGTTTTGGCTTCGGTGTGTGTGGGGGGAATCCTCCTTTGGAGGCAGTGTGGCTGCATTGCCTCCAGCAAGCAGCTCCTCCTCAGGAATGGGCTGCCCATGTTTGATGACCGTGCTTAAAAGAGGAAATATTTAATAAATGTTTGATTAAAAATTAATCTATGTAATTAAAAATGAAAATGTGTATAATTACAGATTTATATTTACAAACAACCACACAGTCTGTCCTAAGTATCATTTTAATAAGGTTTGTTGAAAATATCTTGCACATTCTTCTATACCTTTTCATGGCAATCACCTCACAATGTTATGCATTTTAAACCATGATTTTTTCTTAACTGCAGAAAAGAAAAAAGAGCAGGTTCTCAAGGAAACCTATATAACAAGACCAACAACAAAAGATATAATGTATTATTGGAAAGTCCATCATAATACTAAATTGTACAATATATAATAGAATAGTTCCACATATGCAAGCCATAATGATCACCGTACAATTGCTATGGCTCTTCAGCTAATGCACTGAATAAATGAATGAATGAAAATAATTAAAGTACATCAAATATACAAGCCATAACAGTCCATAAGAAAGTACACGACGTGTTCTCTGGGTTAAATAAACTTGGTTCTAGGTTCAGTCTTTGCCATCTCTAATGTAAAGAGTTTTAGGCTAATGTTTTGTACTTTTGTACTTTGTACTGGCAGATAGGGTTGCTACCTGCAGGTGAGGGCTGGAAATCTCCCACCATTACAACTGATCTCCAAGCAACAGAGATCCTCCCCTGGAGGAAATGGCCGCTTAGGCCATGGGATTCAATGGCATTGAACTTCCTCCCCTCTCCAAACCCCACCCTTTTCAGGCTCTACCCCCAAAATTTCCAGGTAATTCCCAACCTGTTGCTGGCAACCCTACTGGCAGAGGGTGTTTTGGGCCTTGGTTAGATGACTTCTGCATGCAAAATATGTGCTGTACCACTGAGCTATGGCCCCTCCTGTTTAATCCAATTCACTTTTATTAAGGTCTAGCTGATGCCATTGTCTTTTAATAGAATTCTTCCATAAAACCACTGAGAATGATGGGATGGGGTGAGTGAAAACACCACAGAACAATCAATCCCCTTACCGGGAGTAAGCCAGTCTTGTTCCATTTGGCTCTGGGGAAAGCTACAAGTCCTTAGTCATGGACTGTATGAAATTTTCCTCATATTTCCTTTTGGGTTTTCTTTCTGCACAGCTTGCAACTAGTGTGCCCATCCATTGCTTGCTGGTGCAACCTTCATTTTCCCATTTTGGCTGGCACCAAGATTGTTAGTAAAGAAAAACAATTCTTTCAATGCTCTGCTTTTCTATTCTGTACTTTGCCCAGTGGACAGGGGCCACCTGTCCTTGTATGGAGAATTTCTAAGGTGTTTTTATCCGTAATTGCCACACAATTGAGCCATTTATTTAATATTTTGTGTAGTCGTGGCTTTATTTGATGTGTAAAATGGGAATATGAAGAGTGTTTCTTTAACAGTGATAAAATACTAGACTGTTGGACTTTACTTAAAGCAAACTGGGTTTAACCAATGACTACATGTCAGAGTGCCCTTATGAACCACCGCCTCAAATTGCTAGCAAGCCCATATTTACAAATATCATTTATTTGCCTCCACTTTGACCTGATGCTCTGGTTGGCAGATTGAAGGGTGGGTCCAATTTGTCTGTTTGGCTTGGCTGGACTCCCAGAGACTTTAGCACTGGTAATTAGAAAGTCTAACAGAAATAGACGTGGATAAAAATAAAAAGGAATGTCTATGAATGGTTGACCGTTAACCATTAAATGAGTCTGAATACAAATATACAACACCTTTATCCCTCTGTTCCTTCATGTTAAAACCCAGTGCCAGCTGCCTAGAAGGGACAAGGGTCAATATACCACATCCATAGCAGGCAATTTATGACTGTTTCTGATACTGTCTCAGTCTCGCCCTAGAATGAGATGTACCATAGCAGAGTGTAACTATTTGGAGACTAATGCAATATGGACAACTTAAGCCCTGTATATAGAACATAAACATGTACAGGGAACATGTTTAGATACAGGAGAATGATTGGGCCTCCTGTTCCTGCCCCTCACTTTTGCTCATCTACCACACTACCACTTACTTCTATGATCAAGAAGACTTGTGGAGTTCCTGAGTACAATTGTACAATTTGTACATACACAGGCTCTGTACAGTCATTAGGCTAATTTCACATGTGGGGGAAGGACCAAAAAGCACAGTATTGCTTCCCCTTCTGTGTTCATTCTCAGTACATTTTATGTTGCATACTGAAGGCTGTGGTTCTGTTTTAACAGCATGGGGATGGGCTTGTCAGGATTTGTTTAAGGATTGACTGGCAAAGAAAAATTCCATGGGATGATACCTTTTCAGAACGCAGGTGGGGGATTGCATATTTTTGGTGGTGGAAAGTGCCATTGAGTCACAGCCGACTTATGGTGACCCTGTGGGGTTCTCAAGGCAAGAGATACTCAGAGGTGGTTTGCCATTGCCTTCCGCTGCTTAGCAAGCCTGGACTTTCCTGGGGGTCTCCCCATCCAAATACTAACCAGGGCCAACCCTGCTTAGCTTCCCAGAGCTGACAAGATCAAGCTAGCCTGGGCCATGCAGGTTAGGCCCCACACATTTTTAAATATATCAAATCATTCTGCACACAGAAATCTGTTTGGGAGGATAAAGAATAGCCTAGAAGCTTTCCCCCTGATATACACTTTGCAAGTTTAGGATCATATTTATTTAGGAAGGGGGGTTTCCAATGTGATTCCTCATCTGCATTCTGAACTGGTATTTTCCAAGGACAATTGCACCAGGTGTTTCCCCTGCCCCTGAATATTTAAATGTGCTCCAAAGGCTAATTCAGTGTTTAGGTAGCAGATGTCGTTGCTGCATTTACACTAGTACACATAAAGGTACATATAAAGAACAAAAGGGAAATCTGAAATTCCAGCAGGCAGAAGATACATATGAGGGGGGGAGGCTGTGGGTAGTAATGGCTCACTGGCACACATCCACTGCATGTTTCCAAGTATATGGAGTTATTAATCACTCTTTCACACTTCCTCTTTTTACTTCAGGGAAGATCATTGTAAACATAAGAAACACACCTGATGCCAAGTGGGAACTGGCCTGAAGGTGAAGAGTGTTAAGACCTTCTAAGATGTGTGATCAAATAAGTCCAGATTTTTTAAAAAGAATATTTTGTTTATTCTGCCTTCAGTATTTGACCATTCATGCAACAGGGAGCAGAAGTGAACAAGAAAATGTAAAGGAACTATATTATGATGTTAGGAATATAACCACATTTTTAATTTCAGGAGGTGTTAAAAGATTTAAAACTGAATTAAAATAAGCATCTAGTGTGAATAAACATTTTAATATTTCCAACTACTAAATATGTGGTATAACAACAACAACAACAACAATATTGTCGAAGGCTTTCACGGTCAGAGTTCATTGGTTCTTGTAGGTTATCCGGGCTGTGTGACCGGGGTCTTGGTATTTTCTTTTCTGACGTTTCGCCAGCAGCTGTAGCAAGCATCTTCAGAGGAGTAACACTGAAGGACAGTGTCTCTCAGTGTCAAGTGTGTAGGAAGAGTAATATATAGTCAGAAAGGGGTTGGGTTTGAGCTGAGTCATTGTCCTGCAAAAAGTATCAAAGGTAATGTGCTAATCATTGTCCTGTAAGTATCAAGATAATGTGCTAATGAGGGTGTGGTATGTTAATATGGAACCATTGTATCCTGAAGTGATCTGTTAACATGTAGAATCCAAGGCTAATCCGCATGGCTATTGTGGACTGTAGTCTTTGTTAGTCTGGAGGTTTTCAGGACAGGAAGCCAAGCCTTATTCATTCTTAAACTATCTTCTTTTCTGATAAAGTTGGGCTGATGTTTATGAATTTCAATGGCTTCTCTGTGCAATCTGACAAAATAGTTGGTAGAATTGTCCAGTCTTTCAGTGTCTTGGAATAAGACCCTGTGTCCTGTTTGGGTCAATCCATGTTCAGCCACTGCTGATTTCTCAGGTTGGCCAAGTCTGCAGTATCTTTCATGTTCTTTTATCCTTGTTTGTATGCTGCGTTGTGTGGTCCCGATGTAAACTTGTCCACAACTGCAAGTTATTCGATATACTCCTGCAGAGTTCAGCAAAAGACAAAAGAGACCCCCTCACATACCACACCCTCATTAGCACATTATCTTGATACTTACAGGACAATGATTAGCACATTACCTTTGATACTTTTTGCAGGACATTGACTCAGCTCAAACCCAACCCCTTTCTGACTATATATTACTCTTCCTACACACTTGACACTGAGAGACACTGTCCTTCAGTGTTACTCCTCTGAAGATGCCTGCCACAGCTGCGGGCGAAACGTCAGGAAAGAAAATACCAAGACCACGGTCACACAGCCTGGATAACCTACAAGAACCAACAACAATAATGTACATGTGAGTTAATGAAACTATGCTCTGTTTAGAAAAAAAGGTTTTCTATCTTGACTGTGCCAATTATGCTTTAACTGTGAAATTCTAATTTGCAACTATGCATATAACTTGGTATTTTTACTCCTTGCCCCAACTGATTACCTTTTTGCTTATTCAGAAACTGCCTTACACTTCTGTGTGAATATGTGTATATTTCACATATTTCATCATTCCCCCCCTCCCCTCTAACCTAGATTCAAAAGTACTTATGCATCCTAACAATGGCTTGTTATTCATTTTTGTTTGGGGTTGATTCAGTGTGATTTTGTCCAGTGTGATTACTTACTCCTAGTAAGTAACGAAAGCATTAAACTCAATCATACCTTTCTAGCAGTGTTATTTTCTCCTTCATTTGCTGAGAACAGCAAACTCTGTTGATAGGCTGTTTTTCTACCTCATTTTCTTTCTCTTTATGTGGGAGAGGTTTTCCCCTGATTTCTGGAGTACATTAGCTGGACCAACACATCCACTATCTTCCTGGCAACTTCCCCAAGAGGCTTCTAAAGATAAAGTTAGCCATTAGTCCTTCCATACTCCCCAGGCTCCTGTTTATGCAGATAGCCTGAAAGTCCAGTCAGGCATGAAAGCCTTTATCTGTGTGCTAAAATTAAATGGTGTTTCACATCTTGGAGATAGAGCAAGGCCATGCATAATGGTCGTTTGTTGCACAGTGGCTGGTTTTAAAGCATGGGCTTTCTCATGTCGTCCATGTAGCTGAGACTGTGTCAATCGGTGGAGATATCTGCGGTAGGTCAGTCTGGATAGGTCTGATGATAAGCAAGATGCATTTACATCACTGGTACTAACTGCTTCAAGCCAGCCACCATTGCTACAGCTGCCTCTCTTCTAGCTATGCGAAAGTTTAAGTAAACTTTTATTGAAAAATCAAGTTCAAAATATTGTCGAAAGCTTTCACGGTCAGAGTTCATTGGTTCTTGTAGGTTATCCGGGCTGTGTGACCGTGGTATTGGTATTTTCTTTCCTGACGTTTCGCCAGCAGCTGTGGCAGGCATCTTCAGAGGAGTAACACTTATTCCTCTGAAGATGCCTGCCACAGCTGCTGGCGAAACGTCAGGAAAGAAAATACCAAGACCACGGTCACACAGCCCGGATAACCTACAAGAACTGATAATCAAGGAGTTGTTGATCTCTGAAAGGCCTTCTCATTCTTCTTACTTTTTAAAAATGGTAAGTATTTATATCTTGTGCTGACAGCCAAGTGTTTCTCAAGGCAGCTTGCAATGAAAGAGACCAAATTAGGGTTGCTAGGTCCCTCTTCACCTCCGGCGGGAGATTTTGGGAGCGGAGCCTGAGGAGCGCGGGGTTCGGGGAGGGGAGGGACTTCAATGCCATAGAATCCAATTGCTGAAGTAGTCATTTTCTCCAGGTGAACTGATCTCGATTGGTTGGAGATCCATTGTAACAGCAGGAGATCTCCAGCTAGTACCTGGAGGTTGGCAACCCTAGACCAAATACAAGACAAAACAATGCAAATATAAAAACATACTTCTAAAACACAAAGAATCATGAATGTTTACGAATATCAAATGGTACTGAAGATATGTTATCCTCTTGGTTAAAATCAACGGACTACAGCACTAAAACAGTAGCAATGATACGTGCAGTCATAAAAACAACAGAGTGATAAATGAAGCGAGAGAATAAATGTCAAATAAATTCTAGTAAAGAGATGATTAAAAAGATGATAAATTGGGGTTCACAATGAAGAAGGCAAAACACCAACCACCCAATTTAGAGCAAATGCCTTGGCAAAAAGATAAATTTTAATCTGGTGCCCAAAACACAAAACATCCAATACTAGGTGGATGAGGGAGCTGTGGATATTTTACAACCTGAGTCCCATAACCCTTTCCAGTCATTATATCTTACCATGCATATGGGGAGGACACACTGCACATGCTACACCCAGGTTTCTGGTATGCTTGTACTGAGGCTGAAAATCCACAAATTGCCCCTTTCAGTCAAAACTACGATCATGCCTGTTCGGAAAGATCATAATATATGGTCTGTTCTCCCCATACTCATGGTCAAAAGTATCAACTGAAAAGGGTGAGTGTGTGCTTCATACACACACATCATCATAGGAGCCACTCCCCAGGGAATTGTCCTATGCTGCAGAAGGTGCATGGTATTTAAAGAACTATTTCCAACCCACTTGGTACCGTATATACTCGCGTATAAGCCGAGTTTTTCAGCCCAAAAAAAGGGCTGAAAAAGCCGGCCTCGGCTTATACACGGGTCAATACGGTAGAGGGGGGAGGGAGGAGGGAGGGGGGAACTTACCGCCGCCATCTTTTCTCTGCTGGGAGAGGCCTCTAGAGGCCCCCTGCGGCCGCGGGGAGGGCGCTCAGCCGCCCCCGCCGCCTTCTCCCGGCCGGGAGAGGCCTCTAGAGGCCCCCTGCGGCCGCGGGGAGGCTGCTCCGCCGCCCCCGCCGGGCCGCACCACTTCCCGCTGCCAGGAGCGGCCTGGGGGGGGGGCCTCCTGCAGCTGCAGGAAGGCCACCCCCGCCAGATCCGCCGCTTCCCACCGCCAGGAGCCCAGAAGGTAAGTCTGCGGGGGGGGAGGGGTTATAAGCCGACCCTCGGCTTATACGCGGGTGCCTAATTTTCCCCCATTTTGGGGGAGAAATTAGGCACCTCGGCTTATACGCGGGTCGGCTTATACACGGGTATATACGGTATTTAAAGAACTATTTCCAACTGGGTACCAATTGGGTGGCAA
This sequence comes from Euleptes europaea, assembly GCF_029931775.1. Classification (NCBI taxonomy): domain Eukaryota; kingdom Metazoa; phylum Chordata; class Lepidosauria; order Squamata; family Sphaerodactylidae; genus Euleptes; species Euleptes europaea. Next base: position 82,283,760 of record NC_079314.1, on the reverse strand, counting down.
AGACAAATGTGATTGGTACCATCCAAATGGATGTTTAATTTACATGCACAGTCACCAGGGCCTGCCGGTTTTTGTCAGAGAGAGACAGAGACAAAAAGACAGGGAAGGATACCCTCAAGTGAAGAAAAAGAGTTGGGTTTTATATCCCACTTTTCTCTACCATAAGGAAAGCGGTTTACAATCGCCTTCCCTTCCCCTCCTCACAACAGGTACCTTGTGTGGTAGGTGGGGCTGAGAGAGTTCAGAGAGAACTGTGACTAGCCCAAGGTTACCCTGCAGGCTCCTTGTGGAGGAGTGAGGAATCAAACCTGGTTCTCCAGAGGAGAGTTCACCGCTCATGTGGAAGAGCAGAGAATAAAACCTGGTTCTCCAGATTAGAGTTCACCACTCTTAACCACCACACCATGCTGGCTCTTATATACTTCTAAACATTACATGGCATCTATACACTGTTTACTTGTCCAAATCCTGCATGAATTGGCTCATAATTAGAATATCCTCCCCCACACTTTTCTATTTATAAATAAATACTCAGTGTGGCTTACAATATTTAAATCTGCAAGCTATGCTTCTGCAGAGTAGGGGTGAACAAATTCCAAAGAGCAGGGGTGGCTGCTAAGAAGGCCCTCATGAGGATTTCCACCAGTCATATTTCCTCAGCTGGAGGTTCCTTTAATAAGGCTGTCTTGGCCAACCTCAAAGTATGAGCTCGTAATATAACACATGCATAAGGATATGCCGAAAGACCCAATTTCCCAGGACATAGATATGTTAAATTACATTGCAGAGCACAGATGGAAACAAGATCTGGTCCAAAGAGTAGATGATACAGTCCCAAATGTCAATGAATGAGCAAAGTACGGTGAATTTGTACATAAACCTGAAAGAAGGGATAGTAGTGAATGAACTCTCAGCAGTCCCTATTGACTCCAAGTATGATAGTATCAGATCAGCATACGAATTATCCTGCTAGAGTCTCCTTTGGAACTGTTCTGCTTAAGTTCTGCAACCTTTATGTCTGTTACTGAATATCCAGACAGCTTGAAATGCTGCCCCATTGATTCCCAAGTGTTTCTCATTCTTAATGTGTGATTTGTCCATTTATTCTCTTGCATAGGGACTGTTTGGGCCATGTAAATGGCAGAAGGGCATTGCTGGCACATGATAGCAAGTGTCATGTTACAGGTTGTGCAGAAGAATGAGCTCTTGATGGTATGGCTGATCTCGTTATGTCCTGTGCCTTTTGTGGGCATGGAGTCAGAGTTGGTTCATTGCAAGAACTGGTCCTTACGATTGTCACTCGAACTAGCAGTTGGGTAGTCCATTGTTGCTTGTGCACAGTTCAGGTTTTTTTTTGGGGGGGGGGCTGTCTGACAGGAGGAAATCCCCTACACCCCAAACCAGTAGACATTTGGGCTGCAGCCATGGCTACCCTTTGAAATAACCATTACTGTTTATTTTGGATGTTTAACAGCTTTTATCAGAATAATGATCAAGGGGTTGACGTGGGGGCTTTGTAACAAGTGTCCTGTTTTGATTGGTGATTCCAGTTGCCATGTATAAGTTTTCTTGGAAATAAAAGTCATGGACTGGACACGCGAGCCTGTTCAGTGGGGAACGCTTACTTTTGCACTGGCTATGAATGCGGTGCAATTAAAAAGCCTCTGTGAATATAGCTCATTTATTCTGCTCATGTTTGATTAAATAGCTGGAGCTCTTTCTTCTTTTCCCCCATTCATCCCACATGCATTACAGCCCTTGCTGTTTGGCACATGTAGAACAAGGGGGTGGGGGGACCATATGTCCATGCTCAATGGGGTGCTTGTGATCTATTTAAAGTGGAAAAGAAATTTGCCCCTATCATTGTTGCCTTAATTGTGCCACTCTGTGGTGCTTTTATCTATAGAAAGGGTTTCTAATTAAAATGATGAATTAATCATAATGTAGGCATGCGGTCAAGAAGTCTAATCTTTCACCATCGACTGCAAAGTATTTTGACATTAATATATACAGTGAGCAAAATCCGCACGAAATACCCCTCCCAAAGCATCACTAAAATGAATGGGAGCTGCACAAGGGCACAGTTGTGCTTTTGCACAAAGTCTGTTGGTATTATCAATAGAGCTTTGGCAGGAAATGTTCCAGATGGAATGTATAAGAAAAAAGTTTACAATTTCAAAAAGATGTTATGTGCGACTCTTTCTCTGGAATTTAGATCTTGGTACCAGCCTGGATTCTAGTTTATTATTTTCAGACTGCAGCAAAGATGAACTCATTAATTTCATTTTGATTATTATGAAAATGCTTTGAAGACTTTGTTTTCCCTAATCTAAAATACGTATTTATAATAATAATAATGCTAATAATTTATTTGCTTATCACTTAAAATTAATAAAAGAATGTTGAACAGAATACAGAAAATCTCAATGTCACTGCAGAGGCCAAACTAGAAGTTACCTCTGACCTGAATCATGTTGGGATTCCATAGTGGGGCAATAGGATCCCCCCATGGCTGTTGCGGCCTGGGAAAATGGAGAGGGAGGGAAGGCCCCTTCTCCCCATGCCATGCTCCAGAGTCATACTGGGCTCTGGAACACTTGGGAACACAAGAGGGAGGGAGACAGGGAGGACAAAAGGGGCAGCTATTGTGGTTTTTAAAAGTTCTTCCGAGACTCAGGTGCTGGCTGATGAGAAAATGGCCAGATGACATCAAACACTTTTGTTGATCTGCAGACCCTTCTGGCCTCTGATAGTGAAGGGTGTTAAGTCCAGGTTTCTGTTGTGGTGAGAGAGAAGGGGGGAGGAACATTCAGAGGCGGTTTGCCATTTTCTGCCTCTGTGTAGTGACCCTGGCCTTCTTTGGTGGTCTCCCATCCAACTACTAACCAAATCTGACGCGGCTTAGCTTCTGAGATCTGTCAAGATCAGGCTGGTCTGGGCCATCCAGGTCTCAAATGTTACTAGCTGGTAATTAGTAAACTGGATGGCAATGTCTATTTCTGTGCCATTTCAAGTGCTCAAGTATTTACTTTACAGGATCAATAATATTAATTGAATCAGATATTCCACTCTTCTACCTTATGTTAGGAGCAGCCAGGATACACATTTGGATATTAATGACACAACTAAATGAAATAAGCCATTTAGTCAATATCAGATACAAATAGTGGAAAATTATATTTGATAATATTTAATAATATTTGGATCCTTTTGGTATTTTAGTGCCCGGTGGAGAGTGAGTAGGCACTTTTTTCCCATCAAGTCACAGCTGATTTATGGTGGCTCTGTAGGGCTTTCAAGGCAAGAGATGTTCAGAGGTGGTTTTGCCATTGCCTGGCTCCATGTCATGACTTGTTCCTTGGAGGCTGCCCATCCAAATACTAGCCAGGGCCTACCCTGGTTAGCTTCTGAGATCTGATGGGATCAGGCTAGCCTGGGTCTATCCAGGTCAGGGCATTAAATACTATAACTATATGTTTTGCAAACAGTACAGCTACACGGATCTTGCCATGTTTTGCAAACAGTACAGCTACACGGATCTGTGTGCCTCATCTATGAAGAGGAACTTTAAAGGGAACCCTATCTGTCTGTCATTTAGCAGAAAGGATCCCTTTGGTGAGGGTTGGAATTCCTGAGATTTTCATCCTAGTTGGCTGAAAGAGACAAGTTAGCACAGGCAGTGTACTATGTGTACTATGTCTTTTGATGACTCCAGAATTGGCTGTCCTGACAGAAATGCTGCCTTTTAAGAGATATAGTGTATTAGAAGCTAGACATGGAGATTGATTGACCCAAGGCCAGGATCAAGAACAAAGTCCAGAGTCTGAATCCTGGAGTGCAGCTGGCATTGGCAGTCATGGGAGTTGATAAGCACACACAGACCCAGAGGTCTAGTGTGGGTGATTCCTGGCACAGACCATGGATATTCATGTGCCTCATGATCTCCTGATAGTATGTGGGAGATTCACATGTTGTTGCCTTTCAGTTTTGCCCCTTGCTTTTCAAGAAGTAAAATGTCTCACTTTCACTTCTCTCTATATGAAGTCTACTAAATAGGATGATGTTGTCTTAGAGCAATGCTAAAACTGTAGTTAGGTAGAGGAAGTTCTTCTTATTGGCAATTGACAGAGTGCCCCCTCCCATATAGCTACCAAACATGACTATGGTAATGTCACCAAGAATAGAGAAGTATGCATTTTAGTTTGATTAATGTGAGGATGGATAGTGGCCATGGCCAGTAACACCTGTCTGTTGCCATACATGAAGTAGTTCTGTTTTTTATGCAACACAAGAAATCATGTTCCCTCCACTGGACCCCACTTCTTATCCTTTTGTTCGCTTGTTCCCTCCTGTAACTGCATACCCCCTTCTGTTGCAATTTTTAACTTCAACCTTCCCATTTCTCACTCTTGCCTCTGCTTTTTTCTACCCCTCCACCCTATACTTCATGTATGGGTTTGCTAGGCATTCAAATAATGCTGATCGTGGATGGTATTTTGTGATGTGTTTACCTGCATCCACTTTCTCTTTTGTTTTTTTTAACTCCCTTAAGTGTGGGATTCCCCCCCCCCCAACAGCTTTCTTTTTCATACCGGGCCCATTGTGCAGATTTTTTAATCCATATTCTGAAGCCAAGATTGGAATAAGATATATGATACAGGACATGTGTTCATCGACAAGCATTCTAATGTCTTTAAAACAGAAAAATGGTGCTAGGCTACAGCTCTGCCATTTCAAGTACACTTTTTACAGTATTAACAACCCATTCCTGAGAATCGGGCCAAAAGTCGATAGGAGGTGGAGTGACCTTGCCACCAGCGTAAATGTGTAATCACACGATTACACGCATTCACTCCGCCGGCTAGGCCAGTCCCGCCGGCGGCCAAGTTCTGCAGGACTGTGCCTTCCCCCTCCACCGGTGCAGCCTCTCCATGGTGCTGGCAACAGCGTGGAGAGGCTGCGCAGGGGGAGGGCTGGGGGGAGGAGCCGCTGCTTAGTCGGCTTCCTATCTACTTTCGGCCACTTGCACCGGCGGCCAGAACAGTGTTGCTGTGCCTGCCATTTAGCAGAGGCAGCCTCGCTGTTTTCAATGGGGGGAAAAGCCCCAGTTAAAAAAAAAAAAACCAAAAAAAAAAAGCCGCGAAATGGCTTTTTTTGTTTAACGGCGTCGGGGAAACGGCTTAGGAAGAGGCGCCACTGCGCCTCTTCCCCACCGTCCCCGTACGCCTCAGTTCAGGAATGGGCTGTAAGTAAGTGTTGGGAAGAGTGGTACAATATGCTCTTTTCTTCTCCAATGTCGTCTTCTCTTTCCATTCAACAGAGCTCCATTGTGAGTTGAAGCTTTAGTTTTACAGCTACTTGCATATGTGATCTCAGTCTTTGCATGTGTTAAAACATGTGTGTTGGTGTGAGTGGGAAGGAAAGAGTTCACAGTACTGGCCTTCTGAGCATTCTCTTACACTGTGCAGAGCATACACAGTCACTTCTCAAGGCCTCGTTGTGGCCCAAATCTTTCAATCAAAAACTGTCCAAGGCAGCAAACACCCAACTATCCAGTGCTGGGGAAAACATATGCTGTGTTGTTACAAAAAGGAATAGGCAGGCTTTTCACTCCTTGTTAATTTTTATAAAAATTATTTTTAATTTTATAAAAAAATCATATTTGCACCCCGTCTTTCTTCCAAGGGGCTTGGGATTGTTTACTGGAGTTTTCCCCCATTTATTGTTATTAAACTGTTAAAACAGACTGACATTTTCATGGAGCTTCCGGTTTCCACAATTCTTTATTGGAAACTGGCTTATATCGGTAGAGTACTACCCCCATCCAATTTAACTGGTGTTGGTTCCAAAAATGTTGGCTAGGTTATATTTTCAAGAATAAGCATTATAAATTGTCATGAACAAAAACGCCCCACCAGCAACCTCTGTGTTGTAGTTTCCCACTTTTATCTACCCTTTGAGCTTTTCATCCACAGACAGAGAAAGAGATACTAAGTGTATGTGTAAATTTTGTCCTGTGCTATCAACCCATTACAATACAAGGATGCCCATAAATGTCCAAATAGCTGCTGCTAAAAATTGGGGCTATTAGCCTTATTATAAATTTCAGAGAAAGGGTAATAGAGAAGGAGTACAGCACATGCAATTAAATATGGAAAGGTACAGGGAAAAATCTTTATCCATTATTTAGATTTAATGAGACAAGAGAAAAATGGAATGTAAAGTCTATTAGACAATAAGCTTTTTTTTTTAAACTAGGGTTCACAGGCTATATTTGGTATAATATAATGTTCATTTTTTGTGCAAGAAGGAAGATAATTAACTTCAGTTCTATCATATTCCATCTGTAGGTCTACCTTCTTTCTCTTTTTCTCTGTCTCTTACATCACTCGCTCTTCTAAGACAAGCGGCCCATTCCTGAAGGGGGGGGTAAATCTGCGGCATCCAGGAGCCATGCAGCCGTGCTGCCTCCTCAGAGGCTTCCTGGCCACCTTGGAGGCAAAATAATAATAATTAAAAACATTAAAAAACATTAAAAGGGGGGCGGGAAATGCCCCATTGCACAAAGTGAGGCTGTGCCACCCAAAAAGTGGCACAGCTACAGCGCACCTCAAAGGGGAGTTCCTGGGGTGAACGGCATTAGGAAGCTGCCCAAAGGCAGTTCCGCCCTCGGAACACCCCAGGAACAACCCCCCCACTGGTGCGGTCTTTCTCTTTTGGGAAATCCCTGCCAGCATGGCTGCACTGACGTCGGAGGGCTGGCGCTCCCATATGCCAGCGTGTTTGCCCCTGCGCCGGCTTAGGTGCCACCTTATTCCATGATAAGTTGGCACCTAAGCCAGCGCAAGGTCATGCTGGCTCCTAAGCAGTTTTGAGCCCCCCTTCAGGAATGGTCTGTTAAGACTTTCAAAGAAGTGAGTTAGATATGAGGAAAGTGCAAAGGGTGATGGTATCGAGAGATGGATACCTGGGGATACACCTGTGCATGAAACTTTATGGTATGGTGGGAATGTTGCAAGGTGACATGATCGACCAGGTGGAAACAGTGTAGGATGTTTGTATGTAAGACTGTTGATGTGTTGTGTGTGTTGGGGGAACAGAATCACTAAGCACTTAAGACCATTTGTATAGGGTTACTATGGAGCATGTCTAACAATTATGTCTGTTCAATTGTTTTTGCACCAGAAAGGCACATTTGCACCAAAAAGGCACATTTGCACCAAAAAGGCACATTTGTTCATACTGTATATCTTCCCGCAAGTTTGAACCAGGGAGTTCAAATCAGGGATTCTAGCAGTAGAATCCAGGTTCCATAAACTCAGCATCTTTGTGGTGGATTGCTGCAAGGAGAACCTTGTTCTCCGTCATGCTGCAGTACTACAATATCAGATAGCTAAAAAGTAGTATTGCAGAGATCAGAGGATGCAATAGGATTCTACCTGGTCTACAAAGTTTCTGGTCTGGCTCCTCATTATGACAGTTTGTTGCTTAGACTGAGCTTCTCTTGGATTGTCTGTTCCCCTCTTGTCTACCTGCTACTAGTGGCCACCATCCCGAGCAAGTTGTGCTTTTGATCTGGTGATATTGTATTTGTCCTGCCCACAACCATCAGTACCTTTGTAACTAGGGAATCTGAAACTCTTCAGTGAACGCATCCAGTGCTACTGAGACTGCTTTGTGGAATATGACTGTGCAAAAGTTATAGTCAACTATTGCATAAATTTAAGAGAATATTGCAACATTAATTTCAGAGAATATCAAATTTGTGATAAATAATCCCCTTCCCCGTGCCATTTTTTTTAAAAAAAGAAAAGATCCCTTTGGCAGGTGTGCACTCATTTTCCACTTTCAAAGTCCTTAAGGCAACTTCATCAGCAGTAAAATCAATAGCAAATGTTCATTTCTATTAAAATCATAGGAAAATAGGATGTTTAGGCCCAAACTACATGGTATGATTGGTGTAGAGTCTCAGTTTCCCCAACCTGATTTTGACCATCAGATGTCAGAGGGGATGAACTAGTTTTCTGAACATGCGGGGCCCTGATCTAGATTGGGACCATTGCACAGGTATAGAAGGGTCTTCAACTTTCCCTCCCATGCAGTTTTCCCAAGCTGAAATGGCCCAGGTGGGGAGCTCTAGGCAACCTCTCCCCCACTCCTGATGTCTCACTGTCAAACTCAAAGTCACGTTGGGGAAACCCAGACCCTACACATCATAAATCACAACATATAGTGTGGTCCCTGAGTTGACACAAAAAGGATGTCTGACAGATATCAAACCATACTTGGAAGTTACTGGATTACAAATAAGGTTTTATAAAATCTTTTTGAAGGCTGACTACATTGTCAAATTCTCCTTTGCCACAACTTGCACGCAATAATATTGAAAGAAGGAAGTCCCAAGGTGCAGCTGTCCTGTTTCAACATGACTGTGCCTCTTTGCCAGTAGAAAAGAGCAAGATTCCAGTAGCACCTTAAGGACTGCTACTGCTTAAGGGGTGCATTCACCCCTTCTGGAATTCCACTTACAAATAGGAGACAACTCAGAAAGGTCCATCCAGCTTAGCATTCTGCTGTCCCAGGCTCCCCTTCCCAAATGAAGACATAAGACGACAGCATGGATTTAACTAGTTTATTTAAATAGCTGATCTATGGCATAATTTATTAAAATATCCTAACGTATTTTAGGGGGTAGGCTGTGCAATGTAGCCTACTATGGCTGCCATTATTTGAACAAATCCATGCTGGCTCCAGATGCAGCCAGCAATTATGCCAGCCTTGTTTATCATCACCTGCACATATAATGTGCCTAAACTTCATCATCCTCCCCGATGTACCATGAGCCTCTATCAGTTTTGGGAGGATGCTACTCAATACCAAGGGTGGTTCATCCCAACTCACCTCATCACCAGATGCAGGGTAGGATGCTCAGAAGATGACTCTCCGTCACACTTGATGCCTCAGGTTGCTTGCCAATTCTCCCTACCTACCGTGATCAACTTGCCCCATTCCTGCCAAACTAGTGATGGCCTATTTATATCGCTCTCCTGGAAGCATCATGTAGCAGGTGAAAAAGAGCTCCCCAAGAGCAAATTTGGGAACCCCCCCCCCGAAAATCCCTGCTTGGTTCCAAAGTGATCAGCTAATCCCACAATATCACATTAGCATCATGTGACAAATATCTGCATGAGAGAAGTAGAGATCTGCTTTAACAAACACCGACATCTACCTCTGATTGGCTGAAAAGTGTCCAGCCCTGCCAATCCTGTCCTGTCCCTCATCTGAATCACAGAAGGGGCTGGGTAAACAAGATCCACAGCTTTATTGCTATGAATATATTTATGGCAGGAAGCAGAGCATGTGGTTCACATGTTCATCTATGTGGAAATGTATGCATGGACAGTGGGTGGACCATGATTGTGCCAGTTGGCTTTCAGTCCTACCTCTACACATGCATACAAACCTATGAAAAGAGCCGATGCATAGACATTGGCTTTCTCCATGTAGACTCGTTCACAGCTTTGAATGAATTTGTGGGGTTTGAGGATGGGGGCCAGTCTTTGCGATCCCACCCATGCATTAATTTTTACATGGATGAACTTACAAACAATACTCATCTGTCCTCTACATCTGCTCGACATCCCATACCAGAGTGCACTATATTCTCTTTGTTCTCCGGAAACCCAATTACTCTGAAATGTCAGAAGAACCAAAAGTGTTGTTGCAACTTGGGCCCAGTTCCGACATTTACAGGGTTCATGTGGTGGAGGAGCAGATTGCTAGTACCCCTTTCCTCCACTAAGTATCATCCACCCTTTATGGATAGTTTGGCTGTCTTATTTGCACAATCTTTTCTCCCGTGTTTGAGGAGAATTGCATGACTCCAACAGTTACCCTTATGGGTCTCTACAGTGTATCATGTCACAATTTAGATGCATGGTGGAGCAACAGGGCACCACTCCTCAACCCTATGAACTCTGCCAGTGGCCTGTAAACATCTCATAGGGAGCTTAATGACTGGCTGGTTTACTGTAGTATTCACTTTTTATGTCCTGCCTCACTTGGTGCATAAAATGGACCCCACCAATCCCTCTTGGGAATTATTTCTGCATACCCACCCTTAACAATCTGCAAAATGCCTCTACCAATGGCAGAGTTAATGTTATATATTCTTTACTGCAAAGTCTAAATGGCAAAAGAGATCTGTGTGGGCTTTCTAAACCCTTCGGTGTGTTTGCTTGCACATTTATACAGGGAGGTACTAAAGATGTTTCTTTAAGCAGAGCCAATCAGAGATGCTGAGAGAGTGCTTAAAGTAAAAGGGAAGAATGGATGTGGTTTAGTCTAAACAGGATTTATTTAAGGTTTAAGCAGCCTTTTCTCCCTTGGGGAATTAAGCTGCCATTTAAATGTTTATTTCTGAATATTTTACACATCACTGCAATCACTTTCAGATGACTTAAACATATGCATGGAATTATTGTTTATGCTTCCTGTCATTTCATACATTTTCCTTCAGCTGTTCTTTATTTTGAAACCACTTTGATGTCTCTTGATTTAGGGCTTGCCAAGATGGGAAATCTTAATCAAGGCAACCACTACTTCAGAAGGGCTTTCTGGCATTCAATCACAGATTTATTTCTTTTTTAAAGGAGGGATGGGTAAGAGAACATAAATGCTGATCTGAGCTGTAGTGTTATTTGATCTTTCTCAGAGTTGCGCTGAGCAGCAAATATGTATTTTGGAAATTCCCATTTGTTTTGATGCAGGTCTTGCCATTACTCACTACTTCCTAAGCTTACATGCAACATCTCTGAAGCATGGTGTCATAATTCAACATTCAACATTTGACTCCCCTAACTCTGCACTCTGTGTATTATGCTGGAGATGTCTTTGCTCTCCTTGCCTTGCCTCCCTGTGTCTCAATAAGAGCAGACGCTGTTGAAATCATGCAAATTGTTGGGAAGCTCTTTTGCAGTCTTCCTGCATAATGCATCATCAATTTATATGTTGGGAAATGTGAGGGGGGAACTCACTTCCTTGACGTATGCACAAATGTACCATTATTTCTGTTACAATGGCCTTTCTAGACTATTTTTTTCCACACAGCAACTGTGCAGTTGTTCCTCATCTGTGGCAAGGGAGCCAGATGTCTTTCCTCAAGGGAAGGTTTCTGTTGCTGGGATATCACATTTTCTCAAACCACAATATTTTGTCAAGTGAAAAGTGAGATTAATCCCCTAACTTGTTTATCAACTGTGTCCATAATATTCAGACCTTTTCCAGGTCAGGAATCAAATACTAACCCCAAGTTGCAAAATGGGATGCACTTAATTTTCTCTACCATCTATTTTAATCATGTATTAGCCATCATTTTCTTTTTTCCTTTCCCTAACTTGGTCCTTTTGATTTCTCCTACTCTCCCTTCTGTCTTCTCTATACCTTCCCTCTTAAAAAGCTTTCTGTGACAGTGATGCAAACCATTCTCATTCATCACACATGGTCGCTTTAGCCTCCTTTATTCCCTGTTTCAGCCAGGATTCAGCCAGGATCAAACACATGCATTTCGCCGAAGGTGCGTTCGATCCTGGCTGAATCCTGGCTGAAACAGGGAATAAAGGAGGCTAAAGTGACCATGCATTTTAGACCTTTGTTCCAAGCTCACCCAGTGAGCTTCATACTTGAGGAGAGATTTTTTATCCCTGCCCTAGTCTGATGCATCATTATATCACACTGGCTATGTATTCATCCAAAGGCTGTCAAAGATAGGACATTTTGGAGGACTTTCATTCATAGGGTCGCCATGAGTCGGAAGTGACTTGACGGCATTAACACACGCACATGTATTCATTAGATAATTATTAATGAGCAAAAGAACTCCCATCAAGGCCCATTTATCTGGCATTTTAAAAACCTGTTAATAATAGATTGCTCTAACTTGGATGGCTCGGGCTAGCCCAATCATGTTAGCTTTCGGCTGCTAAGCGGGGGTCAGCCCTGGTTAGTACTTGGACAGGAGACCACCAAGGAAGTCCAGAATTACTACACAGGGACAGACTATGGCGAACAATCTCTATTCGTCTCTTTCCTTGAAAGTCCTATGGAGTTTCTGTAAGTTGGCTGTGACTTGATGGCATTTTCCATCACCAATTATGGAGAGCCAGCATGGTGTAGTGGTTAAGAGCGGTGGTTTGGAGCGGTGGACTCTAATCTGGAGAACTGGCAGGTGCCAATCTGCAAATGGGCAAAATCAACCACTGCCTGTACCCATGCTTTCTCCATTGTGGCCCCTACCTTGTGGAATGGCGAAGGCCCCCACTCTCCTGGCTTTCTGCAAACTGTTCAAAACTGAAATATTCAAGAGAGCTTTTTTACACAAACAATAGAGTTGCACTGTACTAAATGATTCACAAAGTTACTTAAATGAACTATTAGGGACTGTAGCTAAGCTACTGTGCTTAGCTTACTGAAACTCGGATCCTACTATGTAATTTTTGTATCGTTTAATGTGTCATGTTAAGATGTATGTTTAGCTTCAGTTCTGGTTTTTAGATTTCTGGTTGGTTCTACAACCCTAATCATATTGCATGGTTTATTGATGGCCCCATCCTGTCGACAGTATTGACTCACTCTGTGTAATCCTCCTTGGGTCCAAGTGAGAAAGGCAGACTACAAATGTATAAATAAATAAATACAAATGTGTGACCAGTATGCTAGAGGAATTACAGCCCATTCCTTAAGGAGTCCCCCGAATCCCCTCACGAGGCGGCATGACCTCGCCGCCGGCATAAGTACGTGTAATCGCATGATTACACGTACTTACACCACCGGGGAGGCCAGGGCCGTCAACGGACAAGTGCTGCAAGGCGGCGCCTCGCCCCTCTGCAGGCCTGGCCTCTCCGTGGTGCCTGCCATGGTGTAGAGGCCACGCCGGCGCAGGGGGTGGGGAGGGGGAGGAGCTGCCGGCTATGCGGCTCCCTAACCCGTTTTGGCCCGGTATGCCGGCGCTGGGAACAGTGGTGCTGTGCCTGCTGTTTAGCAGGCGCAGCCTCGCTGTTCCCTATGGAGCGAAAAGCCCCGCTTGAAGGAAAAAAAGCTGTGAAACGGCTTGTTTTCCTTCAACGGCATAGGTGAAACAGCTTAGGAAGAGGCACCGCTGCGCCTGTTCCCCACCGTTCCCCTACGCCATCATTTCAGGAAAGGGCTGTTAGAGTAGTACACTAGCACCCTGAAGACCTGAGCTCAAATCCCTGCTTACCATGAAACTTACTGGGGGACCTTGAGCCAGTCATTCTCTCTCTTCCTCACCAACCTCACTGGGCTGTTGTGAGGATAAAATGGAGGAGGGAAAATTTCTGTACATTGCCCTGAACTCCTTGGAAGAAGGGCAAGCGAAAAATGCACTAAACAAATGACCAATCTGCTCCTTATGCTGAACAGATTTCCTTGCGGGGTGCAAAGGTACCCTGACATGTGGTGAGGAAAAAGTTGCCATGTTCAAAACTGTGGGACAGGTTATAGAAACCCAGCCAAGAGACCAGGATAACTTCCCTATCTTCACACTCGGACGAGCCCCTCAATCTACTGTAGCTAACTTTTTTTCCCCTTGTGATGGGGAGCACTGCTCACATATGATGAAAAGGCTGTCAGGAGCGTCTGACAATAACTGAAGCCACTGTGGTAAGATCATGGTTGCTTGTTTCGTTACTGCATTTTGCTCTTAGGCCTTTGGTCTATGCAGCACCACTGAATACTCTCAGCTGGGGAAGCAGACAGAATCAATACTTATGAAAATCCCAGCCATTAATCTCTCCCTTTCTTAATTCCCCATCTGTAGAAAGGGGATAAGTCTGTCCTCCCCCACAGTGGGTGTCAGGAGGGTAAACATCATAAAGGATACCCAGACCCTCTGATATAATGATGGAGTATAAATAGTTGAGATAGAGGGAATGAGTGAGATAACCTTTTTGTCTCCCTCATTTGGTTTCATGAACTCCCAGTAAGACCCTGAATATAACCCCAGACACTGTAGGAGAAAGTCTACTTTTTAAAATGGTTCAGCTTAGTAGGCAGCATGGCCCACTCTTTGGCTCACTTGCTTCATTAGAGACCCCCTTGACACCTTGACAGTAGTATGTCTTCTTCTTCAATTATTCCAAACTGAGCCTTTTGGAGGGAACAGATTTCCAAAATAACCACACAGCTCCTTTGAAATGGAAGTTCACTGAAGTTTGTTCCAAAAAACCAGCTTAGGGATTCAGTTTTGCCTTAACATTTTCTGAAGCTGCCGGTTTCTGTAAATGCCCATGGATTTCCTTTCAGTGCCCTTAGGCAGCTGACAGATTGGATAGTGGAAACAAAGCGGTCTGTGAGTCAAATTCAGTGGCACACGGCAGCTCCTTTGTGCCGTTCTAATATTGTCAACCATTTTAACTGGGAGAGGAAGCCAAATCTGCAATCTACAAAAGCAGAAACCAGAAAAAATGGCCTAATAGGAGGACAGTCCAGCCACCTGATCATACTGGTAAATTTTAATATATACTTTTAACATCTCTTATATAAAGACAGTTCCCTCCTATTCCAATCCATATTCTGTAGCTCATTTCCTTTCAACCCCATCAGTGCTTTCTTTCACTCAGACTGTGCATCCATTGGAAAACCACCTTACCTCCCCCTACACTTTTGTACACTGCCAAACACCACATGTTAGCTTCTAAATATCTGCGTTTGTGAAAAGCTAAATACATCCACCATCTTCAAACATGCTAGTACATGTGGATGTAGAACTTTCTTATGTGAAGACTTCCGAAGCACAATAAATAGCATATGTACCTGTCTTTAAACAGTGTTCACCTCTATGCTGTTCTCTTAACATTAATTCTGTCCTTTCTCTATCTTTCTGTTCTTTATTAATTCCTGTCTCCTTTGATGGATGTCTCCATATTGCAGGGTTAGAAGCAGAAGAATTTTGTGGATTCAGTAGTTTGACTGAAACTTTCATTCTTTGAATGGCTTCTTGTAGGTCAGGGGCTAAAACGCTGTTATCTAATATGTTCCATTCACATACAAACTTTGACAGAAAAAGGGATGTTGATGTTGACACTAGGCCTGTCGATTCAATTGATCCCGAAGTAGAAATCAGCCGAATCCAGTTTGATTCGTGTCTTCCAAGTTCGGGATGAACCGAAGGCAAAAAACGCTGGAGATTCCCGAAGCTGAACTAAGCAGCTTCGGGGAAACGCTGATTAAATTCTGCGAGTTCGGGGAAAGCCCCCATGCCTTCCTGCTTTCTTTGATGCCAGGGAGTTAAGTTCTTTCTGCTGGCCAGGTCAGAAGTTCAAATGGTTAATTGCCCTGGAGGGGAGCTTTCTTTGTTTCAGAAAGCTCCCCTCCAGGGCAATTTACGATTTGAACTTCTGTGGGCTGGGCTGGGCACTGGTCTCTGAAGAAGACTTCTGGCTTTCTAATCCCTGCTGTGGCCTGGAGTTGGCAAAGGCCAGAGTTAGGCCTGGCCTGTGGTCTCTTCTCGTGA
This sequence comes from Euleptes europaea, assembly GCF_029931775.1. Taxonomy (NCBI): domain Eukaryota; kingdom Metazoa; phylum Chordata; class Lepidosauria; order Squamata; family Sphaerodactylidae; genus Euleptes; species Euleptes europaea. The sequence continues at coordinate 82,268,228 of NC_079314.1, read as the reverse complement.
TTTAAAAGTTGCAGGGTGTTCAAACTGCAGGGAGATCTGTTTGCCTCGCCTTTCTTCAGCTAGTTGGAAGGCAGTTTCTCAATAGCTAGTTGCAGAAGGTAAGCTGGAGACATACAAATGCAAAATAGGCAATCTCCTTGCGATTCATATGCAGATTGAGCCAGCTTCAAGCACACCGGAAAATGTCCTTTTAAAATCCAAGCCTCTTGCATGGGATGAAACCGGCTTCTATTCATTCAAATGGGCGGATGGGAAGGACCCCTTCCAGACCCCATAACTCCGGAACCCCTAACCCAATCTTAACCAAACATGGGGGTTCTTGCAAGGAGGGTCCCTCCACGATACCCTGAAAATCTGGGACCTCCAGCTCAAAAGATCCCGCCCGAGAGCCGTGGAAAGCCACAAATGGGTTTAAATGGCTATAAATGGCTGGATTTTTTGGGAATCCTGAATTTAAACCTGAACTCCTATTTATACCACTATAGGGGGATTCGGGTTTCGGGGTTCCCAGAAAAAAAAGCCATTTAACCCCAAATCAGAATTAAAGCGATCTCTATATGGCAACTGTATACACTGTAGAATCCAGTGTATACAAGTTAAAAAGGGAAAGACCTCAATGGCTACTGTTGTCACTGCAGCTGCTACTAATATGACTATTACTACCACCACCACCAAAGGGATGTCAGCCTCCAGGTGGGACCTGGAGATCCCCTGGGATTACAGCTCATCTTCAGACTACAGAGATCAGTTCCCATGGAGAAAATGGATGCTTTTGAGGGTGGACTCTATGACATTGTACCCCACTGAGGTTCCTGTTCTCCGCCTCTATCCACAAAATTCCAGGAGTTTCCCAGCTTGTATTTGGCAACCCTACCCCATATCCCCTACCGGTGGCCAGGGGGGGACATAGCAATCCTACACCACCACCACCACCTTAATATTAGGTGCAGTCCCAGTGCTATTTGGAATACAGCCTGTAAATGATGGGAATAAGAGCTCAATGGAAAGCACAAATAAAAACATATGAGTTGCCTAGAGCTGTTGGAAAACCCCTAGTCTAAAGTGAAACTCAGTATGTATTTAGCAAGAATGCAAACTTTAATTAAGATTATGTATGGAATCAACTTAAGATCAGTGTATGGGGTGGTGGTGGAGAGGCTCGCTTTAGAATCACCATATCTTAATAGTAAAGTGGTTGGTCACCTATTATGATAATGAAAGCAGCAAAACGAGGCCACCGACAGACAAAGTTAGTACTCACTAGGAGGCATGAAATGTAGGAATGCAGAAAATACAACTTTGTAAATGAACCAAGACGGGGGGGATGGACCTTCTGCTGAGAATGTCCTGATGAAGAATTTGTGTGTTCAGGAAGCAGAGAATGTCGAGAGTAGCTAAAAGTCAGATAGCAAAAGTGTGTGTATGTGGGGGGAGCAAATCAGCTTGCTCAAGTCTCCAAGACTTTCTACAGGGAGTGTTTGGGGGGGGGGGATATTGAAGTTGTTTCCCCTTCCTGTGATTATTTGGAGCTAGGGTTGCCCAGGTGTCCAGTGGTGGCGGGCAAACCCACGGTAATTTGCCCCTCTGCCCACCTGAAGGTTGGCGGGCAAATGTGCGTGCACGCACGCCGATGCACCCGCGCGACACTTCCTGTTTGCCACTGGAAGTGCCACCTTGGGAGGAGCCTTATGCCACTCAAACTCTTAATTTGAGTGGTAAAAAGCCACTTGTGATGCGGCACTTCCAGGTGTAAACACATTGCAAGGGACCTTTTACCGCTCAAGTGGTAAGAGTTTGAGTGGCATAAGGCTCCTCGTGAGGTGGCACTTCTGGTTGCAAGCTGGAAGTGCCATGCGGGCACCGCTCTCCTGCCCCAAAAGCTCCTGCCAGAGGAGAAGGGGGACCTGGCAGCCCTATTTGGAGCCCCCTTGATTGTTAATAAATGAACAACAGGTAGGCCCAGTTGTCCAGGGCCGGGCTTCTTAAACTTTTCCCACTCGCGACCCCTTTTCATCTGAGAAATTTTTACGCGACCCCAGGTATATGGGTATATAAAATAGGTTCAGAAACCTTTTACTGTTGCCAAATTTTTCGTGACCCCCACATTCAGTCATGCGACCCCATATGGAGTTGCAACTCCCAGTTTAAGAAGCTTTGGTCTAAGTAGGGTTGCCAGGTCCCTCTTCGCTGTCGGCGGGAAGTTTTTGGGGCGGAGCCTGAGGAGGGCAGGGTTTGGGAGGGGAGGGACCTAAATGCCATAGAATCCAATGGGCAAAGCAGCCATTTTCTCCAGGTGAACGGATCTCTATCGGCTGGAGATTAATTGTAATAGCAGGAGATCTTCTGCTATTACCTGGAGGTTGGCAACCCTAGGTCTAAGGAATGGGAAAATCAGATATATCTGTTGAAATAAGCACTCTGAAGGATTTAGAGAAATGGATCACTTGTGTATGCGTAAGGGGGAGCATTCTGCAAACCGATGGCTAAGCTACGGTTTTGGAGATGGAAGTAGAGGAAGGAACTGGCACCTCTTGCCTCCAACTTTCTCCACCCTGGACAGTTTGCTCTTTGTTTTTGCTTTGTCTTAAAGTGCACATATACATGTATAGCACTGCCTGCAGAAGAACACTCTATGCTATTCATCCCTGAAGGCTGCGATCCTAAACACACTCAGTAGAAATCCCATGGAAACTTACTTCTCAGCTGCCAGTGTTTTAAGATAAAAGTACTCACTATGGAAATATATTAAACAAATGAAAGTGCTATATTACACATTATATAATTCTTTCTTCTGCCTGGTCCTTCATTACCTTTGGATCCAATTGAACTTACAAATGGAAGGAAACATGTCTGGGAGAGACAGAAAGAAGTCCTTTTCACAGGTTCTCTGAACACATGAGAGTGGGGAATAGCACCGTACCTGCTTTTCCTGCTCCTGACTAGATTCCGCAGACTTCACAAGAAATGTAATTGACATTCAAATTTATTATCATCAAACTTGTTAACATGTGAGTCAAACTCCCATTGGACTGCCTCACTCCTTATTTTAAGTTTGAACTGAACACCATGTTGAACAGCTATGCACTTTGTCCCATTTGGCTTGGGAATTTTCTGTATTGTTACCTCTACAGATTTCCTGCATAACTTGCTTTGTATGCTAACAGGTTAAAAGGGAAAGTTATGCCTTGGTAAATAAGCTCCCTCTGCAACTGATGTGTTGCTGCCAATCAGAGGATTTGTCATGATGCAGAATGAAAGTTGCATAGTTACCTAGAGAATGCTAGGCCTTTCTCTGGCTCAGAGTCAGGCCAATGTGATAATGCAACCTCTGGGTTTGCAACGAAACTGACATTGCAGTGTTGGCACCATGCCCGTTTCCATGCCCCTGCCTTCTAGAGACAGCCAGAGTGGTGTAGTGGTTAAGAGCGGTGGTCTCTAAACCTGGTTTGATTCCCCACTCCTCCACATAAGCAGCAGATAATCTGGTAAACCGGGTTGGTTTCCCCATTCCTACACATGCAGCCAGCTGGGTGTTCTTGGGCTAGTCAAATTCTCTCTGAACTTTCTCAGCCTCACCTACTTCACAAAGGATCTGTTGTGGGGAGAGGAAGGGAAGGAGATTGTAAGCCAGTTTGATTCTCTTTAAAAAAGTAGAGAAAGTGGGCATATAAAAACCTTCTCCTCCTCATTCCTCTTCAGCCCGCACTGGGTTGGCAACCCTACGCAGCTACTAACTATGGGTGTGCTCTGTCATCACAATCCTGTTCTCTCTCTGTTTATATTCAATGTAAATGTATATGTAAATGTGGCAAGAGCTAGAAAGATAGAAGGGTATCGTCAAGTAAATGTGGAAAATATTGAACGGAAGACAAATCCTTTTGTATTCATGACGGGTGAAGACTAAGGGCCTCCTAGGCTAGCAGTGCAGTGGAGTGAAAAAGCCACCCATGTTTTATACCTCCCACAGAGTTGCATGCTTTCAAATGTTATTGAGGCAGTGTGGGAAGTCGCCATGGGCAAGAGTTTCCATATTGCCACAGAAATGTACAGAGTGCTTCAGAGAGAACATATACATATGCAAGTTAGTGTTTTGAGTCCATGCTGCCTGTATTTCCATTTCAGAGATGTTTCCTGTTGCATGTTAACATTGGTATAGACTTGTCTGGCATAACATTTAGATGTACTAAATTACATTTAGATTCTTTCTTATTGGGATGTAGCTGGTGCCCAAGGCCCACATTTTACAACAGGTGCTGCTCAAATATCCACCGTATGATGTCAGCTGAGAGACAGCCACCTCAGCAAAAATTCTGAAGCATTGCCCCCTCTTCCTCCCTGCATCCTCAGGCAGCATCTTGTTTATGTGTTTGGAGAAAAATCTATTGGCAAACCTTCATCGACAGATTGAAGATATAATATAAAATACCAGCTATGAATTGTAGAGATATTGCTGAGGTAAGCGCTTCCATGCTCTAGTTTCCTGAGTTTCTATTGAGATCTGGTTTATCCAGTTGCCTTTATCAATAGTAATTTAGCTCTTTTTAAGATTTACTTTTCAACCAGCCTATTATCTATAAAGTCCTTTTCATATACTATTGGTCTTTCCACATACTATTGTACAGCAATAAGACCACTGCATGATACATCTTTCACCATGAAGTATAAAATGTGTAAAACAGTCACTAGATTGATTTGATTCATTCTGCTTATCATCAAAATTTGAAGAAAAAAACCCCAAAAAACAACAACAACATTGGGTTCTATTAATGCATTTCACACTAGTGCCGGAGCAACATGTGCATGTGTAAAGATGACTATTTATGCAGCCTTCTTATGATTGCAAACTGAAGAGTGTAGTCCAAAGGTGAGGTGAGTGCAATACTATCGCATTTGCTTTGCATACAGGAGATCACAGGTTCGATCCTGGTCATCTCCAGTAAAAAAAGATTTTAGGGAACATGGCTAGGAGAGACTTTTCAAATATTCTTGCCTGAATTGGCCTGGGGTATTTAAGCCCTACACGGCTTGGGACCAGGGTATCTTTTCCCATATGTTCCTACCTGGGAGTTAAGATAACAGGAAGATGACCTCCTGACTGTCCCACCAATTAAATATGCCCATTTGGTGGGTACATAAGAGAGGGCCTTTTCTGTGGCAACCCCACAATTATGGAACACCCTCTCCAGGGAGATGCACCTGGCCCCCTCATTGTTGATCTTTGGGAGTTTCATTTAGCCCTGCATTTAATTGATTTAGCTTTTATTATTGGCAGTTCTAAATTGGAGTTTTTAAATTGTGATTTTTATGGGTTTTATAATTACTGTTTTTATTGTTTTTTATCTTTTGCTCACCTTGTAAGTTGCCTTGAGTTCCACAAGGAAGGGCACCTAATAAATGTTTTAAATAAATAAATAATTGCACATGAGGACTCGTGGTGACTCTTGTATGTGTGTGAAACAAAAGCACCAATTCACAGAACTGGCACTTTTATGTAACCCCTTCTAAGCTAGAGGCCCACAAGTGACCACACGGGATTGTGAAATGTATGAAGTAGGCCATGGAAGAAAGGAAGGGGCAGTGAGAAAGGGAGCTGGGGGCCTGGGGGAATTATACAGAAGGTTAAAATGAGTACCTAGCTTGCTGGGGGTAAAGTGTAGACGACTGGGGAAGGCAATGGCAAACCACCCCGTAAACATAGTTTGCCTAGTAAACGTCAGGATGTGATGTCACCCCATGGGTAAGTAATGACCTGGTGCTTGCACAGGGGACTACCTTTACCCTTTATTTGTTGTAATCATGTGCCCTAGGGTTGTCAACTGGCTTGGAAAAATATTCCTAACCCTTCAATAAATGCTTTATGAGATATTATTTACCCTCATGCAATGGAAAGCTTCAACTGGCCACTGGTACACATTAGTCCTTTATTAAAGGGAAAGAACTTTTTTTTTTGCCAGATGCATTGGCAACTCTAACCTAGACAAACAGGGCTTGGAGCCTGGGGAAGGTTCCCAAAAGGGCAGGGAGGAGGTAGTCAGGTATGTGTGTGCTTGTGTCTGCGTGCTGAATTTCACAGACTCTATTACTAACAGCGCATTCCTGAGCCTGAAGGGCGAAAACCCTTAGGAGTCCAGGAAGGCGCTGCACCAGCATTTGGGCCCCCCACGCCAGGGTCCGGGCAACTTATGCCAGCGTTAGTGGCCCCAAGGCCGGTGGAAAGGCCCGGACGCTCCAAGGCTATATTCTGAAAAATCTGCTCAGCACTTCATCATTCAATGCACATTCTGTCAGACACTGGATTATTTTATACAGTGCTTGGAACTAATATTATTCTGGAACACAATGAAATAGTTTTGCTTAGTGCCTTTACTGAAATGCTTATTCCAGTAAATTCTGGAATATGTTCTGCAGCATGGTATGAATCCACACTGCACAGTATAATAGAATATTTTGATTAGACCATTCCTGAGCTAATACTAGGCAGAGTATGATTTATTACTGAATGCAGCTTCTGAAAGAGCAAAAATAGTATTAGAAATACAGGGCATGAGCTTAACTTCTGTACAAGCAATACAAGTGTCATCCTAAGCAGAGTTATGCAAAAGCCATTGATTTCAATTGACCTAGAAGGGTATAACTCTGCTTAGGATGACACTGCTAGTCTCTTTCACTGAAATATTTGAGACTTATACCTCAGCATAATGATCTTCCATTGCCCTTCTCCTCAGACCACTCACTTACATTAGTCTTCTTGAACTAATTAGGTTACTTTAGAAAAAGAAAGGTAAAGGCTGAAATTAGGCTGTTATTTAGCTGCAACAACAAAAACCATTAAAACTGTGGGAGACTAGCCACTCTTTTAAGCATAGACTATTCCTGGACTCCCTAATGGAGTTTAGAAAGCTTTGTTATTTCTAAACATGGCATGAAACAATCCAGAAATGCTACCATCAGAACAAAATATAACAACACATTTTATTTTCCAAGAACTGCACATATTAAAAAGAAACATAAGTTGCTGTGGCTCAGGACATTGGTTTGGCAAGAAGGCAGCAGAACTCTCTGAGGTTAGACAGCCAATTGAGTCAGGGGCAGAAGTTCATCTTTACTGTGGCTGAGTTTTTAAAAATGTTTTCATCCAAGTGGTGGCCCTTATAATCTGGAAGCCTGGATTTTGAATTCCTTATTTAAATTTAAGCGGTCACTGTAGTTTTTCCTATTGGACATGAAAGAGGCTCTTGACAAGAGTTGTCCTTTCTAACATAGTGCTAATCTACATATTCGTTGAGGTTCCCACTGCCCATTGGAATCAACATGAGCTAGACCTTATCTTTCCTATCCAAAGTTCCCAGTTTCATTTTGGATCAGAAGTACCTGGGGAAAAAAAAAGAAGGCACTCCTGAAAGATCAAGGTACCCAAAATACACCTCCCAGAATTTCAGAATTGTTTTGGATTGTTTCAGCTTAGGCAGTAGACCTGGTATCTGGAGACTAGGTCTACCACAGGTGCTTCCAAAGGCCAGTAGACCTGGCTTATGAATCCAGAATACAGGTCTACTTCCACTGTTTGAAATGGATGGTAGACCTGGCATCCCGACTTGCCCATTGGTATCAACGGAGGCAGATCTCCTGCCCATTGGAATCAATACACAGAGACCTGGTCTTCAGATGCCAAGTCTGCCTCCCAAGGCAAAACAGTCCAAAATTATCCCAAAATTTCAGGAGATTAATTACAGGAATCCCAAAATATCCAACTGTACTCATAAATGGCTTATGACCAGGTTACCGAAATAACTGGATTTTTCAAATTGAGCCTGACTGGAACTTGAGATCATTGCCACCATTGACAGGTGTTGGATGTGATGTGGCTGCTACGCAGAGTGATGAAGGAATCAATACAATTTTATCCTGCTTCCGCTAACTGTGGTGCTCTTCAAAAATAAGCATGGAAAAGGGCTAAAGCTCAGTGGTAGAGTGTCCTCTTGACAAGCATAAAGTCCCAGGTTCAGTTAGACTGACTCCATCTTTATTGCTCAAGGTGAAACGAAACTTATGCTACGATAGATCCCCTGATGAAGTCACAGGCGAAACATGTCGGGATCAGGAAGTAACAATAAAGGAATTATTCAACACCTTGGTTTTTTTCTTCTGCATGATACTGATTCGGTATAAGGCAGCTTTATGTGTTCAAGTGTGATCTCTGGATCCAACTGTTTTTTTTAACTTGGAAATTGGGGACACTTGGCACATATGGATTGTCCCATTGAATTTTCAATGGGATACCTAGACAAATGAGAGAACTCGATGCTGTAGTAGGATATATGTGATTAACACTCCCATTCCTTGTTAAAAGTTATAAGCAAGCAACTATGGGGGCTGGCAGTTCAGCACTGAAAGAAAAGTATGCTTCCACCATATCTGCCTGATTAAATTGACCTAGGGTTGCCAATCTCCAGGTGGGGCCTAGAGATCTCCCAGGTTTACAGTTGATCTTCAGACTACAGAGATTAGTTTCCCTGGGGAAAATGGCTGCTTTGGAGGCTGGACTCTATGGCTTTACAACCCACTGAAGTTCCTCCCCTCCCCAAACCCCACCCTCCTCAATCTCCACCCCCAAATCTCTAGGAATTGCCCAACCTAGAGATGGCAACCCTACTTTAACCCTTGGGGAAAAATATGATTCTTGTATGGAATATGAAATAGAAAGGATAAGGTTAAATCTGGGCCTTAGGCATCTGCAGCTTCATAGTATTCATGTCTAGTAGAGTCCCAAGTTTGCCACAAGTTATCCAGGCCTGCATTATAGCATTGAGATGTCCAAGGCCCCAGAATATCACTCGGCATAGAATCACTGACCCATTCTGCCATCATCATACTCATTTAATATGCCTGAAGTATTTATTTAGCTATTTATACCCTGCTTTCCTTTCCCAATGGGTACCCAAAGCAGGTTACAACATTATTCTCTATTTTATCCTCACAACAACATTGTGGGGGTAGTTTTGCCCAAGAGTGTGTGACTGTCCCATGGTCTCACAGTGAGGTTTCATGGCAGAGTGGGGATTTGAACCCAGGTCTCCCACACTGTAGTCTGGCACTCTAACCACTACACCATGCTATACAACTCTCAAGCCAAGAAGAAAATATGAACACTGCAGGGTGGAAAAAGTAGAAGTCTGTGGTTCTTTAGGAAAGGCAATTGCCTGCTTCTTCATGAAGTCACTTAAAAACAGTTGCTATACAAGTTTTATACATCCCGAACCACAAAATAAATGCTATTTTTAAATGGTGGTTTTAAGAACTATAAATTCACTTTTGTGTGAAAACGAATAGAATCTGTAGTTTATAGGTCACTTTGAATTTTTTTGCCATGTAAGCACTACAGGCATTCTGTGTTTGCTTACAACTTCTAGTGCCATCCTAAGCAGAGTTCTTTTTTATGTTATTTTTTAAAATATCTGACTCTAACTAAATATGAGCGCTCACCCCCTTACATGAACTGCTCAAGTTATACAGAAAGAAGGCTACAGGAACAGAATTTCTAACAAGGCTTTTTTCAGAGCAGTTTCCATTTGAGAGATTCCTTTATTCCTTTGGCTTGCCCATCACAACACTTGTGCCTGTATGTCAATGGGCTTATATTAGGAATGCCAACTTTTAAACTGGCCCCTCTAGCTGTTTAATATCAGTTTGATCTGCAGCAATGATCAGATAGTGTTATTTAAGTTCATGCCATGAAAACCTCCAGCTGCCCATTTCCACTCATAAAACCTGTATTAAAGGGACAGGCATTTTCCCCTGTGCAATTGGCAACCATGCACTGTATCTATGATTCCCCTTGGTCTTTCAGCTCCAATTGCCTTCCATGCAGACTGAGGAAAACACTGAAGCTGAGAACACCACAGGAGCAGTGGCCACTTTGTGGCACATTGACCCTCTAATTTGGGTGTGTGTGTGGCTTTTTATGTATTTTTTAATTTGTTAGTTGCTTTGTTGGCCCTTGTGAAGTCAGAAAGGCAAGGTATAAATTTGTTGAATGAATGAAATATTTTCCATATAAGCTTTTCTTTGGAGTGGAGAGAAAGGCACATATTAGTAATAAGGGGTTGCATATGCAGGGAAGAAGTCCACTAAATAATCAGTGGAATCTTCTGGATTGCAGTGGGATAGCAAACTGTTTTTCTACTTTTGTGTTAAACCTACCAACCAAGTTTAAATATTTGAACTTCATAAAATTAAAATGGTAGTGAACTTTAAAAAAAGAGAAAAGAAATCTGCATTCAGATTCTTTTTTTAAAAACCTAGCAGTCACTGTCTTTTAAGAATTCAGATTCTTAAAAAAAAAAAACCCACCTAGCAGCCACTATCTTTTAAGAATATCCGCAGGCAGTTTAATTATGTATCTTCTCAATATGTTCACAAATAACCACCTCCTGCTTCTTGTTAGGCATTGAGGACATCTCCGATTACACGTGTACAGACACGTGTGATATCTGATTGGACTGTTTGGAAATAGCACAGAGATGCTTTCCTCCTTTCCCACAATAACGTTCCCAAAACATCCTGCTGTCCAGACTTGTTAAACCCTTGGGTGAAGTAATATGAAAATACTTCGGCTGCTCTAATTTCCACATTTATGTTTTTCCTGGCTCAGACTCAGTGACCCAGTTCCACTCGCTCCTTAGCGCTTGCGCTTTCCAACGTGTTTTGTTTGTCTTCTAGTGTGTGAGTCCATGGGTGCGCACACATTTTTCCTTCCCTGCCCTTTGCCTCTTGCTCGCATTATATCTTAGAGGTATGGGAGTGTCACAGCAATTAATTTAAACAATGGGCAAAAGTCAGAACTGTGGGAAAGAGCAATGACAGCAGAGAAGAAGAAAACAAGTCCACTCTATCAAGTTTGTATTGGGGTCCACAAATATGGAGTTCTTGTGCCTAAGGCACGTCTTAGGAGGCAACTACGCCGGTAGGATGCCACGACATCTCTGGCTCTCAAAACCAAGAGGAACTTACAGTAGTTGTCATTTATAGACATGTCTAGGCCCATGTGTATAATTATGTCTTAAAGAACCCTGATTGCACTATCAACAAGATAACAGGGCTACTTTCATGACTGCATGATACAATTTACCATTTATATTCTACCATATTGGGCACTTGGTAATTTGTGGACTTGCCCTTGTTGTGAATGGGGGTTGCTGTGATGCTAAATAATACAAGTCTATTTGCTGGAAGGGGTAATGGAGAGCCAGCATGGTGTAGTGGTTAAGAGTGGTGGTTTGTGAGTGGTGAACTCTAATCTGGAGAACAGGGTTTGATTCCCCACTCCTTCACATGAGCGGCGGACGCTAATCTGGTGAACTGGGCTGGTGTCTCCACTCCTACACATGACGCCAGCTGGGTGACCTTGGGCTGGTCACAGCTCTCTTAGAGGTCTCTCAGCCCCTCCTACCTCACAGAGTGTCTGTTGTGGGGAGGGGAAGGGAAGGTCCCTAGCCACACTGAAGGGGCAGAGTGGCATTTTTAGGGTGACGCAGGACTTGGGGAACTCTGGGCAGGCAGCTGAGCATCCTTGAGCTGTCACTTCTCCTCTGAGGCACTGTGCCAAGCTGGGAGACGGAAGGAATGAGCTGAGTACCGGGGGAGACCAGACTGTGATAGCCTTACATGGTCTTCATTCTAGAATAAGGACAGAGACTGCTGTACAAAACATTTATAGTTGTTCTTCATGTAAAAGTTGTTCGTAGCACTCCTTGTTCTGGTGTTCTTATCAGTAGACCCAGGAATGTTACAATCACAGCTGTGCTTCTTTCCCATAATAACTTTCCAGACACCTTATTAGCCTATTAGATCAATAACCCTGGCACTTAAAAATTTTCAGCCACCTCCCAGACACAATTAAGGGTATTTCACATCATTGTCTTTGGTTTCAGAAGGCCTTCTTAATTATCACCTATGCACCAGCTATATGAGAAGGGTGTGTTGAAGAGACATTACACAATTAATGGATTCTCTTTCTGTGGTGAGAAATATTTGCTGGGGGGAGAATGCTTTAGAGCCTTTCTGTTTTAGATGGATAAAGGATATTTGGGAGGATGGAAAAGGATTAGTGTGATCTTTTGTATTTCAAGATTAAAAAAAATATATATGTGCCCTGCTTATTGGGAATGGAACTCTTTATAACTAACTAAAGCAACCTTAAGTATTCCTGCTATATTTTCACTTTTCAGTGCTATGAGGTCTGCTGGGAGGTCACAGCAAGATAGAGTTGCCAGGTCCCGGTTGGGAATTACCTAGAGATTTTGGGGGTGGAGCCTGAGGAGGGCAGGGTTTGGGGAAGGGAGGGACTTCTGTGGGGTATAATGCCATAGAGTCCACCTTTCAAAGCGGCCATTTTCTCCAGGTGAACTGATCTCTGTCACCTAAAGATCAGTTGTAATTCCAGGAGATCTCCAGCCACCACCTGGAACTTGGCAACCCCTAAGACCAAGGCCAAGAGTAGGCTGTGCTTTTGGATGGGTTAAATTGGTACATCTCTGAGATTTTCAGTAAGGAGAGGAGACAACATGAAAGCAGAGGCTTAGAAAGTGAACAGAATAGAATTACATGAAACAAACCCCTATGTACAGTTGCAGAGATCTCTACAGGTCTGGGCAGTACAGTCAATAGAAATAATGACTGGAGGAACTAGGGGGGAAGATGTGCTTGTGTCTATGTGGGAGGATTTTGTACTTTCCTAGCCTCCATAAGAAGTCACAGGGAAATCTGAACTTCTGCCTATCATGCAATTGTTATAGGCTTACTGGCAACTGCCAGGAAAAAGGGTGGTGATCCCAGCAATTGCACTGTGGGGAGGGAATGGAGATCAAAACAGAAGAGTTGTGGAATGACTCTTGGGCATATAACCTGGCAGTGTGCCACTCTTAATCTTGGGAACTTTTGGCATCTGTGAGTTAGAGAACTCAGTGTTAGAAATTAACAGCAGCAAAAACAAGCTCTTCCTTATCACTAACTTAGGGGAAGGCTAAAATGTTTGGAGTTCCTTCCCTTCATTTTTGAAGAATGCACATTATAATCTGTGCTTCTGAGCACTTCAGTATAAAGGCCACAAAGTTAAAGCTTCTTGTTTTTACATAACTAAGACATTCCAGCACTAGTAAGTGCATGTTACCCAACATAATGGGGGACATGCTTAGGCCAGTTAAGACAAAAGGGTAAACTCTGGGGAATTTCCCCCACCTCTGTCTTTCATACTGTTAAATAATTTTGTACATGATGAAACCTATTGAAATCTATCTTCTATGTGCATTCATGGAAAGAGCTGTAAATGGTTATTACTGCCTTTCGGTGCCAGATTGCAGCATAAGGTCATTTTATTTCATTTCCTGCTGCTGCTGCTTGGACATGCCATAAAGAGGGAAGGGGGAAGCAGGTTTCTCCATTCATAGAATTATAGTTTGAAAGGAGTAATGATTGTGGAGATCAGTATCTTGCCTACCAGAAGAATAATCAACCATAAAACTCCCCTTTCCTCAAGCAATCTATGGAAGGGTAGGCGGTGAATTGATCATTCCAAACAACTTTTCCCAATGCACCTCTCAGAGCAGGACTAATGTGGCATGGGAAGAACTGGAAACAATGCGACTTGAGATCTAATGGCTATTTGGTGCCCAGTTTGCCATTGAGATTCTCTGGCTCAGTTGCATATAGGAGCCTTACTGATAGGGTTGCCAGGTCCCTCTTTGCCATCAGCGGGAGGTTTTTGGGGCAGAGCCTGAGGAGGGTGGGGTTTGGGGAGGGGAGGGTTTTCAATGCCATAGAGTCCAATTGCCAAAGCGGCCATTTTCTCCAGATAGAGATAGAACTGATCTCTATCAGCTGGACAACAGTTGCAGTAACAGGATATCTCCAGCTAGTACATGGAGGTTGGCAACCCTACTTCCTGAGTAGGAAGAAAAGTGACATAGATGGATAAAAGCTACTTTGGAGCTCATTATTTGGATATCATCCCTCCACATGAAAAGCTCTTTGGGCACTAGGACCTAGCTGGTAGCATACTTCTGGGAGAGGGGATATTCCCTGTGGGCCTGCTAGAGTTGCCAGTGCCAGCTTGGGAAATTCCTGGAGATTTGGAGGTGGTATTTGGGAGGGGCAGAGTTTGGGGAGGGAGCTCAATGAGGATGTGAGTCATGGAGCCTGCCCTCCGAAGCAGCCACCCTCTCCATGGGAACTTATCTCTGTAGTCTGGAGATCACTTGTAATTCCAGAACCAATGACAAGAAGGGGGAGAGACTTTTTTTTTTGCATCACTATTCCCTTGGTGCTTACAATAGTTACTAACTCATGAAGTCTCTTTTGAATAGGACAATCTGTGAATATTGAGAAAACAGTTAAAATACAGTTGAGGAGGCCTTCATTCACTCTGGATTAGTCTTGTCATGTTGTGCCAACCCAGGGTGTTATACTGGAACTAATTCCATCTCCATGAAAGCATGAAAGAGAGTGCACAAAGATTTTTTTTTTAAAAACACACAACCCAAGAGCCTTTTCTAGCCCATCTTTTCTGCCTTGTATTAGGTGTTACTGGAGAGAGAAGATTTTAATATAAGGTTAAGGGTTTTTTGTTGGTTTCCTTTTCTTTGAAAAAAGGAGTAACTTTAGTTCTTGACTTTAGAAAGTTTCAGAGGTCCTGTTCAGATATTCTTGGCACTACGTGTGGTAGGGAGTGAGAGTGTACCTTACCTACCTGTCCAGTCACCACATGCATAGGCCTTGTCTCTGACACTACTAACCATCTAGGGTGGCATAATGGAGCCAAATCACAGGAGGACAGGTTTAGATTACATGATTGATTCCTGGATTTTTATCTGGGAGATGAACCCTATGTCGGTGTAGGAAAGAGCAAGAGTCCAGTACATCTTAAAGACTAACCAAATTTCTGACAGGGTTATGAGCTTTTATGAGAAACAGCTCACTTCTTAAGATATCTGAATATCTTCAGGTATCTGAAGCTATGACTCACAAAAGCTTATACCCTGACAGAATTTTGTTAGTCTTTAAGGTGCTACTGGATTCTTGCTCTTTTCTACTGCTACAGATGGACTAACATGGCTACCCATTGTGATCTATCTCCTGTGTAGGTGCACTTTCTTCTCTGGTGCAGAGAAGCACTTTGCAGAAACCAGAGTGGAATGAAGGACTGGGATAAAGGTTTGTTAATTCTCCTTCCTTATGTACATATACTTCTGTCTCCATGGCAGTTCCATCGCCTTTGAACAGGGAAAAAATCTGAACCTGATTTTGTGATTCTCCAGCCTCTTAATGCCTTCTATAACAGAAATGACCAATTTGTTGCATGTTTTCCTTTTATTCACTGGTCTCTTCAACAATACATGTGGTGCTCATTTGGAATAGATGGTGTGAAGCTGCTTTAATAATTATCCTGGTTCTGGCAGCCTTCTGTTGGTGATTTTAACTTTCATTTCATTAAGGCTCTTTTGACACTGAACAATTCCATTCCTAGCTTGCCTGAAGAGAAAGCAATAAGAGCTCCTGATCCCTCTTCTTCCACCAAGAATAAAAAGACTTTTATCACATCTGTTCCACTTTGGAAAGGTGGTACAAATTGTTTATAGTGCACTAGACTGGTACAATATTCATTGGGGACCATGGCAACAGTAACTACTATAAAATGGCAAGTAATTATTTGGGTCACATTTGTACATACAGAAACATAGTGGATGTTAGCTGTAGTTCTATTAAAGTTCATTGATCTATTATATCGATAGTATTGCCATACAGAAAAGTTCATCCTTTTCAATTACAATTCTCTTCTCCCTCTCCACAACATCCTCTGTAATAACCATATAACCTTCTGGTATGTCTTTCTTCAACAACTAGTTTTACTCTTTTGCCAAACATTATGGAAGCCAGACATGTTTAATAATACTAGATGGCACAAAACAAAATTAAGTTTTCAACAGAAATTAATTGTATTGTGTAAAACAGATTTTAGAACCACCAGTGTTTTCCCCACATCTCTCTCATTCATTTGAGTATTTGTGGCTAATCATATCAATGGACTGTTAAAAGAGACACACATTGAGATCGTGACAGATCTAACAAGACAATCAAGAGTTAATCTAGCTTATTCTGATATAGTGTGGTGAGAAAAAGTCTACTGATGCCTTGCAACAAACTTGTTGACTATAGTCCATTTTATCAAATGTATGGTGCTATTCTACACGCACATATACAGGTATATAAACAATGAATTATGAAATGCAAGAAAGAGTATGTGACATTTCTATGCAAAACTCAGATTTGCTTATCTTATATTCAAACAGCAGCTGGTAGAACACAAACTTCCTAGCTTTCCTAAATTAGATCAACCCCTATAGGAGGAGAAGAAATTTTATTCTGATTGAGGCTTCACCTATGAATTGATGATAAAGTGTAATTCAGAATTTCATGCCAAAGTTTCTCTTTAAAATGTCCTTGTAGAATGGGGACTTGTTTGTCCATAGCAGAGTGTCCTTGGGAGACTAAAATGTTCTTCCACTGGTTTCTGAATGTTGCCATTCTTCGTTCAGATATGTGCTCATTTATTATTTTTCATTAAAGGATTGACCTGTTTTGTCTTCTGTAAACCACTGAAGGGCAAACAACTGAAGGGCATTGTTGGCAGGTGATAGCAACTTAATGTTCTGGCTGATATTTTGGGTTTTGTGATAGTATTGTGTGAGTGGACATGGGAACAGAGTTGACATTTGTGTTTGCTGCATGGTTTTGTGTCTCCATGAGGTGGTTTTATAATAAAAGGCTGTCTTTAAGCAACAAACCAATGACCTGGAATGGATGAGCTCTCCCTTGCTGGAAGTCTTCATGCATCTGTTGGGGATGCTGTATGAATTTCCTGCATTGTGGATTTGACTAGATGGTTTGTAATGCCCCTTCCAGCCATATGATGCTGTAAGGAGAGACCTACCATACAAGGCCTGTATAGTAGTATAGCTCAGGTTGGATTTTAAATAATTGAAAATGCATTGAAGCAAGTGGGAACCTGTAAGAAACTTGCAAGAACGGTCATCCCATCCCACTTCCACTTTTGCTTCCTCCCCTCCCCCCAACCCCTTCTCTTACTTTCTTTCTCTCTTAGTCTTCCTCTCTTTCACCCCCTAATGCCTGCCACTCTTTCTCTTGTTCTCTATCCCCCCAACCTCTGCTGCCACTCTTTCTCTTTCTTTCTCTTTTCCACAATGCCTACGGTCACACACACACCCACACTGTCCTCTTCCTCCTACTCCCAGGTACCCATATACTTGTGGTCACTTCTGCTGTGGCCGCCTCCCCCAGGGAGAGAAACTTCCTCCTCTCCTACCCACTCAACGTCTAACCTACCTTATCTGCCCCCCAGTCTTCAGCTTTCCCTCCTCCCCTCTAGCAGCCCTCCTTGGGGAAAAATGTGGCCCAGTTGTGTGGTGCTGGCCGTGGGGCAAGGCCCACCTGCATGGTAGGGAACCTATAAAGACTTGAGGGGGACATGCCACTTTCCCCTGTATTGGTATCCTGCAGAGCCATACAATGTCTGAGTTTACAACCCACTCCCAAATCTAAAAACAAATAAACATGTGGTTGAGGACAAGGTTTGAAGGGTAGGTGTGCTATATTGTGAATAATGTCCCTGATGGCTTGTATTCTACCTTTGTCCTGGGGTGTTGAGGTACAAATCTTCTACATCCTTTATTGCCAGGTTGGTATTTTCTAGGAAACTATCAACAGACTGTAGTTTACCCAGGAAACTACAAGTGATGTCACATAAATAATTGGGTTAGAGGTAGCGCAGAGCTTGAGGATGGAATCCATATAGCTAGACAGCCCTGCGGTGACAATGCAATGCCTTGAAACCATTGGATGCTCAGGGTCACCTGGTTTGCTTATCTTGAATAGTAGACAAAAAAACTGATTGAAGCTCTGAGGCATGTCATGCTCCTGCTCATTAGTAGGAAATTCCTTTATCAGATTATACAATACTTTATCATATTCCACAGTAGGGTCTGAGACAGATAGTGGCCTGTAAAATGTGAGATTCATTGAAAACCTGCACTGCCTCTTTCATGTGGTACTTTTGTGACCTCTAAGATGCACTGAGAGCGACTTCATAGTTATAACTTTCAGGGATGGAAACCAGGAAACAATTTTCAGTTATGTAAAGTAGTCCTCAGTTATAGTGTTGAGATTATTTCCATGAGATGTACTTTAAGTGATGCCCCCCCCCCAATTTCAACCTGTTGCAACTTAATTTTGACATGTGATCTCTGATTCTAGCATGTTTTCAAAGTGGAACACAATTTATCACAATTTGCCCCAGGCACTTGTCCCACTGAAGTTAATAGGAGTTGTATATCTTGGCCAAATGTACCCAGAGAGTAATAATCTTTCACTAACCATTCACTACAAAGCATTTATAATTGTTAGTACTTCTGTCATACAGCTTTTTAGCCATCTTTGTTATAATTACAATGACCCCAAATTGCCAGCTAATTGTGACAATGGAAACTTGCACATTATTTTAGCAGCTGACACAACAAATGATTACTGCTTCTTTTTTAGATAGTGCGATAATGTTGATATGCCTGAGAATCTAGGCAATTTGCTTTATTTCTCACAAATGACCAACTAATCTCAAAATGTGTCAGGATTTTAGGCTCTAAAACATTGTTAAAATTATGCTGCTTTGTGATATTACATTGTAATCTCTCTTTTGATTGATCGATGAGGCCCTAATATGCAGGGAGGAGTGAAACAGATGAGCCAATCACAAAGAGAGAGAGAGCATGGAAAAGACCTGGGGAGGGAGCCGCCGAGCTGCCCTGCACCTTGCACGCATGGCCAGCCAAGTTGCCGGCCGTTGATACATAGAACGTTTATGCATAGGACGTTTTGCTTTGGATTTGCTGTTCAATGGATGCACATTTTCCCCATCCGAATTCTCCAAACTGCACGGGGGCTTCTTTTTAAGTTTTGAGAGTTCAGTTGGGGAAAATGTGCATCTATTGAGCAGCAAACCCAAGGCAAAACCTCCAGTGCACAAACGGGCACAGGCAAGCGCCGGGCTGATCGGGGTAAAGCCTTTCTGGCGTCCCCACACACATGCACCCGGCCGCACATACCCGCTTGTAATAGCAGGAGATCTCCAGCTTGTGCCTGGAGATTGGCAACTCTATTTTGTAGGCAATTGGGGGGGGGGGATGAGACAATTTCGAGTCAGTGCCCGGGCATGTCCGGGAGAGTGTTGTCAAATCACCAGCAAGGGAGCGACATGTAGAGGCCAGATGGAGCGAAGCAGCATCATGGCCAAAGTGGGCGGGGTTGGGCGTAGTTGGGGCGGTGAGTCATGAGCAGAATGGAAGGGGAAAGACGAGGGAGCAGAGGTAAGCGGTGCAGAATACTGCGCAGTTCTTCCCGAGAAAAATCAAAACTGCTTCGAGATGGGCGGCGGGGGGGGGGGGGGGAAGGTACGCTTCCATGAAAAAGTAATTTAAATCGGGGTTTTTTTGCTCCACGGCAAAAGAGAAGCAAAATCTACCGTGAAAAATGCCCCTTTGTTTTCTGAAATACATCGGGTATGAAATGTCAGGTGCAATCTTTGTCATGAAAATGAGGTAACAAGGCAGTGGTGTAACCCTATTCTTTGAATGACAGTTGTGTCATTTGCAACGATAAGAACTCAAAGGGAACAAAGGCTCGTGCAGGTGTGGGGGGGAGAATGTATCACATTTGATTCATATTTTAAATCAAGACATTAATTTGGGGAATGGGCTAAACTCGCTTCCAGTTATTGCGTTGCAGGAAAAAAACCAGATGCTTGGAATGCAATAGAAGCCGATCGTGTAAAAAGATAGCTGTTCACACAGTCCCATCAGCTGTGGCGTTGCTAGTCTTTCTCTTCACCATGTTCACTGTCCTGAGCAAGCTTTTCTATCTGTTAGGTAGGATAGATAAAGGAAGTTAGAGGGGAAAGGGTGTATGAGAGAGATTTGCTAACCTTTACGTAAGAAAAGACTACCTCTGAATTCACACATAACCTATCCTACCATGCTTAGCAACACCTTTTACTCCACAAGAGAACCGATTTCATGTGTGCGTTTGTCACATTTTACTTGTCAGCTCTTGAGCATTTCAATGGGCTAAAAAGGGCAAAACCCCTGCTCTTGTATTTCTCACTATTCTGATTGAAAAGCATTTTGCAGTTACATCAGATAAGTGTAAATAAGAAGCACTGCAGTCCTGGAGTGATCACACTTGAAGCCATACCATGGAAGGCAGCAATCTGGGTGTAAAAAAGACTGCAAGTAGCAAAGCAGTCCTGTAATGACAGGTACCCTTGTGTGAAAACACACATAACAACAAACAAAGATGAGCTTTAGTGTTTCTCGCATTTGTCATTTTCATGCCTTAAAATAGCTCAGTTAGAGGAAAATTCAGGTTGCTGAGAAATGATGTCAGCTCCACTGTACAATGTCATCCCCTTTGCAGATACCCGCAATCTAGAATTTTAGAACAGGAAACATGTGGCTTGTGCTTTCCTGTGTCAGCCTCTATTCTTGGCCACATCCACAGCATGAAGGAGGAGGGGAGATGCAAAAGGTTTGTTTTAGATGTAGCAGTGAGGCGTGGAAACAGGAAGAGTGGGGTGCTTGTGCTTCCTGTCCCCCCATCTATGTCTCTGACACATCCACAGCAGCTTTCATTTTATAGCGTTCTTGCCAGTTTTGCCCAACTTCTGTCAGTGGTCAAGAAAGTAACTTGAAACTGAGGCACAGAGAACGTCAACACAGTGTATGGATATTAGAAACCAATAGGTAGAAATGCTGCAGAATAGAAAATAGTTGCTACAGCAATAGAGCATGGAACTGGGAAGGCACAAAATACTGAGGGCCAGTCCAGATATTTGAGTTGGGCCTCCATTCCTTCCAGCAATCCTCCAAGTAGGAAATGGAAGATTTCTCCCAAGGCCCCTGTAATGTTGCAGGGTGACTTCTAATTTCCTGATGGAAGGAGGCAGCAGAGAACACAACTGTTTTCTCTACTGCCATCAAACATTAATTTGTGCCAGCAATTCTAGTCATTGGGGAGTGGCCATAGCAGATGCCTGGTCAAACCAGGATGCTGGTCCTGCATGTGACCTGTCCGTCCATCCTTGGTGACGCAATTACACAGAGAACTTGGTTCCTTCTTGGATATAGCCACAGTCTCCCGCAAGCAAATCCCATGATTGCAAAGATTTCTAAAAAATATGCTCCCATTGTGATGAACCTTAACAGCTACATGCTATTCCAATGGATGAATATTCAGGCACAAATTATTTGTATCACATGGAGAAGATTTTAAATAGCTGAATTGGCCCTTAGGTCTCAGCGCTTCTAAAAATTCAGCTCACTAAGCTAAAATTTCAAAAGTTTTTGCCACAATTGGGAGAACTAGAAATTATTAAAAAATTAAAGATATATGGGGCTGGTTGGCCATGATTAGTATTTGGATGGAAGACTACCAAGGAATTCCAGGGTTACTATGCAAAGGAAGGCACTGGCAAACCACCTCTGAAGCCTCTTGCCTTGAAAACCCCATGGATCCCTATAAGTCAGTTGTAACTTGATGGCCTATTATTATTATTATTATTGGAGCTGGATTGGAGAGTACAGATTTGTCATATGTTATTTATTTTTATTTATTTAGGAAATTAATATACCACCTTTCCGGAAAACTGTTCAAGGCAGTGTATACACACACACACACACACACATTAGCAAAAGTGAATAAAACAATAATCTGTTGGATGAATATCATTTATATACAAAATATTAAAATATAACAAGACACCAGATAATATGCTTGTTTCAAGTCTTCCTCAGTTTTGTAGAAACAACTTTTAGACAGGAGAATACTGCATATATAAAATGGTTATACAGCTGAGGGAAATAAATCCTTTTAAAATAGTCACCAAAGTTGGTTTGAATCTTCAGACTAGTTGGTTGGCATATAATTAACAGAAGCATTGTTAAAAATAACATCCAATCGGGTTTAAAAGTCAAACCTACAACTATCTCAAACCAGGGTCAGAATTAATAATGAATCTCCTGTAGGAAGAGACATTGAGTGAGCTGAACAAGATTCAGCTGCCTGGAAAGCCTGATAAAATTCAAACACCAAACACCACCTAAACATTTACTCAAAAGAAATTACACTGCAGCTTTGTAATTCTTCAGTGCTATTCTATGGCAGATTCTACAAGCTGTTCTGTCATTTGGGGGATGTTACTATATATCCCCTTTGCCCTCAAGGACTGAGGACACATGATAGGCTCATCAACTCTGATCAAGCTTGCCAATTTTTTTAAATACATACTACTAGTGTATACAAACCTTTGTGAACGTTGTGATAAATGCTACTGTTAGTATGCAGATATACATTTTCAGCATGCATTGAATGCAACCTATTTGTGCCATTAAATATCTCAGTGAAATAGTGAAATACACACATTTAGGGGATTTGGCAGGAGACCCTTCCACAGTTGTGAAATATGCTTCTAAATGGTCCAAGTAGTTGCATGTATGCACATTCTTACCCTTACACTGAATCACTTCAGTGTATGCAGCTGACTGGGCCACATCCGGTTTAGGAGTCAAGTATCGACAAATACAGATTCGTTCCAGCTACAGGGACTCAAATCAGGTTTGGTTGGAATGTGGCAAGACAAAATCTGTCCTTGCCCATATTTGCACATAATCAATGTCAACATTTTGTGCAATTGAGCAGATAATACCACAGGCAGCTATTATGATGCAAACCTTCATGTCTATCTTGTTGTGATGGTGGTAGTTTATTTGCCAAAAGAACTTCCCTCTGACATTCAGCACTTGTTTACCCCTTGCCCCAGGAAACTATGGAAGATAAATCATATTAGTTCACTTTATTTTACAAGAAGGTGGAATAAAAATAAATGTACATACACCCATGCCTAAAAAGATGCCTGAATATTTGGAAGGCCCCCCATATTGTTTGAGGGATTGTCCTGTTTCTCTCCACAGATGTCCTCCTTAGAACATAAGAACATAAGAAAAGCCATGCTGGATCAGACCAAGGTCCATCAAGTCCAACAATCTGTTCAAACAGTGGCCAACCAAGTGCCTCTAGGAAGCCTACAAACAAGACGACTGCAGCAGCATTATCCTAATGTTCCACAGCACCTAATATGATAGGCATGCTCCTCTGATCCTGGAGAGGACAGGTATGCATCATAACTAGTATCCATTTTTACTAGTAGACATGAATAGCCTTCTCCTCCATGAACATGTCCACTCTCCTCTTAAAGCCTTCCAAGTTGGCAGCCATCATCACATCCTGGGGCAGGGAGTTCCACAATTTAACTATGTGTTGTGTGAAGAAATACTTCCTTTTATCTGTTTTGAATCTCTCACCCTCCAGCTTCAGCAGATGACCCCACATTCTAATATTATGAGAGGAGAAAAACATCTCCCTGTCCACTATCTCCATACCATGCATAATTTTATAGACCTCTGTCATGTCTCCCCTTAATCACCTTCTTTCCAAGCTAAACATCCCTAAGCGTTTTAACCGGTCCTCATAGGGCAGTTGTTTTAACCCCCTGATCATTTTGGTTGCTCTTTTCTGCACCTTCTCAAATTCTGCAATGTCCTTTTTTTAGGTGTGGTGACCAGAACTGTACACAGTATTCCAAGTGTGGTCTCACCAGAGATTTGTACAAGGGCAGTATGATAGCAGCAGTTGTATTCTCCATTCTCCTCCTTCCTCTCCAACTCAGCTCAACATCAATGCAACAAAAGAGCTACTGATACTGTAGAATTTTGTTCATGCCTAATGCTCCTCTTATCACAATTTTTTTTTGGGGGGGGGGAGATTTGAGACAAAACCCTTCCTTTCTGTGGCATCACAAGTTCAAGCATATGTAAGCTAAGCTGAATTCTCCACAGAAAGAATGCTTGTAATTAATAAACACAGTTTTCTGGAAAATGTATAAGAATGTATTGGGCTAGGAGACACCCAGAAGTTTACAGTGTAAGTGTATTGGTTCAGCAGAGGCAGGCTGGGAGAAAAAAATAGCCTGGTAAAAGGACCCCAACCCTGAGCTCTGCCAAGAAGGAGGAGGAGGAGTTGGTTTATACATGCTGACTTTCTCTACCACTTAAGGAAGAATCAAACCGGCTTACAATCACCTTCCCTTCCCCTCCCCCCAACAGACACTCTGTGAGGTAGGTGGGGCTGAGAGAGCTCTAAGAGAGCTGTGACTAGCCCAAGGTCACCCAGCTGGCTTCATGTGTAGGAGTGGGGAAACCAACCCATTTCACCAGATTATGTGGAGAAGTGGGGAATCAAACCCGGTTCTCCAGATTAGAGTCCACTGCTCCAAACCACTGCTCTTAACCACTATCCCACACTGGCTGATGGGAGAGAGAGCCTGTCCAACCAAGTTTGTGCTATAAGCAGCTTGGCCGTGCATCTCCTTTGATGCGCTGGGCTCAGTAGGATGCATCTCTCCCCCCCCCCCCCGCCCAGCACAGGGCTCAGTGGGGTTACAAGCTTCTTTCCATGCCTGGCACAGGGCAAGTACTGCTGGAGTGCAGTGGTGGCTGGGGTGTCCCCGGTGGGGGACATAGTCCCCCAAAGGCCATTACCCCATTGGGACTTTCCCCCTGAGATGCAGGGACCTGTCTTCTTGTACTCTGTGAAGCACTATATACATTCAAAGTAGTTAAGAGAGACAATGTTATATGAGGTGAGTTACTAACAGATGCTAACTTACGGTACACATCCTTTGGGAATTTTGAGGAGAATATGCCTCATTTTCAACCCATCTGTGAACTGTTTCCTTGTTTCAGATTTTAAAATTGCCAAAATGCCGGTTAATTGACCTTTGAGACGTACAGCACATCCCCTTTTAATAACAACTCCACGCCTCACTTGTATCATACCAAGCTTGCACAGTGCTTAAAGCCTTTACACCAAACTCAGAGGTGCAAAGTCGTTCTTGTTGCACTTTTTAGCAGATTGCATAGAAATATGGCCCTTTTAGGACATGGTCACAATGTTACTAAAACATGCTCCCCAAATACAGCCCCTTACAGTTTTCTTTCTGCAAATAGAAATGCGCCTGGGATATAAAATAACTCCTCAGAGATCTACTGATTTTGACACTGGGGTGTTTTTGATTCCATCCTGTGTAATTATTGAAAAATATAGTATTTCCTGTTTATTCAGGGCTTGAAGGTGCCCTGCTTTCTCCTGAACAGAGATTCTCCAGGAAAAGCTGGCTTATTCGCAGCTGCTGTTGCCACATGTTCCCTTGGAGTTATTCACTCCGCTTCTCCGACACTTTAGACTGTTCTAACAAAGGCAAAATTTTTCTGCTATCACGGTGCTGAGAAATGTGTCTCAGTAATGCCAGTCAGTTCCCCCCTACCATCTGGCTTTCTCCTTCCCCAGAGTTTCCCAAGTAATCACACTGACTCAGGAGTGCCGTGCTTTGGAGTTGACACAGCTGCCTTTCTTATTTCCAGAAGGAGATTTTTCATCCTGTTGGGGGTCCGTATTCCTGTCACTTATGATGACCTGATGACTTCAAATGCAGGTGGCAGTTGGAAAGGCACACTAATTGATTGGTGTGATATGCCCTTTCTAATAGGTAGCTTGATTTCTACTTTGTAGTGGTAAGTAGCAGCTCTAAACCATCTTGGGACTGTGCTTTTTTTTTTTTTAACCTGCCAGTTGTTTTTATCTTGTTGATGGACTGTTGTGTTGTTTTTGTGTCTTTGCAAGTACTTGTTGCTCTGTTAGCAGCCCTGAGTCTGAAGAGATAAGGCAGTTATAAATATTTAAAATAATAAAGAAGCAAATCAGATGCTACCAAAAGGCAACAGGTGAGAGCTCATAACAACTGTAATGGTTCTATTGCCCCAGCTGTCAACTTTTCTCCTATACTCAGTCCTAGACTATTCCATTACAACCACCACAGCAGGGGCGGACAATGGAACATCCTCTATACCTCCTTCTCCACAGTAACATATAGTATTTCTTTCAGAAGCTTACTATGCAGATTTGTCAGCCCAGGCTATCCCCGCCCCTCCAGTTGCCTCCATCTGTCATGTAAAGGTAGGCAAAGAGACTGACATAAACAATATAGAGTGTGTGGTTTATATGTACTGCATAAACTTACAGGATTCCTACACTAAGCATTATGAAGAATTGAGATTAGGGTACAAGCAGACTATTCATTATGTTTGTAGTGTAGAGTTGACACCTTTTTTGTTGGCAAGGTTCATGTCCTTGTAACAGATGGGAATACAAGAGGTGTGTTTTATCCCTTCCCTGCATCTCCACACCCCTTTGCAGATACATTTTCTGGAACAATGATGTCCTTGAAGGAATGATGTCATGATGTCAGGCTCTGACTTTACCCAATTTACAAGGATTTATTTCGGGGGCTTAAGAGAGCATTCATGTGTACAAGAGCGAGCACAAGGTAGGGTTGCCAGCTCCAGGTTGGGAAATACCTGGAGATTTTGGGGGTGGAGCCTGAGGATGGCGGTAAGAGAGGGGAGAGATTTCAATGCCATAGAGTCCAAGTGCCAAAGTGGCCATTTTCAATAGGGGAACTGATCTCTGTCATCTAGAGATCAGTTGTAATAGCTAGAGATCTCCAGTCACTACCTGGAGGCTGGCAACCATAGAATCATAGAGTTGGAAGGGACCACCAGCGTCATCTAGTCCAACCCCCAGCACAACGCAGGAAACCCATAACCACCTCCCCGCTACACCCCCAGTGACCCCTACTCCATGCCCAGAAGATGGCCAAGATGCCCTCCCTCTCATCATCTGCCCAAGGTCACAGAATCAGCATTGCTGACAGATGGCCATCTAGCCTCTGCTTAAAAACCTCCAGTGAAGGAGTGCTCACCACCTCCCGAGGAAGCCTGTTCCACTGAGGAACCACTCTAACTGTTAGAAAATTCTTCCTAATGTCTAGACGGAAATTCTTTTGATTTAATTTCAACCCGTTGGTTCTGGTTCAACCTTCTGGGGCAACAGAAAACCACTCGGCACCCTCCTCTATATGACAGCCCTTCAGGGACTTGAAGATGGTTATCATATCTCCTCTCAGCCTTCTCCTCTTCAGGCTAAACATACCCAGCTCCTTCAACCTTTCCTCATAGGACTTGGTCTCCAGACCCCTCACAAGGGTTGGAAACCCAGCTTTTCCAGGATTCCTGAGGGACCCCGAGGCATTGCCCATGTGTAGGCTTTCTTCAGATATTGGAATGAATGCATATAGACAGAGTCCGCTGCTGCCTTCAGCTCACCCAGCTTGTGCATTCCTTCATCTTGAAAATGTCATCAGAAAGGGTAAAAGGCACCTGATGCAACTTTGCCTGTCATTGAGCTTCTAAAGGCACATGCTCCCTGCCATGGAGGGGGGGGGGAAGCTATCCACCTACTGTTGTAAACTCGAAATAATGGCTATGGGATGCTGTTTGGGATAGGCAGCAAAACTTAGTGCTGGGTGTGCAAGAAAGAAGAAAAAAGATGCTACCTTGGGAGTTCTGAGGCTGTTCTTTTTCAGTTTGTCGCATTGGCTTTTATCTGCCAAGGCCAGGTGCTGTGGAAATGAGTCTACGAGGAAGCCTGTGGCTTTTTTCCCTTCCTATCTCCAGGTGAAGCTATTTTCCAGAGCCTGTGGCTCCTACATGCCGGTTATGGGAGAGTGCCAAGCCAGACAGTAGCCAAAATCAGAGCACTGAATTGTAATGGCTGCTGTTCCGGTGACTCTCAACTGTTCTGAATTCCAGCAATGACTTTGGTATTACTAAGAATTCCTTCATGCTGCCCAAGCATTTGTTTAATGTGAACCAGATTTGGGTCATAAACCTTAAGCGTATCAAGACATTTTTTTTAATGGTTAGCTAATGTTTACCTTCTAAGTGCGGCTTTTCTCTCTCCTTCCTTCTCCTCCCTCGCCGTTTTTTGTTTGAGCAAAAGGGCGCTGCTGTAAAACGCATGCATGGGAGTAAAGAAATTAGAAAATACTCTGACCTGCATGTGACTCGCAGCTGCAGGGTTTCCCACAATATGGAGAGCTGCCTCAACAAAGTGGCTTGTGTGCTTTAACAAATATCAGCTGTTTGTTGGGGTGTAATGAACAAACTCGAACCAGAGTGACAACTGCTTCAAGTAATTATGAAGACAGCTTGCAAAACCATGGCCTCCCTTGTTTCAAGCTCCCAATGACGACAGCCAAACCGCTGCTCCTGCCAATTTGATTTGAAAGCACTTTTCTTTCCATATATCAAAGGTCAGTGTGCGTGGTGGCGGCCAGCAAGAGGCTGTGGGTGTGAAGGAGACAAAGAAAGACCTCTGAGAGCTTCCAAAATCCAGCCCATTATTAGCGATCTCATAACATCAACAGTCATTGACTTCTTGTTTGTATTAAAGCTGAGAATGGTGTCCCTTGTATTCCGTGCTGGACAAGCAGGCCAGGTTCCAGGGCTCATGATATAAATAAACCTAATAGAGTCAATATCAAAAAGGATAATTCTTTCTTTCTTTGGCAAAAGTAACAAGAGTCTCCAAAGATTTTTTCTTTTCTTTTTTTACTAACAATGTTACTTTGAGTTCAGTACTGCAGAAGTGTTTTATGGAGTTTATGCCAGCTTTGGGACTGCCAACCTCCAGATGGTTGCTGGAGATCTCCCGGAATTACGACAGATCTCCAGGCTACAGAGATCAGTTCCCCTGGAGAAAATGGCTGCCTTGGAGAGTGGACTCTTTGGCATTATACCCTGCTGAGTTCCCTCCCCTACCCAAACCATGCCCTCCCCATGCTCTGCTTCCCCAAATCTCCAGGAATTTCCCAACCCAGAGCTGTGCTAGTGTTTCCCAGCTTGTGGGATGAGAGTGAGACCCCAAAGTGTGGTCATGAAGCATGTAAAAGTAGGTCCCAGGTTAGTTTTATTTATTTGTGCACAATCTTTTTTTAAAAAGTGGGTCACCACACCAAGTAAATTTGGACTTGTCACCGTAGCAAAAAGGTCAGCAACTACTGCGCTAGGCAACTAGAGGTGAGCAAGACTGTAACTGCTGTTCCCGGCCCCAAATGACCAGCCATAAAGCTGAATGTCAGTAGGGAACACTGAGTGAGTATAAGTTAGTGTTGTCAACCTCCAAGTGGGTCCCGGGGATCTCCCCGAATTACAACTGATCTCGAGACTACAGAGATCAGTTCCCTTAGAGAAATGGCAGCTTTGGAGGGCAGACTGTATGACATCACTTCCCTACTGAGCTCCCTCCCTTTCGCAAACTCTGTTCTCAGGCTCTGCCCCCAAATCACCAGGAATTTCCTAACGAAGAATTGGCAATCCTAGCACATGTGTATGTGTAAGCAGAGTTTGTACATGTGATCAAAATTGTGCTTTTTCACTATTGTGTGTATAAAGTATATGCACATGCTTTTATGGGCACATCTTTGTATGCAAAGAGGTCTCACTGCAGATATTTGTTTGTACCCACTTCTGAATGCATGAGCTCCAGGGCTCCTATGGTTCCCAGAACTTCCTTTTCCCCGAGGCTGATGGATGTTGGATATGGGTGTACAATGCAATCAAGTGAACCACTTATCTGAGATAGGGAGAGAGAGAGAGACATAAAGAAAACGGGGCCAAATTCATCTGGAATTAAAGTGAACATGAGCCGCCCTGAGCCTGACTAATTTTTTAAAAAACCACGTTCTATGCTGCACAGCTAATGCAGCATTAATGTATAGAAATTCTTAAAAATCTGGATTCTGGTGGAATTGTGAATCTCTGCTTGACACCACTTTTCTGGTGAGACTCTTATGCTGTGCCAGCAATTGCATGGCAGGGTACATCTCTCCCGACATAGCCATGCAATCATGGAGAAATGGCACAAGTAGTATTTCTGTCTGCTATGAAGCCATTAAAGGGGAAAGACACGCCACGCTACTGTGATTCGAGTAAGTGCAATGATCAGGATGTATGGGGAGGAAAACTTGGTACAATGCAAAAGCCCCTCATATCCCTTTGGTTGCCTTCAGAATACCAACATTTCAGACATTTCGACAAACATTAAAATGATAAATCTCTGCAGATTAGAGAAGGCATGCAGGCTGGGTAGCGGTGCGAGGGGGGGCGTTATTAGGTTTGAAAGGCAAAATCGAGTTTTCCTGTTCACGGTGACAATGAGTTTAATAGTTTTGTGTGTGTGACCCTTTTTCTAAATAAATAAAAATCCCTTAACAAACTAAAACCCAATGAGTTAGCAACAAAATGATAGAGGATAACACTCCATGACTATATGGTGTAGTAATTAGAATGCCAGATTAGGATCTGGGAGACCCACTTTAGGATCCCTACTCTGCTATGGAAACTTGCTGAGTGATCCTGGGCCTGTCACTCATTCTCTGCACAGTCGACCTAAGACAGGGTATAAATAAACCGAGGAGGAACTTGAGTAATTGTCCTATTGAAATGGTTAGCCAGCGTGGTGGAGTGGTTAAGAGCGGTGGTTTGGAGCAGTAGAGTCTGATCTGGAGAACTGGGTTTGATTCCCCATTCCTCCACATGAGTGGCGGAGGCTAATCTGGTGAACTGGATTTATTTCCCCACTCCTACACACGAAGCCAGCTGGGTGACCTTGGGCAAGTCATGCTCTCTCAGCCTCACCCACCTCACTGGGTGTCTTTTGTGGGAAGGGGAAGGGAAGGTGCTTGTAAGCCGGTTTGAGTCTCCCTTAAATGGTAGAGAAAGTCGGCATATAAAAACCAACTCTTCTTCTTCTTCTTAACACTCAGGAGTAGGTGAAAGCTGCAGGAGAACTTTGAATACATAACCATATTGTTTGGGCATGCCCAAGGAATTCAGCCTTGCTCTCTTGCCAATTTTTTTCCTGTAAGGGCTATTGTGCCTTTAACAGGTACCAGACAGGGATAAATTTTACAGGTGAACCAGTTTCCATATGCATATTAGGAAATGTTTACCTGCTGAATTTCTGGGTTTTGCACTGTTGTTAAAGATGCTGGAGGTCTGTGTGGGTAGACAATTGGCAACCCTGAAAGACCTGCAGACCTCAGCCAATGCTCTGTTAACAACGTTCTGTTAACTATCAATTATGTTTTTTATCCTGCTACCCTTGAAAGAATTTGGGGCATTATGGATAGTTCTCCCATTGCCACGGCAGCCTCACAACAACCTCATGAGGCTGGTTAGGCTGGAAGAGTGACTGACTGGTCCAAGGTCACCCAGTCATTGTTGAGGCTGAATGGGGAATTTCTGAGTTTGGATCTCCCCAGTCCTTGCCCAGTGCTCTAACCTATCTTTGGCAGAATTTGAAGCACCTCTGAAAAATTCAGGGGTAGCTATTTGAATGTGAATAAAAGAAGTGCTAAATTGAGGGGTCCGCTACTGTGCAAAGCATTTGTCAGGACTGGTAGCTTTGTGTTTTAGTTCAGCCTTTTTGGTTTATTTGTATGTATATGCTACAATGCTTTGCCCAGGCTTGCTCTACACGCCTTTGAGCTGTTCCTTCTGCATTTTTATCTAGCTTGGATCTTATTTTTCAGCAGACTAACAGTATAGTCCGAAAGAGAGTGATAATTATAATGGTTCACTAAATTGTTCTCCAATCTTGTAGTCCTGCTTTGTTGTTTGTATTATACTGTATTTTTAAAATGTTCTCCAGTTGTGTTGGTTGTGTGTATCACACTGTTCTTCTTGTATTGTTGTTAGTTGTGATCTGCTATGAGTCTCAGCAAGAAAGGCATACTGTAAATGAAGAAAGTATTTTTTTTTCCGGTGTCAGATTAGTTCAAATGTCTATGGCCTTTTATGCATGGCTGTTTTGCTTGCCGTCACCCCTCTGACGACTTTGGGTCTTTGGTTTGATTATGCATGCCATTTATGACTCTCCCCCTGCGTTTCCCAGCATTTTGCTTGTGTTTTCAGGGACATGTTTTATCTCAAATTTGAAAACGTGGGGGAAACGTGGGGAAACGCAGGGGGAGAGCAATGCAACCTCTGATGGTCGGAAACGGCATGCATAATCAAAACAAAGACCCAAAGTTGTCGAAGGGTAACCATGAGAGGAACAGCCATGCATAAAAAGATATGTTTCTCTGTGGTCTATGAAACACCACGTAACAACTGCTTTAAACGGAAGAGAAAGGATGAGAAAACTACAATTTCCTGATATCCTTGGAGAAAATAAAACTTTTTCCTGTAAGTTTTCAGATCTTTGTTCTCTTTTATTATATTCTATTGTTAGTTCTTGTGCTCTCATTACTACCTGTTGTGATTTGGGCTGATGAGTACCATGTATGGGAAGAACTTGGGCACAGAGCAAAAAAAGGAAGAAACAGACACGAAAAAGAAACAATAAAGAGTTTCAGAATGAAAATCACAATGAGATCCAGAATAAGATTCTGAGGACATGCACCTTTAATTGCACGCAAATCACTTAATTCATAAGACTTAGATTAAACTTTTGCTCTAAATTTGTGCTGAAAAAAGAAAATGGAACAACACATCTTTGTCTTCCTACTTGGTTTCGGTGGTACTAATTGTAAGGAGATGCTGCTCAAAAATGAATTTCATGTAACTGTTCCTGATTTCAGGGTATTTCTCCCTCCACATGAGAATTCCCTGAGTAATATCTGAAAGAGAGTAAACAAGTCAGAGCCTGGTATCTCAGGATGATACCTAGCCCCAGCTGATGAATAAGCACTAGAGCTGAATGTTTGAAGGAGCATAATGTAGAGCATTGAGAGTCGGAAAAAACAAGGAAATATACACTGAGAAATTCCCCCTGCTGTCTTGTAATTAAAGCAGTATAATTAGTTAATCTTGATATTTTACAAATAAAGAGATTAAATCCGAGTCCTGACTCAGCCTGTCCCTGGGGAGGAACATGCTATCCAAATGGAGAAGGCAGAGACCTCTGAGCAACTCATTCTATGTTTGCATCTTAGCTGCCATAATTAGATTGCAGAGGCACTTAAGTGGGATTTATTGGTCACTAGAAGCTATACTCCTTTTCGTTCAATAAATGACTTTATGTAATTATGGTAAGATGAAAAGGCTATTGTACTCTAGGGATTGGGAAAAGGGCACCAGCGATATTCACTCCTTGGTACAACTTTGCTCTAGTCCTTAGGATAGGTCACAGCATGAGGACATTTCGGCACTCCGCTCTTCCTACCCTGGTATTTGGGTTGGATGGCCAGAAATGTACTGTTCTGAGATCTCTAAGGTGTTTGGGATTCTCCAGCACACGTGTGCTACACAGGGGCCTTGCACTGGAATTTGGCTCCAACTAGGCACCACTATACCTCTTCTAGGAATGATTCTCAATAAATAGAACTACAAAATTAATTGCAGCATTAACCATCCATTAAAAACAATTGTGACTGTGGAACAATGTGATTCAGGCTATTGATACGAGGTTTGAAATGTTTTGTATGCATTGTATTCTGACATCATATTTGCACACTGCTTAAAGGGTTAGCGTTCTCCAACAGTGCGCTTGGATCATAGTATAGCGAGCTGGTTTGTATGCTAAAATTCCTTGATGATATGTTGGCTGGTGCAAAG
The DNA here is from genome assembly GCF_029931775.1 of Euleptes europaea. Lineage (NCBI taxonomy): Eukaryota > Metazoa > Chordata > Lepidosauria > Squamata > Sphaerodactylidae > Euleptes > Euleptes europaea. The sequence goes on along the minus strand of NC_079314.1, from coordinate 82,234,536 downwards.
AGCATGGCATTTTTAGTGATGTTGCCCTTTTATGGAACTCAATGCCAAGAGAAGTTTGACAGAATTATTTGGTTTTGGTTTTCAGAAGGGAATATATGGTTCCAGTAAGCACTTGGAGGAAAAATATTATGCTATTACAGATTTGTTCTTTATGCTGTTTTCATTCTCCACTGAGTTTGTATTATTTTGATTGGGCTGCAGAGTTTTAATTGTTGTTGGTTTCCCTGAAAATAGACAGCCATGTGGTTGTTCTCTTTCTAATCTCTCTCTCTCTCTCTCTCTCTTTCTCTCTGTGTGTGCGTGTGTGTGTAAAGTGCTGTCAAGTTGCAGCCGACATATGGTGACCCCTTATGGGGTTTTCAAGGCAAGAGACTAACAGAGGTGGTTTGCCAGTGCCTTCCTCTGTATAGCAACCCTGGACTTTCTTGGTGGTCTCCCATCCAAATACTAACCAGGGCTGACCCTGCTTAGCTTCTGAGATCTGACGAGATCAGGCTAGCCTGGGCCATCCGGGTCAGGGCTTCTAATCTCTAGCACATCCAAAACAAAAGTCCTATATGGTCCCTGTGATGTTGTTTATGATCCTCAAGAAAGAAGAATCCACAAACAAGCTATGAGAAGCTGGAAGGTGGAACACTGTTGCCCAACAGTGATCCTATACAAATTATGGGTGTGCACAAACATTTGATTCCTCCATTTCCATTTGATTAAGGGGGAAAGTCATTGGAAGAAGGGTGGGATAAAAATGTACTAGAGAGACAGAGAAGACTAAAAATGAACCAAAGTCTTCTCTGTCTCTCTAGTACATTTTTATCCCACCCTTCTTCCAATGACTTCCCGCCATAATTTTCACTGTTATACATATTTGTTTTCTTCATTGTATGTATGTATGTATGTATGTGTGTGTGTATGTATGTATGTATGTATGTATGTATGTATGTATGTATGTATGTATTTAGGATTTATACCCTACTTCCTATCCCTGGCCATTTTTCATTTCAGCAGGAAGCACAGTTCTGGCTGTAAACCCCACCCCCATTCAGCTGGGATGAAATTGTTAGGGAATTTAATTCAAGAGATCTTCCATGTGAAATTTCACACAGATAGGAAAGGACTCCCATTTTATAAATCATTAAAATTCTGGATTGCAGAGTTGGCATGAGGAGCCATTTGACAACACAAGAAAACAGATAATGTGATCCAATAAGTACATAGTTATAAATAGGGGATTCCTCAGTTATGATTATGCTCAGGTGGGGTATATAAAGGAAAACAGAGTACACAAGAGAGGAGGGGTGAGGAAGTCATGACTCACTGATAGAGCACAAGCTTTGTATATGGTCAGTCTCTCACAGCTTCAGCTCAGCTCATTCTCTCACACCTTCAGCAAAAGGATCCCAGAGAGAAGATGTTGACACAGACCTTTTTCTGCCTGAGACCCTGGAGAGCCCTGGCCAGTCTATGAGAACTGAAGAGAAAAATTGCTGAGTGCATCAATGAACTTTCCAGACATGTAAACACTGTGGAGAAGCCTTTTAAAGTCTATATGATCAATATGTTTGTTTGACTTCAAAATCATACAGATGAAAAGTATAGTAACTGGGATGTGACATTCTTCAGCTTTTCAGAAACTACATTTAGAGAAACAGGAAATACAGTTGACGACATGTAAAAATAACTATCAAACACAACACGACCTTTTAAATAGAGTGTCACTGATCTGCTTTACAAGTCCAAAGACAAACCTAAAAACATCTCTAGAGAAAATGTTTAATTTTTCCGGTCCTTCTTTCTGGATTCTAATAATAATCAGAGAGAGCCAGCATGGTGTGGTTAAGGCATCAGACTAGGACCTAGGAAACCCAGGTTCAACCCCCTCCCTTGCACCATGTGAGCTTGCTGGGTGACCTTGGGCCAATCACACACTCTCAGCCTTGCCCTGGCTAGTATTTGGATGGGAGACCTCCAAGGAATACCAAGGTTGTGATGTGGAGGCAGGCAATGGCAAACCACCTCCTAACATCTCTTGCCTTGAAAACCTACGGGGTTGCAACTTGCAATGAGTCAGCTGCGACTTGACAGTAAAAAAACACACCACAGCTTTAAGAAAGAGCTGCAGTGGAACCTGCTAGTTAAAAAATGAATTGGATGGTCACTATTCTCTGAAGCCCCACAGCCTGACAAATTTTAAATAACTTTTGGGAGAAAACTTTGGGAATAAAATCCGGCCATTTATGTTGTGTGACTTCATGTTGTGAAGTGAATGAGTTGATTCCTACATTGTTATTTACAAATTAACTATTGTCCTAAAACTGTTCCCCAAATAAAAGCACAGGTCGAACATTAAAATTGGTGATTATGTCTCAGCTATTACTCTGCTTTTAACAGTGGGCTGCACTAGGCAGTGTTTCCTTGCTACTGATGCCTGCACAACTCTACCCTGGCTCCAAACTCGGCAAGCAAGTTAATGTTGTATTTGTTTATTCTCATTTGTGCATGCCTATGTTGAGAAGTGCCACTCTCACCCAGCATGCCATAAAGACAACTAAGGTTTTGTTTCATGCTGCTGAGCATGAAGGATGTCCTCCATCTACCCACCCGTCTGTAGGCCCAACCAATAGACTGTTTGGGGACAACAAGGGTTGCCAGGTTCCTCTTCGCAACCGGCGGGAGATTTTGGGGGCGGAGCCTGAAGAGGGCGGGATTTGGGGAGGGGAGGGACTTCAATGCCATAGAGTTCAATTGCCAAAGCAGCCATTTTTCTCCAGGTGATCTGATCTGTATCGGCTGGAGATCAGTTAAATTAGCAGATCTCCTGCTGCTACCTGGCAGTTGGCAACCCTAGGGACAACCCTGCATCACGAGGGTGCACCACAATTCATCCCACCTATCATGAGGTAAAGCTATATCTGTCAAACCTTATGGCCTAACCAGTCAAAATGACAGGTTTATCCTAACCAGTTTCTAAACTATATGAAGCAGATGAATGAAAAGTCTGCTAAGGAGCCAGTCATAGAAGACTGCAAAAATTCTTCCTCAGCTCTGAAGCAACCACAATGCCCATAAGAGAGGGAAGGTAGATCAGCATCATGCAGCAATTGCCTGCATGGGAAAGGATGGAAGCCCCTTATATGACTATACTCTTGATCTTTTGCATAGGCTGGCCAATGAATTTCCCGAGCCAGTAAGGTCCTGTACCTTATTTGAATTAGAGAAGGGGCTGAAACAACAGCATCCAGGTCCCTAGTGACCATTAATGGGTTTGTTATAAACAATTAAACAGGTCTATCAATTCTTGGTAGACGTGCACAGGCTGGGTGTCTGTTTGACCTACTTTTATAACATTTCTGCAGTGAAATTAAAACTTTAAAAGTAGGAATAAAAAGTGTCAATGAAAACTTCTAAATTACGTATACTTCTTTGTTCATTTTAATTTTGGGTATCACAAAGAGCAGTTCCCCTCTCCCCTGAAATGGTACCCATTGTATATTTTGAGCTCTTCAAAATTAAGCAATGATGAAGTCATACCCAACCTTTTTTTTTAGTAATGAAAGTTCAGAGGCATTGGTAAGCCACTGCGCTGGCACATACAACAAAATTTCCAAAATGTTTCTGAGCAGACTCCTTGCAGTCCTAAGGTCACCGGGGATGGGGTGGTGAGCAGAGAGAGGAAGCGGGGTGGAAACAAATGCATGCAGAAACCAAGTTGGGGTAAAACAGGCTACACTTTATTTATTAAAGCATTGGCACAGGATAGGGCAAGGATCCAGGAACTGGCCGACTCACCAGTCAGATGATGAAACCCTTCCCCAACCCACTTGCTGGGGGTACACCTGGAATGGCAAGTCCTGTGGTCCCACATGGGAAGAAGCCTCTGTGTGGTTCCCTTGCCACATGCGAGTGGAACCAAGCAACAGCCCCTGAGCTGGACATGCTGCTGCATGGCTCCATCCCAAGACCCCTTAAGTGACCCCCACCAAGGGGAGGCAGGCACTCTGGCACAGCCTCCCCCCAAATGGATCCAACCCAATGCCTAGGACCACCCTAAAGCTGTGACAGCAAAGGAGTAACAGGAATTACAACTGGGCTACAAAACCTGCAACCAAGGGAGAGAGGGAAGGATGGCTGAAGCCGACTGGGAGCAGCCCATCAGCAACATGACACTAAAAGGGAAGGGGCAGACCAGTGGGGAAGTCCCCAACCCAAGGTCCTTCCAGTCCATCCCTCCAGGCCGACAAGGCAGCCAGCCACTGGCCAGCCAGCTGAACACAGCTGAGGCTCCCCCAGGGGCCAGGGACTGTGCCCTAACAGCCTGGCGCCATTCTGGGCACAAAAACCTGCTCCCTGGTCCCTCCCCTCACCCTGTGGCCTCAAAACAGCCCCAGGTAAGTCTGGGGCCGTGCCTTTATGATACCTGTATTGCTTCTAGAACACAGACTCTTCCTTCTCCAGTGTGTAGTTAGAATAAGAAGAGTTAGTTTTTATATGCAGACTTTCTCTACCACTTAACGGAGAATCAAACCGGCTTACAATCACCTTCCCTTCCCCTCCCCACAACAGACACCCTGTGAGGTAGGTAAGGCTGAGAGCGAGTGACTAGCCCAACGTCACCCAGCTGGCTTCGTGTGTAGGGGTGGGGAAAGAAATCCAGTTCTCTGTCACTCATGTGGGAGTGGGGAATCAAATCTGGTTCTCCAGATCAGAGTCCGCCGCTCCAGACCCCCACTCTCAACCACTACACCACGCTGGTTTTGAAAACGTTCTTTATTTGACCTTTTAATACCTGTAATCTTAGTTTAAGAAAAGTCATGAGGTTATCAGTAAAACACTGAAGTCACACTGTTTGGTTCTAACGAAACCAAAGCAGCAGCTTAAAATTAACAATAAAAGCAACAGTACGAATTACCTAAATAAACCCCCCTCTAATAATATCCAATCACCAAATAAATATCTCCACAATAAAACTAGAAGGCAGAAAGATAATTAAACTTAAAACAGCAAAAAACTCTTCATAAGTAGTTCACTAATGCCTGGGAGAGTAAAAATATTGTTGGTTCTTGTAGGTTATCCGGGCAGTGTAAACATGGTCTTGGTATTTTCTTTCCTGACGTTTCGCCCACAGCTGAGGCAGGCATCTTCAGAGGAGTAACTCTGAAGGACAGTGACTCCGTCAGGAAAGAAAATACCAAGACCACGGTCACACAGCCCGGGTAACCTACAAGAACCAATGAACTCTGACCATGAAAGCCTTCGACAAAAATATTGTTGCTTGCCAACTGAAGCTCAACAAACGTGGAGCCAAACAGCTTCAGCAAGGGAATTTCAGAAGTGGTGCCCTATCTGAGAAATGGCCCCGTCTTGGGTTGCCACCCTCTTCACTTAAGATGGTAGGGTCCACACAGCAGGGATCTGAAGCAGGTCTTATCTGTCAGGCAGAGTCATTTAAAACGTGCCTTTATAATACTACCCAGTGGCATCATCAACCCACTTCTGAACTGTGACTGTCTCACTGGGAATGCAGAGCTATTCTGTTTTTACTAAAGGGGATGCTAACTTGAACTGATTTGCAAATGTGTTCTTGAGCAACCTCATAAATATTCACTCTCCCCGCCCCCCAGCCATCCCTTCTGAGCAGATCACAAAGGTGCCCTTTATGAGAGCTTGACTATGTTTATGAGTTGGAGAATCCCTGTTGTCTATTTGACCCCCCCTTTGGTAATTTTTCATGTTTAAGTGGATTTTTTATGTTCAGCATTCAGTAAATTCTTGTGCATCTCCAAACATACACACACTCACAAATGCAGATTGTATTTCATCTGATACTTATTCTCGTCCATTCTGTCTTACTGTAAATAAAACACACACACACACAAACACACACTTTTTCTATTCTGACTTTTTGGATATTTGTTTGCAACACTCTTTGTAACCTCTAGACTACAGCAAGGCTGTGCATGGAATGAGTTTCCATAGCAGTACCATGGACCACTATGACTTCTCAGAACATGCATGCTGGTAGAAAGCACCTGTTAGACCTGTGTAGTTTGCATTTTCAAATAATGTTAAGAATATTAAATCAGCAAGGTACTTGCTGTTCAGATTAGTTACCATTTAAGACCTTCAGCTTGGCAGAAATATAGATAAATGATACAGAAATTAACCTGGTCTGAGTTGACATTGAAGTCCTGATGTCAAATTCTCAGGCTACATAATCAAAATCAAACAAACCAAGACTTGCACAAAAGTAATCAAGTTTGACAGTGGTTTCATTTTCTAGATTGCAAGACTAGAATGGCTACTCTATTGTAAATAATTCAAGGTTGCCTAAAGATAATAGAACAGAAAGGAATTTTCTGGAACTTTGTTTACAATTATGCTTGCCCAACGTCTATGGATTCCAGTGAAAGTAACAAGTTTTGACACATATAAATTGAAGTATTCACTTCAAATACTAATGTCTGACAAAATATATGCAGAACTGCAGAGTACTTTAATGTCCTTATTTCAAAAATAACCAGAAGTTGAGACTACTGCATACAGTAGTAGACTATGGTTGCCACTGGCTGGCAACTGGTGGAAGTTGGGGGGTGGGGGGTGGGCATGGAGGTGACATTGGTGTTGGAATGACATCACTTCTGAGGAAACCTCAGAAGTGATGTCATGCCTCTCTAGGAATTGCTGGACACTACAGTGAAACCATAGTGTTTCTGGCAATTCCTAGATAGGACTGACATCACTTTCTATTTTGCCCAGAAGTAATATCACTGATGGTGTTTCCCCCCTATTATTTTTCTCCTGCCATCTGCAGGAATGGCGGTGGGAAACAGGGGCGAGGATCCCCTGCCCTTCACAGGAAGCTGGCAGCTCTGCATTAGACTGATATTTGCTTTCAGCTCAACTCTACAATCACCTACCCAGAACCATAAAGCCTGGCTTCAACCAAGGAGGGAGGGATAGAAATTGAAAATAATGAATGAATGAATGAATGAATGAAGAGACACAGAGACATTTTATTTATTTGTTTGTGTGTTCATTAATTTATTTGGTGTGTTACTGTACCACCTCTCCAGAGAACCTGGCCAAGGTGACTTCCAAAGTAAAAACAATAAAAATATGAACATAACATATAAGTTCTTTAACCCAGCATTCAAAACCCAGCCAGAGCATAAAAACCATAAAACATTAAGCAGCTTAAAATGAATTTTAAACAGTCTTCAGACTAAAAAACATTATAAAAATGGCACTAAAAACAATCCTGGTTCTTGAAAGAGAGTAGCAGAAGTGCTAGGTGAGCCTCAAGGGGGGAGGCATTCTACAGACAAGGTGCCACCACTAGGGTTGCCAATTTCCAGGTACTCGCTGGAGATCTCCTGCTATTACAACTGATCTCCAGCTGATAGAGATCAGTTCACCTGGAGAAAATGGCTACTTTGGCAATTGAATTCTATGGCTTTGAAGTCCCTCCCCTCCCCAAACTCTGCCCTCCTCTGGCTCCGCCCTGAAAACCTCCGGTAGTGAGGACAGACCTGGCAACTCTGGCCACCACTAAAAGCTATGTCTCTGGTGACCATCCATTGCATTTTTGAAGGCTCGAGAGAGCAGGGTTTGTGAGAAAGAACTTGCAGGCTGAGCAATATGAGGCATGCTGTGAGTGACTATGAGCTTATGCCTAGATTCTTGCATTGTTGTCTTGAAGCTGAGACATTCAAGGAATCAGTAGCTATAATTCCCTTGCTCTGTCACTCTATTTCTTTGGCTTCTTGCCTCCTCTCTTGAGTGCATAAACTTGCTCTTGCTTGGATTCATGGAGGAAGAAACATAGGTTGCCTGACTTTTTACCTCCTTCTGTGACTACTAGCTACTCAGGGTATTGGTGGTGCAATTTTGATTCAGGAAACAGAATGGGAATGGCCTTGGCCTTGACCTGAATCAGCCCTGTTATAGTTACTTTTAAATTACATTAAAGCTGTTGGGAGGTCTGATCTTTAGCCTTTCATCTAGTTAAAACATGTGCCTCTTTCCAGAAAACAAATACAGTGAAGGAGTAAAAATAAAAATGAAAACCCCAGCCAGCAACTGCATTTAAAAGAACTTTCTTTTCTAAAAATAATCACACAACTAAATAGGATTTCCAGGTCTGGAGACTAGTGGGAGGCTGTGGCAGGGGCACAGGTTATTAGAGATAGTGTGACATCACTTCCAGGAAATACTAGCATTTTAGAAAAATTCTCCCACCAGCTGCTGGAATGCCAGCAGACATATGGCAACTCTAGAAGTAAACATAACAAGTAGTTGTATGGAGACCTTTCCATCTGGGTGTATCAGTTCTGTAGCTCCTCCCTATTTTCCCACACTCTGGTTTTTCATATAGTCATTTCTTCCTTTTCCCACTTAGCTAAAAGTCACTCCCATCATGTTCCCTCTTTGGCTTCAGAAGCGATGACAGCACTAGAAAATGCCAACCAGCCTCCCCCAACTAAAGTGAGCTATAGGAAACTTTGTTGATATGTCAAGGGAAATTCCATATGACTAAAATGAACAGTCAAAATACCTTTGGGTTTTGCTAAAAGGAAGTGATTGTAGTTTTCTTGTTATTTAATTCAGGTTCCAGTAATTCTATGCTACTATAACAAGGCAAGAAAAAAATTGATATTCCAGTATTTACAAAAAATTATGCATCCACCTCCCCATCCCCAAAATGTACAAATACTAAAAATGTTGCTTATGTCAACCTCTTTAACCCAAATACCTTTTTTCTCCTGGACATACTTTATGACTCTATTATATGTCTCCCATCTACATGCCACACCATACAGAATAAAACATATTTTCTTGCTATGTGTCTGCAGTTCTTTCCCTTCCTGGAACTCTCACATGGAGAAAACTGTCAGGGGATTTCCAGATAGAAACAGAAGTGGCTGGCAATCTGCTCATTGCTAATAGGGGTCTGCTATATTTAGGGACAACAAGATAACATATAGCCATGTCTCCTATGCCCTGAAGTCACTCACTCGCCCTTTGTTTCTAACTACTACATGATGAAAGAATCCTGCTCACTACAGCAAGCCGGAACAAAGGGAGAGGGGTACAGAGTGCACTAGGCAAAAGTGTTCAGTTTTGGGCACTGCAATTTAAGAAAGATGTAGACAAGCTGGAACATGTCCAGAGGAGGGCAACAAAGATGGTGAGGGGTCTGGAGACCAAGTCCTATTAAGAAAGGTTGAAAGAGCTGGGTATGTTTAGTCTGAAGAGGAGAAGACTGAGAGGGGATATGATAACCATCTTCAAGTACTTGAAGGGCTGTCATATAGAGGAGGGTGCCAAGTTGTTTTCTGTTGCCCCAGAAGGTCAGACCAGAACCAACGGGTTTAAATTAAATCAAAAGAGTTTTCGTCTAGACATTAGGAAAATTTTTCTAACAATTAGAGCAGTTCCTCAGTCGAACAGGCTTCCTCAGGAGGTGATAAACTCTCCTTCCTGGAGGTTTTTAAGAAGAGGTTAGATGGCCATCTGTCAGCAATGCTGATTTTATGACCTTAAGCAGATGATGAGAGGGAGGGCATCTTGGCCATCTTCTGGGCATGGAGTAGGGGTGTGGGGGGGAGGTAGTTGTGAATTTCCTGCATTGTGCAGCGGGTTGGACTAGATGACCCTGGTGGTCCCTTCCAACTCTAAGATTCTAAGTATCATGGTGTTATATACAGTGTATCGGACTGTAGGTTTCAATGGTACAATCACAATCTCTTGGCAGGGGCAGGCAATGCTACCAACAATAAAATATCAATCATCATATCATCATATAGTATTTCTGTGGATATCTAAATCTGAGGATCAGGGCCACACTGATACTAAACAAATGTTCCTGCAAACTTGGGGAACACCCCCCCACCAGGTTTGCAAAAACATCTGAAATCTTAAAAACAAATACATTGGGAGATTGAGATTCCCCTTAAAATAAAATAAAAAGAGCTGTCTGCGCATGTGATGGACTTGAAGGTGGGCGGTAGGGTTTGGAGCTGTGCTGGGCTTGGCAATGGGGGGGGGGTAGATGGAATTCCTCCCCCTGCAAGTTTCATAGGCCCCTTGGCTTGTATAGTCTAATAGCGAAGTCAGCCAGATCTGAGGATACTTAAACCCAGTGATTGGAGCTGTGAATGGACACGGCCGATCTTTCTACAAACCTGAAAAACACCCCAGGTTTCAGGGGAAAAAAGACACCTTAAAAATACGTTGGGAGGGCTTTGGTATGTTCTGAAGCAGATCCACATTGCCAACTGACCCGAATAGCTCACTGTGGCTGTGTGTGCTGTCACTCACTTTATGATAGACTGAGCAACCTTAATGTGAGGTGATAGTGTACAAATAAATCATTTGAAATGTGACTTGATCCTGGGGAATGGGGTACATCAACAAAGGAGTAAGAGTTTAATACAGCAATAAAGCCAAGCAAATAAATGGTATAATCTAATCAGAACCATAATTTAGTAAGAAAAATGAGTCCAGATTTATTAGATTCTTACAGCAGATTCAAGCTGTGATTTATAATCTCACCTGCTCCACATTCAGAATGAAGAGTTTTGTTACTGTATCTGCAGGGGAAATTACTTCACATAATAATATGACTCCATCTACTTCAAGTATAAACTTGATTAAAGTAACATCTGGGAGGGGAAAATATAAGTTGATGTGCACCCTCACTCTGCAAATTTGTTATATTTGATATCCCTTAAATGTACTGTTAGTAACATTATCTTTTATTTGAATTCCAAACCTTTCCTTATATCTTTTTCAATACACTGCATTATGCTTTTAAACTCTGGGATAAACACAGTTTTTGATGCACAACTTTCCAAACAAGTTTATTTACTTAAAAGGTATCTTGCCACTGGCTACAATAGAAATCATTTTTTTCCTAACCCAGAATGATTTCTGCTTCATAATAGCAAACCTCCTGTTAAACCTGTTTTGCTAAGGAAAAAATGGCTTTAATCTCAAAGTCAACATTAAGCATAGGGGGAAAAAAATCAATGAAGGTGAAGGGTCATAAAAACAGATGACTCAAATGTACAATGAGTCTGTCTCCCATACAATGAAGTTATAAAATAAACTTAAGCATACAATACACAAATCACAAACACCATAGTAAGCATCTTCTGAGACGGCTGCATCATTTTATTTACTTCAGGAGCATTTTAGTGAACAAACAACTGAGGTAAAAATTAATGGAAGCTGATAAAAAGACAATGAAATTTGAGGGGCCAGAAATGGCCTCCTAATGATATGAAATGTATAAAATACCTTGATATCCTAGTGCTGACAACATAATGTATTCCAGTTTGGATAAAGAAAAGAAACATCAGACCCAGAGTAAATCCCAACCAAAGTACTGCTTTTGTTATGTGTATTAAATGTTTAAAATGGTGATGATGATAGAAAACTGGGGGCATATCTTGAGGATTAATTGCCAGCTGGGGTTAATGGCTTGAAGTGATTAACTGATTCTAGTCAGCCATTAATCCCCAGGAAATACCCCAAGTCTTGAGCATTATCAGTTCAAAATGACACCCAAGAGTCCTGCTACAGTAGCTTGCTCATTTGTTTTTCTAAAAAGTAGAGGCTGACTTATTAAAATGAATGCAAGCAAGCAAGCGTCACCTTTGTGATTTCTACCACTGTATAACTAAGTTTATCCAGTAAATATACAACCATTTTTGGCTTTACACCTGTTCCTAGTAGCATTTATATCATCCATAGAAGGGCAAGGTGTTTCCACATCTCCGCCCAACAAAAGATCCAAAGGAGTCCCATCCTTGTTAGGGTTAAGGGAGGCAGCTGGTGGGGCAGTTGAAGAAACAGTTGAAGTTTATCCAGAAGATCCAGTGCAGATTTCCTTGATGTCAGACTTCAAAGTTGAATACCTTAAGTTAAACCACAGGTATGTCTGTCTCACATGGTTCACAGGTTAACCTAGGCTGATATGATATACAAAGTGTAAAATTACTGCCACGTAGATAGTCAAGGACATGACAGGTAGGAAGGATTTAGACATGGCATAAAAACCAGTAGGTGATGTGGAGGCAGGAACATGGAGGGGGTCCGGTTGGTGACATCATGATGTCACTTCCAAGGGAAACCCGAAAATGATGTCAGTCCTCTCTAGGAATCACTGGAAATGCTATGGTAAAACCATACAGTTTCTGGTGATTCTTACAGAGGATTGATGTCACTTCCAGGTGCTCCCTGGAAGAGATATCATGCTGTCAGGCTGATAGCCATGTTTTTTGTTTATTTTTCTCACACTGCCGCTCTGAGCAGCAGGATGGAAATGGGAGCTGGAAGAATCCCTGACCCCATCAAAATCTTTGCAGTCCTAGTCCTCAGGGGACTACGTCATGGTTGAGATGAAGCTTGACCTGGGAGCATTATCAGCCAGTGGTAAGAGGGGTAAGGTATAGAACAGCTTAAAAAGAGATTTATGATAGTATAACCTTTTGTGGGCTAGAGAACATATTAGATATAAGCACAGAACCTCACGGTCAGATTTATATTCACCAAAAAGAAGTAAAATTGTTATGGACTGTGGAATTGGAAATCTTAGAATTATACAGGTTAAACCTCTTCAATTTTATGGCGCTTTAGTCTTAGCATTCACTTTTCCCCAGCCCTCCGCTTTATATATCACTTACTGTGTATGAGGTTTTATTCCACAGATCTAATGGACTGGGCTCTGCCCTATGAAAGATTATGTTACAATAAATCTCTTCAGTCTTTAAGGTACAACAAAACTCCTTTATGTATTTTCGGTCCCTGCCGGCAGAAGAAAGGCTCCCGGGCGCCTGGGAGGCGGCGGAGCAGCCGGCAGGAACCTCCTGCCGGCCCCTCCAGGCCCCTGCCGGCAGGAGAAAGGCTCCCGGGCGAGGCTGCGAGCAGTAAGTTCCTCCCTCCCTCCTCCTCCCTCCTCCCCCCTCCTACCGTATTGACCCGTGTATAAGCCGAGTTCGGCTTTTTCAGCCCTTTTTTTGGGCTGAAAAACTCGGCTTATACACGAGTATATACGGTAGTTTTACTGGTTATATACAAACCCTCAGTAATGCATTTTGTCTGAAAGGTTAAATTGCATAATAATGGACTTTCCCCCAACACTTTCATATATTTGTTTACTAAAGTAAAGTAACAATGTACTTTCTCTCCTAGATAGGAAAAAATATGTCATTATAGTCCTGGTCTAACTGTGCAGATTACCTTACAGATAAATGAAAAGGGGTATTTCAAACCTCCAGTTTATTCCAGCTGGATGGTATGTTAGCCTTATCATTCAAGACAGTATTTAACGTTGAATAATACATTATGCTGTCTTACTGAAACGGCCATTATGATGTTTTAATGCACCATAAAGCAGGCCTTATGAGTTCCTGCTCACGAAGACGTCAGTCTAACATATTAGTGTAACGTATATCATGGAAAACAATTGTTTGGCAACAGCCCTCTTTGCTTCTTAAAGGTTATTTTACTACATTCCAAGAACATTTTTAATTGTTGGGTTCCTTTCAGTTACATTCGGTTAGTGGGCATCAGATCAGACCAGAACAACAACAAGAGAGACTGTCCACATCCTGAGCTATATCACTTTGAAGATATTCGGCTGAAAAGGAGATTTGGCATCCAGGGCTGGTGGTTAGCAAGGGCCGTGCACTTGGCCTGGATATATTGACACTTTTATTCTTGTTATGATGTATTGTATTTTAATCAGACTGTGTTGATTTATGTTGTTCTTGGATGTAAGCCGCTCTGAGCCCGACCTTGGTCAGGAAAGGGTGGGTTAAAAATCTAATAAATTAAAAAAAAAAAAAAAAAAAAACACTTAGCAATCCTAAACGGGTTTGCTCAGAATCCCACTCAGGTCTATTCAGGAAATCCTACTTGGAATCCTATTCAGAATCCTACTCAGGTCTAACCAGGAAAATGATTTTAGGATTGCACTGTTAAGGCAGCTTTTTTGTAGAAGGCTTCACAGAAGCAAAATCCTTTCTGGCAAACTCTTTAACAGAGTGAGGTGTAATTTCATAAGATTCAAGATTAGAGTAATTCAAAACTAAAAACATTATTCACAGTTTGCCATAGTTTTTATACAAACAAATCTCAGTCATCCACAAGAAAAATGCAACACGATTTTCAGCAGACCAACTATTCTTTAGAGATATTTATGTCATTGATATTAGTATAACTGAAAAGAGAAATTAAAAGTCTAAACAAACTACAAGAAAAATGCCAAAAGCTCAACTGGCTGACCTATTTTCAACTGAGGTCTAATCTACAAAAAGATTGTTCATATCCTCGACCATTTCGAGAATTGACAGAATTTGAATTGATAATATCTAAAAATCATACCCATTTACTAGGAAAAATTTACAAACTCCTCTTGAAATATGACACAGAAGAAGAACAAGTGAAAACCAATATGATCAAGTGGATGCAAAACTTCGGTGAAATGGTCACTATGGAATCATGGGAAAAACTCTGTACCTCTGAACTGAAATATACTGTGTCCCAAGAAGTGAAATAAAATTGGTATAAAACATTCTATAGATGGTACTTGACTCCAAATATGGTTTCACAGATGATCTCCCCTGGAAAAAAAGGCGTTTGCTGGAAATGTCAAGATACGGACGGCTCCTATTTTCATGTTTGGTGGACATGTCCTAAATTACAAATGTTCTGGAAAAAGACCCATCGAGAATTACAAATAATAACAAAAACGAAGATTACACTGGACCCTAAATACTACTTCCTTAGTATGGTGCCACCAAATTTGCCCCTGAAGTTCCATGATGTTTTTAAGTATGCCACTACGGCAGCCAGAATGGTTTTAGCAAGAACTTGGAAGCAAATTCAAATACCCGAAATAGAAGATTGGAAAGAAAAACTGTTGGACTATGCCAGTATGGCCAAAATGACTTTTTTGCTAAATCCAAACTCTAACGAACTTACAGAACAGTTTGATGAAAAGTGGGAATCATTTTATACTTATATGACTTCAAGTTAATCAGACGAACGTCGTATATTGACCAGTGCGAATATGAATAACTGGCAATGCTTTATTTAATATGTTTCAATTAATTGATAAGCAAATTCCGAGCTTTTATATGTTATATTTTTAACATGTAACACTTAGATAATTTGAATGATTTCCATATTTTTATAATTACTTTTTTAAAAGATATATTATACTACATTTGATTTGTACTAGCTGGTAATGTGATATTGTACTTGATTGATTTAGTTTATTTTCTAAATGAAATTGTTATATTGTTTTTGTACATCAAACGGTTTATCCTTCCCTTTTTTCCTTTTTGTACCCCCCCTATTATAAAATAAACAAAAAATTTAAAAAAAAAGAGTGGGTTCAACATGTTTGGATGAATTGGTTTTTATAATTTTCAAAAGCAAACCTCAATACAATTTCATGCAACAATGTGTGATGATTTGTTATATAAGGGGAGGAAAAGTGTCTTTGTAACAATGCTGTCAATGATCAGCTTGTTGCCATCTGGCAAAGTAATACCAGTCCCCCTGTATTAACCTGCAATAAAGGTAATTCTTTTATAACTCAAACTCGATTCTTTTATTCCACCCCCCCGTACTCTTAATTGAGATAATGCCCTGTTTCTAAAAAGACAGCTGCAGAACCCCAAGATTCTGGTTTTCTTTATATACCACATTATTTAATACTATATCAAGAAATAAAGAAATGTAGCAGAACAGAATTTATGCAATTAACATTAAGGAGGAAACCCAGTAAACCCCTCTTCTCATTTAAACGAACACTAATCTGTTCCAATTTGTTTAAGACCTAATTAATAGAGTACCACTGTATAACTCTGTCTGCATGCCAGGAAAAAAAATACCTCAGAAGGCTTCTATATCATCTGGTTTACCTTGGTTGTGGCACTTTGTGGCCAGGGCAATCGCAGTGCATTGTGCAGTTCTCTCCAATTCCTGAATGGATTCTACCTTTCTTTCTGTCAGGAGGCAATATTAATGCATCTTTCCCTTAGATACAGGAGGAAAAGCTAAGGCAAAATATCAGAAAACGTCTTCTTTGAGAACTGATCACAGCTGTTGGGGGAGGCTGGAAATCCCATGAAGTGTGTGATAAAATGGAGCCTATGAGCAATCCCTTCTCTTCTACAATAAAGGTCAGGCCACACGGCTTTCTCTCATCCCCTGGTATTTGTAGATAAGGACATGAGTAGCAATCTGTCTCCTTCAAACATGAAGCAATTTATTGCAGCTAGCACCTGCATTTATGCACTAAAGCCTAAAGGGGCAGCTACTTGATAAATACGTTCAGCTCAAACCTTTTTGGTATTTTATTTTGTAATTGTATGTCCTGAGAAAGGTGTGGGCAAGTCCATCTGTGATGGGACCCATTGGTACTGTCATAATTATTTCTAGTACTGAGCATACACAGTGTTTATTAGCCTTTGGGCTACCATTTAAAGGTGTGCTTATGTATGCTGTGTTTGCTGGTTCCACACATGCAGAGGTTTTCCAAATGATGTCCCTGTGAGCTTGCAGTGTTCACAAGAACTTAACCCTAGAGCTATTAATGACAGGACTGAGAAGCCTTTCACTCAGCAGGGAAATAATTTTGTTTTGTCTGGCATACCTCCAATAATGGTTATTGGCCCTCCTTCTAGTATTGTTTGTTTGTTTGCCTGTTTTAATTGATTTTTATAATTTTATCTGTATTTTTAATTGTTTAAATTTTTAATGTCCTTATGTTCGCCACCTTGTGGACCCTGATTGGTAGAGAGGTGGCATAAAGATCTTTTATATAACTATAAATAAATAAATATGGAGCAAAACTGTATTTGAGTTAGAAACTCAAACACAAATATTAGGATTGTGTACAGTCCCAGTGAAATGTCACCATAGCTTGCTTTTGTTACCTGCTTGAGAAATCTGTTCTGAATTCACCTTCCTGGCAGTGATGCACTTATGTCATGCTTGCCTTTGGCCTTAAGACAAAGAGCCCGTTCCTGAGGATTGGGCTAAAAGTGTAGTGGAGGCGGTGTGACCCCGCTGCCAGCGTAAGTGCCCTCTTACCATGGTATAAGAGGCACTTTGCTGGCAGCGGGGGCAGTTCTGTCAGTGCCTGGGTGCCACGGAGCTGCGCGGTGCTCCTCCAACGCTACAGCCTCTCCAGGACCTAAATCCCAGAAGAGAAATGAGGCGCTGGAGTGGGGTGTGTGTGTGTGTGTGTGTGCTCCCAGGGAGTAGCTGACTGTAGTCAGCTTCCTAAGCCCCTCCAGCCCAGGAATGCCCCCTCCAGTAACAATGTTGTTGCACCAGGTTTTTCTTGATGCAGCATCACTGTTGTCAATGGGGCTTTTCCCCTCATTTTTGTTTTTTGGGTTTTATTTTAAAGATCTTTTTTGAGCCTTGCAGCAGCCAGGAAAGCTCTTTGGAGGCACCTCGGTGGTGCCTCAGCCACGCTGTCCCCAGCCACTGCAAGGCTCAGGAATGGGCTGTTAATGGTCTTATGAAAGTTCCCCCTCCTGGCTGGTGCAGGATCCAGCCAATATTTGACTGATTTTATTATTATGTATGATATTTATCATTATTATATTAGCAAGCCTGTGCACGCTTACTTGGGAGTGAGTCTAACCAAACCCATGGGAACTCATGTAGCTGGGTTTTGACACTGAGAATAGTAGAAAACTCAAGACAGAAATCTGACCAACTCAATTAAAAATAGAGATATTTGCTGTCTGTAAATGTAAACATGTGTAAAGTATATAAAGTATATACTTAAAGTGTATATAATCCAGAATTTTATATCCATATGTTTTCTTCACCACAGAGTGAAATCATGAGGGTGGGACTTCATTGTAGAGGAGTCTTTGTGCAAACATAAGATGGACCGATAGCCACTAGGATAGGGTGGCTTTAAATGAAGGGTTAGGCACATTCACAGAGGATGAGTCTACCTACGGGTTTTAGCTATGGTAGCTAAATGGAACTACCATGTTCAGAAGCAGTATGCTTCCGAGTGCCAGATGCAGAGGAGAAACAGGGAGAGAGAACTATAAACCAAACACAGATTGCAAGAGTCTAGACTGGAGTATCTCTACATAGGATTACACAGTTAAGAGACTTACAGTATTTACTAATAAGACCTAGCTCTAGGATTACAAGCAATGGGTTGGGAAATACCTGGAGATTTTGGGGTGAAGCTCGGGAGGGTGGGGTTTGGGGAAGGGAAGGAGCCTCAGCAGGATTTAATGCCACTGAGTCAACCCTTCAAAGCAGCCTTTTCCTTCAGGGGAACTCATCTTGGTCCTCTGGAGATCAGTTGTAACAGTGGGAGATTGCCAGGTGCCACCTGGAGGTTGGCAACCCTACCTTGCATAGAGATACAAAAATCACAGCTGAGATACAAAAATCACAGCTCCACCCCTTCCATCCAAGAACTTTCACTGTAAAGCTGCAATGATTTTCATGGAAAATAAACATAAGAAGTAAAGTATAAAAAGTCTATTGAAAAATAACAAGTAAAGACACTTGATTATTGTACTTTTAATTATTTAAAAGTTTTAACCGAGGCCTTCTCCTTCCTCCTTTTCCTGGAAGGATTATGTTTGGGAAAGAGGAAGGGGAATAGAAGGAAATCTAATCACCATACAAACATTTTAAAAAAGATTTTGTAGAAGAAAGTCTCTTTTTGTCAGAGGAAGGGAGCCACAGATTCCAACATAGCTGAAGAGAGTCAACAGATCCAACCCACTGCTTCTGGGCCAGGTTAGCCTTGTGGGTAAGTGATATGGACCCTCTTCCCTTTTCATTAATCAAGCATTATAGCAGTTTTCTCTTCCTTACTCTATGTCCTTTTTCTTCTCTTTCCAGGGTACTTTTATCTACTATAGGGGAGTATGGTTATTAGTACTGCTATTGGAGCTCTGAGATATCCCAGTGACATAGTTGAACATGATCCTCAGCATGTAGAGAGAGGCATTGTTTGTATACCTTTTATTAAGCTGTGTCTAAAACACAGCTTCCTTCCCTGAATATCCAGAGAAGTATTTAATATTGTTTTCTTACTATATCCATATCATTCTGAATCATTCAGATTTTCGTTGATTACTGAGTTGCAGAAATTTTCATACCGGTTTGTCAGGATAGGGCAGCTCTATCAAAGAGAACTTGTACAACAATTGATATTAAGTAGTTTAAATCTACACCTCAGACTGACTGTCTGAACGGTATAATCTCTTGGCCTAATGCCAGTGAAACAGGCAAAATACAAACAGCCACAATGGTCACAGTTTTGTCAATGCAATATAAAAAGTTTTTGTATTTAGTAAGAGCATATTTCTGTCTCTGTGCCATATCTTGTGAACTTTAACTCACACATTCTCAAACCCCAAGATAAAAGTATAATCCCAAAAGACAAATTGTGATTACTTTTGAACACATGAACACATGAAGCTGCCTTATACTGAATCAGACCCTTGGTCCATCAAAGTAGGATTGTCTACTCAGACTGGCAGCGGCTCTCCAGGGTCTCAGGTAGAGGTCTTTCACATCACCTACTTGCCTAGTCTCTTTAACTGGAGATGCCGGGGATTGAACCTGGGACCTTCTGCCTGCCAAGCAGATGCTCTACAAATTGAGCCACAGCCCCTCCCCATTTATACATAAATTTGAGAAAGATTTCTGATAAACGTGCCTGCTACATAAGAGGAACTTATTTTGCTCCTCTTCATGAGTGCAAATCTTGACATTCGGTATTTTTTTGACTGGGGGATGTCTATGGGGGAATCAAACATAGTAATGTAATATTACTGTAATAAACCATTGTATCCAAGGACTCCAGTCTCTACGCCAGTCTATCGGCAAGGGAGGAAGGAAGGAAAACAGAGAAAGAGGGAAAGGGAGAGAGGGAGAAAAAAATGGAAAGAGGGGGAGAAAGAAAAGGACGAAGGGAGACCAACAAAGAAAGAGACAGAAAGAGAGGGAGAGAGAAAAGCCTTCCTCCCCCACACACACACCGGCCCCATGCAACCTGGCCCCAGGCTCCATGCCCTCCCTGCCCCAGAGTCCACAAAAGGCCCCCTGAAGCCCAATCGGCTCCTGCGTGCATGCTCTGCCGCCGGAAGCCGCTGGCCTGTTTCCCCCCCCCCCACTCTTGCTGCTCAACAGCAGACAGGCAGCAAGAGGGGCTTACAGTGTGCCCCGGTGTTCCTGCACGGTGCGGCTATAGGGGGCAACCTTGGGGGAAGCGTCCCTCTCCCTCCTCTCGCCAACCAACAGCCGTCAGTCGGCGAGAGGAGGTCCAAAGGGCGCCACAGCACCCCTGCAAGCCGTGGCCCCAGGAACACCCTCAGGGTGGGCTGCCCTATGCTGTCCCTCCGCGGCGAGGCCCCGGAGCTCCCGAGGGCCTCAAAAAATGTCCTCGGGGGTCGCATATGGCCCCCGGGCCTGAGGTTCCCCATCCCTGCTCTACGCAGTGAAATTATTTCTAACTGTGTTTAGTTGTTTGTCTTGCAAAGGGACCAGGAAATGCCTAATGTAACATGTCCAGATTTTCTTTGTGCCATTCCATTTTTAACAGTTATGGAATATAATTATCTGTATTCTCTGTGTAGAACTATATCAGCTTTAAAGTATACAGTCAAATAAGATTTTGTCTTTCAAACTCACTCTCTGGATCCAATACCCTAATTTAAACAGGTTAAAACCTATTCCAATTTACTTTCACAGGAAAACCAATACATTAAGAAGGACTTCCTTGGCCTGAAAGCAGACTTTACTGGTTCCCACAAGAGACTATTTTGTGCCTGTTTTTTGCACTGCTATACAATATACAGTTACATGAGAGTAAGGTTCATTGAGCCACACTAGACTTACTTTTGAGAAACTATTTTGTGAGTCATCTGGAACAGTTGCCTCTGACCTGGATTGCATGTTTGATCTGTTCTATTATTTTATTATTATTTCTCCCCTTTATAGTCATGCCTTTTTGCCATATAAATTTACAATTTTTCACAAGCTGGCTGTGGAATCTTTTAAAGATTTATGACTTTAGACCAATTTGCATTTATTTTTAACATTGGAGTGTTGACTTGCCTTTCTCCTATGATCTATTCAAGGCAGGTTACTATGAGAATTTAAAACACAATGCAAAATCACTTATAATAGTCATCATAGACTAATAATCCTTCAAGAATAACACCAAGAACAAGAATCACTCTTTCCCCATTAAAACTAACCACCTACTAGAAAAGCTCTCCTTAAAAGTTTTGCTTTAAGTACAAGAAAGTGGGCATCTTCCTAACATGTTCAGGAAGGCCATTCTACAATGTAGGAACAACCTCAAGGGGGGAAAAAAACCATGAAAAGATAGAGGGCAATCTAAATTCTGATTCAATACCTACAGGAATGAGAAGACCCTAGTACAGGGGTCAGCAAACTGCGGCTCGGGAGCCGCATTCGGCTCTTTGGCCCCTTGAGTGCGGCTCTCCGAACTTGATTCGGAGCCCCTGCTCTCACGCCCGCTCGTGCCGGCAGCCGGGCTGCGGAGCCGGCATGCCTGAGAGTGAGAGAGAGAGAGAGAGCAGGAGAACAGGCGCGCTGTCTCCTCCCCCCCACCGTGGAGAATGGCCGGGTCCCTCTTTCCCTTGCCCTCAATGGTTGGGAGGCTAAAGCCTCCCCTCCCCTCTAGCCACGTGATTGCTGGGCGGGTAGCCGGGCGGTTCCTGGCCCGGGCCCGCCCATCAGTTGATGGGCGGGGCGGGCTTCCTTTGGCAGCGCGTCCCCAGCAGTGGCGCTGGGCCGCAGCGCCCCGTCTTCTGCGGCGCTGACTCCGTTCCCCCGTCGTCTTCTGGGCCTGCGGGTCCCTGTAAGCCGGGAAGAGGCACACTTTGGAGCCAGCACAGGGGCTTGTCTGGTAAGTGGAGGGTGGCGGGAAAGCCACGGGGCGCGGGGTGGGCCCCCCGACCCAGGCCACACGTAATGCTACAACTTGGGGTCGTCTGCTGAAGCTGGAGGGTGGGAGATTCAAAACTGATAAAAGGAAGTATTTCTTCACACAACGCATGGTTAAATGGTGGGACTCCCTGCCCCAGGAGGTGGTGATGGCTGCCAACTTGGAGGGCTTTAAGAGGGGAGTGGACCTGTTCATGGAGGAGAGGGCTATCCATGGCTACTAATCAAAATGGATACTAGTCATGATGCATGCCTATTCTCTCCAGGATCAGAGGAGCAGGCCTATTATATCAGGTGCTATGGAACGCAGGCAGGACAATGATGCTGCACTGGTCTTGCTGGTGGGCTTCCTGGAGGCACCTGGTTGGCCACTGTGGGTACAGACTGCTGGACTTGAAGGGCCTTGGTTCGGCCTTTCTTATGTTCTCATGTGTTTACTGCGTCTGTGAATCTAGAGAAAAGTTTGCTCACATTGTTCACATTAAGTGTTTGTCAGTCATTGTCATGATTTAATTTTATGGATACCTTACTTACTTTTTTCCCTCCTCAGAGGCCATGTCTACCCACTGGCTTTCTTGGCGGTAGACCTGGACTCCGAAGAGGGGAAAAAGTCCCCCTTCAGAGGCCAGGTCCACCAATTGGCTTCTATGGGCCTCCGGAGGCCAGGTCTACTGCCAAGAAAGCCAGTGGGTAGACCTGGCCTCCCAATGGGACTCAGCCGGAGGCCAGGTCTACCAATAGGCTTTTATGGCGGTAGACCAGGCCTCCAGACGAGGACTCCGGACAGGGAGGGGGAAATGGCAGGGACTTACAATTTAATTTTTATCAATAAATAAGATCATTATTAAGTATGATATCAAGTTTTATTCAGTGTACCTATAGTTTAATTAAGACTTAAAACTTTAATTAAAGTTTATTAAGTTAATAAACAGTGTACCTACCTATATAGTTTAAGTTTAAGAAATTTGGCTCTCAAAAGAAATCTCAATCGTTGTACTGTTGATATTTGGCTCTTTTGACTAATGAGTTTGCCGACCCCTGGTTTAGGACATGTATTATTGTTTCCTAATTTGAGCAGGTGGCAGGTTTCAAACTTGGGAAGTGAAAATGATTGAAATCAGGAGAGTGAGATGTATAACTGTCTTGGATAATTAATGCCCCAAATGGCAGAAATCAGCTTCTTCCTAGTTGGAGCTCTTAGATTGTTGTCAGTGATATCAATAACTGGAATAGCTCCAGAACTCCAGCATCTTCCATTCAGTAAAGAGATAAAAGGCAATAAAAGCTTAAAGGCCATGAAAGAGTTGGGTTTTTTTTTTTTTTGATGGATCAGCTAAAGCATTGATCAATGTTTGCATAAATGACAGGAGGGTTACCATGCATTTCAGGTTTTGCACTTAGGCATATTATGGCTGCCGGTGGTTTATATGGAATAAGACTAACTGAATCCATTGTTCTGAAAGCACCTAAGGATTAAAATGATCTCCTGTGGCTTGAGCATCTGTGCATCCAATGGGAGGCATAGGAGCCCTCCATTAATGTATAATCAAGTAATGGAAAGGGGATTAGCAAACAATAGCTGTCCTTTGTTACCAATTATTGGTTACACAGATAATTCTCATTACTTTTCAGAGTGGGATATAGCTAGTATTTCAGTCAAAGTGTTACATGCACAACACAAAATTCATGCTGGTATATCAATTCAATTCAGGTGATACTTTCCCATCTTCACACTCCGTCCCCTTTCCATCAAGCAATGAGTAGTTTTCTTTTGCTTCATTTGTACCTTCTGGTTGTTAATAGCAAAGACTTCTACAACTGGTGAACGGGGAATTATTTTTCACATAAAGACAATATGGGCCCCACTCAAAAGCACATTTATCTGGAAGCAAATGCCACAGATTTCAGTGGGGTCAACTTCCAAGTAAACAGATTTAAGATTCAGGCATAAATCTAGGAAATGAATGGCTTAACTGTTAGTGTGGTCTGAAGATGCATGTACCTAGATACAGTGTATGATCCACTCCCTGATTTGAGGCCCAAATATCCTGAATGTAAGGAAACTATCTTCCTTCCACTGCCTTTCACTTCTAAAGAGATGATGGTTTAAGTTTTACCCCGAGCCCAATGAAACTCACAGATCTAGGCAATGACCTCACACAACAGTACTAAGTGAGCTATAACTGTGGTGAAATGTCACAACAAACTTGGTAGGTCACAGATACCCATGTAGAATAAAAACCAGAAACAATGTTTATTAAAGAAAACAAAGCAATTATCGAACAATGTCAATACCCAATACCAGAAGCCCATTAAGCCCAGGCATCCAAACATTTGTGAGGCAAGACCCCAGAGAGGCAACGAGAGAAAGTGAACAAGGCAACTATAACTACTGATTACCGAAGGTCCATTTTTGTACGCGAGGAGGTCCAAGCACCTAGGCAGTGGTCCAAGCACCTAGACCAGTGAGACTCAGCCTGGGGTTTGGGACCCAGAGGTAGGTCACAATTCTCTTACAGTTGGATTGCAAGAGTAGGAGGGAGGAGGAGGAACAGGGTGAACTGAGAGAAAATACTTTGGGAGGATCAACGGCAAATTTGGGTTTGCCTTTACATAACATGTGAAATATCCATGAAATACCTTGTTTCTTAGTAATGCTATAGATTTACAAATATGAAAAATAAAATATAAATTTGTTCAGTGTTGTGATATTCTTGTGTTTTATGCTGAGGAGGGTGGAAATACAGTACTCTTCAGGACCCGCTTGTGAAGTAAGTTCTGAAGTGGGTCTCTGCAACATGATCCTATGAGCTAATATGTATAATACTTGCAGCTCACCACACCTAGTGAGAGGTCAAAAACATATGATATATTTTTGAGGTAATATGAACAGTATTTATGTGGCATGTCTGTTTGTGTATATATCTTCCCATAACTGTAACTGAGTGTCGCTGTGTATCTCTGCATTTTTGAAAGTTTTGTTTTTTATTTGCATGTTTTGCTTATATGTGTAGTGTTTTGTTCATTAATGCAAATTGGATCTAGGGTCAGGCATGTGTTGCAGCAGTTAGTCCACACCCCAATAAAGTTGTCAATGTAGAGTGGCGTCACCTCCCGGGTGCTGCCTCCTCTGGCGGTGTCCGGGTGCTGCCGTGCCAGCGGCCGGCCCTGCATGCCAGTGTAGGTAGGGTTGCCAACTGCCCGGTTGTGGCGGGCAATTGCCCACCAATCAACTGGGCTGCCCGCCAGCCAGCTGATGGCTGGCAGGAGGAGCAGAAAGGGGGGAACGATCCCCTGTGCGCTCCCGAGAAGGCTCCAGCCTCCTGCTCCACGCAGCAAGCCTTGTAGCATGGAAAAGGAGGTTGCAGCATTTCATTCAGCCCTGCTGTGAGCGGGCTTGGAGTGCGCACAGTGGACTGGGAAGGTTCCAGCCCCCCCCCCCCCGATTGGGCTTGTAACGTGGAGAGGGAAGCTGGAGCCTTCCTTCCCGTCCCAGCCCACTGTGTGCGTGCTTGGAGCACACACACACTGAGCTGGGAAGGTTCCAGCCTCCCCCACACACACACTACAAGCTTTCCTCCCTGTCGGCTCCAGCCTCCCCCAGACCCCGCCCTCCTCAGACCCTGCCCCTAAAACCTCTTGCCAGTGGCGAACAGGGACCTGGCAACCCTAGCCGTAGGCCTTCGCTGGCCTCCAAAGGCCTTTGGTGAGGGCTGCCAGCAAATCTCAGGAATGTGTTGTAAATCACTCCCACATTACAAAAATTGACAGAATAAGGAGAAATAACTCTTAAATCTGTACTGAAATAGCATCATGAGATCAAAATGCCAAGTAAAGAACCCTACTATATAACGAGACTGAATAAGCATTTACCACATTTCTTACAGTGTGATTACCAAACCCAAATACTGGGCCTAAGTTGGTTCTTGTAGGTTATCCGGGCTGTGTAACCGTGGTCTTGGAATTTTCTTTCCTGACGTTTCGCCAGCAACTGTGGCAGGCATCTTCAGAGTGGTAACACTGAAGGACAGTGTCTCTACCTAATAGTCTGCTACCTAATGACTGGGCCTAAGTGTTCTAAACATCCACAGGGTGTCAACTTGTATTGTCATGCTGGATAACATTTAAATTCATGTTTCCCTCACTGCCCTATATTTTAAGCAAAATAGGGCCAGCTACTTCAATAGTCTGCTACCTAATGACTACAAGTGCCCCCCATATGGATTTTTAAAAAGCGTGAAGAGGTTAACCCTCTTTCATGCTTCAACTACAGTAACAAGGTTGTTCATGAGATATAGCAAACTGTAGATATGTTTAATATTATTACACTAAATTAATATTGTAGGGTTTTTCTAAAAGTTACACCCTTTTAAATCCATTGAAGTCAATAGGCTTAGAAGGGTGTAACTGCTTAGAATTACACTGTAACATTTTTAAATGGGAGGAGTGTCATTCTGAATATTTTGCTGGATTGTAATTTGCTGTTATATAATTCTAGGAATCTTTCAATGGCTATTTTTCATGCTTCTACAACAAACATCTGCCCTAGTAATAGTTAATTTTTATACATTACTGGGTCTATATTGTTGGAGAATATGGTTACCAGTGGTGTGATTGTAGTTAAGTATTTCAGTCTTTTGTCCAAGTACATCTGGTATTCTAATAGCAATGTCAGCCAAATATTTGGATACTTAAATCTTGTAGGGCAAGACAGATTTTTCTTTAAACCTAAAAAGGACCCTAGGTTTGCAGAAAAATCTAAAATCTAAATATATATATATTTGGGGTTTAAAAAACCAAAAAGATGATAAAAGCAGTGCCTGTATCTTTAAACAACCAATTCCCTCAGAGGCTGTTGCTAGGCAAACAAAGCATTCCAGGCTTCAGTTTCTATGAGTAAAAGGCAGGGGAGAGGGCAGGGCCCTTTCCAGACCTAGTTTGGCCTTCGAAGGAGGACTCATAGGGTTGCCAGCTCCAGACTGGGAAATGCCTGGAGATTTTGTGGTGAAGCCTGAGGAGAACAGGATTTAGGAAGAAAAGAGGCCTTAGCAGGGTATAATGCCATAGAGACCACCCTCCATTTTCTTCAGGGGAACTGCTCTCTGTTGTCTGGAGTTCAGTTGTCATTTTGGGGGCTCTCCAGGTCCCACCTGGAGACTGGCAACCCTAGGCCTGGGAGAAACCTCTGGGTGACTTCATACCACTCAACTTGCATGACTCCTAGGCCTGGCTGCTTGCTACTGTTCAACAGCAGCCATCTTATGAAAGCCAGTGTGGTGTAGCGGTTACAGTTTCAGAGCAGGATCTGTGAGACCCAACTTAGTATAAATCTCCATCTTGCTGAGGGAGCTCATGGGTGCTTATGTACCAGTCACACACTTTCAGCCTAACCTTTCTCATCGGACTGTTGTGTGGATCAAAAGGAGGAGGACAGAACAGCTGCTTTGGCCTCCACTGTGGAGAATGGTGGGGTATAAATGAAGTTAAGAAATAAAGCTATATTTATTAGCTGAAGATGAGAGGCAGATAAAAGGTCGGTTGGTGAATGGTTGAGGAGAGAATGAGGAAGGGGAACAGGAGAGGATATGGGAGGTTGTCAGGAGAAGGGAAAGAGGAAATAGTGTGGGAAGGGGGATAGAGTGAAGGTGAGGTGCTCCCCCAGAAGTCCTTGAGGGTTCTCTACCATGCAAGTGGGCCTGGCCCAGTGGCAAGCACCACACAACTGGGCCATAGTTGTCCTAGTTAGAGGCTGCTGGGGGAGAAGGGAAAGCTGAAGACAGAGAGGCAGATAAATGTAGGTTGGCTGTTGGGTGGGAAGGAGAGAAGGAGGCAGGAAAAGGGGAGAGGCTATGGGAGCTTTCAGGGAGGAAAAGACTGGGAAATGAAATGTCTCCCACAAGTCCTTGCGGGTTCCCACTTGTTAATTTTGTAATAGCTAAGAGCATCACAAGTTATAGATTTGTTATGCTCCAGCAGGAATCAACAATATGTAGTAGCATTAGAAAGGGCTCCTGAGAATTAACATTGCATGTAGCGTTTACTTTAAAGTCAGCATTTTAAATCTTTGCACTTTTAAAACAAAATTAAAAAGTATTGTGTATTTCCCTCCCTATGCCCTATTAATCTCTCCCTCCGTTGCCTTGCTTGCTTATTGGACATAGTGCTACAACACTTTCCCAGGGGTACCATTTCAGTGGGAGAGAGGGACAGATCTCAGTGGTGAGCAAAGATCAAAGTCCTATTCTTGGATGTATGATGTAAGGTTTTTTTATGTTATAATTATTTTTATATCTCATAATAATTATAACAAGGTTATCAATACAAGTCAATCAAACACCCCTCCCCTTTTAAGCACAGGGATGTGTGCTTTTGGTATGCATACTGGCTACCTATGTCCATTTAATTATTTATGTTCCTTAGGGTCAAACTGTATTACAACAAATATAAATGATGAGATCTTGCAATGTATTTTTTAAATCTTAAAAACACTTGCTGAAATTAAGCCGTTCTGGATCTGATCAATACTTAACGGTAGACCTCCTTGGAAGCCAATGTATGCCTCTTTGCCTCCCTGTGTGTGTAAAGTGCCGTCAAGTCACAGCTGACTTATGGTGACCAAATAATTGTTTTCAAGACACAAGACGTTTAGAGGTGGTTTTGCCTGCCTCTGCATGGAGTTCTGAGAGAATTCTGAGAGAACTGTGACTGGTCCAGGGTCACCCAGCAAGCTTCAGTGTTTATTTATTTACTACATTTATACCCCACTTTTCTCCCCAATGGGCCCCCAAAGCAGCTTATACTGTCCACCATTTTATCCTCCCAACAGCCCTGCGAGGTAGGTTGGGCTGAGAGTGGCCCAAGGTCACCCAGCAAGCTTCCCTGGCAGAATGAGAGATTTGAATCTGACCCCCTAAAACCCCTACACTATACAGGATTTGTCAATTAATCAGGGCTCTGTTTCTGCTCAGTTTACTTCAGCTTTGTACTGATTTTCTTTATCCTGCTTCTTACAAATCCATTACTCTAAAAAATGAAGGAACGAAAGGCTTTTTAAAACATTGTCCTTGGCAAGAGAACACGCTAGGCAGGTACGGAAAAACACAGTTACATCTAGTGTGTCATTTTCTACAGCCCCATCTTTTCTCCATCTTTTTGCCTTGCCCTGATCCACCGTTTCTTCCTGAGCAAAGTGGGAAATAGTATCCTAAGGGTCAGGCAGTACAAAAATTCTAAAGGGACAAACTTTTAAACATAAACAGGGGAATAAAGAGTGGCTTTCAGGATAAAACACTTGACAAAGATTCCAATAAAGCTAAAGTATGCCATGTAAAGATAGTTTATAATGGAACACCTGCACCACCTGGTTGAGCATATACGTTTTCAGAAAGTGAATGCAGTCCTTGAGAAAGATCAGAGTTGCAAAACTGGCAAACGTGTAGCACCTGGCTCTAAGATTTTGATCAGTTTTGATCAGCAAAAGTAAACTTGCAGTCTAGAAATAAGGGGGGGTTGGTTGGTACAAAATGAGGCTGTCTACTTATTTGTAGCATTTCTGTCTGGGTGGAAGAAAGCCTTAAGATAACAGTAATATTTGCATTACTTGAATATACAGCAGGTTTATTTTGGTATTATAAATGAGGCTCATTTCAGTCTCCCTGGAAAAGCACACCTACAGATGGCTGACCTTTGTGCTGTTTAATTTTACTCCCCCCCACCGCCTATGTTGGAGTAACTGAAGAAAAGCAGGACAAGATGATGTTTAATTGAAAAAATGTTTTAAAAACTATTTTAAGTGAGGTTTCAATGGCCAGATTTGCTTACAATATTTTAATATTTGGGGCTTCAGTTACCTCTCACACTATTTATGTGAACTTCCAATCACTGTTGATATGGAAGTGAAGGATTTGAAAAGGGAGTAAGTTTTCTGGCCAATACAGGTTTTATATTTGCACTTCAAAGTGATTGAATCAAAAACCATTCAGAGCCTCAGCTGTGAAAATATCCCACTACAGTGGAGGTTGGTGATCTAATCTACTATTCCTTGAAAATCCCTAAGGCATAGGTAGTAAAATAAGATACCAAATGCCAGTGTTGTAAATAGGGTTGCCAGCTCCAGGTTGGAAAATACCTGGAGATTTTGGGAGCGGAGCCTGAGGAGGGCAGGGTTTGGGGAGGGAAGGGACTTCAATGCCATAGAGTGCAATTGCCAAGGCGGCCATTTTCTCCAGGGGAACTGATCTCCATCTGCTGGAGATCAGTTGTAATTGGAGGAGATTTCCAGCTAGTACCTGGAGGCTGGCAACCCTAGTTGTAGAATGATCCTTGGATTTGGACGAGGAAGATCTGGATTCAAATTTCTGTTTAACCATAGAGCACAAGGATATCTCAGGATTGTTGGTATCTTTCCACCTCAATCTACTTCAGAAGATTGCCAGTAAGGATAAAATGGGAACAGTTCATGTACACCACCCTGAGTTTTTTAGAAGAAGGGTGAGATAGAAATGTGATTAGAGAGCATCATTAATTTCAGGCAAATCAGAATGAATGCAGTGTGGGTGGCACAGAGTTGACCTTGATTTATCACCTTGCAGTAGCTTCTGTTTACGTGCATTTGAGTCACATGTGGTTCAGGAGCTTGTTGGGACAGGAGTATCATTAGTTAGATCAAGGGCAGGAAGGTAAGCTTGGCAGGATCACAGGCAGGCGTGCAGAGGCACCACGAGCTGCTGACAAGATGGCTAGCAGCCTCCTCCTATTTTCTTTTACATTGGCAACTGGCATAATGAAGCCAGGCAAAGCGATAGTGACAGATGAGTGTAACTGAACATCAACAAGGCAGACAGGACTATCGCTCTGTTAGAGCAGGGGTGGGGAACCTCCAGCCCGCGGGCCGCATCCGGCCCGCAAGGCCATTTTGTCCGGCCCCCAGCCCGCCTGCCAAGGCCTGGAGCTGCATGGCCCACCTGCCGAGAGCGGGAGCTAGCTATTGCTAGCCAGGCCCTTCTCCTGGCTCTTTGGGCTTTGCAGGGAGGCAGGAAAGCATGCTAACAAAACTAAAAGCTGATTGGGTGACTGTGGGGGCTTTTCCCCCAAGTCTCCCTGCTTCCTGTTCCTGGAGAGAAAGTTGTTGGGGGCACCCGAATCTCCTGCCGCTCTCCCCGGCCTGCGCCCTGGCGGCGGAGGCGCATTTTAAAGTTGTTGGGGGCACCCGAATCTCCTGCCCCTCTCCCCACTCTCATTGTCCTGCTGATGGCCACGCTGCACCATCCGCTGGCTCGGTGGGCTCCTACGCAGCCTTCCCTTCACTCTCACCCACCAATGTCATTTTTTAAAATAGATTTCAGATTTTTCTACAAACCTGGGGCTTTTCTTGTCTTGTCTGCTCATGGCTCCAGTCTCTGAATTTAAGTATCCACAGATTTGGCCACTGTAAGAATTGGATTTATTGATGCTCTGGTTAATTAAATTAAATGGCAGGTAATCATTTTATCAAGGAACAATGTGCAAAGACTATTCCTGCAGCCAAAAGAAATAAAAAGCCTTGATGGATGACTGATGAACCTCTTAAAATTGCTGAAGACAGATGAAAAGCAAAAGTAAAATGTGACAGAAATAGAATCAGAAGTCTAAATGAAGAGTTCCAGTGACTTGGATGTAGAGACCAAGAGAACTATTATAATAAACAGTGTAAAGAAATAGAAGATAATAACCAAAGAAGAAGAAGAGTTCTGTTCCACAAGACCCAAGAAATCAAAGGGAAATTTGAAGCATGGTTAGGCATGCTGACAGATCAACACAGGAATACATTAACAGAACCTGATTCTGAGTTTGTTGTTTGCTATGACTTTAAGTCCACACAATAAAAGTATTTGCTTTGATTAGATAAACAGAACAGGACAAAATAAAGAAAAGATGGAAACAATACACTGAAGAACACTGAATACAGAAAAGATGAAAGGATGACAGATTCCTTCAAAGAAGAACCTACAGTTTTAGAAAGTAAAGTGAAAGCATAAGAACATAAGAAAGGCCCTGCTGGATCAGACCAAGGCCAATCAAGTCCAGCAGTTTGTTCACACAGCGGCCAACCAGGTGTCCCCAGGAAGCCACAAACAAGACGACAGCAGCAGCACCATCCTGCCTGTGTTCTACCGCACCCAAAGCAGCGCTCAAAGCAATTAGGTGAAAGAAATCACCAGTAGATGGGATATCAACAGAGCCATTCCAAGCCACAGAAATGGAGTCCATCAAAATCTTAACAATAAGCCAACAAATACGGAAAAGAAAACAATGGCTCACAGACTGAAAATGCTCAATTTTTATTCAAATTCCGAAGAAGGGAAATATCAAAATCTTCAGCAACTATTGGACCTTTGCACTCATTTCTTA
The DNA here is from genome assembly GCF_029931775.1 of Euleptes europaea. Lineage (NCBI taxonomy): Eukaryota > Metazoa > Chordata > Lepidosauria > Squamata > Sphaerodactylidae > Euleptes > Euleptes europaea. The sequence goes on along the minus strand of NC_079314.1, from coordinate 82,202,157 downwards.
TGTGAGTAAAGTCATGCTCAAAGACTGTTACCGTCTATATATACCATATATAGAATGAGAAATGCCAGATGTTCAAGCTGGATTCAGAAAAAGAAGAGGCAGTAGAGACCATATTACAAGTTTACACTAATTACTGGAGTATACACGATAATTTCAGAAGAAAATCTGCCTGCATTTCTTAGATTAGAGCAAAGCTTTTGACTGTGTGGATCATGAAAAGTTATGGTTGGTTGTAAAAGAAATGGGTGTGCCACAACATCTGATTCTTTTGATGTGCAACCTATACTCTGGACAAGAGGCTGCTATTACGATAGAATATGGAGAAACAGACTGCTTTCCAATTATCAAAGAGATCCAACAAAGATGTATTTTATCTCACTGTCTCTTCAATCTATATGCAGAACATATCATAAGGAAAACTGGATTAGACATTGATGAAGGAACATTAACAATTTGAGATATGCAGATGACATCAGATTGCTGGCTGAAAATAGTGAAGACTTGGAACGACTATGGCTGAAGGTTAAAGCAGAAAGTTCCAAAGCAGGATTACAGCTGAACATCAAGAAGATAAAAGTAATGGCTATTGAGGAATTACGCAACTTTGAGGTTGATGATGAAGAAATTGAAATTGTTCAAGATATTCTATTCCTTGGCTCAATCATCAACTAAAAGTGAGACTGTAACCAAGAAATCAAAAGGAGATTGAGACTGGGAAGGGCAGCCATGAAGGGACTAGAAAAGAATGTGTCACCAGTGACCAGGATCGTTCATACCATAGTATTCCCCATTACTGTGTATGGGTGTGAAAGCTGGACAATTAAGAAAGCTGACAGGAAGAAAGTAGATTCATTTGAAATGTGGTGTTTGAGGACAGTTTTACAGAGACCATGGACCACCAAAAAGATAAATAAGTGGGTTCTAGATCAAATCAAGCCCAAACACTCCCTGGAAGCTAAAATGACCAAACTGAGGCTATTGTACTTTGCTTGCGTTATGAGAAGGCGAGACTAACTGGAAAAAGCAATAATGCCAGAAGTCGAAGGCAGCAGGAAAAAAGGAAGATCCAACATGAGAAGGACTGATTCAATAAAGACAGCCACAGCCCTTAGTTTGCAAGATCTGAGCAAGACTGTTAACGATAGGATGTTTTGGAGATCATTAATTCATAGGGTCGCCATAAATCGGAAGTGACTAGATGGCATTCAACACACACATTTTATGAGCTGCGAATATTAAAATATAGTAAATAGTTCTTGATTTCATGAGGTTAAGAGTGTTCAACTAGTATCTGGGAGATTCAGGTTCGGATCTGCACTCATGACATGGAAGGTTGTTGGATGATCTTGGGCCAGTCCCATGTTCTCAGCCAAATCTATTTTACAGGATTGTTGTAAGGATAAAAATTATGTAAGCTGCTTTGGGTACCCATTGGAGAGAAAGGCGGGGTAAAAATGAATGAATTAAATAAATAATAAAATACATATAAGGCCTAATGATAGAACATGACTGACAGTTTAGGCCTCAAACCTGTCTTTTGTTTGCAAGCGTTTTTTGTTTTGTTTTGTTATGCCTGTGTTGTAATAACTTTCTCCGGCATAGTTATATTTCTGACCTCTAGGTTTGTTCTGCATGATACTAGAAGAGTGTCAGATTTGTGGTGATGATCATGAAAAACCTCAGATGCCAGATGGAGCAGCTGGATCTGATTTTGCTCTCCATAGTGTCATACACGTGGGATCCAAATGCACAAGAAACAAGAGAAAAATTGTGAATCTTGTATTTCATATATTATGTTGGTAAGATATGCTGCACATATGTGTGCATCTAAAAGTGACATTCTGTAGGTATAGAGTTTATGGAACAGTGTGGTATGTTTGTAGTTCACAAGAGTGAGCCATATGGAATGTTTCTTTTATGTTCCTATGCAAAGAGAGCATTGGAGAAGCATTCAGACAACATAGTGATGTACGCACTATAAAAAGACTAAATCCATTAGGCAGGAAGAATAAAACATGCCTAAATTAGCCCCAGGCAGCTTTTAAGATCTGAGGCGGGAATGGATGCATGGCACATGTCTGTGAAAAACTTGACTTAATGAGGTCAGGTAGTGTGTACCAAGCAAAGCTGTGGAGAAACAGGGAAGTCCAACCATCAGTATTTGAGCCAAAAATGAAATACTGCCTTTGGGGACATATCTGCTGAAGAATCCACAAGAACAGGTTGAACAATGAGCTTCCCTTGTGACATTCTGAAACTGACAAACTAATAAGTTCACATGTGCATTGGGCTTTGAATAACATTCTGCCCAAAGTGGTGTGTCTGTGTTTTCCTGTACTGTATCTCTGGAATAATATATGAAGTTTAACCACAAGGGTAATTATACTTTTGCAACTAGAATAGTTTGTGCTGACACGCTAACTGGATGCTTAATAATCAGTCTATTTGGAGATGAGAAATTGTCTTATGCTTCCCGAGTCTACTTACGCAAGTTGTTTCTCTCCTATAGCTTGCCACCATTATCCTCCATATTTCTGATAAACATGCCGGATAATTCACATGTAGGATTCCAAGCCTGCAAAATTAAGATGGATTTAATCCAAGTTAGTCCAAACCAATCATCTTAAAAGGTCTAAATTTCAAAAGCAGCTACCTCTTTTTAATTTATACAAGCATCACATGTGCCATTTATGCTGTCATACTTGGACTGGTAATGCCAGTTTGAGTTGGCAGCCAGATCTGCTGAACAGTTTATACTCTACCAAATGCCCTTTGGAAAAAAAACTGTCTTGCATATCTTCCTAAATGCAGCAGGTGACCTAACTGACACCATATGGACCATAAGAGGATACTACCGGGACAAGGCTGTCCAAAGAGTGTAATTGGTGTGTGGGAGTTTACCGGGAGATTTGTTTAATTTATTTTATTTACTTCATTTACTTTACCTCCTTTTCTCTCAATGGACACCCAAAGAAGCTTATATATATATATTGACGCTCCTATTTTATCTTTGCAACAACCTTGTGAGTTAGGTTAGGCTGAGAGTGTATGATTGACCCAAGGTCATCCACCAAGCTTACATGGCAGAGTAGGGATTTAAACCCGAGTCTCCCAGATGTTAATCTGACACTGTAACCATTACATCACGCTGGTTCTGTGCAGTTCAATACGTTTGCAGGTCCCTTCAGTTTAGGCAAACTGCAGATGAAATTTCCAGATGTATTGCTAGTGCTTTTGTTTTAAGGTGTGCACAGGTCACTGCATTTCACAAAGCTCTCAGAAGTCAAAACAGCAGCAAATGGCGTCTGGAACATATGTGCAGCAAATAATATACAAATATACGTCTTCCTCCTTGCACTCTTAATTTAATGGTAATGATGCCCGATCTTGTCTGATCTCAGAAGCTAAACAAGGTCAGCCCTGGTCAGTATCTGGATAGGAAAACACCAAGGAATACCAGGGTCACTACACAGAGACAGGCAATGGCAAACCACATCTGAACATCTCTTAAAAACCCTACCTGGTTGCCATACGTTGGCTGGGACATGACTGCCAAAAAAAAAGGATGTATGAGATGAATATCTTTTTGACTTGACTTCACATGAAACTGAAGCAAATTTTGCTGGCCTACACCACTGGTCCTATATCATTGGTTCCTCCAAAGACCTTGCTTTCTTGCTCATGGCAAGTCAACTATGCCTTCTTGATTCGTGCTCCTGCAATTCCCAACAGTCTTACACATGTATTTTGCTTTTTATTGATGCATAGTGGTCTGAATCTGTACCTAGGTCTGTGTATTGTCCTTCCTTTTAAAATCTAGTCAGAATTCTGGTAGATCAGTACAGCTGTTCCCCCACCCCCCATGAAAACCACAGTTGCATTTTATACTTTCTTCAAGTGTTGCTTTTCTCCTTTGAACTAATGCAAATGCTGACAGTGCCCATCAACAGGCAGGGATGTTTGTGCACATTCTGTTTATCATATGAAAATAAACACACAAGGCTGTCTGAATCTATCTTTAGGCACTATAGATAATATTTAAGCAGTTGGGCCAAACTTTAACCACACAGAAGAGCTTTTGTTAACCAATTCTCTGATTCTCAAAGACTGCTTTCAGTGGCTGAAAATAATAAAACGTGGAGCTGTTCTGGTCCAGCCTGAAAGCAATGAAAAGGCAGATATCAGAAGCTACTTGACTGGCTCTGAGAAGCAGTTTCATCTTTTTTCTCTCTGAGTAACTCTTCCAGGACTATTTGAACAGCTGCTCCTTACTTATCAAGTGTTTTCAAACAGCATGAAACAGCCATAGCACAGTGAAATGTTTGGTGTAGGATAGCTAACAGGCTGTTTTTAAAATATACAATAAGATTATATATTAAAATATATGACCATTAACATTCCTGAAACACTTGAGAAAGGGCAATTCAGAGGTATCATTCTTTTGCCTTTCACTTTCCATACAAACCTGAAGTTATGCGCTGTTGATATTTGAAATCAGTGGTTTCTGCTCTAAGAGAACTCTTTCTACATTAATGCATGGGTCAGGGAGCTGTTACTCAGTTACTCAGGAATTCTAGGCCACGTATTAAATTACTGCAAAGTGCTAGTGAAACTTGGATGTTGCACTTCATAAGCTTAGAGTACACCTAACAAGTTGCCTGACACTGCCCATTGGAGGGCATGTCCCATAATTAGGGTTCCCATTTGCCCACTTATGGCAGGAGACATCCAGGTACTTGTGGCCCTTTCCTGCTGATGCTCACCTAGGGTTGCCAACCTCCAGGTACTAGTGATCAGATCAGATCACTTTTGCTGATGAAACATGCAAACTTCTCTACATTACAATCCGTAGGATAGAGTGATTTCTCTCATACCACTGTTCATGTTCCCCTTGCGTATATGTATCTTTGATGCCAGTTTGGTAGCCATTAAGACTCAGTTTTATCTTTATCTTTTTATCTTTGATAAAATCCTTTTTTATTTTTCTGTATCCATAAATACATCAGAGGTAAACTGAAAAAAACTAGTCATTGTTTGAAGAGGATGGGGAAACCATTACACAGTTAGTTTTTTAAAAAAACACTAAGTAGTAAAGACAAAGGAGGAACAGTTTTTCACATGCTACAGGGCAGACACAGTAAAGAAAATGTACAACAGAGAGAAATAGAACTGCTCCCTATTATGTAAGAAATATAAGGTACTATTTTGTAGAGGAGCAATATTTTTGTTGTAGATGGAAGGGGACATTCCTGTTCTCCCTTGGCCTGGATACTTGGCTCCAGATAACAGGTCAAGGTATAGTAGTAATGCAGATTTAGTAGAAAGGAAGGGATTTTGGAAGCGTGATGAAGTGAACCAGGAATCCAGTGACTTAAAGAGTTGCCAGCTCCTGACCCAGAAAAAAAGTGCTTGTTGCTTTAACAAATCTGGTAACAAGAAGGAAAATTCCTAATGGAAAGTGTGGGTCTGGCTTTGGAGTCATATACCCAGAGACCAAATGCTGCTCACACCTGGATTCAGAAAGCCTTCTTGGGTATTAACTAATAGAGATGTGTAATTAGAACATTATTAATTAAGATCCAACCCAAACCACACCCACACCATCAAAACTCCAAAATCATGTTGGACATTTATGATTGATCAGAAACCTTATATTCTGATAATTAATCTGGCACCTTGCTGTCTGGTTTTATTTTTCTGAGAGTTGGGAGTGGCAGTGAAATGGGAAAGTGACATATGCTTTGCTTGACATGGACACTGTCCAACCAAGACAGTTAGCTTATCTCCTTGCCAAAATACGATTGTCTTTGTTGGTGTTTCTGTGTATAACATCTCCGCTTTTCAGGAATCACTGTCTAAGACTTTCATATTCTATATAACCACAAGTCATGTTTGTATGAGCCATTTTATTCTTTGGAGATGCACGTGCTAACAATGGATTTGTTTGTATCATCTGGCAGGCAGGCAGGCAGACTGGGCCTGTATGACAGCGAAAAGTGATGTAAAACTAAATCCAGCCTTTCCTTACTGATTTCTATCAAATATAATTATCTGTAATTCCAATATAATAGAGTCCAAAGTTTTTAAAATATCAGAATTGTACAGTCTAAATTTTTTAATATATGTCCCATCCTGCTACCAAAACATCTGCAGTTTATAAAAATTAAAACTTACAAAAATTTGAAAAAGAAACCAGAAAATTATCAGCAACCTAAAACTATAAAACTCCAACCCCATTTCAGATCCTCAAAACGGCAGTTAAAAACAGCAATAAAACAATAACACCAGTAAGTGCTGCTATGACAAAGAGCATAACCATGAGCCCAGCACTAAAACCATCAGGGCTAGGCCGACCCCCTTAAGAAGCCCTCTGGAATGAAAATGTCTTCATTTGCTTTCGAAAGGGAGGTAACCAGGAATCCTACGGAAATTCCTGCCTTGAAGACTGAAAATCCCTTCAGGCTTACCAGATTTACCAAGTTTACCAAGTTTACCTCACACAAAGAGAAGGGCCACACTAGCTGACCTTAAGCTCCTGGCAGTTTCATATGGGCAACGGTGGTCATTTGCTGGTAGATTTGCATAAATCTGTTGGCCACAAGTCTGGTCTGAGGTTGTTTAGAAGTCAACAAATTTCAGGAAAACTTCCAACATACTTGATTTCTGGTGATCAGCAAATGGGGGGTAGTGAGAAGAAGGAGTTGGCAAGTATTTGCTTTCAGCGGTTAGCTGGTGGTCATTCCTTTGGACGCATGTAAAACACTGGTACATAGTCCATTTAGTCTTTGCTAGCCGGCCACTGGAAAAGCTCATCTTGAAAGCTTGAACAGTAATCTCCATTACGGTTGATGCAAAGCAAGGCCTCCATTTTCATCTTATGTAGGATGCAGCCCATAGAGAATTTAAATAACACCTTGAATTGTGCTTGGAAGTGACCCAATACTCTGTGAAGTTGCTTCAGTACAGATTTAATGTGCTCATACCTCCTAGTACCCACAAGGAGGCAAGCTGCATCTTTTTGTACCAGCTGACACTTACTCTTTTGCTCGCAAGGTTCTTTGGGAACATATGAAACTGCCTTATACTGAATCCGATCATTGATCTTTCTAGCATAATACTGTCTGTGCTGACTGGTTGGTATCAGGTCTCTGGCATCTCAGGCAGAGGTCTTCCCAATCTGTGCTACCTAAGATCCTTTAACCAGAGATGCCAGGATTTATCCTGGGACCTCATGCAAACAAAGCCTCAAGTCTTACTATTTTGTGTCATTTGGATGATAGGAAATTTCCAAGCAGTTTTAAAGAGTCAGCGGTAGTGAAGGATTCATGGTGCTTTGTACTGTGTTGATGAATGAATTTATTTTTACGGCATTAGCCAGCACAGTGTTTAGCTACCAATATGCAGCAGAGAGAGTAGGAAGAAAACAGGCGCACACTGGTGGGCCTTCAAACAACAACAGAGCAGCAAGCTCCTAGTTTTGCTAGTCTGAAACATGTTAAACAATCTTTCTTAGCCAGCTCCCATAATCAGTATAATTTGCTCTTTCTCTGGGCAAATGCATAACTGTTTTTGTTCCAGGTCTCTCGGTCCATACACAATTAAACCAGTTCCACAGCCTCCTTCAGTCCTACAGGTGGATGTGAGATCATCCACATTGCTAAGGAGATCTGTTTTGAATCATTCATTCATAAGCATTCATGGACTGCAAGTAACCAAGCGAAAGCCCAAGTTAAAGAGAGGTCTTCTATAAAAGGACAGCACAGTTCCTGACAATTCAAAACTGAGTCTTAATGGCTACCAAACTGGCATCAAGCCAAGGTAGGGAGTACTATCGAAAGACCATTCTGCATTTCTGAACGGGAGAACAGCATGTGGAGACAGACTGAAGTTGTTTGTTTTTCCTTCTCTTATAATTGTATCTCCCGCCCAACACTATTCTGTTGGTGATGCCATGGCTTAATTCCCTTGGTGGTTCAACCCATTAGTGATTTTAACTGTACAACATACCTTTTTGTATTATTTTTCTCTCTTCTTCAACATAATCTTAATTTTTCAATCTCTTCTGCTACCCCTGGTTTTAAAAATCTTACCCCATAATTGATTAGAATGGGGGCCTGCAGAAGGTACCACTAGGGATATTTGAGGGACATTTCAACATTATGAGTTCAGATTTTATCAATTTATTCTTCTTCTGGATACAAAGGAGATCTGTCTGTTGAAAGCTACTGAAGACTAGGCACTTTACTATCTGAAAAACACAGGAAAATTTTCTACCCAAGGAAGAGCATTGTAAAGACTGAAAATGTCTAGTGTTTCACCAGTAGAAATTAGTCCAGTGAAAGACCCAGTATATATCTATTATATTCTCTGAGACCAATGTAACAATAATAGAGAGATCCTGCAGCTGATTTTTAGTGCAATAACAGTAAAGATTTACTAGACCTCTCTTTAAATCTGTAAATGAGGGGTATCACCATAGTATATTAATTATTGCATTTATGTAATGTGCCTGTATATTTTCTGTTGAGATGAATAATGCATGCAGCATTACTGAATACAACAGGGTTGAACAGCATATAAAGAACTAACTAGAAATGCAATATCCCAGTTTCAATTTTCTATGCATCTTTCTAGTTGTTAGGATTTGTACTTTGCACATTTGAGAGAAGTTAGGCAAAACTATAATAAGAGCATGGTTAGCTGAGACCTAACTATTTCCAGCTCTGAAATCTCAGAAGCTAAGCAGTGTCAGCCCTGGTTAGCATTTGGATGGGAAACCTCAAAGGAATACCAGGGACGTAACATGCAATGACAAACCACTTTTGAATGTCTCTTGCCTTGAAAACCCTAAGGGGTCACCATAAGTCAGCTGTTACTTGATGGTAAAAGAAAAGAAACAAACAACTATTGCCGAGCTCGCTATACCATCTACACAAATATCATGGAAGATGCAAGAGGATATGCAAAAAGACTGAACTTAAAAAAAAGTAAAGTAGACTGATCTTTAAAAAGGGCTTGATATATAAATGCTGTTCAAGGAAAAATAAATGGTGCAAACCGAAATTTACTGAATAATCCAACATGTTTTGAAGGTCCCTCTTCACTACCGGCAGGAGGTTTTTGGGGTGGAGCCTGAGGAGAGCAAGGTTTGGGGAGAGGAGGGACTTCAATGCCATAGAGTCCAATTGCCAAGGCGGCCATTTTCTCCAGAACTGATCTCTGTCACCTGGAGATCAGTTGCAATAGCAGAAGATCTCCAGCTAGTACCTGGAGGTTGAGAGAAAGTATAGTAAGGGCTCTATAAATGACATACAAACTCTTATTCTATAAGCCAGTGAATTTAGTGACAAAAGTGAAAAAATTACATACAATCTAATAAAGGAAACTTATGAAAATAACTATGAGTACATGTGAGGCAATACAATACAATACAAAAATACAAATATATATTTTTTTGGCTTATCTCATTCAATGACTTATTAGTCTCTTAGAATTTTGTACTGTTCATATGCTTATTGTTCCCTCAGGAACAGGGAGAAAGATGATGGACGATAGGTGGAGAGGAACGCCGTCCAGATGCTTTGCGTTTTCACTACCCCGTGGGCAGCTTCATCAGCTCTCCTTTCAATTGGAGTCAAAGCTCCTTCAATAAGTTACCATATTCATATAATCTCTCTGAGGTTAGAAGTTTCACACGCCCACTGGGCTGCTCTGCTCTTAGCTGCTTAGATGCTTCCTCTCCACCTATCGTCCATCATCTTTCTCCCGGTTCCTGAGGGAACAATAAGCATATGAACAGTACAAAATTCTAAGAGACTAATAAGTCATTGAATGAGATAAGCCAAAAAAATATATTTTTGTATTTTTGTATTGTTTTGTATTGCCTCACATGTACTCATAGTTATTTTCATAAGTTTCCTTTATTAGATTGTATGTAATTTTTTCACTTTTGTCACTAAATTCACTGGCTTATAGAATAAGAGTTTGTATGTCATTTATAGAGCCCTTACTATACTTTCTCTCAGCTTGACTTTTATAGTAAACGTGCCTTTTTTACTCCAGTACCTGGAGGTTGGCAACCCTAGTTATGTCACTAATCACAACATAAAGAGAAAGCAATTGTTGGTCCATAGAAAAACCAAAAATCATAATCAGAGTCAATCCTATGTTAGGACCAACTAGGGTATCTGAAAGTTTGCTCTATACATGATGTTTTAGGGCCAAATTACAAGCTATACTTAGATACATGATAATCATAAAAGGTTTTCTCCAAATCTTTTCAAAGGCAGCTGCTGGGGCTGCTTTTTTTGGGGGGGGTTACATTAATAAAGGTAGTATGTACTTTTACCTTTACTTTTTGACCACACACAATTCCAGAGGCATATGGTATGTTCCTACTTTCCTGGTTGTAAGCTACAGCGCAACAAGAAGTATACGTGAGTTATCAAGTTATGGTGCACACTGGGTCCCACATGAAGTTGCAACAAGAATGTTCAGAGGTAGTTTCTGTGCTTGGTTGATTTCTGTGATGCAATCTAAATGGATGGCTCTGTTGTGACTCTGCAAAGAGGACAGATTTGGAGGGGCTGAATGACAAAACCACCACAGATTTGTTTAATATAAATTGCATCCCAGTTCTGGGATAGCAGGGAAAAAACTAGTAGGATCTGATTCTATTTCTTTTATACAGATATAGTGGCACTACAATGCAACAAACTTGTTGTTTGGATAGTGCAGGGATACAGATTGGTTTGAACTGGTTCCAGAAGACAGTGAGTTGTGAGTGCCACAGGATAACAACAGTGTTTGGTACAGAACTGGCCTTGTTCAGTCTTTTTGTCACCAAAGTACTAATTCTAGTCCCATGGGCCCAGGGACTGTCATTCCACTGTGGTGGCTCTCATTCCAATCACAGTACACTTTTATTCTACTAACAGGGACTGCCATTCCAGTCCTAGATCAGTTTTTCTGGGCCCAGGAGTCATCATTCCACGCTGGGGGCTGTTGTTCCAGTCCCAGAGCACCGATTCGTCCCAGGGGCCACTTTGGGTTGCCAATTTCCAGCTGGGGCCTAGGGATCTCCCAGAATTACCACTGATTTCCAGGCAACAAAGATCTGTTCCCCTATATAAAATGGCTGCTTTGGAGGGTGGGTTTTAAGGCATTATACCTCCCTGAGCTCCTTCCCCAAATCTCCCAAACTTGAGCTAGGAACCCTTTAGCATCATTCCACTCTGCAGGCTGTCATTTTGCCCCCTGGGCAGCTTCCCCAGAATCTGTTCAGCATCTTCATTGCAACGTTTGTATACTGTAATGTATTTCAATGGAGCCCATGCAAGTCATTTGGCATTCTGGGCCCCCATTATATCCAAAGGGGTTTCAGGCCTCTCCCAGTTTCCAGTGGACATTCCTGATATTCGTTCTAGTACCTCTCCCCCCCCACCCCGCTGAACAAGTGTGGCTTCACATTCTCCACCTCTTCTTTTGCCCGTTGCATTTCTGAATCAAGGGATGGCGACCGGGCAAGAAAAACTAGGACCGGAACTCCAGCAGAGAGACATGTTTGGGCAGCGAGAACACAATAATTGCAAATGTGGCTGGCGCTGAACATCTACGCGCAAGAAAAGGGACACGCTAGTCGAGCAAAAGTGAGGGAACCGCCAGGTCTGTTTAGGCAAATCCTACAGTCACAGTTATGAACTGCGCTAAACTAGAGCACGGTTTATTTACGGTGGGTAGCCGTGTTAGTCTGTCTGCAGTCATAGAAAAGGGCAAGAGTCCAGGAGCACCTTAAAGACTAACAACGTTTTCTGGCAGGGTGTGAGCTTTTGTGAGCCACAGCTCACTTCCATTGTCTATGGAAGTAGAAAAGGGCAAGAGTCCAGGAGCACCTTAAAGACTAACAAGAATATTTTCTGGCAGGGTATGAGCTTTCGTGAGCCACAGCTCACTGAGCTGTGGCTCACGAAAGCTCATACCCTGCCAGAAAATAGTCTTTAAGGTGCTACTGGACTCTTGCCCTTCTCTACTACGGTTTATTTAGTGTGGTATGGAGCTAAAAATCCGATGGAGAGAGCCTCTCCTGATGCCATCGGATTGTAAAGAAGTCGAATGGCTCTGGAGGAGGCGGGAGGGTGGCGGTGAAGAAGGGCCGCTCAGGGCCCAAGAGGGCCGCTGCCACCCTGGCGGGGAAGTTCGCGCTGCTGCTGCTGCTGCAGCTTTTCCTCGACGCCAGCCAGCCAGCCAGCCAGCCAGCCAGCCAGCCAGCCAGCCCTTCCACTCTCAAGCTGCGGCTGCGGCTGTTTCCCAGGCCCGGCAGCCGACGCAGCTCCAACTTCTCCCTCCTTCTATTTGTTTACAATCGGATGACATCACTCCCCCCCCGGTGCCCCCTCCGTTCCAAAGGCGACGTCACAATGGTGCGATCACCGGATTGGCGGCGGCGCCTTCTCAGCCCCTCGCCGCCGCCATTGTCGCCCGGCCGCGGCTATAAAAGGCGGCGCACGCAGCGCCGCTGCCTTCGTGCCCCGTAGTCAGGACATGGTCGGAGCGGTCGTCGCCGTCGCCTTCCTACCTCAGCGGGAGGCCGATGAGTCGGGGAGGGCTCCTCACTCCATTCCTCGGGGCTCGCCCGGCTCTTTCCCCCGCTCGCCTTCTCTTTTCCTCTGACCCCCTCCGCTTCCTTTGAGCGCCCCCCCTCCCCTCCGCGGCCCTCCCGCTCAACCCCCGGAGCTGGCTGCCCCTCGCCGCCGCCTCCATGCATCCCGCCCTTTACACCCGGGCCAGCATGATACGCGAGATCGCCGCGGCGGTGGGCTTCATCGCCAAGTTCCTGCGCACCAAGGGGCTGATGAACGAGCGGCAGCTGCAAACGTTCAACCAGAGCTTGCAGGAGCTGTTGGCAGGTGAGAGGCGGCTGGGGGGGAAACCGCGACGGCGATAAAAAAATACATAAAAAAAGAGAGTCATCGCCATTCGTAACCATAACCGGGGGGAGGAGTGTGGGAGATCCGCTCCCGCTCCTCCGGCCCCTGCCTCGACAGTGCCTCCATTTTTTACCCACCATGCCGTCTGTTCCTTGTCCCGAATAGTTCTGCGTTGTGGGTAGAGGGGGGGGTGTTTTGTTGGTGTTGTTTTCGGGCGCGTGAACGAAGCCGGAGGACAGACGCGGCTTTTGCACGGCGCCCAGGGTCAGGAAACAGCCCCCCCACCGTGGGGTGGACGGTACTGCAGCGTTCCCCCCCCCACACCCAACATCGACTATCTGCGCACTGATACTTTTGGGTGTAAAAGTCTTCCTCCCCGACCCATTTTGAGATCTCTCTGCGCGGGTGTTTTTCCGCCTCTGTGTTTCTGTTCCAGATCACGTCATTCTGATTCGTTCACCTCGCTGCTCCCCCCCCCCCCACACACACACACACACACGCACGCAGCATTTCTGCCTGGAGAGGAAAGTCTTTTTTTTAATTACTTTTTATTGTTTTTTCCCTAATAACACAAACCATCTTATTCGGTATTTCATAAAGCTTATCTTACCATATGTTGGTAAATAATATATAGCTTAATGTATACCTTCATTGTTAAATACATCTAATAGTTTGGACTCCCTCCCCCCCCCCAGCTTCCTCTAACCTATTCATAATCTAGTCACTCCTTTATATTGCAAATTATCTATTCTTACTAGACTAGTTTATAATTTTCTATTTATTTCTAATATCTGTTATATACCCATTGTCATATGTAGCCTGATCACCAATATTGTCAATTAAAATTATTTTTTTTAAAAAAACAATGCTAATAGGTTACTATCTATTATATACGCATTGTCATATATAACCTGATCACCAATATTGTCAATTTTTTTTAAAAAAAAAATTTTTAATAGGTTACATAATAACTCCCAAGAAAAGGATAGAGCTATAAAATCTTTACATTGATAAACATCGGAGGGGGAAGTCTTGTTCGCCTTCCTCAGTGCCGGTGGACTCGCTGTGGTTCTCTTAATTCCCACTGGACATTGCGGGGGTGGTCTGTTTTTTTTTGGGGGGGGTTAAGAGTGTTCCATTTAATTAATGTGGAGCAAACGTAATAAATAAATGGCGATTTTTGTGCAGTGACTCCAAAATCCACGAGATCTAGTTTTGTATCTCCCACTCATTTCCGTTCTCCAAATAGTCCCCAAACAGTTCTGTTCTCCCCAAACAGCCCCTTGGACTGTTTGGGGTCCGGGGGTGGTCTTGTTGGCTTTCTTGAGTGTAGCTGTGTCCCTCAGTATTCTATCCAAGGAAGAACCATGTCCCGAATCATTTCACATTTTCCATTTAGCACTTAAGAAGTGTTAGTTCTTTTTCTTCTTCGCTTTTGAGGGGAAGCATATAGTATATTCATTTCTGCTGAGTGAGGGGTGACAAACGGCAGCATTCATTCTTTGGCTGGAGCTCGGCTATTAGGGAGCTGGTGTGTAGGCATAGTCCCAGAGGCACTCACTACTTCCTTTTCCCTGCCTCCAGCTTCACTTTAAAGCCCAGAAGCGTTCACCTCCCTTTCTTATTTCTGGAACAGTTTGTAGTAGTATATCTGTGCGGATTCCTACTGCCACTTTTCTGCATCTCACACAGTTGCCCCTTGTTTGCTTTTCATTTCACTGTATCTAAATGTGGCTTCTTTTCATTTTAGTAAGACAAAGAAATGCCACTAGTGTGTGAGCAAAGCAGTTGTAGTAATTCACTGTGCTCTGATGTGCCTGTTCAAGATAAACATTGAAATGCAAACATTGTCATAACCATCAAACATCATCCTGTGGACTTCAGCACTACTGTTTCACACATTTTTAATTTTAAAGATTAAAGGATGCATTCACCCAATAATATTTGAACTGTTTTAAAGCACTGTAAAATTCTGGAAGTATTTTCTAGAGGGTAGTATTGAACACTTCAGCGAAGCATTTGACTACTGTAACAAGACTCCTAGGCAAACATAGGAACAAATAACCTCTCCCATAGAAATAAAGGTATCATAATGAATCCATGCAATTCAAGCAAAACATTTACTCTTGACAGGAGTATAACTTTTTCAGATGATTTTAAAAAATCTGGTACCTACTAGAATTCATACTGCTTTGTCCGTGTCACTAATAACAAAGGTGTAGAAGAAGTCATGAGTTTTGAGAAATATATGCAAACTTATACAAATTGCATTTTTAAGAATGTTATGGTACTTTTTGTTTTGTACCACAAACAAAGTCAAATATTTAGCCAGAGATTGCAAGCCATCTGCTTTTCATATTAGAATTTTATACATGGATATTCATGTATGAATAAATTTGTTTTGTAATGTGAGAATGTGGCTCCAGTGTCTCTATTAATCTGATACACATCTGGAAGCAGACTTTCTGCTTCATGCTGTGATTGCAAACGCACTTGAGCTTGCATTACAAAATGCAGATGACCTCCTATATAAGTGTGAGAGAGTGGGGGTTACCGCACTTTGTATTCCCAGCAATGTATGAAGAGTTTGAAAATGTAAAAAAACATCACTTTAAAAGGGTTTTTGGATACCACAGCTTATAAATGGTTGGAAGACGTCTTCACAGCTAAAGGGGCCAAACAAAGTGCGAACAGTATTTTTTATAACATTTTCAAACTCTTAATACATGGCTGCAAATACAAGTGCGGTAACCCCCTGTGTATATAAAATTGTGAAGTGTGAAACAGTCTTTGGAGTTCATATGTGAAGCATTTTTTTCTGTATTGCCCCTAGTTTCTACCCAGTGAACCAATTACTTTGGCATTTCCTAGTCCTCTTTAGGGGGTGCCTTTCAGTACAAGTTAGTTGACCATGGAATCGACCCATAATTTCTCTTGAAGAACTGCACTGAGTGAAGCATCTGTATTTCTGTCAAGCTTACCAGTTTTCTAGGCCAGCAAATAATGAGCTTTTAGATGAACATATGAAGCGCCCTTACACCAAGTTAGACCATCAGTCCATGTAGCTCAGTAGGGACTTCTGTGATTAGCAGTGACTGTTCAGGATTTGAGAGAAAGGTCTTCCTTAATAGCTGTTCTCTGATATGCCTCTT
The DNA here is from genome assembly GCF_029931775.1 of Euleptes europaea. Lineage (NCBI taxonomy): Eukaryota > Metazoa > Chordata > Lepidosauria > Squamata > Sphaerodactylidae > Euleptes > Euleptes europaea. Next base: position 82,186,079 of record NC_079314.1, on the reverse strand, counting down.
CCCCTTGAAGATAATAGGGATTGAACCGGGATCTTCTGCATGCAAAGGATGTACTTTATCACTGAGCCATGTCCCCTGTTCCACAGCTATGTGTGGCTGTGTTATATCTCGTCTTATGTATTTCTCTTGGTCTTAGCTGACTTTTCTCTTCATGTGTAATAAAAAGAATTGTATATGTGTTTCTGAACTGGTTATGAAACGCTAAGTATGATCTCTTTGTTGCCTTATTTTTGTTCTGTAGAGCATTATCAACATCACTGGTTCCCTGAAAAGCCATGCAAAGGATCAGGCTATCGTTGTATCCGGATCAACCATAAAATGGATCCCTTAATTGGGCAGGCAGCACAGCGGATTGGAATCAGCGGTCAGGAACTGTTCCAGCTTCTTCCAAGTGAACTCACTCTCTGGGTTGACCCTTACGAAGTATCCTATCGAATTGGAGAGGATGGCTCAATCTGTGTGCTGTATGAAGCCACACCAGTGGGAGCCAGTCAAAATAGCACCAGCATGCAAATGGTAGACAGCAGAATAAGCTGCAAGGAAGAACTCCTCTTGGGCAGAACAAGTCCCTCCAAGAGCTACAATATGATGACTGTATCAGGTTAAGATATAGCCTATGGATGGATCATAATGGATCGATAAATTTGATTTTTTTTTACTTTGGGTGGGCTCCTCTGGGGATGGATTATGGAATTTAAACCATGTCACAGCTGTGAAGACCTGGCACAAGATAGAGTGGTAAACTTTATTTTATAGTGGCAGTGCCATAGTTTTGACAGTACCTTTCCGTGATTTTAATAGCCTGTGAGTAAAGATGATCACTTTATTTCCTTAAGGTGTGAAGTTGTCCCAGGAAGGCTGAAGTTTCCTCCCAGATGTCGTGCTTAATTTGTTTTAAAACACACAATTCTTTCAGCCCAAGTCTGTAGCTATAAAATGGTCCTCTGCAGTAAATCTTGCTGAGTAAATTTGCACTATGACATTAAAAAAAAATTGTTACCATTTTTTGGCAGCTCAGTAACACGACTTGTTATGAACATGATAGTACTGGAAATTTTATCTTACAAGACTTTTACCTAGCACTTACCAATATGTATAAACTGTACATAAGTCACACTTAGTGAGCATGAACTGGGGAAAAAATGGTCAGATCTCTGTTGTGTATTGGCCTTTAAGGTAGCAGGTGAGCAGGAGCCGCTATGTCAGGCTTGAGAGAGACCATATAAAGACACTGTCTGAACTGTGGTGTGTTTACCAGCCAGCTATCTCTACATTTGCTAGCTTGTAGTTTTCTAAGACTGAGTAAACCTCTTATTTTTAGAAAGTGGAGGTCTGGTTTGTAATTTCCTTGTACTTAATTGGGTAAAAGTCTTTTCCACAAACCACCATCTATTTTGTGAACTTTGTTAGTCATCTTTTTTTTTTGGGTAAATTATGAACTGGTGTAAATTTGTACAGTTCATGTATATTGATTGTGGCAAAGTTGTACAGATTTCTATATTTTGGATGAGAAACTTTTCTTCTCTCTATAATAAATTGTTTCCTATCTTGGCATTTTAATTTAATCTCCTGTCGTGCTTGCATAGGATCAGTTAAACTATTTTTAGGTCCTAGTGGACTTAATGTATTGTAAAGGATAAGCATCGAAAGGGATAAGCATTGAGCACTGATGCAGGGGAAAGCTTGATGGTGTGATGGATGGATGGATGGATGATGTTCGGAGAGTCACGCCGATGTGCCACTTGAATACCTTTTAAGAAATGGTCTGCACTGTGGAAACAACACAAGGGTCCAGTAATTCTGAAAATATACAGAAATAACACTCAACAATTGAAAGCTGTGAATAAATCCGAAGGCTAATGTTTACACGGGTTCCCGATGAACAAGGATTTAGCTAACTTAAACTGGCTACTCTGACCTTCCATTTAAAAAAAAGAGGCAAATTATTCCTGATCTGATGGATGCTCTGCACAATTGGTGTTTACTAGGACAAATATTTCACAGTCCTTAGGAGCAGTTTTACCAGTGAACAAAAAGACCGTTTGCCTTTCACTTGCCAACAAATGCAACTCTTAGAATTCAGTAAAGATGACTCTTCAAAAGGTATGTGTGTTTTTCCTTCCCAAATTTTAAGTAGATATCCTGGAACTAAAAGGCTAGCCATCCTAGGCACATTTACTTGGAGATGTCCTATTTAACTTGATGGGATTTGCTTCTGAGTAAGATCAGGCTACTAAGTTTATATTTATAAACTTACTGTTAGCTTGCATTCTGAAAGCATAGATATTTTCATAGTTACTACTACAGCCCAAGGTTCATTCAACATGTGAAATTCCCACACATTAAATGGCTCTTGTTTTCCATTCACCTGAGGGAGGGTTGGCCTGGCATATTTTGACTATTAGGTATACAATGTCTCCTAATTGTCATACCTTAGACTGCTAAGTTAATGAACGGTAAATTTCTGTTTTTAAGAGTACCTCAAGGTTCCTGTCGTGTGAGGCCCAACATTGGCTATATTCAAAATAGTTTGTGTTCTGTAAGCAGGGATAAATCCTTGTTGGTTGCAGAAAATCTACAATTCTGTCCCAAAACCTAAAAGACAAAGAATGGTTAAGTCGGGAAGGGGAAGAAATTACCTCCCACAACCCAACTTTACATAGCCTGTGTAATTTACATGCCTCGTTTTAAAAAGAAAACATATCCTCTCAACAGAAAGGATCTCATTTTCAGGTGTTTCAGGTATCTAGGTTTCTTGCATTGCGTGTTCCAAATTTCAGCATTCTAAATGTTGAAGAAAAACAATTTTTAAAGCGTACCCTGTCGGCAAAGCTCAGGTGTCTATATAAAGATGAAGATAAACTTCAGCTTCTTGGCTGAGGTGTACTGTTCACCTAAGCACTACACAAATGCCAATTTTACAGGGCCAAAGTGCACTGAAGACCATGTCCCTAAGCATTTCCTGTAGGGACGCTGATATATTTGATGGTAGAGGTCAAGAGTACTGTTTCCATGATCTCATGCTTAAGCTATTTTCCATGAGTGTTGAATGGAATGCCTACACAACTCATTTTAAGCAGTGCAACGCTCTATATAAACATATAGTACTGACTTTGAGGGGGGGGGAGGAAAAAAGACAAGAATTGTTGCCATTTTTGTCAAGTGTATTTAAGAAATCTGGTTTACCATCTCTAGCTAAAGGCTATTCAAAATAGGTTGAGCTGGAACTGTACTGAATTTTTAAACTGTCAAACTATCCAGCCCAAATCAAGGCCAATTGGCCTTCATAAGTTTAAGCTCTGCTGTTTGCTTCCCCTTTTCACCTATGCTATTTTTATCTCTTTTTTGGGGACTTGTCACATTACCATGTTTGGCAACTCTTGTTGCCCATTTGTGCATGGGTGTCAGTTGCCACACAGGTTAGCTGCCAGTGGAAAAGGGGCTTTCTGATCATTCTCACAGCAGCTGTTTCCGGCCAACACTGATTCTAAAAGATAAGGGTTTGTTAATTTAAAGCAGATGAAGACATAACATTGTGGGTCGTACCTCAAGAGAAAACATAAGCCCTACAGGAGAAAAAGCAATAGTTGAAAGTACATTGACGGCAGTTTCCTGTGACTGAAATACCGTTTTGTTTGCAGTTTCCACACATGAAAGATGTACAGATGTAGCTCTGCTTGATCTAGCATGCTTGTGTCTGTTCACTGGCCTGTTTTTTTTTTTTTTTAAACCTAGCATCAGAACATGTAACTAATGGTTGGCTTCTTGTTGTCAGTTCTGGAAGCTACACAAGATGGCTTTTGGCCTGTCAGGTTGCCTGCTTTTACAGGGATGCTTACATGGGTAGTGAATTTGGAATAAGCACCCTGCTGTGAATGGCTAACACATTTAATCCTTTTAAGGTAGGGGTGATTTCATTCCTACCCCTTCCTAGATAAGCACTTCTACACAACTTGGAGCAGACCTGCCCCCTTTCTCTTTGAACTTGTGTACTGCTTCTTCTCTTGTACAAACCAAGGTTGATTTTTCTGTTATCCACTTTGGAAAATGCAGTTCCCATAAATCAACAGCTTTTTTTCCTGAACCTAACAGCTGTTAAAAAGTTAGGTAACAAAGACCACAGGCAAGACATAAATTGTCACACTGAATTCTGACATCATTTATTAAGCTGTCTTTGGATTTAATAATGGCAAAGAAATAGTATATTAGTTTGTATATTTTACAAAGTTGTTTGTAGACTTAAACTTTGTAGGCTTAAACTGGCTATCCTCACAACCCCCCCTCCCCCACCAAGATAGGTCACTGAGACACCCGTCTTCTAGATAGGCAACTGCCGCTGATAACAACTTGTCCAAGATGACCGGACACATTCAGAGCTCAGGATAGGCGTGACATTGAGCCTCCACCACCAGTAGCTATCAGATCCTTGTAGCTTCAAAGGCCAGCTGTTTGCTAATTCATGAAGCTTTTTGTATGGCATCCTAATGCAATTTTATGGTAGTGGTCCTTTATTCCTTGCTTTTCTGAGCAAGTGTGATTAAATATTTTAATGTTTCTTTTGTGGTCATTACTGCCATTTGTAACGGGCTTTAGGGCTGCTAGGAGGCAGACATATTTGTCTCCTCTCCCTCCTTTAGTGCTTAAACATGCTGTTAAACATAAGAGAAATGTAGGTTGAAGCTCTTTAATATCTGTGTTTATGTTTAACACCAAGTGCCAGACACCAACTGACGTTTTCCATTTAAAAACTGGACAAAATGTCTGAAAAGATTTTGAGCTAGCTGTGGACATTTATAGGATTGTGTGCCACCATGAAAGTATGCCAGGTAACCACTGATGGGTTTATTATCAAATTTACAAGGCTATGCATCTGGTTCATGAATTGTGATATGATACCGCTGCTTCAAATTCCATTGGGCTCAAAAAGTGGCACCACTTAGCAACTTTCAGTTTTAGAGTAGTCAAGGTTTTAATCACTGAAACTTAAGTAATGAGTCCTCTTTGTTCATAAATGCAAGTACGGCCAGAGAGGTCAATTAGAGCAAGATTTCTGTATGTTTGGATGTGTAACAGATCTTCTCTTGCCAACGGAAACTTCCAGGCAGCTGAGGTAACTAAGAGGCCTGGACTTTTTAATTCCTTATGCTCAAATCATGAGTCATCTCCTCAAACATTAGCTGGGCTTAGAAATCATGATTTGAAAGGAAAATAAATATTTTTTATTTCTCCCCCCCCCAAAAAAAATTGCTGTTTTTGTCATTTTTAAAGGTACACTACCTGTCCCCTTATATTTCCTGATGAACTAACCTCATATGAATCATGATGCTAGTGAAAACTCTAGGACGCACACTGCATCTAATTATTGTGTCTTCTTTGTTTTTCAAAGGCTTGACCTCTGAATTTTCAAAAAACCTCTGAATTTTCAAAAAACCTCTGATTTATGAACTTGTGTAATTTACTTTTGGGTATGGAAGAACTTAGCGTGCACAAACAGCCGGAAATGCCAGCTTACTGTTATCATAGTTTCCTTGAGTAGAAAAAAGGTGGCCATGTTAAATGATTAATTTGCATTGAGTGGTCAGCAAGTGTGGCATAGGGACCTTGATTTGCACAGCTAAACAATATTCAGGGTGTGGCATGCCTTTTTCCAGGCTGAATTAATTCTGAGCAGAGTTCCAATTTTTGTAAATATTTCTGGGTAGCACAAATGTGCTATGTATACTATTTGTAGCAATGCTTCTATTCAGTATATGGGTTCTGCTCTTTATCACTGCTTTAGTCTATGTGTCTATGGGTCTAATCAAAGACACTTTTGGCAGTCAGTATGAGGAGAGATCGCCTCAGCATCCACAGACTTATTTATTTAATTTTTTCATTAAAGTGTTTATATCATACCTTTCCTCGTGGTTCAAGGCGGCTTACAATAATAGTTAAAAACATTTTCTGTTGCAACCAAAAATAAAATAGACTTGTGAAGGTGCTGCTATGTCACATTAAATACTGGGGAGAAATGTTTTTGTGTAGTGGCTGAAACAACTGTTCAACTGAACCCCACTCTCGCGCTGCAGTCCTCAGTTGATCCCATGAGCCTGGTAAAGCTTTGATCACTCCTTGCACTGTAGTTCATGTCGTATTTGGTGACAACAATTTAGCAGCTAGGTGGCCATATTCTAAATGTTGTGTTTTTCCAATGAAAGGCTATAATCATGAGTTGTAGTCACAATTAAAACAAACTCTGTGAAGAAACACCAAGGTTTCCTATTAGTCATAGTGACTCCTTCCCTTTAATGTAATAGTAACCAAATATAAAGGGGGGAAAACCAGGCTTGTCAAGTCAAAGGACTCTCAAAGCATGTGTTGAGTTTTCAACTTGCATTCTTTTCTCTTTCTCTCTCTCTTTTTCAACTGGAACCGTTTGGCTTCCTTGGAATTATGATCAAACTTCCACTATGAGTCAATCATATAGGACGTTTCGCAGGAAAGTAGAGGATTCTTAACAGAAGTGGATGGTTAAGAGTACCCATAAGGCTGGCTTCTAATGATTGCTGGGATCCCATCGAGGATTTCTGCAGGTGGGTGGGGCAGGTGATTTTTGCCAATAACCCCTTTTCCTATTGCAGATCTGACTCCTCCCTGCTTCTTTTTCAGTAAGGTTCCCTGTCCCCCAGGAGCAGCATCTCAGGGGCCCTTTCAGGTTGCTTAGAAGTGAGCATGTTTTGCTCCATGGATAGAAATTATTCCAATAAATTGTAGCAATAAATAACTAGTTCCAAAAGAGTATGCGTTTACATGTGTTCTGCTGCTTATGGCAGGGGATATTTTTGTTTCAGCAGAATGGTATATGGAGAACGTTAATTTGGAAGCTTTTAAACATGGTAACTGCACCCTGATAATTGATTGTTATCCTGGCTGTTTACTTGAGTGCCAGAGAAGCAGGGGACTTGCAAACAGTGGGGCTTTCTCTTCCTGTGAGACATGAACCTGTTCAGTAATGAGATCCAGCGCGGTATAGTGGTTGAGCAGTGGTTTGGAGCGGTGGATTCTAATCTGGAGAACTGGATTTGATTCTCCACTCCACGTGAGTGGCGGATGCTAATTTAGTGAACCGGGTTGGTTTCCCCACTCCTACACATGAATCCAGCTGGCTGACCTTGGGCTAGTCACAGCTCTCTTAGCGCTTTCTCAGCCTCATCTACCTCACAGAGTGTCTGTTGTGGGGAAGGGAAGGTGATTGTAAACTGGTTTGATTCTTCCTTAAGTGGTAGAGAGTCGGCATATAAAAACCAACTCTTCTATTGAAAATGGCTTGTCCTGTTGGGTGAATGAATAGGGAGAAAGGCCCTAGGACACTTGCATACAAGCAGCTCAGGTCTACTAGACCTCCAATTTATGCTCAAGTAAATAAAGTAAATAAAGTATCTCTATTGTACACAGCAATAAAGTCTTCTGCACAGGGGCCATGGCTCAGTAGTAGAGCATCTGCTTGGCATGCAGAAGGTCCCAGGTTCAATCCCCAGCATCTCTAGTTAAAGGGACTAGACAAGTAGGTGATGTGAAGGACCTCAGCCTGAGACCTTGGAGAGCTGCTGCCGGTCTGAGTAGCAATACTAACTTGGATGGACCAAGGGTCTGATTCAGTATAAGGCAGCTTCATGTGTTCATGTGTGTAAACACAGCAAAGATGTTCAGTGGGGCCGTGGATCATGCCAGTTCAGTGCTTATAAGGTTTGTGCTGAGAGCCAGTGTGGTGTAGTGGTTAAGAATGTTGGACTAGTATCTGGGAGACCCAGGTTTGAATCCCCACTCGTGCCATGAAAGCTCGCTGGGTGACCTTGGCCCAATCGTACTCTCTCAGCCTAACCTACCTCACAGGGTTGCTGTGAGGATAAAATGATGTAAGAATGATGTAAAATGATTTGGGTCCCCATTGGGGAGAAAAGTGGGGTACAAATGAATTGTATTCCAAAAGTCCCTGTGGTGAAGTGGTCAGAAATGTACAATTTACATTGAAGAAAGACTTGCGCGTCTGAGTTGCATGAGTGCTAGACAAATGTGTAGTTGCAAGATGCATGTTCCTCTGACTTAGAGCTAGTGTCCTTTATAGATATGTATAGGCCATTCTTTTTGTGTAATTGCTTGCCTTTTGGATGTATGTGTATAGGATCTCAGCCTTAGATAGGCACTGCTGTCATCTTACAAAGGAGTTGTTGGATGTTACTGGCATCAGTTGTCTTGACACAACATATTTTTGAATGATTTTACTGTGTCTTGTAAACACAGCCTGAGCGCTAACTGTGTTGCTGGCTAAGTAGGTCAACAACAGCATGGCTGACTTGCCATATAATTGGACAAACATGAATAATCTACACAATAATAAGTTCTATTTTAAGGAAGAGGCTGAGGTTTAAGCATCTAATCCTACTATCTGCTGTAGCTCTTTGGTTTCTCATGAAGGTTGACTTGATTATGGATTCATGTGTTTCTTTTTCTAAAAAAAAAAGATTGTTTTATCTTGTTGAAAACTAAATGCAAGTTGGAACCATGAGTATATGACATTGTACTACTTCCACGTCCTGAATTTTGACATTGTAGAGTCAAGCAGAAGTAGGCATTTAGTTGTAAGTTATGCATAATCACATTGTACACAAAGCATTAGACATTTTTGCTGGTGTTTAATTAGTATTTCGATTATTCTAGCAAGTATTCAGCAGTGCCTTTTTTTAAAAAGATGAGATTCAGTAGCAGTACTCTGTGTTTGTGCCCTCTGATGGAGAGGTATTTCTTCTAATAGTCATTCATTTGACTTTGAGTCTCTTTGTTTGTTTATCCTTTTACAGGAATTTGATTTTGTGATCATGGCCATTTTTAAGATTTTTTTTCCTTCGAAATGTCAGCGTCACTTGTGTGGTTTCAGGTTCTTTTTTTCATTCCTTCAAGTCATGGTGGAATCTGGGTGTTCTTCAAATGTTATTTTTATATTAAAACCATAATCTCTGTTGAGCACTTTATCATTAATCGAAGTTGTCTTAAGCAAACGGTTACTAACAGTGCACTCCTAAGCAGAGTTACACCCTTCTACGATTGCTACAAAATTAGCTAGCGCATAGGCAGATTGCAGAGGTGCACAAACACACCTTTAAGTAGTAAGTCTGAACTCAAAAATCTCCTTATCACAATTTCTTCTTCTTCTGACAATGTGCCTTTTTAACAGTTGTAAGGGGCAGCAGTAGTAAATGGGTAGAAAGGGTGGAAGCTGCAAAAAAGCAGTGCAAATGGGTACATCTACAGCTCAGTGAAGATAAGTTCCTTGATTATGAGTGTCAAAGAGGATAGAAGCCAAGCGAGTTATCAAATATCCGTGGTTGCAACCACAAACATTTTTGTTAAACTACTATTATATTATAGATTTTACAGTGTTTAATTACATTTTTCAAACAATATATTTCATGGTAATTATGCCTTCACATAAAGTTCTAAAAATTGCCGACGCAGGTCTTTCAGAATTATTTTAGAAAGGTGGTTTGGTCTCCCTAATACATTTGTGGAACTCTTCTTGCTGCCTAATCAAGTTTTTAAATAATTGTTATTAAAGGATTCCTAGGTGTTAATTGAAGCCTGGAGTTTAATAGGTGTTAATGAAAACAAATGTTTATAGAAAGTCTGGCTGGAATATGTTCTCTCACATCAACTGTCACTCTTTTGTAATATAGCCATTTCCCCAGTTCCTTATTAAAGTATGTATTTTAGTTATAATCAGACAATGGGGGGGGGGGAGAACCCGTATATTACACACAGTGAAAAGCAAAAACTAGAACTTTCTCTGGTTAAATTTCCCCAAAGAATTAAAAAAAAAAAAAAAAAACCACCGGAATCCACATATAAATTTTTCAGATTTTCTCAGGTTTGGAAAAGATCAAGTTAAAAGACAATTCCATTCCATAAATAAGCATTAGGAGAACATAGTCTAGTTTCTTGGTCACTGCTACCAAACTTTGCATTTTCTTGTTAAATTCTAGGTTGTAAAATTACCACTGCTGCCCCCCCCACCGCCCTGTTACCAGATTAGCAACATGTGTGATCTGCAGAACTGCCTCTTTACCAGATAAGTATTCTGTAAGTTCACAGCCAACCTAATGCAACAGGCAGCTGCCTGAGATATTTGAATATAAAAGGCACTTGGCTGTTCTGACAAATTCTCAAGTGATGGGGGCGCACAGTTCCTTTCCTACATTGTTAGGAAACAGAGGATGTGCTAGATGTGTCCCGCATCCCAATTGTTAGATCTGGATTGGCCCATAATGTTGATTTAGCAGGTGGAAATGGATCAAAATCATATTGTTGTGACATTGTGTACTGTTGTTCTCTAGCTGCAGAGATTGCTGGAGGAATGGGATCCACTCTAGCCTAAGTAGATCCTAATGGGATCCACTGTAGCATAAGTAGACAGAGAGGGGCACCAGACAAAAAGCTGCCAAAAGAGCTCAAGACAGATAGTCCAACTGCAAGGAGCAATCCAAATAATTAGTACAAGTTAACAAGCATACCTGATGATATATACTAAGATCAGGGAAACCAAATACTTCTTCATTGGATGGAAATTGCATTTTCTTTAAAGAAATCTGAACCCCACATAAATTTCTGAAACGAAGTATTAATTTTATGAATATATATGCGAGGTATATAGAAAGGAAATGCACGTAAAATATAAATAATCCTAGGTATATTTAGGCATTTTATTTTCATTTTAAAAAAATTATATACCACTCTTTTCAGATGCTCTTTTCAGTCTATGGCCAGATGTTTCATAAATATAAGAAACGAGAAATTATGCCTGGAAGAAACCTGGCGTTACTCTGCAAATTTGCAGTGTTTTGAAGATAACTGTAGCAAAGTAATGATAAGGGAAAGAATGTACATTGTCAAGAGTGTCTTTGGTTTGAATATATAGGGGGCAGAATGGAGCCAGGAAGGCAGATCATCTTTTCCCCAAAGGCCCACAAAACCATGGGTACATGGTACTCTGCTTTTGCAGACAGATTCTAACATCTCAGATGTCGTCAGTATGCATTTTAATGTCTCTTTGTTTATTAGCGTGGTTTGACAGTTTCTAGTGTGGGAGTAGGAAGGTCACGGAATTACATGGACAGAGACCCTATTGTCATGAGAATATGCAGGAATGAGAGTTAAAATATCCTGTTTTCCATCCTGAGGAACCAAATAATTGATAGGAGGTTTATCCCACTCTGGCTGTAGTGTTACAGGTATAATCTTGAGGTCCGACCTCTAACTGGTCAGTTTCAGCTTTAGTCTGTTTTCTCTAGTCTGAGCTGGGCTTTTGCGAGGATTGCTTAGTTTACTATTTCTAGCTTGGTTTTGAGGCTTTGTGTATGGTTTCGGTTGCAATTGCACAATAACTGAGGCTACCAAGCTTGTTTATGAGTGGAGGAGTTCGTTTTGTTGCATTTTATTCTTATCCAGTTGCTGCTGTTACCCAAGGCCCTTCCTTTCCTCTTGAATGTTGAGATGTGAGGCAATCATCTCCTTTCTGGCTTCTTCTCAAAATAACCCTTGTTATGGTGCTTCAGAAATGCTCATTTATTGCTTCAGCCATTATGCAGGCATTCAACAAAGGAAGGCAACAGATAATATGTTAAGGTGGCATAGCAAACTCCCTACTTATTCAAAGGAACTAGTTTCTCTTTGAGGCTGCCTTTATTTCCCAGTGAATGTAAGAAGCTGATTCTATGACCGTAGGCAGAACAGGAGAGAAAGGGCAGGAAGGTGTGCATCAATGTTTGGCTCTCGTGGCCCTTTCGTGCATGCCCAGGGTAGTGCCGATCGCCACTTCAGGGTCAGGAAGCAATTTTCCTCCAGGGCAGATTAGCCAGGGATCCTGGAAGGGTGGTTTGTGTGTGTGTGTGTGTTTTTTTTTTTGCCATCTTCTAGGCGTGGAGTACGGGTCACTGGAGGTGTGTATGGGGGAGGTAGTTGTGAATTTCCTGCATTGTGCAGGGGGTTGGACTAGATGACCGTGGTGGTCCCTTCCAACTCCATGATTCTATGATTCTAAGCTTAAAGTGGGTGTACGTTATACACTGCCCTTTGTCTGCTGGCCTTCAGCCTTTGCCTTAGGCATGGCCTGAAACTCATTTTTAAGAACTCCTGTATTTGGCAGAGAAGAGCTGAAGTTAGTGCCAAGATGGAAGGGAAGAGAGAAAGGCTGACAAGATGGAGGCTTGATGACAACAGAATGACTGCACTTAATTTTTAAAAATATTTATCTTCCATGCAGAATGTGTACTTTGCTTAAGTTTAGTTTGCTTTCTGTAATCGAAGGGTTACATTCTTTTGTCTCAAGGTGAAATACTACATTAGGCCACCACTTTAACGCTGAACTATGAAGTATAAAAAGTATTTAAATGTTCCAATTTATTACAGGATATGTCAGTGCAAAAGCCCAGACAAAACCAATATAGTTAGATTTTTGCCTTACTTAAACATACAGCACAGTCTAGGCTACATAAACTTTATTTTTCTATTTCCTGCCTTTCTTCTATCTTCTGGATACTCAGAACAATTCCACATTACTCCAAGGTACAAACAGCTTTCTTCCTTCTGGGCTTTCACACCCATCAGCAAGTGGTTTACATCACAACCCAGTTTCGTAGTTAACCCTCTAACAACAACAGGGGAAAAAATTAGGGTATAGTTTCTATCCCAAGTCAAATTCTAATGTATCTTGGGGTAGAAAAAGTCCCATATAGTGTGGCAGAAATCATTGTTTGAACATATTAGACAACTAACTTCGACTTTCATGAGTTTTAAAGGAAAACATTTAAAAAACATCTAATAATTCATAGCTTTTTTGATACTTATTTTTCATACCCACAAATCTCTGTCTCTCTGTGAATAGGTAAATATTCTCCATGTTGTTAAAAAGGTTTGTATCCAGAGCATTTAAAAATGATTCCCTGGGTCAGAGTTTTCATGATGATTTATGAGGTGTTTTTCCATACCACTACCATCAAGTAGATTTGGGGTAGAAAACCTATCCCAATGGCAAAATGTATAGATTTCTGAGGTTGTTTCCCCCCAGGCTTTATTGTTTACAGAATGCAAACTGTAAGTAGTAACTGGCTGTGGTTTGGAGACATTGTTTACTTCTGTACAGGTGACAGCATCCTAAAAGGAAAACGTTCTAGCACTATTTTTCTCTGTATTCTGCCAAAAAAGGACAACTGGAGTATGTAAATACCCCATAAGCATTAACACCTACTCAAGGACTATGAATCATTGCATAATTGTATTTATACACTGTTTTAAAATGCTAGTAAAAACCAGAGAGCCAATGTGGTACGGTGATTAAGAGTGGCGGACTCTAATGTGCAGAACCGGGTTTGATTCCCTGCTCTTCCACATGCAGCCTGCTGGGTAACCTTGGGCCAGTCTCAGTTTTCTCGGAACTCTCTCAGCCCCACCTACCTCACAAGGTACCTGTTGTGGGGGAAGGAGGGAAAGTGATTTTAAGCCGCTTCGAGACTCCATTCAGTAGAGAAAAGCGGGGTATAAAAACCAACTCTTCTACTTCTCTTCTTATAGGGACACAGTTCTCATGACACCCTGTCAAAAACAGTCATGTGAACCGATCAATGACCCTTTGACAGCCAGAACATTGAGAAGGTTGGAACTGCTCACTCCCTTTGGGTGTGTTCATCCCACACTTCTGTTGCTCTGATGAAATGGTTGCTTCAGCGGAGTTGTCTGTGGAGTGACTGTGGCTCAGTGATAGCACAGCTGCTTTGCATGTAATGTAACCCCTGTCATCTCCAGGTAAAGGATGTCAGGGAGCATGGGATGGGGAAAACCTCTTCTACCTCCCTGGACAGCCACTGTCAATCAGACAGACCACTTGTCTGATTTGGTAGAAGGCTGGTTCATATATTCTGTTTCCTTTTGAGGGTCTGTCAGGCTTGTCTGTGATCGGTACAAACAGATCTTGTTGTTCTTGCACAGTCCCCTCCTCATCCCCTTGAGTGTGGAGTGTGACTGAAGGCTCTCGGAGGCCAGGGAAGCTTTGTGTCCAGCTCCCATTCGCTATGATGCCTGAGCGCAGGTGTTGGGGCAAATTGGTGTGGGTGTTTCTGCTCCCCTCACCACAAACCAATTCTAATCTGGGATTAACAGCAGGGGGATAAGGCAGGGGATCATGGGATGGCAAACTTTAGTTGTGCCTGTCACAGAAAACCTGCTTCTTGGGATGTCTGAACACAGCCAATATTGTGATATTAAAACATGGGCAGACTGCGGGAGCATTTATGTGTTCCTGAGAGCCAATGTGGTTGTAGCTGTTAAGAGCGGTGGAGTCTAATCTGGAGAACCGGGTTTGATTCCCCACTCTTCCACATGAGTGGCAGACTCTAATCTGGTGAACTGAGTTGGTTTCCCCACTCCTACACATGAAGCCAGCTGGGTGACCTTGGCTAGTCACAGTTCTCTTCAAGCTCTCTCACCTCACAAGGTATCTGTTGTGGGAAGAGGAAGGGAAGAAGATTGTAAACCGGTTTGATTCTCCTTAAAAAGGTAGAGAAAATTGGCATATAAAAACCAACTCCTCCTCCTCCCTCTTCTTCTTCACCATCACCACCACCAACACCTGACAACTTATAAAGCTGTGGCCCATCAGGGTCAGTATTGTCTACACAGATTGGTGCAGCTTTCCAGGGTGTCAGGAAGAGGTCTTTCACACCAGCAACAACCTGATTCTTTTTTTTTTAACCAGAGATGCTGGGGATTGATTATGGCACCTTCTGCATACCAAGCAGGTGCTCCACCACTGAGCCATGCCACTCTCTGACATCAAACAGCAATGTGCAAGATTGAAATAGCTCTTTCAGGTCATAGAACATTCTCATCTCCACAAGCACATTACTTTTCCAGAGAGGCCTCAAACGCAACACTTTCCCAGGGAGGCAGATAACACATTAAGTTGTGAGATGTTCAGCAAAGCCATTGGGTTATGAAAAAAGAAAAGTGTGAATCAGCCCTAAGCATTTGCAAAGTACTGCAGGGAAGGGAGCATACATATTATTTGTTATGCCAGTGGGCTTTATGGCTTTTTATATGGAAAACTCAAAGGCAAAATTAATTCTTAGTTTAACATGCATTCATGTCTTATCAGTGAAATAGCATTGGAGTGTTTGGCATCTTATGCAGTGGTCAGTCAATAGACTTTGTGTCCAAACAGCCGAACAAGGGCATTAAAGCAGATGGAAACATTAATCTTTCCCTACTAAATTGCAGTGTTTTGAAGCAACAGCGCTTTGTGAGCATCTTGCTGTTCCACACAAAAGGCTGCGTCTTCTGTTGTGATTTGGAAATCTTAAATGGATATTTATAAGGGCATCGTCAGCTTTCCCTCTTTTCCTCCCCCATAAGTCTCAGCCTGGGAAAACTATGACCCAGTTGTGTGATGTTGGCTACTAGAGAGGAACCTGCAATGACATCATGTCCAGCTGAAAACTTGAATGTGATGTCAGCTCATCTGTAGATGCTCTGGCCATCCTGTAAAACTTCATGGCTTTTACCATGAAGTTTTCTGAGACAGAGCATCTCCTGACGCACTGACATCACATCTGGGGTTTTGACTGGATGTGATATTGCAAGACATCATTTCCATCTGAGACATTTCTCCAAATGGTTTGGGGGCCAGGCATGGGAGTCGTCCTGCCACCAGGTGGTAAGTGGTATCCCTATCTGAACCCCATTTTCAGCTATATGTATTATTTCATTTATAACCCACCTTTCTCCACAATGGGGACCCAGAGCAGCTTACTTTAGTCTCCTCTCCACCACTGCATCTTCACAATGACCCTGTGAAGTAATTTAGGCTGAGGATGTATATCTGGCCCAAGTTCAGCCAGTGAGATTCCATAGCAGACTGTTGATTTGAACCTGGGTCTCCCAGATCCTAGTGTGAAACTCTAACCACTACACCACATTGGCTTTTATGGGGTGGCTGCTGTTGAACAGTCATAATCAGATATGCCTGGGTGACTAATGCAAGTCATGTGGTATTAAGCAGCAGGGGAGTTTCTTTTATTGACAGAAACCAAGGCATAAAGGCTGACAATACGGTTGTGGTTGCCAGCAACAGCCAATGGCAGCATTTGTTTCTTAAAGCTACAGCATACAAATTACAGAAAGTTGCCCAGTGGTTGCTGATGGGCCTGGCTCCAATGGTAAAAGGTAAAGACCCCCTGTGCAAGCACCGGGACATTCCTGACCCATGGGGTGGTGTCACATCCCGACATTTCCTAGGCAGACTTTGTTTACAGGGTGGTTTGCCAGTGCCTTCCCCAGTCATCTTCCCTTTACCCCCAGCAAGCTGGGTACTCATTTTACCGACCTCGGAAGGATGGAAGGCTGAGTCAACCTTGAGCCGGCTACCTGAAACCAACTTCCGTTGGGATCGAACTCAGGTCGTGAGCAGAGCTTTTGACTGCAGTATTGCAGCTTACCTCTCTGTGCCACGGGGCTCCAATGAGTCCTCCCTCAAAGGCCAAAACAGCCTGGAAAGGGCCCTGCCCTCTCACCCTGCCTTTTACTGGCAGAAATTAAGTCTTGAAGACTGGCAATATTGTGTGGTGACTAGCAAAAGCAACTGAAGACATTTGTTTCTTAAAACTACAAGTGCTGCTTATATTATTGGGGGTGGTGGTTAGCCCCCCAGAGTTTTTTGTTTTAGATTTCAGATTTGTTTCCCTGCAAACTTTGGGTATTTTTTTTAGGGTTGTAGAATGATCTGTCTTATTTGTTCACTGCTCCAGTCTTCAGATTTAAGTATCCATAGAACTGGGCATGTTGAGAATTAGATATATTGATGTGGACATTAAAAATTGGGTTAGAATATACACATAAGTGGGTTTTGGGATTGTAGTGGCAGGCTCTATCCCTCAGAACACAGAACATTTACAAGCTGTGCAAATGGGCACTCAGTACAAGTGATTTCTGGTACTTTGAAAAACGAAGGGAACAGAGCTGATCAGCATGTTGGGGACAGGACAGTAGGTCCCATTATGTGTGTTGGTTCCATCCCTGAGATTTTGGTTCTTGGGTAGCTCAAGTTCTGTTTTCCCTCTCTGTTTTCTCTAGGCCCAGTTTTCATACTTACCCCAATCCAGAACTGTAACAAAGCATGGGATAACTGTAACCAGATTAGGATAAAGGAATGATAACACCAGAGAATGTGGGTGGGGAAATGATGTTGGTTAGTAGTATTGAGAGGAGGTATCTGAATTCTAGACTCTTGTTGATGTTGGTATGTGGCCTTGTAAGGTTAAAAAGTACCCACCATCATATATAAATAGAGAGAAGAACTGTTATAAATTACTCATTTTCAAAATGTATATGGCATAATCTGTAGGGGTGTGTATATAGTCAGATCATTCAGTAGCATTGGGAGGACTTTTTGATTATTTATAAACATGTGGCCACTGGCCTGTTTCTATGAGCTATTTTTGTATTTGGGTTGTGACCTTACTAAGGTTGCCAGCAAGAGAGGGAGGAAGCGGGAAGGGGGGGGAGATGACATGCTGACAGCGTGCTGTCACCTCTAGCGAATACCTGTGACATTATGTTGCCAGTGTGATGTCGACATGATGCTCTAGGAGTTGGACAAAACTCTAGAGTAATACCTCAGAGCTTTGTCTGAGTCCTAGAGCATCACGTTGACATCATGTTGACAACAGGATGTCCGTCCCTTCTGAGCATTGGCTACACATGACGTGCTGCCAACACAATGCTACTTTTTTTAAAACACTCCCCTGGCATTGGCCTTTGGCGAGCCAGTGGGTAATGGTCCTGTACTTTGCAATCAGGCCCAGTCAGGTTTCCTCTAGTGGCACCAGACCCTTGGCCCTGCGGCTTGGCAAGCTTTTGCCTAGTGGACTAGTTGATCCAGCATGACTGCCTTCCCATGGCTCTGTTTAAGTAGGTAAGGATGTAATTAGGCCAGGTGCTGGAGCTCTTGTGGCTGCACTTTGCACTGGTTAGGATCCTGTGAAGAGGAAGAGGAGGAGTTGGTTTTTATATGCTGACTTTCTCTACCACTTAAGGAAGAATCAAACCGGCTTACAATCACCTTCCCTTCCCCTCCCCACAGCAGACACCTTGTAAGGTAGGTGGGGCTGAGAGAGCTCTAAGAGAGCTGTGACTAGCCCAAGGTCGCCGAGCTGGCTTCATGTGGAGGAGTGGGGGATCAAACCCGGTTCTCCAGATTACACTCCACCACTCCAAACCACCGCTCTTAACCACTACACCATGCTGGCTCTCAGAACACTGCTCTACATCCCCAGTGGGGTTCCAGGCAGCCAGTAAAACACTTCCTCTCCTTTTTGCTACCCTGAGCACGGGACGTCTGCCGCCACCATTCCTGCGGAGTGGGAGCGGGTCCTGGAGGCTCTAAGCCTGGGCTCACATCCTGCCCGGAGGAGGCCTGGTGGCTATCACAGTGGTGGTGGTGAGATCTCCCTCCCAAGCTCTGGCAGAGTAGCCTCTGGTTCTGCTGGAACATTGTCAGCAGCTGTGTCTGTAGTGCCGGGCCCTCCCTGGTCCCTTTCGTCCTCCTTGGCCATTGGTCTTAGCTCCTCAAGACTCTTCTGAGGATTCTGTGTCTAAGTCATTGGGCTGGTCAGAGGGTGTCATGACAGCCTCTGAAGATACACCTAGTCTTCCTGAATCTATCTTATCCTTTGTTTAAAAGCCACATGTGCTAGAGACCTTCAAAATATCCTGTGGTTAATTATACACTGAATGAAGAAGTCCTTCCGTTTGTCCAGTCTATGCTTGTAAGTTCACGTTCTAATGCTTTCAGCAATAGTGAAAGTGAATAGTTTATTTTATTTACGCTGCTTGTCATCACTTCAGCATTCCTTTGATGTTTTTATTGTTCATTTGTTTTTGTATTATTATAAGCAAAAAAGATTGAAATAGTTGCATATCTTAGAAAGGAAGATGCTCCGGTCCCCTCATTTTAGTTTCTGTGTTTTCCCCTTGCAATTTTATTTTTAATCTAGGAATCTATGAAACAATTGGGAAGCATGAATGCTCTCTCTACCTATTTAAAAAGGCAAGATGTGGGTTGTGAGTGATGCATTAGCGCAATGAACATAAAACCCTCCTTGTCTTTTGTACCTTTTGTGTGAAGGCTGATGTGCACATGATGAAAGCCACGCAAAGCTTGGGCAAATGTTTAAAGAGGAGCTTGCACAACAGAGCTGAGTAAACAGTCAGGCAAACCTTTCCTTTCACATTGTGAGAGTACACATTGCAGAAAATGTGCTCACATCAAGTATGTTGAAATTGCCTTTGTGTCGTGAAGTAAAAATGACATGGAAATTTAATTCCTGCTGATGTGTCCCATGGAAAGTTATATGATTGCATTAGTATAAACAGGCAAATTTATATCTACGTGGAAGTTTCAACTGAACAAAGAAGTGGGCCCTTTTAGAGGAGGAGGAGGAGGAGGAGGAGAAGAGTTTGTTTTTATATGCTGACTTTCTCTAACACCTAAGGAAGAATCAAATTGATTTACAATCACCTTCCCTTCCCCTTCCAACAACAGACACCCTGTGAGGTAAGAGAGCTCTAAGAGAACTCTGTGGGGCTGAGAGAGCTCTAAGAGAGCTGTGACTAGCCCAAGGTCACCCAGCTGGCTTCATGTGTAGGAGTGGGGAAACTACCCGGTTCACCAGATTAGTGTCTGCCGCTCATGTGGAGGAGTGGGGAATCAAACCCAGTTCTCCAGATTAGATTCCACCGCTCCAAACCACCTCTCTTAACCACTACACCACACTGGCTTTCTTAAGGAAATGGTGTTGAGGAAGGGTAACACTTTCTCCACGTGTGCTCTGGTCCCTATCAGAATCAGGCCCTCATGTGCTTGTAGGGTTGCCAGGTCCCTCTTCACCACCGGCGGGAGATTTTTGGGGCGGAGCCTGAGGAGGGCGGGGTTTGGGGAGGGGAGGGACTTCAATGCCATAGAGTTCAATTGCCAGAGCTGCCATTTTTCTACAGGTGATCTGATCTGTATCGGCTGGAGATCAGTTGAATTAGCAGAAGATCTCCTGCTACTACCTGGCAGTTGGCAACCCTATGTGCTTGGGAAGTACAAAACTCCCAGTGCAAGCACAAAATCCTCGTGAAACAGTCCTAAATTGAGGGGTCATGAGGAATAGTGGCTTGTGACTAGGCCTTGAACCAGAAGGTTTGTGGTTCAAATGTGGCCTTGCCATGAATTTACTAGGTTCTCTTAGACAAGCCATTAACTGTCAACTGCATTAAGGGAATGATTATTTCTACTTACCTTACAATGTTGTTGCAAGGGTGATTGAGGCAATGTATGAGAAGCACGTTGAAAATATTAGTTTCCCTCTAACAATATGCATGGAGATTTTTAAAAAGTAGGAATCTAATGTGAAAAGGTCTAACATCACAGTTTGCAAAAGCAGAGGCAGACTGTGTGATGGAAGCATGAATTATTTCTTGATCAAACAGTTTAAGCAAAAGCAGAAGGCAATGGGAAATCTCGGAACAACAACAAAAAAATGCTGGGTGGCAGGGGAGGGAAGGGGGCAGCAGAGGAAAAAAAGAAGGAGACACTGCACAACAGCCATTCCAAAACATGGGAATACCACAAATCTAAAGTGATTTCGGAAATACAGACTTGTAAAAACTCTGTTTACACTGAAGCAAGCTTTCCAAATTTTGTTTTAAGTGCTGGAATATGTAAAACTGTTGCTGCATTGAGGCCTTTAAAAATTGCTCCCAATGGCAACTCTTTCGACACTGTAAACTGTCTGTGGAGTAGTTTGCCATGTGGACTGCATAATTTCCCCCATGCTATCACAATATTATCCATGCCATCTTGGAAGAAAATTATATTGTAATGCCCTTGAAGGTTTTTAATAGAAACATGTTTGGGTTGTCTTGAATTTTTAAACATGAGAATAACCCTTGGAATTCAGCACAAGCTCAAGGTTCACTTCTCTCCTTTGGACTCTGTCTTAAGAACCAGTCCTTGCAGTTTAATTTTAACGGTGTGGAGAGTCATCAAGCCAGGCTTTCCTTTTTGAAAATGGGGTGGAATAATGGCTTGAAGAATCAAATTTGGTTGAGCATGCTTTGATTGGAAAGTGCCTTATTGTTTTCTCCTTACACATGTGAATGTTCTCTCCATAACAAATAGGGCTGCCAACATCCTGGTGGCGGCTGGAGATCTCCCGCTATTGCAACTGATCTCCAGGCGATAGAGATCAGTTCACCTGGAAAAAATGGCTGCTTTGGAAGATGGACTTTCCCCCCCAAACCATACCCTCCTCAGGCTCCACCCCCAAAATCTCCAGGTATTTCCAAACCCAGAGGTGGCAATGTGATGTGCTTCGCGGGGAAGTGATGTCATAGAGGCCACCATCTGAAGCTGCCATTTTGCCCATGAGAATTTATCCCTGAAGTCTGGAGATCAGTTGTAATTCTGAGAGATTATCAGGCCTCATTGGAGGTTTGCAGTCCTATTTGGATCATATGTACACTGGGAGTTTTGTGCTAGGCACAACACTAGGTACTGTGTAATATACCTTATATGTAACCTGTGGAGTGGTTCATATGTTTACTTTTATAGCCTACCCAATTCAGAAGGTTCAGCATAGTAAAAGCACCCACTTTGTGAAGCAAAATAAAATTAATCAAACTAAAATAGATTGAATTTTTCCATTCTGCCTCTGTTAAGAGCCCCAAAGGGCAAGCCCAAACAGTTAGATCTTATAATGCTTCCCAAAGGTGTTAGTGTTTATACTTCAATAAGTTTAGGAGAGGCTAGAGAGCTCTCCAACAATGCACTGGTTTTTCATATGTAGGTGCTCAATCTCTGGTAGGCAGATGGAACTGAAGAGGTTCCTTCATCATATAGAAGATCTTCCTAATCTCTTTATACAGATGACTATAAAACTGCTTGAGGAAATCAGTGCATCCCACCCTGGATGCAACACGTTTGTCAAATAATTCACATCATTCTATTTTATTTTTGTTTCCTTGTATTATGCTATTGCAGCCCTGTGTCTTGACTCATTAACTGGTAGCATTGAAAATGTTGTTATTCCAGTGACCTTGTCTTTAACACTGTTTGGTGCTTTTCTAGAAAGGCTAGGAATTCACCATTGCATTTAGTGAAGTGGAAAGCAGTCAGACCTGAAGGTGTATTTTTTTTAAAAAAACTGGACTCCACCTGAAACAACATGGTGAGTCAATAGTTTGCTTTGCTTTCTCTGTCAGAAATCATTTTGATTCCCAAGGGAATGTACAGATTTGTAAGAGACTGATTTTTTTTTTTTAAAAATGTGAAACTAAAATGGAGTTGAGAGAAATAGTCTGTTAGCAAAGAGAACTACACTGAGGAAGCAGTTCACCTTCCCTGAACAGTTAGCTTAGCTATGCTAATGGGGGGAAATGATAAAAAATGTCAGAAGCTCAAAACCATAGTTCAGTGGCCAAATCCCTGCTTTGTAGTTTAAGGCCTCAGGTTCAGTCACCGGAATCTCCATTTAAGGGATTTCTGGTAGCAGGACTGGGAAAGACCTTCTGTGGTAAACTGCTACCAGTCAGATTAGACATTACAGGATTGCATAAACTCGTAGCCTGAGTCTTTATAAAGAAGCTTCATATAACTGAAATATTGACAATTTTATTTTTTCTAAGAGGTACGTTGGATGCACTCAGACATTATGGTAAATCATGGTTGTTTAATGATGATTTGCACAAGAAATGCAGGTTAGTCTACCAGATGATGGTAACAAAATCCCAATTCATGTATAAAGTCCAGCTTGTTTCTTTCTCCCTGCCTGTTCTCCTCCCAGAAGGAAGCTGTCCTTCTTACTCCATCTGTGTTGCCAAGTGCTCATGAAGGACAATACTGCTCAACAAACTGTAGCTTATGAATTCAAACAAACCCATAATTGCAAGCACACACCCAAATGAGGACAGCAGACAATGTTGTGGGTTAGGCTGAAGTTTTATTAATAATTAAAGCTGAACTGCAAGTAATTAAATTTAACTCTGCATTTTATTACATTTGTGCAGGCACCCTAAATGGTTTCCTAATGGATTTGCCAGTGTTTGGGTAACCTGGCTCAAAACTGGCATACCTCACTTTGCCTTGCTTGCACACTAAGCATGTGCTGAGAGACATTGTTCATCAGTAGCATTCCCCGTCGCTAGTTGGCATGTGGGTTCTGATGATGCTGTCCAACACTGAGGGAGTTCTCAAACCACAACCGGTGCAAACTGTTCTTGGCAAACCAACTGCAAATCCTAGTTCGATATCCTGGTTTAGTGCTAGCCAACAAATCTTGGTTTGTTGGACCATCTAGATATCACAAGTCACCGGACTATGATAAACTCTGGTTTATTGTGCATCCTAGGACTTTACCATAGACTACACATACATTTCTAAAACATACCAAGTTACAGATTAAAGGGTATTTTTAAAAATCCTTATTCGGAACTTACATTTTTCCATTGCTTGTTTGTTACACTGTCCCTAAAGTGAAATGTGAGACCTTTACTCCTTTCTCTGTGCAATGGCTACATTCTGTGAATACATGCTGTCCACTGTCATGCATGCTGTCCACTGTCTCCTCATTTGTTTCAACAGCAGCAGACCCAGTAAGGTAGCTGTTGTGTGGAGGGTTTCATTGGCACATGCAAAAATCATTCACAGTTGGGTGAAACATCATTTGACTTTATTGCAACATCACAGGTCTTAGTATAATAATAATAATTTCCACCCAGGTTAGAGCTAGAATCAAAACTACAGGTATTAAATAGGCTAAAAAAATACTGGTTTGGGATTATTTCCCCTAGCATACATAACAGTTGCTACTAGCCTGGACATGTATCAACAAGAGCTACATTTTAAATCTGATTGCTAATTCCTAATGAAAACCCCCCCTAAGAGGTTGAAGCTTTGCTTCGTTTCAAATAGATAGTTGACTCAATGCAATTTCTATCCATTCTAATTTCAACTTCTTTACAGTGCTGGCCCATATCTGTCTCAGTTTGCCCCTGTCTATGAGGGAGATGTGCATGGAATAGCATATATTTTTCTAGTAAAATTGTCATGGGAGAAAAATACAAGCAAAAGTTCATAAAAGTTGTTTCTGTTTAAGGAAAGTTTGTCTGCACTCATCATAGGGCACTTGAAGGACGTATCTGTGTGAAACTGTCCTCTGGAAACCTGTATTCCTGTTATGTCAGGTAGATTTTGTGTGATCTGTCAAGCCATTGTATCCATCTGCATGTTGAAAATGTTTATGACCTCAACGATTCTAATTTAACATTGAACTTATTTACCTGAAGCATTTCTTGCTTTGAAAGCTGTAGTGCTTGTTTAATAATGCAGGAAAAAGAACCTTTTAGAAGGCAAAACCGAGCTGAATACTCTTTGAATTACGCAGCAATGTTTATTTTACATGAAATGAACTGTAGCAGAAAAAGAGTCAGCACCCCTATGCACTCTGATATCAGCATTGTTTAAAACAAAACAAAACAAAACACTGCTGTTGAATTTTAAGGATGCTGCATATATTAAATCCTTCTTTTTATCTATAAAGCAAGCAAATGTCTTATCTGAATGGAGAACATATATGATTAACCCCTTGTAACACCTATGTTCTGCAGAACAACAGAACATATTTGTGGTTCATGTACTAAGATCTGGTGATGTGTGTTAGCCTATTCTTTCAAGATATATGCTAGGATGATGGATAAGGGCAGGCATTACCCTTTATGCTAGAAATATCAGCTCTTAGTTTTTGTTGTATCCTCTAATGATCAGAGGGAAATCAGATGTCTGTTTTGCTTTAAGTGGAACATAGATAAACCCGACCTGATCATTAAGCAAACAAACAAAAAAGATCTCAAGTCAAGCTTAAACTGAGATGGTAAATAATGAGGTTGATGAGATCAACATTTCTGTTGTTTATTTTTGAGTTGTTAGTACTCTTGACAGTGGTTATTACTACAATCAGTTAATCTCAGTATGGGTACCGCATCTTCTTGATACATGCAGCAAAAGTTCACATTCTCTTCTTTGATTTTGGTTTTGATGGCCCACCTGAAAACGTAATATGAAACTATATTTGCCTGTGATCTTTGGCCTGTTTATCTCCATTGCACCTTAACAAGTATTACTTTTATGCTTGTAGCAGAAAGCCTGTCTTACTTTTCCTGTCCCTTTCCCACAGCTTTTCACAAAATAGAAGGAAATGACTATTGTATTGAGGCTAGCAAGGCCAAAGCTATTTATTTATTATTCTTTTAAAAAAGCATGATGATAGATGCCAGCAGCTTCTCTCTTTCTGTCTCTCGCTCTCTGTTTCTCTCTCTCTCTCGGAGGCTGGCTTCCAAATTCATTGGAAATAGAAATCTGGCTGTTCAGCTACAAGAGGGTACATTTCAGCTACAGGTGTTCACTGCCTGAAGTAAATGCAAAGCAGAGAGTGTTTCTGGAGTGAAACTGGGGCCCCAGCAATGCTATAATGCGTATCAAAATGAAGGCAGCATGTTTTATCTGATTGAGGACTGAACAAAAAGGAAGAAAGAAAAACTGGAAATGGAAACACAGACCTTGTACACAGTTAAATGCCATCCAATTCACCTGGGCATATAAATGACATAGCCACTTCTTAGAAGCTAGTATACAATTTCTTGTTACCATTTCATACAGGGAGGATTCACGCATCATGTGGGAGTACTGAAACAGAAAGAACAAATGACTCCTACTTCATATTTCCAGGCTTTTGGATAAAGTTTAGGGGTGTGCAAACAAACAAAAAGGTCAGCTTTAGTACTTATGTTACTTTATAAACTTGAGATAGAGTGTTTAAAATCTCAATTAAAGTCAGATATTAGTAACTCGGTCTAACAGTTTTTTCCCCATTGGTTTCACTTGGAAACAGAGCTTTGCATCTAATTTATGTCCCCCCGCCCCACAATCACCCAGTTTAGATTAAATTCCCATCCCTCAACCAAAGAAGCCTCCTTCGTAAATTTTGGACAGAGCAAGAGAGGGCCATCTCAAAATTACATTTATACACTAGAATTTGAAATAGGTTGGTATGAATTGGGGTGTAAACGGGCTTTTGGGTGCTTTACTGGAAGTCTCAGTTGTGGCGTGGGAATCAGTCCACACAGATAAGGTAAACTCCCCTCCCCCAGACTCCCCTCCCCCTCACAGCAATCCAGGGTTTCTGCATTTATTTCCCAGCCCAGCGGAAATCACGTAGGCTGGGGAGGGGGGGGGATGCTTTAAGCACCAGAGTTAAGATGCGCGACAGGTGGAGTTTCTGCCTCCTGAGCCGTAGTTTTGTCTAAAATTAGAACATCTTATCCTCCCACTTTTTTTGTATAGAAAAGACTGCCTGCCTTTTCCCCTCTACTGGGGCTATTAAAAGTGGGGAGCACCCCAGGTGGGTTCTTATGGGGGGAAAGCATGGATGCTTAGCCACTTAATGGGAAAGTGCAGCCTTTGAGAGGTCTCAGACCCTCTCACATGGAGAGAGGATTCGAGCCTTCCTCAACATTGACCTCTGTGTTGGTGGCAGAGCCTTATCAATCTATCCATCCTTCCTCTGCGCCAGCAGGGCAGCTATAACGGGGGATAGAAATGCTGACATTCTTTATATGGATTACTGAGGTAACATACGTGACATTCTTTGTGCACTACCCCCCCAATGCTAAGTGAGGTATTTTATATATAGATGCTTTATTCCAATTTGATTTTTGTGTGTGGTTGAATTAGTATTTGGTGTGTGGGCAGCAGAGACCCGTGTGGCAAAGATCTGCATGGTGACAAACAATGAACTCTCAGGGTCAATGAAGTGTTGTGGTTAGACTGTCAGACTATGATAGGAGAGACCCAGGTTTGGACCACCACTCTTCCATGGAAGCTGACTGGGTGACCTTTGACCAGTCACTCTCCATGAGCCTAGCCTACCTCACAAGGTTGCAACTGTGAAGGTAAAACAGAGGGGGAAATGATGGTATCAGCTGCTTTGGGTCTCCTTTGGGGAGAAAAGCAGGGTATAGATGTATACACGAATAAATAAAATAAATGATGAAAAGTGAGCGGAGATAGTGGGGGCATCATTAAAAGACTAGAAGCTCCACTGTCTAAAGAATGAAATATTTACCTGGGCACTGCCTGCACATTTTCAAGAAAAAGGCTAAAGGCTTCTATTAAAAGAAGCTTGTAAGCTTAGGATTTTTGTGCCGGTTGTCAGATTCTGTCTGATTTGATACAAAATTCCACCTGTACCAATGTCTACAAATTGGCAAACTGCCAAACTTGGGACCCCTACCAGCTTCCCAGTACATTAGCCTGCATCATCTTTATGATCATGTGCCACAAACAGGAATGTTCAGGAGAGTAATGATTTTTGAAATACTCAGCTATGGATCAGACATGGGATAGAGCCAAGTAAAACATGAATAGCAGCTCTAGGCATTGTCATGCCAAGTACCTAGGCTGCTTTGCAAGCAGCTTTAGAGTGATGTTGTTTTTAGCGGGAGGGGGAAGAAAAGCTCCGTTTCTATCCTGGCTGAGCAAAGAACCCAATGGGAAGGCTGTTTTTCATGGTCTGCCTATTTTGTTTTCACTCAAGGTCCCACCTCCTACCTTTGTCTCCTCCTGGCTCTTGGCTGTTTTGCTTATGGGAAGCAAGGGCTATGCATGATAACAGCCACTTGTGCCAAGGTCATCTTGTTGATCAGGATTAACTGTTTCAGCAATAAACAAAGCAGGGGGCAGATAAGGGGTTTCGGCACCTGCCCCCTGCTGCTCTGGGTGGTTCTGGATTCCAGATGGCACCAACCCCCCAACCTCCCCCCCCCAGCCCCAAACTGAGGAATGTTGACCAGGCTGGATTGCTTCCACCCCACCGCTCTGTTTGGAAATAGCTTGGCTGTGTCGCCTCTCCCGCCTCCCTCTCCAGATAATGAAATGCAGCAGCAGCTGGCCGATGGCTGGGAAAGTGCAGACCCGGCACTGAACTCTTCCCATTCAACTATTCAGCAGCACTGAGGCAATGTCAGTCTTAGGGGAGAGGGCGAATGAAAAGGGGTTGGGTGCCTCGTAGCTGTGGGACAGGCAGGCTGCCGTAGGTGGGGCTTTCTTTCTGGGCTGAGTAGAGGTGGGGTGGCAGAGAGGCAAAGGGAAAATGGACCCTGGGCCCATTTTCACCCTTCACCTTCTGAGCACTTCAGAGCAAGGGAGGCAATTGTGGTAGTTTGGGCAGGCTTGTAAATTATGCTTTGCTGGGGGGGGGGAAATCCAGCTGTCCCCATCTGAATACTCTTTCCCTTTCTGATCTTACTTGTTGAGAAGGAGGCGGCTTTGAACTTCAGCTGAATAGATCCAGATCCAGTTCGGCCGTTCCAATCGTGTGCAAGTGCACACACGCTCAAACTCTCCATCTGTTTCGTATATGCACTGTAATATCAGAAATATAACAGTGATCTTATCCATGAAGATATTTGGGGACTGGGGAAGATGGCCTCATATCTGCTGCAGAAAAGTAAGCTTGCTGGAAAATAGAGGCAGCTCAATTGACCCCTCCCACTTCCATGGCCTAAGTGGCACCTTCTCCTGGCTAATATACATACTCCAGCCTAAACTAGGAAGGTTTTTGGGTCAAAAGGGGAGGGGGACAGATAAACCCAAGGTTAAAGGTCGCATCTGGTCTGGCCTCTGCTCACAGGGAGGCTGACAACTATACATCATAACTACTAAGCAGTACTGAGCAAGGCTGCAATTTGCATTGATTATGCCACGATAGTAGGGTTGCCGGCCTCCATATGGTGCCTGGAGATCTCCTGCTGTTACACCTGATCTCCTGCTATTATACCTGATCTCCAGGTGACAGAGATCAGTTCACCTGGAGAAAATGGCCGCTTTGGAAGGTGGACTCTATGGCATTAAGTGTGTGTGTAAAGTGCCATCAAGTCGCAGCCAACTTATGGCGACCCCTTTTTGGGGTTTTCATGGCAAGAGACTAACAGAGGTGGTTTGCCCCGCTGAAATCCCTCTCAACCCCCCAAACCCCCAAAATCTCCAGGTATTTTCCAACCCGGAGCTGGCAACCCTACATAATAGGCTGGAAAGAGGTGGGCAGCACCAAAGAAAGTGAGGAGTTTATATCCTGCAAACCTCAGGGAGAGAATTAATTTTACCTACATTTTCGATCTGTAATCATGAAGACTAGTACAATTTTTAAAAACAAAAGTTATATTCTTAGGGTGGGTTGAGAAATTCCTGGAGACTTGGGGGTGGAGCCTGAGGAGAGTTGGTGTTTGAGGAGGGGAGGGATGTCAGCAGGCTATGCCATAGAGTCCACTCTCCAAAGCAGCCACTTTCTCCAGGCGAACTGATATTTGTCATCCGGATACCAATTGTAACACTGGGAGATCTCCAGACCCCACCAGGCAGTTGGCAATCCCTATATTCTACAGATCCTAAATTCTGGAGCAGTTTATCACATCATAAAACATATACAATGGCTGAGTACATAGTTTACAATTACAATATGTGAAGAAAATTATTTTCATGAGTCTGACTCATGTTCAGGGGAGACACGGCCGCTTGGGTCGCCAGGTCCCTCTTCACCACTGGCAGGAGGTTTTTGGGGCAGAGCCTGAGGAGGACAGAGTTTGGGGAGGGGAAGGACATCCGGGGAGAATGCAAGGAAGGCTCCAATAATAAATCAAAAGACGACACTTCTAGATAAGCTTTTTACATTATTAGTGAAAGCTTAATAAATGTACACATTTACATATAACAAAAAAAATATTTTCTTACCCCATAATATTGTTGAACCATATCAGGTCAACAATATTATGGGGTAAGAAAATATTTTTTTGAAGGATTGTTATATGTAAATGTGTACATTTATTAAGCTTTCACTAATAATGTAATTTCATAACAAATGCATCTTTTAATGTGTCCTTAGAGGCTACATGCCCCGTGAAAAAATATGATTTATGGACATTAAGTATAACTGAAGAATTTATGGATATTAAGTACAACTGAAGAAGCCAATCAGGCGAAACGACCACTTATCTAGAAGTGTCGTCTTTTGATTTATTATTGGAGCCTTCCTTGCATTCTCCCCGGAGAGACGGTCGGTCTGAAGCACGGCCATCGTGGGAAAGTTGGGTTTCATAGGAGTTTTTCTTCATGGAAGTCGGGTTTGACTCTTTTTGGTTTATGAACTTTACATTGGATTCTCCTATGAACTGGGAATGAACTTGAATTCCTTTTGAAATATTGCTTTGGTGTATTTGGTTTGATGTTTACTATTTTTTTGGTTATTATATGAACATTAACAAATGTTTTTGTACCATACATTTTTCTAGTTGTATTTATTGTGATTGAGCCACGTGCTGTTGTTCTTATCTACTCAGTTCTTGTCAGCATAGGTCTTGTGTTTTTTCTAGACTACCTAGAGGTTGGCAACCCTAACCGCCACCCCCACATTTACCCGAGGAGATTGCAAGCTCCAGCAAAGGCAGTCTGTGCCAGCAAGCCCCACAGCGGGGGTAGGAGCCTGGTAGCTTGCAGCAGGGTGGAGTCTGCTTGGGAGTCGGCCAGCTTGAAGGAGACTAGCCAACTCTCAGCAGCAGGCTTAGCAGCACTGACCATCTTAGAGGAGGTCGTGCAGGGCAGCCAGCTGTTTAAAGGAGTCCAGGAGGAAGAGCCAGTGAGCTCACCACTTCAAGGCAAGCATCTATTGTCCCAAGGGTTTGTCACTCCTCAGGGCTGGACTGGAGAAGGAGGATGGGCTGAGCCCAGGGTTTGCCCTTCCTTGGGGCAGCATTTAAAGGGCGTGCCCAGGAGCTGCCAAAGGGGAAGAGTCAGATCCATTACAAGACAGAGGAGAATTGGTAAAGGGCTGAACAGAGTGGGGAAGTGAAGAAGTGAAGAAGAACCCCCTCCTCTTGCTCTATTCTGAGGTTCTATCCTGGGGCCCTGGCCCAATTAAAGGCCACCCTGGACTTACACCTGAAGACAGCAGAATCTGACACTCATTAGTGCTATTATTATTTGACTTTGGTTTTACACTGCTAGAGTTAGCAGTGGCAGGATTTCTAGCCTTTAGGATTTCTTTAAAACACTTAACATAAAACCCCCTAAACACAAAAGCAATTGAAAGATAACCTTTTCTGCAATGCATTAAATTTAGGTAATTTTCTCCTCTATAATTTCAGGCTGTCTGCTCCCTGCTGGAAAGGACGTAGATGCAAAGTACTAGCACATATTAAATAGTTTGCTTCCTGCCACAATAGTGAACTTTTAAAGATGGAAAGAAATTGCATTTTTAGACTGTTGTTCTATAAAAGTATACACTGACCATATTCAGCAAATTCAATTGGTTTATTTGTGATTAAAGATTGAAGCATTTTCCTCCTTAGGAAAAAAATCCTGGGTTGTTAAGAAACCAACTGGATTCCTGTACGTTTTCTATATGGAAACTTCATAGTGAATTATGTGGCATGAAATGTTTCTCCACAAAATAGGCAGTAGTCTTTAAATGCACAGTTGTTTGCATGATAGATGTTTGGTAAAATCCCATTGCTTACTCAGATTCACAGGTCTGTATTAAAATACATGACCCAAAGCCAGTGATTTAAGGATGGTTTTAACAGCTTGAATTTAGCATTTAAACCCTGGGCTCCTATGGTTGCTATAGAGTAATCTCCCAGCAACCTGGTTTCTTGCCAGCCTGCACTTGAAGCACCGATGGGAGGAAATGGGGTGGGGGTGGGAGACTTGGGCCACATGCTGGCAGCAGGTTGTACACCAGCATAGTGCTGGCATTATGGCATACTGAGGTCACTTCTGGTAAAAACCAGAAGTGACATCATGGGGTGCTCTAGAATTTGCAAAGACTTCATGGTTTTACCAGAGAGTTTTTACAAATCCTGGTGCATCCTGTGGCATAACTTCCATGGCACCCCTTTAATTCTCCTAGTGGTTGCCGGCTGCAGCCTGGCAACCCTGTTTAAATCTGAAGAAGAAGAAGAGTTGGTTTTTATAAGCCGACTTTCTCTACCACTTAAGGTAGAATCAAACCGGCTTAGAATCACCTTCCCTTCCCCTCCCCACAATAGACACCCTGTGAGGTAGGTGAGGCTGAGAGAGAATGACTTGCCCAAGGTCACCCAGCTGGCTTTGTGTGGAGGTGTGGGGAATCAAACCTGGTTCTCCAGATCAGACTCCACCGCTCCAAACCACTGCTCTTAAGCACTACACCACGCTGGCTCTCTTCTCCTCCTCCTCCTCCTCCTCCTAGGCCCTTGGTTACATTTGTAAAGTGAATGTACATTGGCTCTTTCTTACAAGCAGTGGTATGTGCATTCACTGTAATGTGAACTGGGTTTCTCGGTATAAGATGTATGTACATGTGTGATTAGATCAGGAGGCCTAA
Source organism: Euleptes europaea (assembly GCF_029931775.1). NCBI lineage: Eukaryota > Metazoa > Chordata > Lepidosauria > Squamata > Sphaerodactylidae > Euleptes > Euleptes europaea. Next base: position 82,153,545 of record NC_079314.1, on the reverse strand, counting down.
TGTAATTTATGCCAGTGTTTTATAGATCTTGTGTTGATTTATTAGCTTGTTATGCTGGTGCAAATGCTTGGGGACACTTGCTAAGGTATTTATTGTAACCAAACCTTCTGAATTCCATCTAGTGCTAAATACATTGTGACTTTTTGAGACTGGTGAGATCATTGCTTTTTTGGGTTGAGCTTTCATTGTGTGGCTAGACTGTCTTTGAATCATCACCAGATCATCTACACTTTGCCTTTCAGTTATCTATGAACTGTAATTCCCAGTTTATACATGTGATTGTGGCTCTCAGAGATGTGGCATATTCCATTATGATTTTATTGAATATATCTTATATCTAATAGTGAAGGGGGCATCTGAAGAAACTTAAATCTGTAAATTGGGCCCATTTATACAGAATCAGTCTTGAAGACCCCAGCACTATAAACCTGGGATATTTCAGTATCACTCTCAAGATCATCTCTGCCACAGAAGACAAAGATACTGAGCAGCAGGTGAGCAGCACACCAATAAAATCCCTCTTCTGTCTCCAGAGTCCAGTGCTAGACACAAACACTTGAAACGTGGAGTCTAGTGAAATGTATAGCTGGTAAAGGAGATAGAATCATAGCCTACAAGTGACCTTACTTTGTTGCCAATTTAGCCTACTTCAAACATCAGCTCTTATTAGGGTTGCCAGGTCCCTTTCCGCCACTGGCAGGAGGTTTTTGGGGTGGAGCCTGAGGAGGGCAGGGTTTTGGGGAGGGGAGGGACTTCAATGCCATGGAGTCCAATTGCCAAAGTGGCCATTTTCTCCAGGTGAACTGATCTCTATTGGCTGGAGATCAGTTGTAACAGAAGAAGACCTCCAGCCATTACCTGGAGGTTGGCAACTCTAGCTGTTATGCAGACTCACCACTCTAAGGCCTTCTTTTCTGTCAGGGTTCCATCTTATTCCATGCTTTAAATGTACACATAAAACTGCTGATTAAGGATATCCAATATATTCAGCTTAAGATCACCTCTTCATTTTCCTACTGCTGCCTTAATGTAAGAGGTAACCCTGTGATAGTTCTCATGGGACCCATGCCAAGGACAAGGAACAGGGCCTAAAACACAATGAAGACTATTCCCATGGTAAGAGATTTTAATCATTGTTCTGTGTGGGTGTAAAACTCATCATGAGAATTTTCAGCTGCATTCTTACGCTAAGCATAATATATAGTTCATGATAAGAACACTGAAGTCAAAAGTATATGAGAAAATGGATATACATTTTAGTAGTTTTCTGCAGACCTCAAACAGCAGGGTATTATATATAGTGTGTAGGAGAGCCAGCGTGGTGTAGTGGTTATGGTGTTAAACCTGGACCTGGGAAATCCAGGTTCAAATTGCCCCTTGCGCCTTGGAAGCTTGCTGGGTGGCCTTCTGCCAGTTGCACGCTCTTAGTCTGACCCTGGCTAGTATTTGGATGGGAGACCTCCAAGAAATACTAGGGTCATGACATGGAGGCAGGCAATGGCAAACCACCTCCCCAACATCTCTTGCCTTGTATATATTGTGTATACTGCCCAGTGTTGAGTAGGATCCCAGAAGCAGTCTTACTACATGTCTTACTACATGTCTTTTACTACAGTCTTACTGATGATTTATGCAGCCCATTTGATTGACTGTTTGGAAAGTAAACTGTCTGTTGGAATGTTGCCTGCTAGAAAAATGTACCGGTGCCTTAGAAAACAGACACCAATGCTTAGTTGAGCTTTACAACATCGGGTGAATTATCCTCTCTAATTTAGGTACCATGCCCCTCTCCAATTTAATTAAAAACTGCTTTCTGGGATGTGCAACACATGAGCGAGAAAGTAAGTATGTGGACTGGTTACCATTTAATTTTATGTCCAAATGATACCAAAGGAAGGCAAACATACAAACAAACATGGAGCCTACAGTCAGCCATGAACAAGCATGGAGAAAAACTGAGTGCTGAGTACAAAATCATGCTGGTAACTGACAGCCAAGATCAAGGGAATAATATTCTATGCCAAATGCTTCCTTAGTCTGAGTAAGAAAACCAAGATATTGCAGAACAGGAAATGCAAATTAGAAAAAAAAATGTTTAAAACTGTGTATTATGGTATTACGTTCTGACTATTACTTTTCCCCTACAGAGTTTGGTTTCATGGCATTGATACTGGGAAAGATGGAAGGAAAACCTTTGAGGAAGTTGTGCTAAAAGGCCTCAAAGCACAATGGGTAAACTGCCCATAATCTATGCTAAGTACTGTCTGTGGGGTTCATAATCATCAGTAGTTTTTATGCTAAGCAGTTCTTCATTCATATGACAGGTCAACCTATTTGACTGATGAGGAAACTGAGCTTAGTGACCTTCACTTACCGTATTTTTTGCTCTATAAGACGCACCTGACCATAAGACACATCTAGTTTTTAGAGGAGAAAAACAAGAAAAAATATATTCTGAATCAAATGGTGTACTGCCCCTGGAAGCCCGGCGGCAGGGGGGGGGGGTCTTTAAACTCCTCCGCGCTGCCATCCCAGCACTTTCAAGACCCCCCCCCCCCGCCTGGCTTCTAGGCAGCGCAGAGCCGGGCTTCCCAGGGAGTCCCTAGAAGCCGGGCGGGGCGGTCTTGAAAGTGCTCTGCGCTGCCTAGGCAGGCAGCACAGAGCAGTTTAAATACCCCCGCCCGGCTTCCAGGGAGTCCCTGGAAGCCGGGCGGCGGCGGCGGGGGGGGGGGGTGTCTTCAAAGTTCTCCACGCTGCCATCCCAGGCAGAGCAGAGCAGTTTAAAGAACCCCCCCGCTGGGGTTTTAGGGACTCCCTGGAAGCTCGGCGGGGGGGGGGTCTTTAAACTCCTCCACTCTGCCATCCCAGGCAGTGCAGAGCACTTTCAAGACCCCCCGCCTGGCTTCTAGGGACTCCCTGGAAGCCCGGCGGGGGGGGGGGGTCTTTAAACTCCTCCGCGCTGCCATCCCAGGCAGCACAGAGCACTTTCAAGAACCCCCCACCCGGCTTCCAGGGAGTCCCTGGAACCCCGGTGTGGGGTCTTTAAACAGCTCTGCGCTGCCTGGGATGGCAGCGTGGAGAACTTTCAAGATCCCCCCCCCCCTGCTCGGCTTCCAGGGACTCCCTGGAAGCCGGTCGGGGGGTATTTAAACTGCTCTGCACTGCCTGCCTAGGCAGCGCAGAGCAGTTTAACCTCCCCCCTCCCCCTGCGCTTCCCGGTCCCGAGGCTCAGCTGTTGGGCGGGGACTCCCGGGAAGGGGGGCGGTGGGGGTTTAAACTGCTCTGCGCTGCCTGCCCAGGCAGCGCAGAGCAGTTTAACCTCCGCACCCCCTGGAGCAGTTTAAAGACCCACCGCCCCCTTCCTGGGAGTCCCGGGAAGGGGGGCGGTGGGGGTTTAAACTGCTCCACGCTGCCTGCCCAGGCAGCACGAAGCGGTTTAAAGACCGCCCCGCCCAGTTTCCTGGAACTCCAAGGAAACTGGGTGGGGCGGTCTTTAAAGGTGGGAAAAGGCAGGTGTGGGGGGGGGTCTTGAAAGTGCTCTGCGCTGCCTGGGATGGCAGCGTGGAGGAGTTTAAAGACCCCCCTGCTGGGCTTCCAGGGAGTCCCTAGAAGCCGGGCGGGGCAGTCTTGAAAGTGCTCTGAGCTGCCTGGGATGGCAGCGCGGAGGAGTTTAACCTCCCCCCAGTGCTTCCCGGTCCCAGGGCTGCGCTGGGCGGCTGGGAGGGGCCTCCTGCCCCCCAGCTGGCTGGCGGCGTCCTAGCCGGCTCCTGGGGCGACCCGGCTCTGCGCCCCGCTGCTGCTGCGCTGGGCGGCTGCTGGGAGGGGCCTCCCGCCCCCCAGCTGGCTGGCGGCTTCCTAGCTGGCTCCCGGGGCACGTCGGCTCTGCGCTGGGCTGCCGCTGCCGGGGGTCGGCCGTGGCTCCCAGGGCCTCTCGCCGCTTTGCCCTTCTCCCCGGGGGCCGGATTCGCTCCATAAGACGCACAGACATTTCCCCTCACTTTTGAGGAGGAAAAAAGTGCATCTTATGGAGCGAAAAATACGGTTTCCATGGCCTAAATTGCAAACCAAATGAGACATATGATTGGATCATCCCAAAATTCTAAACATTCCAATAGAATCTATATAGGAAATTGCTTTGAATCAGCTTTGTTGGTGGGAGGAGGAGAGGAACTTAACTCTTCCCACTTTGTGTAGTTTTGGTGATTTACCCCCTTCCCATTGCTGCTGTTAAATCTCAAATGGAAAAAAGCCAAAAAAACTAGGATGCTAATCTCCCCCCCTTTTTAGTTGTGATAATATGCTGCTGTAATGGTTTGATCATGGAAATGAAATAGGAGGGGAAGTGTTACAGCCTCCACCCCCACAGCCCTGGTCCAGATTGGATCCCCATACAGTTTCTATTAGCATGTTACAAATGATGGAATGATTCATCCACAGATATCTTAGTGTATTGCCTGTTATGACCAGGAGGTGTGTTTAAATTCCAGTGTCCCAGGTCAAGCCACAGTGACGCAGAGAACAGCTGAGCGTTTATTGACCAATCAACCCTCTTCAAAGCCTTAAAAGAAACATTTCTACCTCAGTCTTTCAGGGGGGGGGGTTGTGAGTATATACATTGTGTACAAAAGCACACAAGAATGTTCCAGCAAAAGGCTATCTGATGTGATTTAATGTCAGGACAACTTTGTTAAAATACTTCCCAGAGCAAAAAAACACACAAAAAAATCCCTTTGTGTCTGATGTCTGATTCATAGTTTGTTTTCACAGGGAGGGGAAAATATTCTACTATTCCAGGCTACATCAAGGCCATACTCCCAACTACAGGAGAAAAGTAATAGAAATATTTATTCTGGTTAATTATAATCTATGGTAAGCTATCTGGACACCAAGTTCTACAACTGAATCAACATACTCTAATCTTGTACGGATTTTATACCACATATCCTAGCACGAATAGCTAGATTCCAGTCTAGTAGCACCTTAGAGACCAACAAGATTTTGGGGGGTATGAGCTTTCCAGAGTCAAAGCTCTCTTCCTCCCTAACACAGTTAGTTACAGTTTCCGTATAAACAGATCCTATTAAATTTCAAAATTTCAAATTTTCAATACCTTTATTGGCATACCATCTAGCAGTCGATCAAATAAAACCAGCCCTCTAACCATCATTTAACAGATCCTATTAAGTATTTGCGCTCATTTGGTGAATTCATTTCCTACAGCCCAACAACTTGATAGAGCACTGAATATGCCCAGGAAAGTGGACAATGGCAAGTTTTGTGGATGGTCCCTTTGAGAAATTTTACATATGCCAAAAATATACACCAAAGTGGTCTATTCTGGGGTAGTAGGAAGAAAAGGTCAATGTGCTATATGTGTGTGTAAAGTAAATGCTATAGAGTCCACCCTCCAAAGCAGCCATTTTCCTCCCGGGAAATGATATCTGTAGCCTGGAGATCAGTTGTAATCAGATCTCCAGTCCCTACCTGCAGGTTGGCAACCTAGTGTCTAGGTTTGAGTTTTCTACCCACCGTTAAGAAGCTAGCCAATGTAGGGGTGAACATTTTTACTAGTTTGAAATGAAAGCACTTTCATTATAAAACAAATATATGTCCTTCAATTAATTTTTTCTCACACATAATGCATTTGCTTCTTTTCCTTCACGTATTGTTGGGTCCTCAGCTATTTTGTCTGCAGAAGAGCCATTTTCTCTTTCTCTGAAGCAATCACAATTGGCTTCCCTGGAGCCATTTTCCATTGCAAGCCCCAGATAACTAAGATGGTTCTTGTTCTGTTTTCCCTTTATAGTTCCCCTTTATAGAGGCTTTTGTTGGCAGGTGGGAATTGTTGGCTGTTGATATCAAACTGTGATACTCTTTTTGCAAGAATTGTGTCTTTATGGTCCTTTTACATTCATTGCTTTCTGTTATTGTAAAATGTTGTCTTCATAATGTTTAGAAAGAATGACTTATTTGCCTGTATGCCTTTTTCTTAGCATTATACTTTGAAATCTATTCCACACTCTTAGGGAATGATTAATGTTTCTTTTTAATTGAAAATTCCCTTTCTCTGGCTCTTCTCACACTTCGTGCACACTTTTTGTTTTTACTGTATATCTTTTTTTCTTTTTAAATTTTTTGTCTTTTTTTGAAGGAAATTAAAAAGGGTTTGCCTTTTAAAACTTGGCTGTAAAATATATACCTGGCTAGTAATGGATATCTTTTATAATCCTCCACCAAATGTATTAGTTTTACTTCTTGTGCTTTGTATGTGGAAGAAAATTTGGAAGTAGGTAAAGAATATGAAAAAAAGCATTCTTTGTTAAGTTTCTTTCCCCCCAGAATAAACTTTCTATCTGAACTACATAATACATCTATCAAATTTGTTGATTGTTGTGTTATATATGTACAATCCACTGGGTCCATTCCTCTTGGCACTTTCTGAATATTGGAAACATATCTGAGATAAGCTTCCTTATGATGGCATTCTATCTTCAGAGCTGTATATAATGTTACTCCTGTTGAGCCATATGGTTTCTCCACACTCAGTAAAGGTCATGTTTGACCTTGGTATTCAGTTGAAAGACTGGTGTTATTTTAGAGATTATCTTTAACTGTGGTGAAGTAATTATTATTTTATGCATAACTCAGCAGGTATTATAAGGGCTTGGCAAAGAATCAGAATGGGTATGGTTTAGCCACGTTCTTTCTAAACCATTCACATACATTAAACTAATAAAACAATCTCAGGCATGCTTGCTTGGAATTAAATTCCACATAATTCAGTGACCTTACTACTGTAGCAGTATGTTTAGGTTAGTAGCCATGTAGTTCATATTTATTGAGTATAGTTCTACACTAGTCAAATATAGTGCAATTGTCATCATTTATGTGCTCAGTAGGGTTGTGCATATCGATAAACACAAACCGAAAATAAACCCAAAATTAGCCATTTCGGCAATATTCTGGTTTCACGTTTATTGGATAACAAAACCTGGGAATAAAGCTGTGGCCGAATAGCCAATCACTAAATCTGCCAAATAGGTATTCAGCTTTTTTGGGCGTTGGCTTTCCTCAGGCTTTTCCCTATGGGATTTTTAAAAAATGAGCTCTGGGGGAGGCATTTTTGGAGGTAAAATTTCCAAATTTTCAGGGTTGCTTCAAGGGTCTCTCCTTGCATGAACCACAATGTTTGGTGAAGATTGGGTCAGGGGGCCAATTTGATGGGGTCCAGAAGGGGTCAGCCCCTTTTCCATAGAGAAGCATTGCAAACTTTACCATACTTCTCTATGAAGGAGAGGGTTTACCCCTTCCAAACCTCATGAAATTGGACCCCTTGGCCCAAACTTTACCAAATGTTGGGGTTCATGCAAGGAGAGTCCCTTAAAGCTACTCTGCGAATTTGGTGCCTCTACCTCAAAAAATGCCCCCCCGGGGAGAATTTTAAATTTATTTACTTTTCACAGTCTGCAATGGCCATCTGCTTGAAAACTCAGTTTCCCATGAATTCTTGCAATGGGCATGCACAATTGTGCAGGACCATTGCAAGATTCATGGGAGAGTGAGTTTTCAAGCAGGCAGTCATTACAGACTGTGAAAAGTAAGTAATTTTAAAATTCTCCCAGGGGGGCATTTTTGAGGTAGAGGCACCAAATTCACAGCGTAGCTTCAAGAGACTCTCCTTGCAAGAACCCCAAAGTTTGGTAAAGATTGGGGCAGGGGATCCAATTGTATGGGGTCCCGAAGGGGTAGCTTTATTCCCCATAGAAAAACATTGTAAACTTTATCATGCATGGAGGAGGGGGGCGACCCTTTCTGGACCACATAAAATTAGACCCCCTGACCCAATCTTCACCAAACTTTGGGATTCATGCAAGGAGCGTCCCTTGAAGCTACCCTGAAAATATGGGAACTCTACCTCTACAAATGCCCCCAAAGGAGCTTTGGGAAAAAATCCCCATAGACTATAATGGACCCGAATTTTCTGGTAAACCCAGAAATAAGCCGAATATTGATATTTACCAGTATAGGTATTCGGCTTATTCTGGGGTTACCAAAAATAATCAAGCCCAATAAACCCAAACCTGAAATTTACTGAATTTATTTTTGCATGACCCTAGTGCTCAGTTATAATGGGGGTTCCAGGCATCAATTGTTATCAATCTACTGTTCTCCTATTCTTTCCTTGTTGTGGTCCCATTTTTATAGGAACTAATTTGTGATTGTTGGGCTATTTTTTGTTTGTTTTTGCTTTTGTGGAGAATAGAAGCACAGTTTAGGTGATGTATGGATGGTTACTATGCTACTATTTTGTTGTGTTTTCGGGATGATATTTTTGTCCATGGTGTGGAAAGCATAGTTCCAGTTGTCAACCTCCAAACTACTTGCCACGATCGCCTCTTTGAAACTGACACTACTGTACCCTTGTGAATTGGTGCCATTTCTGTTACTACTATTATGTGCTATTTCTGATGTCATGATGTAATAGTGCTAATTAGCACAAACGGGAGGGGGGGATATGAAGCTGTACACCTGCCAATTCAATATACAGATTCATGATCATAAGCAAAAAGAACCTGCTGCGTGGATGGGAAAATCTGGGAGGTAAATTATTTCAAAATCTTAATATCCTCCAGCATATAGATCTTCCATTTTAATTCTGAAAATAGTTAATGTCAGAACACTGACAACTTGATTGTGAAGAATGGTCCCAATGTGGAACCACCCTAGAGATAAATTCCACCGTGTTTGGTGGGGCTTATTCCCCAGCAAATGTACATAAGATTGCAGTCAGATTCACATAAAAATGTAAATGTTTTTTAGAACTTTTTCTCCTATCTGAAACCTTTCTTCCTTTCCAAACATGAATTCCCATTTTGATAGCATTTTTTGTAAAATGCTCATGTAATTCTCTGTGGCTTAGAAGATAACTTTTCAGCTTAGCCTCAGGGAAAATCCTTTCCAAAATATCACAACTGTTTTCTTCTCATATATTGGCTTAGTTACTATGGCTCTCTCATCTTTGTGTTGGCTAGTTATGTCATAGTTATGAAAGCAACAAAGTACAGGCCTGCCACAGTCATTTTTCCATCCATTCTTCAAACATAAGTATGACTGAAAACAAAACAAAAGGAGGCATTGCTTCCTGTGGGATTCCTTGTTGAAACACAGCATAGCGCAGACACCTGTATTGTATCTACGGTCAGCTAGTTGTTTAAGGTTATAGATCAAATCAAGCCTGAACTGACCCTAGAAGCTAAAATAACTAACATGAGGCTGTTGTACTTTGGTCACGTTATGAGAAGACAAGAGTCACTGGAAAAGACAATTATGCTAGGAAAAGTTGAAGGCAGCAGGAAAAGAGGAAGACCCAACAAGAGATGGATTGACTCAATAAAGGAAGCCACAGCTCTCAGTTTGCAAGATCTGAGCAAGGCTGTCAAAGATAGGACATTTTGAAGGACATTGATGCATGAGTTGGAAGCGACTTGATGGCACTTAACACAACACACACAGTTGCTTAGGAGTCTGGAGTTTTCCAGACTGAATGTCCTGAGCAAAAGGATTAAGTTCCTGGATGTTAGGTTGCACTCCAGACAATGTCTGGGCTGTCAAATTATTTCCACTATATTGTTTCACCCTAGAAGAAATGGGTTAACAATTGGAATGGTAAGGAAACAACCAATTCATGTTTGATCGGATATTTATCCAACTCTGGAGAGTAGTACATTCAACCGAAAAGAATAACCTCATCTTCAAAGCTATCCTCTTGCTAGGCTTGATTCGTGCTTCACAAGTGGTGGGGAAACCCCAAATGTCATCTTTGGAATTCTGTTAACATTCATTTGCTGATATGTAAGCTCAAGAGTAGGTAACAAATTTTACTACCAGCTGGAACTGTGGAGTAACAGTCTTGTGCTGATTTTCTCGGTAGAGAATGCTGAAGAACTCATTTTGTGTCAAAAGTAATTGCACGAGCAGGTGCAGTTGAGCAATCGTGTTTTGGTTGCAACACGGCTGTGTCTCAGTGCTTACCACAAATGTTGATATATAGAGATATGCATGTAAGAGTCACTTCTGCTTTTATAACTCCATCCAAACTGCCTGAAAAGAACTGCATAAACAAGGGTAAAGAAATAGTTAGAGACAGAACAGCCACCCACCCACTTGCGTAGTTGTCCAGAGGATGACTCTAACAATAAACAGTATTTCAGATGTTTGTACAGGGAATGGTACCAGGTAAAATACTGAGCAATTTTTTATTATTAGTCACCCTGGGGGCCTTTTTAGGCTGAAAGGCCTAATATAAACATAGTAAATAGACATACATGTGTGGTCTGCGCTTGACTTTATGTAATAAATTGTGCAGGCTTAAAATTATGCATGGGGAGCCTACTGTAATTGCCATTGGCTCACATTGGTTTGTTCCAATTCCAGCCACATTGCTTTCTGATTTACTTGGATTGTCCTTGGTCCCATACAATCATGGAGACTATTAGCTGTGACAGTGAAATAGAATCTCCATGTTCAGAAATGGTATACCATAGGAAATGTAAGGGATTGACAGATTGATAGCTCTTTCTTGATTCTTTGGGTGGTGCTGCATGACCCTTCTTATTCCATTGTTCAAGGTGGGAGCTGAGAAGTTTCTATAGAAGATCCCTTGAAGAAGCAAATTGTGAAATGAGTAGGGATCTAGAAGAGCTAAATAAACTCTCAACCTTGCACCTGGCTCTCCTTTGTCTTTTCCTTCTTAGTTGACAATGGCCCTTAATTGGTGGAGCAATTGTCTGGTTAATTTTGATAATGAACAAGACTGTGGCATGCTCTGGCATCTTGTGTCTTAATTTGACCCAAAATGGAATACCTGTGGTGGTGATAACAGGGGCAAGCTTTGATTTTTATACTTCTGTTTGTAGACCTTCCAGTGCAGGATCATGTGATTTTGGGGGGATTGTCCATAAAAGATATGTTAAGGAAGTATGGGGAAGGACAGAATGGTAGGTTGGTTAGAAGCTCAGAGAGAGAGTTCTGTTTGCTAACCTTCTAATCTCTAACCCACCTCCAGGAATGGGATGGGAGCACTTTGACCTTAATATTATGCAATACCATGTCTGTTAAAATGAAGTGCCTGTTTTATGTGACCTTCTTCTGAAAGAGCAATTTGACTTTGCATGATTGACTGAGACTTGGGTGATATCTCTGATAGCGTTATTATGTCTTAGATGGTTCCAGCTGGGCATGTAGTCCTTTATTAACCTCTAACAGCTTGGGGATGGGTGCAATGGCAGTTGTCCTCCAAGAGTCTCCTTTCTCAGACTACCAGTGCAGAGTATTGCTGATATTAATTGTGTGCTCCTATACTGGACACTAGGGTAAATTGGGTATCCTTTGGTTTACCATCCACCTAGTTTGCCCTTGAATGTCCTGTCTGAGCTGGTGGAGGTGGTCTTTAGGTTGGTGTTAGAATCTGCCAGACTGTTGGCTCTGGAGGATTTCAATATTCACGCAGAGGCTGCTTTTTCAAGATCAGTTCAGGACTTCCTGGTCACTATGGCTGCCATGGAGCTATACCAGAGTGTAATGTGCCCAACACACACAAAAAGGTCACACACTGGATCTAATCTTCTGTACTAAGCAGGTTTCTAGTGATCTGATTAAGGGTTTGGTAATTCAGTTTGTATTATACTAAGATCAGTATCTGCTGAAGGCTTGGTTGATGATGGCCCTTCAAGGGAAATTGACCTATTAGGTTAGTCCATCCCAAAGGCTAATGTATCCTATAAGATTCCAAGAAGTGATGATCATCCTAATTGGTGACTCTTTGGAAAATCTGGTGGGAGTTGGACTGGATCACTTTCTAGGTGCCCTCTATCACCTTCAACTAGAACTCCAGCCTCTGCTTCACAGGGCAGCTGGGTTTATTAAAAAGGGCTAATATGTACTTAGAATAATGGTGGTAGAAAACTTGGGCCAAGTCTGAAAGAATACATTATAAAATCCACTGGAAAGCGTATGAGGTGGCGATTTATGCAGCAAAGAAATCATGCTTCTTTGCTACTATTGCATCAGCTGAATTGCATCCAGCACAAGTATTTAGATTAATAAGGCAGTTGAGAACTTCCAGGAGTGAGTCTCTAAATGTTAGTGATTTGACATTTATCTCTGATGATTTTGCATTGTTCTCAGTCAATAAAATCTCTCAGATCCATCCCAGCTTGGATGCTGAGTTAATTTGTACACAGGCTGTAGAGGTATCTGTAGCATTGTTTAGTCTCTGTTGTTTGGATCTATTCAAGCTGGTTTCTGGGGAGTGTGAAGGCTATTATTTGTAATCTAGATCATCATTATTGGCTTGTAAAACCCCCGAAGGGGGGCAATGGGTCCTTTGATTCAGAGGATTGTAACTGCCTCCCTGAAGGAAGGGTGTTTTCAGAGCTCCTGAATGAGGCAGTTGTAAGACCTTTTCTCAAGAAGGCATCTTTAGATAAACAGGTATAGGTAAAATATAGATTTGTGTTGAATGTTTCTTTTTTGGGAAAGGGTAGTGAATGGGTAGTGGCAGAACAGAAATACTTGGATGAGACATCTGCCCTTGATTCTTTTCAGTCTGGTTTTAGACCTGGGTTTGGGGCAGGCATTGGTATAACTTGGGGATGATCTCTGTCTTCAGGTGGACAATGGGAATGCATCTTTATGAACCTGCCCATACACTATAGTCATCTTTGGAGGCCCTGCTTCAGGTGCTCCCACCTTCTGTGATTGGGCAGGTGGCAACCCAGGAGAGGGCCTTCTCAATCATGGCACCAAAGCTCTGGAACTTTCTCCCTAAAGCGATTTTTCTGTCCCCTTCTCTTGCCATCTTCCACCAGTGGGTGAAGTCTTTTTTTTCCCATTTGGCATTCCTTCAGTGGTCTCTGTTTTGTGAATTTTTTCACCAGCTACAACTAGTTAGGAAGCTGGGTCCCTGTTTGTAGACACCTGATCTTGCCATGCAGAATCATGCTTCAGTAACCACAAGGCTAATTACTGTAGTGGGCTCTATATAGGGTTGCCAACCTCCAGGTACTAGCTGGAGATCTCCTGCTATTACAACTGATCTCCAGGTGACAGATATCAGTTCTCCTGGAGAAAATGGCCGCTTTGGCAATTGGACTCTATGGCATTGAAGTCCCTCTCCTCCCCAAACCCTGCTCTCCTCAGGCCCCACCCCAAAACCATCCCATTGGTAATGAAGAGGGACCTAGCAACCCTAGCTCTATATGAGGCTGCCATTAGAAAAGAAGAAGAAGAGTTGGTTTTTATAAGCCGACTTTCTCTACCACTTAAGGGAGACTCAAACCGGCTTACAATCACCTTCCCTTCCCCTCCCCACAACAGACACCCTGTGAGGTAGGTGGGGCTAAGAGAGCTCTAACAGAGCTGTAACTTGCCCAAGGTCACCCAGCTGGCTTTGTGTGTAGGAGTGGGGAAACAAATCCAGTTCACCAGATTAGCCTCCGCCGCTCCTGTGGAGAGTGGGGAATCAAACCCGGTTCTCCAGATCAGACTCCACCACTCCAAACCAATTTGGAAAGTGCAGTTGGTTCAAAATGCATGCTGTTTGTTATCTGGGGCTAGCTGGTGAGACCATGTGACTCCTATTCGGAGGTTCCTTCACTGACTGCTGATTAGTTTCTGGGTCCAATCCAAGGTGCTCACCTTTAGCCCTTTATGTCCTGGGGCCCACATACTTGAAGGTCCACCTCTCCCTCCATATTTCCTCTGCAGCAGCTTAGTTCTTCCCAGCAAGTTCATCCCATCCATCCTGTCTAAGGTATATTTGGCAATGGTCTGTGGCTGTCCTGTGCCTCTGGAACTCTCTCCCAGAAGATGTCAGGGAGGCTCCTGACAGAAATATTCTGAAGAGCTTGGGGGCCGCTGAAGGGGGGCGGGCTGCCCTTTAAACTCATCTGAGCCTCCCGGCCGGGAGGCGCAGATGAGTTTAAATGACAGCCCGCGCCTCTCCAGCGGAGCCCGCTGAAGGGGGGCGGGCTGTCATTTAAACTCATCTGCGCCTCCCGGCTGGGAGGCGCAAATGAGTTTAAAGGGCAGCCCGCCCCCCTTCAGCGAAGCCCGCTGACGGGGGGCGGGCTGCCCTTTAAACTGATCTGAGCCTCCCAGCTGGGAGGCGCAGGTCAGTTTAAAGGGCAGCCCGCGCCTCTCCAGCGGAGCCCGCTGAAGGGGGGCGGGCTGCCCTTTAAACTGACCTGCGCCTCCCAGCTGGGAGGCTCAGATCAGTTTAAAGGGCAGCCCGCGCCTTTCAGCGGGCTCCCCTGAAGGGGGGCCGAATTGGCCGAATTTATTCGCGAACTCCCGAACTCGCTGAATTCGGCCCCCCCGGTTGCCCGCCAGTTTTGAGTTCGGATCCGTCCGAACAGAAAATCACCGAATCAGGGGAAATTCGGTTGATTTTCAGTTCGGACCGAACCGAATTGACAGCCCTAATTCATTTATTGAATTAATTTGTACCTTTCTCCCCCATAGGGGCCCAAAGCAGCTTGCATTATTCTCCTCCCCTCCTTTTTGGCCTCACAACAACCCTATGAGGTAGGTTAGGTGTGAGGTAGGTGTGTGACTTGCCCAAGGTCATCCAGCAAGCTGGTATGGCATGAGTGGGGATTCAAACCTGGGTCTCCCACATACTAGTCCGACACTCTAACCACTACGCTGACTCTCAACACCATACTGGCTCTCATTTTGTACTGTTAATAATGTATTCTGAAATAATTAAATTTTCTGTAGTATAACTTTAACCAATAGAAACAGCTACCCTCTTTGATTTTTTATCTGTGGAGGACAGGGCTATTGCAAAATAAACAACACAGCTTGCTTCTGGTGGGGCAGAGCCTTCAGCAATGTGTAATAGTGGGTTGGCTAAGAGATCTTTGTTATGAGAGTGGGGGAATAACACACATGTTCCTCTTTTCATCTAAGCCCTGTAGTCCAAAAGCAAGAACATAATCAGTGTATTCTGTCATAGCTCCACTGCCTCTTTGCTTTCATGACCCTTTTAAGGTACTAAGGTGGTTGTGTTAACTGCCTCTGTAACTCTTTACCGCCTATGTTGGGTATATATGAGACAACTGCCCTTTCTCACTGGTTAAAGTATCTTTGCGAGCCTTGCTAAAAACAATCTCTGAAGGAAAATCTGAAGGTCTTTTTCAGTGATGGGAGCTCTCTGCCCATGAATCCTTGCCAATGCTCTACTTTGATGGATTTTAGGACCTGATGTAATCAGTTCTTATTTAGAAAGGTTTTTCAGAAGGATGGATGATGGGCTACATGGGGGTTGCTGTTTATATGATGGTGTTATTACTGGGTGTTGTATTTTTAATTCTGAAGTTGGGGTTTAATTGTAATTGATACATGTGTGTGTGATATAAAACAGGTTGGATTCTTATATCTGTTTACTGGGGAGTAAACTGCATTAACCTCAGTGGGATTTACTTCTGAGTAATTATGCTTGGGGCTCTGCTCATGCTATGGAACATAGTGAACTAATCTGTTTTCCAGATTATGAAATAATATCTCCATGACAGGCTAATCAGAAACATGGTCTTTTATGTGAAAGATTGATGAAAACGTCTCTTCCTTGCAACAGCAGGGAGATTAAGCATTCATATTAACT